>NC_081294.1:159266248-162217401 GCF_030435805.1 Mustela lutreola | reverse complement strand
GGGAGTGGGTTTATGGACACTGGGGAGGGTATGTGCTTTGGTGAGTGCTGTGAAGTGTGTAAACCTGGCGATTCACAGACCTGTACCCCTGGGGATAAAAATATATGTTTATAAAAAATAAAAAAAATTAAAAAAAAATGGATTTGGGGTAAATTGGAAGGGGAGGTGAATCATGAGAGACTATGGACTCTGAAAAACAATCTGAGGGGTTTGAAGTGGCAGCGGGGGTGTGGGAGTTTGGGGTACCAGGTGGTGGGTATTATAGAGGGCATGGATTGCATGGAGCACTGGGTTTGGTGAAAAAATAATGTATACTGTTTTTCTGAAAATAAATAAATTGGGGGAAAAAAAAGTCATGTTGATATGAATGCATTAATATTATGGGATCTTAACACACCACTCCCAGTAATAGATCATCCAAGCAGAAACTCAATAAAGAAACAAGAGCTTTGAATGACACATTGGACCATATGGACCTCAAATATATATAAAGATCATTCCACCCTAAAATAACAGGTTACTCATTCTTCTTGAGCACACATGGAATGTTCTCCAGAAGAGACTAAATACTGAAACTATATACAGGGCTCAACCAATACCAAAAGATTGAGATTATTCCCTGCATATTCTCAGACCTACAGTGTTATGAAACTGGAACTCAACCATAAGAAAAGGTGTGGAAGGAATTCAAACACTTGGAAGCTAAAGGCTACCCTGATTAAGACTGTTTGGATCAACCAAGAAATCAAAGGAGAACTTAAACAATTTATGGAAAACAATGAGAATGAAGACACATTGGTCCAAAACCTATGTGGTATAACAAAGGCTCTCCTAAGGGGGAAATACATAGCCATCCAAGCCTCCCTCAAAAAAATTGAAAAATCCAGAATACACCAAATGTCTTTACACCTTAAAGAGCTGGAAAACCAACAACAAATTAAGCCAACCTTACACAAAAGATGGGAAATAATTAAGATTACAGCAGAGATCGATGAGATAGAATCTAGAGATACAGTAGAACACATCAATGAAACTAGAAGCTTTTTTTTAATGATCAATAAGATTGATAAAACATTGGCCAAATGAAGCCAAATGAAAAGAGAGGGGACAAAAAATAATAAAATAAATAAATAGTAAAATAAAATAATAAGGAATGAAAGGGAAGATATCACGACTAACATCAAGGAAAAATAATTATCAGAAATTATTATCAACGGTTATATGCCCAATATGTTAACCTACCTAGAAGAAATGGATGCATTCCTGGAAACTATAAACCTCCAAGACTGAATCAGGAAGAAATTGACAACCTGAGTAGACCAATATCTAGTAACAAGATTGAAGCAGTGATCAAAAACCTCCCAAAAAACAAGTGCCCAGGACCTGATGGATTTCATGGGGAATTCTATCAAACACTCAAAGAAGAAATAATACTTATTGTCCCAAGCTGTTTCAAAAAATAAAAACAGAAGGAAAAAGCCCAGACTCTTTTTATGAAGCCAGAATTAGGCTCATCCCCAAACCAGGCTAAAGACTCCAGCAAAAAGGAGATTTTTAGACCAATACCTAATGATATTATCTATCTAATATCTAATCTATCTAATGGTATTATCCATCTAATATCTAATCATATCTGATGAATATGGATGCCAAGATTCTCAATAAGATTCTAGATAATAGGATGCAATAGTACATTAAAAAAGATTTTCCACCGAGTGGGAGGAGAAAAGATGGCAGAGAAGTAGGAGGCACTGTTTCAACTGGTCCCAAAAAGTGAGCTGATTACCTACCAAAGAACTCTGATGATCTATGAAATAAGCCTGAACTTAGCAATATACACTTCTGGATCTCTATGGGGGCAGAAGACACCAGTGGACAGGTAAAGTGGAGTGGGAATATCGACTGATATCTGAAGATAAACAAAAGGGGGAGGGAGCCACCAGAAGTGATCCACTGGAAAGTAATACCCCAATATGAGAGTGCCCTGTGATTGGTGACCACCATTAACTTGGAGTCTGGTTGAAAGCACTCAAAAAGAGCAAAAGATCTTAAGGAGAAATTGGTGGAATTGGACGGTTAGGGAAAGGGAATAAAGCCCACTGACCCAGGACAGCCACCGTGGGCAGGGAACCAGAGAGTACAGTGAAGAAGCCAAGTCTTGGTCCCTGAGCCACTGACGTGACTGAGAACATCTGGGTGGCAGCAACTGGGAGGGAGTCTGATATGGACACCAGCTGGGACTCTCTAGAACCACAGCTGTTAGTGCTCTACACATGTGCTGCGAGACCATGGTCTGAGTTGCACTCCACATCCTCCCCTGAGAGAGGCCCATGCAAGCACTAACAAGTGCTTTCTAGGACTGGAAGATTCTGAACACACTCAGGTGGGCCAGCATGAAAATCTCTGTGTGCTATCTCTGGTTGGGACCTCTCTGGTGGTCTGGGTTTGCCCAGACAGCCATGGCTAGTATTTCTCGTGGTTTTGGGTACAAGTGGGAGTTCATGTGACCACAGAGACCATGACTGGGGACATGTTCTGCCAGTGGAAGAGGAGGAATTTATGTGCTCTGGAGCACCCAGAGGGGAACAGACTAAGGCTTCTCTCTCAGAGGGAGGTCTGAGAGCGATATGCTTTCCTCTAAACCTCCAAAGAACCACCAAAAGCTGCTAAAGAAAGAAAAAACAAACAAACAAAGAACCCTCCAGAGAACAAAAGAATGAAAAACCAGTTTCCTCAGAGCCCAGCCCCTTGATGGGGATAGGAGGACTCAACTCTAGCAATATTCCCTGAAAACCCATGCAGGAGGCCCCTCCTCCCAGAAAGCCTGCCAAAACAAACAAACAAACAAAAAAAAGAGGACAACCACCACTACTCATCGATACAACTTTTATTTTTAATTCATTCCCACTATTCTGGTTATTTTCATTTTTTTCTTTTTAATATAACGTTTTAACTTATTTACCAACACAATGAGATGTTCAGTACATCAAATTCCATAATAACCTTTTCTTAAATATTTTATTTATTTATTTGTCAGAGATATAGAGAGAGTACAGGCAGGCAGAGTGGCAGGCAGAGGCAGAGGGAGAAACAGGCTCCCCACAGAGCAAGGAACCCAATGCAGGAATCGAACCCAGAATGCTGGGATCATGACCCGAGCCAAAGGCAGCCACTTAACTGACTGGGCATCCCCTATAATATCCCTTTAATCTGAACTTCTCTGATACATATACCTGTGTTTATTTTTTTTCTTTCCTATTTTTAAATTTATTTTATTTTATTTAATATTCATATAGAGAAAAGCTTTAAAATAATCCCCTTTCTCCAATCAGTGCTAACTCTATATGTAAACCAGTTTTAATCCCCCTTTATCTCAAGAAAGTTCAGTTCTTTAACAACTATATCAAGATACATCCAGGAGGAATAAAAATAAACTTCCTTGCCCACACTAAGAATTTATAACCACCCTCCCACCTTTTTTTTCTGTCAGCGTTTCTGTGCATTTATTTTTGTTCTGGTAGTACATAAATCTTATACTTGGGGTTCATTTTGACTGGGTATTATTTATTTATTTATTTCTTCTCTTGTCATCTACTTTTGTCGTTTTTTTTTGTTTTGTTTTGTTTGGTCTGTTTTTCTTTGTTTATTTTTTAAATCTTACCTTTGGGGCTCATTAGGGCTGGGTCTTCTTTTTTATTATTTCTTTATTTTTTCCCCTGCCTCTTTCTCTCTCTCTGTCTCTTTTTTTTTTTTCTTTCCTTCTTTTCGGTGGGGACACTCTATTGCTCAGAAGCGCTCCAAAGTACATTTTGCCTGCACCACTGTAGATACATCCAGCTATGCATCTGTTCAGCCATCTCTCACCAAAATAACTAGGAGGAGAAATGCCCAACAGAGGAAAAATTCAGAGACTAGGCCCTCTCCATCAGAGCTTTTGGATATGAACATAGACAGTATGTCAGAAAGGGAATTCAGGCTAATAATTATCCAGGCAATAGCTACATTGGAGAAAGCCTTTGATGATAAAATGGAATTGATTAGTGCAGAAGTGAAAGCCACCAGGGATGGTGTTCACAATGTGCTCAATGAGTTCCAATCTAATCTAAATTCTCTAAAACCTAGGGTAACTGAAGCAAAAGATAGAATTAGTGATCTGGAGGACAAAGTGAGAGAAAAAGGATCAGAAGGAACAAACATCTTAGAAAACATGAAAACAGAATCAGGGAAATAAATGACAACATGAAATGTTCCAATGTCAGAATTATTGGAATTCCTGAGAGGGAGGAGAAAGAAAGAGTACTAGGGGATATAGTTGAACAAATTCTCCATGAATATTTCCCAATCTAGCAAATAGAACCATCACTCATGCTCTAGAGGCAGAAAGGTCTGTTCCCAAGATCATAGAATCTAGAATGACCTCAAGACAACTGATATGAAAATGACGAACCTTAACTGTAGAGAAGAGCTCATAAAAGCAGCTAGGGCAAAGAAGCTCCTTATGTACAGAGGAAAGCCCATCAGAATAACGTCATACCTGTCCACTAAAACCTGGTAAGCCGGAAAGGGCTAGCAAGATGTATTCAGGACACAAATAGGAAGAACATGCAGCCAAGAATACTTTATCCAGCAAGACTGACATTCAAAATGGATGGAAAGATAAAGAATTTCCAAGACTGGCAAGGCTTAAAAGACTATGCAACCACCAAACTGACACTGCAGAAAATATTAAGGGGGGTTCTATAAAAGAGGAAAATCCCTAAGAATAGCATTGAGCAGAATATAGAGACAATCTACAGAAAGAAACACTTCAAAGGTAACACGATGTCAATAAAAATGTGTCTCTCAATAATCACTCTCAATGTGAATGGCCTACAAGCGCCCATAAAAAATCTCAGGGTTGCAGATTGAATAAAACGACAGGATCCATCCATATGTTGTCTACAAGAGACCCATTTAGAATCTAAGGATACATACAGATTGAAAATGAAGGGATGGAGAAGCATCTTTTGTGACAATGGGCTTCAAAAGAAGGCTGGGGTAGTGATTCTCATATCAGATAAATTAGATTTTAAACTAAAGACTGTAGTCAGAGATACTGAAGGAAACTACATCATTCTTAAAGGAACTACCCACCAAGAAGATCTTACAATTATAAATATTTATGCCCCCAATATGGGAGTAGCCAATTACATAAGAAAACTGTTAATCAAGATAAAGAGTTATATTAATATGAATACATTAAGAGTAGGGGATCTTAATATGCCACTCTCACTAATAGACTGATCATCCAAGCAGAAAATCAACAAAGAAACAAGAGCATTGAGTGACACATTGGACCAGATGCGCCTCATAGATAGATACAGAACATTCCCCCCTAAAACAACAGACTACTCAAGCTTCTTGAAAGCACATGGAATGTTCTCCAGAATAGACCACATACTAGGACACAAATCAGGGTTCAACCAATACGAAAAGATTGAGATTATTTCATGCGTATTCTCAGATCACAATGCTTTGAAACTGGAGCTCAATCACAAGGAAAAGTTTGGAAGGGATTGAAACACCTGGAAGCTAAAGACCACCTTGCTTATGAATGCCTGGATCAACCAGGAATTCAAAGAAGAACGTAAACAATTCATGGAAACCAATTAGAATGAAGACAGATTGGTCCAAAACCTATGGGATACAGCAAAGGCTTTTCTAAGAGGGAAATAAATAGCCATCCAATTCTCCCTCAAAAAAAAAAATTGAAAAATCCAGAATACAGCAGCTGTTTCTACACCTTAAAGAACTGGAGAATCAAAAGCAAATTAAACCAACTCCACACACAAGAAGGGAAATAATCAAGATTAGAGCAAAGGTCAATGAGATCGAAACTAGAGATATATATAGTACAATGCATGAATGAAACTAGAAGATGGTTTTCTGAAAAAATTCAGTAAGATTGATAAACCATTGGCCAAACTAATCCAAAAGAAAATAGAGACAGCCCAAATTAATAAAATTATGAATGAAAAGGGAGCGATCACAGCTAACACCAAGGAAATAGAAACAATCATCAGAAATTATTATCAACAGTTATATGCCAATATGTTAAGCAACTGAGATGAAAGGGATGCATTCCTGGACAACTATAAACTTCGAAACTTGAACCAGGAGGAAATTGACAACGTGAATACACCAATATCTAGTAATGTGATTGAAGCAGTGATCAAAAACCTCCCAAAATACAAGAGCCCAGGACCTGACGGATTCGCTGGGGAATACTACCAAACTTTCAAAGAAGAAATAACATCTATTCTCCTGAAGCTGTTTCAAAAAAGTGAAGCAGAAGGAAAACTTCCACACTATTTCTTTGAAGCCAGCATTACCGTGATCCCCAAAGCAGGCAAAGACCCTGCCAAGAAAGAGAATTTCAGACCAATATCACTGAAGAATATGGATGCTAAGATTCTCAGCAAGATCCTAGCAAACAGGATCCAACAGCACTTTAAAAAGATTATCCACCATGACCAGGTGGGATTCATTCCTGGGCTACAAGGATGGTTCAACATTCACAAATCAATCAATGTGATAGAACAAATTAATAAGAGAAGAGAGGAGAACCACATGGTCCTCTCCATTAATGCAGAAAAATCAATTGACAAAATACAGCATCCATTCCTGACTAAAATGCTTCAAAGCGTAGGGATAGAGGGAACATTCCTGAACTTCATCAAATCTATCTATGAAAGACTCTCTGATCCTCAATGGGAAAAAGCTTGCAGCCTTCCCGTTAAGATCAGGAACACAACAAGGATGCCCATTCTCACCACTCTTATTCAACATAGTATTAGAAGTCCTAGCAACATCAATCAGACAACAAAGAGAAATAAATGGCATCCAAATTGGCAATGAAGAAGTCAAACTCTCTCTCTTCACAGATGACACGATTCTTTATATGGAAAACCCAAAAGACTCCACCCCCAAACTACTAGAACTCATACAGCAATTCAGCAATGTGGAAGGATACAAAGTCAATGTACAGAAATCAGTGGCTTTCTTATACACTAACAGTGAAAATATATAAAGGGAAATTAGAGAATTGATTTCATTTACTATAGCACCAAGAAGCATAAGATACCTGGTAATAACCTAACCAAAGAGGTAAGGGATCTGTACTCGAGGAACTACAGAACACTCATGAAAGATATGAAAGAAGACACAAAAAGATCGAAGACCTTTCCATGCTCTTGGATAGGAAGAATAAACATTGTTAAAATGTCTATACTGTCTAGAGCAATCTATACTTTTAATGCCATTCTGATTAATATTCCACCGGTATTTTTCAAAGAGCTGGAGCAAATAATCCAAAAATTTGTATGGAATCAGAAGAGATGCTGAATCGCTAAGGAAATGTTGAAAAACAAAAATAAAGCTGGGGGCATCATGTTACCTGATTTCAAGCTTTACTCCAAAGCTGTGATTACCAAGTCAGCATGGTATTGGCATCAAAACAGACACATAGACCAGTGGAACAGAGTACAGAGCCCAGATATGGACCCTCAACAATATGCTCAAATAATCTTCAACACAACAGTAAAAAATATACAGTGGAAAAAAGTCTCTTCAATAAATGGTGCTGGGAAAACTGGGCAGCTATAGGTAGAAGAATGAAACTCGACCATACTCTTACAACGTACAGAAAGATAAACTCAAAATGGATAAAAGACCTCATCATGAGACAGGAATCCATCAGAATCCTAGAGGAGAACATAGGCAGTAACCTCTTCGATATCAGCGACAGCAACTTCTTTCAAGATATGTCTCCAAAGGCAAAGGAAACAAAAACAAAAATAAACTTTTGGGACTTTATCAATATCAAAAGCTTCTGCACAGCTAAGGAAACAGTCATGGAAACAAAGAGGCAACCCACGGAATGGTAGAAGATATTTGCAAATGACAGTACAGACAAAAGGTTGAATCCAGGATCTATAAAGTACTCCTCAAACTCAACTCACACAAAACAGATGATCATATCAAAAAATGGGCAGAAGATATGAACAGACACTTGTCCCATGAAGACATACAAATGGCTATCAGACACATGAAAAAATGTTCATCATCACTAGCCATCAGGGAGATTCAAATTAAAACCACTTTGAGATATTACATTACACCAGTTAGAATGGCAAAAATTAGCAAGACAGGAAACAATGTGCGTTGGAGGGGATGTGGAGAAAGGGGAACCCTCTTACACTGTTGCTGGGGATGCAAGTTGGTGCAGCCACTTTGGAGAACAGTGTGGAGATTCCTCAAGAAATTAAAAATAGAGCTTCCCTGTGATCCTGCAATTGCACTAGTAGCTATTTGCCCCAAAGATACAGATGGAGTGAAAAGGAGGGCCATCTGCAACCCATTGTTTATAGAGCAATAGCCATGGTCGCCAAACTGGAAAGAACCAAGATGCCCTTCAATGGACGAACGGATAAGGAAGATGTGGTCCATATACACTATGGAGAATTATGCCTCCATCAGTAAGGATGAATACCCAACTTTTGTAGCAACATGGGCGGTACTGGAAGAGATTATGCTGAGTGAAATAAGTCAAGCAGAGAGAGTCAATTATCATATGGTTTCACTTACTTGTGGAGTATAACAAATAGCATGGATAAGAAGGGGAGATGGAGAGGAGAAATGAATTGAGGGAAATTGGAACGGAAGGTGAACCATTAGAGACTGTGGATTCTGAAAAACAATCTGAGGGTTTTGAAGGGTTGAGAGGTGGGAGCTTGGGGGAACCAGGTGGTGGATATTAGAGAGGGCATGTATTTCATGGAGCACTGGGTTTGGTGCACAATGAATACTGTTATGCTGAAAAAACTAAATAAATTAAAAAGAATAAAAAGCCTTCTAAAAAACAAGAGCCCAGTACCTGACAGATATCCAGGGGAATTCTACCAAGCTTTCAAAGAAGAAATAGTACCTATTATTCAGAAGCTGTTTCAAAAAATTTATGCAGATGGGATACTTCCACACTTTTCTTTTCTTTTTCTTTTTAAAGATTTTATTTATTTGACAGAGATCACAAGTAGGGAGAGAGGCAGGCAGAGAGAGAGAGAAAGGGAAGAAGGCTCCCCGCTGAGCAGAGAGCCCGATGCGGGGCTTGATCCCAGGACCCTGGAATCATGACCTGAGCCGAAAGCAGAGGCTTTAACCCACTGAGCCACCCAGGCACGCCCACACTTTTCTTTTTTCAATTCTTTTCAGCGTAACAGTATTAATTGTTTTTGCACCACACCCAGTGCTCCATGCAATCCGTGCCCTCTATAATACCCACCACCTAGTTCCTCTAACCTCTCCCTCCACCACTTCAAATCCCTCAGATTGTTTTTCAAAGTCCATAGTCTCTCATGGTTCACCTCCCTTTCCAATTTCCATCAAATCCCTTCACCTCTCCATCTCACTATGTCCTCCACGTCATTTGTTATGCTCCACAAATAAGTGAAACCATATGATAATTGACTCTGCTTGACTTATCTCACTCAGCATAATCTCTTCCAGTCCCGTCCATGTTGCTACAAAAGTTGGGTATTCATCCTTACTGATGGAGGCATAATACTCCATAGTGTATATGGACCACATCTTCCTTATCCATTCAACCGCTGAAGCTCATCTTGGTTTACCACTGTTTGGCGACCATAGCCATCGCTTCTAGAAACATTGGGATTCAGATGGCCCCCTCTTTTTTTTTTTACTATTTATGTATCTTTGGGGTAAATACCCAGCAGTGCAATTGCAGGGTCATAGGGAAGCTCTATTTTTAATTTCTTAAGGAATCTCCATAATGTTATTTATTTATTTATTTATTTATTTATTTTTATTTGACAGAGAGATATCACAAGTAGGCAGAGAGGCTGGCAGAGAGAGAGGAAGGGAAGCAGGCTACCTGCTGAGCAGAGAGCCCGATGCGGGACTCAATCTCACGACCCTGAGATCATGACCTGAGCCGAAGGCAGTGGCTTAACCCACTGAGCCACCCAGGCGCCCAACCACAATGTTTTTTAAAGTGGCTGCACCAACTTGCATTCCCACCAACAGTGGAAGAGGGTTCCTCTTTCTCCACATCCTCTCCAACACATGTTGTTTCCTGTCTTGCTAATTATGGCCATTCTAACTGGTGTAAGGTGGTATCTCAGTGTGGTTTTAATATGAATTTCCCTGATGGCTAGTGATGATGAACATATTTTAATGTGTTCCAGACTTTTCTTATGAAGTAAGTATTACCCTGATCCCCAAACCAGGCAAAGACCTCACTGAAAGGAATTTCAGACCAATATCACTGATGGATATCTCAACAAGATCCTAGCTAATAGCATCCACCAGCACATCAAAAAGATTATCCACCATGACCAGGTTGATTCATCCCTCAGTTTCAAGGATAGTTCAACATTTTCCAATCAATCAATGTGATAGAACAAATCATAATAGAAGAGAGAAGAACCACATGCCCCTCTCAATTGATGTAGAAAAAGCATTTAACAAGATACAGCATTCGTTCCTTGTTAAAAGCACTTCAAAGTATAGAGATAGAGGGAACATACTCAACTTCATAAAAACTATCTATGAAAAACCCATAGCAAATATCATCCTCAATGGGAAAAAGCTCACAGCCTTCCCATTGAGATCAGGAACACATCAAGGATGTCCACTCTCGCCACTCTAGTTCAACATAGTATTAGAAGTCCTAGCAACAGCAATCAGAAAACAAAGAGAAATAAAAGGTATCCAAATTGGCAATGAAGAAATCAAAGTCTCTCTCTTTGCAGATGACATGATACTTTATATGGAAAACCCAAAAGACTCCACCCCCAAACTACAAGAACTCATACAACAATTCAGTAATGTGGCAAGATACTAAGTCAAAGTACAGAAATCGGGTGCTTTGTTATACACTAACAATGAAAGTACAGAAAGTGAAATTAAAGAATCAATTCCATTTTATACAGCATCAAGAACCATAAGATAGCTGGGAATACGCCTAACCAAAGAGGTAAAGAATCTGAATTCGAGGAACTACAAAATGCTCATGAACAAAACTGAAGAAGACACAAAAAGATGGAAGGCCATTTCATGTTCATGGATTGGAAGAATAAACATTGTTAAAATGTCTATACTGTCTAGAGCAATCTAAATTTCAATGTCATTCCAATCAAAATTCCACCAGCATTTTTCAAAGGGCTGGAGCAAACAATCCTAAAATTTGTATGGAATCAGAAGAGACTCCGAATTTCTAAGGAAATGTTGAAAAAGAAAACAAAACTAGGGGCATCACGTTGCCTGGTATCAAGCTTTACTACAAAGTTGTGATCACCAAGACAGCATAGTACTCGAATAAAAATAGAAACATAGATGAGTGCAACAGAGAGAGCCCAGATATGGACCCTTAACTCTATGGTCACATAATCTTCTACAAAGCAGGAAAAAATATCCAGTTGGACAGTCTCTTCAATAAATGGTGCTAGGAAAATGGGGCAGCAATGTATTGGAGAATGAAGCTTGATCATTCTCTTATACCATACACAAAGATAAACTTGAAATATATAAAAGACCTCAACGTGAGGCAGGAATCCATCAGTATCATAGAACATAGGCAATAACGTCTTCAACATCAGCAACATCTTCTTTCAAGACATATATTCAAAGGCAAAGGAAACAAAAGCAAAAATGAACTTTCAGGACATCATTAAGATTCAGAACTTCTGGGGGTGCCTGGGTGTCTCAGTGGGTTAAAGCCTCTGCCTTCACCTCAGGTCATGATCCCAGGGTCCTGGGATTGAATCCCACATCAGGCTCTCTGCTCAGCAGGGGGCCTACTTCCACCCCCTCCCCCATCTGCCTCTCTGCCTACTTATGATCTCTCTCTCTCTCTGTCAAATAAATAAATAAGTAAATAAATAAAATCTTTAAAAAAATCCAAATTTCTGCACAGTAAAGGAAATAGTCAACAAAACAAAGAGGCAACCCACAGAATGGGAGAAGATATTCAGAAATGACATTACAGACAAAGGGCTCATATCCAAGATCTGTAAATATCACCTCAAATTCAATACCCAAATAGAGATAACCATGTCAGAAAATGGTCAGAAGACATGAACTTCTTCAAAGAAGACATGCAAGTGGCTAGTAGACACATGAAAAAAAAATGTTAATCATCATTAGTCATCAGGGAGATTCAAACAAAAACCACATTGAGATACCACCTTACACAAGTTAGAATGGCCAAAATTAACAAGACAATAAACAACATGTGTTGAAGAGGATGTGGAAAAAGGAGAACCCTGTTACACTGTTGGTGGAAATGCAAGTTGAGGCAGCCACTTTGGAAAACAGTGTGGAGATTCTTTAAGAAACTAAGACCCTTCAATTGCACTACTGGTCATTTACCTGTGATACAGATGTAGTGAAAAGAAAGGCCATTTGTACCCCAGTGTTCATAGCAGTAATGGCCTCAGTCACCAAACTGTGGTAGGAACCAAGATGCACTTCAGTAGACGAGAGGATAGAGAATATATGGTCCACATATATAGTGGAGTATTATGCCTCTATAAGAACAGATGAACACCCATCGTTTGTATCAACATGGATGGAACTGGAGGAGATTATGCTGAGTGAAATAAGTCAAGCAGAGAGATTCAATTATCATATGGTTTCACTTACTTGTGGAGCATAAGGAATAACACAGAGGTCATTGGGAGAAAGAGAGGAGAAAGGTGTTGTGGTAAATTGGAGGGAGAAATGAACCAAGAGATATTGTGGGCTCTGAGAAACCAACTGAGGGTTTTTTGGTGGGAGTGGTGGGGTAAGGGGTGGGGTGATCCTGATGGTGGGTATTAAAGAGGTCTTTTATTGCATGGAGCACTGGGTGTGATGAATAAATAATGAATCTTGGAGTACTGTAAAAACAGTTAAAAAAAATAAAATACACTATATGTTAACAAGTTTTAATTTAAATAAAGCAAAAGAATTAATTTAATTAATTAATTACAAATAGTTAACATGCTAATGTGTTCTATTGGTTTTATGTATACAATACAGTGGTTCAAAACTTCTGTTCAACACCTGGTGCTCATCACAAGTACACTCCTTACCCCACAACTTCTCCATTTAATTTCCCCTTTTGGACAGTTTCACAAATTTAAATGGGAAATTCAATCACATTTACTATTGTGAATGAGTGTGTTTACTCGACCAAAGTAATATAATGACAGACATCTAAGATGCCTTTATTTTACAGGAAGAAACACAAGCACAGCTACAGTAGTGTTTTTTGGGGGCATTGTCCATTTCTCTCTCTCTGTCAAAATCTGCTTTGCAGATCATTTTTTGATCATTTCATATATCCACAGGACATAGTAATGGTCTACTGCATGGAGATCATAAACTAAGTCCAGGTGAACAGCAAGGAGCAGGACTCCTAGTCTACTTTAAACAGCATGTCTAAGGAAAATTAAAGTGTCAACACATCAGTGAAGTTTCAGGTGATTTAATAGTCTGAGGTATTTCAGGGTAGATTCATCCAAATCAGTTTGCATCTCCTTTTCCTATAAAACAGCACAGTGCTTGGGGAATCTCTTAGAATTTGAGTAAGCCATGTACCAGTTGGAGTGGGACCTGAAAAGAGATTCTCCTGTGATAGAGAACTAAAAAAAGTCAAAATTTGATTCTGTAAAAATATGAATGAAGTGAATGAACTCTAGCAAGACTAATTAATTATAAAATAGAAAACACACACACTCACACAAATGCAGTCACACACACAGAAACAATGTTAGGAATGAACAAGAAGGCACCACTGTAGATCCTCAAAACTTTACATTCAGGGATATAATGAACTATTTTAAGGCTTAATACTTTACAATTTTAATTAAAAAGGACAAATTTAATGAGAAATGGAACTTGTGAAGTTGACAAGATTAAGCAGAAAATGGTAATTATTTGTAACTAGAGAAGTATTTTTATCTGTTTATTTAAAAAATTCTTAATAAATGTCATCTCCCATACATAGCCTTACCAGAAAATCTTATCAGAGATTAAAAGAAGAAAGATTAATCAGACACAAATTCTTTAGGAATGTAGAAAGAAAACTAATGCTGCACGACCCATGAAATGTGCTCAATGAAACCATAGTGCCAGAAGCAAGCCACCATGAGATGAGAGATGATAAATGCAAAGTTCCAAATAATGAGGCTACACAATTTTTTCAATACACTTTGCTGAAGAACACCAGCACTTTAGGTGTCTGCCAAGAAAAGGGCAAGTCAGATATCTGAAAGGTGGCTGTGACCTAGGTCATGAACAGTAAAGTGTAGAAGTCAAAGAAATGGAGAAAGAAACACTTTTTGGAAGGAGATGTTGAACAATATTTGTAAGTGCTAGAGACAGGGTAATTAAGATTAACAATTGTCCTTTAGAGTGTGTGGTTACATTTTGGCAGAGGTGTTTTTGTTTTTGTTTTAAACTAAACCCAAAGTTAGAAATATATTTTCTACCATGCTTTAGTACAATAATATTCACATAATACAATAAATGCAATCAATATAATTGTCTTATGTGACAATTTAATGTGCAATAAGCTATGGTGCTTTTAAAATATATTTTCAGCAAAGGTGAAATACCTTTGCTGCACGACCCATGAAATGTGCTCAATGAAACCATAGTGCCAGAAGCAAGCCACCATGAGATGAGAGATGATAAATGCAAAGTTCCAAATAATGAGGCTACACAATTTTTTCAATACACTTTGCTGTAAGAAGATAAGAAGAGAACTTCTTTCATTTATGTCTGTCCCCAGGGAACAAGTATTGCTGTTCATAATTGTTCATTCTGGGTAGTAACATGATTACTACACCTGGTGACTGTTTAAAAAAAGGGGGGTAGTGCTAGAGCAGGAAAAAAAAAAAGAAAAAAAGAAAAATAATAAGGAAAGGAAAGGAAAGGAAAGGAAAAAAGTAAAGAATAAGGAAAGGAAAGGAAAAAAGTAATAACACAGCTAATTTTCAAAATGGCCCTATTTATTTATTTATGATTTAAAAATTTTTTATTATGTTATGTTAGTGACCATACAATATGTCTTTACTTTGTGATGTAGTGTTCCAAGATTACTTGTTTACATTTAACATCCAGTGCTCCATGCAGTACGTGCCCTCTTTAATCAAAACATCTATATAAAAATTTTTATTTATGCAATTTATATTTAAAGCATCTATATTGAAATTTAAATAATCTGTATTTGGGTTAATTCCTTCCATGGGAACTTATAAAGTGTTGCTTAAAATAAATCACATACATTAGTTTAATTTTTCTTGTTTTCTTTACCAAATAAGATATATCTTTAGGGATGCCTGGGTGGCTCAGTCAGTTAAGCTTCTGTCTTCAGGGGAGGTCATGATCCTGGGATCCTGGGTTCAAGTCCCCCATTGAGCTCCTTGCTCAGTCAGGAGCCCACTTATCCTTCTCCCTGCTCTGCCTGCTGCTCCCCTGCTTGTGCTCTCTCTCTGACAAGTAAATAAATAAAATATAAAAAAAAAAAAGATATATCTTTAAAAAAATGCTTCTACAATTGATGTCAAAGAAGTTACTGCCCATGTTTCCTTGTAGGACTTTTATGTTTCAGGTCTCACATTTAGGTGTTTAATTCATTTTGATCTGTGTTTTGGGAGTGGGGTGTAAAAAAATGTTTTAATTTCATTATTTTGCATGTTGCTGTTCCATTTTCCAAACACAATTTCAACATTTGTTGAAGAGACTTTTTCCAATTATATATTCTTGCCTCCTCTGTCATAGATTAATTGACCATAGAGTTGTGGGTCCATTTCTGATTTTCCTATTCTGTTCCATTGATCTATGTGTCTATTTTTGTGCTAGCACCATGCTGTTTGGATTATTATTGCTTTGAAGTACAACTCAGAATCTGACATTGTGCTATTTCCAGTTTTGCTCTTAACTTCTCTGCGCTCTTGCTCAAAATTGTTCTGGCTCTTCAGTGTCTTTTGTGGTCCATGCAAATTTTAGCATTATTTGTTCCAGTTCTGTGAAAAATGCTGGCATATTGATAGGGATTGCCTTGAATCTGTATACTGCTTTGGGTAGTATATAAATTTTAATAAACTGTTTCTTGAAATACATAAACATAGAATATCTTTCCATTTATTTGTGTTGACTTCAGTTTGTTTCATCAATGTTTTGTAGTTTTCAGGGTACAGGTTTTTCACCTGCTTGGTTCAGTTTAATCAGCATTTTATTCTTTTTGATGCAATTGTAAATGAGATGATGTTTTAAAATTTCTCTTCTACTTTATTATTTGTGTATAGAAATGCCACATATTTCTGTATAGTATTTTTTTTTTTTTTGCAATTTTGCTGAGTTCAATTATCAGTTCTAATAGGTTTTTGGTGGAGTCTATAGGGTTTTCCATATATAGTATTATGTCATCTGCAAATGAAAGTTTTTCTTCTTCCTTACCACTTTGATGCCTTTTATTTATTTTTCTTCTTTGATTGTTGTGGCTAGGAATTCCAGTACAATGTTGAATAAAAGTGGTAAGAGTAATCACTGGGACTACACCAAAATAAAATGTTTTTGCAGAGCAAAGGTAACCATTAGCCAAGCAAAAATGAAGTCTATTCAATAGGAGAAGATATTTGCAAATTATATATCTGCTAAGGAGTTAATATTCAAAATGTGTTAAGAAATTACACAGCTAAGAACATTATTCAGCAATAAAAAAGAATGAATCTTTCATTTGCGATAACATGAATGGAACCACATAGTATACTGCTAAGCAAAATAAGACAGTCAGAGGAAGATAAGTACCATATGATTTCACTCATATGTGGAATTTAAGAAACAAAATACATCAATAAACTGATGGTTCTGAAAGGGAAGTTGGAGGAGGTTGGGTGAAATAGGTGATGGGGATTAAAGAGTGCATTTGTGATGAGCACTGAGTAATGTGTTAAATTGTGGAATCACCATATTATTCATCTGAAGCTAATATAACATTTTATGTTAACTATATTAGAATTAAAATAAAAAATTAATAAATAAAAAAGTATAATTCACAAGAAAAAAAGAAATTCAGGCTATCCAGGAAAAAATGGAATATTTCCAATAGGACAAATAGCTAAGAATCTAGCTTCTTTATTTTTCTGTATTTTACATGTCACCTGGTTAACACTCCACTGAGTTATTAGATTTTTTAACAAGATAAATAAATTATTTTTTTTTTTTTTTTAAAGATTTTATTTATTTATTTGTAAGAGAGAGAGAGAGTGAGAACAAGCACAGGCAGACAGAGTGGAAGGCAGAGTCAGAGGGAGAAGCAGGCTCCCTGCGGAGCAAGGAGCCCGATGTGGGACTCGATCCCAGGACGCCGGGATCACGACCTGAGCCGAAGGCAGCTGCTTAACCAACTGAGCCACCCAGGCGTCCCAGATAAATAAATTATTACATCTAACAAAAAGTGAATAATAAGCTTGTAAAAACTTAAAAATTTAAGGAAAATTAAATAAATCACACACAGATATTACTTTCATGCAAAAAGTAATGAGATCAATTTTGTTAGACAAAAAAAAAAAAAAAAAAAAAAAAAAAAAGAAGGACTAAGGCATCCCTATAAGGGCTTAAAACTGTGTTTCCTTCAAACCTAACACAGTATCAGAATAAATTTAAATGTTAAATTTGCTAATTCCTTTATATGAAAAATAGTATGATGCAATGACTTACTTTTCTTATCCTGTACTTGATTTTGTCTCTCAAATGTAGTCATTTCCTACCTGCAAAGGAAAGAGATAATAACATGACACAGCCCAGTCATCTGAAGCTGAAAACACACTTGAAAGAAAGATTTTATTGCTATTAACTTAATGTCAGTGGTAGACTTGCAATTCAAATGTTAATTAAAATTAAAAGCCTCCACTTCTAAACCGTGGAGGCTTTTAATTTTAATTAACATTTGAATTGCAAGTCTACTATTGAACGATAATGGGCAGTTGTACATTACAATTATACAAACACTTTGGTAATTTATATCCTTTTTTTGTAATTCATGACTGGATCATTTAATTCCTTAGGAGCATTATAGCATTTCAACTTTTCATTTTCAATAAACTTATTGGGGTTGCTACCTTCTTTATTCAAAAAAAAAAAAAAAAAATTTAAAAGCCTCCTTACTCAAGTTGTTTCTGAAAAACCATGAAATATAGTTGATAACACTGTGGGAGTCAACCTGATGAAGGGGATTCTACTCACAAAATATACATATATCACCACATGCACCTTAAATATTTTAAAATTTTATTTGTCAATTATAACTAAATAAAGATGAAAATACAAAAATCTAGAAAAAGAGGGGTGCTTGGGTGGCTCCATCAGTTAAGTGTCCAACTCGATTTAACTGAGGTCATGATCTCGGGGTCATGAGAGGAGGCCCTGCAGTGGGTTGGGTGTGAGGCCTGCTTGAAATTCTCTCTCTTCCCTCTGTCCTTCCCCCCTCTATCTCACATGTGTGCACTCGCTTTTTAAAAAAATCTAAGAAAAGAACAAGAAGCAGAAAATAATTCCATATTTTATGAAGCTGAAGGAATTACTAGATTATCATACTATGTACAATACCATGTATATGAAGAACAGATGTGCAATATAGTAAAATTTGGAACAATTTACTTTTTTAAATATTTTAATTATTTATTTGACTGGGAGAGAGAGAGAGTGCACTCACAACCAGGGGGAGCTTCAGAGGGAGAGGGAGAAGCAGGCTCCCCATTGACCTGGGAGCCCTACATGGGGCTTGATCCCAGGACCCTGTAATCATGACCTGAACCAAAGGTAGACACTTAACTGACTAAGGCACCCCTAAAATTTGGAACAATTTAATGGAGAATATTGAAATTCAATTTATTTTTCTGCTGTCCTTGATGAGGTTATCTATATCTTTAAAGGTAAATGAGAAAATTCCAAATATTTGAACACAAATTTACAGTGATCAATATTATTAAGTGTAGGCTGGTGATGAGAGAAATAGAGATTATCTCTACAAAGACACAATTCTACACCACAACAGCAAGTAAATGGTTAAGAGAGGATGGAGTAGCCAACATGTCAGCTTTTATTTCTGCATCTCAGACTCTCAATCTTTGTCTAAAGATAGACAAAGAATATTCTAATGATCTGCCCACATCAAAGAGGGCAATATACATGGAAAGGAAATGTTCCCACTGCAGAAGGAAGACAGTATTTGGTGAGGAGGCAGTCTGAGACAACACACCAAAAGCAAAACCTGAATCTTAACTTATATTCTTCTCTGTGTCTTCCCGAAACAATTACACAAAGGTATGAACACACCACTTTATCTCATCTACTTCCAGTCAAAGTACTAAGCACAAAGTTGTAAACAAGAACTAGATTAAAAAAAATAATAATAATATACAAAACAGAAAAATGTATTAAAGTTATATAAATATAATCATCTGTTAATAGTTATTGTTAAAAATAATAATATATGGAGAAAAAAAGTGGCTATCAAAGGCAGGAAAACAATAGAAAGGAATGATAAAATCTTCAGAGATTAAAACAACATTAAAAGCATCCAATCAATTCTTTTTTTCTTTTTTCTTTTCTTTCTTTATTTGTTTATTTTTTGGGTTAGTTTATAAGTAGAATTTAGTGATTCATCAGTTTCATAAAACACCCAGTGCTCATTAATTCAAGTGGCCTCCTTAATGCCCATCACCCAATCACCCCATCTCCCCACCACCTTCCCTTCAGCAACCCTCAATTTGTTCCCTATAGTTAAGAGTCTTATGGTTTGTTTCCCTATTTTTATCTTGTTTTATTTTTACTTTCCTTCACGTATATTCTTCTATTTTGTTTCCTAAATTCCACATATGAGTGAAATCAAATAGTATTTGTCTTTCTCTAACAGACTTATTTCACTTAGCATAATACCCTCTAGTTCCCTCCATGTCATTGCAAAGGGCATTTCTAAAAAGCTGGCAGCATGTAAGGCATGCTGGAAGTGAAATCTAAGTGATAGAAAATGAGAATGTAGTATGTTTAGATAAAGAATAATAAAATGGAAAGAAATCATCATACACACAGTTGTTAATCTTTGAGATAAGAACTACATAAATGAAACAAAAGTATTGAAAGGTGTAATAAGATATGTTAAATAAAGACTTCAATCTGAAAATGTATTTTATGGGGGAAAAAACCCTAAAAATCACATGGAACCTTGAGATATGTAATAGCTTCTGAACTTCAAGAATAAATAATAAATTCTAAAACATCCATGAAGAAAACACTTACTGTGAATCTAATTCATCAATGAGCTGAACTTAAGGTAGCCCAGACTTCCCATCTGGAGCCAAGTCCACAAAGTGGTGAGGAAAATAGGATGACAGCAAGAATTCTATTATTCAACAAGAAGTGAAAATGTACTGTCAAGGACATTAGTACCAGGGATTATAAAACCTTTGAGTTCTTTATGGAAAAGAACAAATCAGAAGATAACTGTAAACTTTATTTAAATATTAGAATGCAAAGTCACGTTACAAAGAAGTTGGTGCATGATCAATCTAACTTGCTCAGCCAGCTCTGTCATTGGGGATCTGGTCATAAAATCCAAATATGTCTAAATCCATGCTGTGGATTATCGCTATCTACTGCCTGTCTTAAACACAGTGAGATAGTTTTGGGAACTGTGGATAGCTGTAACTTGAAGACTGGAAATATCCCTGAATTGATTCTTTCTTTCTTTCTTTCTTTCTTTCTTTCTTTCTTTCTTTCTTTCTTTTTTCTTTATTTTTCTTGCTTGCTTTGTTTTCTTTCCTGTTGTTGTTGTTACATACTGACCTATGTTATGGATTTAAGGGTGTATTCCCCCAGATTAATACCTAGTATCTTAGAATGTGACTATTTTTGGAGACAAGGCCTCTACAGAGGGAATTCAATTAAAATGAGGTTGTTGAGGTGAGCCCTCATCTAATTTGAGTGTTGCCCTTATAAATGAAATTTGGACACAAACAGGCTTAGAGTAAGATGCAGAGAGAAGACAGGCATATAAGCTTACGTGAGAGGCCTTGTAAGAGACCCGCTCTGCCAGCACTTTGATCTTGGACTTAGATCCTCCAGAATTGAAAGAAAATAAATGTCTGTTAAAGCTTCCAGTCTGTAGTACTTTGTTATGGCAATCCAAGGAAACCAATGCAGCCTTATATGTAAAAACTAATTCAGACAATATTATGTTAGTATGTTAATCACCCTTATTCTCTTTGCTTCCTGAAGGGGAGTTTTCTGCCATTCCCCCATCTATCTTGATCATTCCACCACATTGGTCTTCATACACATTAGAAGATAAAGACTAACAAATTTCCCTCCTCTCATTTCAGAACAAAGATGGACAGGAGATGACATGATAAGGACAAAACCACAAATGCCTGCAACTCTTATGAAATGTTATTTACTGAAATATTTAGAATCAATATGAAGCAAAGGAAAAAGTGAACATTAACTCAAATGAAATAGTAGATTAATTTCTCTCAGACAGTAACAAAAAGTAAGAAAAATAAGGACATAGAATATCTAAAATACATAATTAATCAGGCTTCCCTAATAGATAAATTTCAAATTATGATCCTTAAAAAAATTATCATTGGAATTTCCAAAGTCTATGGAACATAATTGACAAATTGCTAGCTTACACTTATTAAATTCTGGTGGCATCCAAGGATGAGCTGTTTGATTGTTAATTTTTAAAATGTTTCCTTTACAACCACAATCTAAAGTTACAATATTTTTAATTGTAAAACTATTCTCCATATGAAGAAACAATTTAAAAACTATAAGTAACTTATTTCAAAGTTGATGCACAATATATGAAAAAAACTTCAGTAAAATTCACAAGCAGAAATTACATAGATACTGGTACTGATACTGATAATAATGCAAAAAAATCAGAATTTATTATTGAAAATATTTTTAAAATATTTGGAATGAAAAACAGTTAAAGTACAAAAAAACAGAAAAAAAAAAAACAAAGTAACAGAATACTGGACAGTAATACTGTTTCCTTTAACAACACATGGGATAGAGACAGAATGGATTACTACTCACCCAGCAAAAAGAATGAAATATTGCCATTTGCAACAACTTTTCCAACTACCACCCAGCAGAAAACGGTGCCATTTGGAGTTGTGCAGAACCTTCAGAGCAGGAAAAACCTGTGTGCTCCCATGAGGCCACCACCAGTGTAGATGCCCCCCAGGACCACCAACCAGGGACCTGACTATCCTCCAAATACCTGCCCTCCACTCAGCCATTGGGGGAGACTGCCTCAGTGCTGGCATATCAGAGCTGTCATGTCCCTAGGCCTTAACCCTAACCCTAGGTTGGATTTTCAAGCTTCCATCCCCAGAGGCTTAGCTACCAAGCCCTCCAGATTGGGGATCCCTGATTCAGAACCCAGGACTCTGGTTGCCGCCTAGGAGGAAAACATGCCATTTGGCACTTTGCATAACTCTCAGAGCGGGAGAAATCTGTATGTCCCCTGACTAGAACTAGAGGGTATTAAGGTAAGCAAAATAAGTCAGTCAGAGAAAGACAAATGCCATATGACTTCACTCACATGTGGAATTTAAGAAACAAAATAGAGGAGGAACATAAGGGAAGGGAGGGAAAAAGAATAAGATAAAAACAGAGAAGAAGACAAACTATAAGAGACTCTTAACTATAGGGAACAAACTGAGGGTTGCTGGAGGGGAGGTAGGTGGGGGAAGAATTAATTGGGTGACAGGCATTATGGAGGGCACTTGAACTAATGAGCCCTGGGTGCTGTATGAAATTGATGAATCATTAAATTCTACCTCTGAAAGTAACAAAAAAAATATAAAGACTTAGTTGTCCTTATTGATGCTTTCAATGATGTTTTAATTTCTAAAGATTTTATCATTCTTTTCCATTGTTTTAATTCTTTATGCTAGCCACTTCCTTTTCTTAATTAAGTATTTTTAACAATAATTATTAAGAGATGATTACATCTATTTGACTTTAATAGATTTTTTTTTGTATTATTATTTTTTTAATCTAGTTCATGTTTACAATTTTGTGCTTGGCATTTGAATGGAAGTAGGTGAGATAAAATTTTTAATGTTATAGAGTTACCCTATAACCCAACAATTGCACTCCTAGGTATTTACCCCAAGGAGGAAAATATAGTAATTTGAAGAGGCACATGCACCCCAATGTTTATAGCAGCAAGGCCCACAATAGCCAAAACATGGAAAGAGTCCAGATGTCCATTGACAAATGAATAGATGAAGAAGTAATATATAGTGGAACATTACTCAGCCATAAAAAGAATAAAATATTATAATTTGCAACAATGTGTATGGAACAAGAATGTAGTATGCTAAGCAAAATAAATCAACTAGAGAAAGACAAATATGTCATAATTTCACTTATATGCAGAATTTAATAAACAAAACATGAACATAGGGGAAGGGAAGGAAAAACAAAAAAAGACAAAATCAGACAGAGAGAGAAACCATAAGAGACTCAACAATAAGAAACAAACTGAGGGTTGCTGGAGGTGAGGTGAGTGGGGATATGGGACATTAAGTGAGTGGCAGTAATGGACATTAAGGAGGACACTAGATGTAATGAGCACTGGGTGTTATATGAGACTGATGAATCACTAAATTTTACCTTTTGAAACTAATAAAACACAATATGTCAATTAAATTGAATTTAAATTTAAAAAAAATTAAAAGAGAAACACTATTGGAGAAAAAGTTATATTTTTACATGCCCCCATTTTTAAACAAGAAAAAACTGAAAACACAAAAATTAAGTTTCAATTTAAAGTAATTAGAATAGCAACAATGAAAAAATCTAAGGACAGCAAAAATAAGAACATAATAAAAATAAAAGCAATGATATTGTGATATTCTGGAAAAAAAAATAAACAGAAATCAGATCAGTGGTTGCTAGGGATTGTCAGTGAGGGAAAGGTGAAAAAATATTCCATATCTTGATTGAGATGGTGGTCACATGACTGTATGTTTTTCTAAACCAATGAAATAATTTACCTAAAATGGATGAATTTTGCTGTGCTATATTTCTATAAACCTAAATTTTAAAAAGCTAAATAACTTGAAAGAGCTCACATAATAACTTTGGTAAATATGTTTAAAATCATGAATTAATTGATAATATTCTAGTGAAAATGAAATAACCAAAATTGACTCAGGAAAATGTAGCAAAAGTAACTTTATTCAAAGAACATGATCTGATCAAATTATCCAAGATGAAACTGAATTTAATTCTAGCCCATGTATGTCTTACATAATATTATTGATTGCAATTGACTCAGGTAATCAGAAGAGTTGAGTTTTTCCTCACCAAACTAATTAGTTAAAGATCTGCGAGTCCCATTCATAAAATTAGCAGCCACTGGGGGAAAACAGTATGGAGATTCTTCAAAAAGTTAAAAATAGATCTATCCTATGATCCAGCAATTTCACCGCTAGGTATTTACCTAAAGGATACAAAAACATTAATTCAAATGGATAAATGGATACTGGTTTATAGCAGCATTATCAACAATAGTCAAATTATAGAAAGAGCTCAAATGTCCATCAGTTGATGAATGGATAAGGAACTGGTATATGTATACAATGGAATAATACTCAGCCATCAAATAGAATGAAATCTGGCCATTTGCAATGTTGTGGATGGAACTATAGTCAGAGAAAAATGCATATCATTATGATTTCACTCATATGTGGAATTTAAGGAAGAAAACAGTGGTGCCTGGGTGGGTGGCTCAGTCAGTTAAGTCTCCAACTCTTTTTTTTTTTTTTTTTTTAAGATTTTATTTATTTATTTGACAGAGAGAGATCACAGTAGGAGAGAGGAAGGGAAGAGATCACAGAGAGAGAGGAAGGGAAGCAGGCCCCCCGCTGAGCAGAGAGCCCGATGTGGGACTCGATCCCAGGACCCTGAGATCATGACCTGAGCCGAAGGCAGCGGCTTAACCCACTGAGCCACCCAGGCGCCCAAGTCTCCAACTCTTGATTTCAACTCAGGTCATGATCTCAGTGTTGTGAGATTGAGTCCTGGGCCAGGCTTTGTGCTGGGAGTCTGCTTCAAATACTCTCTCTCTCTTTTCCCTTCTGCTCCTCCCCCACTGCTCATGCTTTCTCTATCTAAAAGACATGAAATAAAATAAAAATTGTTTAAAAAGAAGCAGAAAAAACAAGCAAAGGAGAAAAAGTGAGTGAAACCAATATATAGACTGTTACCAGTAGAGAACACACTGATGGTCACTAGAGGAAAAGTGTGCAAGGACATGGGTGAAGTAGCTGATGGGGATTAAGGAGTGCAATTACCATGATGAGTACTGGGTTGTTTTATATAAGTGTTGAATCACTAAGTTGTATACTTGAAACTAATATAACATTGTATGTTAACTACACTGAAATTAAAATAAATTTAAAAAAAATGTTCAGATGGAGACACCCTGGAGATATTTAATTTCTCATTTAGTTACTGTCTGTTTTTAATAAAGACTTGGTTGTACTTGGCAATGTCAACACTTCAGCTCCTTTAAAATGGAAGAATTGAAGAACATCACCTAGCACAGATCTGATTTTAGAAACAAAAAAGTAAAAGCCAAGTTTAAATGACTTTATATTGTACAGAACTGGTTTGTGGCAGCCTGAGAAAAGGACCTGGGTTCAGTAACACCTCTTCAGCCACACATTGTAAAGGGGAGTTAGTTACAATGATGGCATAGCCACCCCACTGTCTACCTTTTCTTTTCTGCTGAGAAAAAGTAGGCAAAATTCTTAGGTAATGGCTGATCCCTGCAAACATCATTTCACATCAGCGATAAATATGGGCTTTCCCTTCAATATCTCACCCTTTCACTCGTAGAGAGGAAGGACCCTCTCAGATAAAAAACAGTTCTTGAGACGCAATGATTAGGAAAGAGGTTGAGTGCAAATATGGAAATCCCACAGTCAGCAAGCAGGGCAGGGTTTATCTTAGCTAGGGTAAGATATCAGTGTCCATTCAGCTGTTGTTTTTCCACTCTTTTTTTTTCCTTTTTCTTCTTTTCCATTGAGTATCTTTTAAGGGTTGGGCAACAGATAGGCAAGTCAAGTTGTGGTCAGAACCTCAAAGACCACACAGTCTATAAAGGAAGATGGACTCTAAAATGCTAAACTAATATAAAGTTACTAAGTCATAAAAAGACATAGTGGGCAGTGCAGGAAATCCATGGGGTGTGAAAGCAATGTTTTCACATTGTGTACTCAGGGATATTTGCTGAAGGAAACTGTGAGAGTCAGAATTTCCAGGAAGAGATGTTATGAAGCACAAGCATGGAGAATAAATATCATGAGTGCTAAAAGAGCAGTGTGCACTAGGGTACTGAGTTCAGGCTGAGCTTTGTGGCTTCAAGAACATGAAATGACAGCAGAATTCCTGGAAGATGGTGGATGAGGGTGGAGGGTGTCGAATAAAATCAGAAATAAGCAAGGGTCAATACTTTCAGGATTGTAGTCCCCTGGGAAGTTTGGATTTTTTCTGGTTGCACTGGAAAGTAACTGAAGGGTCTCAAGGGAAAGACATGATGAGATTTATATTTTCCAAGGATTATACTGTGAGGAATAAACTGTACTGTTTACAATTGGAGGTGCAGACATTGTAAAAAGACAACCTAAAATAAGCATCCTTTATTTCACTTATAGGTTTGTACATGTATTTTATATAACCATGAAGCAATGAAACATGTGCACTAATAGCCTATTTCTTTTATTTAGAAGCTCCAACTAACCTTCTCCCAAGTCTTAGAGGTAATCAAAGAATTCTGTGATTGTACCTTTATAAGTTCTAAAATAAGATGCTAGCTCTTAAGAGAGATTCTCAGTCCCTTGTGAGACAGAGGTAATCTCAGAGAAAAATACTATGACACACTCTGTGCTTACCATTTTCTTTCTACATCTTGGTTTACTTTCTTGAGTTTGTTTTGGTTGTTTCTCAGGCAACTGGATGGAAAAAGAAAAGAAAGTCTTATTTCCTTAACATGTTTTTACCCCCTTTTCTTGCTTTCCTTACCATTAAAGCAAAGACTGATTTTTCTTTTTGCCAAACTTCTCTGTCCTTCAGAGCTGGCAGGCAGTCATAAATATAGAGGCAGTTCAGAAATTAACCATAGAGACCAGGCTCACAACGGTTTGGAATGCCTATACTCTGACTTCTCCAGAAGAGGTGAGAGGGGTCAAGAATAGAGAAAGATCTTAACAACAAGAAGATATGGCTTATCCAGTGAGCCCAGAAGAGACAGGGAGCTCTCATGCATCCATCCCCATGGAATACTTGTCCTATCAACTTTGGACCTCTGAGCCAGAGCAAGATTGTCCAAACCCTGCTGTTTGACCATCCATGCACATATTGAACACTATAACCCACACCTACATTCAGAGAAGTTTGTTGCACATATTACTCTTGGTATTGTCCCAAAAATTATTATCTTCCTTATAAGAATCAAATAAGCACTGAGTGATAAAATTAAGGCTAGAGAAATCAGGGGCTTTCAAGATTATACAATAGTGAGCTACAGACCCAAGTGCATGATTGCATTAATCAAATTTGTCACTACACTGGTTATCCAAACAGTAATTTTTTGAGTGTCATTTTTCTTCTATTATTGCATTCCCAGCACTTGTCTATTCTCCTCCTTCTATGTAGGACTGCATGCAAAATATCCTGACTATGAATCTCACTTTCTCACCATGATTATTTGGAGAAGACATTTCATCAGTGTTGGTGTTTAAAAGTTCAAGAAACAGTTAGATATTGACATATTGGGCCAGGAAGGAAAGAAAATAATTTGCTAAATACAAATGAAATCAAATTTGAGGAGGAAGGGTCCTTTTTGGAGATGAATTCAGATGCAGAGATTTCTGGATAATATTCACAAGTGATTAAATTTGGATGTAATGATTACTTCATAGTATCGATTGTAAATCAAGCAAAATTTAATTTCAGTGTCCCATGTGTTCTCTTCTGGTTCCCTAGCATCCAGTTTTCTCAATATTCCATTTTTCTAAACTGGTCAATGAAAACAGAATATGCTAAAATAATTCTCCTTAAAGTTATTGATTCACTAACTTCCCCTTCAAAGGGATGTTTGTATTTTAAAGTTAAAAGCAGGAACATATGGGGCACCTGGGTGACTCAGTAGGTTAAGCCTCTGCCTTCATCTCAAGACCTGAATGTCATCTCAGGGTCCTGGAATTGAGACCCACATGGCTCTCTGTTCAGCAGGGAGCCTGATCCCCCTTAGCCCTTGACTGCCTCTCTGCCTACTTGTGATTTCTCTCTCTGTCAAATAAATAAATAAAATCTAAAAAAAAAACAAAAAAACAGGAACATAAAATCCTTAACATTAGCAGGAACCTAATTGGAATTCCATGTCTTTATTACTGAACATAAATGGACACTAAATTCTGCTGTACACAAAGTAATTTTTTTTTTTTGTTATCAGGCAGAACTCAAATAATGTCAGGTCATAGGTGATTTACAAATATATGTTGGCTGAATTAATGTACCATCTTATGTTCTATCATTAAGACAAAAGACATTAAATGAATCTTAAAAAAGTGTTTTGGCCAAGGTGTTGAGATTATGGGTGATTTTTCCAAACTTCCTATTTTTTTTTCAATTCTTTTTATTTTATTTTTTTTAACTCTCCAAGTATTTGGAATTAATTTAAGACATTGCAAATTCACAAAGGAAATCTAAATACCAAAAAAACAACAGCTTAAATTCAATTTATTTATCAAGTAATAAAACTGAAAATTAACAGTGAAATACCTAAAAATGCACATATGTCTAGACATAAAGTAATATAATAAGAAAACCTTATTTTAAAGAAAGGAACATAAAGCAAATATCCTAAAACACTAACAAAAATATAGTGAAAGAAGAAGATAATTTCCAAGATATAGATAAAGGGAAATGTGAAGAAAATGAGTTGATTTCATAAGAAAACACAAATGATTGGCAATGACAAAGTAAGTAGATATCTCTGCTTGGGGGAAAAAAAAGTTATGGGCAGAAATGAATTTGAGAACCAAATATTGGAAAAGAGTAATATTGTCAAGATGGGCAAAAATCTGGCAGAAACATTCAAGTAAAAAGAAAAAGGGAACAAATCTAACATCAAAACAAATTTCAGAGTAAGTATTACAAAGATTAAAAAAACAAGTACTATGAAGAGTTACATAATAAACCTGACGCCTTAAAATCTGACAAAAACAAAATGCAAAATTTGTCACTTGAATATCATCCATACCTCAAAATATTCTAGCCAACATGTTTCCATATAAAGTCTTACCAAAGTTCTTTGACAAATATATCCTCTTATGAAAGATGTTTCAGAAATAGAAAAACAGAAAACAATGTCAAATCCACTTACTGAGATGAGAAGACTCTTCAGTGCAAAATTAAATTAGTGGGAGAAAAGAATTACAGGTTCAATTTACTCATGAAAATAGACACAGTAATTTTCAATATGAATTAATTAATTCTAAAAGTTCAGTAAAAATAACACACACATAGCAACTGAGTGGGTTTTATCCCTGAAATTAAAAGATAGTTCATCGGGCGCCTGGGTGGCTCAGTGGGTTAAGCCGCTGCCTTCAGCTCAGGTCATGATCTCAGGGTCCTGGGATCGAGTCCCGCATCGGGCTCTCTGCTCAGCAGGGAGCCTGCTTCCTCCTCTCTCTGCCTGCCTCTCTGCTTACTTGTAATTTCTCTCTGTCAAATAAATAAATAAAATCTTTAAAAAAAAAATAAAAAAATAAAAGATAGTTCATCATCAACAACAACAAAAAACCCATTGCCATGATTTGCCACCTTAGAGATCTAAGGGAAAAATTACACGGTTATCTTAATAGTTTCAAAAAAATGTATTTGATGATATCTAGTCCCATTAAAAATAAAAATAAAACAGTGAAACTTATTTTAAGATGAAATTTCCTTATTGTGATAAGATCAATGTACCAAAAACCTACAGCAAACTTAATGGAACAATTCAGAAAAAAAAAAAAAAACAAAACTAAGATTATTTACAAGGACACCCCAAAATATTGACAGCTTAAACATAATAATGCCATAAGACAAGAAAAAAGGTATTAATTGTAAGATGAAAAAGGAGAGAAAAAAATTTTATAGAAAATATATTAACTACGTAGAAAGTCCAATAAAATTAACAAAGTATTAAAAGAAATGAGGTTAACAAGGTGGTAGATACACAATAATCTTACAAAATTTAGTAACATTTCAACAACAGCAGTCTAGAAAATAAAACACTTCATAAACTGACTGTTGTAAGTGACTTCTAGGAATCAACCTAACAATGCAAGACAAAAATTATCACCCTACTAAAATACATGGGAGGAGACTTGAATAAATGCCATTAAATAATTGTTTTTATTAAATAATGTATTTGTGTATAATAGCATTTTTCCTTCAAAATAATCTGTATAGTCAGTGTAATCCCAATCAAAAGTTAAGCTTGTACTATTGATAAAATCAACAAATTCAGTTTTAAATAAATGTGGGAAGGGAAAGTCCTCAAAAAGCTAAATTAGTTTTGAAACAAAGAACAAAGAAGCATGTCCTGGAAACTGTTATCAGGCAATATCAATGTCCATTCCACGCTCTTTCTGGTCAGAGAGGAAAGCAACAGCTAGCTAATTTATTTCTGACTCACTTGCAGCCAATATTCAGGCTGCAAATTAGGTGCTGTCTAAAGTACCCAGAGGACTTTTGTGGCTTTACCTCTGACAAACAGGCTCAGAGGTGGGAAGTTTTTCTGCATCAGCATTATGTTGTCCATTTCCAACCTTGCAAACATTGCTGGTGGTGAATTCTTGAATGTGGAGTCACTCAAAAAGCCTCCCGGGCAGCAGTAGCTTCCTAGATCAATTCTGTAGGGTAAGGATATCTTTACAAGAGTCCAGCCTCAAACCCTCACCTTCAGCCATTCCAGCGATTTTATATACAGCTAATTCTTTATATTGAAACCATCTTATTAAAAAAAAAAAAAATCTGCCATGGTTTATATCTCCTGTGCCAAGCCTCTGTGATATCATAGAGGATGACAATACACCAGATACCAAATGATGCTACAAAGTCATAATAATAAAAACAGTATGCTGCTAGTAAAGACAAACAAGAAATAGGTCAATATAAAGAAACTGAGTACAAAGAAACAGATCTATTTACATATATCTATACATAAAAACTTGATGTATAATAAAGAAGTAACCATAAATCAATGGGAAAAGAATCAATTTTAAAAAATTTTTTTATTTTTATAAACATAAAATATATTTTTATCCCCTGGGGTACAAGTATGTGAATCACCAGGTTTACACACTTAACAGTACTCACTATAACACATACCCTCCCCAATGTCCATAACCCAACACCCCTTCCCCAAACCCCCCTCCACCCAGCAACCCTCAGTTTGTTTTGTGAGATTAAGAGTCACTTATGGTTTGTCTCCCTCCCACTCCCATCTTGTTTCATTTATTATTCTCCTACCCCCTTAAACCCCCCCTGTTGCATCTCCACTTCTTCAGATCATGGAGAGCATATGATAGTTGTCTTTCTCCGCTTGACTTATTTTGATAAGCATGATACCCCCTAGTTCCATCCACGTCATCGCAAATGGCAAGACTTCATTTTTGATGGCTGCATAGTATTCCATTGTGTATATATACCACTTCTTCTTTATCCATTCATCTGTTGATGGACATCTAGGTTCTTTCCATTGTTTGGCTCTTTTGGACATTGCTGCTATAAACATTCGGGTGCATGTGCCCCTTTGGATCACTATGTTTGTATCTTTAGGGTAAATACCCAGTAGTGCAATTGCTGGGTCACTGGGTAGTTCTATTTTCAACATTTTGAGGAACCTCCATGCTATTTTCCAGAGTGGTTGCACCAACACGCATTCCCAACAGCAGTGTAGGAGGGTTCCCCTTTCTCCACATCCCCGCCAGCATCTGTCATTTCCTGACTTGTTAATTTTAGCCATTCTGACTGGTGTGAGGTTATATCTCATTGTGGTTTTGATTTGTATTTTCCTGATGCTGAGTGACATGGAGCACTTTTTCATGTGTCTGTTGGCCATCTGGATGTCTTCTTTGCAGAAATGTCTGTTCATGTCCTCTGCCCATTTCTTGATTGGATTATTTTTTCTTGGGGGGTTGAGTTAGCTAAGCTCTTTATAGATTTTGGACACTAGCCCAGTATCTGATATGTCGTTTGCAAATATCTTACCCCATTCTATCAGTTGTCTCTTGGTTTTATTAACTTTTTCCTTTGCTGTGCAAAAGCTTTTGATCTTGATGAAATCCCAATAGTTCATTTTTGCCCTTGCTTCCCTTGCCTTTGGCGATGTTCCTAGGAAGATGTTGCTACGGCTGAGGTCGAAGAGATTGCTGCCTGTGTTCTCCTCAAGGATTTTGATGGATTCCTTTTCACAATGAGTCTATTTTCGTGTGTGGTGTAAGTAAATGGTCCAATTTCATTTTTCTGCATGTGGCTGTCCAATTTTCCCAATACCATTTACTGAAGAGACTGTCTTTTTTCCATTGGAAATTCTTTCCTGCTTTGTTGAAGATTAGTTGACCATAGAGTTGAGGGTCTATTTCTGGGCTCTCTATTCTGTTCCATTGATCTATGTGTCTGTTTTTGTGCCAGTACCATGCTGTCTTGATGATGACAGCTTTGTAATAGAGCTTGAAGTCTGGAATTTTGATGCCACCAACTTTGGCTTTCTTTTTCAATATTCCTTTGGCTATTCGATATCTTTTCTGGTTCCATATAAAGTTTAGGATTCTTTGTTCCATTTCTTTGAAAAAGATGAATGGTACTTTGATAGGAATTGCATTAAATGTGTTGATTGCTTTAGGTAGCATAGACATTTTCACAATATTTATTCTTCCAATCCAGGAGCATGGAACATTTTTCCATTTCTTTGTGTCTTCCTCAATTTCTTTCATGAGTATTTTATAGTTTTCTGAGTATAGATTCTGTGCCTCTTTGGTTAGGTTTATTCCTAGGTATCTTATGGTTTGGGGTGCAATTATAAATGGGATTGACTCCTTAATTTCTCTTTCTTCTGTCTTGTTGTTGGTGTAGAGAAATGCAACTGATTTCTGTGCATTGATTTTATATCCTAACACTTTACTGAATTACTGTACAAGTTGTAGCAGTTTTGGAGTGGAGTCCTTTGGGTTTTCCACATATAGTATCATATCATCTGCGAAGAGTGATAGTTTGACTTCTTCTTTGCTGATTTGGATGCCTTTAATTTCCTTTTGTTGTCTGATTGCTGAGGTTAGGACTTCTAGTACTATGTTGAATAGCGGTGGCGATAATGGACATCCCTGCCATGTTCCTGACCTTAGCAGTAAAGCTTTCAGTTTTTCTCCATTGAGAATGATATTTGCAGTGGGCTTTTCATAGATGGCTTTGATAATATTGAGGTATGTGCCCTCTATCCCTACACTTTGCAGAGTTTTGATCAGGAAGGGATGCTGTACTTTGTCAAATGCTTTTTCACCATCTATTGAGAGTATCATATGGTTCTTGTTCTTTCTTTTATTGATGTGTTGTATCACATTGATTGATTTGCGGATGTTGAACCAACCTTGCAGTCCTGGAATAAATCCCAATTGGTCATGGTGAATAATCCTTTTAATGTACTGTTGAATCCTATTGGCTAGTATTTTGGTGAGAATTTTTGCATCCATGTTCATCAAGGATATTGGTCTGTAGTTCTCTTTTTTGGTGGGATCCTTGTCTGGTTTTGGGATCAAGGTGATGCTGGCCTCATAAAATGAGTTTGGAAGTTTTCCTTCCATTTCTATTTTTTGGAACAGTTTCAGGAGAATAGGAATTAGTTCTTCTTTAAATATTTGGTAGAATTCCCCCAGGAAGCCGTCTGGCCCTGGGCTTATGTTTGTTTGGAGATTTTTAATGACTGTTTCAATCTCCTTACTGGTTATGGGGCTGTTCAGGCTTTCTATTTCTTCCTGGTTCGGTTGTGGTAGTTTATATGTCTCTAGAAATGCATCCATTTCATCCAGATTGTCAAATTTGTTGGCATAGAGTTGCTCCTAGTATGTTCTTATAATGGTTTATATTTCTTTGGTGTTAGTTGTGATCTCTCCTCTTTCATTCATGATTTTATTTATTTGGGTCCTTTCCCTTTTCTTTTTGATAAGTCTGGCCAGGGGTTTATCTATCTTATTAATTCTTTCAAAGAACCAGCTCCTAGTTTCATTGATTTGTTCTATTGTTTTTTTGGTTTCTATTTCATTGATTTCTGCTCTGATCTTTATGATTTCTCTTCTCCTGCTGGGCTTTAGGGTTTCTTTCTTGTTCTTCCTCCAGCTCCTTTAGGTGTAGGGTTAGGTTGTGTACCTGAGACCTTTCTTGTTTCTTGAGAAAGGCTTGTACCACTATATTTTCCTCTCAGGACTGCCTTTGTTGTGTCCCACAGATTTTGAACCGTTGTATTTTCATTATCATTTGTTTCCATGATTTTTTTCAATTCTTCTTTAATTTCCTGGTTAACCCATTCATTCTTTAGAAGGATGCTGTTTAGTCTCCATGTATTTGGGTTCTTTTCAAACTTCCTTTTGTTGTTGAGTTCTAGCTTTAGAGCATTGTGGTCTGAAAATATGCAGGGAATGATCCCAATCTTTTGATACCAGTTGAGTCCTGATTTAGGACCCAGGATGTGATCTATTCTGGAGAATGTTCCATGTGCACTAGAGAAGAATGTGTATTCTGTTGCTTTGGGATGAAATGTTCTGAATATATCTGTGATGTCCATCTGGTCCAGTGTGTCGTTTAAGGCCTTTATTTCCTTGCTGATCTTTTGCTTGGATGATCTGTCCATTTCAGTGAGGGGAGTGTTAAAGTCCCCTACTATTATTGTATTATTGTTGATGCGTTTCTTTGATTTTGTTATTAATTGGTTTATATAGTTGGCTGCTCCCACGTTGGGGGCATAGATATTTAAAATTGTTAGATCTTCTTGTTGGACAGATCCTTTGAGTATGATATAGTGTCCTTCCTCATCTCTTATTATAGTCCTTGGCTTAAAATCTAATTGATCTGATATAAGGATTGCCACTCCTGCTTTTTTCTGATGTCCATTAGCATGGTAAATTCTTTTCCACCCCCTCACTTTAAATCTGGAGGTGTCTTCGGGCCTAAAATGAGTTTCTTGGAGGCAACATATAGATGGGTTTTGTTTTTTTATCCATTCTGATACCCTGTGTCTTTTGACAGGGGCATTTAGCCCATTAACATTCAGGGTAACTATTGAGAGATATGAATTTAGGGCCATTGTATTGCCTGTAAGGTGACTGTTACTGTATATGGTCTCTTTTGCTTAGAGGACCCCTTTCAATATTTCCTGTAGAGCTGGTTTGGTGTTTGCAAATTCTTTCAGTTTTTGTTTGTCCTGGAAGCTTTTAATCTCTCCTTCTATTTTCAATGATAGCCTAGCTGGATATAGTTTTCTTGGCTGCATGTTTTTCTCGTTTAGTGTTCTGAAAATATCATGCCAGCTCTTTCTGGCCTGCCAGGTCTCTGTGGATAAGTCAGCTGCCAATCTAATATTTTTACCACTTTATGTTACAGACTTCTTTTCCCGGGCTGCTTTCAGGATTTTCTCTTTGTCACTGAGACTTGTAAATTTTACTATTAGGTGATGGGGTGTGGGCCTATTCTTATTGATTTTGAGGGGCATTCTCTGAACCTCCTGAATTTTGATGCTCGTTCCCTTTGCCATATTAGGGAAATTCTCCCCAATAATTCTCTCCAGTATACCTTCTGCTCCCCTCTCTCTTTCTTCTTCTTCTGGAATCCCAATTATTCTAATGTTGTTTCGTCTTATGGTGTCACTTATCTCTCGAATTCTCCCCTCGTGGTCCAGTAGCTGTTTGTCCCTCTTTTGCTAAGCTTCTTTATTCTCTGTCATTTGGTCTTCTATATCACTAATTCTTTCTTCTGCCTCATTTATCCTAGCAGTGAGAGCCTCCATTTTTGATTGCACCTCATTAATAGCTTTTTTGATTTCAACTTGGTTAGATTTTAGTTCTTTTATTTCTCCAGAAAGGGCTTTTATATCTCTCGAGAGGGTTTCTCTGATATCTTCCATGCCTTTTTCGAGCCCGGCTAGAACCTTGAGAATTGTCATTCTGAACTCTAGATCTGACATATTACCAATGTCTGTATATATTAGGTCCCTAGCCTTCGGTACTGCCTCTTGTTCTTTTTTTTTGTGTTGAATTTTTCCGTCTTGTCGCTTTGTCCAGATAAGAGTATATGAAGGGGCAAGTAAAATACTAAAAGGGTGGCAACAACCCCAGGAAAATATGCTTTAACCAAATTAGAAGAGATTCAAAATCGTGAGGGGGGAGAAAGGGGATAAAAATAGGTTCAAAAAGGAAGAAAGAAAAAAAAGAAAAAAGAAAAAAAAGAATTTAAAAAAAAGAAAACACCTAAGAAAAATATAAAAAAGAAAAAAATATATATATATATTAGATAAACTAGTAAAAAATCGTTAAAAAAGAAAAAGGTAACAGTTAAAAGAAAAATTTTACCCGAAGGCGAGAAAAAAAAAAAACAAAAAATAAAAAAGAAAATAATTAAATTAACTGCAAGACTAAAAATATCACAGGGAGAAAGCCATGAGTTCTGTGCTTTGCTTTCTCCTCCTCTGGAATTCTGCTGCTCTCCTTGGTATTGAAACCGCACTCCTTGGTAGGTGAACTTGGTCTTGGCTGGATTTCTTGTTGATCTTCTGGGGGAGGGGCCTGTTGTAGTGATTCTCATGTGTCTACCCCAGGCGGAATTACACCGCCCTTACCCGTGGCCAGGGTGAGTAATCAGCTCAAGTTTGCTTTCAGGAGCTTTTGTTCCCTGAGCTCTTTCCGTAGAGTTCCGGAGGACGGGAATACAAATGGCGGCCTCCTGGTCTCTGGCCTGGAGGAGCCGCGAGCCCAGGGCTGCACTCCTCAGTGCGCCCTCAGAGAACAGCGCCCAGTTACTCCTGTCTGCCTGACCTCCGGCCGCGCTCCGCGCTCACCGAGCCTGTGACCGGTTCAAGGCACCCCGAGCTGCGAGCTTACTGTGTGCTCTATCTCTGTAGCCGGCTTTCCCATTCCAATACCCGCAAGCTCTGTGACACTCAGACACCCCCAATCCTTCTGTGACCCTGCGGGACCTGAGGCCACGCTGACCCCGTGTGGGCTTTGCCCCGAGTAGCCTCTGGAGCCATGTCCCTCAGTGGAACAGACTTTTAAAAGTCCCGATTTTGTGCTCTGTTGTTCCGCCGCTTGCCGGGAGCCGGCCCCTCCCCCCGGGGTCTATCTTCCCGTCGCTTTGGATTCACTTCTCCGTTGGTCCTACCTTTCAGAAAGTGGTTGTTTTTCTGTTTCCAGAATTGATGTTCTTCTTCTCTTCAATCTACCGATGGATTTTCAGGTGTTTGCAATCTTTAGATAAGCTATCTAGCTGATCTCCGGTTAGCTGAAGTAGTCTCAGCCTGCTACTTCTCCGCCATCTTGACTCCTCCTCGAAAGAGTGAATTTTTAATTGATGAAGTTGTAAAGTCTGACTCACTATTTGGAGAGTGGGGAAAAAAAGAAAAACCCCTACTTCATGCTATGTTCAATGAATATGGGGGATAAAAATCTAAATAAGAAAGTCAGTCAGAAAAAGTTTACAGAAATATCTTTGTCACATAGCAGTAGAAGAAAATATAGGAGCCTTCACAAGAGGATGGCGACCCAAAAAAGTGACCACAGCAGAAAACTTTCATACCTTTTAGCCAAAGAAACAATAAATTTGTGAAGAATGGACAAGGCAGAGGGTTTGCACTAGCAGTGGTAAATGGTGAATTAACAAGTTTTGTTTATACAGCACTATCAACCCCACACTCCCTATCTCTGATAATGAGGATATCCCTTCTCCTCCTAGTACAGGAAGAACCCCCTTTATGCGGGAGATTTATCATCTGTTTTCAGGTAGAGGGATGAGGGGCTAGGGAGATCAGAGTGACATTTCTGCTTCTGCCATTTTCTCAAACTCCTTTGGTGTAAGATATTCAGTACAACAAGGCACCATATTTTGGGGTAGTGGATCCTTTAATCCATCAATGGATATATGGAAATGTAAGGGCCTGGTTGGCCAGAAGGAATCATTTTGTGTTTATTCAGTAAACTTAGATTGACCCTGCCCCTCTCAGAGGAACTTACTTGCAAAGCCTAGATACAAGAGTGGGTCAGGCCAGGTGAAGACATCCAATCAGTGGGGCACACATATATCTACTAGGGTAAATTAAAATTCAATTGGTCACCTGTGTGTTACCTAGCAGTTTTTTTCTGTGTGTGGCAGACTTAGCATGACTGTGCAGTTTTCTCTGTGTATTGAAATCTCATTGGCCACCTGTATATAGCCTGGCTAAACTACCTCTATAAAGGTTAGTTTGTGAGGCTGGGAGGGGTTGCCTCTTTGCAAGAGATGGCCCTGACCGGTCAGTTTGATTCTTGATGCTTGGTGCGAAATAAAGCTTTGCTTGACCTTCACTTTGTATTAGTCTCACTCCTTTGATTATGAACCCTAACATTGGAGCAGGCACCCAGATTCAAATGACAAGAAATGAGCCTTCGATGGAATTTTTTGGAAAAGCCTCCAGAGGTAAATTCACGGGATCCTGTTTGTCTGGTTGGAGCTTCAGGGTATGGCCCACTGGGGAGAAGCTGGATGCAGCCATGCCCTCCAGGGCTGAAGTGGATGAGGAGACACCCCATCCCTCTGCTGGCAAATCTATGGGGGGTTGGAGTCCCCCTGGGCTTTTGGGGGGTTCGAGTACCCCTAGGTGGTCACCAGGGGGTTTGAGTCCCCCTGGGCAGTCAGGGGGTTCAAGTCCCACAGACAGTCAGGGGGTTTGAGTCCCCTTGGGTGGTTGAAAGGTTCGAGTCCCCCTAGGCGGTTGGGGGATAAAGAAAGCCCCCACCAGTGGCAGATTCTAGGTAAGAATCATTGGGCCTGTGGTTGTCTTTGCCTGGTCTTTTTGTTGTCTGTTGTGTTGTTTGTTATGATTGAAGGAATGGGGCAAGCAGAGAGTAAGGGGACTCTGACTTTTATCTCTCCGTTCTTCATAATAGATGTGAGGCTTCTCGCTCAATCATTTTGTGTGTTAAGGGCTATGACTGGAGCCAACTGGGGTTAGTCTAATACCGGGTTAAGGTGCCCAATGCTGATGCTCATTGGAGCCGAGCGTGGAATATGAGTGCCTAGTGGGCCACTTTTGGTAAGCAGAACTGGCACTGTGGGATGAACCGACCTCAAGACAGAGACTTTAAGGAATATTCCCAAGCAGCTGTCAAAAGTCCCTTTGTTTCAGGGAATTCCTTGCCTTCTCTGGCCCAACGTGGACTGTGTAGCCCCTCCCCCTTGCTGGCGGGAGAGCATGGCATCTAAAGTGGAAATGGTTATTTGTCTGTCTCAAGGTTTTAATGGGTAATTATTAAAGTGTCTTCCAAAATCTTTGGTAACCTGAAACTGTGAAGGGTTGCTTGAATGACAAATGGAATTAAATTGGTTGGACATCTGGGTCTTAACCAAATGGGATAAAATGCTAGAGCGTTGGCTGCTGGAACTGGGTTTGTGCTTTTGAAATTTGCTGTGTTTAACTGATTCATAAATTTGCCTTCTAGGAATTCTCTTGTAAAATGACTTCTGCCTTCAAGGAAATCATATGGGAAGACTTTCAGGACAAATATAGGTCTTTGATATGTTGAAATCCTGGAACTGAAATGGGTAAGAATTTACAGAAGTAAAAGCTGCATTCAGACTAAACCAGAATTATTAACACGGGACTAGGTGAACTGAAAGATTGTAATGTTGTATCTTTTGATGTTTTGTCTTATATTTGCTCTTCCAGACTAGGGAAACTTTTTCTTAAGTTATCTGTAACTTACAGAGATAAAAATGTAGTCATTTGTAAACAAATCAAGGTATTCAACTCTTTCTCTCTATCTGAACCCTCTGAAACCAAAAGGTCTCGGCAAGTATTCTTTCTTCCATAGCAATCAGTCGTTTGCATAAGTTCAATAAGAATCTGTTCTCCTTGTAACAGGACACAATTGGAAACACTGGTTATTTTACCATGGTTTTGACTGAAATATATTTGAAAAGACTCAGATATGACTAGAGAGCTTAAAGGAACTAAGGTTGACTTTATAAAACCTGGAACCGTAAAGCCCTTTGGAACTGTTGGCCTGATACCTTGCTTACAGAGTTCCCAGCAGCCTCACCAGGTGAGTAAAGGATGTTACTTCCTGGAAGGTGCAGGAGCCTCAGGATTCTTTTGGGGTCATAGGAAGAGGAATTCTCCCAGATTGACAGGTATTGCAGGCATGTGTGATGGCAAGTATGTAGCTTGGCTTCTGGCTTGGAGAGGCTATCATAAGTTCAACCTAGAGATTTCTTACGGGACGTTCCAGTAGAGCAGATTCTAAAAGATTTATATGATCTCTCACTGTTCTTGCTGAGCTTGTGTAAATAATTAGGCTTGTTAAAATTGGACTTGTTTTTCAAATAAATTAGTCCTGATTTGGCTATCTCTGTAAACGAGGGTTACTTTAGAGAGAAAAATTATGTTTAATAACACACCTTTATGGATGTTAAATTCTAGATTTGATTGTCTTTAAATGTTTGTTTACTTAAGCTCGACAACTTGAGATAAACTTCAGGGAAGATGCATGATATTTCATTTAGACGATCTTGCTTTTGCCAGTCAGTCAGACCCAGATATAGGAAACTCCAGAAAATTGAAATATTTGAAGGGAAGAATCTGACTGAGTTAGTGAAAATAGCAGAAAAAGTGTTTAACAACAGGGATGCACAAGAGGATGAAAAACAGACCAAAAATGTGGTTAAGGTTTTGGCACTACATGAGGCAGGGAGGAGACGGGTAGGGGATAGTAAATGGAAGGAAAAGCCTAAGCACAGAGAAGGCAGGCAAGAAGACTTAGATTCATATCAGTGCACTTACTGTAAGGAAAAAGGACATTGGGCCAGGGAGTGCCCCAAAAGGAAGACAGCAATGCTTCCCACCAGAGACTGCAGGGGCCATGGTTTGGAGCCCCTCTCTGAACCTCAGGTAAAAATTGAAGTGGAGGGGAAATCGGTTGATTTTTGGTCAACACCAGAGTCCAATTCTCATCATTACTTAAAAGTATGGGAAACCTATCTGGAGAGGAAGTTTGGGTACAAGGAGCAAATGTCACAGAGAGACATAAATGGACAACAGAAAGAACTTTAAATTTGGCCTTGGGAGTAGTTAAACATTGATTTTTGGTCCTCCCTAATGCCCCATATAACTTGATGGGAAGAGATCACCTTCACAAGTTAAGAGCTGGCATTCAGTTCTTGGAAGGAGACATGACTGTAACCTTGAGACCACCAACTGTACAAGTGCTTATGGCAGCAGTAGATGAATACCTCCTTTATGAGCCAGTCTCAAAACCAGAGGACACAAGGGTGGGAGAGCTTTCTCCAAATCCTACAGGATGAGTTTTCGGAGGTCTGGGCAGAAGGGAAGCCCCCTGGATTGACCAAGGAACAACCTCCAGTGGTGGTACAATTAAAGGCGACAGCTATAGCTGTTCACATTTAGCAGTGCCCCCCTTCCCTGGGAAGTGAAGGAAGGGATCAGAAAACACATTAACTGCCTCCAAGGAGACGGGATCCTAATTCCTTGCAAATCTCCATGGAACACACCTTTGCTGCCTGTCAAAAAGGCTGAGATCAATCCGTCCAGGACTTGCAGAAAGTTAATAAATGGGTTGAAGATATCCACCCTACAGTGCCTAACCCCTATACCCTACTCTCCCTCCTCGGCCCCAAAAGAACTGTGTATATCATCTTAGATCTCAAGGATGCATTTTCTCTGCATGTCTTTAGCAAAGGAATTCTCAGCACCTTTTTGATTTTGAGTGGTCAGACCCACAGGAAGGATTCCAAGGCCAGCTCACCTGGACAACACTTCCCCAAGGGTTCAAGAATTTGCCCACTATCTTCGACGAGGTCCTACATGAGGATTTGCATGGTACAGAACCTCCAACCCAGGAGTCACTCTGTTACAGTACATTGATGACTTGCTAGTAGCCGCTGAGGACTAAGAGTCATATGAGTCATGTTTGTGGGGGATGGGAGCTCTCTTACAGACTCTGCATGAAAAGGGGTATTGGGTGTCAGAGAACAAAGCACAGCTCTGTCAGAGCCATGCCACTTATTTAGGCTTTGATCTCCACAAGGAAGTGCGTTCACTGTCTGAGTGCAGGAAACAGTTGATCACCTGCTACCCCTGCCCCACCACGTCCTGACAAGTGAGGGGTTTCTTGGGATTGTGGGCTACTGTAGACTATGGATACCACGGTTTGTGGAGATTGCCTGGTTGGCCAGAGGGAGTCATTTTGTGTTTATGCAGTAAACTTAGATTGACCCCATACAGTAAACTTAGATTGACCCTGCCCCTCCCAGAGGAACTTACTTGCAAAGCCTAGATACAAGGGCGGGTCAGGCCAGGTGAAGACATACAATCAGTGGGGTGTGCATATATCTACTAGGGTAAATTAAAATTCAATTGGTCACCTGTGTGTTACCTAGCAGTTTTTTCCTGTGTGTGGCAGACTTAGCATGACTGTGCAGTTTTCTCTGTGTATTGTAATCTCATTGGCCACCTGTGTATAGCCTGGCTAAAGTACCTCTATAAAGGTTAGTTTGTGAGGCTGGGAGGGGTTGCCTCTTTGCAAGAGACGGCCCTGACCGGTCAGTTTGATTCTCGATGTTTGGTGTGAAATAAAGCTTTGCTTGACCTTCACTTTGTACCAGTCTCTCTCCTTTGATTACAGACCCTAATAGAGAGAAGAATTTATGCATTCTACATGTAATTTGTATGCAAGCTATAGGTTTCTAGAAGAAGGAACACTTCCCATTATTCATTTAGTGTTGAATCCCATAGATGAGGAGAAGTTAGAATGTTGCATTACATCCCCTCAATCCCCTTTGAGAACAACTAGAAGGTCCTGGACACAGCATGGGCTCACTTTTTTTTTTTTTTTTAAGATTTTATTTATTTATTTGACAGACAGAGATCACAAGTAGGCAGAGAGGGAGGCAGAGAGAGAGAGGGGAAAGCAGGTTCCCTGCTGAGCAGAGAGCCTGATATGGGGCTCGATCCCAGGACTCTGGGATCATGACTTGAGCCGAAGGCAGAGGCTTTAACCCACTGAGCCACCCAGGCGCCCCAGCATGGGCTCACTTTTAACATGGAAAGGAGTCCTATAGAAGACCTCCTTAAGTAATTAGAGAAGGCCAGTGAACTTTGGAGTCTTGCTTGGTTCATTTCTAGTGACTTAAATTACCTTTTCTTACTGTGAAACCACAATCTTTTAACCTAAATTTCAAAACTTGTAAAAATTGGAATAACAATGTCTCCTTTATAGTATCATTAGGAGGATTAAGGCCAATTACATAACATGCTTGGAACCCTTAAATAGATTCATAAATGTCATTTCCCTTCCCCATTAATTCCACTGGACTGGAATGACTAAGAATAAAATCTGGAGAGTCTTTGGTACAAGTCTTGGGACTCTTTTGCTGCTTGGCTGACCCCACAGGGGTACTAGGTTAATGGTTAGGTCTGGAGACAGTGAAATATTTTATCATAGTAAAGGAAAGTGACTTGTGATGTAGAGTGAGTGTCTATTTCTTATCAGTTCTCTTTACTCCATCTGATATACTTGTTGAGGATCTGACCATCGAGGAGGAAACTGGGAATTTCCCAACTCCGTATCACCTCACATAAAACCCATTCCTGCTTTCCCTGCTTCTGTGTCTACTCTATCTCCATATAAGTACAGTATAGTCCAAGATTTTCTAATGATGGAGAGCTCTCTGAGAGATAACAGGAGTAACTTTAAATTTCATTTGGGGAAATAATCTTAGCCTTCTCTTATAGCACATCTGTGATCCAAATGGCAAACATCAAGATGAATCATTGGAAACCTGTCTACTTTTATTGAGCCTTTTTTTTCAAATTAACATATAATGTATTATTTGTTTTAGGGTACAGATCTGTGAATCATCAGTCTTACACAATTCACAGCACTCACCATAGCACATACCCTCCCCAGTGTCCATCACCAGCCACCCTATCCCTGTGCCCACCCATTCCCCAGCAGCCCTAAGTTTGTTTCCTGAGGTTAAGAGTCTCTTATGGCTTGTCTCCCTCCCCAGTCCCATCTTGTTTCATTTTCCCCTCCCTTCCCCCATGACCCCCCACCTTCCTTCTCAAATTCCTCATATCAGAGAGATCATATGGTAATTGTCATTCTCTAATTGACTTATTTTGCTTAGCATGATACCCTCTAGTTCCACCCATGTCATTGTAAATGGCAAGATTTCATTTCTTTTGATGGCTGCATAGTATTCCATTATAGATAGATGTGTGTGTGTGTGTGTGTGTGTGTGTGTTTGTGTGTGTGTGTGTATCAATTCATCTGTTGATGGACATCTAGTTTCTTTCCATAGCTTGGCTATTGTTTAACTTTTTTTTTTTTTTTTCATTTTGGTTGTTCCTGCCACATCTCAGCTTTTTACAATCTATTGCTTGCTATATTTTAAGTTTCTTAACTTGTCCATTTCTGTCTGCCATTACATCGAATTCACAGAGGACAGACATTTCTCTCTAAAATATGAGCCATGTTACATCTTTCTCCAATTCACAAATATCCACTGAATTACAAGTTCCTTTGGGCCTTTGAAGACTGCATCATCAACCAAACCTCATTTCCATCTTTTTTTTTTTTTTTTCCTATTGGCTCTATTCTTGAACAATATGCTTGGAGCCACCAGATATTTCAAACTCTTATACATTTTCACATATTGTCCCTTCAGTTTGGAAAGTCTTTTCTGAATTTTATTGGTTTGTTAAACATTTACAGACAATCCATACAGCAATTCCTAAAACATGACCTTCCTTTAAGCTATTCTGGATCAGAATTGCACTCATTTATTTCCTCTTGTTTCTATACCACATTCTTTACACTTCTACGTAAAATACATTAACTTCCTTTTTTTGTCTTCAAAAATTTTATTTGTTTATTTGAGAGAAAAGAATAGAGAAAGCATGGCAAAAGGCAGAGAGAGAGGAAGAGGAAGAGGGAAAGAATCTCAAGTAGAATCTGTGCTGAGCATGGAGCCCAATCCTGGACTCAATCTTGGTACCCTAATATCAGGACCTGAGCCAAAGAAACCAAGAGTTGGAAGCTTACCTGACTGAGCCTGTCAGGCATCCTGTGCCTTGCTGTTTCATCTTACTACATCTTTCAAAGAACAGAAGTTTCAAATTTTGCTTGTCTCAATTATCTATTTTTTTATGGGTGATGAGCATTAACACATTAACTTCTGCCCTATTTGAAAAAGAGGCTATTGTGGTACAGTGGAAATGACACATGACCTGATATCAGAAATTTTACCCCCATACACAGTTTATAGTATATTACATATTATATTAAGTCATAATGCCATAAACCCTGAAAAACAAGGGAAGACAGAAATTACACTGTAACTTCATCACTTAATAGAAAAAAAGACCTTGATAAATTTTTATCTTCTCTTAACTATGTAATTTTTCTTAAGCTATAGCACAGTGATTAAGTGCAGTGTCTCTTAAAAGGCCTTATTATAATTATTATTATTATTATTATTTTAAATCAACATTCACTGAAGTCTCTCCTCAGTTTAATTTTTTCCTTAATGCAAAGAGTGCTCATATGGACTTTCCAAAATTATTGATTAAAGCCTTTTCCATAAAAATGAATGTTTGAATTCAACTCTTTTTTTTTTTAATATTTTATTTATTTATTTATTTGACAGACAGAGATCACAAGTAGGCAGAGAGTCAGGCAGAGAGAGGAAAGGAGGAAGGTTTTCTGCTGTGCAGAGATCCTGATGTGGGTCTCGATCCCCAGACTCAGAGATCCCTGGAACCTGGGATCATGACCTGAGCTGAAGGCAGAGGCTTTAACCCACTGAGCCATGCAGGCGCCCCTGAAATCAACTCTTTAAGCAAAATTATGTTGTTTCCCCTCCATCTCCAAGGAAGACATACAGGTAGATGGCCAACAGGTACATGAAAACATACTCAGCATTAATAATTATGAGGGAAATGCAGATTCAAATCACAGTGAGTTATTATTTCAAACCTTTTAGGAGGGCTGTCATCCAAAAATTTAAAAAAATGAAAAAAAAATAATAAGTGTTGGCAAAGGTATTAAGGAATTAAAATTCTTGTGAACTGTTGGTAGAAATACAAATGGTACAGGTACTATGGAAAATGTCATGAAACCTCCTCAAAAATTAAAAATAGAATAACCCTATGAACTAGCAATCCTGTTCCTAAGTATATATCCAAAGCATCAAGATAAAGATCTTAAAAACCTATCCACATGCCCATGTTCACTATAGCATTATTTACCAATATCCAAGATGTACAAACAAACAAAATGTCTTTCCAAAATGGATAAAGAAAATATTTAGACATAGACATACGGTGGAATGTTAGTCAACCATAAAAAAGAAGGAAGTACTACCATTTGCAACTACATGAGTGAACCTTATGGATATTATGTTTAGATGAGATAATTCAATAACTGGAGAGAAAATACTGATTTACCTCACTTATATGTCAAATTGAATATAATCAAACTCTTAGAATCAGAAAATGGAGTGGTAGCTACCAAGGACTATTTTTATGTTGCATGAATAGTTTCCAAAGATCTGTTACACGACATAGTACCTATACTTTAGAATACTGTACAAAATATGTAACAAATACTTCAAAATATGTTAAAATGATAGATTTTATATTGAGTGTTATCACACACACAGACACACACACACACAAACACAAGGAAATTGAAAATAATAGATATGTTTAGTACCTTGATTGTGGTGATTATGTCACAAGAGTTCACATATGTCTAAAATCAACAAATGTATACTTTAACTATGAGTAATTTTTTGTCTGCCAATTATAACTTAATAAAACTTAGAGGTAAAACAACAACAACAACAAAAAACAAGATAACCAGCTGTAGGTTGTGGAGTGGACTAGTAGTGAAACAACTCATTTCATTAACCTCATGTACTCTTGACCTTTTTGTCCCACTACACTCCATGCTCAGACCCTTCTCAGGGTCTTTACTATGATCTTTTGTCTGGAAGCTAATCCCACAGATCTTTGCTTAACCTGCTCACTCTTAATTATACACATCTTTCCTCAGAAGTCAGGTATCCATAATATCACACCCTTCCTTCTACTTTATATTGTAGTACTTATGACCAAATAAATTACATGATTTATAGAACTTTTTGCAACTCCTTCATCCTGCTAGAATAAGTTCCATGAGGTGGAATTTTTCCATCTTGTTCTCAATCATATCTACAGTGCATTGAGTGAGGTTCCTTGAGAACCACATAATTTCTATGAGTGGTTCATTGAAACAAAATATATAGTTCAAGAACCTGAAAACAAGCTCAACTTCAGAGCACTATAAGTAGTTAAATAACAGCTAATACTGATTAATCACCTACCATGTTCTTGCTAACATAAATACATTGTTTCATTTTAGCTTCACAAAATCAAGGATCTGGAAATATTCATATCCTTACCTAGGGTATGGGAATATGGAATCAGAGAAACCAAGAAATGTATCCAGTGCTACAGGAAAAGCAGGCTGAGATTTCCCAGGTGATCTTTTAATAGAAACTATCCATTTCCCTTTTATCTAATTATATGAGCTCCAGGCAATGCTGCTAACCTGCCTTCCAAAGTTCACCAATAGTTTACTCAAAGAATAAAAGTGCATTAATTCAAAGGGATACATGCCCCCCTATATTTATTGCTGCACTATTTACAATAATCAAACTCTGGAAACAGCCCAGTAGTCATCAACTAATGAATGGATAAAGAAGATGTGGTATATATGCACAATGGAATATTACTCATCCATATAAATGAGTGAATTCTTGCCATATACAACTACATGAATGGAGCTAAAGAATATAATGCTAAGCAAAATAAGTCAGTCATAGAAAAAAAAGTATGATTTCACTCATATGTGGAATGTAAGAAACAAAACAAATGAGCAAAGGTAAAACAAAAAATAAGAGAGACAAATCATGAAACAAATTCTTAATTGATGTTCTTAATAAAAGAACAAACTGATGGTTACCAGAGGGCAAGCGGGTGAGGGGATGGGTTAAACAGGTGATGAGGATTAAGGAAAAAACTTGTCATGAGCAAAGGGTGATGTATGGGAATGATGAATTACAATATTCTACACACGAAACTAATATAGCACCGTATCTTAACTAACTGAAACTAAAATAAAAACTTAAAAAAAAAGAGTCCAAATAATATCAATATATTCCAGTTAATTAATAGCTGCCTAAAGTCCTTTTAAACTCTAAGATTTTTTTTCCCCTTCTTGTTTATCCTCCTTGGAATTTTTCTGCTGAAGAAATGTTCTGGATTTTGCTGGTTGCGTTTACATGCTATTGTTTCAAATATGGTTCAAATAAAAATTTCAAACTGTTATTTATCAAGATATAATTGAGAAATAAAATAGTTTTGTAATATAAAAAAAAAATTACTGGAGGCCAATCAAATAATGATAGTAAAAATAAGGTTCACCAAAGAAAAGAGTGTTTTGGACAGAAATTATTCATATTTTACTTACTGGGAATAAAATATCTCTATCACTCATCAGTAAATATATCCAACTATGCAACTCACATTTATTTATTTATTTACTTACTTACTTATTGATTGATTCTAGAATCATAGTACATGGGAGTAATAACAACAACCATGTCATATAATAGTTGTGGAAAAATGTTGAGATAATCTTGTGAAATTCTTAATATTATGTATTCAGAAAGCCTGAAATAATCATCACTTGTTATTATCAATGCAAGTTGAATATTGTGTTCAACCCTGTGAATTCTTTGAGTGTCACTGAATTTGACTGCTGCAAAGTGTGTAGAAAATGCTGGACACTGGAGGTCTCATTCACAGATACCCACAGTGAGATCTCCTGACTCAATGTCCTCCTCTTTCCTCTTTGTGTCTGTATAGATTTTAAAATAGAACTAAGACTGATATCATACTGTATGTTAACTAATAAAATTTAATTTAAACAAATTAAATTTAAATAAATAAAATTTATTTTATTTATTTTAAATATATTTAAATAAAATATTTAATAGTTTATTTAATTATATTATATTATTTTAATAATTTTATATATGATTAAAATGTTTAAATAAAATTTAAATTTAAAACTTAAATAAAAACTTAAAAAACAAATAAAACCAAAACCCATCAAATGGACTTCTCCAGAAAGTCAGGCCTAGAATTCTAAGCAAAGAGCAATGGCTAAAGAGCAGAATAAGAAGAGGGTCTTTGCAAGTGAAAATGTGACCAAACCAAAACATTTCCATCTCTCTGAGTCTAAATGGTTTCACTACAGCCTGGTTAAATTGAAGCAAAATCCTCTTACTGCTTTAATATTTATGAAGTAAAAGTCCATGACTGTTTCCAAAGACCGTCATCTCTATCAGAATATGATAGCAGTTGTATGTCAGAAAACTTAACTTGATCAATTCAAAAAGGAATATAATTAAAAATTGAAAGTTCCTTTAAGTCTCAGTACTACAAAGCAGATCATTTTGACCTCTACTTCCCTCAAATAAGAACTACATATGCTTCTTTGTAAGAGCAAAAAACCATTTATAGAGAACTTTCTTTACATAGAGCATAAGCACAAGTTTCAGGGATGCTCAAGTTTTAAAGGTACTGTCATTGTAATCAAAGGATCCATAATCTAAAAGACTTGTATATAAGTAATCATGATACTAGGTAGAATGTGGCTAGTATCATAAATGCATATAAACCATTTATAACTCATAAAAATGTGAAAGAATAATTTCTGGCAAAGATCAGAAAGAGGTCACATTAGGCCAGGGCATTGCAGAATAAATATTTTGACAAGTAAAAATCATTGGAAAAGTACTCAGGAGTAAGAGGTTTTTTTTTTTTGTTTTTGTTTTTTTTTTTTTTAAGATTTTATTTATTTATTTGACAGAGAGAGATCACAAGTAGTCGGAGAGGCAGGCAGAGAGAGAGAGAGAGGGAAGCAGGCTCCCTGCTGAGCATAGAGCCCGATGCGGGACTCGATCCCAGGACCCCGAGATCATGACCTGAGCCGAAGGCAGCAGCTTAACCCACTGAGCCACCCAGGCGCCCAGGAGTAAGAGTTTTGACAGCCAGTGCACACAGACTTGAAATCAAAAGTGGTCAATTTGATAAGGGTATAAAGTCCATGCAACATATTTACGATAGAAAGGGCAGAAAAATATATATTAACCAAATTAATTTTACTTTATTTAAATCCCTGCTTTGTGTTAAGTTCTAGGGAGACAAAGGGACTGCAAAGATATATTCAAGAAAACAGTTATCCTTGAGAGATTCTCTACTAAACTGAAATAATTGATCAGAGGCTTATTGCTAAGCCATGCAGTGAAGGCAATGCTCCAAGTGAAAAGAGAACAAGATGAAGGGAGTTATTGTTATTATTATTATTTTATTTTATTTCATTTTTCAGGGAGTTATTAAAAAAGAATGTATAAGACCTTAAATTCCAAAATAAGTGGTCTACACTTAACATGTTAAGTAGTGGGAAATGGATGTACCCTGAAACACAGGAGTAATGTGAATAGAGCTCTGTCATGAGCAGATGAATCTAGTTGTGTTAAAGAACATAAATGAATAGCCAAAAGGTATACTAAAAGGTGTTCAACATCACTAATCATCAGGGAAATGCACATCAAAACCACAATGAAATATCACCTGGTGCCTGTCAGAAGGCTATCATCAAAAAGAGAAGTGGTATGAAGTGTTGGCAAAGATGTAAAGAAAAGGGAAACCTTTTACTATTGGTAGAAATATAAATTGATCTAGCCACCATGGAAAACAATTTTTAAATTAAAAATGGAACTAGAATATGATCCAACAATCCCACTTTTAGATATACAGCTGAAGGAAATAAATACAAGATATCAAAGAGATATCCGCACTACCATGTTTTTTGCAAAATTACTCACAATAGCCAAGATATGGAAACAATCTAAGGGTCTGTCAATGGATAAATGAATAAAGAAGATGTAAATAGATGATAGAGCAGATAGATGTTAGATTGATAGATAGATAATAGAAAAATAGATACAGATGATGGATAGAATATGTCCATATATCAGCCACAAGAAAAAAGAAATCCTTCCATTTATGACAACATGGCATGGCATGAACTTGAGGGCATTATGCTAAGTGAAATAAGTCAGACAGAGAAAGACAAATATCACTTCTATATGGAATTTTAAAAAGGTGAACTCTTAGGACCAGAAAGTAGAATGGTGGTTATCAGGGCTAGTGGTAGTGAAATTAGGGAGATCTTGTTTAAGAGTACAAACTTGCAACTACTAGATAGATAAGTCTTGGAGATCGAATGCACAAAATAGTGATTATAACAACAACTTTGTATTGTAAATTTCCAACTTGCTGAGGAACTAGATCTTAATTATTCTAATAACAAAATAGAAGTGATAATTTATGTAATGTGATAGATGTGTTCGGCTAATACTATGGTAGTAACCATATTGCAATAGTAAATATATCAAATCAACAAGCTGTGTACTTTAAACATATACTGTTGTATTTCAATTATATCTTGCTTTTAAAAATCTTGTCTTACTATATTACATAATATAATAAGATTGGAAGGAGTTAAGGTCAGTATGTGGAAGAGTGGGGTGCTATAAAAAGAGTCCTTTAAGATTAAGCAAGCTGTAATAAGAATAATGTCTGTTATCCATATCTATTCTACAACTTCAAAAGCATTCAAGGTGCACCTGGATGGCTCAGTCAGTTAAGTGTCTTCCTTTGGCTCAGGTCATGATCTTCCTGGGATCAAGCCCTAAATTGGACTTCCTGCTCAGGAGGGAGCCTGCTTCTCCCTTTCTCTCTGCCTGCCACTCCTCCTCCTTGTGCACTCTCTCTTTCTCTCTCTCTCTCTCTGTCAAATATGTAAATAGATAAATAAATACATAAAATATTTTTTTAAAGTATTAGAAGGTGAAGAAGGCTAAAAATCACCAAGAAAAGGCACTAGTTAATTCAAAAGCATTTGAGTACATTATTTTGCATCCATAATTTTCAAGAACCTGACTGTTTGTTCTCATCCAGACCCCATGAAGTTGAAGAATGGGAAGATAAACTGTATATCCAGATGAGGATAAAAAGGTATAGAAAAATTCAAGTGACTACAGACTAGGGTTTCTAGATAAAATGCAAAATGCACAGTTAAATTTGAATTTCATTTAAACAGCAATTTTTTAGTATAAGTATGACAGTGCAATAATGTTCCAATGTTGCATAGGGCATATTTACACTTAAAAATTGTTTATCTGATATTAAAATCCAACTTGAAAGCCTGTATTTTTATTTTCTAAAACTGGCAACCTACTGTGGTTCCAAAGAAGGTAAAAAGAGCTGAGTAAACTGAGGTGGTGATGGAACACTGTGTGTTCTTAAAAATGCTGTCATCAGGTTCAAACTTCTTAAAGCATCACTGTGTCACTGTTCCAAATGCATATACCCAGTCTATCCCTCCCTATTTATCCAAAAAGGACCCCTGCCCAGCTTCAGACTCACCTGAATTCTCTCAGGAGATAATTCCCCATTCTCTCACTGTGACTCTACTTTTCAGCTCCTGAGTTTCACTCCACTTTTGGCAATGATGGACACAATGAGACAGGATGTTGCATCTGACCACTGGCTTGTGCTCCTACCAACCATGAGCTGCCAAGGGATGGGCATGGTAGAGAAGGCAGGAAACATTCTGAAGGGGAGGGGTAAAGAAAGGCACATGGGAAAAAAAAGAGAGAGAGAGAGAGAATAAATCTAACACTCTGGGTTTACTTTGATTTCAAGGAAACTCCAGGATTGGAGAATCAGAAGAGACAGGGACTTTCTGATTCTTCACAAATCTTTGATCTCCAGAATACCAATATTTTGTCTTTTCTCAAAGACACAAAAAGAAATTCTCTTGTAAGGAAACTTAAAAAAAAAAAGTTAGAAATAAAATATATTTTTCCCCAGGTTATAAACATTAAATCAAGTGTAAATATCTCTCCTGAAATGTCTGATACTTCAAATAATAATAATAATAATAATAATAATAATAAAATGGGAAAGAAAGAGAAAAAAAGTATGAAAATAGAAGAGTATTGATGTTATACAAGCTAGGTAAAGGACTAATTGTTCTTCCTGTTGTTGTTCCAAGGCTACCGTTGCAATGGGGAAGGAGATGGGGCCGGACAGACCCATCTCCCCCATCTGGTCCCCCACTTCCTCCCTTACACTACCCACCAGAGCCACAGAGGGCAAGGTGGCCTCAATGATAATTTCATGCAGGCGATTAGCTGACTGCTGACCCTGAGTTGTAGCTGTTAGGGGAATAAAACAGTTAATTCATATTGTCTGTCACCCAATGGAGTACAGAACAGATTAAAACTTCTTCACTTTTCATCCAACATGAAATTGATTTGCTGAAGTCAGAAATTATATGCTTATATATCCCATTGTTTTGTTTTGTCTGTTTTTAAACCAAATGGAGATACCAAGCCTGAGGAAATTTGTTAGTGCTCAGGGGTTTCAAATGCTTTATAGCCATGTCTGAAATCTGTATTACTATTTTATGTTTAATCATAGTATGGGAAAAATATTTGAAGCAGGATTGCCACAAAACCATGCTGGGTTTATGATTAATCTAATTCATATTTGAGAACCTACATACTAAAACCTTGTGTCCCAAACTTTCACACCTTACTGATCCTCAGAGGACTCTGTTAAATGCTAGTTTTCAACATTCTGCCTTTCTAACAAGCTCCCAGGTATACCATTCCTGCTCTTCCTTTGAGTAGCTAGACACTAGGCCAGCCATCTTTAAAGCACCATCCCAGACTGTCATCATCAGGTTCACCTGAACTTATTAGAAGTACAAATCCTCAGGTCTTAATTCACCCACACCTACTAAATCAGAATCTCTGAGAGTAGATTCCTTCTGTTGCCTGTTAAAATTTGAGAAACACTGCAGTCAGATTTTGCTTGTTTTGATTACTCATGAATAAAGTCATTAATCCACAAAGGCTCAGTTAAGTAGGTTCCTGTTGGGTCTAAGACACTAAATGACAGAAATACGTTACTCGGAACATTTCTAGTTTCTCCATCCTCTTTAACTCCCCTTTCTGCTCACACTAGCATGAATCTATCTGGAAAAGGACAAAATGTTAATTCCACTACCAATGTCTAACCAGTGGACAACCTGGAACACATCTTCTTCTGTAAGATAGATAGGATATAAGGAAGTGGGTTTTAGCATTTAGTATTCGCAGGGGTGGTGGCAGTGACTATTCATTAAACACAATAGACAGGCACATGTCCAGCTTCATTTGAACTCTCAGTGCCATGTAGGAGAAAATGTAGTCCTTTCAATACCAGTGTCTCATCCTGATGCAAGAGTTTTATATCTCTACAGGAGCTCTCTGCTAATACCCTCTACTTGTTTGCTATCTATTTAGCCTCACTACTTAGCCTTCTGCCTATCAACAAGTTCAGGTTTTATACAAAATACTATCTGGTGACTCTGATACTCAAAGAACTATCATCTCAGTTTGGGCTTTTAAAGTCAGGAATTTTGAATGGGAAAAATCTGTAGCCAGAATACACTATCCAGCAAAGCTGTCATTCAGAATAGAAAGAGACATGAATAGTTTCCCAGGCAAACAAAAACTAAAGGAGTTTGTGACTGCCAAACAAGCCCTCCAAGAAATACTAAGCAGACTCTGAATGGGAAAGATAAAAAACAACAAAGACTACAAAGGAACAGAGAAAGCCTGCAGAAACAATGACAAAATAAGTAATAAAATGACACTAAATATGCATCAGTAATTACTCTGAATATAAATGGACTAAATGCCCTAATCAAAAGACACAGGCTGTCAGAATGAATAGCAAAACAAGGCCCATCCATATGCTTCCTACAAGGGATTAAAGTTAGACCTAAAAATCTTAAATAAAAAACCCAACTGTGTACATAAAGGAGCTAAAAACAGCAACAACGAACACCTATGGACAGTAGCAGAAGACAAATAACAAAGATTAGAGCAGAAATAAATGATATAGAAATAAACAAAACTAACAAAAAAAAACCTACTAGAAGAGATTGACAATTTGGAAGAAAGAGATAAATTCCCAGAAACATATGAACTACCAAAGCTGAAACAGGAAGAAATAGAAAATATGAACAGACCAATAACCAGCAAAGAAATTGAATCAGTAGCCAAAAATCTCCCAGCAAATGAAAGTACAGGACCAGATGGCTTAAAAGGAGGAATTATACTAAATATTTAAAGAGTTAATATCTATTCTTCTCAAATTGTTCCAAAAAACAGAAAAAGAAGAAAAATTTCCAAATTCATTCCATGAGGCCAGCATTATGTTGACACCAAAAAACAAAGACTCCACTAAAAAAAGAGAACTATATCCTAATGAACATGGATGCAAAAATTCTCAATAAAATACTAATGAATCGAATCAAACAGTACAATAAAAGACTTATTTACCATGATCAGGTGGATCTATTCCTGGGTTGCATGGGTGGTTCAATATTCACAAGTTAGTATAATATACCATATTAGTAAAAGAAAGGATAAAAAAACCATATTATCCTCTCAACATATGCAGAAAAAGCATTTGATAAAGTACAACATTCATTCATGATAAAAATCCTCAACAAAGTAGGGATACAGGGAACATACTTCAAAATAAAAAGGTCATATACAAAAACTCAGAGCTATAATCATCCTCAATGGGGAAAAACTGAACACTTCTCCTCTACAGTTAGGAACAAGACAGAGATGTCCACTCTCACATATGTTAGTTAATATAGTGCTGGACGACCTGACCTTAGCAATCAGACAACAAATAGAAATAAAAGGTATTCTAAATGCAAGGAAAAAGCCAAATATTTTGCAGATAACAAGATATTCTTTATAGAAAACTCAAAAGACTTTATCAAAAGAATTGCTAGAACTGATACACAAATTCAGTAAAGTCACAGAATACAAAATCAATGTATAGAAATCCGTTGCATTTTTATATATCAGTAATGAAGCAGGAGAAAGAGAAATCAAGGAATTGATCCAGTTTAAAAAAGCACCAAAACCATAAGATAACTAGAGGTTAAAAACAAAACAAAACAAAACAAAAAAACCTAAACAAAGGAGTAAAAAGTATGTACTCTGAAAACTATTAAACACTGATGAAAGAAATTGAGGCTGACACAACAAAATGGGAAGATATTCCATACTCATCGACTGGAAGAACAAATATTGATACAATGCCTACACTACCTAAAGCAATCTATACATTTAATGAAATCGTTGATAAAATATCACCAGTATTTTTCACAGAGCTAGAACCAACAATCCTAAAATCTGTATGGAACCACAAAAGACCACAAATAGCCAAAACAATCTTGGCGGGGGGGGGGGGGGGAGGAGCAAAGCCAGAGGCATCACAATTCCTGACCTCAAGATATATTACAAAGCTGTAATCATCAAGACAGCCAGGTATTGGCACAAAAAAAGACACTTCACATAAATCAATGGAACAGAATAGAAAGCTCAGAAAGCACAACTTTATGGTCAATAAGTCTTGGACAAAGCAGAAAAGAATATCTAATGTGAAACTGTCTCTTCAACAAATGGTGCTGGGAAAACTGGACAGCAACATGCATAGTGAAACTGGACCACTTTCTTATACCATACACAAAAATAATTTCAAAATGGATTAAAGACCTAAATCTGAGACAGGAAACCATTAAAATTCCCACTTCTGTTCTCTCTCATCTCAAATAAATAAATATTTTTTAAAAATCAGAAGATGAAAAAATAAGAAGACTTTAATAGACACTTTTCCAAAGAAAACATGTAGATGGCCAACAGACAAATGAAAAGATGCTCAACATCACTCAACATCAGGGAAATATAAATAAAAAGCACAAAGATATACCACCTCACATAAGTGTGGAAACAACTCAGGAAACAACAAATCTTGATGAGGATGCAGAGAAAAAGGAATCCTCTTACACTGCTGGTGGTAATGAAAACTGATGCAGCCACACTAGAAATAGTATGGAGGTTCCTCAAGAATTAAAAAATAATGGGCAAAAGACATGAACAGACAAAAGAAAACATACAAATGAATAGCAGACACATGAAAAAATGTCCATCATAATTAGCCAACAGGGAGATTCAAATCAAAAGTACACAGAGATATCACTTTACACAAGTCAGAGTGGCCAAAATTAACAAGATAGTAAACAACATGTGTTGGAGAGGATGTGGAGAAAGGGGAACTCTCTTACACTGTTGGCGGGAATGTAAGTTGGTGAAGCCACTTTGGAAAACAATGTGGAGATTCCTTAAGAAATTAAGAATAGAGCTACTTAAGACCTTGCAATTGCACTACTGGGTATTTACCCCAATGATAAAGATGTAGTGAAATGTTCATAACATCAATGTCCACAATAACCAAATTGTGGAAAGAGCCAACATGCCCTTCAACAGATGAATGGATAAAGAAAATATGGTCCATATATACAATGGAATATTATGTCTCCATCAGAAAGAATGAATACCCAACTTTTGTATCAACATGGACAGGACTGGAGGAGATTATTCTGAGTGAAATAAGTCAATCATGGGGACCTGGGTTGCTCAGTGGGTTAAAGCCTTTGCCTTTGGCTCAGGTCATGATCCCAGGGTCCTGGGATCCAGTCCTACATCGGGCTCTCTGTTCAGCAGGGAGTTTGCTTCCCTTCCTCTCTCTCTGCCTGACTTTCTGCCTACTTGTGATCTCTGTCTGTCAAATAAATAAATAAAATCTTTAAACAAAAAAAAAAAGAAAAGAAGTCAATCAGAGAGAGTCAATTATCATACGGTTTCCCTTATTTGTGGAACATAAGGAATAGCATGATGGACATTAGGAGAAGAAAGGGAAAAATGAAGGGAGTGAAAATCAGAGTAGGAGATGAACCACGAGAGACTATGGACTCCAGAAAACAAACTGACAGTTTTAGAAGGAAGGAGAATGGGAATGGGTGAACCTGGTGATGGGTATTAAGGAGGGCATGGATTGCATGGAACACTAGATGTCATAACAAACAATGAATAATGGAACAGTACATCAAAAACTAATGATGTACTGTATGGTGATCAATGTAAAATAATTTTTTCTTTTCTTTTTTTTTAATTTTTTTAAAGATTTTTATTTATTTATTTGATAGACAGAGAGAGATCACAAGTAAACAGAGAGGCAGGCAGAGAGAGAGGGGGAAGCAGGCTCCCCGCTGAACAGAGAGCCCGATGTGGGGCTCGATCCCAGGACCCTGAAATCATGACCGTAGCTGAAGGCAGAGGCTTAAACCACTGAGCCACCCAGGCGCCCCTAATTTTTTCTTTTAAAAGTTAAAAATAGAGCTACCCTCTCATCCAGCAATTGCACTACTGGGTATATACCCAAAGGATACAAAAATATTGATTCAAAGGTATATATGCACCCTGATGTTTATAGCAGCACTATCAACAGTAGTCAAATTATGGAAAGAGCCCCAATGTCTATCAACTGATGAACAAACTGATTGTTACCAGAGGGCTGGGGGATGGGTTAAACATGGGATAGGGATTAAGGAGGGCACTTGTGATGAGCACTGAGTGTTATATGTAAGTGATGAATCACTAACTCTACTCCAGGAACTAATATTACATTGTATTTAACTAACTGGAATTTAAATAAAAACTTAAAACAAAACAAAACAACAATAACAAAAAAAAGTCAGGGAATTTAAATAAAAACATGAGACCATAAAAAAAAAAAAAAGAAAGAAGAGGAAGAAAATAAAAATATAAGACCAGTTTGTAAGATAGCCTGCCATTTGTACTCTTAAAAATGCTTTCTACCTTTAGGAATTTTCTGAAATTTTTCTTTCACATTTTAAATTATTATAAAAGCTGGGGCACCTGGGTGGCTCAGTCAGTTAAGCATCTGACTCTTGGTTTCAGTTCAGGTTATGATCTAAGTATTGTGAGATCAAGCATCACATCTGGCTCTACTATGTGGGGTGTTGGGGGTGGGAAAAATAGGTGAAGGCAGTTTTGAAGTTTTTGAGGAACCTCCAGTTTTCCAAAGTGATTGCACCAACTTGCATTCCCACCAACAGTGCAAGAGGGTTCCCCTTTCTCCACATCCTTTCCAACACTTGCTTACTGTCTTGTTCATTTTGGCCATTTTAACTGGTGTAAGGTGGTATCTCAATATGGTTTTGATTTAAATCTCCATGATGGCTAATGGTGATGAACATTTTTTTTTTCATGTGTCTGTTAGCCATTTGTATGTCTTCATTAGAGAAGTGTCTGTTCATGTCTTCTGCCCACTTTTTTTGGCATGATTATCAGTTTTTTGGGTGTTGAGTTTAAGAAGTTCTTTATAGATCTTGGATATCAGCCCTTTCTGTGTAGTGTCATTCTCAAATATCTTCTCCCATTCCATGGGTTGCCTTTTTGTTTTATTTAAAGTCACTACTTTAAGGAGCAAAAGATGTAACTGACTTTCTTAACACAAGGGAACAGACACACAGAGGCAGACAAAATGAAAAGATACAGAAATGTATCCCAAATGCAAGAACATGACAAGGCTGTACAGAGATCTATGGGAAAAAAAAAATAAACAGATATAAGTAATCTGGCTGATAGAGAATTTAAAGTAATGATTGTAAGAATAGTCACTGGACTTGAAAAGAGAGAGGAAGACCTGAATGAGGCCTTTATCACACAGATAAGGAATACTATGAGATGAAGAACACAATAAATGAAATGACAGATAGACTTGATAGAATGAATAGCAGGCTATAAGAAGCAGAGGAACAAAATAGTGACCAAGAAGACAGAGTAATCAAACTAAACACAAGAGAGAGAAAAGAATTACATTAAATGAGAATAGGCTTAGAGAACTAACAGACTCCATCCAACATAGTAATATCATAGTAATATCCATATTATAGAAGACCCAGAAGAAGGGAGAGCAAAAGGGCAGAAAATTTATTTGAAAAAATAGTAGCTGAAAACTTCCTTAGTCTGGGGAAGGAAAGAGACATATGGCTCCAGGAGGCAGAGAACTCTCACCAAAATAAAAAAAAAAAAAGAAAAAAAAAAGAAAAGAAAAAAGAAAAAAGAAAATTAAAAAAAAAAAGCAGATCCACATCGAGATATATTAAAATTAAGCTGGAAAAATATAATGATAAAGAAAAAAATCTTTTTTTTTTTAAATCTTAAAAGCAGCAAAACAAAGAAAGGCAGTAACCCTCAAAGGAAGGTCCATAAGGCTAGCTGAAGATTTTTCAACAGAAACTTTGCTAGCTAGAAGGAGTGCCATGATATAGTCAACATGCTAAAAAGGAAAAATATGCAGCTAAGAATATTGCACCTGCAAGGCTATCATTCAGAACAAGAGAGAGAGTTTTTCAGAAAAACAAAAACCAAAGAAATTCATGACCAGTAACCCAGAAATGCAAGAAATATTAAAGAGAACTCTTTGAATGGAAAGATCAAAACTGACAGTATAAATGTAGGAAACATAAGAATGAATATTTCTGTAAAAAATCACCCAAGGAACTCAAAAGGGTAGAAAATATAACAACATGCGTAAAATTTGGGAGAGAAGTAAAGAAAGGGTTCATGGAGGGGAGGAGGTTGGGGGTTGGGAGGACCCGGTGGTGGTTATTAAGGAGGGCATGTATTGCATGAAGCACTGGGTGCTGTGTATGAACAATGAATCTAGGAATACTGAAAAAATTAAATGAAATTAAATTTAAAAAAAGAAAAGAAAAGAAAAGCTAAAGTTTGGAGGGGCTTGGAAAATACCTTTGGCATTCAATAGACCTGCACTAAATAAGTGTAAAACCAAGCTTACAGAAATAAATAAATGAATGAATGAATGAATGAGTAAATATCATCATTTAAAAAAAGAAAAAAAAAAGAATGGGTTCAAACTTAAATGACCATCAACTTAACATAGACTGATATATGTAGAAGAGGTTGCATACAAGTTAATGGTAAATATATCAAAAGCCATTAATAAACATGCAAAAAAAAAGAAATATTTTCTAATTTATAACTAAAGAAAGTAAACCAAATATGAATGAGAAAGACAAGAAATAATGAGAGAAAATCTTTAAAAAACAATTACCAAACAAGAAATAAGACAGCAAAAAATACATATGAATTAAAATTACTCTGAATGTAAGTGGAGTAATGCTCCAATTAAACAACATGGGTGACAGAATGGACAAAAATAAATAAATAAATAAAAAAGACCCATCCACATGCCGCCTATAAGAGACTCATTTTATACCAAAGACTTCTGCAGATTGAAAGTGAGAAGATGGAGAATAAAAAAACTATCACATAAAAAGATGTAAAAAGAAAGCTAGAGTATCCATACCTGTACCAGACCATAGACTTTCAAACAAAAACTCTAACAATAGATAAAGAGGATCACTGTATAATAATAAAGGGGACAATACAACAAGAAGATATGACAATTGTAAATATCTGTGCACTAAACACAGGAGTACTCAAATATATACAACAATTAATAAGAAACATAAGAGAAATCATTGAAGATAATACAATAGTAGTAGAGGACTTTAACATCCCACTCAAAGCAACAGACAGATCCTCTAAGTAGAAGATTAACAAGGAAACAAGGGCTTTGAATGACTACTGGACCAGATAGACTTCAGAGATATGTTCAGAACATTTTTTTTCATCCTAAAGCAGCAGAATACACATTTTTTTCAAGTTCACATTAAACATTCTCCAGAATAGATCCCATACTAGGTCACAAATCAGGCCTCAACAGACACTAAAAGACTGAAATCAACTGGCATAAAAACAGACACATAGAGCAGTGGAACAGAGTAGAGAGCCCATATATGGACCTTCAACTCTATGGTCAAGTATTCTTCGACAAAGCAGGAAAAAATATACAGTGAAAAAAAGACAGTCTCTTCAATAAATGGTGCTGGGAAAATTGGACAGCTATATATAGAAGAATGAAACTTGACCATTCTCTTACCCTGTACACAAGGATAAACTCAAAATGAATAAAAGACCTCAACGTGAGACAGGAATCTATCAGAATCCTGGAGGAGAACATAGGCAGTAACCTCTTCGATATCAGCCACAGCAAATTCTTTCAATATATGTCTCCAAAGGCAAAGGAAATAAAAGCAAAAATGAACTTGTGGGACTTCATCAAAATCAAAAGCTTCTGCACAGCAAAGGAAACAGTCAACAAAACCCACGGAATGGGAGAATATATTCGCAAATGACAATACAGACAAAAGGTTGATATCCAGAATCTATAAAGAACTTCTCAAACTCAACACACACAAAACAGATAATCATATCAAAAAATGGTCAGAAAATATGAACAGACACTTCTCCAATGAAGACATAAAAATGGCTATCAGACACATGAAAAAATGTTCATCATCACTAGCCATCAGGGAGATTCAAATTAAAACCACATTGAGATACCACCTTACACCAGTTAGAATGGCCAAAATTAGCAAGACAGGAAACAACATGTGTTGGAAGGGATGTGGAGAAAGGGGAACCCTCTTACACTGTTGGTGGGAATGCAGGTTGGTGCAGCCTCTTTGGAGAACAGTGTGGAGATTCCTCAGGAAATTAAAAATAGAGGTTCCCTGTGACCCTGCAATTGCGCTCCTGGGTATTTACCCCAAAGATACAGATGTAGTGAAAAGAAGGGTCATCTGTACCCCAATGTTTATAGCAGCAATGGCCATGGTTGCCAAACTGGAAAGAACCAAGATGCCCTTAAAAGGACTAATGGATAAGGAAGATGTGGTCCATGTACACTATGTAGTACTATGCCTCCATCAGAAAGGATGAATACCGAACATTTGTATCAACATGGACTGGACTAGAAGAGATTATGCTGAGTGAAATAAGTCAAGCAGAGAGAGTCAATTATCATATGGCTTCACCTATTTGTGGAGCATAACAAATAACATGGAGGACATGGGGAGATGGAGAGGAGAAAGGAATTGAGGGAAATTCGAAGGGGAGGTAAACTATGAGAAACTATGGACTCTGAAAAACAACCTGAGGGTTTTGAAGGGGTGGGGGGTGGGATGTTGGGGGAGCCAGGTGGTGGGTATTAAGGAGGTCACTTATTGCATGGAGCACTGGGTGTGGTGCAAAAATAATCAATTCTTTTATGCTGAAAAGAAAAAGAAAAAAAAAATCTGAGATCATATTATGCATATGGTATCACACTAGAAGTCAACCACAAGAAAAAATCTGGAAAGACCCCAATATACAGAGGTTAAACAATATGCTTCTAGTGAATGAATGGATCACCTAGGAAATCAAAAAAGAAAGAAAAACATACATGGAAAAAAAAATGAAAGTGAAAACACTACCATCCAAAATCTTTGGGCTGCAGAAAAGGCAGTCATAAGAGGGAAGTATATTGCAACACAACCCTACAACAAGAAGCAAGAAAAATGTCAAATATGTAACTTAATGTTACAGCTAAGGAGTTAGAAAAAGAAAAACAAAGCCTACAGCCAGCAGAAGGGAAATAATAAAGATTAAAGCAGAAATTAATGATATAGAAACTAAAATAAGGGAGCCTGGGTGGCTCAGTTGGCTAAGCAACTGCCTTCAGATCAGGCCGTGATCCTAGAGTTTCTGGGATTGAGTCCCACATCAGTCTCCCAGCTTCACGGAATGTCTGCTTCTCCCTCTGACCTTTTCCCCTCTCATACTCTCTCTCAAATTAATAAATAAAATCTTAAAAAAAAGAAACTAAAATAAAAAACACACACACAATAGAATATTATCAATTAAAATAAATTAGTGCTTTGAAAAAATTAATAAAATTGATAACCATCAGACAGACTTAACAAGAAAATAGAAAGGACCCAAATAAATAAAATTGCACATTATAGAAGAGAAATAACAACCAACACTACAGAAATATAATTATAAGAAAATGTTATAAAAATTGATATGCCAACAAATTGGGCAACCTGAAAGAAATGGATAAATTCCTAGAAACATTTAAACTACCAAAACTAAAATAGGAAGAAAAAAAAAAAAACTTGAGCAGACTGATATCCAGCAAATTTAGAAATCTCCCCGCAAACAAGAAAGAATGCAGGGCCAGATGGTTTTGCAAGGAAATTCTATCAAACATTTAAAGAAGAGTTAATACAGGGGTGCCTGTTTGGCTCAGCTGATTGAGCATCCAGCTCTTGATTTCAGCTCAGATCACGTTCTCAGAATCATGAGATCAAGCCCTAGTTGGCCTGGAACCTGTTTAAGATGATCTCTCTCTCTCCCTCTTCCCCTTCCCACACTCATGCCTTTTCAAAAATAATAAAAAAGGAAGAGTTAATATTTATTCTTCTCAAACTATTCTAGAAAATACAAACAGAAGGAAAACTTCAAAAGTCATTCCATAAGGCCAGCAATACCCTGCTACTAAAACCAGATAAAAAAAAAAAATCCACTAAAAACAGAACTATCAGCCAATATCTTTGATAAACATAAATGAAAAAATTCCCAATAAAATTCTAACAAACTGAATTCAACAATATATTAAAAACAATTATTCACCACAGTGAAGTGAGATTTATTACCAGCTTGCAAGGGTGATTCAGTATTTGCAAATCAGTCAATGTGATACATCACATTAATAAAATAAAGGATAAGGATCATATGATCCTCTCAACAGATACAGAAAAAAGCATTTGACAAAGTATAATACACAGTCATGATAAAAAAAAAAAAAAGTAAAAACATGACTTGGAGGAAACAAGATGGTGGGGAAGAAGGAGGAGGCACCGTTTCAACCTGTATTCTAAAGTGAGCTGATTACCTACCAAAGAACTCTGATCACCCATGAAATCAGCCTGAGATCAGAATTATACACATGTGGATCTCTAAAGGGGCAGAAGACGCCAGTGGACAGGTAAAGCAGAGATAAAGGATATTGGAAGATAAACAAAAGGGGTAGGGAGCCACCAGAGGCAACTGATTGGAAAGTAATACTCCTAATACAAGAGTGCCCTGCATCTGGGGACCAGCATTAACTTGGAGACTGGTTGAAAGCACTCAGAAAGAGCAAAGAAGCGGGGGAGCGGTGGAAATTGTGGGAATCTGGGCCCCTAGGGACAGGGGCTTAAGACCCTGGACTCAGGACAGCCTCCCCTGGTGCTGAAACAGAGTTCAGCAGAGAAACCAGGCCCTGGTCCCTGAGCCACCAGCGAGCCTGAGAATGCATGGGGTCCGGCTCCTGTGAGAGGCTGGGAGCCTCGCCAGAGGGCAGAATGCTGAGCCATGCGACAGAGACTGAGATGTGCATGCCCCTCACCCTCCCCTGAGAGAGGTGCGCGAAGGCCCAGCCTGGTTCTCTTGGACACGTGCCCTGCTAGCAGAGCCTGAGACACATGCCAGAGGCAGCCTCTCCTGAGAGAAGTGCGCAAAAGCCCAGTGCTCTTAGACCCAGAAAGACCAGGCAGTCCCACTCTGGGCCAGTGGGAAAATTTGTGTGTGATCGCTGCGTGGACCTCTCTGGCAGTCTGGAGCTGCCCAGACAGCCGCCACTGCTGTGGTTTTGGGTACAAGCAGAAGATCCTGCATCCCCAGGGACCATGACTTGGAATCTGCTCTGCCAGCAGCCAAGGGGGAATTTAGATGGGCTCTGCAGCACCCACAGGAGTGCAGACTGAGGCTTTTCTCTGAGAGAGAGGTTGGGGTGCAGTTTGCTTTCCTCTAAACCTACAAAAGCTATCAAAAGCGATCAAGACGAGAGAAAAAAAAAAATAAAAGTGAACAAACATAAAAACCTCCAGAGAACAAAATCCTGAAAAAACCGGTTTTCTCAGAGCCCACCACCTTGAGGGGGGCGGGGGGACTTAATTCAGGGAACATCATTGACTGAAAACCCACGTGGCAGGCCCCTCCCACAGAAAACCAACCAGGAAAGGAAAAAGAAAAAAAAAAGACTACAAGAGAACAACCACCACTACTTCATAGGACAACTTTTATTTTAATTCGTTCCCACTATTCTGTTTTTTTTTTTTTAATATAGATGATTTTTTTTAAGATTTTATTTATTTATTTGACAGAGAGAGATCACAAGTAAACGGAGAGGCAGACAGAGAGAGAGGGAAGCAGGCTCCCTGCTGAGCAGAGAGCCCAATGTGGGACTCGATCCCAGGACCCTTGGATCATGACCTGAGCCGAAGGCAGCGGCAACCCACTGAACCACCCAGGCGCCCCATAGATGATTTTTTTAAACTATTTACCATCACAGTGAGATGTTCAGTACATCAAAATCCATAATAACCATCTAAATGAACTTTTTGATACATATACCTGTGTTTTTCTCTTGCATTTCTTTTTTTAAAATTTCTTTTTTTTAATTTTAGTTTAGTTTAGTCTAGTTTATTCCTTTTTTATTTTCATTTTCTAATATTCATATAGAGTTAAACTTCAAAGTAATCCCCTTTCCCCAATCAATACTACCCTTATAGGTAAGCCAATTTTTAATACCCCTTTATCTTAGGGAAGTTAAGTTCTTGAACAAACACATCAAGATACATCAAGAAACAAAACAACCTTCCTTGCTCACACTGTGAATTTATAACCACTCTCCCATATTTTTCTTCCACCAGTGTTTCTGTGTTTTTGTGTTTGTCCAGATAGTATATAAATCTTACACTTGGGGTTCACTTTGATGAGGTTCTTCCTTTATTTGCTTATATATATACATATATATTTATATAAATATATTATATTATATATTATAGTATATTATTATATTATATATTATATTTATATATTTATATAAATATATATATATTTTTCTCTTTTCATATACTTTTATCAGTCTTTTGTTTCTCTGTTTTTGTTTGTATACTTCATAAATCTTACCTTGGGGCCCATACAGGCTGAAGCTTCTCTTTTATCTTCCCTTTCTTTCCTGTCTCTCTCTCTCTCTTTTTTTTTTTTCTTTTTTTTTTCTTTTTCTTTTCTTTTGTCTCTCGCTTGGGTGGGGAATCCTGAATGCTCAGAAGCATTCCAGGATGCACCTTGACTTCACCACGGCTGATACATCTAGCTACATCCATTCAGCCATCTCTCACCAAAATGACTAGTTGGAGGAATGCTCAACAGAAGAAAAATACAGAGCTAATGGCTATCAACATAGACAACATGTCGGAAAGAGAATTCAGGCTAACAATTATCCAGACAATAGCTAGGTTGGAGAAAGCCATGGATGACCAAACGGAATTGATTAGGGCCTAACTAAAAGCGACCAAACAGGATGTTCACAATGTTAGGGAGGAGCTTAAAACTACCAGGGATGAGGTTTACAATGCTCTCAATGAGTTCCAATCTAATCTAAATTCTCTCAAAGCTAGAGTAACTGAGACAGAAGATAGAATTAGTGATCTGGAGGACAAACAGATAGAGAGAAAGGATCAAGAGAGAGACTGGAAAAATAGCTTAGAAGCCATGAAAACAGAATCAGGGAAATAAATGATGCCATGAAACAATCCTACGTCAGAATTATAGGAATCCCCGAAGGGGAGGAGAAAGAAAGAAGTCTGGAAGACATAGTGGAACAAGTTCTTCATGAAAATTTTCCCAATCTCACGAATGGAACCAGCGTTCATGTACTAGAAGCTGAACGGTCTCCACCCAAAATTAAAGATTCCTGAAAAATATCAAGGCACCTGATAGTCAAATTGAGGAATCATAATTGTAGCCGATTGGACAAAGAGGCTCTTTACTTACAGAGGAAAGCCCATGAGAATAACATCAGACCTGACCACAGAGACATGACAAGACAGAAAGGGCTGGAAAGATATATTCAGGGCACTTAATGAGAAGACCATGCAGCCAAGAATACTTTATCCAGCAAGACTGACATCAAAATGGATGGAGAGATAAAGAGTTTCCAAGAACGGCAAGGTTTAAAAGGCTATGCAACCACCAAGCCAGCACTGCAGGAAATATTAAGGGAGGTTCTATAAAAGAGGAAAAATCCTAAGAATAGCATTGAACAGAAATATAGAGACAATCTACAGAAAGAAATACTTCAAAGGTAACACAATGTCAATAAAAACGTATCTATCAATAATTACTCTCAATGTAAATGGCTTAAATGTGCCCATAAAATGGCACAGGGCTGCAGACTGGATAAAATTACAGGACCCATCCATATGTTGTCTACAAGAGACCCATTTTGAACCTAAAGATACACTCAGACTGAAAGTGAAGGAATGGAGAAGCATCTTCCATGCCAATGGGCCTTAAAAGAAGGCCAGGGTAGCAATTCACATAACAGACAAAGTAGATTTTAAACTAAAGACTGTAGTCAGAGATACAAAAGGAAAATACATCTTTCTTAAAGGGACTATCCACCAAGATGACCTAACAATTGTAAATATCTACGCCCCCAATATGGGAGCAGCCAATTACATAAGGAAACTGTTAATCAAGATAAAGAGTCATATTGATATGAATACATGAATAGTAGGGATCTTAACATGCCTCTATCAGAAATAGACAAATCATTGAAGCAGAAAATCAATAAAGAAACAAGAGCATTGAATGACATATTGGACCAGATGGACCTCATAGATATATACAGAACATTCCACCCTAAAACAACAGAATACTCATGCTTCTCAAGTGCACATGGAACCTTCCCTAGAATAGACCACATTCTGGGTCACAAATCAGGACTCAACCAATACCAAAAGACTGAGATTATTCCCTGCATATTCTAAAATCACAATGCTTTGAAACTGGAGCTCAATCACAAGGAAAGTTTTGGAAGGAACTCAAACACCTGGAAGCTAAAGACCACCTTGCTTAAGACTGCTTGGATCAACCAGGAGATCAATGAAGAACTGAAACAATTCATGGAAACCAATGAGAATGAAGACACTTCAGTCCAAAACCTATGGGACACAGCAAAGGCGGTCCTAAGGGGGAAATACATAGCCATTCAAGCCACCCTCAAAAAAGTTGAAAAATCCAGAACACACCACCTGTCTCTATTCCTTAAAGAACTGGAGAATCAACAACAAATCAAACCAACTCCACACATAAAAAGGGATATCATTAAGATTAGAGCACAGATCAATGATGTAGAAACCAGTGATACAGTAGAATGTATCAATGAAACTAGAAGCTGGTTTTTTGAAAGAATCAATAAGATCTATAAACCATTGGACACAGTAATCCAAAAGAAAAGAGAGAAAGCCCAAATTCATAAAATTATGAATGAAAAGGGAGAGATCACAACTAACACCAAGGAAATAGAAACAATCTTCAGAAATTATTATCAAAGTTATATGCCAATAAGCTTAGCAACCTAGATGAAATGGATGCATTACTGGAAAACTATAAACTCCCAAAATTGAACCAGGAAGAAACTGAACCTGAATAGACCAATATCTAGTAACAAGATTGAAGCAGTGATCAAAAACTTCCCAAATAAAAGAGCCCAGGACCTGATGGATTCCCTGGGAATTCTAACAAACTTTCAAAGAAGAAATAACACCTATTCTCCTGAAGCTGTTTCAAAAAATTGAAGCAGAAGGAAAACTTCCAGACTCTTTCTATGAAGCCAGCATTACCCTGATTCCCAAACCAGGCAAACACCCTACCAAAAAGGAGAATTTCAGACCAGTATCACTGATGAATATGGATGCTAAGATACTCAACAAGATCCTAGCAAATAGGATCCAACAGCACATTAAAAAGATTATCTGCCATGACTATGTGGGATTCATTCCTGGGATACAAGGATGGTTCAACATTCACAAATCAATCAATGTGATACAACAAATTAATAAGAGAAGAGAGAAGAACCACATGGTCCTCTCAATTGATGCAGAGAAAGCATTTGACAAAATCCAGCATCCGTTCCTGATTAAAACGCTTCAAAGTATAGGGATAGAGGGAACAATCCTGAACTTCATAAAATCTATCTATGAAAGACCCACAGCATCAATTATGAAAGACCCATATCATCCTCAATGGGAAAAAGCTTGCAGCCTTCCCATTTAGTTCAGGAACACAAGAAGGATGCCCACTTTCACCACTCTTGTTCAAAATAGTATTAGAATTCCTAGCAACAGCAATCAGACAACAAAGAAAAATAAATTGTATCAAAATTGGTAAGAAAGTAGTCAAAATCTCTCTCTTCACAGATGACATGATTTTTTATATGGAAAACCAAAATGACTCCACCCCCAAACTATTAGAACTCATACAGCAATTCAGTAATGTGGCAGGATACAAAGCCAATGTATAGAAAGCAGTGGCTTTCTTATACACGAACAATGAAAACACAGAAAGGGAAATTAGAGAGTTTATTCCATTTACTATATCACCAAGAAACATAAGATACTTGGGAATAAACCTAACCAAAGAGGTAAAGGATCTGTACTCAACGAACTACAGAACACTCATGAAAGAAATTGAAGAAGACACAAAAAGATGGATTCCATCCATGCTCTTGGATTAGAAGAATAAACACTGTTAAAATATCTATACTGCCTAGAGCAATCTATACTTTTAATGCCATTCTGATCAAAATTCCACCAGTATTTTCCAAGAGCTGGATCAAATAATACCAAAATTTGTATGGAATGAGAAGAGACCCCAAATCTCTAAGGAAATGCTGAAAAACAAAAATAAAACTGGGAGCATCCTGCTACCTGATTTCAAGCTTTACTACAAAGCTGTGATTACCAAGACAGCATGATACTGGCATAAAAACAGACACATAGACCAGTGGAACAGAGTAGAGAGCCCAGATATGGACCCTTAACTCTATGGTGAAATAATCTTTGACAAAACAGTAAAAAATGTACAGTGGAACAAAGACAGTCTCTTGAATAAATGGTGCTGGGAAAACAGGATAGCTATATGTAGAAGAATGAAACTCGACAATTCTCTTACACCGTATACAAAGATAAAGTCGAAATGGATAAAAGACCTCAACATGAGACAGGAATCCATGAGAATCCTAGAGGAAAACATAGGCAGTAAACCCTTCAATATCAGCCATAGCAACTTCTTTCGAGATATGTCTCCAAAGGCAAAGGAAACAAAAGCAAAAATGAACTTTTGGGACTTCATCAAGATCAAAAGCCTGTGCACAACAAAGGAAACAGTCAACAAAACAAAGAGGCAATCCTCGGAATGGGAGAAGTTATTTGCAAAAGACAGTACAGACAAAAGGTTGATATCCAGGATCTATAATGAACTCCTCAAACTCAACACACACAAAACAGACAAACATTAAAAAAAAAAAGGGGGGGGGAAGATATGAACAGACACTTCTTCAATGAAGACATACAAATGGCTATCAGACACATGAAAAAATGCTCATCATCACTAGCCATCAGGGAGATTAAAATTAAAACCACATTGAGTTACCACCTTACACCAGTTAGAATGGCCAAAATTAGCAAGATAGGAAATAACATGTGTTGGAAGGGATGTGGAGAAAGGGAACCCTCTTCCACTGTTGGTGGGAATGCAGGTTGGTGCAGCCACTTTGGAGAACAGTGTGAAAATTCCTCAAGAAATTAAAAATAGAGCTTCCCTATGGCCCTGAAATTGCACTACTGTATATTTACCCCAAAGATACAGATGTAGTGAAAAGAAGGGCCATCTGTACCCCAATGTTCATAGAAGCCTTGGCCACAGTCGTCAAACTGTGGAAAGAACCAAGATGCCCTTCAACGGACTAATGGATAAGGAAGATGTGGTCCATATACACTATGGAGTATTATGCCTCCATCAGAAGGGACAAATACTCAACTTTTGTAGCAACATGGATGGGACTCGAAGAGATTATGGTGAGTGAAATAAGTCAAGCAGAGAGTCAATATCATATGGTTTCACTTATTTGTGGAGCATAACAAATAGCATGGAGGACAATGGGAGTTAGAGAGGAGAAGGGAGTTGGGGAAATTGGAAGGGGAGGTGAACCATGAGAGACTATGGACTCTGAAAAACAGTCTGAGGGGTTTAAAGGGGGGGGGTTGGGGGAACCAGGTGGTGGGTATTGGAGAGGGCATGGATTACAAAGGGCAGTCAGTGTGGTGCAAAAACAATGAATACTGTTACACTGAAAAAAAAAATCACCTCAACAACTGCAAGATAATAGGCATATGTCCTTATATTGTTCTCTAACCTTAAGCTTAACCTTAACCATTATTGTAGCCCTAAACCAAATCTTAATCCTGGTTCTAGGAAAAAAAATTTGATATAATGCAATATTCCTCAGCCATAAGAAAGAATGAAATCTTTCTATTTGCAAACATCAATGCAACTAGAGTGTTATTATTCTAAGTGATGTAAGTCTGTCAGAATAAGACAATTTTCATATGATTTCATTCATATGTGGAATTTAAGAAAACAAAGGAGCAAAGGGGGGAAACAAGAGAGAGCATGACAAACCAAGAAACAGACTGTTAACAATAGAGAACACATTGGTGGTGACCTGAGGGGAGCGGGTAGGGGTATAGGGGAAAACAAGTGATGGGGATTAAGAACACTCATGATGAGCTGATGAGCCCTAGTTACTGTATGGAAGTATTGACTCACTATAGTGCATACTTGAAACTTTTATTACACTGTATGTTAACCAACTGGAGTTAAAATACAAATTTTAAAAATAAAATAAAATGTTGTATCCTGAATTCTCCCACCAAAAACATAAATGACGTATACAACTTGATGATTTGATATACGTACACATTGTGAAATAATCACTATAATGAAGTAAATTATCACATCCAGCACTTCATGGAAGCTTTTTTTTTTTTCATAATGAGAACACTTCAGTTTCACTTTCAGCAATTTCAAAAATACAGTGCAGTATTACTAACAATAGTCACTGTGTGGTGTGTTAGATCCTCAGAAATTAAATATCTAATAACTAAAATTTTGTACCCTTTAACCAGTATCTCCCCATTTTTCCCACTCCTCAGCCCCCTAAAAACTATCATCCAATGCTCTGTTTCTAGAAGTTGAATTCCTTTCTCTTTCTCTCTTTTCTTCCTCTTTCTTTCTCTTTCTTCTTTCTTTCTTCCTTTTCTCCTTCTCTCTTTCCTTCCTTCCACTTATAGATGAAATGGTGTAGTATTTTTCTTTCTCTGTATGACTTATTTCACTTAGCATAACACACTCCAGTTTCACCCATGTTTCAAATGAAAGGATCTCATTATTTTTATGACTGTATAATGTTCCATTGTATCTTTATCCATTCATCCTTCAACAGACACCTGTTGTTGTTGTTGTTTTTCCATATTTTGGCTATTGTGAATAATGCTACAGTAAACATGAAAGTACAGGTAGTAGCCAACAGGTACATAAAAAGGTGTTTAATACCACTAGCCATCAGGAAATACAAATAAAGACCACAATGAGATGTCATGTTACAATTTTCAAAATGACAAAAGATAACAAAAGACAGTGAGGATTTGGAGAAAAGGGAACCTGTGTACACTATTGGTGGGACTGCATATTGTTATGGCCACTGTGGAAACAATATGTATGAAGATCCCTCAGCATTCTTAGTTTAAACTCAATTTATTCAATAGAACCTTATTAGTTAAGTAAAGCAATATAAATAAATAAATAAATAATAGATAGATAGATAGATAAATAAATAAATAAATAACCAAGTCAAGAAGGTCCTGCTTTTGTTTTTCCCAAACTACCAAGTTGCTCTGATGGGATTTTTGCTATGAATTATACTTATTTTTTTAAAAAAGATTTTATTATTTTTTTTTATTTGACACAGAGACAGACAGAGTGGCTGGGGCAGAGGGAGAAGGAGACTCCTGGCCAAGCAGGGAGACCGATGTGGGACTCGATCCCAGGACCCTGGGATCATGACCTGAGCCAAAAGCAGATGCTTAACTGACTGAGCCACCCAGGTACCCCTGAATTTTATTCTTTTAAGACTTTATTCATTTATGTGAGAGAGACAGCAAAGCAGGGGAAGCTGCAGGAAGAGGGAGAAGGAGAAGCAGGCTCCCCACTGAGCAAGAAGTCCTATGCGGGGGCTGGATCCTGGGATCTTGGCCTTAGACAAAGGCAGACACTTAATGACTGAGCTACCCAGGTGCCCCCTGTGGTATGCATTTTAATGTGTATTTCAAAAATTGTCTAAGTTCTTTTGTATTTTTGTAGGTAGACTGAATCGGTCAGTCTGAATCAGTCTGAATAGTTAGTTATTTAACTGTTTCTAAGTGTGTTTCAGTATGTATATGTGTGTGTGAGCATATGCAGCTGTTCACACAGATGTCATGCATCTTTGCCTAAGCAAAGTATCAGGAATGGCTCTAGAAGGGATGTAAGAGGTGACAGGCTACCCTGCAAGATGCTCTTTGTGACTCTGTTTCTGTATTGCAGAAGAAGGAGTTTTAGATCTTGTCAGAGCTAACTGAATTAAGGATATAAGCATTCAGCTAGAGGATTAATAAGTTCTGGGGAAGTAATATACAACCTGGTGACTCTATATAACAATAATGTGTTATATACTCAAAATGTGCTAAGAGAATAAATCTGTTCTCCCCACACACAAGGAAAGAAAGGTGAGGTGATGGACAGGTTAATTAACTTAATTGGGGGCATCATTTCACAAGCATAAGTAAGTAAAAACATCACTGTGTACATCTTAAATATATACAATATTTGTCAATCATACCTAAATAAAACAAAGCAAAATAAAAAAAAAAAAAAAAGAGGAAGGAGTCAGGGAAGAACTCACTTAAGTTATCAAAAGAACTCACTTAAGTTCTTCCCTGTTAGGGCATTGACCATAGTTCTGAACTTTCAGAATAGAAAAATCACAATGCTATGGACTGAATTATGACCTCACCCCATTCATATGTTGAAACCCTAACTCCATTACCTTAGAAAGCATATTTGAAGATAGGCTCTTTAAAGTAATAATTAACTTAAAATGACACCATTAGAGTAGACCCTGTTTCAAAATGACTGGTGTCATAAGAAGAGGAGATCTGAATACACAGAGAGACAGACACCAGGGATGCACAGACATGTGAAGACACAGAAGTACCATCTACAAGCCACGGAGAGATGCCTCAGGAGAAATTAACCCTGATGGCCCCTTGACCTTTACAAAACTGTATGCTCCAGAACCGTGAGAAATAGATTTCTGTTATTTTAGCTACAGAGTTTTGTTGCTTTTTTTGTTTTGTTTTGTTTTGTATTTTGCTATATCAGCCTTAGCAAACTAATACATTTGTTTCCATCACAACTTGCCACACACACATTCATTAACAGGCACAAACGCATGAAAAAAGAAAAAATAAAAGTATATATCTTTCACCTGTTGTGGGGAGTCACATTGGGGATTAAGATTTCAATATATAAATGGAGAGGACACAATTCTTTTCATAACAGTACAGGCAATTAGCTATAGAAATCTGAACTTTGTGATAGAGGTGCTGACCATAGATATAACATGAAAAGTCTTCAGGATTTAGTATTTGAACCCATTGGACTAGAGGAGGTCAATAAGGGAATTTGTGAAATAGGAAAGGAATGTTACTTAGGAGCAGAAACTGAATGCCATCCTTGTCCTGCCATTTTGTAGACATGACCTTGAGCAAACCCACTCAAAGCCCTACTGACCTCATCTTTAAGGTGGCACTCATAATAGCTCTTTACAGAGTTAATTAGGAGTAATCTTCATAATTCATGGATAGTTCAAAATTTAGATAAAACTATAATTGGTGTAAAATGACTCATATTGGAATAAATTATTTCAAATACATATTCCAATGCCTGCATTCCTATATCAAAAGCATTATATATTCATTAACAGAATAGATTTGAAATCATTCATTCATTGAATAATAATAATAAAAATAAATATGTATTGAATGTTGTCAACATGCCAGGTATCATATCAAGACATATATTGGGACAATGGAGAATATAATAGTTACCAGGATAGACACAGACCTTACCTTTACTGAGGTAAAAATTAGAATGATATTCTGCAAATCTTTTAATGTGCAGATAGAAGATAAGTAAATTTAGAGACTTGACTAATAGCCAGAACTAGCTAGTTGCAGTGCAATGTGCAAACTCAGTCTTGACAAATTTCAAAGGCCAAATTCTTAGTAATTAAGCTTGCCCAAATCTTTACACAAATTAAAGAGTAAATTAATCATGGCTCAATTAGGGACCAGTGCTAGAGGAATAAGAAATATGGACATTGGGGAGGGTATGTGCTTTGGTGAGTGCTGTGAAGTGTGTAAACTTGGTGATTCACAGACCTGTACCCCTGGGGATAAAAATATATTATATGTTTATAAAAATAAAAAATTAAAAATAAAAAAAGAAATACTATCTAGTGAAGTTATTCCAGAATATATGTAAAAATGTACAGCTGTTAACTAAAGACAATGAAGGAAAGAAAATTGCAGATCAATGTGCTTTGGAATATAGATACAGAAATCATCCAAAAAAAGCAAATCAAATCTTGCAGAGTATGTTAAAAGCATTATACATGATGACAAAGTGAGATTTGGTATAGGAATGCAAGGACAGTTCAGCAAACAAATATCAATTTCTTGTAATTCAAGAAGGAAACTGCTTCAACATGGTAAGGTGGTATAATTTTAAAAACACACACCTAACATCTCAATTGTGAAAAACTAAGATTACTCCCTAAAATCAGGAACAAGTCAATAGCATTCACTTTTACCACTTCTATTCAACATTATGCTGAAGTTCTAGCGAAAATAATCATGCAAACAAAAGAAATAAAAACTCTCAAAATGAAAAGGGAGTAGTAAAAAGATCTCTATTCACAAATGGCATGATTTTTAATGCATATAATCCTGAAGAATCCACAAAACTGTTAGAGCTAATAAATTAATTGACCAAAGTTGCAAGACGTTTAATCAAAACACAAAATACAGTTGTATTTTTGTACATTAGCAATAAACATCCCAAAGGGAAATTAACAGAGTAATTCTATTTATAATTGCATGGAGGAAAGAAAATACTTAGGAATAAATTTAAGAATGTTTAAAGCTTATACACTGAAAGCAATAAAATATTAATGAAAATACTGAAGACCTAAATAAGTAGAAAGACATCAATATCTCTGATTGGGAAGACCTAATATGTCTTAGATGGCAACATTCCCCAAAATGATCCATGGATTTAATACAACGCCTATCAAAACCCCAATGTTTTGTTTTCATTGTTGTAAAAACAAAAAGGCCAAATCTCGAATTCATTTTTAATTACAAGGGACCCAGAATACCCAAAACAACGATGGGGGGAAAACCTCATATTTTCCAATTTCAAAACTTACTACAAATCTACAGTAAACAAAATGGGTCCTAACATAACAATAGATCAGTGCTACAGAATTGGAAGTACAGAAATAAACTCATACATCTGTGGCAATTGATTTTAGACAAGGGTGTCAAGACTATTCAATGGGGAAAGAATACTTTCCTCAGCAAATGTTCCTGGAACAACTGAATATGTACCTATAAATGAATGAAGCTGAACTGCTATCTAATATAATATTAAAACATACAAACATACATGGTCAGGGGCCTTATTACAAGGGCTAAAATTATACAACTCTTAAAAGAAAATACAGAAAGACAACTTCATGAGTCTGGATTTGGCAATGGTTTCCTAAATGTAATAACCTAAAAAAAAGAAACAAAAGATAAATACACTGGACTTCATGAAAGAAAAATTTCTTTGTCAAAGGACACTATGAAATATGAAAAAAGTGAAAAAAAACAGCACACAGGAGGAGGAGTCAAGATGGGGGAGAAGTAGCAGGCCGAGACTACTTCAGCTAGCCGGAGATCAGCTAGATAGCTTATCTAAAGATTGCAAACACCTGAAAATCCATCGGCAGATCGAAGAGAAGAAGAACAGCAATTCTGGAAACAGAACACAACCACTTTCTGAAAGGTAGGACCGGCGGAGAAGTGAATCCAAAGCGACGGGAAGATAGACCCCGGGGGGAGGGGCCGGCTCCCGGCAAGCGGCAGAGCAACCGCGCACAAAATCAGGACTTTTAAAAGTCTGTTCCACTGAGGGACATCGCTCCAGAGGCTACCCGGGGCAAAGCCCACACGGGGTCAGCGTGGCCTCAGGTCCCGCAGGGTCACAGAAGGATCAGGGGTGTCTGAGTGTCACAGAGCTTGCGGGTATTGGAACGGGAAAGCCGGCTACAGAGACAGAGCCGACAGTAAGCTCGCAGCTTGGGGTGACCTTGAACCGGTCACAGGCTCGGTGAGCTCGGAGAGCGGCCGGAGGTCAGGCAGACGGGGGTAACTGGGCGCGGTTCTCTGAGCGCGCACAAAGGAGTGCGGCCCTGGGCTCTCGGCTCCTCCGGGCCGGAGACCAGGAGGCCGCCATTTGTATTCCCGTCCTCCGGAACTCTACGGAAAGCGCTTAGGAACAAAAGCTCCTGAAAGCAAACCCAAGCGGATTACTCACCCCGGCCCCAGGAAAGGGCGGTGCAATTCCGCCTGGGGCAATGACACTTGAGAATCACTACACCAGGCCCCTCCCCCAGAAGATCAACAAGAAATCCAGCCGAGATCAAGTTCACCTAACAAAGAGTGCGGTTTCAATACCAAGGAGAGCAGCAGAATTCTAGAGGAGAGGAAGCAAAGCACGGAACTCATGGCTTTTGCCCTGTGATTTTTTTTAGTCTTGCGGTTAATTTAATTTTTTTCTTTTTCATTTTTTTTTTTTTCTCGCCTTCGGGTAAAAATTTTTTTTTAACTGTTACCTTTTTCTTTTTTTAACGATTTTTTACTAGTTTATCTAATACATATATTTTTTTCTTTTTTATATTTTTCTTAGGTGTTTTCTTTTTTTTTTAAATTCTTTTTTTTCTTTCTTTCTTTTTTTTTTCTTTTTTTCTTTTTTTTCTTTCTTCCTTTTTGAACCTCTTTTTATCCCCTTTATCCCCCCTCACGATTTGGGATCTCTTCTAATTTGGTTAAAGCATATTTTCCTGGTGTTGTTGCCACCCTTTTAGTATTTTACTTGCCCCCTCATATACTCTTATCTGGACAAAACGACAAGACAGAAAAATTCAACACAAAAAAAAGAACAAGAGGCAGTACCGAAGGCTAGGGACCTAATCAATACAGACATTGGTAATATGTCAGATCTAGAGTTCAGAATGACAATTCTCAAGGTTCTAGCCGGGCTCGAAAAAGGCATGGAAGATATTAGAGAAACCCTCTCGACAGATATAAAAGCCCTTTCTGGAGAAATAAAAGAACTAAAATCTAACCAAGTTGAAATCAAAAAAGCTATTAATGAGGTGCAATCAAAAATGGAGGCTCTCACTGCTAGGATAAATGAGGCAGAAGAAAGAATTAGTGATATAGAAGACCAAATGACAGAGAATAAAGAAGCTGAGCAAAAGAAGGACAAACAGATACTGGACCACGAGGGGAGAATTCGAGAGATAAGTGACACCATAAGACGAAACAACATTAGAATAATTGGGATTCCAGAAGAAGAAGAAAGAGAGAGGGGAGCAGAAGGTATACTAGAGAGAATTATTGGGGAGAATTTCCCCAATATGGCAAATGGAATGAGCATCAAAATTCAAGAGGTTCAGAGAACACCCCTCAAAATCAATAAGAATAGGCCCACACCCCGTCACCTAATAGTAAAATTTACAAGTCTCAGTGACAAAGAGAAAATCCTGAAAGCAGCCCGGGAAAAGAAGTCTGTAACATACAATGGTAAAAATATTAGATTGGCAGCTGACTTATCCACAGAGACCTGGCAGGCCAGAAAGAGCTGGCATGATATTTTCAGAGCACTAAACAAGAAAAACATGCAGCCAAGAATACTATATCCAGCTAGGCTATCATTGAAAATAGAAGGAGAGATTAAAAGCTTTCAGGACAAACAACAAATGAAAGAATTTGCAAACACCAAACCAGCTCTACAGGAAATCTTGAAAGGGGTCCTCTAAGCAAAGAGAGAGCCTAAAGGTGGTAGATCAGAAAGGAACAGAGACCATATACAGTAACAGTCACCTTACATGCAAAATAATGGCACTAAATTCATATCTCTCAATAGTTACCCTGAATGTTAATGGGCTAAATGCCCCTGTCAAAAGACACAGGGTATCAGAATGGATAAAAAAACAAAACCCATCTATATGTTGCCTCCAAGAAACTCATTTTAGGCCCGAAGACACCTCCAGATTTAAAGTGAGGGGGTGGAAAAGAATTTACCATGCTAATGGACATCAGAAAAAAGCAGGAGTGGCAATCCTTATATCAGATCAATTAGATTTTAAGCCAAGGACTATAATAAGAGATGAGGAAGGACACTATATCATACTCAAAGGATCTGTCCAACAAGAAGATCTAACAATTTTAAATATCTATGCCCCCAACGTGGGAGCAGCCAACTATATAAACCAATTAATAACAAAATCAAAGAAACACATCAACAATAATACAATAATAGTAGGGGACTTTAACACTCCCCTCACTGAAATGGACAGATCATCCTAGCAAAAGATCAGCAAGGAAATAAAGGCCTTAAACGACACACTGGACCAGATGGACATCACAGATATATTCAGAACATTTCATCCCAAAGCAACAGAATACACATTCTTCTCTAGTGCACATGGAACATTCTCCAGAATAGATCACATCCTGGGTCCTAAATCAGGACTCAACTGGTATCAAAAGATTGGGATCATTCCCTGCATATTTTCAGACCACAATGCTCTAAAGCTAGAACTCAACAACAAAAGGAAGTTTGAAAAGAACCAAAATACATGGAAACTAAACAGTATCCTTCTAAAGAATGAATGGGTCAACCGGGAAATTAAAGAAGAATTGAAAAAAATCATGGAAACAAATGATAATGAAAATACAACGATTCAAAATCTGTTGAACACAACAAAGGCAGTCCTGAGAGGAAAATATATAGCGGTACAAGCCTTTCTCAAGAAACAAGAAAGGTCTCAGGTACACAATCTAACCCTACACCTAAAGGAACTGGAGAAAGAACAAGAAAGAAACCCTAAGCCTAGCAGGAGAAGAGAAATCATAAAGATCAGAGCAGAAATCAATGAAAGAGAAACCAAAAAAACAATAGAACAAATCAACGAAAGTAGGAGCTGGTTCTTTGAAAGAATTAATAAAATTGATAAACCCCTGGCCAGACTTATCAAAAAGAAAAGAGAAAGGACCCAAATAAATAAAATCATGAATGAAAGAGGAGAGATCACACTAACACCAAAGAAATACAAACTATTATAAGAACATACTATGAGCACCTTTACGGCAATAAATTTGACAATCTGGAAGAAATGGATGCATTCCTGGAAACATATAAACTACCACAACTGAACCAGGAAGAAATAGAAAGCCTGAACAGACCCATAACCAGTAAGGAGATTGAAACAGTCATTAAAAATCTCCAAACAAACAAAAGCCCAGGGCCAGACGGATTCCCGGGGGAATTCTACCAAACATTTAAAGAAGAACTGATTCCTATTCTCCTAAAATTGTTCCAAAAAATAGAAATGGAAGGAAAACTTCCAAACTCATTTTATGAGGCCAGCATCACCTTGATCCCAAAACCATACAAGGATCCCACCAAAAAAGAGAGCTATAGACCAATATCCTTGATGAACACAGATTCGAAAATACTCAACAAAATACTAGCCAATAGGATTCAACAGTACATTAAAAAGATTATTTACCACGACCAAGTGGGATTTATTCCAGGGCTGCAAGGTTGGTTCAACATCCGCAAATCAGTCAATGTGATACAACACATCAATAAAAGTAAGAACAAGAACCATATGATACTCTCAATAGATGCTGAAAAAGCATTTGACAAAGTACAGCATCCCTTCCTGATCAAAACTCTTCAAAGTGTAGGGATAGAGGGCACATACCTCAATATCATCAAAGCCATCTATGAAAAACCCACCACAAATATCATTCTCAATGGAGAAAAACTGAAAGCTTTTCCACTAAGGTCAGGAACACGGCAGGGATGTCCATTATCACCACTGCTATTCAACATAGTACTAGAGGTCCTAGCCTCAGCAATCAGACAACAAAAGGAAATTAAAGGCATCCAAATCGGCAAAGAAGAAGTCAAATTATCACTCTTCGCAGATGATATGATACTATATGTGGAAAACCCAAAAGACTCCACTCCCAAACTGCTAGAACTTATACAGGAATTCAGTAAAGTGTCGGGATATAAAATCAATGCACAGAAATCAGTTGCATTTCTCTACACCAACAGCAAGACAGAAGAAAGGGAAATTAAGGAGTCAATCCCATTTACAATTGCACCCAAAACCATAAGATACCTAGGAATAAACCTAACCAAAGAGACAGAGAATCTATACTCAGAAAACTATAAAGTACTCATGAAAGAAATTGAGGAAGACACAAAGAAATGGAAAAATGTTCCATGCTCCTGGATTGGAAGAATAAATATTGTGAAAATGTCTATGCTACCTAAAGCAATCTACACATTTAATGCAATTCCTATCAAAGTACCAACCATCTTTTTCAAAGAAATGGAACAAATAATTCTAAAATTTATATGGAACCTGAAAAGACCTCGAATAGCTAAAGGGATATTGAAAAAGAAAGCCAACGTTGGTGGCATCACAATTCCGGACTTCAAGCTCTATTACAAAGCTGTCATCATCAAGACAGCATGGTACTGGCACAAAAACAGACCCATAGATCAATGGAACAGAATAGAGAGCCCAGAAATAGACTCTCAACTCTATGGTCAACTAATCTTCGACAAAGCAGGAAAGAATATCCAATGGAAAAAAGACAGCCTCTTCAATAAATGGTGCTGGGAAAATTGGACAGCCACATGCAGAAAAATGAAATTGGACCATTTCCTTACACCACACACAAAAATAGACTCAAAATGGATGAAGGACCTCAATGTGTGAAAGGAATCCATCAAAATCCTTGAGGATAACACAGGCAGCAACCTCTTTGACCTCAGCCGCAGCAACATCTTCCTAGAAACAACGCAAAAGGCAAGGGAAGCAAGGGCAAAAATGAACTATTGGGATTTCATCAAGATGAAAAGCTTTTGCACAGCAAAGGAAACAGTTCACAAAATCAAAAGACAACTGACAGAATGGGAGAAGAGATTTGCAAACGACATATCAGATAAAGGACTAGTGTCCAGAATCTATAAAGAACTTAGCAAACTCAACACCCAAAGAACAAATAATCCAATCAAGAAATGGGCAGAGGACATGAACAGACATTTCTGCAAAGAAGACATCCAGATGGCCAACAGACACATGAAAAAGTGCTCCATATCACTTGGCATCAGGGAAATACAAATCAAAACCACAATGCGATATCACCTCACACCAGTCAGAATGGCTAAAATCAACAAGTCAGGAAATGACAGATGCTGGCGAGGATGCGGATAAAAGGGAACCCTCCTACACTGTTAGTGGGAATGCAAGCTGGTGCAACCTCTCTGGAAAACAGCATGGAGGTTCCTCAAAATGTTGAAAATAGAACTGCCCTATGACCCAGCAATTGCACTATTGGGTATTTACCCTAAAGATACAAACGTAGTGATCCAAAGGGGCACGTGTACTCAAATGTTTATTGCAGCAATGTCCACAATAGCCAAACTATGGAAAGAACCTAGATGTCCATCAACAGATGAATGGATCAAGAAGATGTGGTATATATACACAATGGAATACTATGCAGCCATCAAAAGAAATGAAATCTTGCCATTGCGACAACATGGATGGAACTAGAGCGTATCATGCTTAGTGAAATAAGTCAAGCGGAGAAAGACAACTATCATATGATCTCCCTGATATGAGGAAGTGGTGATGCAACATGGGGGCTTAAGTGGGTACGAGAAGAATAAATGAAAGAAGATGGGATTGGGAGGGAGACAAACCATAAGTGACTCTTAATCTCACAAAACAAACTGAGGGTTGCTGGGGGGAGGGGGTTTGGGAGAAGGGGGTGGTATTATGGACATTGGGGAGGGTATGTGTTTTGGTGAGTGCTGTGAAGTGTGTAAACCTGGTGATTCACAGACCTGTACCCCTGGGGATAAAAATACATGTTTACAAAAAATAAAAAATTATATTAAAAACAAAACAAACAAACAATAAAAACAGCACACAGATGAAAGAAAATATTTGCAAATGATCTGGCTATAAGGGATCTAATAATCAGAATATATAAAGAACTCTTCTTAACAACAACAACAACCACAAACAAAAAAACAATGCAATGAAAAGTGGACAAAGGACCTGAATAATTCCTGCTCCAAAAAAGATCTCCAGAACTGTGATTCTCCAGAATCACAGAAGTACAAAAGATCCAAAAGTACATAAACAGATGTATAATACCATCAGTCTCTAGGGAAGTACGAATCAAAACTGTGAGGAAATATGTCTTCATCAGCAAACGAATAGGTAAATATAATATAGTGAAGGCACACAACAGAATAATATGCAGCTACAAGAGTGAGTGAAATACTTACACGTGTTACAAGGTGGATGAAGAAGACATTATGCTAAGTGAAAGAAACCAAACACAAAAAGCCACAAAATGCATGATTTCATATATGTGGAATATTCACAATAGGTATATCCTGAGAGAGAAAGCAGATTAATTACTGTCAAGGCCTGGAGAAAGAAAGCAAATGCAGAGTGACTATGTAGGGGGTACATCTGAAGCGATGAGAAAGTTCTGTACCTAGATGGTGATGGTTGCAATATTTTGTGAATGCACTTAATTTCACTGATTTCTATATGCAAAAATTGTTATGCTAAATTCATTATGTGTATTTTAATACAAAAAAATAAGTTCATTTTAAAGAAAAGATGTTAGTTCATTGCTGTGTTGGATACCAATAGTTATATGATTGAATTTTGAAGAAAATCTGTGAGCACTGGGTGATATACTCAACTATTGAATCATTGAACATTATATCAAAAGTACCCCTGGGGAAAAAAAATATATGTTTATAAAAAATAAATTTTTTTTAAAAAAGCTAATGATGTATTATATTTTGATAATTGAATTTAAATAACAAAAATAAAAAAATAAAATTCTTAATGTCTTCTTCTCTCTTGAAAATAAAAAGAAGAAAATCTATAGCAACATGTACCAAAATTACTGTAATGAGCAAATATTTCAGACTCTCTTCCACTACATGATAAATCTTTGAGTAAAGACTTGATTTCTATGTTCTGTAAGCAGTGTTTAGCAGTATAAAAACTTAAAATGGTATTTTATCCATAAAAATAACCATTTATTTGTCTACAATGAAATTATAATTATTCAATAGAAGAAAAAATCTCCAAAGCTTCCTTCCCACCAATTTCACTCCCCTGATACATACATCACCTTCTGTCTTCCTTCTGAATGCTTCAGAGGATAAAATGAGTGTCTTGTGATTACACAGGCTTTATGACACACTAGGTCCTTTGAGAGTGGGTATATAATTCTCATTCTGAAAACACTATGAGCCATTCTCATTATTTTTGCTAACAGTTTTCATAGGGGAAAAAAATAGTGTTTCTCTCTAAATAAAACCTATTATGATTTTAAAATTTAAGTAAGTGTTCTTTAGACTTGCATTTGAACAGAATCTAACACGTCTGCCACCAATGACTTGGAGAATTCCAATATTTGCAGGGCTTCTCAAATCCCATGTCTACCTTCCTACTTTTTAATGTCACATCAATTGAATTCATGGGTTTTAACAATATTTGAAATAAAATACTCCACATTATTTGATATTTCCACCCTTGATACAGAGAGATGCTGCTGCTAGCTCACCATCAGTAAGTGACATTCTTAGGTTTGCTTATTTGTTTGTTCATTTGTTTATTTTTTATGGTATTTAAGATGAACTGGGATCACAAAGTTTTTGGTAGTTAAGTTTGATGAACACGGATGCATTTCAATAATCTAACTTGCTTTTCTTGAGGTCTTTGGTATTTTGGCAGGTTACCTACAGCCAGGAGTAGAGTTTATGACTGCATAATTGATTTAAAATTTGAACTCAAAACATTTTCACAACTGTCTCCATGCTATATTTCTTTGTCATGATGTCATAGGACTTGGGGTAAGATCACATTTTCAAGAATGATTATATTTACTGTGACAGTTTTGGTGAATCTCTGAGAATGAGAAAACCTCCCCCTTTACTTAAAGGGAATGTTATTTTTGTACTAAGAATCTGAATGCCTTGGGTGTAGATCCAGTGCCAGCACTGAGCAGCTCTGGGACTTTGGGTAAACCACTGAACATTTCTAGAAATAGATCAAATCACCACAAATGTCTCTATTTCCTCAAAAATTCTACTGAACTATTACTTCATGACTGACCTTATGACTACTATCTCTTGGTGACATTCCTACATTTTCTTCATATGTGAGCCCACAAAATATACATATCTCCACAGAGGGTATGCTTATATCCATAGGGGACAATATGGTTTTGGGTTTTGCCTTTCACTTTTCTATGTCCTCATCAGCTCATCTGAGAGGGCTCTCTTTATGGGGTAATCACCTCATTGTGTCATGACTCAGTTGCTCATATCTGCCCTCATTCACTTCTCCTCTCTTACATCCACATTTTGAAGCCACCCATGTCCTTGCAGCTTTCCATGTTTCCCCAGATTACGGGAGGTTAGAATTCATTTCCCAGATGCTTTTTCAGAGCATCAGGGCTGCACTGCTCTGCTACATGCAAAGCAGACAATTATCTCAGCATTGTGGCTCAGTGAGGTCCACACTGGTATAGCTTCTATGTATAAATTTTGGCAAATGTCTGAGGCCCTCTGAGCCCCATTTTTACAGATGCATGATGAAAATCTGTGAATAAACATGTGTGTTCAAGTCTATTTTCCTTGGTCAACTTACCATTTTAGAGACGAATGAATTACACTCCCTGGGATTTAGAAAGGCAGACCTTTGAGTTTATAGCTGCTCTGTTCTTCACACCTGGATGGGTTCTAATTATGATGGATTTACTCTTCCTTTTAAAAGACAAGGGATAAAAAATCAATGTATTTGTAAGAAGGACCCCAGGGCTTTTCAAGGACATCTGAAGGACACTAAGATTGTACATATTCCCCCCCCCCCCCGTGGGGATTTCTGGTTTCTCACATTGTCCAACAGTTTTTTTTTTTCCACTTCATAAGAGAATGGAATAATCTGGGTCATGAGTACATGACTCTGACCGTTCCAAGAGTTCTTTCCTGATACCACTGCTATGAGATTACACTGAGCATTCCTTAACTATGCCTTTATATTGTTCTGCTCCATGTACCCATTATAATGACCTTTTTCACATTTTGCTCATTCAGTGACTGTTGATTAAAGGATTTTTGTGTACCAGACATGAGCTAGGCACTGGGGACCCAGAAGCAAACAAAGTAAACAGAAAGCTAGGAGTCCATGGGATTTAAACTCCAGCAGAGTGAGACAGTTACAAACATAGTAACTTAGTATAGCATATTTGTTCCTTAGTGATAAGTACTATGGATAAAAACAAAGCTGGAAAGGAAGAAAAGGGAGTTGAGAGGGGTTTCAATATTAAATAACATATTTGCTTCAGTGTATGGAAGTGTTCAATCGTTACACTATAGGTTAACTAACTGGAATTTAAATAAGCACTTAAAAATACCATTTTTGTTTAATAAAAGATAACTTCTGAACAATAACCTGAAGGAGGTAAGAATTGAGTTTGTGGATGGATGTCTTGGGGGAAAGTCACTGAAAACCTTGCTATAAGACAACAGGGCTGTTAAGAGCAGTATGATCATATTGTATCCTAAGATAGTCTTCTAGCTTCTCTGTTGGGAACATTCTGAAGGGAACTAATAGGGAAAGCAAGTTAAGATATTAGATCAATAGTCCAGGTGATGAATTATGGTGATGTAGGCCAGGATGGTAGCAAGGAGCTGCAAAAAGTGATGAGAATATGAATTTAATGTTAAAGGAAAAATTTGCTTTAAATCAGTGATTTCATCAATAATATGCTACACTGATTTATCTATAACTACTGAAATACTTATTTTCCTGTTCAACCTTGGGCTTTCCTTTTTAGGATATGTAAAGATGATTTCATTCACTCACTGGTACATTTGCTTACTTTTCTCTTATGTCCAAGCATGCATGCATTCATTCTTTTTTCTTTTCTTTATTTCTTTTTTTTTTAAGATCTATTTATTCATTTGAAATAGAGCAGGAACATGTATAGTTTGAGGGGGTGCAAAAGGTGAAGGAGAGAAATAATCTGAAGCAGACTCCCTACTGATCTTGGAGCCTGGTGTGTGGTTTAATTCCAGGACCCTGGGACACCATAGTATTACCAAGCACATTTCTATCAAAATTTTCTGGCTTCACTCACTTAATTTTCACAGTGACATTATTGATTAGGCAGCATCATTGTCCCCATCTTATAAATGATGGAACTGAGGCCAAAATCAACAAAGCTTGGATACAGGAAGCCCATATTTTAATCCAGACATCAGTTTCAGAGTGCCCTGCTGCTTCTTAAGTACTTTCCCCATTAAATCACATAAAAATGTTCACACTGACAGAGTCTCGTGATTTTTTTTTTTTTTTTGAAAATAAAGTGCAACAATCTAATCAGTAGTTTTTTTTTTTTTTTTTTTTTTTTTTTAAATTTCCAGCTCTTTCTACTTGTAGACATTCTGGCTATTTTTATTTTATGTTTTGTTGTTATGGAATGTATGCAGGCTTCTTTTTTATATTGAATCAGTTTCTTCAAATACTCTACAGAATATATATCATGGGGGAAAATATTACAAGAATTGTATTGTTTTTGCAAACATTGCCCACACACTAGCAGTTGGGGAAGAAAACAGATTGATGATACAATTCAATTTATTTTACAAATCTGCCTGAAAAAATGAAATCCACCTGCATATCAAATATCACATCATACCCATTTGTTTTCATTGATTCTCTATTTCATATTGTACTACCTTACACTTCTCTATAAAGCAATTCAGGTACCAGACTCAGGAGTGGTACTCAGGTACTACTTCTCCCTCTGAAATGAAGAAGAGGGTGTGTACTCCTCTTCCTTAAGTTAATAAGGTAATGGAAACCAAAATGGTCTCCCAGCTAACCTGGCAACTGCCACCCCACCACAGCTATGTGGAAGAATGGAAATGAGTATGGATTTGAACCAGAAGAGCTGGATTTATAATTAAACTTGTCAACCAATTACAGGAAAGTTATATTAATCAGGGTCTCATCAAGGAACAGATATAAAAGTGGGGCAATTTGAATAATATTTAATAAAGAGAAAATCACCTACATTGTGGACAGACTAAGGAACATTCCAGGGGTAGTCCCAGTGGGTATGATTGCTACGTGTGGACAAAGGCAAGAGGAAAGAAGCAGTTACAGGAACCTGAAGAAGGGCTGTATGGGGACAGATGTTCAACAGCAGTTAGTTTTTTTTTTTTAGGTTAGAGAAACATCCAGATGCACTCCTAGGACGAAAAAACAGGGGTCAAGATGTTGACCTAACTCTACTCCATCCTTACTACCTCTGGCATGGCCCCCCATTGGCTGAATGCAACCACAGAATAAAAGCTGAATGCAACCACAGAATAAAGGCTTGTCCCTGCAGATGCAGCACAGAGGAATTTGGAGAAAGTAGAGAGAAAATCTACTGGGGCAGAGTCCACATTCATTGCTCTCTATCTCTATCTTTGTCTTTTGGTAAAAGTTCACATCTCTAGGGACATAGAAACTCCTTTTGGCTACCATATCACAAGAAGTGATATCAATTTAGGAATAAGCTCTTTGAGATCTAAAAAGTTAGCCACTACCATTGGTTTTTTTTTTTTTTTTTTTACATAAATTAGTAAAATAAAAGGGGGGCAATAACTTAAGATAAAACATAGCTGCTAACAATTCCCATTACTCTTGATAAGTATGAGATAAGAGCTTTTAATCACAACTATTTTCTTCCACCACCCTAACCATGTTCCCCTAACCTCTTTCCAGCATCTGAACTGGAAAGGGATTCTTCACCTGGTGAGGTGAACCATACCTTCATCCTTTTTAATTCCTTTGAGATTTGAGTATATGAAGTCATTGGCCATTGGTAATTTATTCAACCTCCAAGCACTATACCCACCCCAGATATCAGGGCTGATGTGGAGACTGAAAGTTACAATTTTCTGATCATGTGAGTGAGTCACCTGGAAATGACCCTGATCTAGTGTTTGTCAAGAGTTTTTTTTGTTTGTTTGTTTGTTTTAAGTCATTTCATTATCATAAGCTCAAGTGTGGTTGAAAGGGATTTTTTTATATAAATATCAAATGACAGCCATCGAACTTTTATTACTGTAAATATTTCAAGAACCAAGGGTAAAAAACAATTTCATAATGAAAGATTATTTCTCTATCACTGAGGAAATTGCGAGGGTTTGAGGAGTTATATTCCAGGAATTGTGGACTATAGACAAAGACCAATATATATGCTTCTTATTACATCTTAATATCATAATTTCATTCATCTCTCTGACACCCTTGGGTCATACATAGCTCTTAGTTATGGTCAAATCCATCTTTGCCCTTGCCCTACATCCCTGCTCTTAGGGGTCACAGACCAACTCCCCTAGTCACAGGTGCTGCCTTGAGGACACCCACACTAAGGTGTTTTCCTCAATATGAGTACACAGCAAATTGTCTTCCAGCTTGGGAAAGAACAGTGAGTAAAGTATCAGGAGGCAGATGGTATCAAAAATTTGAAGGTTAAAAATTAAAAGCACACTCATCATAGCAAGCTTGTCATTCCAAGAGGGGAACACAAAAATTGAGAAACCAAACCAGAGAACAGCAGGTTGAGGATATCCTGGCAATTTTGGTTCTGACAAGATCATAAATGTATTTTTCATATCAATTTATGTTGTGCACATGTATCCTGAAAACCTAATTACCAAGGGCATTTTCCCATTTTCACTATTACAAATGAAGTTGCACATGTTAAAATCCTTGCAAACTTAACTACTAGTTCTAGAAGATGGATCTTAGAATACTAAAGCAAACAATGTTCATATATTTTGTAGAATCTTTAAATTTTCCTTCAGAAACCATAAATTTATACTTTTACCAACCACATTTAGAAAGGCATATAGTCACAATTTCACTAACATTGGATTGTAGATCATTTCAGTCTTTGGTTTTCAAACTTACATATTATCAATTTACTTGAACAAGGGTGAGTTTTAACACCTTCTGAAATGTTCTGTGGTTACTTGTACTTGATTAATTTATTTTCTTTTTTTTTAACTTTTGCTGTATGAATCTATTCTGCTATGTCATTGTATAAGCAATGAATAATCTTTCCAGTGGGATGTTTTCCTTTGGTTAATTTTGTTTTATTTACTTTGTGGTACAAAAGATTTGATTTTTATGCATTAAACTTTGTCACTCATGCATGTGTGACTTTCTGTGTTATTTATTTCATTCAATTCAGTGAATTATTATTATTTGAACATATTTTATGTATGTGGCTTATCTGGAGATGCAAGAGCAAAGAAATGATGTCACTGCTTTTAAGAGATGTACAAGTTTCACCAAGTAAGCAAGCCGTTGGAGAATAGAGGTGAAGAAGTCCAACAGTCTAAAGGGTGAGACTAGAGGAAGTAACAAGAGATCTAGGAGCTGCCATGTGAACTCTCCCTGATGAAATGAGGGATAGAGACACACAACTTGAGTGTAGAGGAAATCACAAGAGGATGTAGTGCAAAGGGTTTAGAGGAAAAAGAGATTCATACGTAGAAAGGTCTGGTATGGCTGAGAGGTAGTGAAAAGAAGAGTATGGGAAGTGAGTTCTGAGGTATCCCAGAGGTCTTAGATAATAAAGGGTCTTAGACACCCCAGAGGAATACTGTTTTGTGTTTTCAGACTATTTGGGAAAGGACATGATTTTATAGATTGATGTCTGAAGGTATACTTAGAGATTATGTTTATCTTGTTCCTTTATAGTTTTCTGCTTTATGCTTAACTTTTTAATCAATTACATCTACAATGACTGAGTGAAAGAAGAGATAATATAAATATTTCAAAAATTTTTACTGGACAGATCCCAATTAATTTTATTAACTATATTTTCCTCATTATACCTTTGCTACATACTAAATTTCCAATGTATATACATTTATTTGGGAGAAAATAAATTCTGAGCATGTAATATTTGTTAGTTTCTATATAAGTAACATGCTTTTAGTAACTGTGGATTTATAGGATATTTTAGATTTATAGAATATTTTATCATTTCGTAGATCAAAGGATGGATCATTGTTCTTTCTTCTTTTTTTTTTCTTTCAATTTAGACTTTTTGTGGTAGTTACAATGTTTTGTTTTACAAGATTAAATGTCATAACAGGATGCCTTACCACTAACCTCAAAAATATTTCACTGGGACTTTGATTTGTTGTACTAAATTTGTAAATTAATTTGAAGAGAATTCACAGTTTTAAATGACCAAGACCACTGTGTGCATAATGAAAAAAAGGCCATGCAGCATAAGGCTTGAGAGTATGGCATGAGGTCAGGTCATACTTGCTGTGGAATCTGGCTCCTTAGTGACTGTGTGTTCTCAGTTAATAAATCCACCTTGTTGAACCCTGTTCTCTTCATCTTCAAAGTGGGGCAATAATACCAGCCTCATAGGATTGCTGTAAAGAATTAAGTAACGAGAAGTAGGTAAACAACTCAATATAGTGTATGACAAAGTTTAAAAAAAAAAGTGATTATGATTTTCTCTAAATGTAGTCCTTTATTTCTTCGGAAAATGTTTCTTCATTTAGGTTTTTATTAGCATTTAAGGTATAAGTTGCACTGTCAATACGAACAGTAAATGTCTCAAAGTTGATAAAGTTTGAGTTTGTACAGGTGGAAGGGGTGTCTCTGATGTACAAGATTGAGAGCCACCAAGTGCAGAGCAAGAACTACTGACAAGTAGTAGATTTAGATTCCTTAACTGGCAATTTACACTATTTCTAAAATGCAAACTTAGATGTGACCACTGTCAGATTACTCTTAGTCTCTAGAGAAGATCACTTGACCCTTGTCTAAATCATATACTTGACATTTCACTCACTCCACACTTCATGCTCCCACTTTCCATGGGTTTTCCTTAATGCCAGGCCCAAATATTATGTGGTTTGGGTGACTAAGAAAGAAAAGAAGGAAAAAGAAAAGAAAATGAAAGAAAAGGAAAGGAAAAGAAAAGAGGAAGAAAAGAAAAAAAAAGAAAGGAAATGAGGGGGAAGAGGAGGGGAAGGAAGAAAATAAAAGAAAGGAAAGAAAAAAGAAAAGATGTAGTCATAAGCAAAGTCTGTCCCATGAACACACCTAGCTATTACCCATACTGGTGCAACTAACCCAGGAAACAACCCAAAGACTGAGAGAATAGACCCTCCACAGTTAATCACAGAGAGGAGGCCATACTGGAAAGGGTATAAGGAGGAGCAGAGACCCCGTCAGGAGCCAAACTAACCTGTAAAAATAACCAAAAATGGGAGGGACACCACAAGCAGGGAGAAGAGAAATTATCTCCACAGCAGGTGCACCAGCCTCAGAACTCCTGCACTGGAAAGACAGGTCCCCATAATATTTGGCTTTGAAAACCAATAAGGCTTAACATCATGAGTTTTTTAGAACCACCTGAGCTTAAATCCAAGTACTTTAAAAATGTACTTTAAAAAATCCAAAGTAGGGGCGCCTGGGTGGCTCAGTGGGTTCAGCCGCTGCCTTCGGCTCAGGTCATGATCTCAGAGTTCTGGGATCGAGTCCCGCATTGGGCTCTCTGCTCAGCAGGGAGCCTGCTTCCTCATCCTCTCTCTCTCTGACTGCCTCTCTGCCTACTTGTGATCTCTCTCTGTCAAATGAATAAATAAAAAATCTTAAAAAAAAAAAAACAAAAAACAATCCAAAGTAGCAGTTTGGAAAACATCTGGGGTATACATAAAGATTTATTACTAATTTTCTACATGCTGGAGGAACAGAGATCTTTGGAGACATTTTTAAGAGTAAAAAACCTGGTACTGTCATTTCTTCTCTTACCTTAGCCTAGATACCTGGACCTGTAGGAACCAGCACAGACACTCCCCATCTAACTTGCTAATACCTCTTGTTCAGTCCCCGCTTTGTCCTATGGGTCTACCTCATCCAATCCACTCATTTTGCAGGAATCCTTCCAAAGCACCTTCTGACACACCTCATCCTGCAATCAGCCCTGACAGTGAGCAGCAGCACTCCAAAGTGACAGCTGCTCTGGGGGGAGAGAGAGATAACCACATGCACCAGTTTGACTGCAGTCCCAGCAGTGAGCTGGAAGCAGACATCTGATCTGACTGCTGGATATACCTACTAACAAAAACCTCACAGTGGGAGGGAGACAAGATGGTGGGGAAGTAGGAGGAGGCGCCATTTCAACCTGTACCCTAAAGAGAGCTGATTACCTACCAAAGAACTCTGATCACCCATGAAATCAGCTTGAGATTAGAATTATACACTTCTGGATCTCTACAGGGCCAGAAGATGCCAGTGGGCATGTAAAGTGGAGTGGGAATGTTGAATTGATATTGGAAGATAAACAAAAGGGGAGCCACCAGAAGCAACCCATTGGAAAGTAATACCCCAATATCAGAGTACCCTGCAATAAGGGACCAGCATTAACTTGGAGTCTGTTTGAAAACACTCAAAAAGAGCAAAGGATCATGGGGGGAAATTGTGGGAATCAGGGCAGTTAGGGACAGGAGCTTAAGTTCGCTGACCTAGGACAGCCACCATGGGAGCTGAGCCAGAGAGAGTGCAGCAAAGAAGCCAGGTCTTGGTCCCTGAGTCGCCTAAACACCTGAAAGTATTTGGGTGGTGCTCCCATAATGGTGAGGGAGCCTCTCTAGCCCGCAGAACCATAGCTTTTTGCACTCTCCATGCAGGCACCATGCTACCAGAGTCTGAGTTGCACCCCACACCCTCCCCTGAGAGAAGTGCCTGCAGGCACCCGCTGGCACTCTCTTGGACCCCAGAGAGTCTGAGCACTCCCAGCCCGGTCAATGGGTAACTCTCTGTGCTCTATCGCTGCTTGGGACCTCACTGGAGGTCTGGAGCTGCCCAGACAGCCTCGGCTATCACAAGTGGGAGTTCCTGTGACCCCAGAGACTGTGACTGGGAAGGAGCTCTGCTTGCAGCAGAGGGGGAATTTATGTGCTCTGGAGCACCCAGAGGGAACAGACTGAGGCTTCTCTCTTAAAGGGAGGTCAGGGAGCAGTTTGCTTTTCTCTAAACCTCCAAAAGCCATCAAAAGCTGTCAAGCTTTTCTCTCACCAACCAACAAAAAAATCTCCAGAGAACAAAAGCCTGAAAAAAAAAAAAAAAAAACAAAAACGGTTTCCCCAGAGCCAACCCCCCACTTGATGGGCGCAGGAGGGCTTAGCTCTAGCAAGAGTCTCTGAAAACACAGCAGGCCCCTCCCCCAGAAAGCCAACCAAAATAAATAAATAAATAAATAAAAACAAAAATAAAAACAAAAAAACCAAACAAACAAAAAGCAAAAAAGACAAGAGGACAACCACCAATGCTTCATAGAAACAACTTTTATTTTTAATTGTTCCCAATATTCTGGTTCATTTTTTAAATATATAACTTTTTAACCTATTTACCTTCACAGTGAGATATCCACTACGTCAAATTCCATAATAAAATTTTAACCTGAACTTTTGATACATATACCTGTTTTTTTTTTTTTTTTTTTTGCTTTTCAATTTTTTTAAATTTTTAAAAATTTTAGTTTAGTTTAGTTTATTCTTTTTTTTTTAATATTTATACAGAGATAAGCTTCAAGGTAATCCCCTTTCCCCAATCAATGCTACCCTTATTGGTAAACCAGTTCTTAATCTCCCTTTATCTTAGGAAAGTTGAGACCTTTAACAAAGATAACAAGATACATCCAGGAAGAATCAAAATAACCTTCCTCGCCCACACTGAGAGTTTATAACCACTCTCCCACCTTTTTCTTCTGCCAGTGTTTCTGTGTATTTGTTATTGTCCTCATATTATATAAATCTTATACTTGGGGTTCTTTTTGATGAGGTTCTTTTTTTTTCTCCCCGTCATCTACTTTTGTTGATCTTTTTGTTTGTCTGTTTTTATTCATATACTTTATAAATCTTACCTTGGGGCCCATTTGGGCTGGGACTTCTCTTTTATTTCTTCTTTATTTTTTTTTCTGTCTCTCTCTCTCTCTCTCTCTCTCTCTCTCTTTTTCTTTTTTCCTTCTTTTTGGTGGGGACTCTTGATTGCTCAGAAGTGTACCAGGGTGCACCTTGCCTGCACCACAGTCGATACATTCAGCTACACATCCGTTCAGCCATCTCTCATGACTAGGAGGAGGAATGCCCAACAGAAGAAAATTCAGAGACTGGACCTTCTGCATCAGAGCTATTGGATATGGACATAGTATGTCAGAAACGGAATTAAGCTAACAATTATCCAGGCAATAGCTAGGTTGGAGAAAGCCTTTGATAATGAAATGAAATTGATTAGTGCAGAAGTGAAAGCCACCAGAAATGATGTTCACAATGTGCTCAATGAGTTCCAATCCAATCTAAATTTTCTAAAAGCTAGGGTAACTGAGACAGAAGATAGAATTAGTGATTTGGAGGACAAACAGATAGAGAAAAAGGGTCAAGAGGAATTCTGGAACAAACATCTTAGAAGCCAAAAAACAGAATTAGGGAAATAAACGATGCCTTGAAACATTCCAATGTCAGAATTATTGGAATCCCTGAGGGGGAGGAGGAAGAAAGAAGACTAGAAGAGGTAGTTGAACAAATCCTCCATGAAAATTTTCCCAATATCACGAATGGAACCAGTGTTCATATCCTAGAGGCAGAAAGATCTGTTCCCAAGATCATAGAATCTATAAAGACCTCAAGATACCTGATATAGAAATGATGAGTCATAACTGTAGAGAGGAGCTTGTGAAAGCAGCTAGGGTAAAGAGGCTCCTTACATACAGAGGAAAGCCCATCAGAATAATGTCAGACCTGTCCACAGAAACCTGGCAACCCATAAACAGCTGGCAAGATTTATTCAGGGCACTAAATGATAAGAGCATGCAGCCAAGAATACTTTATCCAGCAAGACTGACATTCAAAATGGATGGAGAGATAAAAACTTTCCAAGACCAGCAACGTTTAAAAGAGTATGAAACCTCCATGCTGACACTGCAGGAAATATTAAGGGGATTTCAATAAAAGAGGAAAAATCATAAGAATATCATTGACCAGAAATATATGGAGACAATACATAGAAACAAAGACTTCAGTGTAACACGATGTCAATAAAAACACATCTATCAATCACTCTCAACATGAATTGCCTAAATGTGCCCATAAATTGACACAGGATTGCAGATTAAATAAAATGACAGGACCCATCCATATGTTGTCTACATGAGACCCATTTCAAATCTAAGGATACACCCAGACTGAAAGTGAAAGCATGGAGAAGAATCTTTCATGCCAATGGGCCTCAATATAAGGTTAGGGTAGTGATTCTCATATCAGATAAATTAGATTTTAAAGTAAAAACTGTAGTCAGAGATACAGAAGGACAGACAGTACATCATTCTTAAAGGGACTATCCACCAAGAAGATCTAACAATTGTAAATATTTATGCCCCCAATATGGGAGTAGCCAATTTCATAAGAAAATGGCTAATCAAGATAAAAAGTCATATTGATATGAATACATTAATAATAGGAGATATTAACACACCACTCTCAGTAATAGACAGATCATTCAAGGATAAAATCAACAAAGAAACAAGAGCATTTAATGACACATTGAACCAGTTGGACCTCATAGATATATACAGAACATTCCACCCTAAAACAACAGAATACTCATGCTCCTTGAAAGCACATGAAACCTTCTCCAGAATATATGTATAATATGTATACAGAATATATATACTGGGTCACAAATCAGGGCACAACCAATACCAAAAGATTGAGATTATTCTCTGCATATTCTCAGATCACAATGCTTTGAAACTGGAGCTCAACCACAAGGAAAAGTTCAGAAGGAACTCAAACACCTGCTTAAGAATGCTTGACTCAACCAGGAAATCAAAGAAGAACTTAAACAACTCATGGAAACCAATGAGAATGAAGACACTTTGGCCCAAAACCTGTGGGATACAGCAAAGGTGGTCCTAAGGGGGAAATACATAGCCATCCAAGCGTCCCTAAAAAAAAAAAAAAAAAAAAAAAAAAAAAAAATCCAGAATACACTAGCTGTTTCTACACCTTAAAGAACTGGAGAATCAACAACAAATCAAATGAACTCCACACACAAGAAGGGAAATAACCAAGATTAGAGCAGAGGTCAATGAGATAGAAACTAGAGATACAGTAGAACGCATCATTGAAGCTAGAAGCTGTTTTCTTGAAAGAATCAATAAGGTCTATAAATCATTGGCAAAACTAATCCAAAAGAAAAGACAGAAGGCCCAAATAAATAAAACAAACTGAGGGTTGCTGGGGGGAGGGGGTTTGGGAGAAGGGGGTGGGATTATGGACATTGGGGAGAGTATGTGCTTTGGTGAGTGCTGTGAAGTGTGTAAACCTGGTGATTCACAGACCTGTACCCCTGGGGATAAAAATATATGTTTATAAAAAATAAAAAATTTTTAAAAAAGAAAAGGAAAATAAATAAATAAATAAATAAATAATAAAATTATGAATGAAAAGGGAGAGATCACAACTAACACCAAATAAATAGAAACAATCATTAGGTATTATTATCAACAGTTATATGCCAATAAGTTAAGCAAACTGGATGAAATGGATGCATTCCTGGAAAACTATGAACTCCCAAAATTGAACCAGAAAGAAAATGACAACCTGAATAGACCAAAATCTACTAGTGAGATTGAAGCAGTGATCAAAAACCTTCTAAAAAACAAGAGCCCAGGACCTGACAAATTCCTGGGGAATTCTACCAAAGTTTCAAAGAAAAAATAACACTTATTCTCCTGAAGCTGTTTCAAAAAAACTGAAGCAGAAGGAACACTTCCAGACTCTTTTTATGAAGACAGCATTACCATGATCCCCAAACCAGGCAAAGACCCTATCAAAAAGGAATATTTCAGACCAATATCCCTAATGAATATGGATGCCATGATTCTCAAAAAGGTCCTACTTAATAGGACCCAACAGCACATTAAAAAGATTATCCACCATGACCAGGTGAGATTCATCCCTGGGTTTCAAGGATGGTTCAACATTTGCAAATCAACCACTATAATAGAACAAATCAGTAAGAGAAGAGAGAAGAACTACATGGTCCTCTCAATGCAGAAAATGTATTTGACAAAATCCAGCATCTATTCATTAATAAATGCTTCAAAGTATAGGGATAGAGGGAACATTCTTGAGCTTCATAAAATCTATCTATGAAAAACCCACAGCAAGCTCACAGCCTTCCCGATGAGATCAAGAACATGACAAGGATGCCCACTCTCACCACAGCTGTTCAACATAGTATTAGAAGTTCTAGCAGCAGCAATCAGAAAACAAAGATAAATAAAATGTATCCAAATTGACAATGAAGAAGTCAAACTCACTCTCTTCACAGATGACATGATTCTTTATATGGAAAACCCAAAAGACTCCACCCCCAAACTACCAGAACTCATACAGCAGTTCAGGAATGTGGCAGGCCACAAAGTCAATTTACAAAATCAGTTACTTTCTTATACACTAGCAATGAAAATATAGAAAGGGAAATTAGAGATTAGATTCCATTTACTATAGCACTAAGAACCATAAGATACCCAGGAATAATCCTAACCAAAGAGGTAAAGAATCTAAACTCAAGGAAATACAGAACACTCATGAAAGAAATCAACGAAGACACAACAAGATGGAAGACCATTCCATGCTCTTGGATCAGAAGAATAAACATTGTTAAAATATTTATACTTCCTAGAGCAATCTTTACTTATAATGCTATTCCAATCAAAATTCCACCGGTATTTTACAAAGAGCTAGAGCAAATAATCCTAAATTTTGTATGGAATCAGAAGAGACCCTGAATTGCTAAGGAAATTTTGAAAAAGAGAAACAAAACTGGGGACATCACGTTACCTGATTTTAAGCTTTAATACAAAGCTGTGATCACCAAGACAGCATAAGACTGGCATAAAAACAGACACATAGACCAGTGGAACAGAGTAGAGAGCCCAGATATGGACCCTCTACTCTATAGTCAAATAATCTTCGACAAAGCAGGAAAAAATATCCAGTGGATAAAAGACAGTCTCTTCAATGAATGGTGCTGGGAAAATTGGACAGCTAAATGTAGAAGAATGAAACTCGACCATTCTCTTACACTGTACACAAAGATAAAGTCAAAATGGATAAAAGACATCAACCTAAGACAGGAATCCATCAGAATCCTAGAGGAGAACATAGGCAGTAACCTCTTCAATATCAGCCATAGCAACTTCTTTTGAGATATGTCTCCAAAGGCCAAGGAAACAAAAGCAAAAATGAACTTTTGGAACTTCATCAAGATCAAAACCTTCTGCACAGCAAAGGAAACAGTCAACAAGAAAAAGAGGCAATGGGAGAAGATATTTGCAAGTGACAGTACAGACAAAAGGCTGATATCCAGGATCTATAAAGAACTTCTCAAACTCAACACATACAAAACAGATAATCGTGTCAAAAAATGGGCAGAAGACATGAACAGACATTTCTCCAATGAAGACATATAAATGGCTATCAGACACATGAAAAAGTGTTCATCATCACTAGCCCTCAGGGAGATTCAAATTAAAACCACATTGAGATACCACCTTACACCAGTTAGAATGGCCAAAATTAGTAAGACAGGAAACAACATGTCCAATGTGTGTTGGAGAGGATGTGGAGAAAGGGGAACCCTCTTCCACTGTTGGTGGGAATTCAAGTTGGTGCAGCCACTTTGGAGAACAGTGTGGAGATTCCTCAGGAAATTAAAAATAGAGCTTCCCTATGACCCTGCCATTGCACTCCTGGGTATGTAGCCCAGAGATACAGATGTAGTGAAAAGAAAGGCCATCGGTACCCCAATGTTCATAGTAGCAATGGCCACGGTCACCAAACTGTGGAAAGAACCAAGATGCCCTTCAATGGATGAATGGATAAAGAAGATGTGGTCCATATACACTATGGAGTATTATGCCTCCATCAGAAAGGATGAATACTCAACTTTTGTAGCAACATGGACTGGATTGGAAGAGATTATGTTGAGTGAAATAAGTCAAGCAGAGAGAATTATCATATGGTTTCACTTATCTGTGGAACATAACAAATAACATGGAAGATAATGGAGATGGAGAGGAGAAGGGAGTTGGAGGGAAATTGGAAGGGGAGATGAACCATGAGAGACTATGGACTCTGAAAAACAACCTGAGTGTTTTGAAGGGGTGGGGGGTGGGAGGTTGGGGGAGTCAGACAGGTTGTGGGTATTAAGGAGGGCACGTATTGCATGGAGCACTGTGTGTGTTGCAAAAACAATAAATACTGTTACACTGAAAAGAAAGAAAGAAAAGAAAAAAGAAAGAAAGAAAGAAAGGATGAATATCCAACTTTTGTATTCACATGGACGAGCTGCAAGAGATTATGCTGAGTGAAATAAGTCAAGCAGAGAGAGCCAATTATCATATGGTTTCCCTTATTTGTGGAGCATAAGAAATAACACAGAGGACATGGGGCAATGGAGAGTAGAAGGGAAATAAGTCAAGAAGAGAGAATTATCATATGGTTTCACTTATTTATGGAACATAACAAATAACATGGAAGACAATGGGAGATGGAGAGGAGAAGGGAATTGGAGGGAAATTAGAAGGGGAGATGAACCATGAGAGACCATGGAGTCTGAAAAACAATCTGAGGGTTTTGAAGGGGCAAAGGGTGGGAAGTTGGGTGAGCCTGGTTTTGGGTATAATGGAGGGCATGTATTGCATGGAGTACTGGTTTCAGTGCATAAATATTCAATTATGTTACACTTTAAAGAAATTTAAATAATCAAAAATTTAAAAAACAAAACAAAAACAAAAACTCAGAGTGGGCAACATAAATAAAGAGTCCTATAGTTTGGAGTCAATGCAACCCCAACAGATGAATTAGAGGCACACCTCTGGTCTAACTGCAAAAACTGCCCATCAGTGAAAGCCTCTCAGGCAACAACTCAAGGATAGTTCCCTGTAGTTCCTCATGACTGCCACCAGAATAAATAGGCTGAGGGCATGTATCTGGTCTGACCCAGCTACAAGCCCAGTGCTACCCCAGACTGGCTCCTTAACAGCACAGGACCAAACCCTGCCCACAATAAACAAATGAAGTCATTGCAGCTCCTAAGACTGAAGGCCAATGTGGCTCAGAGACAACACTAGGGTGCACACAACACACAAAGGAGGCACTCATTGAAATGCCAGGCTCTGGTGAACAAGGAACATTGAACTGCCAGGCACTATAGGATCTCTTATAGGACACTACTTCCAAGACCAGGAGATGTAGCTGACTTTTCAAGCATATAGACACAAACACAATATTTAGAAAAAGTGAGAAGACAGATGAATATATCCTGAATGAAAGAACAACAACAACAACAACAACAAAAAAAAAAACCACACAGCAAAAGAGGTAAATAAAACAGAAGTAAGCTAAAGGCCTTATAAAGAATTAAAAGTAATGATTATAAAGATACTTATTGAACTTGAGGAAAAAAAAGTGGAGAATTTCAGTGAGACCGTCAACAAAGAAAACAGACAAAAGAACCAGTAAGCTATGAAGAACTAAAAAATTGAAATTAAAACTGCACTAGAGTGAGTAAATGGTATACTAGAGGAAGTAAAAAAAAAAAATTCAGGGAGCTGGAAGACAGAGTAATGGAAAGCAAGAAACCTGAACAGAAAAAAAAAAAAAAAAAAAAAAAAAAAAAGAAGAAGAAGAAGAAAAAGAAGAAGAAAAAATGAGAATAGGCTAAGGGAACTCAGCAACATCATCAAATATAGTAACATTTGCATTACAGGAACTCCAGAGGAGGAGAGAAAAGGGGGCAGAAAACAAATTTGAAGAAATACTAGCTAAAAATTTCCCTAATATGGGGAAAGAAACAGACATCCAGATCCAGGAGGACAGAGAGTACCCCAAAAAATTGACCCAAAGAGGTCCACACCAAGACACATGATAATTAAAATGGTAAAAAGTAGCAATAAAGAGAGAATATTAAAAGCAGCAGCAGAAAAAAAAAAAAAGAAAAAGAAAAAACGGTTATGTACAGGAGAAACCCACAATATTCTCAGCTAATTTTTCAGCTTTGTAGGACAAAAGGGAGTGACATGATATAATCCCTGTTAAAATGAAGGACGAAATAAAACAAAAACAAAAACAAAAAAACCTGCAACCAAAAATACTCTATCCAACAAGGTTACCATTCAGAATAGAAGGAAAGATCAACATTTCCCAGGCAAACAAAAGTTAAAGGAATTCGTTACCATTAAAGGAATCTTACAAGGAATATTAAACAAATTTTTTTGAGTGGAAAGAAAAGACCATAATCAGGAGTAAGAAAATTAGAATTCACAAAAATTCCACAGTAAATGTGAACATAACAAATGTAGTAGGTTAATAACTTATAAAACCAGTACAGAGGTTAAACCATAAAAGCAGTAAAATCAATTATAATACAAAAATCAGCCAAAGGATTCACAAAATAAAAAGATGTAAAGTATGAAATCATATATGCAAAATGTGCAGCAGGAAGTGAGTAAAAACTTAGTGTTTTTAATATGGGTTCAAACTTAAGAAACATCAACTTCTATATGTGAAGGATATATATATACATATATATGTATATATATATATACACACACACACACACATATATAGGATATACAGGATATATATATATATATAGATATAGATATAGATATAGATAGATAGATAGATATATAAATTTATTAATTTGTTTATTTATTTACTGGTAATCACAGATTAAAACCTGTATGGGTATACAAAAAATAGAAGGGAATCTAAACATAACATTAAAGAAAGCCATCAAACCACAGGGAAGAGAACAAGAGAAGAAAGAACAGAGAAGAACTACAAAAACAACTATAAAAAACCAACAAGAGTGATGCCTGGGTGGCTCAGTCAGTTAAGCATCTGCCTTCAGCTCAGGTCATGGTCCTGGGGTCCTGGGATTGAGCCCTTCATCTGGCTTCTTGCTAGTGGGGTGTCTGCTTCTCCCTCTGCCTCTGTTGCTCCCCCAGCTTATGTGCTCTCTCTCTCTCTGACAAATAGATAAATAAATTATTTTTTAAAAGTCACAAAATGGTGATAAGAACATAGCTATCAATAATTGCTTTGAATATAAAGAGAGAAAATTTTCCAATCAAAACATATTGGATAAAAAAAAAAAAAAAAGACATAGGATGACTAAATGGCTAAAAATCAGGTCCAACCTATAAGCTGTCTAATGGCACCTGAAGACTGATAGTGAAGGGTTGGAAAACACCTTTTGTGCAAATGGAAGTGAAAAGAAAACAGGGGTAGCAATACTTATATCAGACAAAATAGACTTTAAATGCAAACTAAAACAAGAGAAAGAGCAAAACCTGAATTTGGTGTAAGGAAGGAAATAATAAAGATCAGAGTAGAAATAAATGAAATAAAGATTAAGAAAACAATATAACAGACAAATGAAATCAGAAACTGGTTTTTGAAAAGATCAACAAAATTGATAAACCTTTAGTCAGACTCATAAAACAGAGACACAGAATAAGAGAGAGAGAGCTCAAATAAAATCAGAAAAAAAGGACGAGAAAAAAAAAAACTGACATCAGAGACATACAATATCACGAAAAATTATATGCCAACAAACTGGACAGCCCTAGAAGAATGGATAAATCTGTATAAACACAAAACCTTCAAAAACTGAATCAAAAAGAAATAGAAAATCTGAACAGATTAATTTGAAGTTGAATCAGTTATCAAAAAACTCCCAACAAAGTCCAAGACCAGATGGTTTCACATTTAAAAAGAGTTTATACCTATTCTTCTCAAACTGTTTCAAAAAATAGAAGATGAAGGAAAGTTTCCAATCATTCTATTAGGCAGCATTACCCAGATATCAAAACCAGATAAAGATGCCACAAAAAAATGAAAAACACAGACCAATATCTTGTGAACATAGATGTAAAAATCTTTAACAAAACATTAGCAAACCTAATCCAATAATTCATTAAAAAGTCCTTCACCACAATCAAGTAGGATAATTTCCAGGGATCCAAACAGATTTCGATATTCACAAATCAGTCAATGTGATCTACTGCATTAGCAACAGAAAGGATAAAACAAACAAACAAACAAACAAACACATGATCATCTCAACAGGTACAGAAAAAACTTTCTACTAGATTCAATATCCATTCATGATAAAAACTCAGCAAAGTGGAATTGGAGGGTAAATACTTCAACATAATAAAGGCCATATAGGAAAACCTCACAGCTAAGACTATATATTCAAGGTTGAAAATCTGAGTCCTTTTCCCCTGAATCTAGGAACAAGATGAGGGTGTCACCTCAATACTTTTATTCAACTTAGTACTAAAAAGAAAAGAAAAGAAAAAAAAAAAAGAAAAAGTAAGGGAAGACATTCAAATTGATAAGGAAAAAGTAAAATTTTGCTATCTACAGATGACACCTGGTATAGCCACTTTGGAAAACAGTATGGATGTTCCTCAAAAAGTTGAAAATAGAGCTACCCTATGACCCAGCAGTCACACTACTGGGTATTTACCCTAAAGATACAAATGTAGTGATCCAAAAAGGCATGTGCACCCAAATGTTTATAGCAGCAATGTCCACAATAGCCAAACTATGAGAAGAACATAGATTTCCATCAACAGATGAATGGATAAAGAAATTGTGGTATGTACACACACACACATACACACACACACACACACACACGAATACTATGCAGCCATCAAAAATGAAATCTTGCCATTTGCAGTGATGTGGATGGAACTTGATGGTATTATGCTATGTGAAACAAGTTAATCAGATAAAGAAAATTATCATATGATCTCTCTGATATGAGGAATTTGAGAGGCAGAGCAGGGGGCCGTGTGGGGTAGGGAGGGAAAAAATGAAAGAATATGGGACCAGGGAGGGAGACAAACCATAACAGACTCTTAATCTCAGGAAACAAACTGAGGGTTGCAGGAATGGAGGGGGAGGGAGGGATGGGGTGGCTGGGTGGAGGACATTAGGGAAAATATTTGCTATGATGAGTGCTGTGAATTGTGTAAGACTGGTAATGCACAAACCCTGAAGCAAATAATATATGTTAATTTTAAAAAGTAATAAATAAAGTGATAAAGTGAAAAGAAGAAAATCTATTGCATTTCTATACACCAATAATGAAGCAGCAGAAAGAGAAATTTATAAAATAATCTTATTTATAATTGTAGAAAAATAATAAAACTCCTAAGAATAAACTTAACCAAGGAGATGAAAACTTGTACTGTGAAAACTATAAAACACTGATGAAAGAAATTGAGGATGACAAGAACAAATAGAGAGATATTTCATGCTCATGAATTGGAAAAAAAAATACCGTTAAAATTTCTATGCTAACCAAAGCATCCTATTGATTTAAGCCAATTCCTATTAAAATACCAACAACATTTTTCTTCAGAACAAACAAGCCTAAAATTTATGTGGAACTACCAAGGACCTCAAATAGCCAAAAATATATTTAAAAAGAACAAAACTGGAAGATCACAATCCCAGATTTCAAGACATACTACATATAACTCTAGTAAATCAAAGCTCTAGTAATCAAAACAAATGGTACTGGCACAAAAATAGACACATAGGTCAACTGAATTGAACAGAGTGTCCAGAAATGAGCCCATGCTTTTATGGTCAATCTACAAAAACAGAAGCAAAAATACAATGGAAAAAATTCTTTCCAACAAATGGTGTGGGGGGGAAATTGGACAACTACATGCAAAGAATAAAAGACTACTTTCTTTTTTTTTTTCCCTAAGATTTTATTTTTATTTATTTGATAGAGTTCACATGTAGGCAGAAAGGCAGGCAGAAAGAGAGGGGGAATCAGGCTCCCTGCTGAGCAGAAAGCCGGATGTGGAGCTCCATCCCAGGACCCTGAGATCATGACCTGATCTGAAGGCAGAGGCCTAACCCATGGAGCCACCCTGGTGCCCCCAAGACCACTCTCTTACACCATACACAAACATAAACCATAATGAAACCATAATCCATTTGCAATGACGTGCATGGAGCTGGAGTGTATTATGCTAAGCAAACTAAGTCAGTCAGAGAAGACAAATACCACATGACTTCACTCAGATGTGGAAATTAAGAAAGAAAACCAATAAGCAAAGATAAAAGAGACAAAAAACAGACTCTTAAATACAGAACACAAAGTAGTGGGTGGCAGAGGGAAGGTGGAAGGGGGGGAATGGGTGAAATAGGTAAAGGGGAAAAGGTAAAAGCACACTTATGATTATTGAGTAATGTATGTAACTGTTGAATCACTACACTGTACATCTGAAACCAATATACCACTGCATGGTAATTATTCTTGAAGATACATATTAAATAAATATACTGAAAAAAACAAAATGAAGCAAGATAGAATGGTGCATTTAGTTGCATGGACTAACGATATTATTGGCCTTAACTAAAATCCTATAGGGAAACCTGTGTACAAACTGGAACCACATTTTTTAAAAATTTATTTTTTATTTATTTTCAGCATAACAGTATTCTTTATTTTTTCACCACACCCAGTGCTCCATGCAATCCGTTCCCTCTCTAATACCCACCACCTGGTACCCTAACCTCCCACCCCACCGCCACTTCAATCCCCACAGATTGTTTTTCAGAGTCCATAGTGTCTCATGGTTCACCTCTCCTTCCAATTAAAGTCAAACTGTGAGAACACTCTGCCATGAAAACATTTGTGATGGAAAAAGGCCAGCATAGAGATTTCCTTTGTTTAGAAGGGGAAGGGATACATTTAAAGAATAATTAAAAATGACCCAACGATGTACCTATTCTATATCTGTATTGAGTCATAATAAAGAAAAATTTGTGTCTACATACATTTACTAAAAATCTTCCAAGTGCTTTTTGGTAAAACACAAAAGCTTTTAATATTTAACTCCTCTGTACATTAGCTATAGGAAGCTGTGTATTTCAGAGTATTTATTAAATGAAATTATTTATGTTCACTGATATTTATAAATGATGTTTTTCACAAATGGCTGAAAATATTATGACCTTATCCTAATTGACCTTTATCAATTTTGTTATAATTAATATTGCAGGCATATAAAAATTGAGTGCAGTGCCTAGGTGGCTCTGTTTGTTAAGCATCTGCCTTCAGCTCAGGTCATGATCCTGGGGTCCCAGGATAGAGCCCTACATTGGGCTCCCTGCTAAGCAGGGAGTCTGCCTCTCCCTCTGAGCCTCACCGCACTCATGCTCTCTCTCTCTCAAGCTCTCTGTCTCTCTCTCACACACATAAATAAATCTTAAAAAAAAAAAAAAAAAAGTCTTTAAAAAATCCCTGGGTGTTTTCTCTAAATAGTTAGAATGGTGCTATAAGATTGTTTCCTGGCCAAAAATATTAGTGAAAATAAGTAAACTAGTAATCCTAAATGACTCATTTCCATGTAGCCTAAAACCTTGTTTTAATACTGTTGTTTATATAGGCCCACAGGTCATGCATGTGACATTGCACCAGAAGCTTCCCAGAGTACATGTGCCTATCTTTATAACTTGCAATATCAAGTACATTCAAGTATAAATGTATCAAAACCACCAAAAGACAAAACCATGAGAAAATTTCAGAGATTTCACAAAAGACACAAAGGTTAGAAGAAACTTCCTTTTACCTAGAGATCACAAAATAAAGTAGTATACATATAAACTAACTTGCCCTCCTCGATCTTTGCAATATCCACATTTTTAAAAAAAATTTTATAAATCCAGTGAGGAAGTATGGATTGAAAATAAAAGCAAAGCTTCTCTTCAAGGAAATGGTTGTTTGAAATATGAAAGTAATATGAAAACTGGGTATGAACCTAAAGATCTAGGGTTAAAAAATAAGTAAAACCTATGCAAAGTTAATGTATGCATACTTCAATTTTTTATTACTTTTTGGAAAATATTAGGGTTCTCCAAAGAAACAGAATCAATAGACCATATAGATATAGATAATAGATGGATAGATGATTGATAGATAAATAGATGATAGATACATAATACATAAATAGATGACAGATGGCTAGATGATAGATGGTAGATAGGTAGAGAGATTCTAAGGAAATGACTCTTGTGATTTGGGGGGCTGGCAAGTTCAAAATCTGTAAGACATACTGGAAATCCAAGGAAGTCCAGCAGTGAAGTCCAGCAGTGGTCTAAAAGTAAAATTCCCTCTTGCTAGGTGGATTTCTGTTTTATCCTAAGGCCTTCAACTGATTGGATACAGCCCACCTACACATTTGGAGAGCAATCTGCTTTACTCAAAGTTTAATGATCTAAATATTAATCTCCTCTTAGATATACCTTCATAGTCACAACAGGAATGGTGTTCAAACAAACACCTGGGTACTGTAGCCTAGTCAGACTGAAAGAGCAAGTTCACCATTACAGACACCAATTAGTTCCTAGAATTCATTGAAATTTTATTGATTTCATTAATTTTTACAACTTAAAGATACTCATGTTCACCTTTTGCTATAAATATGAGAAAAATATATTGCAAAGAAAACTTTGCCTTGCCATTAAATCTTGAATCATTCCTACTTCAGAATTGTCAGAAGGTGAAAATACATAAGTTAATGAAGTACAGATCCATTTTCATCATAATTAGCATCATCATCCTCACCATGATCATCATTTATCCTGGCAAACTCTCTCATACTGTGCAGCTTCCCATTCCTGTCCACATGCTCCCACACCACTATCTCCTTCTGTGACCTTCAGATCACTAATTCAATTAGTAAGAATGGTATCCCTAGAGAGAGAGAAAGAGAGAGAGGTAAACCAAAAAACAGACTCTTAACTGCAGAGAACAAACTGATGGTGACCAGAGGGGTTGGAGTTGGGGGATGGGTTAAGCGAATGATGGGCATCAAGGAGTGCACTTGTGATAAACACCAGGTGTTATATGGATGTGTGAGGATGTGGATGAAGCTAGAGGGTATTATGTTAAGTCACTCAGAGAAAGACAAATACCGCATGATCTCACTCATATGTGGAATTTAAGAAACAAAACAGATGAGCAGAGGGAAAAGAGGAGAAAGAGACAAATCAAGAACTAGACTCTTCACTCTAGATAACACACTGATGGTCACTAGAGGGGCGGGGTGGGAGATGGGAAAAACAGGTGATGGGGATGAAAGAGGGCACTTTTGAATACCTGGTGTTGTATGGAAGTGATGAATCACTAAATTCTACACTTGAAACTATTATTATACTGTAAACTGAAATTTAAAAACTTTTTTAAAAGAGTATTTAGGAAAAAAATAATTCTATCCTTTTTTTATTTTTTTTCCCCCTCAATATAGATGTATTGTCTGCTTGGGAGCTTGTTCCAGTAAGACTCTTTAAGGCAGTGACCTTCAAACTTCTGTGTCAGTGGTTTGCTGTAAGGAAAACATTTGACACACACACACAGCTGACTTACCCTACCTTATGGAATCATCCCTGAAATGTTCTCTACCCTTTTATGTTAACCCAACTAACTTTTATTTATTTATTTTTTTAAGATTTTATTTATTCACCTGATAGAGATCACAAGCAGACGGAGAGGCAGGCAGAGAGAGAGAGAGGGGGAAGCAGGCTCCCTGCTGAGCAGAGAGCCCGATGTGGGACTTGATCCCAGGACCCTGAGATCATGACCTGAGCCGAAGGCAGCAGCCCAATACACTGAGCCACCCAGGCGCCCCAACCCAACTAGCTTTTAAATGCTAGTTGCCTTGAATTCTCATTAAGTTGACTTAATTTAGATTGACAAGTGGCATAGGACTTGAAATTTTAAATAACCACTGTTGTTGGGGAAGCAGCTACACATTACTTGCTCAGGGCAGGGGTTAGCAGGCAACAGTAGCCTGCAAAAGTAACAGCACCTTCTCCAGGAGGGTCTAGAACGTTTGTACTAAAAGGGTTTATGGACCGGACCTATAGACCGTCAGCATCCCAGTCTCGCCCTCACACACGCATACACACTTCTTTAACCCCGCTGTCTCTTCCCTGATGGCTGATTTGGGAGTGACATTAAAGGCCCCTGGAGTCCGAGCCACAATTCATGCCTGTCCCCACTGAACAGAGAGGAAGTAGCTTCTCCCATTCCCCCAGCACACTATCTCCCGCGGTTAACACTGTCTCCTGGAAGGACAAGGGTTCTGTCCAGCCCCCACAAGCAGAGACACTGCTTTAGGACTCCTGAAAGAGAGTAGACCCGCTGCACCCACCCTTCAGTGTCTGTGCACCACCCTGCGCACCGGCCCTGATCTGGAGCACCTAGTCTTCCCAGACCTGAAGCACCTGAGCGCTTCCCTCAGTGCGCTCTCCTGCCCAATGCACCTCTGTCTTTACCGAGAACCTTGCGCATGGCCCCCTGCACGTCTTTGCTTCTCAGCGTGTAGATGAAAGGATTCAGAGTGGGGGTTGCTAGACAGTAGAAGAGTGTGAGGAACTTTCCCTGTTCCTGGCTGGCCACATTCCCAGGCTGCATGTACATGTAGATTATGCTGCTGTAAAAGAGGGACACCACTGCCATGTGCGAAGAGCAGGTGTTGAAAGCCTTGCGCCTCCCCGCTGCAGACCGGATGCGTGCAACTGCAGCTGCAATGTAGCCGTAGGACACTAGGATCATGGTGAGAGGCACCAGCATGATGGGGATGGCCGGGAAGAAAGCTAAGCCTTCAATGCGGCTGGTGTCCACACAGGAAATGCAGATGCTGGCTGGCATCTCACACACGAAGTGGTTGATGCGGTGCTGGCCACAGCGCCCCAGGGACATGGTCAGTGGGGACATGAGCATAATGTTGGTGATCCCACTGAGCCAGGCAAAGGTTGCCAGTTGCAGGCACAACTGTGGGTGCATGATGGCCATATAGTGGAGTGGCTTGCATACAGCCACAAAGCGGTCATAGGCCATGACGGAAAGGAGAATGCACTCAGTGCCCCCCCACAGACAGGAAAGCAAAGAGTTGGACAACACAACCTACATAAGTGATGGTCTTATGTGGCCCCCAGAGGTTGACCAGCATCTGAGTTATGCTGCTAGTCGTGTAGCAGAGGTCCAGGAGGGACAGATTGCAGAGGAAGAAGTACATAGGCAAGTGCAGTCGAGGGTCCACCAGGGAGAGAAAGATGATGGTCGAGTTCCACACCACAGCCGGAAGGTAAAAAACTGTGTTAAGGAAAAACAGAATGGTCTCCAACTTTGGGTGATCAGAGAACCCCAGCAGAATGAAGTCTCCTCCAGAGCTCGTGTTACTTCTTTCCATCACTCTTGGCTTGATAAACCTGTTTGCAGAGGTTAACATCTGTGCTATCACTCATGCAGAAAATGACCTCGTTTGGTCCCAACAGTGGATGCATTTCACTGAGCCCCCTCACACCTGAACTGGGTCACCTGCCTGCCCATTCCTGGAACTGGAGGCTGAGGTACTAAAAACATATTTGTCTGTAAAGCAATGAAAGCCATGACTTTGGCCTCAATATTTTATAATCTGGTTAAATGAGATAAGCGGATAGATTTTTTTTTTTTAAATATAAGCTTTCAATGATATAATTAGCAATAAGATAATTTAGGGGGAAAAAAGCAAATACTTTTGTTAGAATCCACTAATTTTAAGCATATTTCTCTACTAACTGACAAATTACCTTCTAAAATTTGTGGAACAATGGCTTCAATTAGTATGATCAACTCTCATGTTTCATGATTATAAACTCAACTGGAGGAAGAAAAAAAAATGTATGGGTGATTCACTCTGTGCTGGACTCTGAACTGTTAGCTGTGGATATAGACAGGAATGAGAGACAAGGTCTATCATAAAATACTTGAATTACCTATATGCTGTCAGGAAAATAACAGCCTTGGGCCTTTGAAATAAAACAGCCTGGCATTTACTTGACTCTGAGCTGTCAATGATTTGGTCCAGTCTCCTGACACAGTGATGAAGGTAGAGTTAGTTATCCAAGAAACCAGAAGCAGATTTGATTGTGCAGAGGTGAGGGGATTTTCTTCCCTCCCACGAGCATTCACAGAATGAGCAGAAATGAGGGACATTCTTTTTCACATTCCAGCTCAACCTAAAACTATGCTCAATGGATCAGTTAAAGGAAATAGTAAGAAGCATTGCGCAGAGTTATTTTTGCAGCAGCTTTGGGAGATCTGCCCCAGGGCGGGGGGTGGGGAGTGTTACCTGCATTGCTTCAGTGAAAACGAACTAAATATTTACATTATTGAATAGACACCAATAAAATATTTGGCTTATGAACACTTCCAACATTCAGAAATGAACAGAAAAAGGCGTATGTCCTCCATATCAACAATTAAATGCTAGCTGTACAGACAAAGTTTCCTGCCATCAGCTTGTTTGGGACTGACAAGGATCCAGCTGCTGGAGAAGTTAGAATACAGCATAAATGGAGAGTTTGTAAATGTATGCCTACCCATGGGGCATGTCCCCTTGTGGTCCAAACAGAAAGGTACAGAGCCTAAAGTCAGGAAGAAGTTATTGTCTGATGTGAAACCATACACAAAGGACCATGAAAGTCAGCGTTTTGAAAAAACAACTTGGAAATTGTTGACAAACCAGCTCAAGGGATGGCTTGGAGAAGGAGTATATTATGAATGCAGCATCTCTGTAGATATCCCAGTGAAAATGCATACTAAGAACTAGAGTAGGTCAGCATGAATTGCAAGTTTGGAAAATATAATATGGACATGAGGAACATTTCATTTTTCTTCTTCTCCTTCTTTTTTTTTAAGTAGAAGAATCCTTAAATTAATTTTTTTTAAGTTAAATTTAAAAACCATGTTGTAGGGGAACCTGGGTGGTTCAGTGGGTTAAAGCCTCTGCCTTCAGCTCAGATCATGATCCCAGGGTCCTGGGATCGAGCCCCGCGTCAGGCTCTCTGCTCAGAAGGGAGCCTGCTTCCTCCTCTCTCTCTCTGCCTGCCTCTCCGCCTACTTGTGATCTCTGTCTGTCAAATAAATAAATAAAATCTTTTAAAAAAATGTGGTAATGAGACATAACATTTGATTTGTAATCACCACACATTAAAGGGACAACACTTTTATTTTTCTTTCTTATTTTCAGCTGAAGAGTGATACCCCAAAGGCAGGAACTTGTTATCTGTTTAGTTACTTTAAAACAACTCATCATAAGAGCAATTCATATTTGTTACAGAAAAAAAGACCATTGAAGAAATAAATAATTGCATAATCCCATCTACTCATAGACAATAGCTATAGATAAATCTATATATATATACTTGTTTTCTCTACTTTCTTCTTCCAGGTTTTTAGAACTTATGTGTGTATGAATCATATATACTTATATATGTCAGCTTTATTGAGGTAGGGTTGTCATATAAAATTATAAGATATTTAAGGTGTACACCATGGTAATTAGATACATATACAGTCTGTGAAAGGAACCCTCTATCTAACTTGCATGTTCATCATGTGTGCATGTGTGTATGTGCGTGTAAGAGCATTTCACTCTTTTAGCATGAGGAACCACTCAGTACTTGCCCTGTGTGCTCACTCATGATTTTGTTCCAGGTCTGGACTCTGGTATCTTAAAGATACTAAACCAAAATCCATGACTCCAGCAGGGTCACACGAATTATCTGAATGGAATTTAGGAAAGAGAAAGTGGAGACGTAATTATCCCCTTGTGCATTTTCAAAAATATGCCAGAAAGAAGTGGTCCCACCTCACTGGTGTGGGAGATCTTCCTGTAGGGTGCAGGCACTCCTGTTGTGGAGGCTGTGGGCTTCCCATACTCCCCAGACCAGCTAACAGTCCTCAAACTGTCACCTGCTCTGCTGTCCTTGCTTCCCACCTGCTGGCCTGAATGCCATACCCTCAATGATAATAGCACAGCCCTCCTGGGAGCCCACCAAATACCTGTACGTTTGCTCAGGAACAGTAAGCTTCCTGGTCTCAATCGCCATTGGGTCACCTGAACATTAGGTCCATGAACACAAAAAGGTTTTGGACCTACGGTGATCTCATCAGGTACAAACATCCTTATAATGTTACCATTGCTTTTCATACCGACCTTTTTTTTTTTTAAATTTTATTCATTTATTTGAGAGAGAGTATGAGCAGGGGGAGGGGCAGAGGAAGAAGCAGACTCCCCACTGAGCAGGGAGCCTGACATGGGGCTTGATCCCAGGATCCTGAGATCATGACCTGAACCAAAGGCAGACACTAAACCAACTGAACTGACCAAGGTGACCCACCAATCAGTATTTAAATGTATTTATATACTCACCACAGACTAAGAAAGCCTCTGCCATGAACTTCACACAGGGGTACGTTTCCATCTGTGAAATTACTCTGGCAAAGGTCTAGAGAGGTTTAGCCCACTTCACATGCCCTCATCATTAGCTCTTCCCATCTAGGGGTGGTGATGTTCCAGATGAAGTGGAACAATTACACAGGGAGGGAAGACCTTTGTGACCTCAGGAGAAGTCAGATTTCTGGAAGGAGATAAGCCACACATTTCCCAATGGCAGCATTTTTCCCGAGGAGCCCCAGAACTGTCAGACTTATGTTCTAATGGACTGGCCTTTGGAAATAGGGCTGAGAAGTCCATAGGACCTGAGCCCAGTCACCACACCTTAGAGGTCACACTTTAAAGAAGGTTACTTGATTGAATTCCAGGTCTCTGTGTCCACATCCTCTACCACAGCTCTTGGGATTTTTCTGAATACTGTATTAGCTTGCATGGGTTGTTCTGAACACTCTCAAGCTTCCTGAAATTTATGTTCAAACACAGACTACTAAATAAATGTGCATAGAAATCTAGAAAGCTTATCAAACGTCTGAAAAATATATTTGCCTAACCATCCACCTTGCTGATTACCTGTTACAGAAATGCAGGTATGTGAGACTGCAGCAGGGTTTAAAGCCCTCTGTCCTGTGATCTGAGATGTAGATCTGAGATGTAGATCCACACACTCCCTGGATTCCAGTATGACCAGAAGAACTGGTTTCCTCTTAGGAGGAAGTGTTAATGACTACATCATGGGGTTTTCAGAGCATTCCTTAAAACACTTGTATTTAAAGGCACTCAAATGTTTCTTTTTTTAAATGAAAATCATAATATTTGTTACGAAAGAATAACAAAATAATTCCCAAAAACTCATATGCTTAAACTTACAAATGCATCAGTGTTCTAGGACAGTGTTCTGGGAGCCCATGATCTCAAATGAAATACACTGGCCAGCAGGTCTTTTTGGGTAATATTTTCCCCTCAATGCAGCACCATCATTGTTTATGCTGACTTGCACCAAGTTCTTAGAAGAAATGATGAGTAGGTCTGGGATGAGATGTTGTCCCTAGATTGATGATGCCTCTTCCCAGAGTCATCCCCTTGTGTCCATGGGGTCAGATGGTAGAAGAGGGGAGCTTCCTCCAAGAAGGAAAGCAGTGACCAAGGGTAGGGCTTGCCCTAGTCCTCACCCAGAGTCTGAAGAGGAGGGTCATCTGAGTTCACGGGCTACAGAGAAACAGCTGTGGATCTCCTACTTGTCCTGCTGTTGTGGCAGATCAACAACATCCTGCTTCTGCCTGGGTTGTCTACATTTGAACAATGCCTGTGTTCCAGTTTTAGAAGGGTAAATCTGGACGTATAAAGAATGGTCAGTACAGACGGCAGAAGACAAATGACGCTGGTCCACAGATAAGAAACAAAACAAGGCAGACAGAAACACCTAAACCTGCACAATAAGTCATTCTCTAGCCAGAGATAGACAACAGGAAAAGAAGCCCTGACAAAGGATCTAGAGTTCTTGTAGGAAAAACAAAGTACAAAATTGCTGAAGACAGGATTTTAGAATACTTACTACAGTGTACAAAGCACAGTTCTTCGAATATTGTTGTATCAATAAAATGAATGGATTCCATTTATTGCTAGTAGCATAAGCCCATATACATATTATTTTTAGCACCATCTGGTGAAACCTGAGAGGTTGAACGATGTTTACATCGTATTACAATGGTTTGGGAAAGCACGGATGGGTAATTTGGGAAGCAGAAAAGGTAACTGTAAGGTTTTCCGACGAAAGTGGGTGAAGTGGGTGTAAGGCAAGGTTTATTAAAGATTCTCTCCGGTGAAGTTTCAGGGCCCAAGGGAAGGGGAGCCGAGAAAGTTGCACTGGGAGGAGGTGGGCAACCTCGGGCAAGGTTCCCAACTCTGGAAAGCAGAGTGGGGGAAGTCGCGCCCAAGGCAGGGAGGAGGGGGCTTTTAAGGGGTCTTGGGGAAAGCTCAGGGGTCTTTTGGCAAGTTTCCCTTATTTGGATATCCCGCCTGCTCATCGGGATCCCTTTGGTCCACAGGAGCCCGGGGCGGGGGTCTCAGATTCCTGCTTGGGCCTTTGTTCTCCTGTCCAAGCTCAGGTCTTGTGGCGGGAACTTTCGCCATCTTGGTCCTGTGTTCTCCTGTCTGAGCTCAGGTCTTGTGGCAGGAACTTTCGCCATCTTTGGTAGCCCTTCCTGCCAGCCCAACATTCCAACCTTTTGCTTAATATAATGGTGTCAGGGGCGTCGACTTGGTTCTGGCTACTTCCTGCTGACAGGGGGCGTCGTCATAGGGGTAGTTGGAAGTGGGCAGGCAAGAATAGGGCTGGAGGAGGAGTTGATTGACGGATACTTGGGCAAGTTCTTGTAGGCGACCCTGCAAGTACCGGAAAAGACAGGGAGCAACTGAGATAAGAAGGAAGATTATGCATACAGGTCCTGCCAGAGGGAGCAGCCAGGTTACCCAGTTGTAGGGGTCCAGGCCCCAAGAGGACGTGTCTCGCCACCGTGCTTGGATCCGATCCCTGAGTTCTTTGATCTTGGAAGTAACTATACCTGATTGGTTAACAAAGTAACAACATTCTTCATTTAAAAATAGGCAGGTCCCCCCTTTTTCGGCGGTCAGAAGGTCTAAGGCCCGTCGGTTCTGTAGAGCTAAGGCTGCCAGGCTGGTGACTTGGGTCTGTAGGGCTGTGAGGGAGTCAGCAACCCGTTCCATATCATCATTCACAGCTTGGGGGAGTTTGTAATAAAAGTCTATGGAGGTTCCTATCCCTGCTGTTCCAGTTGCCACCCCTATGGCTACTCCTGCCCCTATTATGAATGGAAGGAAGACGGCCCTTTCTTCACGGTGTTGGGGGAATAGGATGGACAACAGCTGGGATTCAGAGTAAATGGTGGTAGAAGGAGATAGTAGGATGAATATATAGCCCAGGGAGTCATTAGTGGTCAGGCAGCGATAGATTCCCTGAGGGCACGAGAGAAATATTCCCAAGGGAGTACAATACAGGAGGGAGGAGTTAGTGATGTTTGCAGCTGCAGTGGTAAGGGGGGAGGACACATTAATAATAGGTATGTTTTCCCCAATGGGGCCAATATAAACCTTACTATTTGTGGTCGTGGAGTTGGGGAGTGGCCAATCCATAGGGAGGGGCATCCCTACAATGTTAGAACATGTTGAAAAAGGGAAACAGATCCAGCAGTCACTGTCACCGTTTTTTGACACATTTCACCATAGGTTGTAACTAGAGTTCAGGAGGGCCACTGTCCGTTGTTCAGTGGTAGGGGATTTTTGGATGCTACCGAGATTAATGCCCTTATAGACCAGGTCATTGGGGGATTGGAGTCATTTAGTCAGGTCCTTGACTGCTGTTTTAATGTGCTCACGGCTAGCCTGGTCCTGAACCACCCCCCCCATCGGAGAGGCCGACCTGACCCAGATAGGTCCAGCAAACTTTTGAAGACCTGGGGTAGATGTTGCAGGGGGCAATACCTCGTTTGGCTGTCACAAGGTCAGAGACCCAATAGGTTTTCTGGTCATACATACAGGTTGTCGGTTCCTTTCCCCGGTAGCAGGTTGCAGGCATATAAGTAAAGGCTGAAAAATAGCGAGAAGTACCTGAACCCCTCATGCAGCTAGACTCACATGATTCCACCTGGCTTGTCTGGATTAGAAGGAATATGAGAAGGGGCCCTAACTAAGCGGAGTTTGGTGGGGCCTGCCATCTGGGAGGTCCAATTAGTCTCTGTGGGTGCCCGCTTGAGATTGTTGATATGTACCCATGCAGAGTGCCCCAACAGTTTCACAGCAGTTGGGGTGGTAAGGACAACTGTATAAGGCCCAGTCCACCGAGTTTGTAAGGAGTCTGGCCACAAGCTTTTGAGGAGGACCTGGTCCCCAGGGGATAGATCTCGTATACCCCCTTCGGAAACATGGTTGCTAGGGGCTGGGATGACAGTGTGGGTGTGAGCCCTTAAGAGAGCTTGGAGGAGAGTAAGATAAGGTAGATAGGATAAAAGAGATGGGGAAATGGCCAGAAGGCTATGATTTATAAGAAAGGGCCCGCCGTACAGTAATTCGAATGGGCTTAAGCCCGAAGGCCCGCGGGGCATAGCCCGGAGTCTGGTGAGAGCCAGGGGCAGAAGTGTGGGCCAGGAAAGATGGGTATCTAGGGTAAGTTTGGTGAGTTGGGCTTTCAGCAGCCCATTGGCCTTTTCTACCTTACCCGATGACTGTGGGTGGTACGGGATGTGAAGTTTCCAGGTTATGTTGAGGCTCTCCGCTACCTGTTGGGTTACACTGGAGATGAAGGCAGGTCCGTTGTCTGACTGGAGGGTCCGGGGCAATCCAAACCTCGGGATGATATGCTCGATGAGTATTGTAGCCACTACGTCTGCTGTTTCCCGAGCCATAGGGTATGCCTCGATCCAACCTGCGAACGTATCAACCAAGGTTAATAGGTAGCTAAAGGTTTTATGGCGAGGCATGTGAGTGAAGTCCAGTTGCCAGTCTTCCCCCGGCTGATGCCCTCAGAGCTGATGGTTAGGCCCCGGTCTGCAGATTCCTCCTTGTGAATTCACAGCAGAACAGGTTTTGCAAGTCCTGTGGATAACTTCAATTACTTTAGATAAGGAAGGATAATAGAACAATGGCTGAAGAAATTGGTGGAGAGCCTTTGGGCCAATATGGAGGGATCGGTGGATGTCAGTAATCAGGGTGTGCGCCAGATTGGCTGGCAGGGCAATCCTGTCCTGAATGTAGATCCACCCCTTATCTCCAATTTTTCCTCCCCGTGCCTGGAGGGCTTGTGTTTCCTCTGTAGAGTAGGAAGGCTGGTGAGGGGTGTTAAGAAAGAGGATAGGAGACGCAGGGGTACTTAGGGCCGTTTGTCTGGCCACTGAGTCTGCCCTGTTGTTGCCTAGGGAGACCAGATCCCTGCATGTTTGGTGGCCTCGACAGTGGACAATTGCTACCTCAGTGGGCAGACTAAGGGCCTCAAGCAACTTGGCAATGAGGGGTCCATTAACTATAGGGGTGCCCTTGGTAGTTAGGAACCCCCGTTCTTGCCAAAGAGCAGAGTGTGTGTGAGTTATGAGATAGGCATATTTAGAGTCAGTGTAAATGGTGACTCGTTGTCCCTTCGACAGGTGTAATGTCCTGGTGAAAGCTACAAGTTCAACATTCTGGGAAGTGGTTCCGATTGGGATGGGAGCTGTCTCTAATACCGCGTCCATAGTGACTACAGCATAAGCAGCGTGCCTCTGGCCATCTGAGGCCAGGAGGGAGCTGCCATCTACAAAGAGCACGTGGTCAGGGTTGGATAGTGGTTGATCAGAGAGACCGGGATGGGGAGGAGTGAGGTCTTCTATAAGTTGTAGGCAGGAGTGAACAGGTTCCAGGGTGGGTGAGGGTATAGGCAGTAAAGTCACGGGGTTTAAGCGGGGGGAGGTAGAGAGAGAGATATGAGAGTTTTCTAGAAATAGCAGATGGAATAGTTGGAGACGAGAAGGAGTCAGATGGGCCAGAGATCGGTGGCTAAGGAGGTCTGTGAGTCGGTGGTGAGAGTAGACCGTGATAGGCTGCCCTAAGGTAAGTTTAAGGGCCTCCTTTGTAAGAGAAGCGGCTGCCGCTAGGGCCCTGAGGCAAGGTTGCCATCCCTGGGCGGTGGCATCCAGTTGCTTGGATAGGTAGGCTATAGCCCTATGCGCAGTCCCCACCTGTTGTGTTAGGAGGCCCGTGGCGGAGCCAAAGCGCTCATCGGTGTAGAGATGGAACGGTTTAGAGAGATTAGGTAGGGCTAAAATTGGCCTGGTGGTAAGGGGGTCTCTCAGCTTAAGGAATGACTGGCTGATTGAAGTGGGATCAGTCAGGGGACCCTGGGGGGTCTCTTTAGCTGCCTGGTACAGAGGACGGGCCAGGATAGAGAAATTTGGAATCCAATGTCTAAAGAACCCGACCAACCCAAGGAAAGATAGTATTTCATCTGCCGTTTGGGGAGGTTGGAGTCCTTGGAGGAGTCTTATGTGGTCCCCAGTAAGGGACTTAGAAGTGGGAGTCAGGAGTATGCCCAGATAGGTAACCGAAGGGGCACACAATTGGGCCTTAGAGGGGGTGACTCGATATCCCTTGGCCCCCAGGAAATTAAGTAGGGTGGAAGTGTCGTCTTGGGAGACCTAGAGGGAGGGGCTACAGAGGAGGCAGTCATCCACATATTGTAGTAGAGTGCTGGCCTTAAGGGCGCACTGCTGTAAATCTGTAGTCAAGGCCTGGCCAAAAATGTGGGGGCTATCCCTGATCCCCTGGGGTAGGACAGTCCAAGTTAGTTGTCCAGAAGCATGCGTGTCAGGATCCTCCCAGGTGAAGGCAAAAAGAAAATAGGAATCAGGGTGCAAGGGGACGGTGAAAAAAGCGTCCTTTAGCTCCAGTACAGTAAAGTGAGAGGTGTTTGCGGGAACGTGAGACAATAGGGTGTAGGGATTAGGAACAACTGGGTGGAGGGTGACCACGGCCTCATTAATAAGTGTAAGGTCTTGCACCAGTCGATAAGCCCCTGAGGGCTTGCGTACTGGGAGGATGGGGTGTTACAGGGAGAACTGATGGGGATCAGGAGTCCCTGACGTTTAAGCCGTTCTATGATAGGTTTCAGGCCCCAGCGGTGGGCTAAGGAAATAGGAAACTGAGCTCGAGAGGGAAACTTAGAGTTATCCTTAAGCTGTACTTTAACCGGGGTAAAGTGGGAAGCAATGATGGGCTCTGAGATGTCCCACACCTGAGGGTCTACAGTAGGTAGGTCATCTGGAGCGGGGGTCGAGGGAGTGGAGAGATGTAAGATGAGACGGGTTGAGGTGGAGGGAGGAGAAGAAGGAGAGAGACAGATAGTTGCCCTCAGTTTCTGGAGAATGTCCCTACCCAGTAGAGGGACCGGGCAGGAAGGAATGATTAGGAACGAGTGGGAGAAGGGGAACCCATCCAGGCTACAGGTAAGGGGAAGGGTCACCCTAGGGTTGGAGGAGGTCCCATCGATCCCCATAACAGTAATTGGTGAGGTTCGAGTAAGTCCCGAGTAGGAAGGCAGAACAGAGTAGGTAGCCCCCGTGTCCAGCAAAAAAGAGATGGACTTACCCACTACCTGGAGCGTAACCCTGGGCTTGGCCTGGGTGAGAGGGGTGGCCGAGTCTGGGCTTCGTCAGTCGTCCTCCAATCCAAGCAGTTGAAAGGCTGGACTTACTGTCTCGGGGGGTCCCCCATGTTGAGGCGCCGAAGATACCCCGAGGTTAGGGCAGTCGGATTTCCAGTGGCCCATCAAATGGCATTGAGGGCAAGGCCGAGTTGGCGGCTTTGGATTGGGGCACTGGCGAGCCCAGTGTCCCTCGGTCCCGCATTTGAAACAGGCCCCCGGGGGGGTGCAGTTGGTTGCCCCTCTCTGCTGGCTCCCGGAGCCGGCTGGCCGCAGGGCTGCTACCAAGGCTTGGGTCTAAAACTGAACGTTTTGCTGGAGTCTGGCTTGTCGTTTAAGCTCAGCCACCTCCTCACAGGAATTAAAAACCTTAAATGCCATTTTCACCAAGTCAGAAATGGGGGTCTGAGGGCCCTCCTCAGCCTTCTTTAACTTTCTCTGTATATCTGGCGCCGATTGAGAGATAAAATGAGTAGCCAGTACCGTGGCCCCCGCAGGAGAGGCAGGGTCCAAGCCAGTGTACTGGGTTAAGGCCTCGGTCAATCGGTTAAGAAACATAGCAGGGTTCTCATCAGGGGCCTGGACAATCTCCCTAATCTTGTCATATTTAACAGCCTTATTAGAAGCTGCCCGCATGCCGGCTATGAGACATTGGACCATGCGGTCGCGGCGCCAGTGGCCATCTTGGCCATCCTGATAATCCCAACCTGGTTCTACAGCTGGGACCACCCGGGCTCCAACTGGCATGGCAGCATCAGTGAGATGGACCTGATCTGCGTGCTCCCGGGCAGCAGCCTGGATGCATTCCCTCTCCTCTGTGGTGAGGGTGGTGGTCTGGACCACATGTAAATCATGCCAGGTGAGGTCATAGGCTTGGGCTAGGTATTGGAATTCTTTAATATAGTTATCAGGACTGGCCGAAAAGGAGCCCAAACGCTTCTCAATTTGGGAAAGGTCCTGTAGAGAGAAGGGCGCATGGACTCGAACAACTCCCTCAGCTCCAGCAACCTCCCTTGGGGGGCAGACTATCTCAGGGGAGGGTTTTCGAGCCCTAGTGCGGGTGGAGATGGGAGGGGAGGCTGGAGGGGATGTAGGGGAAGGTTCTGGGGGAGCCGCATCAGGAGCAGACTCAGGTTTTGGGGGTTGACGGGATGAGATGGGAGTCCAGGTGGAAGGGGTGGAAGGGGTGGAAGGGACCGAAAGGGGGGTGGTTGGAGCGGCGGGAGGATTAGGGGGCATAGGGAGAGAAGGGCCCTGAGGTGGGGGATCGCGATAAGGAGGAGGAGGAAGAGGAGCCGGGGCCCCTCTCGTCGGCAGGTGGGTGAAGCTCTCCGGAGGTTCAGAGAGGGGAGAATCAGAGAGGAGAGATGGGGAGGAGAGTTCCGGGTCTTTGGGAGCAGTGGGTGGCAGGGTAGGGGGAGGGGAGCGGGCCAAGAGGACCTGAGAGGTGGAGCAGTGAGAGCAGAGGGAGGGGCGAGAGTGCAGGGCCCAGAAATCCTGACATAAGGGACCTCGACCCATTTGCCCTGGTGTTTGCAGAAATTGCCTAGGTCCATGAGAATCTGATAGTCAAATGTGCCTTCCGGAGGCCACTGGGACCGATTGTCTAATTGGTATTGCGGCCAAGCGATGGTACAATAATGTATGAGACATAGCCTACGCAAGTCCTGGTCCAGTTCCAGGGTCTTAAGATTGGCCAGCAGGCACCCTAGGGGTGTATTAGAATCGAATTTGGATTGGGAGGTCCCCATGATTCGTTGCCAGGCAACCCGAGGGCTGGAGGAAGGCGTCCCCTCGTCCACCACTGGGTTGAGGAAAAACTATGTCGACTGCCGTAGAGGTTGGGACGTCTCCCAGCCTCTCAGAGTCAAGGAGGTCACCTGGTGACCGGCGGGGTCCGCCCTGAGGCAGCCGCGATTAGGGCAGGGCTTTCCGGAAGGGGGCGCGGAATCGGGGAAACACCACGGCTTCAGAAGTGGCGTTGGAAAGGCAGGTCCAGTCCGGCTAGGGAAAGGAGAGAGTCTCCCCACTGGGGTGGGAGCTCAATCTCCTTCCCAGGTTTCAGCACCAAATGTAAGGTTTTCTGACGAAATAAACACACCAGGCGAAGTGGGTGTAAGGCAAGGTTTATTAAAGGTTCTCTCAGGTGAAGTTTCAGGGCCCAAGGGAAGGGGAGCCGAGAAAGTTGCACCGGGAGGAGGTGGGCACCCTCGGGTGAGGTTCCGCAACTCTGGAAAGCAGAGAGGGAGAAGTCGTGCCCAAGGCAGGGAGGAGGGGGCTTTTAAGGGGTCTTGGGGAAAGCTCAGGGGTCTTTTGGCAAGTTTCCCTTATTTGGATATCCCGTCTTCTGATCGGGATCCCATTGGTCCACAGGAGCCTGGGGCGGGGGTCTCAGATTCCTGCTTGGGCCTTTGTTCTCCTGTCCAAGCTCAGGTCTTGTGGCGGGAACTTTCGCCATCTTTTGTAGCCCTTCCTGCCAGCCCAACAGTAACAAGGTTTTCTGGAAAAAAAAAAAAAAAAGTGGACTGGAAAACCCCTGTTAAGTTAAAATACCAGGTCTCTAGGGAACAATGAGGAATGTGGTCAAACTGGTGCACCACTGAATTATTTGACCAAATCAATATTGGCATTGGATTTAATGTAACTTTCCATATATAAGTTGGAAAGCAAGAGAGAAGGGAAAGTACTCTCTCTGAAATACTGACCCAGGGGAGGAAGTAAGCATTCAGCTTAATTATAAGTTTAGTTACGGGGGGGATGAAACTGCCACCCCAGAAAAAGTCATCCCTCTCCTTGCTGCCCAGAGAGAGGAAACAACACTGGTCTCCCACCACTATCCCAGCATTCATCTCACACACTAAACTGTAGGGACTTTTAAAGCTTTTCAAGTGGTTAGAAAATTAGCATAAGCCCCTGTAGATTTCTTAGAATGAGCTTAAGTTGTTTATGCTATTAGGTTGTCTGAGTTCTTAGGGCTTCCATCCTCTAGAGATATAAGATCCTAAAGGGAAACAACTCTCAAGAGATTTCTCTGGAGGCTGTAGAAGAAGGCAAATCATATAAACAATAATTTTACATCAGAACAATCACTAAGATGACTCAAATTTAGAGAGGAGAAAAGTAGTCCTCCTAAATATTAATTGGTAAATTGCAAAAGACAGATTGAGTTCTTGTGTGCCTGGAGTCACAAAATAATTTGATTAAAATTTCTACTATATTTGAAAATGTTGCATTGCATTTAAAAGGGAAATATTAAAAACATAAGCTTTTATATGAGCAAGTTGTGATTCTGACCTTGTTTGATACTTCAGTTGCAAAAGTTCAGAAGGCAGAGTTGCTGTCCTGTATATTCACACACATAATTCCTGAGCATTAGCATAAATTACAAAGAAGACTGCCATCATTAGCAGACTAGGTTTTAGAAACTTGGTCCATACTGCTGAAAAAAATAGAGAGAATGCAATCATTACCTTACTAGAACAATGGTGAGAGGACATAATTCTTCAGATGGATCTTGAGAATGTTATTGACATTGAAGAGGGTGGCATTAAATAGGAGAGGCAGGGATGTGCCTTTAAAAAAATACTAATTAGCAAGCAATGTAAACACACTCAACTTTCTGCTTCCAGTGAGAAAACAATGCAGTTTGTGTTTTTTTTTTTTTTTTTTTTCTGTTTTATGTGCTGGCAATAGTTTAAGCAATTTAAAGACTCTTTACTCAACTCAGTTCTCATCCAATGATAGAACAGGGAAAGGCCAGGCAAGATTCCTGCAGGTTTTGATTCATTTCCAGACTGTACCTGTGTGACTATGGACAAACTAAGTTTCCTCCCGTCCTTCAATTTCTGCTCCCACCTTCTTTTGGGGTTCACAGTTGCATCACATCTCAGAATCAGGCCTCTCTTACAGCTCTCCTCATTCACAATTTCTTTTGCAGACAATAAAATCATTTATTTAGATTAAAGCTCTTATTTTGTTTTTGCTTAATGACAATGAATTCATGAAGTTTTTAAGTTAAATACTCAAAAGAAATATTTTTTTTGTTTGTTTGGTTTATGTTTTGTTTGTTTGTTTAATTTTATTTTAGTTACATTCAATTAATTAACATAGTGTATTATTAGTTCCAAGAGTAGAATTGAGTGATTCATCAGTGCTCATTCCATCACATGCCCTCCTTAATGCCCATCACCTAGTTATCCCATCCCCCCCCCACTCCCCTCCAGTAACCCTCAGTTTGTTTCCTACAGTTAAGAGTCTCTTACGATTTGCCTCCTTCAATAATCTTTGATTTTACTTTTCCTTCCCTTCCTTTATGTTACTCTGTTTTGTTTCTTAAATTTCACATGTAAGTGAAATCCATAATTTTCTCTTTTTTTGATTGATGTATTTCCAAAGAAATATTCCTTTTTCTTTTTTTTTTTTTAGATTTTATTTTTTTTTATTTGACAGAGATCACAAGCAGGCAGAGAGGCAGGCAGAGAGAGAGGGGGAAGCAGCCTCCCCCTGAGCAGAGAGCCCGATGCAGGCCTCAATCCCAGGACCCTGAGATCACAACCTGAGATGAAGGCAGAGGTGTAAACCACTGAGCCACCCAGGCGCCCCCCAAATAAATATTTCTATTACAGAATCTAGAATATGGCAAAAAGGATCTGTATGCTAAAAACTGAAAAAGCTGCTGAAACCATAAAAGAAAACAACTTTATGTTAAAGGATAAGAAGTCTCAAAACAGTAGAGATGATAATCCACTTCAATTTGATCCATTGATTTAATGCAATTCCAATAAAAATTTCAGCAACATTTTTGGTGACACAGGCAAGTTAATTCTGATTTATATGGAAAGGAAAAGGAAAATCTAGATCGAATTTTAAAATTAAGATTAAAGTTGAAGAAATCACAGTACCTGCTCTTAAGATTTACTGTGAAGCTGAAATAATCAATATAGCATTATTAAGTGATAAACGCATAGGTCAACAGAACAGAGCAGGAGCTGAGAAATGGACCGACAGAAATGTAGCTAATTGACTTTTGACAAATAAACACAAGCAATTCTTCAAGCATTTTCAGCAAATTGTTGGAACTGGACATTCAAAAACAAAAAATTGTGGTCATCTGATTAAATTCCACATCTTCCATAAAAATAATTCAGATGGATTACAGATCCAAATGTAAAATGTAAAATCATAAAACTTTTAGTAGAAAACAATAGAGAAAAATCTTTTTGGGCTGCAGTTAGACAAAAAGTTCATGACACCATAAAGTCAAATATGGTAGAAAAAATGATACATTGGATTCAATCCAAATGGAAATTTGCTTTCAGAAAGACACTGTTGAGAAAATAAAAGGCAAAGCTAGAGGCTGTGATAAAATATTTACAAATTATATATCCATCAAGTGACTTCCTTCCATGATTGTTGAAGAACACTCAGAACTTGGGACACTTGAGTGGCTTAGTCACTTAAGTGTGACTCTTGATGTCAGCTCAGACCATGATCTCAGGGTTGTGAGGTGAGCCCCAGATTAGGCTCTGTATTGAGCATGAAGCCTGCCTAGGATTTTCTCTCCCTCCCTTTTCCTCTGCGCCTCCCCTCCCTACCCACACATGCACATACATTCACGCTCTTTCTAAAAAATTATAAATTTAAATAAGTTTTAAAATAAAAAAAAAAAACACTCAAAACTCTTCAGAAAGAAAAAGTAATTAACCCAATTCTGAAAAATGAGCAAAACACAAGACTGATTTAATGAAAAGGATATATGGGTGAACCTAAGTATAGAAGTCACTTTTAGGCAAATAAGCTTAAGCAATGGAATACAAATGGGACCATTGGGTGACCTCACAATATTCATACACCCTAGCTGACCAACAGATTACTACAACAGAGCACAGATACCAAAAAAGGGAAGATTTCATACATCCCCAGTCCTCCTCACCTTCCGCCTTGGCTCCAACCCCCACCACTGCCTCATTGCAAACAACTTCTCTCTGCTGTCCTGTCCAACACTCCCTTGCAATGTATTCAGTAAACTTCTATCTCCTTTGTTTTTTCTCAGGTAAATTCTTTTATTGCATACACAAGCTTCCACCTGATCATCACCCCACATTTGGGGGCCCCTTTCTGATGAAGAGATGCCCCATTTAGGTACCCAATAAACACATGAAAGGATGTTCAACCTCAGTAGACATTAGGAAAATTAAAGCCATGATGAAATGTCATTGCACACCTATTAGTCTAACTCAAACTGACACTACCAAGTGCTGATGAAGTTTACACCTGGAATTCTTATAGATTTATTTTGAAAATGCAAAACGCCATACCTTTCTGGAAAATGGTTTTGTACTTTTTAAAGCAAATATATCCTTACCCTATGACCCTGTAGTCCCATTCCTGAGTACTTAACCCAGGGAAATGAAATATTATGTTCCTTTGGAAACCTGAATTCAAAAGTTCATAGCAGCTCTATTTATAATTACCCAACACTGGAAACATCCCAAATATCCTTCAACAAGTGAGTGAATAAACAAACTGATGTCACCCCCACAATGCAATTCTACTCAATAAAATGTAGAATGTATTACTGACAAACAATTTATTTAAATCTCAAAGACCTTCTTCTCATTGAAAAAAGTCAATCTTTTTTCTCTCTTTCTTTGTTTTCTTCTTCTTCTTTTTTTTTTTTTTTTTTTCATTTATTTAAATTCAGAGGTGCCTGAGTGGCTCCAGAGTCCCAAGATTGAGTCCAAAATCAGGCTCCCTGCTCAGCAGGGAGTGTGATTCTCCTTCTAACCTTCCCACCACTCATTCTCTTTCTATCAAATAATTAAATAAAATCTTTAAAAGTATATTTAAATTCAATTAATTAACACAGAGTGTATTATTAGTTTCAGAGGTAGAATTCAGTGATTCAACAGTGCTCATTACAGCAAATGCCCTGCTTAATGCCCATAACACAGTTACCTCATCTCCCCACCCACCTCCCCTCCAACAACCCTCAGTTTGTTCACCACAGTTAAGATATTCTCATGGTTTGTCTCCCTCTCTGTTTCCAACTTACTTTATTTTTTTCTCCCTTCCCTTATGCTTGTCTATTTTGTTTATTCAATTCCACATATGAGTGAAATGATATAATTGTCTTTCACTGATTGACTTATTTCACTTATTTCACTTAGAATAATATCCTCTAGTTCCATCCATGTCATTGCAAGTGGCAGGATTTCATTTCTTTTTGATGGCTGAGTAATAGTCTATTGTGTGTGTGTGTGTGTGTATATATATATATATATATATACATATATGTGTGTATATATATATATATATATATATATATATATATATATATATCATTTCATGTGTAGATTGCTCAAGACTCAAAATGACAAAAATATGGTGGTTGCCAAAATTTAGATTTGGGAAGACTGTCAATGATGGCATAAGACAAGAAAGTTTTTCAGTGGTGATATATTAAGATCTTGATGGTAGTTACATATATCTATATATGTATACAAAATCATAGAACTATTCACCAAGAATTACAACTTGACTTTATGAAAAATTAAAAAACAAAATTTAAGATAATTCCAAAATAAAGTATTTTTTTTAATTTAACAGGGACTCTTATTTGAAAAGCTGTCGATGTGGAATTGTTGGTTTTGGAGCAAATGGTCAAGAAAGAATTCTTTAGGTGTCTTTGGTGCAAAAAAAGTGTTTTTATTAAAGCACAGGGATGGGACCCGTGGGCAGAAAGATCTGCACTGGGGTCATGAGGAGTGGCCCATTATATACTTTCAAGTTGGGAGGGGGTTAGGGATAGAATAAGTCTCAAGGAATCTGGAAGCAAGGTTTCCAGGACCTTGAGGGGTTAGATGTTGTTAGGAAAAGGCCCTTTATTACTATCTATTCTCTATTACTGTCTAATAAAATCTTAGTCATGAGAACCATCAATGGGTCATATGTTTGGAGGATGATTGTTAACACATATGTTAGGGGATAGAGGTAAAGGGAGTTTCTAAAGGAATTTCTATATGTTACAGACTCACAGGATCCTGGAGGGCAGGATGTTAAGCCAAGATTGTCTTTTGTTCTTAGTGAAGTATTAACATTGAGGCAGCTGAGTTCCAGAAGAAGGTCACTCTGCCTGTCTAAAGGACTTATCAATGGTCTATAAGTAGTAAGGAGATTTAATTTGTTTTTCTTTTGCATTTGTTCTCCACATCAGCTATCAAGTAGAAATGATTATCGAATTTTAGATTCATTCTTCTCTCTGGAATATAATATTTCCAAGGCCATTAAGATAAGAAAAACAGAAATAATGACTGAGAAAATTTATATTTCAGAGAAACATTTGTTAACCTAGATGGTCTTAATCCTACTATTTCCTTTGCCTGAATGGACTGGCAAAACCAGTACTTGATTGCTATGTGTAATTATGCCTCCAATGACAAGTAGAGGAATAGAATAATTAATACAAACAAAGTGAGTAACTTACAAGAATAAGTTTAAGCAGACAGTTTACTGAATTAATTCATCGGCTCTTAACCCTCTGACCCATCAGGTAGTTTCCTGCTCTCAGACAGAATTAAATCAGACAGATGAGGCAGGACATGAGGGATTAAAGTGTCTCCAACTTTCCACAGTGCAATAAGATTTCAAACAGTTTGATCTGTGATGCAGATGTCTCATTGGGTTATCATCACTTCTACCCAGGCCTGTGGCTCATTCTGATGGAGATGACAAGGAAACCCCACTAACCACTGTCAGGTCAGGGGCATGACTCAGACATAATCACACCAAACTTAATGACTCACTTCCACAGCTGGGGGTCTGTGAGCAAAAACCTGATGAGAATGAAACCTTCTGTGCCAGGAGCTCCTTCCTCAAAATGAAGGATGAATCTGATATAGATATTTTTATGGGATGTTTTTTTCTCCTGGTCTTAAATAAATTTCTGAGATCCTTCTGATTTGGGAGAAAACTATGCTGTCAGTTGATGTGACTTAAATTGTGCTCTTCAGCCATCAGCTCCAACATGTTCCAGCCACCAGCTCCAACATGTTCCTTCTACATCCAGAAGAGCAAAGCAAACACCAGGGATTGGGTCTAGGGTATTTTCTGTCGCTTGCTACTTATTTCGAGTCAGATCCCTGGTCCTGAGTCCATCCCTCTAACAACTCCAAAATCCAATTTCTATGCTTCATCTTCACTCATTTCCTTCCTCAAATTCTCAAAACTTCTCAGTCGGATTACTGAAATATTTTCCTCCTTTTATTTTCTATGTCATCCTTTAAATTAAGCAAATGATCTGCCTAAAATGTACCCTATCAGTGTCACTATCTTTCCTAAGTATATTAATTTCCTTTCCATTGGAGGAAAAATAAAACCCAAGTTTCCCAACTGAGTATTAGTTGGGAATGTTTAAAGATCTGGCTCTTGTGCACACTTCCACATTTACCCACAACCATTACCCTTAGGGATCTTTTATCCAAATACCTCAACCTACTAGGTCAGGATATGTTCCATCCTCTCCTTGCCTTGACACATACATTTTGTTCTTTACTACAGCACCTTATTTCTACTCTTTTACTTTCAAAGTTACTCATCTTTCAAACACAGAACAGCCATCACATCCTGCAGAAAACCAAACTTCAACAATCAAGTGAAGTACCCACCCAATTCATCTCATATCACATTATCAATGAGAGACTGCACTTTCCTTTTCTTTGTGTTTCGTATTTGTACCTCCATCATCCCAGCATCATGTGTGACATGTCATAGATCCTCAGTAAATACTTGCTGGCTGAATAATAAAAAGTGAGCAAAATCCCAAATCACTGAATAAATGATTATTTGTCATTATTAATACCCCTAATTGTTTTCTCAAAACAAGAGTTTTGGTATATCAGATATAGTATCACAAATACTGGCAATGAATAGTAATTTCAAATTACAAAATGATAGATTATAATAAAGCTTATTTGTGCTTTATATACCATTCTTTATTCTTATTATAAATTAACATATTTTACAAAAGATTTATTATATATTTATCACTGTGCCAAATATCCTCTTGGGAGAAATAGTATAAAAATACATTGCTCCTACTTGCAAAGACACTATAATATATTTACATTTCTAAGTATTCTAAATAGTATCCAAGTAAATCTCTGCAGCTCTATATGCGGCTAAGAGTCTGCTCCATATGCAAATCCTCCTGGAATCTGATGTTTTTCTTCTTCTAAAGGTGACATAAGGTCAAATCCATAAGCCCTGTGCTCCATGACCACACTCTACACTTGGAATCTATTTTCCTCACCCTCCCGAAACAAATTCACATCAAGAGGGCAGAGAGATACACTTAGAGATGTAAAAGATTCATATTTTCTTGTGAGAGGATCCCACAATTGCAGGAAAAATAGCAGCTTCAATGAAAATATGGTTCAAGCTAGTAAGCATTGATTAAATATCTTTGATTTGAGAAGAAAGACCTGGATGTTGTCAGTGTTGAAAAGTTTACTCTAAACCTTTGAGGAATTTTCAAATTCGTCGAAGTTATAAGCTGCAGTGATGGCTTAGTATTGGTAATGGAATCCCAAGTTTGATTGCATACCTACATTAGAAACACCAACAAATATTTTGCTATTAAAAATTAAATATTAGAGATAAGTTTCTGGGGATTCTTACTGATAAGACTGAAGGACAAAATTGATATGGGTTTTGCATTATCTGGAAAAGAGTTGTGAAGGCAACAAACCTATATCAGGCCTGGTAAAATAGATTTCCAAAGAAGAAGGCAAAGACAGCACACTGGCCCACTCCCCTAGTCCACAAGGCCCCTCTCCTTCCCTTACACACTCTGGCCCCAACCCTCACGCCCAGAAGAGCACAATGCAGCCTCAGCCAACATCACTGGGTCTTAGCCTCCAGACCATCATTGGGTGTCATCCAGTTTCCTCTGGCTTTGTTGCACAGGAGCTGGTGATAAGTGTCCTTAATGGAGTTATTTCAGAAGAGATAAATAAAATAAAGCTGTCTGGTTATTTTAGTATGAGACATGGAGGAGTGTATCAATGGATGTCCTTTCCCTCACTAACCTACTTCTATCCTTTTCATGTCTCATGCTCTTGGACTTGAGTCATTGGGGTCTGACAGAGTCATTTGACAATGTCAGTACCAATCCAGGAAACAGGAATTCAATCCCAAATTAAGCCTCTTACAATAAACCCTCTTATACTCATCTTTCTCATATAGAGAATATTAATAGTGTTTATCTATCAGTGTTATTATAAATATTAGCTCAGATAAAATAGGAAAAGGGCTAACCATAGTGTCATAGACAATGTTCAATAAATTCCACTTGTAATGAAACAAGATGGGATCAGGAGGGAGAAAAACCATAAGAGACTCAATCTCAGGAAACAAACCGAGGGTTGCTGGGGGGAGACATTGGGGAGGGTATGTGCTATGGTGAGTGCTATGAATAGCATAAGACTGATGGTTCACAGACCTGTATTCCGGAAACAAATAATACATTATATGTTAATAGGAAAAAAATAAAGAGAAAAGTTGTGTCTTAAAAAAATAAAAATTCTACTTGCTACTGTCTTGTAAACATTAAACTATGAAAGAATAAATAAAGAGAAGTGGTTAAAAAAAAAATCATCATAGAGTGAGGTGCTTGGGTGGCCCAATTGGTTAAGTGTTCAACTGTCGACTTTAGCTCAGGTCATGATCTCAGGGTCATGAGATCAAGCCCCGTGTCAATCCTCCTTGGGATTCTCTTTCTCTCTCTCTCTCTCTCTCTCTCTCTGTCCCTCCTCAAACCCCCACCCCACCCAAACTTTCTCAATCAATCAATAAACAAAAATAAGTAAGAACTAAATATCATTATAGAAGGACAGGTGCCAAAGAAATACTTTGTTAACTTGACTGATAGGATTTGAATATCTAAAGAAAATACTAATGTGTCAAAAGGAATAAAGGAGAATTATTTGTGGCAAGAGTTGATCTTACTATTCAAGCTCTAAGTAGAGAAGGTTGTTTGAATCTTTTTGTTTTTACTAAAAGCAGTTCAGACAGAGAAAGGCAAATATCATATGATTTCTTTATATGTGGAATCTAAAAATCAAAATAAATGAGCAAACAAAACAGAAATAGACTCGGTGGTTGCTAGAGGAGAAGTTGGTGGGGGATGTGTGAAATAGGTGAAGGGGATTAGGAGATACAAATCTCTGGTTATAAAATAAGCAAATCATGGGGATGAAAAGCAGGAAGTAAACTCGTTACATGTGTGTGGATGCATTGCTAGTGATTCTCATGTAACAGAAACTCAACAAAGAATAAGGATTTTAAAAAAGGACTGGAATTTGGGAAAATAGATAAAATTTCTTCCATCTTTGGGGCATTTGGGAGGCTCACTGGGTTAAGCTTCTGCCTATAGCACAGGTCATGATCTCATGGTCTTTGAAGTGAGCCCCACATTGGGCTCTCTGCTCAGCAGGGAACCTCCTTCCCCCCCCTCCTCTGCCAGCTTCTCTGACTACTCGTGATCTCTCTGTCAAATAAATAGATGAAATCTTTTTAAAAATTTTTTCTTCCATCCTTTATTTTCAAGATGATGTCACCTGGGTGATTTCTTGAGCTTAAAATGGAAACTTAAGTGTTCTATTAAAGAAAAGAAAAAATATATATATATACACATATATATGTGTATATATATATATACACATATATACATACACTCTCTCTCTCTAAAACAAGCAAGTAAATATATATGTACATATATATTTACTATATATATATTCACTTGTTTGTTTATAAAACAAGTACTTGTTTGTTTACAAACAAGTAAATATATATATTTACTTGTTTGTTTTAGATAGAGAGAGAGTATGAGTGTGGATGGGGCAGATAGGGACAGATGGAGAGAATCTCAAGCAGATTCCCCACTGAGTGTCGAGCCCAGTGCAGGGCTCATAACCCTGAGATCATGACCTAAGCCAAAATCACGAGTTAGAAGCTTAACCAACTGGCCTACCCAAACTCCCCTAAATGTTCTTTTTTAATTATAAAGAAAGGTCACATGTAGTTACTAAAAAGTTCAAAATTTAATTGTATGGAAACTAAAATCACAAGAGCTATCTGGTTCTCTACTCAGCAGGGAGTATTCCTCTCCCTCTACTCCCCTTCCTTCTCATGCTTTCTCTCTCCCTCCAATATACAAATAAAATATTTTATTTTTAAGAAAGAAACAAGCAAACAAACAGGACAAATGAGCAAAGGGAGAAAGAGAAAGAAAAAAGGGACAGAGAGAGGGTGTACAAGCCAAGAAATAGACTCTTAACTATGGAGAACAAACTGATGGTCACCAGAGGGGAGTTGGGAGGATGCTTCAAGTAGGGGATGGGGATTAAGGGGTGTACCTGTTGTGATGAGCACTGGATGTTGTATGGAATTGTTGAATCACTATATTGTACACAAGAAACAAACATTATACCATATGTTAACTAACTAGAACTAAAATAAAACCTTAAAGCCAAATAACAAAAAAACAAAAACAGGAAACTCCTCACTTAAGAAGAAACAACCTACTGCTAGACGGAGTCCTATGATTTGACTGATGTTGTTTTGCCCACCTCTGAAAAATCACTGTAGTCATAAAAAAAAAAAAAGGAGCTTCAAGAGGAGGCCACTGGTGTTGTCTCATTTTTTTGACATCGCATCACTTAATCTACAGACTGTGTGCTTTGAGTTAGTGTTACTAGTCCCCTGTAATTGTGGATGAAGCCCAAAGATGTGTAAAAGGCAAGTATAGGAGATACTTCCTAAGGTAGATGCCTTTAAACTGAAGAAAAACAGTTCACATCCAGAGACCAAGGGATGAGGTCACACTTGAAATCATCATGTCCAGCTGTGTTCACTCTACTCTGAAAGTTTGCTCTCCACATCGTCACATACATATCTAAGAGACAGACTCCAGAACTTCATGTATTACCCCAGCATTCCTCTCATTCAGGTTTCCTTGGCCCCCTTCTCTCCCTTCAGGATACTCTTCATTGCCCCCTTTACATCCTTGTTCCTCAGAGTGTAGATCAGAGGGTTGACACTGGGAGTGACAATGGTGTAGAAGAGGGTGAGGAACTTGCCTTGGTCTTGGGAGTAGCTTTTGGCTGGCTGCAGGTACATGTAGATGATGGTCCCATAGAAAAGGGAGACCACCATTAGGTGGGAAGAGCAGGTATTGAATGCTTTCCTGCGCCCTGCAGCTGACTTGATCCTCACCACAGCAGCAGCAATCATCCCATAGGAGATGAGGATCAAGGAGAGGGGCACCAGTAGAAGGGCGACACCTAGGGCAAAGGCAAATGCTTCCACCAACATGGTGTCTTCACAGGACATGGCAATCAGAGCAGGCATCTCACAAAGAAAGTGGTCAACTGTGTGGCGGCCACATCGAGAGAGTTGCATTGTCTGGGGACACATGACAAAGGAGTTTAAAAAGCCACAGAACCAGGACACAGTCACCAACTGCAGGCAGAGACGTGGGTGCATGACTACAGTGTAATGCAGAGGCCGGCAGACAGCCACGTAGCGGTCATAGGACATGACAGCCAGTAGAACACACTCGGTTGAGCCCAACACCATGTAGATATAGAGCTGGGCCACACAGCCATGGTAGGAGATGGTCTTCTCTGGACCCCAAAGGTTCCACAGCAGCTGGGGAACAATGCTCGTTGTAAAGCAGAGATCCAAGAAAGAAAGGTTCCCAAGAAAGAAGTACATGGGCGTGTGGAGTCTAGCATCCATGATTGACAACAAGATGATAGCAGTGTTGCCAGCAAGGGTCAGGATGTAGAAGACCAAGATAAAAGCAAAGAGAATAATCTCCAGTCGAGGGCGATCAGAAAAGCCCAGCAAGATGAATGCTTGTTGGTAGCTATCATTGTCTCTTCCCATAGTCTTTGCCAGCTGTTATGGAAACACACAAGCAAGTATTGGATAAGACAGCCAGTGAAGATTCACCCAGCACTCTCCAATTTCCATGTGTGGATCTATAAAGTTAGCAGAGTCATCTGCTCTTTCATACTTTCCTAGCATACACTTATTGATACCTATTGTATGTAAAGCAGTGTGTCTGATTCTCCTGGAGGGGAGAGGATGAATTAACTCAGAAGCTACCCTGTTTGGTGAGTAATTACAAATAATTAGAAAGAAGAGAGGAAGTAAAAGTTCTCTAAAAGATTTGTTAAAAAGCTGAGTGTGTTGCAAATTATTCCCAGTTGATCAAAGAACCCCCTATAGAAGAGTTTATGTTCAGGGATACTGCTGTACCTGAGGGAGGTTTTGTTTGGTTTGGTTTGTTTTTTGGGGGTTTTGTTATTGTTGTTGTTTTCCAAAACACTGGTGACAATTTTACATGTGGCAGATTAAGCAAAATATATTTCCAGAAGAGAAAGTAGTACTTGCACAGACACAAGTAATCAAATTCATGGATGATATTCAGGGAGTTCACAAATATGAATGTCACACAATTCCTTAACAACACATAATTTTATTGAAATTAAATCCAATAAGGTTTGACACTCACTATCAGAAAGAGTCTAGATTATAAACTGTACTCTGCCTCTGTAAAAGGCACTTCTACACATGTATATCCTGATACTCAGTTTCTCTCTCTATGCTTTAGCTTTTCCTGGTGCGTGCTGTAAAGGAAGCTAAAACCTCTCAAGTCCCCTCACATCTCTACAGGACTGGTGGTATCAGCACAGGCCCTGAACATTTTCAGCTGTACATGTTTCCCACTTTACTGGTGTTCACCCTGTAGCTCTAGAGTTCACCGGGCTTGTCTCAGCCATGGGGATGGCAAATGCCAGTAGCCATTAAGAAATAACTTTGTACAACATGCAAGAAGGAAGCTGTGGAAATAAGAGTACAGAAACCTTCTGAGGTGTGTGTCTCTGTGTGGCTGATGTAAGCTCCTGTCTAGCCTGACTGTGAAGAATTTATGAACTCTACCCAGCTGGGACTGCACACAGGAATTACACAAGTTCCCAATTATTACTCTAGGCATAGAACCCCCAATAAAGCCCCTTGAAGACACAGAAGGGGGCAGAAAATGATGAGAAGCAGCCACCCAAGAACCAGATTGTGTGACCTCACTGTATGAACAGAGTACTCAAAGAGACATTCCCACGCACATTCTACTGGTGTTGGCTGGGAAGAATCACTTGCATGTCTGTATCCACATACCTGCCGTGGCTTTTTTCTAAGCTCAAGAGGTTCCAAGGAGTGGCAAAGAGAAGCTCAACACCAATTGCTTAGCAACATGCATCACTGAGAGCCTGACTTAGCAAAATTGCTGAGAAAATAGGTGACATTTCTCATTTTGCTATTCCTTCATTGCAAGGTGAACCAATGCTCAATTTCATGTCCAGTATCCAGAGGCTGTCCTCTATGTCATCCTACAGGTATTTCTCCCCTAAAAGGTATTTTAAGCATAAAGTACCATATTTTTTTATATGCTTTAGCTCACCTCTCTAGTCTAAACTATGAAATTGAAAGGAATGGAGCTGCTGAAAATGAAAACTGAAACAGGATAGAGCTAAACCTGTAGTCACATGACATTACAAGTCTACACCAGTTTTGATGGCTCTGGCCTGAAGGTCTGAAGCTGGGTTGATGCATTGGGCTTGATTCTCTGACTCTTCACCAATGCTCAGAGGAGAATTTCCTGAATGATATTCTGTGAGCGCTGAGTGGGACTTCATTCCAAGCAGTAGAGCTATTTTTTGTCTGCTTCAGATACACAGCACATCCTAAAAGCCATCATTTTTTCCACATTTACAATAGGTCAGATGTTACCCAGATCTTCTCCACTTACAGTTCTGAGCCATTGTCACAGCATCCCTGCAATTTGGGTAGGCCAACTATTAGGATTTCAGTATTAGGGAGGTCCATAATGCCAGTCCTACCCATTAACTCAAAGTTCCCACTACGCATCTCTCGCCTGTTCTTATCATTTTAAACTTGTTTAAAGGTGGTCATTTCCTCCTGCTTCTTCTGCTAACCTGCACATAGGCTTAATAACAAAGGCCTAACACTAAAGTCCATCATTATGGAGAAAAGTTTGTATCATTCTCAGCATTGCTGGGGAAATTTGCCATGATTGTTTGGTCACTGTGCCAAAACAGAATGACACTTAGGTGTTCTGTTCATTGGGAAATCAGAAAGAATGATATGATGTGTGTGCATCAAGTCAGGGGATGGCTTAAGATTGGCCCAGCTAGGAATGGGGAAGCAAGTAGAATACACTCTCTCCTTTCTACTTGTCATAGATCAACTTTGTTCAATTTTGGTGCATTCAATCATTTCTGAATTGATGCAGTAACTCTATTCCAAACTGGAGTTAATGTGCCAAGTGGCAATGAGAAAATGTATTTAATTTCTCCAACAGACACAAACATTAATAGAACTAACACACAAGACAATCATATATCCTCACACAAGGGACCAAATATACAGAAATGAAACTCATTGCTACCACAAAGCTCCTATCCACATCTTCACTCTTGTTTTTCCCAATTTTGTCAGCCCTCCTTACTTCAATTCCAAAGATCCATCAGGAGTTTTCTTGGGGAGAAGGCAACTAATTCTGCTCCCATTTAGTTTCTGGGTCTTCCAGAAGAAATTCCAACAAAAACTCTGATGAAGGATTGAGCACAGAAGTAAGGTCTACCCCATAAAAATGGTAATGAATCTTTAAGTGGCACAGCATGATGAATATCTAACAATGGTCTGAAGTTCTCTTGACCAGCCTGAGTTAGCGTTTCCTCTGTAGCTCAGGAGGGAAGTGGCAAGTGCCACATTTCAAATCAGCATGCTTTATGTCACACACATATATACAGGTACCCTAGGGCTAAGAAAACGATTGGTGACACCCAGGGAGAAAGGAAAGCATATATTCTAAGGGCTTTAAGAATTTACATAAGCAAAAATAATGAATACTGTTATGCTGAAAATAAATAAAAAATAAATTTTAAAAAATTTACCTAAGTGTCATTTTATTGGTACTCAAGGGGATGAAAAGGCAATGTAATATCCTGTCCCCTTGGGAATTTGGAATAGTCTGGGGCCTTGGGACAGATAAGAGTTTGTTTACGGAGCTAGGACATTAGGGACTGGTGTTCTCATCCAGAGGTTGACCCACTCCCTCATGTAGAAAGGCCCCAGGGAAGCATCATGGAAAGTTACCAAACAAGGGACTCAGGTTTCCATGAAAAGAGAATGGGTTTCTGGGTTTCATGTAAAAATAAAAGCAGATCAATTTCTTCATTTGGTCCTGGATTCACAAAATTAAAACCATGAAACTCTAGGGAGACAAGGAACCCCAAATAGTTGAATCTGTACCCTCCATCATGGGAAAGAATGGAATAAGGGAAAACATGTAGGAAAGTCTGAGGTCAGTCATTGCCATATTGAGATGCCAAAGGAAACTTCACTTTTCCTTCTTCAACACCCAGTGTATACTAAAGCTTCTACATGCATGGTGCCATATAGTGAGGCTGTTGTTTAGCCAGTCCAGTCTAGCAAGTGATGCAACAATGTCTACCCCTCTCCTGGCCATAGTCTACAATGTCTACCCCTCTCCTGGCCATAGTCACTGTGCTTAATGTCTTTCCAGGGATAAATTGCCTTTTCTTGCCTCCTGCAGACCTCCCAAACATTCTAGAAGAATCCACAACTCTTAGCATATGTTAGTATCTTTTATCTACTTAGAAATAGATTGAGATTCATTAAAAATAACTTAAATTTGGACACCAACAATTTTGATATAGTATTATAATTGTTAATGCATCTTCTTAATATTATGAAGTCTGCATCTTGGTGTTTGGATACATGCATTTGTGACTGCTTCCATTTGTGTCAGTTTGGGTATATGTGTGAGATCTTGGCAATTAAGTACTTAGGATTCCATTAAAGAATATAAAATTCTTAAAAGCACAACCCTATACATATTTAGAACTTACAGGAATTTTAGAAATTATCTGATCCTTGAGCAGTAATAACAATACTGAGACAAAGAAAAAATCAGACAGCTGACTGATATGTGGCCCCTACGTTTGACCCTGACTCTCCTTGTAGGAAAACACAGAACATGTGCAAATGGTTATAATCTGCAGGCCAGCAATTCCTGAAATGTAGTCCTAGGATCAACATCATCTGCTAACCTGATAATTTGTTAGAATTCTAAATTATTTTTCTTTTCCCCCTATTACCTGGATCTTCGTTTCTTCCAGCTTTATTGAGATACAACTGAGATATAGCATTGACTAAGTTTAAGGTGCACATCATGATGATTTAACATACATTGTGAAATGATGAACACAATGGGGTTGACTAGTCCCTCCATCATCCCATATAATTAACTTTTTGTACATATGTGTGGTAAGAACATTTAGCATCTTTAAAGTATAATACAGTTTTGTAAACTATAGTCATTGTGGTTTATATTAAAGCCCAGAACTTACTCATCTTTTAACTGAAAGTTTGGACCCTTTGGCCAATATCCTTTTCCCCCACCTCACCCCCAGCCCCTTGCTTTTTCTCTGTCTCTATGAGTATGGCTTTTGTTGTTGTTGCTTTTTAGATTCCACATATAAATGAGAGCATACATTGTTTGTCTTTCCTTGCCTAATTTATTTCATGTTCTCAAGGGTCCATCCATGTTGTCACATTGGCAGGATTTCCTTCTTTCTAATGGCTGTGTAATAATGGAATATTGTGTATACATTACATAATGGAATATTATTGAATAGAATATATATTGTGTTCCATATATATATGCCATTCATCTGCTGATGGACACTTAGGTTGTTTTCATGTATTGTATATTTTGAATAAAGCTAAAATAACCATGACCATGCAGATTTCTCTTCAAGTTAGTAATTTAATTTCCTTCAGATATACACACAAATATGGGATTAATGGACAACATGGTAATTCTATTCTTTTTAATTTTTTTAAAACTGTACACTATTTTCCATAGCAACTGAACCAGTTGGCATTCCTACAACAGAGTATGAGGGAGGGTTCCCTTTTCTCCACGTCCTTGCCAATACTTTTTATCTCTTATCTCTGTGATTTTGGCCATTTTTACAGGTGTGAGATGGTATCTCATTTTGTTTTTGATTTGCATTTCCCTGATAATCAGTGATGTTGAACACCTTTTAATGTACCTGTTGGTCATCTGAATGTCTTCTTTGGAAAAATGTCTATTCAGGCCCTCTGTGCATATTTTAAACAGGTTATTTGGCTTTTTGTTTATTTTTTGGTTTTTGTTTTTGGGTTGGGGGGAGTGTTTTTAGGGGGTTTGTTGTTGTTTAGTTGTATGAAATCCTTATACATTTTGGATATTAACCCCTTATCAAATATATGGTTTGCAAATATTTTTTCCCCATTCTATAGATTCCCTTTTCATTTTGTCAATTGTTTCATTTGCTGTGAAGAGGCTTTTTAGTTTCAGGTAGTCCCACTTGTTGATTTTGCCTTTGTTACTTATGCTTTCTTTCTTTTTTTTTTTTTTTTAAGATTTTATTTGTTTATTTGTGAGAAAGACAGAGACAGAGCACAAGCAGAAGGAGGGGCAGAGGGAGAGAGAGAAGCAGACTCCTCACTGAGCAGGGAGCCTGGTGTTGGACTCCATCCCAGGACCCTGAGATCATGCTCTGAGCTGAAGACAGGTACTTAACAAACTGAATTACCCAGGAACCCCAGTCCTTTCAAGTGACATATTCAAAAATTTTATTGTCAAGAACAATATCAAAGAGCATTTTTCCTATGTTTTCTCATAGAAGTTTTAAAACGTCAAGTCTTACATTTTATGTCTTTAATCCATGTTAAGCTGTTTCTTTCTTTCTTTTTTTTAAGATTTTATCTATTTATTTGACAGACAGAGATCACTAGTAGTCAGAGAGGCAGGCAGAGAGAGAGGAAGAAGCAGGATCCCGATGCAGGGCTCGATCCCAGGACCCCAAGATAATGACCTGAGCCAAAGGCAGAGGCTTTAACCCACTGAGCCACCCAGGTGCCCCTCAAGCTGTTTTTTCTAAATGGTGTAAGTTAGGGATCAAAACTCATTGTTTTGTATATGATTACCCACTTTTCCCAACACCATTATTGAAGAAATTATTTTGAGCCCCTACTGAATATTCTTTACTCTTTTTTCAACCATCAGTTAAATGTATATGCAAACATTTATTTCTGGGCTCTTGTTTATATTCAACTGCCTTTGTTTCTATTTTTATGAAAGTGCCAGACCATTTTTATTAATATAGTCTACAGTCAGCAACTGTGATGGCTCCACCTTTGTTCCTATTTCTTAAGATTGTTTTGGCTAATCAAAAGAAATGAAATCTTTCCATTTGCGACAACGTGGATGGAACTAGAGCATATCATGCTTAGCGAAATAAGTCAAGCAGAGAAAGACAACTATCATATGATCTCCCTGATATGAGGAAGTGGTGATGCAACATGGGGGCTTAAGTGGGTAGAAGAAGAATCAATGAAACAAGATGGGATTGGGAGGGAGACAAACCATAAGTGACTCTTAATCTCACAAAACAAACTGAGGGTTGCTGGGGGGGGGTGGGAGAAGGGGGGTGGGGTTATGGACATTGGGGAGGGTATGTGCTTTGGTGAGTGCTGTGAAGTGTGTAACCTGGCGATTCACAGACCTGTACCCCTGGGGATAAAAATATATGTTTATAAAAAATAAAAAAAAAAGATTGTTTTGGCTATTCACGGTCTTTTGTGCTCCCATTTAAATTTTAGGATTGCTTGTTCTCTTCATATAAAATCCCATTGGAATTCCAATTGATTGGGATTGCATTAAATCTATGGATGGTTTTGGATAGTATGAACATTTGAACAGTATTAATTGTTCTAATCCATGAACCATGAAAGATACCATGGAGTATCTTTTCATTTATATGTAACTTTTCAATTTCTTTTATTAAAGTCTTATAGTTTTGGTATACAGATCTTTCACTTTCTTGGTTAAATTTATTCTTCTGTATTTTATTATTGTTAGTGCTATTGTAAATGGGGTTGTTTTATTTATTTTTGAAGTATTTTATTGTTGGTATGTAGAACTGCAACTGACTTCTATAGGTTGATTTTGTATCCTGCAACTTGACTGATAAAATTCCAAATTTGTGAGCTGCATTTTAGAGTTGCTGAAACAGAAATTCTGAGTGGGGCTCAACAATCTGTGTTTTCATAGACCCTCCAGGTGATGTCCATACATGGCTAGTCTGAGAACCATTGCTCTATGCCTATATATCTTTATCCTTAAAGTCCCCTTTAAATGAGTTTATGTTTGAGTAATAATCTAAAGATATTATACCATAAAGAAAGATTTTACTTGGATCAATTAATCAGATTGTCTTGGGAAATTTTATTATCCATGTGAGATTTCTGTGTGGTTTGAAGTACAGAGTGTATTTTTATCAACTCTAAGTTCAAAGTTTCCTATCAATGTCTCAGGGAAGATTTTGATGATATCAATTAATACAATGAACTATAAATGCTTCTACTGACTTCCTTTTCTTGAGATGCTTCTGAAAAGAGGAAGATTTTGAAGGAACTCACAAAGAGAATAATCAACATTACCTCATGCCTCTACCTGGAAAACTTGGTTAGTTGAGAGGGAAGGTAATCAGGAAAAGGTCACAGAAGATCGCTCACTCAGAATAGAATATCTTTAAGTGAAAAATATGTGAAACAGCGAAATTAGCCAACAATTTTTATTTGCTTTGCAATAAAAGCTTCAGGAAAGACCAGATGGGGTTTCAATTCCAACTTTCCTTTTCAATAGCTTCATAATTTTGACAAGCTGTCTCACTTCCTCAAGCTTCTTTATTTAACAGTAAAATGGAAAAATTAATAAAATACAATTCAAGTGATTGCTGTGATGATGAAATGAATGATGATAATAATTCCATGTAAAATGTTTCTCATAGGGACACTTGGGTTATTCAGTCAATTAGCATCCAACTCTTGGTTTCAGCTCAGGTCGTGATCTCAGGGTTGTGAGATCCAGCCCCATGCTGGATTCCACAGTCAATGGGGAGGCTGCTTAAGGTTCTTTCTCTCCTTCTTCCTCCATCTCTCCCTCTGATATCTCAAATATATAAATAAATCTTAAAGAAAAGTGAAATAATAAAATATTTCTCCCAATGCTCACATATAGGGACAAACCCATAGACATCAGTTGTAAATCACTACTAAACTATTTTGTGCTCTAGTCTTCACATTTCTTCAGAAACAAAAAGGTAGTAAAAGTGGACGGGGCTACACATTCTGTCATATGGTGTTCACTGAGGAGGCCCCAAGTTCAAAGCTGGACTTGGAAAATGACATCCAATATGGTGTCTAGAAATTAGAATGGAGTATGATTTTCTTTGATGACTCATCAGTAGTTCATAAACATTGACTTTGTAGTTATTGGCAATCATACTCTTTTGCATCTTATTTGTCTCTGTAATACCATTCTGACTCAATTCACCCCCCAAATTACATCTGCCTCTCACCTCTCTATTTTATGTTTCATTCAATGTTCCTAGGTTCTCTTGGGAGAGTGGATAAGGAAATAGAGGTGGCATGTATTTGAAAGCCTGTATTTATAGTTTTCATTAGAATGTATCATATATAGAGAAATATGCTTATATTAGAAAGTAGATGGGGTGCCTGGGTAGCTCAGTGGGTTAAAGCCTCTGCCTACAGCTCAGATCATGATCCCAGGGTCCTGGGATTGAGCCCTGCATCAGGCTTTCTGCTCAGCAGGGAGCCTGTTTCCTCCTCTCTCTCTCTCTGCCTGCCTCTCTGCCTACATATGATGTCTGACAAATCAATCAATCAATCAATCAATCTTAAAAGAATATATAAAGAAAGTAGACACACCTATGTAACCATCCAAAGGAAGGAAGGAAGAAAAAGAAATTTCCAGCACCCCAAAGCCCCCATGAACTGTTCCCTTCCACCTCTTCAAAGATAAAGCTTATCTGCTCTGACTCTATAGACTAGTTTTTTTTTATTTAATATGTGTAATCATACATTAAATATATATTTTATTTCTATATTAGTTTGCTCAATTTTGCTTTTATCCATTTTCATTGCATACAGTGTCCATTTTATGAATACATCACACTTCATTTGTTCACTTATGGATAGTTATCAGATTGCTTTCTGTCTGAGACTGTTATGGGTTTAGATATGAAGGCTATGGGTGTTATTGTACATCTTTTGGTATAGATGTGCACTTACACTTGATAAATATACACCTAAGAGAAAACTATGATCTTAGAAAATGTGTATGTTTGAATTTAATGAGAAAAATGTCCAAAAGTTTTTCAGAAATATTTTCCAAAATATCAATCATATTCCCATCAGTGGTGAGTGGAGTTACTGTGCTCAATGTCTCCCCTAGTGTGTAATTTATCAAGGCTTAAATTTTAGATCTCAGACATGTTAGTGATACCTCACTGTATTTTAAGGTGCATATTACTGATTACTAATGAGTAGGACACCTCGTATACTCACTATTTGTACATCCTCTTTTACCAAGTGTCCCTTTAAGTACACTCGTACTGGTCCAGTCTTCTGTTGAATTGTTACTTTTCTGTTTCCTTATCCATTTGTAGAATATTGTTTTAGAGAGAGAGTGTGGGAGTCAGAGGGAAAGGAATAGAGAGTCTCAAGCAGAGTCCATGCTAAAGCATGGAGCCTGATGCAGGGGCTCAGTCCTATGACCCTGAGATCGTGACCTGAGCCAAAATGAAGAATCAGATTGAGCCACCCACTCAACCCATTTGTAGAAGTTTTTAATGTGTTCTGCCTATTGGCTCTTTGCCAGTTATGTGTAATACAAATATTTTTATCTAATTTGTGGCATTCCTCTTCACTCTTTCAGTGTTGTCTTTGGATGTAGTCCTTAAACTAGAAAGATAAAACACCAAAACAATTTTGAAAAAAAATGAAAAATAAAAAGGGAAGAATCATTCTACATCATATCAAGATTTATTAAATGTATAGTAACCAAATGTAGGAATTATTAGAGAAGGGATAAACACAGAGATCAATAGGACACATTAGAAAACCTAGAAATAAGCTGACATAAAACATGCCTGACTGATTTTTCACAAAAATGCAAAAACAGATCAATGGAGAAAAATTAGCCTTTTCCACAATAGTTGCTGTAAGAACTGGACATCAATTGCCAAAAAAAAAAAAAAAAAAAAAAAAAAAAAGAAAGAAAGAAAGAAAGAAATCCATTTAAGTCACACAAAGCTTATGCAAAAGTAATGGGTCAAAAACTCAAAATAAAAATAGATCACATATTATACAGAAAGTTCCTACACTTGATATCAAAAGTACAGTCTATAAAAATCTTAACAAATTGTGCTTTATCCACATTAAAACTTTCATTCAGTAAAAGATCCCATTAAGAGAATGAAAGTACAAGCCAGTCATTGGGGAGAATATTTGCAATATATTAGGTATCTTGTATCCAGTATACATAAATAACTCTTACATAATAGCACTAAAAACAACTAATTAATCCAAATGAGCAAGGCAAAGCCAAGTGGTATCCCAGGACTGCTGCATAGGAGAACCAAACGCGGTCCTTCCACAAATATCAACAATCAGCTAACCACAAATACAACTCCAAGAGAGCTGAGTAGTCCACTTAAGAAGTTTAGGGTTTTTTGGGGGCGCCCGGGTGGCTCAGTGGGTTAAAGCCTCTGCCTTTGGCTCAGGTCATGATCCCAGGGTCCTGGGATCCAGCCCCATATCGGGCTCTCTGCTCAGCAGAGAGTCTGCTTCCTCCTCTCTCTCCCTTTCTGATTCTCTGACTACTTGTGATCTCTGTCTGTCAAATAAATAAATAAAATATTAAAAAAATAGGATCTTTAAAAATATATTTTATTTATTTATTTGAAAGACAGAGATCACAAGTAGGCAGAGAGGCAGAAAGGGAGAGGGGGAAGCAGGCTCCCTACTGAGCAGAGAGCCTGACACAGGGCTCTATCCCAGGACCCTGAGATCATGACTAAGCTTAAGGCAGAGGCTTAACCCACCGAGCCACCCAGGTGCTCCTTGCTTAAGAAATTTGAGCAACACAGGGGAACAAAAATATTTTAAAATAACTGAAAACCCCCAAATTCCCACCTCCTACTGTAATCACATTGGGCATTAGCCTTCAACATTAGATTTTTTTTTTTCTTTTGGAGGGAAGAAACACAAAACAAACAGACCATAACATTGTTTTCATTTTCATTTGTCTGAAGGTATTTTTTTAATTCTCTTTTGATTTCCCTTTATCTGATATGTCATTTGTAAATATCTTCTTCTATTCTACAGGTTGCCTTTTAGTTTTGTTGACTGTTTCCTTTGCTGTGCAGAAGCTTTTTATCTTGATGAAGTCCCAATAGTTCATTTCTGCTTCATTTCCCTTGCCTCCAGTGACATGTCCAGTAAGAAGTTATTGGTGGAGAACAGAGGTTGCTGTCTGTGCTCACCTCCAGGATTTTGATGGTTTCCTATCTCACATTTAGGAATTTCATCCATTTTGAGTTTATTTTCCAGTTTAGCCAGTGTGTTCCTCCACAATTCATATGTTGAATTCCTGTCCCCACAACATGATGATATTAGGAGGTGTAGATGTTGGGAGATGTTAGCTCATGATAGTGGAATCTCCACAAACAGGAGACCTCATAGAGCTCCCCAGTCCTTTCTGCCATGTGAGGACACAATGAGAAGTCTGCAGCCAGATGAGTGCCCTCAATCAACCCATGCTGGCACGCTGACCTCAGACTTCCAACAGTCAGACGTGTGAGAAGTAAATGTGTGTCTTATAAGTTACCCCATCTCTGGTATTTTGTTATAGCAGCCCAGTTGTCTGACTGATACAGACAACATGCCAAAACTTACCAGATGAACAAAGGCAGTTGTAAGAGGAAAGTTCATTGCAATTATATATAAAAAATAAATAAATGTATTTAAAAAAATACATATATATATATATATATATATACATACATACAAATATATATATATGTATTTTTTTAAAAAGATCTCGAATAAACAAAAACTTCATAGTTAAAACTTCATGGTTAATGATACTAGAAAAAGAAGAACTAAACCCAGAGTTACTAGAAAGAAAGGAAATAATAAATATTATAGAAGGAATATATCAAATAGAAAATAAAAATAATATATTAACAAAGGAAAAAAAACAAAAGGTGCAAATAAATAAAATCAGAAATGAAAGAGGATACGTTATTATGAAAGGTTCAGAATTTTTTAAAAAGATTATAACACATTATTATGAACAACTATAAACCCCAAAAATCAATGGCCTAGAAGAAAATAATAAATTATTAGAAGGACACACTCCACTAAGACTGAATCAAGAAGAAATGGAAAGCTTGAATAGATCAGTAATGAAGGCAATAGATTCAGTAATCAAAAACCTTCCAAAAAGAAAATCCAAGGACCAGATGAGTTCCCAGATGAATACTTGCAAACATTCAAAGGTTTATTTGCACCAAGTTTTCTTAAAATTTTCCCCAAAACAAAATAGGGAGCACTTCTAAACTAATATTTTTTAATTAATTTTTTAATTTATTTTCAGCATAACAGTATTCTAAACTAATTTTTATGAGGCCAGCATTGCCCTCATACCAAAAGAAGACATACAAATGGCAAACAGGCACACAAAAAGATATTAAACATCACTAATCATCAAAATACATATAAAAAGCACAATGAAATATTACCTCACAACTATTTGGATGGATACTATAGAGATTATAAGGGATAACATGCATTAACTAGGCTGTGGAGAAAAGACAATCCTTGCACAGTTGGTGGGTTGCTAAATTGGTACAGTCATTATGGAAAACACTAAAAAGTTTAGAAACAGCTTCTGAACTATAGAGGACAAACTCAAAGTCACAAAGAGGGGAGGTTGGTGGAGGGATGGGTTAAATTGGTGATGAGGATTAAGGAGTGCACCGGTTGTGATGAGAATTCAGTGTTGTATGAAAGTATTCAATCACTAAATTCTACACCTGAAACTAATATTACACTGAACATTAACTAACTAGAAATTTAAATAAAAACTTAGAAAAATAGAAAACAATATGAAGCTTCCTCAAAAAACTAAAAATATACTATCATATGATTCATCAAGTTAACTGAATTGAGTACATATCTAAAGAAAATAAGATCATTACCTGGAAGAAATATCTTCAATCTTATGATCATTGTAGGATTACTCATGGTAACTAAGGTATAGAAGCCACCCAGTGAAAAAATTAAGAAAGGAAATGTGATTAATGTACACAGTGGAACTAAGTATTTACCCCCAAAATACAGATGCATTGAAAAGAAGGGCAACCTGGACCCCAGTGTTCATAGCAACAATGGCCACCGTCTCCAAACTGTGAAAAGAGACAAGACGCCCTTCAACAGATGAATGAATAAAAATATGGTCCAAATATACAATGGAATATTATGCCTCCATCAGAAAGGATGAATACTCAAATTTTGTATCAACGTGGATGGGACTGGAAGAGATTATGCTACGTGAAATGAGTCGAGCAGAGAGTTGATTATCACATGGTTTCACTTACTGGTGGAGCATAAGGAATGACACAGAGGACATTGGGTGAAGGAGAGGATAAGTGAGTTGTGGGAAATCAGAGGGGAAGAGGAACCATGAGAGACTGTGGACTCTGAGAAACAAACTGAGGGTTTGGGGGGTGGGGATTGGGGATTAGGAGGGCCTGGTGGTGGGTATTAAGGAGGGCCTGTATTGCATGGAGCACTGGGTATGATGCATAAACAATGAATCTTGGAATACTGAAAAAATTACATTAAATTCAAAAAAATTAAATTAAAAAAAACATACACAGTGGAATATTATATGGCCTTAAAATAAAGGGAAATCCTGCCAATTGTAACAACATGGATGTTACAACATAGAACATGTCATGCTAAGTGAAATAATCCAGACACAGTAAAACATATATTGCATTATCTCACTTATATGTGGAATCTAAAATAATACAATATATAGAAGCAGAGGATAAAATGATATTTGACAGGGGGGAGGAAGAAATAGTGAAATGTTGGTCAAAAGGTACAGTTTTAATTACAAGATGAATAAGTTCTGGAGATCAAATATTCAGCATGATGACTACAATTAATATTGTCTTGTAGGATCATGTTGGTATAAGATGTTCCTTGTTTTGTCCACCATTAACATCAAAAGTTGGGTATTTATGAACAAAAATGCCTGTGTGGAAGTTGTGGGATCTAGCCTCATAGGCCAGGGACCCAGGAGGAGTCTCATCCCTTGTGCATCAGGTAAAAGGGAGACAGATCTGGGAGTAGACTGTGTAACTGCAAACCTACCCAACATTTTCAGCCACGTCACCTGTGATACACTGAATTGGACAGATAACCATGGATGAGTGCGAATTTATAGAATTTCAGGTTTCTAGAGAAGTTCCAATACTCCAAGAGAGCAAAAGCCATGAGAACTTGAATTTAGAGTTGGTAAGAGGAACTTTGCAAGTATTACTCCACAAACCCAACCTTGGTTGTATAGTGTGAAAAAAGAAGAGACCAGGAACCCTTCCACAGTGGGGAAGGGATAACAATGAGCAAGTACCCACTTGAACAGCTATGTGGAACAATGCTGAAGAAAGGCATCTGTCCCCCACAGTAACCAGTGTGTAAAAATGAGGGCTGGGAATAGACAGATCAGGAACCAGGCAGATAAGAGTATCAGAACATTAAGAGGGCATTAAACTGATGTGGGTCCTGCTGGCTGCATTCTAGGCTTCAGCAGGAAGCCTATCCATAAGCTGATAGAAAAACCTCACCCAAGGATTCTTCCCAATTTTTCGAAAACACCCCTAATGTCCTGAGCACCAGACCCACACCTCTGCCCACTCTGCAACCAGCTTCTGAGAATGACAATAAGAGTAAGGTTGGCTAGACAGAAGTTCATGCAGGAAACAAGCCAGGGTTGTGAGCAAGGGACAAGCCACAATATTGACCTATAGCACCACCTTTGGGAAAACCAAAAAGAACGTTCCAGCAGCCATCCTGCTGAGATAGAAGATTGAGAAAAGACATAAAAGCTTAAGAATCATGCCACAAAAGGAAATAGGAAGTATGGAGCAGATGACTCTGCACAAAGTTACAGAAAATCCCAAATATCAGTAGGACCAACAAAATATTTCTCACATGAAGACAGCTAATAAAAATTGGAGGAGATGACTGCTAAGTCAAGTATACAAGGAACAATACAAATCTCCAAAGAACTTCTCTGAGAAAACACCAAATGGCATATGACGCTGGTGTTGCCAGACTGCGCAGAGTCAGAGGGCCCTGGAATGTGAGGCCATGGAGGCTTTCAAGGAGGCTTTTGCAGTGGCATCCAGGGTCAGGGGCCAAGACAGCAGAGTTTGTGGAAACAAGGCCAAGAATGAGGAGTGGATCCCCCTCACCAAGGTCACCTGGTCAAGGACATGAAGAACAAGTCCTGGAGGAGATATATTTTATCTCCCTGCCCATCAAGGAATCTGAGATCATTGACTTCTCTCTGGGAGCATCCCTCAAAGATGAGGTTTTGAAGATTCTGCTGGTGCAAAAGCAGACCCATGGTGGCCAGTGGACCAGGTTCAAGGCATTTGTTGCCATCAAAGATGACAATGGACACATCAGTCTGGGTGTCAAGTCTCCAAGGAGTTAGCCACTGCCATCCGTGGGGCCATCTCCTGGCCAAGGTTTCCATTGTCCTGTGTGGCTGAGCTACTGGGGGAACAAGATCTGCAAGCCCCACAGTGTTGTGTACAAGGTAACTGGCTGTTGTGGGTCTGTGTTACTGTATCTCATCCCTGCTCCCAGAGGCAATGGCATTGTCTCAGCCCCTATGCCCAAGAAGCTAATGATGATGGCTGAAATTTATGACTGCTACACCTGGCCAGAGGCTGAACTGGCACTCTGGGCAACTTTGCCAATTCTACTTTGGATACGATCTTCAAGACCTGCAGTTATCCCACTCTTGACTTCTGCAAGGATAGTGTTTACCAAGTATCTCTATCAGGATATCATTGACCATCTTCTGAAGACCTACAGCAGAATATCTCTACAGAGAACCTAAGCTTCAGCTGTGGCCACCACGTCATTTTACACAAGAAAAATAAAGTGATCTAAAGCTTGTTAAAAACAAAACAAAACAAAACAAAAGCCAACAATGAATCTTGGAATACTACAACAAAAACTAATGACCTGTGGTTTCACGTATTAATGGAGCATAAGAAATAACACAAAGGATATGGGGATATGGAGAGGGAAAGGGAGTTGAGGTAAATTGGAGGGGGAGATGAACCATGAGAGACTATAGACTCTCAAAAACAATCTGAGGGTTTTGAAGGGGCAGGGGGCGGGAAGTTGGGTGAGCATGGTGGTGGGTATTATGGAAGGTATGTATTATATGGAGCACTGGGTGTGGTGCATAAACAATGAATTCTGGTACATTGAAAATAAATTAAAAAAATTAAAAATTAAAAAAAAACTAATGACCTACTGTATGGTGACTAACATAATATAATAAAAAATTTTAAAAAAATATACAAATAAAAACAAAACCAAAAACCATATGTAATTTAAGGGAAAAGAAACACTCCAAAAACATGAAGAATCAAGAAAATATAACATCACCAAAAATTGATAATAATAATGCAATAATCAAACACAAAAATAAAGTCCCGCTGGGGAACCTGACTGGCTCAGTTAGTAGAGCATGTAACTCTTGATCTCGGGGCATGAGTTCAAGCTCTGCATTGGGCAGAAAAATAAATAAATTATGTAAATGTATAAACTATGTATATAGTTTATATCTAAATAATAAAGAATTCAAAATTGTTGTATAGTTGTTCAGAGGAAACTGTGAGCTACAAGAGAACACTAACATATAAGTCAACAAAATCAGCAAAACAATACACAAGCTAAAAGAGAAACATAATGAAGAGAAAGAAATAATTAAAACAAACAAACAAACAAACAGAAATCCTGGAACTAAAGAATTCAGTGAATAAAATGAAGAATGGAATAGAAAGCATCAACAACAGACAACATCAGGTAGAAGACAGAATCAGTGAGTTAGAGGATAAAACTTAGAAATAACCCAGTCATAAGAGAATGAGAAAAAAATAATGAAAAAGAGCAAAGTGTATGTAATCTATGAGATACCATCAAAAGAACCAATACCAGAATCACTGGAGTTCCAAAAGGAGGAGTGAGAGAAGGGAGCAAAAATTTTGTATCAACATTGGCAGGACTGGAGATTATGTTGAGTGAAAGAAGTCAAGCAGAGAGAGTCCATGATCATATGGTTTCACTTACTTGTGCAGCATAAGGAATAACATGGAGGACATTAGGAGAAGGGAAGGAAAACTGAATTGGGGGATATTGGAAGGGGAAATGAACCACGAGAGACTGTGGACTCAGAAACAAACTGAGGGTTTTGTAGGGGAGAAGAGTGGGGAGTTAGGGGAGCCTGGTGGTGGGTATTAAGGAGTGCATGTATTGCATGAAGCACTGGATATAGTGCATAAACAATGAATCTTGGAACACTGAAAAAATAAAACAAAATTTAAAAAAAATTAAAAATTGTTTAAACAAATAGTGGTTGGGTGCCTGGGTGGCTCAGTTAATTAAGATCTGCCTTTAGCTCAGGTCATGATCCTGGAGTCCTGGGATCAAGTCCCGCATTGGGCTCCCTGCTCATACAGGAACCTGCTTCTCTCTCCATCTGCCTCTCTCTCTCTCTGCCTCTCATGAATAAATAAATAAAATTGTTAAAAAATAAAGAAAGAAGACATAATTGCCTGTGTTCTCCCCTAGGATTCCGTTGGATTCCTGCCTCATGTTGAGGTCTTTTTCCAATTTCAAGTTTATCTTTGTGTACAGTGTAAGAGAATGGTTGAGTTTCATTCTTCTACACATAACTGTCCAAATTTTCTGAGCACCATTGATTGAAGAGACTGTCTTTTTTCCACTGGATATTTTTTCCTGCTCTGTCGAAGATTATTTGACCATAGAGTTGAGGGTCCATATCTTGGCGCTCTACTCTGTTCCACTGGTCTATGTGTCTGTTTTTGTGCCAGTACCATGCTGTCTTGGTGATCACAGCTTTGTAGAAAATCTTGAAATCAGGCAATGTGATGCCACCAGTTTTGCTTTTCTTTTTCAACATTTCCTTATCAATTCAGGGTCTCTTCAGATTCCATACGAATTTTAGAATCCTAAAATTGTTTGCTCCAGCTCTTTGAAAAATGCCTATGGAATTTTGATTGGAATGGCATTGAAATTATAGATTGCTCTAGGCAGTATAAACATTTTAACAATGTTTATTCTTCCAGTCCATGAGCATGGAATGGTCTTCCATCTTTTTGTGTCTTCTTCAATTTCTTTCATGAGTGTACTGTAGTTCCTCGAGTACAGATCTGTACCTCTTTGGTTAGGTTTATTCCCAGGTATCTTATAGCTCTTGCTGTTATAATAAATTGAATTGACTCTCTAATTTCCCTTTCTGCATTTTCATTTTTATTGCATAAGAAACGACTGATTTCTGAAATTGATTTTGTATCCTGCCATGTTACTGAATTGCTGTATGAGTTGTAGTAGTTTGGGGGTGGAGTCTTTTTGGTTTTCCAGATAAAGTATCATGTCATCTGTGAAGAGAGAGTTTGACTTCTTCATTACCAATTTGAATACCTTTTATTTCTCCTTCTTGTCTGATTGCTGTTGCTAGGACTTCTAATAGGACATTGGCCACAGCAACTTCTTTCAAGATATGTCTTCAAAGGCAAAGGAAACAAAAGCGAAAATGAATTTTGGGGACTTCATCAAGATCAAAAGCTTCTTCACAGCAAAGAAAACAGTCAACAAAACAAAGAGGCAACGCACAGAATGGAAAAATAGTCACAAATAACAATACAGACAAAGGGCTGATATCCAGGATCTATAGAGAACTCCTTAAACTCATCACACACAAAACAGATAACCATGTCAAAAAATGGGCAGAAATCATGAACAAACATTTCTCCAATGAAGACATATAAATGGCTATCAGACACATGAAAAAATGTTCATCATCACTGGCCATCAGGGAGATTCAAATCATAACCATATTGAAATATCACCTTACACCAGTTAGAATGGCCAAAATTAGCAAGTCAGGAAACAATGTGTGTTGGAGAGGATGTGGAGAAAGGGAACCCTCTTACACTGTTGGTGGGAGTGCAAGTTGATGCAGCCACTTTGGAAAACAGTGTGGATATTCCTCAAGAAATTAAAAATAGAGCTTCCCTATGACCCTGCAATTGTACTACTGGGTATTTACCCCAAAGATACAGATGTAGTGAAAAGAAGGGCCATCTGTACTCCAATGTTCATAGCAGCAATGGCCATGGTCACCAAACTATGGAAAGAACCAAGATGCCCTTCAATGGATAAATGAATAAGGAAGATGTGGTCCATATATACTATGGAATATATCTCCATCAGAAAAGATAAATACCCAACTTTTGTACCCATATGGATAGGACTGGGAGCGATTATGTTGAGTGAAGTAATTCAAGCAGAGAGAGTCAATTATCATATGGATTCACTTATTTGTGGAGCATAAGGAATAACATGGAGGATATGGGGAGATGGAGAGAAGAAGGGAGTTGGGGGAAATTGGAGGGGGAGATAAACCATGAGAGACTGTGGACTCTGAGAAACAATCTGAGGGTTTTGGAGGGGAGAGGGGTAGGAGGTTTGGTAAGCCTGGTGGTGGGTATTATGGAGGGTACATATTGCATGGAGCACTGGGTGTGGTACATAAACAATGAATTATGGAACACTGAAAAAAAGTTCAAAAAATTCAAATAAATAAATAAATAAAGATAGAAATAGTGACTGAAAACTTCCCAAGCCTGGAGACAAATTGGACCTATAAGCTCATAAAATTATAGATCACTAATTATTTTATATCAAAACAATCTTATCATCTTCAGCACACAGCATAAGACATATAAATGGCTAACAGACACATCAAAAATGTTCATCATCACTGGCCATCAGGGAGATTCAAATCAATACCACATTGAAATATCACCTTACACCAGTTAGAATCGCCAAAATTAGCAAGTCAGGAAACAATGTGTGTTAGAGAGGATGTGGAGAAAGGGGAACTGTCAAAAATCAAAGTCAAGGAGAGAATGTTATAACAGACCTCGACTTACCATCAGAGTTCTCAGCAGGTTTCCTACAAGGCAGAGAATGAGGCAACACATTCAAATTGTTAGAAGGAAGAAAAAAAAAAAAAACTAGCATAGAATACCCTGACAATTTATCTTTCAGAAAGGAAAACAAAACAAAACAAAACAAACAAACAAACAAACAAAAAACTAGCATAGAATACCCTGACAATTTATCTTTCCGAAAGGGAAAAAAAAAAAAAAAAACCCACAAACAATAAAGGCATTCCCAGAAAGCAAAGGTGGGAAAGAATTCATTATCATTAGACTTTTCTTATAAGAAATGCTGAAAGGAGTTCTACAAGCTAAAATGAAAAGAAGTGAATTAGTAACATTAGTAACTGACTTTACTCTTTATGGAACTGAAAAAAGAAGAAGAAACTAAGCTCAAATTTAGCAGAATAAAGGAAATAACATAGATCAGAGCAGAAAAAGAAAAAAATAGCAGAAAAACAATATAAAACACAAATGAATAACACTAAGGCCTGCTTTTGCAAAAGATAAAACAAAATTGTAGACCCTGGGTGGCTTAGTAAGTTAAGCCTTTGCCTTTGGCTCAGGCTTTCTGCTTTGCAGGGAGCCTGCTTCCGCCTCTCTCTCTGCCTGCCTCTCTGCCTACTTGTGATCTCTGTCTGTCAAATAAATAAATAATATCTTAAAAAAATAGATAAAACAAAGTTGACAAACATTTACCTTGAGTAAGATAAAAAAGGAAGGCTCAGTACCAAAAGAGAATAATCCTAAAAATTTTATGAAACCATATAAGACCCCAAATAGCCAAAATGATCTTGAGATAAAGAATGAAGTTGGAGGTTTCATGCTTGCTAATTTAAAACTATATTACAAACTATAGTAATAATTAAAAACTATAGATTTGGGTTAAAAATAAACACATAAATCAATGGGAGAGAACATAGAGCCCAGAATAAACCCAAATTTATACAGTCAATTTTGAAAAAAAAAAAAAAAAGCCAAGAATATCCAATGGGAAAAGGACAATCTCTTCAACAAATGGTGCTGGGAAAATTGGACAGCCACATGCAGAAGAATGAAACTGGACCACAATCTTACACCATACATAAAAATTAACACAGAGTGGATCAAAAATTTTAACATAAGACCTGAAATCATAAAACTTCCAGAAGAATCACCAGGTAATCTGCTTGACATCAGTCTTGGCCATGATTTTTTTGGGATTTGACACCAAAGCAAAAAGTGAGACTACATCAAACTAAATGTTTCTGCGAAGCAAGAGAAATCATTAACGATGAAAAGAGAGCCTATTCAGCTCTTTTAACAGTTTGGTTATTGAGGATGTTGCTGCTATGAACATTGGGGTGTGTATGCCCCTTCTTTTCACTACCTCTGTATCTCTGTGGCAAATATCCAGTAGTGCAATTGATGAGTATTAGGGTAGTCCAATTTTAACTTTTTGAGGAACCTCCAAACTGTTTTCCAAAGTGACTGTACCAACTTGCATTCCCATCAACAGTGTAAGAGGGTTCCCCTTTCTTCACATCCTCTCCAACATTTCTTGTTTCCTGCTTTGTTAAATTTTGTATTCTAACTGGTGTAAGGTAGTCTCTCAATGTGGTTTTGGTTTGAATTCCCCTGATGGATAATGATATTGAATATTTTTTCATGTGATAGTTAGTCACAGAATGGCTAAAACTAACAGTGCAGGACAAAACGGATGTTGGAGAAGAGGCAGAGAAAAAACTCTTAAACTGTTGGTGAGAATGCAAGCTGGTGAAGCCACTCTGGAAAACAGTTTGGAAGTTTCTCAAAAAATTGAAAAATAAAACTATCTTTTGATCTAGCAGTTCTACTTCTTGTTATTTATTTGGAGAAAGTGAGAACACTAGCTGAAAAAATGTAAATTCATATCTATGATCAAAGCAGTATAATTTATAATAACCAAGATATGCTAACAGCCTAAGTGTCCATCAATGGATTAATGGATAAAGAAAATGTGGCATATATACACAATGGAATACCATTTAGTCATTATAAAGAATATAATATTGCCATTCACAACAACAATATTGCCTCATGGACCTTGAGGACATTATGCTAAGTGAAATAAGTTAGACAGAGAAAGATAAATACCTTATGGTCTTACTTGTTTGTGGAATCTAAAACAAAACAAAATAAAATGACAGAGAACAGATTGCTGGTTTTCAGAGGCAAGAGGGGATGATATGTAAAATAGGTGAAAAAGTATAAACTTTACTTATAAAATAAGTTAGTCATAGAGATACAGTGGATAGCATGATGAATCTAGGTAATAATACTGTACTGTGTATTTGGATATTACTAAAAGAGTAAATTTTAAAAGTTTTCATTCACAAGAAAAAAATATATAACTGTGGTGATGGATGTTAACTAGATTTATTCCAGTTATCATTTCACAATACATGCACTATGGAGTATTATGCCTCCATCAGAAAAGATGAATACCAAACATTTGTAGCAACATGGACGGGACACAATACATGCAAATAACAAATTATTGTGTTATATACCTGAAAATGATATTATATATCAATAATATCTAAATTTTAATGAAGAGAGAAGAATCATAAAACCAGAAATGAAAGTGGGTATATTACAACTGATATCACAGAAATACATAGGATCATAAGAAACGATTTTGAACAACTGTATATACCAGCTAATGGGATAAACAAGAAGAAATGTCTAAATTCCTAGTAGAATACAACTTGACAAAACATTCTGTTCCCTGACTATTTAAAAATTCTAAATAAAATAATGCATGTGTATAATATGCAACCTACAGCAGAGCAGAAAAATGTTTGTCCTTTATAATTCTGGAAACAAGCTTGCATCTCTTTCTGAAATGGGAAAACATTACCTTCAGTAGTATTAATGTTTTCAGGATACAGAGGAGCTTTGATTCTACAAAAGCTTAATAGTAAAACTAAGGAATCGAGGGAGGAGTCAAGATGGTGGAGAAGTAGCTGGCTGAGACTGCTTCAGCTATCCGGAGATCAGCTAGATAGCTTATCTAAAGATTGCAAACACCTGAAAATCCATCGGCAGATCGAAGAGAAGAAGAACAGCAATTCTGGAAACAGAAAAACAACCACTTTCTGAAAGGTGTTTTCTTTTTTTAATTCTTTTCTTTTCTTTTTTTTTTTCTTTTTTCTTTTTCTTTTTTTTTTTATTTCTTCCTTTTTGAACCTCTTTTTATTCCTTTCTCCCCCCTCACGATTTTGAATCTCTTCTAATTTGGTTAAAGCATATTTTCCTGGGGTTGTTGCCACCCTTTTAGTATTTTACTTGCCCCTTCATATACTCTTATCTGGACAAAGCGACAAGACGGAAAAATTCAACACAAAAAAAAGAACAAGAGGCAGTACCGAAGGCTAGGGACCTAATTAATACAGACATTGGTAATATGTCAGATCTAGAGTTCAGAATGACAATTCTCAAGGTTCTAGCCGGGCTTGAAAAAGGCATGGAAGATATCAGAGAAACCCTCTCGAGAGATATAAAAGCCCTTTCTGGAGAAATAAAAGAACTAAAATCTAACCAAGTTGAAATCAAAAAAGCTATTAATGAGGTGCAATCAAAAATGGAGGCTCTCAAAGCTAGGATAAATGAGGCAGAAGAAAGAATTAGTGATATAGAAGACCAAATGACAGAGAATAAAGAAGCTGAGCAAAAGAGGGACAAACAGCTACTGGACCACGAGGGGAGAATTCGAGAGATAAGTGACACCATAAGACGAAACAACATTAGAATAATTGGGATTCCAGAAGAAGAAGAAAGAGAGAGGGGAGCAGAAGGTATACTGGAGAGAATTATTGGGGAGAATTTCCCTAATATGGCAAAGGGAACGAGCATCAAAATTCAGGAGGTTCAGAGAATGCCCCTCAAAATCAATAAGAATAGGCCCACACCCCATCACCTAATAGTAAAATTTACAAGTCTCAGTGACAAAGAGAAAATCCTGAAAGCAGCCCGGGAAAAGAAGTCTGTAACATAAAGTGGTAAAAATATTAGATTGGCAGCTGACTTATCCACAGAGACCTGGCAGGACAGAAAGAGCTGGCATGATATTTTCAGAGCACTAAACGAGAAAAACATGCAGCCAAGAAAACTATATCCAGCTAGGCTATCATTGAAAATAGAAGGAGAGATTAAAAGCTTCCAGGACAAACAAAAACTGAAAGAATTTGCAAACACCAAACCAGCTCTACAGGAAATATTGAAAGGGGTCCTCTAAGCAAAGAAAGCCTACAAGTGGTATATCAGAAAGGAACAGAGACCATATACAGTAACAGTCACCTTACAGGCAATACAATGGCCCTAAATTCATATCTCTCAATAGTTACCCTGAATGTTAATGGGCTAAATGACCCTGTCAAAAGACACAGGGTATCAGAATGGATAAAAAAACAAAACCCATCTATATGTTGCCTCCAAGAAACTCATTTTAAGCCCGAAGACACCTCCAGATTTAAAGTGAGGGGGTGCAAAAGAATTTACTATGCTAATGGAAATCAGAAGAAAGCAGGAGTGGCAATCCTTATATCAGATCAATTAGATTTTAAGCCAAAAACTATAATAAGAGATAAGGAAGGACACTATATCATACTCAAAGGGTCTGTCCAACAAGAAGATCTAACAATTTTAAATATCTATGCCCCCAATGTGGGAGCAGCCAACTATATAAACCAATTAATAACAAAATCAAAGAAACGCATCAACAATAATACAATAATAGTAGGGGACTTTAACACTCCCCTCACTGAAATGGACAGATCATCCAAGCAAAAGATCAGCAAGGAAATAAAGGCCTTAAACGACACACTGGACCAGAAGGACATCACAGATATATTCAGAATATTTCATCCCAAAGCAACAGAATACACATTCTTCTCTAGTGCACATGGAACATTCTCCAGAATAGATCACATCCTCGGTCCTAAATCAGGACTCAACTGGTATCAAAAGATTGGGATCAGTCCCTGCATATTTTCAGACCACAATGCTCTAAAGCTAGAACTCAACCACAAAAAGAAGTTTGGAAAGAACCCAAATACACGGAAACTAAACAGCATCCTTCTAAAGAATGAATGGGTCAACTGGGAAATTAAAGAAGAATTGAAAAAAATCATGGAAACAAATGATAATGAAAATACAACGGTTCAAAATCTGTGGGACACAACAAAGGCAGTCCTGGGGGGAAAATATATAGCAGTACAAGCCTTTCTCAAGAAACAAGAGAGGTCTCAGGTACACAACCTAACCCTACACCTAAAGGAGCTGGAGAAAGAACAAGAAAGAAACCCTAAGCCCAGCAGGAGAAGAGAAATCATAAAGATCAGAGCAGAAATCAATGAAATAGAAACCAAAAAAACAATAGAACAAAGCAACGAAATTAGGAGCTGGTTCTTTGAAATAATTAATAAAATTGATTAACCCCTGGCCCGACTTATCAAAAAGAAAAGAGAAAGGACCCAAATAAATAAAATCATGAATGAAAGAGGAGAGATCACAACTGACACCAAAGAAATACAAACTATTAGAAGAACATACTATGAGCAACTCTACGCCAATAAATTTGACAATCTGGAAGAAATGGATGCATTCCTAGAAACATATAAACTACCACAACTGAACCAGGAAGAAATAGAAAGCCTGAACAGACCCATAACCAGTAAGGAGATTGAAACAGTCATTAAAAATCTCCAAACAAACAAAAGCCCAGGGCCAGACAGCTTCCCGGGGGAATTCTACCAAACATTTAAAGAAGAACTGATTCCTATTCTCCTGAAACTGTTCCAAAAAATAGAAATGGAAGGAAAACTTCCAAACTCATTTTATGAGGCCAGCATCACCTTGATCCCAAAACCAGACAAGGAGCCCATCAAAAAAGAGAGCTATAGACCAATATCCTTGATGAACACCGATGCGAAAATACTCAACAAAATACTAGCCAATAGGACTCAACTACATTAAAAGGATTATTCACCACGACCAAGTGGGATTTATTCCAGGGCTGCAAGGTTGGTTCAACATCCGCAAATCAGTCAGTGTGATACAACACATCAATAAAAGAAAGAACAAGAACCATATGATACTCTCAATAGATGCTGAAAAAGCATTTGACAAAGTACAGCATCCCTTCCTGATCAAAACTCTTCAAAGTGTAGGGATAGAGGGCACATACCTCAATATCATCAAAACCATCTATGAAAAACCCACCGCAAATATCATTCTCAATGGAGAAAAACTGAAAGCTTTTCCGCTAAGGTCAGGAACACGGCAGGGATGTCCATTATCACCACTGCTATTCAACATAGTACTAGAGGTCCTAGCCTCAGCAATCAGACAACAAAAGGAAATTAAAGGCATCCAAATTGGCAAAGAAGAAGTCAAATTATCACTCTTTGCAGATGATATGATACTATATGTGGAAAACCCAAAAGACTCCACTCCAAAACTGCTAGAACTTATACAGGAATTCAGTAAAGTGTCAGGATATAAAATCAATGCACAGAAATCAGTTGCATTTCTCTACACCAACAGCAAGACAGAAGAAAGAGATATTAAGGAGTCAATCCCATTTACAATTGCACCCAAAACCATAAGATACCTAGGAATAAACCTAACCAAAGAGACACAGAATCTATACTCAGAAAACTATAAAGTACTCATGAAAGAAATTGAGGAAGACACAAAGAAATGGAAAAATGTTCCATGCTCCTGGATTGGAAGAATAAATATTGTGAAAATGTCTATGCTACCTAAAGCAATCTACACATTTAATGCAATTCCTATCAAAGTACCATCCATCTTTTTCAAAGAAATGGAACAAATAATGCTAAAATTTATATGGAACCAGAAAAGACCTCGAATAGCCAAAGGGATATTGAAAAAGACAGTCAACATTGGTGGCATCACAATTCCGGACTTCAAGCTCTATTACAAAGCTGTCATCATCAAGACAGCATGGTACTGGCACAAAAACAGACCCATAGATCAATGGAACAGAATAGAGAGCCCAGAAATAGACCCTCAACTCTAGGTCAACTAATCTTCGACAAAGCAGGAAAGAATGTCCAATGGAAAAAAGACAGCCTCTTCAATAAATGGTGCTGGGAAAATTGGACAGCCACATGCAGAAAATGAAATTGGACCATTTCCTTACACCACACACAAAAATAGACTCAAAATGGATGAAGGACCTCAATGTGAGAAAGGAATCCATCAAAATCTTTGAGGAGAACACAGGCAGCAACCTCTTTGACCTCTGCCGCAGCAACATCTTCCTAGGAACAACGCAAAAGGCTAGGGAAGCAAGGGCAAAAATGAACTATTGGGATTTCATCAAGATCAAAAGCTTTTGCACAGCAAAGGAAACAGTTCACAAAATCAAAAGACAACTGACAGAATGGGAGAAGATATTTGCAAACGACATATCAGATAAAGGACTAGTGTCCAGAATCTATAAAGAACTTAGCAAACTCAACACCCAAAGAACAAATAATCCAATCAAGAAATGGGCAGAGGACATGAACAGACATTTCTGCAAAGAAGACATCCAGATGGCCAACAGACACATGAAAAAGTGCTCCATATCACTCGGCATCAGGGAAATACAAATCAAAACCACAATGAGATATCACCTCATACCAGTCAGAATGGCTAAAATCAACAAGTCAGGAAATGACAGGTGCTGGCAAGGATGCGGAGAAAGAGGAACCCTCCTACACTGTTGGTGGGAATGCAAGCTGGTGCAACCTCTCTGGAAAACAGCATGGAGGTTCCTCAAAATGTTGAAAATAGAACTGCCCAATGACCCAGCAATTGCACTATTGGGCATTTACCCTAAAGATACAAATGTAGTGATCCAAAGGGGCACGTGCACCCGAATGTTTATAGCAGCAATGTCCACAATAGCCAAACTATGGAAAGAACCTAGATGTCCATCAACAGATGAATGGATCAAGAAGATGTGGTATATATACACAATGGAATACTATGCAGCCATCAAAAGAAATGAAATCTTGCCATTTGCAACAACATGGATGGAACTAGAGCGTATCATGCTTAGCGAAATAAGTCAAGCGGAGAAAGACAACTATCATATGATCTCCCTGATATGAGGAAGTGGTGATGCAACATGGAGGCTTATTGGGTAGGAGAAGAATAAATGAAACAAGATGGGATTGGGATGGAGACTAACCTAAGTGACTCTTAATCTCACAAAACAAACTGAGTGTTGGTGGGGGGAGGGGATTTGGGAGAAGGGGGTGGGATTATGGACACTGGGGAGGGTATGTGCTTTGGTGAGTGCTGTGAAGTGTGTAAACCTGGTGATTCACACATCTGTACCCCTGGGGATAAAAATATATGTTTATAAAAAATAAAAATTAATAAAAACTAAGGAAGATTTTACTGAAAGATAATTGGCAAATCCAGGAGACTGTTGAAAAAAATGAAGAATTTACTGTTTTACTCAAAGGTTTCTAACTTCAATATCAAGAGGATACATTTCACTATTTTCTATTGAAGTGATGAGTTTATGTTTAATATATACTGAATCACACATGTAATGTTTTATAACAGAAAAGTCTGCTATGATTGGCATCAGTTTGCACCTCTGCACATCTTTCCTAAGCAGCCCAGAGAAATAAACTAAGGTGGCCAGAAACTTTATTTCTGTCCTCTTCTAGGACAATTTTATTCTTTCATGGTCTTTCCCTCAATTCACTGAGGCATATTCTCCAGGGTGAAGATATTCTGAAGACAATAAATTAGAAGGAGTAGAAATCCCTCTTGTGTACAAACTTAGCTCTTGAACTAATTACCTATGTGACATAGCCTGGGTCTCAGAGGATCCAAGAGAATAAATCACAGGAAGCTTCCTTCAGTGTCAGCAAATTCTTGCTGTTATGGCTGAATTCAAGTTAATCAGATGCTTCCTCTCTCATCAAGTTACAATATGGGTATAGTAACTGGTGCCTCCATTTTCTTGTAATTGATGTATCTTTCACCTGTCATAATAATGTGTTTCTATTTCTTTTTCAAATTCTACTTATCATTATAGACCTGGTTCAAATTTTTATTTTTCCTAAGACTTTTGTCTAGGAAAAGTTATCTTATCTATCCCTCTCTCAACTAAATGCCAGGCCCTCTGAAGAGAATCTGCCTCTTTCCAACTCAGTCTCAACATCCAAGTGCCAGCTCCTTGCCTTTCTACACTTCTCCTTCTTCAACTCATGGTAAAATGGGTGGGAGAGACTAAGTTAGGTTTGAGTACTTATGTTAGCATTCATTTCTCTTCTGGTAAATTTCAAAGAAGATTCAAAAGGAGATTATCTTATATACGCAATGAGGGTGGGCTATTCTTGGTGATAAGAACTAATTCATAGGGGCAACTGGGTAACTCAGTCAGTTAAGCATCTGATTCTTGATTTCAGCTCAGGTCATGATCTGAGAGTCACAAGCTGGAGCCACATGTGGGGCTCTTGGCTCACTGAGGAACTTGCTCAGTGAGCCCTCCTCCCACTCACTCTCTCTCTCAAATAGATAACTAAGTGAATGAATAGATTTAAAAAAAAAAACATAGTACCCCAAATAATAGTATTGAAGATAGTACACTCAAACCTAATGGTGGCCTCCTTAACACCATCAGTACAATAATTTTCAGAGCCAGGAACACATTAAGACTCAAGAAAATATATATTTCAAGAAGTCCACGACAGAAGGAAAGACAAAAGAAAAAATTCCCCAAAAGGAAAGAGAGAAAAGTATAATCATCCAAGTACATGTCAGGTGTTAAACATTGCACGAGATATTACAGAAAAAACATTAAGAGCATAGGATATAAATGTTTTGTCACCTCATATCTTACATGATGGGAGAGACAAAAGTCTTAGGAAAAAATAAAAATTTCAACCAGGTCTATAATGATAAGTAGAATTTGAGAAAATAAATAGAAACACATTATTATGACAGGTGAAAGATACATCAATTACAAGTAAATGGAGGCACCAGTTACTATACCCATATTGTACAAATCACCAAGATCAGCTTAACATAAGAATTTATGTGGAACAGGAGTTAACAATGGAATTTAATTTACATTACGGAAGCAGATATCTCATTCTTAGTAAATGCAGAATCTAGCTATTCATTTATACATTTATTAAATGCCTGCTTCAGGCCAAAACCAGTCTATATGGTAGAGAAGCAAGTGACCCAAACATAGGGCAAGCTCCTAAAATGTTCTCAGGCTGAAGGAGAGGCCAGCAAGTTACTATAGTGGCAGAATAGGAAGATGAATATAGACACAAGGAAGAAGAGATCAGGCATTTCTGGGAAATGATGTTTGATCCTGGTTGTATAGTTAAATAGAACCACCAGCATGTTAATGTAGGAGGAAGAGAAGTTAGCTCCTGCAAAGGAACAGAAACTAGAGGTGTGCTTTTCAAGCAAGATGAAAGGGGTGAAGTTGATGAGAGAGGAAGCATGTGATTACAGCCCAGAACAGATATAACACTAGGTACACACCTGGTGTTCGGAGGGTTTCTGAAGACTTAAGCAACAGAGAGAAAAAAGTGAGCATTGTAATTTCCAAATATTACTCAAGGATGGTATTACTCCCAGGAATATTACTTGGGTAGAACAGCATGAAGGATGGATTAGGTTGGATATAACAATCTCAGTTATTAATAGAAAGTCTCACACTATAGCAACAAGGTCATCCAGTGGATCATTTTAACTCATTCTTGAATTTTGTGAAGAATTATTTTTCTGGTATTCTCAAAGACCAGGGACCCAAGCAAATTACTTCTAATGGATTTGTTGCATGGAGAAAATATTTTTAAAATACTTTTATTTTTCTTTTCAGTGTTCCAGAATTCATTGTTTATGCACAACACCCAGTGCTCCATGCAATATGTGTCCTCCATAATACCCACCACCCGGCTCACCAAACCTCCCACCCATCTCCCCTCCAAAACTCTCAGTTTGTTTCTCAGAGTCCACAGTCTCTCATGGTTCATCACCCTCTCCAGTTTCCCCCAACTCACTTCTCTCCATCTTCCCATGCCCTCCATGTTATTCCTTATGCTCCACAAATAAGTGAAACCATATGATAATTGATTCTCTCTGCTCGACTTATTTCACTTAGCATAATCTCTTCCAGTCCCATCTATATTGGTGCAAAAGTTGGATATTCATCTTTTCTGATGGAGGCATAATACTCCATAGTATATATAGACCATATCTTATTGAAAGAAATCTTTGTTCTTTCCACAGTTTGGCAACTGTGTCCATTGCTGCTATGAACTTTGGGGTACAGATGGCCCTTCTTTTCACTACATCTCTATCTTTGGGGTGAATATCCAATAGTGCAATTGCAGGATCATATGGAAGCTCTATTTTTAATTCCTTAAGGAATCTCCACATACTTTTTCAAATTTGACCCCTCTGTAACTTTTCCAGGTGTGATACAGTTTTCCTTCTGAAACAAACAAACAAACCTCAGTATATATTTCCTTCTCTTCCAAGTGAGAATACATTTAAGGAAAGATATTATCCTATATAATGGTACTTATACTGATAACAGCAAATCCTTCAAATAGATTTTTCAATAGCACATTTCTAGATTCCAGCTCAACCTCCCCCCAAATACCCAGTGTATCAATGACCCAATTTTAAAATGTTGCCTGAACGAAGTAAAAATATAGATGTGGTTTGGCAGCTTCAAACATGGTGCCTCTAGATTTTTACAGTCTGACCCGTATTTCCATTAATGAATTTTTTTTTTGTTTTCATAACTTCTCCATTCTTCTCCTCATTTTAAGCATGTTATTAAAGATACCAGAATTTTTTAAAATATGAAGTTTCTCAACCACGTTCCTTCTGCCTATCTTATAATGGTTACATTGAATTTTTCAGCAAAATTCTATTTAAGCCCTATATTTTTATTTTCAGTGAGCTTCTTGCCTGTTGGGGTACTGTGGATTAGGCATTCCTGCCAGTTTTGCATCACCATAGATTTGCATGCTTTTCATGGAGCAGAGGAGTGAAAAGGTCAGGTTTCTGGCCTCCAGGTGTAGATTCTGGCTTTATACTGTAGCAGCTTTGATCTTTCCTAACAAGGTTTCATAACCCCCTGAGCCTCAGTTTCTTTCCACTTACTACTTATGCTCACCATTTATTTAGCACCATTTTTTAATGTGCAAATAGTGTGTAAATTAAGTGTAAAGATTATCTATCTGGATATGAGGAAATTGTAGAGGGCTCTCTAGTTGTTAAAATACAGGAAGCAGGAATTGAACCATGAAAACAAACTTCCGCTCTTCCCATACAGTTTCATGAGTACTGTTGTGCTTTTGGTTTTTTGTTCATTATTATTATTATTATTATTTAGTAAAATGATCACTTTGAGAATAGACAAGTCATTTATTTCAGTATACCTTCTATTCCCATGCATCCTTTAGGGCACTCAATCTTTCTCCAAACCCTGAAAGCTGAACATTATCTTTTGCATTTTCATGCAAGAAGGCTGAGGTTCAAAGTGATGTTACTCTCCCAAAGTCCTCAGTTCACTCAGTTTCTCATTCTCCCAGAATAGTCATAGGCATAATGCAGATTGAGAAAAATTTCTCCAGTTAAAACACTGTGCTTATCGCCCTACAATGGGTGTTCCAAGCATATACATAGTGCCTACCCCTGAAACAGAATCCTAAGATGCTAAGTCCCATTTCCTGAATCATGTTTTTTCTTCATTTTTTATTAAAATTAACCTATATTTGCTACTATTGATTACACACTGCCTAAAAATGCTTACAAAATAGCATTTTTAAAGAACGAGAATAATCCCCTCCCAGTATCTTCAGGGTTTCTCATCACACTTAAAGATAATCAATCCCAGAATACTGCTTTCTCTCCTCCTGAAACACAGCATTACATTTGCCTCTCTTATGTGGTGGTACTTTTTCTGATTCAGAATGTGTCCAAAATTGTGAACATTTACAAGTAACGCAATACACTGTGCTGTAATATCCATGAGTCAAAAGAATTAAATATATGTCAAAATGCAAGGTGCTCATTCCTAGTTGCCTGACAATATGGTAAAGAAATAGTTCCTACTTGAACTCATTTTTCCAATTGCACTGACTGTATTTAATAATAATTCTGTTACCCCTTCGTCCCTTATCATTTGACACATAAATAGATATAACACTATAATTTCTAACACTTTCCAAAAACTTCAATCGATTTTTCATTTTCCTTCCTTCATTAAAAGCTTTGTTTCACGCACATAGTGTTTGTTTTTACCAAACCCAGATTGCATAGATTCTTTTTTTTTTAAGGATTTTATTTATTTATTTATTTGACACAAGCAAGCAGAGAGGAAGGCAGAGAGAGAGAGGGAAGCAGGCTCCTCACCGAGTAGAGAGCCCAATTCAGGGCTCAATCTCAGGACCCTGAAATCATGATCCAAGCTGAAGGCAGAGGCTTAACCCACTGAGCCACCCAGGTGCCTCTATACCTAAAAAACTTAAAGCCTTCTATTTCACATGTCTTTCTGTATAAGTAAGTTCTATGAAATTTTTGTGTAATCTTCAAATATAATGTACAAAATTATAAATAAACTCTGCATGGTTTTAAATAGCTTTAATAAATGTCAAATAAAGTACAGATCCAAAATTTTAAAAATAAATTCAAAAGTCACACTTACTCTCTAAACTGTGTCTCTCTCTTTCCAGCCATACATAGGATGGTTGCCATGGAAGGAGAAAATGTGAGTTTCCCCAGCACGATTGTGTTGCTGGGCTTCTCAGATTATCCATGGCTAGAAATGCCCCTCTTTCGAGTTGTCCTGGTCTTTTACATCTTCACCCTGGTGGGGAACAGCTCCATCCTTTCCATGGTGGAGCCCCGAATCCAGACCCCCATGTACTTTTTCCTGGACAATCTCTCTGTGCTGGACCTTTGTGTCATCTGCACCATTGTGCCCCGGCTGCTGGACAACCTGTGGGGGCCAGAGAAGACCATTGCTTTCTGGGGCTGCATCACCCAGGCTTACCTCTTCCACTGGACAGGATGCACTGAATGTGCCCTCCTGGCAGTAACGGCTTTTGCTTGTTATGCGGCTATCTACCAGCCCCTCCAGTACACTCTCATCATGTGGCCAGGGGTGTGTGTGCAACTGGCAGCAGCTGCCTGGTCCAGTGGTCTGGCCAACTCAATACTCCAAGCTACGCTCACTCTTCAGCTCCACCACTGTGGTCACTATACACTTGACCACTTCTTCTGTGAAGTACCTGTTCTGATCAAGCTGGCCTGTGGTGACACCACTGTTAATGACCTGTCCTTGGATGTGGGAGCCATCCTTTTTGCACTGATGGCTCCTCTGCTTGTGTTAATCTCCTACACATTCATGGCCAAGGCTGTGTGGAAGTTATCTTCAGCTAATGGAAGATACAATGCCCTCAGCACCTGCAGCTCCCACTTGGTGGTTGTCATCATGTACTTTGGACCAGCCATGTACATGTACCTCCAATCCCCTACCAATAGAACCCAGGCAAAATTCATGTCCTTCTACTCTGTTATCACCCCACTGCTCAACCCACTCATCTATACCCTGAGAAACAAGGGTGTGAAGAGAGCATGGGAAAGGATCCTACAACCCCAGAGTGAGGTAAAATTCTAAAAAGGATAGAAATCATAAAAAAAAAAAAAAGCCCAGGTAATCTCTGCCTGTCTTCTGGGCCAATCACATACACAACTCAGTAACTATCAACAAGTCTGTTTCCAAATGAGTGTCCATGAGCCCCAAGGAAAGTGTTCCCATCTCTTAACATCAACCACCCTAATGCCTAAAGAAACTCTTTCAACTAGAAAGTACTTGGTTCTGAAATCTCAAGTGAAGCAATCCTGCTCCTTTTGACCTTCCCCAAATGTCTGGATCTCAGTGGAAAGAATGATTCCACACATCCATAGGAGGGTAAGCAACACAGCATTTTCAAATCCCTTTCTATAACAGCTCCCATTTACCAGATAGCATATAAGAAAATTTGCCAAAGACTTTTGTATGGATCCCAACAAGATATTTAAGTAAGAATTCATTGGATTGATCACTTCTTATATGCAAACTTTTTAATCTCTCCTGTCTCTGAGGATCTCAGATGCTCTCTCCTTTCTCAAACACCTTATCACCCTATAATTTATCATATTTTTACTTCATCAATGCCTTTTCCATCTATCTTTGATGATTCATTCATGAAAACAATTTCAGGGGTGCCTGGCTGACTCAGTTGGTGGAACATGAAACTCTTGATCTTGGGGTTATAAATTTGAGCCCCATATTGGGTGTAGAGATTACATAAAAATAAAATCTTAAAAAAGAAAAAGAAAACAATTTTAACCTCCCCATAACAAATTTCCTTCATTTCTCTCAATTAATTAATGACAGATATGATTCAATATGCCTTTATATTTCTTCTATATGTACAAACGAATTCCTTCATTTGTCTAATTTCACTATTTCAATATAGCTTTTGAAGATTAGAGACAGCCTTTATCCATTGTATACTGATCAATAAATATTAGGCTCTAAGTGCCCAAGATATATCTGACATAGAACAGGGATTGAATAAAGGTTTGAACTAAGAGTTAAATACACAGGTGGCCCCCACTTATTGATGAGCAAAAGCACATAATGTCCCCACTGAGTTTGTTCTTGACATCTGCCAAGCCATGGGGAACTCCCTTTGTTGAGTGATGCCTACTTTTAATCTCTTGTATTTCAGTTAATTAACAGTTGAAGTCATTTAACACTGTCATTGTATTCTCTTTCCAGGATACTATTTGAATATATTTATTACCTAAATTAATTTAATCCCCTCCTTTCTGATATGCCTTCTTTCTTCTATGCATCTGAGCAGAAACTGACTCCCTAGCCAAACATTTTGGAAATAGAAACAAAAACTTTGCTCAAAGAGAGGCATCTGCTCCAAATCTGTGATGACTTTGACCACTGCACCCTCTCTGACCTTTCCCAGGGCACAGATGTCAATTTAGGATGGTGTCCAGTCAGGACTTCATTAGCTCATTTGAATCAGTTTGATAGACAGCTTTTTTCTGTCTACAAAATTTCTAAGAGCAAGCAGGCTCACTTTCCGCTCCCTTCCCCGCAAAAATTCTGAAAATATGACATGTTCCATCTGTTGTAACTTTTGAAATTTATCCTTCTAGAGGACAGGGATGCAGAAAAATTAGTATATCAGCAAAATTAGTCATCAGTAGATTACTTTTCTACCACAGTTCAGCTTTTGACATTAAACCTAACTTGTTTTTTTTCTGAGAAAAGGGGAAACCATTTATGTGAAGCATCCAGGAAGCTTCAAGGAAACGGAACAATAGTTTTCAGAGGGTACTCTCAGGAGACTCTGGACAAGAATGGAAGTTTATTTCTGGGACAGGAATTTTTGGATCACATTGAGCTTTGACTTACAAAGGGAGATATCAGAGTAAAACCACCTGGCTGCTCAGAGAACTGACAGTAGATTATTAGGAATTCATTTGCACCTTGAGTATAAATCAGAACCTCACATATGCAGGATATATGCAACACATTTTAAAAACCTACAAGAAACTTGCATTTAGAGAAAAGAAGTAATTGGGAAAGGTAACAGAAAGTTGGACTATAATTCCATATCCACAAGCCAGTGTTTTCTCTGCCTTCAACAAGTCTCCCTAGAATGTCAATGATTTATAATATATAATTAATTAATTTAATGTTAATGATTTGTAATTTATGAATTATAGTTAAAGTAGATTACATCTGCCCATATCTCTTCTCAGATATTGGATGGATAAGTTTTCTAGAATGACTCTAAGAGAATGAGCTAGCTTGTCTTCGCCTTATCTGCAAAGTCTTGGAGTGACTTACCTGGCATCCTGCTATGGCATAAATTTTTCTTCCCTCCCAAAATGTGTACTTTGAAATTATAACCACAAATATGATGGGATTTGGAGATGGGGGCCTTTGGGAGGAAATTAGGTCAAAAGGGGTCCACCCTCATGATGTGATTAGTGTTCTTACAAGAGACATAATAGATATTACATCTCTCTTTAAATATCTCTCAATCTCTTTGCCACGTGAGGACACAGTGAGAAGGCAGCCATCTGAATCCCAGGTCTTCCTGGCCAGCAACTCCATCTCAGATTCCCCAGCTTCCAGCGCCATGAGAAATGGAAGACAATGAAGCTACCCAGTGTATAGGATCTGTCATGATGTCTGGACCAGACTTAGACACTCCCTGCGCAGCCTGCCTGCACAAGAGCTGTAGACAATTCTCTCTCCCTACAAAGATGGGAGGGGGATGTCCTGAGATGGGAGGGGCCACAGCAGGTATACCTCTCCCATTGCAGATAAAAGGAAGTTTCAGGAGGTAATGCACAAAGGCTTACAATAAGCTAGCAGGAACAGAACAGTACCTCAGATATTGTGACACCACAGTTTGAGAAGGAAGTGAGGGGACAGGCATGAGTGACAGATCAGTCCATGTCTCTGTGATCAGCAGACACTAAGGTGGTCTGCAGTGATCTGAACTTTCATGTTTCCATGCTTATGTGTTTTAAAAATTTAGCTTGCTTGGAAAAAAAAAAAAAACTAAATAATTAATTAAAATTTAGCTAATTTGGGTGCATAAAGTCTGTCAGAAGTGCCTGCTTTCAAAATAAGTCAATCAGAGAAAGACAATTATCATATGATCTCTCTGATATTAGGAATTTGAGAAGCAGGGCGTGGGGTTGCACGAGGTAGGGAGGGTAAAAAATGAAATAAGATGGGATCAGGGGAGAGATAAACCATAAGAGACTCTTAATCCCACAAAAAAATTGAGGGTTGCTAGGGCATGGGGGGGGATAGGGATAGGGTGGTTGAGTTATAAACATTGGAGAGTGTATGTGAGTGCTGTGAATTGTGTAAGACTAATGATTCACAGACCTGTACCCCTGGGGCAAATAATACATTATATGTAAATAAACATAATTTTAAAAAAAAGAGAAGAAAACAAATGCCTGCTCTCTAGCAACTTATTGCCTCATCTTACATGCATTCTGACACTAGATAACCCCCAAAATAATATTAATCAAGTCAGCCTCCACAACAATCCCATAGCATTAATGATGGAGTTAATTTTGCTCATTTCTGTCACCAGTGGCCTTGTGGAGGCCAAGAAAAACAAGGCTGTACCCACCTGGAATCTAGCCCTGACATAAGTACAGGCATCTTGGAAAAGTGGAATCTGGCGTCTTGCACCCCCTCTCCACCTGCTCCCCTCCCCTTGGTAGTATGTGTGACATTCCTCAGCCACCGCTGGCTGCCCTAAAAGAAAAACAAATAGTTAACTTGCAGAGATCACAGTCCTGCAAGACAGGAGTCTCCCTTGGTTTACCAATGTCCTAGAGATTTACAGCAAAGAAGCTATCTTGACCATAGCACAATTTCCAGAGGCAAATAACTCAGTTCCTTAAGCCCTAATGTCACCCTCCCCACCATAAAACTGAAGGAGGCTGAGGCAGAAGGATATGTAAATAAAGTTAAATTTCTTCTAAACCTAAATCTCACTAACAAGGACACTTGATAGGAGAAATGTGAAACTTTATCTCTAAACCTCCAAGATAGTGTCAGCGATCATTCCCAAGCATATGACCCACTGATATACATCTAAAGGGTCTCACAAGAAGAATTATATTATTGGTAATAAATAACCTTTTCCCCAGACAACAACTAGCCCCTCAAGGTCCTGGAGACCTCGCTTCCAAAATTCCTTAGAGACTTCACCATCCATAACCCCCTTTGTCCTCACCCACCGCTGAGTCAACCCCTACTCTGCCTTTAAAAACTCTGACTGTAATCTGGCTTGGAGTCCAAGTCCCTACTCTGCTGTGTCGGGTATACTTGGGCTCAAGCTTAAGCTTGTCAAATAAACCCTGTGTGATTGTATCAGTGTTTGACTCCTTGGTGGTCTCTCAGACGTAAAAACTTGGGCATAGCAGGCCATCCAGCAGTTGTGAAAAACAACCCCCAAAAGCAAACATTTAGCAAAGAGTACTTGAAAGAGTTATTTTCAAATTCCACATTCAAAACACCGTAGCTCTAAAACCAATGAGAAATAAAAGACTGTGGCCTGTGAGAGCAGGTGGGAGTGAAGAAGTTTCTAACCAAGAAGGTGGTAGCCCCTTGGTATTTTTTACTTTAACCTACCTGTGCTTGACTCAGGATGGAGCAGAGGAAACAGAATGTGCAGCATAGGTGCTCTCACCCACGGACACAGAGGTTCCTAAAACTGGAGAGAAAAGAGAACACCAAGGGGAAATGCAAAACTCAGTGGCACTTTCTAGTTAAAGAAGGAGTGGGAAGGATGTTCCAGGAGAGGAAGTAACTCCTAATATGACATGGAATTTGTAAAGTTTTGCAGGTGAGGTAAACAACACCAGGCAACGTAGGCACAATGCAAGATTTATTAAAGAAACTCTCCGGTGAAGTTTCAGGGCTCAGGAGAAGGGGAGCCAGGAAAGTCTTGCCAGGAGGAGTTGGGCACCTTTGGGCGAGTTTCAGCAACTCTGGAAAGTGGAGTGGGGGAAGTCGCACTGGGAGGGAGTCAGCAGGGGGTCTTTTATAGGGCCAAGGTAGGGCATGGGTTCACATATATACATGGTAGCGTATTTGGTGATTGGAGGGTGGGTGGGGGGGTCCTGATACTTCTGTTTCCTGCATAGGTATCAGGTCACCTATGGAGACGTGACCTGGGCATACATCCTTTTGGTGGGAGAGTTCAGGATTAAGGAGGGGGGGAGGACCCTGGAAGATGGTGGCCCCACAATCATTTCTTTTTTTTTTTTTAATTTAATTTAATTTTATTTTTTAATTAAATTTATTTCTTTTCAGCATAACAGTATTCATTATTTTTTCACCACATCCAGTGCTCCATGCAATCCATGCCCTCTATAATACCCACCACCTGGAACCCCAACCTCCCACCCCACGCCACTTCAAACCCCTCAGATTGTTTTTCAGAGTCCATAGTCTCTCATGATTCACCTCTCTTTCCAATTTCCCCCAACTCCCTTCTCCTCTCTAACTCCCCATGTCCTCCATGCTATTTGTTATGCTCCACAAATAAGTGAAACCATATGATAATTCACTCTCTCTGCTTGACTTATTTCACTCAGCATAATCTCTTCCAGTCCCATCCATGTTGCTTCAAAAGTTGGGTATTCATCCTTTCTCATAGAGGCATAATACTCCATAGTGTATATGGACCACATTTTCCTTATCCGTTTGTCTGTTGAAGGGCATCTTGGTTCTTTCTATAGTTTGGCGACCGTGGCCTTTGCTGCTATAAACGTTTGGGTACAGATGTCCCTTCTTTTCACTACATCTGTATCTTTGGAATAAATACAATGCAATGGCAGGGTCATAGGGAAGTTTTATTTTTAATTTCTTGAGGAAACTCCACCCTGTTTTCCAAAGAGGCTGCACCAACCTGTATTCCCACCAACCGTGTAAGAGGGTTCCCCTTTCTCCACATCCCCTTCAACACATGTTGTTTCCTGTCTTGTTAATTTTCGCCATTCTAACTGGTGTAAGGTGATATCTCAATGTGGTTTTAATTTGAATCTCCCTGAGGGCTAGTGATGATTAACATTTTTTCATGTGTCTCATAGCCATTTTTATGTCTTCATTGGAGAAGTTTCTGTTCATATCTTCTGCCCATTTTTTTAATATGATTGCCTGTTTTGTGTGTGTTGAGTTTGAGGAGTTCATTATAGATCCTGGATATCAACCTTTTGTCTGTACTGTCATTTGCAAATATCTTCTCCCATTCCATCGATTGCCTCTTTGTTTTCTTAACTCTTTCCTTTGCTGTGCAGAAGCTTTTGATCTTGATGAAGTCCTACAAGTTTATTTTTGCTTTTGTTTCCTTGGCCTTTGGAGACATATCTTGAAAGAAGCTGCTGTGGCTGATATCGAAGAGATTACTGCCTATGTTCTCTGCTAGGATTCTGATGGATTCCTGTCTCACGTTGAGGTCTTTTATCCATTTTGAGTTTATCTTTGTGTACAGTATAAGAGAATGGTCGAGTTTCATTCTTCTACATATAGCTGTCCCGTTTACCCAGTACCATTTATTGAAGAGACTGTCTTTTTTCCACTGTATATTCTTTCCTGTTTTGTCGAAGATTAATTGACCATAGAGTTGAGGGTCCATATTTTGGCTCTCAACTCTGTTCCATTGGTCTATGTGTCTGTTTTTATGCCAGTACCGTGCTGTCTTGGTGACCACAGCTTTGTAAAAAAGCTTGAAATCAGTTAACATGATGCCCCCAGCTTTATTTTTGTTTTTCAACATTTCCTTCATGATTTGGGGTGTCTTCTGATTCCATACAAATTTCTGGATTATTTGTTCCAGCTCTTTGAAGAATATCGGTGGAATTTTGATCGGAATGGCATTAAAAATATAGATTACTGTAGGCAGTATAGACATTTTAACAATGTTTATTCTTTCTATCCAAGAGCATGGAATGGTCTTCCATCTTTTTGTGTCTTCTTCAATTTCTTTCATGAGTGTTCTGTAGTTCCTCAAGTACAGATCCTTTACCTCTTTGGTTAGGTTTATTCCCAGGTATCTTATGGTTCTTGGTGCTATAGTAAATGGAATTGATTCTCTAATTTCCCTTTCTGTATTTTCATTGTTAGTGTATAAGAAAGCCACTGATTTCTGCACTTTGACTTTGTATCCTGCCACGTTGCTGAATTGGTATATGAGTTTTAGTAGTTTGGGGGTAGAGTCTTTTGGATTTTCCATATAAAGAATCATGTCATCTGTGAAGAGAGAGAGTTTGACTTCTTCATTGCCTATTTGGATACCTTTTATTTCTCTTTGTTGTCTGATTGCTGTTGCTAGGACTTCTAATACTATGTTGGACAAGAGTGGTGAAAGTGGGCGTCCTTGTCTTGTTCCTGATCTCAACGGGAAGGCTGAAAGCTTTTTCCCATTGAGGATGACATTTGCTGTGTGTCTTTCTAGATAGATTTTTATGAAGTTCAGGATTGTTCCCTCTATCCCTAGACTTTGAAGCGTTTTAATCAGGAACGGATGCTGGATTTTGTCCATTGTTCCTCCTGCATTCCTGGAGCTGGCAGACCGAACAGAATTGAAAGGGGAAAAAAACAAAAACTGGCTTGTCTCAAGATTCATAACTTTACTCCAGGAGAATGTCAGTTATTTCAGGAATAATGGGAGGAAGTGAGACTCTAGCATGATGGGGCCAGATAATGAAAGATAACCTTTTTTTTCCCCCTCCAGTTTAATAATAAATAGAGATTCCACTTTTAGTCACCTATGTGATAAGCCCAGCAAAGAAACAATACCAGGACACAAAGCCCAGGAATTCTCTTCCCCAAATCATGGTTTTGGGGGAGTGAGTACAAAGTAAGACAGCAGTCTTCAAACACTGGAGCCCATACATCCCTGAAAGATTTTGGGAGAGTAGATAGTTTGTTGGACATTTTAAATTTGACATCATTGGCTTACACACTTGGCAGTGGAGTGTATTGTGGCATAGTCTTTACTTACCAGGTATTTGTTTGATAGTCTTTACTTACCAGGTATTTGTTTTAAGCATGTTTATCAAACTTTGGATTTGTGGGTTAGTTTATTCAAGGCTTTGAAAATGTCTCTTAGCTAATTCTATCAGCTAATCCAGCCCTTGTTTTTCAACCAACTGGGCTATTTGATTTATATTTCATAAGAGAAAACACATCTTCCTTATTTTACATTAAGTAAGTGTACTAAAAATGCACCCCCACAACCTCCTTGTCAAGTATAGATTCTAATCCTGACACAGATATTGTTGGAGAGAGGAGACACCAAGGAAATGTAAACTGATGTAGACTTACAGGCATGGTTAAGTGAGAGAGGGAAGGCATGGGGTCTGAGGTGTTTGTTGCTTCCAGGAAACTGGGGGTGCTGCCCTCAGGAATTCCTACCTAAACTCTCTGGGGACTCACTGCCATAAAAAAAAAAAATCATCATTTGTTTGTACTATAGAGCAGTGCTTCTCAGTCCTTCAGGATGGTGAAAGAATCCTCTACAGTAGCAAAGAATGAGTGAGATCTTGATCAGCCCATGTGAGGGAAAGCAAGGTGCACAGAAACTATGTACCACTGCCCATTCTGTTAACATGCTGACATACACATGTATATACAACATTGATATATACATGATAGAATATATGGTGTAACTTATAATTAGAACATGTAAATATAACATAATGATATAAGTGATATGATTTAGGTCACTTCTTGATAAATCTTAGCACTGAGAGAAAATGACCCTTTTTTCAAAAACAAAAACAAAAAATAATAAGTCTTATTCTTTTTTTTTAAGTTTTATTTATTTATTTGGGAGAGCACGAGAGAGAGAGAGAGGTGTGTGAATAGGAGATAAAAAGAGTCTCAAGCAAACTCCCCAGTGAGCACAGAGCCCAACCCTAGACTCGACTTCATGACCTGAGATCAGAATGTGAGTCTAAACCAAGAGTCAGATGTTCAACACTGAGCCACCCAGGCATCATACAAGTCTTATTTTCAATTGATATAGAATTAATGATAAGGTTTATACTTACCAATTGATAAGTTCATCTTTGTCTACATTTTTCAGCATAAGCAGTAACTCCCTTGTGAAAACAGTGGTGTATGAATTTACAACAGCTCTTAGTCCTGGATATATATAATTATGTAAACTACATAATTTACTTTTCACTTGAAAAGTCTGTTTAATTTCTGTCCAACTGAATACATGGGTTAAATATGCATCCCTGTGGCATCCTTTCCAGGTCTGGATTCTGATCCTGAAATAGATATTGCACAGAAATAACAAATAAAAGAAAGATAAAACTTTATCTATCTATATAATAGATATGTAATTAATGTAATATACCCAAATTCTATATTTTATATTTATATCTTATAACATTCATAAAATACACAACTTATTTTTTTACATAATATATGATTATATTATTTCATTATAATTATGTTAATATATTATTATAATATGGTATAAACGAGTATATATTTTATATATGCTGCTGTACAGAATTCTATGATCATGGAGAACTGAATGGAAGGACATGCCAGCATATGCATGTTGAAGGACACAATTCTGGAGGGACAGAAGGTGAGCAGGGAGGGAGGAGATCAACTCTGGAGATCCCAAGAGCCCCTGGCAGTTCTTCCTGACCCCCTCTCATTGTCTTCCTAACTCTTACATCTCATTGAAGCCAGAACAACCTTATCATAACAATAGGGCTTCTTATTTAAAGGCATTTTCATCTATCTGGACAATGTTTATTTTATTTTAATTTAATGCCTTGTTTAATTAGATTCCAAGCAGGGAAAGTGACAGACCGTGTGGTGCGGTGTTAATTCATCCTAAAGCTGGTAAGATGATTGTTGCCTGTATTTTTCTTCTCCGGGACACCCCTAACACATTTGACTGTCTCTACATGGCCCGTTAGCTCTGAATAATTACAGCAATTCTCTGGAGGCAATTATAAATTAATCATTCTGGAAAAACCTCTCAGAGTGACAAACCATCAGCAAACATAACAGTTATAACTCAGGATCATATTCTCAGATGGTGTGAAAATGTTTTTAAAAGTGTAATGTTTCACAAACACAAATGAAAATCTGTTGTGATAAGTTGTATGTCACACTTTGTCTCTCTCAGGGGTACTACTTGATCATTCTTGTCTTTTATTGTCTTTTTGTCCTTTTCAAAATCTTGAGTCTTTGATTTTTTTTTCTTTTTTAAGATTTTATATATTTATTTTACAGACAGAGATCACAAGCAGGCAGAGAGGCGGGCAGAGAGAGAGGAAGGGAGGCAGGCTCCCCACTGAGCAAAGAGCACAATGCTGGGCTTGATCCTGGGACCCTGGGATCATGACCAGAACTGAAGGCAGAGGCTTTAACCCACTGAGCCAGCCAGGTGCCTCAAGTCTTTAAATTTTTTAGCTTACATTTTCTCATCCTCAAATCTTATATAACTCTATTTTTTTCCTCAATGTAGTTTTTCCAGTTCAGTTAATCTGAAAATACTGACCATATAAATCAAATTTAATTTTTGAAACATTTTTCCCACTGAAGCTATCTTTCCTTTTATCTTTCAAATAGCTAACTTTTTTTAAAATTTATAATACCTTGAAGAAATGAGAGCATAAACACTGATTCATGTCTAAGTTTCTGACATAAGAGAGCCTGAAATTATTATTAATCCATGTATACCATCTGATAACTTTACTACTTACGTGCTATTACTGAGACACATCAAATTTGATGATCTGAAAGGAAAACCTTGGTTTATTTCTCATTTCAGTTGATTACAATAGATTGTAAAGAGACCAAATCATAGATGCCAATGGATTATGATCTAATCATCTTGTCTTTATTCTGGAACAAAGTTCTTGCCCATAAATCCAGGAATGTAGTCATAGGGAACTCTTCAGACATTGAGCTGATGAGTCATTGGACCTGGATCCCGTGTGTGGATATGGCCATTGCACAGGGCAGGTCAAAGTTACTGCATCAGTGTATGAAACAGATTGCATGTCCTGTTGAAGATGAGCCAGTGTTAACATCTTTGTGCTACAGAAGATACAGCTCAAAAGTGTGGCTGTGCATCATCACATCTGCCAGTGGACATCCCAGAGGGCATTAAGCTTGGTGAAGGTAATGATGATCAGGGTGAATGGCACATCCATATGGAATAGCTCTTTTGCACTACCTCGCAGTGGATTAAGTCCTGTCTGAATGTTCTCTCTGCTCTTTGCTTTCCTTAATCCTTCTTTCAATTGTATTTCCATTGTCATGTGATAATTTCCTTAATGTCTGTTTTTCTGCACCACTGCGGTATAATTTTCATTTGACAGAAATCACCCTTTTTTGTATACAATGTAATAAACATAGCATTGTGCAACACCATTCTGGTCTAGCCACAGAACCCTTCAGTCACCCCAAAAAGTTTCCTCAAAGGCCAAATCGGTCTATTTACACTCTATTTATCCCCATCATCACTGCATGGCATCAGGTGGGAATTCCTTCCATGTCTGCCAACAGGTCAATGGAGGAAAGAAAATAGGTGGGAAAGGAGAGCTAGACAACCACTTACAAAATGCCATATCAGGAACCACAGTAAGATATTCGCATATCTTTTTTCAGTTTCCTTACAACAACTTGGTGGTCAAATACTGTTATTTCTACTTTAAAGATGCAAAGACTGATCTTCAGGACACTTACTCAACAAGGTCCAGTGGTTAACGCCTGGGTACTGGCATTTGAATCCCATCCATTTGAGCCCCAAGTGCCCATTTCTCACCACCACCATTTACTGGTCTCATGTTAAATGAATATTGGTTTAGAGGTGTATCTTCTGGTGATCTGCATACATCCTTGTTTCCTTTACTATAATCTTAATCACAGCTAAAATAAGAAGAAATTCCAGAAATGTATATAACCCATAACACACCCTCTGCCTCCACAGAGAACCTTTCTTTTCACTCCAAGCAGAACGAGACTCTCTCTTCTCCACTGACTATAATTTCTTTGATCTTTAAATGTATCCATATACTCACTGTTCAATTGTTAATCTGTTATGTCTGTATCCACACAAACTGCTTCAAGATACATTCTCCCAGAGGCTTGTATTACTACTATAAGAGCTCTATTATAGCCCCAAATTTAATAATGCTAAGAAAGAAATTTCAGGAAGTCTTCAAAGGACTTTAAGGATTAGGTTCAGCTTCTTAAAACATAAAACCTAAATCAGTGCTATAAACAAGATGGAAGGTTATCACTCTCATGTCAAGGAACCAGGGAGTCAACAGCTAATGCACATCCTTGATCATCAGGTACCCTGGCTCCTCTGAATGTTCCATCACTCTTAGGGTACAGCTCTGACCTTCAAGTTTCCTTCAAGGTCAAATATGTTTGCTAAGTCTCCAGCCATCATGTTTACATTGCACATGAGGAGGGGGAGAAGCAGGGGGAGGGGGAGAAGGAGGAGGAGGAGGAGGAAGATGGGAAAATATCTATGGCAGCTTTCCCAGCATCTCATTTGTATTTTTTTCCTCCCATGTCTATCAGGGAAACTGGAATACACAACTCATGGAGTGCTAGGGACTGTAGATAATACATGGGAGTAGAGGCATTGGAGGTAAAGAAGCTGAGATTTGCATAATTGGAAAGGGACCCTATGTCAGTCTCAGTTACAAGAGTGTCCATCTACACTATGCCAGCATTTTCTGGCACAAGACTGTGGATACCATCTCTTTGTTTTCCAGCTTCACAGATAATGAAGCCTCTGTGTCTCTGGGAATCATCCCACCTGGACTTCAAGACAGTTCCTATGACATTCCACACTTCTCATACCATTCTCCCAGGGAAAGAATATAGCAGAGCAGTGCTTAGAAGAGGGGAACTCCCCCAAACATCCCTCAAGCACAAGCTCCCCTCTTCCCTTGGGTCAGGCTTTCTCTCCATCTAACACTAAACAAAATGCTTCCCAAAATGCTGGAACATAAAAATGAAGCCACTGCCATGATCTCATCTTACTCCTACTCCAACATCTAGAGCTACTCAAAGATCATTGAATAGAAACACAGAGAAGAGAAATAGTTGCTCAAAGGTGTCATTGTCCATGATGGTTTCTAACACCAGCTTTTATTCACTTGAACTGCAGCTCATGAGCTGACATATGCACCATTTCATGCTTGCTGATTGTCCACCAGAAGGCTCAGGCCATCCCTTCCATGTGACAAAAGGACCAGGAAGCTGAGACCACATTGTAGTAGTCAGAAAAAAATTCAGCTATTACTCTGTGGCAGTCACTGTCTTGGGTGCCTTATAAATCAATCAATCAATCAATCAATCAATCAATCAAGAGGTGTTCTCTCCTGTTTGTTGGCATGGGAACATGTTCTGCTGACTCCCAAGAGGAATTCTTAGTAATAAAAATATATGGCAGTAAGACATACATCTATACATGTGCCTTTATCTATGGGTTCTATGTCATGAACTGAATGATACACATCACAGGTTTTTTCAATAGGTTCAAAATCTCCCTAGCCTAATAGTAAGTGTGGTGTGAGTCCTGTAATTGACATATCCCATGGCAGCTGCTAAGACAGAGAGATGGGGCAGTGGTGAGAAGCAGCACCAGGGATTCAGTGTGAGAAGAATACAACTGTACTCCTGCCACATAATTGTCTAAAGAGATGGTTGTTCTGTTTTCAGGTAACTGGAACACTTAAAGGTATGTCTGCTCTTAAGAACTGAGTCTTAGAAAGACAACTCCATTGGGAATGTGAGTAATGGGTTGGATAAGAGGGGTCCAGATGTTGGTTCTGGGCAAAGATGGCAGAGGCGGGGAAACTGATAGCGTGTGCTCTGACATTATTTAGTGAAGCTGATAGGATGTCACCAATGAAATATGGTCAATGAGGGCTGTCATCAGAAATAATCTGAACACTCTGAGTCAGGGTAACTGATGCAGAGGCATCCAGGAATGGGAAGGAAGGTGCTGGACTGAAGTTGGAGGAAAAACCAACAGGGTAAATTTGAGATGCTCCAGTGAACAGTGTCCAAAAGTGAAGAAGTGACAGCTAGAGACGCACATCTGGAAGGACTTTGCTTGAGTGTGACTGTGGCAGATGCGGAAATCGCTGTTTATCCAGGGAAGTAGGGCAGTGCCCCGGGAACACCTTTATCTGCATGATAGGAAGGGGTAAGGAGATCAAAGGAGTTCAGAGGCTGGATCCAAAGCAGTCCCAAGTGTGAGGCCCCAAAGGCATCTGATGTCAAGCAAGAAGGGTCAGGTTGGGCTGGTGTCCAGCTCTGCAGTCAACCAGCTGGAGGTGTGTGTGTGTGTGTGTGTGTGTGCACATGTGCACCCATGCACACCCGATACACTGACCTGGAAATTACAGTGTCTCCTCTTCAATCCCTCACCCCTTTCTCTCAGGTGACATTACTCTCCTGTTTCTGTCGTTCTTTTCTGTCTCAGGGATCTGCATGAATGCTATTCATTTTTAAAAAGAAAAGTGATTTTTTTGAGTTATATTCTGTTTGTTTTCTGTTTACTGTTATTTTTGTAGGTTTCTTTGACTACATATATTGATTTATTCTGTTGATTAATTTTTCTTATTAATATATAATTTATTATTTGTTTCAGGGGTATAGGTATGTGACTCATCAGTCTAGCAAAGTGACTTATTTATTTATTTTTTATAAAAATATGATGTATTATTAGCCACAGGGGTACAGGTCTGTGAATCGCCAGGTTTACACACTTCACAGCACTCACCATAGCACATACCCTCCCCAATGTCCATAACCCACCACCCTCTCCCTATCCCCCACCCCCTGGCCTCCCTCAGTTTGTTTTGTGAGATTAAGAGCTAGCAAAGTGATTTTTAAAGGTAAAATACTACATAGAATAATGGTTAAGAGCAAGAGCTTAGCCTTCACCCTTGGCTTTACCATGTGCTTCTATGTAAGTAATCTATAGCAGGACAGTCATCTTCTCCAAGCCACTCTGCCAACAGCAAAATGGAGGCAAAAACTTCTCCTTTACTGGGCCATGAAAGCACCAAGTGATTATAGCATCTGGCTCATAGAGAGTTTCATGATTTGCATTCCTTATTTAATGTGAGTGCCATACCTACCCTCTGTCATGCCTGGTTCCTTTAACCTTATATATCTTTCCTACTATCCCTGCAACATTTCCCATTCTTATCCAGTATAGATGCTGGATGAGAAGAAACTTTGGAATCAGAAACCTAAGAAAGGGAAATAGTGTGAGTGCTTTTCATCTTGAAAGGTGGACAAGCCTGATTTTGTCCCACCCAGCTCACTGAATCAAAAATGTGTCCTGAGCTCCCTTTGGAGATAAAATAACTTTATTCTCTAAGAGTAACCCAAGGCATAGTTTCCATATTACAGAAGTGTAATAACTGGATGTTCCACAAGAGTATTGGAAAGTGTATGTAGTGTTGAAACAACAGAGGGAGAAAGGTCATTTGCACTTAGGTATCCATTGCAACCCCAGAGTTGGGACTGTTTTCAAGTAACACTAGGGTTCTTAAGAATGCAAGACTTGGAGGGAAGGGCAGCCCTTATTTATTACAGCAGCACTTAAGAGATCTCCATGAATTTTATAGTTTATGCATAAAGCAGCAAATAAGGAGCTAAGGATGAAGAATGAATCCTTCTCAGTCTTCTCATGCACTATATCATTGATGTCATAAACTTGAGGGTTTGCAGTCCTGGGAAGAGTGTAGGACCTGGGGCTGATGGACCTCAGTGGAAGAGACCCATGAATCAGCAAGTGGTAACCCAGTTGTTTTCTAAAAGCTACAGAGTCCAAAAATCAAATCATCTGTGTTTTGTGATTATATAAGGAAAGAGCTGCTTCACAACAAAGTTGTGCAGGAAACCTAAATGTCCATCAAAGTGTCCCATATATTAGCTCTAGAGGCAGTATGATCCTTCAAAAAAAGCTCCAAGGATTCTTACACATCCTGGATCTTTCTCCTAGTGCTCAAACCCCTATGCTCTGGGATCTTATTAGGTGCCACGACCAAGTCAACAGCCAAAGTGACTTAGCTCCTTGACTCCAGGGTCTCAGAAGATCTTGGTCTGTACTTTTTTTTTTTTTTTTTTTTTTACTGCAAGGTGCATGATAGAGCTGCCTGAATGTGAACAGCCCTGGGAGAGAGATCAGCATGTGCAGGAAACCAGAGAGCACCTCTTTATGCTGACAGAGCCAGGTATAAACCTTAGCAGGTGAGTCGAGTGTGCTCCTATCCTGCTTGATGCCATTTCTCACTTCCCTCCTATCACCACTTCCAAAAGGCAAAGCGAAAAAACTAAAGAAAGTGGTCAACTCCCTGTCAGTGAGTTTGCAGAGAGAAGTCAAACATTTTAATGGTGATGGGGGATGTAGCAGACTTTGACCAAACCAGAAGAATTTTTTTATTTATTTTTGATACATTTTCACAAATATCATACCGCTCTATCATCCCCAGAACTTAACAAGTATTTTCTTCCCACTTCACAGATGCAAAAATTAAATTTCATAAAGAAAGATGGCATAGAGCAGGAAGCAGAGCAAACACATGGGCAGCTGCTCTGCCTCCTGGTTCTGACTTCCCCACACCTCAGGGTCTCCACAGAGGTAAGACAGGATGCAACTCTGTAGGAAAGCTCAGGCACAGCCATTAGGAAGGCAACTAATTCCTATTCTCAGGTTTCATTCACTTTGACTCATCACAGTCTCCAGAGAATGCCTCCGCATGAGAGGTGACAACCAGAGCTTCTTGGAGGATCTCCCTAAGGATTTCACCCTTCTAGGTGTTTCTGACAGGCCATGACTGGAGCTCCCCCTCTTTGTGGTCCTCCTGGTGTCCTACATTCTGGCCATGTTGGAAAACATTGCTATCACCCTGGTGTCCCGGCTGGATCCCCAGCTCCACAGCCCCATGTACATCTTTCTCAGATACTTCTCCTTCCTGGATCTCTGCTATACCACCACCATAGTCCCACAGATGCTGGTTAACATGGGCAGCTCCAGGAAGACCATCAGCTATGGTGGCTGCATGGCGCAGTACTCCATTTTCCACTGGCTGGGATGCACTGAGTGCATCGTCTTGGCCACCATGGCCCTGGACCACTATGTGGCCATCTGTGAATGCCCTCTGGTATGCCATTATTATGCATAGCCCTCTCTGCCAGCAGCTAGTGGCTGTGGCCTGGCTCAGCAGCTTTGGAAACTCCCTTCATTCAGGTGGTGCTGACAGTGCAGTTGCCTTTCTGTGGGCAGCAGGTGCTGAACAATTTCTTCTGTGAGGTGCCAGCCATGATCAAGCTGTCGTGTGCAGACACCACCGTGAATGATGCTACACTGGCTGTGTTGGTGGCCTTCTTTGTGCTGGTGCCCCTAGCCCTCATCCTTCTCTCCTATGGCTTCATTGCCCATGCAGTGCTCAAGATCCAGTCCTCCAGGGGAAGGCACAAAGCCTTTGGGACCTGTTCCTCCCACCTGGTGGTGGTCTCCCTCTTCTACCTGCCTGCCATCTACTTGTACCTGCAGCCCCCTTCCAGCTACTCCCAAGAGCAGGGCAAGTTTATCTCCCTCTTATATTCCATAATCACCCACACCCTCAACCCCTTCATCTACACCCTGAGGAATAAGGATGTGAAGGGAGCTCTGAGGAGACTCCTGTCAAGGACCTGGAGGTTCTGCAGGAGATGAGGCTCTAAGACATGACAGTTCCTGTTGGTGACAGAAGTCTGGGCAAGCGTGTTGTGTGCTGAAGGAGTTGACACCCAAGGAGTGTTTTGAGAGATTTGAAAGCCCCCCCCCCAAGTCCCTGTCCCAACATTTCACCTTCTGTGTGGTCATAGTGCTTAACCCCACCCCTCCCAATAGTCTTTGTTCTCAGAAGCCATTTGTTTTTAGGAGTCGTTTAAACAGAATTGGTGTTCAATAAGTTATTTGTCAAATTATTTTCATTTCTAGTTTCCTAATTCTTGCTCCTTTTCATCTTCCTATTTATTCTTATTTTTCTCCCCTTTGTCTCTTTCAAATCTTCCCTCTTCCATTCTCATTACTCCTAAGGATACATTATGTGAAACTGAATCATGATCTGATATGATAATAAATTTGTTTGTCTCCACATATTTTTTGTGTTTTTTTCTTTATTTTTATATAAATTCAATTAATTAACATATAATGCATTATTGCTTTCTGAGGTAGAGGTTAGTGATTCATCCATCGTATATAACATCCAGTGCTCATTACATCACATGCCCTCCTTAATATCCATCACCCAGTTCCCCCATCCCTAAGCCCCCTCCCCTCCAGCACCCCTCAGTTTGTTCCCTATGGTTAAGGGTCTCTTATGGTTTGTGTCCCTCTCTGATTTTGTCTTTTTTTTTTCTCTTTTCCCCTATGATCTTTTAATTCTTAAATTCAACATATGAGTGAGATCATATGATAATTGTCTTTCTCTGATTGACTTTTTCGCTTAGCACACTACCCTCTAGTTCCATCCATGTTGTTGCAAATGGAAAGATTTCATATTTTTCTGGTGACTGAGTAATAGTATATATATACATACATACATATATATACTACCTCTTTATCTATTCATCTGTCGATGGACATCTGGATTCTTCCCATAGTTTGGCTATTGTGAGCATTGCTGCCATAGACATTGGAGTGCAGGTACCTCTTCAGATCAGTACATTTGTATCTTTGGGGTAAATATTCAGTAATGCTAGGTCTTGAGAAATGTCTTGAGAAACGTCCAGACTATTTTCCAGAGTGGCTGCTCCCGCTTGCATTCCCACCAACAGTGCAGGAGGGTTCCCCTTTCTGTTGTTTCCTAAGTGGTTAATTTTAGCCATACTGACTGAGGTAAGGTTGTCTCCATATTTTTAAATTCCATAAATTTTATGTGACTTTTTAAAAATTCTAAAAGTGAAGATTACTTTTCTCTTCCTGTAACTTTAGATGATGCTTCCGCCTACCCAAAGTCTGTTTTCTCATATAGGAAGTTACCCTCAATGGCCAGAAATAAGCATATTTATTATGGATGCATAAGACTCTATATTAGATTTATGGGTATAAACCAAAATAGCATAATACCTAAACAAACAATGTCTAGTTGAGAATAGAAGATATAAATACAGTCAAATTTAAGGACACTATAAGTTTAAATAATAAGTGCAAAGTCATCGTGACAGCCAACATTTGTAGAAGGCTTTGAAGATGCAGGTACTAGATTAAGTGTATTTATGTATGATATCTTGTCTAAAATATCCCCAGGAGGTAATTTTTTCCATTGTCCATATTTCCATATTTCCAATTTCCATATTTTTCCATTGTCATGTAAGAATTTGGTTATTGGAGTGGTAACGTGTTCATGGTTGTTCCAGTAACTGTTGGAACTGAGACCAGTACTAACGTCCATACTGACCACCTCCTTTAGTAGAACACAGCCACAATACTAGGACTCTGTATTTGCATTTTTGTCAAAGTTTTCCTGGCAAAGTGATACTTTTAGAAAAATACCTGAAAAGTACACACCTTATTATGTTTTCTTCATGAGTATTTCTCAGCTTTTTCCACAAAGTGTTCAGAAAAGCAGAGGACAGTGAATTTCAGAAACCTTACCAGTGCATCAAAGCACACAAAGTATTTTAAATATTTTGTTTTGTATTTAGTTATATTTAACTTATTCATTTTTATCCTGCTGTCATACATATCCCAGATACTAACATAACCTGGCAGAGAAAATAAATATAATAATAATAACAACAACAACAACAACAACAAAACAACCATATAATTAGGACAAAAGGAAAATTGAAGAAGTTTTCTTGATAGTAAAGGCAAAAAGAAAATGAAGATTGCAAAGCTATAGCATTTGATTTAAGAAATGTAGAAGAATCATGACTCTTCCCATTTTCACAACCACAAAGAAATTTTCCCCTGGGTTGCCCTCCCCAGGCAATAACTAAGCCCTTTAGAACTACTTTAGTGACATGCATAATGATGCATAAGAACTTTTTCTCCTGACTTTTCCTAATGGCACAGGTCCAGGACACAATTCAATGAGAGCAATCTGTCATGGATGCAAAAATGTCAGTCCACACATACAGCTATGTATGGATGTGACCTAATTTTAGAACACATTTGAGAGGACTGAAGACTATATTTCTCAAAACAGGTGTGCTAGCTTAAAGATGATCTCAAAGTACTTCTTATTAAAACGAGGTAAAAGTGATATTTTAGACCTTCCAAGGCAAGATCAAAGGAAATCTGGTAGTGTGCAGTTAACACAGTCTGTCTGGGTCTGTAGTTACCAGGTAGAAAGCTTAACTGCTGTTAGGTAGCCGTGCTGGGAAGACTGTGGGCAGACATTATCACCTTCCATCCTTCCTCTGTCAGGCTTCCAACCAATTCTACCACACCTGAGTGGGGCTCTCTGAGCCCCTCCTGCCCACTAGTTCAATACCACACTGTGACCTCAGTAGACACAGCATAGAATCAAAGAACTTTACAGCTGAGCTCTGCCCAAATTCCCAATGTGCAAAATGGTGAGTTATCCCAAGCTACTGAGTTTGGGGATAGTTTGGCATGCATCTGGAACACCAGAGACCCCAGAATATTCTACATCAGAGTTACATAAAAGCACAAGGTAAACATGATGAATTTTCCAGAAGCATCAATGTTATTTGATGCTTGAGAAGATATTTAAATAATTGAACTGATAATTAAATGAAAGCATGCTTCCATTATAATAAACTGAGAGAATAGATAGAAAAAATGTAGGTAAATTTTTATCATAAAAACCTAAGTTTCAAATACTTTGTGTGCTTTGATGCACTCTTCTATATTATGGTAAGGTTTCTGAAATTCACTGTCCTCTGCTTTTTTGAATACTTTGTGGAAAAATCTGAGAAATACTCATGAAGAAAACAGGATAAGGTGAGTGCTTTCCAGGTACTTTTCTAAAAGTATCACTTTGCTATGAAAACTTTGGAAATCTATTGCTCTGTACTGTGAATATAATGAGATTTTTTTTGAGGGGGTGAGTCAAATTAATTTTTATATGCTCCATGATGAATCGCCACCAGTGTAAAAAAAAAATCACATATGAAACAAAATTTCAGTTGATAAATGGAAAGGAATGATTGAAAAATCTTTATGAACCTCGTGCACACAATATATGGCTAGCTAAAATTATCTATCACATAGTATTTAGATAGAAAAAGTCTCCTGCCAGTTTATTAAATGCAAAGGCTACCAGACAATCACTTAGCTGCAGGAGCTATGGGAGGCTTTCAGACAGACTATGCACAGCTTCGTGTTGCCCATAGGGCTAGTGGTACAAGGCTGAAACGTGCCAGCTTCACATCCACAGTGGATTGTCTTCACACCTGGACTGAACCCCACAGGTGCTGCATTTCCACCCATAGTAACTTAGACTTTGTGCAACAATGACAACAGAAAGCCATTTTTATTCTTTAAGAAGAATAGACTCAATTACATTTGGCAAATTCTATCCCTGCCTTAGATGTTTAAAATCATGTTTCCAAATCAAGAAATTGAGCAGTGCCTGATAAATATTTATCACACTGAAGTTAGCCAGAAAGCCCTGAATTCCTTGGCCAAAGGTTAAGAGAGAGCTAAAATTGACATTACCTTAAAGACATTTCTAGGATATTTAAAATGTTATTGTTTTTTAAATAATGTCAAAAAGAAAAAAAAGGAAAACATTTAATAATACTTAAAATAATTATATTGTTCTATTTTCCATTTGTGAAAATTCCTAATTCTATTAATTAGTCATTGTCCAGCTTCATCCACACCATACTCCTTGTCACTGAGCTCAAGCCACAAAAAAATGAGAGTAAGCAGAAAAAGGTTTCCAGCAGTAGAGGGCACTGTTTCAGCAAGGCTTTTACAAAAGCCTAGAATCTTCCCCTTTTTTAAAAATTACTTTTACAAGAAAGGTAGCATTCCTTGAATGACTTAACTACTTCCCTGCACCACTTACTGATTTTAGCTAAAAAATCTTTTAAATTGTTTCTTGTGATAATTAGATGCATGATCACTAGAGATGAAGTGATAAGTGGTTGAAACTCCAGCCAAGATCTTTACAAGTCATTTATTGGATGCTCTAGTCAAAAATGGTCCTGTATCCACCTTCTCAAGGTGTCCAACCTGAGTAGATAGCTCTTCAAGTCAACAAAAAGAAAGCCAATATCTTCCTCATGAAAACCTGATAATAGGGGCGCCTGGGTGGCTCAGTGGGTTAAGCCGCTGCCTTCGGCTCAGGTCATGATCCCAGGGTCCTGGGATCAAGTCCTACATCGGGCTCTCTGCTGGGCAGGGAGCCTGCTTCTTCCTCTCTCTCTTTCAGCCTGCCTCTCTACCTACTTGTGATCTCTGTCTGTCAAATAAATAAATAAAATCTTAAAAAAAAAAAAAAAAGAAAACCTGATAATAATACTCTAAAAAATTCACTGACACCCACAAAGGATCTGCCTTCAGTCAATAAAGGTTTCTTACATAGTAAATACAAGTTTGTAAAACTGTCAGGTAGCTGACTTACCAGACTGTCTTGTTATAGAGTCTTTTGTCATTGGGAGATGTATGGAAAAGAGAATGACATTTACTCTAGACTTTCTTGGCACCTCTTTCTGATGTTAATTATTTAGCAGAAAAAAAAAAGTTATAATTATGTCATTCCCAGTTCATGATAAAAAACAAAATCAAGTATGCCAACTTTTTTCTTGAAGAATTACTGCTATCTTTCATGTTTCCATCATTAACAATTGTCAGATTTTTTTAAGGTTTATTTATTTATTCCAAAGAGAGAGAGAGAATGTGAGGAGAGTCAGAGGGAGAAGGAGAGAGAGTCCAAAGCAGACACCACTCAGAGCATAGAGCCTGATACAGGGCTTGATCCCACAACCATGAGCTCATGAACTGAACACTGTGTGAGCCACCCAGGCACCCTAATCATCAGATGCTTTTTTAAAATCAGTAAAGTACACAAATTTGATCATATCTTTCTTTTTCTCTATTTATCCTTTATTGAAATATAATAACATAGTATTATGTTCGTTTAAGTTGTACAATATAGTGATTCAACAATTCTATACATTTCTTAGTGTTCATCATGACAAGGGTCTTCTTTTCTTCTTCTTTTTTTTTTTTCTTTTTAAATTTCTTTTCAGCGTAACAGTATTCATTGTTTTTGCACCACACCCAGTGCTCCATGCAATTCGTGCCCTCTCCAATACCCACTACCTGCTTCCCCCAACCTCCCACCCCACCCCTTCAAAACCCTCAGATTGTTTTTCAGAGTCCAGAGTCTCTCATGGTTCACCTCCCCTTCCAATTTCCCCCAACTCCATTCTCCTCCCCATCTCCTCTTGTCCTCTATGCTATTTGATATGCTCCACAAATAAGTGAAACCATATGATAATTGACTCTCTCTGCTTGACTGATTTCACTCAGCATAATCTCTTCCAGTCCCATCCATGTTGCTACAAAAGTTGGGTATTCATCCTTTCTGATGGAGGCATAATACTCCATAGTGTATATAGACCACATCTTCCTTATCCATGTGTCCATTGAAGGGAATCTTGGTTCTTTCTACAGTTTGGAGACCATGGCCATTGCTGCTATAAACATTGGGGTACAGATGTCCCTTCTTTTCACTACATCTGTATCTTTGGGGTAAATACCCAGTCGTGCAATGGCAGGGTCATAGGGAAGCTCTATTTTTAATTTCTTGAGGAATCTCCACACTGTTTTCCAAAGTGGCTGCACAAACTTGCTTTCCCACCAACAGTGGAAGAGGGTTTCCCTTTATCCACATCCTCTCCAACACACGTTGTTTCCTGTCTTGCTAATTTTAGCCATTCTAACTGGTGTAAGGTGGTATCTCAATGTGGTTTTAATTTGAATCTCCCTGATGGCTAGTGATGATGAACATTTTTTCATGTGTCTGATAGCAATTTATAAGTCTTCGTTGGAGAAGTGTCTGTTCATATTTTCTGCCCATTTTTTGAAAAGATTGTCTGTTTTGGGTGTGTTGAGTTTGAGGAGTTCTTGATAGATCCTGGATATCAACCTTTGTCTGTACTGTCATTTGCGAATATCTTCTCCCATTTCGTGGGTTGCCTCTTTGTTTTCTTGACTGTTTCCTTTGCTCTGCAGAAGCTTTTGATCTTGATGAAGTCCCAAAAGTTCATCTTAGCTTTTGTTTCCTTTGCCTTTGGAGACATATCTTGAAAGAAGTTGCTGTGGCTCATATCAAAGAGGTTACTGCTTATGTTCTCCTCTAGGATTCTGATGAATTCTTGTCTCATGTTGAGGTCGTTCATCCATTTTGAGTTTATCTTTGTGTGCGGTGTAAAAGAAGGGTTGAGTTTCATTCTTCTACATATAGCTGTCCCGTTTTCCCAGCACCATTTATTGAAGAGACTATCTTTTCCACTGTATATTTTTTCCTCTTTTGTCGAAGATTATTTGACTATAGAGTAGAGGGTCCATATCTGGGCTCTCTACTCTGTTTCACTGGTCTGTGTGTCTGTTTTTAATGGCAAATGTCTTCTTAATCCCCTTCACCTTCTTCACCCATCCTCCCACCCCACCCCCCTCTGGTAACCATCAGTTTGGTCTCCATATTTAAGGTCTGTTTCTTGGTTTGTCTCTCTCTTTTTCTCCACTTGCTTACTTGTTTTGTTTCTTAAATTCTACATACGAGTGCCTTTCTCTGACTAAATGATTTCTCTTAGCCTACTACCCTCTGGGTCCATTCCTGTTGTTACTAATTGATCTTATTCTTGGTCACAGCTGATATTAATTTAATAAGATATTATTGCAGCTTTATTTACTAGCCAAGATATGGAAGCAGCCCAAATGTCCACAAAGAGATGAATGGACAAAGAAGTGATATATATTCATCATCTTCTTCCTTTTAACCTCCCATCCCCACAATAGACAAAGCCTTCCTTGAAAAACTAAAATTAACTGTCAGGATTTCTCCTAGTTGCCTATTTCCTTACTCCCACCTTCTGAAACCTCACTTAATCATCTCTTGACAGGTACACACTTGATTCTCAAATGTATTTTTTATACCCGTGCCCTATACTATCACAGTGCCAGCTATAAAGCTATTCTTTTGACAGCAAGTTGACCCCTCTGTACTCCTCTTTCTGATGCGAAGTTGGGACTTGAGCAAAAATGATTTTGCCTGTCAGCTGCTTCCTGTAAATACATCCTGTGGGAAGTTCCTCAGTCAGTCTGCCAGGCTGGAAAGGAGAGAAGATGTTCTCCGTCTGGCTTCCCTTTGTCCTTCGATGCTTCTACAGTGAGGTTTCCTCTCCCTGCCAGTAACAGCTGACTCCACTTGCACACCTGCAGGACCAGCACTTCACACCACCAGCAGCCCAGCAGCACTCTCCTGGGACCCTCCTCGAAACACCCACATTCTCATAAAGCCCACTACCTGTTTGCTGAAGTCATTCCCCCCATAAAACTTCTGAGTTGTCTTTCTTTTCAGAGACCCAACCTCTAATTCCCCACAATCTTTATGTTAAATTCCTTCAGTTGAAACAAGTGGTCTAGTTTCTGTCACATGGCTATGTTCTGACTGATACACCTGTTTATTATTTAGATGCTGATATCACTTCTCTAGATTACCAAAAGGTATGACTGGTACCTAACAACCCCTTAATTAGAATATACAGCATTTTAGGGAGCAGAAAGATGCTTAATGAAAGTGAGTTCACAGTCCTAGAGACATTCTTGTCCTCCAGGAATCAATGCTAATAATTCCTAAAATGAGGCTTATGTGTCTATTAAGGTAATTCTCAATACAACTAAACAACAAATCATTAAGTGGAAAGCAGATACCTTTTGCTCATTCATGGTCACAGAATGAACTTTTCTATCCTGGGAGGTTGTGTTCCAGAGACTCCACTCCAAACTAAGTCCCCTAATTTCCTGAGCATGTTGCCCACTAGAAGGGAAACTGAAATTGAGTCTTTAACCCATTACCTTATTTCTGACATTTACCCCTCAAAGATAATGAGAAGAGAAACAGATGAAAATAGACCTTATTGCATTCTTGGCAGCACTTCGAATGCAATAGCTGTCCTTTTAAATCTCAAAGTATTGAACTGATACAGACATAATTATTAATTGCATTTTTGCACAAAAAGGAAAATGGAGTGACTTGTGCATGGTAACAAGGTGAGTTAAGTGCTTGGGGCCCTGCATGCTTGCTGATCAATCATCCACCCCCAGTTAGGTGTCCAACAATCCAATCCAGTATAGACACAAGCTGTCGAGTTACCACAGAGCCCACAGGTGGAAGGGTCTCAGTCCCATGGAACCACAAGTTCAAGGGTCCACCAATAATTTGGAAGGATTAAGCTATCAATTCTGGGTTTCCCACAGAACATCCTTCAAGTTCAATGAATAGTGGAACTCACTGAAAAGTGCCATGCTTGTAAGGACCATTTTTTTTTATAAAGGATACAACTCAGAAGCAGCCGAGTGGGAGAGATGCACAGGGCAAGGTCAGCTTTAGGGTGGGGGACACAGAGCTTCTATGCCCTGTCCCTTCCCAGCTCATCAGTGTGTAGAGCTCTGCCAAACCAGAACTCTCAACTTATCCATCACAATAACTTGAAATAAAGAGAACCAGAAAGCATGAGAGGGGGCAAATCCATCCACTGGGGAAGTGAAGAGTGTCCCTGTGGGACCCAAGCTTTATGAGCCTGGAGTGTGAGAGCTGCAGTTTCAGGGGGACATAGGGAAGAGACAGACCTCCATCCCTGCACATCCAATCATGAGGCTCCCATAGTGGCACATCACCATGCTCCTGCTGAGGAAAGGCTCAACACCTCAGCTGAAGGGCTTGTAGTAAATCCCAGGAGCTCAAAGGTCTCCAAGAAATCAGTCCCTTTGAGACAAGAGTTCCCCCTGTAGGTAGAGGTTCATAGTGGTCTCTGGTTCCACTCCAGCAATCCAGAAGACTGGAGGGCCTTGGTTTCTTCCATCCTGATGCTCAGCTCCCAGTGGGCACAGACTTAAAGGAAATCCGTGATCCACATGTTCTCCAGAGGTCCTGGCTGACCTGCAGTCACCAATGCTCCCCTCAAACTCAGCTTGCTTACCCTTCATGGCTGCTTCATTGCTCCAATTAAAGGTGAATGAGGTTTTTGGAGAGGGAGGCTGAGGATACACAGTTGGGCTTCCACCTTCCAGGACTCTCCCCAAGCTCTGTATACCAGATTTGAGAGGCACCACCCTCTCCACTCTTCAGATTGCAATGTTTAATTAAGCAGCATTTCTTAAAGAAAGAAAGAAAGAAAGAAAGAAAGAAAGAAAGAAAGAAAGAAAGAAAAGAAAAGGTACAAACCACTCTGTGCTGTTCCCAGTTCTCACCAGTGTCCTTCACTTGCTGGAAATGTAAGTCATGAACATAGCGTAAGCGGCAAACATTTTCTGGGAGATACCAGGGACTCAAAGAGGCCCCTGGTGGGAGGAGGAGGAGCCAGCCCTGTTCAGAAAGGCAATGTGGCATTCCTCCGGCACCAAACTGAGAAGTGGTGTTTTAAACATGAGCTTTATGTGGAAGGACAACAGAGCAAGCTACCACCACCGCTGCTTGTGTTAGAGCAAGAGGATGGAAATTCCAGCCACGTGGGACCCGCTCTCAGAACAGGCACTGGATGTCTGTCATGGCCTGTTGCAGTCTGGGAAAATGCCCCATGTCTGAGCAGAACACTGCCCTAACTTAATGCAAACCCCTGGTCTCCTTCATCTCTACCTACTCGTCCTACACTGATGACAATTCTACTTCCAGTTACCCAGGAAATTGGTCAACTTCTCTTTGGTTTCACTGGTCTATTTGCACCAATATCACCAGGGCATTGTTTTTTTCCTGGTTTTCTTAAGACAGAATTAGTATATAGCATCCATTGTATAACTTTAGGTATACCACATCACATAATCATTTGACATATGTATATATTTCAAAATGATTACAATAAGATTAGTTAACGTTCCAGCACCACACAGAGTTAGTTTTTTTTTGTTTTTTTGTTTTTTTTTTTTTTCCCTTGGGATGAGCACTTTTAACTCTACTCATCTCAGGACTTTCAAAGATGCAGTCCAGTCTTGGGAACTATAGTCACCATGCTGAACATTACGACCCCATTGTTTACAATCTCTCTCTGGAGGCTTGAACCTGTGATCATGAGGTTTTAGAGGCTGTGGCATTATGGAAGGTATAACATCTGGTAAGGAAAATCTCCTAGGCTTCTTATTCTCCTTTAAAACAATGTCTACCAGGGCACCTGGGTGACTCAGTGGGTTAAGCCTTTGCCTTCAGCTCAGGTCATGATCTCAGGGTCCTGGGATTGAGCCCCACATCGGGCTCTCTGCTCAGCGGGGAGCCTGCTTCCCCCCTCTCTCTGCCTCTGCTCTGCCTACTTCTAATCTCTCTCTGTCAAATAAATAAGATCTTAAAAAAAAAAAAAACAGTGTCTACCATGTATTGTATGGATCATTGGGTGTGGTGCATAAATAATGAATCTTGGAACACTGAAAAATTAAGTTAAATTTTAAAAAAAGTATGTCTATCTAAATTATACAAACAGTATACATACAAACAGTATATATATATTTCATATATATATATATATATTTCATATATATATATATATATATATATATATATATGAGAACATCAGGCTGTGCACCATATGTATACACAATGTTTGTCAATCAGTCCTCAATAAAGCTGTGGGGAGAGTGTCCCCATCTTCTTCTCTCACCATGCCATTTACCACCTTTGATTAGTTTTCTTTCCAATTGTTCTTAATGTTTGTTCCTCCTCACAGAATGTTCTGTGATGGTAGAGGCTTATTGTTTTGCCTTTAGAGCAGTGCCCTGCATGTACAAACTCTTGTCACCTGAACAAATGAATGAAGAGTTTGGCCGGTCAGGTTCCAGTGGCAAAGATCAAAGACACATTGCTGACTAGGGCTCAGTTCATAGCTTCCTCATTTATGAAACATGCTGGTGATGACAGCCGCCTCACAGAATAATCCTGATTTATGCTGGCAATGATAGCCAACTACAGGCTGAGACTGATTCATGCTGGTAACGATAGTCACCCACAGTCTAATCCTGATTCATGATGGTGATGATAGTCACCTACAGGCTAATCCTGATTCATGCTGGTGATGATGCCCACCTTACAGACTAATCCTGATTCATGCTGACAATGATAGCCACTTCACAGGAAAATCCTGCTTCCTGCCGTTGATGATAGCCATCTCACAAGTTAATCCTGGTTCCTGTACTTAACACAGTACTTCCATGTTGTATATGAAACAAGAAGAAAAGGAAGTAAATATGAAACCCATGGAAACAGAAATTAGGAAAGAAGCCAGTTATTGAACACCTCCTATATTATTGTTCAAGACTGGAGCTTTACAAACATCTTTAAAAAATTACTAAAAATATATATCTTTGCATCTCCTTTTTACATGTTTAAAGAGTATGAGAGAGTGTGATTTAGATGAGTCAAGATTGCACAGCAAATAAGCAACTCACTGGGGACATGTCCACCACTCCCACTGAGCTAATTTTCTCAAAGGAGGACAATGGTGTCCTTTCCTCAGAATCACTTTAAGTTCCCACTTAAAATGTTGTCTCATGGGTGTGGTGTATAAAGAATAAATCTTGGAAAACTGATAAAAAATAAAATTAAATTAAGATGTTAAAAACAAATAAAATAAAATAATAAAATATAATCTTGCCTCCTATATCAATACCAGAGCAGCAGAACTCTGCTGAATTCACAGTCTTCCTGCCCATGGGGCTCCACTGCTGCTTTCCTGAGGTGCCCCAGGAGGAAGCAAAGGGAGCAAAGATAGCACAGAGAATCAAAAGCAGAGTAGGAAAGTGGGACCAATGCCATGGAGTGTAGACTTTATGACATGTCAAGGTTGGGCAGAAAGATAAGGCAGAGGAAGGACTAAAAACATCCTTGTTAATGCATCTGCCCCATCGCTCCCCAAATCTCCATGACACAAGTCGTGGTCACCCTCTTCCATGCTCTATCAGCTGTCCCACCACTAAGTGTCCTCATCCACATCAGGGAAAGGCAGGGGCTTCAAGAAGAATTTCTACTGTTGCAAAAACATCACAACCGAGCTACCATGTCATATCCAATTTAAAAAGAGATAAAACTACATACAAAAATTAAGAAGTACTTTGGGGAGGGTATGTGCTATGGTGAGTGCTGTGAAATGTATAAACCTGATGATTCACAGACCTGTATCCCTGGGGATAAAAATACACTACATGTTTATAGAAAAATTTAAAAAATTAATAAAAAAATCAAGGACTAAATCTTGAGGCAGCAAAGTGTATTGAGATAACTATCTCTTATAGTTGTAACTATAAATAAGGCTTAAAACAATAGTGTTGGGGCGCCTGGGTGGCTTAGTGGGTTAAGCCGCTGCCTTCGGCTCAGGTCATGATCTCAGAGTCCTGGGATCGAGTCTCAGCAGAGAGCCTGCTTTCCTCTCTCTCTCTGCCTGCCTCTCCATCTACTTGTGATTTCTCTCTGTCAAATAAATAAATAAAATCTTAAAAAAAAAAAACAGTGTTAGTGAGATGTAATTGGATACCATATAATCCATCCATGTAAAATGTAGAATTGATGAGTTTTAGAATACTCACACAGTTGTAAATCCATCATGAAATTTCAGAATCTTTTACCTTTAAGAAAATCCACTCCTATTTAGGCATCACCCCCAAACCTCCATTCTACCACACAAAACTCCAGCCCTGGCCATCACCCCCAAGCCTCCATTCCATTACACAGACACCCAGCCCTGGGTGTTACCCCCAAACCCCTATTCTACCACACATGTACACACACCCACAGCCCCAGGCATCACCCCCATCCTACATTCCACCCCCGGCCCTAAGCAATCAGCTACTTTCTGTGTCTATAGATTTACTTATTTAGGACATTTCTGTAATATTCTGATAAGTGTTTTTCATTCCTGTGATTTCTCATGCCCTTGGAGCTTCACTACTGAGGCTGAAGCTTCTGTTCATTCAGTGGTGCAAAAAAAATCATTCTTTACCCTGACCGTTATTTCTAAGCACCTACACAGAGTACCTTTTCACAATTATTTGTGGTCGGGGATGTACAGGACTCCAGGGTGTGGCTCTGAAGCTGGCATCTGTGGGGTGCCTCCCTCAGCTGGGATTATCTGGCCAATTCTGTCCTGCAGAATCCAACTCAGGGGCCCTGACTTGCTGTGGTGCTCTCTGATGGCTGCTAGAAAAAGGACACCTGTTCAAACTTTTCAAACCCAGGACTCCAGAAGCAGAAAACAAAACCCAACAGGAAATTGATGTGGGAAAAAAAGGCAGAAGGAAATGTAGATAAAATTAAATGTCCTTCTAACATGCAGTCCATTAACAAATACTTGAGGCAGGCAGAATATCATGCTCCTTCATGAAGCTCCCAAGTCTGTTAGTGCCTCTCTAGAGGGAAAACCCACCTCAGCTTGACCACATCCAACCCTCCAGGATCCTGTGAGTCTTTATTTGAAACCTCTTTCCTTTACCCCCACCCTTTACCCCACCTCAACCCCAAGGTATCGAATCAGATGCTCCTCACAATCATGGGATAGCAGCTTTTCCTGCCCATGAATCCCATCCCCTTACTTTAATAAAACCACCTTTTTGCACCAAAGCCATCTCAAGAATTATTTCTTGGCTGTTGGCTTTGGACCCCAACACCAGTATTCAAAAAACCCATCAAAATGTCCACTTTCCATCACTTCCTCTCCCATGTCAGGAGCCTTTCCACAGAGTCCTGTTCCCCCTCACTACCTTCATTCCTTTCAAGGGACTTTTCATCTTTTACCTTCTCTTTTCCAGCCCCCAAATATAGTCTACTTATGGCTGATGTTTCCTGAGAGGCCCCAGCAGTGGAGCACACAAAGAATGAGGCAAAGACCCGCATGAAGTCACTGTAAACCATGCCAGAGACAAGAGGACTGGAGAGACAGAAGCCTTAGCTGTACAAATGGCTGCAAAATTTACATTCACTGTCAGATGCAGTCTCTTCTCAGACATTAATCATCAGTATTATTAGCAATCCACATGAAACAATAACCACAGCAAGATCTCAAGTGTCAATGGGCAGACAACTAATCCTCTCACCCAAGGCCAGAGGGTTAAAGAAGATAAAGCCAAGTATCTAAAAGGCAAAATCATGTTCTCAATCTTCAACAGCTAGTTGGTAAAAACTTACAAAATATTGTTTTGCTTTTTAAAAACACAATATTGACCATATAGCATAATGTGATTTTTGTTTTTTGTACAATTTTATCTTTGTGATGGTAAGTAGAAGAAAAAAGTGAAAACCTAATGACTGATTTGCCCCCTTGATTATTTCAAGCCTGTCATTTTCTCTTCACCTTTAGGGGGGGAAATGAACATAGATGGTTGAGTTTGCATATGACCTCAGGAACACACATAAAATCATGACAGTGACTACTATGGGGACAGAGGATATATAATATTTAGTATTATGAATGTTCTTATACAAGTACACATAAAATTTAGAATAAATAACATAAGAAATCCTTTCCCCTGGATCTCAGGGTCTGTTCTGCACATCTTCGTCTTTTGTCCATGAGGAGAAAAATACTGCATTTTCAACACAGACCTTGGGCAGAGGAAACCATGACAGGGAACCAGGCTGAGGACAAGACTCCAAAGACCCACAGGATTTATTGAGGCTTATGTTGACAGAATTCCTTTATGAACAAAAAAAGTCAGGTATAAGCAGCTTTGAAGAAAACCCCATGGGTCCCCATCACTGATCTTTCAGAGCAGGTGCAAATAAGCTCCAAGGTGACAGAGAACTCACCACAGAGGACACTCAGATGAAAGGCTAATTTTCATCTGGGAAGCAGTCCCAATGGCCTCATCAGCCAAGGGGAGTCTTTCTGGGATAGGCAGAAAATTTCCAGGGCCATTATTTCTCCTTGATTCTGTGCACCAAGATGCTAATAAAAGCATGTCTCCAATCCCAGGCCCTCGTCACAGCTATGGTGTTCTGGATGTCATTTACCTTGCTGCTCATGTGGTAACCAAACCTGGGCTGAAATACCATACCTTAAAATGCTGTGAGAAGGAAGTGGGTACCTAAGTGATGTCTTTGGGAATGGCGAGGATTTGATAGACTCAGGGAGGGAAAGAGAAAGGAACACATTCCAAGCACATACTCAAAAAGGGTTGAGATTAGTGTATGTGTTTTCCCTGCTCAACAGTTCTCTGCATTTTCAGGAAATTCAGAAACTGGTATCTGTAGTTAAGGGTAGAGCAATCTGGTATTTGCTCTGAGGGTCCAATGTCAGGGACTCGCACAGCATGTAGACATATAGCTTAGCCAACTGCCACAGAAGAATGAAAATGAAAATGGGATTGGGCATGAATTTACATGAGTAAAAGTGGAAAAGTAAGATGCATTTATTTTGTCAATAATATTTCATATTGATTTGATTAAATGCTAAATTATTTAATATGTTAATATTTTTAAAATTAATAACAAAAACTATAGGAGGTATGCATTGACAGTGCAAAGAAAGAAGAAAAAAAGAAAGAAAGAAGAAAAAGAAAGAAAGAAATGGATGGATAGTGTCCAAACTCATTTTATGAAGCAACCATTAGCTTGATCCAAAAAGCAGACAAAGATCCCATTGGAAAGGAGAATTACAGACCAATAAACTTGATGAACAGGAATGCCAAAATACTCAACAAGATACTAGCCAATAAGATCCCAGGGAATGTTAAAAGAGCTATTCATGATAAAAGGAGATCAATTCCTGGGATGCAAGGAAGGTTTAACATTGACAAGTGCATTGATGTGATCATATTAACAAAAGAATGACAAGAACCATATCATCCTCTCAACTGATGCAGAAAAATCATTTGGCAAAATAAAACATCCTTTCCAGATGAAAACTCCTCAAAATACAGGGTTAGAAGGCACATGTTTCATTAAAGCCATCTCTGAAAAACCCACAGCAAATGTCATTCTCAAAGGGAAAGATCTGAGACCTTTACCCTTTGGGTCAGGAACATGACAGGGATGTCCATTCTCACCACTTTTGTTCAACAGAGTATTAGAAGTCCTAGCCTCGGCATTTGTACAACAAAAAGGAAATGGATTCAAATTGGCAAAGAAGTCAAACTCTCTCTTTGCATATGACAATATACTTTATGAGGAAGACCCAAAAGACTCCACCCCTAAATTCCTTGAACTCTTACAGCAATTCAGCAACATGAAGGGCTCAAAATGAATGCACATAAATCAGTTGCTTTTCTATATACTAACAATCTGAATGGAGAAAGAGAAAGTAAGGCTTCAATTCCATTTACTATAGCATTCAAATCCATAAGATACTTATTAATAAACCTAATCAAAGAGGTCAAGGATCTCTACTATAGAAACTACAGAACACTTATGAAGGAAACTGAGGAAGACACAAAAAGATGGAAAAACTTCTATGCTCATAGATTGGAAGAAAAATCATTGTGAAAATGTCTAAGCTGCCCAGATCAATCTACACATTCAATGCAATCCCTATCAAAATAACCTTGATATTCTTCCCAGAGCTAAAACAAAAAATCCTAAAATTTGTATGTAGCCAGAAAAACCCCTAATTGCCAGGGGATTATTGAAAAAGAAAACCAAAGTTTGGGGCATCACAATTCCTGTTTGGAAGCAAGTTTACAAAGCTATGTTCATTAAGACAGCATGGTAGTGACACAAAAACAGACATATCGCTCAATGGAATAGAATAGAGAGCCCAGAAGAAAAAAAAAAACAAAAAAACCTTTGACTCTATAGCCAACTGATCTTGAATAAAGCAGGAAAGAATATCCAATGGAAAAAAAAGGCAATGTCTTTGATAAATGATGCTGGGAAAATTGAACAGTCACATGCAGAAGGATGACACTGGTCCATTCTCTTATACCACATCTAACAAAAAATCCAAAATGGATGAAATACCTCAATGAGAGAGAGGAATCTTTCAAAATCCTAGAAGAGAACCCCAGGCAGCAACCACTTGAACCTCAGCCACAGTAACTTCCTGCAACACAGATCTTTAAAGGCAAGGGAAACAAAAGCAAAAATGAACTATTGTTTCTCAAGATAAAAAGCTTCTGCACAGCAAGGTAACAATCAACATAACTTCTGATTGGGAGAAGATATTTGCAAATGATATATTCTATAGGGAATTAATAGCCAAAATAAAGAAAAAAGTTATACATGAGAGATGCAATATTCAAAATCTGAATAAATATATTTGTTTACCCTCTGAATAAATGTAACTCAACTATTAAAACAGCTACACAAATTATCAGAACTTGTTTCTAAATTTTTCCTATAGATATGATAAGCAATTGTTATTTTAATGTTACTCATATCTCAGTGAAAGAGACATGAGAATTGTACTCACTTCTCACATTGAGTTTATGCGTGAATATACTCATAAAACACCAAGTATTCTCCTTAATCTCCAAAGATGTCCCCAGATCATGATTCTTGTTTAGTCTTTATGGAGTTCTCTAAAATGGCAAGAGAAGAGATGAGAGAAAAGTATACACAGTGGTAAGAAAAATAGTTTATTCAGAAAAATGACTTCATTGATAGGATGATGGGAGGACCGATATCAGCGTGAGAAACCAGTAAGTTTGTAACTATGCACAATAACAAAGGGTACATATCTTATGGGTATTTTTATTGTTACTTATCATTTAAATGCTTAAGATAATTTTTATTAGAATTAATAAACCATTTAATAAAATATTAGAATTAACAATTGATAGATTTTTAAAAGAATTTATTTATTTATTTGACAGAGAGAGATCACAAATGGGCAGAGAGGCAAGCATAGAGAGAGAGGGAGAAGCAGGCTCTCCGCTGAGCAGAGAGCCCAACTCAGGGCTCTATCTCAGGACCCTGAGATTATGAGCCAGGCTGAAGGCAGAGGCCTAACCCACTGAGCCACCCAGGCACCCCAACAATTGATAGATTTAAGCATTTAATTAACAATGGCCAAAGGAAAACCTTATTTTACTAAAGTCTATTAAAATATACATATTTTATAGATTTTATGTATTTCATATTTTCATATAGATATATAAATGTTAAAAAGCAAATAAATTTTTACATACTTGTGTGTTTAAAAAAAAAAGAAGCTCTCTTTAAGCCTTAGACAAAATATTATAGAATTCTTGAAAGAATTGTTGTTGTATCTTGTATTCTACTGTAAAATGGTAGTAAATATAGTGGAATTGATATTTTAATCAATGGCTGACATCTACAATCATCAATGTACTTCTTTTCTCTATTTATGGTAAAATAAACTAAGGTCTACACTTAATACTATATTCATGTAAATATGGTCACTAAATAATTATAATTCTCTGACAAAATACATAACACATCTATGAATGGTAATGGACCTGCAAATGTGAGAATTTGTCCAAACCAAGTTATTTTTAGTAAAATAATTGAATTTGAAAAAGACATATTATCACTGACTGGTATAGCTAAGATGAGATAAGTGAAAAGTTCCTATGGTTTAAATTAATTCCTAAGACTATGATCTTTTAGAAAATGTGGGTATTGGATTTTTGTGTTTTTCCCCCCTTTCCTTCTTAATCAAGACTGTAGTGTTGTAAATCTGCCTCACAAAATACATCCTAAGAATGTTTATTTAAAACAACAACAACAACAAAAAAAAACCCCTAAGACTCCCCGTTATTTCCAGTGTCCCGTTATTCCTGGTGCTGTCATGCACCCCTTCCATTTCCCCACCAGTCCCATCATCTGCAGGTAAAGGCTCCACCTCTCCCGCCCCAGCGAGCCAGGCTCCAGAGTAAGAGCTGCAGGTCAATGGCCGTGCTGGGGTCCAGACCTGGAGGAGCCCCTGGCTGCTGGGAGCAGGGCAGCCTCCCACCCATGGCCCAGAAGGAAGAGCTTCTGCGGTTACGCCTAAAGTCAGGCTATCTCGCGGAGAAGGAGGTGCCCTGGGAGGGGGGATGCTGCCAAGATGGGGTAGGCTGCCGCCGCTGACAAGGAAGCTGCCCTGGTCACCTGTTGGATGTCTCCCCTAAAGGCCAGGGACCAATCCTTCACTAACCCAGCAGTGAGAGAACCCAAGAAACAAGAAGAAGCACTTTTCCTTTCAGAAGTCTTTCTGGTGGAGGGGCTTCTTCAGGAAGAGCAGCGAGGACGCAGGAGAGCAGGAGAGGCTTGGCGGGCGGGGGGGGCGGTGATGGTGGTGGCAGGAGACCCTCCACTGAATGCCAGGAGGACCAGGCCTCCAGGGCCAGGGACACAGCTTCTGCTGCCACAGAGATGGGGCTGGCTTCTGGGTGGAGCAGGTGGCGGGCCAGGGCCAGGCGGGAGAGGGCAGCGAGGGAGGAGGTGGAAGCTGGGGCAACCCACAGGAGCCCAACATCAGAAAGGAGCGGATTGGTCAGCTTGGTCAGCCTGCCCAGCCGCTGCACTGGAGACCCAATGAAGTACAGTCCTGAAACGCCCCCAGTGGCTCAGCAGAGGAAAAGGTTACCTGATTGTTGAGATAATCCAGGAACTTTTCTCCCTCTTTGTTGCAGGAGTGCCAGCTACTGGTTTTGAAGAACTTGTCTACAAATAGAGATCGATTTTAAAGTTTTGTATTGTGTTGTTTTGGTTTGTTTGTTTGTTTGTTTGTTTTTACTTTTTATTAAGTGAAGAACTTGTTTGTCTCCTTCCCTACAGATTCCCTCATAAAGTTCTCTGTTACTACCATTCCAACAGGTCAAGGAAAGTTTAAACAGCTTCCTCTGCCTTGGTTCTCCTTTTTTGTTTTTGTTTGCATCAGTTTAAAGGTTTTTGCATACTTTGCATCTTTATTCAAAAACATAAATTTTATCTATGTGCAGGCCCATATATGAAGGAAATGGGTGGGCCCAAAGGGATAGGATTATTTTTTTAGCACAAATTTTGCCCTATTTTACTGCTTTCTGTATTTAATATGGTATTAAAAAAATTGTCTTTGGGGAATCTGGGTGGCTAAGTCAGTTTAAATTCTGCCTTAGGCTCTGCTCATGATCCCAGGCCCCTGGTAGTAAGCCCTGCATCTGGCTCCCTGGTTGGAGGGGTGCCTGCTTATCCTTCTCCTGCTCCTTTTGCTTGTGCTGTCAAATAAATAAATATAATCTTTAAAAAAAGTTAACTTAAAAAATAAGCAATAATAAAAACATAAAATAAAAATGTATTTGCCTATCACTAACTTTCCAGTAGAGTAATAGTTAGATCTGTGATAGCAAAGTAGGATGCTTTGCGAAAATCAATGAGTGTTTTGAAACTTTTTGGGAACAATGTCTTTGATAAATCCAAAGATGATATGTGTATGGATAAAAATGTATGATGGTAACTGTTGATTTTAGTAGCAATAGTGAAGATAGTAAAAAATGTCACAATTAGTGTGCATGGGTCACTCAAGCCATTCAGATTTGACATATCCAGTATAAATTATATAATTCAGTCTTGTCATTTATATATATGGTGCATATATATATATATATATATATATATATATATATATATGGTGCACAGCTTTATTTAAGATACTTACACTTTTCAATAATCACTACAAAGCACATATCCACCAATTCATTTAGCTTGTGTGTGTGTATGTGTGTGTGTGTGTGTGTGTGTGTGTACGAATACTACCAACTGGTGAGATCTCCATTAACAGAAAATTTCCAATATACAATTTTGTTGACTATATATAAATTACTCTAAATAGAACTTATTCAACACGTATGCTGGAAACAGCAATTCACCCACATCTTCCCATTTCTCCCTGCCTTCAGTTACTGATAATTGCCATTCTACTCTTTACTTTTAAAGATGGACTATTGAATTTCATATACAATTGTAATTATTGTAAGTGTTTGTCTTTCTGTGTTTGGCTTATTTCACGTCTCTTAATGTCCTCCAGGTTCATAAATTTTACTCTTATTTCGTTTTTCCATTTATTTGTCAATGAACATGTAAAATTAATTTCCATATTTTATCCATTATGAGTCACACTACAATAATGATTACAAGAGTAAAGTATAGGGAGAGACAAGATGGCAGGGAAGTAGGAGGAGGCGCCCTTTAAACCTGTACCCTAAAGTGAGCTGATTACCTTCCAAAGAACTCTGATCACCCACAAAATCAGCCTGAGATCAGAATTATAAATGTCTGGATCCCTACAGGAGCAGAAGACGCCAGTGGGCAGGTAAAGCAGAGTGGGAAATTTGGACTAATATTGGAAGATAAACAAAAGGGGGAGGATGCCACCAGAGGCGACCCATTGGAAAGTAATATCCCAATATGAGAGTTCCCTGCCTCTGGGGACCAGCATTAACTCGGAGACCGGTAGAAAGCACTCAAAAAGAGCAAAAGATCACCGCGGGGGGTGGGGGGGAGGAGCAAGAATTGAGGGAATTGGGACATTAGGGAGAGGAGTTTAAGTTCTCAGACCCGGGACAGTCACCCCTGGTGCAGAGCCAGAGTGCGCCAGAAAAACCAGGTCTTGGTCCCTGAGCCACCAGCATGCCTGAGAGCGAGTGGGGTCTGTCTCCCTTGAGCAGCTGGGAGCCTCGCTGTCCGGCAGAAACAGCCTTTTTGCAGTCCCCACCTGTATGCCATGCCAGGCTATCAGAGTCCGAGCTGCACCCTGCACCCTCCCCTTAGAGAGGTGCACACAGGCGCCAGCCCAGTGCTCTCAAACCCAGAAAGACCAGGGCCTCCCAGTCCCGGCCAGCACGAAAATCTCAGTGTTAGATCACTGCTTGGAACCTCTCTGGCAGTCTAGAGCTGCTCAGACAGCTGCTGCTGCTGCTGTGGTTTTAGGTACAAGCCAAAAATCCTGCATCCCCAGGGATCACAACTCAGAACCTGCTCTGCCAGAGGCCAAGGGGAAATTTAATTGGGCTCTGCAGCCAGATGTAGGCTCAAGGCGAGAGAGAAAAAAAAAGTGAACAAACATAAAAACCTCCAGAGAACAAAAGCCTGAAAAAACCAATTTCCTCAGAGCCCACCCCCTTGAGGGGGGCAGGAGGACTTAACTCAGAGAACATCATTGAAAACTCACGGGGCAGGCCCCTCCCCCAGAAAACCAACCAGGAAAGAAAAAAAAAAGAAAAGAAAAAGACTACAAGAGAACAGCCACCACTACTTCATAGGACAACTTTTATTTTTAATTCATTCCCACTATTCTGGCTCATTTTTTTATATAGATATTTTTTTTAACCTATTTACCACCACAATGAGATGTCCAGTACATCAAATTCCATAATAACCTTCTAACCTGAATTTTTGATACATACACCTGTGTTTTCTTTCACATTTCTATTTTTTAAATTTCTTTTTTTTAAATTTTAGTTTAGTTTAGTCTAGTTTATTCCTTTTTTATTTTAGTTTAGGCCAGTGTATTTCTTTTTTATTTTTATTTTCTAATACTCATATAGAGTTAAACTTCAATGTAATCTCCTTTTCCCAATCAATGCTACCCCCATAGGGAAACCAATTTTTAATCCCCCTTTATCTTAGGAAAGTTGAGTTCTTTAACAAAGATATCAAGATGCATCCAGGAAGAATCAAACCAACCTTCCTCAACCACACTGAGAATTTATAACCACTCTCCCATCTTTTTCTTCCACCAGTACTTCTGTGTTTTTGTGTTTGTCCTGATAGTATATAAATCTTGCACTTGGGGTTCTTTTTGACGAGTTCTTCCTTTATTTGCATGCTCATACAGAAACTAAGTTTATTATTTTTTCTTCTTAAAAAAAAAAAAAAGAAAAAAACTCATGGTAGAGAGAAGCCCCTCCCCCTTCCCCTAAGGGTGGGGGCTGTGAAAGATAGCTGGGGAATCAAGAACAAGGGGGTGGGGAAAGAGACTATCTCGCCACCCTTAACACTGTCCAGCCATGTGGGGTGGAAGGGAAGGGGGTATGTGAAGAGCCCCATTTCCATGACAACCAGTTGCCTACCCTCTACTTTGGTGGAAAGAAGGGAGAGGGCCCCTATGTCTCCCAGGAGGCTTTCTCCCTCAAGATTTCAAGTAGTGGTTAACAGAGTCAGGCCTGGTTGTGGAGGGAGAGGGGCCATGGCGGAAAGCCTAGGTGGAGGGGCAGCCCACTCATGTCTTGGCCTTGCGGCCTCTGTGACTAATGGTAGGGCCAGTCAGATGGGGAGGGGCACTGCTGCGCAGAATGCGCTGGTCCCCTTCGTTGGTGGCCCCGCCAAGTCGGCGGGGTCCAGGCTGGCGTCATGGGGTCCCATCCCCTTCCTCCTCTTCACCTGAGGCTTCAGCCTCAGACTCCTCTACTGAACCCTCAGGTCCCAGGGGACTTGGAGGTTGTAGGCGCCCCGCTTTGCCAGCCCAGGACCCCCGCCAACTGGGGCCCCTGCCCGTTTGCTAGGCACCTTCTCAGTCTCTAGCGGGGTGACTAGAGACCCTGGCTGCAGGCGGGTGGAGTGCAGTTTTAGAGCTAGCGAGATCACAGGAGGTGTCAATTCCAACCCGCCTGGCCCACTCTCTGCTAAATCCAGGTCATCCTGAATTTCAGCCACCACCATGGACCCTTCGCTCTTTCGTCCCCAATGTTCCTTCTGCTTCAAGCCACAAGCGGGCCAGGCGGGTGAGGGGGCGGCTGAGGAGGCGGCTTCCGTCCTCGTCAGAGGAACTGCCCTCACTCTCCCCCTGGCCCTGGGGTTGCCGCCGCCTCCCCAATCCACAGCTCTCAAGCACAGAAGAGCTGTCACGTCCAAGACAGGGAGCTGGCTGGGCCGAGGTGATGGTGGATTCTTGGGAGGTCGGCCCCGCTTCCGCTTGGGTGGGGATGTTGAAATGGTGAGATTGGTGATAGTGTTGGCGACAGTAGCAGTGGGACAGGCTAGGCATGGTGGGAGTGGTGGCAGGGGAAGTGGTAGCGAAAGTGGCTGTGTCCGGCTAAGTTGCCATCTCCTGGAGAGGAAATGGTCCCAGGAATGGGCAAATCTCGTGCCTTAGGGGGCCGCCCACGCCTTCTTTTCTCCACAGGTCATAGGATAAAGGGCTCTGGTCTGTGAACTGGCGGGGCTCCAAGAGGCTGGGGCCCAGGACTAAGCTGGGGTCCCAGGACAGGCTCTGCCACAATAAGGGTCTCAGCCCCACGGACTGGGTCAGCCCCGTTGGTTTTTCCCTTAGAGGTGGATGAAGGTACCTCATCCACCCCTCGCCCAACATCTGCTGGAGACCTGTTCTTCTTGGAGGCCTCCCCCTCTGACGCCTCACAGCTGGAGGGGTGATGGCAAGCAGTGCCCTGTCTCTATTCTCTGGGCTGCCCCCACCAGTCACCCCCAGCTCAATGCGACGGCAAGCTATGAAGGCTGCTGGGTTGGGGTAGGCAGTGTGGATGGGGGGCCGCTTCACAGGGCCCACTGGCGGGAGGTGAGGATTCTGGCTCCGACATGCTGCAGGCAGACGGGCTTCCCGGGCTGGCATCCGTCTCAGACACGCCAGGCACTAGGGAGCTGGCAGGTTCCCGCTGCTGTCGCCGCTGCCTCACCAATTCCTTCTCCTCAACCACGGTCTCCAGCTGCCTGGCAGCTTGCGGAGCACTTTGGGGCCTGGAGGCTGCCCTGGCCGACCAGCCCCCTGACCCCTAATTTCTACATCTGCACTGGTGCGACGCCGGGGGTGGGGGGGGGGCTGGGCAGGTGAAGGACTCTCAGGCGAGGAGGTGGCGGAAGATGAGGTGGATGGGGCTGTGACCTCTGGTGAAACAAGTTCCTGGGGCTTCTCTTGGCTGGAGGTTGGGGTCTGGGCCTCCATCAGCTCTTCTAAGCTTTTGTCAGCCTCCACTGGCTCCGGAAGTAGCTCATCAGATGCTCCTGAAGGTGGGAGATCCAGCCCATTGCTCTCACTCAGACACGAAGGCACCTCCTCACCATCAGACAGCACTGTGAGGACAGTCCCCTCAGCAGGCTCTGGAACTTCCTGCTCTTGACCGTTGGGGATGCTGTCAGCCTCCAGGGTTGGGCTAGGTGCAGAAGAGGGGAGAGAAAAGTTCTTCTCTGATATAGGCAGGATCTCAACAGCAACTGGCAACAGATCCTTAGGGGGCACAAGAAGAAGCGGGGACGTCTCAGAACTGGCCAAATCAGCCAGCTCCGGGGACTCGGTAGATGCCAATGCTTGTGCACACAGCTCTGTCTCAGACAGAGTATAAGACAAATATATATATATATATATATATATATATATATATATATATATATATATATTTGTCTTGTCATATATTTGTCTTGTCATATACTTTTATCAGTCTTTTTGTTTGTCTGTTTTTGTTTGTATACTTCATAAATCTTCATAAATCTTACCTTGGGGCCCATTTGGGCTGAACCTTCTCTTTTATCTTCCCTTTCTTTCTTCCCTTTCTTTCCTCTCTCTCTCTCTCTCTCTCTTTTTCTTTTTCTTTTCTTTTTTCTCCCATTTGGGTGGGAAATCTGATTGCTCAGAAGTGCTCCAGGATACACCTTGACTGCACCATAGTAGATACATCCAGCTACACCCGTTCAGCCATCTCTCACTAAAATCTCCAGGAGGAGGAATGACCAACAGAAGAAAAATACAGAGGATGGGCCTTCTGCAACAGAGCTAACGGCTATCAATATAGACAATATGTCGGAAAGAGAACTCAGGCTAGCAATTATCCAGGCAATAGCAAGGTGGGAGAAAGCCATGGATGACCAAATGGAATTGATTAGGGCCAAACTTAAAGCGACCAGAGAGGATGTTCACAATGTTAGAGAAGAGCTGAAGTCTCAATGATATAGTCAAATAAGTTCTTCATGAATATTTTCCCAATCTCGCGAATAGAATAAGTGTTCATGTACTAGTGGCCAAACGGTCCTCACCCAAGTTTATAGATTGCAGAAAAACATCAAGGCACCTGATAGTCAAATTGAGGAATCATAATTGTAGATATAATCTCTTGAAAGCCACTCAGACAAAGAGGCTCCTTACTTACAGAGGAAAGCCCATCAGAATAATGTTAGACCTGTCCACAGGGACCTGACAAGCCAGAAGGGGCTGGCAAGATATATTCAAGGCACTGAATGAGAACATGCAGCCAAAAATACTTTATCCAGCAAGACTGACGTTACAAATGGATGGAGAGATAAAGAGTTTCCAAGACCAGCAAGGCTTAAAAGACTATGCAACCACCAAGCTGACACTGCAGGAAATATTAAAGGGGGTTCTATAAAAGAGGCAAAATCCTAAGAATAGCATTGAGCAGAAATATAGAGACAATCTACAGAAAGAAAGATTTCAAAGGTAACACGATGTCAATAAAAACATATCTATCAATAATCACTCTCAATGAGAATAGCCTAAATGCACCCATAAAATGGCACAAGGTTGCGGATTGGATAAAATGACAGGATCCATGCATATGTTGTCTACAAGAGACCCATTTTGAACCTAAAGATACACCCAGACTGAAAGTGAAGAGATGGAGAAGCATCTTGCATGCCAATGGGCCTCAAAAGAAGGCTGGGGTAGTGATTCTCATATCACATAAATTAGATTTTAAGCTAAAGATTGTAGTCAAATACAGAAGGACACTACATAATTCTTTTTTTATTTATTTATTTTTTATTTTTTATTTCTTATAAACATATATTTTTATCCCCAGGGGTACAGGTCTGTGAATCACCAGGTTTACACACTTCACAGCACTCACCAAAGCACATACCCTCCCCAATGTCCATAATCCCACCCCCTTCTCCCAAACCCCCTCCCCCCGGCAACCCTCAGTTTGTTTTGTGAGATTAAGAGTCACTTATGGTTTGTCTCCCTCCCAATCCCATCTTGTTTCATTTATTCTTCTTCTACCCACTTAAGCCTCCATGTTGTATCACCACTTCCTCATATCAGGGAGATCATATGATAGTTGTCTTTCTCTGCTTGACTTATTTCGCTAAGCATGATACGCTCTAGTTCCATCCACGTTGTTGCAAATGGCAAGATTTCATTTCTTTTGATGGCTGCATAGTATTCCATTGTGTATATATACCACATCTTCTTGATCCATTCATCTGTTGATGGAAATCTAGGTTCTTTCCATAGTTTGGCTATTGTGGACATTGCTGCTATAAACATTCGGGTGCATGTGCCCCTTTGGATCACTACATTTGTATCTTTAGGGTAAATACCCAATAGTGCAACTGCTGGGTCATAGGGCAGTTCTATTTTCAACATTTTGAGGAACCTCCATGCTGTTTTCCAGAGAGGTTGCACCAGCTTGCATTCCCACCAACAGTGTAGGAGGGTTCCCCTTTCTCCGCATCCTCGCCAGCATCTGTCATTTCCTGACTTGTTGATTTTAGCCATTCTGACTGGTGTGAGGTGATATCTCATTGTGCTTTTGATTTGTATTTCCCTGATGTCGAGTGATATGGAGCACTTTTTCATGTGTCTGTTGGCCATCTGGATGTCTTCTTTGCAGAAATGTCTGTTCATGTCCTCTGCCCATTTCTTGATTGGATTATTTGTTCTTTGGGTGTTGAGTTTGCTAAGTTCTTTATAGATTCTGGACACTAGTCCTTTATCTGATATGTCGTTTGCAAATCTCTTCTCCCATTCTGTCAGTTGTCTTTTGATTTTGTGAACTGTTTCCTTTGCTGTGCAAAAGCTTTTAATCTTGATGAAATCCCAGTAGTTCATTTTCTCCCTTGCTTCCCTTGCCTTTTGCGTTGTTCTTAGGAAGATGTTGCTGCGGCAGAGGTCGAAGAGGTTGCTGCCCGTGTTCTCCTCAAGGATTTTGATGGATTCCTTTCGTACATTGAGGTCCTTCATCCATTTTGAGTCTATTTTTGTGTGTGGTGTAAGGAAATGGTCCAATTTCATTTTTATGCATGTGGCTGTCCAATTTTCCCAGCACCATTTATTGAAAAGGCTGTCTTTTTTCCATTGGACATTCTTTCCTGCTTTGTCGAAGATTAGTTGACCATAGATTTGAGGGTCTATTTCTGGGCTCTCTATTCTGTTCCATTGATCTATGTGTCTGTTTTTGTGCCAGTACCATGCTGTCTTGATGATGACAGCTTTGTAATAGAGCCTGAAGTCCGGAATTGTGATGCCACCAACGTTGGCTTTCTTTTTCAATATCCCTTTGGCTATTCGAGGTCTTTTCTGGTTCCATATAAATTTTAGCATTATTTGTTCCATTTCTTTGAAAAAGATGGATGGTACTTTGATAGGAATTGCATTAAATGTGTAGATTGCTTTAGGTAGCATAGACATTTTCACAATATTTATTCTTCCAATCCAGGAGCATGGAACATTTTTCCATTTCTTTGTGTCTTCCTCAATTTCTTTCATGAGTACTTTATAGTTTTCTGAGTATATATTCTGTGTCTCTTTGGTTAGGTTTATTCCTAGGTATCTTACGGTTTTGGATGCAATTGTAAATGGGATTGACTCCTTAATATCTCCTTCTTCTGTCTTGCTGTTGGTGTAGAGAAATGCAACTGATTTCTGTGCATTGATTTTATATCCTGACACTTTACTGAATTTCTGTATAAGTTCTAGCAGTTTGGGAGTGGAGTCTTTTGGGTTTTCCACATATAGTATCATATCATCTGCGAAGAGTGATAATTTGACTTCTTCTTTGCCGATTTGGATGCCTTTAATTTCCTTTTGTTGTCTGATTGCTGAGGCTAGGACCTCTAGTACTATGTTGAATAGCAGTGGTGATAATGGACATCCCTGCCGTGTTCCTGACCTTAGTGGAAAAGCTTTCAGTTTTTCTCCATTGAGAATGATATTTGCGGTGGGTTTTTCATAGATGGCTTTGATGATATTGAGGTATGTGCCCTCTATCCCTACACTTTGAAGAGTTTTGATCAGGAAGGGATGCTGTACTTTGTCAAATGCTTTTTCAGCATCTATTGAGAGTATCATATGGTTCTTGTTCTTTCTTTTATTGATGTGTTGTATCACATTGACTGATTTGCAGATGTTGAACCAACCTTGCAGCCCTGGAATAAATCCCACTTGGTCGTGGTGAATAATCCTTTTAATGTACTGTTGAATCCTATTGGCTAGTATTTTGTTGAGTATTTTCGCATCTGTGTTCATCAAGGATATCGGTCTATAGCTCTCTTTTTTGGTGGGATCCTTGTCTGGTTTTGGGATCAAGGTGATGCTGGCCTCATAAAATGAGTTTGGAAGTTTTCCTTCCATTTCTATTTTTTGGAACAGTTTCAGGAGAATAGGAATCAGTTCTTCTTTAAATGTTTGGTAGAATTCCCCTGGGAAGTCGTCTGGCCCTGGGCTTTTGTTTGTTTGGAGATTTTTAATGACTGTTTCAATCTCCTTACTGGTTATGGGTCTGTTCAGGCTTTCTATTTCTTCCTGGTTCAGTTTTGGTAGTTTATATGTTTCTAGGAATGCATCCATTTCTTCCAGATTGTCAAATTTATTGCCGTAGAGTTGCTCATAGTATGTTCTTATAATAGTTTGTATTTCTTTGGTGTTAGTTGTGATCTCTCCTCTTTCATTCATGATTTTATTTATTTGGGTCCTTTCTCTTTTCTTTTTGATAAGTCAGGCCAGGGGTTTATCAATTTTATTAATTCTTTCAAAGAACCAGCTCCTAGTTTCGTTGATTTGTTCTATTGTTTTTTTGGTTTCTATTTCATTGATTTCTGCTCTGATCTTTATGATTTCTCTTCTCCTGCTGGGCTTAGGGTTTCTTTCTTGTTCTTTCTCCAGCTCCTTTAGGTGTAGGGTTAGGTTGTGTACCTGAGACCGTTCTTGTTTCTTGAGAAAGGCTTGTACCGCTATATATTTTCCTCTCAGGACTGCCTTTGTTGTGTCCCACAGATTTTGAACTGTTGTATTTTCATTATCATTTGTTTCCAAGATTTTTTTCAATTCTTCTTTAATTTCCCGGTTGACCCATTCATTCTTTAGAAGGATACTGTTTAGTCTCCATGTATTTGGGTTCATTCCAAACTTCCTTTTGTGGTTGAGTTCTAGCTTTAGAGCATTGTGGTCTGAAAATATGCAGGGAATGATCCCAATCTTTTGATACCGGTTGAGTCCTGATTTAGGACCGAGAATGTGATCTATTCTGGAGAATGTTCCATGTGCACTAGAGAAGAATGTGTATTCTGTTGCTTTGGGATGAAATATTCTGAATATATCTGTGATGTCCATCTGGTCCAGTGTGGCGTTTAAGGCCTTTATTTCCTTGCTGATCTTTTGCTTGGATGACCTGTCCATTTCAGTGAGGGGAGTGTTAAAGTCCCCTACTGTTATTGTATTATTGTTGATGTGTTTCTTTGATTTTGTTATTAATTGGTTTATATAGTTGGCTGCTCCCACATTGGGGGCATAGATATTTAAAATTGTTAAATCTTCTTGTTGGACAGACCCTTTGAGTATGATATAGTGTCCTTCCACATCTCTTATTATAGTCTTTGGCTTAAAATCTAATTGATCTGATATAAGGATTGCCACTCCTGCTTTCTTCTGATGTCCATTAGCATGGTAAATTATTTTCCACCCCCTCACTTTAAATCTGGAGGTGTCTTCGGGCTTAAAATGTGTTTCTTGGAGGCAACATATAGATGGGTTTTGTTTTTTTATCCATTCTGATACTCTGTGTCTTTTGACAGGGGCATTTAGCCCATTCACATTCAGGGTAACTATTGAGAGATATTAATTTAGTGCCATTGTATTGCCTGTAAGGTGACTGTTACTGTATATGGTCTCTGTTCCTTTCTGATCTACCACTTGTAGGCTCTCTCTTTGCTTAGAGGACCCCTTTCAATATCTCTTGTAGAGCTGGTTTGGTATTTGCAAATTCTTTCAGTTGTTGTTTGTCCTGGAAGCTTTTAATCTCTCCTTCTATTTTCAATGATAGCCTAGCTGGATATAGTATTCTTGGCTGCATGTTTTTCTCGTTTAGTGCTCTGAAAATATCATGCCAGCTCTTTCTGGCCTGCCAGGTCTCTGTGGATAAGTCAGCTGCCAATCTAATATTTTTACCATTTTATGTTACAGACCTCCTTTCCTGGGCTGCTTTCAGGATTTTCTCTTTGTCATTGAGACTCGTAAATTTTACTATTAGGTGACGGGGTGTGGGCCTATTCTTATTGGTTTTGAGGGGCGTTCTCTGAACCTCCTGAATTTTGATGCTCGTTTCCTTTGCCATATTGGGGAAATTCTCCCCAATAATTCTCTCCAGTATACCTTCTGCTCCCCTCTCACTTTCTTCTTCTTCTGGAATCCCAATTATTCTAATGTTGTTTCGTCTTATGGTGTCACTTATCTCTCGAATTCTCCCCTCGTGGTCCAGTAGCTGTTTGTCCCTCTTTTGCTCAGCTTCTTTATTCTCTGTCATTTGGTCTTCTATATCACTAATTCTTTCTTCTGCCTCATTTATCCTAGCAGTGAGAGCCTCCATTTTTGATTGCACCTCATTAATAGCTTTTTTGATTTCACCTTGGTTAGATTTTAGTTCTTTTATTTCTCCAGAAAGGGCTTTTATATCTCTCGAGAGGGTTTCTCTAATATCTTCCATGCCTTTTTCGAGCCCGGCTAGAACCTTGAGAATTGTCATTCTGAACTCTAGATCTGACATATTACCGATGTCTGTATTGATTAGGTCCCTAGCCTTCGGTACTGCCTCTTGTTCTTTTTTTTGTGTTGAATTTTTACGTCTTGTCATTTTGTCCAGATAAGACTAAATGAAGGGGCAAGTAAAATACTAAAAGGGTGGCAACAACCCCAGGAAAATATGCTTTAACCAAATTAGAAGAGATCCAAAATCGTAAGTGGGGAGAAAGGGGATAAAAAAAAAAGAAAAAGAAAAGAAAAGAATTTTTTAAAAAAGAATACACCTATGAAAAATGTAAAAAAGAAAAAATATATATATTAGATAAACTAGTATAAAATCGTTAAAAAAGAAAAAGGTAACAGTTAAAAAAATTTTACCCGAAGGCGAGAAAAAAAAAAAATGAAAAAGAAAAAATTAAATTAACTGCAAGACTAAAAAAAAATCACAGGAAAAAAGCCATGAGTTCCGTGCTTGGCTTTCTCCTCCTCTGGAATTCTGCTGCTCTCCTTGGTATTGAAACTGCACTCCTTGGTAGGTGAACTTGGTCTTGGCTGGATTTCTTGTTGATCTTCTGGGGGAGGGGCCTTTTGTAGTGATTCTCAAGTGTCTTTGCCCCAGGCGGAATTACACCGCCCTTACCCGGGGCCGGGGTGAGTAATCCGCTCGGGTTTGCTTTCAGGAGCTTTTGTTCCCTGAGCGCTTTCCGTAGATTTCCAGAGGACGGGAATACAAAAGGCGGCCTCCTGGTCTCCGGCCTGGAGGAGCCGAGAGCCCAGGGCCGCACTCCTCAGTGCGCGCTCAGAGAACCGCGCCCAGTTACTCCCGTCTGCCTGACCTCCGGCCGCGCTCCGAGCTCACCGAGCCTGCGACCGGTTCACGGTAACACGGAGCTGTGAGCTTACTGTCGGCTCTGTCTCTGTAGCCGGCTTTCCCGTTCCAATACCCGCAAGCTCTTCGACACTCAGACACCCCCGATCCTTCTGTGACCCTGCGGGACCTGAGGCCACGCTGACCCCGCGTGGGCTTCGCCCCGGTTTAGCCTCTGGAGCGATGTCCCTCAGCGGAACAGACTTTTAAAAGTCCTGATTTTGTGCGCGGTTGCTCCGCCGCTTGCCGGGAGCCGGCCCCTCCCCCCGGGGTCTATCTTCCCGTCGCTTTGGATTCACTTCTCCGCCGGTCCTACCTTTCAGAAAGTGGTTGTTTTTCTGTTTCCAGAATTGCTGTTCTTCTTCTCTTCGATCTGCCGATGGATTTTCAGGTGTTTGCAATCTTTAGATAAGCTATCTAGCTGATCTCCGGCTAGCTGAAGCAGTCTCAGCTTGCTACTTCTCCGCCATCTTGACTCCTCCCCTCTCCACTACATAATTCTTAAAGGGACTACCCATCAAGATGATTTAACATTGTAAATATTTATTTATTTATTTTAAAAGATTTTATTTATTTGACAGATCACAAGTAGGCAGAGAGGCAGTCAGAGAGTGAGAGAGGAGGAAGCAGGCTCCCCGCTAAGCAGAGAGACCAATGTGGGGCTTGATCCCAGGACCCTGGGATCATAAACTGAGCCGAAGGCAGAGGCTTTAACCCACTGAGCCACCCAGGTGCCCCAATTGTAAATATTTATGTTCCCAGTATGGGAGCAGCCAATTACATAAGAAAACTGTTAATCAAGATAAAGAGTCATATTTATATGAATACATTAATAATAGGAGATTTTAACATGCCTCTCTCAGAAATAGACAGATCATCAAAGCAGAAAATCAATAAAGAAACAAGAGTATTGAATGACACATTGGACCAGATGGACCTCATAGATATATACAGAACATTCCACCCTAAAACAACAGAATACTCATTCTTCTCAGGTGCACATGGAACCTTCTTAAGAATAGACCACATACTGGGTCACAAATCAGGACTCAACAGATTCCAAAAGACTGAGATTAATCCCTGCATATTCTCAGATATCAATGCTTTGAACTGGAGCTCAATCATAAGGAAAAGTTCAGAAGGAACTCAAACACCTGGAAGCTAAAGACCACCTTGCTTAAGAATGCTTGGATCAATCAGGAGATCAAAGAACTGAAACAATTAATGGAAAACAATGAGAACAAAGACACTTCAGTCCAAAACCTATGGGATACAGCAAAGGCGGTCCTAAGGGGGAAATACATAGCCATCCAAGCCTCCCTCAAAAAAATTGAAAAATCCTGAACACAGCAGCCGTCTCCACACCTTAAAGAACTGGAGAATCAACAACAAATCAAACCAACTCCACACATAAGAAGGGAAATCATCAATATTAGAGCTGAGATCAAAGAGGTAGAAACCAGAGATACAATAGAACGTATCAATGAAACAAGAAGCTGGTTTTTGAAAGATTCAATAAGATCAATAAAGCATTGGCCACGCTAATCCAAAAGAAAAGAGAGAAACCCCAAATTCATAAAATTATGAATGAAAAGGGAGAGATCACAACTAACACCAAGGAAGCAGAAACAATGATCAGAAGTTATTATCAACAGTTATTATGCCAATAAGCTAAACAACCTAGATGAAATGGATGCATTTCTGGGAAATTATAAACTCCCAAAATTAAACCAGCAAGACACTGACAACCTGAGTAGACCAATATGTAGTAACGAGATTGAAGCAGTGATCAAAAAACTCCCCAAAACAAGAACTCAGGACCTACTGGGTTCCCTGGGGAATTCCACCAAACATTCAAAGAAGAAATAACACCTACTCTCCTGAAGCTGTATCAAAAAATTGAAGCAGAAGGAAAACTTCAAGACTCTTTCTATGAAGCCAACATTACCCTGATCCCCAAACCAGGCAAAGACCCTGCCAGAAAGGAGAATTTCAGACCAGTATCATTGATGAATATGGATGCTAAGATTCTCAACAAGATCCTAGCCAACAGAATCCAACAGCACATAAAAAAGATTATCCACCAGGACACCTGGGTGGCTCATTAGGTTGGATGACTGCTTTCGGCTCAGGTCATGATCCCGGAGTCCCGGGATCAAGTCCCGCATCGGGGTCCCAGCTCCACGGCGAGTCTGCTTCTCCCTCTGACCTTCTCCTCGCTCATACTCTCTTTCACTATCTCTCTCTCAAATAAATAAATAAATAAATCTTAAAAAAAAAAAAAAAGATTATTCACCATGACAAAACAAAAGTGAAAATGAATTTTTGGGACTTCATCAAGATCAAAAGCTTCTGCCCAGCAAAGGAAACAGTTAACAAAACAAAGAGGCAAGCCATGGAATGGGAGAATATATTCGCAAATGATAGTACAGACAAAAGGTTGATATCCAGGATCTATAAAGAACACCTCAAACTCAACCCACCCAAAACAGTCTTTTCAAAAAATGGGCAGAAGACACGAACAGACACTTCTCCAATGAAGACATATAAATGGCTATCAGACACATGAAAAAGTGTTCATCATCACTAGCCCTCAGGGAGATTCAAATTAAAACCACATTGAGATATCACCTTACACCAGTTAGAATGGCCAAAATTAGCAAGACAGGAAACAACGTGTGTTGGAGTGAATGTGGCGAAAGGGGAACCCTCTTCCACTGTTGGTGGGCATGCAAGTTGGTGCAGCCTCTTTGGAGAATAGTGTCGAGATTCCTCATGAAATTAAAAATAGAGCTTCCCTATGACCCTGCCATTGCACTCCTGGGTATTTACCCCAAAGATACAAATGTAGTGAAAAGAAGGGCCATCTGTACCCCAATGTTTATAGCAGAAATGGCCATGGTCTCCAAACTGTGGAAAGAACCAAGATGCCCTTCAATGAACGAATGGATAAGGAAGATGTGGTCTATATACACTATGGAGTATTATGCCTCCATCAGAAAAAATGAATACCCATCTTTTGTAGCAACATGGACGGGATTGTAAGAGATCATGCTGAGTGAAATAAGTCAAGCAGAGAGAGTCAATTTTCATATGGTTTCACTTATTTGTGGAGCATACCAAATAGCATGGAGGACAAGAGTAGATGGAGAGGAGAAGGGAGTTGGAAGAAATTGGAAGGAGAGGTGAACCATGAGAGACTATGGACTCTGAAAAACACCTGAGGATTTTGAAGGGGCCTGTCCTGGGAGGTTGGGGGAAGCAGGTGGTGGGTATTGGAGAGGGCACGGATTGCTTAAAGCACCGGGTGTTGTGTGAAAACAATGAATATTGGTACGCTGAAATAAATAAATAAGTAATATATATATAATATATAACTATATACTCCCCAAATTGGAAATTATTATTAAAATACTAGAAGGCATGAAAAAGTTCATGTATGAAATATATGTATAGCTTCAAATTTGATTTCATATTTGATTTCATATCATTTTACTTCCTTTGGGTATATATCTAGAGGTGAGATTGTTGGAATATATGGGAGTTTTACTTTTAACTTTTTGAAGAACCCTATACAATTTTCCATAAAGTCTGTAGTAATATATAATCCAATCAATAGTGCTCAAGTGTTGTTTTCACTACATTCTCTCCAAAATTAATAATTTTTTTTCAATTATTAATTATAAACATTTTAGGATTAGAATGGGATTAGAATTAGAATTAGAATAGGATTAAGCATTAATTATAAGCATTCTATAAGCAAATCTCGTTATTTTGATCTGCTATACTTATGAGGTAAAGATCAGAGAGTTGAATTCACTAATTCATGTTTACATTTCTAGTAAGTGACAGCTAGCATTAGATTTAGTATTGGCTCCAAAAGTCTGCAGCTCGTTTTGCAATAAAGCAAGATAAACTTCTTTTCAATCTGAATCCAATGTCAAAGTATATACTGGTGAATCAGATATAATTCCATATATCTGTCTACCTTCTTACCTATTTATCAGTGCTTATTCAACTATTGTGATATTTCATGAAGGTATATATAGGAGCACACAGATATATGAACATATAAATACTGTGCATTTTAGATCTCTGTTTACAATAAAATTTTAATATTACAAGCTCTATATCTATCTAAACAAATGAAAACACACATTGCTTAAATATTTAATAAGCACATTAATTCCTACGTCACTAAGGCATTTTGAACTCTGTACTGTTTTTCCATTTTAATAAAAATGCTGTTGTAAAAATATTAGAAGGCATGAAAAAGTCCATGTATGAAATCGCAGAGATACTGTAGGGACCTGTGCTTGGCTAGATTCCAGAGGATTCTCCTCTTAGTAATCTGATTCATTCTAGGAAAGTCATTTCACGATACTGTAAAATCTAGATAATAGCAATGCAAAATAATTATGTATGGACATACAGATACAAGTATGAACACATTTTCCAAAGAACCAAGGTGGACTTTGTGCAGCCAGTAGTTTTAAGGAAGTCCTGGGGGAAAAGATCTGATGGGTCTTTTAGAGAACTCTTCCCCTAGAGGTCAGTAAAAAACTTTAATTTGGTAAAGTTCACACAAAAGTATCACAGGGTTCTTGAAAAGAGAGAAAGCAATCCAAATTTGTATGAAAAACTGGTGGCGATTTTTTTTTTTTTAATATTCAGATGACTGTAAAAGTTTAGTCTGAGAACTCTTAAAACATTTTAGGCAAAAAAAATCTAGAAATTTCTTTGTTAAATGCACATTCTTTTTCCAACTATGCAATAATTGACGAAAATGATTGCAACCAGACTTATTTAGTGAACCCAATGATATTTCTCTGAGATTTGTTTGCTTCAGAAGAAAATTCTTCATTGTCTGGTATCTAGAGGACACATTTCCAAATTTGACACTGGATCACTATATAGTTTTAACTATATACTATGTAACTTTTTACATTTCATCACCTGGAATCCACATTTAATCTTTATCATAATGATCTTATATTTGAAAAATTGCTTTATTCTGTAAATATGTGCATCAATAAAGTGAGAGGTTTTTCAAATTTTATTTGCAACTGAATAAAAACATGGAAAACAGGGAAAATAATATATGTAATATAGATAATGCTTATTAAATATTCTTAAACTAAAATAAAAATGGTAGTATGCAAATTATTTATAAATACCATTATTTAGAGGAACTTCCTCATTATGATGTAGAAATAAACTGAATATATACATTTACAAAGCAATTTACAGAGGAGGTAATAAAGAGAAGGTTGATCTTTGTAAACAAAACCACCTAGGACAACTTTGGTATGGGGGCAGGACATGGGTCAGATTTCATTAAGAGAATCTGGAAGTGGTATGTGTATTTTCTACACTGTTGATTAAAGTTTTATGGTTGCCAAAAACAAGAGAAAATATGACTAAGACTGAAATTGAGAGGAAACAAGACATTTCTTGAAATGACAATACAGAAGCACTAAACCAATTTACTTAGGCTTAAATAATGTGTAGGTATTCTTCATGCTGTTTCATCAAAAGTGCATTTTTAGTTAATAGCTTTTAAATTTTTCTGTTAATTTCTTTTTAGTACTGAGTAGTTAAAAATAACCATTTGTTATTTCCTAATTGTTGCCTAAAATATTTAGTGTTAAGATAGGATTCTTTTTAAATAGAAATTTCACATATAAATATCTGCATCTATTTATCACCTATGTTAATACAAGAAATCCAAAGAATTCCCTTAAATCTCTGAAACTTGAGTGATCAACAGCAACTACCTGCATTCATATTGCTGGTAGTCTCAACCTCAAGAAACTTTGGTCAGGATTAAATAAAATTAACCCCTGGCACCAATCTTGACATGGTCAATGGAAGCGTATAGTCCTATCTTCTCTGCCATGTATGAACCTTCTTCAGGTTCAAGCCTTAGTTCTCCAACTCACTAAGAAACCATCTCTTTCCCTTTTTCTCCACTGTCTATTGTCAGTAATGCTGATGTTAGACCCAAAAGTTCTAGTGAAGTTTAAAAAGATTGAAGCAGGTGCAAATCTTTTGCAAAGTAAATAGAATGGTTCTCTTTACATCGTTGAGTAAAATTAAAGTAATGGGGAAATAATCTAACTATTTTAACATAAAAATATAATTCTACAGATCAGAATTTATAAACAGATATTCAATATCCAAAGTGGCTTCTGTGTCAGATGCAATATCTATTTAACTTATGAACACAACCAGCTCTCCCAGTTTTTCCTCTGCAAGTTGACTGTGACCACCCAATAACTGAAAATCAATTGCTTCACATAGACCCAGAACCATGATGGAAGTATTTAAACATAGTTTAGGAAATTCCTATCTGCAATAATTTGAGTACATGGAAATTACTAACTGAAATAACTTTTTTATCGCTTTAGTATATTATTCTAAGAATATATGGAATGGCATCAACAAACCACAGGATAGAATTATGATCCCATAACCTATGCCTCTTGACACCCAGGAAAAATGCTTCAAATTCATTTACATTTTTTTCCCAATACTTTCTCAGTTTTTTAAACAATATGCTCATCTCTAATACTTGATTTCTAAATCCAAAAATACCAGGCCACAGGCCACTGTGGATGATGAGTCATCCCATTCCTACATCATTAAGGTTTTAGCCTCCCCTTCCCATTCTGTAAACATGGTTACATACCATGTTACATTTGAGGGTATGCATCTAGAGCTTTATTCCATCTCCTAGAATTTATTGTTCACATATAAAATATGTAACAGTATTTGAAACGTGATGTTATTTTATATGCATGGCTGCATAGATTTCTTCTCATATTATCCTAATTTCTCTCAAGGTGAATTTAGAATACCAGTCTACCTCATTTTTTTTTAAAGATTTTATTTATTTATTTGACAGAGAGAGATCACAAGTAAGCAGAGAGGCAGGCAGAGAGAGGAGGAAGCAGGCTCCTGGCTGAGCAAAGAGCCCAATGCGGGGCTCGATCCCAGGACCTTGGGATCATGACCTGAGCTGAAGGCAGAGGCATTAACCCACTGAGCCACCCAGGCGCCCCAGTCTACCTCATTTTGAGGATTATCAAGAAATTGTTTTCAAGACAATATTGAGTATTTTCTTTTTTTAAAAATATTTTTATTTATTTATTTGACAGACAGAGATCACAAGTAGGCAGAGACAGGCAGAGAGAAAGGAGGAAGCAGGCTCCCTGCTGAGCAGAGAGCCCAATGTGGGCTTTATCCCAGGACCATGAGATTAAGCCTGAGGCTTAATCACTGAACCTCCCAGGTGCCCCAATATTGAGCATTTTCAAGAAAATACCATTTAATGATTATTTATTTTTATTTTCTGTGTTCTTTACATCATCACTCAATATTGTAACTCATATATTGGTTTAAAAAAAAAGTACTTTTTGTAATATTAACTTAAAAATAAATAAATATTGTGTCAAAAAAAAAGAATGTCATACACATTTACAGAAATGCCCATAAGTATATGTTGGGTCATCTTATATTATTCCTTTCACTCTATTATTTGTCCTAAGTGTCAAATTTTGTGTTTTACTGTGCTTTATGGTCAATTTTCATCAATTTATCTTTTCAAACATTCATTAAATTTATATTAATTATTATCATTTATCTTACAAAAGGTTTTTTTATTTGACACTTCATTTTATTTTTTTTTTTTGACACTTCATTTTAAATAGCACATGACATTTTTAGTACGGATTTAACAAATTCTCATTTTTCTCTGAAGATATCACATTTTGTTGTAAAAGTTTCTTGCATTTGTCTTTTTTAAATTTAATTTTATTTTCTCAGTGTTCCAAAATTCACTGTTTATGCACCACAACCATTGCTTCATGCAATACGTGCCTCCTTAATATCCATCACCAGGCATTTATGTAAGTCATTTTTAATTCAGTGTACATACATGGGTGTGTGTGTCTATCTTTCATACAAAGAATTCCTCAATATTATGATGGCTTTGGTCCTAGAAAAGTATCAGAGAGTAAAGCACTACAATCCTTTGTAGGCACAGCATGCCGGGCTTTACTCACTGATGGTATCCCTTCTGGAGAAGATTCTCTCCACTCCTTCCTACTTAGAATATTCTCAAAATGCCATTTCTCATACTCTTTTTAAGTGTCTGTTCCTTAAAATGTCTTCACCCAATGTGTTCTTAACCTTTCTATCTCTGATTCCACCCTTAACACTGTTTCCCACTTCATTTAAAGTTATGTAGATTTACTTATTTATTATGTTAGTTGAGTTTTATGACAGAGGTTGATACATATAGGAGCTAAACTCAGACTTATCAAAAAAACTGAAAGAGTTTTAAATACACAAAATCAAAAGGCCAAACAGAATAAGAAGAGGTGCCATAAAGTAATGCTAACTGTTGTATAATTATTGAGGAGCAGAATAATAATACAGATATTTTCAGAGTGTAAGCAGAGCCAAGGAGCAAAAATAAAATTTTAGAGAAAACTGTCAGGAAAGGAGTTTCTTTAAAGCATTTGAATATAGAGTGCAGAGGACCAAATCAGCTTCTTATAAATTATAGTTGTCAATAACTCTTCATTGTGATTTATGGGGGAAAAAGAAGTAGATAATAAGTCTTGGCATCAAAACAAACAAATGAACAAACCAAAATGATATATATCTACAGCGTAACCTGATAGACTACTATAATTTCAGAAATCTTAGGGCTTAATTAGAGAAAAAAAAAAAACACTGCCTATGTGTCATAGAATATATTTACATATGGGTCTATAATTTATGCATTTACAATGCTTTACAATGCATATATAAAAAGTACTAAGCCTGCCGTTGATAGTAACTAAACATACAGAAAAATAAAATATGGGTATGTTAATAAAGTCACAGAAATATATTATCCTTACAAATTTACACATTTCTATGAAATATTCTGGAGATTGACATTCGTATGACATCAAGATTTTTAACTATGAGGAAAATTTTTTTCAAAATATGCATTAATTTTTTAAGACCTGCAATGTGTCCTAAATAAGTCACAGTGGAACTAAAATAATGAATTAATAAGAGATTTGTTTTTTTTTTTTTTTCTGTACTTATTATGTGTCTCCCTTTAGGGGAAACTAAATTAATGACCCATAGAAAATATTAACCAAACATCAACTGATTTATTCTTATTGGGGTTATTCTCACCATGAAGAATTGTCCTGTTTTTCTTCATTCTGTTTTCTCCTTTTCCTAATGGCTCTGTTTGGTAACCTGCCCATGATCATCCTGGACACCCATCTCCACACACCCATGTATTTTCTACTTAGCTCCCTCATGGACCGGAACTATATCTCCAGGAATGTCCCCATGATGGTTTCTCATTATCTCTCTGGAAACAAATGTGCAACTCAGAGTTTCTTTTTCATTAATTTATCTGATGCAGATGGATTTTTATTGACCTCTGTGGCCTACGATCTTTATGCAGCAAATTTGCTTTCCTCTCCCCTATGCTCTTTGTATGAGCAAAAGAGTTTGTGTGGTGACCATAAGGGGATCTTTGATCATATGCTCAATCAACTCCTGTGCCTACACTGCATATGACTTCAGAATCCCTGATCCAAAGCCATCTACCATTTCTTTTGTGATGTTTCAGCCATCTTGACTCTGGCCTGCATGGACACCTGGGTCTATGAGTACACAGTGTTTGTCAGCATCACTCTCTTCCTTATGTTTCTATTCATTGGCACTGCATGTTCCTATGGTCTCGTTGTCCATGTTATCTGCCACATGCAGTCAACAGAAGGTAAGCAGAAAGCCTAAGCACCAATCTTACTCTGGTGACTTTCTACTATTCACCCTTTGTTTATACTTACTTAGCCCAAGATCCTACCAAACTCCACAGAGGATAAGGTTCTTGTTGTCTCCTATACCATCCTGATCCCAGTGGTCAACCCCACCATTTACAGCCTGAGAAACAAGATGATGGGGACCATAAGAAGAGTAATTCAGAGGATCTGCTCTGTAGATATGTAACAAAGTTTCCACTAGTCCTAGTTCTTAGAAGTCCATTATTTCACCTTGTACACTCTTTAAGAACAATGCCATTCCATCCCATTTCAGGATTTAAGACAAAGATTCCATTAATTCAGAAAAGTAATAGGGATTTGACAAAATAATTATATAGTACCAGTCACTCTATTTTTGTGGTAATTTTCTTTTTTTTCTTCTAAGTAATTTATTGAATGTAAGTTGATGTCTAAAAGTCACAGAGATTCTCGATAGTTTGTATACATAAACAATACTGTATATTAGACCACAATACCCAAAATATGGAAGGAATCCAGTTGTCCATCAACAGATAAATGACTAAAGAAGAAAAGGTATTTATACCATTATATAAATCTATACAGATGTATAAATAAATAAATATATATGTATAGATAGATATATAAATTATATCTATACGTGTGTAGATATTTATATAGATAGACAGTATATAGATATATAATATGTTATATATAGATAGATATGTATAGATAAATAGATATATAATACATATTAGACATCATATATAGGTATATAATATAATAATACTAAGCCATAAATGCAATGAATTATTGCCATTTGCAGTGACATGAATGAATCTAGAGAGTATTATGACAAGTGAAATAAATCACAGAAAGACAAATATCATTAACTTTTCACTCGTATGTGAATTCAGAAAAGATAGGAGCAAAGGGGAAAAAAGAAAGAGAGGCAAACCAATAAACAGACCCATAAATCTAAAGAAGGATGATTACCTAGGGGAAGGTGGTGGGAAGGTATTAAATAGGGAATAGGGATTAACAAGTACACTTGTGATGAGTACCAGGTATTGTATGAAAGTGTTGAATCACCATATTATACACCTTCAACTATCATTATGCTGTATATTAATTAACTGGAATTAAAATAAAATCATAAAACATGTTACATGGTGATAAATGACAAAACTTTAGCTACAATGGACAATTTGTATAGCAAGCATAGAATGTTTCCAAAAGAACCCCCTTCAATAACACTTAAGTGTATAATGCAGTTCGCTTTGCATTTAATTGTTGCAAATTGTTCTCAGTGTTTATGCTTGGAAACAGGAGTTTAAGAAAAAAGTTCTAGATCAATGACCAATCCTACTATTGATCAATTAATAAGGAAATATAGCTTAGTTATCCTTTGAAAAATGAACATATATAGCCATAAAAATCTCCCTCTCTCTCTCTCTCTCTCACACACACACACACACACACACATGAACATAAAACATATGAACAGAAACATATGAACATAAAATACAAAACACTGAATCATATTGAAACAAATTAATTTAGCACTCTTAAAAGTAGAGCATCCCTGGATTAAAGCCAATCCCTATCATAGCTATGGCTTTGTGAGTTTCCATTTCCACCTACAGTAGACAGACATGTTATTAGAACTGTGGTGTTCTAATATATTGGTGTTCTGTTATATATTATATATATATATATATATATATATATATATATATTCTGTTATATTTGTTCTGTTATATTTTGATGACCTTCAGAAAGGGGTTATTCTCTGTTCTTCATGCCACCAGTGGTTCCTATCCTAATAATAACCATCCTTATTTGTCTGAACAACAACAACATTGCTGCTTAGAGTTTGTTAGATTCAGTAGAATTATAAATAGAAAATAACTAGTAGCCATCAGAATTCTAAAGCCCATCGCTTTTAATATACCACTGGTCACCTTATGATACTCACCGATGTGACTAGGTCATTATAATCTGCAGCCATACACATAAAATAGATTTAGTACAGCAGCATTTCCAACATTTTTTTTTTTTAATGTCTACCAATGATTGGTTTCGCTGGGTGACTCAGTGGGTAAAGCATCCAACTCTTGATTTCATCTCAGGTCTTGTGAGATGTAACTGCAATATTGAGCTCCAAGGTTTGTGTGGAACGAGATTAAGATACTCCCTCCCTCTCTTCCTTTCTCCCTAGTCCCCTAAAAGTAAATAAATAAATAAATAAAAACTAACATGTGTACATATTTTTATATTCGTTATATGATTAAAAAAAAGAACCCTGTATCATTTTAAAGAGATGCCAGCTTTGCATATACTCCTATGTTGTTTTCAGTGCTAGCAAGCCATAGATGTCCATTTCAGTAACTCAGGATGAGGTTACTCAGCCTAGTCACCTGTTTTATTGGAACATCTACTCCTTTATTTAAACCTAGCCCAGGAAAACAGTGTTCCCATTTTCATAAATGTAAGCCAAATATATTCAATACGAATGTTATAATAAATTCATATAGAAAAGGATGAAAAGGTCATATAAGTTACTCTACATGGCTGTCAGTCCAGAAATTTGAGTTAGACTCTAATAAGTTAGAGTCTAATAGTGATTTTTCTAAGGGACCTGCTGAAACCAGAAATGCCCTTCACTCTTTCCATGCTGAGAACACTTTTAAATTGAGATCCCTGAGACTGAGAAGTTTCCATGATGAGAACCAGTGGGCAAGACTGGGGTTACAGGGCAGTAACTGAAGCACTTGCTCTTCACCAGAAATGCAGCCTGTGCTCAGAGAAGTACAGGAATTGGAGTTCTCATCCACCCACAGGGTCCCACTTGAATTTCATATTTGGGATGGACAGGTATGCCAAGGGGTCCCCTGAATGTGCTGTTGTCACAGAAACACACCACAAGGCTGTAAAGTTTTAAGCATAAACATGTGAAAAGGGGATGGTACTAAGTGCATCTTTTTCTTAGATGTGTTTAAATGTCTCCTCTATGCAGATGCCTCTTGCTTCCCTTCCTTTTTCTCTTTGCCCCATATCACTGTTCCTAACTGATTGGAGCATCTGACACAGATTGTGTTTCTGTTGGTTTTATATTTTTGTATGACCATAGAACCTAACTGAAAAACTGCTTTAACGAAGTGTTTTATATTTCTCACTCAGATGGTAACAACAAAATAAGTTTCTACCAAAGAAACAGTGTAACCTAATAAACAAAACTGAGTCATTTCCTAGTTTATGTTATTGAACAGCAAACCAAAAATCATTTTGGAAGTGATAATTGCTAATCATGTTTAATTATTGATTTATTCCTGGAACAATACATTGATATTTTGCACCTTCCAGGTATTATTTGCAGACTTGAATTTATACAAAAACCACCTCCAAGAAATTAGTATTAATTAAAAATTAAAATATATTGTCTTCAATTACCAGCTATTTATAATGGTAAACCAAAATAAGTGACTTCATAAGTGGTTCTGTAATGTGGAAACAAAGTTTTGTAAAAGTTGAGCATAAATCAGGAAGCCTTGGAGATTCAGGAGAGCAGGAGCTCAATGGCTGCTGCTTCCCAATCAATCTCCAGTTGTTAGAGTAGGTCAGTAGCTACTAGTTCTCACAGCTGGGAAATAATCTGTATACATCATATATATGTATTTTATGTATTTATTTTGAACTTGCTCCCAAAGATGTGCAAGGAGCAAAGTCAAGAGCCAGAAAAGGTCACCACAGGGGAGGTTTCAGAACCAGATGGAAGCAGGACAGCGAGGAGTGCAGAGAGAGAAAAGCAGTTGGAAGGAGACATCTCAGCTGGGACAGCACTTTGGGAGTGGGAAAAGGTCTTGCAGGAAGCTGACAAGAGTCCTGGGATTCCTTCCCATAGATCAAATAAAGAGAGAGATGCACTTAGAAAAAGAGCAACAGCCACGTCCCTCCTATATGCAAGCTCAACAGTCCTGCTGGCAAGTAGCAAAGTAAGTCCAGCTGAGCAAGAGCTCTGGGGCTGGTGTCACTGGAACATGAGCCCTGGGAGAGTCATGGAGACTCCTAAGAACCCATTATATGGGACCCTAAGCGCTTCCAGCAGGGACCAGGACCAGTGGCTCCCCAGGATGGGCCTCTGAGTTGCCCTACCCAGGTCTCACACAGCTAGACCTGTGGCCTTGGGTGGCTTGGCTGGTGTGAGGAGGACAACATGGCTGGTGACATGCGTGTGCACTGGACTGAGCATTCACGAATGATGTCAGGGATTTTTGGACACTGCTGGACAAGGGTTTCGGATATAGCCCTAATGGGCCCTCAGGGCAAGGGGATGGTGGGAATAGGGTCTTCACCCATTCCTTCTCTCTCTTTCCTACTGGTGTACCAGGTTCACTATGACTTTGTTACGCAAATTGCTGCCTTCTTAGGTATGTTGTCCTCTGCTGATAGGAGCCCAGTCAGCCCAGATACAGGTCAAGGATCAGCTAGGAACTCAGAGAGGTCCCAAATGAACCTCAGGACAGAATGGCTTGCAGTGGACATTTGGATTTGTTTCATATCAGGGCAGGTATATCCCATCTTCCTCTTCTCCCCATGGAGACAACCTTCATATGTGGCAGGGCAGGGATCCTGCCTATACCCAGGAGCAATTCATCATCCAGTTCATTCATCACCCACCAGCTCTTCCATGATACAACCCCCAAGTTCTTATCAGTGACCAAACCTGATCAGAGTAAATGCTCAAAGGGAAAGTGGATTTTCCTAGTAACTGAGGGCTTAACATAGCTCACACCACACAGCAGGATCTGCACCAGGGATGCATTAGCTAAAACATCAGTTCCTGCCCTCTGTGGAGATGGGTTGGGCAAGAAGACAAAGCACCTGAGTACACCTGGGCCAGCACCACAGTTACCTGCCTGATTGGTGCAAGCATTTTCTAGGGGTGGGAGAACTATCTTAGGGTTGTCCTTTACCTTTTACAGCCCCTAGTCACTGATTAAAGTTCATGGAATGTGCTTTCCCGTATCTATGCCTTTATCCACTTGAAGACATTATAACTCTACATATAACTTCAGGAGAAAAAATGAATAAAATGAAGGTATGGTCATTATTATTGCTGAGACTACTGCCTGTCATAACCAGATGCAGTCAGTCTGGTGAGTGGAGGAGACAGAGCCACTTCCATGTGCAGGACTCATACTTCAGTGTTGTTTGGCCTCCAATAGGTTTACCACTATCTTGTGGTTGGGGCTATTGTGGAAAGTTCTGGGGACAAGCTCCAGTTTCAGTCCTTAACTGAAATAAGTGGAGTGGGGCATCTACTGGTGTTCTCTAGTTCCTGATTTTAACTTAAAAAAAAAAAAAAAAAGGTAAAGTGGCAAACAAGGGGTAATGATTGGAGTCTGTTCCTGGGTCTTGGTAATATAAACTATGAATACTTTGGACCTTTCACCAGATGCTGAAAATTCAAACTTCACTTGGTCCTCCTGGAGCCCTATAATCAGGAGAAAGGGTTGAAAGTGGACAGATCTCTGTAACATCCAAATGGATTGGATTCTGCTGTACTAAGTGGAATGTAAATTATAAGTAGGAACGATGAGCTTAAAATGCTATTAAATGTATATACAACATCTTAGTTCTCCATTCATCTGATTATGGACATCAGAGTTCTTTACATACTTAGATAATTGTGGACATTTCTCCTATAAACATTAAGGAAACAAGTGCCCCTTTAAATCACTATCCTTATATTCTTTGGATAAATACATATTAGAGCAGTTGCTGGGTCATACGGTAGTTATATTTTTTATGTTTTACTTTACTTATTTGATAAAGACACCATGAGTGTGAAGGGGGAAGAGAGTGAAGCACAGTCACTGCTGAGCATGAAATCCATGACATTGTTCAATCCGGGATCATGACTTGAGCCAAAGACAGATTTTTTAACTAACTGAGCCACTGAGTACTTGTTAGGTGTACTTCTTGGGAGCCCTGAGTACTTCTATTTTTGACATTTAGAGGAATCTTCATACCATTTCCAGGGTGTCTGCACCAACTGGCATTCAGGCCAACACTGTAAGAAGGTTCTCCTTTCTCTTAATCCTCACCATCATATGTTGTTTCCAGTCTTATTTATTTTAGCCAATCTGACCAGTGTGAGGTGCTATCTCATTGAGGTTTTGATCTGTATTTCCCTGATGCTAAGGGATATTGAACATTTTATCATGTGTCTGTTGGCCATTTGTTTATACACAGTAGAATATTACTATATCATAAAAAAGAATGACACATTGCCATTAGCAACCACATGGATGGAAGTAGAGGTGTTGTTAGGTGAAATAAATCCATCAGGGAAAGTGAAATACCATATGATTTCACTCATATGGTATTTTGAAACAGTATTTAGAATTTAGAAACAACATACCTAAGAAGGCAGCAATTTGGGTAACAAAGTCATAGTGAACCTGGTACACCAGTAGGAAAGAGAGAGAAGGAATGGGTGAAGACCCTATTCCCACCATCCCCTTGCCCTGAGGGCCCATTAGGGCTATATCCAAAACCCTTGTCCAACAAAACAGATGAACCTAAAGGAAGGAAGGGAAAATTAATATGAAAGGAAGCCACAGAGGAGAGCCAACTATAAGAGACCCTTAACATTAGGGAAGAAACAGAGGGTTGTTGGGGGGAGAGGTCATTGGGGAAAAGGTAACTGTGTGATGGGCATTAAGGAGGGAGCTTGATGTAATGAGCACTGGGTGTTATTTGCAAATTTTGATTCACTGAATTCTACCTCTTAAAGCAATAATATGTTATATGTGAAAGAAATTGAAATTAAACAAATTAAATTTACAAAAAAGCTCTGCTATTGTGTTTTCTTTCACATTTAAAGTACATTGGGGAGCTTATGATGCCAATAGTTCTTGAGGGTTGTGATGTTAACATGTTGCTAGAAAGTATTGCTCTACCTTGATAATGAGCTATCAATCTATTTTCTAAGGAAGGATACTGGTGAGAAGGTGATCTCATCAAGATACAATGAAGAAAAGTTGAAGAACTGCCTTAATTTTCACCTTAAGGAAAAATAAGTGTATTTTTAAGTTCATGGCATGAATCCGAGGTGAGCCCTACCACCTATGTATTTCATTGCGATAGTTGTGTGAATTATAGTTTAAATTACACTAAATTTATCTTTAATTTTCCTAAGAAAATTGTCAATTGTATAACAAAAACTCCACCCCAAAACTGCAAGAACTCATACAGGAATTCAGTAAATTGTCAGCATGTACAATCAATGCACAGAAATCAGTTGCATTTCTATACACCAACAGGAAGACAGCAGAAATAGAAATTAAGGAGTCAATCCCATTTACAAATGCATCCAAAACCATAAGACACCTAGGAATAAACCTAACCAAGGAGACAAAGAATCTGTACTCAAATAACTATAAAGTACTCGTGAAATAAATTGAGGAAGACACAAAGAAATAGAAAAATGTTCCATGTTCATGGATTGGAAGAACAAATACTGTGAAAATGTCTATGTTACCTAAAGCAATCTACAAGATTAATGCAATCCCTATCAAAATACTATCGATTTTTTTCAAAGAAATGGAACAAACAATCATAAAATTTATATGTAACCAGAAAAAGACCTTGAATAGCTAGAAGAATGTTGAAAAAGAAAGCCAAAGTTGGTGGCATCACAATTCCAGACTTCAAGCTCTATTACAAAGCTGTCATCATCAAGACAGTATGGTGCTGCCATGAAGAGAGACACATAGATCAATGGAACAGAATAGAGAGCCCAGAAATATACCCTCAACTCTATGGTCAACTAATCTTTAAAAAAGTAGGAAAGCATGTCCAATGGATAAATGACAGTCTCTTCAACAAATGGTGTTTGAAAAATTGGACAGTCACATGCAGAAAAATGAAACTGGATCATTTCCATACACCGCACATGAAAATAGACTCAAAATGAATGAAGGACCTCAATGTGAGAAAGGAATCCATCAAAATCTTGAGGAGAACATAGGCAGCAACCTCCTTGACCTCTACCACAGCAACTTCTTAGAAACATCACCAAAGGCAAGGGAAGCATGGGCAAAAATGAACTATTGGGACTTCATCAAGAGCAAAAGCTTTTGCACATCAAAAGAAACAGTCAACAAAACCCAAAGATATCTGACAGAATGGGAGAAGATATTTGCAAACAACATATTAGATAAAGGGCTAGTATCCAAAATCTATAAATAACTTATTAAACTCAACACTCAAAGAACAAATAATCCAATCAAGAAATGGTCAGAGGACATGAACAGGCATTCTGCAAAGAAGACATCCAGATGGCCAACAGACACATGAAAAAGTGCTCCACCTTACTCAGCATCAGGGAAATACAAAGTAAAACCATATTCAGTCAGAAAGGTTAAAATTAACATGTCAGGAAGTGACAGATGCTGGTGAGGATGCGGAGAAAGGGGAACCTTCCTACACTGTTAGTGGGAATTCAAGCTGGTACAGCCGTCTGGAAAACAGTATGGAGATTGCTCAAAAAGTTGAAAATAGAGCTACCCTATGATCCAGAAATTGCACTACTGAGTATTTACCCTAAGGATACAAATGTAGTGAACTGAAGGTGTACATACACTGGAATGTTTATAGAACCAATGCCCATAATAGCCAAACTATGGAAAGAACCTAGATGTCTATCAATGGATCAATGGATAAATGGATAAAGAAGTTGTGATCACACACACATATACACACACAATGGAACACTATGCAGCCATCAAAAACCATGAAATCTTGCCTTTTGCAATGGCGTGGACATAACTAGGGGGTATTATGCTGAATGAAATAAACCAGTCAGGGAAAGACCATTTTCATATGCTCTCTCTGATATGAGGAATTTGAGAGACAGGGAGGAGGGTTGTGAGAGGTTATAAACTAAAAAAGGAAACAAGATGGGGTCAGGAAGGAGAAAAAACATAGGATACTCTTAATCTTACAAAACAAACTGAGGGCTGCTGGGAGGTGGGGGGTAGGGATTGGGTCATTGGGTTATGGATATTGGGGAGGATATGTGCTATTGTGAGTGCTGTGACATGTGTAAGCCTGATGATTCACAGACTTGTGCCTCTGGGGCAAATAATACATTATATGTTAATAAAATGATTTAAAATATATACAGTTCATATATATAATGGAATATTACTCAACTATCAGAAGGGACGAATACCTACCATTCACATCAATGTGGAAGGAACTGGAGAATATTATGCTAAGTGAAATAAGTCAAGCAGAGAAATATAATTAACATATGGTTTCACTCTTAGGTGGAATATGAGGAATATCGCAGAGGATCGTAGGGGAAGGGAGACATAACTGAAGGGAATAAATTAGAGAGGGATACAAACTATGAAAAACTCTTGACTCCGGGGAAGAAAGTGAGGGTTACATCTTCTTTTTTTTTTTAATTTTATTTATTTATTTGACAGAGAGAGATGACAAGCAGGCAGAGAGGCAGGCAGAGAGAGAGGAGGAAGCAGGCTCCTTGCCGAGCAGAGAGCCTGATGTGGGGCTCGATCCCAGGACCCTGAGATCATGACCCGAGCCGAAGGCAGCAGCTTAACCCACTGAGCCATCCAGGCGCCCCTATACCACATCTTCTTGATCCATTCATCTGTTGATGGACATCTAGGTTCTTTCCATAGTTTGGCTATTGTGGACAAACATGGGAGCTTAAGTGGGTAGAAGAAGAATCAATGAAACAAGATGGAATTGGGAGGGAGACAAACCATAAGTGACTCTTAATCTCACAAAACAAACTGAGGGTTGCTGGGGGGAGGGTGGTTGGGAGAAGGGGGTGGGATTATGGACATTGGGGAGGGTATGTGCTTTGGTGAGTGCTGTGAAGTGTGTAAACCTGGTGATTCACAGATCTGTACCCCTGGGGATAAAAATATATGTTTATAAAAAATAAAAAATTAAAAAATAACACAAAGAGCTAGGGCACCTGGGTAGCTCAGTGGGTTAAAGCCTCTGCCTTTGGCTCAGGTCATGATCCCAGTGTCCTGGGATCAAGCTACTCATCAGGCTCTCTGCTTGGCAGGGAGCCTGCTTCCATTTCTCTCTCTCTGCCTACTTGTGATCTCTGTCCGTCAAATAAATTTTAAAAATCTTAAAAAAAACGGAAAGAGATACCACCGCATACCGATCAGTATAGCTAAAATAAACAACACAGGAAACAACTGATGTTGGCAAAAGTGCAGAGAAAGGGAAACCTCATACATTCTTGGTGGGATTGCAACCTGATGCATAAAAGGAAGGTTCGGAAAAATGAATAATAGGAGTAGTGTACAAACCAGCAATCACACTACAGGTTATTTATCAGAAAAAGTGCAAAAAAAGAAAAAAAAAAGCACTAAGTCAAATGGCTACAGGCACCCCTACGTTTATAGCAGCATTATGCACAATTATCAGATTATGGAAGCAGCCATGTGTCCATTGACTGATAAGTACATAAGAGGTTGTGGTATATATATGCGATAATACTTGGTCATCAAGAAGAGTGAAATCTTGCCATTTGCAGTGACATGGATGGAGCTATAGAGCAAACTGCTAAGCCAAATAAATCAGAGAAGGAAAAATAACCTATAATTTCACTCATAGGTGGACTATAAGATACAAAAAAATAAAAAAAACAGGCAAAGGAAAAAAAGAGAGACAAACTAAGAAATGGACTTAACTAGAAAACAAACAGTTGGTTCACAGAGGGCAGATGGGTGAGCATGGGAGAAAAACACAAAGCGATAAAGAGCACACTTTTCATGATGAGCTCTCAGTAAGGTACAGAATTGAATAACTGTAGTGTACCACTGAAAGTAATATTACACAATATATTAATTCTATTTCAACAAATAAACAGGAAAGACAGCATCATGGCTGACATTTTAATGCAGGGAAACACCTGTCACCAACAGACTCCATTACCCAGGTCGGTGGCACTCTACTCTTTTGTTTCAGAGGTCAAACGAGGTGTAATTAAAACATTCAGAGCTTACATGTGACCATATTTTCACCTAATGAGGTTAGAAAACAATAGGAAAAGTGAGGTAGAAAACAAAATGAGGCAAAAATCCAGTCGCCATCTGTTCCTGAATCTTGTACTCCACCCCACAAGCAGAAAGTGACTTGTTGTACTAGGGATGCTGATCAAACCCTGGGATACTGTCAAGGCTTGCTCCTCCCAGCCTTCCAGGTTCAGGCACCTGTGTCTGTGGCACCCAGCAGGGTACTGGAGCAGGTGACATGGGTTCAAGACAGCAGACCATTGAGTGCCTGGGTGGCTCAGTCATTAAGCTACTGCCTTCAGCTCCAGTCATAATCCTAGGGTCCTGGGATGGAGCCCCGTGTGGGGCACCCTGCTCAGCTGAAAGCCTTCTTCTCCCTCTCACACTCCCCTTGGTTGTGTGTTCTCTCTCTCGCTATCTCTCTCTCTTTCAAATAAATAAAATCTAAATAAATAAATACAAACCAAAAAAAAAAAAAAAAAACAGAGAGAGAGAGACAGCAGACCATCCTGGGCTTATGGGGCAGCTGCTTATGTCTATACGGTCTGAGTGATGGATCTCAGCTTTAGGGACATTAAATTTTTTAATGTGCAATCTTCTCCTCCCCTGGGAGGAACACAGTGGGTCTGTAGTCAAGGAGTTTGTCAAATTTGGGGTTTTGATGCTCAGTTGTGTGTCTAAGCTATAAAAAAAGTTTGCACGAATACAAGTTTGAACACAGAGTTCTCTTGGAAACCAGGGAGAAAAAAAGGTTGATTGACTTTCTCTGTGGTATAGCTGAAGAGTGGGAGCATGAATTTTCAGCTCCAAGTTTAGACTGGGAGGGTCTGCCATATTTATCCTGCCCAACAGAGCTGGTTGTCCATAGGGAGCAGAACAGCACCATCTGCTGGAGAGTGAAGCAGCTTACAACACGGTTGGCTTCAACTGGGCACTGGAGGAGAGCAGTTTGCCTAGGGCAAATCCACCTAAGAATTATCTAAAGAGTAATTTCCCCTTAACGTCCATAACAAACAGCTCACACCAAGTTTACTGATCATAAACGGATGCAAAGTTTCAGGTCATGGGGAACAGGATATATAGAAATCTTTCCATTTTTTTTTTTAATTTAGTTTTATTTTTTCAGTGTTCCAAGATTCATTGTTTATGCACCTGCCCACCAGCCCACCACGAGGCTCACCCAACCCCCACCCCCTTCCCTCCAAAACCCTCAGTTTGTTTCCCAGAGTCCAGTCTCTCATGGTTCGTCTCCCCCTCCAATTTCCCCCAACACCCCTCTCCTCTCCAACTCCCAATATCCTCCATGTTATTCCTTATTCTCCACAAGTGAGACCATACGATAACATACTATTGTTAATTATTATTAATTAGTTAATTAATAATTGTTATGAGTTTATATAATTGTTTATTATTATATGATGTTTTTTGACCAGGTTTTATTATTATTATTTTTTTAATGCTGAGTTTGAGCAGTTCTTTATAGATCTTGGATATCAGCCCTTTCTCTGTAGTGTCCTTTATCAATACCTTCTCCCATTCTGTGGGTTGCCTCTTTGTTTTGTTGACTGTTTGGTGTGCAGTAAATTTTGATCTTGATGAAGTCCCAGAAGTTCATTTTTGCTTTGGTTTCCTTTGCCTTTGGGGACATGTCTTGAAAGAAGTTTCTGTGGCCAATGTCTAAGTCATTATGGCCTATGTTCTCCTCTAGCATTCTGATGGATTCCTGCCTTATGTTGAGGTATTTTATCCATTTCGAGTTTATCTTTGTGTATGGTGAAAGAGAATGGTCGAGTTTCATTCTTCAACATATAGCTGACCTATTTTCCCAACACCATTGTTTAAAGAGTCTGTCTTTTTCCCACTGTATATTTTTCCCTGCTTTGTCAAAGATTATTTGACCATAAAGTTAAGGGTCCATATCTGAGCTCTCTACTCTGTTGCAGTGGCCTATGTGTCTGTTTTTGTGTCAGTACCATGGTGTCTTGGTGATCACAGCTTTGTAGTAAACCTTGAAATCAGGCAACGTGATGTCCCCAGTTTTGTTTTTCTTTTTCAGCATTTCCTTAGCAATTTGGGGCCTCTTATTTTCCATACAAATTTTAGGACTGTTTGTTCCAGCTCTATGAAAAACGCTGGTGCAATTTTGATCAGGATGGCATTGAAAGTATAGATTGCTCTGGGAAGTTTATTCTTCTTATCCATGAGCATGGAATGCTTTTCCATCTTTTTGTGTGATCTTCAATTTTTTCATGAGTCTTCTATATCGCCTAGAGGAGGAAATGTTGTAACAATCCCAATTCTGGATATATACCCCAAGGAAATAAAGTGATATAAAATAAAATTTGAACCTATACTTTACTCTTGTAACCATTATTGCAGTGTGACTCATAACAGATAAAATATGTAAATTAATTTTAACATAATCATTGACAAATAAATGGAAAAAATAAAATAACAGCCACATGGATGAATCTGGGGGACATTAACATCAGTGAAATAATGGAGACACAGAAAGACAAGCACTTTATAATTACAATTGTATATGAAATCTAATAGTCAATCTTTAGAAGAAAAGAGTAGAATGGCAATTGTCAGTGACTAAAGAGAGGGAGAAATGGGAAGATGTGGGTCCAATGCTAAGTTTGTAGTGTACATGTTGAATAAGTTCTGTTTACAGCAATTTATATATATAGTTAACAACATCATATATTAGAAATTTTCTGTTACTGTAGACATCACCAGTTGGTGATAGTCTTACACACACATACACACACACACACACACACACAAGCAAAATGAATTGGTGGATATGCACTTCTATTGTAGAGATTATTATGAAGTGTAAGTATCTTTTTTTTTTGAAGTGTAAGTATCTTAAATGAAGTTGTGCACCTTAAATACATAAACTTTTGTCAATTATACATAAATAAATCTGAAGAACAAACAAAAAATATGACAAGACTGAATGGTGTAATTTATACTTGATATGTCAAATCTGAGTGGCATGAGTGACCCATGCAACAGTAGCTGTGACATTTTTTACCATCTTCACCATTGCCACCAAAATTAGCATAGTTACGATCTTACATTTTTATCCATACAGCTGTCATCCTTGGATTTCTCAAGACATTGTTCCCAAAAAGTTTAAAAATGCTCATTGGTTTTCACAAACCATCCTATTTGCTATCACAGATGTAGCTGCACTAGAAAGTTAAGGAAAATTTTAACAAAGAAATTTTTTTTTACTTTTATTTTATGTATTTTTGTTAACATTTTAAAAATGATTGCATTTATTTATTTGACAGAAAGCACAAGCAAGGAGTGCAGGAGAGCAATAAGCAGCCACCCCACCAATCAGGGAGTCAGATGCAGTGCTCACTGTCAGGACCCTGGAGTCATGAGCTGAGCCTAAGGCATAAATTTAATGGACTTAGCCACCCAGGCACCCCAAAGACATTACAACAACAACAACAACAACAAAATAGTTAAATACAGAAAACTGTATAATTGGGAAAATTATGTTTTAAAAAATAATCCTATCCCTTTGGGCCCACCCATCTCCTTCATACATGGGAATGTCCATAGATTGACAAAGGAAGTTTACATTTTTGAATAAAGATCCAAAGCATGCAAAAAATATTAATACTGATGCCAAAAAATAAAAGCAAAAGAGAACCAAATCAGAAGAAAGTGTTTAAGCTCTCTTCAACCTGCTGGAATGGTGGTAACAGAGTGATTTGAGGTAAGATCTGTGGGGAAAGAGGGCAAATCAAATTTGCTGCTTGAAAAAAAAAATAAAATAAGACATCTTTACAATCAATCCCTGCTTGTAGACAAATTCTCCAAAACCAGTACCTGGCACTCCAAAAAAAAAAAAAAAAAAAAAATGCGGAGAGAATTTTTTGGATTATCTCAGCATTCAGGCCCTTTTCCTCTACTGCTTCCCCTGGGCTGGGGGTGCTCCGGGACTGCACTGGGCTAGGCATCCTGTGCAGGTCCTGCACAGGCTGACCAGGCTGACCTGCCCCCTCTTCTGTGGTCCCTTCCCTGTGGCTTCTGCCCCCTTCCGCCCCCAGATGCAGAAAAGAACTAGTAAATACTTATTTTCTACCATCACTGTTGGGGATTTTGCTCTTCTGGGCTTTATTCCCCGAGTTTCATGTGACCCCATGGAAATCCTACCCAATATGACTCAACACTGTCCTTACCAAGACCCTCATTTAATTCTCTTCCAGAGAGGACATTTATGAACTACTCCCCAAAACCATTTTCTGTTGTAAACTAAAGTTCTGCTCACTCAGACTCCAGTTAAAATGTTTCTAAACTTTACCAACTCTTACATAGATGACATCACTCATTTTCTAAACTGACAACCTGAAAATGGGAATGATTTCCATCCAGTCAATAATCCACCATGCCTGGGTGCCTGGGTGGCTCAGTTGGTTGAGCCACTACCTTCAGCTCAGGTCATGATCCTGGAGTCCCAGGATCAAACTCTACATCAGGCTCCCAGCTCCAAAGGGGAATCTGCTTTTTCCTCTGAACTTCTCCCATCTCATGCTCAATCTCTCTCTCTCTCTTTCTCATATAAATAAATAAAATATTTTAAAAAATCCACAGTGCCAAATAATTCACCCAATAGAATCAACAGCTCGGTGATCACATCCTATGCATGCATGAAATCAGCTGTACTTCTCTAAAATAAAATTAGGGCTACCAAGGCCATACTAAAGCATTCTTTATTTAGTTGCAATGTCCCATATCTTCAAGGGGTACATGACAGGCTCTGGACTCAAAATACATTTTCTTTCTCAGTGCATATGTCTGTTTCAAATTCAATTATTGTTCTAAAAAATCCTTTGGTTCAAATGGTCATATTTGCATGTCCATTTAATTCATATATTTACTATATATATATATTTTTAATTTTTAATTTTTTATAAACATATATTTTTATCCCCAGGGGTACAGGTCTGTGAATCGCCAGGTATACACACTTCACAGCACTCACTAAAACACATACCCTCCCCAATGTCCATAACTCCACCCCCTTCTCCCAACTCCCCTCCCCCCAGCAACCCTCAGTTTGTTTTGTGAGATTAAGAGTCACTTATGGTTTGTCTCCCTCCAATCCCATCTTGTTTCATTTATTCTTCTCCTACCCACTTAAGCCCCCATGTTGCATCACCACTTCCTCATATCAGGGAGATCATATGATAGGTGTCTTTCTCCAATTGACTTATTTCGCTAAGCATGATACGCTCTAGTTCCATCCATGTTGTCGCAAATGGCAAGATTTCATTTCTTTTGATGGCTGCATAGTATTCCATTGTGTATATATACCACATCTTCTTGATCCATTCATCTGTTAATGGACATCTAGGTTCTTTCCATAGTTTGGTTATTGTGGACATTACTGCTATAAACATTCAGGTGCATGTGCCCCTTCGGATCACTATATTTGTATCTTTAGGGTAAATACCCACTGGTGCAATTGCTGGGTCATAGGGCAGTTCTATTTTCAATATTTTGAGGAACCTCCATGCTGTTTTCCAGAGTGGTTGCACCAGCTTGCATTCCCACCAACAGTGTAGAAGGGCTCCCCTTTCTCCGCATCCTCACCAGCATCTGTCATTTCCTGACTTGTTGATATTAGCCATTCTGACTGGTGTGAGGAGGTATCTCATTGTGGTTTTGATTTGTATTTCCTTGATACCGAGTGATATGAAGCACTTTTTCATGTGTCTGTTGGCCATCTGGATGTCTTCTTTGCAGAAATGTCTGTTCATGTCCTCTGCCCATTTCTTGACTGGATTATTTGTTCTTTGGGTGTTGAGTTTGCTTACTTCTTTATAGATTTTGGACACTAGTCCTTTATCTGATATGTCATTTGCAAATATCTTCTCCCATTCTGTCAGTTGTCTTTTGATTTTGCTAACTGTTTACTTTGCTGTGCAAAAGCTTTTGATCTTGATGAAATCCCAATAGTTCATTTTCGCCCTTGCTTCCCTTGCCTTTGGCGATGTTCCTAGGAAGATGTTGCTGCAGCTGAGGTCGAAGAGGTTGCTACCTGTGTTCTCCTCAAGGATTTTGATGGATTCCTTACTCACATTGAGGTCCTTCATCCATTTTGAGTCTATTTTCGTGTGTAGTGTAAGGAAATGGTCCAATTTCATTTTTCTGCATGTGGTTGTCCAATTTTCCCAGCACCATTTATTGAAGAGGCTGTCTTTTTTTCCATTGAACATTCTTACCTGCTTTGTCGAAGATTAGTTGACCATAGAGTTGTGGGTCTATTTCTGGGCTCTCTATTCTGTTCCATTGATCCATGTGTTTGTTTTTGTGCCAGTACCATGCTGTCTTGATGATGACAGCTTTGCAATAGAGCTTAAAGTCCGGAATTGTGATGCCACCAACGTTGGCTTTCTTTTTCAATATCCCTTTGGCTATTCGAGGTCTTTTCTGGTTCCATATAAATTTTAGAATTATTTGTTCCATTTCTTTGAAAAAGATGGATGGTACTTTGATAGGAATTGCATTAAATGTGTAGATTGCTTTAGGTAGCATAGACATTTTCACAATATTTATTCTTCCAATCCAGGAGCATGGAACAATTTTCCATTTCTTTGTGTCTTCCTCAATTTCTTTCATGAGTACTTTATAGTTTTCTGAGTATAGATTCTGTGTCTCTTTGGTTAGGTTTATTCATAGGTATCTTATGGTTTTGGGTGCAATTGTAAATGGGATTGACTCCTTAATTTCCCTTTCTTCTGTCTTGCTGTTGGTGTAGAGAAATGCAACTGATTTCTGTGCATTGATTTTATATCCTGACACTTTACTGAATTCCTGTATAAGTTCTAGCAGTTTTGGAGTGGAGTCTTTTGGGTTTTCCACATATAGTATCATATCATCTGCGAAGAGTGATAATTTAACTTCTTCTTTGCCAATTTGGATGCCTTTAATTTCCTTTTGTTGTCTGATTCCTGAGGCTAGGACCTCTAGTACTATGTTGAATAGCAGTGGTGATAATGGACATCCCTGCCGTGTTCCTGACCTTAGTGGAAAAGCTTTCAGTTTTTCTCCATTGAGAATGATATTTGCGGTGGGTTTTTCATAGATGGCTTTGATGATATTGAGGTATGTGCCCTCTATCCCTACACTTTGAAGAGTTTTGATCAGGAAGGGATGCTGTACTTTGTCAAATGCTTTTTCAGCATCTATTGAGAGTATCATATGGTTCTTGTTCTTTCTTTTATTGATGTGTTGTATCACATTAACTGATTTGCGGATGTTGAACCAACCTTGCAGCCCTGGAATAAATCCCACTTGGTCGTGGTGAATAATCTTTTTAATGTACTGTTGAATCCTATTGGCTAGTATTCTGTTCAGTATTTTCGCATCTGTGTTCATCAGGGATGAATGGGTCAACCGGGAAATTAAAGAAGAATTGAAAAAAATCATTGAAACAAATGATAATGAAAATACAACGGTTCAAAATCTGTGGGACACAACAAAGGCAGTCCTGAGAGGAAAATATATAGCGGTACAAGCCTTTCTCAAGAAACAAGAAAGGTCTCAGGTACACAATCTAACCCTACAACTAAAGGAGCTGGAGAAAGAACAAGAAAGAAACCCTAAGCCCAGCAGGAGAAGAGAAATCATAAAGAGCAGAGCAGAAATCAATGAAATAGAAACCAAAAAAACAATAGAACAAATCAACGAAAGTAAGAGCTGGTTCTTTGAAAGAATTAATAAAATTGATAAACCCCTGGCCCGACTTATCAAAAAGAAAAGAGAAAGGACCCAAATAAATAAAATCATGAATGAAAGAGGAGAGATCACAACTAACACCAAAGAAATACAAACTATTATAAGAACATACTATGAGCAACTCTACGGCAATAAAATTTAAACTACTTTAAAGATAACCAATTTTAATTAGTGGAAATACAAAGTATAGAATATCTTAAAGGCAGTTTAGAAATTATTTTAAAAGATGTATAAAAATCAAATCAATGGCTGCCAGGGAATGTGACTGGCATACTTAAATAGTTAAACCTAATAAACATTGCTTTATCATTCACACACCCTGACCCCTCAGGGCTTTCTCTTTACAACAAAGCAGAGAAATATATAGAGCAGGAAGCAGATTCAGGAAGGTAATTAATTGCTCAACTTCACACAGCCAGGAAGTAGCAGTGCTCAACTAAATATATAAGGTGTCTGACCCACAGATGATAAGATACATTTTCTTAATTAAGAGCAATCCCAAACTACATATTGTTAAATTTCTCAAAGGCCATTTAAAAGGACCAATGTATTGATCATGCTATTTTTCATGCCCAATTTTTTGTTTTGTTTTGTTTTTAAAGTCATCTTCACGGGGCACTTGGGTGGCTTAGTGGGTTAAAACTTTGCCTTCAGCTCAGGTCCTCATCTTAGGGTCCTGGGATTGAGTCCTTCCTGCACTGGGCTCTCTACTTGGTGGGGAGCCTGCTTCCCCCTCTACCTCTGCCTGCCTCTCTGCCTAATTTTGATCTCTCTCTCTCTAAAATAAATAAATAAATAAAAATATTTAAAAAAATAATAAGTCAACTTCACTTTAGCCTAGACTGAACAATCACTCATTCTGTTATAGTAGAATTATTCTTTTTTTCTCCCTACAGGTAAGTATTGCACACTTATTATCTGACAATTGCTGGGCCAATGGCTGAGAATACTCTGGTAAACACAGATTCCCTACAAAGTTCACTATACTCCAGCAAAGATACCTTGTGAAAATAAGCACACAAATATACATTCACACTTTGTGATGAGAATAATATAGGACAAGTTCAAGTTTCTATGGGAACACATAGAGAAGACTGAATCTGGGTGGGTGGTCAGAGAAGGCAATGATTGCAGTGGCTTGATATGCAAATTGAGGGAGCTGGCCAGGCTAAGGGGAGCCTAAAGAATACTCTAGTAGAAGAAACACACGCCTTATGGAGGAGGCAGCAAACTTTCTACTGTCAAGATAGTGTGGCCTATGGGCATAGTCAAGGCCATAAGGTGAGACTCAGGGTAGTGAGATCAAATGTGCACAGCCCTGGCCTCTCTCAAGGATGTTAGTCTTTACCTATGGAGTAGCTCCTGAATCTTTCTAAGCAAGCAGGTCTGATAAGGTATGACTTGCATTTTTAAACATTCCTCTATTTACAAAGTGGGAAATGAATTGCAAGTGTTAAGAGTGGGTGTGGGGGAGGCAGCAGGCTATTAGCAGAACCTAGGTGAGAGCTAAAGTTAAGACATACAAGGGTAATGATGGTGCAGATAAGAGGACATGTTCATATCATATTTAGGAAGGAAATAAAGAAGACTTAGTGTTCGGTTAGAAATAGGGCATAAGCAAAGACATTCATGATTAGTGAGATTTTACTCAATTAAAAAAGAAAAAGAAACAACTGCAGTGTATTCGAGGACATCTATATTCATGAAAGTTAGTTGATGATTCAGGTTAATTACTTTTCTCTACATGTTGAATTTCTGACATAATTTCTGTAAGCATAATCCAGCAACACACCAATGGCAGAGACTGTCATGCCAAAATGTATTGCTAACATATGCAATTAAAATAAATGTCTATGAGACATAACTGTCAAAATACTAATTATGACTTGGTGAGCTAGAAACAGTTGGAAAACTTACTCAAAATTAAATTCCTGTCCTCTACATAGAGTCAGTATATTCTAAAGCAAAACAACAACAACAACAAATAATCAAACTTTATGGTACTGAATATTCAACAACATGATTCAAAGAAATAGTAGATAACTGGGTAATGCTTTGAGTAGTTTAATGATTTTGAAGTCATATTCTTTTGAAATATATTTCAAATTTTAAAAATCAAGAACAGACCACTCTCAATTTTAAAAATATGTGATCACTTATTCATTGCATGTAAATAAGTTTTCTGACACAAGAGCAATCTACCAAACACAAAGTTAAAACTTCAAACTTATATACTAAGCAGCATTTACTAAGCAAGCTATCAGGTTTGGGAAAATATGAAAGTGTATTGGGATATGCATGCAATCAAAAGTCCCAGATGTATTTCTCTGGTTAGAGGGACAACAATAGACAAGGAGCCTTTATAGGTAAATAAGCAGGGTTTTCTGTAAAAAAAATTACTCAAGAATTAATACTCTGAGGCATACACTAGCAGATCTTAAGGAGGTATCATATTTCACCAATTTCAAGACTGAGTGTTTTGGACTTGTTATTGATGTTGTTGTTGTTTACACTTTAACATCTCTAAAGTCAGGACATCTTTTAAAACTGATAGGGTCTTGCAAATGCTGGGAAGACAAATAGTTTATATATATATATATATATATATATATATATAATATATATATATATATATTTGTTATATAGTTGCAAATACTTGCTCTTGATCATAGCTAAGCAAATTATCTTTACCTTACTGAGCCCTGTGCATTATTTAACTGCTATAAAAAATTGTTTGAAAACACAGAAAACAATTCAAAAATCAAACTTAATTATTTGGTATATATAATGATATACAGGTTGAATGAGCAATGAGATAGAAATATATATTCATATATACAGTCAAAGATTAGTAACTTTCTTACACTTGATGTAAGATGGAACATATCAGTTTAACCTGGGGTTAAATATATTCTTGTATTAGTTACAATAGCTTTTGGTAAAACTGAGGCATGTTTATCCCCACTGATGTTGTTTTTCATATATTGCCTTTATTTCACCTGAGTCAGAGATATTACACAAGCTCATCAAGAGCTTTTTCAGTCCTCATCATCATTTATCACAAGCTACCACAGACTCTAGGGCATAGGACATATCATAAGAGCTAGATCTCTATGGATCTCTCTCATTTCTGTACAGAATGAGGCAGAAATACTAACTGCCCTATAGTAAATAGCGTGGGAAGACAGTTAATGTCTCCCATGGGAACAGAGGGCAGGTATGTTTACTGTCCAGTATAATCAAGATAGATAATACCTCTCTCCCTAACAAAATTCAAACAGATTTGCTCAGTATCCATTACAAAATATTTAGATTTCCTAAATTCAAGATTTGGCAGCTGTGATACAAACCAGTTTTGTATACTGGGTGGGCCTATCCTTGTCGTTCTGGAAGCACTTAGAGGGATAATAACGTTGATGACCCTTGCTCTACTGTGAGTAGTAAAGTCTTTGTCTCTGATCCAGTAATATCATGCTTCCTGCCAGAATCAGTCATAAAACTGTTGCAGGCTAAAAAGCTGGCATGAAAGTAGAAGAAAATCTCAGACCCTTCACATTCTTGATAGGAACCCAAACATTCTCATCATAAAAGAAATTGATTATAAGTTTTTTATAGATTTTGGAAGTGGAAATGCAACATGGGGGGATGGGAAGTAGGAAAAGAATAAATGAAACAAGATGGGATCTGGAGGGAGACAAACCATAAGAGGCTCTTAATCTCACAAAACAAACTGAGGGTTGCCAGGAGAGGGAAGTAGGGAGAGGGTTGTGGGGTTATGGATATTGGGGAGAGTATGTGTCATGGAGTGCTGTGCAGTGTGTACTCCTGGCGAGTCACAGACCTGTATCCCTAGGGCTAATAATACATTATATGTTAATAAAAATTTAAAAAAAAGAAATGGATTAACTTTCCTAGATATTTTCCATTTTCTACGTATTTTAAGATTACAAAAGAGTAATTAGCCCCTTTCAGTAATAATATGATTAATTTCACAACTATTGACCTTTGAAAAAATAAAATTACTGGTCATTTGATCCCAGATGTTTAGACACATCCCCAAAGCAGGTCCAACCCGGTTTCCTCCATCAATCTGTTCCCTCCAGTTCAGTTAGTTAGACTTATATCCATGTGAGGGAGGGAAAAATTAGAGTGAAATTTTTAAATGCATGCAGGCTTGCTAATCAACAGGAGAATTTATTTAGTATGCATATCAGGTTCATTAGCATTCACTGAGTGAAAAGCCCATTAACTATTTAATTACAGACTCTTCTCTGTCCATTCCCACATAGAACTCTTTTGGAGGAAAACTCCCAGTGTCATATTTAAGATGTACTTGTGCACTGTGAGAAATCATTAAAGCTAGCCCGAACACTGCACAGTGTGAGAAGAGGGACCTGACAAACAACAAACTGGACCTATTAGTTTAGTCTGCTCTATTAGGCTTATGATAATGGTAAAGTACTGTACACAAAACATGCAGAGAGATAATAACCACTTGATCAATGTGACGATGACAGATATACAAAGATAACCTGCCATTTCACTCTGATAACCTGTTGTTATTTTGATAAATTCTCATTGTGGACCAAATCAGTTAGAAAACAGAAGTCTACACCTATTTGATGAGCATTGAGTAACGTAGACCTGTTGAATCACTATGTCATACACCTGAAACTAACATAACACTGTTAACTACAATAGATTCAAATTTTTTTTAAAAAGTCAACATTCAGTTCCTAAATCAGACACATTTAACTGGTTGTTTTTCTTGTTGTCTTTATTGAAAATCTCATAAAATAGACTGGAGTAGCTTTGTATAGTATAGAAGTAAAAATTATCAGTTGAAAAGTTTCAGTGCATGAGTTTTTATTATATTGATAGACTGTATGAGTTTCTCTTCCTCTCCTTTACCCAACCTGGCACTTGCTTGCTCTCTGTTTCTCAAATAAATAAATAAATCTTTAAAAAATAATATTAGGGGCATCGGGGTGGCTCAGCCATTTAACATCTGTCTTCAGCTCAGGTCATGATCTGAGGATCCTGAGATCAAGCCCCACACTGGGCTCCCTGATCAGCAGGAAGCCTGCTTCTCCTCTCCTACTCCCCCTGCTTGTGTTTCCTCTCTTGTTGTGTCTCTTTCTAGCAAATTAATAAAGAAAGTCTTTCATTTCTAAAATAATAATAATAATCTCAAGGGAAAAAAAAGTAAGATCATTAAAAAAATGTCATTTCATGGCCTGCTTTCTAATAAACTCCCTAGGAAAATAATGGCCATGAAAAGTGTCACAAAAGAAGGAAAAAATAAAATCAGAAGTTAATAGAGTTCTTCTAGGGTGATTACCATTCAAAATGAATGGAGACTTATTAAAAATACTAAGGACAATAATATTAAGATAAGAGGCATTATTTTAAGAAGAAGATAATCATGGAAGTGATGGATCCACTACAAGTATCAGAGGATTATGTAATATTAGCACTTGTTAGATCAAAACTTTAACTTCTCAGCTGTGATTTTCTTCCATGTTCTCAAAGAAAATCTCAAATTAAATCAAATATAAAACTAAAAATTACTAATATAGCCAATATTTTACTTAAGTGGACAATTTAAATATTACCATTTTTTTTTTCTTTTACTGTTCCCCCTCTTAGTTTAAGGCATTCATCTGCTTAGGGACTCATTAAGATTTGTTTTAGATACATTGCAAACAGAAAAACTGAAGCATGGTCAGTTCCTGACATGAAAATATGACTAAGCAAGAAGTCAAAGCCTATAAAATGAGGCAACTCCCTAAAGAAAGTTTTCTCCATGTTGCTTTTTTTTGCAGATCAGAAACCATGCTTGAAGAACTGAGCTCACAGTTTAACCAGATTGTAGAGATTTTCTTCCTTATCACTAATGCTTGGTTAAAATTAAAAACAAAAACAAAAACAAAACAAAAACAAAACAACAACAAACAAAAACCCTATTCTCTTTCCATTGTGTATAATTTGTTGGATGGTAGGTGAAAAATATTCTGATTTCCATTTAGGTGTTTGACCTGGAAAGGATGAACCTAGGCTCTGGTCTGTTTCCTAGACATCTTATGAGGAGAGGGCTGAAGAGAGAAAGGGAGAAGGAAAAAAAGGAAATCTGCTCATGAGATAACAGGATGAGTGAATCCAATGTCTCATATAGATGTCTCTGAGTCATAAACTTGGATTCTGAACCCTAAATCCCCTGAGTCAACAAGGTGGCAGAAGGCGACACAATAAGTAATGTGACCCACCTTTGTGCATGGAGATCTCTACACAGAACTCCCAAAAGGCTCAGCCTGGATGGACTTTGTAAATTATCAGGAAAAGGTGTTCAGTTTGCACCTGAGTTTATGAAGCAGCTGAGAGGAGACAGAGGAAAAGTTGACCAAATGTGTGAGCCCTTCTGGGCCTCAGCAGAAAGGCTGGAGAGAACTTGAACATTCCAGGCCAAGGAATTCAAGGTTAATCCATGTTAAAAATTACCCTGAGATATAGGGCTGGAGTCCTGCTAACAGCTAAGGCTGCGGTTTACAAATGTAAATTGACTTCAAAAGATGCACGATGATATCAATGACGATGACAACAATGAGCATGATTTTCTAATAAATCAGATAATTGATTAAGTAAACTTGCAGACCTCGTGCTTGTTAATTTAAACAACACATTAGTTAAGTCTCTAAATATATTTTATGGGCAAAGCAGAGGGATGAGACAGAGGGGGGAAAAACACCCCAAGAGTCAGAAACCTGAATATTTTGCACACAAACAATGTTGATTGATGAATCTATCTGAAGTTGAAGGGAAAGTGGTAGAATTTATGATTCTGTGACTTACATTTCCATTTACGTATTTTTGTCAGTGATTTGTAAGAAAGCCATAAAAAGCAAACTTGACAAACGACAGAGAATCCCAAACAGGATGGAAAACAAAAGTGCATACAGGATGAGATCACTGGAAATATAAACTTTTTTTTTTCAAATGTTCAGGAAAATAATTAAAGGCCTACATTTAGATTTTAAAAATCAATAATACAAGTATGGGAGCATAATTACCTAATCTGATAGCAGCTCCTATGAAAAAAAAAATAAATAAAACAAAGCTCTGGGCTTTAAAAATTACAAGTTCAGGGGCACCTGGGTGCCTCAGTGGGTTAAAGCCTCTGCCTTTGGTTCAGGTCATGATCCCAGTGTCCTGGGATGGAGCCCCGCATTGGGCTCTCTACTGGGCGGGGAGCCTCCTTCCTCCTTTCTCTCTGCCTGCCTCTCTGCCTACTTGGGATCTCCATCTATCAAATAAATAAATAAAATCTTTTTAAAAAATTACAAGTTCAGTGTTATATGTTTGGGAAGGGAGCTGCATTGGTTATCAGACAAAGTCCTTCCAACTCATGGGAGGCAATCATCTTACTTCACCATGCAATTATTTATAAGTCTTAGCTCTGATTCCTGTTCTGTAAGCAGAAATTTGGATGATTAGTGGACAATCTATGGGAAGCAGAAAGTCTTAAAGCTACTTAAAACTACTTGAGAAAGAACTGAGGGAAGTGAGGATATTAGTTTGTTAAAAATGAAGCCTTGTGTAAATACCTAGCAGAAGTACTGGATCATAGGGTAGTTCTATTTTAAGTCTTTGAGGACTTTCCATTGTTTTCCACAGTAGTTGCATCAATTTGCATTCCTACTAACAGTGCTTTCTTTTGAGGCCTGTTGGCAAGAAAGATGGCTCTCCATCCCTTCACTTTCAGTCTTGATGTATCTTTAGGCTCAAAAAGTGTCTCTTGTAGAAAGCATATGGCTGGGTCCTGTTGTTTTACCAAGTTTGCAACCTTGTACTGTTTTATGGGAGCATTTAGACCATTCACATTATCGAAATATACATTTTTATTGACATAATGCTGCCTGTGAAGTCCTTGTTTCTATAGATTGCCTATGTAAATTTCTGTTCTATGTCACTCTTGGGTTATTTCTGCTTTTGTAGAACCCCCCTTAATATTTCTTGAAGATCCTGCTTGGTGGTCACATACCTTTTAAACCTTGCCTGTTTTGGAAGCTCTTTTTATCTCTCTATCCATTTTGAATGTCTTCCTTTCTGGATAAAGTATTCTTGGCTGCATGTTCTTCTCATTTAGTGCTCTGAATATGTCTTGCCAACCCTTTCTGGCTTTTCAGGTTTCTAAGGACCAGCCTGAAGTTATTCTGATGGTCCTTCCTCTGTAAGCAAGAAATCTATTTTCCACAGCTGCCCTGAAGCCCTCTTTTCTGAAATTATGATTCATGATTTTCACAATTAAGTGTCTCAAGGTGTTTCTAGACTCATTGATCCTGGGATTGTCCTTTTTGTCTCTATGACATGAACACTTGTTCCAATACTCTGATTGGGGAAATTTTCATCCAAAATTTGTTCAACTATATCTTCGAGTCTTATCCCTTTCTCCACCCCTCAGGAATCCCAGTAATTCTGATGTAGGAATTATTGGCATGGCATTATGCAATTATGCTATTATGTATTTCCCTTTTTGTGGCATGGCATGATGTAATCATGGCATCACGGATTTCCCTAATTCTGTTTTCATGGCTTCTAAGCATTTGTTCCAGATCCCCTCCTGATCCCTCTTCTCTATCATTCTTTGTCTTCTAGATCACTAATTTTATCTTCTGCCTTAGGTACCCTGGCTTTTAGGGTATTTAGATGAGATCTAATCTAATTGATAGCATTTTTCACTTCTGCCAGATTGGCTCTCACTTCCCTCTTTAGAGTTTCTATGTTGTCACTAAGGGTCTTCTCCAGCCTCGCCATTGTCTGGATAATTTTTATCCCAAATTTCCTTTCTGATATACTGTTTATATCCATATCTAGTAGTTCTGTGGCATTGGCCATGGTCTCTGAATTTTTACTCTGTTGGGGGCTCCTCCTCTTAGTCATTTTTGTAAGACGTGGTTGAGGGGATGTATAATTGAATATATCAACCATGATCTAGGTAAGGAGTGCCCTGGAAAATTTTGGAGCTATTAGAAGTTACCTCCAAAAAGAAAGAAAAAGAAAAGAGAGAGAGAAGAGGAAAAAAAATAGAGAAAACCCCACCAAAATGAGCTCCCAAAGTAAGATTTATAAGGTATATAAACAAAAATGAACAAACAAACAAACCCACACAAGTAAAAGATAAGAAAAAACAGAAAAACTCAGCAGAAATAAACTCCAAGAATAATATTTATATAGTACCAGAATAAAAACAAATACACAGAAACACTGACAGAGGAATAAGATGGGAGGGTGTTTATAAACCCTTGGCGTGAGTGAAGGTTATTTCAGTTCTACTGGTTGTATCTTGTTATCTTTTTTAAATGACTAAACTTCCCAGAGCAGATATAAGGAAATTAAAACTGGTTTATATATAGGGGTAGTGTTGAGTCGGGAAATAGGATTACTGTGAAGCTTATATCTATATGTATATTTAAATGAAAAAGAAAAGAAAAAAGAAACACAGGTATATGTATGAAAAAATTTCTAGTTAAAAAAATTATTATGGGGCGCCTGGGTGGCTCAGTGGGTTAAGCCGCTGCCTTCAGCTCAGGTCGTGATCTCAGGGTCCTGGGATCGAGTCACGCATCGGGCTCTCTGCTCAGCAGGGAGTCTGCTTCCTCCTCTCTCTCTCTGTCTGCCTCTCTGCCTACTTGTGATCTCTCTTTGTCAAATAAATAAATAAAATCTTTAAAAAAATAAAAAGAAATTATTATGGAATATGATCTATTATTAAATCTCTAGTTGTAATGGTAAGTAGTTTGAAGAAATTAAAAGAACAAGAATATTGAGAACAAATTTAAAAAAATTCTATATATGAAATAAACAGGTTTTAGGGCAATACCAGGAGCTTAATGTATTGTTATCCCCTGATGTTGTGATTTTACAGATTTATGGGGATCCTGTGGTGGTTGTCCTCTTGTTCTTTTAGCTTGCCTTCTGGAGGAAGTCCCTGCAGCATCATTTTTCAGTCAATCTTGCTTGCGCTGATTCATCCTGCCCCTATCAAGGAGCTTGGCTCTGTGGAAACCGGTTTTTCAGGCTTTTGTTCTCTGCAAGTTTTTGTTCTTTGGTGGTTTTTATGGTTTTTCTGAGGTTTAGTGGAAAGTAAACTGTCTGCACCAAGAGAGATGACTCAGAGAAAAGCCTCAGTCTGCTCCCCTCTGCTTGGTCAAGAACACACAGACTCCCTTTCGCAAACTCCATTGAACACTGCAACCTCCCACAGGCAATACATACTCCCAGCCAATATCTCAGTGGTTGCTGGAGGCCCCCACTTGTCTCTTCACACCTGTGTTACTAAAACCTTGAATGATATTGGTCCAGAGAGTTTGATTCTAGTGACTGCCATTGCCGGGACCTCTGTCTGAAGTCCAGATCCATGCCAGGTGCACTGACACCCAGCGGCCACACAACGCCCAAAAGGCTGCAGGCTGAGGGATTCCAGCTGGAGTTTGCACCGGGTTCCCTCAGGTGTGGGCTGGGTACACTCAGACCCCACGACTGCACAGGTCTCAGATGGAAGTGGTCCTAGAGACCACCAGCTTTTACCCACACTGGGATCTCTCAGGTGTGGGTGGGAGTGCCCCCAGCCACCAGGGAGCAGTGGTGCAAGTCAGAGAAAGGCACAGGCTCAGGGACCACAGACTGGAGACACTGCCAGATTATTTCTGGCATGGGTGGTCTGGCATGGGTGTTGGCGGTGACTGTCCTGGGACCATGGGCTTAGGCTCTTTCCCATGACTGCCTGATTCCATCAGTTGCCCCTTAAGATCTTTTGCTCTTTTTGGGTGCTTTTAACCAGGTTCCAAGTTAATGCTGGTCCCCAATCACAGGTCACTTTTGTATTGGGATATTTTCAATGGGTTGCTTCTGATGGCTCCCTTTCCCTTCTGTTTATTCTCCAATATCAATCTGAGGTTTCCCACTATGCTTTAACTCTCAACTGATGTCTTCTGTCCCATAGAGATCCAGAAGTGTATAATCTTACATCTCAGGATGATTACATGGGTGTTCAGAGTGTTCGGCTAGATAATTGGCTCACTTTAGGGGACTGGTTGACACAGGGCCTCCTACTTCTCTGCCATCTTGCCCCTCCTCCATCTTGAAATTATTTCAAACATCAGTTATTTTAAACTATTGTAGGAGTTCCTTGGACTACTTAGAGAACACTCTGATGTTAGAAAGCTGGGGAAAAAAACATAAATCAACTCTTATTAATTCATTAATATGTGTGGTGCACTATGATGTGGGTTTACACACATTATTTCATGTAATATTTACAATAACTTTGAGACCTTATATGTTAGAATGTAAGGAAATGTAGTGTAAATGCCTGACATTAAGCTTTCCATTGCCAAAGCAACTATTTAAAATACATCAATCTTGAATAAACATAGTGCCAGATTTCTGATATAGCCACTAGCTAAACTAATATAAAAGGAACAAAACTGCGCCTTGAGGTCCCTCACTTAGAAAGCCCTGAATAACTTAAACAACTGGTCACTTGACTGAACCACATTTCACTTATCATTATTTATAGCCATGTTTTAAATTTTCTAGTAATTTTACCCTTTATTCCAAAAAATCAGAGACTTACCCCACACACTCCCCATTGCATGTATGTGTTAGGGGTAGTGGATTCTGAAATCAGGAATGTGTTCTGGGTCTGGTATATTAGGTAATTAGAATTATAAACTGGGTAGTGCCATGGACATGACTAGAGAACACCAATTCTATGTTTAGAGGAACTTCCAAAAATGACCTTGCCTCAGGCCATGAAACAAGAATGTTGGGATCACAAACACATACTGAAATATTATGTAACATTGAATTATTATATATTATAAGAAACATGTGTTGCATGTACACTATTGTATAATATTTTACATTAACAATTCAACAAATTAAGGTGGAGTTCCACAAATACAAAACATAGAATTGTTTAAGGTAGAAAGGTGTTGGTTTATGAGGATGCCTGTAGCTGTGGTAATTAGAGGAAATACTATGATGGAAGGTATGATCTTGACTTAGATGAGTTAATCAGAGCATTGGCAGAAGGGAAGAGAAGCAATGGAAGACAAGACATTAATCAAAAGAAGACACGATATAGAGTAAAAACAATAGGAGAGAACTTGTTGAACAAAATATTTTAATATAAAGTATTAATGTAGATTTAGGGGACAATATAAGGTATAATTCTTTAATTGGTAATATTAAATAATATCAATCTAAAATACTTTCAAAATGAATTTGAATTTTTAAAACTGTGAAATTGTTCAAGCTAAATCTTTTCAGTATCAAGGTTTGTTTTTTCCAGTAGTAAATTTAAGATCTATTTTATAGTAAGATTTTACATTGCCCAAAAGAAGCATATTGCAGTAGTGTCTAATACCAACCTCCAATCCCCGTTCCATGATTATTTTTCTACAAAATATAATATCATTTATGGATCCTAGAGAATACAAAATATAAGCAGGAAATTCTAGATCATTTTGTAGGAACATATGAACCCTAATATTTTAATTTAATAATTCTGTTCAATTCATTAAGATTTCTGAAACATCCTATAACATTGGGATATTTCCAGAATAATATGACCTCTAGTGCTGTTTTAATTTTCTTTCTTTTTTTTAAAGATTTTATTTATTTATTTGACAGACGGAAATCTCTTGAAGTAGGCAGAGAGGCAGGCAGGGAGAGAGGAGGAAGCAGGCTCCCCGCTGAGCAGAGAGCCCGATGTGGGGCTTGATCCCAGGACCCCGAAATCATGACCTGAGCTGAAGGCAGAGGCTTTAACCCACTGAGCCACCCAGGCGCCCCTGTTTTAATTTTCTTATTCAATTTTGTTTTGCTTGCCTGTGTCTTTTGTTGGTACATCCCCCACATGTTTTGAGAGCCATTTAAAAAGCCAAATTTTTCTTCGAGTATACTGGATCACCTCCTGTTCATGAATGAATTTCCCCTACATCTATGTTCTTTAATATTAAAGCACTTTAAAAATCATATATAATATATCACAATACTGAATGGATCAAAAACTATTATATGACATTATAGACTTAATTTTATGAATATTCCTTTTATAAATTATCACCTGAATGAATAATATTCTTTGTTGTTGCATTTCAGACACGGTATTTCATAATCTTTGTTTTTTTAAATATTTTATTTATTTATTTTTTTAACAGACAGAGATCACAAGTAGGCAGAGAAGCAGGCAGAGAGAGAGGGAGGAAGCAGGCTTCTTGCTGAGCAGAGAGCCTGATGTGGAGCTCGATCCCAGGACCCTGGAATCATGACCTGAGCCGAAGGCAGAGGCTTAGCCCACTGAGCCACCCAGGCGCCCCAGGTATTTCATAATCTTATACATTAAAAAAAAAAAAAAAAGTAAGCCACACGGCTCAATTTTATAGAAAACTGGCTTGCAGAGACTGAGAGGAATTACATAACCTGACTGAAAACTTACAGGAGAAACTTTTAAGCCCAGGTCTGTTTGACTCAAGGACCATGATGAGCAACAATATTCCAGGGGGTGACCCTTAACAGTTTTGGTCACTGGTGGAACAGAATGATGAGACCGATAACCCATTCCAAATCACCATGGACATATAACCCGAGCAAAAACATATCTATGACATAATGTCACACTGATTGGGGTTTAGCAATCAGGCAATTCTGATACATCCCTCACAGAGCTTTAATGAGTACTACATTAGATGTTACATGGAAACTGCTTTGAATCTCCTCTACAATAGTTAGAACAATATAAATTGGTCACTCATTTTTTTTTTTTTACTGAAGTCATCTTTCTTTTATTTATTATTATTTTTATTATCAATATAGGAATTCAGGGACTGTAGTGCCAATGTTTGGTCACATAAAGGTGATTAAGAGCAAGGTTTATTTTATATTTTTAGAGCCTATGGCAAAATGAAAGGAGAGAATCACTTGTTCTAAAAATAGTTAAAACAAGTGACATTTAAAGTATTAATACATAAAGGCATTTTCCCATTTTTTTCTGATTTTTCAGAAATTATTTCTGAGAATTACTTCTCAGAAATATATTTTTAATATATTTGTTGTTTAATGTACTTCAAGATAAGAAATAAATTAAAATTTAAATTTTAACATGAATCTCACTGTTCATCTTAATATTGTACAGAACTATTTTTTCAATTACTGTAAATCTGTTTCTATTTTTTAAAGTTTTATTTTAATTCCAGTTAGTGAATATACAATGTTACATTATTTCAGGTGTACAATATCATGATTCAAAAAGTCCAAACTTAACTTGGTGTTCTTTACAAATGCATTCTTAATTCCCATTAGCTATTTCACCCATCTACACCACCGATCTCCCCTCTAGTAGCCATCAGTTTGTTTTCTATCATTAAGAATCTTCTCTTGACTTGTTTCTCTATCTTTCTCTTCTTCTACTTCTCCTCCTCCTTCTTCTTCTTCTTGTTCTTTTTAATTCCTCATAAGTGTGAAATCATGGGCTATTTGTCTTTCTTTGGCTGACTTATTTTACTTAGCATAATAGTCTCCAGTTTGCTAAACTAAAACATTGTAGTTTTAATTTGCATTTCCTTCTGGATGACTGATTTTGAATATCCTTTCATATATCTGTTGGCTATCTTAATGTTTTCTGTTGAAAAATGTCTATTCATTTCTTTTGCCCATTTTTAAATTGGGTTACTTGAGTTTTTTTAAGTTCTTTATAGATTTTTTTGACACTAACCTTTCATCAGATCATTTGTAAATATCATCTCACATTCCAGAAGTTGCCTTTTAATTTTGTTGGTTGCTTCCTTCTCTGTACAAAAGTTTTTATTTTGATGTAGTCACAAGTTTTGTCTTGTCGTTATTTTATAAAAATTTAATCAATGTATTTTCTCATTTTATTTTTCTTTCATCCAAATTTGCATTTATATTCCAGTTAGTTAACATACAGTGTAACATTAGTTTCAGGTAGAGAATTTAGTGATTTATCACTTACATACAACACCCATGCTCAACGCAACAACTGTCTTCCTTAATATACATCACCTACTAAACCCATCCCCAGCCCACCTTCCCTCTGGTAATCATCAGTTTGTTTTCTGTAGTTAAAAGTCTGTTTCTTGGTTTGCTTCTCTTTTCTCCCCCATAGTCATTCGTTTTCTTTCTTAATTTCCACACATGAGTGAAATCATATGGTATTTGTCTTTTCCTGATGGACTGATTTTGTTTAGCATAATACTTTCTAGCTTTATCCAAGATGTTCAAATTGTCAAGATTTCATTATTTTTGTGTCTGAGTAATATTCCACTGTAATATTCCATTGCATTCCAATATATATATATACACATATCATATCTTCCTTATCCATGCATCAGTTGATTGACACATGGACTTTTGCCATAGTTTAGTTCTAGTTGATATTGCTCATATAAATACCAGGATGCATGCATCCCTTTGTATCAGTATTTCTGTATCTTTGGGTAAATACCTAATAGTGTAATTGTTGAATCACAGGGTAATTCTATTGCTAATGTTTTGGCAAACTTCCATACGGTTTTGCAAAGTGGGTTCACAGTTGGCACTACCACTAATAAAGAAGATTCTCTTTTCTCCACATGCTTTCCAACATAAGTTATTTCCTGTGTTGTTAATATACCTATTCTGTCAAGTGAGAAGTGGTATTTCATTTTTGAATGAAATACCACTTTTTCCATAAAGAGACCTACCTAGTTAGGATTTGCTAGAGTTGATATCTAAGAGGTTATTGACTCTGCTTTTCTCCAGGATTTTGATGTTGTTTTTTTTTTTTTCTCACATTTTTGTCTCACTTTTTTTTTTTTTTTTTTGGTCTCACATTTGTTCTCCACTGTTTTTTCTCACTTTTTAAATTTAGATTTAATTAGCCAGGTTATAGTACATCATTAGTTTTTGATATAGTGTTCAGTAATTCATTGTTTCAGTATAATACTCAGTGCTGTGCTCATCACATCATGTGCCCTCTCTAATGCCCAGCATCCAGTTTCCCCATCCTTCCAACCACCTCCGTTTCAAAATGCTTAGTTTATCTGGCAAGATATATTCAGGGCACTAAATGAGAATAACATGCAGCCAAGAATACTTTATCCAGCAAGACTGACATTCAAAATGGATGGAGAGATAAAGAGTTTCCAAGACCGGCAAGGCTTAAAAGACTATGCAACCACCAAGCCGACACTGCAGGAAATATTAAGGGGGGTTCTATAAAAGAGGAAAAATCCAAAGAATAGCTTTGAACTGAAATATAGAGACAGTCTACAGAAAGACTTCAAAGGTAACTCGATGTCAATAAAAATATATCTATCAATAATCACTCTCAATGTGAATGGCCTAAATGCACCCATAAAATGGCACAGGGTTTCAGATTGGATAAAACTACAGGACCCATCCATATGTTGTCTACAAGAGACCCATTTGAAACCTAAAGATACACCCAGACTGAAAGTGAAGGGATGGAGAAGCATCTTTCATACCATTGGGCATCAAAAGAAGGCTGGGGTAGCAATTCTCATATAAGATAAATTAGACTTCAAACTAAAGACTGTAGTCAGAGAAACAGAAGGACACTACATAATCCTTAAAGGGACTATCCACCAAGATCTAACAATTGTAAATATCTACCCTCCCAATATGGTAGCAGCCAATTACTTAAGAAAACTGTTAATCAAGATAAAGAGTCATATTGATATGAATACACTAATAGTAGGAGATCTTAACACGCCTCTCTCAGAAATAGACAGATGATCAAAGCAGAAAATCAATAAAGAAACCAGAACAGTGAATGACACACTGGACCAGATGGACCTTATAGATATATACAGAACATTGCACCCTAAAACAACAGAATACTCATTCTTCTCAAGTGCACACGGAACCTTCTGCAGAATAGACCACATACTGGGTCACAAATCAGGACTCAACTGATACCAAAAGGATGAGATGATTCACTGCATATTCTCAGATCACAATGATTTGAAACTGGAGCTCAATCATAAGGAAAAGTTCAGAAGGAACTCAAACACCTGGAAGCTAAAGACCACCTTGCTTAAGAATGCTTGGATCAACTAGGAGATCAAAGAAGAACTGAAACAATTCATGGAAACCAATGAGAATAAAGACACTTCGGTCCAAAACCTATGGGATACAGCAAAGGCGGTCCTAAGGGGGAAATACATAGCCATCCAAGCCTCCCTCAAAAAAATTGAAAAATCCAGAATACAGCAGCTGTCTCTACACCTTAGAGAATTGGAGAATCAACAACACATCAAACCAACTCCACACATAAGAAGGGAAATCATCAAGATTAGAGCCAAGATCAATGAGGTAGAAACCAGAGATACAGTGGAACGTATCAATGAAACTAGAAGCTGGATTTTTGAAAGAATCAATAAGATCGATAAACCATTGGCCACACTAATCCAAAAAAAAAAAAAGAGAGAAAGCCCAAATTCATAAAATTATGAATGAAAAGGGAGAGATCACAACTAACACCAAGGAAGTAGAAACAATTATCAGAAGTTATGATCAACAGTTATATGCCCATAAGCTTAGCAACCTAGATGAAATGGATGCATTCCTGGAAAAATATAAACTCCCAAAATTGAGCCAGGAAGAAATCAACAACCTGAATAGACTGATATATAGTAACAAGATTGAAGCAGTAATCAAAAACCTCCCAAAAAACAAGAGCCCAGGACCTGACGGATTCCCTGAGGAATTCTACCAAACTTTCAAAGAAGAAATAACACCTATTCTCCTGAGTTGTTTCAAAAAATTGAAGGAGAAGGAAAACTTCCAGACTCTTTCTATGAAGCCAGCATTACCCTGATCCCCAAACCAGGCAAAGACCGTAACAAAAAGGAGAATTGTAGACCAATATCACAGATGAATATGGATGCTAAGATTCTCAGCAAGGTTCTAGCCAACAGGATCCAACAGCACATTAAAAAGATTATCCACCATGATCAGGTTGGATTCATCCCTGGGCTACAAGGATGGTTCAACATTCGCAAATCAATCAATGTGATACAACAAATTAATATGAGAAGAGAGAAGAACCATATGGTCCTCTCAATTGATGCAGAAAAAGTATTTGACAAAATCCAGCATCCATTCCTGATTAAAATGCTTCAAAGTATAGGGATAGAGGGAACATTCCTGAACGTCATAAAATCTGTCTATGAAAGACCCACAGCAAATATCATCCTCAATGGGAAAAAGCTTGCAGCCTTCCAGTTGATATCAGGAACAAGACAAGGATGCCCACTCTCACCACACTTGGTCAACATAGTATTAGAAGTCCTGCCAACAGCCATCAGACAACAAAGAGAAATAAAAGGTATCCAAATTGGTAATGAAGAAGTCAAACTCTCTCTTTTGGCAGATGACATGATTCTTTATATGGGAAACCCAAAAGACTCCACCCCCAAACTACTAGAACTCATACAGCAATTCAGCAATGTAGCAGGATACAAAGTCAATGTGCAGAAATCATTGGATTTCTTATACACTAACAATGAAAATACAGAAAGGGAAATGAGAGAATCTATTCCATTTACTATTGCACCAAGAACCATAAGATACCTGGGAATAAACCTAACCAAAGAGTTAAAGGATCTGTACTCAAGGAACTGCAGAATACTCATGAAAGAAATTGAAGAAGACAGAAAAAGATGGAAGACCATTCCATGCTCTTGGATCGAAAGAATAAACATTGTTAAAATGTCTATACTGCCTAGAGCAATCTATACTATTAATGCCATTCCGATCATAATTCCACCATTATTCTTCAAAGAGCTGGAGCAAATAATCGAAAAATTTGTATGGAATTAGGAGACCCGAATCGCTAAGGAAATGTTGAAAAACAAAAATAAAGCTGGGGGCATCACGTTACCTGATTTCAAGCTTTACTACAAAGCTGTGATCAACAAGACACCATGGTACTGGCATAAAACCAGACACATAGACCAGTGGAACAGAGTAAAGAGCCCAGATATAGACCCTCAATTCTATGGTCAATTAATCTTCGACAAAACAGGAAAAAATATACAGTGGAAAAAAGACAGTCTCTTCAATAAATGGTGCTGGGAAAACTGGGCAGCTATATGTAGAAGAATGAAACTCGACCATTCTCTTACAACGTACACAAAGATAAACTCAAAATGGATAAAAGACCTCAACGTGAGACAGGAATCCATCAGAATCCTAGAGGAGAACATAGGCAGTATTCTCTTCGATATCAGCCACAGCAACTTCTTTCAAGATATGTCTCCAAAGGCAAAGGAAACTAAAGTGAAAATAAACTTTTGGGACTTAATCAAAATCCAAAGCTTCTGCACAGCAAAGGAAACAGTCAAAAAAACAAAGAGGCCACCCACGGAATGGGAGATGATATTTGCAAATGACAGTACGGACAAAAGGTTGATATCCAGGATCTATAATGAACTCCTCAACTCAACACACATGAAATAGGCAAACATATCAAAAAATGGGCAGAATATATGAACAGACACTTCTCCAATCAAGACATACACATGGCTATCAGACACATGAAAAAATGTTCATCATCATTAGCTCTCAGGGAGATTCAAACTAAAACCACATTGAGATATCACCTTACAGCAGTTAGAATGGCCAAAATTAGCAAGACAGGAAACAACATGTGTTGGAGAGAATGTGGAGAAAGGGGAACCCTCTTCCACTGTTGGTGGGAATGCAAGTTGGTGCAGCCTCTTTGGAGAACAGTGTGGAGATTCCTCAAGAAATTGAAAATAGAACTTCCCTATGACCCTGCAATTACACTTCTGGGTATTTACCCCAAAGATACAGATGTAGTGAAAAGAAGGGCCATCTGTACCCCAGTGTTTATAGCAGCAATGGCCACGGTCACCAAACTATGGAAAGAACTAAGATGCCCTTCAACGGACGAATGGATAAGGAAGATGTAGTCCATATACACTATGGAGTATTATGCCTCCATTAGAAAGGATGAATACCCAACTTTTGTAGCAAAATGGACGGGACTGGAAGAGATTATGCTGAGTGAAATAAGTCAAGCAGAGAGAGTCAATTATCATAGGGTTTCACTTATTTGTGGAGCATAACAAATATCATGGAGAACAAGGGGTGTTAGAGAGGAGAAAGGAATTGGGGTAAATTGGAAGGGGAGATGAATCACAAGAGACTATGGACTCTGAAAAACATCTGAGGGGTTTGAAGTGTCGGGGGTGTGGGAGGTTTGGGTACCAGGTGGTGGGTATTATAGTGGGCACAGTTTGCATGGAGCACTGGGTGTGGTGAAAAAATAATGAATACTGTTTTTCTGAAAATAAACAAATTGAAAAAATTTTTTAAAATGCTTAGTTTATTTCCTGAAGTCAAGAGTTTCATATGGTTTGTCTCACTATCTGGTTTCTTACCATCCAGTTTCTGGTCCCACCCCTATTGTCCTCTGCACTATCCCTTATGCTCCACATATGAGTGAAACCATATGACAGTTGTTTTTCTGATTAACTACTTTCACTTACATAATCCCCTCCAGTCATCCATGTTGATGTAAAGGTTAGATATTCATCGTTTCTATATCTGTTTAATATTTCATTGTATAAATGGGCCACATATTCTTTATCCATTCACCGAATGAAGGACATCTTGGCTTCTTCCACAGTTTGGTTATTGTGGAGATTGTTGCTATGAACACTGGGGTGCATGTGCCCCTTCTTTTAACTACATCTGTATTTGGGGGGTAAATACCTAGTAATGCAGTTCCTTGGTCATAGGGTAGTTCTATTTTTAACATCCTGAGTAACCTTCATAATATTTTCCAGAGTAGTTTTACCAGTTTGCATTCCCACCAACAGTGTAAGAGTGTTCTCCTTTCTTCACATCCTCACCAACATTTTTTGTTCCCTGACTTGTTCATTTTTGTCATTCTAACTGGTGCAAGTTGGTGCCTCATTGTGGTTTTGATTTGTATTTCCCTGAGGTCAATTGATATGGAGTATCTTTTCATGGTTTATTGATCATTTGTATGTCTTCTTTGGAGATAAATCTCTTCATGTCTTTTGGCCATTTTTTGACTGGATTGTTTGTTTATTGAGTGTTGAGCTTGAAAAGTTCTTTATAGATCTTGGATACCAGCTCTTTATCTGATATATCATTTTCAAGTATCATCTCCTATTCTGTGGGTTGCTTTTTAGTTCTGTTCATTGTTTCCTTTGGGTGCAGAAGCTTTGTATCTTGCTGAAATTCCAATAGTTCCTATTGCTTTTGTTTCCCTTGCCTTTAGAGACATATCTTGCAAGAAGTTGCTTTGTTCAAGTTTGAAGAGGATACTTCCTGTGTTTTCCTCTAGAATTTTGTTGGATTGCTGTCTCACATTGAGGTCTTTTATCCATTTCTAATTTATATTTGTGTATGGTGTAAGCGAATTTTCCAGTTTAATTCTTCTGCATGTGGCTGTCCAATTTACCCGGCAACATTTATTGAGGAGACTGTTTTTTGTTTGTTTATTTGTTTTGTTTTGCTTACATTGGATAGTCTTTCCTGTTTTGTCAAAGTTTAGTTGGCCATAGAGTTGATGGTCCATTTCCGGGCACTCTGCTCTGTTTCATTGATCTGTGTGTGCCAGTACCATACTGTCTTGGTCACTACAGCTTTGTAATATAAAGTGATGTCTGGAATAGTGATGCTTCCAGCTTTGCTATTTCAAGATTGCTTTGACTATTTGGAGTCTTTTGCTATGCCATAAAAATTTTCGTATTCTTTTTTCTACTTCTGTGAAAAATGCTGGTAATATTTTGATAGTGATTACATTAAATGTGTATTTTGCTTTGCATAGAATAGATTAAATCATATTTTTCTTCTAATCCATGAACAGGGTATGTTTTCCCAATTATTTCCGTTACTTCCTATTTATTTTGTAAGTGTTTTATAATTATCACAGTACAGATATTTTACCTTTTGATGAGGTTTATTCCTACGTATCTCACAGTTTGAGGTGCAATATTTTTAATTATAATTTTTAAAAATATTGTAATTATTTATTTGTCAGAGAGAGATAGAGAGCAAGCACACATGCAAGCAGGAAGAGTGGCAGTCAGAGGCAGAGAGAGAAGCAGGCTCCCTGCTGAGCAAGGACCCAATGCAGGACTTGATCCCAGGACTCTGGGATCATGACCTGAGCCAAAAGCAGTAGCTTAACCAACTGAGCCACTCAGGAGTCCCTTAATTATAATTTTTATGTGCTTATCACAATAAGATATTGTCAAGCAAGTGAAACTTATGGAGAAAGTTTTCCAATAGCTGATGCATGTCCTTATGACTCCTAAGGATTCCTAAGCTGGGTTAATGGGGTCATATGAATCCCATACTGCAAAATGACTTGAGTCCAGTGAAATCTCGTTAGGGTTAAGATTATCTCAGGGTTCCTTAACCATTTCCTTTTCTTTCTCTTCTTTCTTTCTTTCTTTCTTTCTTTCTTTCTTTCTTTCTTTCTTTCTTTCTTTTTTTTTCTTATGTTTAATTAGCCAACATATAGTACATCATGTTTCTGATGTAGTGTTCAATGACTCATTAGTTGTGTGTAATACCCAGTGCTCATCACAACATGTGCCTTCCTTAATACCCATCACCCAGCTATTCCATCCCCTACACTCATCCCTTCTGTAACCCTCAGTTTGTTTCCTAGAGTCCAGAGTCTCTCATGATTTGTCTCCCTCTCTGATTTCCTCCCATTCAGTTTTACTTCTTTTCTCCTATGGTCCTCAATGTTATTCCTTATGTTCCACATATGAATGAAACCATATGATAACTGTCTTTCTCTGCTTGACTAATTTCACTTAGCATAATACCCTCCATTTCATTCATGTCAGTGCAAAAGGTAAATATTCATACTTTCTGTTGGCTGATTAATATTGCATTGTATATATGAACCACATCTTTATCCATTCATCTATTGAAGGACATCTATGCTTTGGATGCAATTTTAAATCAGATTGCTTCTCTGATTTTTCTTTCTACCACTTAATTATTGTTGTATAAAAATGAAAAAGATTTCTCTATGTTGATTTTGTGTCCTGTAACTTTATTCAATATTTTACTTCTGTTAATGAGCAGAAGACATGAATAGACAATTTTCCAAAGAACACACGGAGATGCATAAAAGACACATGAAAATATGTTCAATATCACTCATCATAGAGAAATGCAAATCAAAACTGCATTAAGATATCATCTCATACCTGTCAAAATGGCTAAAAACAACAGGAAAAAACATGTTGACAATGATGTGGAGGTACAGGAATGCATAATGTTTCTGCCACTATGAGAAACAGTATGAAATTTCCTCAGAGACTTAAAAATGGAACTATGGAAGTGAAAGAAATTTAAAAAAACAAATAAAAAATTTAGAAAATGGAAGTATCCTCTTTATGACCCCAAAATTGAACTACTAAATATTTACCCAGAATATTTTTAAAAAATATACTGATTTGAAGGGACGCATACTACCAGGTGTTTATAGCAACATTATCAACTATAGCCAGTTTGTGGAAAGATTCTAAATGCCCAATGATTGATGAATTGATAAAGATATCACATATCCACACAATGGGATATTACGCAACCATCAAAAAGGATGTTTGTTTGTTTGTTTGTTTTGTCATTTGTAAAGGTGTGGATGGAGCTCCAGTGTCTTATGCCAAGTGAAATAAGTCACTCAGAGAAATAAAATACCATATGTGAAATTTAATAAGCAAAGCAGATTAATATAGGGGAAAGAACACAAACAACAACAAAAAAAGACAAATGGTTGCTTGAAGAAAGGTGGGCACAGGGGATTAAAGAGTTCACTTCCTTTAATGAGCACTGAGTTTTACATGCAAGTTATAAAATCAAATTCTACCCCAGAAACTAATCTTACACCTTATTTTAACTAACTAGAATTTAAATAAAAACCTGAAACATAAAAAAGAATAATTTGTAGTGTATAAAATTCTAAGTCAGTTTTTTAAAGTTTCAATACTTATTTAATTTTACTTTCTTCTTGTTTACAGTGTTCTTGAGAAAAGTTAAATGTAATACCTTAATGTGTGTTTAATTTGTTTTTGTCTAGTTGTTTTCAAAGATCCTTTCTTTATCCTTGAATGTCTGCAGTTGGAAGATGATGTCCCTAAATGTAACTATTTCAGTATTTATTCTACTGTTACATTCTGAGGTTCTTGGATCTGTGAAATGAAAACATTAATTTAGAAAATTCTCTCTCATATTTTCTAAGTATTTATTGTGTCTCTTTTCTCTTTCTCATAGTCTCATATTCCCGTTATGCTAATGTTCATTTTTTGTAGTTGCCACACAACCCTTGGATTTTCTGTTCTGTTTTTAAAGTCTGTCTTGTTTGCTTTTCATTTTTGAGAATTCCTATAGTATATTATCTAGCTTAGAGATTCTTTTCTCAGATGGCTCAAGTCTAATAAGACCATTAAAATTTTTTTTTCTGTTAAAGTGTTTTTGAAATGTAACTTTTTTTTTCTTAGAATTTACATCTGTCTGGTTACATAACTCATTTTGTCATTATATCTACTTCAAACATTACATCTCATTGACTAATAATTATAATTGTTTTGAATTACATGATCTAATAAGTCCAGCATCCTTGGATGTCTGGGTCTGATGATTATTCTGTGTCTTCATTTTTTTAATAATTTTATTTTTATTTATAACTGGAGATACTGTCCTGGGTAAAAAGGAATTGATGTACATAGGTCCTTAAAAATGTGGTGATTGTAATGCCTCGGTGGCTCAGTAGGTTAAAGCCTCAGCCTCTGGTTCAGGACATAATCCCAGGGTCCTGGGATTTAGTTCCACACTGGGCTCTCTCCTCAGCAGGGAGCCTGCTTCCCCCACTCTCTGCCTGCCTCTCTGCCTACTTGTAATCTCTCTCTCTGTCAATTGAATGCATACATAAAAATCATTACAAATAAATAAATAAGAATGTGATGATAAGGTGTTGTTGGAAGGAAGGCATTCTATAGTGCTACGACTAAATCTCAGTCTTTTGGAGCATCTATGTCTCTGGTCTATGAGCCTCACAAGTGTTTCTCTTCTTTTTCCTTTATTTTTCTCACCTAATGGATTTTTTTAAATGCCTGGAATGAGCTGAATCTGACTAATTCCTGTTGCTCACGTTGATGCCTAGACTGGGCTGTAGTTGGAGATTTCTTTTCCAACTAGAGATGACTCCAATTGTTATTTCCATTCCTCTAGTGTATTATACTCTGATAAGACCTCAGCAGTTTACTTTAAATTAACTGGTTTATTCTGAGGGCAGGCCTTGTTAATAACTACAGAATGCTGTCATATATTAAAGTGTTACCTTCATATCAAAAAATGGGCAGAAGATATGAAAAGAAACTTCTCCAATGAAGACATACAAATGGCTATCAGACACATGAAAAAATGTTCATCATCACTAGCCCTCAGGGAGATTCAAGGCATCATTAAATTATCTAACACTTTCTTCTTGAGCTATTAGTTGCCTTTTTTCTTTTTTCCTAAACTTGTTTAATTTCCATAAGCTTACCCTCTAGGTCACATATCTCTCCTGCCTCATTGACTCTAGCTGTTAGAACATTCAATTTGGACTGCATCTGATTCATAGCAGTTTTACATTCAGTCTGATTAGGTCTCATTTCTGCCATCAGGGATTCAGTATTGTAATGTATGCTTTCTTCAAGTCTAGTTATTAACTATTTTTCCTATCCTGTATGCCATATCTGACATCCTACTTATATCTATATTGATTAGCTCTGTTAGAGAACATTACCTCTGGTCTCTTCTTTGTTGTGAGTTCCTCTTAGTCACTCTGCCCAGTGAAAGATGGGTAAGTGAATGGACAAAATCAAAAATATCAACCATGAACCAAGTAGAATGTAGTAGAAAAAATACAAAGTGGTTGTAAGCCACCACAGAAAAGAACAAAGAGCCAAGATACACTAAAAATATATTTTAGAAAGGAAGGTAAGGACTATAAAATCACAGGGTAGACAAATAAGGGTGGTATTTGGTCCTGATTGAATTCTGTTCTGTTGTTAGAAGCCACCACATCCCAAAATTACAAAGAAATCTAAATTTATAGTTATATAAAAATCAAATTGAATAAAGAGATAAAAGAACTAGAATGAAGCATATATCTTTAAAAGGTAGGTGTGAAAAACAGAAGTTAAAAATGACTTAAAAACAAAATCTCGTAAAATAAGATTCTATTAAATGGGCAAAAGGTAAAGAAAAAAAATTAGAATAAAGGATTAACAAGTAGTAAGGAAACGCCTGAATCTGATTGCCCCTGTCTCTGGAGTTTTACAGTTTTGTGTGATCCTTAAGCTTGTCATTCACCTTTTCTTCCAGGCAGTCTTCTGGGAGAGGGGTCTTTTGTGCTACTTTTCAAGTATCTTTTATGGGGAGAGCTGCCCCACCCTTTGGAGGGTAGACTTAATATAAGCTGCGCTTCTATGTGGGCTTTTGCTTTCCATGCTTCTTCAAAGGGTCAGAGCAAAAATGGCTGTGACTTGATCTCTGGCCCTGAGCTCAAGATCAAGGACTCATTTTCAATAAACTCTCTGAATCCAACTATTTCCACATCTGTGAGCACCAAACTTCAACCTTCACAGATTACCAGAGTTTGCATTTATTGCAATTTTCCTGGGGGGAATTCCTGGGAACTCTGTGATTCTCTGTGAATCTCTGCATTTTGTGACTTTGGGAGTGTGAGCTGTTGTGGACTCATGTGCACTCTCTGCTCCACCACTTTCAGGTCATGGATGGGTACAGACCCATTGTAAAAGGCAATAAATAACAAAGCCAAAGAAGAAACAAAAACAAGGAGGTAGAATTAAAATTAACTCATAAAGTAATTGCCATAGGCAAATATATTCCAAATATTTCAATTAAAAAGTATTATAATATTTGATGAAATGCAAAATGTGAATATGTGTTGAATATAAAAGCACACTTAAGTATAAAGAAAGGAGATTTTTAAAATTAAATTAAATTATTTGTTTTCAGAAAAACAGTATTCATTATTTTTTTTCACCACACCCAGTGCTCTATGTAATCCGTGCCCTCTGTAATACCCACCACCTGGTACCCCAGCCTTCCAATTCCCCGACACTTCAAACACCTCATATTGTTTTTCAGAGTCCATAGTCTCTCATGATTCACCTCCTCTTCCAAATTACCCCAACTCCCTTCTCCTCTCTAACACCCCTTGTACTCCATGATATTTGTTATGCTCCACAAATAAGTGAAACCATATGATAGTTGATTCTCTCTGCTTGACTTATTTCACTTAGCATAATCTCTTCCAGTCCCGTTCATGTTGCTACAAAAGTTGGGTATTCATCCTTTCTGATGGAGGCATACTACTCCATAGTGTATATGGACCACATCTTCCTTATCAATTCGTCCGCTGAAAGGCAGCTTGGTTCTTTCCATAGTTTGGCGACTGTGGCCATTGCTGCTATAAACATTGGGGTACAGATAGCCCTTATTTTCACACATTTGTATCTTTTGGGTAAATACCCAGAAGTGCAATTGCAGGGTCATAGGAAAGTCCTATTTTTAATTTCTTGAGGAATCTCCACACAGTTCTCCAAGGAGGCTGCAACAACTTGCATTCCCACCAACTGTGTAAGAGGGTTCCCCTTTCTCCACATTCTCTCCAACACATGTTGTTTCCTGTCTTGCTAATTTTGGCCATTCTAATTGGTGTAAGGTGATATCTCAATGTGGTTTTAATTTGAATCTCCCTGAGGGCTAGTGATGATGAACATTTTTTCATGTGTCTGCTAGCCATTTGTATGTCTTGATTGGAGAAGTGACTGTGCATATCTTCTGCCCATTGTTTGATATATTTGCCTGTTTCATGTGTGTTGAGTTTGAGGAGTTCACTATAGATCATGGATATCAACCTTTGGTCTGTACTGTCATTTGCAAATATCTTCTCCCATTCTGTGGGTTGTCTCTTTGTTTTCTTGACTGTTTCCTTTGCTGTGCAGAAGTTTTTTATTTTGATGAAGTCCCAAAAGTTTATTTTAGCTTTTGCTTCCTTTGCCTTTGGAGACATATCTTGAAAGAAGTTCCTGTGGCTCATATCGAAAAGATTACTTCCTATGTTCTCCTCTAGGATTCTGATGGATTCCTGTCTCACGTTGAGGTCTTTTATTGATTTTGAGTTTATCTTTGTGTATGGTGTAAGAGAATGGTTGGGTTTCATTCTTCTACTTATAGCTGTCCAGTTTTTCCACCACCATTTATTGAAGAGACTGTCTTTTTTCCACTGTATATTTTTTCCTGTTTTGTCGAAGATTATTTGACCATAGAGTTGAGGGTCCATATCTGGGCTCTCTATTCTGTTCCTCTGGTCTATGTGTCTGCTTTTATGCCAGTACCATGCTGTCTTGGTGATCACACCTTTGTAATAAAACTTGAAATCAGGTAACGTGATGCCCCCAGCTTTATTCTTGTTTTTCAACATTTCCTTAGCGATTTGGGGTCTCTTCTGATTCCATAAAAATTTTTGGATTATTTGCTCCAGCTCTTTGAAGAATACCGGTGGAATTATGATCAGAATGGCATTAAAAGTATAGATTGCTCTAGGCAGTATAGACATTTTAACAATGTTTATTCTTCTGATCCAAGAGCATGGAATGGTCTTCCATCTTTTTCTGTCTTCTTCAATTTCTTTCATGAGTGTTCTGTAGTTCCTCGAGTACAGATCCTTTACCTCTTTGGTTAGGTTTATTCCCAGGTATCTTATGGTTCTTTGTGCTATAGTAAATGGAATAGATACTCTAATTTACCTTTCTGTATTTTCATTTTTAGTGTATAAGAAAGCCACTGATTTCTGCACATTGACTTTGTATCCTGCCACGTTGCTGAATTGCTGTATGAGTTCTAGTAGTTTGGGGATGGAGTCTTTTGGGTCTTCCATATAAAGAATCATGTCATCTGTGAAAAGAGAGAGTTTGACTTCTTCATTGCCAATTTGGGTACCTTTTATTTCTCTTCATTGTCTGATTGCTGTTGCTAGGACTTCTAATACTATTTTGAACAAGTGTGGTGAGAGTGGGCATCCTTGTTTTGTTCCTGATCTCAACGGGAAGGCTGCAAGCTTTTTCCCATTGAGGATGATATTTGCTGTGGGTCTTTCATAGACAGATTTGATGAGGTTCAGGAATGTTCCCTCCATCCCTATATTTTGAAGTGTTTTAATGAGGCACAGATGCTGGATTTTGTCCAATGCCATTTCTGCATCAATTGAGAGGACCATGTGGTTCTTCTCTCTTCTCATATTAATTTGTTGTATCACATTGATTGATTTGCGAATGTTGAACCATCCTTGTAGCCCAGGGATGAATCCCACCTGATCATGGTGGATAATCTTTTTAATGTGCTGTTTGATCCTGTTGGCTAGGACCTTGTTGAGAATCTTAGCATCCATATTATCAGTGATATTGGTCTGAAATTTTCCTTTTTGGTAGGATCTTTAACTGGTTTGGGGATCAGGGTAATGCTGGCTTCATAGAAAGAGTCTGGAAGTTTTCCTTCTCCTTCAATTTTTTGAAACAACTCAGGAGAATAGGTGTTATTTCTTCTTTGAAAGTTTGGTAGAATTCCTCAGGGAATCCGTCAGGTCCTGGGCTCTTGTTTTTTGGGAGGTTTTTGATTACTGCTTCAATCTTGTTACTATATATCAGTCTATTCAGGTTGTTGATTTCTTCCTGGCTCAATTTTGGGAGTTTATATTTTTCCAGGAATGCATCCATTTCATCTAGGTTACTAAGCTTATGGGCATATAACTGTTGATCATAACTTCTGATGATTGTTTCTACTTCCGTGGTGTTTGTTGTGATCTCTATCTTTTCATTCATAATTTTATGAATTTGGGCTTTCTCTCTTTTTTTTGGATTATTGTAGCCAATAGTTTATCGATCTTATTGATTCTTTCAAAAAATCAGCTACTAGTTTCATTGATATGTTGTACTGTATCAATGAGACGTTTCTACCCCATTGATCTCAGCTCTAATCGTAATGATTTCCCTTCTTATGTGTCGAGTTGGTTTGATTTGTTGTTGATTCTCCATGTGAACCTCCTCCCCAGTAGCTTTAAGCTCCGCCATAACATTGTGAACCTCATCTCTTGTCGCTTTCAGTTCAGCCGTAATCAATTCCGTTTGTTCATCCATGGCTATCTCCAACCTAGCTATTGCCTGGATAATTGTTAGCCTGAATTCTCTTTCTGGCATATTGTCTATGTTGATAGCTATTAGCTCTGTTGCCCAAGGTCCATCCTCTGTATTTTTCTTCTGTCATTTTGGTGGGAGATTACTGAACATCTGTAGCTGAATGTATCAACTGTGGTGCAGTCAAGGTACACCCTGGAACACTTCTGAGCAATAAGGATTCCCCAACCAAATGAGAGACAAAAGAAAAGAAAAAGAAAAAGGAGAGAGAGAGAGACAGAAATGAAAGGGAAGATGAAAGAGAACATTTATCCCAGATGGGCCCCAAGGTAAGATTTATGATGTAGACAAAGAAAAACAGACAAACAAAAAAACTGATACAAGTATATGATAAGAGAAAAAAATACATATATATGCAAATAAAGGAAGAACCTTGTCAAAAAGAACCCCAAGTGTAAGATTTATATGCTTTCAGGACAAACGCAAAAACACAGAAACACTGTTGAAAGAAGATGGGAGATTTCTTATAAATTCTCAGTTTGTGTGAGGAAGGTTGTTTTGATTCTTCCTGGATGTGTCTTGATATCTTTCTTAAAGGACTCAACTTTCCTAAGAGAAATGGGATTAAAAATTTGTTTACCTATAGGGGTAATATTGAGGAATGGGGATTAATTTGAAGTTTAACTCTATAGGAATATTAAAGGATAAAAATAAAAAGGAATAAACTAGACTAAAATAAACTAAAATTAAAAAAGAGGAATTTAGGGCGCCTGGGTGGCTCGGTGGGTTAAGCCGCTGCTTTCAGCTTGGGTCATGATCTCGGGGTCCTGGGATCGAGTCCCGCATTGGGCTCTCTGCTCAGCGGGGAGCCTTCTTCCCTCTCTCTCTCTCTCTGCCTGCCTCTCCGACTACTTGTGATTTCTTTATGTCAAATAAATAAATAAAATCTTTAAAAAAAAAGAGGAATTCAAAAAATAAAAATGCAAAAGAAAAACATAGGTGTATGTATCAAAAAGTTCAGGTTAGAAGGGTATTATGGAATTTGATGTACTGTTCAGCTTGCTGTGATGGCAAATAGTTTTAAAAAATTACCTATGTGTAAAAAAAAAAAATGAACCACAATAGTGGGAATGAGTGAACAATACAAGTTTTCTTATGAAGTAGTGGTTGTTGTTCTCTTGTAGTCCTTTTTTTCTCCTCTTTTTTTTTTTTCTTTCTTGGTTTGTTTTCTGGGGGAGGGACCTGCCACGTGGGTTTTCAGTCAATGATGTTTCATTACTTAAGTCCTCCCGCACCCCTCAAGGGGGTGGGCGCTAAGGAAACTGGTTTTTTTCAGGCTTTTGTTCTCTGGCGGTTTTTATGTTTGTTCACTTTTTTTTTCTCTCACCTTGACCGCTTTTGATGGTTTTTGTGGTTTTAGAGGAAAACAAACCACACCCTGATCTTCCTCTCAGAGAGAGGCCTCAGTCTGGGTGCAGAGCTTAAATAAGTTCCCCCTTGGCCACTGGTAGATCAGGTTCCAATTTGCAGACCCTGGGACCGCCATAGAGGTTCCAAGCAGCAATTGCACAATGAGTTTTTGCCCCTGGCACGGGCTGGGAGTGACTGGTCTTGCTGGGTCTGAGAGTGCCTGCCTGTGCACACCTCTTTCAGGGGCAGCTATGGGTCGAGGGCACGTCTCAGGCACTGAGAACGGGGCGAAGGTCCAAAAGCACCAGGCTGGGCTTTTGCGCACTTCTGTCAGGGGAGAGGAACATGAGGGATGTGCGAGCGTATCTCAGGCTTTGTAGTAGGGCTCGTGCGTTCTGCCAACCGGTGTGGCTCCCATCCCCTCACAGGAGCTAGAACCCATGCATTCTTGGGCATGCTGGCAGCTTAGGAACCAAGACCTGGTTTCTCCGCCGCACTCTCTCTGCCTCAGCGCTGGGGAGGCTGTCTTGGGACCAGGGACTTAAGCCCCTGTCCCTAGCCACCAACATTCCCACAATTTATCCCCGAGTTCCTTTGCTCTTTTGGAGTGCTTTCAACCAGTTACCAAGTTAATGTTGATCCCCAGACACAGGGCACTCTCTCTCATACTGGGGTATTGCTTTCCAACTGGTCGCCTCTGGTGGCTCCCTCCCCCTTTTGTTTACCTTCTGTATCAGTCTGCTGTTCACACTCCGCTTTACCTGTCCACTGGAGTCTTCTGCCCCTGTAGAGATCCAGACATGTATAATTCTGATCTCAGGCTGATTTCCTGGGTGAATGGAGTTCTTTGGAAGGTAATCAGCTCACTTTATGGTACAGGTTGAAAGGGCATCTCCTCCTACTTCCCACCATCTTGTCGTCGCCCCTCTCCGTGGTTGTTCTCTTGTCATCCTTTTTTTTTTTCCCTTTCCTGGTTGGTTTTCTGGGGGAGGGGCCTGCCACGTGGATTTTCAGTCAATGATGTTCTCTCAGTTAAGTCCTCCCGCCCCCCTCAAGGGCTGGGTTCTGAGAAAACTGGTTTTTTCAGGCTTTTGTTCTCTGGAGGTTTTTATATTTCTTCACTTTTGTTTTTCTCTCTCACCTTGACCACTTTTGATGGTTTTTGTAGGTTTAGAGGAAAGCAAACTGCATCCTGACCTCCCCCTCAGAGATAAGCCTCAGTCTTGCTGCAGAACCCAAATAAATCCCCCAGTGGCTGCTGGCAGAGCAGGTTCCCAGTCAGGGTCCCTGGGGACTCAGGATTTTTTTGCTTGTACTCAAAACCACGAGAGCGGTGGCTTTATTTCATTGATATTTTATGATTATTGTATTTTATTGATATTTTATGATAGATGCCGAGTGGTGCAATTGCTGGGTCATAGTGTAGGTCTATTTTAAATTCTCGAGGAATGTCAATACCGTTTTCCAGTGGCCCTACAAGCTTAAATTGCCACAAATACTGTAAGAGGTCTCCCCTTTCTCCACATGCTTGCCAGCACTTATTGTTTCTTCACTTGTTGATTTTTGCCATTCTAACTGGTGCAAGCTGGTATCTCATGGTTTTGTATTTTTTATTCTCGTTTATGTTAGTCACGATACAGTACATCATTAGTATTTTTTTTAGTATTATTTAAATTTTTTAAAATTTATTTTTTATTTATTTTCAGCATAACAGTAGACATTATTTTTGCACCACACCCAGTGCTCCATGCAATCCGTGCCCTCTCTAATGCCCACCACCTGGTTCCCCCAACCTCCCATCCTCCCGCCACTTCAAACCCCTCAGATTGTTTTTCAGAGTTCATAGTCTCTCATGGTTCACCTCCCCTTCCAATTTCCCCCAACTCCCCTCACCTAAGTCCCCATGCTATTGGTTATGCTCCACAAATAAGTGAAACCATAGGATAATTGACTCTCTCTGCTTGACTTATTTCACTCAGCATAATCTCTTCCAGTCCCATCCATGTTGCTACAAAAGTTGGGTATTCATCCTTTCTGATGGAGGCATAATACTCCATAGTGTATATGGACCACATCTTCCTTATCCATTCATCCATTGAAAGGCATCTTGGTTCTTTCCACAGTTTGGCAACCATAGCCATTGCTGCTATAAACATTGGGGTACAGATGGCCCTTCTTTTCATGACATCTGTATCTTTGGGGTAAATACCCAGGAGTACAATGGCAGGGTCATAGGGAAGTTCTATTTTTAATTTCTTGAGGAATCTCCACACTGTTCTCCAAAGAGGCTGCCCCAACTTGCATTCCCACCAACAGTGGAAGAGGGTTCCCCTTTCTCCACATCCCTTCCAACACATGTTGTTTCCTATCTTGCTAATTTTAGCCATTCTAACTGGTGTAAGGTGATATCTCAGTGCGGTTTTGATTTGAATCTCCCTGAGGGCTAATGATGATGAACATTTTTTCATGTGTCTGATAACCATTTGTATGTCTTGATTGGAGAAGTGTCTGCTCATGTCTTCTGCCCATTTTTTGATATGATTATCTGTTTTGTGTGTGTTGAGTTTGAAATTAAAAAATTGTATGTTGAGTAAGAAATTAAAAAAAGAACTTCCCTATGACCCTGCCATTGAACTCCTGGGTATTTACCCCAAAGATACAGGTGGAGTGAAAAGAAGGGCCATCTGTACCCCAATGTTTATAGCAGCCATGGCCACGGTCACCAAACTGTGGAAAGAACAAAGATGCCCTTCAATGGACGAATGGATAAGGTTAATGTGGTCCATATACACTATGGAGTATTATGCCTCCTTCAGAAAGGATTAATCCCAACTTGTGTAGCAACATGGACGTTACTGGAAGAGATTATGCTGAGTGAAATAAGTCAGTCAAGCAGAGAGAGTCATTCATCATATGGTTTCACTTATTTGTGGAGCATAACAAATAGCATGGAGGACATGGGGAGTTAGAGAGGAGAAGGGAGTTGGGAGAATTGGAAGGGGAGGTGAATCATGAGAGACTATGGACTCTGAAAAACAATCTGAGGGGTTTGAAGTGGCGGGGGTGTGTGAGGTTGACGTACCAGGTGGTGGGTATTATAGAGGGCACAGTTTGCATGGAGCACTGGGTGTGGTGAAAAAATAATGAATACTGTTAAGCTGAAAATAAATACATTTTATTTTAAAAAATAAAATAAATAGTACAAAGGCATGAAGAAAAATAAAATAAAATAATAAAATAAAATAAAATAAGTCTCCTATTTAAAAAAAAAAAAAAAAGGACCTAAAGGGACCAGGAGATTGAAAGTGAAGGGATAGAGAAAGTAATATCACACAAATGGATATCAAGGGAAAGCAAGAAAGTCAGAATTGCAGAATTTTAAAGGAAAGATTGCAACAAAAGGAAAAGATGTTCATATAAATAGTAAATGGGAAAAAAACACAGCAACTTTTTGCTATACACATTTCCAAAGGTAATGGAAACAAAAGGAAAACTGAACTATTGGGGATCCATCAGGATAAAATGTTTTTATGCTGCAAAGGAAACAGTCAACAAAACTAAAAGCCAGCCTAAATAATGGGAGAAGATATTTTTAAATATCTCATCAGCTGTAACAAGATAAGATAACCATATGGGGTGCCTGGGTGGCTCAGTGTTTTAAGTCTCTGCCGTCAGTTCAGGTCATGATCTCAGGGTCCTGGGATTGAGCCCCACATATGGCTATCAGCTCAATGGACAGCCTTCTTCCCCTTCTCTCTATGCCAGCTGCTCTGCCTACCTTGTGATCTCTCTCTGTCTGTCAAATAAAAAAATAAAAATTTTTTAAAAAGATTTTAAAAAAGATAAGACAACCATAAGGTTGTCTTTATTATTTTATAGTGTCTATCTTATCCTCTCGATATATTCATACATATATATGTATATAATGTTTGTATACATGTATATGTTTATGTATATGTTTGTGTGTTCATATAATTGGAATATTAACCAAAAAAATAATAAAATCTTACCATTTGCAAGGGTATATATAGAACTAGAGGATATCATCTTAGGTGAAATACGTCCGTAAGTGAGAGACAAATACCATATGATTTCTCTCATATGTGGAATTTAAGAAACAAAACAGAGGAAGATGAAGAACGGAAGAAAAAATAAAATAAGAGAAAAACAGATGGAGTCAAACCATAACAAGCTCACGACTATAGGGAAAAGCCTGAGAGTTGCTGAAGAGGAGGTGGGTGGACAATTAGGTAACTAAATTATGAGATTTAAGTAGGGCACAGGAAGTAATGAGCACTGAGGGTTGTATGAAATTGATGGATCATTGATTTCTATTTCTGAAACTAATAATACCACATATGTGAATTAAATTTAATTTAAATACAAGTTAGAAAAATGAACTCTAAAAATAAAGAACTCTTGACACTAAAATACATTTGAGGAAACAATGTGTATTGCTAAGTGAAGGAAATCAAGCTGAAAAGAGTACATGTGGTATGACTCCAACTTTAAGGCATTCTAGAAAAGGTAAAACTATGAAGACAAAGAAAATTCAGCAGTTGCTAAAAATTTTAGTAAGGGGGATAAGGATAGATAGGTGGGGTACAGGCGATTTTTAGGGCAGTTAAACTATACCATATGTTACTGAAATGATAACTATATGTCACATTTGTCAAAATCCATAAGAACATACAATAGAAAGAGTGAATCCTGAAAACTATAGTTAATAATAATGCATTATTATTAACTCATTGGTGTAATTTTTACCACACTAATGCATAACACTAATAATAGGAAAAACTGGGGATGAGGTTAAAAAAAAAAAAAAACAACCTTATAAAATCGCTATTCTACTTTATATGATATGAGTTTGCTTTAGATACCTCACATAAGTTGAATTTTTCTCTCTGTGATAGGCTTATTTCATTTTTCATGAGGTCCTCAAGTTTCATCCATGTAGCATGTGATTTGATTTCCTTGTTAAGGCTGAAATATATATCATTTTATGTATATAATACATTTTCTTTATCCATTCATCTTTAGACAAACACTTGGTTTGTTTCCATTTCCTGGCCATTGTGAATATTGCTGCAATGAGCATTGGTGTATAAATATCTCTTCCAAATCCTGACTTCCCTTTTTTCAGATATATATCCCAAAGTGGGATTTTGAGGTCATATCACGGATTTTATATATTTTTTAAATATTTTTTAAAGATTTTAATTATTTATTTGGCACAGAGAGAGATCACAAAGAGGCAGGCAGAGAGAGGAGGAAGCAGGCTCCCTGCTGAACAGAGAGACTGATGTGGGGCTTGATCCCAGGACCCTGAGATCACGACCTGAGCTGAAGCAGAGGCTTAACACACTGAGCCACCCAGCTGCCCCTGAAATGCTTTTTTTTTTTTTTTAATTGAAGTTTAGTTGACATATGAAATTAGTTTTGGTTGTGCAATATACTGTTTCAATAATTACATATGTTATAAACTGCTCATGACAATAAATATTATTGAATATATTGAGCCATATTATTGACTCTGCTGTATTTTCCACCTCTGTAACTTAATTATTTTATAACTGGAAGTTTGTACCTTTTAATGTCCTTCACCTATTTTACTCATCCTCAACCCCAGTCCTCATTAGAAGCCAGTAATTTGTTTTTGAGGATCCCCCATATTATTTTCCATAAGAGCTCACAATTTTACCTTTCCTTCAACAGTGTGCAAGGGATTCAATGGAAGTAAACATATGATTTGTTTTTCAATTGTTTGTTTTGTTTTTATCCATTCAGGTACTCTGTCTTTTAATTGAGTTTGGCCCCATTTATATTTAAAATAATATAAGTAATGGGGCGCCTGGGTGGCTCAGTAAGTTAAAGTCTCTGCCTTCAGCTCAGGTCGTGATCCCAGGGTCCTGGGATCAAGCCAGGCATCAAGCTCTCTGCTCAGCAGGGAGCCTTTTTACTCCTCTCTCTCTGCCTGCCTCTCTACCTACTTGTAACCTTTGTCTGTCAAATAAATAAATAAAATATTTTTTAAAATTAAAAAATAAAATCATAAAAGTACTTAATCTTGATAGTGAATAAATTGGTTCCTATCTACTTTTTTGTTCTTTTTATCCCCTTTTTTGTTGACTTTGTGCTTTGAGAGTTTTGCTTGTGTGTGTGTGTGTGTATGTGTGTGTGTGGGTGCATGTGTGTGTGTTGGAGTGATTTTCACTGTTTTAAATGTATCTGCTGGACATTTTTGTTTGTTTTTTTGCAGTTGGTTTTCTTTTTTCGTTTTCACATGGTTGGTTACCATGGTTTTTGCACTGACTATTCTATAGTTTTAGCAATCTATTTTAAGCAGGTAACAACTTAACATCAATCACAATCACATAGATACTAAATTGCCTCCACAATTTTTAAAAATGATGTCAAATTTTACTTCTTTTAAACTATGTTTCCATTAACAAATTTACCTTATTATAATTAGTCTTGTCTTCTAATTTATATACTAGTGTTAAAAGTTATTCATGTGCTGCTATTATAGTATTTGAATATTCTTTGTTTCTTTTTAGCAATGACATTTATATTTTCATATGATTTCATATAATTAGTTTCTATTTGTTTCAACTTTTAAGAACTACCTTTAGCACTCCTTCTAAGACAAGTTTAGCAGTGACAAATTCCTTCAGTTTTTGTTTGGAAAACCTATCAGCTCTTCATTCTTCAAGGACTATTCTTCTACATAATATATTCTTGGTTGGCAATTTTAGCTTGCAATAATTTGAATATGTTACCCCATTCTTTCTTTTTAATTTATTTATTTTCAGAAAAACAGTATTCATTATTTTTTCACCACACCCAGTGCTCCATGCAATCTGTGCCCACTATAATACCCACCACCTGGTACCCCAACCTCCGACCCACCCCCGCCACTTCTAATCCCTAAGGTTGTTTTTCAGAGTCTATAGTCTCTCGTGATTCACCTCCCCTTCCAATTTACCCCAACTCCCTTCTCCTCTCTAACACCCCTTGTCCTCCATGATATTTGTTATGTCCACAAATAAGTGAAACCCTATGATAATTGATTCTCTATGCTTGATTTATTTCACTCAACATAATCTCTTCGAGTCCTGTCCATGTTGCTACAAAAGTTGGGTATTCATCCTTTCTGATGGAGGCATAATACTCCATAGTGTATATGGCCCACATCTTCCTTATCCATTCATCCGTTGAAGGGCAGCTTGGTTCTTTCCATAGTTTGGCGACTGTGGCCATTGCTGCTATAAACATTGGGGTACAGATGGCCCTTCTTTTCACGATATCTGTATCTTTGGGGTAAATACCCAGGAGTGCAATGGCAGGGTCATAGGGAAGTTCTATTTTTAATTTCTTGAGGAATCTCCACATTGTTCTCCAAAGAGGCTGCACCACCTTACATTCCCACCAACAGTGGAAGAGGGTTCCCCTTTCTCCATATCCCTTCCAACAGATGTTGTTTCCTGTTTTGTTAATTTTGGCCATTCTAAGTGGTGTAAGGTGATATCTCAATGTGGTTTTAATTTGAATATCCCTGAGGGCTAGTGATGATGAGCATTTTTTCATGTGTCTGATAGCCATTTTATATCACCCCATTCTCTCCACACCTGTGAGATTTATGCTGAGATATCCACTGATAATTGGGGAGGGGATGTGGGGACATACCCAAGTATGTCACAAGTTTCTTTTATCTCTCTGATTTTAAAATTCTCTCTTTGGCTTTTGATAATTTAGTTTTAGTATGTCTACATGTATATCTTATTAAGGATATCCAAGTTGGAGCTTACTGACCATGATTGTGTTGGTTAATGTTTTTTGTCAATTTTGAGAAGAGCTTGGCTATTTTTCCAAATATTATTTCTGTCTCTTTCTTTCCCCTTTCCTAGGAAATTTATTTTATCAGTACACTTGATAGCATCCTGCAAGCAGGATGATCATGCAAGCAGGATGCTGTTCATTTTACTTTCTTTTCTTTTCTTTTTGTTCATTCAATGGACCAAATCTTCAAGTTTGCTCACTCTTCTTAATCAACTATAATTGTTCCCCTCCAGTAATGTTTTAGTTATTGTACTTTAATCTCTAGAATTTTTATTTGATTCTATTTTTATTAATTTATTTATTAATACTTACCTCTTTGCTGATATTTTCTCTTTGGTCAGATATCATCCCCATACTGTTCTGTAGTTTCTGATACATGATTCCCTTTAGTTCTCTGAACATATTTAGGATAGCCTATTTAAATTATTTATCTAGTAATTCTAAAAGGGGGACTTCCTCAGAGATAGTTCTGTAGAAATTTTCCCCCCTGTGACTGATTCATAACTCCTTATTTCTTTTCATAATTAATGACTTCAGTTGAAAACAAGAATTTTAAATAATACAGTGTGGTATAATTGGACATCATATGTTTCTCTGTCCCTAACGTTTGTTGTTGCTATTGTTATTATTATTATTATTATTTTGGTGGCTTTCTTGAATTAACTTTGTAAAGTTTGTTTTCCTCGTCATATGTGGCCAATGATGTCTCTACTCAATAAGATCATAAGTCAGCTTATGATTTATAGGGTTTCCTTTAACAGCTAGTTAGTCTCCCAATATTTGCCAGGGGCCTCAGTTTGCATGTTGGGACATGCTTTTAATATTTGTTCTGGCAGTGTACAAATCCACATCAGCCTTCACTTCCTGCCTCTGTTGAGCCTCAGTATTAGCTTAGGTCCCTCTCATGTAATTCCTCAGCAAGAACACAACTCTGGGAATGAATATAGCCTTGTGAATAAACATGATCTTCATTATTCCCAGGAATATGTTAGAGTTTTTCAAAATATGCTATGGATATCTCATTATCCACATTTTCTTTTTAGCCATTTTGGATAGCCAATTCCCCTCTCCCCAAGTATTATATATTGTTTTAGAAAACCATGATATTCAACAATTGCTTTTGATTTTTTTTTCCTCAAATGTCCTGAGGCTTATTTGTACTGGATGAGTGGTTTGTCAGATACAAAAACAAGACAAAAACAAAACAATTGTGCTAGTGAGGTCTTCCAGAAAATAAACCAATTCAATAATGTAAATTATCTGGGTCTGAGAATGAGGCTTTGAAGAAAATCCAACATTGTCTTTCCCTCCAGTGGCTGCTCAGTTCCTGTTTTGTACCATAATTGAGATATTGGTCTTCAAGGAGAAGAGGGTATATGGACAGACAAATTAAAAGTCCACAGTGTTCACTAATTTAACTGAGATTCAGTATGTCTTATTGAACGGATGGTCTCCAGATTGCTGAAAACCATTCTTTAATTTCTAGAATTCTGAAAAAGTTGATTCAGAAAAAATTGCCCATGTTTGTATTGCTTTTATGTAAGTAACATTTATTTTCATGAATTCTCACTCTGGCATTTTTGTTAGCATACCTTCATTTTTTAGTTGTTTTTTCTGCATATATAATTCCTGGTTGCTACATTTTTTCTTTATGTAATCTGTAGTTATCTGTCCATTCCCTGATGGTTTGCACTGCTTTTGATGTCTCCTGTAATTCTTACTCCTTTTGTTCTATACATATGTTTTTATTCTCCCTCATTGCTTTAATATTGTATTCTTAACACTTATTTAAGAGATTTTATTATGATGTCCCATTACAATTTATTCATCTTTGCCTCTGATGTTTGGAATTATTTGAGCCTCGTGGGTATGTGGGTACAGTTTTTACTGTATTTACTGTATGTTTTGTCTAACTGTCTTGTTAAGGGGCACCAGGGTGGTTCAGTCACGTCAGTGCCTGCCTTCAGCACAGGTCATGAACTCAGGTTGTGGGGATTTAGCCTCACATCAGACTTCTTGCTCAGTGGGTAATCTGCTTCTCCTTTATCCTCTGCCTCTTCCCACAGCTCATGATTATGCTCTCTGTCTTTCTATCCCAAATAAATAAATAAAATATTTTAAAAATGTATTGCTTAATACTCTTTTCAAAACTATTGGCAGCTTTATGTTTTGTATTGTCTTGTTTTGTTTTTAGACATTAGATGTGGTATTGGCATCAGGGTGATTATATTATTAAAGACAAAAGTATGCTGTTTTTAGCTTATGTAGATGGGTTTTCACTGTTAGAGATCTCACAGTGGCTAGACAAAAGGAGAGTCTCAGAACTCTATTGGTCAGAAACATTTAGGCAGTGTTGTGTTCCTGTGCCTATGTGTGTGGCAGAGTGTGGGGTTGGGGGGGAAGATGAAGTATAAAAGAAATATGAAATTTTAAACTTCACAACTTTCCATTAGAGGTATCTTCAAGAAGTGAATTTCAGAAGGGCACTTATTTCATAGAAGAAATAGTGCATCTCTTTCAAGCTATGGATATAGACAGTGATATGCTGATCAAGTAGCTCACAAAAAGTAAAGAAAAAAAAAACTAAGATAAAACAAACAAAAGATCTGATTTGAAGTGTTTTTCAGTCCTCATGGTTTAAGTACTTCTACCATGGACAATTTTAAACTACTAATGGCCTATAGCCAACTTTCAAAATTCTTGAAATTTTGATTCAGTATGAACCAGCTCCAGATTACTGGCAGTGGGTATATGGTGTATTACATGAAATTTAGAGAAAACAAGACAACTATAACCTATAACTCAGTGAAAATCTCACCAAGACCCGAGAGTTAGCCAGAAATCATTCAGACAACAGAGGAGTTAAGAGGGAACATTTAATAAGACCTCAAATAAAAGAAAGTATGAATTATACATCCTGTTTATGATAGTGTCCTCTCCTTTGAGAAGTTGGAGGTTACCTTAGAGTTGGTGGAGGATGAAACTATGGCAGGGAAGGAGGTGCAATTTTCATGAAGGTGAATTAGGACTGCTTTTCCAGTGACAGAAACAACTTGGATTGAAGATGAGTGGAAGGGGGAAAACAAAGAAGTCCTTAGGGAATATTTCCGGAAAACAAAGTCTGCATTGACTATTTTATTTCCTAGTTTTATGTCTTAGCCTTAACTAATTTTATCTGAAAGCTTATGGAAAGAAAAAAAAAAAAGAAAGAAAAGTAAAAGTCTGTGTTCATGAACAGGAAAATCACTCTGTGTTTTTGTAAATTTTTTTTTTTTTACAATTTTCGAAAAGATTTTATTTATTTATTTATTTATTTGTTTGCTTATTTATTTATTTTTTTAGAAGCATTTATAAACATATATTTTTATCCCCAGGGGTACAGGTCTGTGAATCACCAGGTTTACACACTTCACAGCACTCACCAAAGCACATACCCTCCCCAATGTTCATAATACCACCCCCTTCTCCCAAACCCCTTCCCCCCAGCAACCCTCAGTTTGTTTTGTGAGATTAAGAGTCACTTATGGTTTGTCTCCCTCCCAATCCCATCTTCTTTCATTGATTTTTCTCGTACCCACTTAAGCCCCCATGTTGCAACACCACTTCCTCATATCAGGGAGATCATATGATAGTTGTCTTTCTCTGCTTGACTTATTTCGCTAAGCATGATACGCTCTAGTTCCATCCATGTTGTTGCAAATGGCAAGATTTCATTTCTTTTGATGGCTGCATAGTATTCCATTGTGTATATATACCACATCTTCTTGATCCATTCATCTGTTGATGGACACTGAGGTTCTTTCCATAGTTTGGCTATTGTGGACATTGCTGCTATAAACATTCGAGTACACGTGCCCCTTTGGATCACTACGTTTGTATCTTTAGGGTAAATACCCAATAGTGCAATTGCTGGGTCATAGGGCAGTTCTATTTTCAACATTTTGAGGAACCTCCATGCTGTTTTCCAGAGAGGTTGCACCAGCTTGCATTCCCACCAACAGTGTAGGAGGGTTCCCCTTTCTCCGCATCCTCGCCAGCATCTGTCATTTCCTGACTTGTTGATTTTAGCCATTCTGACTGGTGTGAGGTGATATCGCATTGTGGTTTTGATTTGTATTTCCCTGATGCTGAGTGATATGGAGCACTTTTTCATGTGTCTGTTGGCCATCTGGATGTCTTCCTTGCAGAAATGTCTGTTCATGTCCTCTGCCCATTTCTTGATTGGATTATTTGTTCTTTGGGTGTTGAGTTTGCTAAGTTCTTTATAGATTCTGGACACTAGTCCTTTAACTGATATGTCGTTTGCAAATATCTTCTCCCATTCTGTCAGTTGTCTTTTGATTTTGTGAACTGTTTCCTTTGCTGTGCAAAAGCTTTTGATCTTGATGAAATCCCAGTAGTTCATTTTTTCCCTTGCTTCCCTTGCCTTTTGCGTTGTTCCTAGGAAGATGTTGCTGCGGCAGAGGTCGAAGAGGTTGCTGCCCGTGTTCTCCTCAAGGATTTTGATGGATTCCTTTCGTACATTGAGGTCCTTCATCCATTTTGAGTCTATTTTCGTGTGTGGTGTAAGGAAATGGTCCACTTTCATTTTTCTGCAGGTGGCTGTCCAATTTTCCCAGCACCACTTATTGAAGAGGCTGTCTTTTTTCCATTGGACATTTTTTCCTGCTTTGTCGAAGATTAGTTGACCATAGAGTTGAGAGTCTATTTCTGGGCTCTCTATTCTGTTCCATTGATCTATGTGTCTGTTTTTGTGCCAGTACCATGCTGTCTTGATGATGACAGCTTTGTTTTTGTAAATTTTTGCAAAACATTTTTTAAAAATTTTATTAATGTTAACTTTTCATTTCTGACTCTATTAACCATATTCAAATATGTGCAACATTTTGAATGTGTGGAAAATGCCATTTTTTTATTGTTATTAAGTAGCTGCTTGGTTTAGTGAACATAGAAATCTGGGATTAATCTAGGTGATCCATATCACCCTAAGAACATGATAACATAGTTTTGATCTTGGCGAGAATGATCCAGAAATGACACAAGAATGTCTAGTATTCTTAAATTCCAACTTGGGGATGGACTCAATTGAAAGACGCTACAGAACACTGGATATACAAATGTACATTTGGGATCATACTTGGTGAGTGATTCTGTCTGCAGAAGCATCTGTTATGGCAGAAAATCGGTGACTCAGTGTAACACAAGTGGTTTTTATTTGCATCCTGTTGCTGGTGTCATGTGGGTTAATTCAGAGAAATTGCAGGGCCATCTGCATGGCTCAGTTGGTTAAGTGTCCAACTCTTGATTTCATCTCATGATCTCAGGGTTGTTAGATTGAGCCACACATTGAGATCAACACTGGGGGTGGAGGCTGCTTAAGGTTCTCTCTCTCTCTCTCTGTCCCTCTATCCCTGTGTGCATTTTCCTTCTCAAAATTTCTGAGAAGATTCAGTGTCAGATCTTTTGAAGAAAGTAATCTAGTGTTACCATAAATAAGAGGAAACATATCTCGGTGGATCTGGTAGTACAATGCTGAGGGTTATAATGAAGTTAGAAAGATTCATTCAATTGATTGGATATTTTGTTTGCATAATGCCAAATAATCACATTATTGGAATCATTTATCTATTAGTGCCATATATATGCAGCTTTAGAAAGTTAGCTCTTTGCATTTATATTGCTTAGTGAGTGTGAAGGTACGGTATGACATAAAAGCTTTCTGGAGGTAAAGTATGCTATTTCAGTTCAGAGATTCTGGTGGAAGAGTAAATTGCTTGAATTGTGTATCTATATCCTTACCTTTTAATATGGGAATTTATTAATATTAGGCATAAAAAGAACCATTTTCTGATCACTAAATGACTGATAATAAAATTTTTTAAAAAGAGCTCCCATATACAAACACTTGGATATTTTCCTTAGAGTGAGAAATATAAAATACTCAATTATATTGATTCATAAAATATATAAGAATTTAAAATTTTATTCAATGAACAAAGATTTAAAAAAATTCTGTTTGCAGGGTCCCTGGGTCGCTCAGTCAGTCAAGCATCTGTGTTCAGCTCAGGTCATGATCTCAGGGCCCTGGAATGGAACCCTGAATTGGGGTTTCTGCTCAGGGGGGAGTTAGATTCTCCCTTTGTGTTCTCCCTCTTTTTTCCCCCCTATCTCTCTGAAATTAATAAATAAAACCTTTATAAATAATAAAAAAATAAAAAAATATAAATATTCTGTTTGCAACACTTTAAAGCAGAAAGGTAAGATTTGGGATGGGAAAGGGAAAATGGCAAGAAGATTTGGAGGAAAATGAAAAAGATAATGAAAAAGGTTATAAATAGCAACAAATTCAGAAAGGTTATTATGAAGGGTATACTGAAAGATGTGGGAGACCTGAGATTGATGAGTAATTAAAAACAAAGGCAGAGATATTGAGAGATGAATCAAGAGAGAAGGAGGAAGAAATATGAGGGAGGGACAGAAGAAGAGAGGACATGGGTGAGGATAAGGGATTATTCAAAGAGTGAATAATGCATATTCCTACTTTCTTTGACTTTGGGCTTCAGGTAGGTTTTTTTCTTTGAAATTGAAGAAGCTATATAGCCCTGATTTTAACTCTTCCAATTCTTTTAGATTTAAACACTAAAGAAACTCCATTGCAATACTGTTAAAATTATATGAAGACCAGGATTTTCTAAGCTCTAGACTAAGTGGTTGTCCAGCATTTTTTTTTAAGACTGAGGTGGGGTTATTATAGTCTGACTTTAGATTTTTGCCAATGAGTTGGTGATCCCACATGAGAGAAGAGGGGCACAAACTCCTCACAGGACAAAAAGTAATAATCAGGATGAAAATATTTATAGAGTCGTCACATCCTACAGGAATACTAATGGGAACCCCAACCAACCCAATCAATTTGTTGTAATCAGACCTTAAAAAAATATGGCAAGACTATCTGTTGGTTTGGGAGGTGGCTAAAGTATAATAAAATGGTCAAAGAAGCGAGATGTAACTCATTCAGGACAAGGAAATAAATGTTCAAATGAAGGAACTGAAATTGTGAAGTTAGAATAATTATTTAGAGTTTAAGAGTGATTTAAGGTATTTAGTGATGAGATGCTGCTTGATAGTGAGGACGCAGGTTATATAATTGCTCAGTTCAAATGAAGGGGCCAATAAAAGACCAGTGGCAGTTTCAGTCATTTCAGTCATCTATAAAAAGTAATTTTTGTTTTAGTGAGGCTTAAGTTTATATTAAAGAGTGTGATGATTTTCTCCACCAGAGAAATTCCAGTCTAAGAAGAGAGAACTTTTTTTTCCATTATGTCTTACCCCACTCTGTCACAAGTATTTACTTAGTCCTTTATTTTGTCTTTTTAAGTGTTTCACTTCAGTTCCTCTCAGAACTTTAGGAAATGTGGTTGTGTTAGGTAATTATCTTTTCTTTTAGGCATTTTTAGGGAAGGGCTTCCAATTACATAGGAAATAAGTGTTTTATGCACGTGGTTTTGTTCTCCATGATGAGAGATTTTGACAAAGCAATGGACTCTTTATCAGTCCTGGGTTGGAGATTCCTCAAAAAATTGAAAATAGAGCTACCCTACGATCCAGCAATTGCACTACTGAATATTTACCAGAAATATGCAAATGTAGTGATCCGAAGTGGCATGTGCACCTGAATGTTTATAGCAGTAATGTCCACAAAAGCCAAACTATGGAACGAACTTAAATGTTTATCAACAGATGAATGATAAAGAAGAGTATTCCACACAATGGAATACTATGCAGCCATCAAAAGAAATGAAATCTTGCCATTTGTGATGACTTGGATGGAACTAGAGGGTATTATGCTTAGCAAAATAAGCCAATCAGAGAAAGACAACTATAATATGATCTCCCTGAATGAGGAAGTGGAGATGTAATGTGGGGGGGGGTTGAGGGGTAGGAAAAGAATTAAGGTAACAGGATGGGATAAGGAGAGAGACAAACCTTAAGAGACTCTTAATCTCACAAAACAAGCTGAGGGTTGCTGTGGGGTGGAGGGTAGGTAGAGGGTGGTGGGGTAATGGGCATTGGGGAGAGTATGGGCTATGGTGAGTGCTGTGAAGTGTGTAAACCTGGCGATTCACAGACCTGTACCTCTGGAGCTAATAATACATTATATGCTTATAAAAAAATTTAAAATATATATATAAAAATAATTAATTTTGTGAGGAGTATAAAAATAAAGCCTTAAAATATGTTGACTTTAATGTGCTATCAATTTGAAATAGCCTTATTTACATAGGAAAACTACACGAATCTATTGGTAAACATACACACACACGCACACACACACATGCACACATTAAAGTCAATATACAAAAGAAGATGAGAGACCAAAAATAAACCCAATGCACATGATCAATTAATTCATGGAAAATCATTCAAAAATATGAGATGGAAAGAAGGGCAACATCCTCAATAAATGAGTGTTGGCAGAACTAAACAGCAACATGCAAAAGAGTGAATTGAAACTTTATCTTACACTACACACAGAATTAACTCAAAATTGATAAATGACTGAAATGTAAGACCTGAAACTATAAAACTCCTAGAAGAGAACATAGGTTCTAAACTCTGTAACATTAGAAGTAATGGTAACAAAAGCAAAATAAATAGAACTCTATCAAGCTAAAGTACTTCTGCACAGCGAAGGAAACCTACAACAAAACAAATGGCAACCTACTAAATAAGAGAAATATTTGCAAATCTTTATGTGACAATATATGAACACCTAAAGTACATAAGGGACTCCTACAACTCACTAACAAAAAAGCAAATGATACCCAATTTGAAAAATTTGCAGAGAATCTGAATGGAGGTGTTTCAATAAATACATACAATTGGCCAAGAGGCTCAATAAAAGATGCTCAACATCTCCCTGAGGGCTAATGATGATGAATATTTTTTCATGTGTCTGATAGCCATTTGTATGTCTTGATTGGAGAAGTGTCTGTTCATATCTTCTGCCCATTTTTTGATATGTTTACCTGTTTCGTGTGTGTTGAGTTTGAGGTGTTCATTATAGATCCTGGATATCAACCTTTTGTCTGTACTGTCATTTGGAAATATCTTCTCCCATCCCATGGGTTGCCTCTTTTTTTTTTTTTTATTGTTTCCTTTGCTGTGCAGAAGCTTTTGATTTTGATGATGACCCTGCAATTGCACTCCTGGGTATTTACCCCAAAGATACAGATGTCGTGAAAAGAAGGGCCATCTGTACCCCAATGTTTATAGCAGCAATGGCCACGGTCGCCAAACTATGGAAAGAACCAAGATGCCCTTCAGGGACGAATGGATAAGGAAGATGTGGGCCATATACACTATGGAGTATTATGCCTCCATCAGAAAGGATGAATACCCAACTTTTGTAGCAACATGGATGGGACTGGAAGAGATTATGCTGATTGAAATCAGTCAAGCAGAGAGAGTCAATAATCATATGGTTTCACTTATTTGTGGAGCATAACAAATATCATGGAGGACAAGAGGTGTTAGAGTGGAGAAGGGAGTTGGGGTAAATTGGAAGGGGAGGTGAATCACGAGAGACTATGGACTCTGAAAAACAATCTGAGGGATTTGAAGTGGCGGGGGGGTGGGAGGTTGGGGTACCAGGTGGTCGGTATTATAGAGGGCACAGATTGTATGGAGCACTGGGTGTGGTGAAAAAAATAATGAATACTGTTTTTCTGAAAATAAATAAATTGAAAAAATTTAAAAAAAAAGATGCTCAACATCACTAATCATCAGTGAAATGCAAATCAAAGCCACATAAATATCACCTGACACTTTGCAGAAGGGTCATTTTCAAAAAGAACAAAAAATAAAAATAAAACAACAGATGCATGTGAGGATGTTGTAAAAAGGGAATCCTCATGCACTGTTGGCAGGATAATAAATTGGTACAGCCAGTATGGAAAACACTATGAAGTTTCTCCACCCCAAATTAAAAAGAGAACTACAATATGATCCAGAAATTCTACTGAGTATTTATCCAAGAAGAAGATAAACACTAATATAAAAAGATATATGGACTCCCCGTTCAGTACCTTATTTACAATAGCTAAGATATTAAAGAAACCTAAAAAGTCTATGGATGAGTAAATGTCTATTGTTGGATAAATGGATAAAGAGAATGTGGCATGTGTGTGTGTGTGTGTGTGTGTGTATACATGCACACATATATATGTATACACACATACATATGAATGTGTATACATATATACATGTATGTGCATACGCATACACATATATAGAGGATATATTTGCAAACACTTACATGTGTATATTTATCAATTATGTATATATATATATATATACACATATATATACACATGATTTATATATATGAATGTATATATATGGGACACCTGGAGGCTCAGTTAGTTAAGTGTCTTACTTCCACTCAGGTCAAGATTCCAGGGTCCTGTGATTGATCACTGTGTTGGGCTTTCTGTTTAGTAGGAAGCCTGGTTCTCCCTCTCCCTCTGTCTGCCTTTTTGCTTATACTCTCTCTCCTTGTCAAACAAATAAATAAAATATTTAAATCAGGCCTAATCCATTCTTTTTTTTAAAAGATTTTTTATTCATTTCCTTGACAGAGACAGATCAGAAGTAGGCAGAGAGGAAGGCAGAGAGAGGAGGAAGCAGGCTCCCCCCCGAGCAGAGAGCCCGAGGCGGGATTCGATCCCAGGACCCTGAGACCACGACCCAAGCCAAAGGCAGAGGCTCCAACCCACTGAGCTACCCAGGTGCCCCCAAATAAATAAAATATTTAAAATCTCTCTCTCTCTATATATATATGTGTGTGTGTGTGTGTGTGTACATGTGTGATATATAGAGAGATAAAAACATGTAATGCATATATATCTGTTTATGTATAGGTATATAAAGAGGGATATATAAACATGTATATGTATAAATACATATATACATATATATGGTATAATAATAATACAAGGAATAAAATATTTCCACTTGTGACAAAATGAAAAAGCTTTAGAAGTACTATCATAAGTTAAATAAGTCAGACAAAGAAAGACTATGTTATTTCATTTAAATCTAGAATCAAAACCAAACAAAAGAAAATTGATACATTAAAAAACAGATTGTTTTTGCTATATGGAAGGGGGTTTGAAATTGTCAAAATGGGTGAAGGAGATCAACTAGTACAAACTTCCAGCTATAAAATGGTTCAGACATGCAGATATAATCCACAGCATGGAGAGTGCAGCCAATAATAGTGTACTTTGAATTTGAAAGTAGCTAAAAACTTAAATCTTGGAGTTCTCACTGCATGAAAAAATGCAAATTTTTATGGTGACAAATACAAATAGATTTAATTATGGATCATTTTTCTATGTTACAAATGTTGATGTTGCACATCTGAAACTAATGTAATATCGTATCTCACTTATACTTCAATGAAACAAAAAAGATGAAAACCACCTATTTTCTTTTCCAGTTACTTAAAATTATTTAAGTTTAATTCTGTCTCCCTGTATTTCAAAATGGCTCTGATTAATATATATTTCTTTTTGTTCTTGAAAATTACTAGCTAAGCCACAGTTTTACTAAAGCATGTTTTCAATCAACACTATGTGACCAAAATGGATGCAAGCAGCCTTTGAATCAGGATAATATGCCTCACCAAAGGCAGATAAAATAAATTAAGAAGATAATTTAATTTTTTGAACAGATGTAAGAACTGAGAAATAAAAACAAATTTCACATATACTTGATAGAATTTAAATGGAAACAAAATTTAAACAACCATGATATTAAATGTGTAATTTAAAGAAGTTAGGGGTGTCTGGTTGGCTCAGTTGGTTAAGCATCTGACTTGATTTCAGCTCCCAGGGACCATGTCCTGCATAAAGCTCTGTGTTCAGCAAAGAGTCTGCCTGAGATTCTCTCTGTCTCCATCTGCTCCTCCACACCTATTCCCTAAATAAATAAATAAATTCTTGAAAAAAAGGAAGTTATTTAACAGCAACGATTAATAAGCACATACCATGAGCCTGGAAGAATCAAGAAATTTATATTCCTAATCTTACCCTATGCATACACAACTCTAGCCATATTGTAAGTTTGTTTTGTTTTGCTTTGTTTTGTTGTTTTGTTTTCTTTTTACAGGTTGAAAATTACTAAGAATAAGAGAAGTCAAGAATATCATTCCAAAATAAATAAAAGAACTCATTTAAGTTTATATTAGTTTGTCTCATTCTGTAACTCACATGCTACTTTATGCTTTAGAGTGTTTCTCATAGTTAATCAGTATTTCTTCTCCAGGAACAAACTTTACCATTTCTATAGGGAGCAGTTTGAATGGTGTATGTATGATTACTGCAATAGCAAATGCTTCTGGTAGTATTAATTTCTTCTCTCTTGAAAACTGTATTAAAGCTTACATTTCTGATATCTATGCCATTTATTTGACCACCTTATGTTATTCTTCTATGCATTTTAAATTATATAACTTTATATTAATTTTATTATTTTTAAAATGTTGCAAACATCACTCTTTCTGCTTCTATCTCCCATAATCCAACTAAAAAATATTTGGTCCAATAAAAAGTGTTTAATAAATAGCATAGTATGGTAGTGAATTTGGAGGCTTAGAAGGAAGAGAATATTTTTCAAATTCATTTCGTCTAAGTTAACCCCTCCCTTTTTTGCGAGAAAAATCTTAAGTTTTCTCATTGCAATGCTACACTTTCTGACGTTTGCTGATATGGGAGAGGGGGGTCATCTACCTCTTTTTCTACAAGAAAAGAGCGTGGTTTAAGAAGTGACAAACTGAGACAAGATGGCGGGGAAGTAGGAGGAGGCGCCCTTTCAACCTGTGCCCTAAAGTGAGCTGATTACCTTCCAAAGAATTCCTATCACTCACGAAATCAGCCTGAGATCAGAATTATACACGTCTGGATCTCTACCAGAGCAGAAGACACTAGTGGGAAGGGAAAGCAGAGTGGGAAAGTCAGTATGATATCGGAAGATAAACAAAAGGGGTAGAGAGCCACCAGAGGTGACCCGTTGCAAAGTAATATCCCAATACGAGAGCTCCCTGCGCCTGGGGACCAGCATTAACTCAGGAGTCTGGTAGAAAGCACTCAAAAAGAGCAAAGGATCACGGGGGGAAACTGCAGGAATTGGGGTTTTAGGGTCAGGGGTTTAATTCCCCAGACCCAGGACCACCACCCCTGGTACAGAGCCAGAGAGAGTGCGCACCTGAACCACCAGCGCACCTGAGAGTGCATGGTGCCTGGCACCTGTGAGGGGCTGAGAGCCTCGTCAGCCAACAGAAACACAGAGTTTTTGCAGTCCCCATGCAAGTGCCCTGCCATGCCATCAGAGACCTGAGAGAGGTGTACACAGGCGCCAGCAGGGTGCTCTCAGACCAGAAAGACCAGGCACTCCCAGCCCGGGCCAGCGGGAAAATCTCAGTGTGCGATCACTGCTTGGAACCTCTCTGGCAGTCTGGAACTGCCCTGACAGCCACCGCTGCCATGGATTTGGGTACAAGCAAAAAATCCTGAGTCCCTAGGGACCACAACGGGGAACCTGCTCTGTCAGTGGCCAAGGGGGGATTTAATTGGGCTCTGCAGCCAGACTGAGGGGGAGGTCAGGATGCAGTTTGCTTTCCTCTAAACCTACAAAAACCATCAAAAGCAGTCAAGGCAAGAGAGAAAAACAAGAGTGAACAAATATAAAAACTCCAGAGAACAAAAGCCTGAAAAAAAACAGTTTCCTCAGAGCCCACCCCCTTGAGGGGGGCAGGAGGACTTAACTCAGAGAACATCATTGACTGAAAACCCACTTGGCAGGGCCCTCCACTAGAAAACCAACCAGGAAAGGAAAAAAAAAAAAAAAGACGACAAGAGAACAACCACCACTACTTCATAGGTCAATTTTTATTATTAATTCGATCCCACTATTCTAGCTCATTTTTTATATAGATAATTTTTTATTATTATATAGATAATTTTTTAACCTATTTACCGCCACAGTGAGATGTCCAGTAAATCAAATTCTGTAATAACTTTCTAACCTGAACTTTTTGTTCAGGTGTTTTCCTTTTGCATTTCTATTTTTAAATTTCATTTTTTTTTTAAATTTTAGTTTAGTTTAGTCTAGTTCATTTATTTTTTAATTTCTGTTTTCTAATATTCATATAGGGTTAAACTTGAAGGTATTCCCCTTTCCCCAATCAATGCCACCCCTATAGGTAAACCAATTCCAAATCCCCCTTTATCTTAGGAAAGTTGAGTCCTTTAACAAAGATATAAAAGTACACCCAGGAAGAATCAAAACAACCTTCCTCACCCACACTGAGAATTTACAACCACTCTCCCATCTTTTTCTTCCACCAGTATTTCTGTGTTTTTGTGTTTGTCCTAATAGTATATAAATCTTACACTCGGGGTACTTTTTGATGAGTTTATTCCTTTATTTGCATATATATATATATATATATATATATATATATAATTTTTTCTCTCTCTTGTCATATACTTTTATCAGTCTTTTTGTTTGTTTGTTTTTCTTTGTATACTTCATAAATCTTACCTTGGGGCACATTTGGGCTGAAACTACTCTTTTATCTTCCCTTTTGTTCCTGTCTCTCTCTCTCTCTTTCTCTCACTCTCTCTCTCTTTTATTTTCCTTTTCTTTTCCTCTCATTTGGGTGGGGATCCCTGATTGCTCAGAAGCATTCCAGGGTGCACCTTGACTGCACCAGAGTGGATATATCCAGCTACACACATTCAACCTTCTCTCACCAAAATGATTAGGAGGAGGAATGCCCAACAGAAGAAAAATACAGTGGATGGGCCTTCTGCAACAGAACTAACTGCTACAAACCTAGACAATATGTCAGAAAGAGAATTCAGGCTAACAATTATCCAGGCAATAGCTAGGTTGGAGAAAGCCATGGGTGACCAAACAGAATTGATTAGGGCCAAATTGAAAACGACCAGAGATCATGTTTTCAATATTAGGGAAGAGCTGAAAGCTACCAGGGATGAGCTTCACAATGCTCTCAATGAGTTCCAATCTAATCTAAATTCTCTCAAAGCTACAGGAACTGAGACAGAAGATAAAATTAGTGATCTGGAAGACAAAAAGATAGAGAGAAAAGATCAGGAGGAAGCCTGGAACAAACAGCTTAGAAGCCACGAAAACAGAATCAGGGAAATAAATGATGTCATGAAACGTTCGAATGTCAGAATTATTGGAATCCCTGAAGGGGAGGAGAAAGAAAGAAGTCTAGAAGATATAGTGGAACAAGTTCTTCATGAAAATTTTCCCAATCTCCTGAATGGAACCAGTGTTCATGTACTAGAGACCAAACGGCTTCCCCCCAACATTACAGATTCTCAAAAGTCCTCGAAACACCTAATAGTAAGAATGAAGTATTATAATTGTAGCAGAATCTCTTGAAAGCAGCTAGGACAAAGAAGCTCCTTATGTACAGAGGAAAGCCCATCAGAATAACATCAGACCTGTCCACAGAGACCTGGCAAGCCAGAAAGGGCTGGCAAGATATATTCAGGGCACTGAATGAGAAGAACATGCAGCCAAGAATAATTAATTCAGCAAGACTGACATTCAAAATGGTTGGAGAGAGAAAGAGTTTCCAAGACCAGCAAGGCTTAAAAGACTATGCAAATACCAAGCTGATACTGCAGGAAATATTAAGGGGGTTCTATAAAAGAGGAAAAAGCCCAAGAATAGCATTGAACAGAAATATAGAGACAATATAAAGAAAGAAAGACTTCAAAAGTAACATGATGTCAATAAAAACATATCTATCAATAATCACTCTCAATGTGAATGGCCTCAATGTGCCTGTAAAGCGGCACAAGGTTGCAAATTGGATAAAACGACAGGAACCATCCACATGTTGTCTACAAGAGACCCATTTTGAACCTAAAGATACACCCAGACTGAAAGTGAAGGAATGGAGAAGCATCTTCCATGACTATGGGCCAAAAAAGAAGGCCAGGGTAGCGATTTTCATTTCAGACAAATTAGATTTTAAACTAAAGACTGTAGTCAGAAATACAGAAGGACACTACATCGTTCTCAAAGGGACTATCCACCAAGATGATCTAACAATTGTAAATATCTATTCCCCCAATATGGGAGCAGCCAATTACTTAAGAAAACTGTTAATCAAGATAAAGAGTCATATTGATATGAATACATTAATACTAGGAGACCTTAACACACATCTATCAGAAATAGACAAATAATTGAAGCAGAAAATCAATAAAGAAATAAGAGCATTGAATGACACATTGGACCAGATGGACCTCATAGATATGTACAGAACATTCCATCTTAAAACAACAGAATACTCATTCTTCTCCAGTGCACATGGAACCTTCTCCAGAATAGAGCACATACTGGGTCACAAATCAGGACTGAGATTATTCCCTGCACATCTCAGATCAGAATGCTTTGAAACTGGAGCTCAATCAGAAGGAAAAGTTCGGGAGGAACTCAAACACCTGGGTGCTAAAGACCACCTTGCTTAAGAATGCTTGGATCAACCAGGAGATCAAAGAAGAACTGAAACAATTCATGGAAACCAATGAGAATGAAGAAACTTCGGTTCAAAAGCTATGGCATACAACAAAGGCGGTTCTAAGGAAGAAATACATAGCCATCCAAGCCTCCCTCAAAAAAATTGAAAAATCCAGAATACAGCAGCTGTCTCTACACCTTAAAGAATTGGAGAATCAACAACAAATCAAACCAACTCCACACATAAGAAGGGAAATCATCAAGATTAGAGCTGAGATCAATGAGGTAGGAACCAGAGATACAGTAGAATGTATCAATGAACCTAGAAGCTGGTGTTTTGAAAGAATCAATAAGATCGATAAACCATTGGCCACACTCATGGAAAATAAAAGAGAGAAAGCGCAAATTCATAAAATTATGAATGAAAAGGGAGAGATCACAACTAACACCAAGGAAGTAGAAACAATCATCAGAGGTTATTATCTACAGTTATATGTCAATAAGCTAAGCAACCTAGATGAAATGGATGCATTCCTGGAAAACTATAAACTCCCAAAATTGAATCAGGAAGAAATTGACAACCTGAATAGACTGATATCTAGTAACCAGATTGAAGCAGTGATAAAAACCTCCCAAAAAACAAGAGCCCAGGACCTGATGGATTCCCTGGAGAATTCTACCAAACTTTCAAAGAAGACTTAACACCTATTCTCCTGAAGCTGTTTCAAAAAATTGAAGCAGAAGGAAAACTTCCTGACTCTTTCTATGAAGCCAGCATTACCCTGATCTCCAAACCAGGCAAAGACCCTAACAACAAGGAGAATTTCAGACCAATATCATTAATGAATATGGATGCTAAGATTCTCAACAAGATCCTAGCAAACAGGATCCAATAGCACATTAAAAAGATTATCCACCATGACCAAGTGGGATTCATCCCCGGGCTACAAGGATGTTTCAACATTCACAAATCAATCAATGTGATAGAACAAATTAATATGAGAAGAGAGAAGAACCACATAGTCCTCTCAATCGATGCAGAAAAAGCATTTGGCAAAATTCAGCATCTGTACCTAATCAAAACGCTTCAATGTATAGAGATAGAGGAAACATTCTTGAACTTCATCAAATCTATCTATGAAAGACCCACAGCAGCAAATATCATCCTCAATGGGAAAAAGCTTGCAGCCTTCCCATTTAGATCAGGAAGACGACAAGGTTGCCCAATCAAACCACTCTTGTTCAACATAGTATTACAAGTCCTAGCAACAGCAATCAGACAACAAAGAGAAACAAAAGGTATCCAAATTGGCAATGAAGAATTCAAACTCTCTCTCTTTGCAGATGACATGATTCTTTATATGGAAAATCCACAAGACTCCACCCCCACATTACTAGAACTCATACAGCAATTCAGCAACATGGAAGGATACAAAGTCAATGTACAGAAATCAGTGGCTTACTTATACACTAACAATGAAAATACAGAAAGGGAAATTAGAGAATAGATTCCACTTACTATAGCACCAAGAAACATAAGATACCTGGGAATAAACCTAAACAAAGAGGTAAAGGATCTGTATTCAAGGAACTACAGAACACTCATGAAAGAAATCAAAGAAGACACAAAAAGATGGAAGTCCATTCCCTGCTCTTGGATAAGAAGAATAAACATTGATAAAATGTTTATACTGCCTAGAACAATCTATACTTTTAATGCTGTTCTGATCAAAATTCCACCAGTATTATTCAAAGAGCTGGAGGAAATAATCCAGAAATTTGTATGGAATCAGAAGAGACCCCAATTCACTAAGAAAATGTTGAAAAACAAAAATAAAACTGGGGGTGTCACGTTACCTGATTTCAAGCTTTACTACAAAGCTGTGGTCACCAAGACAGCATGGTACTGGCATAAGAACAGACATATAGACCAGTGGAATAGAGTAGAGAGCCCAGATATGGACACTCAACTCTATGGTCAAATAATCCTTGACAAAACAGGAAAAAATATACAGAGGAAAAAAGACAGTCTCTTCCATAAGTTATGCTGGGAAAACTGGACAGCTATATATAGAAGAATGAAACTCGACCATTCTCTTACACCATACACAAAGATAAACTCAAAATGGATAAAAGATCTCAACGTGAAACAGGAATCCATCAGAACTGTAGAGGAGAACATAGGAAGTAACCTCTTCAATATCAGCCACAGAAACTTCTTTCAAGATGTATCTCCAAAGGCAAAGGAAACAAAAGCGAAGATGAACTTTTGGGACTTCATCAAGATTGAAAGCTTCTGCACAACAAAGGAAACAGTCAAAGAAACAAAGAGGCAACCCACAGAATGGGAGAAGATATTTGCAAATTACAGTACAGATAAAAGGTTGATATCCAGGATCTATAAAGAACTCTTCAAACTCAGCACACACAAAACAGACAAGCATATCAAAAAATGCGCAGAAGATATGAACAGACACTTCTCCAACCAAGACTTACAAATGGCTATCAGACACATGAAAAAATGTTCATCATCACTAGTCCTCAGGGAGATTCAAATTAAAACAACATTGAGATACCACCTTACAACAGTTAGAATGGCCAAAATTAGCAAGACAGAAAAAACATGTGTTGGAGGGGATGTGGAGAAAGGGAACCCTCTTCCACTGTTGGTGGGAATGCAAGTTGCTGCAGCCACTTTGGAGAACAGTGTGGAGATTCCTCAAGAAATTAAAAAAATAGCTTCCCAATGACCCTGCCATTTCACTACTGGGTATTTACCCCAAAGATACAGATGTCGTTAAAAGAAGGGCCATCTGTACCCCCACGTTTATAGCAGCAATGGCAATGGTCAACAAAGTGTGGAAAGAACCAAGATGCTCTTCAATGCATGAATGGATAAGGAAGATGTGGTCCATATACACTATGGAGTGTTATGCCTCCATCAGAAACTTTTTTATGCCTCCATAAGGAGGCATAAAAGGATAAAGAAGATGTGGTCCATATACACTATGGAGTATTATGCCTCCATCATAAATTTTTGTAGCAACATGGATGGGACTGGAAGAGATTATGCTGAGTGAAGTAAGTCAAGCAGAGAGAGTCAATTATCATATGGTTTCTCTTATTTGTGGAGCATAGCAAATAGCATGGAGGACAAGGTGGGACGGAGAGGAGAAGGGAGTTGAGGAAAATTGGAAGGGGAGGTGAACCATGAGAGATTATGGACTCAGAAAAACAATCTGAGGGTTTTGAAGGGGCGGGGGTGGGAGGTTGGGGTAACCAGATGGTGAGTATTAGAGCGGGCACGGATTTCATGGAGCACTGGGTGTGGTGCAAAAACAATAAATACTGTTATGCTGACAAAAATAAATAATATTTTTTAAAAAAGAAAAATATAGAGAATATTATTTTGTTCCAGCAAGAGAAGATCAATATCCAACTGAATATATCTGAATATATTAAAGAAATCTATAGATATATAAATTTAAAGATTATCATTTAAAAAACAAGATAATATATAGTAAGGATTAGAGACATATTTTTCGTAGTGCGGTTATAAAAATTTATACCAAAAAGTCTATATTGATACTGAAAAGAATGTAAGACTTCTAAAAAAATGTATTTATAACTTGCCTGGACAAACAGCCATAAATATGGTTTAATTTGCATGGCATACATAGTTGAAATTAGAGGTGGATAATAAGGTTTTTTAAATGTTATTTTATTTTTTCAGTGTTCCTAGAATCATTGTTTATATACAACACCCAGTGCTCCATGCAATATGTGCCCTCTGTAATACCCAGCACCAGGCTCACCTAATCCCCCACTCCTCACACCTCCAAAACCCTCAGTTTGTTTTTCGGAGTTCACAGTATCTCATGTTTCATCTCCCCCTCGGATTTCCTGCAATTCACTTTTCCTTTCCTTCTCCTAATGTCCTCCATGCTATTCCTTATCTTATACAAGTAATTGAAACCATATGATAATTGACTCTCTCTGCTTGACTTATTTCACTCAGCATAATCTCCTCCAATCCTGTTAAGGATTGTTAATGTTAATGCAACATGTTAATACAAAAGTGGGGTATTCATCTTTTCAGATGGAGGCATAAAATTCCATAGTAAATATGGACCATATCTTCTTACACTTTCATCTACTGAAGGGCATTGAGGCTCTTTCCACAGTTTGGCAATTGTGGGCATTGCTGCTATGAATGTTGGGGGTACAGATGGACCTTATTTTCACTACATCTGTATATTTGGGGTAAATACCCAGTAGTGCAATTGCAGGGTCATTGGGTAGCTCTATTTTTAGTTTCTTAAAAAATCTCAGCATTGTTTTCCAAAGTGGCTGCACAAACTTGCATTACCACCAACACTATAAAAGGAATCCCCATTCTCCACATCCTCTCCAACAAATGTTGTTTACTTTCTTGTTAATTTTGGCCATTCTAACTGGTGAAAGGTGGTGTCTCAATGTGGTTTTGATTTGAATCTCCCTGATGGCTAAAGGTGATGAGCATTTTTTCACATGTCTCTTAGCCATTTATATGACTTCATTGCAGAAGTGTCTGTTCATGTCTTCTGCCCATTTGTTGATGTGATTATCTGTATTTTGAGTGTTCAGTTTGAGTTGAGTTGAGTTTATCGATTTTGGATATCAGTCCTTTGTCTGTAATTTCATTTGTGAATATTTTCTCCCATTCTGTGGGTTGCCTCTTTGTCTTGTTTACTGTTTTATTTGCTGTGCAGAAGTTTTTATTTTGATGAAATTCCAAAAGTTCATTTTCTCTTTTCTTTCCTTTGCCTTTGAAGACATGTCTTGAAAGAAGTTTCTGTGGTTGATGACACAGATGTTACTGCCTATGTTCTCCACTACAATTTTAATAGATATCCATTTCAAGTTTATCTTTGTGTATGGTGTAAAGTAATGGTCACGTTTCATTCTTCTATACATAGCTGTCTATTTTCCCCAGCATATTTATTGAAGACACTTTCTTTTATCCACTTGATCTTTCTTTTTTTTTTTTTCTGTTTTGTAGAAGATATTTGACCATAGAGTTGCAGGTTCATATCTGGACTCTCTACTCTGTTCTAATGGTCTATGTGTTTGCTTTTGTGCCAGTACCAGCTTGATGATCACTGCTTTGTAGTAAACCTTGAAACCAGATAACTTGATGCCCCAGTTTTTCTTTTTCTTTTTTTTTTCTTTTCAATATTTCCTTGGTGATTCAGTGTATTTTCTGATCCCAGACAAATTTCAGGATTAGTTGTTCCAGTACTTTGAAAAATGCTGCTTGTTTTTTGTTCCAGATGGCATTGAAGGTATAGTTTGCTCTCAGCAGCATAGACATTTTAACAATGTTTATTCTTTTGATCCATGAGCATGGAACACTTCTCCATCTTTTAGTGTCTCCTTCAATTTCCTTCATGAGTGTTCTGCAGTTCCTCAAGTACAGATCATTTACCTGTTTGGGTAGGTTTATTCCTAGGTTCTCTTAGTGTTTTCAGTGCTATTATAAGTGGAATCAATTCTCTAATAGCTCTTTCTATGGGTTCATTCTTAGTGTATAAGAAAGAAACTGATTACTGTACAATGATTTTGTATCCTGGTACATTATTGATTGTTGTTTGAGTTCTAGCTATTTGGGGCTGGAGTCCTTTGGGTTTACCACATAAAATATCTCATCTGTGAGGTGAGAAATTTTGACTTCTTTTTTGCCAATTTGAATACCTTTTAATTTTTTTTTTTTCATGACTGATTGCTGTTGCTATAATTTCTAGTACTATGTTGAACAAGAGTGGTCAAATTGGGTATTTTTTTCTTGATCCTGACCTCCACATGAAGGCAGTTAGCTTTTTCCCATTGAGAATGACATTTCTGTGGGTTTTTCTTTGGTGGATTTTATGAAGTTGAAGAATATTCCCTCTATCCCTAAATTTTGAAAACTTTTAATCAGGAAAATATACTGTATTTTGTCAAATGTTTTTTCTGCATCAACTGAGTGGAACATATCATCCTTCTTTTTTCTCATTCTGATCTGTTCTTTCACACTGATTGATTTGTGAATGTTGAACCACCCTTGCATCCCAGGGGTGAATCCACCTGGTAACAGTGGATAATATTTTAATTATTGAAGAATCCAATAATTATTAATTATTATTATCAGTTAATTAATCCACTGGATCCTATTAGGTTGGATCTTGTTGAGAATCTTGGCGTCTATATTCATCATGGATATTGGTCTGAAATTCTCCTTTTTTATGGGGTCTTGGCCTTGTTTTTGGACCAGGGTAATAATGCTGGCTTCATAGAAAGAACCTGGAGGTTTTCTTTCAGTTTCTGTTTTTTGGAAACAGCTTCAGGAGAATAGGTATTCTTCTTCTTTTAATGTTTGGTTGAATTCCCCGGGAAATCCATCATGTCTTGTGCTCTAGTTTTGTGGAAGCTTTTTGATCACTACTTCAATCTCGTTACTAGACATTTGGTCTGTTCGGGTTGTCAGTTTCTTCCAGTTTCAGCTTTGGAAGTTTATATCTTTTCAGGAATCCATCCATTTCTTCTAGGTTGATTATGTTATTGGAATGTAATGTTGATAAAAATTATGATTGTTTCTATTTCTTTGGTGTTGGTTGTGACCCCTCCCTTTAATTCACATTATTAATTCAGGTCCTCTCTCTTTTCTTTTGGATTAATTTGGCCAGTGGTTTATTGATCTTATTAATTCTTTCAAAGAGCCAGCTTCTGGTTTCATTGATGTGTTCTACTGTATCTCTAATTTCTAACTCATTGATCTCTGTTCTAATCTTGGTTATTTCTCTTCTTATGCATGTAGCATAAGTTGCTGTTGATTTTCCAGTTCTTTAAGGCATAAAGGGAGCTGGTATATCCTGGATTTTTTCAGTTTCTTTGAGTGAGGCTTGTGTGGCTTTGTATTTTCCCCTCCAGACCACTGTTGCCATATCCCATAGGTTTTGGACAAATGTGTCTTCATTCTAATCAGTTTCTAAGAATTGTTTAAGTACTTCTTTGATTTTCTGGTTGATCCATTCTTGGACAGGATGGTCTTTAGCTTCCAGGTGTTTAAATTCCTTCCAAATTTTTTCTTATGGTTGAGTTCCAGTTTCAAAGCACTGTGTTCTGAGAATATGCAGGAAATAATCTCAATCTTTTGGTATCCCTTGAGCCCTGATTTGTGACCTAGTGTGTGGTTGACTCTGGAGAAAGTTCCATGTGAGCTCAAGAATAATGTATAGTCCATTGTTTTAGGGTGGAATGTTCTGTATATATTTATGAGGTCCATCTGATCCAATGTGTCATTCAAAGCTCTTGTTTCTTTCTTTTTTTTTCCTCTTGTATGACCTGTATGTTACTGAGTGGAGTGTTAAGATCCCCTACAATTAATGTGTTTATATCAGTATAACTCATTATTTTGATTAACAGTTGACTTATGTAGATGGCTGCTCCCATAGTGGGGGCATAAATATTTAGTCTTGCTTGATCTTCTTGATGGGTAGACCCTTTAAGAATGACGTAGTGCCCTTATGTATCTCTGACTACAGTCATTAGCCTAATATTTATTATATCTGATATGAAAATCACTATGCCAGCTTTCTTTTGAGGCCTGTTGGCATGAAGGATGGCTCTCCATCCCTTCATTTCAGTCTGAGTGTATCTTACAGTTATCAATGTGTCTCTTGTAGATAGTATATGGATGAGCACTGTCGTTTTATCCAATAACAGCCCTATTCCATTTTATGGGAACATTTAAGCCATTCACAATGAGAGTGATTATCAAAAGATAAGTTTTTATTGACCTCATGTTGCCTGTGAAGTCCTTGTTTCTAGAGATTGTCTCTGTAAATTTCTGCTCTCTGTCACTCTTAGGGTCTTTCTTCTTTTATGGACACTCCCCCATTAATATTTCTTGTAGTGGCTGCTTGGTGGTCATATACTCTTTGAAACATTTCCAGTCTTGGAAGCTCTTTATCTCTCTATCCATTCTGAATGTCAGCCTTCTTGGATAAAGTATTCTTGGCTGCATGTTCTTTTCATTTAGTTCCCTGAGCACTTTCTGACTTTCCATGGTTCAGGGGACAGATCTGACATTATTCTGATGTCCCTTCCTCTGTATGTTGGGAATCTCTTCCCCTAGCTGTCCTTAGTACCTTGTGTCTAAAATTATTATTTGTGAATTCCACAGTCATGTGTCTGGAGGTTTTTCTAGATTCCTTGATCTTGTGAGATGACCTTTCTGTCTTTAGGACATGAACCCTTAATGCATTCCCCTTATTGGGGAAATTTTCATCCAGAATTTGTTCGAGTATATATTCTTGTCTTCTCTCCTTCTCCACTTCCTCAGGAATCCCAATAATTCTTATGTTGGAACATTTCATGGTGTCCTTTCCCCCCTAATTCTGTTTTCATGTCTAGTAAGCTGTTTGTTCCAGACCTCTTCCTGATCCTTCTTCTCTATCAGTTTGTCCTCTCAATCACTAATTCTATCTTCTGCCTTGATTACTCTAGCTGTTAGAGTATTAAGATAAGATTGGATCTCTTTGATTGCCTTTTTAATTTCTGCTATGTTGGTTCTCACTTCTGCCTTTAGAGATTCTATGTGATCACTAATGGTTTTCCCCAACCTAGTCATGGCCTGGAGAACTGTTACCCTGAATTCCCTTTCCAACATTCTATTTATGTCCATATCCAATAGTTCTGTGTTAGAAGGCACAGTCTCTATATAATTTTTCTGTTGGGTGTTCCTCCTAGTCACTTTTGGTGAGAGTTTGTTGAGAGGATGTTTAGCTGAATATATCAACCTTGATATAGGCAAGCTGCATCCTGGACATTTTTGAAGCAATCAGCAATCAGCAGCAAAGAGAGAAAAAAAAAGAAAGAAAGAAAAAGAGAGAGAAAGAGAGAGACAGAGAGAGAGAGAGAGAGAGAAAAGAGAAAACCCAGCCAAAATGAGCCCCCAAATTAAGATTTATGAAGTATATAAGCAAAAACAAACAAAAAGACAAACAAAATAAATGAAGAGAAAAAAAATGAACCTAACCATAAGGAATCCCAGGAATAAGATTTATATAATGCCAGAATAAAATAGAATACACAGAAACACTGACAGAGGAATAAGATGAGAGGGTGGTTATGAATCCTTGATGAGGGTGAGAAAGGTTATTTTGGTTCTTCCTGGGTGACTCTTGATATCTTTGTTAAGGGGCTCAACTTTCCAGAGATAAATAGAAATTAAAACTGGTATGGGGTGCCTGGGTGGCTCAGTGGGTTAAGCCTCTGCCTTCAGCTCAGGTCATGATCCCAGGGTCCTGGGATCGAGCCCTGCATCAGGCTCTCTGCTCAGTGGGGTGCCTGCTTCCCCACCCCTGCCTGCTTCTCTGCCTATTTTTGATCTCTCTCTCTGTGAAATAAATAAATAAAATCTTTAAAAAAACTAGTTTATATACAGAGGTAGTATTGAATAGGCAAAAGGGACTACCTTTAAGCTTATATCTATATGTATATTAAAAAATGAAAAAAAAAAGGAGAAAAAGAAAAAGAAACCCTGGCATATGAATGAAAAAAAGTTCAAGTTAAAAAGTTATTATGGAATATGTTGTAGTAAACCACTGGTTTTAACGGTAAGTAGGTTAAAAAATAAAAGAACAACAATCATGAGAATGAATTAAAAGTTATGTTGTATATAATAAACATGCAGATTTTAGGGCAATACCAGGAGCTTAATATATTCTTTTCCCATAATGTCGAGGTTTTTTCAGTTTCATTGGGACCCTGTGGTGTTGTCCTCTTGTTCTTTGGCTTGCCATTTGGGGGAACGTCCTGCTGAGTTGCCCTCCCTTCAGTCTTGCTTGGGTTGTGTTGCCCTGCAGGTTATCAAGGGGCTGAGTTCTGTGGAAATCTCTTCTTTGGGCTTTTGTTCCTGGAGGTTTTTGTTCTTTGGAGGCTTTTGGCTGCTTTTCAGAGGTTTAGTGGAAAGCAAACTGTCTGGGCCCAGATCCCCATCTCAGAGAGAAGCCTCAGTCTGTTCACCTCGGGGTGGGCCAGAACACACAGGTCACCTCTGCAAACTCCGGTGAATAGCACAACCTCCCACAGGCAGTGTGCACCCCAACCACTGTCCCAGTGGTCACCTGAGCCTCCCGCTTGTCTCTACACCCCCGTGCCACTAAAACTGCAAGTGATATTGATCCAGAGAGCCTGCTTCCAGTGGCTTCCTTTCTGGGACTACTGTGTGGACTTAAGACCCACACCAAGTGTGCTCAGACACAGTGGTTGTATAGGTCACAGAAGGTTGCCTCTGAGAGATCAGATATTGCATCAGGCTGGGCACATTCAGAGCCTGGGGCCAGTCACAGAAGGCTGCAATCATAGAGACTACTGGCTGGAGCCCACACCAGGCTCTTTCAGGCATGGGCAGGAGTGTGTCCAGCTGAGTGGCAGTGCAATCAGTGTAAAGCCACAAGCTCAGGGACCAGGGACTGGAGGCTCTGCCGGACCCTCTCTGGCATGCATGGTCATGGCAGTGACCATCCTGGGTCTGCAGACTTAGGCCTGTGCCCATGATTGCCTGATTATTCCCGTGGACCCTTAATATCTTTTGCTCTTTTTGAGTGCTTTTAAGCAGACTCCAAGTTAATGATTGTCTCCAATCAAAGGTCACTTTCAACTGGGGTATTACTTTCCAGTGGGTCACTTCTGGTGACTCCCTCCCTCTTCTGCTTATTCTTAGATATCAGTCTGAGCATTCCCACTCTGGTTTACCTCTCCACTGATGTCTTATGGCCCCATAGAGATCCAGAAATGTATAATATTCTATCTCAGTCTGATTCCATGGGAGTTCAGAATATTCTGGTAGGTAAATAGCACACTTTAGGGAACTTGTTGCAACATTGTCACCTACTTCTTTGCCATCTTGCTGCTCCTCCATAATAAGATATTCTAAGGATACACCACAAAGGAAAAAGTCTTGGCGAGAAAGAAAAATATGTGTAATTAAAAATGAATATAAATTATGATCTCAAGACAAATTTTTATTGTGACAGGAATTGACTTTCTTTGTGTGTTGTAGCCAGGAATTAGGCTGTCAATTGAGTAGCCTACACAGGATGCGGGAAGCCTGGATATGTTTTACATACTTCTATGACAAGTCATCTAAGATAAAATGGAAATTACTTTGTTCATGACCTCTTCTGTTATACATAGAAGAAATAAAAACTAATTACATGAAATCAGGGAAAACTTTTTACTCACTTACAGAGTTTAGTCCAAATATTCTCAGAGCTACACCATTTATTCCAGTTAAAAATATATTATTATTTTACCCTCTATATATGCACTTTATTTTTTTACTCACAACATTATGTTTTTCTGCATATTAATTCCTGAAATAGCCTAAATTAAAATAATGGGGTGACTTAAGTATTTTGCAAAATTTTTCTTTTGGCTGAATTTATGTTGTACCTGTTAATTCTCAATTTTGCCACTAAAGTCTTTATATGTCCTTTAGGGAATAGAAATATAAAAACACAAAAATAAATAAATAAATAAACAAATAAATAAAATTCAAAAAAAGAAAGTTATTGTAAATAAAATTTATATTTCAGTATGTGACAAAGTCTAAGGTAGCCTTCACTCTAAAAGTAAATAAAATTAAGAAAGAAAATTATTTTAACTTTGTAATTATAGATACAATTTGAATGGTAAATTTCTATTTGTGCTAATAATATACATTAAAATAGTAACAAAATATAACTCATTTATTTCTGTTTCCTATTTAAACTATGCTTGAAAGTACTTATTTTTAAATTTGTTTTATTTCTGATTACATAAATATATATTATAAAAGCTTGTTTATTTTGTCAATGAATTTGGTGGAAAGAAAATCTGTCCTTGGTGTATTTTAAATATATTTTTCTGGTTTACTGAATATATGTGTTAATCATTTTCAAATAACCATTATAACCTATTTCTAAAGGGATACATATGTTCATAATGTAAAATATTAACATTTTTAAATTTTTTTTGCCTTCAAGAAAACACTGTGAGTAAGCTTATCATGCAATATCATGTATATTCTATTGCAGCAATTTTAAACTTAAAATTCACCATGAAATATGTGCATATTTAAGATTCTAAATCTTTAAAAACATCACAACACTTTGCAATCTTTGCAATCTACATTCACCAACGATTCAGAATATTTGCTTCTCCTTGAATCTTTATTATAGCTATTGTAAAATTTTCTAATACTTTCTTTTTTTTTTCAGTTTTATAAGTGGCTTTAATCTCAAGTGACCTCGGAACAAGGGAGAAACAAAAATGTTAAAACAAAAACAAAATGGGATTATGGACATTGGGGAGGGTATGTGATTTGGTGAGTGCTATGAAGTGTGTAAACCTGGTGATTCACAGACCTGTACCCCTGGGGATAAAAATATATGTTTATAAAAAATAAAAAATTAAAAAAAAAACAAAAAAAAAATGGAATTGATAACAAATCCATAACGCTTTTCAAAGGTAACAGGAATGATGATGATCTATGCCAACTTAGAGTGTTTGCATCTAGATTTAGATGAAGATTTACAAAAAGAAATGTCCAGTTGTGCTGTAGTCTCTGGTGAATGAGAACAGTCTCAAGTAGCTAAAAAGTTCTGAGCAGAATCTGTGACTCATCTGTAGCAAGAATTTGGGTAATCTGGAACACACTCTTATTCTTTTGAGTTTTTTTAATTTTTTTTTTATTTTTTTCAGTGTAACAGTATTCATTATTCTTGCACTACATCTAGTGCTCCATGATACATGCACTCTCCAATACCCACCACCATAATCAACCAACCTTCCACCCCCCCAACCCCTTCAAAACCCTCAGATTGTTTTTCAGAGTCCATAGTCTCTCATTGTTCACAACCCCTTCTAATTTCCCTCAACTCCTTCTCCTCTCCATCTCCCCATTGTCCTCCATGCTATTTGTTATGCTCCACAAATAAGTGAAACCATATGATAATTGACTTTCTCTGCTTGACTTATTTCACTCAGCATAATCCCCTTCCAGTCCCATCCATGTTGCTACAAAAGTTGGGTATTCATCCTTTCTGATAGAGACATAATACTCCATAGTATATATGGAACACATCCTCCTTATCCATTCGTCCATTGAAGGGCATCTGGGTTCTTTCCACAGTTTGGCAACTGTGATCATTGCTGCTATAAACATTGGGGTACAGATGGCCCTTCTTTTCACTACATCTGTATCTTTGGGGTAAATACCCAGGAGTGAAATGGCAGGGTCATAGGGAAGCTATATTTTTAATTTCTTGTGGAATCTCCACACTGTTCTCCAAAGTGGCTGCAGCAACTTGCATTCCCACCAACAGTGGAAGAGGGTTCCCCTTTCTCCACATCCCCTCCAACACATGTTGTTTCCTGTCTTGCTAATTTTGGCCATTCTAACTGGTGTAAGGTGATATCTCAATGTAGTTTTAATTTGAATCTCCCTGACGGCTAGTGATGATGAACATTTTTTCATGTGTCTGATAGCCATTTGTAGGTCTTGATTGGAGAAGTGTCTGTTCATATCTTCTGCCCATTTTTTGATATGATTGTCTGTTTTGTGTGTGCTGAGTTTGAAGAGTTCTTTATAGATCCTGGATATCAACTTTTTGTCTATACTGTCATTTGAAAATATCTTCTCCCATTCCGGGGGTTGCCTCTTTATTTGGTGACTATTTCCTTTGCTGCGCAGAAGCTTTCAATCTTGATGAAGTCCAAAAAGTTCATCTTCGCTTTTGTTTCCTTTGCCTTTGGAGACATATCTTGAAAGAAGTTGCTGTGGCTAATATCGAAAAGACTACTGCCTATGTTCTCCTCTAGGATTCTGATGGATTCCTGTCTCACGTTGAGATCTTTTATCCATTTTGAGTTTATCTTTGTGTATGGTGTAAGAGAATGGTCGAGTTTCATTCTACTACGTATAGCCGTCCAGTTTTTCCAGCACCATTTATGGAAGAGACTGTCTTTTTTCCTCTGTATATATTTTTTCTGTTTTGTCGAAGATTAATTGGCCATAGAGTTGAGGATCCATATCTGGGCTCTCTACTCTGTTCCAATGGTCTATGTGTCTGTTTTTATGCCAGTACCATGCTGTCTTGGTGATCACAGCTTTGTAGTAAAGCTTGAAATCAGGTAACATGATGCCCCAGTTTGATTTTTGTTTTTCAACATTTCCTTAGTGATTCAGGGTCTCTTCTGATCCCATACAAATTTTGGATTATTTGCTCCAGCTCTTTGAAAAATACCAGTAGAGTTTTAATCACAAATGCATTAAAAGTATAGATTGCTCTAGGCAGTATAGACATTTTAACAATGTTTATTCTTCCAATCCAAGAGCATGGAATGGTCTTCCATCTTTTTGTGTCTTCTTCAATTTCTTTCATGGGTGTTCTGTAGTTCCTCAAGTACAGATCCTTTACCTCTTTGTTTAGGTTTATTCCCAGGTATCTTATGGTTCTTGGTGCTATAGTAAATGGAATCGATTCTCTAATATCCCTTTCTGTATTTTCATTGTCAGTGTATAAGAAAGCCACTGTTTTCTGTACATTGACTTTGTATCTTGCCATGTTACTGAATTGCTGTATGAGTTCCAGTAGTTTGGGAGTGGAGTCTTTGGGTTTTCCATATAAAGAATCATGTCATCTGTGAAGAGAGAGAGTTTGACTTCTTCATTGCCAATTTGGATACCTTTTATTTCTCTTTGTTGTCTGAGGGCTGTTGGCAGGACTTCTAATACTATATTGAGAAAGAGTGGTGAGAGTGGGCATCCCTGTCGCGTTCCTGATCTCAACAGGAAGGCTGCAAGCTTTTTCCCATTGAGGATGATATTTGCTGTGGGTCTTTTATAGATAGATTTTATGAAGTTCAGGAATGTTCCCTCTATCCCTATACCTTGAAGCATTTTAATCAGGAACGGATGCTGGATTTTGTCAAATGCTTTTTTCTGCATTGATTGAGAGGTCCATATATTTGTGGTTCTTCTCTCTTATCTTAATGATTTGTTCAATCACATTGATTGATTTGCAAATGTTGAACTATCCTTGTATCCCAGGGATGAATCCCATGGTGGATTTTTTTTAATGTGCTGTTGAATCCTGTTTGGTAGATTCTTTTTTTTTTTTTTAAGATTTTATTTATTTATTTGACAGAGAGAGATCACGAGTGGGCAGAGAGGCAGGCAGAGCGAGAGAGGAGGAAGCAGGCTCCCTGCTGAGCAGAGAGCCCGATGCGGGACTCGATCCCAGGACCCTGAGATTATGACCTGAGCCGAAGGCAGCGGCTTAATCCACTGAGCCACCCAGGCACCCTGTTTGCTAGATTCTTGTTGAGAATCTTAGTATCCATATTCATCAGTGATATTGGTCTGATTTTCTCCTTGTTGGTAGGGTCTTTGCATGGTTTGGGGATCAGGGTAATGCTGGCTTCATAGAAAGAGTCAGGAAGTTTTCCTTCTCCTTCAATTTTTGGAAACAGCTTCAGGAGAATAGGTTTTATTTATTCTTTGAAAGTTTGGTAGAATTCCCCAGGGAATCCATCAGGTCCTGGGCTCTGGTTTTGGGGAGGTTTTTGATCACTGCTTCAATCTCGTTACTAGATATCGGTCTATTCAGGTTGTCAATTTCTTCCTGGTTCAGTTTTAGTACTTAATCGTTTTCCAGGAATGCATCCATTTCATCTAGGTTGCTTAGCTTATTGGCATAATCTGTAGATAATAACTTCTGATGGTTGTTTCTACTTCCTTGGTGTTAGTTGTGATCTCTCCCTTTTCATTCATAATTTTATGAATTTGGGCTTTCTCTCTTTTCTTTTCCATTAGTGTGGCCAATGGTTTATCGATCTTATTGATTCTTTCAAAACACCAGCTTCTAGGTTCATTGATATGTTTTACTGTATCTCTGGTTTCTACCTACCTCACTGATTTAAGCTCTAATCTTGATGATTTCCCTTCTTATGTGTGGAGTTGGTTTGATTTGTTGTTGATTCTCCAGTTCTTTAAGGTGTAGAGACAGCTGCTGTGTTCTGGATTTTTCAGGTTTTTTGAAGGAGGCTTGGATGGCTATATATTTTCCCCTTAGAATGCCTTTACTTTATCCCATAGGTTTTGGACCGATGTGTCTTCATTCTTTTTGGTTTCCATGAATTGTTTCAGTTCTTCTTTGATCTCCTGGTTGATCCAAGCATTCTTAAGCAAGGTGGTCTTTAGCTCCCAGGTGTTTGAGTTCCTCCCGACCTTTTCCTTCTGATTGAGCTCCAGTTTCAAAGCATTCTGATCTGAGAATGTGAAGGGAATAATCTCAGTCTTTTGGTATCGGTTAAATCCCAATTTCTGACCCAGTATGTGGTCTATTCTGGAGAAGGTTCCATGTGCACTTGAGAAGAATGAGTATTCTGTTGTTTTAGGGTGGAATGTTCTGTATATATCTATGAGGTCCATCTGGTTCAGTGTGTCATTCAATGTTCTTGTTTCTTTATTGATTTTCTGCTTTGATCATCTGTCTACTTCTGAGAAAGGCGTGTTAAGATCTCCTAGTATTAATGTGTTCATATCAATATGACTCTATCTTGATTAACAGTTTTCTTAAGTAATTGGCTGCTCCCATATTGGGGGAATAGATATTTACAATTGTTAGATCATCTTGGTGGATAGTCCCTTTAAGGATTATGTAGTATCCTTCTGTATCTGACTACAGTCTTTAATTTCAATCTAATTTATCTGATATGGGAATCGCTACCCCTGCCTTCTTTTGAGGCCCATTGACATGAAAGATGCTTCTCCGTCCCTTCACTTTCAGTATGGTTGTATCTTTAGGTTCAAAATGGGTCTCTTGTAGACAACATATGGATGGGTCCTGTCGTTTTATCCAATCTGCAACCCTGTGCCATTTTATGGGCGCATTTAGGCCATTCACATTGAGAGTGATTATTGATAGATACGTTTTTATTGACATCGAGTTACCTTTGAAGTCTTTCTGTAGATTGTCTCTATATTTCTGTTCAATGCTATTCTTAAGATTTTTTCCTCTTTTATAATTTCCCCCTTAATATTTCCTGCAGTGTCAGCTTGGTGGTTGCATAGTCTTTTAAGCCTTGCCAGTTTTGGAAACTCTTTATCTCTCCATCAATTTTGAATGTCAGTCTTGCTGGATAAAGTATTCTTGGCTGCATGTTCTTCCTTTTAGTGCCCTGAATATATCTTGCCAGCCCTTTCTGGCTTGCCAGGTTTCTGTGGACAGATCTGATGTTATTCTGATAGGCTTTATTCCTTAAGTAAGAAGTCTCTTTGTCCTAACGGCTTTCAAGAAATTATATCTACAATTATGATTTCTCAATTTGAGTATCAGGTGCCTTGATGTTTTTCTGGAATCTATAATCTTGGGTGGAGACCATTCGGCCTCTAGTACATGAACACTGGTTCCATTCAGGAGATTGGGAAAATTTTTATGAATTTTAGACTTCTTTCTTTCTCCTCCAATTCAGGGATTCCAATAATTCTGACGTTGGAATGTTATATGGCATCATTTATTTCCCTGATTCTGTTTTTGTGGCTTCTAAGCTGTTTTTTCCAGGCTTACATCTGATACTTTCTCCCTGTCTGTTTGTCCTCCAGATCACTAATTCTATCTTCTCTCTCAGTTACCCTAGCTTTTAAAGAATTTAGATTAGACTGGAACTCATTGAGAGCTTTGTGAACCTTTCCCCTGGTAGCTTTCAGCTCAGCCCTAACATTGTGAACATTTTCTCTGGTTGCCTTCAGTTTGGCCTTAATCAATTCCATTTGGTCATCCATGTCTTTCTCCAACCTAGCTATTGCCTGGATAATTGTTATCCTGAATTCTCTTTCCAACATATTGTCTATGTTTATAGACAATCCTCTGTATTTTTCTTCTGTTGGGCATTTCTCCTCCTAGTCATTTTGGTGATAAATGAGTGATCAGATGTAGCTGGATATATCAGCCATGGTGCATTCAAGGTGCACCCTGGAATGGTTCTGAGCAATCAGGATTCCCCACCCAAACGAGAAAAAAAAAAAAGCAAAGAAAATGAAAAAGAGAGAGAGAGATTGAGAAAGACAGGAAAAAAATGGAAGATAAAAGAGAAGGTTCAGCCCAAATGGGCCCCAAGGTAAGATTTAGAAAGTATACAACCAAAACCAGACAAACAAAAAGACTGATAAATGTATATGAGATGAGAAAGAGGAAAAAATTTTATATATATATATATATATATATATATATATATATATATATAGAAATGGAGGAAGAACCTCATCATAAACAACCCCAAGTGTAAGATTTATATACTATCAGGACAAACACAAAAACACAGAAACACTGGCGAAAGAAAAAGATGGGAGAGTGATAACAAATTCTCAGTGTGGGTGAGGAAGTTTGTTTTGGTTCTTCCTGGATGTATCTTGATATTTTTGTTAAAGGACTCAACTTTCCTATGATAATGGGGAATTAAAATTGGTTTACCTATAGGAGTAGCATTAATTGGGGAAAGGGGATTACCTTGAAGTTTATCTCTATATGAATTTTAGAAAATAAAAAAATAAAAAAGGAATAAACTAAAATAAACTAAAATTTAAAAAAAATTAAAAATAGAAATGCAAAAGGAAATCACAGGTGTATGAATCAAAAATTTCAGGGTAGAAGGTTATTACGGAATTTGATGTACTGGACTTCTCACTGTGATGTAAATAGGTTAAATAATTATCTATATTAAAAAATGAGCCTGAATAGTGGGAACAAATTAAAAATAAAGGTTGTCCAATGAAGATGTGGTGGTTGTTCTCTTGTTTTTTGTTTTTTTTTTTTTTTCTTTCCTGGTTGGTTTTCTGGAGGAAGGGCCTGCCACGTGGGTTTTCAGTCAATCATGTTCCATGAGTTAAGTCCTCCTGCATCCCTCAAGGGGGTGAGCTCTGAGGAAACCGGTTTTTTCTTGCTTTTGTTCTTTGGAGGTTTTTATGTTTGTTCACTTTTTTTTCCCTTGCCTTGACCGCTTTTGATGGTTTTTGTAGGTTTATAGGAAAGAAAAATCCACCCTGACCTCCCTCTCAGAGAGAAGCCTCAGTCTGGCTGCAGAGCCCAAATAAATCCCCCCTTGGCTGCTGGCAGAGCAGGTTCCAAGTTGCGGTACCTGGGGAAGCAGGATCTTCTGTTTGTACCCAAAACCATGTCAGCAGTGGCTGGCTGTCTGGGCAGCTCCAGACAGCCAGAGAGATTCCAAGCAACAATTGCACACTGAGAATTTCCTTCTGGCCTGGGCTGGGAGTTCCTGGTATTTCTGGGTCTAAGAGCCACGGGCTTACACGCACCTCTCTCAGGGGAGTGTGTGGGGTGCACCCGCACCCGTCTCAGGCTCTGGTGGAATGGCGCGAGTCTAAGAGCATGGGGTGGGGTGGGGGGGCGGTGCGTATCTCAGGCTCTGTAGCACCTGCCCTCTGGCTCTTGAGCCTCTGCCTTCTGGCGGGGCTCCCAGTCCCTCACAGGAGCTGGACCCCACATGATCTTGGGCATACTGACAGCTCAGGACCAAGACCTTGTTTCTCCGCTGCACTCTCTGGCTCAGTGCCAGGGGAGGTTGTCCTGGGTCCAGGGACTTAAGCCTCTGTCCCTAGCTGCCTCAATTCCTGCAATTTCCCCCCAGTGACCCTTTGTTCTCTTTGAGTGCTTTCAACCGGACTCCAAGTTAATGCTGGTCCCCAGACACAGGGCACTCTCGGATTGGGGTATTACTTTCCAATTGGTTGCCTCTGGTGGCTCCCTCCCCCTCTTGTTTATCTTCCAATATCAGTCCAAATTTACCTGCCCACTGGCATCTTCTGCCCCTGTAGAGTTCCAGACGTGTATAATTCTGATATCAGGCTGTTTTCATGGGTGAACGGAGTTCTTTGGTAGGTAATCAGCTCACTTTAGGGTACAGGTTGAAAAGGCACCTACTCCTACTTCCCTGCCATCTTCTTTCCCCGTGCTTGATCATTTCTTGTTAAAGCCTTTGTTTTAAATCTTCTTTGTCAGATGTAAGCATTGTTAATTCCGCCTTTTTTTTTTTTACATCAATTTGTGTGATAAATATTTCTACATCTCTTCACTTTCAATATTCAAGTGCTTTCGGTCTAAAGTGAGTTCCTTGTAGGTAACAGATAGATGGATATTCTTTCTCTAGTCATTCTGATACCCTATATCTTTTTTTTTGGAGTATTTCGTGTATTTATATTCAAAGTAATAATTGATACCTGTGTGTTTATTTCCACTTTATTACTTGTTTTATGATTGTTCTTGTAAATTCCTGTTAACCTCTATAGTCTTTGTCATTTCTGATCTCTCTTTTCCACTCACAGAGTCCCCTTTAATATTTCTTGCAGAACTTGTTTAGTGATCATGAACTTCCTTAGATTTTGTTGTCTGGGAAACTATATTTCCTTCTATTCTGAATGATGGCTTTGCTGGTTAGAGTATTCCTGTCTGCAGGTTTTCCCATCCAATATGTTGAATATATCATTACACTCTATTCTGGTTTGTCAAATTTCTGTTGAAAAATATGCTACTTTACTGTCTCCCCTTGTAACTTGTGGACTTATTTTTATCTTGCTGCTTTTAAGATGTTTTCTTTATCACAAAATATATGATATACTTTTGAATGGGTCCACTTTTGTTGCTTTTGATACCAGTTCTCTGTGATTCATGAATCTGATTGTGCATTTCCTTCCCTAGTTTATGGGAGTTTTCAGCTATTATTTACTCAATTATATTTTCTGCCCCTCATCTCTTCCATCTTCTTCTGGGACTCCCATAGTGGAAATATTATTATGTTTGATCGAGTCACTTGGTTTTCTAACTCTATTCTCATGATGCATAATTCTTCATTTTTTCTCTTTTTTTTTTCAAGTTTATTTCTTTCCATCATTTTTTGTTCTAGGTCACTAATTTTCTCCTCTGCATCTTCTAGTTTGCTCTTTATAGCATTAACCCTCTTTCCATTTCTTCATTTCTGATTGATTCTTTTTTTTAATTTTTTTATTCCTGTGATAATGATCTCCTTGATGTCTTCTATTTTTCTCTCAAGCCCAGTGTGTATCCTCATTATTATTGCTTTAAATTCTCCATCAAACATGTTATTTATATCTGTTTTACTTAGATCTCTGGCTGTGGCCTTACCTTGTTCTTTAAATTGGGATAAATTCATCTGTGTTGACATTTCATTTAAGTTTTTTCCTTCTTTTGTCTTAGAAATTCCAGTTATGATTCCTGATTCTGAAAATAATGACTTTATTAAAAAAGGTGTCATCTAGGTGCTGGCACTGCACAGAATGTCTCTAGTGTGTGCTGGGTGCACTCTGATGTTGTGGGTTTTTTTTTTTTAATTGTTGTTGTTTTGGTTTGTTGTGTGTGTGTGTGTGTGTGTGTGTGTGTTTGTCTTTGTTTGCTCTATTCTTCAGGAAGTCCTCTGGGGAGGCTTTCTTGTAGGTAACAGATAGATGGATATTCTTTCTTGCTTATAATGGGAAATGTTTGATCCTTGACCAGAATGTTGAAAGCATTAACTAAGTGTGCTCTGGTCTGCTTGTGAAATGAAATTCAATACTACTTATACTAGAGTTGAAACCCTGCATATATTTCTGTTCTGGAGATATGAAATGGGCAGGGTTTTGTGTTGGTCTTCTGAGGGGAGTTCCCTGCCCCACTGGAACTGAGGCAAGCTAAAGGGCAGTCCCTCAGTTAGATGTTGCCCTCAGGTGATTCTATGTTGATGCTAAGGGACAGAGGGACTGGAAGTAACGCCATAACGCTCCTTTGTACCTGTGAATGCATCCTCTCAGGAAAGAATTTTGAGAAGAAGAAAGAATCTCCCCATCTTGTGCCCCAGGGATTTTTCAGACTGTTGTTCCCCTGAGGCACCTAGGTGGTTCAGTCAGTTAAGTGTCTGCCTTCTCCTCAAGTCGTGATCCTAGGGTACTGGGATTGAGCTCCATGTCCAACTCTCTGCTCTGTGAAATCCTGCTTCTCCCACTCTCTGCTGTTCTCCCTGTTGCTGTTTGCAAGCTGTCTGCCTCTGGGCATTTGCCTGCCTTCTCACCAGGAATAGGGCAGTGCTTTTAGGACTGTATCCAAGCCAAGCCTACTGACTTTTAAAACTTCAGGCTTTTAAGCCCTGTTGTTTGTGAGAATTCAGAAAAATCAACCCCTCTCATTCTCCAAAGAATGGTTTCAGAAAAGTATTCTCCTTGTATGTTTGCCCATGTTCAACACTCTCTCTCTCTCTCTCTCTCTCTCTCCTTCTCCCCACCCAGCCTCATTTCCCTCTGCATAACATTCAATCTTTGTCTCCACTAAACCATATTACTTCATGTTCTAGAGTCTTTGATGAGGTCTTTTTTCTCCCTTTAGTTTTGGAGTTTGTTCTTTCTTCAGGTTGATTTCTGGGATATTTAGCATGATTTCTTAGCTGTCTAACTGTGCTTGTGGAATAAAAGTGGTCTAGGGTCCTCTGATTCTGCTGCCATCTTTCCCCACCTATTAAAAAAATAATCTTTGGAAATGCCTGCTCTTCATCATCTCCTCCTCCTCCTCCTCCTCCTCCTCCTCCTCCTCTTCCTCTTTCTTCTTATTCTTAATCTTATTCTTATTCTTCTTTTCTTCTTCTTTTAATATACCAATTAGATTAATATCAAGTTATCATCATCCATACTTGTAATGCCTCATTTCAATATCCAGGTAAAGTATCTGGATATGTATTAAATAAATAAACTTTGAAGTATTCTTTTTTTAAAGATTTTTATTTATTTATTTGACAGACATAGATCATGAGTAGGCAGAGAGGCAGGCAGAGAGAGATGAAGGGAAGTAGTCTCCCCTCTGAGCAGAGAGCTCAATGCATGACTCAATCCCAGGACCCTGAGATCATGACCTGAGCTGAAGGCAGAGGCTTTAACCCACTGAGCCACCTAGGTGTCCCAAACTTTCAAATATTTTTATTCTCTTAATGATTTTTCTCACACCATATAATGTAAACAGAGTAAGAATCATCTCTATTTAAAATTCATAAATATTGTTTTGCCTATTTAAAAGCATATTCCTAATAATGTAAAAATTTTTAATTAAATATAGCACTTTTGAAGACACAAAGGAATGCAAAGAGGGAGATAAGAAATTAAGATGAAAGAAACAAAGAAAATAAGGAAGTAAAGATTAGGGGAAGGAGAAACAGAGACATTAGAGAAAAGAAGAGAAAACATAGTATTGAGAAAGCTTTGTAGAAGCCTGGAATGTGTAAAGAATGCAAGTAAAATGAATATTAATATTTACTACTATTATTTTTATTCTATCCATTTCCCTAAAGAAGATTCATATATAAATGCAGATATTCTTGCCTGATAGGGATTATGATCAAATTTTGTAGATGAGTAAAGAAATGCTGCAAAACACAAACTTTCCTAATCTATCAACTCATAACTGGCAGAGTGAGGTTACAAACACAAATCTATCAAACCAAAACCCAATGACCTGTTAACATAACTGGGGCTCAATCATGCAGGAGTGCCTGGATTTTCAGGCTCAAACAGACCATTTTTGTCCATCACTACTGGACAAATCCAAAGGCAGGGATAATTAAAAAAAAATCAAATTCATTTCAATAAGGTCAAAAACTGGAAGACAGTGAACTAACATCTCAAAGACTCTCCAAAGTCCCAAAAAGAATTTTAAATTTATATAAGAAAAATGTAGAATAAAAGTTGGTGAGTAGCTGCAGGCGGGAAGAAAGAGAAGGTCAAGTTGTTCATTGTCTTATGATCAATCATGTGGGGCATTTCTGGTGTCAGGCAAGTCATTACTGAGTGAGGGACAATTTTGGTTCCAATCACGAGTAGCCTTTCCTACAGTGTGAATTACCTAAATTGGGAAAGATAAGCTATATGAGCACCAGGCATTTTATGGAAGGGCAGAGGCACTATATTGTACATTTGAAACTAATATTACTTTCTATTTTAACACTGGAATTTGAATTAAAAACTGATAAAAATAATAAATAAATAAATATTTAAAAAATAAGATAGGCTGGAAAGAATAACCATCAAGTAGACAGTCCAGACTAAGGTAAAAATGGATTTAAAGTCTATTTATTTTTTTTATTTTTTTAAAGATTTTATTTATTTATCAGAGAGAGAGAGAGGGAGAGAACAAGCACAGGCAGACAGAATGGCAGGCAGAGGCAGAGGGAGAAGCAGGCTCCCCGCCGAGCAAGGAGCCCAATGTGGGACTCGATCCCAGGACGCTGGGATCATGACATGAGCCGAAGGCAGCTGCTTAACCAACTGAGCCACCCAGGCGTCCCTAAAGTCTCTTTAAATGGGTATTATAGAGGGCACGGATTGCATGAAGCACTGGGTGTGGTGCAAAAATAATGAATACCGTTATGCTGAAAATAAATAAAAAATAAATTTAAAAAAAAAGAAAAGATGAAAAAGAATTTATAAAAATAGTCTCTTTCATTAATAATTTTCTTTGATATTTATAGTGGCCAAAAGTGGCTGCTTATAGTGAAAACATTCCTGAACCGCAGAAATATATATTCTATTGCTTTTATGAAAAGGTGGGAAATTTCAAATAGTGACAAAACCTACAAAGACTCTGCTCTTTAGGCTTTGGTTCTCAGAAATAACAAATATTAAAAATAAAATATAATTTTAATCCATCAGTCAGCTAACCATTTGCAAACAGTAAAGATTTACTCTTAACAATCTACTGAATTAGCATCAAGGTAGCTAAACAGAAGAGAAATTTCAACTACAGAATTTGCTACGTGGGGAAAAAAACCTATAACCCAACTGCTTTCAAAGCAATTTAATATTCTCAGTCACGGAACTGATTGACTTGCCTGCTTATTAAAAAAAAAAAAAATAGAAAAGAAAAGGAATTGGGGCACCTGGGTGGGTCAGTGGGTTAAAATCTCTACCTTTGGCTCAGGTCATGATCTCTGGGTCCTGGGGTGGAGCTCCACATTGGGATCTTTGCTCAGCAGGGAAACTGCTTTCCCCCTTCTCTCTCTCTCTGCCTGCCTCTCTGCCTACTTGTGACCTCTGTCTGTCTAATAAAACCTTTTAAAAAAGAAATTATAATAACTGATCAATTTGTGTCCAATAATTTTAGAAATATTTATTTAATCTTTAACATGTTACATGTGTGAAAAAATTTTGGTGATAGATGGATTAGAATCCCAATTTTGCAAGTGATGGAAGTGAGGTTTAGAGTGAGTTAAGGATTTCTTCCCAAGGCATGCAGCTAAGGAAAGTGGAAAATGTAATTTAAGCACTAAATTTTGAGTCCATATCATATTTTCTCTGCACAAAATGTAACTACAAGTATGTATAATTGTGTCTGATTTCTATGAATGAATAAAAAGAAATAAGGAATAACATGGAGTATATTGAGAGAAGGAAAGGAAAAGTAAATTGGGGAAAGTCAGAGGGGAAGGTGAACCATTAGGGAATGTGGACTCTGAGAAATAATCTGAGGATTTTAGAGGAGAGGGAGGTAGATGATGGCTTAGCCTGTTGTGGGTATTAAGGAGGGCATGTATTGCCTGAAGTACTGGGTATTGTACATAAACAATGAATCTTGGAACACTGCATCAAAACCCTGGGGCGCCTGGGTGGCTCAGTGCTTTGGGCTGCTGCCTTCGGCTCGGGTCATGATCTCAGTGTCCTGGGATCCAGCCCTGCATCGGGATCTCTGCTCCGCAAGAAGCCTGCTTCTCTCTCTCTCTCTGCCTGCCTCTCTGCCTACTTGTGATCTCTGTCTGTCAAATAAATAAATAAAATCTTAAAAAAAAAAAAAACTAATGATGGATTTTATCATGGCTAATATAACACAATAAAATTTTTTTAAAAATAAATATTTCAAAATTCAGTTTTAAAGAGTTTGTAGTAGTTATAGAAGCAGATAGACATTTACTAGTAAATAAGGTATATTACCCATATGAATAAAATGTTAAGGGCCATAGCAATAAAAGAGTCAACAATATATAGAAGGATGACTTTACATGGACTGGAGCAGCTAGGATTAACACAAAATAGTGGCACTACAACTTACACATACAGATTTGAGAGGACATCCTTTTTTTTTTTTTTTTTTTGGTCTTTTGGCAAATAATAAAGGGGAGAAAAGTGTGAAATCCAAATGGGATAAATGTATATTTATGTAAAGAATCAGGCATTTGCCTTACTGCATGAAATTTCTGACCTGAATTATTTCACAAAAATACTATTTCCATCATATGAATATTATTTTAATTTCAATTAACCAGAAATTGCCATATTGGCTAAGGAAAAAAAGTCATATATAAATTAAAACACATATCACTATTTTTTTCATTGTCCAGATACTCAGAGATTTTGCATAATTTTAGTGAGCACTGTAGATATTATTTTTTCCTGCTTATGCTATTTATCATGATGATAGATATCTAATGATCTATTCTACTGTCCAATGGTGTGTTTATCTGATTTTGTCATTTTAAATCATCTAATGTATTATGTTAAAAGTTTAAATGCAAATACACATAGATTATGGAGCACATTATTGTTGAACCCTTGACATGGAAATATATGTGCAATTCAATTTCTCTAACAACTATCATTCTCAGTTTATAAATCATCAGACCATGTGTTGTAATAAAGACTGGGTGTTATACACAAAATTGAATCATTGAACACTACATCAAAAAATAAAATAAATAAAATAAATTTAATTACATACAGATAATTGAAAGTAACTTTATTGTTTTGGACCACAAAGTAATGTACAAATTACATAAGACAATAACCTAATTGAAATAAAGAGGTTTTTGACCTAAACATAATTTTTAAAGCATGCTTTTATGAGACTGATGTTTCACCATATATTTTAAGAGAAGGACTGAGAGACTCTAGGATGGTTCAGTCAGCTGAGCATTTAATTTTTGACTCTAGCTTAGGTCATGATCTCAGGATCCAGGGATCCAGCCCAGTTCATAATTTCTTTATCAGGAGGATTAAGTAGCCACATGAATAGTCTTCATGTCATCATTTATTCTTGAAAATTGAATGAATATTTCATTGAAGGAATGATAACATTTGTGGGGAAACTATGTACGATGACTAATATATATATAAATTTTATATATCTGAAATGAGAATAGTATCTTCACTGACATCCTCTTCACAGTTGCCTTTGTCCCCAAAATGAGAATGGCTATATTCTGCATAAGACAGATATCTCCCCTTCTCAATGTGGCACCTAGAACTTCCTGAGGTTGGCCCTGGGTGGGACTGAGTATATCCTCTTAGGACTCATGTCCTATGACCAATATGTTGCCATATGCAAACCTATACATTTAACCACCCCTATTTAACTGGCCCCTCTGTAGGCTAATGGACATGAGCTCATGGACCAGTGGCACTTTCAAGGCCCTGATACATACTGTCTACACCATGAAATTCCCCTTTTGTGGGTCCAGAGAAATCAATAATTTCTACTGTGAACTTTCTGTTATCTTGCATCTCTCCTAGGAGTTCCTTGACCTATGAGACTGGGATTTTGATCAGTATCACCATTTTGCTTCTGATTCCATTCTCAGCTGTCCTTGAATCCTACACACTCATCCTTGTCACCAACATCCAAATGATTTTGCTGAGTGATATGATAGAATTTAGGTGCTTCTCAGCACTTTCCTTTCAGTGACTTAGAAATTAGCCTTTGAGACTCTGCTAACAGGACTAGAATCCCTGAGGCTTGGTATCTTCCTATATAAATCAGAGCCTTGAGTAAATCTCTTGTGAATGGTATTGATTGTTGCTGTTATCCTCCTTGATAATTTAATAGTGTAAATTGAAAAATGACCACCAGTTTGCCTAATAATTTTTAATTGAAATTTTTAGGTAAACTCAACACTATTCAGGCGTCTGTCTTAGTTTAATGCCATTTTAGGATATAAAAATAGATAAAAGAATCCTGGAAAGGCACAATATTTAAGACAGCCAAGAAACATATAGAAAACTGCATTAATCTTCTGAGTTACGTGGTGGGGATACAAGTGCTGAAATATGTATTAACTAGTTTTGTGGGTTTCAGAATGAAGAACAATCAGCCATTTATGTAAAAAGACTACCTTGATAGCCGTCCCTCTAACCCTGCATTTTCTATCTAAGATTTTCTAGTTTATGACACAAAGCCTTCACCATAACATATCAAATAGGGACTGGAATAGTAATGCCAATATTCTCAATTCTCAGCTGTCCTTGATTATCACCTATGCTCAGGGTTCTATTAAGATATGCAGGTTATGAATTGGCAAATTCAAGGGCAACAGGTTAGTAGTTTAAAACCTTCTGAATGGATAATAGTATCAATTAGCAAACACTAGTAATCAATAAAGATACCTATGATCTGTCTAGTTTACTTTAGTGACAAAGTTTGCAAGAGATCAATTCATTATTTTACCACTGTCTAATACAATTAGATTAGATAATTTATTTGATGTCAGTATGTCCTTTTCACAATATGTAGTTTGTCAAAAAAATAATGCTATTCTCATACTGGTATTATGAGGATTTAAATAAAATTTCCTCCAAAAGTGGTTACTTATGAATATTCTGTATGTCTTCTCTCTGCTTAGGCACCCACACTAATCTCTTCATTCACATTTATAGACCTATTCTACCCCTGTACAAAAGGAAAAAAATGAGTAAAATAAGCCCTAGATTTACTACCATACTGTTTTAACTAAAAACAAGATAACTCCTCATTAATAATAAATCTTCCTATTTAATTGATTTATTTTATATTACATGCACCATATGTACTAAAGACAGTGCTTACAAATACCCATGTGGTTTTTATAGTTCCCAGCTTCTTGATGGTTAAATTATAGCCATGAGATTAGCCTTTGCAAAAAAAGGTTGGACAAGAACACAACCAAAAAATCATTTCTAGTTATCCATCTCTAATTTTTCCATGGAGACATTGGTGATCACATGATCTGGAAGGACATAGCTAGTTGGGGGGGAAGAGGCCAACCCCATTTGCATCATGGCGTCTGATCAAATACAAGAAAATATTGTTATCTTAAGACACTGAAGTTGCTTGTTGTCTTAGCTGCATTGATTACCCTACTACAACATAACATACTATCAGATTTTCTTCTAGTAATTTGTTAACTTACGATAGGAATGACTCACCATAATGTGAAATTTTGTGATATACTTAAGGAAATACATAGTGATGTTATTGTTTTATTTTCAACCTTAAATATTATATGCACAGTATCTTCTGCATATATTAATAAGGAAACAATTTAGAACAAGTCAATTTTTTCAAAAATAAGTATGTGTATGTATATATATATATATATATATATATATATATATACACATATATATATATTCCTAGGTAAAGATTTTCTTTATAATGAAATATTTTGAGAATTTTTGTCCATATTTTCCTGTGAAAACATGAACTGAAATTTAAAGACTAAGTAAGGATGACTGAAATTACTCATTTTTGAAGATATACAGTATTTTTATATTTGAGTTGACTGTCTGGAAATAGCACAGGTAATTATATTCAATGAATGTATTAAGACTGTTCCGGTTATCCTGGTTTCTATTTGTATTTTGTTTATTTTTATTTCACTTCTATTTTACTTATTGTTTCCCCCATAGTCATATACTGAATACTAATTTAATTTTTATAATTGAATTAATCATATTTAATAGACTATTTCTTTTTTTAAAATTTATTTTTATTTTTCAGTGTTCCAAGATTCTTTATTTATGCACCACACCCAGCACTCCATGCAATTCATACCCTCTTAATATCCACCATGAGGTCCACCCAACCCCCATCCCCCTCCCCTCCAGAACCTTCAGTTTGTTTCTCAGAGTCTATAGTTTCTCATGGTTTATCTCCCACTTGATTTTTCCCAACTCTCTTCTCCTCTTTTTCTTCCAATGTCCTCCGTGTTATTCCTTATGCTACAGGTAACCGAAATCATATGATAACTGACTCTTTCTGTTAGACTTATTTCCCTCAGCATAATCTCCTCCAGTCCCATCCATGTTGATACAAAAGTGGGGTATTCATCATTTTTGATTGAGGCATAATATTCCATTGTATATATGGACCATATCTTATCCATTCATCTGTTGAAGGGCATCTTGGCTCTTTCCACAGTTTGGTAACTGTGGCCATTGCTGCTATGAACATTGGGATCCAGATGGCACTTCTTTTCACTACATCTGTGTCTTTGGGGTAAATACCCAGTATTGCAATTGCAGGATCATAAAGTAGCACTATTTTTAATTTATTGAGGAATCTCCACACTTTTTTCCAGGATGGCTACACCAACTTGCATTCTCACCAACTGTGCAAGAGGGTTCCCCTTTCTCCACATCCTCTCCTACACGTGTTGTTTACTGTCTTGTTAATTTTGGCCATTCTAACTGGTGTAAGGTGGTATCTCAATGTGGTATTTATTTGAATAACCCTAATGGTTAATGATGATAAACATTATTTTCATGTGTCTGTTAGCCATTTGTATGTCTTCTTTGGAGAAGTGTCTGTTCATGTCTTCTGCCCTTTTTTTTATGTGATTTTCTGTTATTCACAGAACAAAAAATAAAAATAATTGCAGTTTCAAGATACTGAAGTATTTATGTATTTAAAATTTGTCTGTCCATGTATATACTGCCTATATCTAGACTCTTCTGCTTTCCTTTTCCCACTCTCTTCCTGAGACTCAGTGAAGATACAGGAGTGACTTTTATGAGGGGTCTCATGATTATGAGAGCACTTGGAGAATTGTTTAGTGATCTGAAATCATTCCCTGGTTTTCACAGCTTTCTTGGTGTGTTTATACTAACTGTGATTATGAGTCAGATTTTGATGCATCCCTGTCTGTCCCCACTTTGGGCTGCACAAGCACAGCCTGTGCACTGTAGGGGATAAGGAGGAGTGTCTTGACATTTCCTCATGCATGTTGCAATAGCCTCCACCCTTCACTGCTACCAAGTGTCTTCCAAGCTCAACCCTATTCTCCATCCACTGTTTGTTCCAGCTGCCAACCAGGCCTGTGTCATAACTCTATGTCATGATCCAACTTCTATTTGTAGTTGGAGACACATAGCAATCATGGCCCTGTCCAATCTCCTATAGCAGCTCCCTGTACAGTGTGCACTGTAGTTCCTTCAGGATGACCGCTCTCAGCAGCAGACCACAGGCTTTCCCAGGTTAGTATCAGCAAATTCTTCCAAAGGTAGCTGCTTTTCTAAGTGCCCCAATAACTATGGTTAAGGCCACCATGTGTCATATTAAACAAGAATGAAAAATGTCTTCTTCATGAAAAAAAAATTTAACTTCCTTCTATAGGTCAAATGGAAGTCCTTGACAACATTTTTATCACAGAAATTTTTTGTCCTCTAAAGAAGGTAGAATTTACACTGGGCTCTGTGTGTTTAAAACTTTACTCTTTGTATGGAATCAGAAAAGACCCTGAATTACCAGGGAAAGATGAAAAAGGAAAAACAAATATGGAGGCATCATGTTGCCTGATGTCATGCTATATTACAAATCTATGATCATGAAGACAATATTGGCATAAAAATAGACACATAGAACAATGGAACAATAGAGGGATCCCAGGTATGGACCCTTAACTCTATGGTCAACTAAACTTTGACAAATCAGGATAAAAAAAAAACATCCAATGGGAAAAAAGTTTCTTCAGTAAGTGGTGCTGGTAAAATTGGACAGCTACATATAGAAGAATGAAACTGGACCACTCCCTTATACATACAAAGATAAACTCAAAATGGATGAAATACCTGAATGTGAGACATGAATCCATCAAAATCCTAGAGTAGAACATAGATAATAACCTTTTCTACATTAGCCACAGTAACTTCTTTCAAGACATGTCTCGAAAGGAAAGGGAAACAAAAACAATAATAATTTTTAGGACTTGATCAGGATAAAAAGCTTCTGCACAGCAAAGGGAACAGTCAACAAAACAAAGAGGCAACCCACGAAATGGGAGAAGATATTTCAAAATGACATTAGAGATGAAGGGCTGATATACAAGATTTATAAAGAATTTACCAACTCAACATGCAAAAATCAAAACAAAACACAAACAACCCAGTCAAATATTGGGCAGAAGACATGAACAGACACTTCTCCAAAGAAGACATACAAATGGCTAACAGACACATGAAAATATGCTCAACAACACTTGCCATCAGAGAATTACAAATCAAAACCACAATGGGATGCCACCTTACACTGGTTAGAATGGGAAAAATTAAGAAAACAGGGAAAAACAAATGTTGGCAAGGATGTGGAGAAAGGGAAACATGTTTACACTATTAATGGAAATGCAAGCAGTTTCGGCCACTCTGGTAAACAGCATGGAATTTCCTCAAGATGTTAAAAATAGGGCAACCCGGGTGCCTGGGTGGCTCAGTGGGTTAAGCCGCTGCCATCGGCTCAGGTCATGATCTCAGGGTCTTGGGATCGAGTCCCACGTGGGGCTTTCTGCTCAGCAGGGAGCCTGCTTCTCTCTCTTTCTCTCTCTCTCTCTCTGCCTGTCTCTCTGCCTACTTGTGATCTCTCTCTGTCAAATAAATAAATAAAATATTTTAAAAAATAGAGCAACCCTATGATCCAGCAATTGCACTACTATGTATTTACACCAAAGATTCAAATATAATGAAAAGAAGAGCCATATGTACCCCAGTGTTTATAGCAGCAATGTCCACAATAACCAAACTGTGTAAGGAGCCAAAATGTCCTTCAACAGATGAATGGATAAAGAAGATATGGTTGATATATACAATGGAATATTATTCAACCATTAGAAAGGAGGAATACTCACCATTCACATAAAAATGGATGGAACTGGAGGTGATTATGCTAAGTAAATTAAGTCAAGAAGAGAAAGACAATTATCTTTTGTTTTTACCCATATGTGGAACATAAGCAATAGCACAGAAGACCATAGGGAAGGGAGGGAAATCTGAAGAGGGAGAAATCAGAGAGGAAGATGAACCACGAGAGCCTATGGACCACAGGAAACAAACAGGGTTTCAGAGGGGAAGGGTGTCACAGAAGGGAGTAACAGGGTGGTGAGCATTAAGGAGAGCACATGTTGTGATGAGCACTGGGTGTTATGTGTAATGCTAGATCTTTGAACACTACATCAAAAACTAATGATGTATGAGGAATGAGTCAAGATAGCAGAGAAGTAGCAGGCTGAGACGACATCAAGTAGCAGGAGATCAGCTAGATAGCTTATCTAAACATTGCGAACATCAACAAATCTAATGGGAAATTGAAGAGAAGAGCAACAATTCTAGAAACAGAAAATCGATCACTTTCTGAAAGGTAGGACCTGAGGAGAAGTGAATCCAAAGTGACGGGAAGATAGACGGTGTGGGGATGGGCCAGCTCCCAGCAAGTGGCAGAACAATGGGGCACAAAACCAGGACTTTTTTTTTTTAATTTTTAAAATTTATTTTCAGTTTAACAGTATTCATTGTTTTTGCACCAGACCCCGGGCTCCATGCAATCCGTGCCCTCTGCAATACCCACCACCTGGTACCCTGACCTCCCAACCCCCACCCCTTCAAAATCCTCAGATTGATTTTCAGAATCCATAGTCTCTCATGGTTCACCACCCCTTCCAATTTCCCCCAACGCCCTTCTCCTCTCTAACTCCCCATGTCCTCCATGCCATTTGTTATGCTCCACATATAAGTGAAACCATATGATAATTGACTCTCTCTGCTTGACTTATTTCACTCAGCACAATCTCTTCCAGTCCTGTCCATGTTGCTACAAAAGTTGGGTATTCGTCTTTTCTGATGGAGGCATAATACTCCATAGTGTATATGGACCACATCTTCCTTATCCATTCGTCCGTTGAAGGGCATCTTGGTTCTTTCCACAGTTTGGCAACCGTGGCCATTGCTGCTATAAACATTGGGGTACAGATGGCTCTTCTTTTCACTACATCTGTATCTTTGGGGTAAATACCCAGGAGTGCAATGGCAGGGTCATATGGAAGTTCTATTTTTAATTTCTTGAGGAATCTCCACACTGTTCTCCAAAGAGACTGCACCAACTTGCATTCCCACCAACAGTGGAAGAGGGTTCCCCTTTCTCCACATCCTTTCCAACACATGTTGTTTCCTATCTTGCTAATTTGGGCCATTCTATGTGGTGCTAGGTGGTATCTCAATGTGGTTTTAATTTGACTCTCCCTGATGGCTAGTGATTATGAACATTTTTTCATGTGTCTGATAGCCATTTTTATGTCTTCATTGAAGAAGTATCTGTTCATATCTTCTGCCCATTTTTTGATATGATTGTCTGTTTTGTGTGTGTTGAGTTTGAGAAGTTCTTTATAGATCTTGGATATCAACTTTTTGTCTGTACTCTCATTTGCAAATATCTTCTCCCATTCCATGGGTTGCCTCTTTGTTTTCTTGACTGTTTCCTTTGCTGTGCCTTCAGGTGCCAGCTTTTCTCACCCTCAGGTTCCAGTGCCAAGAAAAGGGCCTGCCACATAGTAGGCATTCCCCAAATGTGAGTTGAGTATCAAGGTGATCAATATTTCTAAGTAATATGTTTATCCTATTGTTGCTTAATAAGCCTTTTTTGACAATAGCTATTGAGAATCTGTTATGACAGATAAGGATTTTTTTAATTTAATTTTATTTGTTTTCAGTGTTCCAAAATTAATTGTTTATGAACTATACCCAGTGCTCCATGCAATATGTTCCCTCTTTAATACTCACCTCCAGGCTATCCAACACACACTCCTCACCTCCAAATCCCTCAATTAGTTTCTCAGAGTCCACGTTCTCTCGTGGTTCATCTCCCCCTCTGATTTTCCCCAACTCACTTCTCCAATCCAGTTCCCAATATCCTCTGTGTTATACCTTATGCTCCACAAGTAAGTGAAACCACATGATAATTGACTCCCTCTGCTTGAATTATTTCACTCAGCATAATCTCCAGTTCCATCCATGTCGATACAAAAATTGGGTATTCTTCCTTTCTGAGGGAGGCATAATATTTCATTGTATATATAGACCATATCTTCTTTATCCATTTATCTGTGAAAGGCATCTTCATTCTTTCCACAGTTTGGTGATTGTGGTCATTGCGGCTATGAACATTGGGGTACAGATGGCCATTTTTTTTTCACTGCATCTGTATCTTTATGGCAAATACCCAGTAGTGCAATTGCAGTGTTATAAGGTAGCTCTATTTTTAATTTCTTAAGGAATCTCCACACTATTTTCCAAAGTGGCTGCACCATCTTGTATCCCCACTAACAATGTAAGAGTGTTCCCCTTCCTCCACATCCTCTCCCACACTTGTTTGGTCTTTTGTTAATTTTGGCCATTCTAACTGGTGTAAGGTGGTATCTCAATGTGGTTTTGACTTGAATCTCCCTGATGGCTAATGATGATGAACATTTTTTCATGTGTCTATTAAGCATTTGTGTTTTTGATGTCATGTTCATCAATTCATTAGTTGAGTACAACACCCAGTGCTCATCTTTTATTCCAGTTTTTTAATATATTAAATTATGAAGTCCAAGGAAAATAAATATATTTTAAGAGCAGTATTTGCAATAAAACAAATTTAAGATTATATTGTTTATTTCTCTTTTCTATAAAGTGAACATAAAAAAACACTTTTTATGATAAAATATTTAATTAGAGCTTTAGCCTTCAGTTCAAAAGATGCTTAGAGGTATCTGGGGGAATTTGGGGGAGTGAGAACACCTAAATTCACTTCATCACATGACTACAAATAGATAACACTGACATCGGGATAAATAACACTGAAAGTAACAATAAGACTAACAGAAAAAAACCCACAAGTAAATATAAAGAGGGTGCCACATGTAAGAAGGCAGGAAGTAAAAAGATGTAGTGGATACCTAAGCAACTGGACCAAAGGGGCTTTCAGTGGAGAGAGGGATGACACGGACTTATATGGGAGATAGATAGTTCCTCACATGGTGATGTATGATGGGGGTGAGGTTATGAATTCCCATAACATTTGGCTTTGAACATAGATGAATTTCATGAATTCTTATAATAAAAGAGACTTAAAACATTAATGATTAAACATCAGTGGGCTTGGTTTTGGGAGAGTGGTGAGGGTGAGAGGAAATTGAGGCCCTAACCTTCAAACATCCCAAAGAGATACAAATTAGAAATAACAGTTTGGAAAATGCCTAGGGGAAAAGGGAGGTAAAGATGTTCCAGAAAAGCAAAGATCTTTAGAAGACTTCTCCAGAAAAAAAAAAAGCAGAATACAGGCACAATTTTCTTCTCCAGGCCTCCAGCATAAACACACAGGCCCCTGCAGGAAAAAGTGAAAGACTGACACTCAGTACCTAACTTGTAAGTCTGCCACCATCATCCACCACACAAATTGCAAATCCACCCCTCTGCTATGCTCTTGTCCAGACCCCATCAAGCATGACACCACAGGCTAGGTAGTGTGAAAGTAATCCCCACAGTGGCAAGACAACTATAACATGATTCCCACAACAAGAAGAGAAGATAATAACCACATTTATACATCTCATTACCAATGTGGCAATGGACTGGAGACAAAAAATGGGTCTGATTCCAAGGCCAAGCCATGAGAGAAAGCTTTTCAGGGGAAAATACAGTGTAAGTGCCGTGTAGTTTGTTGCTACTTCCTCTATGGAGAAACTGGCTCAGCCCCAGGCCATTGTGGCTCCAGATTTGCAAGCAAGCATCACCGGGAGCAAACACTGCATAGAGAAGACAAATAGAAGGACTACAGATGAAAGGACTAAAGGAAAAAGTGTCTCCGTCACAACATTATGCAGGCAACACACAGGAGACATTCCTGAAACATGTGGTTTTGGTGAAATGGGGACACTTCACTGCAAAACTCATAGGACTTGTTCTTAAGGTCATAAACATCAACAGCAAAAGGGGTTGCTGAATTTCTTATCACAAAGAAAAACACATAGAGCGTTAAACAAAATGAGGAAACTGATGCAGAGAGTTAAACTAAATGAGGGGACAGAGGAATATGTCCCAAATGAAATAAAAGGACACAATCACAGCAAAAGAACTTAAGAAATAGAGATAATCAATATGCCTGATAAAAAATTAAATAAAAAGACATAACGTTACTCACTGAACTTCAGAAGAGTGGACTACATCAGTGATATCCTCAATAAAGAGATGAAAAAGAACTAACCAGAGAAGAAGAACATAATGAATAAAATTTTTAAAATATATCAACGGAAGAAAGTATCGATGACCTGGAGGACAAAGCAATGTAAAATAATCAAGTTTATCAGGTGAGAAAAAAAAAATGGGAAAAAGACGATATAGGAAATTCAGTCACATCATCACACACCATCAAGTATATTATTAGCATTTTAGGGATCCCAGAAAGAGAGGTGAGGGAAAAGGGGAAGATTTTATTCATTTATTTGGGAGGTAGAGATAAAAAGTAGACAGAGAGGCAGTCAGAGAGAGGGGGAGAAGCAGGCTTCCTATTAAGCAGAGAGCCCAATGTGGGCCTTGATCGCCCCTGAGACCATGACCTGAGCCAGAGGCAGACGCTTAACCCACTGAGCCACCCAGGCACCATGGGATAAGAAATTTTGTTAGAAGAAATAATAGTTGAAAACATGCTGAATCTGAGGAAGGAACAGAAATTCATAACAGGGGTCATTGAGAGTCCATAGCAAATTCAACCTAAGAAAAGCCACAACAAGACACAACAATTCAAGGGGCAAAAAGTAATAATGCACTATTTTAAAAACATGCAAGGGAAATCCCATAAGACTACCAGTTAATTTTTGAGCAGAAACTTTGTAGGGAAAAAGGGAGTGTCATGATACATTCAAAGTGTTGAAAAGAAAACATCTGCAGCCAAGTAGATACAGAAACATTTGTAGGATCATATTGGGTGACATTTCTAACAGTGTACAATTCAAACATCTCAAATGGCTTACCTTGCTTTGAACTTCGTTGGACATTAGCAATCCTATCTGTATTCCAAAGATACCACAAAGGCACTTTCATTCATGCAGTGGTGTCAAATTATTGCTATTGTGGAGGAATATGAGTGATGGACTTGTATTATCTTGCATATATTTATCAACTTCTCTTTTTAATTTTGCTAATGTGTTGTATCACATAAATTGATTTGAATATGTTAAAACTTTTTCATCCTATAAACAGATTCCACATGGTCATATCACATGATATTTTCAATGTGTTGTTGAGTCCAGATTGATAGTATTTTGTTAAAGATTTTAAAATCTATGTTTGAAGAGAAGGGATTTGAGGGAAATTGGAAGGGGAGGTGAACCATGGGAGACTATGGACTCTGAAAAAAAAATCTGAGGGTTTTGAAACGGTATGGGGGGGAGGTTGGGGGAACCAGGTGGTGGGTATTAGGGAGGTCACGGATTGCATGAAGCACTGGGTGTGGTACAAAAACAGTGAATACTGTTATGCTGAAAAGAAATAAAAATTAAATAAATAAATAAATAAAATAAAGTATGCAATTCTATGTGTCAAAAATAAAATAAAATAAAATCTATGTTTGTCAGGGAAATTGACCTGTACATTGTTATTTTATTATTTTATATTATTTTATTTTATTTTTCTTACCATATCTTTCTCTGGCTTTTGCAAATGGTGGTATTGTCCTTATAAAACTAATTACCTGATGTTTCCTATTTTTGGAAAATTTTAAAGATTAGAATTTCTTCTTCTTTGAGTGTTTGGGAGAACTAATCCATGAAGCCATTTGATCCTATACTATCCTTTGTTATGAGAGTTGTGTTTTTGTTTGTTGGTTGGTTGGTTTGTTTAATTACTACTCCAGCTTCTTGTTTTTGGCTTTTTATTTCATGAAAATTCAGTTTTGGTAGGGTGTGTATTTCTAGTTATTTACACATTTCTTCTAGGTTGTCAAATATATTAATGCATTAGAAAATTACAATGAGCAGCTACACTCTGAGCATATCACCCCTCTTCTAGGCTGACACAGAACAACACTGAGAGGGTCCTCCTGAGCATATATTTTTTTCCTGTAGAAAAAAGAGAATCCAAGGTGGATATCTATGTCCCATAGCATTGTACATCATTTCTTGGGAGATCAGATACTGTAAGGGCCTATTTAGCCAGAACAAATCCATCCAGTTAAACAGTAATTTTATTGTTTATGCAGCAAAACTTAAACTGATCCTGCCCACCACCCCCAGGGGAACTTACTTAAAAGCAATCTGGGAAACCAACCCCAGGTAACAAAGCCCAATTACAAGGGCAGGTCAAGCCAGGTGAAGACATCCAATCAGTGGGGTATGCATACTGTCTCTCTAGCTACCAAGGACTGTGGGCTCCACATTTTGGGTGCCTTTTGGGTGCCAATTCTAACCAAGGTGATAGGCTAGTTAAAATATCTACTATAGGGTAAATTGTGATTCAATTGGTCACTTGTATGTGACCTAGCATGAGTATGCAGCTTTCTCTGTGTGTTGCAATCTCATTGGCCACCTGTGTGTGGCCAGGCTCAACCACATAGCTCTTGCCCTTTAAAAGTTAATCAGTAAGGCAGGGAGGGGTCACCCTCTGTGTTAGAGGTGGCCCCAAATGATCAGTTTGAATCTTGATGCTTGGAGCAAAGCAAAGGTTTGCTTGACTTTCGCTTTGTATTAGTCTTGTTCCTTTGATTACAGACCTAACAATACATACACATTACAGGAGGATTAGAGGGTTATGTAGAGCTTGACCACTGAAAATAAAATTGTGCTCAAGATAGGGGATGAGTTTACAGCAACCAGCACTTTGGGTTTTGGTATAGTGAGCTTCTACACATAGCAGTGACTAAGTAGAAATTACAACAAGAAGGTCTTTTTTTAAATTAATTTATTAAGAAGGTCTTTTATCTCTAGAGCGAAAATGATGTACTCTGACCAGAGATCATATAAAGAGATGGGTCTGCCTTATTTAGAACCACAACCATAAAACTTATTGGCCTTGGAGCATGTTATGCTATTCTTCATGGGTAGGGAGTTTAAATTATGGTAGTTTTACTTACTACAAATTGAGGCAAAAATATTTGCAAATGTTATATGTTCTTGTGGGATTGTCCCCTTTATTATGATATAGTACACTTCCTCACCTCTTGTTACCATATTTGGTTTAAAAATCTATTCTGTCCCTTATAACTTTTGCTAATCTGTCTCTCTTTTGACATTAATTTGCATGATAAATATTTCTCCATCTCATCACTTTCTTTTTTTTTTTAAAGATTTTATTTATTTTTTAATTTATTTGACAGAGAGAAATCACAAGTAGGCAGAGAGGCAGGCAGAGAGAGAGAGAGAGGGAAGAAGGCTCCCTGCTGAGCAGAGAGCCCGACGCGGGACTCGATCCCAGGACCCTGAGATCATGACCTGAGCCGAAGGCAGCGGCTTAACCCACTGAGCCACCCAGGCGCCCTCCATCTCATCACTTTCACTTTGCAGGTATCTTGAGGTCTAAAATGATTCCGTTTGGTGCAGCACATAGATGAGTCTTGTTTTTTAAAATACATTCTGACAAACTATATCTTTGGATTGGAACACTTGATCCATTTATATTCAGTCATTATAGATAGACGTGTATTTGTTGACATTTTATTACTCGTTTTGTTAATGTTTCTGGAGATTTTCTCCATTCCTTGCTACCTTTTCTTGTCACTTTTCATCTTTTCTTCTCACTGCAAGAGTCTCCTTTTACTATTTCTTGCAGATCTCATTTATTGGTCATAAACTCCTTTAATTTTTTTGTCTGTCTAGGAAACTCTTTATCTCTCCTATTCTGAATGGTAGCCTTGATGTATAGACTATTATTGGCTGCAGATTTTTCCTAATTTTCACATTGATTATGTCATGCCAATACTTTCTGGCTTGCCACATTTCTGTATGGAGATCTTCAGGTAACACTATGAGTCCTTCTTGTAAGTTAAAGACCTCTTTTATCTTCTGCTTTTAGGATTTTTTTCTTCATCTCTATATTTTGCAAATTTTTCTACCCTATGGCTTAGTGTTGGCTTACTTATGTGGGTTTCTATAGGAGTTCATAGTGCCTCCTGAATTTCATGTCTGTTTTCTTCCTCAAATCGCGGAAGTTTTCATCTATTATTTCCTCAAAGAAACCTTCTCACCATTTTATTCCTCTTCTTCTGGTTCAACTATGATACAAATATGTTTAGGTTTGATGGGGACACTCACTCCCCTAAGTATATTATTGTGATCCATAATTCTTTCTGTTTTATTCAGGTTCCTTATTTTCTATTATTCTATTTCTTTATCACTTATTTATTCCTCTGCTTCTTTCATCCTTATAGTCATTACATCCAATTGGTTTAAAATCTCAGTTACTTCATTTCTCTTTTTCTTTTTCTTTTTTTTATTTTCTTTAAATTTATTTATTTATTTTGGTCTTTGTGGTATGTTTCTATCTGATATCTTCTATGCTTTCTCATGCTCAGAGTTTATCCTGATGATTGCAACTTTAAATTCTCTATCAGGCCTATCACTTATATTTATTTCTATTAGATCTGTGCTCATGGCTTTTTTTTTTTTGTTCTTTCTTTGCAGATGAATTACTTTGTCTTAGCATTTTGTATAGGTCCTTGTCTTCCTTGTGTTAGCAAAGATTACCATGTTTCCTGCTCTTCAGAGTAATGGCTTTATGATATTGAGATCACATAATGTCCAGCTCCTAGAATGAGTGTCCCTGGATTGTACTCTATGTACTACACTGCTGTGTTTTGGCCTTCCTATCCTTCAGATCAGTCATCTTCAGTGATTCTTCTTCCCTGCAGTACAGAGTATTTGGAACTTGGAGTGTGTTTGAGAGAATTTTTTTGTTGTTGTTTTTTATTGTTTTCTTTTGTTTTTGTATTTGTTTTAGATTTTATTTATTTATTTGAGAGAGAATGAGAGTAGGAGCAGTATGGGAGAGGCAGAGGGAAAAGCAAACTCCCTATTGAGCATGGAAAATTATGCAGGCCTTGATGACAGGACCCTGGGATTATGACATGACCTGGAGGCAGACACTAAATCTGCTGAGCCATCCAGGCACCTGAGTGTGGTGAGTTTTAACTAGTTGTGCTCTTCTCCATTTGTTAAAAGAGACATGATGTTACTTCTATTACAACTGAAGCCCTGTAGAACACTATGGTCAGTAGACATGGTGCATGCAGGGATTCATGCTAGTCTTTTGGAATTGTGCTTCCTATGCTGGTCCCTAGGCACTGTTGCCTGAGAAAACCAGTACCAGCAGAGCAAAATGGGACTGGACATAGTGTAAGCATGATAGGTAGCCAATGTTAGTTGGTGGGTGAGAAAAGAAATGGTTCCAGCGAAATCCTATGTCAATGGAGAGAGTTCTCTGTGCTTGCTGCACTCAGGGAAGTATCCACAAAAGATGGATTAATTTCTCTTTATGTGCCTCAGACAGTTTCTTAATCACTAAGTGCTTTTGTCACTTGCCTGCCTGCACTATCACAGTGCACATATAAAGATCCAAACTTCAGGTACCTACAGTGGGGGAACCTGGGCTGGTCTCCTGGGGAGTGCCTCACTGTGTAGGGACTGTGGCAGTTTTGGCAGCGGGTAGTTGCACCAGAACACAGGTGCATGGTATTTGGAGCAAAGTAGACTAAACAGCCAGAGTCATGCCTATGTAATTACTGGGGGATGGGAAGTGGAAAGGTGCCCTTTCTCTCTCTCCCTCTCTCCCATATATATACATACGTGTGTGTGTGTGTGTGTGTGTGTGTGTGTGTGTGTGTGTGTATTAGATATACACAAAGTATGTGTTGAGGTATTCTTTGTATATGAAAGGAAAGATTCAATATCATCTTAACATAGTTTTTCCATCCTAATCTATAGATTCGATGCAATCCTAAGGAAAGTCCTAGCAACATTTTTTAAAGAATGTATGTATGTATGTGTGTATGTATTTTTATTTATTTTTTTTTAAAGAGAGAAACAGAATACAAGTAGGAGGAGAGAAAAAAGCAAAGGGAGAAGCAGACTTGCCACAGAGCATGGAGCCTGATATGGGGCTTAATCCTAGGACCCTAAGGTCATGACCCAAGCAAAGTGAGACACTTAAACAATTTCCTCCATCAAAGTGCCCCTCAGCATATTATTTGGTAGCTACTGACATACTCATTCCAAAATTTATATAAGGAAGCAAAAAATCCAGAAGAGGCCACAAAATAATGAAGACAAAAAAAGTCAAAAGACTGACAATATATGACTTCAAGTATTACTATAAGACTATATTAAAAGATGCCTGGGTGGCTCAGTGGGTTGATCTCTGAGATCTCTGATCTCCTGAGATCAAGCCCCACATTGGTGTCTCTGTTCAGCAGGGAACCTGCTTCCCTCTCTCCTTCTGCCTACCTCTCTGCCTACCAGTGATCTCTCTCTCTCTCTGTCAAATAAATAAATAAAATTAGGAAAACTTTTTAAACAGTTAAAAAAGACTACATTAATTAAGGCATTGTGATATTTAGAAAGGAATGTGCAAATAAATCAGGGGAACAGAATGGAGACCCCAGGTAAGAGCCATACAAATTTAATCAAATAATAATAGACAAAGAAACATCAGCAATATAATGTGGAAAATAGTCTTCTCAACAAATGACACACTAATAAATAGTGTTGTATATCCACATTAATTTTAAAAAAGGAAGTATTTGGATAGAGACTTTGCATTCTTTGCAAAAATTGACTTAAGATGCATTATAGATCTATATCTAGAGTAAAAACTAAAAAAAAAAAAAAATTAGAAGAAAACATAGAAAATAAGGTAGATGATATTGGGTTTGGTGATAACTTTTAAGACCGAAGACCAAAAATATGAAATGAAAGAAGTAATTAGTAAAACCAACTTCATTGGGGGAGACAAGATGGAGGGGAAGTAGGAGGAGGTGCCCTTTCAACCTTACCCTAAAGTGAGCTGATTACCTTCCAAAGAGCTCCGATCACCCACGAAATCAGCCTGAGATCAGAATTATACACGTCTGGGTCTCTACTGGAGCAGAAGATGCCAGAGGGCAGGTAAACTGGAGTGGGAAAGTCAGACTGATATCAGAAGATAAACAAAACAAAAGGGGGAGGGAGCAACCAGCGGTGACCCGTTGGAAAGTAATATGCCAATACCAGAGTGCCCTGCACCTGGGGACCAGCATTAACTCAGGAGTCTGGTAGAAAGCACTCAAAAAGATCAAAGGATTACCGGGGGGAAATTGCGGGAATTGGGGTGTTAGGGTCGGGGCTTAAGTCCCCAGACACAGGACAGCCACCCCTGGTGCAGAGCCAGAGAGAGTGAGGCAGAGAAACCAGGTCTCGGTCCCTGAACCACCAGCATGCCTGAGAGCCTGTGGCACCCGGCTCCCATGAGGGGCTGGGAACCTTGCCAGCCAACAGAAGCAGGGCATTTTTGCAGTCCCCATGTGAGTGCTCTGCCATGCTGTCAGAGTCTGAGTCGTGCCCCCACACTCTCCCCTGAGGGAGGTGCGCACAGGCGCCAGTTGGAAGACCAGGCACTCCCAACCTGGGCCAGTGGGAAAATATCAGTGTGCAATCACTACTTGGAACTTCTCTGGCAGTCTACAGCTGCCCAGAGGGCCGCTGCTGCCATGGTTTTGGGTACAAGCAAAAAATCCTGAGTCCCCAGGGACCGAGACTGGGAACCTGCTCTACCAGCAGCCAAGGGGGGATTTATTTGGGCTCTAACGCCAGTCTGAGGCTTCTCTATGAGAGGGAGGTCAGGGTGCAGTTTGCTTTCCTCTAAACCTACAAAAACCATCAAAAGTGGTCAAGGCGAGAGAGAAAAACAAAAGTGAACAAATATAAAAACTCCTGAGAACAGAAGACTGAAAAAACCGGTTTCCTCAGAGCCCACCCCCTTGAGGGGGGCGGGAGGACTTAACTCAGAGAACATCATTGACTTAAAACACACGTGGCAGGCCCCTCCCCCAGAAAACCAAGGAGGAAAGGAAAAAAAAAAAAAAAGACGACAACAACCACCACTACTTCATAGGACAATTTTTACTGAGCCTGTTCTGGCTCTTTTTTTATATAGTTAATTTTTTATTATTATATAGATAATTTTTTAACCTATTTACCGTCACAGTGAGATATCCAGTACATCAAATTCCTAATAGCCTTCTAACCTGAACGTTTTGATACATACACCTGTGTTTTCCTTTTGCATTTCTATTTTTTAAATTTATTTTTTTTAATTTTAGTTTAGTTTAGTCTAGTTTATTCCTCTTTTTAATTTTTATTTTCTAATATTCATATAGAGTTAATCTTCAAGGTAATCCCCTTTCCCCAATCAATGCCATCCCTATAGGTAAACCAATTTTTAATCCCCCATTATCTTATGAAAGTTAAGTCCTTTAACAAAGATATCAAGATACATCCAGGAAGAATCAAAACAACCTTCCTCACCCACACTGAGAATTTACAACCACTCTCCCATCTTTTTCTTCCACCAGAATTTCTGTGTTTCTGTGTTTGTCCTGATAGTATATAAATCTTACACTCAGGGTTCTTTTTGACGAGGTTCTTCCTTTATTTGCATGAATATATATATATACAAATATATATATATATATTTTTCTTGTCATATACTTTTATCAGTCTTTTTGTTTCTCTGTGTCTGTTTGTATATTTCATAAATCTTACCTTGGGGCCCATTTGGACTGAACCTTCTCTTTTATCTCACCTTTCGTTCCTGTCTCTCTCCCTCTATCTTTTTTTTTTCTTTTCCTTTTCTTTTTCCTCTCATTTGGGTGGGGAATCTTGATTGCTCAGAAGCATTCCAAGGTGCACCATGCCTGCACCACAGTCAATACACCCAGCTATACCCGTTCAGCCATCTCCCACCAAAATGGCTAGGAGGAGAAATGCCCAACAGAAGAAAAATACAGAGGATGGAACTTCTGCAACAGAGTTAATGGCTATCAACATAGACAATATGTTGGAAAGAGAATTCAGGCTAACAATTATCCAAGCAACAGCTAGGTTGGAGAAAGCCATGAGTGACCAAACGGAATTGATTAGGGCCGAACTGAAAACGACCAGAGATCATGTTTTCAATATTAGGGAAGAGCTGAAAGCTACCAGGGATGAGCTTTACAAAGCTCTCAATGAGGTCCAATCTAATCTAAATTCTCTCAAAGCTAGAGTAATTGAGACAGAAGATAGAATTAGTGACCAGGAAGATAAACAGATAAAGAGAAAGGAGCAGGAGGAAGCCTAGAACAAACAGCTTAGAAGCCACGAAAACAGAATCAGGGTAAATGATGCCATAAAACGTTCCAACGTCAGATTTATTGGAATCTCTGAAGGGGAGGAGAAAGAAAGAATTCTAGAAGATATAGTGGAACAAGATCTTCATGAAAATTTTGCCAATCTCCTGAATGGAACCAGCGTTCATATACTAGAGGCCAAAAGGTTTCCCCCCAAGATTACAGATTCTCAAAGGTTGTCGAGACACCTAATAGTAAGAATGAAGAATTTTAATTGCAGGCAGAACCTCTTGAAAGCAGCTAGGACAAAAAAGATCCTCATGTACAGAGGAAAGCCCATCAGAATAACGTCAGGCCTGTCCACAGAGACCTGGCAAGCCAGAAAGGGCTGGCAAGATATATTCAGGACTCTGAATGAGAAGACCATGCAGCCAAGAATACTTTATCCAAAAGACTGACATTCAAAATGGATGGAGAGATAAAGAGTTTCCAACACCGGCAAGGCTTAAAAGACTGCAACCACAAAGCCGATACTGCAAAAAATATTAAGGGGGTTCTATAAAAGAGGAAAAAGCCCAAGAATATCATTGAACAAAAAGAAAGAAGCAATCAACAGAAAGAAAGACTTCAAGGGTAAAAGGATGTCAATAAAAACGTACTATCAATAATCACCCTCAATGTGAATGGCCTAAATGCTCCATAAAATGGCACAGGGTTGCAGACTGGAAAAAAAGACAGGACCCATCCATATGTTGTCTACAAGAGACCCATTTTTAACCTAAAGATACACCCAGACTGAAGTGAAGGGATAGAGAAGCATCTTTCATGCCAATGGGCCTCAAAAGAAGGCTGGGGTAGCGATTCTCATATCAGACAAATTAGATTTTAAACTAAAGACTGTAGTCAGAGATACAGAAGGACACTACATAATCCTTAAAGGGACTATACACCAAGATGATCTAATAATTGTAAATATCTTTGCCCCCAATATGGGAGCAGCCAATTACATAAGAAAACTGTTAATCAAGATAAAGAGTTATATTGATATGAATACACTAATCATTGGAGATCTTAACACACCTCTCTCATAAATAGATCACTGAAGCAGAAAATCAATAAAGAAGAGCATTGAATGACACTTTGGAACAGAATGACCTCATAGATATATACAGAACATTCCACCCTAAAACAACAGAATACTCATTCTTCTCAAGTGCACATGGAACCTTCTCCAGAATAGACCACATACTGGGTCACAAATCAGGACTCAACCGATACCAAAAGACTGAGATTATTTCCTGCATATTCTCAGATCACAGTGCTTTGAAACTGGAGCTTAATCACAAGGAAAAGTTCAGGAGGAACTCAAACACCTGAGAGCTAAAGAATGCCTTGATTAAGAATGCTTGGATCCAATTTCATTTTTCTGCATGTGGCTGTCCAATTTTCCCAGCACCATTTATTGAAAAGGCTGTCTTTTTTCCATTGGACATTCTTTCCTGCTTTGTCGAAGATTAGTTGACCATAGAGTGCTGTGAAGTGTGTAAACCTGGTGATTCACAGACCTGTACCCCTGGGGATAAAAATATATGTTTATAAAAAATAAAAAAATTAAAAAAAAAAAAAAGAATGCTTGGATCAACTAGGAAATCAAAGAAGAACTGAAACAATCCATGGAAACCAATGAGACTGAAGACACTTCGGTCCAAAACCTATGAGATACAGCAAAGGCGGTCCTAAGGGGGAAAAACATAGCCATAGGAGCATATCTCAAAAAAATTGAAAAATCCAGAACACAGCAGCTGTCTCCCCACCTTAAAGAACTGGATAATCAACAACAAATCAAACCAACTCCACACATAAGAAGGGAAATCAACAAGATTAGAGCTTAGATCGATGAGGTAGAAACCAGAGATACAGTAGTTTCATATCAATGAAACTAGAAGCTGGATTTTTGAAAGAATCAATAAGATTGATAAACCATTGGCCACACTAATCCAAAAGAAAAGAGAGAAAGCTCAAATTCATGAAATTATGAATGAAAAGGGAGATATCACAACACCAAGGAAGTAGAAACAATCATCAGAAGTTATTATCAACAGTTATATGCCAATAAGCTTAGCAACCTAGATGAAATAGATGCATTCCTGGAAACTATAAACTCCCAAAATTGAACCAGGAAGAAATTGACAACTTGAATAGACCAATATCTAGTAACGAGATTGAAGTGGTGATCAAAAACCTCCCAAAAAACAAGAGCCCAGGACCTGATGCATTGCCTGGGGAATTCAATTAAACTTTCAAAGAAGAAATAACACCTTTTTTCTTGAAGCTGTTTCAAAAAATTAAAGCAGAAGGAAATTTTCCTGATTCTTTCTATGAAGCCAGCATTACCCTGATCCACAAACCAGGCAAAGACCCTACCACAAAGGAGAATTTCAGACCAATATCACTGATGAATATGGATGCTAAAATTCTCAACCAGATCTTAGCAAACAGGATCCAACAGCACATTAAAAAGATTATCCACCATGGCCAGGTAGGATTTATTCCTGGGCTACAAGGATGGTTCAACATTTGCAAATCAATCAATGTGATAGAACAAATTAATAAGAAAAGAGAAAAGGACAACATGGTCCTCTCAATTGATGCAGAAAAGGCATTTGACAAAATCCAGCATCCGTTCCTGATTAAAACACTTCAAAGTATAGGGATAGAGGGAACATTCCTGAACTTCATCAAATATATCTATGAAAGACCCACGGCAAATATCATCCTCAATGGGAAAAAGCTTGCAGCCTTCCGGTTTAGATCAGGAAGATGACAAGGTTGCCCAATCTCACCACTCTTTTTCAACATAGTATTACAAGTCGTAGCAACAGCAATCAGACAACGAAGAGAATAAAAGGTATCCAAATTGATAATGAAGAATTCAAACTCTATCTCTTTGCAGATGACATGATTCTTTATATGGAAGACCCAAAAGACTCCACCCCCAAACTACTAGAACTCATACAGCAATTCGGCAACATGGCAGGATACAAAGTCAATGTACAGAAATCAGTGGCTTTTTTATACACTTACAATGAAAATACAGAAAGCAATTTAGAGAATCAATTCCATTTACTATAGCACCAAGAACCATAAGATACCTGGGAATAAGTCTGAACAAAGAGGTAAAGGATCTGTACTCAAGTAACTACAGAACACTCGTGAAAGAAATTGGAGAAGACACAAAAAAGATGGAGGACCATTCCATGATCTTGGATCAGTAGAATAAACATTGTTAAAATGTCTATACTCCTTAGAACAATCTATACTTTTAACGCCATTCCGATCAAAATTCCATCGGTATTCTTCAAAGAGCTAGAGCAAATAATCCAACAATTTGTATGGAATCAGTAGAGACCCCGAATCACTAAGGAAATGTTGAAAAACAAAAATAAAACTGGGAGCATCACGTTACTGATTTCATGCTTTACTACAAAGCTGTGATCACCAAGACAGCATGGTACTGGCATAAAAACAGACACATAAACCAGTGGAACAGAGTAGAGAGCCCAGATATGGACCCTCAACTCTATGGTCAAATAATCTTCGACAAAACAGGAAAAAATACAGTGGAAAAAAGACGGTCTCTTCAATAAATGGTGCTGGGAAAACTGGGCAGCTTTATGTGTAGAAGAATGAAATTCGACCATTCTCTTACACCGTACACAAAGATAAACTCAAAATGGATAAAAGACCTCAATGTGAGACAGGTATCCATCAGAATCCTAGAGTAGAGCATACGCAGTAATCTCTTCGATATCAACCACAGGAACTTCTTTCAAGATATGTCTCCAAAGGCAAAGGAAACAAAAACGAAAATGAACTTTTGGGACTTCATCAAAATCAAAATCTTCTGCACAGCAAAGGAAAAACAAAGAGGCAACCCACGGAATGGGGGAAGATATTTGCAAATGACAGTACAGACAAAAAGTTGATATCCAGGATTTATAATGAACTCCTCAAACTCAACACACACAAAACAGACAATCATAACAAAAAAAGGGCAGAAGATATGGAGAGACACTTCTCCAATAAAGACATACAAATGGCTATCAGATGCATGAAAAAATGTTCATCATCACTAGCGCTCAGGGAGATTCAAATTAAAACCTCATTGAGATATAACCTTACACCAGTTAGAATGACCAAAATTAGCAAGACATGAAACAACATGTGTTGGAGGGGATGTGGAGAAAGGGGATCCCTCTTACACTGTTGGTGAGAATACAATTTGGTGCAGCCACTTTGGAGAACAGTGTGGAGATTCCTCAAGAAATTAAAAATAGAACTTCCCTAGACCCTGCCATTGAATTACTGGGTATTTACCCCAAAGATCCAGATGTAGTGAAAAGAAGGGCCATCTGTACCCCAATGTTTATAGCAGCAATGTCCACAGTCGCCAAAATATGGAAAGAAGCAAGATGCCCTTCAAAGAACAAATGGATACGGAAGATGTGGTCCATATACACTATGGAGTATTATGCCTCCATCAGATAGGATGGATACCCAACTTTTGTAGCAACATGGATGGGACTGGAAGAGATTATGCTGATTGAAATCAGTCAAGCAGAGTCAATTATTATATGGTTTCACTTATTTGTGGAGCATAACAAATAACATGGAGGACATGGCGAGATAGAGAGGAGAAGGGAGTTGGGGGAAATTGGAATGGGAGGTGAACCATGAGAGACTATGGACTCTGAAAAACAAACTGAGGGTTTTGAAGAAGTGGGGAGTGAGAGGTCGGGGTACCAGGTGGTGGGTATTATTGAGGGTACGGATTGCATGGGGCACTGGGTGTGGTGAAAAAATAATGAATACTGTTATGCTGAAAATAAATAAATTTAATTAAAAAATATATTTAAAAAAATTAATGTCTTTAAGAAATAAGAATAAGCAGGAAATAAGGCATTTATATAAATAAATATACTAAAGATTGAGCACTCTTGCCGTTTGTCTTTTAATATAAAGAACTGTAAGTCTTTTGTGAATTGTTACTTAACTCTTACCAAGGTTAAAATAATGTTGCCTAGGAGGAAAGCATATTTAAAGTTGTCCTCATAAAGAATCTCAATATATACACATATTCAGATATATTTTAAACATGGTTAAAATGTAATTCAAATAAAGTTTATGAAGATTATAAGCGTATCATGCTTAGCGAAATAAGTCAAGCAGAGAAAGACAACTATCATATGATCTCCCTGATATGAGGAAGTGGTGATACAACATGGAGGCTTAAGTGGGTAGAAGAAGAATAAATGAAACAAGATGGGATTGGGAGGGAGACAAACCATAAGTGACTCTTAATCTCACAAAACAAACTGAGGGTTGCCAGGGGGAGGGGGTTTGGGAGAAGGGGGTGGGATTATGGACATTGGGGAGGGTATGTGATTTGGTGAGTGCTGTGAAGTGTGTAAACCTGGTGATTCACAGACCTGTACCCCTGGGGATAAAAATATATGTTTATCAAAAATAAAAAATTAAAAAAAAAAGTTTATGAAGATTAAATTCTAAAAAAAAAACCAATTTCATTAAAATTAAAAGCTTCTGGGACAGTTTCACTGGTTAAGTGTCTGGCTCTTGATCTCAGGACACATCTTGATCTCAAGGTCATGATTTCAAACCCCATGTTGAGGTCCATGATCAGTGTGGAGGCTACTTAAAAATTAAAAGCTTCTATTCAGTGCAAGATGTTTCCAAATGCATGCAAAGATAAGACACAGACAGAGAGAAAATATTTGGGAAATGCATACCTGTCAAAGGATTGACATCCAAAATTTACAGAGAATTATTAAAATTCAACAATAATGAAATGAAATATACAATTGAAAAATGGGCAAAGATCCGAACATACAACTCACCAAAAAAATATATAAAGAAGTAAAATAATTATATGCAGAGATGTTCGCCATAATATAGCATTAAATAAAAAACATGATAATACTAACACCTCTTAGAATGATAAAAATTAAAAACACTAACAACACAAAATTCCTCCAAAGGTGTGGAGGAAAAAGAATTCTCATTCATTGCTGGGAAGAATACAAAATGTAATAACCACTTGGGAAGATATTTTGGAAGTTTGTACAAATTAGTCATCTTGTTATACAATCCAGCATCACATACTTTGGTATTTAAGTCATATGAGTTGAAAACCATGTTTTCATGGGCACATAGATATTTAAAGAAGCATTATACATAATTTCCCAAACTTGGAAATAACCGGGATGTATTTCAGCAGGCAAATAGAAAAATAAACTCTAATACCTCCATACAATGAAAACTATTTAGCACAAAAAAAAAAAATAAATAAAAATAAAATGTGGTAAAACCTATAATGGGTATGACTAAGTGAAAGAAGCCAATGTGCAAAAGCTACATTCTTAATGATTCTAAGTATAAGATATTTGGAAATAAGAAAAATTATAGAGTGTAAAATATAAGTTTTTACCATGGAATGGAGGGAATGAATATGAAGAACATAGTGGATTTTTAGAGCAATTAGCCTATTCTGAATGATACTAACATGGTAGTTACACATCATTATACTTTTCCCAATCTGAAAGATGAAACTACGGGCTTGGTGACCATGGTGTGTCAAGGTAGATTTGTGGATTATAACAAATGTACCACTATTGGGCAGGATGTAGACCATGGAGAATTGTTATGTATATGTAGGAGCAGATTTATATTAACACTCTATTTTCTGCTGAATATTGCTTAAGCCAAAAACTTCTCAAAAAGATAAAGCCTACTTTTAAAGTGTATGGTTTAAAAATAGACATGTTATATCACTTGGGGGGAAAGAGTTGTGATCAGAATAAGAAGGGGAGGAATGTTTCCATTTTTTTATGGAGGTCATGTAAGGTACTTAATTTTAATACTCATTGAACTGTGGACATGTGTGTGTGTGTGTGTGTGTGTGTGTGTGTGTGTGTGTGTGTGTGTGTGTTGTGTATTACTTCAATGAAATATCATTTGAACAATTACTCCAGCAAGGTAAAAATATGGTTGGATTTGATTCACTCGAGTTTATCAAGAAGGGGAGCATATCCATGAAGTACAAAGATGGCTGCTATTGACTTCTATGAAGAGTGTTTTGGGCATGATATGGCCTGAGAACACCTCCAGAAATATGGCTGTTCTGAGCAATGTATCTGAGCCTCTAGAAGAACATCCTTTTCTTATTCCCAACCTGACCTCAGTTTGATAGAAAGGATTGAATGGGGATCAACCACCCTGGTTTCCCTCCTGCCCAATTCTCTTTTATCCTTCCTTAGATTTGTTTAGTTGAGAAGACAGGATTCTTTCTGCAGTGCTATGGCCCTGAGTACCCTAGTGCCCAGAATGGAGCAGGTTTAATGGCCAATAATGAAATATGTGATCTCACTGTGCCAAATAATGAAAAATAAACCTTCTAGATGTGAAATAAGATTATAAGAGATAATTCAAAGCACAGAGACCTCTCACTTTTAAACAAGGAGTAAATTGGAAATGATTTCATGCTTTTACCTTTACTGTAGTCTCTAACACTTCTGTGTCCCCAGACTTCACCACTTTCCCTGTATAGACCCACCATGTATGTGTACCTGAGAACATGCAGATTGTAAAGAGAGTGTGAGGGCAGACAGAATTTTCTTACCACAAGACAAATATGTTTCCCACATTCTCTGATGTTCCAGTTATATCATTTGACTGAAATTTTCCATGACATTTCTGCAGCTAGCATCCACCACATAGAAACCGATAAGTAGTATCCTGAACAAGAATTTGAATATGTGATCTCTTCTATCCAGACTGTGGGTGGTGGTGGGGGGGAGTAAACTAAAGTCCATATGCTTGTCACAAAGTTGTCGAGGAAGAAGAAAAGCCCCTCAATGGGAGAAATCCTATCAATTTTTACACCAAGAAAAAGTTATAGAGCAGAGAAGGCACTAAATTATTGTTGCACTGAATTACTTATCTGGACCAAATCCTTCACTTTACAAGTGAGGAATTTGAGGTCTATGACTTTTAGAGATCAATGAGCATCATGCTGACCGAGCAGAGATGGAGACCCTGAACACCTGAGTCTCCATACTGCACTCTATACTCTGTCACAGTGTCAGTTCCAGACAATCCAGTGTTTATTTAAAACACTTTGTTGATAATATTCATGTTGAACAATGAATGACATATTGAGGAAAACTTGATTCTATGATCTACATGGCTATTTCCTCCAATACTTAGATATTATCCTAATCTCCCATCCTTCACATCCAAATACACCTTCTGTGGACTCATGTGCTTCAAAAGGTCCTAATTAGGTTGCCCAGGATGACAGATAGGAAATGGGTAAATTCCAACAGAAAACTCAACATGGTGGTGTGGCTTATCCTTGGTGATCATTACCTACCAGGAAAAAAAAAAAAAAAGATTCCATTTATTTCAATTAGCTAGTATGGCTACACTGTTCATTAGTAACCAAAATTTATTACATATATTGGAATATGTACAGGAATAAGTATTGATGATTTTTTAAATTTAAATTAAATTAGCCAACACAGAGTACATTATTAGTTTAAGATGCAGTGTTCAGTGATTCATCAGTTGTCTAGAAAAACCCAGATCTCATCACATCACCTGCCTCCTTAATGTACATCACCCAGTTAGCCCATTCCTCCATCCTTCTCTCCTTATTTTTTGTTTCTCATAGGTAAGAGTCTCTCATGGTATGTCTCCCTCTTGGATTTCTTCCCATTCAGTTTTCCATTCTTTCCCTTACTGTTCTCTGCACTGTTTATTATATTTTGCATATGAGGGAAACCACATGAAAATTTCCTTTTTCCTGATTGACTTATTTCACTTAGTATAATACCATCCAGTTCTATCCATGTCAATGTACATGGTGGGTATTCCTCCTTTCTGATGGCTGAGTCATATCCCGTTGCATCATCATCATATGCCAAGTGATGTGGCACATTTTTTATGTCTTTTGGCCATTTCTGTGTCTTTGGAGAAATGTCTGTTCATGCATTCTACCCATTTCTTGACTAGATTTTTTGTTTCTTGGGGTGATGAGTTTGATAAGCTCTTTATAGATCTTGGATATAAGCCCTTTATGTAACAAGGTATTCACAAATTTTTTTTTTCTCATTTGATAGCTTGCCTTTTAGTGTTGTTGACTGTTTCTTTTGCTGGGCAAAGGCTTTTGCTCTTGATGAAACCCCATTAGTTTATTTTTGTTTTTGTTTCCCTTGCCTTTAGAGATATGTCTTACAAGAAGTTCCTGTGGCCAAGGTTGAAGAGTTCACTGCCTCTGTCCCCCTCTATGATATTGATGGATTCCTGTCTCACAGTTAGGCCTTCCTCTATTTTGAGTTTATCTTTGTATATGGTGTAAGGGAATTTCATTCTTTTGCATGAAGTTGTCACTTTTACCAGCAGCATTTGTTGAAGAGACTGTCTTTTTAGCATTGGGTATTCTTTCCTGAGTTGTCAGATTACTTGAACATAGAGCTGAGCATCCATTTCTGGGCCCTCTCTTCTGTTCCTTTGATTCATGTGTCTATTTTTATGCCAATACCATGTTGTTTAGATGATAACAGGTTTGTATTATATCTTGAAGTCAGGCATTGTGATGTCACCAGCTTTGGTTTTCTTTTCCAATACTCCCCTTGTGATTTGGGGTCTTCTCTGTTTCCATAAAATTTTAGGATTATTTGTTCCAGCTCCGTAAAAAAATGATGGCATTTTTATAGAGATTGCATTGAAAAGACAGGTTGCTCTGGGCAGCATAGACGTTTTCACCATGTTTATTCTTCCAATCCATGAGCATGGAATGTTTTTTTCTTTTTTCCATCTCTTTGTGTCTTCCTCAATTTATTTCATAAGTGTTTTGTATTTTCTAGATTATAGATTTTTACCTCTTTGGTTAGGTTTATTTCCTGGGTTTCTTACTGGTTTTGATGCTATTGTAAATGGAATTGATTCCTTAATTTCTCTCTCTTCGTCTAAGTGTATAGAAATGCCACTAATTTCTGGGGATTGATTTTGTATCCTGCCAAGTTGGTCAGTTGCTGTATGTTTTCTAGTAATTTGGGGGTGGAGTATTTTGAGTTTTCTACATAAAGTATCCTGTCACCTGTGAAGAAAGAGAGTTTGACATTCTCTTTGCCAATCTGAATGCCTCTTATTTATATATTTTTTTCTGATTGCTTAGACTAGGACTTCTAGTATTATGTTAAACAAAAATGGTGAGAGTGGGCATCTTTGTTGTGTTCCTGTCTTAAGGGAAAACCTCTCAATTTTTCCACTGAGAATGATATTCACTGTGGGCTTTTTATAGATGGCTTTTATAATATTCAGGTATGTTCCTCTTATCCTTATGCTTTGAAGAGTTTTAGTCAAGAAAGCATGTAGTATTTTATCAATATTTTTTCTGCATCAATTGAGACGTTCATATGTTTCTTGTCCATGCTTTTATTAATGTGCTCTATCACACTGATTTCTTTGTGGATGTTTAACTACCCTTGAATCCCAGGCATAAATCCCACCTCCTTTTAGTGAATAATCCTTTTAATGTACTGTTAGATCTTATTGACTAAGATCTTTTTGAGTATTTTGGCATTCATGTTCATCAACAATAGTGTTCTGTAACTCTCCTCTTATAGAAATCTTTGTCTGGTTTTGGGATCAGGATAATGTTGGCCTCATAGAACTAGTTGGTAAATTTTCCTTCCATTTCTATTTTTCAAAAACAGCTTTGGTAGAATAGGTATCATATCTTCTTTAAATATTTAGTAGAATTCCCCTAGAAAGCCATTCGTCCCTGGACTCTTGTTTTGGGGGAGGATGCTGATTATTGCTTCAATTTTCTACTTGGTTATTGGTCTTTTCAGATTGCATATTTCTTCATGTTACAGTTTGGTAGTTTATAAGTTTTCAGGACAGCATCTATTTCTTCCTGATTGGTTAATTTGTTGGAATATAGATGCTGATAATATGTTCTAATAATTGTCACTATATCCTTGGTATTAGTTGTGATCTCTCTGCTTTCATTCATGATTTTATTAATTTGGGTCCTTTCTCTTTTCTTCTTGAGAAATCTGACCACCATTTTTCTATCCTATTAATTCTTCTAAAATAGAATTATCTAGTCCTATATTTGTTTTACTCTTTTTCTGGTTTCTATTTCATTGATATCTTCTCTAGTTATTATATATATTCTGCTTGGTTTAGGCTCTTTTGCTGTACTTCCTCCAAGTCCTTTAGTTTAAGGATAGTTTGTACATTTGGATTTTTTCTAATTTTTTTGAGAGAGGTTTGAATGACTGTGTACTTCCATCTTAGGACCACCTGTGCATTATCCCCTAGGTACTGAACTGATGTGTATTTATTTAATTTGGTTTCCGTGAAATGTGTAAATTCTTCTTTAGTTTCCTGGTTGACCCATCCATTCATTTATATGATACTCTTTAGCCTCCAAGTGTTTGAGCTCCTACCAGAATTTTTCTTGTGATTGAGTTGGTTTCAAAATGTTGTGATCCAAAAATACGCATAGAATAATATCAATATTTTGGTAACAGTTAAGACCTGATCTGTGACCTAGTATGTGCTCTATTCTAGAGAATAATTCAAGCTCCCTCAAGAAGAATGAGTATTCTGTTGTTTTAGAAGGGATATTCTGTACATATCTACAAAGTCCATCTGGTCCAATGTGTCCTTCAAAGCTCTTGTTCCTCTGTTGATCTTCCATTAAGTGATCTGTCCATTGCTCTGAATGAGATTTGAAGGTTTGTACCATGAATGCATTAGTATCAATATTTCTTTATTTTGGTTATTAACTGGTTTTCATAATCGGCTAATCCCATCTTGGGGATATAGACCCTTACAATTGTTAAATATTCTTATTGGATAGGAACTTTAAGTATGATATACTGTTCTTCTACATTTCTTACTACAATTTTTGGTTTAAAATCTAATTTGTTTAAAATCTAATTTGTCTGATGTGAAGATTGCTACCCCAGCTTTCTTTTCAGCATGGTAAATCATTCTCCATTCCTTCACTTTCAATATGTAAGTGTCTTTAGGTTCAAAATCAGTCCATTGTAGACAGCATATGAATGGGTCCTACTTTTTTATCTAATCTGATACCCTGGGTCTTTTCATGGGAACCTTAAGCCCATTTACATTCAGAATAACTACTGATAGATATGAATTTAGTGCCATTTTTTGCCTATTAAGACCCTGTCTCTGGTGATTGTCTCTGTTACTTTCTGGTCTATATCAATTTGGGTTTGTCTTACAGAATTGCCCTTAATATTTCTTACAGACTTGCTAGATGGTAAAATATTCTTTTAGTGTCTGCCTATCCTGGAAGCTCTTTATCTCTCCATCCATTCTAAAGACAGTCTTGCTGGATAAAGTATTTTTGGCTGCATCTTATTATTTTGTACCCTGAATATATCTTGTTAGCCCTTTCTGGCTTGCCAGATCTCTGTGGATAGGTCTGATGTTATTCTGATATTGTACCCTCCATATGTGACAGAACTCCTCTCCCTAGATTTACTCAGGATAATTTATTTGGCTTTAAGATTGGTGATCTTCACTTTTATATCTTTTGTTTGTTTGTTTGTTTGTTTGATTTAGGGAGGGGTCCTCTCTGTCACGTGGACACAAATGCTTATTTCCATCCCCAGATTAAGGAGTTTTTCAGGCATGATTTGTTCATATATAACTGTTAGTTCTCTTTCTCTCTCTCTTTCCCTTTCTCTCTCTCTCTCTCCACCCCCTCTGGGATCCCAATAATTCTGAAATTTGAATGTTTCATAGCATCATTAGTCTCTCCAAGCTTTCTTTGATGTGCTATTTATTGTCTCTTTCTCTTTTCTTCAACTTCCTTCCTTTCCATCATCTTATCTTCAGGATCACTTGTTCTCTCTTCTCTCTCATTGACCTTAATTCATAGACTAACCAGTTTATTTACCTTTAGGTTTTTTGTTTGTTTGTTTGTTTTGTTTTGTGTTACTTATTTATTTGACAGAGACAGAGATAACAAGAGAGAGTATGAGAGGTGAAGAGAGCATAAAGCAGGCTCCCTGATTAGCAGGGAGCCAATGTGATGCTTGATCCAAGGACCCTAAGATTATAACCTGAGCTGAAGGCAGTAACTTCACCAACTGAGCCACACAGGCACCACTGGAGTGTTCAGTTTAGACTGCATCTTATCCATAGCACTTTTATGTTTGGCCTCATTAGATTTTTTTTTCCCCACCATTAGAGATACTATATTGTCACTATTTTTTTTTCAAGCCTAGTTAATGACTGCTATCCTGAATTCTATCTCTCATAATATATATATATATATATATATATATATATATATATAAATTAAATCTGTGGAAGAAAATGCTGCACGTTTTTTGTTTGTTTGTATGTTTTTGAGTTTCTCCTTCTAGTCATTCTGCCCAAGGATCAATGTGTGGGTGAATGAGCAGAGTCCAAAATATCAACCACGACCCAAGCAAATGCACCCTAAAAACATCTGGAGTGGTCAGAAGCCACCACAGAAAAACAAACAGCCAAAATGAAATACAGGAAAAAATATAATAAAAGCTGACTATGAAATTTAAATTGATATAAGTACCTAGTTAAAATTGGAGGTTAAAGAGGCGCCTGGATGGCTCAGCAGGCTAAAGCCTCTGCCTTCAGCTCAGGGTCCTGGGATTGAGTCCTGCATCAGGCTCTCTGCTCAGCATGGAGCCTGATTCCTCTCCTCTCTATCTGTCTGCCTCTCTGCCTACTTGTGATCTGTCTGCCAAATAAATAAATTAAAGAAAATATTTTTAAAAAATTGGAGGTTAGACAGACAGAAGAAAGAGATATTAAGGAGTCAATCCCATTAACAATTGCATCCAAAACCATAAGATACCTAGGAATAAACCTAACCAAAGAGACTCAGAATCTATACTCAGAAAACTATAAAGTACTCATGAAAGAAATTGAGGAAGACACAAAGAAATGGAAAAATGTTCCATGCTCCTGGATTGGAAGAATAAATATTGTGAAAATGTCTATGCTACCTAAAGCAATCTAGACATTTAATGCAATTCCTATCAAAGTACCATCCATCTTTTTCAAAGAAATGGAACAAATAATGCTAAAATTTATATGGAACCAGAAAAGACCTCGAATAGCCAAAGGGATATTGAAAAAGAAAGCCAACGTTGGTGGCATCACAATTCCGGACTTCAGGCTCTATTACAAAGCTGTCATCATCAAGACAGCATGGTACTGGCACAAAAACAGACACATAGATCAATGGAACAGAATAGAGAGCCCAGAAATAGACCCTCAAATCTATGGTCATCTAATCTTCGACAAAGCAGGAAAGAATGTCCAATGGAAAAAAGACAGCCTTTTCAATAAATGGTGCTGGGAAAATTGGACAGCCACATGCAGAAAAATGAAATTAGACCATTTCCTTACACCACACACAAAAATAGACTCAAAATGGATGAAGGACCTCAATGTACGAAAGGAATCCATCAAAATCCTTGAGGAGAACACGGGCAGCAACCTCTTCGACCTCTGCCGCAGCAACATCTTCCTAGGAACAACGCAAAAGGCAAGGGAAGCAAGGGAAAAAATGAACTACTGGGATTTCATCAAGATCAAAAGCTTTTGCACAGCAAAGGAAATAGTTAACAAAATCAAAAGACAACTGACAGAATGGGAGAAGATATTTGCAAACGACATATCAGATAAAGGACTAGTGTCCAGAATCTATAAAGAACTTAGCAAACTCAACACCCAAAGAACAAATAATCCAATCAAGAAATGGGCAGAAGACATGAACAGACATTTCTGCAAAGAAGACATCCAGATGGCGAACAGACACATGAAAAAGTGCTCCATATCACTCGGCATCAGGGAAATACAAATCAAAACCACAATGAGATATCACCTCACACCAGTCAGAATGGCTAAAATCAACAAGTCAGGAAATGACAGATGCTGGCGAAGATGCGGAGAAAGGGGAACCCTCCTACACTGTTGGTGGGAATGCAAGCTGGTGCAGCCACTCTGGAAAACAGCATGGAGGTTCCTCAAAATGTTGAAAATAGAACTGCCCTATGACCCAGCAATTGCACTATTGGGTATTTACCCTAAAGATACAAATGTAGTGATCCAAAGGGGCACGTGCACCCGAATGTTTATAGCAGCAATGTCCACAATAGCCAAACTATGGAAAGAACCTAGATGTCCATCAACAGATGAATGGATCAAGAAGATGTGGTATATATACACAATGGAATACTATGCAGCCATCAAAAGAAATGAAATCTTGCCATTTGCAACAACATGGATGGAACTAGAGCAAATCATGCTTAGCGAAATAAGTCAAGCAGAGAAAGACAACTATCATATGATCTCCCTGATATGAGGAAGTGGTGATGCAACATGGAGGCTTAAGTGGGTAGAAGAAGAATAAATGAAACAAGATGGGATTGGGAGGGAGACAAACCATAAGTGACTCTTAATCTCACAAAACAAACTGAGGGTTGCCGGGGGGAGGGGGTTTGGGAGAAGGGGGTGGGATTATGGACATTGGGGAGGGTATGTGATTTGGTGAGTGCTGTGAAGTGTGTAAACCTGGTGATTCACAGACCTGTACCCCTGGGGATAAAAATATATGTTTATCAAAAATAAAAAATTAAGATTAAAAATAAATAAATAAAAAATAAAAATTGGAGGTTAAAAAATAAAAAGGTAAAAAAAATTAAAAAGAGCAAGAGAAAATTTAAAAAGCATAAGGAAAAAGAAAAAAAAAGAGAAATGGAGAATTTTATCTTAAAAATAAATGTGTTCATGAGACAACACCTGAAGCTTAATATACTATTTTATCCTGGTATTGGAATGTTAGTCTTGTGGGAGCCATAGACTTACCATCCACTTTCTCTTCTGTCTTCTGGGTGAGGGGCTGTATCTCAGCCCCTTCTGGCTTCTGTGCTGTATCTCAGGTATCTCTGCTAGTACAGAGTGGCCTCACTCCCTGCCAGGGAGAAGGTTTCAGTATAAACTGGCCCTATGTGTGGTTTGATCCCTGGAGGACTTCCTCACATCTTCAAAGGATCAGAGCAAAAAATATCAAAACACTGGCCCACAGCTTATTATTCACAGTCTGCCCTCTTTAACAACCCCCCTGGAAAGAACAGTCTCTGCTTTTGTATGTGCCCCCAAAATTCACAGCCTCCCACAGTGCTTGATTATTGCAGTGTTCTCAGAGGTAGTTCCATGGCCTGGAGATACCACTGCCTTTTGTGACTGTAAAACCCCAAGCAGTCACAGGCTCTTGGGAGCACCTGAAGCTCCTGGATCATGTCTGGATACCTCCCTAAAGTCCTTTCTGGCCAGCTACCATCCTGAGAGTTTTTGCCCAGTCTGGGTGCAGCTCTTTCACCCAATCATTTACAGGCTGCTCAGGAAATTGATGAAGTTTATGGTGAGCTGAGCTAAGAGTACCTCCTGGGCTTGTGAATGGTTTCCTGGATCCACTGCTTGGACACTCTTCCAGTTTGAGCACTCCTGTTTACTCTGTGATTCCTCAGATTCAGAGACCACAATGCCCCACTTAAAATTCTGCTGTTTCATTTCTGGAGCCCCTTTCAGAGATGCATATATCTCCTTAGCATCAATTTCAAAGGTTTCCAATTTTGTGTTCTGGTGTTAATGTCATTTTCCTGCAACCAACTTATACAGGTTCCCTTTCCCCTCCGTTTCTTTGGATATCTCCCTGCAAATTCATGACTCCACATAACCTACCTTCTAAAAAACAGTTGCTTTTCAGCATGTAGGGATCCAAACATATATTCTTACATCTCAGGCTCATTTTGGGGAGTTCAAAATTTATCCAGCTAAATTCAGGGAACCAGTTGAAACGGTCCCCTACTCCTCCAGCATCTTACCTCCTCCTGGATATTATTTTACATCAACTGTTATTTGTGAGATCAATTAAGAAGCAAAAGATAATATTTCATTTCAACTTGATTTATACCTTTTCTAACATTCTTCCCATCTTTATTAATTTTCATGCTTTCACCTATGGAATTTATCTCCTTTCTGGAATTTTTTTAACCATTTCTTGCAAGAAACTCTCAATGTTTCCTTGTCTCTGAACATCTTTTGAGGACAAGCCTCTTAGAAAAATAATGTTCTGGGAGAATTTTTAAGTGATTACTTTTCTCCTCTTTCTGCCACTTACTTGGAGAGATTTTTCTCCAAACTTCACTATGGGAATCTAGAAGATCTCCTGGCAGTAAAATTCCCAAAGTGGGTATCTACCCCTAAGAAAGACTCCTTCTTAAGTTTTTAACTTTCAAGATTATGCATCCAAAGAATCCAGCATTAATCTATCACAGCTTAAGTTTTTCTCCTTAGTGCTTTGTGTGGGGGGGGTTCCAAATACATGGTAAACTGTGATTCTCTGTATCTGTCTTCTGGTCTCTCTAATTTGGGGACGACTATTTTCCCAGTGATATCAACTTTCTGATGAACCTAAAAAGAGTTATTTGTTTTCATTTCCTTCATTTTTTTTTTCTTTTTTCTTGATATGAGGATGGGAGTGTGGCATTCCAAGCTCCTTATGTGCCAGATTAGAAATCAGAATATACTATCCATATATTTATTTATTTTAAATATCAGTGTGGCTTAAGACATTAGAAATGAATGAACATACTAAATAAAATATTCAGGTAATAATTCATGAGTGTCTTCTAATTTCTAAAAGCCATCAACAGGAAACCTTTTTTGGAAATTAGAAAACACTTTTTTTTTTAACACATGATTATACTGATCCTTAGTATGTTTATACCTGCCCACATTAATATGTGTGATTTTCCTATGAAATCTGATATTATGCCTTCCAGTTCTCTATCCTAAACAGTCATGTATTTAATTTCAATGAACTTATATTTTCTTTTTTATTTACTTAAATTCAATTAGCCAATATGTAGTACACCATTAGTTTCAGAGGTAGTATTCAATGATTCATAATTTGCATATAAAACCCAGTGCTCAAAACATCATGTGCCCTCCTTAATGCCTATCCCCCAGTTACACAATCCTCCCATCCCCCTCCCATTTGCTACACTGTTCGTGTCTCAGAGTCAAGAGTCTCTCATGGTTTATCTCCCTCTATGATTTCTTCCCATTTAGTTTCACTCCATTCCCCCATAATCCTTGCACTATTTCCTTTCTTCCACATATGAGTGAAATCATATGATAATTGACATTTTTTGCTTATTTCACTTAGGATTGTACCTTACTCTTCCACCCATGTCGATGCAAATGGTAGGTATTCATCCTTTTTGATGGCTGAGCAATATAGCACTGCGTGTATAAAATCATCTTCTTTATTGATCTGTTGAAGGACATCTTGGCTCCCACAGTTATGCTACTGTGGAAATCCCTGCTATTAATATTGGGGAAGAGGTTCCCTTTCTTTTCACTGCATCTTTATCTTGAGGGTAAATACTCAGCAGTGCAATTACTGGGCCACAGGGTAGCTCTATTTTTAACTTCTTGAGGAACTTCCATACTATTTTTCTGAGTGTTTGTACCAGCTGACATTCCCACCAACAGTGTAAGAGGGTCCCCTTTTTTCCAAATCCTTGCGAACATTTGTTGAGTCTCCTCCTGTTAATTTTGACAATTCTAACTGGTATAAAGTAGTATCTCATTGTAGTTTTGATTTTTATTTTTATGATGACAAGTGATATGGAGCATTTTTTCATGTGTCTATTGGCAATTATATATTTTCTTATTTTATTGATAACTTTTATTTTGTTCTTAGTGTGTTAAATAATTCAATTTAAAAAACAATGTATTATTTCACATATATTACACTGTATCTAATATATTACACTGTATATATACATATATATATATTATACATATATTACACTGTATCTAATCCTGGAAAATTGTCTTCTGTATTTAAATTCAACATATTATCATTATATAATTAACATATTATTAAGTATGTTAAATAATATATAACAATTAACATATTAACATTTGGTATTATTGATTTTCCTATGACCTTGATTTTCTTTTTCTTTTTTTAAAAGATTTTATTTATTTATTTGACAGAGAAATCACGAATAGGCAGAGAGAGAGGAAGAAGCAGGTTCCCCGCTGAGCAGAGAGCCTGATGGACTCGATCCCAGAACCCTGAGGTCATGACCTGAGTCAAAAGCAAAGGCTTAACCCACTGAGACACCCAGGTGCCCCAACCTTTACTTTCTTAATTGTACATTTTTTAAAGATTCGTTACCCCTTTTTGTCACATTTGCATCCACCTTTCATTTTGACCCCATTCCGAGTCCCTAACTTTTGTGAACCAATTAATCTATTGTAATTTTGGACTTTAAAGAAAATTTTATGAACAAACTCATGTAGTAGGTAATCTTTGTCATTGCTTTCTTCACATTGTAATTACACTGAGATCCATAGAAGTTTGTTTGTGTACTAAGGATTTCTTTTTTATTCATAAACAGTATACCATATTACAGATGTGCCACAATTTAATTACTCACCCACTGGAGGACATTTAGATTACTTCAAAATTCTGACTATTGAAAATTAAGGCATTATAAATACATATTTATTGTGAATACACACTCTGAATATTGTCAACAATTGCAATTTTAGTGTCATGTGGCGTTCAGATATTTATGTTTATTAGAAAATACAAAGTTTTTATGAGATCTGTGACATTTTACTTTTTTTTGTAGATTTTATTTATTTATTTGACAGACAGATCACAAATAGTCAGAGAGGCAGGCAGAGAGAGAGGAAGGGAAGCAGGTTCCGTGCTGAGCAGAGAGCCCGATGTGGGGCTCGATCCAAGTACCCTGGGATCATGACCTGTACGAAGGCAGAGGCTTTAACCCACTGAGCCACTCAGGTGCCCCACATTTTACATTTTTAATAGCAATGTGTGATTGATCCAATTTACCTGTGTCTTTCCCAGCATTAGCATTGTCACTTAGGGAAAAAAAAAAAGATTTTTTTTTATAGTAGATGTTTATTGATATTTCATAATGTTTCTATTTCATGTTTTCTTTATGGCATATAAGTATTTTTAATAACTATGTATACTCTATGGCTTCCATAGAGTAATATCAACAATGTCTGTTATGTTGTTTGTCCCATTTTTAATAACTAATGTATTTGTTTTTATTGGTACTATTGATTTTTGATATTTGTTTATATATTATAGCTAAAATATTCAGCACAGCTGCTGACATGCTTGCTCCAAAAATGTAGGATCAGGGAAGGAGATGACTCCTTCTACTAAAACAATTCATTGTTTCACACCATACATTGAATTTTTGGTGTTTCATACCAAACAATGAATTACCTCTTTTTTTTAAGATTTTATTTATTTATTTGACAGACAGAGATCACAAGTAGGCAGAGAGGCAGGCAGAGAGAGAGGAGGAAACAGGCTCCCTGCTGAGCAGAGAACCCAATGTGGAGCTCAATCCCAGGACCCTAGGATCATGACCTGAGCCGAAGGCAGAGACCCCAACCCACCGAGCCACCCAGGCGCTCCTGAATTATCTCTTTAAGTTGACTTCTTTTATATAGTAAAAACAAAATAGAAGTTATCAATAAAATAAGAAAACCTCTCTGACCAAAGTTGTTCTCCATAAGATAGTTCATGATATCTTTTAACAGAGCAGGAAGGTGTCTGCGGTGTAGTCAAAAGCCCTGGTGCACCTGAATTAACACATCTGGGAAAGATGAAATTCAGTTACATAAGATCACTGGGCAAAACACTTGGCTCGAATAGGCAACAGTTTGAGAGGGTGCCTTCCATGACTCATTGTATTTTGATCAGCTTTTGTCTTTGTAACCATAGCTCTGAAGTGTAGTCAACATTTATAATCTTGTAAATAACAATAATAATGACAATAATAATAAAATCCTTGTTATGCTGTATTCTCTAAAAAACTTTAAATGCATGCCAATTGATGCTAACCACCAAATAAATGTCTCCCTAGAAGTGTGATATAGGAAAAGCTCAGAAGAGAATGAATTCCTCAGAAAATGTGAACCTGAGGTTCTGACCTGGGAATACCACAGAGATTCAACAAAAAATGTCATGACCTGTGAATACCAACAAAATCATCAAAAACTGTGAGAACTTTGGAGCAATACCTGGAAGAAGCACTTGGGCATTGATCGTTCTGTCAGTTAAGTTGACAGTCTTATTTAAAGATGGGATTGGGAGGGAGACAAACCATAAGTGACTCTTAATCTCACAAAACAAACTGAGAATTGCTGGGGGGAGGGGGATTGGGAGAAAGGGGGTGGGGTTATGAACATTGGGGAGCGTATGTGCTTTGGTAAGTGCTGTGAAGTGTGTAAACCTGGCAATTCACATACCTGTATCCCTGAGGATAAAAATATATTATATGTTTATAAAAAAATTAAAAATTAAAATTTTAAAAAAATACAATAAAAGGAAACAGTAGGCACCAAATGGAGTCACTTGTGCTAATTCCCATATCAACAAAGCAAGACTTAATACATAACTAGGTTGTAGGAATGCAATCTTAAACCAGTCAGTGTGGGATTCTCTGATTATCAGTATCGATGTCAGCCACCTGATAGATTAATTCTATTTCCCTAAAGGATGATGAGGTAATCTGCTTTGTCCCTATTTCTTTCCCCTTCTACACAAAATGTCTCCCATTTTGCACAGCTTTTTGGAACTCTTTTTATTTTCTAGATGAGGTACTTCCCAATTAATTCATACATAATTGAATAAACTCAATTTGCTCATTAGGTTGAATTCTGTTTCTGATTATACAAACTAGGACTCAACATCACAACAAGAGGGGAAAAATCACCACTGAAATTAAAAAAGAAATATATTTAAAACAACAACAACAACAACAAAAAAAAACAATGGCCTACAAAATCTTCAGAGACAAAGAAGACTCATATATGACGTACGTATACCATGAATAACACCTGATATGTACCTGAGAATTAACTATGTGAAGAACCCCCAGAACAAGAACATAAAAATGTGTTATTTCCTAACCTAAGACTATCAGATCAAGTTTACCTCAAACTCATATACATGACTGTGAGGAAGTATTAAAAGGAGACAGGATTGAGAATTAAGTCCAGGTAGGAATTAAGCATGTGACTGATGATGCAGAATTGAACCTGAGTGAAACATATATAAAAACATAGATATATAATAGTCAGTAACCTACTATCCTGTATATAAGGCTTATGATGCCAAAGTCATGTGGTCTTTAAGAATTTGGCTACAAAAATTTCTGGGAGACAATGAAGAGTCAGAGACCCCACTGCCTAGTGTAGATGTACCATGGATGTAGCAAACTAGTTAAAATCACCAGAAGGGTACAATCAAGGACCATGGACAAAAATGGATCAGATTTGACACAAAGACCAGAATCTGCAGACAGAGCAAGATACCACATCTGGACCTGAGAAGGACCACAGATTATCCGGATATCATGTGCTTTTGTCAGGAGGCAGTGACTAAGTGGAATATTGTGATATTTTTCTTAGTTAGTAGATAAACCCAATTTCATGGGTAGGAAGAAGTTTATATATACATAATTGGTGGTCAGAATGACTCAATATCACATATTGAAACATAAAAATTAAATATGTGAAATAAAACAAAAAATAATTGTACAGTAAAAACAAAAAGATATACAAGAGAAAAACTAAGTTTATTGACCTGGAAACAAGGAATATATCCAGGGAAAAATGAGTAATTCCCAAAATGTCCCAGAATTCAGGTCTAAGTAACCACTTTTGAAAAAGACAATCAATAAAAAGGTGTGGGGAAATAAGATCTAAGGAGGTAAACAGAGAATGTATAGTAAATCGATGTAAGATTTATTATATAGATGTCAGTTCATATTTATTCCACCAAGAGTCTCTTGTGTAGTTATTTTGCCCTGACTGGCATGGAGGAGACACCCATACAAATGAAGTTGCCTTTGTAAATGCAAATTTAGGGACCCCTGGGTGGCTCAGTGAGTTAAGCCTCTGCCTTCAGCTTAGGTCATGATCCCATGGTCCTGGGATCAAGCTCCGCATCAGGCTCTCTGCTCAGCGGGGAGCCTGATTACCCCTCTGTCTCTGCCTGCCTCTCTGCCTACTTGTGATCCCTGTCTGTCAAATAAATAAATAAAAACTGTAAAGTATACACACACACACACACACACACACACACACATATATATGCAAATTAATCTTAAAGATGGTAACTTCTACTCTTTTTTCGGATCTTCTCTTGTCTCTGCTTTTTTCTCAAAATAATCAGCTCCAAATACTTTGCAAAAAGGTGTATTTTTTCAGTTACATTTATAGGTTAAACTGCTTTGTTAATTTTGCAATGTCTGGTTTCACTGGTTTTATTCCATACTTGTAAGACTCATGCTTGTTTCCATCCTTCATTTTTATTGATATATGCCTTATATAACCTTCTTGCAATCTGTTTACTTATTTGGAATCTATTATATCTAATACTGAAATGGAGATTGATGTACAAATATATTGGTATCTTTTCACAAGAGCTCTGGTTTTTTACACCCATAGGTAGAATTGTTGGGTTATAGCACAAGTGTTATTTTCTAGTTTTATACATACCAAATTTCTTCCCAAATTCGTAAAGTATACACTGTATGTGAGACATCTGTGAGAACTCACAATGACCAATTTTACTATTCAGGTTTGAGTGTGTATCTTTCTGTTTTATATTTTTTTAAAGTTTACAAATTTTAGTACAGATATTAGTATTACATGGTGATATTCCTTTACACTTATCTAATTATTAATACAATACTAATATTCTATTTTGTATGAAACTATCTCATTTTACCTATCCATTGTAATGTGAATGGGCATTTTTTTTGTATTTTTCTTCAATTTTTTCTTTTTTCACTTTGAATACTATTTCTTTGAACATTCTTTACCTATATGTGAGTGTACATATATATGTACACTCATATATATACATACATATATATATATATGTATATATATACACTCACACACATTTCTTCTCTCATAAAATTTTGGGTAAAATTGCTGGCTGTCAGGGTATTAATACATTCAAATTTAGTAAATAGTTTAGAAAACATTTGTGTCAATTCATATTCCTAGAATTAGTGTACACGACATCCAACTTCTCCATATCACTTTTCAATGCTTAATGCTGACTTTTTTTTTATTTTAACCATTCTATTAGATTATGTGATAAAATTCATTTTTTCTTTCAATTTCCATTTCCTTGATTAGTAAACATATATATTTATATAGATAAGATGGTGACATAGTAGGCTCATCTCCCTTCAACATAACTATATAACTATTCAATCATGAAACCCCATTCTTGTGTGCTCAGCTGCTACGGCTTTTGTTAGACAATTGTGCCTAAGAACTAGTGCAGTGGTCCCAAAGCCTAGATGACCAGCATAATCCCCTCATGCACCATTTCTACTTACATTAGTGTTCTGCAAAGCTCTGTTCTATGGGAAATAGCATCAGGTCTTATTTAACAAGCAGACCAGAGCACACCTAATTGAAACTCACTATACTCTGGACAATGTCCAAACACTTCCCACTTCAGAAAGAGAACACCTAGAGATGACTGACCTGAGGGGACAGAGCAACCAGAACACAACAGCAGAGGGAAAATGGCACATACCAGAGACACTACCAGAAACACTAGGCCTAGAAAATTATATGACATCTTCCTCATAAATCCATTATTCTCAGGAGCAGAAAATATAATACACCTCCTTACCACACAGAAGAAAACAAAGACCTAGACAAACACCAAATTGGAGGAATATATTCCAAAATAAAGAATAAGAAAGTTTTCATGACCAGGAATCTAATCTAATCAAAACAGATATATGTAATATGTGGATTCCAGCTTTAAAGCAATATTCACAAAGATACTCCCTGGATTGAGAAAACCATAGAGGACATCAGGGAGACTGTTATCAGAGACACAAGACATAAAAAACAATAAAGCTAAGTATATAAATCTTACACTTGGGGTTCTTTTTTTTATCAAGAATTTAAAAATATCTTTTATTCTTTTTTTTTAATTTTTTATTTTTTATAAACATATATTTTTATCCCCAGGCGTACCGGTCTCACTTGGGGTTCTTTTTGAGAAGATTCTTCCTTTATTTGCATATATATTTTTTCTCTTGTCATATACTTTTATCAGTCTTTTTGTTTGTCTGTTTTTGTTTGTCTACTTGAAAAATTGTACCTTGGGGCCCATTGGAGCTGAACCTTCTCTTTCATCTTCCTTTTCTTTCCTGTCTTTCTCTCTCTCTCGCTCTCTATCTCTTTTTTCTTTTCTTCTGTCCCTCATTTGGGTGGGGAATCCTGATTACTCAGAAGTGTTCCAGGGGGCACCTTGACTGCACCATGATCGATACATCCAGCTACATCCCTTCAGTCACTATCACCAAAATGACTAGGAGGAGGAATGCCCAGGGAGGGAAAATACAGAGGACGGACCTTCTGCAACAGAGCTAATGGCTATTAACATAGACAATATGTCGGAAAGAGAATTCAGGCTAACAATTATCCAGGTAATAGCTAGGTTGGAGAAAGTCATGGATGACCAAATGGAATTGATTAGGGCCGAGCTGAAAGCGATGAGAGATGATGTTCACAATGTGAGGGCAGAATTGAAAGCTACCAGGGCTGAGGTTCACAATGCTCTCAATGAGTTCCAATCTAATCTAAACTCTCTCAAAGCTAGGGTAACTGAGACAGAAGATAGAATTACTGATCTGGAGGACAAACAAATAGAGAGAAAGGAACACGAGGAAGCCTGGAACAAACAGCTTAGAAACCACGAAAACAGAATCAGGGAAATAAATGATGCCATGAAATGTTCCAACGTCAGAATTATTGGAATCACTGAAGAGGAAGAGAAAGAAAGAAATCTAGAAGATATAGTGGAACAAGTTCTTCATGAAAATTTTCCCAATCTTGAAAATGAAACCAGCATTCATGTGCTAGTCTCCAACCAAGATTATACATTCCAAAAAAACATCAGGACACCTGATAGTCAAATTGAGGAATCATAATTGTAGGTATAATCTCCTGAAAGCTGCTATGACAAAGAGGCTCCTCACTTACAGAGGAAAGCCCATCAGAATAACGTCAGAACTGTCCACAGAGACCTGGCAAGCCAGAAATGGCTGGCAAGATATATTCAGGGCACTGACTGAGAAGAACATGCAGCCAAGAATAGTTTATCCAGCAAGACTGACATTCAAAATGGATGGAGAGATAAAGAGTTTCCAAGACCGGCAAGGCTTAAAAGACTATGCAACCACCAAGCCAACACTATAGGAAATATTAAGGGGGGTTCTATACAAGAGGAAAAATCCTAAGAAAAGCATTGAACAGAAATATAGAGACAGTCTACAGAAATAAAGACTTCAGAGGTAACACGATGTCAATAAAAACGTATCTATCAATAATCACTTTCAACATGAATGGCCTAAATGCGCCCATAAAATGGCAAAAGGTTGCAAATTGGATAAAATGACAGGACCCATCCATATGTTGTCTAAAAGAGACCCATTTTGAACCCAAAGATACACCCAGACTGAAAGTGAAGGGATGGAGAAGCATCTTTCATGCCAATGGACCAGAAAAGAAGGCTGATGTAGGGATTCTCATATCAGATAAATTAGACTTTAAACTAAAGACTGTAGGCAGAGATTCAGAAGGACACTACATAATCCTAAAAGGGACTATCCACCAAGATGATCTAACAATTGTGAATATCTATGCTCCCAATATGGGCGCAGCCAATTACATGAGAAAAATGTTAATCAAGATAAAGAGTCATATTGATATAAATACACTAATCATGGGAGATCTTAACACGCCTCTCTCAGAAATAGACAGATCATCAAAGTAGAAAATCAATAAAGAAATAAGAGCATTGAATGACACATTGGACCAGATGGACCTAATAGATATATACAGAACATTCCACCCTAAAACTACAGAATACTCATTCTTCTCAAGCGCACATGGAAGCTTTTCAAAAATAGACCAGATACTGGGTCACAAATCAGGACTCAACCAATACCAAAAGACTGAGATTATTCCCTCCATATTCTCAGATCACAGTGCTTTGAAACTAGAGCTTAATCACAAGGGTAAGTTCAGAAGGAACTCAAACACCTGGAAGCTAAATGCCACCTTGCTTAAGAATACTTGGATCAACTAGGAGATCAAAAAAGAACTTAAACAATTCATGGAAGCCAATGAGAATGAAGACATTTCGGTCCAAAACCTATAGGATACAGCAAAGGCGGTCCTAAGGGGGAAATACGTAGCCATCCAAGCCTCCCTCAAAAAAAAAAAATTTTTTTTGAAAAATCAAGAACACACCAGCTGTCTCTACACCTTAAATAACTGGAGAATCAACAACAAATCAAACCAACTCCACACATAAGAAGGGAAATCATCAAGATTAGAGCTGAGGTCAATGAGGTAGAAACCAGAGATACGGTAGAATGTATCAATGAAACTAGAAGCTGGTTTTTTGAAAAAGTCAATAAGATCTATAAACCATTGGCCACACTAATCCAAAAGAAAAGAGAGAAAGCCCAAATTCATAAAATTATGAATGGAAAGGGAGAGATCATAACGAACATCAAGGAAGTCGAAACAATCTTCAGAAGTTATTATCAACAGTTATATGCCAATAAGCTTAGCAACCTAGATGAAATGGATACATTCCTGGAAAACTATAAACTACCAAAATTGAACTAGGAAGAAATCAACAACCTGAACAGACCAATATCTAATAATGAGATTGAAGCAGTGTTCAAAAACCTCCCAAAAAACAAGAACCCAGGACCTGACGGATTCCCTGGGGAATTCTACCAAACTTTCAAAGAAGAAATAACACCTATTCTCCTGAAGCTGTTTCAAAAAATTGAAGCAGAAGGAAAACTTCCAGACTCTTTCTATGAAGCCAGCATTACCCTGATCCCCAAACCAGGCAAAGACCCTACCAAAAAGGAGAATTTTAGACCAATATCACTGATGAATATGGATGCTAAGATTCTCAACAAGGTCCTAGCCAACAGGATCCAACAGCACATTAAAAAGATTATCCACCATGATCAGGTGGGATTCATCCCTGGGCAACGAGGATGGTTCAACATTCATAATCAATCAATGTGTTACAACAAATTAATATGAGAAGAGAGAAGAACCACATGGTCCTCTCAATTGATGCAGAAAAAGCATTTGAAAAAATCCAGCATCCGTTCCTGATTAAAATGCTTCAAAGTATAGGGATAGAGGGAACATTCCTGAACCTCATCAAATCTATCTATGAAAGACCCACAGCAAATATGGGATAAAGCTTGCAGCCTTCCCTTTGAGATCAGGAACAAGACAAGGATGCCCACTCTCACCACTCTTGTTCAACATAGTATTAGAAGTCCTAGCAACAGCAATCAGACAACAAAGAGAAATAAAAGGTATCCGAATTGGTTATTAAGAAGTCAAACTCTCTCTCTTCGCAGATGACATGATTCTTTATATGGAAAACCAATACCTTTTTTGATTTTAGATTGGTTAGACTTTAATTCTTTTATTTCTCCAGAAAGACCTTTTATTTTTCCAGACAGGGTTTCTCTAATATCTTCCATGCTTTTTTCGAGCCCAGCTAGCATCTTCAGACATATTACCAATGTCCATATTAATTAAGTCCCTAGGCTTCAGTACTGTCTCTTGTTCTTTTCTTTTCTTTTTTGTCATGAGTTTTTCTGCCTTGTCATTTTATCCAGATAAGAATATCTGAAGGAGAGAATAAAATATGAAAAGGGTGGCAAAGACGCCAGAAAAATGTGCTTTAACCAAATCACAAGAGACCCCAAATCATGGGGGGAAGATAGGGGGTAAAAAGTAGTTCAGGAAAAAAAAAAAAAAAACAAGTTCATTAAAAAAAAATAAAGAAAAAATATAAAAAAGAAAAAAATATATTAGAACAGGGTTAGCCACTTAATTTGGGGAGTATTTTTGTCTCTTAGAAGAAACAACCTCCCAAAATTTTAAAGAATGAAAAACATGTATGAGGGTAAACATAACGAAGGATTGGAATATCACTATAAAGGTGAACATTTTTTTAGAAAAATTCTCAAAAATGAGTTGATAAGTTGGTTGGGAGAATGAAGAATAAGAAAGTGGGAAGAATTTGGTCAGGCTGGAGTCTAGAAGAAAGCCCTGTGCTAGATTTAGGGTATATTTTAATATTAGAAGTTGTATCCCAAAATTTTGGAATAAAAAACCCAATGTGTATGCAAAAAATAAAGTTAGATACAATGAAGGATAAAATATGACTATAATAATAAATGTTCAAAAAAGATATTTTGTAAGATATTGTTAAGGTAAACTAGTTATAAATGTTAAAGTGGGCAAGAGTAAAATTTTTAAAAAATAGCATAAGAAAAAAATAAAATAAAATAATTTAACTAACTTTGCGAGAGTAAAGAATTATGGGGATAAGTCATGAATTCCATGCTTTGCTTTTTTCTCCTCTGGAATTCGGATGTTCTCCTTGGTAAGTGAACTTGGTCTTGGATGGATTTATTGTTGATCCTCTGGGGGAGGGGTCTCTTTTAGTGTTTCTCAAGTGTCTTTTCCCAAGGCAGAATTAAACCGCCCTTACCAGGGGCTGGGCTAAGAGTTTTCTAGGGTTGCTTTCATGAGCTTTTGTTTCCTGAATGCTCTCCTTAGAGTTCTAGATAATGGGAATGAAAATGGTAGCCTCCCAATCTCCAGTTTGGAAGAGCTGAGAGCTCAGAGCCCCACTCCTCAGTGCGCCCTCGGAGAAAAACACTCAATCACTCCTTCTCCCTGGCCTCTGGCTGCATTCCAAGCTCACTGAGCTGTGATCAAGCATCTCTGTCTCTGGCACACAGACCCACCTGGAGTATCTAAACCCTGCAGATTCCTGCACTTTTCTGGTGTGGGGTCTTCCCAGATCATGTGGGGTCCCTTCTCAAAGTTCCGTGGTCTAACTGTGCCATGAATCATAATTTAACCCAGAGTTGAGAGCTCACTTCTCAGTGCCATCTCTGTAGCTGGCTTCCCCACTCTAATACCTGCCAGCTCTGTGACACTCAGACACCCCTGATCCATCTGTGACCCTGAGGTACCTGATATCACACTGTCCCCACATTGGCTTCACCATGGCATAGCCTCTGGAGCTATGTCCCTCAGTGGAGAAGACTTAAAGGTTCTGATTTTATGCTCCATTGCTCCACCACTTGCCAGGAGCCAGCCCCTCCCTCTGCAGTCTATCTTCCTGTCGCTTTGGATTCACTTCTTTGCCAGCCCTACCTTTCAGAAAGTGGTCGATTTTCTGTTTCTAGAATTGCTGCTCTTGTTCTCTTCAATCTCCTGTTGGCTTTGTAGGTGTTTGGAATGGTATGATAAACTATCTAGCTGATCTCCTGCTACCTGATATCATCTCAGCCTGCTATTTTTCTGCCATCTTGACTCCTCTCCTCTCCATATTTTTCTTAAATATCAAGATCTTCTTCTTTCCTGGCTGAATAAAATTTCAAATATGTCTGTATAATATTGTATATATATTCCATATATATGCATATACATAAAGTGAATATTTTGCAGAGAATTTAAATATTGCACATTTCAATTAATTTCCTGAATGCTGCCTACATAGAGAAAAATGCTTTTCTCATCCATAGTATTGGCCACATGCTTCTCAGGGATTTTTTCTTCCTCAACTTATTTTTTTTTTTTTACAATTTTATCAAATTCCAGTTTTCAAACTCACTTAGTTGCATTGAGAATACTAATGTTTTGCTATTTCTCAACTCTTCCTCTTTTTTTTTTCTTTTTGTGATTGCTCTTTTACTATCCATGAATATGAATGGCAAATTCAATGAAGTATAATTTCTTGCAAGACTTTCTCTGGACTTCTTAATAAGGCTGAACATATTTTCATATATATCTTATTAATAAGATATAGATATATATGAAAATATATACCTATATCTATTTATATATCTATATCTATCTATAGATATCTATCTATCTATATCTATCTATATATTAATAGTATCTATATCTATATCTTAATAATATATTTTTATTGTATTAATAATATGTTTTATTTATATATTATATATGAAATATATTTTTTCATATATATCTTCTCTTGGAAAAATGGACTGAGAAACAAGCATGATTTTCTTGGGTACCATCACTTAAGTTATGTATGAAACCCATTAACTTATAGTGATCAGTAACAGATAGTCCTGGGGGTCATTTCTTGCACCTCACATCCTTTCTCATGAGCTATTCTCAAATCCTACTGGCCCTTTGTAATTAGGGAAATGCTAGACAGTGTCCAGTGTACTTTGTTGTTCTATTTGAAGCCATGCAGAATACATTTGTATGTTTTAAATTCTATAATTTAAATTTTGAGACCATATACACTTTTGGCAGTGTCAGAAAATATGGATCTAATAAACTTTTCATATTAAATGTATAACACTTATTATGTTTTCCATGAATTTAAAATGTTCAGATTTTGTTTGGAAGTATCTTTTAAAAATATATACCTTAACATAGTAATAACACAAAATCTCACTCCTCCAAAGAGCACATTAAAAATTAAATGTACAGGGGCACCTGGGTGGCTCAGTAGGTTAAAGCCCCTGCCTTCAGCTCAGGTCATGATCCAAGGTCCTGGGATTGAGTCCCACATTGGGCTCTCTACTCAGCAGGAAACCTGCTTCCCCTCCTTCTCTGCCTGCCTCCCTGCCTACTTGTGATCTCTGACAAATAAACTAAATCTTAAATAAATTAAATTTACAATGGAATATTACTCAACCATTAGAAAGGATGAATACCCAGCTTTTGCATCAACTTGCATAGGACTGGAGGGGATTATGCTAAGTGAAATAAGTCAAAGAGACAGTCAATTATCATGTAGTTTCATTTACTTGTGGAACATTAGCAATAGCATGAAGGATATTAGGAGAAGGGAAAAATGGAGGGGGAGAAATCAGAGTGGGAGATTAACCATGAGAGACTATAGACTTTGGAAAACAGAGAGTTTTAGAAGGGAGGGAGATGGTGGGATGGGTGAGCCTGGTGATTGGTATTAAGGAGGGAACAGATTGCATGGAGCACTGGGTATTATATGCAAATGATGAATTATGGAACACTGTATCAAAAACTAATGATATACTGTATTGTGACTATCAGAATACAGTAAAAAAAAAACTAAAATATTTAAGTGTATTACAAAATAGACTTGTATATGTATTATAATTGAAAATTTGTTTATAATAGTAAAAACCTGGAAACAATAAATTTCATCAGTAGAAAAATTGATATCTAAAAAAGCACAAAAAATTCATACATAAAATAATCCCAGAATTAAATGAAAAATGTAAAATGAGGCTGTAAGTTATTTGATTTAAAAAAAATCTTAAAAAAACAGAATATTAAGCCTAATAGAAAATTATGCACAAAATCCTAGGTGGTGAATTGTGTTTCTCCAAAACCTTTATGTTGAAGTTTTACACCCAGTGCAGCTGTATATGGATATAGAATTTTTATGGTAATAATTAAAAGTAAAGGAGATCACACAGGTAACACAATTATCTGATAAGATTAGGATTTTGTTTTAAGAAGAGATCCAAGAATGGTCTCTCTTTCTCTCTCTCTCTCTCTCTACCAATCAAGGACACAGTGAGAATGCAGGGAAATTTAGCCAAGCTAAGTGCTTTTACCAGAGACTGTCATTTTTGAAACCCTGTTCTTAGACTTCCATGCTCTATATCTGTAAGAAAATAAATTATGTTGCTTATTCTACTCAGTCAATAACATTTTGTTATGAAAATCTAAGCTGGCTAAGACACACCACTAGTATATGCACAAGCACATTTTTATGGAAAAAAATATTTTAGTAAAATGATGCATAAAATAAAGCTATAATCTAGAAATTTCAAATAAATGGCTTTGGGAATGAAGGATACCTATACCTTTGAAGCAAAGATTTTCTTAAAAGTTGATTGGTGAGGGGCAGCTAGGTGGCTTAGTCAGTTGAGGGTGCCTTCAGTTCAGGTCAAGATCCTGGAGTCCAAAGATCAAGCTCTGTATCATGCTCCTCCCTGCTATGCAGAGTCTGCTTTTCCCTCTCCCCCGCTCCTTCTCTTGCTCTCTCCCTCTCAAATAAATAAATAAAATATTTTTTTAAAGTTAACTGGTGAGCATATGTGCTCCTTAACACTTCACTTTCTATGTATTGTAGACTTAATAAACATTACAAAAGAAATCCAAATTCAGAAATGAAAAATCATTATAGTTCTTTTAGTTTTTTAAATAGGTATAACTTATGAGTATCCTAAAGTAGTTCAAAATCATGCAATTCATCAAAATTTTCTGACATAAATTTGGTCTCTATTATTCTATCCACAAGCAAAACAAAATATGAAAAATGAAATATTTAGATATTAAAGTATTTATATCAATTACTTATCTAATATTTGGAGAACTATCTGTGCTGGAATAACAACAAATATCATTAACACAGTTTCTCTAATGCTTTTTCTCTCTCTTTTTATATTATGTTTGTCACCATACAGTACATTAGTTTTTGATGTAGTGTTCCATGATTCATTGTTTGCATATAATACCCAGAGCTCCATAAAATCTGTGCCCTTAAAACCCATCACTGGCATAAACTATTCCCCCACTCTTTTACCTCTAAAACCCACAGGTTGATTCCCAGAGTCCGTGGTCTCTCATTGTTTATCTTCCCCTCAAGACATGTCTCCAAAGGCAAGGGAACAAAAGTGAAAATGAACTTTTGGGACTTCATGAAGATTAAAAGCTTTTGTATGGCAAAGGAAACAGTAAAAAAAACAAAGAGGCAACCCATGGAATAGGAGAAGATATTTGCAAATAACAGTACAGATAAAGGGCTAATATCCAAGATCTATAAAGAACTTATCTAACTCAACAGCCAGAAAACCAAATAATCAAGTTAAAAAATGGACAGAATACTGTGGAAATAATGCCCTTCAACGGACGAGTGGATAAGGAAAATGTGGTCCATATACACTAAGGATTATTATGCCTCCATCAGAAAGGATGAATACCCAAATTTGTAGCAACATGGAAGGGACTGGAAGAGATTCTGCTGAGTGAAATAAGTCAAGCAGAGAGAGTCAATTATATGGTTTCACTTATTTCTGGAGCATAACAAATAGCATGGAGGATATGGGGAGTTAGAGAGAAGAAGGGAGTTGAGGGAAATTGGAAGGGGAGGTGAACCATGAGAGACTATGGACTCTGAAAAACATTCTTAGGGGGTTGTAGTGGTGGGGGGGTGGGAGGCTTGGGGAACCAGGTGGTCGGTATAAGAGGGCACGTATTGTGTGGAGCACTGGGTGTGGTACAAAAACAATGAATACTATTATGCTGAAAATAAATTTAAAAAATGATTTTAAAAATGGACAGAATACATGAACAAAAATAATATTTTCAAACACAAATTGTTCAACCTTATAATTAAAAAGCACAGTGCACAATAAAAATCAATATTCTTGGGGGAGGAGTCAAGATGGCGGAGAAGTAGCAAGCTGAGACTGCTTCAGCTAGCCGGAGATCAGCTAGATAGCTTATCTAAAGATTGCAAACACCTGAAAATCCATCGGCAGATTGAAGAGAAGAAGAACAGCAATTCTGGAAACAGAAAAACAACCACTTTCTGAAAGGTAGGACCGGCGGAGAAGTGAATCCAAAGCGACGGGAAGATAGACCCCGGGGGGAGGGGCCGGCTCCCGGCAAGCGGCGGAGCAACCGCGCACAAAATCAGGACTTTTAAAAGTCTGTTCCGCTGAGGGACATCGCTCCAGAGGCTAAACCGGGGCGAAGCCCACGCGGGGTCAGCGTGGCCTCAGGTCCCGCAGGGTCACAGAAGGATCGGGGGTGTCTGAGTGTCGCAGAGCTTGCGGGTATTGGAACGGGAAAGCCGGCTACAGAGACAGAGCCGACAGTAAGCTCGCAGCTCCGTGTTACCTTGAACCGGTCGCAGGCTCGGAGAGCTCGGAGCGCGGCCGGAGGTCAGGCAGATGGGAGTAACTGGGCGCTGTTCTCTGAGGGCGCACTGAGGAGTGGGGCCCTGGGCTCTCGGCTCCTCCGGGCCAGAGACCAGGAGGCCTCCATTTGTATTCCCGTCCTCTGGAACTCTACGGAAAGCGCTCAGGGAACAAAAGCTCCTGAAATCAAACCCGAGCGGATTACTCACCCCGGCCCCGGGTAAGGGCGGTGCAATCCCGCCTGGGGCAAAGACACTTGAGAATCACTACAACAGGCCCCTCCCCCAGAAGATCAACAAGAAATCCAGCCGAGACCAAGTTCACCTACCAAGGAGTGCGGTTTCAATACCAAGGAGAGCAGCAGAATTCCAGAGGAGGAGAAAGCCAAGCACGGAACTCATGGCTTTTTTCCTGTGATTTTTTTTCGTCTTGCAGTTAATTTAATTTTTTCTTTTTCATTTTTTTTTTTTCTCGCCTTCGGGTAAAATTTTTTTTTAACTGTTACCTTTTTCTTTTTTAACGATTTTTTACTAGTTTATCTAATATATTTATATATATATATTTTTTTTACATTTTTCTTAGGTATTTTCTTTTTTAAAAAATTCTTTTCTTTTCTTTTCTTTTTTTTTTTCTTTTTTCTTTCTTCCTTTTTGAACCTCTTTTTATCCCCTTTCTCCCCACTCACGATTTTGGATCTCTTCTAATTTGGTTAAAGCATATTTTCCTGGGTTTGTTGCCACCCTTTTAGTATTTTGCTTGCCCCTTCATTTACTCTTATCTGGACAAAATGACAAGACGTAAAAATTCAACACAAAAAAAAGAACAAGAGGCAGTAGCGAAGGCTAGGGACCTAATCAATACAGACATCGGTAATATGTCAGATCTAGAGTTCAGAATGACAATTCTCAAGGTTCTAGCCGGGCTCGAAAAAGGCATGGAAGATATTAGAGAAACTCTCTCGAGAGATATAAAAGCCCTTTCTGGAGAAATAAAAGAACTAAAATCTAACCAAGGTGAAATCAAAAAAGCTATTAATGAGGTGCAATCAAAAATGGAGGCTCTCACTGCTAGGATAAATGAGGCAGAAGAAAGAATTAGTGATATAGAAGACCAAATGACAGAGAATAAAGAAGCTGAGCAAAAGAGGGACAAACAGCTACTGGACCACGAGGGGAGAATTCGAGAGATAAGTGACACCATAAGACGAAACAACATTAGAATAATTGGGATTCCAGAAGAAGAAGAAAGTGAGAGGGGAGCAGAAGGTATACTGGAGAGAATTATTGGGGAGAATTTCCCCAATATGGCAAAGGGAACGAGCATCAAAATTCAGGAGGTTCAGAGAATGCCCCTCAAAATCAATAAGAATAGGCCCACACCCCGTCACCTAATAGTAAAATTTACAAGTCTCAATGACAAAGAGAAAATCCTGAAAGCAGCCCGGGAAAAGAAGTCTGTCACATACAATGGTAAAAATATTAGATTGGCAGCTGACTTATCCACAGAGACCTGGCAGGCCAGAAAGAGCTGGCATGATATTTTCAGAGCACTAAACGAGAAAAACATGCAGCCAAGAATACTATATCCAGCTAGGCTATCATTGAAAATAGAAGGAGAGATTAAAAGCTTCCAGGACAAACAACAACTGAAATAATTTGCAAATACCAAACCAGCTCTACAGGAAATATTGAAAGGGGTCCTCTAAGCAAAGAGAGAGCCTACAAGTGGTAGATCAGAAAGGAACAGAGACCATATACAGTAACAGTCACCTTACAGGCAATACAATGGCACTAAATTAATATCTCTCAATAGTTACCCTGAATGTGAATGGGCTAAATGCCCCTGTCAAAAGACACAGGGTATCAGAATGGATAAAAAAACAAAACCCATCTATATGTTGCCTCCAAGAAACACATTTTAAGCCCGAAGACACCTCCAGATTTAAAGTGAGGGGGTGGAAAAGAATTTACCATGTTAATGGACATCAGAAGAAAGCAGGAGTGGCAATCCTTATATCAGATCAATTAGATTTTAAGCCAAAGACTATAATAAGAGATGAGGAAGGACACTATATCATACTCAAAGGGTCTGTACAACAAGAAGATTTAACAATTTTAAATATCTATGCCCCCAATGTGGGAGCAGCCAACTATATAAACCAATTAATAACAAAATCAAAGAAACACATCAACAATAATACAATAATAGTAGGGGACTTTAACACTCCCCTCACTGAAATGGACAGGTCATCCAAGCAAAAGATCAGCAAGGAAATAAAGGCCTTAAACGACACACTGGACCAGATGGACATCACAGATATATTCAGAATATTTCATCCCAAAGCAACAGAATACACATTCTTCTCTAGTGCACATGGAACATTCTCCAGAATAGATCACATTCTCGGTCCTAAATCAGGACTCAACCGGTATCAAAAGATTGGGATCATTCCCTGCATATTTTCAGACCACAATGCTCTAAAGCTAGAACTCAACCACAAAAGGAAGTTTGGAATGAACCCAAATACATGGAGACTAAACAGTATCCTTCTAAAGAATGAATGGGTCAACCGGGAAATTAAAGAAGAATTGAAAAAAATCTTGGAAACAAATGATAATGAAAATACAACGGTTCAAAATCTGTGGGACACAACAAAGGCAGTCCTGAGAGGAAAATATATAGCGGTACAAGCCTTTCTCAAGAAACAAGAAAGGTCTCAGGTACACAACCTAACCCTACACCTAAAGGAGCTGGAGAAAGAACAAGAAAGAAACCCTAAGCCCAGCAGGAGAAGAGAAATCATAAAGATCAGAGCAGAAATCAATGAAATAGAAACCAAAAAAACAATAGAACAAATCAACGAAACTAGGAGCTGGTTCTTCGAAAGAATTAATAAAATTGATAAACCCCTGGCCCGACTTATCAAAAAGAAAAGAGAAAGGACCCAAATAAATAAAATCATGAATGAAAGAGGAGAGATCACAACTAACACCAAAGAAATACAAACTATTATAAGAACATACTATGAGCAACTCTACGGCAATAAATTTGACAATCTGGAAGAAATGGATGCATTCCTGGAAACATATAAACTACCACAACTGAACCAGGAAGAAATAGAAAGCCTGAACAGACCCATAACCAGTAAAGAGATTGAAACAGTCATTAAAAATCTCCAAACAAACAAAAGCCCAGGGCCAGACGGCTTCCCGGGGGAATTCTACCAAACATTTAAAGAACTAATTCCTTTTCTCCTAAAACTGTTCCAAAAAATAGAAATGGAAGGAAAACTTCCAAACTCATTTTATGAGGCCAGCATCACCTTGATCCCAAAACCAGACAAGGATCCCACCAAAAAAGAGAGCTATAGACCGATATCCTTGATGAACACAGATGCGAAAATACTCAACAAAATACTAGCCAATAGGATTCAACAGTACATTAAAAAGATTATTCACCACGACCAAGTGGGATTTATTCCAGGGCTGCAAGGTTGGTTCAACATCCGCAAATCAGTCAATGTGATACAACACATCAATAAAAGTAAGAACAAGAACCATATGATACTCTCAATAGATGCTGAAAAAGCATTTGACAAAGTACAACATCCCTTCCTGATCAAAACTCTTCAAAGTGTAGGGATAGAGGGCACATACCTCAATATCATCAAAGCCATCTATGAAAAACCCACCGCAAATATCATTCTCAATGGAGAAAAACTGAAAGCTTTTCCGCTAAGGTCAGGAACACGGCAGGGATGTCCATTATCACCACTGCTATTCAACCTCGTACTAGAGGTCCTAGCCTCAGCAATCAGACAACAAAAGGAAATTAAAGGCATCCAAATCGGCATAGAAGAAGTCAAATTATCACTCTTCGCAGATGATATGATACTCTATGTGGAAAACCCAAAAGACTCCACTCCAAAACTGCTAGAACTTATACAGGAATTCAGTAAAGTGTCAGGATATAAAATCAATGCACAGAAATCAGTTGCATTTCTCTACACCAACAGCAAGACAGAAGAAAGAGAAATTAAGGAGTCAATCCCATTTACAATTGCATCCAAAACCATAAGATACCTAGGAATAAACCTAACCAAAGAGACACAGAATCTATACTCAGAAAACTATAAAGTACTCATGAAAGAAATTGAGGAAGACACAAAGAAATGGAAAAATGTTCCATGCTCCTGGATTGGAAGAATAAATATTGTGAAAATGTCTATGCTACCTAAAGCAATCTACACATTTAATGCAAATCCTATCAAAGTACCATCCATCTTTTTCAAAGAAATGGAACAAATAATTCTAAAATTTATATGGAACCAGAAAAGACCTCGAATAGCCAAAGGGATATTGAAAAAGAAAGCCAACGTTGGTGGCATCACAATTCCGGACTTCAGGCTCTATTACAAAGCTGTCATCATCAAGACAGCATGGTACTGGCACAAAAACAGACACATAGATCAATGGAACAGAATAGAGAGCCCAGAAATAGACCCTCAAATCTATGGTCATCTAATCTTCGACAAAGCAGGAAAGAATGTCCAATGGAAAAAAGACAGCCTTTTCAATAAATGGTGCTGGGAAAATTGGACAGCCACATGCAGAAAAATGAAATTAGACCATTTCCTTACACCACACACAAAAATAGACTCAAAATGGATGAAGGACCTCAATGTACGAAAGGAATCCATCAAAATCCTTGAGGAGAACACGGGCAGCAACCTCTTCGACCTCTGCCGCAGCAACATCTTCCTAGGAACAACGCAAAAGGCAAGGGAAGCAAGGGAAAAAATGAACTACTGGGATTTCATCAAGATCAAAAGCTTTTGCACAGCAAAGGAAACAGTTAACAAAATCAAAAGACAACTGACAGAATGCGAGAAGATATTTGCAAACGACATATCAGATAAAGGACTAGTGTCCAGAATCTATAAAGAACTTAGCAAACTCAACACCCAAAGAACAAATAATCCAATCAAGAAATGGGCAGAAGACATGAACAGACATTTCTGCAACGAAGACATCCAGATGGCGAACAGACACATGAAAAAGTGCTCCATATCACTCGGCATCAGGGAAATACAAATCAAAACCACAATGAGATATCACCTCACACCAGTCAGAATGGCTAAAATCAACAAGTCAGGAAATGACAGATGCTGGCGAAGATGCGGAGAAAGGGGAACCCTCCTACACTGTTGGTGGGAATGCAAGCTGGTGCAGCCACTCTGGAAAACAGCATGGAGGTTCCTCAAAATGTTGAAAATAGAACTGCCCTATGACCCAGCAATTGCACTATTGGGTATTTACCCTAAAGATACAAATGTAGTGATCCAAAGGGACACATGCACCCGAATGTTTATAGCAGCAATGTCCACAATAGCCAAACTATGGAAAGAACCTAGATGTCCATCAACAGATGAATGGATCAAGAAGATGTGGTATATATACACAATGGAATACTATGCAGCCATCAAAAGAAATGAAATCTTGCCATTTGCAACAACATGGATGGAACTAGAGCAAATCATGCTTAGCGAAATAAGTCAAGCGGAGAAAGACAACTATCATATGATCTCCCTGATATGAGGAAGTGGTGATGCAACATGGAGGCTTAAGTGGGTAGAAGAATAAATGAAACAAGATGGGATTGGGAGGGAGACAAACCATAAGTGACTCTTAATCTCACAAAACAAACTGAGGGTTGCCGGGGGGAGGGGGTTTGGGAGAAGGGGGTGGGATTATGGACATTGGGGAGGGTATGTGATTTGGTGAATGCTGTGAAGTGTGTAAACCTGGTGATTCACAGACCTGTACCCCTGGGGATAAAAATATATGTTTATAAAAAATTAAAAATTTAAAAAAAAAACATACAGAGGAATAAAATAAATAAATAAATAAATAAATAAATAAAAATTTTTATAAAAAAAAAAACAATATTCTTGTGAGAAAGAAAAGAAAGAACTATTAGCATAGTAAGTCCAAAAATGATTCTGTCTTAAAAACATAAACCAAAGATATCACTGAGAAAACATTTAGAGGAATTCTGTGTAGTTGTATTCAGTCTGAAATTGATCCAAGTGATCTTGTATATTTTAGAGACCTAGTAAGACTGATTTTTTTCATAATTAATCAAGATTTCTTTGCCATTCTTCCTATATTTATGCCTTCTCTTTTTCATTAATGTTATAATTTCTGTATGCAAGTGTATTTACTTCACTTAATGCATGCTATTTTATTTTAGGATGTGTTTTTCCTTAACTTTTATATAATCATTTTAAACATCAGTTTAAATTTATTTTATAAATAACATGATCATGCATATATTGCATTTTTAGAAATAAATGATTTCTTGCACAACATTATCATTTAACATTTAGAATTTTATCCAAATCACCATCTATTTCTATTGTAACTGACTCATTAATTCCTAATTTGGAGCAATAGCATTTGAACTGGTTTGATTAATTCCATATACATTTTTGCCTAGACTGTCCTCAAATATATTTCATATAATTCCTTTAAAAACTTGACACAGTTTCTTATTTACATATTCTATGGCTTTCCTTCTAGACTGACTGACATTCATAACCTTGTATACACAGGATTCCTAGTGAGACCCTGGAAAATGTATAGTCTCTATTATCTTGCCTATTCCAAACCTGTAGTCTTTGTACCCATAATTTTTATTACATTTAATCTTTATATAAAGAGGTAAATTATTTTATAAACAGTATATCTGATTCTGATACATAATATATATTAAAATCCTTATAACTAAGTTATCTAATCATTTTTTTCTGTGGCTAAACTTAATAAATTGTGTTTTTAACAATGCTTAATGTCATATTAAACACACACACACACATACACACACACACACATCTGCAGTACTATGTGACAAATACGAGGCTAGGAAAATTACAATTGACTTTGAGCTGACTGACAATTCTTCAGCACATACAGTGCCCAAACTTTACTGCTTTTTAGGACATATGCTTGTTTCTGAGCTCTTAAGCAAGTAAGGGACTGGAACTACCAACCAAGTATTTTGTCAGATATACAGATGAAGTGAAAGCATTATTGCATTGTCTTAAATAGAACATAATAAAAAAATATCAACAAAGATTTTGTTGATCCAGACCGGCTGGCCTTCTCTGTGGTAGTTAAGCTCTGCCATCAGGAAACCTATTTTCAAGGTATCTTCATAGTCAGCCAGCACAGCACTTTGTCAGGATGTGGGAGATCCCCCTTACCAGTAAGTGTCTGCTACCTGGAGAAGGGATTATTCCGGAGAGAGGATGGATGAGTGAGGGATAGCATTTGCATATGCTAAGAAACTCCACTGATATTTGAAGCTATATAAATATACATCTTATAGAGCAGCACCAATGATACAATGGGTATCTGTTAAATTTACAAGATGTATAAACCAAATAATTTAAAATTATGTGCATTTATATTTGAAAGTATTTTATTTGTGGTTATCAAATAAATTGTACTAACCAAAAATTTGATACACATTAGTAGATACATATTCATTGATATTATATATATTTATATATTTGTTATAATTTTTCACTAAAAATTTTCCAAGGCCACCTTCATGTCCCTGTTTCTCAGGCTGTAAATGACAAAATTCAGGCTGGGAGGTAACAGAGAATATAACACAGACATAAAGAGGTTCATTGATGATGGGGATTTTGAGGCAGAACTTAAATATGTACTAAATCCAGAAGAGAGGAACAAGGTTACCACAGTTATATGGGGCATGCAGGTAGAGAAGGTTTTAAACCTGCCTTGTGAAGATGGAATTCTTAGGACAGTGGACACAATATAAACATAGGAAGCAACCATGAAAATAAAACATACCAAACAAAACAACAATTAACAATTAATATTCCAGAGTTTGGTCCCAGGACAAGCTAGTGTAAGCAATGATGGAATGTCACAGAAAAACTGATGCATGATGTTTGGCCCACAGAAGTGGACAGAAAATGTGCCTGCAACATGAATAGATCCATAGAAACACCCACTGAACCAAGATGATGTCACCCTATGCACACAGGCACCTCTATTCATGATGGCCTCATAGAGCAGCAGATGGCAGCATAGCTGTCATAGGACATCACCAGAAGGAAGGCAAACTCTGTGCCAGCAAAGAAAACAGCAAGGAAAATCTGTGAGGCACATCCCACAAAGGAGATGGCATAGCTGTTGATCAGAGAGTTCATGACAGATTTGGGGACAGTAACAGAGATGTAACAGATATTAATCAAAGACAAATTTTTCAGGAAGAAATACGCGGGGGGTTGGAGATGCTGGTCAATGGTGGTGAGGGTGAAAATGAGGAGGTTCCCATCAGTGCCACCAGGTAAACCAGGGAGAAGAATGCAGCATAAAGTCTCTGTAGAACCTGATTATCAGCAAATCCCATGGGCAAGAATTTTGTTATTAGGGTCATATTCATTAATTTCCTAGGCATGATGATTTTTTTTGAAACATAAGAGCAATTTTATTCAATCTTCCAAATCATTTTCTTTTTGTTGGTTCTGTTATTCACTGATTGTGAAGTTATTCCTAGGGTAAGATATAACTTGCAAACTATAGTTTTCTCAATATATGTAGAAAATATGGTAAGAGAGTCAATAAAACAGATTAGAATATATTTTCATATGAGAACCTAAAATGTATACAAATAGAGAGAGATATTACCACACAAAACAAAAAACAAGGGATTTTTTTTTCTTTGCTGGAATAGATTAAAATGCAGCAAAGGAATATGGAATAAACTGAAGTAGTTTGTTTGCTCTTTCATGGAAAATTACTTTAGTTCAATGTGAACTGTGATCTTCATATATTTCAAGACTCAGTATGGATAACTAATTATCTCCCTTTAATTATCTCTAAGCTTTTATAGCAGAGGTAAATATAGAGGGGGAAATGGGTAGAACTAAAAATTATCATTGTATTTTTTTGTTTGTGACAATGATAAAGGCTGCGATAATAATTTGCATCTTCGATGTAATCAGGCTTAAATTAAGGTCACTAATGTTTATAATGTTTATAACAATGCTTATAACAAAACTAATGTTTATAACAAGGCTTTAAGAAGATACTATGTGAGCTTTATTTTAAAAGTCAATAAAAATCCCAGAAATACCTACATATTGTTATGATTTATATATTTTTTTTCAATAAGGGACATGCCTCCTATGTAACTAAAAAGAAAAATTAAAATATAATGGTGCCCAGAAGATATGAACAGACACTTCTCCAATGAAGACATACAAATGGCTATGAGACACATGAAAAAATGTTCATCATCACTAGCCCTCAGGGAGATTCAAATTAAAACCACATTGAGATATCACCTTACACCAGTTAGAATGGCCAAAATTAGCAAGTCAGGAAACAACATGTGTTGAAGGGGATGTGGAGAAAGGGGAGCCCTCTTCCACTGTTGGTGGGAATGCAAGTTGGGGCAGTCTCTTTGGAGAATAGTGTGGAGATTCCTTAAGAAATTAAAAATAGAACTTCCCTATGACACTGCCATTGTACTCCTGGATATTTACCCCAAAGATACAGATGTCGTGAAAATAAGGGCCATCTTCACCCCAATGTTTATAGCAGCAATGGACACGATCGCCAAACTGTGGAAAGAACCAAGATGCCCTTCAACGGATGAATGGATAAGGAAGATGTGGGCCATATACACTCCATCAGAAAGGACGAATACCCTACCTTTGTAGCAACATGGACGGGACTGGAAGAGATTGTGCTGAGTGAAATAAGTCAAGCAGAGAGAGTCAATTATCATATGGTTTCACTTATTTGTGGAGCATAACAAATATCATGGACGACATGGGGAGTTAGAAAGGAGAAGGGAGTTGGGGTAAATTGGAAGGGGAGGTGAACCATGAGAGTCTATTGACTCTGAAAAACAATCTGAGGGTTTTGAACAGGTGGGGGGTGGGAGGTTGGGGTATCAGATGGTGGGTATTAAAGAAGGCACGGATTGCATGGAGCACTGGGTGTGGTGCAAAAATAATGAATACTGTTAGGCTGAAAATAAAAGAAATAAATTTAAAAAAATCTGAATTTCAAAAAAGTAAATAATGAATACTGTTATGTTGAAAATAAATAAAAAATAAATTTAAAATAAATACATATAATGGTGCCTTATTTTCCTGGAGGAAAATGGCATGTAAAACTGTGAGATAAACTTACCTATTTAGACATAGCAAGAGAGCAAGAATAACACTGGAAAGTTTGTAATAGATGCATAGAGGTTTGGAAGAAATTTACTTATGTAATAAGAATCATGTTTCCCTGATTTTAGAAGTCAATTATTTAAATACCATGGAACTTTAAGATAAAAATGAGGTAAATAAAGGACACTTTCTCCCATAGGAAAAAAGTTGAAAATCTAGATCTATTGTCCAACAAAATAAAAATTCCTGTTTAACCATTGCTATTGCTCTGGTTTCCAGTGTTTCGCTGAATGACAGTCCTCTCCAAATGGCAAGCACAGGTTGAAATGATATTTATAGGGGTTTTGCATTTTTGTGCAGGTTTAAAATTTACTATTTAGAATGAGAGCTAATTAACTGCATTAACCATGAGTTCTGATGTTATCTTATGTCATCACAGATGTCATGAAGTCACAAGGGCAAAGAATTAAATCCACTTTGAGATTTTTTTTTCTTCTTTTTCCAGTAGGGTTAAATGTCATGAGACCTTCCAGTTAATAAGAATACTGCTAATAGATTTTGTAGTACTTTCCCTTGTTATGTAATGTGGAAACTTTAATTTCCTTTTTCATATATATATATATATATATATATATATATATATATATATATATATAAAGCTTACATTTTGCATTTTCTGATACATTTTTTTTGCATTTTTCTGTGTATTTGCAATATGCAAGTGCAAAAGGCATATATATCAACAAAAATGAGCTCTGTTTATTCTACCTATTTTTAATATTTTCCAAAAGCACATATGATACTGTTACAATTTAAGAATGATCAATTGTGTAACTAAACTTATGATTCTTCATAAAAATCAAAATGTGTCTCAATTCAAAATTAGCCCATATATGTACAGTAGTAACTGAGTAAAGTGTCATTTTCCAACTTACCTCTTGGCTAGTATACACTATTTTTATTTTTTTATTTTTTAAAAATTTTGTTTTATTTCTCCAGTGTTCCAAGATTCATTGTTTAAACATGAGACACAGTGCTCCATGTAATATGTGCCCTTCTTAGTACTCACCACCAGGCTCAACTAAACCACACTACCCTCCTCTCCAAAGCCCTCAGTTTGTTTCTTAGAGTCCACAGTCTCTCACGCATCCTCTCCCATTCTGACTTCCCCCAATTCACTTTTCTTTTACTTCTCCTAATGTCCTCCATGTTATTTGTTATACTTTACAAGTAAGTAAGTGTAAGCATATGATAATTGACTTTCCCTGCTTGACTTATTTCACTCAGCATAAACTCCTTCAGTCCTGTCCATGTTGTTGTAAAATTTGGGTATTCATATTTTCTATTGTAGGCATAATATTCCATTGCATACATGGACCACATCTTCTTATCCATTTGTCTGTATATATATATACACACATATATATCTTTGGGTAAATATCCAGTAGTGAAATGTCACATCATGGAGTAGTTTTATTTTTAATATTCTGATGAATCTCCACACTGTTTTCCAAAGTGGCCGTACTAATTCCCACCAACAGTGTAAGAGGTTTCCCCTTTCTCCACACCCCCCCCCACTTGTTGTTGTAACTGGTGTAAGGTGACACATCAATGTGGTTTTGATTTGAATCTCCATGATGGCTGATGATGATGAACATCAGTTGCTTTTGTACACATTAACAATGAACATATAGAAATGGAAAGTAGAGAATTGATTCAATTTACTATAGCACCAAGTACCATAACATTCTTGGGAATAAACCTAACCAAAGAGGTAAAGGATCTGTATTCCAGAAACTACAGAAAACTCATGAAAGAAACTGAAGGAGACACAAAAAGAAGGAAAAGCATTCTAAACTCATGGATCAGAACAATAGACTTTGTTAAAACGTCTATGCTGCCCAGAGCAATCTATACTCTCAACGTCATACCTATCAAAATTCTACTGGAATTCTTCAAAATGATGGAACAAACAATCCTAAAATTTGTATAGAACCAGAAAAGATGCTGAAATGGTAACGAAATGTTGAAAAAGGAAAACACAACTGGGCCCATCATGTTGCTTGATTCCAAGCTTTACTACAAAGCTACAATCACCAAGACAATATGGTACCAGCACAAAAACAGACACATAGACCAGTGGAACAGAATAGAGAGTCCATTTATGGACCCACAACTCTATGGTCGACCAATCTTCAAGAAAGCATGAAAAAATATCCAGTGGAAAAAAGACAGTCTCTTCAATAAATGGTGCTGGGAAAATTGTATGTGTAGAAGAATGAAACTCGACCATTCTCTTACACCGTACACAAAAATAAACTCAAAATGGATAAAAGACCTCAACGTGAGGCAGGAATCCATCAGAATCCTAGAGAAGAACATAGGCAGTAATCTCTTCAATATCAGCCACAGCAACTTCTATCAAGATATGTCTCCAAAGGCAAAGGAAACAAAAGCGAAGATGAACTTTTGGGATTTCATCAAAATCAAAAGCTTCTGCACAGCAAAGGAAACAGTCAAGAAAACAAAGAGGCAACCCACGGAATGGGAGAAGATATTTGCAAATGACGGTAGAGAAAAAAAGTTGATATCTAGGATCTATAATGAACTCCTCAAACTCAAAACACACAAAACAGACAATCATATCAAAAAAATGGGCAGAAGATATGGACAGACACTTCTCCAATCAAGACATACAAATGACTATCAGACATATGAAAAAATGTTCATCATCACTAGCCATCAGGGAGATTCAAATTAAAACTACATTGAGATATTACCTTACACCAGTTAGAATGGCCAAAATTAAAAAAAAAAAAAAAAAAAAAAAACAGGAAACAATATGTGTTGGAGGGGATGTGGAGAAAGAGGAACCCTCTTCCACTGTTGGTGGGAATGCAAGTTGGGGCAGCCTCTTTGGAGAACAGTGTGGAGATTCCTCAAGAAATTAAAAATAGAACTTCCCTATGACCCTGCCATTGCACTCCTGGGTATTTACCCCAAAGATACAGATGTTGTGAAAAGAAGGGCCATCTGTACCCCAATGCTTATAGCAGCAATGGCCACGGTCGCCAAACTGTGGAAAAAAAACAATTTGCCCTTCAACGGATGAATGGATAAGGAAGATGTGGGCCATATACACTATGGAGTATTATGCCTCCATCAGAAAGGACAAATACCCAACTTTTGTAGCAACATGGACAGGACTGGAAGAGATTATGCTGAGTGAAATAAGTCAAGCAGACAGAGTCAATTATCATATGGTTTCACTTATTTGTGGAGTATAACAAATAGCATGGAGGACATGGGGAGTTAGAGAGAAGGGGGTTGGGGTAAATTGGAAGGGGAGGTGGACCATGAGAGTCTATGGACTCTGAAAAACAATCTGAGGGGTTTGAAGTGGCGGGGAGGGGGGGATGTGGGAGTTCGGGGTACCAGGTGGTGGGTATTATTGAGGGCATGGATTGCATGGAGCACTGGGTGTGGTGAAAATATAATGATACTGTTATGCTGAAAATAAACAAATTTAAAAAATTTAAAAAAAATACAATCAAGAACTGAGCAGAAGACATGAGCAGACAGATATTTGTCCAAAGTAGACATTCGAATGGACAACAGACACATGAAAAAATGCTAACCATCAATCAACATCAGGGAAACACAAACCAAAACCTTAATGAGATACTACCAGTCAGAATGGCTAGAATTAACATCTCAAGAAACAACAGACTTTGCCATTGGGATTCTGATAGGCACCATATTGAATCAGTAGGTTCCTTTGGAAAGAAAGGACATTTGAAAAGTCTTATTTCTTCTCATCCATGAAATTATTATCTTACTATTTATTTGTGTCTTCTTCAACTTTAGTTAATATTTTAAAGTTCAAATTGTACCCATAATTCACCTCTGATTAAACATTATTCCTGAGTGTTTTATTATTTTGATGTTATTGTTAGTGGAATTGTTTTTCTTATTTTTCAGACAGTTTTTTAGTGAACAAGAACGCAGTGGATTTTGGTATATTGAATTTGCATCCTACAAGTTTGCTGGGTTTGTTTATTTTTTCCTCATTTTTTTGTGAAGTCTATGATTTTCCTTATGCAAGATCATCTGCTCTACACACAGTGACAATTTTTACTTCACCATTTCTTATTTAGATAACTTTTATATAGTTTCCATGCCTAATTTCTTTGGCTAGGAGTTCCAGCATGTGTTAAATAAGAATGATTGGAATGAACATGTTTGCCTTAATTCTAATTTTAGAAAAAAATGATCTCAGTCTTTCACAGTTGAGTATAATGTTAGCTCAGAGCTTGTTATATATGACTTTTATAATGTTGAAGTACATTTCTGGAACTATGCCAAATTTTGACAAATTTGTAATTGTCTATTAAGATTATCATTATATTAATTTACTTGATTTTATTAAAATGGTATACTGTTTTGATTGATTGGTGTATGTTGAACCATCCTTACAACCCACAGATAAATACAACTTGATCATAGAGTATGATGCTTTTAATGTGCTGCTGCATTTGGTTTGGTAGTGTTTTGTTCAGGATTTTGCATTATTTTCATCAGGAATATTGGACCATAAAATCATTTTCTTACAATATTCTTGTCTAGGGGCACCTGGGTGGCTCAGTGGGCTAAAGCCTCTGCCTTAGGCTCAGGTCATGATCCCAGGGTCCTGGATCGAGCCCCACATCGGGCTCTCTGCTCAGCACGAGAACCTGCTTCCTCCTCTCTTTCTCTGCCTACTTGTGATCTCTGTCTGTCAAATAAATAAATAAAAATCTTTAAAAAAAAAAAGATAGTAGTTCAAAATGTCCCAATTGCTTAGGTAGTTTAAAAAAATATATTTTTGTCTAGCTTTCATATTAGATTAATGTTGACCTCATTGAATGAATTTGAAAGGGGTCCTTTTCTTTAAATTTTTTGAACGTTTTTTAAACAATTAATGGTAAATTTTTTTTGTAGTATTTGGTAAAATTCACTAGGAAAGCCATTTCACCAGGAGACATTTTTTTAATATATATATATATACATATTATATATGTGTGTATATATACATATTATATATGTACATATACATAAATATACATATAATATACATAAATAATATGTATATATACACATATATAATATGTATATTATATACAATATATTCTATTTATTTATATAATACATATTATATATAAGTACATGTATATGTATATTATTTTACTAATAATACCAATAATTTAATTATGATTAAATATCAATAATACTATTATATTATTATAATATATTAATAATAATGCTGATAATACTAATATACTACTAATAATATTATATTATTATATTAAGTTGTTTAAGTGATATCTTTCTTTATTCCTAACATAGATATTTATTGCTATGAACTGTTTTCTTAGAACGTCTTTTGTTATAGCCCATAGACTTTGGCATATTATGTTTCTGACTCTATTTGGCTCTATCTCTCTCCTCCTCTCTGTCTCTGTCTCTCGTCTCTCTCTCTTTGTCCGTCCCTATGTATATTTCTCTTCCTGTAATTCTCTCTGCCTGTCTCTCCATCTCTGCCTTTTTGAGGAACCTCCCTACTGTTCTCCAGAGTGGCTACACTAGTTTGAATTCCTATCAATGGTTAAGATGGTTCCCTTTTCTATATATCCATGACAACATCTGTTATTTCCTGAGTTTGTTAATTATAATAATTCTGATAGGTATGATGTAATATCTCAATGTAGTTTTTTTAACTGTATTATGTTAATCAGCATACAATACGTCATTAGTTTTTGATGTAGTGTTCCTGTATTATGTTAATCAGCATACAATACATCATTAGTTTTTGATGTAGTGTTCCAAGATTCATTGTTCATGCACCACACCCAGTGCTTCATTCAATACATGTACTCATTAATACCCACCACCAAGCTCATTCACACCTCCACACTTCTCCCTTCTAAAACACTCAGTTTGTTTGTCAGAGACCACAGTCTCTCATCACCTCCCCTTCTGAGGTCTCCCCCTTCACCTTTACTTTACTTCTACTAATGTCCTCCATGTTATTCTTTATGTTCCACAAGTAAATGAAACCATATGATAATTCACTTTCTTTGCTTTACTTATTTCACTCAACATGACCTCCAGTCCCATCCATTTTGATGCAAAAGTTGGGTATTCATCCTTTCTGATGGAAGCATAAAATTCCATTGTATTTATGGACCACATCTTCTTTATCCACTTGTCTGTTGAAGGGCATCTTGGTTCTTTCCACAGCTTGACTATTGTAGACATTGCTGCTATGAACATTGGGGTACATTTGGCCCTTTTCACTACATTTGTTTCTTTGGGTAAATATCCAGTAGTGTAATTGTCACATCGTAGAGTAGCTCTATTTTTAATTTTTTGAAAAATCTTCATACTGTTTCCCAAAGTGGTTGCACCAACTTGCTTTCCCACAAACAGTGTAAGAGAGTTCCCCTTTCTCCACATCCTCTCCCCCAGTTGTTGTTTTTTGTCTTGTTAATTTTGGCCATTGTAACTGGTGTACAGTGGTATCTCAATGCCATTTTAATTTGAATTTCCCTGATGGTAATTTGATGTTGAGTATCCTTCTAGGTGTCTGTTAGCCATCTGTATATCTTCTTTGGAAAAACATATATTCATGTACTCTACCCATTTCTTATCTGGATTATTTGTTTTCTGGGTGTTCAGTCTCATGAGTTCTTTATAATTTGTGGTACTAGCCCTTTATCTGATGAAACAGTTACAAATATCTTCCTCTATTTGAGTACATTGCCTTTTACTTTTGTTGACTGTTTCCTTCACGTTTAGAAGATTTTATCTTGATGAAGTCCCAATAGTTCATGTTTGCTTTTGTCTCCCTTGCCTCTAGAGATGCGTCCAGTAAGAAGTTGCTGTTGCTGAAGCCATAGAGGTTGCTGCCTATGTTATGTTCTAGGATTTTGATTATTTTCTTTCTCACATTTAGGTCCTTCATCCATCATAAATGTATTTTTTGTATGTTATAAGAAAGTGGTTTCTTTCTTTTCTGTTTCATTCTCCTGCATGTTGCTGTCCACTTTTACCAGCACCATTTGTTAAAAAAGACTCTCTTTTTTCCACTGAATATTCTTTCCTGCTTTATTAAAGATTAATGACCATATAATGTGGATATATTATTGGGTTTCCTATCTTACTTCACTGATCTATCTGTTTATGCCTGTGCCATACTGTCTTGATCACTACATCAATGTAATACAGTTTCAATTCCAGAATAGTGATACCTCCAGTTTTGTTTTTCTTTTTCAATATTACTTTGGCTATTTGGGACTTTTGTGTATTCATATGAACTTCAGTACCCTTCTTTCTAGCTTTGTGGAAATTGCTGGTATTTTGATAGGGTTTGTATTAAATATGTAAATTGCCTTATTTAATATAGAATTTTTTAAAAGATTTTATTTATTTATTTGTCAGAAAGGGATCACAAGTAGGCAGGGAGGAAGGCAGAGAGAGAGAGAAGGAAACAGGATTCCTGCTGAGCAGAGAACCTGATGCAGGGTTTGATCCCAAGACCCTGGGATCATGACCTGAGCTGAAGGCAGAGGCCTTAACCCACTGAGCCACCCAGGTGCCCCAATATAGAAATTTTAAAAATATTTATGCTTCCAATTCATGAGCATGGATTTTTTTTCCATTTCTTTCTGTCCTGTTAAGTTTATTTTGTCAGTGTTTTATAGTTTTCAGAGTACAAATATTTTACTTCTTCAGTTAGATTTGTCCCTAGGTGTCATAGATTCTGGTGCAATTGTAAATGGGATCAATTCCTTGATTTATTATTATGCTACATTATTATTGGTGTAGAGAAACGTAAGATATTTGTATAAATTATTCTTTTTTTTTATCCTGCCACTTCACTGAGTTCATTTTTCAGTTCTAGCAATTCTTTGGTGGATTTGGGTTTTCTACATAAAGCACCATGTCTTCTTTAAAAAGTCAAAGTTTGACTTTGTCCTAGCTGATGTGGATGACTTTGTCTTTTATTTTTCTTGTCTGATTGCTGAGCCTAGGATTTCCAGTATTGTGTTAAATAAGAGTGGTGAGAGTGGACATCCCCATCTTGTTCCTTATTGCAAAGGAAAGGTCTCAGTTTTTCCCCCACTGAGGATGATATTAGCTGTAGGACTTTTGTATATGGCCTTTATGATATTATGTTCCTTCTATCACTACTTCGTTGAGGTCTTTTTTTCTTCAAAGATGGATGTTATATTTTGTCAAATGTTTTTTTCTACATCAATTGGGAAGGTCACGTGGTTCTTTTCCTTTATTTTATTAATGTTGTGTGCCACACTGATTAATTTGTGGCTATTGCACCACCCTTCCAGCCCAGGAGTAAATCTCCTTTGATCATTTTGAATAATTTCCTTAATGTACTGTTGGATTCAATTTGCTAGTAGTTGTTAAGGATTTCTGCAACCTCTTCATCAGGGACATTGGCCTGAAATTCTCTTTTTCAGTGGGATCCTCTTCTGGTTTTGGAATCAATGTAGTATTGGCCTCATAGAATGATTCTGGAATTTTTTTCTTAAATTCCCCATGAGTGAAATTTCATGATATTTGTCTTTTTCCAACTGACTTATCATTCTAAGCATAATAGTTCTAAATCCATCCAGATTGTTGCAAATGTCAATATTTAATTATTTCAGTATGGCCAAGTAATCTTTCATTGTATGTACATATACCATATCTTTATACATTCATCAATGGATGGACACTTGGGCTCTTTCCATAATTTCTCTATTGTAGATAATGCTGTTATAAGCAGCCTGATGTGTGTCTCTTTTAATTAGTATTTTTCTAATCTTTGTGTAAACATAATGTAATGCAATTGCTGGATGATATGGTAGTTTTTTGTTTGTTTATTTGTTGCTATTTGTTTGTTTGTTTGTTTTTTACTTTTTGGTGAACCTTCATACTGTTTTACAGAATGGCAGCACCAATTTGTATTCCTGCCATAAGTATAACAGATTTCCCCTTTCTCCACATTCTCGACAACACCAGTTTCTTCTTTTGTTGTTGATTTTAGCCATTCTGACAAGAATAAGGTGATATTTTATTGTAGTTTTTAATATATTTCCCTGATGATGAGTGATGTTGACCATCTTTTCATATGGCTGTTTATCTTCTGAATGCCTTCTTTGGAAAAACTATACATACCTTCTGCCCATTCTTTATTGGATTACTCATTTTTGAGGTGTTGAGTTTTATTAATTCTTTATATATTTTGGATACTGACTCTTGGTCAGATTTGAAATTTGCAAATACCTTCTTCCTCTCTTTGGGTTGTCTTTTAGTTTTGTTGATGGTTTCCTTCACTGAATGTTAGATTTTTATGTTGATGAATTCTCAATTAATATAAATTTGTAAATCTCCCAGTTTTTCCTCTTTACCTTTTATCCTATAGGTCTGGAATTATTAAGATTATTCTCTTCCATCTTTTTGCAACATTGTACTGAACATTATAGCTAATGATGTCAGGTGAGCAGAAATAAAAACAAACAAAGAAACAAAAAAACATAAGAAATGAAGAAGTAAGGAGTTTTTCACAGACAAAATATTTCAGGAAAATCTTAAGGGCTTTATACAAAAAGCAACTAAAGCTTCTTGTTGTGTCAAAAACTATTCATAATAAAATTAGAATATTTTATGATAGTAAAAAAAACAATAACAAAAATGGAACATAATTTTTTTTTTAATTTCATTTATATATCATGAATGTATTTGTATTCTCAGGAATTATGCATGTTAGCTTCCAACTATCAGAACATCAGAAGGTGACTATATTTGGAATTAAGCCTTTTGAGGAATAATTAACTTAAAATGGGGACATGTAGGTGTCCTAATCTAATCTGACCACTGTTTCTCTTAAGATTTTATTTATTTGAGAGAAAGAGAGAACAGAGCAAGGGAAGAGTGGGGGATGTGCCAAAGGGAAAAGTGAGAGGGAGATGCAGGCTCCCCATTGAGCAGGGACCCCAAACAAATAACTTGATCCCAGGATCCTGAGATCATGACCTGAGCCAAAGACAGAGTTTTAACTGACTAAGCCACCCAGGTTCCCAGTTTCCTGGCCTTAAAAGAAGAGAATATGACATATAGAGTCTCACAATGGGCACTGGTCCACACGGGAATGGTCATTTGAAGAGACAGAAGGAGAACAGCCATAGGAAAACAAAAGAATGATAACTCTGAAGAAACAACCCTGCCCATACCTTAATCTTAAAGTTTTCAACTCCAGAACTGTGTGAAGATAATTTCTGTTGTTTAAATTATGCAGTCTATGGCATTTCCATATGGCATCAATGGCCAGCTAATACAGATTTGGATCTGGAAATGGAGTATTAAGTGATGAATTTAACAGAACACGTAATTGACTTATGTCTTCAAACTGTAAAACTTGCTAATAGAATTTTTAAAGTTATTTTTTAATGAAGAAATATACCACCTCCATTGCTCATTTTTTTAAAAGATTTTATTTATTTATTTATTTGACAGAGAGAGAGTGAGCACAGGCAGATACAGTGGCAGGCAAAGGCAGAGGGAGAAGCAGGGTCCCTGCTGAGCAAGGAGCCCGATGTGGGACTCGATCCCAGGAGACTGGGATCATGACCTGAGCCAAAGGCAGCTGCTTAACCAACTGAGCCACCCAGGCATCCCTCCATTGCTCATTGTACACAGTGTTGTTAGGATAACAAGGGTCTCTACATTGAGCTAGATTAAATTCCAATCAAAGTTTTCCAAGTGGTTTTGAAATTGAGCAAATGATTTAAAAGTTAATATAGTGATTGTCCATTTGTGGAATACCTTATGGTATTGCTAAAGGTGTTGATGATATAAAAAAAATGAGAATAAGGATAAAGATATAATCCAAACAAACCCGTTATGAATATTCTGGTGTTGATAAGAAATTCCTAGATAACAAAAACCAGATGCACGAAAGTTGGAAATTGTGTCATACAGGATATCTAGAGAGGCAATAATTTAGAGCAAATATTAAATAAATGAATAAACAATTATACATATTGTAGAAGATAAAGGGAATATTATTGGATCATATTTGGAAAATAAACTCCACTTTATCTCAACAATAAAGAAGTTCCTGTTGATTTTCATTAAGATGTTAGCCCTAAAAGGAGATGTCACTCTTACATGCCCATTAGAATGTCACTGACATTTAAAAACTGCTAAAGATGTTAGGAAATACAAGTTTTGGGAGAGTTTCTATCCTGATATCTCTATTCATTAGTTAGAATCTGAAGGAAAGTTACCTCACTGGAGTTGGATTAAACCCAGGGAGTGAGTATAGGAAAAATCAATAGGAAATTTTGTGGCTCAAGGACCTAAACAAAAACCATATGACTTACCCCAAAGTCAGAAGAGTATGTCTCTTAGTGACTCTCACTATTGCAACTTAACTAAAATTATTAGACTCAATTTAAAAATTAGTGGATGCAGACCTAAATGTAAATTGTTACAGGTTTTAGAAGGAAATTAATGTATTAGACTTCAATGGTCAAAAACATATAATGAAAATTTAAAGGGATGCTGGTTGGCTTATTGTAATGAGATCAAGTGAGATCTAATCCTTTATCTCAGTAGAAAAAGGACAGTAGTGTTAACTCTCAAATCAGATGGAATATGAGAGCAGGGTTTAGAATTTGAGAAATGAAATTTACACACATCTGAAAGTCTGACTTCCTGTAGAATCCCATGTACTTTATAAAGGTCCAAATTGAACTTGTGTTAAGAGCCTTATACCTTGTTAGAGAAAGAACTTCCAGAGGCATAGGATGTTAAGGATGCTTTTTCCTCTTAGAACTTGGAGTCAGTACAAGGCAAACACATACTGATGTGTACATGTCAGAGAAGCTCAATCAAAATCATTGTGAGTTTGATAGGAAGGGGGACACATGAAACAAGAACCTAGAGGACTATGGTCAAGTTATTTGCAGTTTTCTGACTCTTCTTATGACTTGAGAATATAGTTTCATTTTTAACAGTGTAAAGAGAAAACCCAAATTACTTACTTTTTAAAATTTTATTTCATTATTTTATTTTATTTTTACTTATTCTTTACTAAAGTTACTTTGAAACTCCTCTCCAGACTTTTTCTAAAATGTCTGAGCCTTATTTTCCAGGTGGAAAAAGGGAACATCAGAGTAGGCAAAAAGAAACCTTCAAACTATCTCACTGTCAATTGAAGAAGAAATAATTATTGCTCTTTTTCCAATGCATATTGTGTTGAGGCTGAATTACTCAGATAATTAAGACACTGAAATTAAAATGACTAAAAGTTTTTCTATAGGTATAAAAGCCCAAGTTTGGATAATGATTATCAATTACCACTACCTTTAGCTTTTAAGAGAAACTTTATGTCATGGTTTATAAATTTGATGATTGGGAAGATGAATGATAATGCAGGAGAAATGCGCTCAGGGACAGGGACTTCTCAGAAGTCTGACTGAGAACAGGGAAAGGCTGATGAGAAAGATTCCATGAGTCGTGGAAACATTTCTACATTTAGTACTCAATTAGAACCTTGTGTAAAAAGGCTGGGTTTCACTTACAGAGGTTGAGGAAAGTTTTTATTATTATTATTGTTGGTGGTGGTGGTGGTGGTGTTTTAAATTAGAGTGTTCATTGAGAACACATATTGTGAGGGGATGAAAGAGGCTGCATGGAGATCTAAAGAAATTGTCACTAAAGTGATGCTAAAGTACAAGTAAAAATAGGTATTAAGGAGGACATGTGTTGTGATGAGCACTGGATGTTATACACAACTAATAAATTACTGAACACTACATAAAAAGCTAATGTACTCAATGTTGGCTAACTGAACATACTAATATAATAAAAAAAAAGAAATAAGGATGATCTGAGGGACAAATATTGGACCACAGAACTCCCCAATGGAGTTTGTGAGTGATCATGGATTAGAAGTCCTGTGTGAGTTTAAAATGGCAGGACACACAGGAACTTATGATGTATTTTATGGTGACTTACGTAACACCATAATTTTTTTTTAAAATAAAATAAAATGGGAAGATACTCTGTATTTCTCACATGTCTAATATTTGCTTGTTCTTGGTATTAATTAAATTCTTGTTAGTATCGCATGCTAAAAATCTGCCTTGTAGTCTTAAATTTTGTTCTTCTCATAAGAAAATGGTACTATACATTTTAAACCAATTTGCAAAATTACAATACTTTTCTAGTATTTTATTTATTTATTTGAGAGAGAAAGAGATCATACAATAGAGTATGCACAGATGAGTAGCAAAGGGAGAAGCAAAATCTGACCCCCCGCTGAGCAGGGAGCCCTAATCCAGGAGGAATATCATGATCCTGGGATCATGACCTGAGCTGAAGACAGATGCTTAACCAACTGAGCCATCCAGGCTCACCATTGGTGATATTTTCACCAAAAAATAGGATTTTAATGAAAACATGGGATAAATCTTAATGTCCTTCCGTGAAAAGTGTGTAATATATTAGAATATAAGCTAACATTAGTGATTATTTAAACAATTTTCAATATTCTACAAACAGAGCATTTATTTATGACTTCTTTGTTGACTTTTTAAAAAATATTTCATTGTTTTTTTTCAATGTTCCAAGATTCATTGTGTATGCACCACACCCAATATTGCTCCATGCAATACATGCCCTCATTAATACCCACCACCAGGCTTACCCAACCCCCCAACCCCTTCTGCTCCAAAACCCTCAGTTCAGCTCAGAGTTCACAGTCTCTCCTTATTCATCTCCCTCTATCTCTCCCATTTCCCCTAACTCACTTCTCTCCAACACCCAATGTCCTCCATCTTATTCTTTATGCTCCACAAATAAGTGAAACCATATGATAATTGACTCTCTCTGTTTGACTTATTTCACTCAGCATGATCTCCTCCAGTGCCATCCATGTTGATACAAAAGTTGGCTATTCAACCTTTCTTATAGAGGTATATATCCAAAGGCAAAGGAAACAAAAGCAAAAGTGAACTTTTGGTTGTTCGTAAGATCAAAAGCTTCTGCACAGCAAAGAAAATTTATCCCTAACTTCTAACCTACAACACCATTTACATCAATTAGAATATTTATGCAAAACAAATATGCATTCTATTATAATTAGAATTATGTAGCCAATTCTGCAATTCCTGCTGAAATAAATTTACTCAAAAACCATCTCAAGTATTGAGTTAGGGAGGAAAGTGGAGTTATTTTTATCTTTTGCAATGAATGTAGTCTAGTTACATTGGACTGTTATGCCTATAGCTCTTTTACACCTTAGTAAACTATGAATATAGATATCTTGGTATTTAAAATTTTCCAACTATCTCATGATGGTAAAATATGCATGTTTCCAAAACAAAGATCCAAAGTATATTTTGTTATTTAATATAACATTTTTCTTTATTCAATAGGTTGGCTTTATTTTTAAAATAGAATGAATCAAACGCTAATAATGGAATTCTTGCTTCTGAGATTTATTGAAAGCCAGATGCTATTGAGGTTATATGCTGTGGTCTTACCAATTTACCTAGAGGCCAGAGTGGAGAATTTAACTATAATTTTGCTCACAATTTTTGACCAATGCTTCCACAGTCTAATGTACTTCTTCCTAAGACACTTATTCTTCTTAGATATGTGTCTCATTTCTGCTACAGTCCCCAAATTTTTCCTCAACTCCATCATCTTCACTGACTCCATCTGTTTTCTGGGGTGTGTGTTACAGGTCTTCCTTGTGATACTAATGTCTGGTTCTGAAATTGGCATTCTCACTGTGACGTTCTATGACCGCTATATGGCCATCTGTCGCCCTCTGCATTATGAGGGTGTTACGAGCAAAGAGGTCTGCGTCCAGCTGGTGTTTGTCTCCTGGCTCAGTGGAGGGGCCTTTGGAATCTTGTACTCAGCTGGGACATTCTCTTTAAATTTGTGTGTATTCATTGACATACAACACCTATTTTGTGATGTGCCTGCTGAACCTCACTAGTTCCATGGAACATGCAACTATTAATGTCAGTGTGGCCATTGGGGCCTGTTATGGATTTTCATGTTTAATTTGCATTGTGGTCTCTTATGTTTAGATTTTCTCCACTGTGTTAAAGACCTAATGAGAAAGAAGCATTCCAAAGCCGTTTCCACCTGTTCCCCTCACCTCATTGTTTTGAGTACTTTTCTTTCTAACAGATGCTGTTGCTTATTTAAAGCCAACCTCTGATAAGCCTTCTCTTCCTGACTTGTTCATGTCTGTGTTCTATTCTGTGGTACCCTCAACCTTGGACAATGTTTTCTACTGTCTGAGGAGAAAATGTATTAAATCAGCTCTTTGTAAAGTCTAATAGAAGGTTGAAAGTTGTGGATTAGTTGAAAGATGCCTAAAATTGAAGTCAGAAAGTAGCATTTTATTTTTTATTCCACAATTAGCTAGCTATTTGGAATTATTTGTATTAGAGATCAATACATCATTGAATCTTGTTAGTAATGGTCTCAGTTTGTCAGTTTTGTTTTGTTTTATTTTGTTTTCCATTTGACAGAGAGAGAGAGAGAGAGAGAGATGAAGCACGAGCAGGGAGAAGGATCAGAGGGAGTGGGAGAAGCAGACTCCAGACAGAGCAGGGAGCCAGATATAGGGTTTGACTCCAGGACCCCAGGATCATGACTTGAGTCAAAGGCAGATGTTTAAGGAGCTGAACCTCTCAGGCACCCCTCAGATTGTCATTTATAATAGAAAATAATCTTCTTTTATACTATTTCACTTTCTATCTCAATTATAATTTATATATAATTTACAATTTATATATAATTTCTTTATAATTAATTATAAAGAAATTATGACAGTTCTCATACATCTTCAGTTACTTGAACTCCTGTGTTGAACTACATATACATGAGATTTGCATGAGGTTCTTAATTCCTCCAAAACTATCATCTTCCATCTTCCATCACATTTCATTCATATCATTTTTAATATCATAGATTTTGCATCTATGCTTTATTTGTTCCACTTTATAGCCTTTGCTTTTCAGTATCTGATGGGAATTTGATTGATTATTGATTGATTAATTTTCAGCATGACAGTATTCATTATTTTTTCACCACACCCAGTGCTCCACACAATCCGTGCCCTCTATAATACCCACCACCACGTACCCAACCTCCCAACACCCGCCCCTTCAAAACCCTCAGATTGTTTTTCAGAGTTTTCCATAGTCTCTCATGGTTCACCACCCCTTCCAATTTTAAAGTAGTTTTGATATCGATTGTGGATCCCAGTATGGGACTTGAACTCAAGACATTGAGATTGAGACCTAAGCTTAGATCCAGAGCTGGGTTGCTTAACAAACTGAGCCAACCAGCAACCCTGAAAATTTGATTTTAATATAAAATTATTTTGAGTAAATTTTGCAGTTTAAGAAAATGCTCATTTTACTCAGAAGTTTCAGTTACTTGACCAATATATGTTTGATGATGGATGTTATAAAATTACTCATATGTCATATGTTTAAGATGGTTCTCTTGATCTTGTTTCTTTTGATGAAAATAATATTTCTATTTCTATAATCGGATATTTTATTCTTCTTATGTAAATTAACTTTTGCCTAATGTGTTGATGCTACTTATTGGGTTAATTATTTCTTAATAATGTTGGAATTTATGAAACTAGCATCATTCTCATTGTGATGAATCCCACATCCACTTTTTCCAGATTTTAATATCATATAACATTTCAAATAGCTTAAATTAAAAAAAAATTCATTTGTGGCTGCAGAAAACCATATTGTCACTTTTATTCTTCTTGCTGCTTTATCCACATACTCTTTATGAAAATAGAAATTAATAGTTATATATTACCTTCACTATATCAGACACTTCTTTGTGCACCATCTCTATTAATGTTTCAAACCAATGTGAAGTCACATGAATATAGTTAAACAGACGGAGAACAGAAACTGAGGGAAGAGGAGTAGCATGTGTTCAAGTTATATGCCTCATAACATAGAAACATAAAAGAATACCTTTCTTGTGTGTACCAATACTCCTCAATCTCTGTAGACTCATCATTGCATTTCTGAAGTTTTATATTACCCTCCTCATGAAATCTTCTACTTCTCCTAAAAAGTCTAGCTTAAATAAGGTCTTGGTATTTAGAATTATGAGAGCTGTTAATTGCACATTTCCCAATATCTAAATCCTTGTACATAGTTGATGGAAATGTTTTTGATAGCTATTCAAGTGAAAATCATGCATATAGTTAATTTCAAATCTTACATATCACTTTTTTTTTTAAGATTTTATTTATTTATTTGACAGAGATCACAAGTAGGCAGAGAGGCAGGCAGAGAGAGGGGGAAGCAGGCTCCCTGATGAGCAGAGAGCCCGATGTGGGGCTCGATCCCAGGACCCCGAGATCATGACTTGAGCTGAAGGCAGAGGCCCAACCCACTGAGCCACCCAGGCGCCCCTTACATATCACTTTTTTAATTAATTTATTTATTTTCAGCATAACAGTATTCATTATTTTTTCAAAACACCCAATTCTCCATGCAATCCATGCCCTCTAAAATACCCACCACCTGGTACCCCAACCTCCAACCCCCCCGACACTTCAAATCCCTCGGGTTGCTTTTCAGAGTCCATTGTCTCTCATGATTGACCTCCCCTTCCAATTTCCCCCAACTCCCTTCTCCTCTTTAACACCCCTTGTCCTACATGCTATTTGTAATGCTCCACAAATAAGTGAAACCATATGATAATTGATTCTCTCTGCTTGACTTATTTCACTTAGCATACTCTCTTCCAGTCCCGTCCATGTTGCTACAAAAGTTAGGTATTCATTTTTTCTGATGAAGGCATAATACTCAATAGTGTATATAAACCACATTTTCCTTATCCATTCGTCTGTTGAAGGGCATTTGGGTTCTTTCCACAGCTCGGCGACTGTGGCTATTGCTGCTATAAACACTGGGGTACAGATGGCCCTTCTTTTGATGACATCTGTATCTTTGGGGTAAATACCCAGGAGTGCAATTGCAGGGTCATAGGGAAGTTCTATTTTTAATTTCTTGAGGAATCTCCACGCTGTTCTCCAAAGAGGCTGCACCAACTTGCATTCCCACCAACAGTGGAAGAGGGTTCCCCTTTCTCCACATCCCCTCAAACACATATTGCTTCCTGACTTGTTAATTTTGGCCATTCTAACTGTTGTAAGGTGATATCTCAATGTGGTTTCAATTTGAATCTCCCTGAGGGCTAGTGATGATGAACATTTTTTCATGTGTCTGATAGTCATTTGTATGTCTTGATTGGAGAAGTGTCTGTTCATAATTCTGTCCATTTTTTGATATGATTGCCTGTTTTGTGTGTGTTGAGTTTGAGGAGTTCATTATAGATCCTGGATATCAACCTTTTGTCTGTACTGTCATTTGCAAGTATCTTCTCCCATTCCATGGGTTGCCTCTTTGTTTTCTTGACTGTTTCCTTTGCTGTGCAGAAGCTTTTGATTTTAATAAAGTCTCAAAAGTTCATCTTCACTTTTGTTTCCTTTGCCTTTGGATACATATCTTGAAAGAAGTTGCTGTGGCTGATATCGAAGAGATTACTGCCTATGGTCTCCTCTAGGCGACTGATGGATTCCTGTATCAAGTTGAGGACTTCTATCCATTTTGAGTTTATCTTTGTGTATGGTTTAAGAGAATGGTCGAGTTTCATTCTTCTAAATATAGCTGTTCAGTTTTCCCAGCACCATTTATTGAAGAGACTGTCTTTTCTCCACTGGATATTTTTCCTATTTTGTCAAAGATTAATTGACCATAGAGTTGAGGGTCCAAATCTGGGCTCTCTATTCTGTTCCACTGGTCTATGTGTCTGTACTTATGCCAGTACCATGCTGTCTTGATGATCAAAGCTTTGTAATAAAGTTTGAAATCAGTTAACGTGATGCACCCCCCCCCGTTTTATTTTTGTTTTTCAAAATTTCCATAGCAATTTAGGGTCTCTTCTGATTACATACAAATTTTAGGATTATTTGCTCCATCTCTTTGAAAAATATCGGTAGAATTTTGATCAGAATGGAATTAAAAGTATAGATTGCTCTAGGCAGTATAGACATTTTTTTAATTAATTTTTTATTTTTTATAAACATATATTTTTATCCCCAGGGGTATAGGTCTGTGAATCACCAGGTTTACACACTTCACAGCACTCACCAAATCACATACCCTCCCCAATGTCCATAATCCCACCCCCTTCTCCCAAACCCCCTCCCCCCAGCAACCCTCAGTTTGTTTTGTGAGATTAAGAGTCACTTATGGTTTGTCTCCCTCCCAATCCCATCTTGTTTCATTTATTCTTCTCCTACCCACTTAAGCCCCCATGTTGCATCACCACTTCCTCATATCAGGGAGATCATATGATAGTTGTCTTTCTCTGCTTGACTTATTTCGCTAATCATGATACGCTCTAGTTCCATCCATATTGTCGCAAATGGCAAGATTTCATTTCTTTTGATGGCTGCATAGTATTCCATTGTGTATATATACCACATCTTCTTGATCCATTCATCTGTTGATGGACATCTAGGTTCTTTCCATAGTTTGGCTATTGTGGACATTGCTGCTATAAACATTCGGGTGCACGTGCCCCTCTGGATCACTACGTTTGTATCTTTAGGGTAAATACCCAATAGTGCAATTGCTGGGTCATAGGGCAGTTCTATTTTCAACATTTTGAGGAACCTCCATGCTGTTTTCCAGAGTGGCTGCACAAGCTTGCATTCCCACCAACAGTGTAGGAGGTTTCCCCTTTCTCCGCTTCCTCGCCAGCATCTGTCATTTCCTGACTTGTTGATTTTAGCCATTCTGACTGGTGTGAGGTGATATCTCATTGTGGTTTTGATTTGTATTTCCCTGATGCCGAGTGATATGGAGCACTTTTTCATGTGTCTGTTCGCCATCTGGATGTCTTCTTTGCAGAAATGTCTGTTCATGTCCTCTGCCCATTTCTTGATTGGATTATTTGTTCTTTGGGTGTTGAGTTTGCTAAGTTCTTTATGGATTCTGGACACTAGTCCTTTATCTGATATGTCGTTTGAAAATATCTTCTCCCATTCTGTCAGTTGTCTTTTGATTTTGTTAACTATTTCCTTTGCTGTGCAAAAGCTTTTGATCTTGATGAAATTCCAATAGTTCATTTTTGCCCTTGCTTCCCTTGCCTTTTGCGTTGTTCCTAGGAAGATGTTGCTGCGGCTGAGGTCGAAGAGGTTGCTACCTGTGTTCTCCTCAAGGATTTTGATGGATTCCTTTCACACATTGAGGTCCTTCATCCATTTTGAGTCTATTTTTGTGTGTGGTGTAAGGAAATGGTCCAACTTCATTTTTCTGCATGTGGCTGTCCAATTTTCCCAGCACCATTTATTGAAGAGGCTGTCTTTTTTCCATTGGACATTCTTTCCTGCTTTGTTGAAGATTAGTTGACTGTAGAGTTGAGGGTCTATTTCTGGGCTCTCTATTCTGTTCCATTGATCTATGTGTCTGTTTTTGTGCCAGTACCATGCTGTCTTGATGATGACAGCTTTGTAATAGAGCTTGAAGTCCGGAATTGTGATGCCACCAACGTTGGCTTTCTTTTTCAATATCCCTTTGGCTATTCGAGGTCTTTTCTGGTTCCATATAAATTTTAGCATTATTTGTTCCATTTCTTTGAAAAAGATGGATGATACTTTGATAGGAATTGCATTAAATGTGCAGATTGCTTTAGGTAGCATAGACATTTTCACAATATTTATTCTTCTAATCCAGGAGCATGGAACATTTTTCCATTTCTTTGTGTCTTCCTCAATTTCTTTCATGAGTATTTTATAGTTTTCTGAGTATAGATTCTGTGTCTCTTTGGTTAGGTTTATTCCTAGGCATCTTATGGTTTTGGATGCAATTGTAAGTGGGATTGACTCCTTCATTTCTCTTTCTTCTGTCCTGCTGTTTGTGTAGAGAAATGCAACTGATTTCTGTGCATTGATTTTATATCCTGAAACTTTACTGATTTCCTGTATGAGTTCTAGCAGTTTTGGAGTGGAGTCTTTTGGGTTTTCCACATATAGTATCATATCATCTGCGAAGAGTGATCATTTGACTTCTTCTTTGCCGATTTGCATGCCTTTAATTTCCTTTTGTTGTCTGATTGCTGAGGCTAGGACCTCTAGTACTATGTTGAATACCAGTGGTGATAATGGACATCCCTGCCGTGTTCCTAACCTTAGCGGAAAAGCTTTCAGTTTTTCTCCATTGAGAATGATATTTGCGGTGGGTTTTTCATAGATGGCTTTGATGATATTGAGGTATGTGCCCTGTATCCCTACACTTTGAAGAGTTTTGATCAGGAAGGGATGCTGTACTTTGTCAAATGCTTTTTCAGCATCTATTGAGAGTATCCTATGGTTCTTGTTCTTTCTTTTATTGATGTGTTGTATCACATTGACTGATTTGCAGATGTTGAACCAACCTTGCAGCCCTGGAATAAATCCCACTTGGTCGTGGTGAATAATCTTTTTACTGTACTGTTGAATCCTATTGGCTAGTATTTTTTTGAGTATTTTCGCATCTGTGTTCATCAAGGATATTGGTCTATAGCTCTCTTTTTTGGTGGGATCCTTGTCTGGTTTTGGGATCAGGTGATGCTGGCCTCATAAAATGAGTTTGGAAGTTTTCCTTCCATTTCTATTCTTTGTAACAGTTTCAGGAGAATAGGAATTAGATCTTCTTTAAATGTTTGGTAGAATTCCCCCGGGAAGCCGTCTGGCCCTGGGCTTTTGTTTGTTTGGAGATTTTTAATGGCTGTTTCAATCTCCTTACTGGTTATGGGTCTGTTCAGGCTTTCTATTTCTTCCTGGTTCATGTGAGGTAGTTTATATGTTTCTAGGAACGCATCCATTTCTTCCAGATTGTCAAATTTATTGGCGTAGAGTTGCTCAGAGTATGTTCTTATAATAGTTTGTATTTCTTTGGTGTTAGTTGTGATTTCTCCTCTTTCATTCATGATTTTATTTATTTGGGTCCTTTCTCTTTTCTTTTTGATAAGTCGGGCCAGGGGTTAATCAATTTTATTAATTCTTTCAAAGAACCAGCTCCTAGTTTCGTTGATTTGTTCTATTGTTTTTTTGGTTTCTATTTCATTGATTTCTGCTCTGATCTTTATGATTTCTCTTCTCCTTCTGGGCTTAGGGTTTCTTTCTTGTTCTTCCTCCAGCTCCTTTAGGTGTAGGGTTAGATTGTGTACCTGAGACCTTTCTTGTTTCTTGAGAAAGGCTTGTACTGCTATATATTTTCCTCTCAGGACTGCCTTTGTTGTGTCCCACAGATTTTGAACCGTTGTATTTTCATTATCATTTGTTTCCATGATTTTTTTTCAATTCTTCTTTAATTTCCCAGTTGACCCATTCATTCTTTAGAAGGATGCTGTTTAGTCTCCATGTATTTGGGTTCTTTCCAAACTTCCTTTTGTGGTAGAGTTCTATCTTTAGAGCATTGTGGTCTGAAAATATGCAGGGAATGATCCCAATCTTTTGATACTGGTTGAGTCCTGATTTAGGACCGAGGATGTGATCTATTCTGGAGAATGTTCCATGTGTACTAGAGAAGAATGTGTATTCTGTTGCTTTGGGATGAAATGTTCTGAATATATCTGTGATGTCCATCTGGTCCAGTGTGTCGTTTAAGGCTTTTATTTCCTTGCTGATCTTTTGCTTGGATGATCTGTCCATTTCAGTGAGGGGAGTGTTAAAGTCCCCTACTATTATTGTATTATTGTTGATGTGTTTCTTTGATTTTGTTATTAATTGGTTTATATAGTTGGCTGATCCCACGTTGGGGGCATAGATATTTAAAATTATTAGATCTTCTTGTTGGACAGACCCTTTGAGTATGATATAGTGTCCTTCCTCATCACTTATTATAGTCTTTGGCTTAAAATCTAATTGATCTGATATAAGGATTGCCACTCCTGCTTTCTTCTGATGTCCATTAGCATGGTAAATTCTTTTCCACCCCCTCACTTTAAATCTGGAGGTGTCTTCGGGCTTAAAATGAGTTTCTTGGAGGCAACATATAGATGGGTTTTGTTTTTTTATCCATTCTGATACCCTGTGTCTTTTGACAGGGGCATTTAGCCCATTCACATTCAGGGTAACTATTGAGAGATATGAATTTAGTGCCATTGTATTGCCTGTAAGGTGACTGTTACTGTATATGGTCTCTGTTCCTTTCTGATCTACCACTTATAGGCTCTCTCTTTGCTTAGAGGACCCCTTTCAAGATTTCCTGTAGAGCTGGTTTGGTATTTGCAAATTCTTTCAGTTTTTGTTTGTCCTGGAAGCTTTTAATCTCTCCTTCTATTTTCAATGATAGCCTAGCTGGATATAGTATTCTTGGCTGCATGTTTTTCTCGTTTAGTGCTCTGAAAATATCATGCCAGCTCTTTCTGGCCTGCCAGGTCTCTGTGGATAAGTCAGCTGCCAATCTAATATTTTTACCATTGTATGTTACAGACTTCTTTTCCCGGGCTGCTTTCAGGATTTTCTCTTTGTCACTGAGACTTGTAAATTTTACTATTACGTGATGGGGTGTGGGCCTATTCTTATTGATTTTGAGGGGTGTTCTCTGGACCTCCCTAATTTTGATGCTTATTCCCTTTGCCATATTGGGGAAATTCTCCCCAATAATTCTCTCCAGTATACCTTCTGCTCCCCTCTCTCTTTCTTCTTCTTCTGGAATCACAATTATTCTAATGTTGTTTCGTCTTATGGTGTCACTTATCTCTCGAATTCTCCCCTCATGGTCCAGTAGGTGTTTGTCCCTCTTTTGCTCAGCTTCTTTATTCTATGTCATTTGGTCTTCTATATCACTAATTCTTTCTTCTGCCTCATTTATCCTAGCAGTGAGAGCCTCCATTTTTGATTGCACCTCATTAATAGCTTTTTTGATTTCAACTTGGTTAGATTTTAGTTCTTTTATTTCTCCAGAAAGGGCTTTTATATCTCTCGAGAGGTTTCTCTAATATCTTCCATGCCTTTTTCGAGCCCGGCTAGAACCTTGAGAATTGTCATTCTGAACTCTAGATCTGACATATTACCGATGTCTGTATTGATTAGGTCCCTAGCCTTCGCTACTGCCTCTTGTTCTTTTTTTTGTGTTGAATTTTTCCGTCTTGTCATTTTGTCCAGATAAGAGTATATGAAGGGGCAAGTAAAATACTAAAAGGGTGGCAAAAACCCCAGGAAAATATGCTTTAACCAAATTAGAAGAGATCCAAAATCGTGAGGTGGGAGAAAGGGGATAAAAAGAGGTTCAAAAAGGAAGAAAGAAAAAAAAAAAAAAGAAAAAAGAAAAAAAATAAAAGAAAAGAATTAAAAAAGAAAAAACCTAAGAAAAATGTAAAAATGAAAATATATATATATTAGATAAACTAGTAAAAAATCGTTAAAAAAGAAAAAGGTAACAGTTTAAAAAAAAATTTTACCCGAAGGCGAGAGAAAAAAAAACAAAAATTGAAAAAGAAAAAAATTAAATTAACTGCAAGACTAAAAAAAATCACAGGGAAAAAGCCATGAGTTCCGTGCTTTGCTTTCTCCTCCTCTGGAATTCTGCTGCTCTCCCTGGTATTGAAACCGCACTCCTTGGTAGGTGAACTTGGTTTTGGCTGGATTTCTTGTTGATCTTCTGGGGGAGGGGCCTGGTGTAGTGATTCTCAAGTGTCTTTGCCCCAGGCGGAATTACACTGCCCTTACCCGGGGCCGGGGTGAGTAATCTGCTCGGGTTTGCTTTCAGGAGCTTTTGTTCCCTGAGCGCTTTCCGTAGAGTTCTGGAGGACGAGAATTCAAATGGCGGCCTCCTGGTCTCTGGCCTGGAGGAGCCGAGAGCCCAGGGCCCCACTCCTCAGTGCGCCCTCAGAGAACAGCGCCCAGTTACTCCCGTCTGCCTGACCTCCGGCCGCGCTCCGAGCTCACCGAGTCTGCGACTGGTTCAAGGTAACACCGAGCTGTGAGCTTACTGTCAGCTCTGTCTCTGTAGCCGGCTTTCCCGTTCCAGTACCCGCAAGCTCTGCGACACTCAGACACCCCCGATCCTTCTGTGACCCTGCGGGACCTGAGGCCACGCTGACCCCGCGTGGGCTTCGCCCCGGTTTAGCCTCTGGAGCGATGTCCCTCAGCGGAACAGACTTTTAAAAGTCCTGATTTTGTGCGTGGTTGCTCTGCCGCTTGCCGGGAGCCGGCCCCTCCCCCCGGGGTCTATCTTCCCGTCGCTTTGGATTCACTTCTCCGCCGGTCCTACCTTTCAGAAAGTGGTTGTTTTTCTGTTTCCAGAATTGCTGTTCTTCTCTACGATCTGCCGATGGATTTTCAGGTGTTTGCAATCTTTAGATAAGCTATCTAGCTGATCTCCGGCTATTTGAAGCAGCCTAGCCTGCTACTTCTCTGCCATCTTGACTCCTCCGTTGGCAGTATAGACATTTTAACATTGTTTATTCTTCCGATCCAAGAGCATGATATGCTCTTCCATCTTTTTTTGGCTTCTTCAATTTCTTTCATGAGTGTTACTCAAGTACAGATCCCTTACCTCTTTGTTTAGGTTTATTCCCAGGTGTCTTATGGTTGTTGGTGCTATAGTAAATGGAATCGATTCTCTAATATCCCTTTCTGTATTTTCATTGTTAGTGTATAAGAAAGCCACTGATTTCTGCACTTTGACTTTGTATCCTTCCACGTTTCTGAATTGCTGGATCAGTTCTAGTAGTTTGGGGGTGGAGTCTTTTGGGTTTTCCATATAAGGAATCATGTCATCTGCGAAGAGAGACAGTTTGACTTCTTCATACCAATTTGGATACCTTTTATTTCTCTTTGTTGTCTGATTGCTGTTGATAGGATTTCTAATACTATGTTGAACAAGAGTGGTGAAAGTGGGCATTCTTGTCTTGTTCCTGATCTCAATGGGAAGGCTGCAAGCTTTTTCCCATTGAGGATGATATTTGCTGTGGGTCTTTCATAGATAGATTTGATGAGGTTCAGGAATGTTCCCTCTATCCCTATACCTTGAAGCGTTTTAATCAGGAACCAATGCTGGATTTTGTCAAATGCTTTTTCTGCATCAATTGAGAGGACCATGTGGTTCTCTTCTCATATTAATTTGTTATATCACATTGATTGATTTGTGAATGATGAACCATCCTTGTAGCCCAGGGATGAATGCCACCTGGTCATGGTGGATAATCTTTTTAATGTGATGTTGGATTCTGTTGGCTAGGACCTTGTTGAGAATCTTAGCATCCATATTCATCAGTGATATTGGTCTGAAATTCTCTTTTATTGTAGGGTCTTTGCCTGGTTTGGGGATCAGGGTAATGCTGGCTTCATAAAAAGTCTGGAAGTTTTCCTTCTGCTTAAATTTCTTGAAACAGCTTCAGGAAAACAGGTGATATTTCTTCTTTGAAAGTGTGGTAGAATTCCCCAGGGAATCCGTCAGGACAGGGGCTCTTGTTTTTTGGGAGGTTTTTGATCAATGCTTCAATCTCATTACTAGATATCACTCTATTCACGTTGTCTATTTCTTCCTGGTTCGATTTTGGGAGTTTTTAGTTTTCCTCAAATGTATCCATTTCATCTAGGTTGCTAAGCTTATTGGCATATAACTGTTGATAATAACTTCTGATGATTGTTTCTACTTCCATGGTGTTTATTGTGATCTCTCTCTTTTCCTTCATAATTTTATGAATTTGGGCTTTCTCTCTTTTCTTTTGGATTACTGTGGCCAATGGTTTATCAATATTATTGATTGTTTCAAAAAACCAGCTTCTAGTTTCATTGATACGTTCTACCATATCTCTGGTTTCTACCTCATTGATCTCAGCTCTAATCTTGAATATTTTCCTTCTTATGTGTGGAGTGGGTTGATGTGTTGTTGATTCTCCAGTTCTTTAAGGTGTAGAGACAGCTGGTGTGTTCTGGATTTTTTCAATTTTTTTGAGGGAGGCTTGGATGGCTATGTATTTCCCCCTTAGGACTGCCTTTGCTTTATCCCATAGGTTTTGGACCGAAGTGTCTTCATTCTCATTGGTTTCCATGAATTGTTTTAATTCTTCTTTAATCTCCTGGTTGATCCAAGCATTCTTAAGCAAGGTGGCCTTTAGCTTCCAGGTGTTTGAGTTCCTTCGGAAGTTTTCCTTATGACTGAGCTCCAGTTTAAAAGCATTGTGATCTGAGAATATGCAGTGAATCATCCTCAGTCTTTTGGTATCAGTTGAGTCGTGATTTGTGACCCAGTATGTGGTCTATTCTGGAGATGGTTCTGTGTGCACTTGAGAAGAATGAGTATTCTGTTGTTTTAGGGTGGAATGTTTTGTATAAATCTATGAGGTCCATGTGGTCCAATGTGTCATTCAATGCTCTTGTTTCTTTATTGATTTTCTGCTTCAATGATCTGTCTATTTTGAGAGAGTCATGTTCAGATCTCCAATGATTAGTGTATTCATATCAATATGACTCTTTATTTTGATTAACAGTTTTCTTAAGTAATTGGCGGCTCCCATATTGGGGGCATAGATATTTAGAGTTGTTAGATCATCTTTGTGGATAGTCCCTTTAAGGATTATGTAGTGTCCTTCTGTATCTCTGACTACAGTCTTTAGTTTAATTTATCTGATATGAGAATCGCTACCCCAGTCTTCTTTTGAGGCCCATTGGCAAGAAAGATGCTTCTCCATCTCTTCACTTTCAGTCTGGGTGTATCTTTGTTCAAAATGGGTCTCTTGTAGACAACATAGGGATGGGTCCTGTCGTTTTATCCAATCTGAAATCCTGTGCTGGTTTTTTTTTTTTTTTTTTTTTAAAGATTTTATTTATTTATTTTATGGGTGCATTTAGGCCATTCACATTGAGAGTGATTATTGATAGATACGTTTTTATTGACATCGAGTTACCTTTGAAGTCTTTCTTTCTGTAAACTGTCTCTATATTTCTGTTCAATGCTATTCTTGGGATTTTTCCTCTTTTATAGAACCCCCTTTAATATTTCCTGCAGTATCGGCTTGGTGGTTGCATAGTCTTTTAAGCCTTGCCGGTCTTGGAAACTCTTTATCTCTCCATCCATTTTGAATGTCAGTCTTGCTGGATAAACTATTCTTGGCTGCATGTTCTTCTCATTTAGTGACCAGAGTATATCTTGCCAGCCGTTTTTGGTTTGCCAGATCTCTGTGGACAGGTCTGACGTTATTCTGATGGCTTCCCTCTCTAAGTAAGGCGCCTCTTCACCCTAGTGGCTTTCAAGAGATTATAACTCCAATTATAATTCCTCAATTTGACTATCAGGTGTCGTGATGGTTTTTTTTTTTTTTTTTTGGAATGTATAATCTTGGGTGGAGACCACTCAGCCTCTAGTACATGAATGCTGGTTCCATTCGTGTCTTGGGAAAATTTTCATGAATGACTTGTTCCACTATATCTTCAAGACTTCTTTCTTTCTCCTCCCCTTCAAGGATTCCAATAATTCTGACGTTGGAACACTTCATGGCATCATTTATTTCCCTGATTCTGTTTTCGTGGCCTCTAAGCTGTTTGTTCCAGGCTTCCTCCTGATCCTTTCTCTATCTCTTTGTCCTCCAGATCACTAATTCTATCTTCTGTCTCAATTACCCTAACTTTGAGAGAGTTTAGATTAGCTTGGAACTCATTGATAGCATTTTGAACCTCCTCCCTGGTAGCTTTAAGCTCCGCCCTAACATTGTGAACATCACCTCTTCTCGCTTTGAGCTTGGCCCTAATCAATTCCGTTTGGTCATCCTTGGCTTTCTTCAACCTAGCTATTGCCTGGATAATTGTTAGCCTGAATTCTCTTTCCGACATCTTGTCTATGTTGATAGCTGTTAGCTCTGTTGCACAAGGTCCATCCTCTGTATTTTTCTTCTGTTGGGCATTCCTCCTCCTAGTCATTTTGGTGGGAGATGACTGAACAGATGGAGCTGGATGTATCAACCGTGGTGCAGTCAAGGTGCACCCTGGAACACTTCTGAGCAATCAGGATTCCCCACCCAAAAGAGAGACAAAAGAAAAGAAAAAGAAAAAAAAATGAAAAGGAAAGAAAAAGAGAGACAGGGAGAGACAGGGAAGAAAGGGAAGATGAAAGAGAATGTTCAGCCCAGATGGGCCCCAAGGTAAGATTTATGAAGTAGACAAGCAAAAACAGACAAAAAGACTGATACAAGTATATGACAAGAGAAAAAAAAATATATATATATATATGCAAATAATGGAAGAACCTGGTCAAAGAGATCCCCAAGTGTAAGATTTATATGCTATCAGGACAAAGACAAAAGCACAGAAACACTGGTGGAAGAAGAGGATGGGAGATAAATTCTCAGTGTGTGTGAGGAAGGTTGTTTTGATTCTTCCTGGGTGTATCTTGATATCTTTGTTAAAGGACTCAACTTTCCTAAGATAAAGGGGATTAAAAATTGGTTACCTATAGGGGTAGTATTTATTGGAGAAAGGGGATTACTTTGAAGTTTAACTCTATATGAATATTTGAAGATAAAAATAAAAAGGTATAAACTAGACTAAACTAAAATTTAATAAAAGGAATTCAAAAAAATAAAAATGCAAAGGAAAAACATAGGTGCATGTATCAAAAAGTTCAGGTTAGAGGGGTATTATGGAATTTAATGTATTGTACAGTTTGCTGTGATGCTCCAAATGGTTAAAAAAATTACCTATGTGGAAAAAATGAGCCAGAATAGTGGGAATGTGTGAAAAATAAGTTTTCCTATGAAGTATTGGTTGTTCTATTGTAGTCCTTTTTTTTCTCTTTTTTTTTTTTCTTTCTTGGTTTGTTTTCTGGGGGAGGGGCCTGCCACATAGGTTGTTAGTAATGATGTTTTCTGAGTTAAGTCCTCCCGCCCCCCTCAAGGGGGTGGGCTCTGAGGAAACTGGTCTTTTTCAGGCTTTTGTTCTCTGGCGGTTTTTATGTTTGTTCACTTTTTTTTCTCTCACCTAGACCATTTTTTATGGTTTTTGTAGTTTTAGAGGAAAACAAACTGCACCTTGATCTCCCTCTCAGAGAGAAGCTTCAGTTCTGGGTGCAGAGCCTAAATAAGTTCCCCCTTGGCCGCTGGCAGAGCCAGTTCCAAATCGCGGTCCCTGGGTACGCAGGATCTTTTGCTTGTACCCAAAGCCAAGGCAGTGGCAGCTGTCTGGAAACTCCCGACCACCAGAGAGGTTCCAAGCAGCAATCGCACACTGAGATTTTCCTGCTAGCCCTGGGTGGGAGTGCCTGGTCTTTCTGGGTCTAACAGTGCCAGGCTTGTGTGCACCTCTTTCAGGGGTGGCTATGGGTCGTGCGTGTGCATCTCAGGCATTGAGAACAGGGTGCAGGTCCGAAAGCAGCAGGCTGGGCTTTTGTGCACCTCTGTCAGGGGAGAGATTGGGATGCACATCTTAGGCTCTGAAACAATGGCTCGGGTCAAAGAGCGCCAGCCAGTCCTTTGTAACTCTCTCAGGGGAGTATGAGGGATGTGTGCCCTTTTCTCAGGCTTTGTAGCAGGGCTCCAGCATTCTGCCTACCAGCATGGCTCCCATCCCCTCACAGGAGCTCAGAACGCACGCATTCTTGGGCATGCTGGCGGCTTAGGGACCAAGACCTGGTTTCTCTGCCGCACTCTCTCTGCCTCAGCACCAAGGGAGGCTGTCCTGGGACCGGGGACTTAAGCCCCTGTCCCTTGCTGCCCTGATTCCCACAATTTCCCTCATGATCCTTTGCTCTTTTGGAGTGTTTTCATCCAGTGTCCAAGTTAATTCTGGTCCCCAGACTCAGGGCACTCTCGCTGGTATTGGGATATTACTTTCCAACTGGTCACCTCTGGTGGCTCCCTCCCCCTTTTGTTTATCTTCTGATATCAGTCGTGGTTCCCACTCCGCTTTACCTGCCCATTGGTGTCTTCTGCTCCGGTAGAGATCCAGCCGTGTATAATTCTGATCTCAGGCAGATTTCGTGGGTGATCGGAGTTTTCTGGAAGGTAATCAGCTCACTTTAGGGTGCAGGTTGAAAGTATGCCTCCTCCTACTTCCCCACCATCTTGTTTGTCTTTACATATCACTTCTGATAAGCAATTTGATTTAACAGACAGCAACTGTTTTTAAGTGATTCTTACATGAAAAGTCCAAACATAAAAAAAAAAAAATTTATTTATTTTTATAGTCCAAATAATAATTCTGATCATATAATAGCTACATCATCACTTCTCCTTTAACATACTTTTGAGATCAATTCATTTGCTATTCTTTTCAAGTATACCACAAATTTAATTATGTATTTTCAGGTAAATAAAATATTCCATTAAATAAATATATCAATTTTGAATGAACACCTGTTATAAAAGCATTGGAATATTAAAAAAATCTTAGAGGTAAGGACATGAAATAGTATATTTTTAAGAAAAATCATAAAGAGTAGATTGCAAATTATGCAATTTTACATATACAGACATAAGAATACAACCCAATTTTCAATTAGGGTAAAGCAGAGTTAATGAGCAGTATAAAGAATTAGAAATGTGATGATTTCTATTGTTTTCTATAAATCTAAGAGACCTAAAACAATTCATGCATCCTTTGGTAATGTAATGTTACAATAATAGAACTTATTACATTGAAAACTTTTCTATGAAATCCTTTTTCCATCATCCTGGTCCTCCTTTGTCTACTCCACAAAACCAAATTTGCAATATATTATTTTTCTATATGCTTTTTATGATATTATATAGAATAATATACCTGAATGCATTAGATGGGTACATGGCAAGACTCTTGAGACTGTGTAAGCTTATAAGTCACTTCTGTCATAACATCCTAGTCCCTTTCCCCAAAAACATTACTATCACAATAATGATCAAGATAAAAATAACTAGAAATAGTTTTTTCACCTCATTTTAAAAGGAACCCTTTATATTTGGAAATCATTTTATTCTTCATATGTTGAAACAAAATAGTTGTGATGCTTTCAGAAAACTTCTGCACAGTTTTTAATAAGTGTGTGGAAAAGTCTGAATTTGGTATGGTGTAAACAGCCTTATTTATTATTTTCTGACATATTAAGATATTTATTTTTTAAAAGATTTTATTTATTTATTTGTGACAGAGATCACAAGTAGGCAGAGAGGCAGGTAGAGAGAGAGATGGAAGCAGGCTCCCTGCTGAGCAGAGAGTCTGATATGGGGCTCAATCCCAGGACCGTGGGATCATGACTGGAGCTGAAGGCAGAGGCTTTAACCCACTAAGCCAACCAGGTGCCCCAAGATGTTTATTTAAAAGACTGCACAAGTTGTAAATTGAATTAAATAGCCAATACTAGTCATTTGAGTGTTCTCCCACAGAATGTGGCCTTCCATTATGAGCCAAATGCCAGAGATTTTGCTCAATATGGTAATGGAAGTAGAGGATTAAGAAGATTGCACACAGTTGCCATTTCAATAAACAAATTTAGGAAACTTATATGTGGAAATAATAATTTGGGACAGTATAACTTGAAAAGCATACAGCAGAAAGGTTAAGAAAAGATAAAATTCACAGAAGATTTTTAATTAATTAAGTAATTAATTGGTTACTTTTTGGCTGTGCATTTGTTTCTTCTTTTATTATTTTATAATTTTTATTATGATAATCACCATACAATACATCTTTAATTTTTGATTTAATGTTCCATGATTCATTGCTTGCATATAACACTAAGTGTTCCATACAATCCATGTCCTCCTTAATACCCATCACTGGGTATATATTTACTGAAAAAAATTAAGAACAGGCTACTTAGTTAGCGGTGAAAATTCTACCAATAGACATAAATTTTAAAGTTACACTATCTAGAAATATGCCGTCAAAAAAGCTGCCTACATGCATATGTAACTATTAAGGTGTTGAAATATGGCTAATATGGCTGAGGAAATAAGTTAATTAGTTTTGATTAATTTAACTTTAAAAACTGACACTCAATTCAGCTATTAAACATTAAAAAGTGTGTTTGAAAATCCTAGGGCAACTGGGTGACTCAGTCAATAAGTGTCTGCCTTTGGCTCAGGTCATGATCCCAGAGTCCTGGGATCAAGTCCCACATCTGATTCCCTGTCAGTGGGAAGCCTGCTTCTCCCTGTCCCACTCTTCCTGCTTGTATTTTCTCCCTCGCTGTTGTTCTGTCAAATAAGTAAATAAAATATTAAAGAAAGAAAAGCCTATACATAAGAATCAAAGAAAATATATGTATTGCATTACTTTGAAATTGTCTTTTTCACATAAATAAATAACTGGAATTACATAGAATGAGTGAGATACAATTTGTATGGAAGCTCTGAATATAAAGCACTATTTCAGATGATTCATTCTGAAGATAAAGGGAAATAGAGGTGTGCATAGACTGGATGTTTGAGGGTTGAAATATTTTTTAATAACATAAAATATAATAGTAACCTGTAAAGGTCATGGTAAAGCAAAACATTGTGGTTTCCAAATTCATAAATCTAACCAAAAACCTGGACTGGATCTGTGGCAGCTATATAGCTTTCAGTGAAAGTCATGACTGTAAAGGTTACTCCAAATATATAGAAATATGATACTTACCCTTATTAGCATTTTCAGTGTGATTCCTAAGTGTAAATTAAGGTTGAGCAAATAACTATAATGTGAAATGATTTAATTTGTTTAATGGATACTGCAAGGAAATAAAAATCCGTCCTTCCTTTGTGCGTTATTTCAAATACCCATTAGGATAAAAAATAATACATTTGGGGGAAATTGGAGGTGGATATGAACCATGAGAGACTGTGGACTCAGAAACAAAATGAGGGTTTTGGAGGGAAGGGGCATGGAGTGTTGTGTGAGCCTGGTGGTGGGTATTTAGGAGGGTATGTATTGCATGGATCACTGGGTGAGATGCATAAAAATGAATCTTGTAACACTGAAATAATAAAATAAAGTTCAAATAAAGAAAGAAAAATTTACATATACAAAAATAAATATTATGGATTTTGCTCAAAATGCAAAAAAAAAATAATAGAGTAAATCTTTACTTAGTTCTTTTCTAATAGATTTTTTGGTCCAGATTTGCAAAGCCAAAAATATATATGTACATTGAGGGTTGGTTAACTGCAGGTTACACCCACTTTGGTGCTGCACAAAATTTCTGTCCACCCAACAAGGCTCCCCACTTTCTTTTGTGCAAATGTCAAAGTGTCCTTTGACAATCAAAACTGAACTTAGTGTGGGAAATTCAGATAGACAAAGCAAAGTCTTATTAACAACTGTAGACCTCACTTTAGCTAAACCGTTTGCTAAAACAATGCATGCAGTTGTGTATGGCAGCTATCCATGAGATAGTGGTGGGAATAACCCACGTCACTGCTCAGAACAGGTGATACTGAATGCATATCACAGTGACTAAAGACTGAATCCTGGGTTTAGCTCCTACATGAATCTCATGCTTGTCTCCTCTTCATTTCATAATCTTTTAAGGTTCTCTGCTTTCATACCATATGCCCAGTTCCTCCACCCAGTTAGGACTTTTCAGTTCTTTTTCCCATATATTATCATGGCCATACTTTCCAGTTTACCTTATCTTTTTTTGTTTTCCTGAAAGCTTAACTTTGAGTCATAAATCTTTTTTCCATGGTACTCTTGCTTCTTACATATATTTAAAGAGTTCATTTTGAATAATACAAACTAAAAATGACTGTTCTTCTAGGCAACGGAGCTACAACCATCCTAAATGACTAGATATTTCTGATTGATTATAAGGTCTTCAGATGAGAATTGACAGAGAAACACGTACAAAAAGTAAATCAAAAGCTATCCTATATATAGTAAATCCTGATATACATAGTCTGCTGCATGAAATGACAAAGAGAAATTTTCTGTGAGTTGAAACACTTTCAGTGCTTTTTCCTCTAAGATTATAATTCAGCATATGATTACATATACCCAAACATTTGCATGAATAATACAACATTTTCTACTGTCCCTTTGAATAGCATATTACACGGGCATGTTTATACATGTGTTTCTATGCATGTGTATTTACAAATTATATATATTTGTAAACATAAATAAAAATTGAGTAACAGGTAGATCAATTGAAGTATTACTTGTGCAATTTTATCATTGAATAAAGTCAAAAGAAATGGTTTCACCATGTATTTTTTTTAGATTCTACAATATTTGTCTTTCTATGTTTGACTAATAGCTGACTTCTCACTTAGCATAATGTCCTTAAGATCCATTCATGTTGTCACAAATAGAAATATATTATTTTTATTGCTGAACAAGATTATATATATAGACACATATATATAATTTATAATTTATGCATTCATCCATCAATATATACTTAGGTAATAGATACATCTTTCCATACCTTGGCTAAGTAAAACTATTGAAAGAAGTTCAATAGTAAAATTATCTTGAAAGAAGTTGCTGTGGCTGATATCGAAGAGATTACTGCCTATGTTCTCCTCTGGGATTCTGATGGATTCCTGTCTCACGTTGAGGTCTTTTATTCATTTTGAGTTTATCATTGTGTACGGTGAAAGAGAACGGTCGAGTTTCATTCTTCTACATATAGCTGCCCAGTTTTCCCAGCACCATTTATTGAAGAGACTGTCTTTTTTCCACTGTATATTTTTTCCTGTTTTGTTGAAGATTATTTGACCGTAGAGTTGAGGGTCCATATCTGGGCTCTCTACTCTGTTCCACTGGTCTATGTTTCTGTTTTTATGCCAGTACTATGCTGTCTTGGTGATCACAGCTTTGTAGTAAAGCTTGAAATCAGGTGACGTGATGCACCCAGTTTTATTTTTGTTTTTCAACATTTCCTTAGCGATTCGGGGTCTCTTCTGATTCCATACAAATTTTAGGATTATTTGCCCCAGCTCTTTGAAGAATACCGTTGGAATTTTGATCAGAATGGCATTAAAAGTATAGATTGCTCTAGGAAGTATAGACATTTTAACAATGATTATTCTTCCGAACCAAGAGCATGGAATGGTCTTCCATCTTTTTGTGTCTTCTTCAATTTCTTTCATGAGTGTTATGTAGTCCCTCAAGTACAGATCCTTTACCTCTATGGTTAGGTTTATTCCCAGGTATTTTATGGTTCTTGGTGCTATAGTAAATGGCATCAATTCTCTAATTTCCCTTTCTGTGTTTTCATTGTTATTGTATAAGAAAGCCACTGATTGCTGTACATTGACTTTGTATCCTGCCACGTTGCTGAATTGCTGTATGAGTTCGAGTAGTTTGGGAGTGGAGTCTTTTGGGTTTTCCATATAAAGAATCATGTCATCTGCAAAGAGAGAGAGTTTGACTTCTTCATTGCCAATTTGGATACCTTTTATTTCTGTTTGTTGTCTGATTGCTGTTGCTAGGACTTCTAATACTATGTTGAACAAGAGTAGTAAGATTGGGCATCCCTCTCGAGTTCCTTGAAAGGATGCAAGCTTTTTCCCATTGAGGATGGTATTTGCTGTGGGTCTTTCATAGATAGATTTGATGAAGTTCAGGAATATTCCCTCTATCCCTATACTTTGAAGCGTTTTAATCAGGAACGGATGCTGGATTTTGTCAAATGCTTTTTCTGCATCAATTGAGAAGACCATGTTGTTTTTCTCTCTTCTCTTATTAATTTGTTCTATCACATTGATTGATTTGAGAATGTTGAACCATCCTTGTTGCCCAGGTATGAATCCCACCTGGTCATGGTGGATAATCCTTTTAATGTGCTGTTGGATCCTGTTTGGTGGATCTTGTTGAAAATCTTAGCATCTATATTCATCAGTGATATTGGTCTAAAATTCTCCTTTTTGGTAGGGTATTTTCCTGGTTTGGGGATCAGGGTAATGCTGGCTTCATAGAAAGAATCAGGAAGTTTTCCTTCTGCTTTTTGAACCAGCTTCAGGAGAATAGGTGTTATTTCTTCTTTGAAAGTTTGGCAGAAATCCCCAGGGAATCCATTGGGTTCTGGGCTCTTATTTTTTGGGAGGCCTTTGATCACTGCTTCAATCTCGTTACTAGATAGCAGTCCTTTCAGGTGGTCAATTTCTTCCTGGTTCAATTTTAGGAGTTTATCGTTTTCCAGGAATGCATCCATTTCATCTAGGTTGCTTAGCTTATTGGCATATAACTGTCGATAATAACTTCTGATGATTGTTTCTACTTCCTTGGTGTTAGTTGTGATCTTTCCCTTTTCATTCATAATTTTAGGTAGTTGAGCTTTCTCTCTTTTATTTTGAATTAGTGTGGCCAATGGTTTATCGATCTTATTGATTCTTTCAAAAATCCACCTTCTAGTTTCATTGATACGTTCTACTGTATCTCTGGTTTCTACCTCATCGATCTCAGCTCTAATCTTGATGATTTCCCTTCTTATGTGTGGAGTTGGTTTGATTGGTTGTTGATTCTCCAATTCTTTAAGGTGTAGAGACAGCTGGTGTGTTCTGGATTTTTCAATTTTTTTGAGGGAGACTTGGATGGCTATGTATTTCCCCCTTAGAAAGGCCTTTGCTGTATCCCATTGGTTTTGGATCAAAGTGTCTTCATTGTCATTGGTTTCCACGAATTGTTGCAGTTCTTCTTTTATCTTTTGGTTGATCCAAGCATTCTTAAGCAAGATGGCCTTTAGCTTCCAGGTGTTTGAGTTCCTTCGGAACTTTTCTTTGTGACTGAGCTCCAGTTTCAAAGCATTGTGATCTGAGAATGTGCAGGGAATAATCTCAGTCTTTTGGTATTGGTTGAGTCCTGATTTGTGATTCAGTATGTGGTCTATTCTGGAGAAGGTTCCATGTGCACTTGAGAAGAATGAGTATTCTGTTGTTTTAGGGTGGAATGTTCTGTATATATCTATGAGGTCCATCTAGTCCAATGTCTCATTCAATGCTCTTGTTTCTTTGTTGATTTTTTACTTGAATGATCTGTCTATTTCTAAGATAGGCGTGTTAACATCTCCAACTATTAGTGTATTCATATCAATATGACTCTTTATTTTGATTAACAGTTTTCTTATGTAATTGGCAGCTCCCATATTGGGACATAGATATTTACAATTGTTAGATCATCTTGGTGGATAGTCCCTTTAAGAAAGATGTAGTGTCCTTCTGTATGTCTGACTAGAGTCTTTAGTTAAAAATCAAATTTATCTGATATGAGAATTGCTACCCCAGCCTCCTTTTGAGGCCCATTGGCATGAAAGACGCTTCTCCATCCCTTCACTTTCAGTCTGGGTGTATCTTTAGGTTCAAAATGAGTCTCTTGTAGACAACATATAGATGGGTCCTGTCATTTTATCCAATCTGCAACCCTGTGCCATTTTATGGGTGCATTTAGGCCATTCACATTTAGGGTGATTATTGATAGATAGGTTTTTACTGACATCGTGTTATCTTTGAAGTCTTTCTTTCTGTAGATTGCCTCTATATTTCTGTTCAATACTATTATTGGGCCTTTTCCTCTTTTAAGGAAGCCCCCTTAATATTTCCTGCAGTATTGGCTTTTAAGCCTTGCCGGTCTTGGAAACTCTTTATCTCTCCATCCATTTTGAATGTCAGTCTTTCTGGATAAAGTATTCTTGGCTGCATGTTCTTCTCATTCAGTGCCCTGAATATATATTGCCAGCCCAATCTGGCTTGCCAGGTCTCTGTGGACAGTTCTGACATTATTCTGATGGGCTTTCCTCTGTATGTAAAGATCATCTTTGTCCTAGCCACTTTCAAGAGGTTCTGCCTACAATTATAATTCTACATTCTTACTATTAGGTGTCTCGAGGACTTTCAAGAGTCTGTAATCTTGGGGGGAAACCTTTCGGCCTCTAGTACATGAATGCTGGTTCCATTCACAAGACTTGGGAAATTTTCATGAAGAACTTGTTCCACTCTATCTTCTAGACATGTTTCTTTCTCCTCCCCTTCAGGGATTTCTATAATTCTGACATTGGAACCTTTCATGGCATCGTTTATTTCCCTGATTCTGTTTTCGTGGCTTCTAAGCTGTTTGTTCCAGGCTTCCTCCTGATCCTTTCTCTCTATCTATTTGTCCTCCAGATCACTAATTCTATCTTCTGTCTCAGTTACTCTAGCTTTGAGAGAATTTAGATTAGATTGGAACTCATTGAGAGCATTGTGAAACTCATTCCCTGGTAGCTTTCAGCTCTTCCCTAATATTGAAAACATGATCTCTGGTTGTTTTCAGTTAGGCCCTAATCAATTCCGTTTGGTCACTCACGGCTTTCTCCAGCCTAGTTGTTGCTTGGATAATTGTTAGCCTGAATTCTCTTTCTGACATACTGTCTATGTTGATAGCCATTAGCTCTGTTGCAGAAGGTCCATCCTTTTTATTTTTCTTCTGTTGGGCATTCCTCTTCCTAGTCATTCTGGTGAGAGATAGCTGAACGGGTGTAGCTGGATATATTGACTGTGGTGCAGTCAAGGTTAGCCCTGGAATGCTTCTGAGCAATCAGTATTCCCCACCCAAATGAGAGGAAAAAGAAAAGGAAAAGAAAAAAAAGAGAGAGGGAGATAGGCAGGATTGAAAGGTGAGGTAAAAGAGAAGGTTCAGCCCAAATGGGCCCCAAGGTAAGATTTACGAAGTATACAAACACAGACAAACAAAAGGCTGATGAAATTATATGTCAAGAGGAAAAAAAATTATATGACAACAGGAAAAATATATATATTTGCATATACGCATATGCAAATATATATTTGCATATATATTATATATGTAATATATATCTATGTATACATAGATATATATTTGCATATACATATATGCAAATAAAGGAAGAACCCCGTCAAAAAGAACCCCGAGTTAAGATTTATATCCTATCAGGACAAACACAAAAACACAGAAACAATGGTGGAAGAAAAAGATGGGAGAGTGGTTGTAAATTGTCAGTGTGGGTGAGGTGAGGAAGGTTGTTTTGATTCTTCCTGGATGTATCTTGATATCTTCATTAAAGGACTCAACTTTCCTAAGATAAATGGGGATTAGGAATTGGTTTACCTATAGGGGTGGCATTGATTGGGGAAAGGTGATTACCTTGAAATTTAACTCTATATGAATATTAGAAAATAAAAATTTAAAAAAGGAATAAACTAGACTAAACTAAACTAAAAGTTATAAAAAGAAATTTAAAAAATAGAAATGCAAAAGGAAAACACAGGTGTATATATCAAGAAGTTCAGGTTAGAAGGTTATTATGGAATTTGATGTACCAGACAACTCACTGTGATGGTAAGTTAAAAAATTCTCTATATAATAATAAAGAATTATCTATATTTTAAAAAATGAGCCAGAATAGTGGGATCAAAATAATAATAAAAATTGTCCTATGAAGTAGTGGTGGTTTTTCTTTTGTCATCTTTTTTATTTGTCCTTTCCTGGTTGGTTTTCTGGGGAAGAGGCCTGCCACATGGGTTTTCAGTCAATGAGTGTCTCTGAGTCAAGTACCCCTGCCCCCCTCAAGGGAGTGGGCACTGAGGAAACTGGGTTTTCCAGGCTTTTGTTCTCTGGAGGTTTTTGTATTTGCTCACTTTTGTTTTTCTCTCTCTCCTTGACTGCTTTTGATGGTTTTTGTAGGTTTAGAGGAAAGAAAACTGCACCCTGACCTCCCTCTCAGAGAGAAGCCTCATTCTGGCTGCAGAGCCCAAATAAATCCCCCCTTGGCCTCTGGCAGAGCAGGTTCCCAGTGGTGGTCCCTAGGGACTCAGGATCTTTTGCTTGTACCCAAAACCACTACAGTGGCAGCTGTCTGGGCAGCTCTAGACTGCCAGAGAAGTTCCAAGCAGGGATCGCACACTGAGATTTTCCCACTGGCCTGGGCTGGGAGTGCCTGGTCTTTCCAGTCTGAGAACACCCTGCTGGCACCTGTGATGGCACGGCAGGGCACTCACATGGGGGCTGCAAGAACTCTGTGCTTCAGTTGGCTGGCGAGGCACCCACCCCTCACATGAGCCAGGCAACATGCACTCTCAGGCATGCTGGTGGTTCAGGGACCTAGACCTGGTTTCTCTGGTTTCTCTGCCGCACTCTCTCTGGCTCTGTGCAGAGAGATGCTGTCCTGCATCTGGGGACTTAAAACAGTGACCCAAACACCCCGATTCCCGCACTTTCCCTTCGGTGATACTTTGCTGTTTTTGAGTGCTTTCTACCAGACTGAAGAGTTAATGCTGGTCCCCAGGTGCAGGGCACTCTCGTATTGGGATATTACTTTCCATCGCGTCGCCTCTGTGGCTCTCTCCTCCTTTTGTTTATCTTCCAATATCAGTCCGAATTTCCCACTCCACTTTACCTGCCCAGTGGCATCTTCTGCTCCGGCAGAGATCCAGACGTGTAAAATTTTGATCTCAGTCTGATTTCGTGGGTGATTGGAGTTCTTTGGAAGGTAATCAGCTCACTTTAGGGTACAGGTTGAAAGGGCGCCTCCTTCTACTTCCCTGCCATCTTGTAGCCCCTGTGTTAGATGATTTTTTAAAGATTTTCTTTGTTTCTTGGACAGACAGAGATGATGAGGAGGTAGAGAGGCAGGCAGAGAGAGAGGGGGGTGAACAGGCTCCCTGGTAATCCAAGAGCCAGATGCAGGGTTGGGTCCACAGGCTGGAGCCTGGCCAGGACCACCATGAAGCCCTGCAGCAGCTCCAACAATCCCATGCTGATCTCCCTGCACAATCCTGCCTGCCCCTCCCCTAGGCCGATGGTTGGGGTGGGGGGGCTGGCCTTCCCAAGCGAGCACCCTCAGGGAGCCCAAGAGTCACTAATCCCTGCTAGCCCCTAGGCTCCCTCGCCTCAGCTACTCCTGACAGTGGCTGCATTAGCAGCTGAGGGAGAGCGGTTTTCTCCTTTGGATATTTCAGTTCAAGGATTTTCATTGTTTTGAAGTTACCTACCTTTCTTCCTGGATTCCTAGTTATCCTATCTAGATTTGTATACAGTCCCTTAGCTGGTATCTCAATAGAGCATTTCCTAGTGGCAGAACAATTTGAGAAATAGTCAGAATTCCCTAGAATATCTCACTGCCCGGTGATAGTCAATAAATGAAGGCAGAGAGCAGCTCCCAATGACTCAGGTCATCGAAAAGAAGGCAGTTCAAAAGGGAAGAAGGAATAGATGGGAAAAAGAAAACACGACTAGCAAGGTACTAGACTACCTCTTCAACATTTCAACAATGACCTTCAGAAGGAATGACTTTTCTTGCCAAGCTATGGAAAGAAAAGACAATTCTCTTGAAAGAAAAGACATAAATAGGACAGTGAAAAATAAACTCTCCATACAAGAGTGCAGAGGAGAGTCTAGATTTTGTGAAAAGAAAAAGGATGAAGAGGGCTAGACCACACCCAAACGAATCCCACAGGGCCAATTTTCCTAGCTCTTGACAAGAGACAATAGAAAGATGTCCCATAGAATGAAAGGCAGCCCTTAGAATGAACAGAAAAAGAAGACTCTAGCTCTTGGTTCTGCCCTATGCACCTCGCCAACTCACGTGTGCTCTTTCCCTAAAACAAGGAAGGAAAACCCTAAAGAGAAATGATCAATGTTTGAGAGTGGGAGGGGTGAGGAGAGAAGCAACTGGCCCTGGGTCCAGCGGGAGGAGCCCGAGATGCTTCCAGCACTCCCGGGGCCTCGCTCCCTCAGCTGCCGCTGCCACTGCCGCCACCGCCAGGAGCAGCTGAGCCCCGGGAGCCCAGATGCTGGCAGGGTTTATGGACTGGAGCACCACCATAACCTGCAGGCTTGGGGAGGCCTGGCGGCACATGGGTCCATGGAGGAGCTGAGGGCTCTGCCCAGACACCCGCATGGGGGAGGGGCAGGCAGGATGGTACAGGGAGATCCATGCAGGACTGCAAGAGCTGCTGCAGGGCTTTATGGTGGACCTGGAGAGGCACCAGCCTGTGGACCCAGCCATGCATCTTGCTCTTGGCTTACCAGGGAGCCTGTTCGCCCCGCTCTTTCTCTCTGCCTGCCTCTCTAACTCCTCCTCATCTCTGTCAGTCCAAGAAACACAGAAAATCTTAAAAAAATCTTCCAACAACCCTCAATATTCTTGTCATTGATTAGGACCCCATACATCAACATGTTCATTTTTCTTACTGAATTGAATGAATGGGTGGATTGATTGCTGGATTTGACAGAAAGAGAGAGAAAGGGAGAGAGGGAGCCCAAGTAGTGAAGAGGGAGTAGAAGCAAGGCCAGTGGGAGAGGGAGAAGCAGGCTTCCTGCTGAGCAGAGAGCCCCAGGCAGGGCTTGATCCCAAGACCCTGGCATCAGGACCCCAGCAGAATGCAGCCACCCTGGTGCCCCACTCCATGATTAAATCAGTTGTTCACTATTACATCCATTTTATTAAGCAACTCTATTTGGGGTCTGCCTTCTCTGGCATAACACTAACCCACTGTGCCTTCCTTTGCTCTTTTGTGATCACTGAGGATGGTAGGAAACTGTTCATGTGTTTCTTGGCTCATGGTTTTCTCCTTGGGATATTTCTGATCAAGGCTTTTCATTGCTTTGAAGTTACCTACCTTTCTCTCTAGATTCCCAGTGATCCTATCTAGATTTGTATACAGTCCCTTAGCTGGTATCTCGATAGAGCCTTTCCTAGTGTGAGTCTTGTCATTTGGTGGACAAGATTTTTGTTTTTCAATGTGGAAGGAGTTGAATCCACCTTCCCAGCCTTTCTTGTGCTTCCCATTTTTGGTGTTTTGTTCCACTCATCTCTGCCACCTCCCCCAGATCATAAAAGTGATTTCCTATGGTATCTTCCAGAAAACTTCTGATGTCCTCTTTCGAACTTAGGCAACATCAGTCTTGAATAGAGTTTTAGGCTCTTATGTTCCCTGTGGATATTCACATCGTTTAGCAGTGCTTGGTCAAAGTCTGCCCTCTTCTGTTGGTCTGTTTCCTCAGGTCATTTCAAGAGTCCTTTTGTAAGAAATCCTATCTCATCAGATTCTCCTCCCACTCTCTTTCTCCCCCACCCTTGCTCTCACTTCTTTCTTCTGATTTCCCTGGGAATGACTAGTCCCTTTCATTTCCATGGAATTAGAAGAATTGGCCTACCCAGGTACACAGGCACTTCCTAGATAGGAAACTGGGATTGCTTTGAAAATCTCTTTCAAGGTGTGGTCCATTGAAACTTTACAGTACCCATCATCCAATCTCTGAACCTCTTCCATTAACATAGGTAACCTATGAACCTATTGGACACCCCATTGTTTGAGATCATAAATTCCCCTTAGGCTTCTTTGATGGTTTTCTGGGTGGAGACTTCCTGGGTAGAGACTGTATCAAGTCTTTGGAGAGAATAACTCCTCATTTTGTTGCTCTCATCAATAGGATTTTCAGCCTTGGTTCTTACGTCACTGAATTCCAGTGAATTTTCCTGAATTTCTAACGTATATCTGATGACTTTGATTCATTCATTTCCTGATTCTCATACTTTGTCCATTCTCTTAGAATATTTCTCTATACAAATTGCACTCATGCTTTCCAGTTGTCATACATTCAATATTTCCTCCATCACTTCTTATACTCGCTAGGACGTCCCCTTCTAGGTTGGTAGAAGAGTTCTTCAATTTGAGGAGTTCCATACTCCGGAATTTGGTTTCTGCCTTGCTGAGCTGATTCTGTATCCCTTAGAGGCAGCACATCATTCTCTGTGTATGGGAGGATTGATGCAATCCAAACAATCTCGTCTTTTCATTAGAGTATAGAAACCATTGACATTTCATGGAATGACTGAGTCCCTCAATTATTGCCCATTGTCTTGCATTTTGTTGGCTTCATCCTTATTTATTTATTTATTTATTTATTGCTTTATTTGATTATTTTTTATTTATTATTTTTAAATAAATATATATTTTTATCCCACGTACTACAGGTCTGTGAATCGCCATGTTTACACAATTTTAAGCACTTTTAGGTCCTTTTTTAAAAATACATTTTCTTTCTGTAAATGTATTTATTTTTTTATTTTTCATGTTTTTCCTTTTTTTAAATTTTTATTTACAGCATATCCGTATTCCTTGTTTTTGCAACACACCCAGCACTCCATGCCATCCGTGACCTCTCCAATACCAACCACCAGGTTCCCCCAACCTCCCATCCCCTACCCCCTCAAACCACTCAGATATTTTTTCAGAGTTCATAGTCTCCCATGGTTCACCTACCCTTACAATATATTTAATCTAAATTTTTGATTTTTAATTTTATTTACATTTTGAAGTTTACACTTAAATTAAATGTATTTAATTTAAAATTATTTAAATTTAATTTCTTTTTTTTTTCTTTAAATGCTGATCTCAAACAATGGGATGTCCAATAGCTTAATAGGTTACCTATGTTAATGGAAGAGGTTCAGTGATTGGATGATGGGTACTGTAAAGTTTCAGTGGACCCCAGCTTGATGGAGATTTTCAGTGCAATCCCAGTTTCCTATCTAGGAAGTGCCCCTGTACATGGATAGGCCAATTATTCGAATTCCATGGAAATGAAAGGGACTAGTCATTCCTGGGCAAATCAGAAGGAAGAAGCGAGAGCAAGGGTGGGGGAGAAAGAGAGTGGGAGGAGAATCTGATGGGACAGGATTTCTTACAAAAGGGCTCTTGAAATGACCTGAGGAAACAGACCAACAGAAGAGGGCTGACGTTGAACAAGCACTGCTAAATGACGTGAATATCCACAGGGAACATAAGAGCCTAAAACTCTATTCAAGATTGATGTTGCCTAAGTTCGAAAGAGGACATCAGAAGTTTTCTGGAAGACACCATAGGAAATCATTTTTAGGATCTGAGGGAGTTGGCAGAGATGAGTGGAACTGAACGCCAAAATTGGGAAGCACAAGAAAGGCTGGGAAGGTGGATTCAACTCCATCCAAGTTGAAAAACAAAAATCTTGCCCAACAAATGACAAGACTCACACTAGGAAAGGCTCTATGGAGATACCAGCTAAGGGACTGTATACAAATCTCGATAGGATCACTGGGAATCTAGAGAGAAAGGTAGGTAACTTCAAAGCAATGAAAAGCCTTGATCAGAAATATCCCAAGGAGAAAACCATGAGCCAAGAAACACATGAACAGTTTCCCACCATTCTCAGTGATCACAAAAGAGCAAAGGACAACACAGTGGGATAGTGTTAACCCAGAGAAGGCAGACCCTAAAAAGTGTTGCTTCTTCAAATGGATGTAATAGTGAACAACTAATTGAATCATGGAGTGGGGCACCTTGTAGCTGCATTCTGCTGGGATCCTGATGCCAGGGTCTTGGGATCAAGCCCTGCCTGGGGCTCTCTGCTCAGCAGGAAGCCTGCTTCTCCCTCTCCCACTGGCCCTGCTTCTACTCCCTCTTCACTACTTGGGCTACCTCTCTCCCGGTCTCTCTCTCTTTCTGACAAATCTGGCAATCAATCCACCCATTCCTTCAATTCAGTAAGGAAAACGGACATATTGACGCATGGGGTCCTAATGAACGACAAGAATATTGAGGGTTGTTGGATGATTATTTTAAGATGTTCTTTGTTCCTTGGACAGAAAGAGATGAGGAGGAGGTAGAGAGGCAGGCAGAGAGAGAGGGTGGCGAACAGGCTCCCCGGTAAGCCAAGAGCCAGAGGCAGGGCTGGGTCTGCAGGCTGGTGCCTCGCCTGGTCCCCTGTGAAGCCCTGCAGCAGCTCCAGCAGTCCCGGGTGGATCTCCCTGTACCATCCTGACTGCCCCTGCTCCACACCAGCGCCTGGGCAGAGCCCTCAGCTCCTCCTTGGACTGATCTGCCGCCCCGCCTCCCCAAGCCAGCGCACTCAGATGGTGCTCCAGTCGCTAATTCTTCCTAGCATATGGGCTCCCTGTGTCAGCTGCTACTGGCGGCTGTGGTGGCGGCAGCAGCAGTGGCACCTGAGGGAGAGAGGCCTGGGAGGGCCAGGAGCACCTTGGTCTCCTCCTGCTCGCCCTGGGGCCGGTCGCTTCTCTCCCCACCCCTCCCCCTCGCAAACATTGTTCATTTCTCTTGAGTGATTTCCTTGTTTGGTTTAGGGAAAGAGTACATGTGACTAGGGGAGGTGCATAGGGCAGAACCAAGAGAGAGAGTCCTAGTGGACTCTGCCCTGAGCCCAGAGCTTGCCTCAGGGCTCCATCTCAAGAGTCTGAGATCACCCCCTGAGCCAGAGCCAAGACATGGGCCCTTCACGGAGGGTGACCCCCAGGTGCCCCTCAGCTGTTCTTGACCAATTTCTGGAGACCGCGCCTGCAGGGCTCCATGGGTTGAGCGACTGCCTCGGGCTCAGGTTATCACCCCGGACTTGCGGGGTCTTGTCCCACCTGGGGTTCCCAGGTCCTTGGGGAGTCTGCTTCTCCCTCTTTCTCCTCTCTCCTGCTCTCTCTCACTCATTCTCTCGCAAATCAAGAAAGAAAATCTTTCCAAGACATTTTTTCAGCCTTGTTTTAGGGGCTTCAATGGTGTGGATCTCTAGGAGTTTTCTCATCAGATGTAGACACCTTGAGGACGGCCATGTCTTTCTAAATGGATCCTTTGTTCCTTTGAAAGGTCTTCTTCTTCTGTTCATTCTAGGGGCTGTCTTTCATTCTGTGGGGCGTCTTTCTATTGTCTCTTGTCAAGACCTAGGAAAATCGGCCTTGTGGGATTTGTTTGGGTGCGGTCTAGCCCTCTTCATCCTTTTTCTTTTCACAAAATCTAGACTATCCTCTGCATCCTTGTATGGAGAGTTTATTTTTCACTGACCTATTTAGGTCTTTTCTTTCAAGAGAATAGTCTTTTCTTTCCATAGATTGGAAAGAAAAGTCGTTTCTTCTGAAGGCCATTGTTGAAATGTTGAAGAGGAAGTCTAGTACCTTGCTAGTCGTGATTTCTTTTTCCCGTCTATTCCTTCTTCCCTTTTGAACTGCCTACCATTCAATTACCTGAGTCAATGGGAGACTGCTCTCTGCCTTCTATTATTGGCTGTCACCTGGGCAGTGAGATATTCTAGAGAATTCTATTTCTCAAACTGTTCTGCCACATGTTTAGGGAATCTGCAGAGTCAGCTTTCTTGGAAGGGTCATTTCATCCCGCTCCTAACTTGTGAACCTTCCTGGGTCTCTACTGAGTATTCTGACTGATCCCAAAGAACGCTTCCCTCGGGCTGGTTGGAACTCCAATGACCTATAGCCTTGTATGAGGCTTGGCAGCCATGTGGTTCAGTTGCATTGACTCTTTGTTAGACCCTGGCCAATATTCCTAGACACACACTGCTTCCCATGGAGCAAGGCTTCAACAGGACTTCAGTGTGTATTTCCAAGTGCTTGTTTTCTACTTGACTTCATTCTTTCAGGAACCCTGGTCTTTTCATCACTCCAACCTTCCAGAGTTCCATTCCCACCTTCCTCACACCAGGGAGACTCCCATCTTTTCCTTGGAATCTCTGCCCTATGCCTACCATCCAGACCTTCTCCAGGTGAAAAGCTGATTGAAGCCTGGGGCTCAGTTTCTTTTTTTGTTTGTTTGCTTGTTTTCCTTTTCTCAAATTTCACCAATGTGCATTCCATGTCAATGTTTTAAAGATTTAGATATATAGATATATATCGACAGATACAGATCTACAGAAAGATATAGATATAGATACAGACATCTCTATGTCTAGATAGATAGATAGATAGATAGATAATTTTCTTTTCCTATTTCCCATGGGCTTCTGTTTGTATTCTTTTCCTCTAACGAGGTTTTTTTTTTGGTTTCCTAGGGTTGTTATTACATGATACCCCAAGCCTAGTGGCTGAAAAAAGAGAAGTGGACACTCTCATAGTTCTAGAGGCTACAATGTTGGTAGCCCATGCTCATTTTTTAGTTATTAAGGAAGGATCTGTTCCGGGCCCCTCTCTCAAGTTGAAGCTCTGTCCTGGCTTTGGACTTCTTTACATGGCTTTCTTTCTCAGTGCATATCTGTGTATCCCCAGTTTCTCTTCTTAGAAGGACACAAACCTCCTGAATTAGGGGTGCAGTCTATTCAAATATAACCTTATCTGAGCTTGTTATATCTGCAGGGATCCTATTTCCAAATAAGTTCATGCTAGCAGGTTCTGGGTTTCAGGACTGGGATAGTTTATATGCATACAGAGACACACACAAACACACACACATACACACATACACACACACAAATATGGGTCTCTCTCTCTCTCTCTCTCTCTCTATATATATATATATATATATACTTTTTGCATAATATATCGTTTTTCTTTAGAATCTCAGTCTTCCTTTCATTAGGTTATTCTCATGCTTTTGGTGCCTCCTGATCAATTCAAACACCTCTACCTCCTAAATCTCCATTAAAGTCATTGTTACCGAACGTTGTCTGCCTTTTTTTTTTTTTTTAAAGAGTTGGCATCTTTTGGAGTTTACAGTGTTTTTGGTATTGAGTATCTATTTACAGGCTGATGAAGGGGACTTGCATAGTACTCTTTCCGTCTGAATTTGTTTCTTTTGGGGAAAGTAAATTCTCAGGTTTTTTAAAAGAAGGACCTATAAAAGCTAAATGGCTCTTCTTTGTATGTTTCCATTCCTGTTTCTCATTTTGTATGTACATGAAGAGACCAGAGATTTTGGGGCCCACAGCATTTATCAGCATTTAAAAGAAAAGAAGAAATTAAATTTAAATAATTTTAAATTAAATACATTTAATTTAAGTGTAAACTTCAAAATGTAAATAAAAATTAAAAATAAAAAATTTAGATTAAATACATTGGATGGGGAGGTGAACCATGAGAAACAATGGACTCTGAAAAAATATCTGAGAGGTTTGAAGGGGTGGGGGGTGGGAGGTTGGGGGAAGCGGGTGGTGGGTATTGGAGAGGGTACAGATATCATGGAGCGCTGGGTTTGGTGCAGAAACAAGGAATACGGATATGCTCTAAATAAAAATTTTAAAGAAAGGAAAAACATGAAAAATAAAAAATAAAAAAATTCACAGAAAAAAAATGTATTTTTAAAAGGGGACGTTTAAGTGCTTAGAATTGTGTAAACCTAGCGATTCACAGACCTGTACTACGGGGGATAAAAATATATTATATATTTATTTTAAAATAATAAATTAAAAATAAATAAATAAATAAAATAAAATAAAAAGGGATGAAGCAAACAAAATGCAAGACAATGGGCAATAATTGAGGGACTCAGTCATTCCACGAAATGTCAATGATTTCTATACTCTAATGAAAAGACGAGATTGGTTGGAGTGAATCAATCCTCACATACACACAAAATGATGTGGGGCCTCTCAGAGATACAGAATCAGCTCAGCAAGGCAGAAACCAAATTCCGGAGTATGGAACTCCTCAAATTGAAGAACTCTTCTACCAACCTAGAAGGGGACGTCCTAGCGAGTATAAGAAGTGATGGAGGAAATATTGAATGTATGACAACTGGAAAGCATGAGTGCAATTTGTATAGAGAAATATTCTAAGAGAATGGACAAAGTATGAGAATCAGGAAGTGAATGAATCAAAGTCATCGGATATACGTTAGAAATTCAGGAAAATTCACTGGAATTCAGTGACGTAAGAACCAAGGCTGAAAATCCTATTGATGAGAGCACCAAAATGAGGAGTTATTCTCTCCAAAGACTTGATACAGTCTCTACCCAGGAAGTCTCCACCCAGAAAACCATCAAAGAAGCCTAAGGGGAATTTATGATCTCAAACAATGGGGTGTCCGATACGTTCATAGGTTACCTATGTTAATGGAAGAGGTTCAGAGATTGCATGATGGGTACTGTAAAGTTTCAATGGACCACACCTTGATGGAGATTTTCAATGGAATCCCAGTTTCCTATCTAGGAAGTGCCTGTGTACCTGGATAGGCCAATTCTTCTAATTCCATGGAAATGAAAGGGACTAGTATTCCCGGGCAAATCAGAAGAAAGAAGCAAGAGCATGTGTGAGGGAGAAAGAGAGTGGGAGGAGAGTCTGATGGGATAGGATTTCTAACAAAAGGACTCTTGAAATGACCTGAGGAAACAGACCAATAGAAGATGGCCGACTTTGACCAAGCGCTGCTAAACGACATGAATATCCACATGGAACATAAAAGCCTAAACTCAATTCGAGGCTGATGTTGCCTAAGTTCGAAAGAGGACATCAGAAATTTTCTGGAAGATACCATAGGAAAACATTTTTAGGATCTGGGGGAGGTGGCAGAGATGAGTGGAACCGAGCACAAGAAAGGCTGGGAAGGTGGAGTCAACTCCATCCAAGTTGAAAAACAAAAATCTTGTCCTCCAATTGACATGACGCACACTAGGAAAGGCTCTATCAAGAGACCAGCTAAGGGACTGTATACAAATCTAGATTGGGTCACTGGGAATCCAGAAAGAAAGGTAGGTAACATCAAAGCAATGAAAAGCCTTGATCAGAAATATCCCAAGGAGAAAACCATGAGCCAAGAAACACATGAACAGTTACCCACCATCCTCAGTGATCACAAAAGAGAAAAGGAAAACACAGTGGGCTACTGTTAAGTCAGAGAAAGCAGAACATATAAAGTGTTCCTTCATCAAATGAATGGAATAGTGAGCTGATTGAATCATGGAGTGGGGCACCTGGGTGGCTGCATTCTGCTGGGGTCCTGATGCCAGGGTCTTGGGATCAAGCCCTGCCTGGGGCTCTCTGCTCAGCAGGAAGCCTGCTTCTCCCTCTCCCACTGGCCCTGCTTCTACACCCTCTTCACTATTTGGGCTCCCTCTCTCCCTGTCTCTTTCTCTTTCTGTCAGATCCGGCAATCAATGCACCCATTCCTTCAATTCAGTAAGGAAAAGGAACATGTTGACACATGGGGTCCTAATGAACGACAAGAATATTGAGGGTTGTTGGATGATTATTTTAAGATGTTCTTTGTTCCTTGGACAGACAGAGATGAAGGAGAGGTAGAAAGGCAGGCAGAGAGAGAGGGTGGTGAACAGGCTCCCAGGTAAGCCAAGAGCCAGATGCAGGGCTGGATCTGAAGGCTGGTGCCTCGCCTGGTCCACCGTGAAGCCCTGCAGCAGCTCCAGCAGTCCCGGGTGGATCTCCCTGTATAATCCTGCCTGCCCTGTCCCACGTTGGCGCCTGGGCAGAGCCATGAGCTCCTCTGTGGACCGACCTGCCACCCCGCCTCCCCAAGCCAGTGCACTCAGATGGCGCTCCAGTGGCTAATCCCTGATAGCATCTGGGCTCCCGGGGTCAGCTGCTACTGGCGGTGGCGGTGGCAGAGGAAGCTAAGGGAGAGCGGCCTGTGAGGGTGGGCAGCATCTCTGGCTCCTCCTGCTTGCCCCGGGACCTGTCGCTTCTCTCCCCACCCCTTGCCCTTGCAAACATTGTTCATTTCTCTTGAGGGATTTCCTTGTTTGTTTTAGGGAAATATACACGTGAGTGGGGGAGGTGCCCAGGGCAGAACCAAAAAAGAGAGTCCAAGTGGACTCTGCCCTGAGCCCAGAGCTTGCGTCAGGGCTACATCTCAAGAGTCTAGATCACCCGCTGAGTCACAACGAAGATTTGGGCCCTTCACTGAGGGAGCCGCCCAGGTGCCCCTCAACTGTTGTTGACCAATTTCTGAAGACGGGTGCCTGCTGGGCTTCGTGGGTTGACCAACTGCCTTGGGCTCAGGTCATGATCCCAGACTTCCCACCTGGTGCTCCCAGCTCCTTGCAGAGTCTGCTTCTCCCTCTGAACTTCTCCTCTCTCCTGCTCTCTCTCACTCATTCCCTAGCAAATCAAGAAAGATAATCTTTCCAAGAAATTTCCTCAGCTTTGTTTTACGGGCATCAATGGCGTGGATCTCTCTGAGTTTTGTCATCAAATTCAGACACCTTGAGGACGGCCTTGTCTTTCTAAATGGATCCTTTGTTCCTTTGAAAAGTCTTCTTTTCTGTTCATTCAAGGGGCTTTCATTCTATGGGGTGTCTTTCTATTGTCTCTTGTCAAGACCTAGGAAAATCGGCCTTGTGGGATTCATCTGGGTGCGGTCCAGCCCTATTCATCCTTTTCCTTTTCACAAAATCTAGACTATCCTCTGCACCCGTGTATGGAGAGTTTATTTTTCACTGACCTATTTAGGTCTTTTCTTTCAAGAGAATTGTCTTTTCTTTCCATCGCTTGGCAAGAGAAGTTGTTCCTTCTGAAGGTCATTGTTGAAATGTTGAAGAGGAAGTCTATTACCTTGCTAGTCGTGTTTTCTTTTTCCCGTGTATTCCTTCTTCCCTTTTGAACTGCCTTCCTTTTGATGACCTGAGTCATTGGGAGGCTGCTCTCTGCCTTCGATTGTTGATTGTCACCGGGCAGTGATATTCTAGGGAATTCTGACTATTTCTCAAATTGTTCTGCCACATGTTTAGGAAATCTGCAGAGTCAGCTTTCGTGGAGGGATCATTTCATACCGCTCCTAACTTTTGAACCTTCCTGGGTCTCTACTGAGTATTCTGATTGATCCCAAAGAATTCTTCCCTCTGGCTGGTTGGAGCTCCAATTTCCTCTAGTCTTGTATGAGGATTGGCAGCCATCTGGTTCAGTTGTCTTGACTCTTTGTTAGAACCTGGCCCATTTTCCTAGACACACACTGCTTCCCATGGAGCAAGGACTCAAGCGGACTCCAGTGTGTATTTCCAAGAGCTTGTTTTCTACTCGACTTCTTTCTTTCAGGAGCCCATGGCCTTTTCATCACTCCAACCTTCCTGAGTTCCTATCTCGCTTTCTTCACACCAGGGAGACTTCCATCTTTTCCTTGGAATCTCTGCCCTTCCCCCACCATCCAGAACTTCTCCAGGTGAAAAGCTGATTGAAGCCTGGGGCTCAGTTCCTTTTTTGGTTTGTTTGCTTGTTTTCCTTTTCATAAAATTCACCAATGTGCATTCCATTTCAATGTTTTAAAGATTTAGATATATAGATATATATCAACAGATACAGATCTACAGAAAGATATAGATATAGATACAGACTCTCTATGTCTAGATAGATAGATAGATAGATAGATAATTTTCTTTTCCTATTCCCCATGGGCTTCTGGTTGTTTTCTTTTCCTTGAACGAGGTTTGTATTAGGTTTCCAAGGTTGCTATTACAAGATACCAAAAGCTTAATGGCTTAAACAAGAGAAGTGGACACTCCCACAGTTTTAGAGTCTACAATGTTGGTATCCCATGCTCCTGTTATAGGTATTAAGGAAGGATCTGTTCCAGGCCCCTCTCTCAAGTTGAAGCACTGTCCTGGCTTTGGAGTTCTTCATATGGAATTCTCCCTCAGTGCATATCTTTGTATCCCCAGTTTCTCTTCATAAAAGGACACAAGACCTCCTGAATTATGGCACAGTCTATTCTAATATGACCTTATCCTAGCTTGTTATATCTGCAGGGATCCTATTTCTAAATAAGTTCATGCAAGCAGGTTCTGGGTTTCAGGACTGCGATAGTTTATATGCATAAACAGACAGACAGACACACACACACACATATGGGTCTCTAACTATATATAGATATAGATATATCTATATATATTTATCTATAGATAAATATATGTCTATATATACATATAGATATATATCTATATATATATATCTATATATGTCTATATATAGATATATCTATATATATTTATCTATAGATAAATATATGTCTATATATACATATAGATATATATCTATATATATCTATATATATCTATATATGTCTATATATAGATATATCTATATCTATTTCTATATATAGTTAGAGACCCATATGTGTGTGTATGTATATATCTATAGATAAATATATATCTAGATATAGATATATCTATATATAGTTAGAGACCCATATGTGTGTGTGTATATATATATATATATATATATATATATATATATATATATATATACTTTTTGCCTAAAAAATAATTTTTGTTTAGAATCTCAGTCTTCCTTCCTTTTATTAGGTTATTTTCATGCTTTTCGTGCCTCCTGAACAATTCAAACACTTCTACCTCCTCAATCTCCATGAAAGTCACTGGTACAGAAAGTCGTCTGCCATTTTTTTTTTAAAGAGTTGGCATCTTTTTGGAGTTTACAGTGTTTTTGGTATTGAATAACTGTTTTTGGGCTGATGAAGATGACTTTCATTCTACTCTTTCCTTCTCAATTTGTTTCTTTTTGGGAAAGTAAATCCTCCAGTTTTTTAAAAGAAGGACCTATAAAGGCTAAATGGCTCTTCTTTGTAAGTTTACATTCCTGTTTCTCATTTTGTATGTACATGAAGAGACCAGAGATTTGGGGGTCCACAGCATTAATCAGCATTTAAAAGGAAAAAAAAAAGTAATTAATTTAAAAAATAAATAAATAATTTAATTTCATTGTAAACATCAAAATTTAAATAAAAATTAAACTACAAAAACTACAAAAAGATGTAAACTTTTTTAAAACAATGGCAGATGACTTTTATAACAATGACTTTCATCAAGATTGAGGAGGTAGAGGTGTTTGAATACTTCGGAGGCACCAATAGCATGAGAATAACCTAATGAAAGGAAGGAAGACTGAGATTCTAAAAAAAATGATTTATTAGTCAAAAAATATATAAATATATAAATATATATATAAATATATAAATATATAAAATAAATCTATCTATAAATAAATAAATAAATAAAATATATAAATATATAAATAAATATATGAAAAATATATAAATAAATATATAAAAATATTTATATATGTGTGTGTACATATATATATTTACAGACCCATATGTTTGTGTGTCTTTGTGTGTGTGTGTGTGTGTGTGTGTGTCTGTGTATGCATATAAACTATCCCAGTCCTGAAACCCAAAACCTGCTAGCATGAACTTATTTGTAAATAGGATCCCTGGAGATATAACAAGTTAGGATAAGGTCATTATGAATAGATGGTTCCCCTAATTCAGGAGGTCTTGTGTCCTTCTATGAAGAAAAACTGGTGATACACAGATATGCACTGAGGGAGAAAGCCATGTGAAGAATTCAAAGCCAGGACAGTGCTTCAACTTGAGGGAGGGGCCTGAGACAGATCCTTCCTTAATACTTACAAAAGAAGCATGGGCTATCAACATTGTAGCCTCTATAACTGTGAGAGTGTCCACTTCTCTTGTTTCAGCCACTAGGCTTGTGATATCTTGTAATAGCAACCCTAGAAAACTAAAACAAAACTCGTTTGAGGAAAAGAAACCAAACAGAAGCCCATGGGGAATAGGAAAAGAGAATTATCTATCTATCTAGACATAGAGATGTCTGTATCTATATCTATATCTTTCAGTAGATCTGTCTCTGTCTATATATATCTTTATATCTAAGTCTTTAAAACATTGAAAAGGAATGCACATTGGTGAAATTTGTGAGAAAGAAAATCAAGCAAACAAACAAACAAACAAAAGAAACTGAGCCCCAGGCTTCAATCAGCTTTTCACCTGGAGAATTTCTGGATGGTGGGGGTAGGGCAGAGATTCCAAGGAAAAGATGGGAGTCTCCCTGGTGTGAGGAAAGCGAGATAGGAACTCAGGAAGGTTGGAGTGATGAAAAGGCCATGGGTTCCTGTCGGAGGCAGGCCCCTGGCCAGGGCGGCCTCCGCCATTAAAAGATGGTGCCTGGCTAGTTGCCAGGTTAGGATTGCCTCGTGAGACTAAGCAGAACGCCCAAAGAGGATGTAAACAGCATTGGTTGCTAGCGAAGTTGTTCGTTTAGGTGCACAGCCTGATTCGCTCCCTCCTGTACCCTGCTCACTGATTGGTCATGTAAGCATATATAAGTGTGTAGACTTGCGGAAATAAGGAGAAGAGAGAGAAGATGCATCCGAACCAGGGCGTCTTGTCGTCCTTGCGGGGCGAGGGCCATAGGTTCCTGAAAGAAAGAAGTCAAGTAGAAAACAAGCTCTTGGAAATACACACTGGAGTCCTCTTGAAAGAGTCCTTGCTCCATGGGAAGCAGTGTGTGTCTAGGAAAATGGGCCAGGTTTTAACAAAGAGTCAAGGCCGATGAAACCAGATGGCTGCCAAGACTCATACAATGCTAGAGGTCATTGGATTTCCAACCAGCCAGGGGAAGCGTTCTTTGGGATCAGTCAGAATTCTCAGTAAAGACCCAGGAAGGATCACAAGTTAGGAGCGGGATGAATGATCCCTCTAAGAAAGCTGAATCTGCAGATTCCCAAAACATATGGCAGAGAAATTTGAGAAATAGTCAGAATTCCCTAGAATATCTCACTGCCCAGGTGACAGCCAATAATCGAAGGCAGAGTACAGCCTCCCAATGACTCAGGTCATCGAAAGGAAGGCAGTTCAAAAGGAAAGAAGGAATAGAGGGGAAAAAGAAAACACGACAAGGAAGATACTAGATTTCCTCTTCAACATTTCAATAATGACCTTCAGAAGGAACAACTTTTCTTGCCAAGCTATGGAAAGAAAAGACAATTCTCTTGAAAGAAAAGACCTAAATAGGTCAGTAAAAAATAAACTCTCCATACAAGGGTGCAGAGGAGAGTCTAGATTTTGTGAAAAGAAAAAGGATGAAGAGGGCTAGACTGCACCCAAACGAATCCCACAAGGCCCATTTTCCTAGGTCTTGACAAGGACAATAGAAAGACGCCCCATAAAATGAAAGACAGCCCCTAGAATGAACAGAAAAAGAAGACATCTCAAAATAACAAAGTATCCATTTAGAAAGACAAGGCCGTCCTCAAGGGGTCTGCATCTGATGAGAAAACTCCTAGAGATCCACGCCATTGAAGCCCCTAAAACAAGGCTGAAGAAATGTCTTGGAAAGATTTTCTTTCTTGATTTGCTAGAGAATGAGTGAGAAAGAGCAGGAGAGAGAAGTTCAGTGGGAGAAGCAGACTCCCCAAGGAGCTGGGAGCGCCAGGCGGGAGGAGACCGCGCCAGTCAGGGGACATGACCTGAGCTCAAGGCAGTTGCTCAACCCACGGAGCCCAGCAGGCACCCGTCTCCAGAAATTGGTCAAAAACAGCTGAGGGGCACCTGGGCGGCCCCCTCAGTGAAGTACCCAAGTCTTGGTTTTGGCTCAGGGGGTGATATCAGACTCTTGAGTCTGGTATCTACTTGGACTCTCTCTCTTGGTTCTGCCCTACCCAACTCCCCCACTCACGTGGGCTCTTTCCCTGTAACAAACAAGGAAAGCCCTCAAGAGAAATGAACAATGTTTGTGAGAGGGAGGGGTGGGGAGAGAAGGGACCGGCCCCTGGGGCAAATGGGAGGAGCCAGAGATGCTGCCTGCCCTCCCAAGGCTGCTCTCCCTTAGCTGCCCCTGCCACAGCCACCGCCAGGAGTCCCTGAGCTCCAGGAGCCCAGATGCTAGCAGGGATTAGCAACTGGAGTGCCACCTGAGCATGCTGGCTTGGGGAGGCGTGGTGGCAGATCGGTCCACAGGAGCTGAGGGCTGACCCCAGGCGCCAGCGTGGGGGAGGGGCAGGCAGGATGGTACAGGGAGATCCACCTGTGACTGCCGGAGCTGCTGCAGAGCTTCACGGTCTTCCTGGTGAGGCACAAGCCTGCAGACCCAGCCCTGCATATGGCTCTTGGCTTACCGGGGAGTCTGTTAGCCCCTCTCTCTCTCCGCCAGCCACTCTAACTCCTCCTCATCTCTATCTGTCCAAGGAACAAAGAAAATCTTTAAAAAATCATCCAACAACCCTCTATATTCTTTCTTTTATTTTTAAAAATTTCGTGTATTTATGTGACAGACAGAGATCACAAGTAGACAGAAGTGAGCAGAGAGACAGAGGAGTAAGCTGGCTCCCTGCAGAGCAGAGAGCCTGATACAGGGATCAATCCCAGGACCCTGGGATCATGACCTGAGCCGAAGGCAGAGGTTTTAACCCACTGAATCACCCAGGCAACCCCAACCCTCTATATTCTTGTCATTCATTAGGAACCCATGTGTCAACATGTTCATTTTCCTTACTGAATTGAAGGAATGGGTGGATTGATTGCCGGATTTGACAGAAAGAGAAAGAGACAGGGAGCGAGGGAGCCCAATTAGTGAAGAGGGAGTTGAAGCAGGGCCAGTGGGAGAGGGAGAAGCAGGCTTCCTGCTGAGCAGAGAGTCCCAGGCAGGACTTGATCCCAAGACCCTGGCATCAGGACACCAGCAGCATGCAGCCACCCAGGTGCCCCACTCCAGCATTCAATCAGTTATTCACTATTCCATCCGATTGATTTAACAACACTTTTTAGGGTCTGCCTTCTGTGGGTTAACACTAACCCACTGTGTTTTCCTTTGCTCTTTTTTGATCACTGAGGATGGTGGGTAACTGTTCATGTGTTTCTTGGCTCATGGTTTTCTCCTTGGGATATTTCTGATCAAGGCTTTTCATTGCCTTGATGTTACCTACCTTCCTTTATGGATTCCTAGTGATCCTATCTAGATTTGTATACAGTCCCTTAGCTGGTCTCTCGATAGAGCCTTTCCTAGTGTGAGTCTTGTCATTTGGTGGACAAGATTTTTGTTTTTCAACTTGGAAGGAGTCGACTCCACCCTCCCAGCCTTTCTTGTGCTTCCCATTTTTGGTGTTCGGTTCCACTCATCTCTGCCACCTCCCCCAGATCCTAAAAATGTTTTCCTATGGTATCTTCCAGAGAACTTCTGATGTCCTCTTTTGAACTTAGGCAACATCAGCCTCGAATTGAGTTTTAGGCTTTTATGTTCCATGCGGATATTCATGTCGTTTAGCAGTGCTTGGCCAAACTCGGCCCTCTTCTGTTGGTCTGTTTCCTCAGGTCATTTCAAGAGTCCTTTTGTTAGAAATCCTATCCCATCAGACTCTCCTCCTACTCTCTTTCTCCCTCACACATGCTCTCGCTTCTTTCTTCTGATTTGCCCGGGAATGACTAGTCCTTTTCATTTCCATGTAATTCGATGAATTGGCCTATCCAGGTACACAGGCACTTCCTAGATAGGAAACTGGGATTCCATTGAAAATCTCCATCAAGGTGTGGTCCATTGAAACTTTACAGTACCCATCATGCAATCTCTGAACCTCTTCCATTAACATAGGTAACCTATTTACCTATTGGACATCCCATTATTTGAGATCATAAATTCCCCTTAGTCCTCTTTGATGGTTTTCTGGGTGGAGACTTCCTGGGTAGAGACTGTATCAAGTCTTTGGAGAGAAGAACTCCTCGTTTTGGTGCTCTCATCAATAGGATTTTCAGCCTTGGTTCTTACGTCACTGAATTCCAGTGAATTTTCCTGAATTTCTAACTTATATCCGATGACTTTGATTCATTCACTTCCTGATTCTCATACTTTGTCCATTCTCTTAGAATATTTCTCTATACAAATTGCACTCATGCTTTCCAGTTGTCATACATTCAATATTTCCTCCATCACTTCTTATACTCGCTAGGACGTCCCCTTCTAGGTTGGTAGAAGAGTTCTTCAATTTGAGGAGTTCCATACTCCGGAATTTGGTTTCTGCCTTGCTGAGATGATTCTGTATCCCTGAGAGGCAGCACATCATTCTGTGTGTATGGGAGGATTGATGCACTCCAACCAATCTCATCTTTTCATTAGAGTATAGAAACCATTGACATTTCGTGGAATGACTGAGTCCCTCAATTATTGCCCATTGTCTTGCATTTTGTTTGCTTCATCCATTTCTATTTTGTTTATTTATTTATTTATTTATTTATTATTTTAAATAAATATATAATATATTTTTATCCCCCGTAGTACAAGTCTGTGAATCAACAGGTTTACACAATTCTAAGCACTTATAGGTCTCTTTTTAAAAATAAATGTATTTTATTTCTTTTTGTAAATGTTTTTATTTTTTTTATTTTTAATGTTTTTCCTTTTATTTTAATTTTTATTTACATCATATTCGTATTGCTTGATTCTGCACCAAACCCAGTGCTCCATGCCATCCATGCCCTCTCCAATACCCACCACCAGGTTCCCCCAACCTCCCAAACCCCACCTCTTCAAACCTCTCAGATATTTTTTCAGAGTCCACAGTCTCATGGTTCACCTCCCATTCCAATATATTTAATCTAAATTTTTGATTTTTAATTTTTATTTAAATTTTGAAGTTTACACTTAAACTTAATGTATTTAATTTAATAGTATTTAAATTTAATTTCTTTTTCTCTTTTAAATGCTGATAAATGCTGTGGGTTCCTAAATCTCTGGTCTCTTCATGTACATACAAAATGAGAAACAGGAATGTAAACATTCAAATAAGAGCCATTTAGCTTTTATAGGTCCTTCTTTTAAAAAACCCCAGAATTTACTTTCCCAAAAAGAATCTTATTCATAGGGATAGAGTAGGATGCAAGTCACCTTCATCAGACCATAAACAGATGCTCAATATGAAAACCACTGTAAACCCCAAAAAGATACCAACTCTATTTAAAAGAATAGCAGACGACATTTGGTAACAATGTCTTTCATGGAGATTGAGGAGGTAAAGGTGTTCGAATTGTTCAGGAGGTACCAAAAGCATGAGAATAAGCTAATGAAAGGAAGACTGAGATTCTAAACAAAAATGATTTATTAGGATATATATATATATATATATATATATATATATATATATATATATATATGTTGTGTGTGTGTGTGTGTGTTTGTGTGTGTCTGTGTATGCCCATAAACTGTCCCAGTCCTGAAACCCAGAACCTGCTAGCATGATAGCATGAACTTATTTGGAAATAGGATCCCTGGAGATATAAAAAGCTAGGACAAGGTCCTATTTGAATAGACTGCACCCCTAATTTAGGAGGTCTTGTATCTTTCTAAGAAGGGAAACTGGGGATACACAGATATGCACTGAGGGAGAAAGCCATGTGAATAAGGCCAAAGCCAGGACAATGCTTCAACCTGAAAGAGGGGCCTGGAACACATACTTCCTTAATACCTACAGAAGGAGCATGGGCTACCAACATTGTAGCCTCTAGAACTGTGAGAGTGTCCACGTCTCTTGTTTCAGCCACTAGGCTTGTGGTATCTTGTAATACCAACCCTAGAAAACTAATACAAACCTCTTAGAGGAAGATAAACCAACCAGAAGCCCATGGGGAATAGGAAAAGAAAATTATCTATCTATCTATCTATCTATCTGTCTATCTATCTATATAGACATAGAGATGTCTGTATCTATATCTATATCTTTCAGTTGATCTGTCTCTGTCTATATATATCTTTATATCTAAGTCTTTAAAACATTGAAAAGGAATGAACATTGGTGAAATTTGTGAAAAAGAAAATCAAGCAAACAAACAAACAAAAAAAAGAAACTGAGCCCCAGGCTTCAATCTGCTTTTCACCTGGAGAATTTCTGGATGGTGGGGGTAGGGCAGAGATTCCAAGGAAAATATGGGAGTCTCCCTGGTGTGAGGAAAGCGAGATAGGAACTCAGGAAGGTTGGAGTGATGAAAAGGCCATGGGTTCCTGAAAGAAGGAAGTCAAGTAGTAAACAAGCTCTTGGATACACACTGGAGTCCTCTTGAATCCTTGCTCCATGGGAAGCAGTGTGTGTCTAGGAATATTGGCCAGGTTCTAACAAAGAGTCATGGCAACTGAAGCAGATGGCTGCCAAGACTCATACAAGGCTAGAGGTCATTGGAGTTCCAACCAGCCAGAGGGAAGCGTTCTTTGGGACCAGTCAGAATACTCAGTAGAGACCTAGGAAGATTCACAATTTAGGAGCGGGATGAAATGATCCCTCCAAGAAAGCTGACTCTACAGATTCCCTAAACAGGTGACAGAACAATTTGAGAAATAGAAGTACCTAGAATTATCTCACTGCCCATGTGACAGCCAATAATCGAAGGCAGAGAACAGCCTCCCAATGACTCAGGTCATCGAAAGGAAGGCAGTTCAAAAGGGAAGAAGGAATACACGGGAAAAAGAAAACACAACAAGCAAGGTACGAGACTTCCTCTTCAACATTTCAATGATGACCTTCAGAAGGAAGGGCTTTTCTTTCCAATTTATGGATTTCCAGTATATGGAAAGAAAAGACAATTCTCTTGAAGAAAAGACCTAAATAGGTCAGTGAAACATAAACTCTCCATACAAGGATGCAGAGGATAGTCTAGATTTTGTGTAAAGAAAAAGGATGGATAGGGCTAGACCGTACCCAAATGAATCCTACAAGGCCGATTTTCCTAGGTCTCGACAAGAGGCAATAGAAAGACACCCCATAGAATGAAAGACAGACCCTAGAATGAACAGAAAAAGAAGACATTTCAAAGGAACAAAGGATCCATTTAGAAAGACATGGCCATCCTCAAGGTGTCCGCATCTGATGAGAAAACTCCTAGAGATCCACGCCATTGAAGCCCCTAAAACAAGGCTGAATAAAGGTCTTGGAAAGCTTTTCTTTCTTGATTTGCGAGAGAATGAGTGAGAGAGAGCAGGAGAGAGGAGATGTTCATAGGGAGAAGCAGACTACCCAAGGAGCTGGGAGCCCCATTCAGGACGAGACCCTGCCAGTCCGGGGTCATGACCTGAGCCCAAGACAGTTGCTCAACCCACGGAGCAGAGCAGGCACCCGTTTCCAGAAATTGGTCAACAACAGCTGGGGGGCACCTGGGCGGCACCCTCAGTGAAGTGCCCAAGTCTTGGTTCTGGCTCAGGGGGTGATCTCAGGCTCTTGAGATGGAGCCCTGAGGCAAGCTCTGGGCTCAGGGCAGAGTCCACTAGGACTCTCTCTCTTGGTTCTTCCCTACCCACCTCTCCCACTCACGTGTGCTCTTTCCCTAAAATAAACTGGGAAAGCCCTAAACAGCAACGAACCATGTTTGCGAGGGGGAGGGATGGGGAGAGAAGCGACCAGCCGGGGGCGAGCAGGAAGAGCCCAAGTTGCTGCCTCCCCTCCCAAGGCTGCTCTACCTCAGCTGCCTCTGCTGCCAGGAGCAGCTGAGTCATGGAAGCCCAGACGTGAGCAGGTATTACTGACTCCAGCCCCACCTGAGTGTGCTGGCTTGGGGAGCCTGGGCGGCAGATTGGTCCAGGGAGGAGGCGAGGGCCCCGCCCAGGCGCCCGCCTGGGGGAGGGGCAAGCAGGATGGTGCAAGGAGGTCCACCCGGGACTGTCGGAGCTGCTGCAGGGCTTCAAGGTGGACCTGGTGAGGCACCAGCCTGCGCATGGAGGCCTGCATCTGGCTCTTGGCTTACCACGGAGACTGTTCGCCCCTCTCTCTCTCTGCCTGCCTCTCTCCCTCCTTCTCCTCTCTGTCTGTAAGGAACAAAGAACATCTTAAAAAATATCATCCAACAACCCTCAATATTCTTGTCGCTCATTAGGACCCCATGTGTCAGCATGTTTGTTTTCCTTATTGAATTGAAGGAATGGGTGGATTGATTGACGGATTTGACAGAAAGAGAGAGACAGGGAGAGAAAGAGCCCAAGTAGTGAAGAGGGAGTAGAAGCAGGGCCAGTGGGGGAGGGAGAAGCAGGCTTCCTGCTGAGCTGAGAGCCCCAGGCAGGGCTTGATCCCAAGACCCTGGCATGAGGATCCCAGCAGAATGCAGCCACCCAGGTGCCCCACTCCGTGATTCCATCAGTTGTTCACTATTCCATCCATTTGATGAAGCAACACTTTTTAGGGTCTGCCTTCTCTGGGTTAACACTAACCCACTGTGTGTTCCTTTGCTCTTTTGTGATCACTGAGGATGGTAGGATACTGTTCATGTGTTTCTTGGCTCATGGTTTTCTCCTTGGGATATTTCTGATCAAGGCTTTTCGTTGCTTTGAAGTTACCTACCTTTCTTTCTAGATTCCCAGTGATCCTATCGAGATTTGTATACAGTCCCTTAGCTGGTATCTCCATAGAGCCTTTCCTAGTGTGAATCTCTTCATTTGGTGGGCAAGATTTTTGTTTTTCACTGTGGAAGGAGTTGAATCCACCTTCCCAGCCTTTCTTGTGCTTCCCATTTTTGGTGTTCAGTTCCACTCATCTCTGCCACCTCCCCCAGATTCTAAAAATGTTATCCTATGGTATCTTCCAGAAAACTTCTGATGTCCTCTTTCATACTTAGGCAACATTAGCCTCGAATAGAGTTTTAGGCTCTTATGTTCCATCTGCATATTCACGTCCTTTAGCAGTGCTTGGTCAAAGTCTGCCCTCTTCTGTTGGTCTGTTTCCTCAAGCCATTTCAAGAGTCCTTTTGTAAGAAATCTTATCCCATCAGATTCTCCTCCCACTCTCTTTCTCCCTCACCCTTGCTCTCACTTCTTTCTTCTGATTTGCCTGGCAATGACTAGTCCTTTTCATTTCCTTGAAAATAGAAGAATTGGCCTATCCAGGTACACAGGCACTTCCTATATAGGAAACTGGGATTGCTTTGAAAATCTCTTTCAAGGTGGGGTCCATTGAAACTTTACAGTACCCATCATCCAATCTCTAAACCTCTTCCATTAACATAGGTATCCTATGAACCTATTGAACATCCCATTGTTTGAGATCATAAATTCCCTTTGGTGGTTTTCTGGGTGGAGACTTCCTGTGTACAGACCGTATCAATTCTTGGGAGAGAGGAAGTCCTCCTTTTGGTGCTCTCATCAATAGGATTTTCAGCCTTGGTTCTTAGGTCACAGAATTCCCGTGAATTTTCCTGAGTTTCTAACGTATATCCGATGTCTTTGATTCATTCACTTCCTGATTCTTATACTTTGTCCGTTCTCTCAGAATATTTCTCTATACAAATTGCACTCATGCTGTCTAGTCGTTATACATTCAATATTTCGTCCATCACTTCTTATACTCGCTAGGACGTCCCCTTCTAGGTGGGTAGAAGAGTTGTTCAATTTGAGGAACTCAGTGCTACCGAATTTGGTTTCTGCCTTGCTGAGCTGATTCTGTATCCCTTAGAGGCAGCACATCATTCTATGTGTATGTGAGTATTGATGCAATCTAACCAATCTCATCTTTTCATTAGAGTATAGAATCCATTGACATTTCATGGAATGACTGAGCCCCTCAATTATTGCCCATTGTCTTGCATTTTGTTTGCTTCATCCCTTATTTATTTATTGTTTTATTGTTTTATTTTTATTTATTTATTATTTTTAAATAAATATATATTTTTATCCCCTGTAGTACAGTTCTGTTAATCGCCAGGTTTACACAATTCTAAGCACTTATAGGTCCCTTTTTAAAAATACATTTTCTTTCTGTAATGTACTTATTTTTTTATTTTTCATGTTTTTTTTTTAATTTTTCTTTGCAGCATATTCGTATTCCTTTTTTTTCCACCACACCCAGTGCTCCATGCAATCCGTGCCCTCTCCAATACCCACCACCAGGTTCCCCCAACCTCCCACCCCCCACCCCTTCAAACCTCTCAGATATTTTTTCAGAGTCCATAGTCTCTCATCGTTCACCTCCCCTTCCAATGTATTTAATCTAAATTTTTTATTTTTAATTTTTATTTAAATTTAGAATTTTATATTTAAATTAAATGTATTTAATTTAAATGTATTTAAATTTAATTTCTTTTTTTTTTCATTTAAATGCTGATAAATGCTGTGGGCCCCCAAATTTCTGGTCACTTTATGTACATACAAAATGAGAAACAGGAATGGAAACTTACAAAGAAGAGCCATTTAGCTTTTTAGGTCCCTCTTTTAAAAAACTAGAGAATTTACTTTCCCAAAAAGAAACAAATTCAGAAGGAAAGAATAGGATGCAAGTCACCTTCATCAGCCGATAAACAGTTACTCAATACCAAAAACACTGTAAACTCCTAAAAGATGCCAAGTCTTTTTAAAAAAATGGCAGACGATGTTCGGTAACAATGACTTGCATGGAGACTGAGGAGGTAGAGGTGTTCAAATTGTTCAGGAGGCACCAAAAGGATGTGTAAAACCTTCTAATGAAAGGAAGGAAGATGAGATTCTAAACAAATATGATTTATTAGGCAAAAATATATAAATACATATATACATATATCTGTATACACACACACACACACACACATATATATATATATATATATATATATATATATATTTGTTTTTTTTTTTACAGACCCGTGTGTGTGTGGGAGGGAAGGGTATGCACATAAACTATCCCAGTCCTGAAACCCAGAACCTGGTAGCATGAACTTATTTGGAAATAGGATCGCTGGACATATAACAAGCTAGGATAAGGTCCTATTTGAAAAGACTGTGTCCCTAATTCACAAGGTCTTGTGTCCTACTAAGAAGAGAAACTGGGGATACACAGATATGCACTGAGGGAGAAAGCCATGTGAAGAAGGCCAAATCCAGGACAATGCTTCAACCTGAGAGAGGGGCCTGGAACAGATCCTTCCTTAATACCTACAAAAGGAGCAAGGGCTACCAACATTGTAGCCTCTAGAACTGTGAGAGTGTCCATGTCTCTTGTTTCAGCCACTAGGCTTGTGGTATCTTGTAATAGCAACCCTAGAAAACTAATACAAACCTCGTTAGAGGAAAAGAAACCAACCAGAAGCCCATGGGGAATAGGAAAAGGAAAAATATTATCTATCTATCTATCTAGACATAGAGATGTCTGTATCCATATCTATATCTTCATGTAGATCTGTACCTGTCTATATATAACTATATATCTAACTCTTAAAAACATTGAAAAGGAATGCACATTGGTGAATTTCATGAAAAGGAAAACAGGCAAACAAACAAACAAGAAAAAAGTGAGCCCCAGGCTTCAATCAGCTTTTCACCTGGAGAAGTTCTGGATGGTGGGGTAGGGCGGAGATTGCAAGGAAAAGATGGGAGTCTCCCTGGTGTGAGGAAAGCGAGACTGGAATTCAGGAAGGTTGGAGTGATGAAAAAGCCATGGGTTCCTGAAAGAAGGAAGTCAAGTAGTAAACAAGCTCTTGGAAATACACACTGGAGTCCTCTTGAATCCTTGCTCCATGGGAAGCAGTGTGTGTCTAGGAAAATGGGCCAGGTTTTAACAAAGAGTCAAGGCAACTGAAGCAGATGGTTGCCAAGACTCATACAAGGCTAGAGGTCATTGGAGTTCCAACCAGCCAGAGGGAAGCGTTCTTTGGGACCAGTCAGAATACTCATAGAGACCCAGGAAGGATCATAAGTTAGGAGCGGGATGAAATGATCCATCCAAGAAAGCTGACTCTGCAGATTCCCTAAACATGTGGCAGAACAATTTGAGAAATAGTCAGAATTCCCTAGAATATCTTACTGCCCGGGTGACAGCAAATAATCGAAGGCAGAGAGCAGCCTCCCAATGACTCAGGTCATCAAAGGGAAGGCAGTTCAAAAGGGAAGAAGGAATAGACAGGAAAAAGAAAACACAACTAGCAAGGTACTATACTTCCTCTTCAACATTTCAACGATGACCTTCAGAAGGAAGGGCTTTTCTTTCCAATCTATGGAAAGAAAAGACAATTCTCTTGAAAGAAAAGACCTAAATAGGTCAGTTAAAAATAAACTCTCCATACAAGGATGCAGAGGATAGTCTAGATTTTGTGAAAAGAAAAAGGATGAAGAAGGCTAGACTGCACCCCAATGAATCATACAAGGCTGATTTTCCTAGGTCTTGACAAGCGGCAATAGAAAGATGCCCCATAGAATGAAAGACAGCCCCTAGAATGAACAGAAAAAGAAGACATTTCAAAGGAACAAAGGATCCATTTAGAAAGACATGGCCGTCCTCAAGGTGTCTACATCTGATGAGAAAACTCCTAGAGATCCACGCCATTGAAGCCCCTAAAACAAGGCTGAAGAAAGGTCTTGGAAAGCTTTTCTTTCTTGATTTGCAAGAGAATGAGTGAGAAAGAGCAGGAGAGAGGAGAAGGTCAGAGGGAGAAGCAGACTCCCCAAGGAGCTGGGAGCCCCAGGCTGGACGAGACCCCGCCAGTCCGGGGTTATGACCTGAGCCCAAGGCAGTTGCTCAACCCACGGAGCCCAGCAGGCACCCGTATCCAGAAATTGGTCAAGAACAGCTGAGGGGCACCTGGGCGGCACCCTCAGTGAAGTGCCCAAATCTTCGTTCTGCCTCAGGTAGTGATCTCAGGCTCTTGGGATGGAGCCCTGAGGCAAGCTCTGGGCTCAGGACAGAGTCCACTAGGACTCTCTTTTGGTCCTACCCTTCCCACCTCCCTCCTCATGTGTGCTCTTTCCCTAAAGCAAACAAAGAAAACCCTTCACAGAAATGAACAATGGTTGAGAGAGGGAGGGGTGGGAATAGAAGCCACTGGCCTAAGGGGGAGCTGGAGGAGCTCGAGATGCTGCCCCCCCTCCAAAGGCCACTCATCCTCAGCCCCCAAAGCCGCCGCCACCGCATCCAGGAGCAGCTGAATCCAGGAGCCCATTTGCTAGCAGGGAGTAGGGCCTCCACTGCCATCTGAGCACATTTGCACGGTGTGGGGGGGGCGCATATTGGTCCGGGGAGCAGGAGAGGGCGGCGCCCAGGCGCCTGCTGCGAGTAGGGGGTGTGGGGGGGAAGTCTAGGCAGGATGTGCAGGGGGATCCCCACAGGACTGTCAGAGCTGCTGCAGGGCTTCACTGTGGACCTGGCGAGGCACCAGCCTGCGGACCCAGCCCTGCATCTGGCTCTTGGCTTAGCAGGGAGCCTCTTTGCCCCTCTCTCTCTCTCTGCCTGCCTCTCTACCTCCTTCTCATCTCCATCTGTCCAAGGAACAAAGAAAATCTTAAAAAAAAATCATCAAACAACCCTCAATATTCTTGTTCATTAGGACCCCATGCATCAACATTTTAGTTTTCCTTATTGCATTGTAGGAATTTGTTGATTGATTGACGGATTTCAATCCCCTCCAACACATGTTGTTTCCTCTCTTACTGATTTTGGCCATTCTAACTGGTGTAAGGTGATTTCTCAATGTGGTTTTAGTTTGAATCTTCCTGAGGGCTAGTGATGATGAACATTTTTTCATGTGTCTGATAGCCATGTGTATGTCTTCATTGGAGAAGTGTCTGTCCATATCTTCTGCTCATTTTTTGATATGATTGTCTGTTTTGTGTGTGTTGAGTTTGAGGTGTTCTTTAAAGATCCTGGATATCAACCTTTTAGTCTGTACTGTCATTTTCAAATATCTTCTCCTATTCCGGGGGTTGCCCCTTTGTTTTGTTGACTATTTCCTTTGCTGTGCAGAAGTGATTGATTTTGATGAAGTCCCAAAAGTTCATCTTCGCTTTTGTTTCCTTTGCCTTTGAAGACATATCTTGAAAGAAGTTGTTGTGGTTGATATCGAAGAGATTACTGCCTCTGTTTTCCTCTAGGATTCTGATGGATTCCTATCTTACATTGAGGTCTTTTATCAATTTTGGAGTTTATCTTTGTGTGCGGTGTAAGAGAATGGTCGAGTTTCATTCTTCTACATATAGCTGTCCAGTTTTCCCAGCACCATTTATTGAAGAGACTGTCTTTTGTCCACTGTATATATTTTCTTGTTTTGTTGAAGATTATTTGTCCATAGAGTTGAGGGTCCATATCTGGGCTCTCTACTCTGTTCCACTGGTCTGTGTCTGTTTTTATGTCAGTACCGTGCTGTCTTGGTGATCATAGCTTTGTATTAAAGCTTGAAATAGAGTAATGTGATGCCTCCAGTTTTATTTTTGTTTTTCAACATTTCCTTAGCGATTCGGGGTCTCTTCTGATTCCATACAAATTTTAGGATTATTTGCTCCAGCTCTTTGAAGAATACCGGTGGAATTTTGATCAGAATGGCATTAAAAGTATAGATTGCTCTAGGAAGTATAGACATTTTAATAATGATTATTCTTCTGATCCAAGAGCATGAAATGGTCTTCCATCTTTTTGTGTCTTCTTCAATTTCTTTCATGAGTGTTCTGTAGTACCTCGAGTACAGATCCTTTACCTCTTTGGTTAGGTTTATCCCCAGGTATCTTATGGTTCTTGGTGCTATAGTAAATGCAATCGATTCTCTAATTTCTCTTTCTGTATATTCATTGTTAGTGTAAGGAATTTTTATTTTTTATTATTTTATTATTTTTCAAAAGATTTTATTTATTTATTTGACAGAGAGAGAAATCACAAGTAGGCAGAGAGACAGACAGAGAGAGGGGGGTAGAAACAGCCTCCCCACTGAGCAGAGAGCCTGAATGCGGGACTCGATCCCAGGACCCTGGGATCATGACCTGAGCCGAAGGCAGAGGCTTAAACCACTGAGCCACCCAGGCACCCTGCAAGGAATTTTTTTAAAAAGATTTTTATTTATTTGACAGACAGACAGAGATCACAACTAGGCAAAGAGGCAGACAGAGAGGGAGAAGGAAGCACGCTCCCTACTGAGCAGAGAGCTTGATTCCAGGCTTGATCCCAGGACCCTGGGATCATGACCTGAGCCAAAGGAGAGGCTTTAACCCGCTGAGCCTCCCAGGCACCCCAAGTAAATCTATTTTGATTTAAAATTTTCTTGTACACTATCATACTTTCAGCTTTTTCATCCTAAACCTTAGTTGTGTTATGGGCTAAATTGTGCCTCCCTCCCTTCCTATGTTAAGGGCCTAACCCCCATGATTCCAGAATGTGACTCTTTGGAGATAGGACCTGTAAAGAGGTGAGTAAATTAAAATGAGGCTATAAACGAGAGCCCTAATCTAATCTGACTTGTGTCTCTACAAAGATTAGACACACAGGCACAGCAGGGGTACCTCTGCATAGAGAAAGACCTGATGAAGAGTCAGCAAGGCAATAACCATCTCATTTGCATGACAGAGACAGGAGCCTCAGAGGAACCAAACTATCCAGAACCTTCAACTTTAACTCCTAAACCCTAAACCCTGGAATTGTTAGGAAGCAAATGTCTGTGGTTCAAGTCATCCATTCTATGTTATTTTGTTAGAGAAGCCCTATCAAACCAAAACAAGGAGAAAAAAAGTGCTTCTTCATACTGGATTCTGTAGAGGAATTTTTATATGCAGGCTTTTGTAGAAAACTACAAATGTAGGCAGTTTGAGTAAATGTGGACACAAATGGATCCATTTTGTTTCTAATTAAATTTGTTCTCCATGCTTAGCCCACTTTAAAATGATAAGCAGGTTGTATTCATTAACATAAAAAATGTAACTACTAGAAGGAAATCACAACTTAGGAAGTAAAACAATCTCCCATAACCACATTAGTTTAATTTCCATTTATGTTAATGAGATCAACATAAACAATCTGAGAATGGCAGACAACTTTCTTAGCTAGATTGTTAAAAGTAAAAAGATAAAAAATAAAATAAAAAGCCTCAAGAAGCTCCGTGTTAGAGCCACAAAGAAAAATTTTGAGAACCATACATACATGATAAAGAATGGAGTAAATAAGACAGTAAAGGGAGAACAGCTGATAACTCTTCCAATCGTGTATCAGTGATGAAAAAATGAGGTTTTTAATTTCAACAATGGTTCCATAGGCCAATGTAAAGACAACTTCACCAATCTTTCGAAAAGAAAATAACAGTTCCACTTTTTATAGGAGTCTTTCATTTGTGGACAATGCCAAACCAAAGAAAGAAAGAATGAACGAGCAAAAAAGAAAGAAAAGAAGAAAAAACCTAGTTGGTGAAATTTCTTAAATAGCTTTTAGAAACCTTTAATATATAATCAAACTATCACTATATACTAGATAAGAACATGCATGTAACTGCAATCAATAGGAAGGAAGACACCTGCTGGACTCAGGGATATATATTTTGACAATTTAATTCCTGGTTGCTGTTTCTCTAATATATGTCCCAGGAATATATCCGTATGTTTTGTTACTGCTTTAGAGAGTCCATGATTTTTTCTAGGTACAACTATGACTGCCTAAGTTCCCTACCTCCTCTTTTGGATTTTCCACAAGGCAGTCAAATGATCTTAAAAAAATGTAAACTGTTTTTTTTCCCACTTTCTTATTCAGAGCTTTCCAACAATTTTCTCTTTGATTCAAGGTAGAATTCCAACTCTTTCCAGTCATCTACAATGCCCTATGGAATTTGCCTTAAACTTGCCCACCTCTATAACCATGTTGTGCTAGGATTTCCCCACCCAATCTTTTCCAGATACACTGAATTTCTTTTGATCCCTAAACAATGACTTGGTGTTCTTGAATTTGCCATTTCCCTTGCCTGGCACACTCTTACCCCAGATCACTCTATGGTTGACTATTCATGTTTCATCATAAAGGTCGAATCTTCAGAAAAGACTCACATGGCTAATGCAGTCCTTCATTTTAAATCTCTATGGCACCCCTCTTGTTAATTTTGTTCATAGCAGTTTTCACTCTCAGAAAATTTCTTGTTCATGTATTTATCTTTGATGGTTTCTTTTCTCTCTTTTCTCTTTAGAATGAGAGATCTTGTGTGTCTTCCTCACCACTTAAATCCTGACAGTTCCTGGCACAGAGAAGGTGTTCAATAAATACTTATGCATTCATGAATCATGGGTATAGACCCTAAAACCTGCCTTCTCTACTGTGGTAGGAGGAGCTTTGGTACAGAGTTGCATGAATTAGAAAGAAACGTGAAGTCCATTCTCTTTTTTGTTCTCCTTTACAACTTAGTTAGCGATTCCTATTGGGAGAGTACTTTGGAAAATTCTTTGGCATTATACACTAAAACTGAATATATCTATCCCCAATGACCTGGCAATTACATTATTACAGAGATAAAACCAGAAATTAGTGCACATGTTCCAATAATATAACCCCTAATGGGAAATAATCCAAATATCCATTAGTAATGTCCATGTGAGGATGAAGAAGGGATCTGAAAAAGTTGGGAACCTTGATATGGGAAATGGTTATTTGAGTATGTACATATGTAAAAATTGTCTAGTCATAAACCTCTGATTTGTATTCAACTATATGTATAATTATACCTCAAAAATTAAAAATCAGGTAAAACAGATTCATGTTAAAATTGAACGAATATGTATGAATTTTTGTAACCTTTGGCTAGTGACAATCAGTAATCAAGTTTCCCCACTTCCCATCTACCAGCAATGCTGGCCAAATATACAGGGGTAATCAACTTTCTGCTAGGGAGGATATAAAATTTCCATTAGATAAGTTATGCCAATTAAGCAGTAGATTTTATTCTTCAATTTTTCAATAGATTGTTCTCAATATACATTTGTCTTTTTAAATCACCTTACCATCCTGAGTATTTTCTGTTTATTCAAGTAAACAAATTCTTTATTTGTTTATTCCATAAAATGAAAAATCCTAAAATAAAAGATCTCCAGAAAAATATTCTGAGATACACATTATTTAATTTTTGTCTACAAATATGAATTTGTTTCACAAAATGATATTGTGTTTCAAATTCAGAAGTTAAAGATGACAACAATGCTTTGAAAATAAAAGTCAACATACATGTTACTATGGAATTCAGCATTCTACCAACGTATTAGATTCTGAGTAGATTTCCTTCATTTACAGCAGACTATATAGATTATACTCAGGTTCTTCATTTTTAATAGAATGAGAATAATTACATGGCAGAGTTGGGTGAGGAATAAATTAGTAATTACTATTTTTTCATAAGCAAAAGAAAGGGTTAATTTCAATAATATATAAAAATGGTTTCAAGTCAAGAGTGCCATGAACCCAATAGAAATATGGATAGCAAGAATACAGATTTCACAAGAAAATAATTGCAAATGTTGCTTAGAAACATTTAAAATCCTCAAAAGCTTGCATGAATGTAATTTGCCTGTTTGTTTTTAAATGTAAAATGCCATATATTTACCCAGGGATTCAATTTCTAGGAAATTAGTTTACTACTTATCTGTTGATACAAACATATGGATTCATGCTCTAAACATGTTCATTACAACACTGATTGTATCAGCAAAAAAACACCATAATTAATGTAAATCAATCATTAGGGAAAGAATAATTGAATTGCAATTTATCATTATTATGGAATTCTATATGATGGTTTAAATAGATTATTAAGATGTGGCATAGGTTCTGGATCAAATTGTTGACTCATACAGCAAACTATAGAGAAGTCTGTAAAATAAGACATAAAATAACACATGCACTTATCATTTATGGACTGACATACCATTTATTAGTGGTATCCAGCAAACAGTAATGTTTGGGCTTTTGGAGGAGACTTTCTTTTAAATATGTTTTCTAGTGTCATGTTTGATTATTTTATTTTGGTTTTTAAGCCACAGACTCTCCCACATAGAAATACAGTGGTAACTGAAAAAAAAAAAAAAAAAAAAAAAAGGTATTTCTCTCCAAGCAACCCAGAATAGGCAAAGCAATCATGAAAAAGAAGAAAATTGTAATACTCATATCCTGATTTCCAAACTTACTATCAAGCTACAGTAATCAAGATTGTGTGGCACTGGCATAAGAGCAGACATACAGAGCAATGGCATAGAATCAAGAATCCAGAAATAAACCTCTTCATTTATGAAAAATTTGTTTTTGACAAGAGTGCCAAGAAAACTCAATGGGGAGCAAACAAATTTTTAGCCAGTTTGTTTTAGAACAACTGAATATCCACATGCAAAAAAAAAAAAAATGGGGTTGAACCCCCATCTTACAGCATACACACAAGAGAAATTAACTCAAAATGCATCATAAAGCTAACACTATAATCTCTTAGAAGCAAACAAGAGAAATATTTGGGTTAAGGCAATGACTTCTTAGGTATAATACCAAATGCACAAATGCAAAAAAAAAGTAGATAAACCTTCTTTTTTTTAAGATTTTATTTATTTGTCTGATAGAGAGAGGGTGGTAGAGAGATTGAGAGAAAGAATATGAGCAGAGTTGGGGCAGAGGGAGAGGAAGAAGCAGGCTCCTCACTGAGGAGGGAGCCCAACATGGGGCTGGATCCCAGGATCCTGGGATCAGGACTCAGCTGAAGGCAGACACTTAACTACCTGAGTCACCCAGGTGGCCCTAGATAAAACCCTTGTACTCACATGGTACCACTAAGGTAGCAAAAAGACAATTCACAGATTTGAAGAAAATATATGCAAACTGGGAACCTGCTAAAGGACTTCTACCCAGAATATGTAAGAACCTTCACAGCTCAATAAAAACACAATGAACCCATTTTTTTTAAAGGGCAAAGAATCTAAATCGACACTTCTCAAAAGAAGACAGACAAATGGTCTATATGAACATGAAAGCATGCTCCACACCTATAGTCAAAGAGAGAAAATAAAAAGGAGATACTATTTGCTACCCATTAGCATGGCTATAATCAAAATAATGATGATAAGCACTGGTGAGGAGGTAGAAAAACAGCAGGCCTCAATCTCAGTGTTGCTGGTGGAAAACAGCTTAGCGGTTCCTCAAGTCTTTAAACATACAGTAACCATAGCAATTCCATCCTGGTTATATAGTCAAAAGAAACGAAAACACAAAGAAGATGAAACTAAAGAGGGAGATAGACCGTAGGAGACTCTTTTTTTTTTTTTAAGATTTTATTTATTTATTTGTCAGAGAGAGAGAGAGAAAGAGCGAGCACAGGCAGAGTGGCAGGCAGAGTCAGAGGGAGAAGCAGGCTCCCTGTGGAGCAAGGAGCCCGATGTGGGACTCGATCCCAGGATGCTGGGATCATGACCTGAACCAACTGAGCCACCCAGGCGTCCCAGGAGACTCTTAATCTCAGGAAATAAACTGTATTGCTGGGGGGTGGGGGAAGGAGAGGGAGGCTGAGTCATGGAAATTGGGGAGGTTGTATGCTATGGTGAGTGCTCTGAATTGTGTAAGATTGATGATTCACAGACCTGTACCCCTGAAGCAAATAATACATTGTATGTTAATTAAAAAAGAAATGAAAACATAACCATACAGTATTTTGTATGTAACTATTCATAGCCAGCATTATTCATAATGGCCAAAAGGTGGAAACCACCAAAATGTCCATCCACTGATGACTGGATTTAAAAAAAAAAAAAAAAGTGGCACATCCACACAATGGAATGTTATTCTACAGTAGAATGGACTCAAGTACTGAACCACGTGAGAACGTGTATAAACAGTTTGCTAAATGATGGAACACAACCCCCCAAAACAGATGTTATATGTTTGCGTTTACAAGGTATGTCCAGAATAAAACAAACCTAGAGAGACAGAAACGTAGATCAGCAGTTGGTGGGGGTTGGGGAAGGAGAAATAAGGAATAAGTGCTAATGGATAGGAGGTTTCTTTCCAATATGATGATGGTTGTCTAGCTCTGTGAACCTATTTAAAAAACCATTCAGTTCTAGGATTTTTTTTTAAGATTATTTATTTATTTATTTGACAGACAGAGATCACAAAAAGGCGGAGAGGCGGGCAGAGAGAGAGGAGGAAGCAGGCTCCCTGCTGAGCAGAGAGCCCAACGTGGGGCAAAATCCCAGGACCCTGAGATCACGACCAGAGCAGAAGGCAGTGGCTTAACCCACTGAGCCACCCAGGCGCCCCAAGTTCTAGGATTTAAAAAAAAATGAATTTTATGGTATATAACTTACATCTCAACAAACCTGATTTAAAATGGAAAACATTAATTATAAAAAGCCAATTTCTCGGGGTGCATGGGTGGCTCAATGGGTTAAAGTCTCTGCCTTTGGCTCGAGTCATGATCCCAGAGTCCTGAGATCGAGCCCAGCAATGGGAACAGGCTTTCTACTCAGAGGGGAGCCTGCTTCCTCTCCTCTCTCTCTGCCTGCCTGTCTGCCTGCTTGTGAACTCTGTCTGTCAAATAAATAAATAAAATCTTTAAAAAATAAAAAAATAAATAAAAAGGCAATTTCTCTAATGCTATATATTATCATTTCGTGCAGAAAGTAGGTACCTCATAGAGGTTCTCTAAAAGATCAAAGAACGTAAATGAATAAACAATGAAGCTCTTTCCTCAAATAAACAGGAAGAAAGACACTTATTCAGAAATCAGAAATTTAAAAGGAGTAATTATAGACTATATCAAATATTATAAACCTAAGTAGTATATTGGAGAATGGTGTAAAAACTAAAAGAGAAAGCTATGTCCAGGGTAGGTGTTATGGGGCTATGTGCTTTCACTCTGAGGTGGGAAGGGAATTTTTATATCTGTAAATATTCACAACCTTTTATATGAAAAAGAAAGACAACTGAAATTTTAAGTATTCCATTACTCAAAATATCTTTCTACTAATAGCTTTATTTTTGCAAGAAATAGCCAATTAAACTGAAGGATGAAAAGAACTAGCTTGTAGAGGGAAAATGATCAAGCTTCAACAGCAAACATGCATCAGCTGAAGATGTTTCAAAATTTCCAGAGTTAATTTAAAAAAATAAAGTCAATTTGATAACGTCTCTCTTTGAGGATGTCAGTTTTCCACCCCTTCCCCCGACAATACGTAATTAAATCTCAAACCATATAAGGTTATATAATCAATTTTCAGTGTTCTTTTCAGAATCTTATTGGAAAAGTAAACCTTTCTTCTGAGCATTTCAGTCTATTTATCTATTTCATTCTCTTTATTAATCTATTTATCTTTTTTATTCTAGGCAGAAATTGGATGTTATCATTATTCTGGGTAGATATTTTTGCTTCCACTTCCACATTTGCAACATGTTCCTGTACAGGGAAGCTTGTTCTCCAGAAAGAGAGACCCATGAAAGGGATTAAGGGCAAAGGGAGAAGCAAAGTCCCTGCCAAGCAGGAGCCTGATATGGAACTCAATCCTAGAATTCCAGGATCATGACCTGAGGTGAAGGCACATGCTTAAAAAACTGAGCCACCCAGACACCCTGTGATTTTTTAAAATTTTATTTTAAGGTCACAACTCTTAATGTTCTTTCCTTCCTAGTACATTACACTTGGATAAACTGACCCCATCAAAGCACACTGTAGTGAATTACCATCATTTTTTTTTTTAATCATACAACATGGGGGCATCTGAGTGGTTCAGTCAGCTAAGTCTCTGATTGGCTCAGGTCATGATCTCAGGATCCTGGGATTGAGCCCTCCATCAGGATCCCTGCTCAGAGGGGAGTCTGCTTATCTCTCTCTCTCTGCCACTCCAGGACTCATGCTTTTTTTCTCTCTCAAATAAGTAAATTAAATGTTTTTTTTTTTTAAATATATAACTATGTTGTACAGGTCTCCAGAGCTTACTCATCTTGCATAATTGTAACTATACAGGCTATAGTTAACCATATAATGTCATGCACTTAAAGTCATGTTAATAGGGTAGATCTCATGCTGAAAATCTCCTTACCACAAATAATAATATGTCATGGGAGCAGAAGAATGCTTTTGAGGTGATATGCTTATTACCTTATTTGAGGTGATGGCATGATTGTAAGCATATGTACAAACCCATCAAAATGTATGCACTAAATGCATGCAACTTTTAAAATATTAAGTATATTTCAATGAAATTGAAAAATAAATCAGTAAGCTCCATCCCTCCAAAGAACCTTGACCTTCATGCCAGATGTACTGCAGATCTACTCAAGCACCACCCACCCCTCTCTTTATCTGAGTATTGTGAATTGTTGTATCCCATTACATATCTTAAAAATAGCATTCAAGTCAGAATTAGTATTTACATAAAAGGATAAGAAAATCAGTGGACTCAACAATGAAAACTTATTTCTAACTTATTTATGACTGTTAGTGTTCTTTGCTTTTAAGGAAATTGTTCATCATTTCATCATACACTGACCCAAGACAATTTTGACTGTTCTTAGTATCAAGTTTGCAAATTAGATTTTATATATAATATATATAATTATATATATATATATATATAAATATATATATATATTATAATTCTGCTTCTGCACTGGGACAAATATCTTCAGGAATTGGAAAGAAACTTATGCAAGTTTACTGTTTGACTTTTTCTGTGTTTGGCAGACAAGGCCATCCCTAAGCATTTATATGCCATCTGTCCTTCCCTCTCACAATAAGCAGAGATCCAAGAGTTCAGTGTCTATACGGGTTATTACAATGTCCATTTACAGAGTCAAAATTCTGTCCCAGGATGTTCTGACTCTAAGTCCGTGTTCTTCCCACTATTCTCCATTTTTTCTAAAGGACTAAATGTATCCAGATATTTGGGAACCTGTTTTAAGCAATGCATCCTTTTTGCTTATAAGTTTGAAGAAGGAGCCATGGTAAGAGGGGAAACAATAAAGCTAGCACTCTAAGCTATGTGACTGGTATTTGCAAACTGCTCAGATCTATAAAAGTCAGGAAATAAACATCTCCTGTCTCTCACCCACTACCTTAAGGCAGGAACTCTTGTTTTATGCATCCATCACAACAAATGTTTTCTACTGTCATCTACATCCAGCATCTCACACAACAGGTTGTTAGGTTATGTTCTCCTCTATCCTCTCCAACCCCATCCCTACCCATTCCTTTTTAATGTGTCTCCCTTTCATGTCTTCCAGAGATGAGGGTAACTGGCATGTTTCCTACCAATCATGCCAGTAAATCTTTGGTCCCAGGCTCATTCTTTCCTTCACCCTAAAACATTACACACTTAGAAGAAAGTGGGAAGAATATAAACTCAGTGATATCCAAGGCAGAAAAACTCTTCCCCACCATAATATCTCAAACACAGTTTTCAGTACACAATTGGTCCTCTGAATCTGACACTGACTCAATGAAGACATGCTTTCCACTTGGGTGGGGGGTGGGCATGTGCAGAATCTGAAGATGAGAGAGTGTTATTCCTGAGTTATGGACCATGGTCATGCTGTGAACAAGCATGAATAATTCCTTAAAATGCTTTTGTACAGCGTCTGCCTGTCCTATGGCTTTGTAGCTGAAACATGGGTCTTTAATCTCCCAGGGATGTCACTAACGAAAATCAGCTGAGTTCCTGCCAGAACTCAAGCATCCATCAGAAGCCATACCCAATGCTAGGTGCATGAAATACACTTCCCTTGGGGGCCTCCTAAAGTTAGGAGGACCCCAAACCACAGAGAGGGATACTCCACAGCAGTGATGGAGTTATGCATGAGATACACAAGGAAAGAGGGCACTTATCCTTGCCTGGAGAAGTCAGAGAAGTTTGATGAAGGAGAAGACTTGGATGGAGTAGTGGATGTCACCCACAACGTCACCACCTCATTGGTGATAAATTCTTAAAAGCACGCAGACTCACTACCTTGCTCACCAAACCTCAGTGCTTCCCTAGATTAATAAACCCACTTTCTTCTGATGACAACTGAACACTCTAGCATTCAACATGGTTCTCCTGGTCTTCCCTTCAAGCAAACACTAGTTTTTATTCCTTCTGCCTATTCTTTCTTCTGTGCTGCCACCTAAAATATATTCCTTTCCAAACCCTACTTATTCAAACCCTCTATTTTTTTTTTTATCACAGTTGAGCTCAGGACTTACTTCCTCCAGAAAGTATCTGTCCACATACAAACACTCCCTTCCCTATGACTTCCTTCTCTATTGCACTGTCATCACTGTTTGACTGTTATGTTAAAACAGTCTCTGTTGTCTGAGAGTACCTTGTCTCCCTATATGGATTCAGTTCTAAACAGCAATAAATGTAGGGTTCTGGCAGATTGTTCAAAAAAGCAGGAGGTTTTAACAGCAGCAACTACCCTGCCTGACCCTCAACTCCTGGGTTCAGCTGTTCTCTGGAGAGTGCAGAAACTATAGTTTTGATTTCAGGGAGGGCATGTATTCACTGCCCATGAAATCTATGCCTAGGAGAGCCTTCTGGCATGGGGTTGTAAGGCATTTAAGAAAGCAACATCAGGAAACCTATGGCAAGACTTAGCCTCCTATATGCTCCAGATACAGGGAGGGTGGTGTTAAGGGAACTTGTCCAGAAAGAACTAAGGTGTGTTAGTTTCCTATGGCAATGGCAACAGATTGTTAAAACTTTGTAAATAAATAAAAACTTGTTCTCTTACAGTCCTAGAGCCAAAAAGTTCAAAATCAAAAGCACCAGCAGTACTACACTGCCTCAGGGTACTATCATGGGCTGATAATTCATTCCATGTCTTTCTCCCAGCTTCCAGCGCCTTCCAGTAATGTTGTTCCTTGGCTTGTGGCCACATCCCTTCTCCATGGTCATGCTGCCTCCCACTCTTCTCTCTTGGAATCTCCATCATGTTTCTCTTACAAGAAACGTAATGCGTTTAGAGTCCACCTGGAAAATCGAGGCTGATCTCTATTTTTTAAGTTTATTTTTTATTTATTTTCAGCATAACAGTATTCATTATTTTTCACCACACCCAGTGCTCCATGCAATCCGTGACCTCTATAATATCCATCACCTGGTACCCCGACTTTCCAACCCCCCGCCCCTTCAAAACCCTCAGATTGTTTTTCAGAGTCCATAGTCTCTCGTGGTTCACCTCCCCTTCCAATTTACCCCAACTCCCTTATCCTCTCTAACTCGCATGCCCTCCATGCTATTTGTTATGCTCCACAAATAAGTGAAACCATATGATAATTGACTCTCTCTGCTTGACTTATTTCACTCAGCATCATCTCTTCTAGACCTGTCCATGTCGCTACAAAAGTTGGGTATTCATCTTTCTGATAGAGGCATAAAACTTCATAGTATATATGGATCACATCTTCCTTATCAATTCGTCTGTTGAAGGTTATCTGGGATCTTTCCACAGTTTGGCAACCATGGCCATTTCTGCTATAAACATTGGGGTACAGATTACCCTTCTTTTCACGACATCTGTATCTTTGGGGTAAATACCCAGGAGTGCAATTGCAGGGTCATAGGGAAGTTCTATTTTTAATTTCTTGAGGAATCTCCACACCGCTCTCCAAAGAGGCTGCACAAACTTGCATTCCCACCAATAGTGGAAGGGGTTCCCCTTTCTCCACATCCCCTCCAACACATGTTGCTTCCTGTCTTGCTAATGTGGCCATTCTAACTGGTGTAAGGTGATATCTCAATGTGGTTTTAGTTGAATCTCCCTGAGGGCTAGTGATGATGAACATTTTTTCATGTGTCTGATAGCCATATATATGTCTTCATTGGAGAATGGTCTGTTCATATCTTCTGCCCATTTTTTGATATGCTTGCCTGTTTTGTGTGTGTTGAGTTTGAGGAGTTCATTATAGATCCTGGATATCAACCTTTTTTCTGTACTGTCATTTGCAAATATCTTCTCCCATTCCGAAGGTTGCCTCTTTGTTTTCTTGACTGTTTCCTTTGATGTTCAGAAGCTTTTGATTTTGATGAAGTCCCAGAAGTTTATTTTCACTTTTTTAAAAATATTTTTTTTAATTTATTTTTTATTTATTTTCAGCATAACAGTATCCATTATTATTTCACCACACCAAGTGCTCCATGCAATCCATGCCCTCTATGATACCCACCACCTGGTACCCCAACCTCCCACCCACCCACCAATTCAAACCCCCCAGATTGTTTTTTAGAATCCATACTCTCTCATGGTTCACCTCCCCTTCCAATTTACCTCAACTCCCTTCTCCTCTCTAACTCCCCATATCCTCCATGCTATTTGTTATGCTCCACAAATAAGTGAAACCATTTTTTAATTGACTTTCTCTGCTTGACTTATTTCACTCAGCATAATCTCTTTCAGTCCCATCCATGTTGCTACAAAATTTTGGTATTCATCCTTTCTGATGGAGGCATAATACGCCATAGTGTATATGGACCACATCATCCTTTTTTTATTAATTTATTTATTTTCAGCATAACAGTATTCATTATTTTTTCACCACACCCAGTGATCCATGCAATCCGTGCCCTCTAAAATACCCACCACCTGGTACCCCAACCTCCCACCCCCCCGCCACTTCAAACCCCTCAGATTGTTTTTCAGAGTCCATAGTATCTCATGATTCACCTCCCTTTCCAATTTCCCCCAACTCCCTTCTCCTCTCTAACACCCCTTGTCCTCCATGATATAGGTTATGCTCCACAGATAAGTGAAACCATATGATAATTGATTCTATCTGCTTGACTGATTTCACTCAGCATAATCTTTTCCAGTCCCGTCCATGTTGCTACAAAAGTTGGGTATTCATCCTTTCTGATGGAGGCATAATTCTCCATAGTGTATATGAACCGCATCTTCCTTATCCATTGTCCGTTGAAGGACATCTTGGTTCTTTCCATAGTTTGGCGACCATGGCCATTTCTGCTATATACATTGGGGTACAGATGGCCCTTCTTTTCACAACATCTGTATCTTTGGGGTAAATACCCAGGAGTGCAATTGCAGGGTCATAGGGAAATTCTATTTTTAATTTCTTGAGGAATCTCCACACTGTTCTCCAAAGAGGCTGCACCAACTTGCATTCCCACCAACAGTGGACAGGGGTTCCCCTTTCTCCACATCCCCTCCAACACATGCTGTTTCCCGTCTTGCTAATTTTGGCCATTCTAACTGGTGTAAGGTGATATCTCAATGTGGTTTTAATTTGAATCTCCCTGAGGGCTAGTCATGATGAACATTTTTTCATGTGTCTGATAGCCATGTGTATGTCTTCATTGGAGAAGTGTCTGTTTATATCTTCTGCCCATTTTTTGATATGCTTGCCTGTTTTGTATGTGTTGAGTTTGAGGAGTTCATTATAGATCCTGGATATCAACCTTTTGTCTGTACTGTCATTTGCAAATATTTTCTCCCATTCCGTGGGTTGCCTCTTTGTTTTTTTTTACTGTTTCCTTTGCTGTGCAGAAGCTTTTGATTTTGATGAAGTCCCAAAAGTTTATTTTGGCTTTTGTTTCCTTTGCCTTTGGAGACATATCTTGAAAGAAGTTGTGGCTGATATCGAAGAGATTACTGCCTATGTTCTCCTCTAGGAGTCTGATGGATTCCTGTCTCACATTGAGGTCTTTTATCGATTTTAATTTTATCTTTGTGTATGGTGTAAGAGAATGGTTGAGTTTCATTCTTCTACATATAACTGTCCAGTTTTTCCAGAACCATTTATTGAAGAGACTGTCTTTTTTCCACTATATATTTTTTCCTCGTTTGTCGAAGATTAATTGACCATAGGATTGAGGGTCCATATCTGGGCTCTCTAGTCTGTTTCACTGGTCTATGTGTCTGTTTTTATGCCAGTACTATGCTGTCTTGGTGATCACAGGTTTGTAATAAAGCTTGAACTCAAGTAACATGATGCCCCCCATTTTATTTTTGTTTTTCAACATTTCATTAGGGATTCTAGGTCTCTTCTGATTCCATACAAATTTTAGTATTATTTGCTCCAGCTCTTTGAAGAATACTGGTGGAATTTTGATTGGAATGGCATTAAAAGTATAGATTTCTCTAGGCAGTATAGACATTTTAACAATGTTTATTCTTCCAATTCAAGAGCATGGAATGGTCTTCCATGTTTTTGTGTCTTCTTCAATTTCTTTCTCGAGTTCTCTGTAGTTCCTCAAGTACACATCCTTTACCTCTTTGGTTAGGTTTATCCCCAGGTATCTTATGGTTCTTGGTGCTATAGTAAATGGAATAGATTCTCTAATTTCCCTTTCTGTATTTTCATTGTTAGTGTATAAGAAAGCCACTGATTTCTGCGCATTGACTTTGTATCCTGACACGTTGCTGAATTGCTGTATGAGTTCTAGGAGTTTGGGGGTGGAGTCTTTTGGGTTTTCCATATAAAGAATCATGTCATCTGCGAATAGAGCTAGTTTGACTTCTTAATTGCCAATTTTGATACCTTTTATTTCTCTTTGTTGTCTGATTGCTGTTGCTAGGACTTCTAATACTATGTTGAACAAGAGTGGTGAATGTGGGCATCCTTGTCTTGTTTCTGATATCAAAGGGAAGGCTGCAAGCTTTTTCCCATTGAAGATGATATTTGCTGTGGGTCTTTCATAGATAGATTTGATGAGGTTCAGGAATGTTCCCTCTATCCCTATACTTTGAAGCATTTTAATCAGGAACAGATGCTGGATTTTGTCAAACGCTTTTTCTGCATCAATTGAGAGGACCATGTGGTTCTTCTGTCTTCTCATATCAATTTTATGTGTCACATTGATTGATTTGCGAATGTTGAACCATCCTTGTAGCCCAGGGATGAATCCCACCTGGTCATGGTGCATAATCTTTTTAATGTGCTGTTGGATCCTGTTTGCTAGGATCTTGCTGAAAATCTTAGCATCCATATTCATCAGTGATATTGGTCTGAAATTCCCTTTTTGGTAGGGTCCTTGCCCAGGGTAATGCTGGCTTCATAGAAAGAGTCTGGAAGTTTTCCTTCTGCTTTAATTTTTTGAACCAGCTTCAGGAGAATAGGTGTTATTTTCTCTTTGAAAGTTTGTAGAATTCCCCCAAGGAATCCGTCAGGTCCTGGGCTCTTGTTTTTTGGGAGGTTTTTGATCACTGCTTCAGTGTCTTTTCTAGATATTGGTCTATTCAGGTTGTCGATTTCTTCCTGGTTCAAATTTGGGAGTTTATAGCTTTCCAGGAATGCATCCATTTCATCTAGGTTGCTAAGTTTATTGGCAAATAACTGTTGATAATATCTTCTGATGATTGTTTCTACTTCCTTGGTGTTAGTTGTGATCTCTCCCTTTTCATTCATAATTTTATGAATTTGGGCTTTCTCTTTTTTCTTTTGGATTAGTGTGGCCAATGGTTTATCGAACTTATTGATTCTTTCAAAAAACCAGCTTCTAGTTTCATTGATATGTTCTACTGTATCTCTGGGTTCTACCTCATTTATCTCAGCTCTAATCTTGATGATTTCCCTTCTTATGTGTGAAGTTGGTTTGATTTGTTGTTGATTCTCCAGTTCTTTAAGGTGTAGAGACAGCTGGTGTATTCTGGATTTTTCTATTTTTTTGAGGAAGGCTTGGATGGCTATGTATTTCCCCGTTAGGACAGCTTTTGCTGTATCCCATAGGTTTTGGACTGAAGTGTCTTCATTGTCATTGGTTTCCATGAAAGAATGAAAAGAATTCTGAAAGAATTCTTTCAGTATTCTTTGATCTCCTGGTTGATCCAAGCATTCTTAAGCAAGGTGGCCTTTAGCTTCCAGGTGTTTGAGTCCCTTCTGAATTTTCTTTGTAATTGAGCTCCAGTTTCAAGGCATTGTGATCTGAGAATATGCAGGGAATCATCTCAGTCTTTTGGTATCAGTTGAGTCCTGATTTGTGACCCAGTATGTGGTCTATTCTGGAGAAGGTTCCATGTGCACTTGAGAAGAATGAGTATTCTGTTGTTTTAGGGTGGAATGTTCTGTATATATCTATGAGGTCCATGTGGTCCAATGTGTCATTCAGTGCTCTTGTTTCTTTATTGATTTTCTGCTTTGAGGATCTGTCTATTTCTGAGAGGGGCATGTTAAGATTTCCTACTATTAGTGTATTCATATCAATATGACTCTTTATCTTGATTAACAGTTTTCTTATGTAATTGGCTGCTCACATATTGGGGCACAGATATTTACAATTGTTAGATAATCCTGGTGGATAGTCCCTTTAAGAATGATGTAGTGTCCTTCTGTATCTGACTATAGTCTTTAGTTTAAAATCTTATTTATCTGATATGAGAATTGCTACCCCAGCCTTCTTTTGAGGCCCATTGGCATGAAAGATGCTTCTCCATCCCTTCACTTTCAGTCTGGGTGTATCTTTATGTTCATATGGGTCTCTTTTAGACAACATATGGATGGGTCCTGTCGTTTAATCCAATCTGCAACCCTGCGCTGTTTTATGGGCGCAGTTAGGCCATTCACATTGAGGGTGATTATTAATAGATACATTTTTATTAACATTGTATTACCTTTGAAGTCTTTCTTTCTGTAGATTGTGTCTATATTTCTGTTCATTGCTATTTTTAGGGTTTTTCCTTTTTTATAGAACCCCTCTTAATATTTCCTGCAGTGTCAGCTTGGTGGCTGCGTAATCTTTTAAGCCTTGCTGATCTTAGAAACTCTTTGTCTCTCCATCCATTTTGAATATCAGTCTTGCTGGTTAAAGTATTCTTGGCTGCATGTTCTTCTCATTTAATGCCCTGAATATATCTTGCCAGCCCTTTCTGGCTTGCCAGGTCTCTGTGGACAGGTTTGACGTTATTCTGATGGGCTTTCCTCTGTAAGGAAGGAGCCTCTTTGTCCTAGCAGCTTTCAAGAAATTATACCTACAATTATGATTCCTCAACTTGACTATCAGGTGCCTTGATTTTTTTTTGGAATGTATAATCTTGGGTGGAGACCTTTTGGGCTCTAGTACATGAACGCTGGTTCCATTCACGAGATTGGGAAAATTTTCATGAACAACTTGTTCCACTATATCTTCTAGACTTCTTTCTTTCTCTTCCCCTTCAGGGATTCCAATAATTCTGACATTGGAACATTTCATGGCATCATTTATTTCCCTGATTCTGTTTTTGTGGTTTCTAAGCTGTTTGTTCCAGGCTTCCTCTTGATCCTTTCTCTCTATCTGTTTGTCCTCCAGATCACTAATTCTATCTTCTGTCTCAGTTACCCTAGCTTTGAGAGAATTTAGATTAGATTGTAACTCATTGAGAACATTGTGAACCTCAGCCCTGGTAGCTTTTAACTCCACCCTACCATTGTGAATATCATCTCTGGTTACTTTCAGTTAAGCCCTAATCAATTCCGTTTGGTCATACATGGCTTTCTCCAACCTAGCTATTGCCTGGATAATTGTTAGCCTGAATTCTCTTTCTGAAATATTGTCTATGCTGATAGCCATTAGCTCTGTTGCATAAGGTCCATTCTCTGTATTTTTCTTCTGTTGGGCATTTCTCCTCCTAGTAATTTTGGTGAGAGGTGACTGAACAGATGTAGCTGGATGTATCGACCATGGTGCAGTCAAGGTGCACCCTGGAACAATTCTGAGCAATCAGGATTCCCCACCCATTCAAGAGACAAAAGAAAAGAAAAAAAAAAAAAGAGAGAAAGAGAGACAAGAAAGAAAAAGAAGATGAAAGAGAAAGTTCAGCCCAAATGGGCCCCAAGGTAAGGTTTATGAAGTATACAAACAAAAACAGACAAACACAAACACTGATAAAAGTATATGACAAGAGAAAAAAAATATATATGCAAATAAAGGAAGAACCTCGTCAAAAAGAACCCCAAGTGTAAGGTTTTTATACTATCAAGACAAACACAAAAACACAGAAACAATGGTGGAAGAAAAAGATGGGGGAGTGGTAATAAATTCTCAGTGTGGGCGGGGAAGGTTGTTTTGATTCTTCCTGGATGTATCTTGATATCTTTGTTAAAGGACTCAACTTTCCTAAGATAAAGGGGTATTAAAAATTGGTTTACCTAAAGGGGTAGTATTGATTGGGGAAAGGGGGTTACTTTGAAGTTTAACTCTATATCAATATTAGAAAATAAAAATAAAAAGGAATAAACTAGACTAAACTAAACTAAAATTTAAAAAAATTTTAAAAAAAATAGAAATCCAAAAGAAAAACACAGGTGTATATATTAAAAAGTTCAGATTAGAAGGTTATTATGAAATTTGATGTACTGGACATCTCACTGTGATGGCAAATAGGTTAAAAAAATATCTATATAAAAAAAAGAACCAGAATAGTCAGAACGAGTTAAAAATAAAAGTTGTCCTATGAAGTAGTTGTGGTTGTTCTCTTGTAGTCTTTTTTATTTCCTTTCTTGGTTGGTTTTCCGGGTGAGGGCCCTGCCACGTGGGCTGTCAGTCAATGACGTTCCCTGAGTGAGGTCCCCCCACCCCCCTCAAGGTGGTGGACTCTGAGGAATCTGTTTTTTTTCAGGCTTTTGTTCTCTGGCGGTTTTTATGTTTGTTTGCTTTTTTTTTCTCTCTCTCTCACCTTAACCGCTTTTTATGGCTTTTATAGTTTTAGAGGAAAACAAACTTCACCCTGACCTCCCTCTCAGAGAGAAGTCTCAGTCTGGCTGCAGTACCCAATTAAGTTCCCCCTTGGCCGCTGGCAGAGCAGATTCCAAGTCGCAGACCCTGGGGACACAGGATCTTTTGCTTGTACCCAAAAGCATGGCAGTGGCGGCTGTCTGGGAAGCTCCAGACTGCCAGAGAGGTTCCAAGCAGTGATCGCACACTGAGATTTTCCCGCTGGCCGGGGCTGGGAGTGCCTGGTCTTTCTGGGTCTATGAGCGCCTGGCTTGCGCGCACCTCTTTCAGGGGAGGCTGTGGGTTGCACATGCGTTTCAGGCTCTGAGAACGAGGCGCAGTTGACGTCCCCAAACAAACAGGACCTTAGTGTTTTACCTCCTTTACCTCCATGCCAGGATTTCTTTTTTTTTTTTTTAATTTTTATTATTTTTTTATTTGACAGACGGAGATCACAAGCAGACAGAGAGGCAGGCAGAGAGAGAGAGGGAAGCAGGCTCCCGGCTGAGCAGAGAGCCCGATGTGGGGCTCGATCCCAGGACTCTGGAATCATGACCTGAGCTTAAGGCAGAGGCTCTAACCCACTGAGCCACCCAGGTGCCCCCATGCCAGGATTTCAAACCAAAGTCTCAGAGGAAGACACAGTGAACATAACATGTTCACGTGGTTTTCTAAGGAGAATTGGGGGATAAACAAGGTGAAGTGGGAAAGGGTCTGACCCCACACTCTGTTCAGTAAACCTCATGGTTTTCAGGCAATGCAGAGATGGCTTTGTCAACAGTTCACAATGACACCAGGGCTCGCATGCCATCCCCAAGGCCAGGGCGGGAAATGGGCATCTGCTGACTCTGTCCTCGGGCTTCTCAGGGGTCCTGGGCGCAGCTTCCAAGGTCTGCCTAGCGTGCCCTGGGCCCTGCACAGAGTTTTCATGATGTCCCGTTTTTCACCTGCTTTGTCCCCACAGCTGCTTCCGGGCATTGGAAGAACTCGGCTTGAAAGTAAGAGGAGTATTTTCTGTGTAATTCCAGCTTCACGTGAGCTCCTCCACTCCACTCACTCCTCTGCACTTTCTTGTTCTCTGTCGTTTTCATCTTATCTGAAAGATGAAATGCATTTACGTTCTGTTGCAGGAGCCTCAAGGAGTCCAGAAGCCCTTTTGTGTGAAGGAGAAAGACAAACTAAGTAAACGAGAACTTGGAAAACTTGAAAGTTCCTCGAGGGAAGGAAGCTGCGAGCCACAGCAGGGAAGCCTGACTTCTCAGTTCGTCGGTCGTTGCTCATGGTTTTCTCCATTGTTCATGAAGCAAACAACCCAGCCATTGAAATCTCACAAAGAAGGTCGTGCTCCACTGAAAACCCACCGGTGTGCGTGCATTTCAAGCGAAGCCTCTGGAATTCCATCTTCAAGCAAATCCCCCCTCCCCCATTAATCCTCATCATTAAATAAGTTCAACATCGGTGCCCTCCTGCACACCCGAGGACTGGCTGCCTGCTCCTGTGTCACAGGGAGTGGTCACTTGGGAGTCTTTGAAATGTCATGGGATGGCAAAGCCCTCAAAAGAGTTCAAGTAAGTAGGCTTCAGGCCTTGTTTATGGATTTAAATTTTCTCTTTGTTTTTATGAGATCATACTGCATTCTGGAAAGGATCTGGGGCTGGCTTCCCTGGGGCACGTGAGCTTTCAGACGTAGGTCTGGGCTCTGTGTCCCCCCAGGGACAACAGCGCACACAGTCCCTGGGAGGAAAATCACAGCCCACACTCCCAGGAGACCTGAGCTATGACCCAGGGGACCGGCGTGCTCATCCAGGTGTCTGCCTGGGCTCAGCCCCACTGCAGGGGTGAGACACAGGACATCCCAGCCCACGTGTGCACACCCACAGTGTTACTGAACTGTGACCTTGGGATGTCACCGTGCTTCCCCGGCCTCAGGCTCCCTGTCTGTCACATGGAAGGTTTCGCTAGCTTAGGCTGCAGCCCTGAAATTCTGTTTGATCACACTGTGCAGGTCCCACACCAAGAAAACATGGCAGGAGAGAAAATGGTGTAAGTCTCCTTGCAACAGAGACCGGACTTGTGGATGAGGCTGGAGCCTTCCAAAGGGAGGGGCGTGCAGGAGAGCCACCGCTGTCTGCAAGGTCTCCAGGTCTAGAGCAATCAAAATAGAGAGGAAAGTTAGCCGCGTGTGTGCTAAGGGCTGCTATGCACACATTGTCTTGTCTGAACCTGACGATAGTGTCCCAGGAAGTTGTCCCACCACAGTGCTCCGGACCTTGGAGTTGCTACCACGCTCTCCAGAGGCCCTGCTGCAAGCCAGTGGCTACGGGAGCCCCCAGTCATCCTCGGAGGCAGAAACAGCCCCCAAAACTAGAGCAGGCAGGGAGCCCGTGGCCATCCGTGAGCTTCCCGCATTTTCACATCCAGCCCAGCAATGCTCTGGTTCCATCAGCCATGTTCAATGCCTGATTTCATGCTTCTGAGTCGAGAGGGACCCTGAGCTCAGTAGAGATGAGGATCAGACCAAGTGATGCCTGCAGGAAGACACAGGACGGCTGGGAGCCCTCTCGGCTTTGGTGTCTGCGCCCCCCCACCCCACCCCCCACGGGAAAGGTAGCTTCCTGGGTTCCAGGGCTCACGCCACAGAGCCTGGTGCCCGGCACAAGTCTGCAGAGTCTCGCAGATGTGCAATTGCCAGCACCCTTCCCTTCTGGTTTCCCCTGCAAAGGTTCTCATCTCCACTGAATGCCAGGTTTTCCTTGGTTGACAGCATGTTCTTCATGAGGCTGAGCAGACAGATGCTCTCCTGTTAGGGAGCTGGTTCCGTTGTACCTGCCAGTCTTAGATGACCTCAGTGTCAGACCTGCAGTGACTAACGCTGTCAGCAGTAACCCTGTTTGGGGCATAACTGGCATCCAGGAAGCCCACCGATTTGATGGAAGGAGGTGACATCCCCATCATCAAATGCACCTGTAGGGGCCTCACTCTCTGACACCCTGCAAATGGTTTGGTGGGAAAACCGTACTGCCTTTTTGTGAAAATAAACAACTTTATTTTAAAAGGAGACTGATAGCTGATATCTCAATTTTTCTCTAAGACTAGTGTAAAAGATGTACTTTAATAAACAAGGTTAACATTTGCAGTAAAATGCAGAACTATAAAATCCTGAGAGGGGTTTGTAACTGGAAGTCTCCTTCCGTGCACCAACAGCAATGCAGGCAGGACCTTTCTTCATCACATTCCCTGGCCAGTCATGGCTGTGAGTCCAGCGGCATCCCAAGGACGGGGCTCTGCCTCTCACCAGACTTCCTGCAGTCTGCACCCCACACCCCTCGGCCTCGAGATTCTTGTCTGTTTCCACTGTTTCCACCATTCTCAGAGCCTCCCTGTCAAGGATCCCACACCAGCCGGACTCAGCACCAGAAACACAGGGAGTCCCGGGAGGATACACGCGGTCTGGCTCCCAGTTGCCCACTGGGGAATCGGACGGCCCCAACCATGCTGCTGACACAGCACAGATGTGCTCATGTCTGCTGCCCCAACCCTGTCAGAGCCGGAAGGCCGCATGTCTGCTCAGCCCCAGAAGCTGTCTCCAGGTGCCACAAAGCCGGCTAGCCAGCATGTGTCCCCTGTTCTGGAGGCCAGGGTTGGTAGGTGTGGTTTCTCTAGAAACCTCTCTCCTTGGCTTGCAGACGGCTATCTGCACGTGTACTGGCACTCCCCTCTGCGTGTGTCTGTGTCCAGATTTCCCTTGTAAGGACACCAGTCAGATGCGACCAGGCTGATGACTTCATCTGACCTTAATCACCTCTTTAAAGGCCCATCTCTGAATTTGGTCAGAGTCTGAGGTGCTGGGGACTTCAGTGAATGCATTTAGAGGGACACAATTCAGCCCAAAACAGTGTCACCAAAATAAGTCCCTGTGTGAGGACTAGACAAGAATCTATCTCCAGCCCGTGCCATTCAGGACCACGGCACAGAACCGCTCCTTTTCTCCCCCTGGGGCCCCTGGGGCCCCTCCCCACAGCCAGGTCCCTCTGTCCCTCGGGATTCAGCTTGAGCCTCCTCCAGAAGCCTGCACTGACCACCCACCTAGAGCAGACGCAGCCTGGAATTCTGCGTGTCCACTCTAGTCCCTCCCTGGCATCACACCCTATCACAGTTTTAATTAATGGTCAGTCATGTGTTGCCTTTTCTTCCCTCTTTAGTGCTCCACCACTGGACTCTAAGTCCCATGACAAAAGGGACCCTCCATGTCCTGTCCATCAGTGGAATCCTCCTGTCACCCAGTTCTGGGTGACAAGTGTCAACCATGGGAGAACTGTGGTCACAGGTCCCACCCCACGCTGGGATCGGAGAGGCAGGCGTTGGAGACACAGCGGCTGAGGGCTGTTCACTCTGGAAGTGAGGAGTGGTAGGAACACGTGTCCCGATGCTGACAGGCCCCTTGCCCTGGGGCCAGCCAGCCTAACAGTGGGAAACCGTGCAGCCTTCCGGCTCTGACAGGGTTGGGGCAGGGGACAAGACACAGAGTGACCCTCCCAGACCACGTCCACAGCATCCCCCAAGGAAGACTTTACCTTAGGGAGACAGGGACGCCTCCTCCCTCCCAGGGAGGGGAAATAAGAGAAGCAAAAAGGAAAGTCCACAGGGGATGGGAATTAGATCGGGGACACTGTGGCGGGGGGGAGGGTGAAGTCTTCTCCTGCAGGAGGGACAGAAACTCCTTTGAAGGCCACACCCCCAGCACACACCTGCCAGAGGGTCAAGGCCAGTCAGAAGATCTCACACCATGCCCCTCAGCGCAGGGCTAGGGGATCCAGCCGGAAGACAGACCGTGCGGAGCAGAACAAAGAGGCCCCAGAGCTGGGGGCAGCAGGAAAGAGCTGAGTTCTGGTGTACACAGCACAGCCACCCACACCCACAGCACAGCCACCCTGCCACCCACAGCCCATGCGCCCAGCTCCTGGAGCCAGATTCATCGTGGCTGACTGCCGCATGTACAAGGCAGGTGGACGGCAGGAGAAGCCATGGTCACGAGGACCACAGCTGGAGACAGCCCTGCTGGAGCTGCCCCCATGGAATTTAGTGCAGCTGTGACAAATATGTTAGGGTCTCTGATGGGAAAAACGGACAAAATGCACTACCAAGTGGGTGGTCACAGGCAGACAGATGGGCACTGTATACATACGGAAGAAGAAAGAAGTACCAGGATGGAAAAACTGTAACACGACTAAAGAAAAGTGCCTTCCTGGGCTCTGTAGTTGACCTGACACATCCAGGGAAAGAATCAGTCAAAAGAAACTTTCGAGCTGGAAATGGAAAGAGCAAAAGAAGAAGGAGGACAGAAGCCCAGACACCCAGCAGCAAGGTGGGGCGTACATGCGGTCAGAGCCGAAGAAGAGCATGGGGAAAATAAAAACCTGAAGTAAGAATGGCTGGGAACTGTCCCGAATAGGTGACAGACACCGAACCAGCAAACCAGACCGAGGAGGGTCACTGCATGCCAAAGCACGGGCCCCCCTCAGTGTGATTGACCCACCACGTGCCAGTGACTCTCTCATGCATCTGGAAAGCCGAGCTTGTGTGCAGGTGCCTAATTTGTGGTGTCCAGGGAAGGTGAACGTGGCTGGCCTGATGCTCTCAGCTCCAAGCCCTGAGGACAAAGACACAGGAAAGAGTCAGAATCTGCCCGTTACTGTTTTCATGACTTCGCTTTATTTGTAACAATCACTCATTCATTTAAACCTCAGAACAACACACTCCTTGCAGACGAAGTTTTAACGTCCACGTCAAGTTGAGGCCCAGAGATGGAACGTCGGGTGCCCGAGGTCATGAAATGAGTGAGTGAGGGAGGGGCTGGATCCACACGGGCTGATGCTGGTGAGTCTGAGGCTGCAAGACACGAAAGTCATCCAGGCAGCACCTCTTATTTTGTGCAGGAAAGGTAAAAGAACATTCCAAGACACTGAAATAACCTGAAACCTGAGGGGAAACATTAATAAAGTTAATTATGATTATTAGGAGTTCTGCTGACTGGTAAAATAAAGAAAATGAGCGTATTCCTGGTGATCCTGATGAGAAACACACTCCAGTGTCTTCAGGGCAGGGTCAGTGTGAGGGCCTCCCCTCTCTGGGTGGCGCCGTCATCTCCACAGCAAAGCACATGCCCAGCAGAGACACGGGGCTTGAAGTATTCCTGAGACCAAGGTCATTTCAAGGACCGTCACCTGAAACAGGTTCAGTTCCTTTAAACAGAAACTTCACCTTTATATACTCATCATTCCAGTTCAAAGAACAATTCAACAATTCAAAGGACCAGGAATGTTTGAGCGGGTTCGGGTTCGTAGTGGAAACCTCGTGCCTGACACAGACGCAGCTCACAGGGGCTCGGCCTTCCCAGGTTTGCCGGGACAGCGCGGCCAGGAAGGAAGTGACTGTGTTCACGCCTCCTCAGCCACTGTACCTGACCGACCGACTCCTCAGTAGCAAATGCAAATGGCAAAGGTTTAGGTGACATAAACCATTCTGAAATATTGAGTCCCAATGCCACTTTCCTCTCCTGGAGTTTCATTCTTTCCTTATTTATAACTCAGAAGTGGAGTCAATGCCTTTGTAAAAATTCAGCTCACAGTATCTTTATTAATTGTAGATTTTAATGTTGTTTTAATGTCTTGTGTTTCAACTTATTATGAAAATGTCTCTACTTTAAAAGAACATTTCTCTCTGTGGATGAACTTGGTGTTCTACAACTGATTAGAAAATGAAAGGCACAGGAGCCGTCCTGCCTTTGTCTGCCTTGTCCTACGGGAAACACACAACGAAGGTTTTCCTGTCATTTTAGAAGCTGCCATTGCGCTGTCGTTTCAGACGAGAGCCGCTGTGGGGTCCATTTCTCTACATTTTCTGAAATGCAAGTGCAGCTGTGGCGGCGCTGCTCTCAGGCGTGCAGCGTCATGTCTCGCTGGTTCCGCATGTCACCCGGAGCTCGTCGCGGCACGTGTACTCTTCACCCCCATCGCCCGATTCCCCAACCCCCGCCCCTCCCTCCTGGTGACCGGCAGTTTGATCTCTGTAGTTAAGAGTCTGTTTTTTTGGGTTGTCTCCTCTTTTTTTGTTCACTTGTTTTGCTTCTTAAATTCCATATATGAGTGAAATCATGCACTCTTTGTCTTTCTCTGACTGACTCATTTCCAGACACTCTAGTTCCATCCACATTGCAAATAGCAAGATTTCCTTCTTTTTTTATGGCTGAGCAATATCGCATCATGGCCTTATGCCCACATCTTCCTCATCCATTCACCTGTGCATGCACACCTGGGCTGCTTCCGTACCTGGGCTATTGTAAATAATGCTGCCGTAAGCATGGGGTGAACGTATCTTTTGGGATTAGGTTTTCATTTCTTCAGGGAAATATCAGTATTGGAATTACTGGATCACGTGGTAACTCTAGTTTGATTTTTTGAGGACTGTCCAGCCTCTTTCCACATGGCCACAGCAGTCTGCATCTCCAGAAACCGTGCGCCAGGGCACAAGGGCTCCTTTCCCCTACCTCCTTGCCATCCTTGCTGTTTGCTGTATTTTGGTTCTGGACATGCTGACAGGCATGAGGTGGCATCTCATGTGGCTTTGGTGTGCATCTCCCTGATGAGGCCTGAAGCATCTGTGTCTGTTGGCCGTCTGTGTGTCTTCTTTGGGAAAGTGTCTATGCAGGCCTTCTGCTCATTTTTAATTGAATTATTTCCCTTTTTGGTATTGAGTTGCATAAGTTCTTTATCTATTTTGGACATTAACCCCTTATTGGATATGTCATTTACAAATACCATTAATGAAAGAAAGCAAAGATGACACAAACGAATACAAAGGTACCCCATGCTCATGGATGGTGAAAACCAAATTGTTAAAATGTTGAGACGTTGAAGTCATCAGCAGATTCACTGTGGTCTATATCACAATACCAGATTTCAAGATACACTACAAAGCTATGGTAATCTAGACAGTTTGGTACTGGCCCTCAAACAGACACATACAACAGTGGAACAGAATAGAAACCCGAGAAGTAAACCCAATTTATATTGTCAACTAAACTACAACAAAGCAGGAAAGTATATGCAGTTGGAAAGAGATGGTCTCTTCAACAAATAATGCTGGGAAACTTGACAGCCACATCCAAAAGAATGAAACTGGGCTGTTTCCTTACATCACACACAAAAAGAAACTAACGGAAGGCCTAAGTGTGAGACCTGAAGCCACAGAACTTCTAGAACAGTCTAGAAGAGAGCCCAGGCAGTGACATCTCTGACACTGGCCGTGGAAACACTTTCAAATCGGTCTCGTGAGGTGAGGAAACAGAAACAAAATTTAACTGTAGGGACTTCAGTGAAAGAGAAACTTCTCCACAGGGAAGGTAATAATCCATTAAAAAAAAAAAAAAAAAACTCAGGAAACTACTAAATGGGGGATTACGATGTGTTCTTGGGAGTCTAGGAGGTTAATAACAAACAAATGTGCATATGTATCTTCTGCTGAAAACACTTTATAACATGACATTTACCTCATCATGAGCTTGGAGTCCCGTCAGCTTGAGTTATTGCCCTTAGAGCGTTACCTTTCCCCCAACACGGAGGCTCCGCCCAGAGTGGTGCCCAGACGAGATGCCTGGCACGGGTGGTGAAAAGGCGGCTCTGCACCATGCACCTGCTCTGCTGGGAGCTGCTCTGTGGGACCGGCCCTTCTCGGACTCTGCCGGCAGCATGCTGCCCGCCTCAGTGAGGAGCACCAAGACATGCTCCCACCCCAGCCTTACTCTCAGGAAGCCCTTGTGTCTCCTAATGTCCATGGCATGAGAGCATCTCCATTACCTTACACTTGGAAGTGTGTGGACGCCCCTGCAGGAGATGAGCGCCCGTCCCCAGAGGCCCTATTTCAGTGAGGCAGAAGCCAGTCTTAGGAGCCGTCCTAGAAACCGTCCCGATTCACCAAAGCAGCCACTTCCGGACAGCTGGAGAAGGCAGAGCTTTCATGAATGCCGGAATTCCTAGTCCACGAAAGGCAGCATGATGTTCTAGGATGTGAGCACGGGAATTGACCAGGCTGGTCTGAGAACTACTTGCTTCAACTACGGGCTGTGTGACCTTGGCATCAGTACTAGAATTTTCTGAGTTTTGATTTTTTTAAATTGAAAACAGATGTAAAGTCCACGTAAAACGTTTAGCACTAAACAGTATCCGAGAGTTGGCCAAATGCTGCATCCACGTTGAGCTCCTGAGAATGGCACTTTGCATCAGCAAACACACAAAACGATGTTTTCTCAAGGTTTAAACTGTGCCCACTTACAGAGAAAGACACCGATTTCTTTCCATGCTCCATTAATGCCTCATTTTCATTTGCAAGGCCTCCAACACTGCACAGGCATGAGTGTGAGGGAGGTGGTTGTACATCTCTGTGGACTGAATAGTGAGTCGAAGCCCGGATCCATTCTTATCACACATCCAATACTGAAATTGCGTTTCTCTACCAAATCAAAGCAGCATTTCCAAAAGTACTACTAAGTGATAATGTCTTTATCACCCTTTTTTATTTCCTTCTTTTTTTTTTTTTTTTTTTTTTTTTTTTTTTGGCCTTGCTTAGTTAGTTACCCTCATGTTCCCTTTATCTTTAACTTTCTGGCCCTATCACATATGTCAAGGAATCTTACCGTGTATTGTCTAACCTGTGGGGGGTTTTGCTCTCGAAATGCCTGGATTCAATCCCACCTCTTGAAGTTGGTTGAATTGCTTTGGGCAAAGTACCTGCCTTTCTGTGTGTGTCCCACATCGTGATCAACCTACAAAACACTCGGAAATCACTCACAAATGTCAGCTACAATCATGGGCATAAACGGAAACCAGAAATAAATGGTCCTTTCACATTTCCTTCATCACCGTGAAGTGAGCCCAGAGAGGGAAGGTCGGGGAGGTCGGGGGAGAATAGGTTTCTTTGCCGCTGTGAGGAAACTCAAATTGCACTTGTCTTAACAACACAGGATGAAACGCTGCTATCAGGATTTAAATTTGGGGGGAAAAAATCACATGGCCTGATTTTCAGGGAGCTGCAACCCATTATTTGACAAATTCTGAGATTCTTACCATGGAGATGGAACAAATTCTAGCTGACGACTCTCTTGGGCTATGGTTAATGTTAAGTAAAAGGTGAGATTCCAGAGGAGAGGTAAAATGCAGGGTCACGACTCCGTGAAATGACACCGTGCTGGAGCGCGTGAGCCAGGCTGGAGTCGCAGGCATGACGCGGGAGAGGACAGGTGGCAGGCAGGAGGGCGCCATGGGGAGTGAGGCCGGCACCGATGCCCAACATCAAAGCCCTTTGGACTCTGCTGATGGTGACAAGCTTCATCAAAAACAACGTTTCTGGTGCCTGGGTGGCTCAGTGGGTTAAGCCTCTGCCTTGGGCTCAGGTCATGATCTCAGGGTCCTGGGATCGAGTCCCGCATCGGACTCTCTGCTCAGCGGGGAGCCTGCTTCCTTCTCTCTCTCTCTCTGCCTGCCTCTCTGCCTACTTGTGATCTCTCTCTGTCAAATAGATAAATAAAATCTTAAAAAAAAAAAAAACAACGTTTCAAAGAAAAACTCTAACTCAAAGGAGGTTTGCAGCAAACACCGTATGAGCGGCTCCTCATAACACAGTACAAAGCGAGTTTAACCTAAAATAGGCCACACCCGTAAACTTGCCCTCGGGGCTGAGATCCCAGAAGCTATGTGCTGTCCATCAGGGTGAACCACTCAACCTCTCGGGAAGGAGACCCAACGTGTGCAGCGACGGATGGACCTGGGGGATGTCGTGTCCCTGAAATAGGCCAGACCTGTCCTTCAGGACTCCTCTGACATGGCGCCTGACATCCTTAGAGCCCCAGAGGCAAGCAGCACACGCCGGGCACCCGGAGCTGGGGCCGGGGACACGTGGGTCCATGGACGGGCATGAGCGTTCATTCTGCCAGGGGAATGGGGTCTCAGGGAGGGCTGCTCCTTATGCCTCCAGCTCATAAACCCACTGTGAGCTCACGGACATGTCAGGAGGGTAGAAGTCCTGTTGCGTGTTCTTACCACAACAATACAACATTACCAAGGCTGTCCTTCATATAGTTTTCAGCTGTTTGGACAGATAACAATTAGAGCTTTTCATTACAAGATGTAATGTGATTTCTTGATTCTACATGGACTTTACTCATTTTGTATAAGACTGAAATTTTTTTAAAAAGCTGTTGTAGTCATATAAACAATGGAAATTAGAATATTTATGGGAAAAAGTCCCCCTTGTGCTAGAATAAAACACTAATTTATCTCATGGTGACATGGCCATTCACAATGTTTATGGAGAAGAGTTTAAAGTTATCAAAAGACAAAGAAACCTGAATAAATGGGGATCTATAACACAGGCTTAGATGAGAAGTCGGAATGCAGTCTACACCAATGACCTCTCAGGTGATCTGATGATACAGTGTGTTTTCCACCAAAACTCCAATAAGATGCTGGAAGAGGGGGGCACCTGGGTGGCTCAGTGGGTGAAGCCTCTGCTTTTGGCTCGGGTCATGATCTCAGAGTCCTGGGATCGAGCCCTACATCAGGCTCTCTGCTCAGCAGGAAGCCTGCTTTCCCCTCTCTCTCTCTCTCTCTCTCTCTCTCTCTGCCTGCCTCTGCCTACTTGTGATCTCTGTCTGTCAAATAAATAAATAAAATCTTTAAAAAATAGTAAACCTCCTCAATAAATGGTGCTGGGAAAACTGGACAGCTATATGTAGAAGAAACTCGACCATTCTCTTACACCGTACACAAAAATAAACTCAAAATGGATAAAAGACCTCAATGTGAGACAGGAATCCATCAGAATCCTAGAGGAGAACATAGGCAGTAATCTCTTCAATATCAGCCACAGCAACTTCTTTCAAGATATGTCTCCAAAGGCAAAGGAAACAAAAGCCAAAATAAACTTTTGGGACTTCATCAAAATCAAAAGCTTCTGCACAGCAAAGGAAACAGTCAAGAAAACAAAGAGGCAACCCACGGAATGAGAGAAGATATTTGCAAATGACAATACAGACAAAAGGTTGATATCCAGGATCTATAATGAACTCCTCAAACTCAACACACACGAAACAGGCAAACATATTAAAATATGGGCAGAAGATATGAACAGAGACTTCTCCATTGAAGACATACAAATGGCTATCAGACACATGAAAAAATGTTCATCATCACTAGCCCTCAGGGAGATTCAAATTAAAACCACATTGAGGAGCACCTGGGTGGCTTGGTGGGTTAGGCCGCTGCCTTTGGCTCAGGTCATGATCTCAGGGTCCTCGGATCGAGTCCCGCATTGGGTTCTCTGCTCCACGGGGAGCCTACTTCCTCCTCTCTCTCTCTGCCTACTTGTATTCTCTCTCTGTCAAATAAATAAATAAAATTAAAAAAAAAACCACATTGAGATATCACCTTATACCAGTTAGAATGGCCCAAATTAACAAAACAGGAAACAACATGTGTTGGAGAGGATGTGGAGAAAGGGGAACCCTCTTCCTCTGTTGGTGGGAATGCAAGTTGCTGCAGCCTCTTTGGAAAACAGTGTGGAGATTCCTCAAGAAATTAAAAATAGAACTTCCCTATGACCCTGCAATTGCACTACTGGGTATTTACCCCAAAGGTACAGATGTCGTGAAAAGAAGGGCCATCTGTACCCCAGTGTTTATAGCAGCAATGGCCATGGTCGCCAAACTGTGGAAAGAACCAAGATGCCCTTCAATGGATGAATGGATAAGGAAGATGTGGTCCATATACACTATGGAGTATTATACCTCCATAAGAAAGGACGAATACCCAACTTTTGTAGCAACATGGACGGGACTGGAAGAGATTCTGCTGAGTGAAATAAGTCAAGCACAGAGAGTCAATTATCATATGGTTTCACTTATTTGTGGAGCATAATAAATAGCATGGAGGACAAGGGGTGTTAGAGAGGAGAAGGGAGTTGGGGTAAATTGGAAGAGGAGGTGAATCATGAGAGACTATGGACTTTGAAAAACAATCTGAGGGGTTTGAAGTGTCGGGGGTGTGGGAGGTTGGGGTACCAGGTGGTGGTATTATAGAGGGCACGGATTGCATGGAGCAATGGGTGTGGTGAAAAAATAATGAATACTGTTTTTCTGAAAATAAATAAATCAATTAAATAAAAAAAAGTAAACCCCCAACCCCCCACATGCACACACATGTGTACACACATGCACAAATGCACACACAGGCACAAACACATGCACGCTCACACCTGCACACCCATACACACACACCTCTGCACACATGCACACTTGTGCACACACAGGGCACACACATGCACGCTCACACATGCACAGCCATGTGTACACATCTGCACGCACATGTGCACACACAGGGCACACATGTGCATGCTCACACACACATGGGCACACTCACACATGCACATACATGTCCGTGTGTACATATACCTGCACACAGACATGCACACTTAGGCTTTTGCAGGCAGGGCACTGCTGTATGTTCACTTAAAACTTAGGAAAGAAATTGTCCGCATCACTCAATTTCCCTCTGTGCACCTCGGGGGGTGGGGGTAAACAATAAAATGTTACTGTCCTTAATTCCTGATAAACACACCCAGATGGGGTATTACATCTGGGCAAACACAGGACTTTATCTCAGAACCACCTGTGTTTAGAATAAAAGACATGACCAATGGAAATCTTAAACTCTGCTCATTTATAGGGGTACCTGGGTAACTCAGTGGGCTGAGTCTCTCGCTCTTGGTTTTGGCCCAGGGTCCTGGGATCGAACCCCACATCAGGCTGCCTGCTCAGTGGGGAGACTGCTTCTTCCTATCTTTCTGCTCCCTCCTTCTGCTCATGCTCTCTTTCTGTCTCTTAACTAAATGAGTCTTTTTTTTTTTTAAATGCACTAGTTTATATATTCTTGTAAATGGAAACACCAGATAGTTCATTTATTTTTTCCACTTAAAATATTTGTCTAAAAATATCTTTTCCAAGAAGAAACTAAAGCTTCAGGTCTTTTTTTCCCTAATTTGAAAAGTAGCAGACACTGACTTATTAAAGCTCCATGAAGAAACTGCACTCAGCTTCACCTTCAGATGTAAAGTCTAGAAGGTGGGCAGGATATATGCAAATGTGTCCTCATGTCCTTAGGTCATCAGGGCAGCAGAGAGGCTGGCCCCTGACTAGGAGAAGGGACAGGATGTCACTATGGCCACCGTGGTGGTGTGCAGTACCAGATCCTCAGGTGGCTTGTCATGCAGCATCCCTGAGTGTCTGGGGACAGCAGGCTCCCCGATCATTGGCAGATGACCAGGCCGGCCTCCATCCCAAGGGTCCCTGAGGATGCTTCCTTGACCTTGGTTGTGCTTTGTGTGTTGTCCTGTGAAGATGACGTCAGCTTCACGCTTTTGCCCACAGAAGATATGTGGTACTTTTGCTAAGATGTCTTTAAGGATTTTTCTTTGCTTTTCAAGGTGAGTCGTTTACTAGGTTGTGCCCCAAGTGAAACACTGAGGCCGACTTCCGTGTTCCTGGTGGGCCCCATCATGTGGTCGGGGCTCTTCCCTCCTGGGAAAGTTCTCCATTCCATGTCTTGCTTGATGAGCCCTCGGTTTGTCTGGGTCCCTGGGACCTGGCATGGGGGGTCCCTGGTCACCGGCCCCACATTGTACTCTGACCCTCTCCACTTGACTAATTTTCAGCTCAGGGTTTGGGGTTGTTTTCTTGTCTTTCCCCAACGCTTCTGTTTTTCACTTAATTCGAATTCACTTATTCCTGGTTTTGTCCATTTCTAGTTTTGAGTAAGAGCCATTTCTTGTTACGACCAAAGTGCAGTGAGGACAGTTCACTGACAGTGCAGGACTGTGCTTTCTCTTCCTCTTCGCGTGATGTTTGGTGGGGTTTCCATCCGCTGGAAACTTTAGACACTCATCTTGTGTTTCTTCTAGACACATCCTCTCCCAGCCCAGGTGCCATCCGAGGTGGCCACACTCCCAGCTCCGAGGCCTCTCTTTGATCAGGACGACCAGCGTCTGTGCCTCCGTGTTGCTGCCTCTTCCTGTCCATCTGCCCGATGTCCCTCTCTCCCTCTTCACCCCTTGCCCCTGCCCCCAGGACTCTCCCCCTGACGCACCCTCTCCTTCCCCAGAAGCCCACCTATGGGCCAATAGAACCCTCTTCCAGCCTTTAGCCTTTAGATGTTTGCTTGCTGTGGCCCCACCCATGGCCGCTCCCTCCCTCACCTTTCCCGGACGTGCCCTGTGCTGGCGAGGGGCTCCAGAGCAGCTGGCCCCTCTGCCCATGGGTGATTTCCCATCCGGGCTCTCTCGTTTCCTCCAGTTTATCTACAGCTAACACTGTAATTATAGTAGGGAAGTCCTCCTCTGCAAGGCACTGAACTCTCAACTGTGTGCACCGTAGACAAGCCATTCCAAGATATGTAAGGTGTGAGAGCGAGCCGTCAGCAGGGTCACCTGCTGCCAGCCTCTCGGGATGTAATTTAGGTCTGCTGCAAAACTTGCAACACTTACCACTGAAAAGCTCTGCAGAAAGAATGTTTCTTCCTTTTAGATTAATTAAATAATATTTATGGTTTTAGGACTTCCTCACATATGTATCGTATACCAGATCTAGATGGAGGAACACAGCCGAGGACAGAAAACGTTCTTCATACGTCACTTCACACATCAGACCTGGAGCCTCCTCTACAGAGGATGAGCTGTCTGTTTATATTTTTGTAGGATATTTTCAAGAGGTTTTTTCAAACTTTTTAAAATTCACTTTACACGTCTATCTCATGTTATTTATTTTTTAAAAGATTTTAATTATGTATTTGGCAGATAAAGACCACAAGCAGGTGGACAGGCAGGCAGAGAGAGAGGAGGAAGCAGGATCCCTGCTGAGCAGAGAGTCCGATGTGGGGCTCCATCCCAGGACCCTGCGATCATGACCTGAGCCAAAGGCAGAGGCTTAACTACCCAGGGGCCCCTTGTGTTATTTCTTCTAAGCTTCCTTTAATCGCTTATAATTCTATACTGATTCTATACTGATAATCACACTGTGCCTTATGTATATTAGTGTGTTTCTAATACATTCTATTATATTACTCTGTGTTACACTGTATCATGCTGTGTTACACTGCATTACACTGTATCATGCTACGTTACATTTTATCATGCTGTATCACACTGCGTTATACTGCATCATGCTATGTTACACTGCATTACAGTGTATCACACTGCATTACACTGTGTTACACTGTATCACACTGTATTATATAGTAGTTAGGATGTTATGAGGTATTTGCTCAGCACAACTCTATCTAAGCTTGGGGTTCTGTGAACTACAACTACAGGCCAGTTTCAGCCATGGTCATGTCTGGATGACCTTTAAGCTAAGAACGACTTAACTTAGTCATCTCCTGATGCCTAACCATTTACCCCATACATTGAGTCTTTTAAAAAAAAAATTATTTGAATTCAGTTCAGTTCCATATACTGTATTATACCTCCAGACAGTGTAGCATATGGTGCAGAGGTCAGTGATTCATCAGCTGTGTAGAACACCTGGTGCCTACCACATCGCCAGCCCTCCTTCAGGCCCATCGCACAGCTACCCCATCCCCCCATCCACCTACCCTCCAGCAACCCTCAGTCTGTTCCCTAGAGGTAAGAGTCTCTTATGGTTTGCCTCCATCTCTACTTTTATCTTATTTTATTTTTCCTTCTCTTCCCCTATGTTCATCTGTTTTGTTTCTTAAACTCTACATATCAGTGAGATCATATAGTAATTGTCTTTGTTGGACTTATCTCACTCAGCATAATCCCCTCTAGTTCCATCCATGTTGTTGTAAGTGGCAAGATTTCATCTTCCTGACAGCTGCATAGTATTCACGAGCTGATGTGGCCACTCTGGAAAACAGCGTGGAGGTTCCTCAAAATGTTGAAAATGGAGCCACCCTATGACCCAGCAATTGTGCTGCTGGGTACTTATCCAAAGGATACAAACGTAGTGATTCGAAGGGGCACCTGCTCCCCAAGGTTTACATCAGCAGTGTCCACGAGAGCTGAACTGTGGGATGAGCCCAGATGTCCCTCCGCAGATGGATGGATAAAGAAGTGGTGGTGTGTGTGCATATATGGTCATGACAAAACTCAAGCTTACGGTCGCTCCATTTCTATGGGTTGAGTCCAGGCTTAGGTGCTGGGGGTCCTTCAGGCTTCTCTCAGGGGCTTGGCTGGGCTGTGTTCTCGTGTGTGGGCTCGCCTGGGGGCCACTTCCAAGTGACTCAGGTGTTGGTGGAATCTGTCCCTCACTGCTGTGATCTGAAGGGCCTCAGTGGCTTGCGTTTCCTGCGGACCCCTGTCTGGGCCTCTCCTGGGAAAGTTGCATCACAGGTGTTTCTTCCTGCCCAGCAGGAGAGGAAGAAACCCTGCCGAGGTGTCCTGTCACATGGAGTGGCCACCAGAGCGAAACCCCAACACTTCTGCCATATTATCCAGGTGAGAGGCAAGACATGAATCCTGCCCTGAGTGGATCTGGGGCTTCTCCAATGGCATTTATATGGGACCATTATGGACATATAGTCTCCCAGACACATCTTTATTCTTTAAAGGGTGGTAAACACTTTAATTGAACTGAAAGTTTGATGTGACAAAAACACCATTCATGGCCCATAAAACCTACAATATCAAGAGTTGGCACTTTACAGAAATTGAACTCCGTGGATTTGAAGGGATGATGGCGCATGTGCAAGTGCAGCATGCCTCAGTGCAGGGAATGCCTCGGTTTCCCCACATGAGTACTGGTATGGAAGAGGAGGTGAAGACAGCACCAGAAGCATTTTCTCTGTGTTGTTTGTATCATTGACATGAATTCCCAAGTATCCTTAGGAAAACAATGCATCTGTCCGATGCATGAGACTCACTTCCTCCTATCCTTTATACCTGAGGCTAATTCGTGCTTAAATGAACAATCATTTCATTCCTCAAAATCCCACTGACAGAGCAGCTTTCAAAAATCTTGCCACGGATGGGCACGTTAGTCAAAACCCAAGATAGTAATCGCTATTAAGGAAGCCTTAGGTGCTTCGGAGGGAAGATGCTGGTCTGTCCGTAAGCCTGGGGTCATTCTGGGTGGAACAGAGCAGTGGAAGGGAAGCTAGGGAGGGAGAGAGATGTGCCCAGAGCAGCAGCGGGGAGGGTGCCTTCTCTGAATTCCCAGAGTCACTCATTGGTTATCTCCTCCAAATGCAAGATCGGGACCAACTCCAGGAAGGGAGCAGCTGAGGATGGAACACGGAGCCGGTTCTCAGGACTTGGTCCCCACAGGGAGCCACTGCGCACTCGCACGGGGCCGGGAGACACACCTAAGCTCACACTTTGGCTGAACAGTAGTTTCTGCAGTGGTCATTTCCAAGGGAGACATTAGCACAGCTCTGAAGTAAGATGGCTCCTAGATGGGGATGTGTATGGTGGTGCACATGTGACCAGACGGAGACGCTGGGGCTCATGCCACATGAAACCTGCCACGGGGGTGCTGGCTTCAGTGTGTGCCTGTGTTGTGTGTATGTTTTGTATGTGCATGTGTACACAGAAGGAACCAAATGCAGTCTGGACGGACAAAGGAGTCTCAGAGTGTCATCTGGTTTGTCTGAAATCCCACCCTGATTGTCCCCGGAGTCACTGACCCTGGCCTGAGTTCCGCCAGAGGAAACCAGAGTTGTCGACCACGGCCCATGCCTATGTAGCATCTGCCTGGAGCATTCAGAAATTCTGGGAAAATATTTCCCTGCGTCCCCACCTCAAAAACATCCTGTCAGCTAATGACCACACCTCGGCAACTTCCTGCAACTCCATGTCTCATGGCCCTGCAGCAAGATTCAAGGTGAAAACCTCAAGTTTCACAAACAAAGAGGATTAACAGCAAAAGCTTTCTTGAAAATAGCAAAGTGCTGGGGGCCGAGAAACACAAAAATTCAGAATTAGATGTGACATCATGAAAGTATCACATGAGAACTAGAAAAAACAGCAGCAAAATGGCATGCATTACACTACTTTTCTCCAAGACTGGGACCTCAGCACAGGTGGGGTGAATGTCCCTGGAGCGCCGTGGGAAAGAAACTGTCATGAGAGTCTCATACGCCACCATGTTCAATTCTAGCGGTGTCCACATGCTGGCCACCAGACTGGCTGTTTGGACATCCCTCTGGTATACAGTGCTCAAGGCGTCGGGCCGGGGACCCCGGAGAGATGGCAGCCTCACCCGAGCAGTGCGGGTCCACAGCCATGCAGATCTAAAGGGTGAACACATGCCCAGTGCCATCACAGCTATTTTCAAGGGAAAAACACCGTGACAAGAGGCAAATGAAAAAATCCTTTCATAATAAGTAAAACTCAGCTATTTTAGCTCTATTACTAACAATTGAGAAGTCACACCAGAAAAGACTTACTAGAAGTTTCTCTCTGTGCCTAACTTTGGTATTTGGTACATAACCCCTCAGGAGCTATATTTTTGGCTCACACGTTTCTTAAGATATGGTAGCAAGTAAGCCTCAGTCCCGCCAAGGATGAATTTGTTCAATGTGACTTAAGCAAATCCATTTAAAATGTAGTCATACCTCTAGAGACAGCTATCCAAAAATAAGAAACTTCTTGATTTATCTGGAGTTATGCAAGCAAAGTCACCTTCCTTGCATGTTGGACTCACTTCTCCAAGCCCCTGCTCTGCAGAGGCTCCCCGAGTGCCCGTTGTGTGCAGAGGGTGCTTTATTTAGAACTACTGATAAGAAAAGTGGGGCATTTTTCCTTCAGGGTTTGTGTAGAATAGATACGTGTGTATAAGTCACTATCAAACCAGATACAAAAGGATAAATAAGTTGAAAGAAAGTGGGATCACTTAACGGCAGGCAGGTGAGAAAATGCCTTTCTGGATGCCGTGAGTCCCACGATGAGTTCAGAGCGTGAGAGTTCCTGGGGCCGCAGAGACCCTCAGGAGAGCTTTCCAACTGTGTTCACCTATGACTGTTTGCTGTGAAGAGGCCAGTGCTCGAAGGACTGGGTGGGGATAGTTGGGGTGGGGGTTTCTGTCCAAGAACGCTCTTTAAAATTTCTAAGGGATGGGAGCATGAGAAGGTGCCACATGGGGAGAATTCCCCAGAGAAAAAGAACAAGTTAGGCATCTGGGTAATATTATAATAATGTGATATAATATGATAACATAATATGACACGATAAGATAATAATATTATAATATAATAATGTACAAATCCTGTTCTAGGGAATGGGACCCTGTGATTGTACAGGCTGACAAGTCCCAAGTTTTATTCTCTGGATACCCAGAATGAGCCTATGTTTCAGTTTGAGCCTGAAATCAGGAAAAAGCCCATACCCCAGAAAGAAGGGGGGCAGAAGAGTTCCCTCTCACTTTGGGGAGCATCAACCTTTTTTGTTCCACTCAGACCTTGAACTAGTTGGATGAGGCCCAATGGGGAGGACAATCTGCTTTACTCAGTTATTGGATGTAAATGTGTGTCTCATCCAAAAACATCCTCACAGAAATGTCTAGAATGATGTTTGACCCTATATCTGGGCACCCCCTCAAGCTGACGCATAAAATCAACCGTCCCAGTATTCTACAATATAAAGTGAGTTGAATATCTCATGCCACACCCCAAAATGGAAATCTTATGCAGTGATTAAAGTCATTTAAGCTCAAAATTACACAGACAAATGTTTAGATACATTTTAGTTGAGAAAGCACCATAGAGAGCAGGCCTCACTGCAGAACGGCTCCCTGTCAGGCGAATAATACGTATTAAATTTGAAGTTAAGTATCCTCACACACTCACGAGCAGTGATATCTGAGAAGATGTCCATCCATGGTTGTACCAACATAATGGGATTTTGCTTAACTTCTGTATTTTTAAATATCTGGACTTCCTCATTATTTTTTAAAAATACTTCATTTTTTCATACTTCCTCATATTTTTCCCAAATATTTCAGACTACTTATAAAGTGAAAATATGGGGAGAGAGGTGTCCTTGTCCATAATGGAAAACTTTTTTTTAAAAGACTATAATAAGTTATAAATGAATTCTAATGCACTGTCCCAGCTGTCCTGAGCTCTAGGTGGGCAGAGATAAGCCAGTACCTTCCACGGGCGCTCAGGGACCACACAGCTTTCTGAATGACCCACGTGGCACCTGGAGCTAATGACAGCAGAGGGTAGATGATGTTTCCACGAGGGCTGGGAATGCTGATTTGCCAGTGACCTCTAAGCAAAGCTGGAAGCGTGAAGGGCCTGGGTAGCAGGAGATAACTGGGTCCAAGGCACGTCTTCTCCAAGCTTCCTTCCTCATCTGTCCTGCCCTGTCTGGCTCCGGATGCAGCCCCAGTAACTCTTCCTGTGTCAAGGGCTTATTTCTGAGGAGGTGTATTCCAAAGGCCTACTGAGCATCCAAATTTTGAGAAAAGATACCCTAATGCGAGTTTGCAAGGGCAGAGAACCTTCCTCAGCACTCAAACACTGCGGATACATAGGCCTGAGGCTGCCTCACTCCATCTGGTGAAGATGCTGGCACCGAGGCCACATCTTGCGGATCAAATCAGTCTTGCTGTCGTTGGATCCACACACCAGATCCAGTTCCCTGCACACAGTAATTACTTTAAAAATATGCAAAGAAATAATAACAACTTTTGTTAGTATTGCCTTTTAAGTTCTGGATTTTTAAAAACATTGTATTACTTTTATCTCAGTTCTCGCAGATAAGATGTAACATCTCCCCTTACGATAGCACTAAAGAGAAAGAAATCCTACCTGTTTACTTAACAAATATTCACTGCTTTTTCCTGTGCTAATTAATAAGTCTGCAAAGTTGAATGTATGAGGTAAAAGATCCCAAAGGCCTCATTTCCTGGAGAAAGTATAAGTGAGCAATTCTGGCACAGCCCAAACCTGTCACTCAGATCTGGGAAATGCACACTCATTGGCTTTCTGCATGTGCCCCAGGGACCTGAGGGAGAATCCTGTGATGGGTTCTGACAGGAGCACCTCCCTGCCACAGGCGGTCCACAGATGCCTTCACCTCTCCCGTGGACACGTGCCTGTCCCATGTGATGGTCCTTCCCTGTTGCCCATGACTACAGGCCCCAGCCCTCACCACCAGGTTCCCTGTCTCCCCAGCACCTTTCACGTCACCTGCTCCCAGGATAGCAGGAGACGAGGAGGAAAAGAACCAATGGCCCTACTGAGATGGAGCCTTGGGGCTCTGCCGACACGTGGGGCTCGTTGACCAGTGTTTGTTGGATCTCCCATGCCAGAGGGTTCATGATGCAGGGTAACTCTTTGTTCTGTTTGCCTACATTTGAGTGCTGTTGGAAATAGATCCTGAGGTGATAATTACAACGTGGTTGTACGTGTGTGCGTGTTCGTAACTTGACATTCCCCAAAGTACAGATTTAATGTTTGTATTTTTTCTTTGACATTTGCGTTAAGCCAAAGTGAAAAACTCACATGGATTCCTTTATGTAAGTGTTTGTAATTTTCAAATAATTCATATAAGCATTTGTAGTAAAATCATAACTTATGTTTCCATGAGGTTAGGTTACTGACATTTCAATAAAGCCAGATAAATTTCCGGTCAGTTAGCTAAAATTTGCAGAACTCCTTTTGGATTTGGGGATTTTCTAATTAACTCTATATTCTATAACAGCAAAATGTAAACAAAGCAATCTCCTTGAAACAGGTTACTGATTTCCATAAAAAGGGAAATTTAAGAAACTCACTGTGACTCGTGATACCAAAGACTCAGGGAATATTCTATTGAAATGAGGCACCTGATGCTGAAATGCGGTAATAACAGCAGAAAGACCAGGCTTGTTACATGGAAATGTCAGGACACTTGTGATCACATGAATAAAAAATAATATTGGAACATCAGGCAGATACCCAGAGCGTGAAGAAAATCCCCTACACTGTGGGACTGTTTGGCCTCGGGGAAGCACACCTAAAGACGTTAAGTGTAAAATGAAGGCATGACCTTAACTTGCGCGTGTGTTTGGAAAAGGCTTGTCACACGAGCTTCCCACAAATGACAAATGCCTCTTGCTCGCGTCCGAAATGTTAATGTGAGACATGGTAAAGCAGATGTAGAGCTCCATGTTTTCTGTTACCGCTGAATAAGATAAGCAAAGTGAACGTTCAAGAACCCTTTCCAAAACACAAATAAATAAATAAATTATAGTCCGGAATTGGGAAGATTAACGGCGACCAGAAAGTCCAAAAATTATATCAGTTCCGGTACATTCCACTCCGAACTCCAATCATTTGGGAAGTGGTAACCACAGGATGGAAAAATCTACCCCAATGGTCTGGAAAGCTGGGATCCCCATGTTCTAATCAAGAGGCTCACAGACCCTGCCAGTGCCCCCTCTTGTGCCTGCCGGTTCCCGACCCAAGGCCAGTGCCTCTTCTCAGACTGCCATGTGGGCTCCAGTGGCACAGTGAGGGGGTAGCTGATTGAGACTAGAGCCCTCTGGGGGCTCTACATGAGCCTGGACATTAGAGCCCTGACATGTCCCACACGCCCCTCTTCAGGCTGTGCTCCAATGGTAGCTGCCGTGGCAGGAGACAAGCTGACCATTCTCACCAGCCTCACCAGCCATGGGCACCTCGGTGATGCCCTGCCCTTTACCACCCAGCAAGAGTGGTTTCGGGGGATCAGGTAACTCGGGACAATCTTCAAAACAGGACGCTGCTTGCACAGCCCAAAGAGTGCTCTCTTCTGGCCCTAAATCCATCTTCCTCTGTCCCAAGCATCATGCCATGTCCCCAGATCAGTGAGCCTCGTCTCCCTGCTCCTGCCTCTGCAACTGGGACTGTGTGGACGGAAAATAGATGGAACTCTGCTGAGAAACGGTTACAGTTTTTCCTCCCAAAGATGAAACAGGCAAAGAGAAACAAGATGTCCTTCCCGAGACATGGGCCAAGCGAGAGAGCACAGTTTCCGTCTGTGTCATTCACGAAGAGTGTTGGTACAACCGAATCAGCATTTCATCATAAAATGCAGGGCGAGAAGAGACACACAAATTGGGAGAATAAAAAGTAACAAATCCATCAGATTCTCCAGAGTGAGGCCTAAACTGCACCCCTGGACATGCACCCCTGGACACACACCTGGTCAGCATTTGTTCAGGAGACACAAAGGTGCATATGCTTGCACCCAGCGTGTCTATGAATGAACCACTGGCACCTGCAAGACACGCCAAGGGCTCCCGCCAACTAGCGCCCACCCTGCCCATCCCCGGGCTCAGCACTCTGCATCCACGCTTCCTGGGAGTGCTTGAGATGCCACAGAAGTCTCTCACCCCCCAGTGACGACGGAGTGGGAGATGCCCAGAGACTCAGCTCTGCGTGCAGAGCTGACCAGTGGCTGTTATGGGCACAGACCCAGGCTCATCCGGCGGGATTTACCAGACCTGCTCCCCCCCACTTCCAAACAGCTGTGGACGTGGGGACCACGTCAGCACAGAGAGACTCGGCAGGACCCGATGGCCTGTTCGGCCACTCTGGCCAGTCGGCGGTCTCTTGTCTTCAGGCATCTCACGGAGGCCATGAGTGGGGCTCCTGTTCTCTCAGTGGCTGCTCCATGCACACATGGAAGGTGGAGTTCGGGGGTGATCGAGCCAGGACCATCTGGGCCATCAAAGCACCCACTATTTGGTTCTTGAAGGGGGACGTTGGTGGAAAACCACCTCTTTATGCCTCAGTACCTTTAACCATGAACATAAAATGTGACAACAGACCCCAGCCTCGTTCTGTGTCCCCTACACTGAGTCTGTGGACAGAGGAAGGAGAAAGACAACATCTATGACTTTTTCCTATATATTCAAATAATTGTGTTATTTAAAATTGTACACTCTCTGAAAATTAGGTGAGTTAGCCCATTATTTAGGTTTTTATAAAAACAGAAACTCCCACGCTATTGGTGTCGTGATGGTGGCATTTGAGATCAAAGAGGACAGTTCCAAGTTCACAAGAATATTACCTCAGAAGAGGAATAATTCTTGAAGAGTAGCCAGTGGTGACAGGATTCTAGACCAGGACAGAGGGAGAAGGGAGGTGGCCTGGGCAGAGCCAGAATTCACAGTGACGTGTGCCCAGAAGGCAAGCGCCTGCCCTTATCTCCTCCTGCTTGCGGCCGTCTCTGGGGGGACTCGGTCTCTCCAGACTTCTGCGGGATGATTTTAGGACTCATCTGCTTATCTTCTACTGAAGAAAGCCACGTCCCCTGCTCTGGATGCACCCCCAGTACAGTTCTGCCCGGTGGGGTGTGTCCTGCCGTGGGCCAGTGATTCCCGTGCCCACACCCTTGCCAGCAGCTCGTGGGTAAGCCGGGACTTGGGGTCAGGCTGGCGGCACATGCTCACAGTGTCTGTCAGTCGACTATTGATAAAACCTTAGGTTTGAATGGAATTTCTTACAAAAACTATTTATTTCATGAACTTTTACAGAAGTATTCTTGATCATGAATGCACATCTGACTAATGCCTAACCCCCCTGAATGTACAATGTTGAAAATCCATCGCCAGGTAAAATAGTTTCTGGGAAATAAATAATTTTAATTTTAAAGAGGGAAAGATTATTAACGTGTGTTTTCCTCATTAAGGACTAAATTATTTTTTAATCTTTGTGCCTGACAGATTGCATCATTTAAGACAATTAAGTTGTCCCACTTAACATTTTTTGGACATCCTTTAAGATACAAGATTAGAAATTTAATATTCGGGAACTACATCCACTGCCTCTGATAGCTCTCAGGGCTCTTTCACGAGCGCCCTCAAGGTGGAGCGGAGCACGTCACATCCCGCCGCGCGGCACCTGCCTGCAGGGTCTGATACCCCAGCTGACTTCTGCGGGACACTCGCTTGGAGCACAGGGAGAGCCAAGAGGTTCTCAGATTCTCTCTCAATCCTTAGAACGCCTTAGGCGGCAGAACAAGTCTTCCTCCTGTCACTTGATGGAGGCAAGACCCGTGTGGCAGGTGAGGTCCCCCAGGCTTTGCTTGGGTCCCCGCTGAGCCCCAATCCGGCCCCGAGGATGCACGTGCTTCAGGTGCAGGGCCAAGAGGCTGCCTCTGCAGCCCTGTGAGATGGTCAGCCCCGGCGCTCTGGAAGGTTGGCGGGGCAGCTGAGGGATCAGGACACACTGAGGAGTGGACAGACACCCGCAGTCTGGTTCAGAGGGTCCCAGTGCCTGGAAACAGACAGCCTCCTCCCACACTGTGAATCTCCCCGCCGCATGTCCTCGTCTCCAAGATGGAAGCTTGTGAGGCATCTGGACACACGCCCACACCTGCACACGATGTACACACACACTCACACTCACGGGTACACACGATGTGCACACATGCTCACACTGCATATGATGCAGACATGGGAACACTCGCTCACATGCACATGAGCACATCGAAAGCCTGCTAGGATGGACAGGTGACGGCCTCCTCAGGGACACTCTGGCCGGTGGGGCTTCTGTGTGGCTGGGGGACACCCCCCTATCTGGGGGTTCACCTCAGGCAGCACAGAGCAGGAGACAGCAAGCTCCAGATGGGCAGACCTCGAGGGCAGGCCTACGAGTTGTTCCAGAAGACGGACATGGGCTCTGGGCCAGAGACGGTGGGACCCCATGGACGCAGGGCCCTTGTGGTCGATGTGCTGCTCTCAGGTCAGGCACGACGCACTCCTGTGCACGCTCCCTGGGCTACACCCATCTTCACGCCACACCCGACTCCACGGCCTGCGTGGTCCAGCTTCGCCGTCAAGCTGATGCTTGTAGAAAGGCAGGTCTGGGTCGATGCTGTTGTATAATTAAGGTAGAACATTTCTATGCTTAGTTTGCTGGGAATTTCTCATGAATGGACACTTACTATACCTAAAACTTTTTTTAATCTACTGAGGTGACCATTTGATTATTTTTCTCTTAATTTGTTAATGTGGCCTGCTGAACTGATTATGTTTTAATGTCAAACCAACTCTATTCCTGAAACAGCCCTGTTGGGGCCATAATGAGCCATCTTCAGGGTATATTGCTGGTTACAGCTGCAGACACCTTAAGGTTTCATCTCTAAGACAAAGCCACCAACTCAAATCTATGTATCAGCCTCCCTTTCCTCGTGGTTCCCAGTGACGTGTTAATTTATCCTCACACAAGCTCTGTTCATGTTTGGATGAAAGTTGCACTTTCCATGTTTTGAACATTATAAATTCACTGTCCTGGAGGTCCCCCCACCCCAAACATGCGGTCAGATGCCCATTCCAGACACAGTGCCCTGAGCAGGGACATGTTTTCAGAATCTGGGAACGCTCCCAGGAGAACTTGACCTTTGCTGATGTTTTCCCCGACTGCTGTCGTGTCTGTGTTAGTCCAGGCCCCCCACAGACGGCCTACCAGCAGGGTATGTGCAAACATGTATGGACACCTGCCCAGTCTCCCCTGTACACACAGCAAGCGGGGCTGTGGGAGACAGATGGTGGGCACGGGGGAGGCACGAGTCTGCATGGCCAGCCAGTACTCCAGCCTCCAGGCAGAAGTTCCACCTCTTAGAGAAAACTGTTTCTGCTCTCGACACCTCAACTGATCTGATGAGGCCCACTACATTATGGCAGGAAAGCTGCTTTACTCAAACTCTGCTGACCAGGTCTACAAAATACCTGCCCAGCAACACCCCAGGGGCTGGCTTGATTGGCTGAGCCTTCAGCCCAGCTGAATGGACCACTGAAGCCGACCGTCACTGTTCCACTTCTGGTTCTCAGAAGTGCTGGTTCCAGGGGGTCAAGTTGTCTGTGGTCGGTGGCAGCAGGGGTCGGAAGCCTGACTTATGATGGCAGCTGTCCGGTAGGCATGGCAGGGAATGGCTGGGTTCATCTTTCATTCATCTGTCTGTGCAGGACCATGTGTCCTCACCACCAGGAAGAGCAGCTTGGCCATGTGGACCTACTTGTCATCACGTTTCTGGGTAGACTTTGGTCTGCACTCAAGAGCCTGAAGCAGCAGGTCCTCCCTGAGTTGGTGCGTGCCTGTAACTGAAAAAGCCTTACCTGTCATCGCATGACACAAAGTCAGTAACAAATTAGATTATGGGGCCTCTTGCCACAAAGGAACGCTTCTCTCACTGGTCTTTGGACTAAGTGTTTATGTAAATCTAATATTCCTTGAATTCCAAGAACATTGAAAAAACTAATGCCAAACCCTTGGAGTGCACCAGAGTTTTATGAAAAAGAGAAAAAAAGAACAAGTTTTCCAGAGAAAATGCAGCTCAATGGCATTTTTCCCCCATAAGAAGCCAAACTCAAAGAAACCAAAGATCAACCTTGGACAAACCAGTCTGGTTGGATTATTTTGATTCACAAAATCAGTGTAAGACACAGTTTCTCATTTCAGCTTTCCCAAGGGCTCTGTTTTGTCATGGCAAGTCTAGTTAATTTAAATTTCCTAATTTTCTTCTACCACTTACTGTTTGGATAAATGAACAACACGTTTCCATCCCTTTAAGGCTATAAAAATACGTATGATTACAATAGTGACTAAGTGGCCTTGTGATTCCAAACAGACAGGCCTCTTTGTGGAGACCGAAACCGCATGTGGCACGTGGCCATACAAGGTCGTCAAGATCATCAGCTACTCTGAGATCCCGGAGTAACAGCCCTCAGCTTTCCCTTGTTTTTGCATGGGGTCATGTGGCTGTGCTTGGGGTTGTGTTAAAGAATGCGTTCACTTTTACAGTTTAAGCAGGAATTTAAAATGTGCTTAGCCATGCAGAGTTGGATACGTGACTTTGCTGGTCGCATGATGAGGCTCTGGGTTGCCTCTCAGTTCCCTCCATGAAGAGGAAATTAATCTAATCTGGTTAGAACGTCCCATGGCTATGAGTAGTTCCAACGACTCCAGGAGCAGTATTGTCGGAGACACAGATGAAATGACAGTTTACTGAGAGGAAAAATGAGAGTTGTTTTCTTTGAAGTTGATGCGTATGAGTGAGGAGAAATTGTGGATGGAAACGCGTTTGCCTTGGGTTCTAAGGCCTGCAAGAGACGGCTCCCTAAGGAAGCGGGAAGTGTGTTACTGTCTTGGTGAATTTGGCTCTGTTTTGCTAGATTCATTTGTCAGACTTCTACAGAGGATCTTGGGAATCCCTTACAGCCGAGTGTCACCCCAGTGCAGAACCAACTTTATCTCCCCAAAGTGACAGCCTGGCCTTGGAAGACCCTGTCCATTCGGAGAGCAGGTGACAGCTTACCTGCTCATCTTCCCTGTAATCTGCCATCAGCAGATGTTCCGTATCTGCTCACTACAATGCTATTTCTGTGTTCATCATCTCATTTCCCTCCAAATTAAAGACTTTGAAAGGGCTCCTGCCTTCTGGGGGAGCAAAGGTTTCGCACAGTGTTGCTGCCTTCTCTGGTCCATCTGAAGTGGGTGTCATCCCTGTGGCTGACAGGCAGCCGGGCCATGGCCACTCACTGCTCTCAGCACCTGTGATCGTGTCTTCATCAAGAGACAGAACTTTGTGATAATTTTTTTGATTTCCAATATTCAACCTCGATCTCCCCCTCTTCCCCCAGAAAAGGAATTTTCAGGACGACTTTCACACACAGCCGAGGACGTGTCTCTGAGATGTCGTAAGGAGATGAATGGAAAACCACCAGTGCTTCCCTGAGACACAGCAGAGGATGCCCTGTGAGATCATGGGGACAGGCGTCCACCCCGCGCAAAAGCGGGGCCACCCAGGGGAGCTCCTCTGGTACCACAGGGGCAAGCGGCTCTGAGACTGGTGCCGGGGCAGACGCTGGCCACTTCCAGCCCTCGCCCTGGGTGTTGTCCTGGCCACAGGGCAGAACCTGTGAGCAGCCCTAACAAAGAGCCATGTGTCCAACGAAACAGGGGGTGTGGCCTTCGTGTTTCCGGATATCGGAGTTACCGTGTTACACCATCAACCGCTGGTTTTCATCTGCTCCCACTCTTGCCTGGAAGCTAGAGGTGAGGTTTCAGTTAGGAAAACAGCCTGTATCCCACAAAGGGAAGCCTGAGACTGATGCCCTGACTGTTGGCACCGAGGCCACCGACCCTCAAGGACAGACAGGCGGGAGAGCAGGTCAGACACCCTCGAGCTGGGACCTGTTCCCACAACAGCCTTTGGTTTGGCAGCAAACGGCCTCACAGAAACACGTCACTGGAGACCCAGAAGAGCAAGCATTAATTACATCGAGCCAACCACGGCTAATCGTTTTCAGACAGAGTCGGTCTAGATTTCCATCTTCACTCCCAGCTGGGCATATGCGGGTGGACGGGAAACCCTTTCTCTTGTCCTCTGCCCTCCCCGACTATTTCCTTAGTAACCCCACTCCTACCATGGAAATGACACTCAAGAGAAAATATTTTTACTGATCCATTTTACTTTTGATGGCACAGTAATCCTTCTCGTGGGTTCAAAAATAAGTGAGTCACCTCTTTTTTTAAATTTTTCCCCCAAATCAGTTGTGCAAATCATGTAAAAATGGGTTATTGCTTGGGGACTAGATCTCATTTGACCAAGTTTGGAAAGCTCATCATTAAGAAACAAGGACTCCGCTCATTAGTGGAACCAATACCTACGAAGCCTGCCTAGGGGCTGACCTCGTGCAGTCCCATGGCTTGGGGGTCGGGCCCTAGAAGGATAAGGAATGTCTTCCATGCCAATCAGGAAGGCTGGCAGGCTCACGGGGCACAGGGTTACCTGATGTCTCAGGGGTGTGCGTCTTCCCTTGGCCTCCTATGTATTACTGTTCTCAGACATCGTAGAACCCCATATGGACACATACCAGCTCTAGGAGACTAATGGGGATGCCGGTTACCACAGCAATGTAGGCGTGTTTTGTCCGGTGAGCCCAGTCCCACCTGCAGGCCAGCAGCTCCTCAGGGGCACTAGTCTGGCTGGTCTTGGGGAGTTAACCCCTCTGAAGGCATGTCTGCCCAGCCAGCCCAGCCTTCTCCAGGCAAGCTGTGGCAGATAGCTTGTCCTCTCAAGGTCACAAGGAACCAGCCTTACCTCCTGCTTCTCGGCTCATGACAGCATTCATTAAAATCTCCGACCTGTGCTCCTCTAAGAACTGCGCGGACTGAGGAAAGTTGCCCATTCTCGCCAGGATCCTTTGTTGATCTTGCCAATTCTATATCTGAAGCTGCCCGTGGCACCCCCAGGATTCAGTCGCATGTGCCGTGGCCAAGACTCTGCTGACCTTCCCACCCAACAAGTCATGGAGATCGGATCAGTACTGGGAACCCCATGGGGGCTCCCGTGTTTGCCCCCAGCCTGCCAGGCCCATAGGCCATGGGACAAGGTTCTCTGAAATGTATTTCCTGCCATGGGTATGCTTGGAATCGTGTTACCCTGATGTGACCTGTGGGTTAAGAATCCACATGGCCAAAGAAGATTAAGGCTGCATGGGGAAGTATGGGGGTAACCAGCTGACCTGGAGAGGGCATCCTCCTGGCCCGTGGGGAGGAGCTTACTCCTGAGGGTTCGTACAAATGGAAGAGAGGGGAAGTGTCAGAATCCACCTGATGCACTGTGAGGAAGACTCCGCTGGCCACGGGCAGGAGCCGCGCCCCAAACAGGGAGAGCCCTGTAGCTGGGAGAGGCTGGGGGGAGAGGCTACCCTGGGGCCTCGGGGAAAGCCGCCACGCCCACTCCGTGACTTCCAACAGTAAAACCTGCTTTGCTCTTGAAACCTTCAGAACTACGGGAAAATAACTGTCTTGTCTTAAAGCCGTGGTGGCTATGGTACTGGTTATAGTGGCCATGGGAGACGGATACAAGGACCCGAGTCCTGCAGTGGCCAGAGCCTGGGGAAATTGAGGCACGCGGGAGCTCGGGTGGGGGTGGGGGTCCCACATGGGGTGGGAGGGCAGGTCCCATGCATCTGCCTGACAGGCGTGAGCGAACCCAGCTCTCTCTGCAACACATGGGAATGTGGGTATTGGCCCAAGGAGCCCTGAAGGGAGAAGCTTGCTTAGTGTTGCATGTGGCCAAATGCAGAAGCCACATCCCTGATGTGTCTGTGGCTTCTGGAGAGTTAAAGGACCCCGGAACCCTTCCCCTGTGGACCAGCCTGGGGGGGCCTGTCGGCACATGCAGCTGGGGAGTGAGGCAAAAAGGAGGGTCTCTCCAGGGACAGTGAGATCACAGCGGGCCTGGAGAAAAGAGTGTCTGCCGGGGAAGGGGAGGCGGGCTCACAGAGGCAAGTGTCCTCCGGGACAGAGGCCCAGGCATGATGCTGCCCTGTATCTCCTTCTAAGGGAGGGTTCGGGGCAGTTTGCCCCTGTCCCGCCTGTAGCCTGGGTGAGGCAGGGGAGAGAACCCTTCTTACCACACTGACCTGGTCTATGGGGGGCGGTGCAAAGACCCCAGGCCCCTGTCTTCTGAGAGGGGGGTGCTGCCCCTGGATATGGGGTGGGCAGGGTTGACACCTGGAAAGGGGGATTCTGAGTTTGTCACTGCTCCTCCTTTCTTCAGGGCACGTGGGCCATGGGGGCCACACCTGGCCCTCTGGGGGTGGAGCTGAGCCCCTCAATGAGTGTCCCAGAAGTGACAGGTATGCCTTCAGCCTCAGTATCTGGGACAAGGCCAGACCCCTGGGGCTGTCTCTGGCTTCAGGCCTGCAGTATTGGACATGGATGCCATGGGGTCAGCCTCCATACACCTCCAAATGGCAGTGACAGGGGCCTCGCCTTGCCCGGGATGAGGAAAATACAGCCATGGTTTGCTTTGTGAGACGGACCGGGTAGGTGCCCCAGTCCATCCTGACCAGGGTGCTGGCCGTCCACACAGCCTTTCCCACAAAGTCAGCCAAACACAGGCCTCTTGCTTCTGCAGAGGCTCCAGACCCTCCGTGGGTTATTCTTCCGGCTGCGGCCTCCTGAAGAGCCCAGGGGCTCTTCACCCATCCCACGCCTCCCAATACCTGCAAATGAGGGCCCAAATCCTCAATTCAGGCCTTGGCCCCAAGGGGACAAAGCCCAGCAGAGGGCACGAAGCAAGCTGCCCCGAATTCCCCAGAAATGTGTTTGTTCCGCAGGGTCCCTGAGGAGTCAGTAGAGCAAAAATGCCCCTAAGTAGCTCGTGTCCCTTCCTCCAGCTGGGAAAGGGCCCCTCACTGCCTGGCCTCCTCCAAGGTCCTATTGACCTGTAGAAGCCAGGCACATGGCGGGCAGTCCTGTCCCTCAGAGTCCACACAGTGAAGCTCTAGCCTAAACCCTCAGGCTGTGACCTTATTTGGAAATAGGGCTGTTGCAGATGCAATCAGTTAAGTCAACTGAGACCATTTGGAGGGGCCCTAATCCAATCCAGTCAGTGTCCTTATGGAAATGGCGAAGCTGGAGGCAGAGCACCCGGACCCCATCTGGAATGACGAAGGTTCTGCCCTCCTCCACGCCCCGAGGATGGCCTGCAGCACACAGGGACGTGGGACCCAGAATCCCGCCCATCTGAGGACCCGCCCCGCCAGCTCCCGGAGCTCAGACTTCTGTCCCCAGAATGGGAGACCACAAATTCTGTAGTTTACTCCCTGAAATCAGCTGTCCTCTGGGATGGCCAAGTCAGAAGGTGCCCGCACGGAACTTCTCCAGAGCTAGGACAAGCACAGTCTGTGGGAGCCCAGGGCTGCCCTGGGGGGCACCAGGGCATCACGGGCAAACAGTGTGAGCACAAAGACACGCGTGAAGGGACCGGGCAGCTCCTGACTCCTGATCACAACTGAGAGGACATAAAACCACTGTAAAAACCTTTCTGAGGGGTGCCTGGGTGGCTGACCCCAGGGGTCAGCTCAGTGGGTTAAGCCTCTGCCTTCGGCTCAGGTCATGATCTCAGGGTCCTGGGATCAAGCCCCGAATCGGGCTCACTGCTCAGCAGGGAGCCTGCTTCCCCCTGTCTCTGCCTGCCTGTGATCTCTTAAAAAAAAACTTTCTGAAACGTGATTCAGTTTTCACATGTGGTCTTGAAAGTAGTGTCACCCAGATTCATTTTCAGAAATACTGATGTAAAATTACCTAAAATCATTCCTTTGGTGCTAGCATCAGTGTTCATGAAATCTAAAATCACTGGGTTTAAAATGTGATAAATAACAACTTTACACACCTCCGAGTATCTCCCCACAAAATACTATTTACAAAGAAAAAAGTGTCTTAAATAGAGACCCTAATGGACGTCAGAGTGACCAGCGGTCACCGATTGCCAGGAGTGAGACCAACTGCTCCAGAGACGTTTGCTGCGGCTTGAGTCTCAGCTCACCCAGAAAAGTTCTCAGATAACAGAGTTTCAGGAGGACCTGTCTGTGAGGTCATAGGCCTTTGGGAAGATGGGTCCTTTGGGGTCATAGACCTTTGGGAGGGCCTGTCTCTCTCAGGGCCCAGCACAGAGCCTCAGGCCCGTGGCAGACGCTGGGAAAGACCCAGAATCAGCGACCGTCAATGGCCGGGCTCATCTCAGTGCCGGCCCTCTGGAGTGATGGTCCCCAAGCACTGGGGCCGCCCTGGACAGAGCCCCTGTCTTCCTCGAGTCTGAAGTCCAGATGGGAAGACAGAGACGTGTCTATGTGCATGTGCACACGTGTGCCTGGGGGTGTGTGTGTGCAGTTACACTAACACAAAATTGTTCTTAACATACAGTGTTCCCAAATGTCTGTGGGGGGAGAGGCTGCAACAGTGGGACTTTGCTTCTCAAAGCCTGCCTGGATTTAACCCATACTTTCTGTTCTCAGTTTACAGAGCAAATGGACTGGACGGTTCACATTTACCTACTTTTCAAATATAAGATCTTCCTTTTCCTTCCCGTGTAGTTTGGGCGACGTCTGCCCACAGGACAAGAGCAGTCGTCACCTACAGCCACACACTCAGGATTTTCCCCCCGGGGTCAGGCCACTATCAGATCAGTGCCACAGGAGGCAAATGCAAGAGAAGCATCTGGGGCTGTGAAACAAGCCGCCTTGAGACCCTGCCCCCAGGCCTGTGAGAACAGCCATGCCTCCAAGTCCACCAACACCCAGAGACACAAGCTGCTTGCCCAGGTCTAGCTCAGAAAGACAGTCCATCGTCCTGTGTTTCCCTCCATCTACACCAGGGGAATGGGGGGGGGGTGTTACAAGGAAATACGTACATCAGGGTCAGAAGGTATCATCAGGAAGGGAAGCAGAAGAACGTTCAAGTTCCCTCGGGTGGTGGGGAGCCTACCTAGTTCTGGGGCCCGGAGAAGTTAACCACGTCGTAACCAACGCAGTCCCTCATAGTCTCGAGAGTAGTCCCGGGCATCAGTGCTTCTGGAGGCCACCTGGCTGTTCTCCACGTGCCCCCAAATCTCTACATGTGAGAAAACGCCTCTCGAGGTCAGACGCTCTCTATGCAGAAACATGCCTTGTCTGTTAGAAATCACAATTTCCCATCTACTACACACACACACACACACACACACACACACACAAACTACATATGTATTACACATGTTATACGGACGGATAAAATAATGATATGTTACGGAAGTTAAAGGAAAGTAGATTCTTTGAAATAAAAAAATTGACATTTTACATAAAACTTCATGAGGAATTGTGAGTAGTGGTCCCCGGGGAGATAACTACGCAAAGTATACTAGTTTTGGGAATCTGTAGTTCCACTGCACGTGAATCACTGTGTGAGTTTCCCAAAAGAACAAATCTATTTCCCTGTAGTCTTGGTCTCATGGTATGCGGCATACGCTGTGTGTACGCTGTATGGTATGGAGAACACAGGACAGTGGTGATAATGCGGACATTGTTTTCTTCTTTAGGAAGTAAAAAATACGAACTTTACCAAGGAAATAAAATAGTCACATTGTCATACCACTTCTAACGCATCTACTGTTCTAATGTTTACGGGTACAGGACTTAAATGCACATACGTGTATATCGAATGAACACTGTTAAATTGAGTCCTTTAAAAAAAAAATTGCCAGTTTCACAGGTGTAAACCCCTGACCACAGCCAATTTCACTCTACAAATGTGACAAGCCTTACCCTCTGGAGTTGGGAAGACATGTGAACTCTTGTCCCCAACACACTGCATTTAGACATACACATTTTCACAGAAATGGCCTTAACTCCTGCCTTTCATAAAGTGCATCACGAAGACCCACCTCAGTCTTCATAACAACTGCAGAAGCGGGGCTCACAGGCTACATTTTAGGTATTTTAGGTAATTAATCTTTTCACGCACAAAGATGTTGCTTTCTGTTATGAATGAGGCCTTGATGAATGTTCGCCCACAACTGTTTCCATCGTGCAGCTGGTGGAGTCAAAAAGTGGCGGCTCTGCTTTCTGTGGCCTCACGCCAGGACTCCAGTGGGTGTTGAACGTTCGGGGTGATTGGGTCAGTGAAGCCCACACTAGAGCTATCCCACGTGAGTCACACTTTCCTGACTCTGCTTTCCAAGGACTCAGAGACCCTGCTGTTAGCTTCAAAAGGGAACAGGGAGATCCCACAGACTCTGCTTAGGGTCCACAAATCTGAAAATGTATTTTTACATTGTCTAGATTCCTCCTGAGGGATCTCCTGGGCCCTGCTTGTACTTCCCAGGAATAGTAATGGTGGTTTTAGGTCCTCAAGTCTCCACTTGCAACTAGGCCTCCAGGTAGTTACAAAGGACCGTGTCCTATTTGGCTAATTAATGCTCTGATCTGACAATTACTGAAGGCTGACCTCATACACGCGGACCCCGTTGTGGTGGCTGGGTGTGTGGTCATTGGGACCCTCCCCCCGCCCCAAAGCAGATGCCGCCCCAGAGGGTCTGGAGGGTGAGGGACACATGAGGATGCAGCCTGCCTGCAGAGGTCTGAAGGCACGGGGCTAGTCCTGGAGGAGGAGGACGAGGGGAGAGTTTACTCTTCTCGGTGCAGGACAAGTCGTAAGGGAGTGAGAACATTCTGTGGAGTTAACAGAGCAGGAGAGAGAATACAGACTTGCAGGGAAAGACAAAGTGACAGGTTCCATAGCACAACAAGGGTTTATGTCCCATGCAAGTAGACATCCCGATGTCTGCTGGAGAGAGGAGAGGCAGAGAGCATCTACGGAGAAGCAGGAACAGGGTAGATATGATTGCAGGGAGAAGAAAGACAAGTGAGGCTGGCCTGCCCGCTTCGTGCTCACCTCTGGTTTCTCTTCGAGTCTGGAAGCAAGATGAGAGCAGAGAGAATGGGAGCAGCGGGAAAGGTTGGGGGAAAGGTTGGAGGGGGAGGATAGGGGAGGGAAGCAGGGAAGAAAGTGGGGAAGAAAGGGCATGGGAGGGGAGGGCAGGGAAGAGAGGACAGGTCAGGGAGACAGGGAAGAAATAGAAGGGGAGGGCAAAGGAGGTGTGGAGAGGGCAGGGGGGCAGGCAGGGAGGGCAGGGAAGCTGTTTTAGAACGGGGGACAGCAGGCACCGGCACAGGTGGCTGAGCAGGGGAGGGTTTGAGCACCTGGGCAAGATGGAGGCAAGGGTGGAAGCGGAGAGCGGGTCTGTGATCTACTCTGCACTCAAGTGTTTGGGGACAGGTGTGCAGAGGGCGGGCAGCTGGGTCCAGCATCTGCGGCTTCGCTGCACAGGTGTGACCCAGGAGGAGGTTGCAAGACCTGAGAATGGTTGTAAAGGACCAGTCTGGGGGGATCTTATCTTCCAAGCAGAATAGGGGAGACATGGAAATCTTTTGTGGGAGGGGTCAGTGGGTGATGGTAAAGACGGGCCCCCTACTTGTCTACACATACAGGGTGAGACCCCTAAGACCTTCGGAAGTCAGTGAGCAGGAGGGCGGGAAAGAGGAGGGTCCAGAAGGTAAGGGGGTGCCATGGGATGCTGGCCCCGTCCCATGTGCTTGCTGGGTCACCTTGGTGAACCAGAAACTCTGGGACCCCAGCAAGGGGCCAGTAAGAGGTGGCTGGGGGACAGGGAGCTTGGGGGGATAGGGGCTCAGGGGAGGAGCTGACTGTTGGGGGGCTTGGGGGCTGGGAAGGACTTGAGACTTGGTACTAAGCCTTCATATTGGTTTTCTGATGGGCGCCAAGTCCCTCAGATCCCCCTACTGGTGCATTTGGCTGAAAAGCAGGGACTTGTCCTTCCCATCCTCCCCCGCAGGGAACACAGAGTCTTATATATGACACAAGGGCAGCCCATATTTTTTAATCAATAATGAACGAATGAGATAAACGAATGGTCACCTGATTAAGTCATGAAACAAAGTAACCTGTATGCCTTGGCTACAGCTGGGCGTTTTATGAAAGTGTTTTCTTATAAAGGATAATCTGTCAATTACAAGCAATATTCTGTAAGAACAAGTAAACAAATCCGAAATTCAGAGTTCTCAAAATTCATATACTTCACACATTTCGAATGTACTAATTGAGAAAATGAAAGTATCAAGTGAGAAGATAACCTTTTGATTTTATTATTACGGCACAAGTCGAGGAAAGCCGTATACCATTGCTCAAATTCTTATACTTGTCTTACTTAAGCCTGAAAATCTAAGTATCTGTCTGTATTTCAGAACCTAGTTCTCTCCTTGGCCGCTGCACACTTACATAACTGGAAGTAAGGTCTGAGTACTTGGCTATGAGTCAAGCCTTAATGTATTCATGGTTTATTTCTATTCAATTCTAAAAACTGAAGCGCATATTTGAAGATTACAGTGCCTACCAGATATTTTTAATATCATCTCCAAATATCTTACTCAGGTAAGGATATAGTGATATAATCCACTATGGGTTCATTTATTCTTTCTCAGAAATATTTTACACATGTGTGAGGAAACTAATGTGTGGACATTCTTATTATGTGGGTCATAAAATGTCTGCAAGCCATCTAGTAAGTAAGGTAGTAATGCTACAAACGAGCCCATGGACCCTGAGCTCCCTGAGGACATGGCTGCTGTATGAATCATATTCTTAGGGTCTACTAAAGCACCAGGACAATGTCAGCAATCGATAGTGGCTGAAACTTGTGAATGATTGAAAATATACTGCAAATCAAAAGTGGTAAAAGATACACACATTCACACAAAGTTTTAGACATTCACTCCTGTAGCACTGGCCGGTTGCTAAGTCCTTTGAGCTCCCTGCCAAGACAGCTCAGCCGTCCCTCGGAGAGATTTCCCTATAATAACCCTCTTCTTTCCCTTTTTCTGTTCTGAGTAGCCTGTTACTGTGGATTACCTCACACCATTATTTATAATGTGGCAACAGCATATTTCCAAAAGAATTTCAAAAATAGTATTCACTTCAAGTCCTTACTATATAAATAGCAACCAATTTCAACAATAATGCATGAGTTTCAGATGTGATTCACAAGGTATCAGTTTTTATAAAACTAGGAATACCACAAATGATCATAAGTGATGTTCTTTTTCTAAAATAATTAATAGGGTTTTTTATTTTACTGTTCAGTGAATTTTCACAGTTTAAACAATACCAAGAAATGATGTATACAAACATACCTCTTTTGTAGCAAACACAGTTATAAGACCACACAAGATTTTGCTGCTGGTAGCTATGATGGAGAAACCTATACTTGACCATCTCCCTGAAAATGAGCCACTGTAAAAGCTGGATAGAAAACAACAAACATCTTGAATGTGGAGGAGAACCTGTGGCACCAGAACTTGCTGCCTGGAGATGCCAGAGAGAAGGGGAAGCTCTGGGGTGAGCCTCCCTGAAGAGCCAAGAAGGAGTCCCAGGCATCTGGGGGAGTAAAGACTGGACTCCATGGTAGCAGCAGCGAGGACTGGAGGGACCGAATGGAGGCCACGGAGAAACGGAACCACCCCAGAGGTGGAAATCTGGTGTCCTGTGTGTGGTTGTGCATCCGGCCCTATGGGCCACCAGGGGAGGTGTGGTGCTGGCGGTGCACAGCAGTGCAGAGGTGAAGACTGGCACCTGGTTGACAGTGGCCAGGTGAGGTCAGGTGGGGCTGATAGGGTCTGGGGGCTTGGGGCCAGCTGACCTTATGTCCAGTGGAGGAGACAGTTTTTAAAGTTTGGTTAGGCGCAAGGGGGTTGAGGGAATTGTCAGTGTGACTGAGGACCACGGAGTCCCTGATGAGAAGGGGATGGGGCGACCGGGAGACCTGCACTCAGACGCGCTCTTACAGCCCAGCTGTGGCACTAACCTCGCTCGCACCGCCCTTCCTGGTTCTGCGTCTTGCTACAAACTGAAAGTACGACAATGTTCCTCACAAACTTGCCCAAGAAACATACCTGTGTGGAGCACATTGTGCTGGGGATAAGAAGACAAGACAAATTCTTGTATTTCCAGAGCTTACATGCTAGGAACCCCCTGAGTGTTCGAAGACCCGACAGATTCTGTCCAGGACGGATCGAGCGACAGAGTGAGAGAGATCTGGAGAGTCCGACTCCTTGCGTGCCTCTGGGTTAGAAGCCCAGGCCTGCTTACCATCAAAACAGGCTGTAAATTGGTGCAGCTGCACGGAAAACTGTGAAAGCTCCTCAAAAGTCTAAAAATTGCATTATCAGTATCCAGCAGTCCCACTGCTGGGTGTACTTCCAAAGGAAACGCAGACAGGATATCGAAAAGCTATCTGCACCCACGTGTCCCGGGCACCATTCCTCACAGTAGCCAGGATCCCTCACCGGCAGCCAAGATGGCTGAACTGCTAAAGCTGTGTGTGTATGTGTGTGTGTGTGTGTGTGTGTGTGTGTGATGCCCATGACAGTACGTAGATGCGTGCCTGTGCATACATACATGTAGGATGAAATACTATTCAGCCGCGAGAAGGAAGGAAAGCCTGTCACTTCCAGCAACATGGATGGGCCTGGACGACAGGATCCTGGGAAAGAGTCAGATGTCAGGAAGTCCTGCCCAGTCTCACTTACACAAGGAATTTAAAACGAAGGAAAGGAGAGTGGGCCTGGGAGGGTGGGGGAGATGGGGAGATGGTGGTCAGACCCATGAATTCTCAGTGACAGCAGGAGTAAGACCCAGGGAGCTACAGGACCCCATGGCAGGGGCACAGTTACTGGCACTATTATATACTGGGGAGCTGGTAGGAGAGTAGACACTGGGCTTTACGGACCTGGAGTGACCGTGAGGTGACCGTCCTGAGACACAGAAGGGCACCAAATCCGCACAGTCACACCCCAGTGCGGCCGCAGGAAACCAGGCTGGAGTCTGGCAGGTCATGTCTTCAGGGTTTGTTCAATACCTAGTCTAGGGATCTCAGCATTGGGCTCTCCCGGCCTTGGCTCCTTTTGGACACCGGCTCCCTGATAAGCAGCCCCATGTGTGCGAACTCATACTCACAGTGCGGTGCAGCTGGGGGACACGAGGCTTACAAAGGGCGGACAGCACATGCCCACTGCTTTTGGGGTTGGGAGCCCCGTGTGCCTGTATGCGTTTTCCTGAAATTAATCCCAAGCTAAATGACATCTGCATTTAAATTAGGATGGTCTGAGTCTACACCGCGGGGGTTACCATCTGGACAGCAATTTCCGCGAGAGCCTGGGGGTGGGGGCTGGTGCCTGTCTTCGTCTTCCTGCCGCTGGGCGAGGAGGTCAGGTGGGGGCGCGAGGCTGGTCCGGGAGCCATGGGTCCCTGAAGGTTGGGGCGCCGGAGCCACCATGCTTTGCGGGGATTGCGTGGGGGTAAAAAGCCGAGGCTTCCGCTTGCTTTCCCTTGCGGGGCAATCCCGAGGGTCCCGCGTCAGCTGCCCTGTGACTTGCGATGGGGCAGGAGGTGTGTCGGTCTCCAAGGATCCAACAGGCCGAGCGACCGTGTTGCGCAAAGGCAGGGAGGGCTGAGGGGAGCCCTCCAATCAGACAGCCCAGGGAAGGGGCGCGGAGGGGGTCGCTGAGCCCGCGGTGGGCCGCTCTACTGTGCCCGAGAGAGCCCCACATCCACGCGCCCCCGGCCCCCCAACCGGAGAACCCACTGCCTCCTCCTGGCCTCAGTGCTCTGGGACCCCCACCCCACGGTGGTGCGCTCCACCCCACCATTAGCGCCCAGGGCCCCACCCAGCCCGTGCGCTTGTTCTCCGCCCGGGTGAGCTAAGCCCACAGACCCCTAAGCTCCCCCCCCCCACCGCCCCTGGAGCGCCGCGCGCCCCTCCTCCCGGAGGCGGGTCATCTTGGGCGGGGCTCACGGGCGGAGGGCGGAGCGTCCACTCCCGCTTCCCGCCGAGCCCGGACGCTTGCAGGACCCAGGCGCTGAGCAGGTTTCGCCTGGCCCGGAGCGCGGGCCTCGCGGCTGGGCCATGAGCACGGACTGACCGCCGCCCCCCGCCGCCTCCCGCCGTCCCCAGCGGGCTCCCCGGCTGCCTCCAGGAGCCCGCGCCGGTGAGTGCGGCTCCTCCGCGCCCCCTCTTTTCCCGCGGCCCGCGTCTCCCTCTCCTCGCAGCCTCCCACCGCCGCTCCTCACACCCCTGCCTCTTGGCGTGCCCCCTCCCCTCGGCTCGGCCCCTCGGCTGCTCCCTACGCCCTTTCCCCTCTGCGTGCCCCCTCGCCCTCTCCGCTCTCCGCACCCCAACCTCCTTCCCTGTTAGCCCGGACAGCCTGTGCGGTGGGTGGGCGCTGGCACCTTGGGTACAGTGGGTGCACACCTCCGGACCGCCCCCTCTATCCGAAACCCAATATACCAAATGGAAACCGTGGGTTTACTGTTTAATGTCCTGAGCGGCTGGAGGGAAGCACAGGGGCTTTGTGGTCCGCGGGAATTGGAGTTTTCCAGAATTGGCATTTGAGGTTGGCCCGTATTCCTTCGTGTGAGTGGCTCCTGGGTCGGAGAGGGAGTTTCGGAGGCAAGCCGCCCCCCCACCCCGCCCCTGACAGGGCCAGGTCTGGGGCCTCCCCAAGACCCCTTTGTCCCTCCCTCTTGCTGGGGGGCGGCTCCCGCTGAGTTTTCTGGGATTGGGGACAACTCTGAGCAGAACAGCTACAACTGATGCTCTTTTGGCACATTCCAGTCTCTGCCCCAAACAACTCCCATTCCCCATTCTTATTTTGGAATAGCTAAACTAGTGATTGACAGGAAACAGAACTGTTGGCTCAAACAAAAACGAAAAGTTCTAGGAAGCCTTCAAGTTGCCACCCACACATAAGGGAGTGTTCTGCAAACAGTCTGAGGCAGCAGCTGATGATCCTGGCCTCCAGAGGCTCTGGACTGCGAGACTGGCTGAAGAGGGCCCTGCAGGTCCCGAGGCTTCCCTGGGATTCGTCCCCATAGTCCTCCTTGTCCCTTGAATGCCCATGAAAAGCTGGGATATACTCACCTTGCTTCTCAGGGTAACAGAAATATCTTGACTGAGGAGAGGTGGATAGACTCGTGCTGGTTGTAATCCTTCTAAACTAGGATAGGAGCAGTAACTGAATTTTTTAGATATAGATGTGTGTAGATATAGATGTGTGTAGAGATAGGTCCCTTTTCCATCATGGCATGCATTTCTGGGGTATTATCACCAAATTTTAGAATTCAGGTCCAGGTAACATTCTGTTTATTTGTTGCAGTACTTTGTGATACGAATAGTTGTCTAGCCATTGTGGATAGGAATTCAGCTTCCAAGATGTGCTGGTAGTAACCTGCTGAAGAAAACAGGGATGCTCAGGGGCGATAGGCTTTCTGCTTTGTTACTGCTTTGAATTTTGAAACAATTCCCCGGTCGGAATTGTACATTTTCCTGGAGGAACTCTGGCACCGTCTGCTGAGAACCGTGTCCTTGTCTTGGCGGAATTTCAGGTCCCCCCCCTCCAGGGCATCATTCTCGCAGGGGAGTAGGTATTGGCAGTGACTTGGGGTCTTAAGGACATCCTTTAAGTGGAGGTCCTCTGGTTGGTACCCTCCAGTGTGCCACGTGTTGGTTCCTTTACGGCCCTAGACGTGGGGTGCACTAGTGGAGGGGGGCTCTGTCCACCAGTTTGCACAGGCTGCGCTCAGGGCTCTCTTTGTCAGAAGAGCCTCGGTTACAGGATATAGCCAGCATGAACTGGACCTGCAAGTGAGCTTTTGTCAGGCCCCGGGGGCAGGTGTTGGGACAATAAGGGAGAGGGTAGCAAGGCAGGAGCTGTAACTTTGTATGCAAATAGGCTGTGTCAGTGTTCACTAAAGGACAACAAACGCCAGGGTTCAGATTCTTATTTAAGCTGAGTGAAAGCATGGGGTTGGTGCGCAGTCTGTCCGAACACGGACACTCAGAGCAAAACACAGACACTCTGAGCATGGACACTCAGGTTTAAAAGCCTCAGAGCTGGACGGCCACTATTGGGAAAGGAGTAGTTCGTGTCCAGACCACCACGCAGAAGTACTAATTTTTGTTTCACTGACTTCGCATAATATCAGTGTATTTGCATAGTTCTTCAGCTACTTGAGCTAAGGAAGGAATCAGTTTTTCTAACCAGGAAAGCAATGACAGAAAAGAACCTTGTGTTAGTCCCACTATATTTCTACTCACAAAGGTGTTTTCTGAAGGCAAAAATGCAGTATAGTCTTTGTAAGGACTGCTTGCGTGGAGTGTGGGAATCTGGCCAAATGTGGACGTCTCCTTCAGGCGTGGAGCCTTCTTTCTAAGCCTCCCCATGGCCGTTCTTCATGGTCCGCTCTTCCTAGGTTTAGCCAGTGTGCGAACCTGAGCCCCTACTTCCCCATGTCCCCTGCTAACGTGTCCCCATGTCCCCTGCTAAGGTCCATTCATGGGGGCAGGTCGATTCATGTAGTTTAAAACAGGGAATCATCTGGTTTTACCAGGAGGTAGGTCTGCTCATGAATACTTTCACGAGATCCAAGTCAGAGCTATGCTTATTTATGTAAAATATCCAGGTTGAACCGCCTTATTTCCCAAACAACAGACGTGGGACAACAGCCTTCGAGAACAGCATGTCTGTATCGCTATGGAAATACAACTACAGTTTCTTGGGCCAGCTTTAAAGTAGTTCAGCTTTGCGAGAGGCTGGCATGGGGATGGATGTCAGAATATCCCAGCCAGGAAACCAGGTCCGTCCAAAGACGCCAGGCTTCCCCTTTTTGAAGGGGAAGGAGGGGGAGAGTCCTGGTGGTCCTGTGAGGAAGGATAAACTCACCTCCCATTTTCCTGAACTCTGGCCTGGGCATGTTTGCTACGGGATCTGTGAAGCTTACTGTCCCCAGGGCAGCCTCTGGAAGGGGAGGGGCTAGGCTTCTGGGCAGGGTTGGGTTGGGGCAGGACGCTGCCCCAGGTTTTTATGGGAAGGAGGAGTGCAAGGCAAGTGGTGTTCCCTCCCTCCCACATTGCCTGCAGAATGTATGGTTTGGGTTCCAGAGGTGGTTCTGAATCTCTGATTCCAATACTCGCTATTTACATAGAATCTGCAGGTATTTTAAGGAGATAAAATAAGGAAGGCTAACGCTTTTGGAGGAAAAATGCATGAGAATTTCGTGGAAAAATGTGTTTGCAGTTTAAACTGGTGTGGGCTTCTGGTTGTCATCCCTCCGGTCACCCCACTGTCCGGGGTGTAGTTCTGGATAGAAGACTCAGATTATTTTCAGTTAACACTAGATGTCACTTCTGCCCAGCGCATGCCAACACAGAGGCAGGTTTGTCCTCGTCTGTTTCTGTGCCCAGATCCCTCCAGGCCTGACCCCGTGCCCCTGAAGCCTGCCGCCGCCCACCATGCTCTTCTCAAGCTATCGCCAGATCGAACCGGTTTCCCTCTCACGTTGTCTTTGGTGTCAGGGAAGTGCTGGGGATGCCATGATAGTGTGAGTTTTCAACTAAATGATCAGGTGAGATAGTTGTGTTTTTTGAAAGGTCTGCAGTTTTAGATCTCATCAATGTCCCTATTCACTAGTTATGTTTAATTAAGCAAAGAATTAAGATTTAGAAAAACAAACCTGTGGATTTGGAGGGTGGGCATGGAAGATACCATGGGATGTGATGAGGGCAGGTGGAGGCTATTGTAGCCCCTCCCTGGCGCCCCAGGGCTGTGACCCGCCCCTCCCTTCCCAGGCTCCAGAGCAGCTGGGCTCTCTCAGTCCCATTCTGGGAGCCTAGGAGAGCATCTGGGGATCGGCTGGGAATCGGCGAGAGCCATATTTGTCATCGTGATGGAGTAATTGTGACTATGCCACGTTGGCACTTGACGCTGACTCTTCTCAGTTTCCACAGGCACCGAACTCGCTTGAAATTTGAAGGAACACCGTTCAGTTACAGCACTGAGTTGGACGGTTACTATTGCACGGTTCAGTTATAGCACTGAGTTGGACGGTTACTGTTGCCCCATTCAATTACAGCACTGAGTTGGACGGTTACTGTTGCAATCAGAGGACGGGCTCAGGCTCAGTGCAGATACTACTGTGCTCATCGACGCCCATTATTTGTTTTTCCTGAACTTGAGTTAGACTCTGGCTTGGGAAGACAGACTGCCCTCTGGAACCTGCGGGTCAGCAACTGCATTGAAGAATTAGTTCATTAGGAAGTGACCGTAATTACTTATATTTTAACCAAAAGTAGTTCAAATGACAGGTCGTCGTAAGAATTAAATTCCTTCAGGAATGAATGCTCTTAGCAGGCAGATAGAATTGTTGTCTATTTTATGAATTACTGTTAAGTAAAAATACAGCCACAGAAATGCACCCAAAGTCTGTGTTAGAATGTTTTTGTTCATTGAGCTAGTGTTTAGGAACATAATCTGTGCTTATGAAGTATGATGTAACTGTCAGTCACTCCTATCAGAAATTATAACATCTTCCACATACAATAAGTAGTTCACATTCAGCGATGTTCACACAAAACCTTGGGGGAGCTTTCAGAAGCGAAATACCAGGGCTTTGGTGCATTCGTTAGAGGGAAACCAGCTTTCCTTTCTAAAACAGAGCCTGTGAGATGAAAGGGGACCTGAGCCCTTTTCCAAGTCTTCCCTGAGTTTGACGCACCCTGAGCTGCCTCTGCCTGATAACACTCCACAGCTGCCTCCTGTCGCCAGCCTCTGTCCGCAAGTCATGAGTGCCCCATGTGTCCCCGGACCCAGTCTGCCTGTCTCCAGGCAGCAGGTTGAAACCACTGCCTGCTTGCTCCGGGCTCACCTCTCTCTGATGTCACAGCCTTGTCCCTCCTCGGGATCTTTGGGTAGCCCACCCTCGGTTACTTTCTGGGTAACCTCACCCTCCTCCAGTTAAGCACCACACAGCCCCCTGCACTGTGCTTTCAGCCCCCTGTCTGTGCCCTGCTCAGCTGTTCAGTTAACATTTCCAAAACCAGTCTTATAATCTCAATCCTAAGACCTGGTTCTTTTTGTGTTTACATGTTTTAGAACAACAGCACCATCCACAGAGCTCATGGCGTTTTCCAAGCTCTGACTTTCTTAAATTTCTGATGCACGTGATCTTTCTGGTTGCCTCAGGACCTTTGCTCATGCTGTTTTCCTCTTCCTGACATAAATCCTCACCCTTGCCTCAGTCCCAGTCTCCCTCCCATTAGCCCAGCTAATTTCTAGCTGCTGTCGCAGCCCCGTGCCTCCCTGATGGCTGTTCATGTCTTCTCTCCTGCTGCAAAAGCCCCAGATTGGTCTGGCTTTCAGTGCTCATAGGCCATATGGGCCTCATTCCTACCATCAGGTTAAAATTTAAACCAATCCATGATTGCCTTTAGAGAGAGCATGTTTGCAGCTTCTCCAGTGATGCTGCTTATGAGCAAATGGGAACATTTCCCTTCCTTTTGGAAAGAGACGTAACACTTGGCAAGTTGCATTCATGGTACATAACAGCTGACACGTATGTACCCACTGAATCAATACATATTTATCTGCATTAAAAGATGTAATTTTGTGAATAATAGGGAGGAAGTTCTGTTTCTGGCTTTTATACCAAGAACTTATTTTATATTTATAATTAAGTTATTTTGGATTTGAATAAAATTACCACTCTTTATTTCTGTTATAGCTACAGTCCAATACTGCTTTTATGAATGAGCAGAACTGTTAATGGTAAAATATCGTTTATTCTACTTTTCATCTCTATCCTGTTGAATGTTACCCTTAATGATCTCTCTTCAGATAATTATACTTTACCAAACGGCTCCTGATAACTATCTTGTTTGCTTTATGTGCTGGGAAATAGAAAATTATTTCCCATACCACCAACTGAGGACATTCAGAACCCGGTGCATTAGCAACAGTCCTTTCAGAAGGGTGTGCGGAGTTGACACAGTCTGTGTTAACTCAATGAAAGAAAGCCAGCCCTGGTTTTATTCCTAAAGTTATCATGGTTTGCATCTCAAGGCAGAGGGACACCAGTGTATGCTGCCGGAAAGGCCAGCAAGGTCCCTGTCCTCTGCAGGGGGAGGAGGGCCTCGGGAAGCAGCGGCGCATGGGTGTTTTCACAGCCTCAAGCATTGTCTTGGGAAATAGACACTTGGTAGAATGACACATGGAGGGTCACTTGGTGTGGGTGTGTGCTTATGAGTGTTACACACATGCACACTCACACTCAGCTACTGGCCAGTGTTGAGCAGGGACCTAAGAGGTGGACCAAGCCAAGAGGTGTGGGCAGGAAGCCCGTGCAGGCCGCTGCCGACGCGAGTCCTCCCTGGGGCTTGCCGTGCGTCCCTTCCTGGGGTACAGGCACGGGCATGTGCTCCCAGACTGGCCCGAGCCGACGGGTCTGCAGGGAGTAAACAGGCAAGACCTGATCGCAGATCCCTACGGCTGTTGGAAGAAGAAGAGAAATGGCCCATCACAGGGCGTAGCAAGTGTTAGCAGGATTGGTTACTTCAGTGTTCCCAGATGGACCCCAGAGCCGTGGTGCGAACACTCTGGCCTCTGTTGAGAAGAGCCTCCAGGCCGGCCAGTGGGGAGCTGCAGACCCGTCGGCACAGAGGGGCCCTCTGGAGGGTCCGGAGCTCGTGTGTGAACTGCTGTGTCACCAGGGGTGGGTAACCGAAATTCTCGGGTCTCACCGGTCAGGCGGGGAGAATTACAGACTCTCCTTAGAGGGTTCTGGGGATGCCCCGTTCGTAAATGACTGTGTTAGTGTGTAACAGGGCTGTGTAACAGGGCATGTTGGTAGCATATGTGCACACGTGTTCACCCCGGGTCAGGCAGGTCTCCTTCACAGTGAGCCATTATCATGGTACGACTGTGATGCCCTTTACAATTTGTGCTTCTAATTTTTTTTTTTTTTAATGAGTCACTCTCTCTCTCTCTCTCTTTTTTTTTAAGATTTTTATTTATTTGATAGACATAGATCACAAGTAGAGAGGCAGACAGAGAGAGGAGGAAGCAGGCTCCCCACTGAGCAGAGAGCCTGACACAGGGCTTGATCCCAGGACCCTGGGATCATGATCTGAGCCAAAGGCAGAGGCTTTAACCCACTGGGCCCCCCAGGCATCCCAATGTGTCACTCTTTTAAGAGTGACGGGCCCACACTTGGGTCTTGCACTGGTTTGTGGAGTTTGTGTTTGTGGGACCAGTTAGCTGCGGAGTGCACCGTGACACGTGGCATTTCCGTGTAACCGCACCCGTGGCAGCGGGATGATCCACCTTTCCTGGCCGGGAGCGCAGCGCAGCTTCTCCTAACTGTCACGGTTGTCACCCTGGGAGTTGGCTGCATGGCGACTGATTGCAACGAACATTTCTCGGAAGGAGTTTCCTTAGGAGGTTCCTGGACAGGGTCAGGTTTTGCTGGTGGTCTTCCGGCCGGCGGGGCTATCTTCTGTCGTTGCTTGAGCTGTGGTTCCCCAGAAGATGCACCACACCCTGAGAACCTCTGGAAAGTTATGTGGCCATGGTGGGGTTGAGAGGAGGAGCTCCCTCTCGTTATTTGCGTGGACCCCAAGGAAGCGTGCACGTGTCCAGTGAGAGGGAGAGGCCGCTCTGTGCAGGGACTTTGAGTGGTCCTGTCACATGAAACGGAAGTAAACAAGAGGAATTGAAAATCAGGAATCAGGAGGGAGACCTTCTGATCTCCTTGGATCGCCTGTTTTAAACCTGGGTCACCCCTGCAAGCTGCAATGGTTCCTGGGTCCAGGAAGGCAGGTGTCCCCCGTGCACTTGTGGACACATGCCCTGGCTAACTAGATAACATGGTCAAGTAGTAAGTTAGATTTCTAAGTTCTGCACCTGAAGCTGGGTTTTACTTAAAAAATTTAAGCAAAAAAAAAAAAAAAAAAGTGTGTAAATTGAGTTTTAAATATGGGAAAGATACCAGTATATCTGGAAAATGATTATCAGGTAACTCTGGAGGACTAAAGTTTCTAAAGATTTTTTTTCTCTTTTGAGTTTGCTCAGAACTGTCTTTCTAAGGTACCTCTTTTTCAGTATTGAAGATTTGATCATTTTCAGTTTTCAGTTTAAAATGATAAAATATGTGGTTTAATAAATTTGGAAATGTAGAATATTTCATTTCTTGGACAGATGCCTTCATTTTCCAAATGAATATCTATGCGTAAATAAAGCATTTTGTTGTTCAACTTTTATTCTGTATTTTACCACAGTGGTGACTGTGGTAAGTACAGAATGCAGGATTTGGAGGTAAATGTGGCACATTTTTTTTTAATCCTGCAAAGATATGACGCGTCAGTGAAGTTGAACAACTGAGCCTTGTGAACTTCCTGCAATTGCTCTAGAAAAATCTCTAGTCACCATCAACCTGTTTTGTGTTTAGGATTTGAAATACAGTAGGAACCAGGTTTTACAATTAAAAGCTGCTGTAATCCAAATAAATGTCATTTTAAAAAGAAATCAGTTCATTTAAAATCCAGGGGTTATTTAAAACATCACTTGAGCTTCAGAATTTTTTTCTAGTTTAACTTTCTGGATGTAATACAAATAAAGATACGTGTTTGATATTTTGATGTTAATGTGGTTATAATGTCAAACATTCTTAATGGGCACATAGGATGTTGGGATGATACTCACCTAAAGCCACTGTGTTTCTCCAAGACATTGGAGACTAACTCTGAAACAGTAATAACAGGAGAGAAAACAGGATGACACGCATACGTGTAAGACTTGTCCAGGTAGAGAACACATCATTTTAGCAACTGAGACAAAGTGGGACAGAGTGGCTAATGACATACGGGGACAGACACGGTGCTGAGTGGGAGAGATTTAATCCTATTTAAAAACTCATTTCTTTTTTTTTAATATTTTATTTATTTATTTGACAGAGATCATAGATAGGCAGAGAGACAGGCATAGAGAGAAGGGGGAAGCAGGCTCCCTGCTGATCAGAGAACCTGAAGATATTTTTTAAACTCTTATAGGTCCAGGCAAAATGTAGAAAGTAGAAAATAAGTATGAAACAATGGAATGGAAGATTATTTCCAACACAGATGACAGTTGAAGAGCTGTATTTTTAAATGAAGAAAAGTATCTGAAAATAAGAACATAAACAGCCCAAGAGAAAAATGCTCAAAGGATATAAAGTCCCTTTTAAGTAAAAAGCATTTTGACTAGCCTTAAGTATAAGAGAACATGTTCTTCCCGCCCCAGCCAGAACAGTGGGAGGTGCGTGGATGCCTTGGGGTCTTTTCTGGCAGAGGGTGAGCATGTTGTCTGCAAATAAGGATGCTGTTCTCTCTGCTCATGGCCGTCATCCCGGGTTACCTGCTTTTCCCTGTCGCGGTGGGCAGGCCTCCCGCGGACACCGATGGAGCTGGTAAGGGGGCACTGTCACCGTTTTCTCATCCCAGTGGAAAGGAATTAGCATTTGTCATTGCCCATGTTAGCGCGTGCCTTTTGTGGATGTGTGTCCGGGTTGAGGGGTTCCCATCTCTCAGTTTACTGAGAATTTTATCAAGATGTGTAGGTCGTGTGGCTGAGCATCTGCAGGGCTGGGTTTAGGTTCCAGTCTCTTTACTGTCCTGGGTTCAAATCCCACTGCTGCTGAGATGCAGTTTTCCAGGTGGCATGCACAATCTGTAACTCATTAAAAAAACAAACAAACCTCTGGGGACATGGGGTGCCTCAGTGGGTTGGGCGACTGCCTTTGGTTCAGGTCGTGATCTTGGAGTCCCAGGATCGAATCCCGCATCGGGCTCCCTGCTCTGTGGAGTCTGCTTCTCCCTCTGGCCCTCCCCCACCATGCTCTCTCTCTCTCATTCTCTCTCTTTCAAAATAAATAAATAAAATCTTAAAAAAAACCTCCGGGAGGTTTTTACCAGATGTACATGTCGAGTGCTATGGGATGTTTTTCCATCAAAATGACTCGTTCTTACTATTCGTGATTAGGTTGCCAATGCGGTGAACTACATTAAATGGTTTTTTTTTTTTTTTTTTTTTTTTGACAGAGAGATCACAAGTAGGCAGAGATGCAGGCAGAGAGAGAGAGAGAGAGGGAGGAGGAAGCAGGCTCCCTGCCGAGCAGAGAGCCCAATGTGGGACTCAATTCCAGGACCCTGAGATCATGACCTGAGCCAAAGGCAGAAGCTTAACCCACTGAGCCACCCAGGTGCTCCCATTAAACAGTTTTGAGCGCAGACACTGCCTCACGTCCTGGGGACCAACCCCACAAGGCCGCAGCGTGTTCTCACTTCCTGTGTGACTGGATTCTGGTCACTAACAATCTGTCAGTGGTTGTTTGTGTCTGCGCTCATGTTGGATGTTGGTTTAGTTTTTTTTGTTTTTGTTTTTGTTTTCCATGTCAAGCCTTCTTTGGGTTTTGGTGTCTCTGTAAGGCCAGCTACACCCAAGAGCTGGGGGCATCCTTCTCTGTCCCCAGAGACTGTCTGGGGTGTCTCTCCTTCTTCTGCCTGGTAGAAGAATGCTTGGAGCTCGGGCTTCCTCTGCGGGGTGGTCGGTCCCTGCGAAGTGGGCGACTCTTACCCATGCTCTGTCTGCCGGCTGGAGCTGAAAGTCGTCAGGAGCCAGCTTCTAAAATAGAGACCTTTTGGCCCAGCTGGATATTTCTCTTGTGCAGCACATGTAACATGAAATCATCCTGAAACTCTGAATACACGTAAGCAGCCAGGCCCAGAGCACCAGGGGATGGACCCTGAATGTCCTTCTGCGCTCTCATATGTGCATCAACCCCTCATGCCGTTTGGGGTGAGTTTACCCACAGGGTTGAGGCTGCAGGTTGAATATGGAATACGACATCCTCGTTTGGAACACCGAGCACTTGGTAGGTCACAGGCTCAGGGCGAGGGGTTGAGGGCTCAGAAATGCATAGAGCAGGGGTCCCACTCTCATTGACTCTGTTTCATAGGAAACATTGGAATGTATTTAAAATATTAGCATGGGCTGGGTGGTTGGCTGATACGCTGGCGATCTGGGGGCCTCGGGGAGGGAAGTGAGCCTGACTTTGGGTATGAGCTGGTTGATGCAGTGTGAACACATCAGGGGCTGATTTCAGGTGACCGGTGGTTAATTACCAGTTGGTGACATTCCCGAATACGTCCGAGTCCCGTCTGCTGTGCCGGTGCAGGGCTCCAGGTGGATGGGTGGGGACAGACACTGGGACAGCTCTTGGGGAAGCAGAGTTGGCGAGTGCCTCGCTGGCTTGGGAGGACGGGCCAGGACACACTTACTTGTCCTGGCTCACCGAGCTCCTGGATTCTGTGGGCCGCTTTGAGACCGCTGAGTCTTTGGGGCTGTGTGTGACATCTCATGTCGTGATCTGTCAGGGGGCCTCCTGGGAAGGGGATGGTATCTTTCACACAGTCAGCGGTTTTGCTGCCGAGGAATTTGCCCCTCAGAAAACGGTCTGAGGAAGATGGGTCTGTGGTTTTCTTCTCTTCTCCGTGAAGACACTTCCTTATTCCAAACGTCAGGAGGAGGTGCAGATCGTTCCCCCTGGTGATGCAGATGTGTGGGTTTCTCTCAACAGCCGACCAGGTGGTTTTCCACTCGGAGACCTTGTCACTCTTTTGGAGGGCACAGTGTGGACACTTTTGAACAGTGGTGTTGCTGAAATTTACAGAAAACACTAATTTGATTGAAATTATATCAGAGAAAATAGCTTGGGAGACAATTGTGCCACGTTTTTGTTTATAGAGGGAGTAGGTAAAATCACCATTTGAAATTCCTTGTGGGACAAGTGTTTACAAGTCCAATCGTGCTGCGATTTCATGCTTTCTCTGGAGTGTCTGTGACTTCTCCTGACTCACACGCTTGAAATAAAACCTGTTTCAATTCTAAAATAATCATGTTGGCATGATTCTTGGCATATAATCTTCTGTATGGTTAATTCTTTTTTTTTTGTATGGTTAATTCTTAACCACACACATCAGTCTGAGCAGGTTTTGCCATGTTAAACGTGTCAGGTAACGTTTTCACGTTACAGCTCAGTCTTAGGATTCTTCTCTATATGTCGGCAGGTGAGAGGATTTTTGTAGTAGACTTAGAAACATCCCATGATCATGGAAAGTTTTCTGTTTCCTGCAGAAGGGTAGTATCATAAGGGCACGGGGTATTCCTGAGTTCTGGGGATATTGCCAAAATAGAGAAAAAAAGTCTGGTTGATAACATCTACCTTCTCACCCTGTTTTATATGTAAAGTGAACAGAAAGTGAAATTTTGGCATATCCATTTCACGAAGAACACAGCAGTTTCTGCAAAGCTCCTATATTCTGCCAGATGCTTCCCTGAAATAGTTTAGCTCCTTGAACTGCTTGATGAAAGTGTAATGAAATGGACAGATGTAATATTTTATGTTTTAATGAATAAAAAATTAATGGGTGTAGTAAGACCTTGTTTTAGTATTGGTGTCCCAAAAAAAATCCTCTTAGTTTTCCTTGAAAGGAACACATGCACATGTGTGTGTACAGAGGCATGCACATGTGTGCATATAAACATACCTGCGTGCACACACACGTGCACCTGCACACACGTGTACATTTACAGATGTGTGGGCACAATCAGTACACAGCTGCACATGCTGGTGTTTGCACATGCATGTACTCATGTGCACATACACCTGCCTTGCGTGTGCACACATCTGAGTACATGCCTGCACATATGCACGTGTGTGCACACATGTCTGGGTACATGTGTGTGCACACACATGTCCTAAACACCGCACTTGCCTGCATTTTTGTCCTCCTGGAGTTGCCTCTCTCGTGGGGGCATCTGGTGGGTGTGCGGCATCAGGAGGGCATTGCTGAATGTGTCCATCTCTCTGAGCAAGGCAAGCAGGGCGAGTAGACCACGTTTAAGTTGGGGTTCTGGTGACAGAAAACCCAGGGACACTACCTGCTCAACCGGAAATGGAGCCCACGGATCTGAGTCCCTGCGCCTGGACCTCATGTCCACAGGTCCAGAGCTGATAGTGTAGAGTGGAGCCGGGATTCTGTTCCAGTAATTTAACAAGGATGGACATGAGCCTCTTAGTTCCTTCTAAAGGGTTTTCCTCAATAATGCTAGAAAAGAGACGGTACACTCACACAGTTTGCCAGGAGAGATTTCCGGGCAGAAGAACATTATATGTCATTTTTCTTCCCAGGAAACTTATTATTATTATTATTTATTTTTTTATTTTTTGGAAAGCAATCACCTCAATTTGTGAAGATACGAAATCCAATCATCAAGTGTGCCAGAAAGCCAAATATATACAAATCACACTCATTCTTAGACACAATCTGCTTTCTGAAGGAAAAAAGTGTATTTCCTGACAGAAATGCGTACGGTCCCAGAGGACTGCCTTTCCCTCAGTTGCTGTGTGCCAGCTTCTGTAAAGGCGTGTCTCCCAGGACGTATGTGCCCGCTTCCATTAAACATGAGGACCTGGTGGTGTTTTTTCTTTTTGGCAAGTGTAGAAACTGGCAAGAACACGTTTTCTGCTCGAACAACTTCTGTAAGGAAGATATTTCCTTCCTCCTAAATAGGAAGGTTTGTTGGCTGACAGAGTCTTCCCTTGTCTCTCAGTTGGCCTTTTCTTTCCCAACAAGTGGAAAACGCGCTTCTTGACTTGAATTTCAGGGCCAGCAGTGGCAACAGCCATGATGCTCCTGTTCCGGGGAAGCTTGCCGTCGGCTGGCTGGCTCTGGTCCCCGAAGAGACCTCCCAGAGGCTCACGTTTCCCACCCGGGATGGTGTCGATGTAGCGTCCCAGGGTATCTGTGAATTCATCATGTTTTAAAAGAGAAACTGACCGGTGAAAAGTTGGTCTCTCAGAGCTGTGGTCAGAAATTTGGCTTTTTCTCTGGGGGACTCTGTGGGAATGCTGCTCCCCATGAGTGGGTGGGACGACCCCCAGGGTAGGCCCCCAGGAGCACCCTCCACCCCCACGGTCCCAGCCATGGGCCTCCTCCGCCGTTGTGTGAATCAGCAAAGCTGCTCCAGCTTGAGCCCTCAGAGCCACTCGCCTTCGTTCTCTCACAGACATTGTGAATGCTAGGGTTGGTGCATGTCAGCACAGTTACGTAAATAAGGAAGAAAATAGGGGAAATTGTTGTGTTCAGAGATCCTACATGTTTATCTTTTTCCTGGGAATTGAAGCTCTGGAGTTGGGGCTTCTGTTCATTATTTCCAGGGAGCACCTCACTGCACTATGTGTTTCCTGTAACGTCTGGGTACTCCCCTGCCAATGACAGCAGAAAGGACACACACATCCCCGTGTGTGCATGGTGAGGACACCAGGGTGACCCTGTGTTTGCCAAGTGTCCCAGCGCCTTCAGGTGAAGTGGGCACTGGCCGGCCGCCCTCGGGGGTGAGTCTGAGATGGCACATTTGAGGCCTCAGCGGCACCCTCCAGACTCTGCACAGGCTGCGTCCGGGACCTCTCATGGGGTCAGTGTTCTGTTCCCATTTTGGATGTTGGCAGAGATGCCCCTCTGTGCCAGCTGACCTGCACCCAGCGGGAGGTCGTGTGCATTTAAATAACAAAATTGTGCTTCCTGTGGGGAAGCACATTTAGTGAACCTGTGACTGATGGTGCCCTGGTTAGGAAACCGGACAGAGTACCTGGGAGGGACCCAGGTGGCCCAAGTGAGGCGGGTGCCCCCCCCCCCCCCACAGCGATGTCTGCTCAGATATCTGACCTGCGTTTCAGGCACCGCAGATCCTGTGGACCATACAGGAAGGACCTGTAACCACTTTGTTAGCACGAGACACAGTTTCTTCCCGAAGTAGAGGACTTGGTGGAAGCAGAAGGAAAACTTCCAGACTCTTTCTATGAAGTCAGCATTACCCTAATCCTCAAACCAGGCAAAGACCCTACCAAAAAGGAGAATTTCAGACCAATATCACTGATGAATATGGATGCTAAGATTCTCAACAAAATCCTAGCCAACAGGATCCAACAGCACATTAAAAAGATTATCCACCATGATCAGGTGGGATTCATCCCTGGGTTGCAAGGATGGTTCAACATTCGCAAATCAATCAATGTGATAGAACAAATTAATATGAGAAGAGAGAAGAACCACATGGTCCTCTCCATCGATGCAGAAAAAGCATTTGACAAATCCAGCAGCCGTTCCTGATTAAAACGCTTCAGAATATAGGGATAGAGGGGACATTCCTGAACTTCATAAAGTCTATTTATGAAAGACCCACAGCAAATGTCATCCTCAATGGGAAAAAGCTTGCAGCCTTCCCGTTGAGATCAGGAACACAACAAGGATGCCCACTCTCACCACTCTTGTTCAACACAGTATTAGAAGTCCTAGCAACAGCAATCAAACAACAAAGAGAAATAAAAGGTATCCAAATTGGCAAGGAAGAAGTCAAACTGTCTCTCTTTGCAGATGACATGATTCTTTATATGGAAAACCCAAAAGACTCCACCCCCAAACTACTAGAACTCACACAGCAATTCAGTAACGTGGCCGGATACAAAGTCAATGTACAGAAATCAGTGGCTTTCTTATACACTAACAATGAAAATACAGAAAGGGAAATTTGAAAATCAATTGCATTTACTGTAGCACCAAGAACCATAAGATCTGGGAATAAACATAACCAAAGAGGTAAAGGATCTGTACTTGAGGAACTACAGAATACTCATGAAAGAGATTGAAGAAGACAAAAAGATGGAAGACCATTCCGTGCTCTTGGATCGGAAGAATAAACATTGTTAAAATGTCTATACTGCCTAGAGAAATCTATACTTTTAATGCCATTCTGATAAAAATTCCACTGGTATTCTTTAAAGAGCTGGAGCAAATAATCCAAAAATTTGTATGGAATCAGAAGAGACCCTGAATCACTAAGGAAATGTTGAAAAACAAAAATAAAATGGGGGGCATCACATTACCTGATTTCAAGCTTTACTACAAAGCTGTGATCATCAAGACAGCATGATACTGGCATTAAACCAGACACATAGACCAGTGGAACAGAATATAGAGTCCAGATGTGGACCCTCAGCTCTATGGTCAAATAATCTTCGACAAAACAGTAAAAAATATAGAGTGGAAAAAAGACAGTCTCTTCAATAAATGGTGCTGGGAATATTGGACAGCTATATGTAGAAGAATGAATCTCGACCATTCTCTTACACCATACACAAAGATAAACTCGAAATGGATAAAAGACCTCAATGTGAGACAGGAATCCATCAGAATCCTAGAGGAGAACATAGTAGTAACCTCTTCGATATCAGCCACAGCAACTTCTTTCAAGATATGTCTCCAAAGGCAAAGGAAACAAAAGCGAAGATGAACTTCTGGGACTTCATCAAGATCAATAGCTTCTGTACAGCCAAGGAAACAGTCAAGAAAACAAAGAGGCAACCCACGGAATGGGAGAAGTAATTTGCAAATGATAGTACAGACAAGAAGTTTATAGATTCTTAAAAATATTATTTATTTATTTCAGAGAGAGAATGAGAGATAGCATGAGAAGGCAGAATGTCAGAGGGAGAAGCAGACTCTCCATGGAGATGGGAGCCTGATGGGGGACTCGATCCCAGGACTCGGGGATCACGACCTGACCAAGGCAGTAGCTCAACCAATGGAGTTATCCAGGCACCCGAAGTTTATTGATCTTAACTCTCACATATGAGTCTGGGGACTGTTTTGGGTACTTTCTGTGGAAGTCGTGTAGTAATGATTGGGGTTCATTTTTTTCACAGGTGGTTCTCTGATTGTTCCAACAGTGTTGTTTGAAAAGATTGCCCCTTCCTCATTCAACTTCTTTGGCCCTTTTAGTAGAAATCCATAGGCTCCGTCGCTGGGTGTGATCTCTGGGGAGTCATGTGTGCGTATGTGCACACACGTGTATGTACGGATACACACACATCTCTCCTATGCCAGCACAACACTGCGCTGATGGCTGTAGCATACAGGAAGCCTTAAGGTCACCTGCGTCTCCCCACACTGCGGTGACCCCCAGACAACACAGGTTTGACCTTCACGGACCTTCTTATACGTGGGTTTGTTCTTTTGGTGAATACAGGACAGAGCTGTAATTGTGTTTTGTCTTTCTCGTGAATTTCTTAGTAATACTTTCTTTCCTCGAGCTTCCTTTGTTGGGAGAGCACAGCGCACCAATGGCTACGACATTGTGTTCACTGCGTGTGTTTTGGGTAAGGCTTCGGTTGGAAGCAGGCACCCGTGGTTACATCTGGGGTGGTCAGAAGTTGTGCGTGGACTTTTGACTGTGTGGAGATGGTGCCCCTCACACCCCGTGCTGTGCAAGAGGAACGGCTTACAGAAGCCTCACTCTTAATCCGCACGTGTCTGCCGCTAATCAGAAAATGCAATACTGAAGACAGAAAACCAGATGGCATCTTCATTGTTCCATGACTTTAGGGACTATAGCTAAGTCCCCTGAAAGTCTGCCACAAGTATTAATATCTAATGGATTTCAAGGACGAGTGAAAATCCCTCAAGTGATGTAATTTTCTAAGTCAAGTGTGACTATTAAATATGGTCTATGTAAATCCTGGCTCTGAGCCCAGTGGAGAAGCTATAAATCCTATAATATGGGATAGAACAAAACTATGACTTTAATTCCAAATAAAAGTGCACACTCTAGTTACTTTTGTCCCAAAAAGTACATGCCTTCTTATATTAGGATGTTTATATTCACTAACTTGCTGGAGTCCTTATGTTTTATTTGCCATAATCCTCTGAAAGCTTTTGATGTCGTAATCCCGTGTTGGGGTGTGAGGCACTTTTACCCAAAATAATGCCTGATAGTAATGCGGAACAATATGTAGCTGAGAAAATGCATCCCACCGCGTGGAATTCAGAGCCAGCCAGGTCCACAGGTGGGCTCAGGGCTGCGTTAGGACATGACTCCTTCCAGGGAGGAGAAGACCCACTGCTTTCCCAGGAACGAGTTTCTTTGTTGTCATTGTGAGACCCGACAGCAGTGGTGGGGATGGATCCCCTCATAGTTCATGGTAACCACCAAGACATAAATGGCAAGAAGTTTCCTGGGAGACCGTATGCATCTCGTGGCTGGGAGGCAGATTCTCTGTGCTCTCAGATGGCAGGGAGAGGACCAGGAGGTCCATGCCGCTCCCAGGGGACCGGAACAGCAGTGACGTTACTCAGCTGGGCATGAGTGTCTGTGGTGCAAATGAAGAAGAGGATGTTCATTAGAGTTTCATGGAGAAACGGCATATTTTTGTGGCAATTACCAGCACCCTATGCCAAACTGAAAAGCAAACATTAGACTATTTTATAGAACAAAAATTCTAAATATGAACTAGCAGAAGTAAGAAGGAGAAAACAGGTGTAGGAATTAAAGTAGTGATATTGAAAAAACCATGATTTCTAAGAATACAGAGCCAAGTGGCACCTGGGTGGCTCAGTGGGTTAAGCCTCTGCCTTGGGCTTGGGTCGCGACCTCAGTGTCCTGGGATCAAGCCCCACATGAGGCTCTCTGCTCGGCAGGGAGCCTGCTTCCCCTTCTCTCTGTCTGACTCTCTGCCTACTTGTGATCTCTCTCTCTCTCAAATAAATAAACAAAATCTTTAAAAAAAAAAAAAAAAGGAATACAGAGCAAAAAAAAAAAAAAAAAAAAAAAAGGACAGGAAAAAAAGATAAAAAGGATAAGGGATACGGAAGACAGAAAGAATTCTATATATTCCTATAGAAGAAATCAAAGAAATGGAACAGAAACTGTCATCAAAGTACAATTACAAATTTCCTTGGTACAGTATTTATTTCTGTCATCCTCAGAAATATACTATTGACATTCAGAATTTCCAAAGTAAATGGATTTAAAGACTTCAGGAATTCCTGGGGAGAAAAAAAAGTACATCAGTAAAATAAAATTTGAAAGAAGATGATGGTTAACTGAACAGAATTCACCTCACAGCCTCCAAGGGACCCTGGAAAGAGACTGTGACCTGGCGTGTGCGCCAGCTCCATTTGCCTCTTTTGTGTCTGGTCCTGGAGGTGTCATCAGGTTGGCTGAATGAGCTCCACGGCGCCTGGGCCTGGGGCAGAGCCTGGCCAGGACTTCATTCCTTCCACCCTCTGCTCCTCTGCAGCAGATGTGTGACTCCCATGCTGCACTCCTAACTGGCAAAGCGCAGTCCAGGGGGTTTTAGGGTCTTCAGAGCTGTGCTTGCATCACTACAATTTGCGTGAAGAACTTCTCACGCCCAACAAAAGGGCCCCTGGCCGCTGAGCAGTCGCTCCCCGTGACCCGTCTCCCCAGGCCCATGCAGCACTGATGGACTTTTGACACAGATCTGCCCATGGAGGACATTGTACCATAGTGGAACCACATAGTGGTCTATGTGACTGGCTTCTTTCCCTTATCACCATGACCTCAACAGTCGTCCACACTGTAGCAAGTTTCAGACTCTAGGTTTTATCATTGCAGAATATGTCCCACTGTGTCTCAGCCCATTCCCGGATGTTGTGGTTCTCCACTTTGGTGCTGCCACGGATAAGGCTGCTGTGGACATTCATGAGCAGGTAGCTGAGGGGACCTTGAGGAGGGCTTGCTGGGTGTCGTGGACACTCTGGCTTCAGCCTGTTTGAGGGATGGCTCAGCTGTTCTCCAGAGATTTCCAGCTCTATTTCGTGACTGTTGAAGTTGCTGGTCAGGTCTGCATCTTGGAGAGCTCGTAACGGAGAGCGTGTCATGAGGGTCACATCCTGACCAGCGGGACGAGAGACTCCCGCTTCTTCATGTCCTTGCAGAACTCACCAGTGTTCCTGCTAAAGAACTGACAGTCACTGGGTGGGTGTAAAGTCTTAATGGTTTTGATTTTCATTTCTGCAGTAAGTAAAAATGTTAAATAGCTTTCCATATGTTTATTGGCCATTTGCATGTTTTTCTAGGAGAGTTGTGTGTTCAGATCCTTTACTCATATTTTAATTGAGTTTGCTTTATTCAGTTATAAGGTCTTTAAAAATACTTTGCATGATACACTTGCAAATATCTTGCAGATATAGATGTGTGGTTTGCAGGAATATTCTGCCTCTGTGGGCTCTTTGTTTTCTTCATGGTATCCCTGACTGAGTTTTTATTTTGGTCTTTTTCTTTTGTCACGTATTCTTTGGTGTTTTATCTGATAATCCAGTACTTTTCCAAAGTCCTGAAGGATTCCTCCTATTTTCTCCTAAGATATCTATAATTTTAGTTGTCACTTTTTAAGTAAAGGGTCCATTTTGAGTTAAGTTTTGGTATATAGTATAAGGAAGGAATACAAGTTCTTTTTTCTAGATGTGGATGTCCAAGGTGTCCCAGCAGCATTGACCAAAACGTCTATCCTTTCCCCTACTGGATTGTCCTGTCCAGTCTTGTTGAAAATAAGTAGGTCACACATGTGAGGGTCTATTTCTGGATTCTCAGTTTTAGTCCATTGGTCTGTGTGTCTGCCCTTGTCCTTTTGTGATCTGTTCCTTGTGGGAAGTTTCAAAATTGGCAAATGTGAGTTCTCCAATTTTGTTCTTTGTCAGGATTGTCTTGGCTATCCTGGGTCCCTTGAATTTCCACATAACTTTAGGATCAGCTTGTCAGTTGTAGCAAAGAAGCCACTCGGGATCTTGATAAAGGTTGTACTGAGTCTGTAGCCCAGTCCGGGGATGGTCACCATGTTCAGCCTTCCCATCCAGAGGCATGGATTCTTTCCGTCGATGTAGTTCCTTAATTTCCTTTAACAGCGTCAGGTAGTTTCAGAGTTCTGCCTCTATTTTGTTAAAATTATTTCCAGTTGTTTTATTCCTTTTTTGCTCTTAAAAATGGAGTTTTCTTAATTTCAGTTTTAGATTATTCACTGCAAGTGAACTGAAATACAGTAGAGACACAACTGGTTACATGCTAGTCTGGAATCCTGCCACATTTCTCAACTCATTTATTGGTTCAAATACTCTTTGGGTGGATTCCTTAGGTTTTCTGTTTGTAAGATGATATAATCTGCAAATAGGTGAGAGTCTTAATTTCTAATATAGCTGCTCACTAGTTCTTTTATAATTATTAAGCCTTTTTTTTTTTTTAAGAGAAGTTTAAGACTCACAGCAAAATTGAGGGGAATTTGCACCTCTGCTGCTCACAGGTGTACAGCCTCCCTGATGCTGAACATCCCATCCGAGGGGACCGGAGGGGACCTCTGTTATGGCTGATGTTTATGGCTACTTCACTATCACACGAAGTCCACAGTTCACCTTAGGGTCCGTGTAGTGTCGTAAATCCTGAGTTTGGGCAAATGGACCGTGAGAGGTGCTCATTGTTAAGAGTGTCATGCAGAGTAGTTTCACTGCCCTGAAAACCTGCTGTGTTCTGCCTGCTAGTCCCTGCCCTCATCCCCAGAGAGGGCGCAGGAGGAGAGGGCAGGAGAGCGTGAGGAGCCCCAGGCAGCCAGTGCTCTTGGGCGGGCAGGCAGAGAAGGCAGGTAAGCAGGGGTGCAGGCTGTGTGTGCTCAGGAGGCCCGAGCCCAAGAAGCGAGGAAGCACTGAGAGGTGCAGTGCGAGGCTAGGCAGGACAGGAGCATGTTTGTGTTTTAAAATTGTTTGGGTGCCTGTCGGAGAGAGATGGGAGAGGAGCCCATTAGCTGCCAGGGACCAAGCTGAGCTCAGCAGACTGGTGTGGACCCTGCGCCAGGGCTACGCTATTGAGAAGTAGAGGCCCTCCCGGTGTTGGGAAGTCCTGCTTGCGGGTGCTGGCGCTGGAGGGCTGCAGTGTATGTGTGAGGGGGGCGCGAGGGCCTCTCGATCAAGGGATGAGGGGCAGAGGAGAGACACTTGGAGTAGAGCCTCCCTTTGCGTGGCCTCAGGCGTCCTCTGCCATCACCAGTGCCGTGTGGCGTGTGACACCTGGGAAACTGACTTCCGTGCTCATACTCTAAGATGTGACATCTCGCTTGCACTCAAATGTTTAGAAAATGTTCAGAATAAAACTTAAAAGGATTATTTAAAGGCTCACAGGAGAACAGATTTTTAGAGCAGATTACAAAACAGAAACTGTAAAGAATCAGATGGAAAATTTGACTACATTACAGTGAAAATATCTACATATACATAGATATATTTTTACCTTTTTTCCCAAAAAAGACAGCAGAGCTAAGCTTAACTGACAAACCAGATGCTGGAAAAGCATGTTTTCAATTAATAGACAAAGGATTTATTTCCATATTAGGGAAATAATTAAAAATTAATTACAAAACACCCAGTGGTGTAGACAGGAAATCCAATGCCCAGAAATCTCCGAGGACAATAAACGTGGATGAGGCTCTGGTGGCTCACGGGGACAGGGGAAGGGCAAATTCTCATGAAGGATGAACTACTTCACAGTAGTTCAGTGAGATTGAAAAACAAAATAAAAACATGTTATTCCCAAATATTGTATCCCTAGTGGGTTGCTGGAAACTCAAACGCTACTTTGTAAGTCTCTACGAGCGTGGTGGGGAGCAGTCTGGCTGGAGAGTTGAAAATGCCAGTGCCTTTCAATGCAGACAGTGCGTTTCTACGCGGGTACCCAAGACGTCCCCATGCTCTTGAGCAAGGGCCCGTGTCAGACTCCCCGTGGTCACATCATGTGAAAACCAAAATGTTGTATGTGGCCTGGGAGCCAGCCAGTGTCTGTTCATCAAGGATCAGAGCAGAGTAGTTCCTGACAGAAATCGCTCCGGATGACAGTCCGGGAGATTGTGCACGCAGGGCACGTCCTCAGTGACGTGCCCCTACCCCGTGGGGATGTCATGTTCTTGCCCCGTGGGGATGGAAGGACCCTGATCCCATGGGGATGGAGTATCACTCGGACATGAGAATAGATAAAGTGGGTCTTGCTCTGGTCACATGTCTACACTGAGGCGGCCGTGTGGATGGCAAAGGTAGTTCTAGTACTGCCTCCTTCCTGAAATGTTAAGGTCGTGTTAACTACTGTTAGGAATTTATTTGTACATAAATATGTGGTAAAAGTATAAAAACTGTATAAAAACTGTCATTGGGTGGAATATTTGTTACTGTGGTTAGCTCTGAAGAGGAAAGGGAGTTGGCTCCCCAGACGCGCTTTTGAAGGAGTGTATGTGCAGGGCTGCCAGCGTGACTTGGCTGAGCGTCTGCTTCTTGATTTCGGCTCAGGTCATAAGCTCACGTCACACACCGAGCCCTGGGCTGAGCATGGGGCCTGCTCCAGAGTCTCTCCTCCTCCTCCTGTCGTTTCCCCCGCTGTGTGCGTGCTCACTCTCTGTTTCCAAAGAAAAAACAAATATAAAAAATAACAAGTATGTATGCACATACACACATACAGAAGTGTGGGCACACGGAATGTGAATGTCTGCACATGGAAAGATGTGAGATGAACAGGCAGACGCAGAAATATGTGCATGCAGGGACGTGAACACACGCGTGTAAATTTATGTGTGAGCACAGACACGAGGGTACATGTATGCAAGTATTTGAGAGCAAATGCACAGATATGGAAGTATAAGTACATACACACAAGTACTTAGAAACATACCAAAAGTATACAAATATTTCTATAAGTAAGGATTATAAAGTAAACATATGTGTGAATTAAGATTATGTACATTTTGTGTTGGACATAGAGATGCACAAAGTATTTTATTTTTAATAAGTTTTTTGCTTTAATTCCAGTGTAGTTAGGTGCATAGAATGTTTTACATTTTGCCCATGAGCTTACACACACACAAAATAAAGGAAGTCGGTGGGCGGATTTTTCATTAGAATGTTCCGGTTCTAACCGTGCTCAGCTCTTTCCCAGCTAACTCTGCACTCGCCAGGTGAGTGCTGTCCTGTGGGTGGTGCCAGGCACTGAGGTTTGGGATACAAAGCAGGCTTCTAGGAATGGCAGATTTTCAAGTAAATGGTATCTTGTATCTGGTCAGTCCTTTCAAATCATCCTCAGCCTCGGTGTGTGGCTGGAGTGACCCAGCCGCTGGCTGCTGGACTTTGCACCGACCCTCAGGGCTCTTCTGTATTTTCTGGTGTTTGGCACCCACAAAAATCTGTATGTAGATATGCTTTGGCCAACAAGTTGGCCACTTACAACTGGTAGGAATGTAATGATTTAACGATGAGGAATTCACAGCGATGTTTAGAATCCTGATTTCTGAGGTAGCTCTTAAGTCCTGGGGAGATCAGAGTGCAGGGGGAGGGCTGTCCTGGGGAGAGGGGGGTGCAGGGGAAGGGCTGTCCTGGGGAAAGGGGAGCGTAGGGGGAGGGCTGTCCTGGGGAGAAGGGGATTCAGGGGAAGGGCTGTCCTGGGGAGAGGGGGTGCAGGGGAAGGGCCTTCCTGGGGAGAGGGGAGTGTGGGGGAAAGGCTTACCTGGGAGGAGAGGCAAGGACAGGCACAGCTATGGGGGCTGGACTGTGACTTGGTCTCCCGGCTGCTGCTACAGGGTTCCCCAAGGGTCAGGGCCCACCCCGCAGGAACACCTGCTTTCTGTGGTGAACACGGAGGGTCTCATGGTGGCCAGGATGGGCTGTGCTCAGAGCGGACCCGAGAATCCGCACAGCAGTAGCAGGGGACACTGGTGAGGAGAGGCTGACCCGCGGGAGGCTGGGGAGGCCCCATCCAGTTCCAAGTGGTCTGTGCCCTGGCAGCAGACTTGACAGGTGGGTGCACGGCCCAAGGTGAGTGATAGTCTGATCATGGCCCGCGAGGTCACAGTGGTTCTGCCACATAGTGATGGGAACCCTGCCTCACTATGCTGGCTGCGGAGGAGGGTGTCTGTGATGTTACCACTGATCAGGCCTGTAGGTGTGACCTCAGTGTTAGCCTGCTGTCCACCACCAGTACTGACCACGGCAGTCCCAGGGACATGAAGAGACATGCTGTGTGCACTCCTTCTGAGAAGCTGAATGTTCTGTGTGAATATACCCTGAGCCAGGCGGCTCTTCGCGGTGGGCTTCAGGGCAGTCCGAGGGAGGCAGCTCTCCACGGTGGGCTTCAGGGGAGTGGCAGTGAGGTAGCTTAGTCTGGGCTTACAGTTAGACGAGGGAATCAGACTGAATGCTGGGCGCCCAGCTGTCCACTGGACCCACCCGCCACTGGGCGACAACGACAGAGCAGAAACCCATAGGTCAGAGCAGCGTCCTGATCCTGAGCGCCGACTAGGACGTGCTGAGCCGGGTCTGGGTCCTTCCATCTGTGACTCTGTGACTGTGTTCCCACTGGGAAGCAATCATTGGTCTTCTTCTGACATTTTATAACTGTTGGCCTGGATGTTGTGTGCAGGGGTGAGTGGATAGGAGGCAAGCCAAAGCCGGTGACAGGTGTAATCCCTCTGTGGAGGGGTGTAGTGGGAAGGGCAGGGATGAGCTGAAGGGGTGAAGGCATTGTCCCTAGCAGAATGCCAGGCTGGAGGGGTCAGTGTGGCACCAGACCCCAGAGCTTGTCCAGTGGCTCTGGGAAGAGGGGGAGAAGGTCCATATCCTTATAGTCACCCAGCAGCAGCTTGTTCGGACTCTCCTGGCTTTGTCTCAGTTAAGAAGATATCTGAGCATGGCAGTGCTGTGGGTCCCGGAGGAGTGATGGCTCCAGGAGATGCAGGGGTGGTCGTCAGCACCCAGACACTGGAGCCCTCCACGGGTGTCACCTGGGGGCAGTTTGGGGGATAGTGTGTCTGCAGATGAGCAGCAGCTGCATTCCACATCCACTAACCACCATGCACAAAGTCTGGCTTCCTTCATCCACACGTGCAGGTGCCCCCTGGCCCCACCTCTCATGCTGTCACCGGGGGTGGGGGACGCTGCCCTCCTCAGGATCCCCCATACAGCAGAACCTGTAGGGGTTACGGGAGGGGTTTACTCTAAGAAATAGGCTCATGTCATGACAGAGGCTGAGAAGTTCTCCAAGATCTGCCCGGATATCTGAGAACCAGGACAGCCCCTGGTGTAAGCTCCATATTGCGTCGGAAGGCCTGAGAACCAGGGGAGCCCATGGTCTGGTTCAAGTGTAAAAGCAGGAAGAACTGATGTCCCAGTTTGGAGACCACCTGGCAGAGGAAGTCTCTCTTGTTGTACAGAGCATTCCCTTCTTTGTTCTGTCAGGCCATCAGCTGATCGGATGAGGCTCACCCACACTGAGGGGAGCAATCTGCTTTCCTCAAAGTCCACTGATTTGAAAGTTACTCTCATTCAAAAACATTTTCACAGGGCGCCTGGGGGGATCCGTCAGTGAAGGGTCAGCCTCCAGTTCAGGTCAGGGTCCCAGGGTCCTGGGATTGAACCCCGCATGGTGTGGGGGGTGGTCCCTGATCAGCAGCGAGTCCACATCTCTCTCTCCCTCTGTTCCTGCTTGTGCTCTCTCTCTTAAAATAAACAAACAAAATTTCTCTTAAGGAAGAAAAATATGTTTCACAGAAATATCCCAAATAATGTCTGACCAGATTCCGGGTACCATGATTCAGTCAAGTTGTGCACAAAATGAACCATCACGGGGGCCAGATGCATATGTGAGTTGGTTTCTGGGGACAGAGAGGTGAGGCGAGTTCGCCGTGGTGGCCCCGTACTTCCACGGGGAGACAGGACACCCTGGAGCACCTGGGAGGTCAGGGTGGGCTCCCTTCATGGGAGGGTGGGAGAGGTGGGCAGGGAAGGGTTTCTCAGGCAGATGGAGTAGTGCGTGTGAATGTTCAGAGGAAGGAGCAAGTGAGGTCATTGGTAATTGGGGGCCAGAGATGAGGCTTCATAGGATCTGCCAAGAAATTCAGACTCTGCTCAGTGCAACAGAGAATGTCATATGCAAAGTGGGATTATTGGTTGTTTCAGTGTGTTTGAGTGCATTTTTCAAATACCTATAGGTTTGGTTGTGATACAGACAGTGTTGCAGATACTCCAGTCCTGGAAGCTGTGAGGTGGGTGATGTGTTCATCGGAACAATTTAGGTGAGAGGCGATGCTTTGAGTTAGGAAGGTGGCTGTGAGATTCAGAAAGTGGAAAGATGGAGAAGCACCAGGGCCTGGCTGATGACGCAGGGACATGGGGCAAGGGGCTACAGAGTGACCCCCAGGTGTCTCACTTGGGCCAGGATGGCAAGTGGCAGGGCCAATCTCAAAAGCATGGCCAGCAACCCCCCAGTCTGGGGTTTGAGGCTGGTTCTCCCCCGCTCCTATGTCTGTGCCTTTTCTCCGAGCCTGACGCTCGGTCACCAGTTGGTGACACAGAGGAGACCCGCTCCAGCAGATGGCTGCTGGGCTGGGGACTCGTGTCGCCAGAGGCCCCCCGCTCCAGGAGTGACTCACATGTACGGGAAGGGTGCAGTTCACAGAGTCACGCCTCAGCCTCTCTGTCCATATGGGGTCTGAGCATGCTGCAACTGTGTACCGAAGACTGTGATTTTTCTCCAAATTTATATTAATGATTATTTTCTAAAACATAGAAAAGTTGAAGAACGATCCCAGTAAATGCCCATATACCCATTACCCAGTTTCCATAACTGATGTTTTTATATGTTTTCTTCATGTACGTTGTGCGTGTGCTGCGTACATCATGAGTTTCAGCCCCAAACCCACAGCCTGTCCTCCCATCGGGCTGTCTGTCATCACGATCTGAGTTTCTCAGTTGGTTAAGGGAGGGACTCCTGGACCTCTCCCTCTCTGTCATTCACTGTTTACCAACACCGTTTTGTCTGACGGCATTCGCATTGACTGGGGTCCTCCTGAGTCCTGTATGCCCTCAGGTCTGGCAAAGTGACTTCCTCTTCCATGGACCAACAGCCCCCCCACCCCCCCTCCATGAGAGACATGCTCGAGTTCCTCTTGGAAGGACAAGGTCAGCGCTTCTTGCTTGTCCGGAGCCCTGGGCTTCGGTGGCAGCCGTCGGGACAGGATTTTCTGCTTCTCGGCTCCTCTTTCTCCTTAACTCTCTGAGCCGCGGTCCACACGCTGGGCTGTGCGTTTATCTAGTGTGTTCCGGCCTGTTACCGGGCCCGGCCGTGGGTGGGGAGGCTCCCACAGCTCTGCAGGCCGCCTCCTGGTCTCAGCACATGCCCCATCTCTGGGTCGTCCTGTTCTGACACTGCCAGATCTCAGGTTGACCCTTGTCACTTCTTTGAGGGACCCAGAAATGGACCCCCAAATCTCCCAGGAAGTTGCATTTGCTTTTTTTACTGGGCTTAATTGAATATGTAGAAACAAACCTTCCAAGACAATGGACAAAGCAAGACAATGTACTTTTATACTGTCAAGACTTTCACATCTCACCCTACAGGACTTTTGCCTGGATTTGCTTTTTCTTTTCTGTCCCAGTGAGAATTGTGAGTTCTAGTAATCCTATCATGCTGGCGCGTTCACTAGTCCCGTGTGTACACAAATGCTCTCCGGATGAGGACGCCATAATCTCGTGGGGAACGATGAAGCGGGGTTTTGGGGATTTCTCACTGTCGAACTTCAGAACATCTTCAGTTATGAACAGACAGACCAGTGTGATGGGCTCGGTTTTGTGAAGCTGTTCTGTTTGTGGTCATAGTATCCATTTAACAATCAGCTTCAATATTTAAATTAGTTTCTAATATTTGGGTTTTAGTATTTTTCTTTTGACTTCATTTAATTTTTGAAAATGAAAGCCTACCTCGTGCACAGCTCAGTGCAGAGTAAAGGAGCACCAGGGAGACCTCACGACCCCCAGCTACTGGCTCCTGGCTCTTTATGCAATCACTGCAGCTCTTTCTCGTTTATATCTAAATTTTTATTTTGGGGGGGGGAAGTGAATGTATATTTTCTTCCTCCTCTTCTGTGTTTCTCCCCTGATGCTCTCCTCTCCTTTTGTAGCAAGACCAGGGAGCTGTGAACTGGTCCTGCCCCCGGGTTCCTATGTTGGCTACTATGTTGCCGTAGGCGGGGATGGGGGGTGGGGGGCCGCCCTCTCTGCTCCAGGGCCGCAGTGGAGGTGCCCTGCCAGCCTCGTTCAGCTGGTCCCCTGCTCATGGATACTCTGTGCTCCATAGACTTTAGCAAATACAAGCTGTGGCAGTTGTATCTGTTGCACGTGTTGTTTTCTGCACTGGGAACATCTTGGAGGAGGTCTTACCAGCCGCATAGTAAGTGCATGACTGACTGGGCGATGGGCACATCTGTCCCTGGTGTAGGACTCTCTGCACGTGGCTGACACGTTGGGAGCCTGCAGCGGAGGGGATTCTCATGCATGTGTTTGGAGGGTGTTCCCATGTGTTCTTGTGTGTCTCATGAAGTCACTGATAAATTGCTTCTCAGGAGAGGACTTAGGGCCTGGCTTCTGGTTAAAAATGTGTTTTCACAATTCCATGCAAACACAGATATATGGTGTCATCTGTGCCCTGGTCATACCTCAGACACAGGCCATAGGCAGTTTTACCTGCTTTCCTGTAGTCGCCAAGGTTTTCTGAAAGATGTCTAGCAATTTAAAATAAAAAGCTGTAGTCTCTCCACGAGAGCCTGAAATTAACTGTCTAACTCAGTTGTGCCGAGTATTTTTCTGTTATGGTAGCATCGCTGGGACACGCTCCATTAATTACGTGCTGGGCCGATGTGGGTTCAACTGTAAACGTTGTTATGTATAGCTTCATGAGCTGACACCACCTCAGTCTTGTTCTCTGAGACAGCAGGGAGCTCCACTCTGTGATCTACTCTGTGACGTCAGTGTGTGGGAGCCAGGGCTGCACAGACGGTGGAGTCAATCTGCCTCCAAGGGTGTCTCTAAAACGATGTTCCCGATAAGGCTGTCATTTTGCCTTTCAAGTGTGTTTGCTCCTATGAGAAAACTCTGCCGTGTGCCACCAAATTGAGGTAGACATTTCAGATTATGCTCAGTGTGCAGCTATGAAATTAATGTTATCACAGCATTACCTCCAGACGATTGATTGAATGACTTTTTAATTTATTATGGTAACATTATAACCATCAAGAATATTCAAGCACAGTAAGATATTCCAGAACTTTCCATTAGAACTCTGATTCGCATGAGGTAGGTATTTGTCTCCACTTAAAAACGTCCAGGGGCGTCTGGGTGGCTCTGTTTGTTAAGCCTTTGGCTCGGGTCATGATTCCAGGGTCCTGGGACGAGCCCCACATCAGGATCCTCCTCTCTCTCCCTCTGCCTGCTGCTCTGCTTACTTGTGCTCTCTCTCTGTCATATAAATAGATAAAAACTTTAAAAAAAGAAAATCCAAAGGCTTCACTCCCCAATGCTACTAAATCATTGGTTTTAATACTAAATTATAACAAAATAAAGAACATTTTTGTAACTGAAAATTGTGATGATTTCCTGACACAGTCATGCAAAATTAATAAATTCCTTTGCATTCTGACACAGGATTTGTTCACTGGGTAGTGTCTGCATGAGAGTTTTATTTTTCTCACACAGATCAAATTTTGGGGGGGCTGGGAATGACTGGGACAATTTCTAGGGCACAGGGAGTTTGGGGTTGCCCACATGCCCTTCTCCTGCACTTATATAAAGATGATTTTAGTGTAGGGAGTTTGAGAATGATTCCCTATGATTCTGGAATGGAATCCACTTTTCAGTGGATTCTGGAAAGTTTCTGGTGTGGATTCTACATTTTTCTTAGTATTTAAATTACCATTTATTCAAAAAATAAAAACTGTGTTCATTTCCTATCTTATATCTGATTAACATCTGTGTTTTTTGTCAAGAACGAGTTCTGTAGTAAGAAACATGATGTTACAGGAAGGAAAACTCCCAAGACTGAGAATTACATTCAGTATCAACAACTGGGGGACTGAGTTCTGTTTATTTATTTATAACATAAAATCGTGGAATTGAAGTGCCGGTTGGCACCACGACGGGCGTACTGTAGTATTAGAGACATTCTCGGAGGCTTGAGGGGAGAGTGACCTGCAGTTCTCAAGTTCAGTGCCATGAGAGCTCTCCTGAAATTAGGCTTGAAGATTAGCTGCGTGATTTCATGTAAATTTACCCAGAGCCATTAAGAAGGCTTATAGAAATTCTCTGCCAAGTGCTTGCTCCTAAATAGAGAAAAGGCTCTTAGGTAGAACCTGCTGTTTTTCACAATGTTGGTTCTTCCGGTTGGGAATTATACTGACTTTAATTCAGGAAATGTTATACCTTTGCTTTAGGAACACACACTGGGTTTTCTCTTTCAGTTCCGGGTTTTCTCTTTCAGTTCTGGGTTTTCACGGGAGCAGACTGAGTGCTGCACAACCAGCCAGTGCAGTGGGGAACATCCGTAAGATGCTGTTGTGTCAAAGTGAGTAGGTAGTTGCCCGACAGTGTTTTTCCAGCAGCAGCTCTGGTGCCCAGTGCCTCAGGGAGATGCACCTGTCACCTCGCCCCCATCAGGGACAATGGGCCTCACCCATATGATTCTCTGCTCTAATCCTGGTGGCTTGTTCTTAAGGACGGGGCTCGCACGATGCTGCCAAGCAGCTGAAAAGCAGAAGGGCATGTGCCTGCTGGCTCCAGGCCCTGAGGGAATGGCTGCAGAGACCCTCGGATGGCAGGCAGTTCTCAGCCATGTGTGCCCACGTGGCCCGTGGGACGTGCTCAGGCATGTTTGGAGAGACGTGATGTGTGCGTGTGATACACGACATTCCTGATGTGTGCAGACTGCATAGGGTTTCTCCACACCACCATTCAAGAAAGAGAAGTGGCCTCTGCCTCTGACCCTGAACATTTCCACCCCAGGAGGACATCCCCAGCTGCCTGAGTCCCTGGAGTTAGCAGTGAGGACACCATCCTTCCCAGGGCAGACAGGCATCTGGGGCTGTGAGGAACAAGGGCTCGGGATGGGCTAGGGGATCGGATGAGGGAAGACTTACTTCAGGAAGTGAAGAGGCACTAGAACAAGGAGGAGGAGCCCAGGGAAATGATCCTGGATTCAGGATGCTTCCAATGGCCCAGGAGTGTGTGGGGGTCACAGACGAGTCCTCCGCAAGTTCAAGCTTGTGAGCTCCGACTAGGGGGCTGAAGACAGGATTCTGTATGCCCTGGTGATGCGCTGAAATGAATCCTTGTTGACTTGGTCTTTGAGTAACAAGTGGTTTTTGTTTACTCTTGGGCCCTGGACTCCTTCAGCTGAGAACTGAGCTGGACGGGAGGCAGTCACGTCCTCAGAGCCTGGCCCAGCTGGTCACTTTGCTCATGTGGCAGCATGTTCTCTGGGCAGGAGCAGATGGAAGTAGCTCCTATGGTGTTTCTCTCCATAAAATTGGGTGGAATTGTGTCGACACCGTATTTGAGTCTGGGTGATGGGAAACCTGTGTGGTTTTTTTTTTTAAGATTTTATTTATTTATTTGACAGAGATCATGAGTAGGCAGAGAGGCAGGCAGTGGGGGGGGGAGCTGGCTCCCCACCGAGCAGAGAACCCAATGTGGAACTCAATCCCAGGACCCTGAGATCATGACCCGAGCCAAAGGCAAAAGCTTAACCCACTGAGCCACCCAGGCGCCCCAGGTAACCTGTTTTTAAAGCAATTCTCTCTAGTCAGAATTTGTGAATAGATGGTGGTGACACTTTGTTTTGGAGGCCAGAGACAATGCTTTAAACTCTGTTAAGTGCAGTGTTGCGTTAAAGTAGGAAGATGGCTGTGTGCATAGGACAGGTAGTGGATCACAGCAGCACAAATCTGAATGTTGTTGCACAGGGTCATCCCAGTTCTCTGCACTGCTGGCCCCCTTGGAGCAGAGGGTCAGTCTGCAAGGACAGGTTGCCCTGTCTTGACCCCAGTGACCATCCCACCTGTGAGGACGGCCGCAGCGTGGGTCTGCAGTCAGTGTGAGTAGAGTGTGTTGCCAGGATGATTGGATTCAGACCTTAGCTGTTTCCAAGGAGAATTGTTCATTGCTCACATCCATGTGCTGCTGGGGGGATGGCTCAGGTGTGGCTCGGGTGTGGGTCAGGTGCGATGCAGGTGCAGCCCAGCTGTGGCTTAGGTGTGGCTGCAGGGTGGCTCAGGTGTGTGGCCCAGGTGAGTCTGCAGATGCAGCTTGGTGACCTCTTGTCCCATGGCCACGTGGGAGAAAATGCACTCGGAAGTCTAGGCTGGTACGAATGAGGAAAGAGACTCGGGAGTGACTGGTGATGAGGGAAAAGCAGTTCCACACCCACAGCACCCACTTAAAGGTGGGGTGGGGCCTGCCTGTGTGGGCTCTGTCTCGTTGACCCCATCTGCCCAGGTCGGGAAGGGAAGACTGGGGCACACCTGGGGCCAGGCCAGGTTTAGGGTGAGGGCCAGTCTGCTGATCCCTGGTTTAGAAAGTAAAGTAGAAGAAAATACCTGTTTGGAAAATCCCAAGTAAAGTTAGGACCAACATGAAGAAAACTTAAGGGTTTAAATTTTTGTGTTGTTGTTCAGATCATTCTGTTATTGGTCAGACCAGTCATAAAATTAATTGGGTCATTCCATCTGAAAAATTTAAATATTAAAATTTAAATACATGACTTGACTAAGGTTATACCATCATGTGATACAGGAGGTTGTATTTTCTCCATAAATGAATTGGCAGTCTAACTGTAACACCAATCAAAATACTAAGGATATTTTTAAACAGAAGACATTAATTCTGAGTTTTATCTGCAACAATGAACAGGGAAGAATGAACAGATGGGCCGTTTTTGGGAAAAAAAAAAAAAGACGCTGACCTGTCCTAGCGAATGAGAGCAGAATTGTCGCATGCTGTTATAGTGGGAAGGGCGTGTGGCATGGGCGTGAGGCAGGTCGCACAGATCGGTGTGCGTGGTCCGTCGGGAGTGAACAGCCTGGGGAGTTTGTTAAATAAATCATGGCAGCAGGAAGTGGATGGCACTGATATAATTGTAGTTATTTTGAAAAAAAAAATTAAGATCTGCTCCATGGATTCCAAATAGGCTAAGAAATTAGTGTAAAAAAATCAAACTATAAAACACTCACTCATAAAACACACCAGACTGTGTTTCTGTCTGATCGTGGACAAGAGTCTGGCAGAGTCAGGAGGAAATCACAGGGACTGACCCGGATTTTCCCCTTTGGGGCTTTGCAGGGTGCTGGTAACTGGAGAGCGTCTGGGCGGGAATGAAGTTCAACTTGGAGGAACCAGGGAACCTGGGGATGTGGAGCACCCGGTGACTGAGAGCAGACAGCAGGGCGGGCTGCAGTGTGGGACAGCACTAAGAGCAGGCAGGGCCAGGCTGGGCGGGTGCCTTGGGAACCCCGTGCACCTGCCTGCTTCCCTGGAGCTCCTAGGAAGGGTCAGCGCCTGGTGCCACAGACAGCATCATCCACTTGCGTGCATTCGTTCCGGAGGCCCCGGGACGGACTGCACTTGGAGATTTGGCATTTTGGGTCCCATGGGATCATGGGTTTGCTCAGCCGGGTCTCAGACACAGAAGTTCCGACGTCCGTGTGAGCACCACAGTAGATTTGTTATTTTATTTTGCTTTGCTGCAGATTTGTAGAGTTTAAAATATATCTTTTAAAACCAGTCCAAGAGCAATAAATAATTTTAATATGACTTGTTAATCAGCGTCTGGAAACTCAAACAGCTGTCAGTCATTACTGGACAGTTAATTTCTGGAAGTTCTTTCCACCATTCAGTGCCAGATGCAGACACACGGCTTTTAATCGAAAACCGCTCTAGCCTTGTTTTATGGGATTTCAGGATTATTAATCCGACTCTCCAGCAGAGTTCCTGTCCAGGCCCTGAGAACGAGCATTGAATAGAAAGTAGGACAGGAAGTTCGTCCTCCTCTCTGTGGATTTCAGGTGCTCCGGGGCATCCGTGAGAACTTGGTAGAGGTCACAGTGCAAGGACATCCCCTCTGCAAGTAGGCTTAGGAAATTGCAGAGTGGCCTTTGCCAACCTCCAAAGACACAGGCAAATGAGGGAGGGAGACTGTTTTGGGAGAAGAGGCCCTGTGTCGGCCCCTCCGGCCTCCTGGGCATGCTGCTCTGGAGGGCCCTGCTGCACCCGCCTCTCCCTTCCCCTGCTGGAGCCTGTGCCCGACGCTCCTCCCACCCCCAGCCCATCGGGACATCCTGCTCCTCTGCCTGCTCCGGTGTTTCCCCTTCCTCCCTGCCTAGGCCAGTGCAGCTGTGACCGCCTCCTCCTCCTCCTTCCTTCAGCTTCCTTCATCCTTGACCCCTTCTGCCTGTGACCTTCTTCTGCCCTTGACCTCCTCCTTCCTTTGACCTTCCCTCTGCCCTTGACATTTTTTCCTCCTTGACCTTTGGTTAATTTTGTACATTGTGAATGGTTCAACTTAAAGACTTTTGCCAATATCCTTCGGTTGTCACGGAGGTCTGGATTTTCAGGTGTTCTCAGGTGGCCGTTCCAGAAATGTTTCTTTGGGCTTGTGGCTGGTATAGACATTCTCTGTGGACCGGCAACAGGCTTCTCTGGTCTTGTGCCCCAGACTGGGGTGGCTGGGTTAGGACGCACTGGTGCACCTGTCAGTGAGAGACCCAGGAGCGCGTGTGGGGTGCCGCTCGGGTCTGAACACCCTGAAGGTACCAAAGGGCTCCAGTGTCCTCATATCCTCGCCTAAACTGTGGGTTTTGTTGTTTTTACCAAACTGTTGGGAATGCTAAGGAACTCTGGGAGAGTTTTGAAGTAATATTATTTTCATTCAGTTCATTCCTCCTGTCTTTTCTCTGCAAGCTGGTGTCACATTCTGTGGGATTTCTGAGCGTGATCTGGGGTTCCCTCTGGGCACGATCAGAGACTCCATTCTGACCAACAGCAATTCTTTGTGCTTGATTTGGGGTGGTGTTCCCTGGGGGCTCTGAAACGAGTTTTGTTTTTGTTCTGAAAGGAACTGCTGTGTCCTCTCAGCCTTGAGCTCAGGACCCTCACCCCACGAGTCCCACGCTCCACCAGCTGAGCCAGCAGACACTCCTAAAGTGAGTGTTTCAAAAATTCTCAACCGATTCTTTCAGGATTCATAATCGTGTTTCGAATCTTCTCGAACTTTGATTTTTTTCCTCTTATTCTAACAGCTGATGGACTCAAAGGATTGTACCCACATCTCCAACCACAGTTTTAATTATGTTTATCTACATTATTTGGTTATTGGCTTTAAATTTGAATATTTGTTGGAAATGTGTGTGGTCTTGACTGTTGAATCCTCTTGATGTTGTGTTTCTTTATTTATCTTGAAGTTTAGAGAAGGAGAGCGAGTCAGGGAGGAGCAGGGAGAGGGACTCCCAAGCTGACTCCTCCCAGAGCTGGAGGCAGGGCTCAAGCTCGCAGCCCTGAGATCAGGAATCAAGAGCAGAAATCAAGAGTCAGACGCTCAACCCATGGAGCCTCCCAGGCACCCTGTGATCTATCGTCTCCTCTTGTCAGTGTTTTGTTATAATGTTTTACTTATAGTTGTTGCTGGAGCACTTTTTTTTCTTTCATGAATGGGTTTAAATGGGTTTGACGTCCTTCAGGGAACTCATATTTCTCTAGTCTGTGTGACACTGTCTTTCCTTTTCAGTATTTTTGTATATTTTCGTGTGTCTTCAGTTTATTTCTGTCATTATTCTATTGTCAGCAGAACTCCTGTGAAGAGCTTTCAAAACTGAAACAAGCTCTTCCCTCCTGTCTGGGAAATCTGTTCTTTCCAAGATGAGCAGTTGCATTGTCTGCCGGGAATGATAATTTTTCCTCTTCTTTTCTAGGCATTAAACACCATATTTTGATTCCCTGCCTTATTAACATAGCTGGGATTTTCAGAACAATGTCAGACAGTAGTGACAATAGTTGGTGTTTTGTAATAATTTTCTGAGATTTGTCAACAAGATCCTAAGATTTTCTGTCCTGGTTTATTTGGGTGATCTATCACGTGCTGACGAGTAACTCTGTCCGTGTAGCTGGCGTGTTATTCTTTTACTCCTGAATTTGATTATTGGAGGGCTGAAGACAGTCTGTTTTTACTCAGAATTGAGATTCTTCCTTCATTTATTTCTGTTGTCTGCGGCTGTCAGGTTTTTGATTTTTCTGTTGAATGTCTGAGAGTGATTCTCTCTTTCCTGTACTTTGAAATCCTTTATGCAGCATAGGATTTTTTTTTTCCTTCAAAGTTCAAGTCTGTACCCATTACTGATCTAAGCTTTGAGCCCTTATAGAAGGCGCTGATTAATTCCGAGTTTGTTCGTTGTCTGCAGATCTATGTGAGTTCTGATGAGCTAATTTCTATGGAAGGTTGTCACCTACAGAGAAATGGTGTGGCTCTGTGCCTCTCCTGGCTGTGGCCTGCCTGGCCACATTCTGTCCTTGTGTTCACACGTGGGGAACTGGCACACTTGTGGGACACACCCCAATTTGTGGTGTGTGGCTTGTAGTGGTGCCACAGGCCACCCCCTCACCCACGCTTCATATGTGCCTGGATGCCTGGGAAATGCATGCTCACAGCTGCATCCTCCCCGGCTGCCTCTTCCTGCCCAGTCGGGACAGCACGTGGCTGCACGAGTCCCGGATTGTTGCTCAGGAGACTTAGCAGATGGTTCTGGTCCCCTTGCTCTCAGGATTCTGAGGGTTATCTCAGTGGTGGCTCTTATTAATTCATGGATCTGAGCTGGGATCAGACCTGCCCTCTTACTCAGAAAACCTAACACCGTTGCTGAGGGGTGACCCATGTACCACGCGAGTCCATGTGGGTATGATTTGGTGGTGGCTGTCATACTGACTGGGCTGCACCAGGGCGTGATCACCACGCTGAGGGGAGCACCACGCCCGGCCGATGAGTCCTGGCACCTGCCCCCACCCCTCTGGCAGCCACAAGTCTCTGTTCCATGCATTTGCTGGTCCTGGAGCTTTGGAGGCCTTGGCAACTGCCTGCTCTCGCCAGTGGTGTCTGCAAGCCGCCTTCACGGCGTCTGTGGGAACTTCCTTTCTTCTGTGACTGGACGATTCCATCATGTGATGCATCCCTTTGTCACCCGATGGACACTCGGGTGTTCTGAGTGGCGTGGCCGTGGACACTGTGGATGTGTGTTTGTGCGTACATGTGTTCGGTTCTGCCAGTTCCATACGTGGGAGTGGACTTGGTGGGTGAGGTGGGCGCTCTGTGTCCAGTCACAGGGGGAGGGGCAGCATTTCCATGGCGTGCAGGGGTCCTGGGCTCCCTCTGCCTTCAGATGAGAGCCGCCTGCGGGGGGATACGTGGCGGGAAACCGGTACTTGAGACGTGCTTCTTGTGGCCAAAAATAACAAAGTTTGAATCAGGTGCCTCAGAATGATTGTGTCCATGATACCGTGTGTGGATGTAAATAAGCCAGGGTCGATGCTTGTCAGAGTACTTGAGGTGGATGGACTACATTTGCCTTTGTTAGGGCATTTGGATGTTATCAGTTTTCGTAAAAATCCTTAACCAACACTGCTTCTTCTCTAATATAACCTCGTAGAATGTGAGTTTCTGCGACCAGACTGAAAAGAAAAGATTATTATGGAAAAAGAAAGTAGCATGTGGCGCTAGTTCTGCCTGTGAACGCGCAATGGCTTCTGGTGCCTTCCTGGAAAGGCTTCCGGTGCCCTTGACCTTGGGGACCGTGTCTTCCTGAGGTCGTGGGCTTCCCCTTGTTTTAATAGTGTCCACGAGAGCCATGTGTGCCATTTTCTTTTTGAATACAATTAATCCAACTGTAAAGAAGTTCAGTGTCATAGAGACTGCCGAGAGCAGGGTTACAAGCTTGTTGAGCCTTACAGTCGTCCTGATGCCTGCAGTCAGGTGCACGCCCTGTTTTGTGACAAGAGTGTGAACGTTCCGCTTGATGCCGGGGAGTCTGCTGAATCCAGTAACCTAGCTCAGTGCCATTAGAGATGTCAGAAGCTTATGACGTCCGGTGTCACGGGTGTCCCCAGTGGAACATGTGGCACCTCAGGAAAAGTTAGGCAAAGTGCTGATTCTTCACCCGTTTCCCCACTGCTGTTCCTTCTTCCCAGCTGGGTGCATGTTTGTGGAGGAACGCATCTTTGCTCACAAGAACCCACCTGCACAGTCTCTCCCTCTTTGCAAACCCACATGCGTGTGGAAAAAGTGCGAAGCGCGCAGACTCTGTTTCCGTAATGAGGGTTTGCCTCTAATTTTGCTTTTTTGAAAGGGGTGAAAAATTCCCACCTAAAATATGTAGGTTTAGAAAATACATATTAGGGGCTTTGGGATGGCGCAGCAGGTGAAGCATCTGACTCTTGGTTTCAGCCCAGGTTGTGATCTTGGGGTCATGAGATCAAGCCCCGTGTCTGGCACTGCACTGAGCAGGCATCAGCTTTCTCTGCCTCTCCCTCCAACACTCTTCTCTGTCTCTCTCTCCCTCTGTAAATAAATAAGTAAATCTTGAATATATATATGAAGAATTGTTTAGATAGCTTCAACAGTAGCGTCTGAGACTGACAGTTGAATTCATTTTTTTAAAAAGATTTTATTTATTTATTTGACAGACAGAGATCACAAGTATGCAGAGAGGCAGGCAGAGAGAGAGAGAGAGGAGGAAGCAGGCTCCCTGCAGAGCAGAGAGCCCGATGTGGGGCTCGATCCCAGGACCCTGGGATCATGACCTGAGCTAAAGGCAGAGGCTTTAACCCACTGAGCCACCCAGGCGCCCCTGACAGTTGAATTCTTGTAATGACAAATGGTGATTCATATATTTTGCTTCAATTGTTTTAATGTCTTTTATGACTACCAGGTGTGTATACTGGTAGGACTTTTTTCCCCCAATATTTTCCTCACAATTGATTGCATTTTAAAATATAATTTAAGCAGGTGGCTATCTATTTTAAATAATATTGAAATGCTATTTTTTGTGTGTGTGTCTAATCCAAGTTATTCATATGTTATGCCATTTTATTAAGAGTCTTTGTGACTTTTATGGGATTCTGTTTTTGCAGAAATAGAAATTAGTATCATGAAGCTCTACCTTCTTTCCCCTAAAAATATATTATAAGGATGTCATTACTGACAGACCTTGCTTGTTTCTCTGACGGCTCTAAGCGTACCAGGATGGGGAGCCAGTCACTTTGTATCAGATGGCTGACCGGCTGCTCCCTGGTCAGTGGAACTGATTGAGATTGGACTGGAAATGACTTTTAGGGCAGTCATTTGAGAGACCAGATCCATGGCATGTTCCTGGATTGTGGGGCAGTGTGAGCCCTGCTTTGTCTCCCCACGGGCAGCCGTGTCTCTGAGATACGAAGCTGATGCAATCCCAGAAGGTTTGGATGCTCACTTGCATCTGTGTCCTTCTGTGGCTGGTGGTCAGTGAGGGGCAGCTCCCCAGAGCCTCCCGCTGTAACGGACGGCTACCCCGTCTGGAGTTGAGCCATCTGAGGAAGGATGTTGGTCTATGAAGAAGTGAGGGAGTTTGCAACCCCAGGTCCTGATTCTTACCCCAGACCGGCCCCCCAGGGCTTGCCTTGTGTGGATCAGGTCTCCCTCCTTTCGTTTCTAACCAAGCAGCCTCCCCGTGGTTGTTCTCAATCTTTCTGCCCAACAGAATCACCGGGGAATTTGTGACCCTCACCTGGACCTGTGAGCTGGAGTTGCTGCTGGGGGCCAGTCTCCCGTGGCTTTGGATGCTCTGCAGGTGATTTTAGGGAGCAGCTCAGTTCAGAACCCCTTGCCCCGCCCCGAGCTTCCAGCCTCAGCTTTTCTCCCTCCTCGTCCTTGTTCAGTGCCTGTGCGCCTGCCCCCATCGCTCCCACCCCACCTTCTGTGGCTCTGGGGCGGCCGCCCTTTCCTGCCCTCCATGCCCCATGCCCTAGAGAAGCTCAGGGAAGAGGTGGTGTCTCTACCTTCGCCAAATCCATGAGGATCTATCCATCTTGCTAGTCCGTTGCTGGTAGGGAACTGTCTCCTAAGGTACAAATTCCTCTTTTTTGTGTTCCAAACTAAAAATGCCTTAGGTTTTTTTCTTTAAAATGCGTATCATACTCGATGGCATGAATCATTTCAAAAGGTGGGGTGGAAACGTTTCCCATGTGGCTGAGTGCGTAATGGCAGTGTAGGTAGCGGAGGGCTCCTCCTTCTGCCACGTGGACTCTGATGCTAACTACAACCAGAAACACGGGCTGACAGGCAGGCGTGACAGGCAGGCGTGACAGGCAGGCGTGCTGTCAGAGGAGCTGTTTGGTTTCTGAGTTTGCTTCCTGTCAACTCTGAGTCTACTGCAGCAGATCGGTTTTCACCGGGAGCTGGTCTGCCGTAGAGGGTGGCAAAAAAAAGGACATGTCTTCTGCCAATAAAGTTCCGGAAGTGCACGCACCCGGCTGGGCTGAGAGGACAGGAGCTCCTAGCCTGGTGGCAGCCCACTGGTGGCTGGGGTGGTGGGTCCCCCTCCCAGGGGTGTGCAGGGGCCTCCCTGGCAGGGCCTTGGGTGAAACCATGTTTCGCTGCAGTGCCGCTGCCCAGTGTTGCCCTGCTTCTGCCTCATGTGCCCTGTCAGAAAAGCCCAAGGGTCTGAGAGGAGCCGGCTGCACCAGCTGCATGTCTGTACCCGGGATTGTAGGAGGGTCTATGGGACGCTTCGATTCTGCTGCTGCTGTCTTAATATCTAGTCTTGTTCCCAGCCAGTGTCCCGCTGCCACAGGTGTCCACGCTCACTGGGGGCCCTGGCTGGCCTCTCCGAGTGGCTCTTCAGCCGTGTTTCTAGCCCTGGACTGTTTTTACCTGCAGTTGTTCTTACAGCTGGATGATGACAGAGCCCGTTGATTCCAGGGGCTGTTGACAGTAACAGGCATAAGAACCATTATTTCCTGTAGCACTTTGAAGGGCTAGGAAAGCAGCCGAGGACACTGAGGATGTCTTGAGTTTGCATCCTGATGGCGCAGGGGCCAGGTCCTGGAGAAGAGTCCCGCAGGGCCCGGGGTCAACTGCAGAACTGGTCCCTGCCAGGACGAGACCCTCCTCTGCCCATCCTGGCCCCCGGGACCCCTGCATTCTAGGAAGTCCAGACCTTTCTGTCCAGGTCCTGACCAGTTCTGCAGTGAGCAAATAGATCAGCTTTGGGACGGTTGATACACTTCATTTTCTTATGCACAGATGGTTCTCTGTTTAATTAGTATTCTTCAACAATTCCAATAAAGGATCCAGTGTTCTCCTTGAAGTCCTCAAGTGGTTTTGGTGGGTATAGCCCTGGGTACCGAGTGGATTTTTGGAGGAAATTCTTTTTTTTTTTTTCTCTTGGTTCTATGTGTAATTATACAAATTGTGTTTTCAAAATAATTGTGTCCTTACATTATTGTTTATAAATTATTATATAAACATGCAGCCGTGTTTGCAGATTATGTAGATTGAGTGTGATTTTTATGCAGCCGTACCTACGCTAGCCGCAGTGATGTCTGACGTTTGTGTCCTTCCCAGTTCTATTGGTGGACCTCAGTATCCTTTGTGAATGTTGTAAATGCCGTTGGATTTTTATACCTTTAAACTCGTTTATCCTGTCTGATGGGAGACAAACTTTTTCAGGAAAATGCTGCGTGACACGCTGAGGTGGGGATTCTCACCACCTCGTGCGAGGTTTTTGGAGGCGTTTAACTGGTCTTTCAGAGACTCACAAAATTCCTATTATTCCTGCTGATTTTAGGAGCACTTTTTACCTTCTGTGTGTGTCTCTATCAAATATATGTGATGCCAAGATCGCTCACTCTGTGGGTAACGTTTTGATCTCTTTGGGGTAAGTTTTATTTAAAATAATTTCTCAGTTTTTATGTTGAACCGTTAGTCCCTTTCTGGATTAGAATTTCAAAATTAGGGCATCTGCAGGCTAGAACTGGTTTTACATGCTGTTCAAATCAACTTTACTCTGAGTCCATGGAAATGTTTTCACCTGTTTGCTTTTAAGCATTTTGTTGATTCGCCGTGTAGCTGTCGCTCTGAAGTCGGGCTGGACTGGGTTGTTTCCTGTGCTCTTCCCCGGGGCGCTGAGTTATGTTTTCCTGGGTTCTTTCCTACCTGACCTTCGTGTTGTACTTGTCACACGTGAGCAGACAGACGAAAGTGGATTTGTTCTGGGCTGTGTATTCTGTCTTCTCTGCCTAGCTACTTTCTCAAGCAAATACCCCATATTTTCATTGCTAGAACCTCAAGATGGTTCTTTATACCTGGCATTGTACGTCTTCTGCCTGGGTGTCCTTCAGGATTGCACTCACTCTATGTGATTACAATTCCATTTGAAATTTAAAATTATTTTGTCAGTTTCGAAAGACTTGCTGGGGTTTATGATTTTGTTTTGAATTCACAACAGATTAATTCAGAGACTGATTTGTAGGTGAACTCATAGAGAACTCCGACCGCTCCAGAGCAGGAATCTGTCCAGTTTGTGAACACGATCCATAACTTATTCAGGTCTCATTGTTTCCCTCCCAGTAACAGTCTCAGATTTTAAGTGTGGAGACCTGCCCAGTTTTCATCAGCCGGTTTCTGGATGCTGGTGGTTAATTCTCCGCGAAGTGTATCCTTTCCTTTCCAGGGTTGTTATTTGTTGCTGATACATTGATGCTCCTTTTGCGGTATTTTCCTGATAACCCATTAGCTGGTAGTGATGCTATGCTGTAGACAGAAGGTTGGAATGTTCGCGGGACAGATGTGATGTAGGTGCTTTGATTCTCCTGCTCAGGGATCCCACCTGTGAAACAGCTTCATTCTACTCCTTTCCTTTGTGCATCACGTGTGTTTGAAGCATGTGCCGTATGCCTGCTCGAACTGGCCAGGAGCAGCAGCAGGAGCAATCGTGCATCTTTTTCTTAGCCTCTGTCTCCAGGGGAAGCTTCCAATAATCCCTCATGGTGAGTGACAAACGCTGTCTTTTTAGATGTTTTCCCGAAGGTGAAGGACGGTGCCTTTTACCAGAAGGTTCCATTGTGGATGAGTATTTAACATTATCGAACACCGTCTTTGGAATTTATCAGTGATCTTGGGAGTCTCTTCTTTTTCTGCTCATGTGGCTGATTGCCAGTCTCGAAGGGTCCCTGGTACACGGGTGCTTCTGTGTGGTCCCATCCCACAGTGTCCCAGGGCTGGGCTGTCCCATCACAGCATCTGGCTGACTGATGGAGTTTGGTTACTCTGAGTCACAGCTTCATCCTGGGAGCAAGGTCTTTCTTGGGTCATCCTGTCTGGGGGACAGCACTTCTGATACAGTCGGTTTCCATGTAATGATGAGAATACTGATAACACGTTTTGCTGATTTTCAACATTTCTTGCCATTCAAAGAGCTTTGATAAACATGGAAACAAAAACCTTTCTAAAGGTAGAAAAGTGGATTTGAACAAGGTACTAATATTTTCAAGCTTTTAAAGAAAATCCTAATTTTCTTTTAAAAATATTTTTATGAAATCCCGTAAGAACTGCTTGGAAACAGTAACTCAGAATTCATACTTACCATGTGTTAAATTCATGAAGCCATGGCCATACGGACTTTGCTGTGCTGTCCCCACGTGGTCTGTCCCGGTGCATTCTCGGGGGTTGTGGGTGAGCGAGCTGTGGTCCTGCCACAGCCCCCGCAGTCCCCACACTCATAATAACCTCTGCCTGTGTTTCTGCTTTGTCCCACAGGCCAGAACCGGCATTGCCTCCCTGTACCATGAGGGGTCTGGAAGCGCATACGACATCTGCCTGAAGCTGACACCAGAGGTCCTCATGGTGCAGAAACAGGACGTGGTCTGTGTCGGGGGGAGCAGTCATGGTGCCCACGTAAGTGCCCCGGGCACTGTGCTCTGCATGGGCTTGCCAGGGAGGCTCCTCGGGAAGGTCACTGACGGCCTCAGGACTGTTTGCCCCCCCCCGCTATTTAAACGTCCCCAGCCACAAAACAAGGTCAGGTTGAGGTGTATCGCTCTGTGTCCCTGCCTTTTGTGGTTTCCTCATTGATGTGTTTCCCTGGAGAAGATGTCCCCACACACTGCAGCGAGACACGGGACACACTCTTGCTGGAGATGGAGACAACGGAGCGTGGGAGGTGATGCATGGCTGAGGGTTTCCATCTGGAATGATGAGCAGTGGCACACAGAGCAGGCACTGGCCTGCACCACATATCCTCTTGCCCCGGTGTCCAGGCACAAACAGGCGTTTCCACGCTAAAGCTCCGTTTTTCTTTTGGTTTCAGTCACTTACAGTGAACTTCTCTGGAAGGTGAGACACATTTTGGGTAGAACTGTGCGGACATCCGGTCCTCCGCCTGCGTTCGCTGTCTTGGCAGCCGGTTCTGGAGGACACAACTGGCTGTTGAACAGAACCTGCTGAAAAGTAACCAAAGTGTCCGTTAATGACCGGTGTTCTTGTCACAAAAGAGAGAAGTCAAAATTAAATTTAATGATTTTTAAAATCTACTGGGGCAGGGGGTGCCTGGGTGGCTCAGTGGGTTAAAGCCTCTGCCTTCGGCTCAGGTCATGATCCCAGGGTCCTGGGATCGAGCCCCGCATTGGTCTCTCTGCTCAGGGGGACCTGCTTCCTCCTCTCTCTCTGCCTGCCTCTCCACCTACTTGTGATCTCTGCCTGTCAAATAAATAAATAAAATCTTTAAAAAAAAATCTACTGGGGCAGCACCAGAGTTTCAGATCTGCGGACCTGGGGACGCTCGCGGCAGAGCACGGGCGCAGGGGAAAAGCGAGCAGAATGTCGGTGGCCAAGAAGGACGGCCAACCTGGCGGCTTGGGGGAGGGGATGTTGGCCCACCCACATGACCTGGTGTTTCCTGAGAAGTTAGGGAGGTGGGACAGGGGAGAAGAGGACCCGGCAGACGGGAAAACAGGGAACGTCTTGAAGTAAGACAGGAGCCACACATGGAGCCAGGATCCCCAGGTGCCGCTCAAACAACATGTCAGACACGACAGTCTCCATCTGAAGACTCCCACAAGAGCACGGATGGGAGACCCCGGGGTGGTGGGTGCTGAGCAGGGACCGGGGGAGGGGGCCCTGGAATGAGCGGCCGCCAGTTGAGGCCGAACAGCTCATTTCGCCTGGTTGATGAAAGGTGCCTGGCCTTGGCCACAGGAGCCGGGCAGATTCTGGGAGGAGAGGGAGGCCCCGCATTTCCTTCACCTCTTCACTATCGGGTTCTCATGGGGGATGCGAGTGTTTGCGCTCCCGTCTCTCTCTGGCTACGGTGGGCGGCTGTGGTGCTGTCGTCCTCGGGGGCAGGTTTCATCTGCCTAGGAATGGAGGTCCACGTTCTGACTGGGATCTAGACCAGGTCCAGGATATTTGGACTCCACGTTCTGGGATCTTGATGGGGCTTTTCAGCCCCACCCCCCAACCCATGCATGCCCCCCCCCACCCATGCATGCCCCACATGCTGATGGTCCAGGGAGCTATGGGCTGGCTCCGCCGCTATAGACCTTCGCAGCCCAGACCACGCTGATGTTCCCCTTCCTGCACTCGTGTTTACACAGACCGGTAGTCGCATTCTGGAATATTTATCTCCTGGGTCTTGCCTGTCACTGATCTTGGTAGAAGAAAAAAGAGTTGATCGGTTTTGAGCAGAAACTGCTTCCTAGACACTGTGCAGCCCTGTGAGAGCTGTTCTGACTGCCAGCTCAGCCCAGTTGCCTTCCAGAAAAATTGTCAGTTCCCCCCTTTCCTGCTGGAAAAAATGCTTAAAGTTTTCAAAAAGTTTGAAAGTGTTTTTAGAAAAGGGATAAGGCACCCGCAGGCTCATGCAGAAGAACGCCAAGAGACGGAGCCATCGCCGGCCGCCCCAGCCACCCCTTGGGGATCCCAGCAGATCACTCGGTGTCTCACAGTGACTGAACCTGTTACAGTCGTCTTCAGAAATTGGGTTTATCTCTTACGTGGCAAGTACTGGGCGACTGTCAGCAGGCTGATATTTCAGTTTGGAATGAAGATTGGAAGTTGTATTAACGGAGAATTATAACGGAGAATTATAACGGAGTTGTATAGGACGGAGAAGTAGTCATCACGGCGCCTGCCAGGTCTGGCCGTGCTGATGGTTTCTGTGCTCGGCTCCATCCCCGCATCTTTGTGTTATTCCCGTTTAACCTGCCTGCGCCCATGTCCTCTCTGTGGTTCCCATTTGCTTCCTCTTCTTGCCTCCATAGATCAGAAGTCGATTAATGTCAAAACAGAGTTTGGGATTAAATGATAAAACAGAATGATTTCTGTTTGTGAAAACCAGAGCTAGGATGGGTTGGAAACGAGTTTGTTGAATACCATGGATTGTGAACTGTTCTCCCCAAGTCTCATTATACATTTGATTGACATCATCATTTGCTCCCCCGGTGAGTGAGGGCAGCCTCCGGGCCCCGAAGGGTAGTGTGTGATGGGGCCAGAATGGGGTCTGCGGAGTGGTGGAAAACTTGTACAATAAGTTTTACAATAAGAAGCGGGGCGGCCTTAGAGCCGGGATTTGGGTGGCCTTAGAGCCGGGATTAACTTGTACAAGTCCGCAATAAGAAGCGGGGCGGCCTTAGAGCCAGGATTTAGCGAGTCTGCAATAAGAAGCGGGGCAGCCTTAGAGCCGGGATTTAGCGGTGAGTATACACGGAACAGCCATTAGGTTGGGATTCTAATTATGGGATCTGGACTGTCAAAGTCGAGGTTAGAGGGTTTCCTAAAGGACCTTCTAAAGGCCAATGGCACGCCGTTAAAAACGAAAACTGCTAGGATAAAAATGGTCAAGCAGCAGCTGAAAGACATTCAGCCCATATGGATTTTTCCCCCAAGCCCTTAGTTCTTTGGAAGGATATCCTTACGGGACAATGGAAAGGCCCAGATCCTGTATTAATCTGGAGCAGAGGTTCCGTTTGTGTTTTCCCACAGGACGTGTGTGCAACCAGCTTCCCTCCCAGAGCTATTTCCAACATTCAGCAATATGTTCCAGTTCACCAAACAATGGGCTGGCACAATTGATCTTCTTGTCCTCCTTCTTATTGGCATTCTGCTTCTATTCAGAAACATTCGCCAATGGAGAACATGGCAGCGAGAGCAGAGCCGAGCTATAGTACAACCCTTATGTCAATAGAGGCTGGGACATCGCCCCAGATATGGCTAAGCATGCTAGATCGGTAGTCAAAGACGGGTAAGATCAGTAAAGAAACATACCAACCTAAGACAGGACAGAGATCATCGATATCTTGTGTCTGATGACGGGTAAGGATGTTTTCTGCTACTGACGACCTAAGACAGGCACGATCTCTGCCATAAAACAAAAAAGGGGGAGATGTTGGGGACTGCCTCCAGCCTGGAAAGTCCCCGCCATTACAAGATGGCACTTGGCTCACTCAGCAAAATACACTGCAAGTAAACAACGAACATTCTGGTGAAGCCCGCCTAAAGGAGGACATAGTCATTGGCTGTTTCAAATTTAATCAGCATAGTAACAGGACTCTCATTGGCTCTCCCCATTGCTTGGCCCCTTATTGGTCCCCCTGCTGCTTATAAGCTAAGGAAGTTGACGAAATAAACGAGAAATGAAGCATTAACACCGAACCAGGCTTCTTGTTGTCCTTGCGGGTCGAGGGCGACAGTAGGGTATAGACTGTGACCCAGACGTGCAGGCATGTGTGCCCACGCAGATGGAGGGGTCCCACCCTAACTCCTGGGGGTCCACAAGCCTTGGTCGTCTCCTACTCTGAGATGGGTTAGCTTGGATCCGATGGGTTTGTGGAGACACTTTGGGGTGGGTGAGCATGGGGCTGGATTTGGAAATTCGAGGCCCAACCTGACTCCTCCTGCCTCTGTGACAAATTGCAGTCCCCTCTTCATCTCCAGTGAGCTGGCTGTATGAGGGAGAGGGTGCCAGGGTCCAGTCCTGGACCTCATGGCTGGAGCAGACAGAATGAGCATCTCAATGTTCCTTCCTTCGTGTAGACGAACCGGTGAACGTCATGTTTTGCAGCCAACAAAACAGTGTGACGCAGACAGTAAGTGGACTTCAGTGCTGAAGAGAAATGTTGAAGCCTCACACGTGCTGGGGGACCCAGGCTCCGAAGGATGGGGGGCCGGGAGTCTTGGGTGGACAGAGCCTTCATTTCCAGCAGCCCATGGCAGAGAAGGTGACTGAGGCAGAGAAGGGGACGGGCGGCTGTCATTGCTCCTGCTTCTGCAGGCCACCGCAAGTGAAAAATCGAGGGAAGCAGGTTTGCAACGAGGATCCCGCTGATTGGGCTGCAGCCCTCACCGGCCTTCCAGGTGGACGCACTCAGTCCCCCATGCAGACAGAGAGCTGAGTCTTGGGGAGTCTAGGCAGTGAGTGCAGGTGCTGTTCTAGAGATTAGCTCAGTGCAGCACTCAGGGCCACATGCTGATGGGCTGCTTTTGGTTGGACCCCAGGACTGTCACTCTGTGGGGCCTGTATTCTGACGGCTGCAGACACCTCTGGTTTCTCCTGCCTGATGTGAAGTGCCTGGAGAAACCTGTGTGGCCGCAGCATGAGGTCATCACACACAGAGATAGGGGACCAGGTACATCGTGGGGCCTGGGGTACAGAGCTGAGGTCGGCAGCGATGTGCTCCTGGGCTTCCTCTGTGAGCACCAAGGCCGGTATATCTGTGACTGAGGAGCCATCCCAAACACTGTGGGTGGATGCCACTCCCCCGCCACCACCTCCCACCGGCCTCACAGTGTCAGGAGGACACATAAGCCAGGCTGCCCAGGGTGCGGGCTGCTCAGCGCCCAGAGCGCGTGAGCCCCAGTGCCGATGGGAGCCTGGGCCATTGGTGGAGCTGCCAAGGACAGGGCGCCCTCTGGGCGAGGCTTGTTTTTGGGAGTTAGACCCAGGCCACTGAGGAGGGCGAGTCTCTCTCTGACAGTTCTGGTTTGCGGCGCCCTGAGTGGGTCTCTCCTGAGACATCAGTGTAGACCAGAGAACAGCAGAGGTGTCCAGTGACTGGTTATTTTTAACTGATCCGAAAAACTTCACATTCTCATTCTTGTTTGACTTTAATAGAAAAACTTTCTGCCGTTGTCCCTCTTCTTTCTCACAAAACTGAAGGCAAGAATATTTGTTGTAGAAGCAGGTGGTTGAGCAGAGGTCAGTCTCACGGGCTGTCATTTCGCTCTGCGGGGGGCTGTGACAGGAGGGGGTCTGTGTGTGGGCTGTACAGGGATGCAGGCCATGTGCAAGGACAGGAGCCTTGCAGCGTCTTCAGGGGGGCCTGGCCACACCTGAGCCGCCACCCGAGGCTTTCGTTGCTCAGTGTCCTGGGGTGAGAGCAAGATGGAGACCCTGAGACGTTCTGGGGATGGAGGACTTCCCGCGCGAGTGCTGCTCAGCCTGATCACACCATGAGAATTTGGCACGGGAAGTTTTGACAGCACAGCCCAGTTTGAAGGCTGATCCCCTCAGCCAGGACAGGGCCTGGTCCCACACCTGCCCCCAAGGCCAGCATTGTCCTGTCCACTGCCCCCAGCTCAGAGCTGGACAGGGTTCAGGAATACAGAAGGGCAGAGACAATGGAGACAGACCCGGAGACCGACACGGAGGAACCCGGGTCACACAGCTGGGCCACGCAGGCTTTCTGGGCATCGTTGCCATGGAAATGAGAACACCGTTAATCACCTAAACTCAGCACCGTTGCATTTAGTCACATGAAGGCTGTACCGTATTTTCAAAGAAGTTTAATATTTGTCAGTGACAAGCAGTGTTGATGACTGGCATGAAGTGCGCTCAGGGGACAGAGAGAATTGCCGTGTTAAGGGGATAGCTTAAGGGGATAGTATCTGGTTTCTGGGATTTAACCAAAGCCTGAAAAGTTGAAACAAATTCATGGGAGGGCAGGAAGCCGAGTTGCTTTACATTTTGGGCAGATGTGCTGGTTTCTGGGAAGCCGCCTGTCCCCGCCTCTGGGGACTGGAGGGCAGAGGAGTCCCCTCTGGGGACTGAAGGGCCCCACGGTGCTGGGAGCCTCTGGCATGCCCAGGGCACGTTCCATCCGTGTCCCCCAACCCAGCTCCCTATCTACAGCCGCCAGGGTCCACTCATTCCCCAGCAAGAGCGGAAACAGTCAGCAGCTTCTGAGAGTCCTGCTTTGTTTTCTGTCCTCACTCAGCAACCACCAGGACTCAGACGTCACATGTCAGGCGTGGAAACACATCATTAGGAAGAGGTGACATGCGAGTTTCATGTTAGGCCACCCTTGCGTGTCTGGGAAGTTTCTTAATGGGCTTGCACTGGCCACTCAGCTTGGTGGCGGGAGCCTGCTGCTTCTCTGCCCACGCTTGTCCACACGCTCATGGGCTCGTGCACATGCATGTGCACCCACGTGGTCTCCACACACCCACACACGCCAAGTGCACTCACATCTGCTCAGCTCACATGCCGTGACATATGTGCGTGCACGCACACATTCAAACACAGTCACCCACACATGTGCTTGCATGCGCACATTCACACACACACACACACACGTGTGCAGCACACTCACGCCCACACGTGCATGTGCCCACACACAAACCATAATGGTCACTGCGGACACAGCTCAGACAGGAGTCCTGACAGAGCTTGACGTCCCAGATGTTTCCTAACCCCGTGCCCTCTTGCCACCCCGCAGCCGACCAGACGGGGTCGCTGTTTGTCAGAGACACTGTGCTGCAGGTCAGTGCTGCGACTCCTGCCCTCAGCCACGCTTGTCCAGACTAGTGGTGACCGACGGTCGTCCTCCAACGTCTCAATTGCTGTCTCTCCAGGTGAACGGCACCAAGGTAGAGAATGCAACCCACCAGGAGGTGGTAAGTTTGCCACGTTCGGTGACTCGGCCCTGGTCAGCTCCTCTGTTGTGGCTGCCTTTCTCTCCAAATCCTGTCTCACGCAGTGTAGATACGGTTTTAGGACTGGGGAGGACGCCGGAAGACTTGGTGGGCGTGTTGTGTTGTGGGATGACCGGGGGAGGCCCGGTGCAGGGCGGTGCACCATGGCTTCCACAGGCTGTGCCAGCAGATGGCTCTGTTCCCATCCCCGTTGGGAGGACTGAGCTGCAGGGAGCAGGGACGCTGCCCGAGCATTGGGGTCGCTGGCCATGCTGAGAAGCGTCGGGCGTCCCCCGGGCTTGCTCTCCCACGCTTGTGTGTAACTGGGCAGACAGCTTGCGGGATGGCTCGTGATGCGCCCGCCAGGGATGAAGGTGTGCCCACACGCATTACCCGGCCTTCCTTCTGTGGAGGAGGACATGACCCAGGTCAGTCAGATGTGGGGAACAAGGAAGGATGAGCCAACACCCGCGTGAAGCCGTCCACTTGGAGCAGCCGACCCTGGGATGGAACCCACGAGGTGGAGCAGGTCGTAGCTGCTGCCAAGGGGAGGGGCGACAGGACAGCCTCACCGTGCAGCGCTGGGATGGTGCCTTGGGGCGGGGCGAAGCTGGGAGGGATGCCTGGTCCTGGAGGCGATGTGTAGATGCCCCTCACAGGCAGCTCATTCGGAGGGTAATGGAACCGAGCCTACATCCCGTCTGTTAACGTCCCCCAGCGGGTCAGCAGGTGTGTCCCTCGGGGTTGGTTTTTCCGGGAAAACGACCGGTAACTCCAGGTAGGGCAGACAGCTGTGCTGCTGGACCATCCCTGCGATGGGGCCCACTGAGCTTCCAGGACACCCGCTGACGGTCCACTGTGTTCACCCACAAAGGACCCGTGTGCACACCCACCTCTTCTTGGGGGCCCACACGCAGCCCCCAATCTGCACTGGGTGTGGGGAAGGTGCTTGCAGTGGGGACAAACAAGCATGGGGTCTCGAGGGATGCACAGTCCGGGGCGTATGTGCACATGCGTGGAGTATCCCCAGCTATGCTCTTCCCGAGCCGCATGTCTGTGCGTCTCTGGGGGGGGTTGCTTCCTCAGGGGAAGGAAGGCTTCAGGGGCCCCTGAGCACCCGGCCCAGCCCAGGAAAGCAGACAGGTCGACCCAGAAGTCATGCTAGAGTGAATTATGGGCAGACCTTGTAAACAGAGCGAACTCCAACGTTCGGTACAAATACGCCTTCAAGTCAGATTATCAAGTAATTCGTCCAGATTCCAAGGGGGCTGAAAAGGGGCCGTTCAGCCTATTATTGGGGCAGATTCCATTTTTCAGATTCATGAAGTTCATAAACATGTTAAATAAGTGAATCCCTCATAAACACATGGTCTCACACCCTCATTTTTCAGAGTAAATTCTAGCTTCAGTTAATTCTTTTTTATTTCAGCATAACAGTATTCATTGTTTTTGCACCACACCCAGTGCTCCATGCAATCCGTGCCCTGTCCAATACTCGCCACCTTGTTCCCCCAATTTCCCACCCCCCACCCCTTCAAAACCCTCAGATTGTTTTTCAGAGTCCATAGTCTCTCATGGTTCACCTCCCCTTCCAATTTCCCTCAACTTCCTTCTCCTCTCTAACTCCCCATGTCCTCCATGATATTTGTTATGCTCCACAAATAAGTGAAACCATATGATAATTGACTCTCTCTGCCTGACTTATTTCACTCAGCATAACCTCTTCCAGTCCCGTCCAGATTGCTAGAAAAATTGGGTGTTCATCCTTGCTGATGGAGGCATAATACTCCATAGTGTATATGGACTGCATCTTCCTTATCCATTCGTTCATTGAAGGGCATCTTGGTTCTTTCCACAATTTGGCGACTGTGGCCATTGCTGCTATAAACATTGGGGTACAGATGGCCCTTCTTTTCACGACATCTGTATCTTTGAGGTAAATACCCATAGAGCAATTGCAGTGTCATAGGGGAGCTCTATTTTTTATTTCTTGAGGAATCTCCACACAGTTTTCCAAAGTGGCTGCACCAACTTACATTCCCACCAACAGAAATGTCTATACTGCCTAGAGCAATCTATACTTTTAATACCATTCTGATAAAAATTCCACCGGTATTCTTCAAAGAGCTGGAGCAAATAATCCTAAAATTTGTATGGAATCAGAAGAGACCCTGGATCATTAAGGAAATGTTGAAAAACAAAAATAAAATGGGGGGCATCACGTTACCTGATTTCAAGCTTTACTATAAAGTTGTGACCACCAAGACAGCATGGTACTGGCATAAAAACAGACACATAGACCAGTGCAACAGAGTAGAGAGCCCAGATATGGACCCTCAGCTCTATGGTCAAATAATCTTCGACAAAACAAGAAAAAATATAGAGTGGAAAAAAGACAGTCTCTTCAATAAATGATGCTGGGAATATTGGACAGCTATACGTAGAAGAATGAAACTCGACCATTCTCTTACACTGTACACAAAGATAAACTCAAAATGGATAAAAGACCTCGACGTGAGACAGGAATCTATCAGAATCCTAGAGGAGAACATAGCAGTAAGCTCTTCGATATCAGCCACAGCAACTTCTTTCAAGATATGTCTCCAAAGGCAAAGGAAACAAAAGCAAAGATGAACTTTCGGGACTTCATCAAAATCAAAAGCTTCTGCACAGCAAAGAAACAGTCAAGTAAACAAAGAGACAACCCACGGAATGGGAGAAGATATTTGCAAATGACAGTACAGACCAAAGGTTGATATCCAGGATCTATAAAGAACTCCTCAAACTCAACACACACAAAGCAGACAATCATATGAAAAAATGGGCAGAAGATATGAACAGATACTTTTCCAATGAAGACATACAAATGGCTGAAAAAATGTTCATCATCACTAGCGCTCAGGGAGATTCAAATTAAAACCACATTGAGATATCAGCTTACACCAGTTAGAATGGCCAAAATTAGCAAGACATGAAACAACATGTGTTGGATGAGATGTGGAGAAAGGGGAACCTTCTTCCACTGTTGGTGGGAATGCAAGTTGGTGCAGCCTCTTTGGAGAACAGTGTGGAGATTCCTCAAGAAATTAAAAATAGAACTTCCCTATGACCCTGCAATTGCACTCCTGGGTATTTACCCCAAAGATACAGATGTAGTGAAAAGAAGGGCCATTTGTACCCCAACATTTATAGCAGCAGCGGCCATGGTCGCCAGACTGTGGAAAGAACCAAGATGACCTTCAACGGATGAATGGATAAGGAAGATGTGGTCATATACACTATGGAGTATTATGCCTCCATCAGAAAGGATGAATACCCAACTGTTGTAGCAACATGGATGGGACTGGAAGTGATTATGCTGAGTGAAATCAGTCAAGCAGAGAGAGTCAGTTATCATATGGTTTCACTTATTTGTGGAACAAAACAAATAGCATGGAGGACATGGTGAGTTAGAGAGGAGAAGGGAGTTGGGGGAAATTGGAAGGGGGAGGTGAACCATGAGAGACTATGGACTCTGAAAAACAATCTGAGGGGTTTGAAGTGGCGTGGGGTGGGAGGTTGGAGTTCCAGGTGGTGGGTATTATAGAGGGCACGGATTGCATGGAGCACTGGGTGTGGTGCAAAAATAATGAATACTGTTATGCTGAAAATAAATAAAAAAATAAATTAAAAGCAAACAAAAAAACTCATTGAGATTCCACCTTATACCAGTTAGAATGGCCAAAATTAGCAAGACAGGAAACAACATGTGTTGGAGAGGATGTGGAGAAAGGGGAAGCCTCTTACACTGTTGGCTTCAGTTAATTCTAAAAGGAATCGTGTCAACTCTGCTCGGACGCAAAGGAGCCACAAGATGAGGCTTCCTCACACATACACTGCCCCAAGCTTCGGAACATGGGGGGGACAGAATGTGCTTATTTCCACGGCAGGCGTACATGGGAATGAACCTGCAGCTTCCCTCTGGGTTACACACTCTGGGCTTCTCTCCACATCGGTAACTGCTGTTCGAGCAGTCGCCATGGGGAGCAGACCGTCTGTGGGTAAGTCTGTGTCGCACAAGTTCTGAGACACATCCCCCGAGAGAGCAGGACATCACTGGGGCTGACAGTCGCATGGTGTGGGCAGGAGGAGCCCGCATCCAGCGGTCCTGCGCCAGGGAGGAGCTGGGCCAGCATGGGTCTGCCTGGGAGCTCAAGACGGGCAAGGCCGAGCAGGTCTGTGCCCACAGGATCTCGGTATGGCCGCGTGATGGATGTCGTGTTCCTGCATTGTGGTCAGAAGCATCACAAAGATCTTGCAGATGTGAGAGCATCTTGGCTGAGTCTTTGCCAGTCCAGCAGAGCAGACCAAGCTCTTAGGAACGACAGACACATTGGTGAGAGCTGCCCTGATTAGTAAGCATTTGGGAGCTTACCTCCTGGTGCCTCCTAGTTGAGTCAAATCCATCCTTTCCGACCTGTTTCTGAATCCATCCGGCCTCAGGGCAGAAGTAAGGTCAGTCACGTGCATTAGTCGCAGAATGGAGATGGCGCGGAGCTCAGAGCAGCTGCATTTCCCAGGCGGTGCCCACCCGGGAGCATGGCCGCTCGCTCTGTCTGTTGGAATGGGACTCGCTCTGCCCTGGCCAGTCGCTCGACAGATGTTCATGGAACTCCTCTGACACTCGGCAGTGGGGCACCGAGGTGGGCGTAAGCCAGGCTTCGGCCTCAAGGGTGAGTGTGGTCCGGGGCGGGGGTGGTGCGCTGGTTCACGCTGGAGGCCGGCTGCCCAGTCCTGCCTCTGCTCTCCATCCACTAGGCTCTTGGAGAGACACTTGCCCCATCCCAGCAGACTTGCCCTGTGCCACCTCCCTCTGTCTTCTCTGCGGGGATCAGGTGTTAACGTTCCCCGTGTCTCTATTCAGGTGTGCATGTGCCCGGAAGCTCCACCACCGTGAATGGAAGGTGCTTCCAGCAGACGTTGCATCCGTAATCAGGAGCCAGGTCAGAAAGGAGCAAAAACACACGGATTAGGTGGGTGGGTTGTAAGTGGAGGACTAGATGACCGACGGATGGACAGATAGGTGCAGATGATTGACGTACTTTCTCACTCAGAGCCTGGGAAATTGTTGGGGGAGGGGTTCTCGGCCCCAGAGCCCATGACTGTCAGCACCCCACGGAGATTTCTGCAGATAACCTTCAGTTCAGGTCAGTTTCTCCGTCTCTAGCTGGTAGTGTTTGATGGCACAGGAGCAGGAAACAACTTGTAATAATGTCGCAGGCATGGGAGATGGGTCCTGGGGCGGCCGTGGAAGCCGAGACTCCTGCTCACGTGCTCACCTCTTCCAGCGAGACTGGTCCAGCCCCGTCTTGCACAGACCAGTCCCCTAGGTAACATTGCTGCCCACGCCCAACTTTGTGGCTTCATGGGGCAGGGGACATCCAACCCATGGTGACCACTTCCCTTGTGTTGTGGCTCATGGACCCACCAGAGTGCGGCCGCCCCTCGTTGTCCTAGGAGCGTCTCTCCAAAAAAGAATGTTTCCAGACAGATATGGTTTTATCGACATGGCTTCATGACAGACCCCAAGCATGTGCATGTGACCGTTCTGCTGCTTCCTTGGATGCCACCAGCAGCCCATCTACATGGACACTCCAGCAACTCGGGTCTCGAGTCCTGCTGCCCATGTGGCAGAGCCCAGTGTGACCAGAGCACGGAGACGCTGCCGGGCTTGTCACAGCCGAGTGCCTGGTGGACTGTCGGGTGAGTGGGAAGAGCAGCGTGCCTGGACGTGGTTCCAGTTCCTTCAGGACCCATTGAGGCCGCTGGCAGCTGTGTTGTCTTCCTAGATGCTGACATCTGACATGCAATGACTTGTCCTTCAGTCTGCAAGGGTTGGCGTGCCCCAGGCCACTGGCAAACACATGGAGGTCACGGGCTTGCATCTGGTGTGGGGCCATGGCTTGCTGCCCTGGCATGTTACCAAGTTCTCCAAGGTGTTGCCTCATTTTCCCCAGCTTGAAGAAGCCTGATGTCACCAAGGTAGCAAACCAGCAGTTGGCCCAGGAACAGACCCCACTTTGTGTAGACTGCAGGACAGACAGATGGCTAGTGTGGCCGCGCGGCAAGGGAGGAAAGGCACCGTCCTTGTAGCTGGAAAGGACAGTGTGAGTGGTCCCACCCAGGGAGGCAGGGGCAGAGTGGGCGTGCACAGCCCTGTAGCTGTTACTGGGGTCCGTGGGCTCATGTTCCCGGCCGAGGGCCGTGGTCACTGCCGACTCACCCGCTGTGCGAGGCTGAAGGGGTGCGCGAGCTGGGAATGTGGGACAGACTGCTCGTCTTTTCGGTCCTTCACGCAGCCTCGCAGCTGGTTCTGTTGTGCCGGCAGAAGCCATTCGAGGTTTTGCACAGGCCCCTCCTGACCGCAAGTTGAGAAGCCGGCGTGGAGATGCCACTGGCCAGTGGCTGCGTCTCTGCAGTCTGTTTGGAAAGAGTTGCTGCAGGCTGTGTCCAGAGCCACCGAGACACGGTGGGCTCAAGAAGAAACAAAGGCCACCATCGCCTGGCCCCTGTGAGCCCGTGCTGAAGGGACCATCATGGGCTTGGGTCCAGGAGGAGGACCCCGTTCGGGCCCAACACTGATGCCACGTGTCCTCCTGTGGGTGCCAGTGGGGAGGCGGGCGGTACAAATGTTTGGTCGGAGGACTCGAGGGCGCACAGTCCACAGGTCGGCTCAGTTCTGGAGGCTGACGGGGACTCTGTGGCTCTCTTGTGAAGGTCCAGTCTCTGTCCCATTAGAGCTCAGGAAAGCAAGTCTCAGGAAGGCATGTGGTTATGGTGTCTGTGAGTCGCTGTGGGATGGAACCCACGCTCACCAGACCACCTGCCGCGGCCCCTGAGCCATCCTGCCTGCTCTCTGTCCCCACCTCCAGAGCAGACATGAGAAGAAGGTGGTTTCCTTCTTTGCAACTGATTCATTCTCAAATTTCAATTCGTTCCGTGAGTTCTCGGGTCCTCTGTTGGTGGAAGGCTGGCATCCCGGCAGAGATGACATGGTCCGTCTGTGGTCATCCACGAGGTTTTCCCCGCATGCCGGGATTTCAGGTGTAAAAATCACCAAGAACTTGTCTGAGGATGATGCCAGGGATGAGATTCTGTGAAGAGAATTTCAGCTGATTTACCAGAACATGCCAGTTAACCCGGAAGAAACGTCCGAGTGGCACCCACCTGGCTTAAGACCCCAAATGGCTCCGACTCCAACATCCATGTGCAGACGTGCCTGTCATCATCACAGGTGGTAAGTCAAGAGGCCTCGCTAGGAAGGGCTCCCACGAATACGGGCATGTGATGTTTGCCGAGGTGGAGAAGCTAGTCCGGGCCTGACTGTGGTCCCAGGGGCTGGAGGTCGGTCTGTCTCTGTCCCGCAGCTCAGGTTGCTGGGGGAGTCGCCATTTTAAAGGGACCGTGCATTCCGCTTGCTCTCTCTCTCTCTCTGCTGTCAGACAAGTCCTCCCAGCTTCCCAGCCAAGATCGAAGCTTGAAGTGTGACCTCCTGCCAGGGACTCTGGGGGTGTTTCAGAAATGGGAAGTTTGGAGAGACCTCATGGATACCTGGTCTAGCCCCTCATTTCACATAGGAGGACTTTGAGGCCACCAGGGACCCAGTGGCCTGCTTGTGTCTGTGTGGACGAACATGGAGGAGGAGCAGGAGATGGGCAGGGTGGCCCGGGCCCCAGGAGGTCCCCCTCCCATCACAGTCGGGAGCCAGGACCAGCAGTGAGCAGGGACGCCATGTTGCATATGGTGCTTTCCCACGTCCGGCCAGCGCCATGCTAAGCAGGAGTCACATGAAGGAGACGTGTACAGGCTGATCCCTTGCGAGGTCCTCGGCACAGAGGAGGAGAGCTTGCAGCTGGACTCCAGCAGGTCAAAGATGAGGACGGCGGACCAGCTGCTCCCTGAGGCTGTGTGGATGTTCCTTACAGCACGCTGCCCTCCTGCCCGCAGAGTGGGCTTCTGGGGATGGAGGAAGGACACAGAAGCCAGGAGGGGTAGGACAGCTGGGGCAGCATGGGGAGTCCCTGTCCAGCCCACAGCTGTGGCCTCACCTGTGTCCCCAGGTTGAGCACGGCTTGGGGCACCACACCCTCCCTGCAGAGCCCAGGTGGTGACCTCGGCAGCCCTGTGAGTGCACCCCCCTTTCTTCCAGTTACTCTCCATGGACCTCAGTGAAGGGTTAGGAATGTATGTGATTAGTGATGGACCTCAGTGAAGGGTTAGAAATGTGTCCAGTCAGTGGTTAAATTGAAGTGAAAACACACTCATTCTTCTTGTCAAGTGTGTGGACGTGTGCGCGTGGACACGTGTCTGCTCGCCCATGCAGGAGAAGTGAGGTTGGGGCGGCAGGGTAAGGGCCTAGCCGTGTGGCCGGGTGGACTTTTCCTGCATTTTCCTCACCACTGACTCGGTTCTGAGTACATCACGCAGGTGCTGTCAGTGCACACGTGACTAGGGGCAAAGCAGGGTCCCTCTAAACAAATCAGCAGCAGCAGCGGGGAGACCGGGTGGTGGAAAGGGTCACGGCTCTGTGCTTGTCCCGTCCGTAGAGACCCCTTGCATGGACCCACACTCCGATGCCCATAAAAATCTGGTTTTGAGATCTGGGGACAAGCTGGCTGCGGAAATCTATCCGCAGATGTGCTGTGATGAGATTGCTGGTGCCCATCCTGCCCCAAGGGGTCAGGTCTGCCCTTGACCACTTACCTGATGTTCCTCCACTACTAAGGTGCTGATCACTGATGGAATAACGTCCCCTTGGGAAGGACTTCGTGTCACAGGTCCCTTAGTAAATGGTGACTCACACGTCACAGCCCGCACTTGTAGGTGCGGAGAACTAGTTCCGATGCTGTTTAGACTCCGCTGGTTTTCAGGAAACAGAGGCCGGCAGGACACTGGTGTTCATACTTCTGACGCTCACCAAGTAAGCGCTTGCCTGGCAGGTGGGTGGCAGGGAATGGGAATGAGCCACTTGATTCATAAAACACAGAGACGTGTTCATGCCTCTCTTGGGCCCCCGGGCTGCGCGTGTCCCTGTGACGTTGGCGTTTCGGAAAGGCCGATGGACGGATTTGCGACACCGTCTCTGATGTCATCCTGCCGAGTGTTCTGTCCAGTCTGCAGAAATGCCTTTTCTTGGGCGTGGACGTGTGACTCACCCGACTCCCCGTGTTGGCCGTGAGACTCACACATAAGGGCGCACCGGCTGGGAAGAGACCTGGCCAGAACTGGGAGGTGTATCACGGTGAGAATCGGCGGGAATCTTTCCTGCTGTCTGAGAGATGGCACTGCCTTGCTGGGCATGTTGGCACGTGCCGACATCCGTGGACTTGAAGAGCGCGGCCCACGGCTGTCGGGTGTCGGGGGAGTTGCAGGTGTACTCAGTGGTCGGGCACACTATGCGGTCACAGACTGGGGACCTAACGGGCGTCATGTATGTGAGAAACGCGCCTGCTTCGTTCTGAGGAAGAACACGACAGACCGTGCTCCGTGGTCACCGGGAAAACTTCTCATTGATGGGGCCTGAGGGACTCCCCAGCCATCGTCATATCCCGGAAAACTAGCTGTGCTCCGGGTTCCGGCCAGATGTGTGGCCCTGAGCCAGAATGGCCTGGAATCCCACCCCCGCCAGCCCTCTGCTCTTGCCGCTGCGTGTGTGGCTTTCCATGCAGGAGGCTCCTGGGATCTGCGGATCTGGGATGCCCGGGGGCTCAGTTTAACATCTGACTCTTGGTTTTGGCTGAGGTCATGGTTGTGATCTGAGAGTCATGAGCTCGAGCCCCATGTTAGGTTCAGCACAGAGTCTGCTTGAGAGTCTCTCTCCCCATCCCTCCCCCCACCCCTGCTCATGAACGTGCTTTCTATCTCTCTCTAAAATAAATGAAAAATTTTAAATGGAAACACGGAGGGCATGGTGATGGGGGAGGGCACACGTGCGGCTCTCCGGGCTGCGGAGGGGACAACAGTAGGTGTCAGGGACACCTGTGACAGCCACTAAGATGCCAGGCCCAGGGACATGGAACCGATAAGGGAGCAGGAGCCAGAGGCGACCGGAGTTGAGGGAGGGCCGTGCAGGCGAGTCCTGACTGGACGCACACCAGCCAGATGCTGGTGAATTCCATTCCCCTCTGGGCTCAGGAGCAGCGACGTCACACTTGCTTCCATGTCGGTGAGTGTGCGAGACGCAGCGAGACATGGAGATCCTGATGGAGTGGGAAGTGACCAAACCCTGGATACAGTGCGATGCCCAGCATAGCAGCGTGGGCACGTTGAAGGGGCACTCGCTCATGTCACGGAAACCCAGAGCTCATGCCCGTGATCTGCTGGGTCCCCATCACCCAGCTTACCTGTGCCTGCCAGCATCTGGAAATAGGCCATCTGTGCCGTTCTGCCGAGTCCTCCTGACGGGACTTCCTGGTGGGGGAGTGGTAAGCGCAGACGACGGCCGGGGTTGGCACCCCCATGAGTGCATGAGGGTCTGTGTAGATGGCACACGCATGTCGTGTACTCAGGGCGGCGGCTGCTCCCGGGGCCATGGGGCCTCCTTGTCTCAGTGGTCGTTGCCAGCGCGCAGTGGGTGAGGAACAGTCCAGGCGCATGGGGATCCTGTCTTTTCTCTCCGAGCCCGGTCCTTTCTGACGGTAACGTGGCTGTTCCCTGTCTCGTTACAGGTGTGTCTCTTGAGAAATGCCGTGACAAAGTGACCATCACGGTTGAGTATCTCAGGTACGCACCATCGTTTCTAAAGCTCCCATTAGGTAAGGGGCAGTGAGACCTTCAGGGGCCCGGGGTTTCCTGCTCCCCACGCTGTGTGTCCCCTCGGATGGGAGTCATGCCTGGGTGTCAACAGTGGTCACTCCACGGTGGAGGATGCAGGTAGATGCCTCAGCTGCAGGCGTCCCTGAGACCCTGCATGTGCACACACCCAAGGCCTTTCTGGAGAAGGAGCCTCAGCCGGAGGCCTGTGCCCTGATCAGCTGTAAAGTTCCTCCTTCAGGTCAGCTCACTGGTCAGTCCCCTGCACACATGCACACACAGAGAAACCAAGTTTGTGCCTGAAATATCAGTGTGACGTGAGGAATGTACCCCAAGAAGGAGAGGAGGGAGGCACGCGTGTGCGAGGATGGTGAATGGACGCGTGTGAGAGGAGGGGAGGGCATGCTTGTGAGGAGGGGGGAGGGCACACGTATGTGGGGATGGGGGAATGGATGTAATGAGTCTGTGCTGTGAAGGGGTCACCCCACCCTGGACATGACCTAAATCTCTTGCTCGCCGAGCAGTGACCGGGTCAGTGAGGCGCCGCTGGTCCGTCCGGAAGTCTCAGTCCAGGTCGTAAACCATGACCTTTGCTGACTGCGCGGCCACCGTGCATTTACAACAGTGTGTGGTTGCTTTCCTCCTGGGCAGCCGGGACGGGCGTCCGGCACCTTCGTGCTTGTTGGGGCTTCGGCTCTGACCCTCTCAGTCAGGTGTGCGGCTCGGCGGGCATGGCCGCGCCCTCCTCTCCCTCGTACAGGAGCGGCCCTGCCCTGGGCTTGCCCGTTGGCCTCATTTCCTGTCCCTTGGCTGCTGCCCCATGCCATGGAGTCCCCAGCCGCTTCTGTCCACAGGTTCAGGGGTGACTCCCCGGCAAATCCGGCGCAGGAGGGACCGCACTGGACCGAAGGGCCGTGGACCTCATTCATCTTCCTGCTCCCCCCACCCCGAGACCTTGAACAGATTGGCCCCAGAAACCATGTGTTTTCCTGTCAGAGCCCCATGGGGTGACCTCACCCATATCCACATTCCTAGGGGAGTGAAGGTCCCTCCTATCGCTGTGCAAACATGTCAGGACAGCTCGCCACGTGACATCCCTCCCTCTGAGCCTGCACGTTGTGACTAGGGTATTTGGTGAAGTGCTAAGAGGGTCTGGGATCCTGAGAACGGCCTGAGGGGCTGGAGACACAGGAGGTGGCGTGGTCAGAGTGGCGGGAGCAGGCGTGTCCACCGTCAGCCTGGCCCTCCAGGGAGGAGTAAAGAACATGAAGCCCTGTGTCCCGTCCCATGGGGCTGGGGGAGTGTGGGCCACAAAGGGGGCAGCCACAGTGCAGGACGGGCAGGTCCTGGGATCCAGGGGGGTGCCCGTCCGGGGTGGACGGTCTGCTCGCCAGCTCACGGGAGGGGGCCCCTCGGGCACTAGCAGCTCCTGCCTGTGGCCTGGTGCTCCGGGTCCTGGGAGCAGGGACCACAGCCGCGCCTGCGTTCGGCAGGGAGGAGATGGCCTGGCATGGGCCGGTGTCTGCTTGGTGGCCGCAGGAAAGCCGGGCAGCTTGGACAGCAGATGCCTCTCGCTCCTGGTTCCAGGGACTGGACGTCGGAGGAGGACCTGGTTCTAAGACATCTCTCATGGCCATGTCCTCACGTAGGGAAGGAACAAGGGAGGCCTCAGGGGCCTTTTACGGGATGACCTTGTCACCTCCCACAGGCATCCAGCACCTTCCCATCCGGGAATGGGGACACAGACAATCCGTTCGCGACAGGGGTGAGGTTTGGTGAGATACAGGGTTTGGTATAGGCAGGGGAAGGTGCAGCAGGAGCTTCCCCTGATGGCAGGAGGGCTGCCGAACCATCTCTCCTCTTTCTTCTAAATCTCAGATGGAATATTGTGAAGAAACGTGGCAGGAAGAAGCTCACGGCACACGGGGCTCAGTGGCCTCCTGCCGCTCTGGGTCTCGGGTCAGACTGTGTGAGCAACGGCTTCACGCTGATTATCTCGGGAAGAGTGAGGGCCAGTGAGCACTGGCTGTGCATATGAGTCTCAGGCATGTGGCCTCGTGTCCGTGGGAGGCAGGGCCACCAGGTGGTCTGTGTGTCTGCCTGTCTGCCACATATCAGTGTTCCCATAGGGTGCCCACTCATGGTTTCCATGAGGGAGGGAAGTCACTTGTGGCCTGCCACCCGTGCCACATGAGATCCGCCTCCCAGGTTTCCTATGCGACGGGGATGTGGAATTCTTTATGAATTCAGTAAATGTCCATGGTCGTTTTATTGGGTTCTTTGTGAACTACAAGAGTTCAAATCTTAGTATCCTAAGAAACTGCGGTGTAGTGGCCGTAATCCTTCCTGAAATTCAAGCAAAGTTTCCAATGCTGAGGCCACAACATGAAGGCAGAGTTGCTCTTGCCTGCTCGACCCTCAACCCCACATCGGGTCATTGGTAGCGGGCAGCCACACTCTAGAACACGGAGTGAGCCTGGACCCTGTCCGTCCACGTCCTCAGCAACTACAGCTCTGTCCTCATGCCCCATCCGCATCTGTGTCCAGAATGGTCCATCTGGCGTCCCCTCCGGCTCAGCTCTGTCCCCACACCCCGTCTGCGTCCCTGTCCGGAAGCAGCCTTTTCCTGGGAGCTGTGGAGGCTGTGGGGATTAGGGTGGCCTGGATTCTGCTGAGTCGCTAGTGAGCCAGTCTGGAGAGCCCACGTGGAGACGCTGAGAGGCAGACTTGGTGCTGGCCCCGGGGCAGCGCTGTGCTGCTGGTGGCCGTCGGCAGGAAGAAAGTGTGGCTGTTGGATGTGAGCACCACTGTTGCAGCAAAGGAGGACAGAGCACGCTTCTCCTGAGTTCTTGGGGCTGCACACCTCACCGTGCAGCAGGAACATGGTGGTGTGCGGGAGGGTTAGGTCCTGCCGGACGTTGAGTGGGGCAGAGGAGGCCTCGTGCGTCACCCAACGGCAGGGGCAGGACTGGAGGCGGGAAGCCTGGCAGCAGCACACACAGCCCCATCTGCAGAGATCCAGACTGGTGGCTTCGGAATGATGGCATGTGTGGTGTGGCTTGACCTGGGTTGTAGCTTTTAGAAAGGGACGAAGCACTGGGCCCTCTTGGGTAAGCGTACGGAGCCGTACTCAACAGCTGTTCCATGATTTCAGGCTCACACGCTCCTCCTTGCAGGCGCTTGCAGAAGGGGAGGTAGACATTCACGCGACGTGGCGCAGCAGGATGACTGCAGCCTTGCTGTCCATGCTGTCCCCTGCTTCCGGCGGTCACGTGCCAGGTTCCTGGGTCCGCCCAGAGGTGCCCGGGGTCTCCTTAGGACGAAGCCTCGATGCTCCGTTCCTGCAGCAGGGGCCTCGCACACTCTGCTGATGTCTTCCCGTGTCTTCCCCACCGAGGTAAATGGACTGTCTCAGTCGCAGGAGCTGCTCACGGTTAGGATGGGCTTCCCGGGAAGATGGCTTTGTGTCTGAGGCTGTTCCCACATGGGAGACGGTGGAACACTTTCCCCTTCCTTTCCCAGGAGAGCCCCCCTGTCAGGGTCTGTGAGTTCTTGTTGGTTTTGTCGAGCTGTTAACAAGCTCTGGTCATCTTGTCCAGTTTTTAGAGGGACTAGGGGCGTGCCCCCCCTTTACCAGAGCAGATGCTCCGTGGGGAGCCTTCTCTCCCGAGTGCCCCCAGCAGCCATCTGGGGAATACCGGGGTCAGCAGAAACAAGTGCTGAATCCCCCTAATTTTTTCCTCCATGAAGTGATGATGGGGGTCGTGGTCCCAACACAGCTTTGTAGGTGGCGGGAGGAGGTGAAATGCTTAGGAGGCTTCTAGTCCCATTTCCAGGACGTTGCAAGGATGCTAATGATGTTGTGACCAACACGGGCTCGTCTCTGTGCCACTGCCAGCGGCCACGTCACACCACTGACTGGCAGCACATAGCCTTGACACCGGCGGGGGTGGGTTTGGGCACAGCGTGGCCAGGAGGTGAGGGGGCAGACCCACTCCACTCTGGCTGTGTTTTATCACTGGGCACGTGAGCTCAGGAACCTCCGATTCTTCTCTTTCCTGGAAAGTCAGAAATCTGGATTTTTAAAGTGATGCCTTGGTTTTTCTCAAAACAGATTTGTAGGGGGTGCCTGGGTGGCTCCGTGACCTGAGCCTCTGAGTCTTGGTTTTAGCTCAGCCGTGTTCCTGGGGTCCTGCCTGGGCTGCACGTCAGCTTTGTGCTGGGACCAGAGTCTGCCTGCTTCTCCCTCCCGCCCCTCCCCTACGCATTCTCTCTCTCAAAACAGAGAGATGTGCGGGTCACACTTGGCCTCCCCCCCCCAGTTTGGTGCTCCCACCGGATGGGACCCATTCCCTGCAACGGGCTGGGGGCATCCACAGCTCCCTGGTGGGGTGGCCTCCACTTGGGGTAGGGAGAGGACATGGAGAAGAGGAACTCGCAGCTCAGAACGGTGATAGGGTGACCCCAGGGCAGGTGCGGGCATTCCTGGCCCTGGACCTTTGCTCCCGGCCCTGGTCCGCAGTCCTACCCATTTCGTTCGTCTTTGTGTTTTCCACTCATGTGGCTTGCGACACCCAGAGTGTCAGAAAACGTCCGACAGATAAGTACTTTGACAACAAAGAACAGAAAGTCAGGACTAGGGTTAAGTAAATCAGCCGATGTGATGCTTGTGCTGGGAAGGACAGGGGAGAGGCCCTGGTGTCACATGGGCGTGGGCCCTGGACCCTGGTGCTGGCGCCTCGGTTCAGGTGTCTACCTTCTGCCCATTTTCTGTGTGAGGCCGGATGGAGGGGGTTGCTGCAGGGTCCCAGGGCAAGATCGGCATGTGCTGACAGCCCAGACTCTCACCACCCACCCCGCGTGAGGGGCCAGGTGTGGGGTCCTGGGTGGCCTCCTGGGGCTGGGGTTTCTGGAAGGCGCCCCATCTGAGTAACGTCTCTGCTTGCCTGCAGGGTCCCCGGGGCCATCCAGTGCCCACGGCAGCCGGGCCTGCTCCCCACAGTGCAACAGTGGCGTGCGTCTGAACGGCAACCCCACTAGTACAGTAAGTAAGCACGGCTTCTCTCTCTCCGACTGAGCGTGGGACTGGTCGGCACAGATGCCCCAGAGGGGGCAGGTCCCACACGCTGGCCAGTGCAGAGCACAGATGTAAGACAGGATGGAGGATGCCACTGGCCGGCATTCGTTTCCCTGGGGGACACCTTGATATGCCACGACAGGGGGTCATACTCGTGACTTGTATCACCGCGAGCAGGAGGCACAACCAGCTCCGAGGCAGACCTCATTGTCCTGCTCTCATCTGCTGAGCAGTGGACCTTGTCTTCAGGATGCCTTTGTCAGGTCCCCTTGGTGGGGGGGGGGGGCACTGCCCAGGGTTTGTTCCCGAATCAGGACAAGCCCCTGAGCAAGCACGAGGCTGTGTGCCTGCGCTGAGTGTCCATGAGGCTCCAGATGCCCTCCCCATCCAGAAGCACCGCGGGGCTGGAGCAGGGCAGTGGACCGGCTACGGAGCCTCCTCCCACAGGGGCCTGGTCCTGCTCCCCAACCAGTGGGCCTGCTGTAACCTCTTCCCGGATGTGAGCTGTCCCCCAACGGCATCTGTGGGCACAGATCAGTCACGTAAGCATCTGAGAATGCTCTGTTGGAAATCTTACCTAGGAGCACGGCTAACACCACCGGCTGCCAGGCCTGCGGTGGAGCCCGAGAGCGAGGTGTAATGTTCCGAAAATGGCATCATTTCTGGTTTGAACCCTTTAATGTCACTCTTGATATGTAAAGATGGCAGTTAGCATCTTGGTCAGCCGTGCAGCAAAATATCAGCACAAAACCCCACGAACTCAACTCAGATCTATAACCAGAATATTGTCACTGGCTTTTCAGTCTGCATGTCACATGTCTATACTGGCTCCTGGCCCAACCCAGAGGCAAACAACATCCTGGATCTATGTCATCCCCTTGATCGAATATGTTTGTGTGTGTGTGTGTGCACGTGCGTGCACGTGTGTGTGTGCACATTGTGTGTGTGTGTGTGTGTGTGTGTGTGTGTGCAACCCTGAAAAGACGCCATTTCATCTAATCCTAACCCTTACGAAGTATTGCTCCAGGACAGCATTCGGGGTTTACGCTTTTCTCACCGTCCTGGTTTCAGGATCCGCAGAGGTCACAGCGAAAGGGCCTCGTGCTGTGTTGCTGCTGCTGTGCATGAGCCACGGTTGGTTTCCCGACCGTCGTCAGGCAGTGGGCCTTCAGCATGTTCTGTGGGCCAGCACGTGGTGGGTGAAATCTGGTGGCCGTGGTCAGAGGGCGAGTTCCCTGGTGTTTGCTTTCCGGCATGACGTGGCTCCTGTGCCCGCACCTGCAGGGATGTCCCCACTCCCGCCCCCGCAGCCTGGGAAGCCCCGCTGGCCACTGCCCCCACCCTGCTGTCTCAGGGGCTTTGATCCGTGGCGTGTATACAATGGCCGCTCTGCCTGGGACGGATTTTGTTTCCACCCGCGCAGACGAGGTCCGCAGCTCCTCCTCCGTGTTGATGTCTGGTTCTATCTTTTGGCGACCTGTCCTCCCACCTGTGTGCAGGCACGAGGTTGTCTGTCTGCCACACCGACCCACAGGGATGCTGTGGTGCTTTCGGAGCAAACCCTGCTGCGTGCTGGCGGCAACAGCTGGTTGTCCTGTCGGGAGGAGTGAATCTCCGCGGATGATGCACCCACATCTTCCTGGGGTTCTAGAATCCGCTTTGCGGACCCTTTCCTTTCCCTTTGCTCATAAAAGACACTTGCTTGTACTTTCTTCCAAGTGTTTTCTTGTTTGCTTTCCATGTCACATCTCAAAACCAGATGAGACTTTTGTAAAACAAAAGTGGGAAGTAAGGATCAGATTCGTTTTCCTGGGTAACAGCTCATCGAGACCTGTTTCCTCAGGGGCCATGGTGCTGCCTGGATCCTTGGCCACGTGTCCCGGCCACGGGTTTACCACTGAGCACAACTCGTACTTTTTCCATCAGCATCCAGGTCTGTGCCATGCTTAACCGCCGCGCGTTTGTAGTGCAGCGTGTGCCGGCCATGACCTCCCCACCTCCTTGTCCGACGGTTGCTCCCATCCTCGCGCCTCCTGTCTTTCTTGTGAACTTTACAACCTCTGACCAGATCCCATGGACGTCTTGGGATCAGATCTGCAGGGATCTGAATGTTGTACAGTCACGGAAAGAATCTATCACTTTAAGATTTCTCAATCTTTTTTTTTTTCTTTTTTATTATTTTCCACACAAGAGCATTCATTTTGCCGCTGGTCCTCCTCAGAGCCATGTACCACCAACTCCGACTCATTTGTGTTCCCTTACTCCTTTCCCTTTACTTGTGTTTTCGTGTTTTCCTGTGTCCTGCGCTCTGGTCTGGGCCCCTTGCGGGAGCCTGTGGTAATGACTGGACATGCTGGCTCGTTTCTGATCACAGACGCAGGATTCTTATCCGTCCCCTTTACTGTCCTTCTTTTCTTCTTGATCTTTAAACTATTTTGGTTAAGTTCTTCATGTGTCTTTCCTCTAAAGTTCTCGTCTGCACGTTAGAAATGTATTTGCTTAACTTCTACTAATTTAGAGTTTGCCCTTGAAGTGTTGCCGTCATCTCCTCTGTTTGCAGCGCAAAAACGTACCCATCCCCAGCTCCTTTTGGAAGGACGTGTGGACCTCGCACCCTGTCCTGGTGGTTCCCCAGGGTGTCCCCGTGTGGCCCCATGGCGCGTGAGGTTTGGGTCGCGCCTCATGGAGCCTCCTGTCGTCCGCAGGATGTCCCGCATTTGATGCTCTTACAGACTCAGTGGCCCTTCTCAGGGACTCTGAATGGAAACCCAGACCTGTGGGCTGCCAGTCTGTTTCAGGTTATTTTAAAACTGGTTATTTTTTCTAAACTTAATCCTGTTTCCACTTTCTGTGGTGTCTAGTGATAACACCAGGACGTTTTCTTTCGGTGTGGCTGTGGGTCTGGGGCCGTGTGCTCAGGCAGCTTCCTGCATGGTGACCGGAGACAGCCTCCTCCTTGTCTCTGACACCCCGTGTTTCCTGAATCCACGTCCTTGGCCTCCATCGGGGCCCTTGGCTCCCCGCGGGCCTTACTCCAGCCCCAACCCTGGGACTTGGAAGCCATGTATGCTCGAACGCCTCATTCTGTCTGCCAGAGCCCCTACTTCTCCACATTTCCTTTCATTTCTCGTTGGGTTAGCTGCTGGGGAATTTCTTAAGATCTTTATTTCATTACTTTTTTCAGCTTTGTACAGTGTCCTGAACGGTCTGCTGAGGGCTGTTTTTTAAAAAACCATCAAGGATTGCGTTAATGCGATTCCTCGTAAATGAGAGTCGTGTGGGGCGAGGGATGCACGGAGTGCACTTGAGAAAGGAGTGGACAGGGTTGGGGAGAAGCTCCCCGTGGTCTCCCCACACCTCCCTTTCATGGCCTCGGGCCCGGTGGACATGTGGCTCACGCTGGCATGGGCGCAGGACCCAGCGCGGGGCTGTGAATGTGCATCCTCAGCCGTCCTCCCGCCCTTACTGCAGAAGGGGAAGAGAGGGCTTCAGAGCTAGTCAGTGCTCTCAGACTGGTCCAGCCAGTCCCCTTCCAGACAAGCTCTCTGAGTGGTTCAAAACGCGTCATAGAGGATCTGAATACCAGAGAATCAAAATATAGTCATTTTAAAAAAGATATCAAGATTCAAAATCCTATAAAAAGCCTTAAAGGCCTCCTCCTTGGTTCTCCAGATGGAGACACTAGTCCCACTCATGTCTAGCAGCTGGCCCACCGTACGCTTTGAGCTGCTGGGCTTTCCCTTCTGGACGCGACCGAGCACTGTGGTCATCCCTTACCCTCAAGGGAGGACTGTGTCACACACAGCCGAGTGGTTATGCACCCATGGGTGGGAGAGTAAAGGGACCCCAGCCGCACTTCGTTTTACGGAAAGAAATAAGTTGGAGACGTTATCGGACTCTCAGGGTCTGGACCACTTCTCATGGGGACTTTTCAGAATGGCTCAGGTCGCTTGCATTCTCCTAGGACTGAAGCGGCCAAGCACGAGACGGGGCTGGTTCCGAGCCGCTCTGTAATCCAGGATCCCTCAGGGGTGGTCTCTGGCTCGGCGGCGGAGCCTCTGAGCGCACCATGCCTGCAGCCTCGTTGAACACGTCCATGTGCCAGCGCTGCTGGGTGTTGCTGGGCGGCCATGTGTGTGACAACTGTTCTGTGTGTTTATTCTGAACTAGAATTTTAACCGCCCCTTCCCCCTCCCAGAGTTGCCACCCCCGCTCCCGGAGATGAGGTCAGCTCACTCTTGGTCTCAGGGCGCTCCCAGGGGAGGGTCCGGGCCTGAGGCACCCAGGGGAGGGTCCCGGCCTGAGGCACCCAGTACCCATCATCTGGACACATGGCGTTCTCAAAGTAAATGCAGATGGGAGCGGCAGGAGAGGCTAGAGCTGTTAAGAAACTGTCTTAATTCTGAGTCTATTCAAGAAGAATTAGGCAAGTACCCACTGTGGTGCCCATAACCCTTCTCCACCCCAGAGAGAATCAGATGCAGACCCGAGTCTTAGCTCACACCCAGGTGACTGGATTAGGCCACATAGCTGGTCGAGGGGGTACCAGGGGCAGCCCTGTGGCCACAGCTGCAAGGCCTACCTGCCGTGGGATGCACGGACAGTCACATGCTTGCTCTGTGAGGAGCTTCATGGTTTCCATGGAGGCCCTGCGGGAAAGCTCTTCCCAGATGCCTGGGCAGGCTCCTCCCCGGGGCCCTTGGCAGATGTGCCCCAGCCCTCCTATGCAAGCCGCTTACCGCCTGTGTTCTCTGAGCGCCTGCAGGCATGCAGCCCAGAACGTCCACACACCCACACCAGGCACAGCAGTTGCCAGGACAGCAACCCACCTGTGTCCCCGGGAGGAGGAAGGATGGACCAGTGTCCTCCAGACTCAGCATGGATGAGTTGCTCAGGGCCCCAGGAGCAGGCTCCCTGCTGGGCAGCCTAGCACCTGTGTCTGGTGCCTGTTACTTGGTCCCTCTCTTGCTGCCTCCCTAGAGCTAGGACTCGGTGCTGTGGAAATACCCAGCAGCATTTGTTTTGGGGAAACCCGCCCTTCTGCAAGTAGAAGGTCTCACGTCCCTGCAGATGGCCCATTTAGGAGCTGTTTCCTCCCTGGAGATTGTCGGCAAGATTCCCACACACTTCGCCATAACCTCCTGGGTTTCCCAGGGATAAGCTGACTTGCAGAACGTGGTCCAGTCTGTAACCGCAGGACGCTTGCCGCTGCTACAGGAACGTTGGTCTGCTGGGACGGCGTGCACCCCTGGTGGCAGAGGCGCGAGCGCTCAGGACTTCCCTATGTGTGCGCATGTGAGTGTGCGTGCGTGCGTGAGTGTACGTGTGTGTGCATGCACGTGTGTGTATGTGTGCATGGTCGGTGCCATGGGTCATCTCTCCTGCTGCTTCAGGAGTCGCCTCGGAAGAAGAGGGGGAAAGGCCAGGGCAGGGGCGCGGCGAGCAAAGCGCAGAGTGCCAAGGCCATGGGGACCCGTCCCTGCAGCCGCCCAGTGCTTTTGCCATCGTTCCCCTGAGGAGAAGGCAGGTGAGGCCAGCGGGTGTCATCAGGCTTGTGCTTCCCGCTCCCCACCCTGTCCTGGTGCACACTCCTCGTGATCTGAACCAGGGGAAGCCGGAGCAGCAGGGAGCCCTGCCCAGGTGTTTGTCAAGTGTTTCTCCAGTAACTGTTGCTTTTTTTCCCTGAAAAATATCTTGACCAAAATGTTGGTCTGGCGCTGGGTGTCGGTGGAATTTGCTGTTCTGAGGGTAACGTGGGCAGATGAGAGAATTGAGGTTCACAGGGTACATCCAGGGCCCCAAGTGACGAGTAGCAAGGATAAGTAGCAGCATTGAAGCCGGGTCTGTGTTGGGGTTAAACAGCGTTTCTTGTTGAAGGGATATACTTGTATAAAATACACATTTTCATGTTTACGTGATTGTGATCACACAGCATGTGTTTCTCCTTTGCTTATGTTGTGCACAGTAGGTGTGTGTGTAAGCGTTTATTCAGAAGGCTGAGTCAGTCCAGAGACAGAACGGGGTGAGCCCAGGAAGCTCCAGGCAGCAGATGTCAGGACCCAGCGGGGCGGGGAGCGTGCTCAGAGTGCCTCAGACCCGCCCCTCAGTGCTGCATTAGGGATTGTTCTTGCCTGGTTCTGTCCAGCACATGCATGCGGGCGTGGCAGGCTGTCATGTTCACACAGAGACCGTGGACAGATGTGAGAACCTATGGGGGATGCTTAGCAGGTGTTGTCCGGAGTTTCACTGAATGTGAATCACGACCGATTTACACTCAGACCTCAGAAGCGTCTCATCATCACTTCTCAGTGCAGGGTACTTCCTCCCAAGCCACAGTTTGGGCGTGTGTGGGCCTCTGTTCTGCTTCAGGAACCAGCACGACCTGACCTCTTCAACCCCTGCAAGCCTGGCTGTGCCTGGGCCCCCCAGCTCCAAGCCCCAGACCCGTCTCAGACAACATCGCATGTGCCATCTGTGGGATGATGGAGCACGCAACAGCCACATCTGTGGTCTGCGTCCCCCATTCTTTTACATCCAGGGACCTAGTAAAGAGCAGGAGCGACCAGACCAGTGCTGTCAGCACTGTTGCAGGAGAAGTAAGCACCTGTCACGGGGAGGCTCACAATGCTGTCACCACACACAGACCCCTTGTCCTGCCCATAGCCTGCATGACCACATACCGCATCCCTTGCCGCTCTGTGGGGACCCTCTGGTGTCACAGGACTGATGAGACGAGGGGTGGGCCCAGGGGGTGGGGAGGCCATCGGCACGAGGACACCAGCAGTCACTTCTGGGAGGGGGTAGCAGAGGGGCCCAGCCTCTCTGGGTGGGCCCAGCCTCTCTGGGAGGAAGCGCCCATGGCCGCTGGGAGAGGACCACAGAATGAGATGCGGCATTCCTCACCCTTGTTGTGGCAGTGGCTTCCGTGGACATGGTAGCTGCGACCTTCTCACCCATACCTGGAGTTTCAGCAAAATCCTTCTGTGTGATAGATCCCTACTAACATTACCCTTAGTTATATTACACCCTTTCAGTTTTATAATTCTGTAGGAGCGACAGCTGAAACTTCTTCTTTTATATGACAATGTGGAAATGGTGCACCACTGCTCTTGCATTAAATGTAATTTATATTCAATGTTTCTGCTTTTTTATCTCATGCAGTGGATTTGCTTTTATGTTAAATGCACAAAATGACTATTGTGGATTGTGGATCGTGACTACGGTATATCGTGTGTAAGGAAGTAGGATCCTCGGTTTCTTTTAAAATGTGTGGTGTGTCACGAGGAGTAAAGACAGAGGAGGGTCGTGCTTCCTGGGGGTGCTTTTCCTTGGCCTGCGTCTTCACGGCTGCAGCCACACTGCAGGCGGTGGGGAAACCGGGTCTGCGTGGCCCTGGCAGCAGCTCCCGGCAAGTGCAGCACAAACCACAGGAAGGGACTCGGGAGGAGGAAAATCCTCTGCATGAAACAGTTTCCCTAGTGTTGAGACCTTGCCACGTCGAGACACCTGAGACGTTCCAGGGAAATTGAGGGACACACAGATAGGAAATTAGGAAACATGTGACTCCGAAACAGTATATAAGTTTAAACTCCTGTGAATCGCTGACCAAGAATTATCTAATTTAGTAAATGGTAAGTTCTGGGAATATCAAATCTTCTGTGGGTTCCACGTCCCCTCCTGTAACCCATGTTAGCTGTAGACTCTTTCTGCGTAAAAGGCGCAATAAGTACTTCTGATGCTTCTTAAATGCTATTGCGTTCAATAAATACGTGTTCTGAAGTCTGCAACTGTACCCAGTACTTGGAGGAAAGCGCCAGGCTGGATTCGCTCCTGCCTCACAAGGCACAGGAATGCTGCTCTGGTGTCCCCGAAGGCCTCTCATGGGGACTTGGGGTTGGGCTGTACGTGGCTGCAAGCCCTGGGGAGGTGGGGCTAGGTCAGGACCTGGCACAGAGCAGCTCGGTGACATGGAGCTGGCTCCTGTCTGCCCTCCTGCTTCCCCGAGCATGTCTGTGAGGCCCGTGACTCGTGGGGACCCCTAGCGGTCCTCCTGGTGTCACCAGGATGGGTGCACGATGGATTGAAGGTCCCTGAGGCAGCTTTGGCACCCACCTTCCCAGTGTGACATGTCGGTTGTGGTGTGGAGTCCTGCTTCTCAGGCGGCGCCAGCAGGTCAGGTGCCCGGAGTTGCTCTGCTCCAGCCCAGTGGTCCATGACACATGTGGACAGTGGCCCTGCCATGGATGCCTCCCGCCGGCTCGTGCATGCATAGCTGGGGGTGCCAGGAGGAGGCCATGGGGCCGGGCGGTCCCATGCCGGAGACATACTCGCAGGGGCAGCAGTTTCTGCAGCAGAATCGCCACCCGCCAGTCACTGAGGAAGCTGGAGGAAGGACCACGGTGCAGACCCAGCACAATCGCCAGCGCCTTCCCCGGAACTAGCACACAGCCCCCCACCCTGCATCAGGGTGATGACAGTTGAAGTAAGGGACGAGACCCCGGACGTGACTGTTTGGAAGGGCTCATGATGCTGCCATCACAAGAACCCCTCATCACGTATGTCACATCCTTACCTGAAAGGAAATACTGAATGCGATTGATCACAGAAATATTAAAAAATCCTTCCCTTAAAGAAAATCTTCCCCATCAGAGCAGTGCTGTTGAACTCAGAGGCAACAGTTCTGGGCAGCTCCTCGGCCTCTGGTGCAAAACCATGGGTCCTGACCAAGTGTTTCCTCGTATGTGTACTTCAAAAAGATGAGATTGGAGACCCCACACTGGTGCCTGCGCCGAGACCCAAATGCACCTGACCGTCTGCGTCGTGCCCAGGGGAAGTCTTGTAGGGAAACCAGTCTATTCAGACTGTGTTAGATTTCATTTTCCCCCATTTTTTTTAGGAGTATCAGTGAGGGGCATCTTAGTTCTCCACGAAAAAAGAGAAGTGTTCATTAAAGTATTACGTGCATTTTGTTCTAATCGATTTCACTTCTAAAAACACGAGTTCTGTGACGGGGTCGTAACCTCTGAGTATGACGAGGAGTGTCGTTAAGCCCATCTCCTCAGGGCTGTAGTGGCGAGGGCAGGAAGCAGTGTGCTGGGACACATCTGGGCTGCGCCCTCACAAGGCGGCCCACCTGCTCTCAGGGTCGTGCATGGACCTGACAGCCCCGGCGGCTTCACGCTGTGGCCACATCAGGCTGGGAGCGTCACTCTTCCACACAAGCTGACAGTACAGCGGTAATGGTAACTGTGACCCATCCTTCCATCTCTGCTGGGTTGTGAGGGCCCGACAGGGGTCCCCATCAGCCAGGTCAGCATGACCCCCCTTACCCCAGCCACGCATTGCCCCGGGTCACTGTGCGCAATACGAGTGGGCTGTGTTCTGCACCATTCCGGCTGTGTCTGTGACAGCCTGAAATTGCGTAGGGAACGGGCCCAGCCTCCAGCGGGATTTCCCAGGGTGGAAACACAAACGTGTGACCCACAGCCCTGTTGTCTGTGGGCAGCACACTCGGTTGTGACTGAACATGAGGTAGTGAAACGTGGGCTGCTTGCTAGAATTTAAGCCTTTCTTAGGGTTCATAATCATTAGTCTTTGCTGATAAAGACCAAAAAGAAATTGAAGCGTGATGGTTGAGCGTGTCTAAGAGCAGCCCTGAGCCACGACAGTCCCACGAGGGAATGAGCCACACATGGCACGGGTCGAGGTTAGGACCTCCCATCTGTGGTCACATAATTGGGGTGTCATGTGCCACCTTCTCAGTGACCCCAGTGCGAAAGCACTCCATCGTCACTGGTGCTCCGTTGCATTGGGAGATCAAGAATGCAGAACTTCCGTAATATCACCAAACACCTGCTGCCCACTCCGGTGACCTGTTTGTTAACTTTGTGCACATAAATGTGGGAGAAGCTGGGGCCCTGGAGAGAGCCTCAGGCTGAGCACAGATGGCTGCAGTCCCGCGTGAAGGACATAGCACTCTCTGCAGGTATGAAAATATCATCCAAATCATGGAGGACAAGGGGAGATGGAGAGGAGAAGGGAGTTGGGGGAAGTCAGAGGAGGAGATGAACTGTGAGAGATTGGATTCTGAGGATCAAACTGAGGGTTTGGAGGGGCGTGGTGGGGGGTTGGGTGAGCCTGGTGGTGGGTATTTTGGAGGGCACAGATTGCATGGAGCCCTGGGTGTGGTGCATAAACAATGAATTCTGAAACACTGAAAAGTAATTAAAAATAAATTTTAAAAAATCATCTTAGTTTATTTGAAATGATTTTAACATCAGCATTAATATTTCTGTTTCAAAAATTGCATTTAGACCGAAGTGTGCATTGACTGATGAACAGGTAAGAACAATTTGTGCGCACATGGAGTGTCACCGCCAGGAAGGAGGAACCTTGCACTTGGCCGTCTTGCTGTGCAGCGAGAGTGTGTTATGCTGAGTGGGATCAGAGGGAGACAGACACCGTATGACCTCCCCCAGGCGGATTTAAGAAACAAAGCAGATGACTCCGTGAGGGTGAGAGAGAAGAGAACGGGAAACAAACTGCAAAAGACGCTTAATGACCGAGAGCAAACTAAAGGGTGGGTGGACAGAAGTGGGTGCAGGATGGGCTGGATGGGGGACAGGAGGGCCCTTGTTAGGGTGAACCTGAGTGTCATGTGTAAGTGATGATCACTGAATCTCCTGAAACCAGTATTGCCCCGTGTGTTAACTAATGAGAACTTAAATAAAAATTTTTTAAAAACTAAAACTTAAAAGTTGCATTTAGGTCCTGCCCTGGGTGGTGCTTCACCAGCAGACAGTGGACATGTGTCAACACACTTCCTTCTCATGACAGACACAGTGTGTGAGGTACAGGGTGTCCCTGCCACAGAGAAGCCGTGTTTCAGAACGTGTGTCAGAGCAGGTGCAGGTCAGATTAATGGAGACCCTGAAGTCCTAGCTCCCTGCCTGTGAAACATGAGTCTCAAAGAAAGGGACCTAAGAATTTATCTTGTACAATTTCCCTGTGTGTTTCAGTGCACAGTGAAATTTTCAAGTCTTTACATAAGGAGTGGACATAGAAATAAGACTGAGCAGCTGGTGGCGTGAATCTCCCATCCGGCACCGGTTCTGGGATCAGCGGGCACTGGTAGAACAGGGAGTGCTCAAAGCCCACACAGCATTTCCTCTGCAAAAGAACCACCACACTCAAACCAAAACCAAAAACAAGGCACACCTGTTCTCAGGCTCTGGGCGGCTGGCAGTCAAACACCATGAGCCCTGAGAGAAGGGACATCGCACAGCGAGCACGGCCTGGCACCGTGGGACTCCAGGATAGCACGTGGTCCTGCTGTCCTGAGGAGACAAAGATAAGGATGTGGACCTCTGCATCAGCCTGAAGCTATGGGGCAAGAAGGCACCAGAGTCCCCTGAAGGAGCGGGGAGTGGGGAGTCGGTGTATGTAGGGTTTCCAGAAGTCCTTGGTTGAATGCCAGGATGCCAGTGCACCAGGAAATGCCATCTGGTGTCCCTCTGGAAAGGCACTGAGGGGCACGAGCACACAGATACTAGAGGTCTAGCGGCGCTCACAGCATTGCAACTCCGCCACAGCCAGAGTGGGAAACCTGTTAACTCCCAGACCTACAGCAATGAGGTCCTAAACTATCCTAAACAGAGCCTCAAACCAAGCTTGGCAAACACCTGCAGACAAGACAGTGTTGGAGGTGGAATGCCCTAAAGTCCCAGGGGTTTAAGAAACACCTTCGTTTTCCAAAAATACCACCCCTGTGTTCAAAGTGACCAGAGTAAGTGAGCTGCCTGCTGACCAAAAGTCCCCGGGAAAAAGAGGTAACCATGACCTTGTGTCATTGACAGTGGGCAGTATGTAATTGGAAATCACTAGTGATGTGAAGAAACAAGAAGTGATAGAAAAGTTAAAAAAAAAAAATGAAAAAATGTAATCAGTAGAAATAGACCCCATGTGAAGATGTTGAATTTAGCAGACAAAGGACTTAACACTTTCAAATATGTTGAAGGCCTTAGAAGAAAACATGGTCTTCATGACTGAACAGATAGGAACTCTTAGTGAGGAAACCGAGACTTCAGAAGATAAATGGTAACCATAATAACTGAACTAAACACCACTAGTTTGGCTTCCCGCATAAGGATGATGGCAGTAGAACTGGTCAGGATACTGGGGGATGAACTGAAATGTTGTCAGTTTCAAGAACACAGGGAAAAAGACTGACAGAGGAGCACTGGTGACATTTGGGACACATCAAGGGGACGAGTCCCAGAAGGAGAATGGAAAGGAATACAAGCAGGATGCATACGAAGAAAACTATCTACAGGCAAATTCCCACCCAACCATGGAAAGCCAAAGAAGAGAAGGACATTGAGGCATCAGCCAGATTTTAAAAAGACATTTCTTACCCAGGAATAATGATGTAAATGACTGTTTATTAAGAATTTTACATGCAGAGGAAAATATTCTTTAAAAATGACAGGATACAGACATTTTAACGTGAACCTAAGCTAAGAAAATGTCACCAGCAGAGCTGCACTAAAAGAAATCCTAAGAGATGACCTTCCAGAGGAAAGAACAGGGTGGCAGATGGAGATGCACACACAGGAAGGAGTAAGGGGCTCCGTAAGTAGTGAGTATGTGCGTGTGTTTATAAAATACCTACTTTTATTCTTCTCTGAGTTTCCTTTCAAGTTAAGTGATAGAATATAGCAAATCAACATGGAGGTGATGGTGTGTGTGGAAGTAAGAGATGCATCAAGTAGAGCCCCACTCAGCAGACAAGAGTGGTCTCAATTTCTGCTCAGGTCGTGATATCCAGCCATGATCGAGTCCTGCATTCGGCTCTGTGCTCAGCTCTGCTCGAGGGTCTCTCTCTCCCTCTCCGTTTGCTGCTCCCTCTGCTCATGTGTATGTTCTCGCTCTAAAAGTAAAGTAAATAAAATTTACCTACCTATCTTTAAAAAGTATAATAATACAGTGTAAGGAACAGGCACTCTGAGCTGATCTGTTTGAATTCTTACACTTGTGAACTGAGCTTTGGGAAGGGGGACGTATCAGATATAAGATTTTGGTGTTTTTTTGTTCTTTGTTTTGTTTTATTGTGTTAAGTTAGTCACCATACAGTACATCATTAGTTATTGATGTAGTGTTCCAAGATTCATTGTTCGTGTGTCACACCCAGTGCTCCATGCAGTATGTGCCCTCCTTAATACCCACCACCAGGCTCACCCAACCTCCCACCCTCCCACCCCTCTGAAACCCTCAGTTTGATTCCTGGAGTCCTGAGTTTCTCATGGTTTGTCTTCCCCTCTGATTCCCCTTTAATTTTCCCTCCTTCTCCTAATGTCCTACGTGTTATTCCTTGTGCTCCACAAATAAGCAAAACCATATGATAATTGACTTTCTCTGCTTGATTCATTTCACTCATCATAATCTCCTTCAGTCCCATCCATGCTGACACAAAAGCTGGGTATTCATCCTTTCTGATGGAGGTGTAATACTCCATAGTGTATATGGACCACATTTTCCTTATCCATTCGTCTGTTGAAGGCCATCTTGGTTCTTTCCACAGTTTGGCTGTTGTGGCCATCACTGCTATGAATACTGGGATGCATAAGGCCCTTCTTTTCACTACATCTGTATCTTTGGGGTAAATACCCAGTAGTGCAGTGCAATTGCACGGTCATAGGGAAGCTCTATTTTTAATTTCTTAAGGAATCTCCACACTGATTTCCAGAGTGCCTGCACCAACTTGCATTCTCTCCAACAGTGTAAGAGGATTTTCCTTTCTCCACATCCTCTCCAACACTTGTTTCTTGTCTTGCTAATTTTGGCCATTCTAACTGGTGTAAGGTGGTGTCTCAGTGTGATTTTGATTTCAAACTCCCTGATGGCTAGTGATGATGACCATTTTTTCATATGTCTGTTAGCCATTTGTATGTCTTCTTTGGAGAAGTGTCTGTTCATGTCTTCAGCCCATTGTTTGACTGGATTATTTGTTTTTTGGGTGTTGAGTTTAGAAAGTTTTTTATAGATCCTGGATATCAGCCCTTTGCCTGTACCATCATCTACAAATATCTTCTCACATTCCATGGGTTGCCTCTTTGTTTTGTTGACTGTTTCCTTTGCTGTGCAGAAGCTTGTGGTTTTGAAGAAGTCCCAAAAGTTCAGTTTCGCTTTAGTTTCCCTTGTCTTTGGAGACGTGTTTTGAGAAAAGTTGCTGTGGCTGATGTTGAAGAGGTTGCTGCTTGTGTTCTCCTCTATGATTTTTTTTTAATATAATTTTTTATTTTTTATAAACATATATTTTTATCCCCAGGGGTACAGGTCTGTGAATCACCAGGTTTACACACTTCACAGCACTCACCAAAACACATACCCTCCCCAATGTCCATAATACCACCCCCTTCTCCCAAACCCCCTCCCCCCAGCAACCCTCAGTTTGTTTTGTGAGATTAAGAGTCACTTATGGTTTGTCTCCCCCCCAATCCCATCTTCTTTCATTTATTCTTCTCGTACCCACTTAAGCCCCCATGTTGCATCACCACTTCCTCATATCAGGGAGATCATATGATAGTTGTCTTTCTCCGCTTGACTTATTTCGCTAAGCATGATACGCTCTAGTTCCATCCATGTTGTCGCAAATGGCAAGATTTCATTTCTTTTGATGGTTGCATAGTATTCCATTGTGTATATATACCACTTCTTCTTGATCCATTCATCTGTTGATGGACATCTAGGTTCTTTCCATAGTTTGGCTATTGTGGACATTGCTGCTATAAACATTCGGGTGCACGTGCCCCTCTGGATCACTACGTTTGTATCTTTAGGGTAAATACCCAATAGTGCAATTGCTGGGTCATAGGGCAGTTCTATTTTCAACATTTTGAGGAACCTCCATGCTGTTTTCCAGAGTGGCTGCACAAGCTTGCATTCCCACCAACAGTGTAGGAGGTTTCCCCTTTCTCTGCATCCTCGCCAGCATCTGTCATTTCCTGACTTGTTGATTTTAGCCATTCTGACTGGTGTGAGGTGATATCTCATTGTGGTTTTGATTTGTATTTCCCTGATGCCGAGTGATAAGGAGCACTTTTTCATGTGTCTGTTGGCCATCTGGATGTCTTCTTTGCAGAAATGTCTTTTCATGTCCTCTGCCCATTTCTTGATTGGATTATTTGTTCTTTGGGTGTTGAGTTTGCTAAGTTCTTTATAGATTCTGGACACTAGTCCTTTATCTGATATGTCGTTTGAAAATATCTTCTCCCATTCTGTCAGTTGTCTTTTGATTTTGTTAACTGTTTCCTTTGCTGTGCAATAGCTTTTGATCTTGATGAAATCCCAATAGTTCATTTTTGCCCTTGCTTCCCTTGCCTTTGGCATTGTTCCTAGGAAGATGTTGCTGCGGCTGAGGTCGAAGAGGTTGCTACCTGTGTTCTCCTCAAGGATTTTGATGGATTCCTTTCACACATTGAGGTCCTTCATCCATTTTGAGTCTATTTTTGTGTGTGGTGTAAGGAAATGGTCCAACTTGATTTTTCTGCATGTGGCTGTCCAATTTTCCCAGCACCATTTATTGAAGAGGCTGTCTTTTTTCCATTGGACATTCTTTCCTGCTTTGTTGAAGATTAGTTGACTATAGAGTTGAGGGTCTATTTCTGGGCTCTCTATTCTGTTCCATTGATCTATGTGTCTGTTTTTGTGCCAGTACCATGCTGTCTTGATGATGACAGCTTTGTAATAGAGCTTGAAGTCCGGAATTGTGATGCCACCAACGTTGGCTTTCTTTTTCAATATCCCTTTGGCTATTCGAGGTCTTTTCTGGTTCCATATAAATTTTAGCATTATTTGTTCCATTTCTTTGAAAAAGATGGATGGTACTTTGATAGGAATTGCATTAAATGTGTAGATTGCTTTAGGTAGCATAGACATTTTCACAATATTTATTCTTCCAATCCAGGAGCATGGAACATTTTTCCATTTCTTTGTGTCTTCCTCAATTTCTTTCATGAGTATTTTATAGTTTTCTGAGTATAGATTCTGTGTCTCTTTGGTTAGGTTTATTCCTAGGTATCTTATGGTTTTGGATGCAATTGTAAATGGGATTGACTCCTTCATTTCTCTTTCTTCTGTCCTGCTGTTTGTGTAGAGAAATGCAACTGATTTCTGTGCATTGATTTTATATCCTGAAACTTTACTGATTTCCTGTATGAGTTCTAGCAGTTTTGGAGTGGAGTCTTTTGGGTTTTCCACATATAGTATCATATCATCTGCGAAGAGTGATCATTTGACTTCTTCTTTGTCGATTTGGATGCCTTTAATTTCCTTTTGTTGTCTGATTGCTGAGGCTAGGACCTCTAGTACGATGTTGAATAGCAGTGGTGATAATGGACATCCCTGCCGTGTTCCTGACCTTAGCGGAAAAGCTTTCAGTTTTTCTGCATTAAGAATGATATTTGCGGTGGGTTTTTCATAGATGGCTTTGATGATATTGAGGTATGTGCCCTGTATCCCTACACTTTGAAGAGTTTTGATCAGGAAGGGATGCTGTACTTTGTCAAATGCTTTTTCAGCATCTATTGAGAGTATCCTATGGTTCTTGTTCTTTCTTTTATTGATGTGTTGTATCACATTGACTGATTTGCAGATGTTGAACCAACCTTGCAGCCCTGGAATAAATCCCACTTAGTCGTGGTGAATAATCCTTTTAATGTACTGTTGAATCCTATTGGCTAGTATTTTGTTGAGTATTTTCGCATCTGTGTTCATCAAGGATATTGGTCTATAGCTCTCTTTTTTGGTGGGATCCTTGTCTGGTTTTGGGATCAAGGTGATGCTGGCCTCATAAAATGAGTTTGGAAGTTTTCCTTCCATTTCTATTTTTTGGAACAGTTTTAGGAGAATAGGAATTAGTTCTTCTTTAAATGTTTGGTAGAATTCCCCCGGGAAGCCATCTGGCCCTGGGCTTTTGTTTGTTTGGAGATTTTTAATGACTGTTTCAATCTCCTTACTGGTTATGGGTCTGTTCAGGCTTTCTATTTCTTCCTCGTTCAGTTGTGGTAGTTTATATGTTTCTAGGAATGCATCCATTTCTTCCAGATTGTCAAATTTATTGCCGTAGAGTTGCTCATAGTATGTTCTTATAATAGTTTGTATTTCTTTGGTGTTAGTTGTGTTCTCTCCTCTTTCATTCATGATTTTATTTATTTGGGTCCTTTCTCTTTTCTTTTTGATAAGTCGGGCCAGGGGTTTATCAATTTTATTAATTCTTTCAAAGAACCAGCTCCTAGTTTTGTTGATTTGTTCTATTGTTTTTTTGGTTTCTATTTCATTGATTTCTGCTCTGATTTTTATGATTTCTCTTCTCCTGCTAGGCTTAGGGGTTCTTTCTTGTTCTTTCTCCAGCTCCTTTAGGTGTAGGGTTAGATTGTGTACCTGAGACCTTTCTTGTTTCTTGAGAAAGGCTTGTACCGCTATATATTTTCCTCTCAGGACTGCCTTTGTTGTGTCCCACAGATTTTGAACCGTTGTATTTTCATTATCATTTGTTTCCATGATTTTTTTCAATTCTTCTTTAATTTCCCGGTTGACCCATTCATTCTTTAGAAGGATGCTGTTTAGTCTCCATGTATTTTGGTTCTTTTCAAACTTCCTTTTGTGGTTGAGTTCTAGCTTTAGAGCATTGTGGTCTGAAAATATGCAGGGAATGATCCCAATCTTTTGATACCAGTTGAGTCCTGATTTAGGACCGAGGATGTGATCTATTCTGGAGAATGTTCCATGTGCACTAGAGAAGAATGTGTATTCTGTTGCTTTGGGATGAAATGTTCTGAATATATTTGTGATGTCCATCTGGTCCAGTGTGTCGTTTAAGGCCTTTATTTCCTTGCTGATCTTTTGCTTGGATGATCTGTCCATTTCAGTGAGGGGAGTGTTAAAGTCCCCTACTATTATTGTATTATTGTTGATGTGTTTCTTTGATTTTGTTATTAATTGGTTTATATAGTTGGCTGCTCCCACGTTGGGGGCATAGATATTTAAAATTGTTAAATCTTCTTGTTGGACAGACCCTTTGAGTATGATATAGTGTCCTTCCTCATCCCTTATTATAGTCTTTGGCTTAAAATCTAATTGATCTGATATAAGGATTGCCACTCCTGCTTTCTTCTGATGTCCATTAGCATGGTAAATTCTTTTCCACCCCCTCACTTTAAATCTGGAGGTGTCTTCGGGCTTAAAATGAGTTTCTTGGAGGCAACATATAGATGGGTTTTGTTTTTTTATCCATTCTGATACCCTGTGTCTTTTGACAGGGGCATTTAGCCCATTAACATTCAAGGTAACTATTGAGAGATATGAATTTAGTGCCATTGTTTTGCCTGTAAGGTGACTGTTACTGTATATGGTCTCTGTTCCTTTCTGATCTACCACTTGTAGGCTCTCTCTTTGCTTAGAGGACCCCTTTCAAGATTTCCTGTAGAGCTGGTTTGGTGTTTGCAAATTCTTTCAGTTTTTGTTTGTCCTGAAAGCTTTTAATCTCTCCTTCTATTTTCAATGATAGCCTAGCTGGATATAGTATTCTGGGCTGCATGTTTTTCTCATTTAGTGCTCTGAAAATATCATGCCAGCTCTTTCTGGCCTGCCAGGTCTCTGTGGATAAGTCAGCTGCCAATCTAATATTTTTACCATTGTATGTTACAGACTTCTTTTCCCGGGCTGCTTTCAGGATTTTCTCTTTGTCACTGAGACTTGTAAATTTTACTATTAGGTGACGGGGTGTGGGCCTATTCTTATTGATTTTGAGGGGCTTTCTCTGAACCTCCTGAATTTTGATGCTCGTTCCCTTTGCCATATTGGGGAAATTCTCCCCAATAATTCTCTCTAGTATACCTTCTGCTCCCCTCTCTCTTTCTTCTTCTTCTGGAATCCCAATTATTCTAATGTTGTTTCGTCTTATGGTATCACTTATCTCTCCAATTCTCCCCTCTTGGTCCAGTAGCTGTTTGTCCCTCTTTTGCTCAGCTTCTTTATTCTCTGTCATTTGGTCTTCTATATCACTAATTCTTTCTTCTGCCTCATTTATCCTAGCAGTGAGAGCCTCCATTTTTGATTGCACCTCATTAATAGCTTTTTTGATTTCAACTTGGTTAGATTTTAGTTCTTTTATTTCTCCAGAAAGGGCTTTTATATCTCTCGAGAGGGTTTCTCTAATATCTTCCATGCCTTTTTCGAGCCCGGCTAGAACCTTGAGAATTGTCATTCTGAACTCTAGATCTGACATATTACCGATGTCTGTATTGATTAGGTCCCTAGCCTTCGCTACTGCCTCTTGTTCTTTTTTTTGTGTTGAATTTTTACGTCTTGTCATTTTGTCCAGATAAGAGTAAATGAAGGGGCAAGTAAAATACTAAAAGGGTGGCAACAACCCCAGGAAAATATGCTTTAACCAAATTAGAAGAGATCCAAAATCGTGAGTGGGGAGAAAGGGGATAAAAAGAGGTTCAAAAAGGAAGAAAGAAAAAAGAAAAAAAAAAAAAGAAAAGAAAAGAAAAGAATTTTTTAAAAAAGAAAATACCTAAGAAAAATGTAAAAAATATATATATATATAAATATATTAGATAAACTAGTAAAAAATCGTTAAAAAAGAAAAAGGTAACAGTTAAAAAAAAATTTTACCCGAAGGCGAGAAAAAAAAAATGAAAAAGAAAAAATTAAATTAACTGCAAGACGAAAAAAAATCACAGGAAAAAAGCCATGAGTTCCGTGCTTGGCTTTCTCCTCCTCTGGAATTCTGCTGCTCTCCTTGGTATTGAAACCGCACTCCTTGGTAGGTGAACTTGGTCTTGGCTGGATTTCTTGTTGATCTTCTGGGGGAGGGGCCTGTTGTAGTGATTCTCAAGTGTCTTTGCTCCAGGCGGAATTGCACCGCCCTTACCCGGGGCCGGGGTGAGTAATCCGCTTGGGTTTGCTTTCAGGAGCTTTTTTTCCCTGAGTGCTTTCCGTAGAGTTCCGGAAGACTGGAATACAAATGGCGGCCTCCTGGTCTCTGGCCCGGAGGAGCCGAGAGCCCAGGGCCACACTCCTCAGTGCGCGCTCAGAGAACCGCGCCCAGTTACTCCCGTCTGCCTGACCTCCGGCCGCGCTCTGAGCTCACCGAGCCTGCGACCGGTTCAAGGTCACCCTTAGCTGCGAGCTTACTGTCGGCTCTGTCTCTGCAGCCGGCTTTCCTGTTCCAATACCCGCAAGCTCTGCGACACTCAGACACCCCGATCCTTCTGTGACCCTGCGGGACCTGAGGCCCCGCTGACCCCGTGTGGACTTTGCCTCGGGTAGCCTCTGGAGCGATGTCCCTCAGCGGAACAGACTTTTAAAAGTCCTGATTTTGTGCGTGGTTGCTCCGCCGCTTGCCGGGAGCCGGCCCCTCCCCCCGGGGTCTATCTTCCCGTCGCTTTGGATTCACTTCTCCGCTGGTCCTACCTTTCAGAAAGTGGTTGTTTTTCTGTTTCCAGAATTGCTGTTCTTCTTCTCTTCGATCTGCCGATGGAATTTCAGGTGTTTTCAATCTTTAGATAAGCTCTCTAGCTGATCTCCGGCTAGCTGAAGTAGTCTCGGCCTGCTACTTCTCCGCCATCTTGACTCCTCCTAGACTCCTCTATGATTTTGATAGATTACTGCCTCACATGGAGGTCTTTTATCCATTTTGAGTTTATCTTTGTGTATGGTATAAGAGAATGGTCGGGTTTCATTCTTCTATACATAGCTGTCCAATTTTCCCAGAACCATTTATTGAAGAGACTTTCTCTTTTCCATTGGACATTCTTTCCTGCTTTGTCAGAGATTAGTTGACCATAGAGTTGAGGATCTGTATCTGGGCTCTCTGTTCCATCCATTGGTCTATGTTTCATGTGTCTGTGTTTCCTTGCCAGTACCATGTTGTCTTGGTGATCACAGCTTTGTAGTAAAGCTTGAAATCAGCTGACATGATCCCCCCCAGCTTTGTTTTTCCTTTTTCAACATTTCCTTGGTGATTCAGAGTCTTTTCTGGTTCCATACTGATTTTACGATTCTTTGTTCCAGCACTTTGAAAAATGCTGGTGGAATTTGGATCGGGATGGCATTGAAAGTATAGATTGCTCAGGCAGTATAGACATTTTGATGATGTTTATTCTTTCGATCCATGAGCATGGAATGGTCTTCCATCTTTTTGTGTCTTCTTCAGTTTCTTTCATGAGTGTTCTATATTTCCTCGAGTATAGACCCTTTACCTCTTTAGTGAGATTTGAAGTGATATGATATATTGACTCAGAGTAAACACCGATATATTCAAATGTGTATTGCAATCCCTATCACCAATGAGGAGAGGTGGAGATAAAAAAGAATAATGAAAAAAAAATGAACCCCTAAAAAGGAGAATATGTTCAACAAAGTAGAAAAAAATCCAAGAAGAAAAAATAACAAATTAGCAATAAGTAATTAAACCCAGGGACATGAGAATCACATTAAATATAAATGAAACAAACATTCCAATTAAAACATATAAATTATCAGACTGAATTAGAAAGGCCTTTATTGCTGAAAATATTATTTAAATATTATTTAAACACAAAGTCACAGACTGGTGGGGATTAAGCGTGGAGTCGGCGTGGCCCGCAGTGGGTGGCTGCAGGCATGGGACTCCTGAATTACCTGTGCCGGTCATGGAGTCCTGACAGGTGCACCCACGGCACTCGGGTGAGAGGGTGGGCACAGGCCTTATTGCCTCTGCAAGCCACTAAGCCATATTAATTGGGGCAGAATGGAGAACTGAGCAATTCTGCGTTCCGCAGGAGGAGTGTCCGTCAGGTGGGGATTTGCTCCCAGGTGTGAGGCTTGCACTGGCCCTGCAGCTTCCTGCGGGGTTCAGAGGCCCCAGAAGGCTCACCCGGGCTCACCATGCCTGTTGTCTGCTGAGCAGAGCCAGTGCAGGCTCTCCTGCATGGCCAGACCTTCACTCTGTTTGTCTCAGTGTCTCTCTGACCTCAGGGCTCAGCACCACTGAGGGCAGGTAGCCGGACATCCCGGAGTGGGAGCGAGGCCCAGGTGCCATGGGGGGACACTCCCGGCACGCCCCTTCCCCTCTGCTGGGCCCCCTGCCCTGGTCGAGGAGAGGGCATCGGGATACCCCAGAAAACCCACTTATCCATGAAGGGAGTCTCGTGGAGACCTGGTGTCTGTGGCCTGTGAGGCTGCACCGCAGGGTCTTCGGGAGGGTTTGCAGGCAGAGCCAGTGGCACTGAGTCAGGTGCAAGCTGGCCTGGAGCACTCACCCTTGTGCATGGCTGCTTTCGTTGTCCCTGCTGTGGGCTCCAGAGTGAATACTGAGGCAGCTGTCGCCCCCCCCCCCCCCAGAACCCAGACAGGAGCTTGGGGGGCCATGTTGCCTGGAGCCCTCTTCTGACTGTGCTGCTGGTGGACACCCGCCAGGTGGGGTCATGACCCTGCTGGCCTGGGCTCTGTGCTTTCCACACACCTGTGTCGTCTGCAGGCACCGCACAGGCAGGAGCCACTCCCCGTACCCCCTGTGCCCCCCGGCCTCACTCTGTGCCCTGCCCACCAGACAGGGTGGCCTTGTGACCTGGACATGTGAATGTGCCCAGTACTAGCCGTTACTGTGTCTTGGACCCAGAGTCACTCTGCTGTGACACTGGAAGCGGGACGGGCCGTCCGGCCTCCTCAACTTAGCACCTTCCAGCTTCAGTTTCTCCCCATCGCTTCCCCTTCGACCTTCCTCTCCTTTGTGCCACGTTTGGTTCAACAAAGAAACAGTTCAGACTCTCATGGACATGCATCTGTTTCTTTCTAAACCTTTGAAGACCTTGTCACTTGCGGTTTTATCCTCTGGGTTGTACTGAGTGTGAGCTGGACAGGCAGGGGTTGGCCCCACGCCACACCCCATGCCGACTCACTGCCCCTTGACCATTGGCTCTCCTTTGTTTTGCATAGGCGTCTTTGTCACATTCCTCACCCATAACTAACAAACCAAAGTACGAGAAGCGCTGGCTAGACACCCTGTCCGTTCCTCTGTCTATGGCTCAAATCGCGAGGTAGCAGACTGGCACGGAAAAATTAAGATGTGTGACCATGGTCTAGAAGGCCACAAGCCCTGAGCACCGTTCATGACCCGGCTCTTCAGAGTCACGAGTGCTCCGGGGGCCTGGCTGCGGCCGGCTCTGGGTGGCTTGAGGAGCACCATTTAAGTCAGGACCTGAAGGAGCACTGATTGGAGCAGCCGCGGGTTTGCTGAGGGCAAGCGTTCTGTCTGGTGTGGACACGACTCTTGTTATGTCCTTGGGAAGCAGTGATTCGAAGAAGATCCGTGTATCCACTTGCAAATGTTTGCAGTTAGATGTCAGCAAGAGCGTATTCTTGTCCAAGCTGCAAACAGCCTCAGAAAAACTGCTTAAGCTCTGTGGGTCTCCTTGTCACCATCGATAAAGGGAGAGGCTGGACCAGCATCCACGGTCCAGGATGCTCCCTGGCATATGAGCCTGGTTAATTACTCAGCTTCAGAGATGCAAGGTGTATCCTCTGTGCCGGGGAGAGGCCAGCGAGCAAGTGGCCGGTGAATTTATTTCTATTTGCATGACGGGCGTGCAGAGAACCATGTGAGCCATGCATCTGTCAGCAAGGGAAGACTTTACTGCTCTGACACTGAGCACTGACGTTGATACAACCTGTGTGCATGCCTGTGTGTGTGCACACCCACCGGAGGGTGTGTCACGTGTGTATGTCTGCGTGTGTGCACACCTGCCTGAGGGTGTGTCCATGTGAGTGTGTCTGCATGTGTGTGCATACCTCCCAGATTGTGTGCCTGTGTGCACCCATATGTGTGTGCTTGCGTACATGCCTGCCTGAGTGTGCACATGAGTGTGAACCTGTGTGTGCACATGCCTCCCTGAGCATGTGCCTCTGTGTGTACACAACTTTTGTGAATGTGTCTGCATGAATGCCTGTGTGTGTGCATGCCTGCCTGAGGGTGTGTCCGTGTACGTGTGTCTGCATGTGTGCACGCCTGCCTGAGGGCGTGTCCGTGTGCATGTGCCTGCATGTGCGCACGCCTGCCTGAGGGGTGTCCATGTATGTGTGCCTGCATGCCTACACGTCTGCTGTGACTGTGTCTGTACGTGTGCTCATGTGTGAGGCGGGGGACAGGAGAGGCCTGCGTTGTCTTCATTCAGGGGAGGGAAAGTCTTCTACCGCTTTCCATAAGTGGTTATAATTTGATTTTCAGGGTTACCCGACATTAGCTGCACGGCCTTCTACAGTGAATGTGCACATCGTGAAAGAGGGCTTAGGACACCGTAGCATGAACAGCTGCTCTAGGTTTGGAATTTAAGTGTGTGGCCACCTTTGGGAAAAGTCAGTAGCCATGTAGTCAGAATGGCGGGCAGAGATGGACGGAAGTGTGGATAGGTGGGTGGACGATGGGCAGGCAGGTAGCTGGAGTCGGACTGACAGGTGGACAGCCGTGTGCACAGTGAGATGAGCAGCCCAGGTTCTTATGGCTGCAGACCCCGTGGAGCATGCCAGGGTATGGCTTTCTTACTACCTGTTTCCTGGTTGGAGCTGGTTCTTTGAGAGCTCATTCGGGGCTGGGTCCATGCTCTCTGGTCTCTGCCTACCCCTGTGGTTGGGTAAATGGCTCTTGGAAAATTAGGGCCACTGAATGTCACCAAGCACAGGCTGGCCGGTCGCTCTGCCATCTCTCGTGACAAAAGGAAGACACAAACCAGCCCCGAGACCTGGGGGGGCAGGTCAGCATGCTTATTTCTCACAGGCTGTGTCCTCAGTGATGCCTGCCGGGCGCGGGACAAAATGCCCCATCACAGAGCACAGGGCAGTGTCTCTAGCGACAATACTTGCCATGTCCTACCAGCTTCTGTGGCTGTCTGTGGTGCAAGATGGGCTTCCTTCTTGGCCACAGAAGAGCCCGCCCCTGGGGCCACGGGCAAGTGCCCATGGGGATAGGGGCAGGGCACGGGATGGTACATGGCTGGGGCCACCCCCTGCCCTGTTCTGACAGGAATGCTGCTGAGCCCCCGCACATAGGGAGCCCTGGGACTCCTCATGAGACAAGAGCACGTTGTTCCCTGAAGGCTCTGGGTCTTAGCTTTGCTGACATTTTGGTGATTTGAAGCAAGATGTCAAGATGGGCAGGAAAGCACAATAAAGCAAAATATTGAATCAGGACTCAAACTGCATTTTATAAAATGTGATTGTCCTGTCACAGCTGACATGAATGCCCCTGATGGGGGGCTGAGAGGAGTCACAAGGCTTCTCTTCCCTGGGAGACCCTCTAGTCTGTCCCGATGCGAACAGACGAAATCCTGCAGTTCCGCTGTATTTTCTCCCAAAGGAGAAGATGAGAAGTATAAGGAACATGTTCAGAAAACACGTCCTGGATCAGTGTATTCTCTTTATAACAAATAATTTCAAATGAACCACTTTTAGAATCTTGGACGAAGTTAACCTGGGAAGGGTGCTCAGGCCATGAGTCAGAGCAGCTCTGAAACTCGGGCTCGGGAGGCAGGATGGCAGCACCAGCGGCCCCACGGCCATCATCGTGCAGCCCTGGGATCTCCTCTTCTGGAATCTTCCCTTTTCTATAGTCATTGCCTCAGTAATGGTTGAGGTTCCTGAATTTCCTCAAATTTTTTTGAAACGTTCTTTAAGGAGTAGATGCCAGTGTGAACCTATGTCATTCGCAATGAGTGTTTGAGGATAGGACCCCAGATGTCCTGGGGGGTGATGCTCCTTCCCTGTGGGCCCAGAGCCCGCAGGACGGCTCCACCAGAATCCCTGCTCCACTTGCAGTCAGGGGCGAAGCTGGAGCCCTGCTGGTAGGTACGTTATTGTCCCCATGGATGGACGCGGAATCGTGAGTCGCCATCCCCACAGGCGGGCACGGAATCATGGGTTATTGTGCATTGATTGTGTTCATGTGAGTGTCCCGGGTTTGGGTGGCCCCAGAGCAGACTATACCCGCTGCCCATGGATCCAGTGCACAGCGTGGGGCTGGGCCTCCTGGAAATTCAGAACTGCTCCAAGCAGTGACTGATGTAAACAGTGCTGGTGGCTGGGACTCACTCCTGTCTGACACTGTCACCCTGATCCTGGGGGGGACCTGTCCCATCCACTGTGCGTGCCAAAGAGAAGGGCACCTGTCTCTGTGTCCCCATATCAAATGGCAGTTGCTCAAAGTGGCCAAAGTGACATCTGTCCTAACCGCCTCTGAGGACCACTGACGGTGCCCACAGAGGTGAGCGCCACATCTGCAGGAGACACCATGCAGCCTCAGGTCCCCGACGTTGGCCTTGTTCTCCATGCGGGATGCACCCTGCAGGCTCGGCTCTGGTGCCAGAATTTAACAGGCTCCTGGGGTCTGAGATGAAAATGAACAGGAGGTGTTTATAGTAAGAAGAAAGGGTCTTCTGAGACGTGCTTGTCCTGGCCCTTCCTGGCAGCCAACGCCCATCCTGGCTCTCCACCCACAGTGCTGGTCTCTCAGCCAGAGCCCCTGGTCTGCCCATCCCGCCACAGGCTGTCCTCATGCCTCTGTCCTCACTGCCAATATCCCGTCCTTTCCAGGCAACACGGGTACTGGAGGGACAGGCCCTTCCTGTGCTGAAAAGGAGCTGTGCCCTGAACAGCCAAATTCCCTCCTGGCACTCAGAGCAGCCCACATGGGTCCTGGCTGCAGGGGTGTGGTCAGAGGGTCCACAGGCTCCCCAGCTGCTTGGGTGGGCAGGACTCCCACGTTTGCCTCCTGCCATGGGCCCTGACCCTGAGCCTGGGGGACTGCAGGATGAATTTGACCAGCTTTCTAACGACTTTCAGACCAAATCCAGGAAATTAGGTTCATTTGGGTTTCTATTCCTGCATCTGCCTGGTAGGCAGGCCTGCACATGCCTGCTGACCCCGTGGCTCCCCGGAACCTCAGAACCCGTGCACCACCCCTGCCCCTAGATGCCACCTGGCTCTTGCCCAGAGACCCGACCTCTCCGGAGCACAACTTTAGACCGAGACCCAAGCTCAGAGGTGTCCCGACCTGCTTTCAGATACACGGTGTCCCCCACCTTGTGGAGAGGCTCCAGGGGTCCTGAGGCAGTGCTGGCAGGGCGCAAACAGGCCCTGCATGGGAAGGTAAGACCGCCTCAGATGGATGCCTTGCCAGCCTCAGGCCTCGTGCTGCTGCGGCCAGTGCCGGGCCCAAGATGGGATCTGTGTCCCAGGGGAGAGCGCGCAGTGCTCACGTTCTGAGGGCCTGGGACTCCCAGCACTCTGCAGAGTCCGTCACACAGAAAACCAAGCGTGTATGCATGCAAAGCAGATGTCTGTGTAGTCATAACCTACAGATGTAACTGGACACTGTCCATGTGGCAGCCCACTGTCGTGAGAACCGAGACAGAGGAGCAGAGACTGGATTGTGTGTGTGCATGTGTGTGCTTCTGTGTGTGCACGTGTCCGTGTGCATGCGTGTACCTGGGCTCCTGTGGGTGTGCGTCTGTGTGCATGTGCACGTATGCACCTGTGCATGCATCTCCCAGTTGCTGGTGGCCTCAGGCACGCTGGTTGATCTCCGTGAGCTCCTGTGTCCTGTCTCTGTCAGCGACCACATCAGGACCTTCTGCGGGGAGTGGACAGAGACTGGAACCAGAGTGACACGTGAAGCGTTTTGCTCAGCACTTACTGCAAAGTCAGAGTAAGTGAGCATCAGTGGCTGTTTTTATCATGAGTTACATTGTCGTTTGTATGCTCTGTGGTTTCCTTTTTCTTCTCTTGAGCTTGTTAATGCTTTACCCTTAAAGACTCATGTGGGATTATGGAGAGAATCCATGCAGTTCTTGGAATCCATTAGCCGTTGTTGCCGGTCTGAGAACAGAAGCCGGGGGGCGGGTATGGCGGGCTGTGTTCTACCGTGTGACACTCCCCTGAAATGTTTCTTTTACTCATTTTTGTGCTTCCATAAAATCAGTACTATACTATCAGCCAGAAGGTTCTTTCTGGGGACAGAGTTTAACACCACGTGGACTAAGAAATTAGCACAAAGACCGTTTGCTGCCGCAGAGTGGAAAGGACGGTGGCCTTGAGAGACCGGCAGCTCCCGGGAATGTTTTTCTTTCCAGCTTGGGGTGCGGCCCAGGATGCATGCCGGGTGCACCTGCTGGGCAGCCACATTCAGAGCGAGCGGAGCTGCGTCCGTGTCAGCTGTGGGACGGGGTGCATCTGAGTTGCCCGCTCATTTGCTGCAGGTCTGCTGAGCACTCTCGGAAGTGGGTACAGCCTCCACTTCTCCCTGACATGAGCCATCCCTGCGTGTCCTCAACCTCCTGTCTACACTGACGTCCGGGGCTGGCAAGGAATCACTTGGGCCCCGGGGTAGGTCTCGCACCTCTGCCCGGAGCCCGTGTCCCTTTCCATCCCATCCTAAGGACCACAGACAGTGCCTCTCCAGACGGGGTTTTCTCAGGAAGCATTTCTGGATGCCCTCTGTGCTGTGTGCTCACAGGGAGCCCTTCTGTCTGCAACTAGTGGGTGTGTTCAGTGGAACAGCAGTGAAGTTAGAGACTGAAAGTTTCACACCAAAAACTGCACCATATGGTCTGAAGCAGAGAGGGTCGTGAGTGCTGGGGGCATGGGGGCCACCGGGAAGGCATGAAGCATCTCATGGAGCCAGGGACTGGCCACCACAGGGTGTCTCTGACTCACGTGCATCCGTGCACACACTCGCAGATGCAGGCAGCCAGAGGCATTGGTTCCGGGGAGCCCAGACCACAAGTGTGTATGGAAGCGAGTGCCGCCTGGCTCTGCCGTGAGCTTTACGGTGCGGCTGTTCCACCTGCTTCAGCCCAGACATCCCAGGAGACAGAGATCTCACTGTGGACGAAGAGCGCCAGGGTTCCGGCAAGAACAGGACATCAGCCCAGCTCAGCGTTCACACGGCCAGTTTCTGCTGCTGCAGCCACTCCGAGTCGTCCTGGGAAAGCCGCCCCGGGTGCGGACAGGTCCAGGACTCCCAGCCGTGAACCGCTGGTGCCTCAGTGCCCACTAAGGCCCTGGAGTCCTGTCGGCCCTGCGTCCTCTGTGTCATGCTGACATGTCAGGAGCTGGGCTGTCTGGGAGATGTGCTTGCTGCGTCCTTTTTAGCTGTGAAACCATGAGGTTGTGTTTGCTGAAGTGTGGCTCCCATACAGCGTCCTGGATTCCGACACAGGTGGCAGCTGTCTGACATCCTCACAAGTGGTCCTCCTGGCCAGTCACCATGTGCCGCCATGCCACCGACTGAACTCGTGCGTGTTCCTCTGTCCCTGTCACCTCCTTGTCTCCCTCCCTTGGCCACCACCAGGTCGTTTTCTGTATCTGTGGGTCTGTTCCTGTTGTAACGATTTGTTTCTCACTTGTTTTGTGTTTTAGGGCCCACATTTAAGTGAAATTCTACAGTATTGTCTCTCTCTGACTTAGGTCACTGAACGTAACGTTCTCAGGGTCTTTCCAGGTTGTCACAAAAGGCAAAGCCCCTTCTGCGGCTGAGCAGGGTTCTGCCGTGTGTATGTAAAGCGTCTGCGTTACCTGTTCCTCGACCTTTGGACACCTTTCATGTCCTGACAGATGTGAACGACACCGCAGTGCCCCTTGGGGAGTACGTGCCCCTCCACGTCAGTGCTTTTGTTTCTTTTGTATGAGCACACCTACTTGTGCGATGGCCGGGTCTCAGGGTAGCTCTGTTTTCAGCTTTTTGAGGAACCCCCACACTGTTCTCCGGAGCAGCTGCACCAGCTCGCATCCCCACCAGCAGCGCGGGGGGCCCCTGTCCTCACATCCTCGCCGGCGTAGGGGCTCCTGTCTTCTTGACTCTGGCCTTTCTGGCGGGTGCGAGGGCACATCTCGTCACAGTTTCGGTTTGTGTTTTCCTGATGGTGTGATGCCGGGCCTCCTTCCGTCTGCCTGTCGGCTGGCGCGTGTCTTTGGAGAGAAGTCTCTTCGGGTCTGTCCATTTTTTAATCGAACAAATGCATGATTTTGTCACGTGACACCTTGATATCTGAGATCGCTCTGGTGTCCCAACCCCCACCCTGTTTTGGGGTTGAAGAAACAAGACACAGGAGCTCACTTAGCCTCTGGCTTAAGGCACCCACTGCTCATGGCTTCTCTGTCTACGGCCAGAAAGTGCAGCTCCCACCCACGTTCCACGGGATATCTTGGACAACTTTCGCTGCTTGATTCACACTAGGCCATGTGGCCCGGCTGTTGTCCCGATTATGAGGTCTCGTTCTTTGAGATGGAAGGAGCACACAGCCGGTGAGGTGAGCCTGTGCGCATGGGGTGTGGTGCTGCTCTGGGCACACGGGACTCAGCCGGCAGGCAGACGGGAAGTGCAGTGCCGTCTTTGGGGGTGGCAGCTGGAGGGTTCAGGGGACATTTATGAGGACAGGCTTGTGCTGGGGCTACGTGTTCAGCCGGTCTGTGTGTAGTCTGTGCTCACGTGGGTGCCATGGGGTGGGTGCCGGGCTGCTTTGGGGACGGTCACTGCTCTGATGACTTTGGGTATTTGTGCTTTTATGGAGTAAAATGTGTGTGACAGTTTTGTTTCCATAGGTCGAGGGGTTCCCTGCCCAGAGCATGGATCTGGAAGGAGCTGGGTGGGGCTTGTTAGCTGCCCACCTGGGTGGGGGACGTGGCCTCCTGATGCCACTCTGGGAAACAGAAACACTAACACCTGTTTTCTAAGATTGCTGAGAGGAGAAATATGTTAAAATTGTGACTCACTTAGCACAGGGTCTGGCATGAAGCCAGACCTGAACAAGTGATCCCATCAAGGTCTCCTTCTAGCCGCTGCCATTCTGGTTTCAGGTACCATGTGGGAACCACTCCTGCTCTGGGGCGTCCTTGTCCGCCCAGATGGCAGCTCACGTGCCCAGGAACACATGTGCTGGAAGAGGCACCTGCCACCCACTGCAGCGTCTGGGTCCCATCGCTGGGTTTTCAGTCTTTAAGTGCCTGTCACCTTCTAGATGGGCTGATGCCTCTCCAAGCTGGGTAACGGATCTCACGGCGCAGCCCCAAGGCCATCGCACGTCTGGGAGCCAGAGCTGGGCTGGGTCTGGAGTGCAGGGGGCTCTTGCATCTGCCAGGGGCTCTGCCGCAGGCGTGCTGGCCATCACGCCACGTGTTCTCAGGCAACAGGTGTTCCCGCCCCTATGACATGCAGGCACCCTTGGGAACGCGGGTGGCGGTGAGCAACACCCAGGACCTGTGTTCTCGTGGAGCAGAGCCTCTGCTCGGACACGGGGCGGGAGGCAGGCAGACCTTCTCGGTGTCCCTAGGGTCCTCGGCGTTCTGTTTTCTCACCGTTCCTCCCTCCATGGGACCCCCTGCTGGTTTCTGCATGGGCCCCTCCGCAGGACCGGGGGCTGGAGGACCCAGGCCTGGTCTCAGGACGGTGACAGAAGGTGACACAGGAGGACGCCAAGTTGCTCTCTTAGGCACCATAAGGGAGAAGTTAGCTTTCTCTGATGGACCCACTCAACTGGTGAGCTCAACTGAGCACTTTCTCTGTGCCCTGAGTTTTCCAGGATTAGGGACTTTTCGTGAACAAACTGGTGCAGGGAAAATGCTGCCCAGACTCAAATTTTTGGTCTGTATTGATATTTAACATGGAGCCCTTAGAAATGCCGCTGCCAGATGGGAAGAGGAGGAAGAAACTATTTCTCTGGCTTCCATGAAAAAATTATGCCAATGCTACAGAGGTGGTCTTGAAATACAATATAAGAAAGCAAATTTGAAGATTTTATGAAGTCTGAGAGGTACACACATTCTCTTCTCATTCTGTCTAACTCTCCGTCATCAGCAAAATAAACACACGCCCTGCCCCAGCTGCAAAGTGTGGGGCCCCGGGCTCCACAAAGGATGTGGGTGCTGTCCATCCCCCACCCCGGGTTCCTGCCCAGGTGCGGGGAGATGGGGGCGCTCCTCTCTGGTCCCCAACCTCCCCATTGATGACACATGTGGACGTGGCTTGGTGTCTTCCTGGGTAAGCGTTTCCTGCTGATCCTAAAACCTCATGCAGGACGGTCACAGGATGCGCTGAGCCTGAGTGGCGGTGTCTGTGATTTTCAGCTCTGATGATGACCTTGACCATCTGGATGAAACCCCAAGAAGGCAGAACAGATGCTCTGAGTCCAGAGCTGTGAGGCCGGCTTCCTCCTACGTGCCATGGGAGGGGTGACATTGACAAGCTCAAACTCGCTGCCCGAGAACACGGAGAACCTAAATCCTGAATTTGGCCGAGGACGAGAAGGGACGCCTGTCATTCTGGCAGGCCCGAACGTTCACATAAGTGCCTCTCGGTACTGCTGCCCTCGCAACAGCGAGCCCGAGTGTACGTGCCATCTCGCACATCACTAAATCACGTGTGTCCTCAGCATGAATACCCCTGGTGGCCCTTCTGTGTGACAGCCAGTCTGCGTGGTCTCTGCCACGAGTTCGTGTCTGAGTGCCAGTGTTTACACGGGACCGCGATTGGCAGCAGCCTTCCCCCGTGCAGGTGTGCTGTGGCTTGATGGGCATCATGAAGGTCATCATGTGGACAAGGAGGACGGACCTCGGAGGTTAAGGGTCCAGCGTGCCTGAAATGTGCACTCAGAACACATGGCCCTCCTGGTGGAACCAACTCTGCACGAGGCTTCGTGGAAGTCTTTGTCAGACCAAGGGCACTCCTCTGGATCCAGGCCACGAGGAAGAGTGGAGAGAGTGGGGAGGCTGTGCTGTGGGTCCCTGGGGTTAAACAGGACACGGCGGGAGCCGACTGAACAGTGATGTGCACACAGTGAGTCCTAGAGTGACCGACCCTCTGTTGTACACGTAGTGTATGAAAGTTACGCTAATTGTTAACTCATCCTTTATTACCAGCTCTGCTGGGCATCACCCAGCCTCTGGCTAGTGACTAGCAAGTACGTCACATGCGTGTCCCATGTCTGCGGCACATGAGCCTGGATGTCATGCATGTCTCCATCATGTGGGCCCAGCAACACGGCATAGCTCCCTTGGTCCTACAATGGCTCTTTACATGATCTGCAGTGAGGGAGGAGACGAGGGGATCCTGTCCTTCGTAATCCCCTTGTCACCGTCTGGGTGCACTCCCCTGTGCATTCACTTCCCCTACAGGACCCACCTTCAGCTCCCGGTCTCCATCCCTAATCCCAGAGAGGGTTTCAGGAGCACCAGACTCTGTTTCCTCCATTCATCTCCAAGCTGGATGGGGTGGCAGGGGCAGCACGGGGCTGGGTGGACCCACTTGGGCGCTGAGCATGGGGAACACGCTGTCCCTCTGTCTCCTGGCATCTTGGCCTCCTGGCTTCTGCTGGAGGTTGGCTGGGAGGTTTGGGGATTCCTCCCAATTACCAGTTGCTGTTCTCCTGCTGCTTTGAGATGTGTCCCTTGTCTTTGATTCTCAGCATGTTGACCTGAGGTGTCCGTTGTGGATGTGAATCCCCGTTTGGATCCCAGGACCTGCTCAGCGTGCAGACCAGCAGTTCTCAGAATGGTCTGGAAGGGCTCTGGCCACTGCCTCTTGGGACATTTGGTCTGTCCTAGGTCTTGGCTCCTGCTGGGGCTCCCGGCGGGGTCTCCTGCTTCTTGGTGTCCCCAGTGGGTGTCTTCTTTCTCTGGGCTACACAGACTCTGCCAGCCAGCCTTGCTCATCCTTCCCTCTGGACAAACCTGGCTCCAGCCTCTCCAGTAAATCCTCCTTCACAGTTCTTATACTTGTTACGTCTAGGGACCCGCTGGCCCTTCCCGCACAGTCCCCCACATGGGGGACTGCTATTGGATGAGCTGCTTCAGACACGGTTTCCTTAGTCCCCGGAATGTCCCCGTGATGGCTGTTTGCACACCTTCCTGTGCGAGGTAACTTCTAGCCACATGCACCAGTCACACTGTCCCCTGTCCAGCCCCCTGCGTCCTCAGCCCCACCGCATCCAGGGCTTATCACTGTAACTTGTGTGGGAATCTGTCCTTGCTGGCTGGACATTATAGCACAGTGGATGTGCTCAGGGACAACCCGTTGGCTGCGTAACTGGTCACCTTGGGATGACAGGGTCACCCAGGTGTCAAACCACTAATTTTCACATGAGTGGCCTGTGGCTCTCAACCAAGATCTGTGGCCTAATGGCTCCATAGAATAATGCAGTCAAATCAGTTCCTTTGAAGGGACAGTTTCGGGGCTGGTGTTTGGGACTCGTCCTCACCATGACCTCGCCTGCTTCTGCGAGGGCCCCTCCCTGGGAATGACTCTGGGCTCTACTGCAAACAAGGTCAGTGTCTTTGCAAATCCCTCAGGAGCCAGAGCTTTTGTGCCTTGTTTTCCCCAAAGCAGGAGGTAGGGATGGTGATGCTTATCTGTCAGTGAGCCTTGTGCTGGGACACAGGCAGTGACGACTGGGGTAGACCCTGGGGGAATGCGGGGGAGCAGATGCGAGGTCGGACCTGAGGTCAGGGTCAGGGGCAGACACAAGGTCGGGGCCACCTGTGTGCACCACAGGGGGAGGACGGTCTGCTCTGTGGACTCTCGGCTGAGAGCCCAAGAGAGGCTCTGTGGTGGCCCCTGCCCACCCCTCCTCTCAGGCCGTGTCTCTACTTAACAAAACCGTGGATACACTCACAGCTGAAATATTATCAACAGGTAGTGTAGACTTGTTACTTAAGATAACATGTCTGCTTCATCATTCGTTTTTTGAACTTCTCAGTATCTGCTTAAGAGCATGATGGTCCAGGCTCCAGGGTTAAGACACACGGTTTTCCTAAGGAGAAGGGGACAGGAACACAGAGGACAATAGTGGTGTCAGCTGGGCTTCCCACTTCGGGTGTAAGCAGCAGACACTTAGCTCTTACACTTCCCGAGGCTGGAAGTCCCCATGGTCCCCGCACCGGTCCCTGCTGGTCACAGCTGCTTCTGGCGGGCAGACAGCCCAGCGTGGAGTGCTCCCAGGGTGGGGAGGGAGCTGGGGAGTCTCTTCCCATAAGGGCATCAGTCCTGCGGGATCAATGCCCCACCCGACCAGGGCACTGAGCACTAATTCCGTCCTAGAGGCACCCCCATCTCCAGAGACATCCATGCTGATGAGATGAATGTGGGGACACGAGTCAGCTGACCACAGAATGACACGAGGGGTATCTTTGAAGAAGGCTTCCCATGATAAGGAGGAATTACTGAAAAGACAGTGTCCTGCTGTTATGAATAGTTTGACAGGAGGGTTTGTGGCACCTTGACTTTTATAAAAAAAAAAAAAAAAGAAAGAACCAACTTGTTGGAAAGCTCCACTGTAAACCAGAAATGTGTGCCTGTCATAAAATAGTGTCAGTGTTGGGTAACGATGATGTCTGACTTTGTCAAGAGCTTCAAATGCCTCAATAAGTGGTCTCGGAAAGAAGTATCGCTGAGGACTCCTTAGAGCAAGGATTCTAAAATCCCTGGACGAGTGATAGTCATTTCCTACACAAATTGGCTCTCCTAATTTTTAGTGAATTAGAAAGAACTGTTAGTGACAGATTTCCAAGTTCTGAACTTACCGTGGGGACCGTCTCCCCGTGGGGCTCTGGGCAGTGGGGAGGCTCTCGGGCCGGTGTCACAGCATGGCCCCCTCTTCCCGCAGGTCCGGTATGTTCAAGGTGCTGGCTCTGGACGGGGTCATCACGGGCGTCCTGCAGTTTCCTATGGCCCGGGACAGCACCGACTGGCTGAGAGCGGTGTCTGCAAACATCTGTGACCTGACCTTGCAGAGAGTGAGCTGGCTTCTGGACTTTCTGCTTTTGCACTTAATCCACAAAAATGATGGATATTTTTTGTTATTTATGATTAGCCCTAAAATGACTGATTTTATGATTAAACAAGGAAGTACATACTTTTTTCAACATACCACATCTTTGACTAAAATAAGTTCAAAATTAAGTCCTCCAGATATCTCCTGAGGGAGAGTCTGGGTCCGATCAGACCTGTGGGTGCCCTCCCCATCCCTTTCTCTCCCTCCTTTGGCCCATGCACAAGCACAGACCCTTTCACGTACATGTAACAGCATGGATGTGTTCCCTGGTGCGGGGCCGTAACGTGGGGAGCCTAACGCAATGGAAGGCAGACGCCCCGTAGCGTATGAGGACAAGACCTCCCCGACCAAGATTACTTCCCTGATTCCCAGTGCAAGCTTCCAGGACGGAGAACGTGTCCCATCTCCTTGGGTGATCTGTTCGATGTTTTGAAATAAAAAACACAACCGGCTGGGAGCCAGGGTCAAAGTAAGAGTAAGTTCCCCCCGGAACCACCGTGTACTGGCAGGGAGCTGTAGGCTCCCGGAAGGACTTGCTCGTGGCCACAGTGGCCTTTGATCAGTTGCCTCCCAGGTGACCTGCCCAGGAACTGTGTTTGTGTCCCCCACTCCACCAGCTGCCCCAACCCCACTGCCCGTTCCCACCTTGCTACCCATTCCCTGCCCTGTCTGCCGGTCCCCCACCCTACTACCTGTCCCCCTGCCCCACAGCGAGAGCACGGGAGCCCCTGTGGTCAGTGCAGTGTCACACCTTCTCGCTGGCGGCCAGAGCCCAGGGAAGAAAGCTGCCGGGTGGTCTGGAGCCACGCTCTGGCCTGCATGCTCAGCAGCCACACAAACACTGCTACTTCGCAAGGTTTCTGGAGAGCGACGCGAAGGACACGCATGATGTGTGAGATGCAGGGACTTCTCCCCATTTTCTTCAGATGTTGAAATCTAGGCATCACTGGTCCATGACTTCACTCACACAAAATGCTGATGGTTAGAAAGAATAAGTATTAGTTGTGGGTTTTTTCTTCGCTGTGAGCATTGCAGCTGTACATGGTTTGGTTTTTAGGGAAGAAATGCTTCATAGAAGAACTTGTTCCCGAGGACAAGTCCTGCTGCTAATTAAGATCAGTTGCCGATCCGACAGGTGGAAATCACCTCATCAGTGTCTTGTCCTACTGACCCCATCGTCCCTCTCTCTGCAGATGTGGATGGCGAATTGGTGCTGTTCCCCCTGACCAGGTAGGTCCTGCGTTCTTGTCAATCTAACGACCAGTCTCCCAAAGTAGCTTCTCCTGGCTCAGAGGCTCGATTTGGGGATTTGGGTAGAGGTCAGTGTCCCCAGCCTCGAGTAGGAGGAATCGCTCTGGTCCCCTGTCAGGTTATGACTGAGCTCTCAGCAGCTGCGTTTTCTGAGGAAACGAGGTTAAACAATGGTGTAGGTGAGACCGTGTAAGCTGGGAGGCGTTTTACTTGGAGACAAACCTGTATATCTAGAACCTTAAGCACCGTGTAACACTCCTAGACAGCATCCCCACCAGGACAGCTTGCCCTGAGGAGCACATTGGCCAACAGATGTCACTGAGGATGGGCAGGAGATCCCCCCGCCCCCGGCAGGCAGCTTCCCTGCACAGACCAAAGCTTCCAGCGGGCTGCCTCGTGGGGGTCCACAGCTCATTCCTTCTCTGAGCAGGGCCAGCCGCTGGCAAATGACTCCTGATTTGGGGCTCCTGCTCCCCGGTCGCCGGGTCTGTAAATGCATAGGGAGGGGCTGATCATAAATTTAGAAAAATGTTACAAGAAATAAAATTTACATCCAGAACCACTTTCCTGAGCATTTCTTCCCTAATCACAGAAGGTTGACTAGAGAATTAGAACACAGCCACGGGGCTGCATCTTCCCTTACGTGGAAGACGCCTCGGGCTTTCCCAGTGTCAGGAGGGATCCGGTCTGGAAACCAAAGCCTGTTCTGTTTTAATTTGAGTCACCAGAGAGTTGGGAAATGGGGTTCAAAGAAACAGAACTCCAAATACTGAGAACATGAAGTAATTAGGGCTCGGAGACCCCGAGACCAGGGGGTAACCTTGATCTCACGTTATCTCAGTGAAGTTTTGCCACACATTAAACCATGACCATGTCATGTCCGCCTGTCTGCATTCTGATCCCAAGTAATGCCTTTCCTGGTGGCATAATTTGGCCAAACTAACATCTGAGATGTCATTTTTTCATCCATAAAGTAAAAGACCTATAGCAGGTAGAGACTTTTTTCTAACTTGAAATTTTTTTTTCTTTTAGCATCTTTATTTTATTTTATTTTTCATGTTCCAAAATCCATTGTTTATGCACCCTACCCAGGACTCCATGCACTCTGTGCCTTCCACAATACTCCCCACCAGCCTCACCCAACCTCCCACACCCTCCCCTCCAAAACCCTCAGTTTGTTTCTCAGAGTCCACAGTCTCTCATGGTTTGTCTCCCTCTCCAATTTCTCCTAATCCATTTTTCCCTTTCTTCTCCTAATGTCCTCTGTGCTATTTCTTATGCTCCACAAATAAGTGAAACCATATTGACTCTCTCTGCTTGACTGATTTCACTCAGCATAAACTCCTCTAGTCCCGTCCATGTTGATACAAAAGTTGGGTATTCATCCTTTCTGATGGAGGCATAATACTCCATAGTGTATATGGACCACATCTTCCTTATCCATTCGTCCGTTGAAGGGCTTCTTGGCTCTTTCCACAGTTCGGTGACTGTGCCCATTGCTGCTATGAACATCGGGGTATGGATGGCCCTTCTTTTCACTCCATCTGTATCTTTGGGGCAAATACCCAGTAGTGCAATGTCAGGTTCATAGGGAAGCTCTATTTTTAATTTGTTGAGGAATCTCCACTCTGTTTTCCAAAGTAACTGCACCAACTTGCATTCCCACCAGCAATGTAAGAGGGTTCCCCTTTCTTCACATCTTCACATCCTCTCCAACACATGTTGTTTCCTGTGTCGTTGATTTTGGCCATTCTGACTGGTGTAAGGTGGTATCTCAGTGTGGTTTTGATTTAAATGTTTTTTTTTTTCCCCTCAGGGGCTCAAATTAGTGTATTTGGAGAGGAAGATTAGAAATGAGAGTTACTGCACAGGCTTATGGAAGAACTGTGCCTGCCGTATCTCACTGGGCTTTATGGTAAAGGACTAGCTCACATTTTCCCTAAAACTGAACATTCTGTGTGTACTGTAGGAGTTCATATTTGTGACACTGGGCCTTTCAAGAATGAGAAGCCATGCTTTCCTCATTCTAAACAGTTCGTTTCTCATATTGGTAATTAGCAAAGGCATAATATTTGAATAAATATTTGAAAAAATATTATGTATTTGGGAACCTTTGAAATTCGCAAAAAACAAATATAAAATAGGATTAGAAGATCATACAAAAGGCCTGGAGTATAGATTTTTTTTTTTTAGATTCTTGTGTTTAGTGAGTAAGATAACTGTGTCCTTCGCCATCTGAGCAGACGCCTGTCCTTCTGGGATGACAGGCAGCCTGAGAGGACGGGCATGTATTTGAAATTGTCCCATGCACACTGGAACCCCTGTTCCCTGCAAAGGTAGCAGGTCCTCCTGTGTATTTCCGAACTAAATTTCATCTGGGAAATCTGAATTCAAGGGAAACATGCATGTCTTCCTCACCAAATCCAAAAGAAACTAAATCTGAGGTGTGCGGTCTTGTTCTGTGTAAAGGTCAAGCTGTACGGCGTTATCTGATGGGCACTTTGGTAATCATCTGACTCAGTCAAGTGATAAAGGAAGACTTTCCTATAGAAAGGGCATCTGAAAAGATAAATGAAAACATCTCACTTATCATAATGGTTATGCCCTCTGAATTTAATTATGATGATGTCACCAGGGAGGTGTTCATGAAATCATAATATACGTTTCTTGGGACATGTAATAAGCCATCGGAAAATTCATAATGTAAAAGATAAAATTAGCTGACCTTAAAATTATTTATGAACTGCGTATACCTAAAAAAGATTCATAATGCAGGGAGTATTTCCAGCAATATCTAAGCTATGATGTATCTCTTTGCTAATCGACCTAGAGAGAATTAAATTACACACGGAATGTCTTAAAGTTCATGTGCAGTTTATAGACGTTCCCGATTGTGAATGATCTGATTTTTATATAATTTCTTTCTGTAAAATTCCATCTGGCACCCTGACCCAGGCCCTCTTTCGCCAGGAGTGGAAGTGAGAGTTGTCAGGGTTTATTCCGCAAACCGCAGCAGAGGGGACGGCCCCCTGAGCCTGGGCCAGGCAATCTCTGTAGCACTGTGCTTGCCCCGCCGTGCCCCCACCTCGAGGCAGCTCTGAGGTCAGGTGTACTGAGCAAGTCGTTTGAAGCTTTCCTCCCTGCCATACCGCAGCATTACGTTTCCGGGTCAGACACAGGGACTGACATTTGTTTGGAATCCTGCCCCCAATGCGTCAGCCATATTACTGTTTCATTGACGTTTCGAACGTTGTTGTGATTTGTTACAGCTGGTGTAAAGAAAATCAGTTTTTCCACTCAGGCCAACTCTGTGTTTGCTGCAGCGACCGGGGGGCCTGGAAGTCACAACCTCATAGACAAGTTGGCAATCCGAGCCCCAAACAGAGTGTAATTTAATGCGGTATTTTTAAACACCCACAGAGGGCACAACACTACTGTAGCCGGGGGACCCATGGGGCGCTGATGCTCCCAGAGATGCTGCCGGCCCCTGGGGACCCACAGGGCCCCCACAGACGCTCATATCCGTCACCCTGGTTTGGGCAATAGGAAACCCGCTGCTTCTGAGCGTGCCCACGGTCTGTCCCTTCTAGCCCCAAGGCACGCTCGCTACAGCTTGGGTTTAATTTCAAGGGTTTCCCTCTGCAGGTTGTGCATATGGGATGGGTCAGCGAGAGACTCGAAGGCACCAGCTCCTGTCACACCTTCCAATCCAGGCTCCTGGCCCTGAAAGGCTTGTGCCTCCACGTGTTCATCTCTCCTCCCGTAAGGACGCTCTTCTGTCCAAGATGCCCAGGGCTGCTGCGAGAAGTGGGTGGGACGTGTGTCCACAGGAGGGCAGACACAGAGGGGCCGGTCCCCTGCTCCCCTGCTCACATGCCAGCCAACAGGGAGGCAGGGGCTGCAGAAGGCCATTCTCCGAGCATCAGACACAAAACAGAACTAAACCCTCCTCTTCACGTACTCTGAGTTACTGCCCCGAAGATTAGACTCAGGAGGTTACTCTGTCCTTCACGTCTCCCATGTCTTATTATAAGCCTACACCATAAGCCTAAGGCGAATTTCCAGAGTTCATGATCACACTGTCAAGCTATCACCAACCCTGTGGTGCCAGAAGGACCAGATAGAACGTGTGTGCCCTGCCCTTTATGGGGCTAAAGCAGCTTCTGGAACTCAGAACAGCCAGACCTGCTGGCCCTGGTGTGCGGAACCCAGATGCCAGCTGCCCGCAGAGTGGGTGGTGCTTTCTGCCACCAGAAGTAAACCAAAGGGTCTCCTCCCTATGAAGGCTGGGGCGCCATCCCCATCATCCGTGTGTGCTGCACCTGCTCATCTGCCCGTGGTCAGGGGACCTATACTTCGCATCCGTGTCCTGGCTGCTGTGGGTAAGACTCCACATTTCACCTCCCCACCAGCCGTCATGGTCCTACAGTCTGGGCTGGAGGGGCGTGTGGTGGGGCAAGCAGGGGCTGGTGTCGGGGGCTCACCTATGCTGACTTGTGGAGCACCGCTGTGAACCTAGCGCTTGGATGTCAGTCATGTCTCAGGAAGTGGTTTTTAAAAATAAAAAATTATGAAAGGACATGATCATGTTTTCCCTTCAGGCATCAAGACGGTAGTGTAGGTTTTCAGTGATAAATACAGCCTTTTAATAAGGTTTTAAATTTGGAATAATTATAGATTTGTCAAAAGCTGAACATATAGTACAGAGAATTCCCATGTCCCAGACTCCCTGAAGGTTGGCACCAAGTGTGACTCTAGCATCTGGTGGGCACTAGAAATTCAGTAGCGAGTTCCCTAATAACGACCTCACAGGCCACCAGTCCTCCCTGCGTACCTGACACTCTCCTTCTGTGTCTGGAACAAGCAGGACACCACCAGGTTGCATGTGTTTTAATCAGCCAGTGCTGTGGCTTTACTGAGATTAAAGACTTACCTAAATCAAAAAAAAAAAAAAAAAAAAAAAATCCAAGAATTTTCCTCAAAACAAATGTACTTATTTTTTTAAACATTTGTTGCAGATGTGATATTACGTGATTTTGCCTGAGAAACACGCAGCAGGAGAGAACTTGAGCCCTAACACAGACACACAGACACACTAACCGTGGAGCTTACCTTGGGCTCAGCAGAAGCAGACATCTGCGGGGAGAGGGCGTGGGCTGGCGAACCCTGGGGAGGGGCCGTCTGTCCATGTCCTAATGGAGATGCTCACAGGCCCCTGTGACAAAGGGAGACTCGGGGCAGGCTCAGCCCTATGCTGGGTGGGATGACGGGTCTCAGCCTCCCCTCCACCTGGTTTAGCATGAGCCTGGAGGCAGCCCTTGCAAGGCTCATGTCCAGGGCACAACCCCTCTTGCTCCCAGTTTTTCCCTGGGGATCATTGAGGTTTTCTGTGACATTTCTCCTCCCACTTCCTGAGGGCCCCGGGACTGACCACTGATCTTGGCACCCTGGTATCTCCAGGCACAGCTGGGTCGGAGAGCCTCAAGGTGCCCATGGTTCAAACAGCGTGGCCCTCCTGATCACAGAGTTGTCCCAGCATAATTTCTGTCAGCAATCACTTTTGTGTCCAGCATCCCAAGCTGTGGGAAGTGCCTCTGCCCGGGACAGCGCCCATGGCCTCCTGTCTTCTAAGGAAGAGCAGTTTCTAGTTAAAGATGATGTCATTTCCAGCCATGTTCAGTTACTGGTTTCTCCAAAGTTTCATGGAGGGCGCACACTTGGACATCTACCACGCTGTCCCTCACCCATGCATGGCCGTGCCGTGTGGCTGGAGGTGTGGGGTCTCTGAGCCTCCACCTGTCCGAGTGGGGATGCTGTGACATGCCCCACCATCTCCATGGAGGGAGAGCTGAGCAGAGCCATCTCTCGGATGCAGCTGGTCCATCCAGGTTCTCTGCCAGAGTTTGTGCAGATCTCTGCGGTGAGAGGAACTGAACTCGATGGCACGTCCAGAGACCTGGGTGGACGGGTGGCCGCTCCTGGGCTTAGATGGTGTTTGTGGCCCAAGAGGAAATGCACACGTGCAGAGTGCTCGCACGGCTTGGCCTGCCCCAGCCAGCCCTGCACAAATGTGACCTGGCGTATCCCATACTCAGTGGCGGGGACGGGACAATCAGCCCTGGTGCAAGTCGGGACCTGACCTGCATGCTTGCTCCCTGTGGGTGCACCTGCTGCTCCATCCCCCCGCCAGGGCTCACTGTGTCTCAGGCTCACCCAGTCTTCCTGCTTGCTCATGGTCTCTGCTGACTCTGTACCTACCGTGGGGCCCTTCTCTGTGGCCGCACTGGCTGGGGAGCCGGGCGACAGGCTTATGTACTCTCTTCCAACAGACTGGGATCAGGTCCAGGATGTGGGGATAACGCTGTGTGATCTTAGGCAGGTCACCGCCCTCTCTGGTCTGCTAGCACCCCAGCACACTGTGTCGGTTAGACTAGGTGACGGAGGCAAGTCCGGCTTCTGCTGGCCTGGAGAATGGCTCCACAGAGACCGCAGGGCTCTTCTCCTGTCCGGCCAGTGTCCGTTCCTGCCAGCCTCTGCAGAACTTGTATGTGTTCAAATCCAAGCCGCAGAGGGAACGTCTGACAGGCTGGCACGGCCCTTGAGTGCAGGTGAGGTGACTGCACCGGGGAATCTGACACAGATGCTCTAGCCAGGGACCCCGGTGTGGTGGGTGGTGGACCCCCAGCGCTGACTCTGGGGAGGGCCTGGCTGTCCCAGCTCCATGCAGTGGGTTCCATGGTGCTGCTGTCCACTTCACCTGTAGCCGTGGTCACCAGCCAGACCTCTGTGGGACCTGGGGTCCTGCACCCAGTGGGCTTGCCCAGGAAAGGGCCTTGGCAGCAGCTGTGGAAACTGGGGTAAGTGCGTTAGGTGTCTTTCTATGGTGCTTCTCCCAAGTTGTGTTTGCTCCCCAAGGGGAGGGGTACAGCTGGCATTCACCACTTGTAACCCAGCAAGGCGCATGTGAAATTAATCCCAGCCTCCCAGAGACTCCTGCCAGCCAAGACAGCCCCGTCTGTGCATCCCCAGTCCTTCCAGTCTTCCAGCTAGAGACCCTTGTCCTGCTGGAGTCGGTGATGGGGAAGCGTCCCTGTACCTCTTTATCCCACTGTCCCGATTTCATTGTGGGTATTTATTTGATACACAGGAGAGGAGTTAGAAGCATCTAGTCTAATCTTTACGTGTACGTACACTGGTTTCCTCATCTGAGCCTTGCACAACCAGTGACGTCTGTCAAATGGGCTCCTGAGGGACACGGGGTCAGTGTGTTTCTGACCCGCACATTCTTAAAATGCATCTAAAAGCTGCAAGGATGGGCCTCGTGGGCAGATCTCTGCGTTAATGATGCTGAACTGAGGGAGGTTCGGCTTTCCAGGCCCTGGATCCAGCATGGCACTTAGAAGTGCCCCGCGTCCCCTCAGGAGGAGTCTGGTGCCAGACGTGGGACGCCAGACGTGGGCAGAGGTTTGAGCAGAGCGGGGGGTGGGGGGCGGCGGCACGAGAGACACTGTGTAAACAAGGGCTCTCCGGGAGAGGAGGGGCTGCGGGCCATCACCCTGTGGAGTGAGACCCCATCGCTCCAGTGGAGGCAAATGTCCCTGACCAGTGACTGCCGCTGTCCCTGCGTCTCAGGTCCCCACTTACCCATCCTTCCTCCTGGGGGCAGCGGTTTTGCTCGGATGGCCTGACCACACTCACCCAGCCTGTGTCTCCACACTTCAGGTCCGAAAACTTGAGTACATTCTCAGAAGAGGTTCTCTAGCAGGTAATCTGGGAAGAGCTGAAAGAGGGCATCTACCACCATGGATGGTTTCTGGGCTCCATCCGGACAGGGCAGATGAGACACTGAAGCAAGAGGGGGAAGAAGGACAGAGGCTGGGAGAGAGATAGGGCAGGGGAAGTTCTTCCACCTCTCCAGGCTGCAGGTGTCCGGGGCTGGGAAGCAGAAGCCAGCAGTGGGGGCTGGCCCGGGTCTCTTGGGCTCTAGGAGGTGCTCCCAGGGGTGGGGTAAAGCCAGGGTGACTCATCACACTGCTCTGCTTCCTGCCAGCTTGCCCTCCAGTGTCCCCCAGTGGGGTGGCTGGGTTTAGTGCCAGCACAGCCACACAGTTTCCAGAGTTATTTAAATTAGTTAAAGGAATCAAAGAAAAGTGAATAGAGCCCTGAGGGCCTCGTGGATATTTTGGAGGGAGTTTGCATCAAGCAGAACCTTAGGAACACTTTGTGTTTGTGCTTCTGCCAAATCAGAGAAGCATTCATGGGGCAAAACCCGAAGATGGCCAACCTGCGTGCACCAACGTGGGCCTGCCCAATGCAAAGTCACAGCAGCAAGGAGGCTCATGAGGGATTTCTTCTTGCATTTTCACAATACTCCAAAAATAAGTGCTATTGTTGTGACTGGAAAAGTTAAAAATCATGTCCACATTCACCCTATAGCTTGTACCCCACATCGCCTTCCAGCGATCACTCTGACTGACCTCGCTTGCATGTCTCACCTTCTGTGTTTTTTGAATCACAGGACAGTGACTTAACTCTGGGTCAGTTAATGTGAAGCGGCCGCACGTCCCTGGATCCTCGTACCATTAACTGCCCAGTGAAACGTCCTGAAGCGATGGGCATGGAGTGCCCAGTTGCCTGGTTTCCTCCGGTGTTTATCTGGCAGAGCGATTTTAAGAAGGCCACCATGCAGCACATGGAATACTTGGAACATTTCAAAGACACTGTGAACTGTGATCAGTTTCATTTTTTATTTGTATATGTAATGGCTGGAAAGTAACTACAAAGTGAGCAGTAAAAATCAAAATTTGTTGAATATTTCAGATTTTCTCATGAATTACTCTAATGTAGAGGTCATACATGCTAACATGAGTTGTCAGCTGTAAAACAGTACTCAAATTTAAGATGATTTGGGGCACCTGGTAGTCAGCCAGTGAAGCATCTGCCCTTCGCTCAAGTCATGATTGCAGGTTCCTGGGATCCAGTCCTACATTGGGCTCCCTGCTCAATGGGGAGTCTGCGTCTCCCTCTGCCTGCTACTGCCCACTGCTTGTGCACACTCTCTCTCTCGTTCTGCCAAAAAACGAAAATATTTTTTTTTAAATCAGGTGATTTCCCTCAACTCTAGTGCCAACCAATCTTTGACAAAGCAAGAAAGAATGTCCAATGGAAAAAAGAGAGTCTCTTCAAGAAATGGTGTTGGAAAAACTGGACAGCCACATGCAGAAGAATGAAACTGGACCATTTCTTTACACCACACACGTAAATAGACTCAAAATTGATGAAGGACCTCAAAGTAAGACAGGAATCCATCAAAATCCTTGAGGAGAACACAGGCAACAACCTCTTTGACCTTAGCCACAGCAACTTCTTCCTAGAAACATCACCAAAGACAAGAGAAGCAAGGGCAAAAATGAGCTGTTGGGATTTCATCAAGATCAAAAGCTTTTGCACAGCAAAGGAAATAGTTAACAAAACCAAAAGACAACTGACAGAATGGGAGAAGATATGTGCAAATGACATATCAGATAAAGGGCTAGTATCCAAATCTATAAAGAACTTATCAAACTCAACATCCAAAGAACAAACAATCCATCAAGAAATGGGAAGAAGATATGAACACACATTTCTGCAAAGAAGACATCCAGATGGCCAACAGACACATGAAAAGTGTTCCACATCACTCGGCATCAGGGAAATACAAGCCAAAACCACAATGAGAAATCACCCCATACCAGTCAGAATGGCTAAAATTAACCAGTCAGGAAATGTCAGATGCTGGCGAGGATGCCTGGGAACCCTCCTACACTGGTGGTGGGAATGCAAGCTGGCGCAGCCACTCTGGAAAACAGTATGGAGGTTCCTCAAAAAGTTGAAAATAGAGCTACGCTACAACCCAGCAATCTCACTACTGGGTATTGACCCTAAAGATACAAGTGCAGTGATCCAAACGGACGTGTGCACCTGATTGTTTATAGCAACAATGTCCCCAATAGCCAAACTGTGAAAAGAACCTAGATGTCCATCAACAGATGAATGGATAAAGAAGATATGGTACACACACACACACACACACACACACACACACACACACACACAATGGAATACTATGCAGCCATCAAAAGAAATGAAATCTTGCCATTTGCGACAACGTGGATGGAACTAGAGGGTATTATGCTGAGCAAAATAAGTCAATCAGAGAAAGACAATTATTATATGATCTCCTTGAGATGAGGAAGTTGAGAGGCAATGTGGGGGCTTAAGGGGGTAGGAAAGGAAAAAATGAAACAAGATGGGATCGGGAGGGAGACAAACCATAAGTGACTCTTAATCTCACAAAACAAACTGTTTTTGTTTGCGTGGGGGAGGGGGAAGAGGGTGGTTGGGTCATAGACATTGGGAAGGGTATGTGCTGTGGTGAGTGCTGTGAAGTGTGTAGACTGTAGCCCTGGGGCTAATAATACATTATATGTTAATAAAAATTTTAAAAAATTATAAAAATTTTAAAAATCAGGTGATTTGATCATTATTATTGTTAAAATAGTTGTAAAATGCAGTGTCAGGCCAATCATAAACATGTTCAGTTAAATTGATAAGATAAAGCTTTTATTATTCCTTGAATGGAACAGACTAGTGATGTTAGTCCTAAGTCACAGGACAGGACACACATACTTCAGGTCACACTCTGGCAAACACTCAGACTCACCCACACTCACATGCAAACTAGTTACCCTCTAGTAACTAGTGTGTGTGTGTGTCAGATGAGCTCCTGCCTTGCCCGTGTGTGCCACACCCCAGCGGAGGTGAGCACAGGTGACCCACGTACAAGGGTTAGCATTCCTCCCATCCGGCTCGCGGCTGAGAATGTAATTAAGGTAAAGGCTCTCCGCCACTGGGAACGTTTACATTCATCCAGCCAAAAGTACCATGTTTAGTTACACGTATACTTTACAATTTTTTCTGTTTTTATTGAGGTGTAATGGACAAAAGCGCAGTAACTTTACAGTGCATGACACGGCGGTTCGCACGCTGAAGTGACTCCCAAAGATAAAGACTTTATCTCATCTCATTAACTTTTAGGAATAGGAAAATGCTTGTGGTTTATATGTATATTTTATAATTCTCACAGGTGAGCACATTAGACTGGGCACAAGCAGAAAAATCCTACAACCTCTGTGAAGTACTATTTAAACTTCACAAGGTAGGTACCCTCTGTGCACGAGATGCTGTCATATAAATAAGATGTGCCTTTGGGTTTGAAAAATCCATTGAAAGATTAGGTTAACCTGAAAGTCTTTAGCTCTCTTCCCATTCCCCACCCTCAAAGCTGCCATCCTGCTTTCCATCAAGGTGGATGGCTGGGTGTTGGGTAGATGGATGGATGGATGGGTGGGTGGATGATGGACATATGGGTGGATGGATGGGTGGGTGGATGGGTGGATGGATGGACAAATGGATAGGTGGGTGAGTGGGTGGATGGGTAGGCATATGGGCGTATGGGTGGGTGGTAGGAGGTGGATGGATGGGTGAGTGGATGGGTGGGTGGTGGATGGATAGGTGGACAGATGTGTGGATGGACAGAGTGTGCACAAGTGTGTAGGTGCACATGTACTGGGAAGAGGGTGTTTTGTTACCGCCACGTACAGTAATATGTTCCAGAATCTTTGGTTGATTATTGTCTTTGCCATCGTCTGTAATATATCAGATATAAACCTGAGCTTTCATATCCAAGTCTGGCCTAGGCTGACCTGAATGACTAATCAAATAGTCCAGTCCTGTTAGAGGGAAGGCACTCATTGCCTAAGGAAGGGCAACATGTTACCTATAATGTGCATCCCAGCTTTCAGAATCATTCTGTTGAGTTGAACAATTCCAAAGTAATGAATCCATTGCAACAGCATCCATTCTCGGTTTCTGCTCGGCCGGCCCATCGGGGACTGGTTGGGTCAGGGGGTCAGGGCTGTGAGCGCTCAGTGGGACTCAGTGGGCTTGCTGTTCCCGCATGTTGCCGTATTGGAGATGACAAAAACTGGTGACTATGGATTCCACCAAGGTGCACATGCCTTGGAGACACAGTTGTCCCACTGTGCACTCTTGGCAGATCTCAGAATGGGAGAGAATTCTTTAAAAAATACTAAATTACACAAAAATGTTGGGACAGGGAACCTGAGATGGGACATGTGGGAAAGAATGTGCTGGTCACTGAGCCCACTCAGGTAAGGGCAGACGACCCCTGGAGGGGCGTAGTCCCCCCACTTCCCTGGCAGCCGGGGGGGCCCGGTGTGCTCCAGCTGTGGCTTGTGTCTAGGCTGGCAGGGAGGCAGGGCCTCTGGCTTCCTGCCACTGCTCAAGGAGAACCCAGGGCTCACCACCCATCATGGGGGCAGAGGCGCAGGCAGCCTGCCCTCAGCCTGCCAGGTGCAGCCCTGCTGAGGTCAGGCCGGCTTGCAGCGTGCAGCAGCGGGGACGACTGAGGGCCGTGGATGGTTCGTGGTCATGCGTGAAGTGCCTGCTCTGGAGTTGGAGGGGCCGAGACCACCCCTTGGAGTTTCACCTGGTTTCTTCGCCTCCATCCATAGTCTGTGGAACAGGAGCCGTCCTAGGGCCCTCTGTCGTACGATCCTTTCAGCAGGGTTGTGTTAATTCAGTGTGGTGCTGTCACTCTGGGCAGAGTGAAGTCCCCACTCCGCATGGCCTCCTGGGCGTGTCTGAGGTCCCTTCCCGTCCTGCGCGTCCTGGGAGCTGGGACGCGCTAGCGCTGCGGTCGGGGCCAGTGCACTGCCCGTGACTGTCTCGTCCTATGTGAAGTTGCCTGGCGGGAGCTGTAAATCAGAGCTCAGAAGTCCTTCTGGTGTGAATTGTTGCCCGGAAGTCTGTCTTCATTCCTTAGGCTTCCGTGGCGACGTTACCATGCAGCTGAGTCCCTGCCCAGTGTGCGTGCCCAGCAGCCATCCTGGCTGGACAAGATCTTGTAAATCAACACCATTTTATTGCAGTAACAGACCCCTGTGAGTCATCGGATATTAAGTAAGACGGAACCCTAGGGATCAGGAGTGTTGTACTGACACACCAGCACAACCGTGAGAATATGAATTAGTTGTGATGCCAGTGGTGACCGTAATTGTATTTACTTATACCTCCTCCATGTGTTTCCTCTTCAAATGGTGCCTTTGCACGTACCTACCTTTCCACAGTAGCTGGAATGCATTTGCACAATTATTTGCTAATGGGTGAAAGTGTGAAGTTCTGAGGAGGGAGAGCCGCCTCTGTATTTGTGTTCCACTGCTGGGAGACGGACAACACAGACACGTGGGTGTGTGGGACGTTCTCTCATCGCTGGGTCAGGCACCGTCTGTCTCCATTGCTCACAGAGGGGTTGGGATTTCAGCCTGTGGTCAGCTGGACTGGGGGGCTCAGGGCCTTGCGGGGGGCAGCTCTCTGATCCCAGCCAGGTGGCGCGCTGCATCAGAGACAAACCTTCATTCCTGCTGCGTTGTGTTGGTGATAGCAGGGCACTGAGCATGTATGTAACATGACACATGGCATGCATGATATCGTATATGTGATACGTGGATGTGCACGTGCAGGACGAGACCATACCGTGTTGGCCGTAGCACGTCAGGGCATATTGCTGTTGGCCAGACTGTGCTGCTGATGAGGCTGGTGTGCAGAGTGCGATGTCTGTGGGCTTCAGTGAGCTGTCGGGGTTGGGGGTCATACACACTGTGGATGAAGGCTTTCTCCACGCTTCCTCTGGAAAGACCAACATCAGGTCTTGACTGTGTAGTCAGGGACGTGAGTTTGGGAGCTGTGTCCTGCCAGTTGCCGCTTTCCTTCGTTCTGGGCAAGTAGCTGGCAAGGACGGAACTCTTCCAGCAGCAGCGGCCTAGAAGGAGAGCTTCGACTCAGCGGTGAGGGAGGCAGAGCCCTGAAGTCTGAGCTACTCGCTGTGAGGCCAGAGGATTTGTCCTGTGTCCCCATGCAGGAGGGCAGGATCCCCTGCATAGAAAGCACCTGTGTCCCTTTCAGGTCAGTGCATGCAAATCCAAGCAGGACGTCTCTGTCTAAGTTGAAAATTAAAACCATACCCCCGTGCAATTTTTAGTGTGTTTTGTCTGATAATTGGACCTTGAAAAGTCATTAATCAAAAATTAGAAGTTTTGAATGAAAATTCTATGTTTTAAGTTTTGGTTTGCCTCCTTAAATATCCTCGAAAAGACTTTTAAATTTGAATCTGGGATTTTAGGCTGCCTGTAACAGTAATGCACATGGGAAACATATTCCCAGGATACTATGAAAAAATGGTAAAAAATTGACATTATGTGGAAGCTGTTCTCAGGGCAGGTCATGTGCAGACTTTCATCTGTCAGTACCCAAAAAAAAGAATTTCATAGAAAGATCTAGAGTCCTTTTCCTTTTTTGAAAAAGGTGGCTCACGGTCCCACGTCAACCTCTTTGTCATCTTGCCTGTGGCTTTCCGCACGCTGGAGGTGTGGCATTGGTGCCCGGGGTCAGCCCTCTGTGTGGATGTTCCTCCTAAAACACCAGACAGCCGCTTCTTCCCCCACCCTGTGGGACGCCCGGTGAGATGGCGGGAAGGCTCTCGGCACTGCACGTTAGGAAGTGATCATGAAACCATGACGTTAGCCAGGAGCCCAGCCATGGCACCAGGTCAGGCAGCCCCGGGGCCCGGCAGTGACAGTGAAGACAGTTTTGTAGAATGAACGGTTTTTACAAGGAGGCTGCGTTCGGTAGGTCATGGGGCATGTTTGGAAGTGTTAAGTAGCTGCTCACAAAATAGGATCTCCCTTTTGCGCGCACCTTCCGTCACTGTGGAAAACCCTCCTCATGCCTCGACTTAAAGTCGTCCATGTGCTGTTAGTTCTCTCTCGAAGACTGAAGACGATGGCTGCCCTGGGAATGGATGCAGGGCACAGAGCTGTAACAACTGTCCCTCAGGACAGCCATTAGGATGTGGTCTGGGAAATACATGTTGTAGATGCAACATCGTTTCTGACTTTCTTCTCCCTAAAAGTTACTTCTACTGATGCTTAGAATTGTTGTTCCCTAGTTCAGCTCTCATCAGAAAATGGATGAGAAAGTTGCCTCAGTCAGCTTGGGTGCAGAAGACACCCAAACCGCGCCCAGCTCCCGGAGGGCACCTAGTACAGGTGCCGCCGGATGGCAATGACCATCCTGCAGGAAACCCCCAGGTGTCTCTGCTCGACATGAGAATATCCCAGTTAAAACCATCCATCCCTGAAGTTCACTTGACTGTTTGGCCAAGGACATGGACAGTAAGGTTTCTGTAGGGGGCCTCCCGGGAGGGCTGAACTCCCCCTTTACGTCTGAGCTCAGCCTCAGTATCACCCACGGCTCCAAGCTCAGAGGCACGGGGTAGCTGCCTGCAGCCTCACTGGAGGCTGGATGGGACCCAGGTTCACTCAGCCTCCAGCTGCTTTTCTAGGCTGCTCTGTCTCACCGGTTGGAAACATTGCATTCAGGAATCTCTCTAACTTGATCTCCAGAAACCTGTGAAGCAGTGGGTTTCTGGAGTTGGATTCCCAGGGAAGGGGGTCCTCAGCGGAGGGATGACTAGGGATGACTGTGCCGTTGGCTCAGCTGCATTGCTGCAAAGGGCAGAGGGTCTCTAAGAGTGGGATGGGCATGGGGGTCAGCAGAGGGACCCTGGGCCAACTAGGGGACCCAGCATAAAAGTGAGCTGTCTCTGTCTTTGCATAGACTATGGTTTTGCAAGTGGGAGCAAACCCCAAAACATGGGGCTCCTGCCTGGCAGGAAGGCCTGAAGGCTGGGGCACCTCTGTCCCTGATGTTTGCCTTCCCGGGGAAGAAGGCTCTAGGTCCCTGAGAAACACAGTCCCAGGCTGTGGAAGTGGCCACAGATTTGCATCTCTAAGGGATCTATACTTAGGCTGTCTAGTGCCCCGCAGATAGGAGGCTGGGCCCGGAGCCTAGCAGGGGAGCCGGGGCTGTGTCAGAGGAGCCCCCACCCCACACTGACCGGGTGACTGATTCAGACAGGAGCTGCAGAGAAGCACCAGGAATGAGCTACCATGGAGCTCTGTGCACACGCCCACTCTGTTGACAGCGCATCATTTGCTGTGCGGCTGCGTACTGGGGTGACAGAAAGTAAAGACAGCTCTGAAGCCATTCTGTGTTCTGTTGCGGGATGTCCCAGGTTGTTCAGAAGCTATTTTTTAATTCCTCCTGTCTTTTCCTAATACAGAGCTCAGCTCACTGCTTTGAGTTATAAACATGTGACTCCCTGGAAAGTGACCTCATTCCCCAGAACTGCTCTAAACGAGTAATTCAAAAGCGACAAATCACTACGTGGGGGAGAGCATTGAACGGGAGCTCAGTCTTAGCTCATGCGATGGTCGCACCGCTCTGTGTTGCCTTAAGGGCGCGTGCTCTCGTGCTGGTGCGTGGTGACCTGGCGTGAGCTGAGGACGTGCATGTCTTATGCTTTACTGACCACCTGCACAGCTCTTCATGTGTCTGTTGGCCATCTGGATGTCTTCTTTGCAGAAATGTCTGTTCATGTCCTCTGCCCATTTCTTGATTGGATTCTTTGATAATGACACTGATATGTTTTTTATAGATTTGGGACACTAGCCCTTTATCTGATATGTCGTTTGCAAATATCTTCTCCCATTCTGTTGGTTGTCTTTTGGTTTTGATGACCATTTCCTTTGCTATGCAAACCTTTTTTTTTTTTTAAGATTTTATTTATTTATTTGACAGAGAGATCACAAGTAGGCAGAGAGGCAGGCAGAAAGAGAGGGGGAAGCAGGCTCCCTGCTGAGCAGAGAGCCCAATGTGGAGCTCGATCCCAGGACCCTGGGATCATGACCTGAGCCAAAGGCAGAGGCTTTAACCCAATGAGCCACCCAGGTGCCCCATGCAAAAGCTTTTGATCTTGATAAAGTCCCAAGAGTTCATTTTTGCCTTTGCTTCCCTTGTCTTTGGCAATGTTTCTAGGAAGAAATTATTGCAGCTGAGGTCCAGGAGGTTGCTGCCTGTGTTCTCCTCAAGGATTTGGACGGATTCCTGTCTAACATTGAGGTCTTTTGTCCATTTTGAGTCTATTTTTGTGTGTGGTGTAAGGAAATCTGACCTTTGCTGTTGAAGGGGTTTTTAAAGCATTCATTCTATGTGGTCAGGGCCACTGGGTTAACACTGGCCAATCCCAAGTGAGGGTCCTGGCCCTGTGGCCTCCAAAGTGTGCACAGAGGCCTGTCACTCAGGACCGAACTAGGCAGTTGGAGTGCCTGTGGGGCCCTGGGGGGTCATGGGGACATGGGGTGGCACCTGTGCCGTTTTCATTGCTCAGTGGTTTGGCGCTGAACTGCACCTGGAGGTCTCCTGCCTGTCTCGTAAGTTCCATAAAGAACCTACAGACCTTTTGAGGAAACACTGAAGCAGAAGCCGTGGTTACTAGAATTTTAAGTGAAAGGTTCTTTTGGCCATAATTTGCTCAAAATCAAGGTTACCTGGGGCCCATTTCCCCAGGAGCCCTGTCGGAGGACATCCTGTGCCTGCACATGCCCTCAGGTGCAGCCGCTGGGGTCACAGCAGTCACAGCAGTCTCCCGTGGGCTGGTAGTTCTGGGACATGCACAGCGTGGGGCCCAGCCCTTCATGGGAATCCCCATCCCATGCTAACACACCACCAGCTCTGTTTTCCAGTTGTGGCTCGCAGAGGACCGCTGGCTACCCACGGACTTTGGCCGCGATGACCTGGGGCCCTTCTGCTTCAGCATCCAGGTCACCCACAGCTAGAGTCGCCTCTTCAGCATGGAGCTGGCGACTGAGCTGCTGCATGGGAGAGGTCTTTCCAAAGAGCTACCTTCATGGAAGTTCAGAGAGCCAGGGTAAGCGACTCCCAGCTTTAAGGGGAAAGCCCTGTGGAGGTCTGGCCTCGTAATTCCGTGTGCAGACACTTGTTCCAGAGAGAAATGGATCTTTCAACATTGAGCGTGCCTGCCTGGTTGACAAGGTCCTAGCGACCGTCTTGCTCCATGTGTTTCGCCAGGGACAGGGTCATGAGAGGGAGGAGTGAGGGGCTGTGCATCTCCGCCAAGCCATGTGTCGTGTGCGTGGAAAGCACCCACTTCCCTCTGCGGGGCTCCAGGGACAGCACGCCTGTACTCCTGATGGGCAAGGCTGCCACAGACTGTTCTCTACAGACAGCGCAAGGGAGTAACCCACCATCACCGGGACGTCCATCATGTTAAGGCACACTCGGTGGCCCTTCCTCTGCATCTTAGTGATCGCGGGGAGAAGACAGGACACCCCTTCTTGGGACAGCAGGTGTATCACTCACATGGTCGAATGTGTATCGACAGGAAGCATCAGGACTAGGTGTTTTAGTCCTCGTTGTCATGACTGTGGGGTTCCCTTTACGAGGAGGCCACCCTACAAGCCAGAGGCAGGAAATCCACACACTGATGTGTCAGGGAGAGGACTTAGTCCCCAACAGCACTGGGCTCATCCGGCTTTGCATCTGTGACCGTAAGGCCGTGGGCTCAGCCATAGAAGACCGCCCACTCCCTAAGACACGCATGTTTGGGGTGGGACGATCCTGGGCCTCCGGCTTCTCTCCTGGCTGCTGCACCGGCCGTCACTGCAGTCAGTGGGCCTCCCTGTGAGGGTTTGAGCATCACTTGCCACCCGTGGGGTCTACATGGGGACATCGCACTCAGATGCTGAGAGACCCTCCTCTCGAGTGGGCCAGTGCGTCCGGAATCGGTTCTAAAGCTCATGGGGCCCCGCTTGCTGCAGGCGGGTGTGGGAGGGCCAGGGGCACCCAACACTGGCTCCCTATCACAGCACCCACTTGGAGATGTTGCGGCGGTCAGCCGCTCAGATCCTGAGTGCAGCCGAGTTCCCAGAGTGCATGTGGCAGTGCATGTGGGCCCAGCTGAACCTTACGTTCTTACCTTGGGTGCACATCACGCTGCCAGAAGACGAGGAAGATGTGAGGTGTCCACCGCATCCCTGGCTGTGGTGCAGCCTGGGGCCGCCCGAGCCTCTGATGGAGGGAGGCCGCAGGACCCGCTCGTCCTGTGCCTGTCACTGTGTAAGTTTGCAGCCATCCTGGGTGGTTCTGTTCTCTCTTCTCCCTTCCTTGTGTCCAGAGCCAGGGGCAAGGCTTGGGGACACCAGGCCTTTCATAGCCGGAAATCCCCTCAGAGGAAGTAGCTGCTCCTTTTGCGGAGTCCTTGGTACCTGAGGCTGAGAGGAGGAGGGAGAAGGCAAGGGGGACACTCTGTGGAAGGGAGGACCTGAGGTCTGGATAGGACATGGCAGGCCATGTGCCCGGCACGTTCTCTGGAAGTGTTTCCAGTAATGCAGGATGGAGACAATGAGGACGTCTCGTGGGTGGGGGCGGCGAGGATGAGCGTGGTCGTGACGGTGACTGTCCGGTGACGTGCGTAACAGGCCGGCCCATGCGCCAGGTCCTCCTGGAGAGCTGGGGTCTCCTCATGCAGGAGGGAGAGGTCACCCAAGGCCTCCCGAATCCGAGAATCCCCAGACCCACATGGGCTCATTCTCGGTGCGGGGGTGGGGGGGGTCCTGCCCTCAGGTGCTGGTGTCCAGCGCCGAAGCCTCTGTCCTCATTTCTCGGTTTCTGGACGTGGAGGTGAGTTCGGAAGGAGCATGTACTTTGGAAGGTGCTGGGTCAAGTCCAGCCTGACCAGTCTCTCCCTCCGTGGACATGGGCAGAATAGTTCCTGACTCCTTTACTTGGTCTGCAAAGTGAGAAAGAGTGCGCGCCCCAGAGCGTCACCGGAATCATGGTAATTTCCCCACATGCCCCACGCCACGCTGTGGGCCATGCGCACTCCTGCTCATCTTTTAAAGTGAATCTAAGGTGTGATACTGTTTCCTTTGCTTTTCTCCTTCACTGACAAGAAGACTCTGTTTGCAAAAGTTGAGTGGCCCCTCCAGGGTCACCTGGGGAGGAGCCAAGAGACCACAGACCAGGTCTCTGTGCAGAAAACGCATTCACCCCTGTCACACGCTGCCTTCCGCATGGAGGAGGGGGCGGGTGGGAGCAGCTGTCCTGGGCGGGCAGGCTTCTCGACGGATTAACACGGCCACCGCTGTCCCTGTGTCTGCTGGCCTCGGCAACTCCTGGGTCCTACCTTTGCTCGGACCCCAGGCCAAGATCCCAGCTTTAAAACTCAACAAGGTTTGCACATTTATAATTCAGACGACATTGGTTTCCTTCTCTGTGTTCTACAGGCCGCATGCTGATGGTTTCCTGCATTCATCTTTCTTGTGCTACTCCATAAGGATTTCCAAAACAGAGCTCTGGGTTTAATCACAGGGCACGTTTCTCCCCAGTGGTTTCTCCATGCCCCTTGCATGGGCTCAGCAGGGTAGAAGCTGGGTGCTTGCCTCCCACCCGGCTCTAGCTCAGCAACATTTTTAAACTAACAGTATTTTACGTGGTACCTATCTCACAAGTCTCCTGCAGGCACCCGGGACCCAGGTGTCCCCCACACACGTGACTGAGTGACAAACTTCCTGGTTGGAGCACCTGCGGGACTCAGTCAAGCACCCGACTCTTGGTTTCGGCTCAGGCTCAGCGGGAATCTGCTTGAGACTCCCTCTCCCTTTGCACCCCCACCACACACACGTGCTCTCTTTCTAGAACAGAGCCCTTCCCCTGCTTGTGTGTGCCGCACTGGCCTGGGTACGAGGGCAGGAGTCGTGACATATGTTCCGCAAGCGGGTTGACACGGATGTCAGCACTGTTCTTTCATTCTTACTGGAACTATGTTTACCTCATGCACACAGTGCTTTCTAATTTGCAAAATGTTGTCTGTTTTATACACATAAATTCATTTTTTTTTATTTATACCAGCACTATCTTCTCAGAATTTAAGAAAAACAAATAATCTTTTTTTTTTTTCCCCCTCATCACAGCGTGCCGTCTCCAGGCCTGCGTCCAGCCAGCTGCCTGTGGCTGCTACGACGCACTAGGACCCTTCCTGTCCTGATAACAGGGCTTCCCATAGATGCACCAGCTCTCCCCATCTCCACCCCACTGAGCTTGGAGGTTGGGGTGCTGGCTTTAGAACGCCTCCCCCTGGTTGCAGGATGTGGCGGCCTTCCGGTCCCCTCTCTGGAGGAGGGCGCCGCTCCCCCAGCAGTGGGACATCAATCATAGGGTCCCCCTTGGGTCTGATTTTTCCAGATTAGGTTGTGAATGCAGTGGATTAACATGCTTGTCAGGGCACACCGTCTGCTGACCAGTGTCCGCTCCGGGGCCTGGGGTGCGGTTAGCCTCCCTCTTGGGAGGAGGAGGGAAGAACACCCAAGAAAAGTTGATGCTCAGTTCTAAAGCGGTTACCAGCGGACGGCAGTGGGACTGATGGCTGGTTTATTTCACCTTGACGTGGGCGTCGTCGCTGGTGCGAGGACAGGAGGTGAGCACTGAGTCATGGGAGTGGGACGGCATGTGTGAAGCCCTGCCTTGGTCACAGCTCCCTGCATCCCAGACATCTTGTCCTGCTGGCGGGAGGTCTTCCAACTCCAGCCATGACTGGGCTCACTCACCCCGCGCCATCACCTGCCAGATGGATAGTGTATGAGCGCCACCCTGCCCCCTGGTGTGCTGGGGCTGTCACTAAGCTGGCTGGAGGCTACTTAGTAGTGCCTCAGCTCCTCCCGACAGGACTTGCGCTGCTGGGAGAAAACGCACTTTGCGAGGAGTTCAGGCCCTCCTGCGGCCACGCCATCTGCACACCTCAGGTGCCTCCATCCCGCGAAGCACAGTGACTTTCCCAGGGCAGGGCAAGAGAGAGCGTGTGGGTTTGGGGCTCCCTCTCTTCCACCCTGTGCAAGGCGCCCGTGTCCAGAGCTGAGTCAGACACAGAAGCTGCAGAGAACCAAGGCCTGAGCAGCAGAACTATGGTAAAGTACGATGGACTGTTCCAGGGCGGAGTGAGTGCCCTGTCATCAGAGGCATCCAAGTGTAATCTTGCTTCTAGAGACTTTGCAGAGAGGACACCGCCACCCACAGGCTGCACTGCACAACCTCTGCCATGACAGTGGATTCAGAGGATGCAGGTGACCATGGGTGCCCAACGAGGAGCTGGCTTCAGAGGTGACCTATGGAGGGGCTGGCGAGGGAAGGAGCCGCATGTGCGAAACGGTGTGTGTGTGCGAAACAGAGCGTGTGTGTATCTTCCCTCCTCCACTGAGGGTTGGAGATGGACCCGCGGCAGGAACGAAGGTCACCGCAGAGAGCCACCGGCCTCAGGGAGGAAGGGCTTGTGCTGGATTCCACGGATCCCCAGAGGACAGGACCGCAGCCCCCGCTCCTGCTGGTGTCAGGCAGGCTGGGGGTCCGAGGCCCCTCCCGTGTCACCCCGGCCCTGTGGGCATTGGCCCCTGCACCCCTCCACGCTGAAGGGGACCCTCAGAGCAGGCATCCACGCACGGCCACCCCCACGGGGCCTTCCTCCATGGGGCTTGGCTCCCCTTTGCCTGTGTGCCAGTGTGCATGTGCTGCTCAGACTGCCAGCACTGACCTAGCCGACCAGGGGATGCTGGGAGCTGCGGGGAGTGCGGGGGCGCGTGGGGCTTTCCAGGGGCGCATGGGGCTGTCCAGGATTGTGGTGGAGACTGAGCTGGTATGTCCTGAAGCTAGGTTTCGGCACTTCTCCCTTGCCAACGTGGGTGCCCTATGACTCGCAGCCCCACCAGCCCAATGTGCTCAGTCTTGCTGCCACGGCTCCATTCAGGCAGGTGATGGGGGGCGGCCCATACTCTGGAAGTTATGTTCTGTGTGATGATTTGGTAACAAGAAACGAGAACTTAGGGCCCGTGTGGCCTGTGTCGGGCTACTGCTGGGGACACCCACAGGAGGTTGGTCCTAATGGTTAGCGGTTAGGGCTGGGGGGTGGGGTGCCACCCCGGGAGCTGTGGGAGCACCCTGCACCCCGAGGGCAGGCCTGTGTGCATTGGGGAATGTTTCTCTCTGGTTAACACCAGAACTTCTCCTGCTGCCTGACCTGACCCATTTTTGCTTCATTACCCTCACCGTGCAGATAGAAAGCATTTGGACAATCATAAACGTTGTAGTTTTTTTGAAGGTGGGGATAGATTGCTGCAGACACTTCCTGGGATGCCTCTAATTAGAGCAAAGAAAGAACTGGGAGGATGGGAGGGGGTCCAGGAATGTAGTTTCCCAAGGAGAACCCAGGAGCTCGTGGGTCCTCCCAGTCCCAGCCCTGGTCCCCGGGTTCCCATGCCCATTTAGACCCAGCGAGCTACCCTCCTTGCCCCTCTGCAGCCCCGCCTGGTTGGCTGACAGTGGAAGCCGGCCTCTGCTTAGAGGAGGTGAGGCCCAGAGCCCCTGGGGTTGACTCAGAGTCCAGCAGCCCCAAGGCCGGGGGATGGCCCTGAAAGTCGGTGTTTTGGTCCCAGATCCCTGAGTCAGTCCACAGCATTTCCTCTCACTTCCTCCTCCACACACTGTACGTGCTGTGGGCCGGCTTGCGATTTTGTCCCATCTTCTCCGTAAGCTGAGGCTCGGGGGCAAGGCCGGTGACGGGGACAACTAATGGGATGGGGCCAGAACCGAGCTCCACTCGGGCAGACCAGGTGTGTGCGACGAGCTTGTCTGCCTCCAGAGCATTCCAGAGAGCATGAGAGCAGGTGCTCCCACCTGTCCCCGTCCTCCCCCGGAGCCTACATCGTTCTCCGAATGAACACGGGATAGGTACGACCATAGCTCTCCTGGAAGTGTGAAGTGAGCCTGGGGTCAAAGGTTTTATTTGATGTAACTCCTTATTAATGAGGGAAGTAGAGGTGGTTTGAGCCGTCCAGAGAGCTCCTGAGAAGAAAGTCCCTGAGCCTAGGCTCTGTGACCAGGATGGCTCTGGGTGCCACTGCTGGGGAGACAGAGCCTGCACTTAGCGACCTCCAGCGCTGGCCCGGAAGGCTGTCGGCTCCGCCAGACGGCAGCTTCCATCTCAGCAGACAGAGGGAACCGGGTCAACGTTGGTCTGTGGAGCTGGGTATTGCCCAGTCCGTGGACAACCAGGTCAGGACTGCATCCCATGGGCCTGGACCCTTCCAAGGAGTAAGTCGGGTTTCAGAAAAGGTCTCTGATCGTTTCCCATTTTTGCTCCTGAGGAGTGTCTGAAGACCGTTGTCATACCCACACAGCCTGGTTACCCTGTCCGCCGGGAAGGGAGACCTCAGGAGAGGCCAGAGCACTGACCCATCTGGGGGCCGGTGCGTCACCCACGGTCCTAACTCGGGAAGCACCAAGCCACCGCCAAAGCAGAGAACTAGTGTCTTCTGATGAACCTGAAAATACAACAGGCGGCCCAACCCAAAGTAACCAAAGGAAATAAATCAGAGTACAAATCAGTGAACCAGAAAACCCAAGAAAAACAGAGAAAGTCAGCGAACTAAAATTTGATTTTTAAAAAAATGTATGAAAGACTTGTCCGACTGATGAGAAAGAGAAGCACAACTTAGAGCGTTAGGAGCCAGGTGACACCACGGCCAGTGACGCAGATGTCTGCTGAGACAGGAAGGGAGCATTACATATACAACTTCTAAAAATGGGCTCTAAGTCTGACAATTCAGACGGGAAGGACCAGCGCGGGCAACAAAGAAACCAGCAGAGCTCCCTCGAGGGGAGGCAGGGGACCTGAAGGTGCTGTGTGGCGTAAGAACTGCGCCTTTGCTCAAATCCCTTTCTGTGAACGAGATTCCATCCCAAATAGGGGCCCTGGCGAGTTGTACTAGATACTAAGTAATAATAATAATGATAATAATTCCACACAAAGTGGGCCTGAAAGCTGCATGGGGACTGTGCTTTCACGCGTCTGTGAGGCCAGCGTCCCCCATTACCTGTACCGGATGAGAATGTGAGAAAACATAATGCAGTTATAGACCGTTGTCTCTCATGAACGTGCATGATGATCTAAACACAATTCTCCCTGATAAAATCCAATACTAGTAAAAATTATTCTAGGAAAATGCAGTTGGTCTTATAATCAATCAATTTAATCTATCAGGCTAACAATTCAAAAGGGAGAAATCGTTGTAGTAGACCAGAAAATATTTGACAAAACCCAGCGTCATACCAGCAACGTGGGTGTGGAAGAAATTTGCCCTAACCTGGTACAGAGACAACCATCCCTTACAGAAGTGCCCGTGGGTGACATCCTATGTAACAGTGAGAGACTGAGCTCTTTCCTGAGACCGAGTGTAAGGCCCAGATGGGCCCATCTGTGCCTCCGTGAATGCTCCAGCCCAGGCCTGCAAACGTTCTAGTTCTGATGCTGCCCGATTTATGGGTTTCTTCCTCTGTGGCTGCGTTCTTGGGGTCGGTTCTAAGACCTTGAGTGGTCGTTCCTGCCTTGGGTCTTCCCCTGGAAGCTTACTACTTCCCCGTGTCGCTGTCACCCTCACAGGAGCAGTGCGCCCTGCTGTGAGCCCCACGCGGGGCTCATGGGGAGTCCGCCTGTGCCGGGAAACCTGGGAAAGAAGGGCTGCTGACGCTCTCGTCCGCGGTGGGAGTTTCTGTCCATTGGGTCTGGCTGTGAGGGGGCTGGGGCAGGTCCAGGGCCGTCCTCAGATGAGGAAGCCCCCAGCGGACTGGGCTGGGCAGGGCCTGGCCCACACGGGAGCTCCTGCACGGTCACCCCGTCTGGAATGGGGTGAAATGGTTTCCATTCAGTAAACTGCCTCTGACGCTCTGAGACATGGATTTGATTTACAGATGACGTTATGGAAACTGAAATGATTTCACTTACCGACTTCATGTATCAGCACACTTTTGAGAAAACCTAGAGGGAGCCCTGTTAGTTCCGGCCAAATCTGGAATTTCTCCCAGGTGCATCAGGTTCAGAATGTCACCGCACTTCACCTGTTTAACCCCACGTTGGGGCCCCTGGGCACAGTAATCAGATGCTGGGCTCCTCACCACGTGGCCACGCTGGAGCAACACAGTCCCCAAACCCAAGGCCCCCTGTTTGGTCTCGTTTTAGGTTTTCTTGTTCGTGGCCCCCAAGAGCTTCACTCCCATGCTGTGGTTGCTTCCTCTGCCTCCCTATTGGGCCCCGAAAACAAGGCCAGACTAGCAAGGACGTTGTCAGCAAAGAGCAAATACCAAGGCAGAATGTAAGGGTCCATCCATGAATGGGCTGTACAGACCGGCTGTCCTGAGTGTCCCAAAGCCTGTTTGCTTCTTGGTTTCTAGCTGTGGTTTTGTTGCTCTTGTTCCTAGGTGAGGCTCTCCCATTCCCTCCATTCATAGAGCCTCCCCTACAGGCCACATCCTCTCCTGGATGACCTCGGCTGGGGCTGTGTGCAGGTAGGTGCTCTCCCCACCTGGGGTCGGGCCGGCTGCTCTCAAACCTCCCTCCCAACCAGCCAGCGGCTACAATGCAAGGTTTAGAGGCGCCGTCCTGGCGTGTCACCAGGAACCGACATTACAGAGGCGTCCTCGCTGGCCCTCAGCAGGGCACGTGCACCCACACGAGAGAGATGTGCTGCCTTTCTGATATGGTTTGACTTTGTAAGAGAACAAGAAGTAAGCTTGGATAAGTCACGCAGTTTTCTTAATCACTTGCTTCCTCCTTCCTAACGTCATTACCGCATTGTCCTGGACGGTGTTACCAAGTCTAACTCACACATGTTTGTAAAGCTCTTGACGTTGAAATGCGCACAACCTAATTTCCGTAAATGCTTAAATTAACCTTCCAGATACATTTTTAAGAAATCCCAAGCTTGGGTTATTAAAAGCAAAACACTAGCTTCAGTGAGAGCTCTGGAATGCCGTGTGGGATCTTATGAAGATGCTTCCTCGGTTCTCCTGGAGGAAATAAACCTTGAGGACCTAAGATACAAGCCAGTGAGATGGGAACAGCACCAGGACTAGAACGGATTTATGGCATCATTAAAAGACAATTATTAGTTTATTACCAGAAGCACCAGTTTAATTACACACTGACCTTCAGACTGTTTTCTTTACGGGCAGGAAGCCTATCACGATTCCGGAGCTCAGGGAACACTGCCCATCCACTCGTGCAGCTGAAACCGACTGCTCTTTCCTTAAACACAACTTTCCCTGAATGACCTGGAGGCGCCTGGCCTCTGCTGGGAAGTCCCTTCTTCCTCCTCTCTGCATCTTTGTGCCTATCCTTACAGGAAGCCCCGGGTCCACCCTCGGGACACAGGACCACTTTCAAGTGTCATCTGAATTCAGAAAATTGAGTTTTTCCTTTAAATTGTTATTCATTTGGTTGAACAGTCTCAGGAATGACATCACAATTAAACTTGATACATTCGTGTGCAAACTTTCTAGAATGATCTCACTGATCATTGCTCTAATCCTAACAGTCCTTTTCTATTTGGCTTGTTGCTGAGTTACACCAACTCTGCAAGTGTGATGCCTATCACTTCGTGTCTTCAAACCGAGATACCGACGTGTAACCGCTCTGCACTCCTGTGGTGCGCAGACATGCAAACGTCCATGGGGGCTGGCGGCAAGGGCACATGGGGCCTCCGGCATCCATGGGCACTTTCTGTCCAGCTGTGCTCATCCCTGACCGAGGGTCATGTCCCTGAGCCTGGCAGATGTTGGCATGTCCCGGGCCGGCCAGCGCACTGAGTGTCCAGCCAGCGCCTCCTCCCAGCCAGGCACAGTAACAGCGGACAGCAGTGTGCATCTGCGCCCTTGGCCGCTGGCCACACATGGCTTGAGCTGCCATGGGAGCCCCTCAGAGAACGGCTCCTGAGAGACCGTTTGGGAAAGGTGGTGTGAGATGAGGCAGAACATGTCTGTTCAAGGATGAGGCCGAGAAAACAGTCTATTTTCAGCTGAACTTGGGAGAGGAGAAGGTGGTGAATTGGCTCAAAGTCACAGAAAAATCGGACATGGAAGCATCCAGTGACATGCGGCCAGACACCTGCAGTATGTTTGCATTAGGTCCATGCGGCGAAGACAGAGCCCCCAGCCTCAGCATGCGACCGTCCCCCAACCCGACAGGGGTCTCTCGGGGCACACACCCAGCGGCTGACACGGTTCCTCCCTCTGGAGGTCCAGGGCCATCCACCACCAGTGCAGGGACCAGCATGTACCCAGCCCTGTCCTCAGAGCCAGGCACACTCCGGGGCCCTTCCTCCAAGGCCCAGCACTCTAACCAGGTGGGAGGAGCCCTCCACTTCTGGGACTCCAGCAGCCTGGTGAGAGCGAGCCAGGATCTCCCTGCATCACAGGGTCCCTCCTCCATGCCACCCACAGCATTCTTCTTGCCACCTGAGCAAGCTTGTCCACCGGTGCTGGGGGCCTGCTCCTACACCCATGCCACAGCGTCCGGCCCACTCAGGGTGTTGGCTCCATCCTTGTATCCGTGTGCATGTCTGTGTTTGACAGCAGCCAACCTGTGTGTGAGTGCAGTGCACACGTGTCCACACACGGACAGCGAGGGTCTGGGGAGTGGAAGCAGGGACGTGGAGGATGCACCTGATTCATGTCTCAGGAGCGACGGGGACAAGGAGAGGCGGCACTGGGTAAGTGTGCTGACATGGGCCGTGGCCGCCAGTCCCTCAGAGCAGACAACCCAAAACAGCCGGGGAGCCCCAGGGCTGAGGGTGACTGGTGCTCGCTGGGAAAGCCAAGCAGGGAGATGGCATAGGAGTCCACATCCTGTCCTGGGAGGAAGGTGAATTTCCATTTAACGTCAGGAGGACCAGTGTTGGAGTCCATGCCTGGACCAGCCATGACCCTGGGAAACCGGCACAGACTCTCCTATTCTCCCTTCCAGAGAGAGCGTATGCAAACAGATGTTTTCCGGGAACCCCTGCAGTAGTGCAGATGTTACAGACACGTTTCCACTGGTCACTGGTGTGGCATTGTCACTATAGGCACTGGTCGAGCATCATTGCTCTGTGTCCTGTTGTGGTATCATTACCGGGGTGCTTGTGTGGCATCGTTATCATAAGTACCAGTGTGGCATCATTACTGTGGGTACCAGTGTAGCATTGTTACTTTGGGTATCTGTGTGGCATAGTTACCACAGGTACCTGTGCAGCATCATTACTACGGGTACCGGTGTAGCATCATTACTATGGGTACCAGTGTAGCATCATGACTATGGGTACATGCATGAGATCATTACTACATACACCACAGCCCGTGTTCAGCTTAGTGATTGAATGACTGCCTCCCTCTCGGCTGGGGACATGATCAATGTGAGCAGACACAACTGCTCATGTTGAATCAGGAACGTGCCAGTGTATTTAGAGTGCCAGCCTTCGAGCCAGACTTCATGAACCTCTTCGGTTATGATGCCTCCAGGTCCACCCAGCACAAGTTGCCGGCTTCTGCGTGTGCAGACTCTGGCCCAGCATGCCTCAGTGTGGGCCTCCTGCTTCAGCACATCACTCACTGGATGTCCTTCGGCCACTCTCCTGTGGATGTCCCGTGACCAATGTGGGTGGCAGTGAGAAAAGGTGTCAGCACGTCCTGGTGTTGGTGGTGCTTGTGTTTGAGCTCCCTTTCCTCATACAGGTGCCCTTACCACAAACGTACATACCTACCTTCCAAGTTACACTTAGAATATAATTGAGAGGCACAAAATACCGATGTGACGAAGGAAGTGGCCCCAGGGCGCGGCAGCGAGGCTAAAGGGAGCTCTGGATCCCAGACTCGGAACCTCTGAGTGTGGCCCACAGGCTCTGCTACAGGAAAGGGAGCAGGATGCCGGGCCTCACGGGACTCCGGCCAAGTGCCCTGCACCGCTCTGCCCTTGCGGCGCCCTGGGGATACCTGGAGCTGATCGCAGCGGCCTCTCCTCTGACAGGGGTGGGTGATGAGTGGGAGATGCGTCTGCTTGCCTGAGCCTGGGTGCAGCCGTCTTCCTGGGGAGGAGAGTCCTGCTGTCTCTAAGGCTCACTCTGAGAACGGGTCTGGGGCATTTCAACATGTCATGTGTGCTGAGCATCTAGTCGCCACTCAGAGCACATGCAGCAGAGACGTGTACTTTCCACAGAATCCGGCCATTTCCCAGCTGGCGCCATGCAGCCCAGTGCTTGAGGGGCTCCAGCTGGGGTCCTCCCAGAGTGAGCTGTGCTAGAGAGTCTGGGGGACAGAGCCAGTTACGGGGAAGCCACGAGAGTGCACGTGTCAGGACGTCCATCCCCCCAGGCAGGAATGAGACCCTCCCCCCGGGTGGTATCAGGAGTCACCCCCGCTCAGCTGCAGGGAGCAGAAGCAGGGACCACGTCGCAGGCCTGGAGCTCCCGTCCTGTCAGTGGTGAGGGTCTTACGCCCAGAAGGGGACCTGGACCTTGCCAGCCTGGCCGATCCGGGACAGCCCCTCCCCTGCAGATGGTTCAGAGAAATTCAGGTAGAACGAGTCAATGGAGCTCAAGGACCTCAGAACAGAAATATCTCCACATTCAGTGACTGGGAGGGTCGCAGCCCAAGTGAACAGACAGCAGCCGCCCCCATGGCAACGCTGGCGGCCGGAATCTGAGGACTGTGTTCCAGCCGCCATGGGTGACGTGCTTCCGGAGGAGGTAAAGCCAGACAAACGGAACCCAGGGAAAGACAGAGGAGCTCGGCGAATCCATCTGAAGCAGCACAAGGACGACATGACGCAGTTCGAGACGAGGGTCGTCCTGACAAGGAAACGGCTCCGCAGCCGAGCTAGACATGGGACCGAGCACGGAGGGACCACCTCGTGACGCAGCTGCGTGTGGGGCTGAGGGAGCCACCTTCCCGCTAAGGGGGACCCTGGAAAGTCCAGAGGGGATCCCAGTGGAAAGCCCCAATTTGGTGGACGGGAGGCGGTGTCCACAGCATCCTCCTGCCCGAGTGTGAGGCCGAGGGGTGGACCTGCAGACAGACCACGCAGGTTGAGGGAAGTGGTGCTTCCCAACACACTGTGGTGTCCCTTCCCGAATATGGTCCTTCTGCCGAGCGTGCGGGTGCCGATGATGGACCTCTGCGCTTCCATGCCCGCATGCGTGGTTTTGTGTACACGTGTGTGTGCCCACGTGTGCGTGCATGTGGGGGACTGTGCGCACAAGAGAGAAGGCTGGTCCCAAACATCCATGTGTCCTCTCCCAGCAGATGAGGCTTTCCTGTTGAGTTTCTCGGCAGGGGGACCCCCCCCAAACCAGTGCCCTGTGGGTGGCCGGGAGCTGTGCAGTGCAGCCTGTCCCCGGCGAGGCTGTCCTGGGGTTTGGCACTGCTTCACTTCAGGATCTCATCCCCCCAAAGCACGTCCGGCGTCCCGGGGACAGACCCGCGGCCCTGGCCTTCTGTCCTGTGAGCTGTGCGCAGGGAGAGCCGTGAGCACACCCCACCCCGGTCCTTCCCAGCACGTTGGCACGTGGAACCAAGTATCCCGTTGTTTCCGAAACTGCTTCTCACTGGGGATGTGCTGGGCCTGGTCGCTGATTTGCGGTGAGAGTGGCACTGGGCCCGCATCCAGCTCCTGCTCGGTGGGAAATGTTTGCCCATAGACAGCATGCCGGAAAGTGCTGCCTGTGGGCAAAACGTCAGGACTTTTGAAAACCTGGTTTCTGACGGTGGGGGGCTGTGGCAGCTACCAGCTCACATTGGACCCTGTGCTAAAAAATGTTCTCTCCACACGAATGCTCTTTTCAAGGCCAGAGTTGGCGAGGAGAGGCTCTGTGCTTCATGGTCGATCTCGCATGGGGTTTCACCTGTTCCGACAGGAAGACAAAGGTAAGGTGCTTGGCAGGCCTGCGCAGGGCCCCAGAGATAAGCACGGTCACATGTCAGAGGGGCGGACTGGACTCCAGCTCTTCCTCGAGTCCGACTTGAGCCACGGGTGGTTTTACCATTCTTCACTGAGCTGTTAGGGCCTTGCCAAGGACCCTAGCAAAACCATGACATGGCCATGGCCCTGGCTTCCCTCGGTGACAGGTTCCTGTGTAGCATTGGGGAGGGTGAGCATCTCAGCAGACAAGTCTTGGGCTGTTGGGTCTGAGTCCCAGTGGTGGGCACACCAGGCAGACATAGGACCCTGGGGCCAGCTGCTCGCCAAGCACCCTGCTCACGGTCCTCAGTGCACCTTCTGGATAAGTGCATTGTGTGCTGCTCAGTGGCTGATGGCAGCGGCTGGGCGCTGGCCCCAAGGAAGCGGGTGCTGGCATTGTGAGTTCTGGGCAGAACCTCCCGATCCCAGCAAGAAGAGGTCGTCTGCCAGGAGCGAGGATGCCCTGCCATGCCGAGGCCCGGGTAGACCCACCGCCCTCAGCCTGGAATGAAAGGCCCCGACGGAGCCCGTTCAGACGCTTTGCCCCGAAACACGGGGACTGGATTCAAAGTCACAGAACTGCAAGACCCTGAGGTCACTGGGGCCAGGGTTTAGGGGTCACGGGGCAGATGTGCCTTTGAATCCCTCCGTCCCTCCGCTGCCTCTTTTCCTCTTGTGGCACTTAGAGAAACTTCATTATTTCAACACAAGCAGCTTAATTTACTAGAAATGCAGCCCACAGCTGGCGCTAGCTCTTCCAGGGACGAAGATATTTCTCCTCGCGCGTCTGATCTCAGACTCAGTTTTAGAAAAGCCCCCGAGTCTTAACTTGCTGCAGACTCTTTTTTTTATGAAACTCTGAGAATTTAGGAGCCGTGTTTCATCTCTAAGGTGCCTAGTAAGCAGCACGTAGGGTTTGTGGTGGCACGAGGGGGTCGTGGCCACTTTCTCTCTTCGGTGTGGGGTACACGGGTGTGGGGTGACTTGGATGAGCCTGAGGTGGGGCCTGTCGGTGGGAATGCAGGATCCCCTCCATAGGCAACGGGGACCGAGTCACATGCTCTGGAGCCAGCAGTGGGCCTCCTCATGGGTGGAGACCTCTTACAGGCAGCGGACGGGGCCGTGATCGTCCGACGGGCAGCCACATGCAGGGAGGAGAAAGCCCAGCAGGGCGGGTGGGCAGCCAGAAGCCTGTGGCCTGCTTGGGCCAGGCACCGTAGCACAGAAAGGATGTGGCCATATGGGGGTCGCCTCGCGCAGACCAATGGAGGGGGAGGTGGACGTGCTTACCACGGGCTCAGGGTAGACGGGAAAATGAGGCGAACCTCGGCCTTTTTAGAAGCAGAGTCCGTGAGTAGATGAACAACGTGCGTGAGCTTCTGTTCCATGTCCCTGACTGGCCTCATTCTCTCCCAGGACGTGCGATGGAGGTTCAAGTTCTCTCAGTTGAAGGGGTCCTCGGACGACGGACGCACTCAAGTGAAGCTGCTCTTCCAGCACCCAGGCAGCGGGCAGATAGACGTGAAGGTAGGTGAGTCTACGTGGCCGTCAGCGGCACACGGGTGACAGCCGACCGGCAGAGGAGGTTTCTGTCCCCTGCAGCCGCAACCCCACTGAGCCCCGATGGCGGGACATCTGAAGAGCCTGGGGTCTGTGTCCTGTAGCAGGGCTTAGAGCTAGGACCGGGCTCACAGAAGCACGTTAATGGATTCTACTAAAAATTATGTTCCTCAGTAAACATTAACAGCCATGCACGCTCAACGGTGCACGAGGTGAGGCTGTCTGTCGGAGAAGCAGCTGACCCCGGCTTTTGTAACAGGTCATGACCTCAGGGGCGCAACAGCGAGCCAGGCGCAGGTTCTGCATGGTTGGCAAGCTGAGTCTCTCCCTCTGCCCCGACCCCCTACGCACCAACTCTCTCTCTCTCAAAAAAACAACCATCCATTTGTCCGTTGAAGGGCATCTTGGTTCTTTCCACAGTTTGGCGACTATGGCCATTACTGCTATGAACATTGGGGTACAGATGGCCCTTGTTTTCACTACATCTGTATCTTTGGGGTAAATACCCAGGAGTGCAATTGCAGGGTCATAGGGAAGCTCTATTTTTAATTTCTTAAGGCATCTCCACACTGTTCTCCAAAGTGACTGCACCAACTTGCATTCCCACCAACAGTGTAAGCAGAGAGAGTCAATTATCATATGGTTTCACTTACTTATGGAGCATAAGAAATAACATGGAGAACATGGGGAGATGGAGAGGAGAAGGAAGTTGAGGGAAATTGGAAGGGGAGGTGAACCATGAGAGACTGTGAACTCTGAGAAACAACCTGAGGGTTTTGAAGGGGCGAGGGTGGGAGGTTGGGGGAACCAGGTGGTGGGTATTAGAGAGGGCAGGTATTGCATGGAGCACTGGGTGTGGTGCAAAAACAATGAATACTGTTACACTGGAAAGAAATTTAAAATAATAAAAAAAATAAAGACTCAATTGTAGCTATTAATACCAATTTTTAAAAAAGAATACAAATACACGAGCAGACAAAATTGAAAGTGTTTTACAAACTTCATTTTGCATGATTCAGTCTGTAAAACCAGCCCTTCTGTCTGTTTATGCGCACTTGTGTTGCCGACAGCCCAGTCTTGGTATAACTGAAGACAAATGACAAATCCAGGGAAAGACAGACCCGTGAGATGCAGGAACCTCTGCCACTCGGACACCGGTCACCACAGTGCCTGTGTCTCATTCTCATGAAATCGGAGACACGGCACACAGGACGAGCTCATATCCAAATTCAGGTTTTAACATCTTTTTATTGAGTTTAATGAAATAATGTTCTCTATTTGCTTTTTAAAAAAAGATTTTTATGTATTTATTTGACAGAGAGAGAGCACAAGAGCACACAATCAGGGGAAACAGCAGAGGGAGGGGGAAGCAGACTCCTGGTGAACAGGGAGTCCGATGCGGCGCTCGATCCCAGGACTGGGGGACCCTGACCAGAGCCGAAGGCAGACACCCAACTGACTGAGCCCCCAGGAACCAGGCATGTCTATCTGCTTTTTAAGTACGACGGTGACTGTACAGAATCTGCTGACGTTCTTAGCTTTAGGGAGCAGATAAAATCAAACCCTGAACGTAGATGCCCTCGGGGTACCCGAGACACCCCGTGAGGGAGCAGCAGGTGATACAGCAGGTCTGTTCTGGACACAGAGTGGGGAGATTTGCGGTAATTTCGTATGTGTCTCTCTCTGCACTAACACGATCGCCATGGGGACCGTCAGCACCACATCCTCTCCATTGCTTGACTGATTGGCCTCTGGTGGGGGTGGGGGCGGGGGGGGCATTAAGGGTTTCCTGCCGAAATCCTGCAGCCTCTTAATCTGGTGCATTCTGTGGGCACTTGGGTGACGCTTTGGAAGTCGGCTCACGGCGGGGTCTCAGGGATCCGTGCTCGTGCGCGTTCCCGTGGCTTCCCCAGGGAAACTGCCGGTGCGAGGTGCATGCTTCCGTGGTATCACAGGGTCCTTTGATGGTGACGCAGGTGTCACTACATGGGAAGGCATTTGTTTTTGCAGTGTTTGGGGAAGTTTTGGTCGTCTGGATTCATGAGAGGAGCGGGCCTGGGAAATCCAGACCGGGCTGCGGGACAGGCAGTCGAGAACTTGGGGCATGGGTTTGGAAACCTCTCACTTTCCCTGGGGAATGTGTACGCACTGGACCGGTTCCATTTTCAGCTGATGAAGACAGAGAGCCCTGGAAGTCATGGGGGTGCGGGGATGGACACAGGAATGAAAGGGCTTGAAGCTTCAGTGATTTGCAGTGATTTCTCTATGAAAAATTACAATTGGGAGCACGGTTAACTCAGCTACACATGGACAGCCTCCCCTCCGGGGCCGGTGGGCAGACGCAGAGGTCAGAGCCGAGGGCAGGTGCAGGTGGGGCTGGTGGGCATGTCACTTGGGGCAGGCAGACATGCAAGAGAGGAGCCATGGCACTCTCTGCTGGGAGGGAATGTACTGTGTGGCTTCTGGGAGCGGGACAGATGCACGACGGCTCTTTCCAGAAGCTACCCTGAGCCACATCCCCATGACTACCGCCTGTGAGGTACAAGAAAATGGGAAAAGATAGAAGGGAAACCTGGGCCCCATGAGAACACTCAGCATTGAGGCTCCATTTTAATGAACAGCCTGTGGAACCGAGCTCTGAGCTGGGAACCCCAGTGCTTGCAAATGAGTGGCATGAGTGGCACATTGCTTGCGTCAGAACTCGGGAATGGGTAATTGCCCAGAGAAGGCAGCGTTCCCGTCCACTACATCTTCTCGTTCAAGCAGTGATAACCATATAATGATTTTCCTCCTAGTATTTACTAGAAATTTCTGCACTGCTGGGCCCAGGTAGTGCCTCCCAAACAAGTGCAGCGGGAGAACTCTGGGGCCCCCAGCGTGTGAGGGGCTTGGGGCTGGCATACCGCTCACAAGTCTGGGTGTGTGCAGGGACAGGTCCTGACTCCAGGCTGCTTCTTGTGGCCACAGGGTGGGAGCTGCCACGTGTGGTTTTCTTCTTATCTCTTTCTCCTGACAGAACTGGGAAGCGAAGGACCTGCTTTCCTCTGCTCTGTGTGTTGCTGCCGTGAGCTGCGGATCAGGAGGACAGAGCCTCAGGGCTGACGGTGCCTCCTCAGCCCTCATCCCCAGTCCCTGACCTCGCTCTGAGACCAAGTGTGCAAAGTACATGTTTCTCTGGTTTCACTTCTGCCGCCAGACCAAGCCACCGAGGGGCAGCCCTGCTTCAGTGTTTTAACTTCAGCACGTCCCAGGCCTATTTTACTTGAACAAAGGAAGAGCAAATCCATGTCAAAAGCACTACCAGGGACCTGGGTGGCTCAGTGGGTTAAAGCCTCTGCCTTTGGCTCAGGTCATGATCCCAGGGTCCTGGGATCGAACCCTGCATCAGGCTCTCTGCTCAGCAGGGATCCTGCTTCTCCCTCTCTCTCAGCCTGCTTCTCTGCCTACTTCTGATCTCTGTCTGTCAAATTAATAAATAAAATCTTAAAAAAAAAAAAAAAGCACTGCCAGGTTCATGCACAAACACATTTACCAGTTTGCAAGAAGGAGACTGTCCCAGGTGCCACTAAAGCCCAAGAATTCTGATGCCACCCGTCCAAGGCTGCTGGCATGTGGGCAGAATGCCCGCCGTGCTTGTGAGTGCAGCGTGCTGAAGGAGGCAGGAGCGTGTCTCTGGGAGGATTGGTGGTGTGTGGCCATCGCCCAGCAGTGACCGAGCTGGTCACCTCGCCAACACCTGCTCCTTGGCCTGCAAGGAGTTGGCCCAGAGTGCCCAGCGAGGTGGGACGAGCCTGGCCGTGGGCGCACATTTGCATGAAATACATCTAAGCATGTGGATGAGGAACGGATGTCGTGTCTCTGAACCTGAAACGTGGCTGTGGAGCCTCCGTGGCCAAGAGCATTGGTGCCACAGCATTTGTCCTCTATGTGGCTGACTCGGTAGACCTGGGATGCTGCCCAGGAAGCAGGCGGCGCAGGGAGGGAGCCATAGTGAGGCCAAGCCACCACGGGAGACACGCAGATGGGCCACTGGGGTGTCTACCTCTGTCTTTTTCTCTGTCTTCATCTCTCTTTCTGTGTATCTCTCTCCATCTCTTTATCTCTCTGTGTGTGTCTCTGTGTCTCTGTCTCTGTCTATGTCTCTGTCTCTGTATTTCTGTGTCTCTGTCTCTGTGTGTGTCTTTCTCTGTCTCTGTGTCTCTGTCTTTATCTCTTGCTTTCTCTTTCTGTGTCTCTGTCTCTTTGTGTCTCTGTTTCTCTGTCTGTCTCCTGTCTCTGTGTCTCTCTCTGCCTCTCTGTCTCTCTCTGTGTATCTCTGTCTGTATCTCTCTGTGTCTCTGTCTCTCTCAATGTCTATGTCTCTGTCTCTGTGTCTCTGTTTCTGTCTCTGTGTGTCTCTCCCTATCTCTGTCTCTCTCTGTGCCTATGTCTCTCTCTCTGTCTTTGTCTCTGTGTGTCTCTGTCTCTGCTCCTGCACTGGGCTCCTTAGTGGCTCATTCCAGGCGTGAAGTAACAGTGTTTGTAGGGCTCTGGTGCTGGCCCTGTCTTGGTGTGGAGCCGTGTGCCTCTGTCTCGTGTGCCACTGGTGAGACCCGCAGTAGCCACGTGAACAGCGATGCGGACAAGCCACATCTCCGAGCACCTGCCTTGTCCTTGAGTTACCAACACCGAGGAGAGGAGGTTCACGGGCAGAGATGGGAGTCATGCACCGGACAGCTCTGCCCTTGTGGCAGCAGGTGGCAGGCCTGAGTGAGCCCACCATCAGGGAGGCTCTGTGGGTCCACAGCCTACATGCTGGACCCTGTGCACAGGTGCCGAATGCCCTCAGTGCCCCGCTGTGTGGCCGCTGCACCTCCGTTAGTAGCATGTGGGTCTCTAACTCAGCCTGGCGTCCTTCTGCCTGGAAGGTTATTGAGTCCCCATTTTCAGGAGGAAGACTGAGGCCAGCCTGGCGGGAGCATGGCCAGCTGGCTCAGTGACCGCCAAGGCTCCCCTTGTGTCCGTGAAACTCTCCCTTCCCAGCACGAGGCGCACAGGTGTGCCAGCTGTTGGCCCACCTGTTTCCAGGTTTAAGGCAACAGGACCCAGCCTGGTCCCCACGAAGCCACTCCCAGTGGCCTCACCCTGATTTCGAGTCTTGGTGCCTCTGCCTGTGAGGCTGTCGCTTCCTGCAGACACGGAGCTGGAGGACGGCTGTTCACTTCCTGCACAAACAGAGCTGGAGGACGGCTGTTCTCTTCCTGCACACATGGAGCTGGAAGACGTTGTCAAGCATCCTCTGTGTTGTTGGACGTGGGTGCTGGGACGTGGGGAGACGGCAGCGCTCAGAAGCACTGACAGGGATGGAATCCATGCTGCTCAGTTCTGCCGTACGGAGGGCACGCCCTGCAGAGAAGCTGAGTCCGTCCATCTTAACGACCTTCTGCTGAGCAAACCCTCTCTCGACTGGGCTCCACCACGGTCCTTCCCTTGGGTGGGACGGAGCTGCCTGGGAGCCACTCCAATGGCTGCAGCAGCACTGAACATGGGCTTTGGCGCCGGGAAGCCTGGCCCATCCCGATGTGGTCACCCAGCCTGGCCCTGCTGTCCGCACACCCAGCTCTCGCTCCCGCGCTTTGTAAGCTGTTCCGTGGCAAGTGTGGTCGCTGCGCATGTCCCTCCTTCCACACCCAGTGTGGGGCTTGAACTCATGGCCCCAAGATCAAGGGTCCCATGCTCCCCTGACTAAGCCAGCTGTGTGCCCCTCATACACGTTGTTTTCAAGGACGCTCGGTAGCCTAGGCCCGTGGGTGCAACCTGCTGTCCTCGCCCGTGTCCTGCAGCAGCTGAGGTGGGCGGCAGGCCTCGGTCTCCAGCCACCATGGGCTTAGAGCCACCAGTGAGTGCCGTGCGCCCAGAAGACAAGACTCAGGACTGGCCTGTGGAGGGCAGGGCTCGTCCCGCTCCCAGCCCGCCGGTCTTGGTCATTCCCAAGTAGGAAAGAAGGTGCTTTAGAACAGTGGCCTGTCAGGGGCTGAGGTCCATGTGTGCCCGGGGCCCTTTGTGAAAAACTCTGTTCACCGGACACTTAACCACTCCGCTTTCAGACGAACTGAAAATGAACTCAGGCCCTGTGGGAGAACTCCGTCTTCCCAGAGGAGCTTCAGGAAACCCGATGCATGTCTGAGGTAGTGCTGGAGCCTATGGGGCATTTGGAAGCCACGCAGGATGTGCTCAGTTTCCCTCAGAGCACGTGAGTAACCCACGACCCCAGGACTTCAGGCCTCTTTCCTTGTGTGGTTTTATTCTGCGGACTGTTTTGAGGGGAGGATTTGGGGTGGGTGAAGGCTGCCCTGGGGAGCGGCCCCAGCTGCGTGTTTGGTCCTGGGAACTGGAAATGCACCCGATGCACCTGCTGGGGCGGGCCTCAGGGAGCGGGCTGGTTTTGTTTTCTTCCTGATAGTGATGGTCAGTTTTTATCACCCTATCAGCCAAATCATCGTCTCATGACTGCTTCTTTCTATCCCTTCCATAGACTATCTCTGTTGGGGTCTGTATTCTGGACATCAAAATAATACTGACTTTCGAATTAAAACATGGTATTTCAGGGGCACCTGGGTTGCTCAGTAGGTTAAGCCTCTGCCTTCAGTTCAGGTCATGATCTCAGGGTCCTGGGATGGAGTCCTGCTTTGGGTTCTCTGCTCAGCAGGGAGCCTGCTTCCCTTCCTCTCTCTCTGCCTGCCTCTCTGCCTACTCGTGATCTCTCTCTGTCAAATAAATAAATAAAATATTAAAAAAAAAAAAAACAACATGGTATTTCAGTTCAAAGACCTTGGTAAAGAGATACGTGCAAATATATCCCCTTTGGCCCAAACTTAACAAGAGAACAACCCTAAGGGCAGTAATCACTGTCAGGCTTTTTTTGAAAATGCAGGGCATGTCATGCTGTGCTGCACCCAGACAGCCTCCCCTTCTCCCTGTGGAGGCGGGATCTCATCACAGCAGCATAGATGGGGAAACTGAGGCCCAGGGTGCTTTGTGGGATGCCCAAACCCCCAGCTTCTGTACAGCGGAATGAAGGGCATATGTGACCAGGCTGGCCTCAACAATGATGAGCTCGGGTTTCTTTTCTTCATGTTTAAAAATTGTGGTAAAGCATGTACAGCATAAAATTTCCATTTTAACTACTGTTAAGTGTACGAGTTGGTGTCATTAAGGACATTGTCATCACTAGGGAGCCATGCCCACCGGCATCCCCAGCTGTTTCCATCCTCCCTCCCCCAGCCCTGAGTCCACTTCCTGACTCCATAGACACACTCTTCCAGATACCACGTACATGGGTATCTGTACCCATGTTCATGGGACGAACGCTCTCTGTCCAGGCTTCATCTGTGTGGCACATTAGTCACAGGTCTCTCTGTTTGGGCTGTGCAGTGCCCTGTCCTTGGACACGCCAGCTGTGCTGGCCTCTCCCCTGTCCATGAGTGCATGGGTGGCTCCGTCTCTAGCTGCGTGGGCACTACTGCACAAATGTTTACTCAGTCCTCGCTGTGTCCCGAGGAGTGGGACTGCGGGGTCCTGGGCTGTCGGCCGGGCTTCCCACCTGCACCCTGTGAGTGATCCTTTTCCTGCCGTCCCTGCCGACTGATTATTTTCCTCTTTTTAAAGATTTCAGCCATGCTTGTGGGTGGATTTCTTGGCGATTAGTGGTGTGCAGTGTATTTTCACGTGGTCATTGGCCATTGGTGTATCTTCTCTGGAGAAATGTCAATTCAAGTCCCTTCCCACCTTTCAAGAGGGTTGTCTCCTTGTGGTTTAGTGAAAAGCGCCCTCTCTATGCATTCTGGGTGTTAACCCTGCGTCAGAAACACGACCTGCAAATGTCTTCCCCCAACCTGTAGGATACCTTCACTTTTTCTTCCCTTGAAACTGTCCCCTGATGGCCAGAAGGGTATAATTTTGGTGAATCCAATATATCTGCTTTCTTGCTGCCAGACAGCCATGTGTGGTGACCCCCCCCCACCTTGCGGACCCCCACCCTGAACCCGTGAGGCTGCGCAAACGGTTTGCAGCTGGTTGTGAGCTCGCCCAGACGGTGGGATGCAGGCTTCGGACAGGATGCCACCACCTCAGTTGAGGCTGCTCGCGTGCCACAGAGACCTGCAGGCCACCCGCCCTGCGAGAGCTCCCCAGACCCACATGCAGCTCTGGCTGCCTTCAGGGACTGCTGCTGCTCTATGCGTCCTGGGGGTCTGCATGGACGTCTAGCTGCCATGGGCCGTGATGTGCCACAAGCTCCAGCCAGGCAATGCTGGCCACCCCATCACAGGGTGGGAAACCTCGGCTGCTATCTGCATATCCAGACACTTCCCTTGTAAGACTTTGGTGTAAAAACAGATGGAGTGCAGGGAAGTCGAGCTCAGACCTTGGCTCCCATCTCGTGTGAGAAGCAGCCGTGCCTCAGGGACAGAATTCAATCTGGCCATGTTTCCCTGCGTTCCAGGGAACTGAGGACAGGCTCCGTACAGGTTCCTGCTTCCCTGCTTGCAGGCCATGCCCTCAGACACGCTGGCGATGCCTGGGTATGTCGCACCCAGACCGGCCATGGCGGGTGGCGTAGCCAGTGGGTGGAGGCCAGTGTCCTGGAGCCATGGTCCTCGTCACCATCTGCTGCCCTCAGCAAAGGTGGTGTGGACCCCACGCCAAGCGTCCCTGACTGTCAGGCACCATGGCTCACAAGGAGGTGGACGTCTCCACGGCACCAGCTGCAAGAACAGGGGCCTCCTCTCCCCGTCCCGGGCATGGACACCCGGCCCAGCTCAGTGAGGACAGCCTCGTCTCCCGCTGAGCGCACGCCCACCGCTCAGCACTAGGGGAATTACCGTGCTGTGGAGGCAGACCCCACGCCTCGCACAGGCCCATCACTGCTCCATCCCCTTCTCTCAGGGCCTACTGTGTGCAGGGGGGTGTTGGTGGGGGTGGACGTGGGACAGAGCTGCACGCGGATAGGGATAGGTCGTGTGAGTTCGGACACAGGCGCTCAGGAATATGTCAGGAACCCTCAGTGCGGGGACCGGGGTCCAGGAAGGCCACACCCCGCCCTGGGAGTGCAGTCCCTGCGCCGGCTCCGGCCACGGATCACCTCCTTCCACCCCAGGGGTTCCTGCAAGGCCCCAGCTGAGGCCTTGAGGGCCTTCTGTCATGACGGAAAATGAAGTCACTGGTGGTGCTGCGTCACCAGCGGTGTGGACGGGGTTTAGAGCTGTCGTCCCCACAGGACAGAGGACCAGCAGACTCGAGTGTGCAGTGGCCACCTGCATCCGCTTAGTTAGCAAGAACGTACTTTAACAGGGACAAATGTGGCTTCTAGAATGATGGCCTCCAACCCAGGGATCTCCTGGAAACAATGCCAGTCAGCGTGGCCCATGGCCACTGACCCGTCCCTCCTCTGAGCCCACAGAGGACACTGTGGGGCCTTTGGTACCCATTTGTGTGGACTTGGGTCCCCTGGGGACCTGGCGGGGCTGGACTTCCACCTACTGTCCCCACCACCCCAACCTTGGCCGGTGCCATCTTTGTTCGGAAGCACGGGCATTCTGTAGAAAGTGAGAGTTGGGGGGACGCCCACCGTTGAGTCCAACAGGAACCGCCTTCAACCAGCATCTGCACACTGACCTGCTCTGTGGGGCAGTCCCAGTGAGCCTTCATTCCTAGACAGTCAATGAGCCACAAAGAGCCTCGAACAGGTGGATCCCCGCACACCTGTGCCATCCACGCCATGGCCCAAGGTTACATGGTTGCTGAGTGCAGGAGTCCATGCAGGTGACTTGCTGAGGTTCCTAGGCGATGGGCTGTGGGCCTGGAGCTGGCTGGCAGCCCCAGCTCAGATGGGGTCTCCATTCATGCTACCTCCTCCGCACCTGTTGGGGAAGCTTGGCCACAGGGAGTGGGTGAGAGGCTGCCACGGGAGCTCTGGTAGGTGTCTGAACCCCGGACCTGCACCTCCTGATTTACAGAAAGCGCAAACCTGGTGGCCCTGTTGGCCTGAGGTTGGGCACGTGAGCACCGGAGGCACTTTTCTTGGTGAGAAGAGGTGGGCATGAGTTGCACGGGGCTCCCCTATGACCACGGGTCTTGACCACCCCCCAGAGCAAGTGCCCGGGAAGGAAGGAGTGATGGGCCAGCTGCGAACGTGACGTGAACGGGAAGGACCCTGGGTGGGCGAACAGCAGGCCCCCCCACTCACAATCCATGGCAGTCCTGCCGAGAGCCAGCCCGGTGCTAGCTAATGGCACAGGCTTGGCAGAAACTGCATTTCAGAATCTTCTGGAAGAGTGAGTGGGGGCTTAACATGTGACCACCGGGCATAGGTCAGGCGTCCCAGACAAAGCTCCCTGCTTGGGCCCCTCTCCTCCTCACCGGCCATTCCCTCCCTGTTCACGGCTTGTTCCCAAGCTCCGTGGCAGAGAGAGAGACAGGATCACCGGCAGGGGAAGCATCCCAAAGTTTCCAGTCACAGTCCTTCCTGCCACACGGACCTGAGTGAGGACAGAGGATACTCTCGTGGAGACGCACGATGGACATTGGCAGAGAAAGGCAGCTGGGGCCGTGAGGCGGGATTTTCTCAGGCGTGAGGGCCACCAGGCCCACAGGGCCGCCTGACCAGGCAGCGGGGTCCCTGCCCTTCTGAGGTGGATGCAAGGCAATGTCCGGCTCCCACGTGTTGGTCAGTTACTGGGGGCCCCAGGCGAGGGGAGTGCATTTTCCCTCGTGTTCTCCTGCAGTTGCGTCTGCATCGGATTCTTAGTACTGACTGCAGAGCGAGGGGGACCCTTGTCCCCAGGAAATCGCCTCTGCGGACGTCCCAGTGTGGGAGGTGTGTCTCTTCATTGGGCGTGGAATTTTCCAGTAAAATGTTGGCCAGAGCAGAGAGAAGGCCCGGAGCCCCAGCAGCCTCCTGCGGGTAGGTAACTTTTGTCTGGAGCTGCTGCGGCTCCGGACCCGCACCTCGTGCCAACGGTGCTGAGCACCAGGCACTCAGCTTGAAGACCGTGAGCCCAGGGAGAGGCCACAGGCAGACGGGGCAGAGCTGTGTGGGGAAGTCAGACTTGATAGCATCCCAATGAGGTGCCACCACTGAGCTTCCACGTCAGTAAGACTCACGACACTCTAACCACATCATTGCCGAGTAGGACGGGTGTTGACACGTGAGCGAGCCAACGGAGTGAGAGCCATGGTGACCCTGGCATGGCAGCATCCGATGCTTTCTCCCAGGAAGGCAGAGCAAGAGCCTAGCGAGTGGCCTGCACTGGATGGCGAGGGCAGGGACAGTCCGGTAGACTCCATGCGGGTTGGGCGGTCAGCCATGGACCTCAGGAGGGCACCTGAATGGGTCCCCGTCTGACCAGATGGCGGACAGGCTGGATTGTCCCCTCCCAAGCCCCTGTTGTCCTGGGGAAGCGTGGTCTCAGGGAGACTCCTTCCTTCCAGCCATCAGCTGCCCTCTTGGGCATTTGGGATCTTGGTTTTCCCTTGCTCTGTCCGGTGGCCACTCACCAGGAGCTCTGTGGTGTCTGCCCCCAGTGTCTGCCAGCTGTCACCACCTTTGCGCAGGTCCTGACCCTTTTCCCCAGGAGCACGGTCACCTGTCTCCCCGGTTCACGCTCCATCCACAGAGCCTCTGGGACAGTTGGGAACTGGGCCCCGCAACGGGCCAGCACTCACATTAGGGAGATCCGTCCGCTCAGACATGTCCTGACCAATCCCAGGCAGCTGGTGCATTGAGACAGGCTGTGGTAGAGATGGGGTTTCTGGTGGAGAAGTCTTGCCCTGGACACACGGGGGATTTCAATGTCGATGCACTGATTGGAGGTGTCGCTCTAGAGACCGAAGCCACAGACCTGAGGCAGGACAGAGGAAGAAGGAACGTTTGCTCAAGTCTGGGTGACCTCATTACTCATGTCTTTGAGGAGCCTTGCATGATGCTCATGGGTCTTTACTTCGTTACAGGAAAAGTTCCAGGTCCTAAAACACGAGAAAGTTGGTAATTGTGCAAGCTGCGACTCATGTTCCCAGTTGTTATCTTGGCCACCACGAGATCTTTAAAAACGTTTTATGAAGACAGAGGTCATCAGGACACACATGCTGCCGAGGAAGAAAGGGGCCCGACGTGGGGGACAGGGGATGGATAGGGGTGGGAGGTGGGAGTGTCTGTCCCCGGGGGCACATGGCCCTCTCCCCAGCCCTCAGCCCTCTGGTCCGTAAGGCCCATGGCGTCTCCACCAGTGTGGCTGTGCACTGTGAAAGGGCCTGACTAGACCGTGCACGAGAAGAGAACTGGTGAAGTTATGGGTTTTGAGGGTGAGCACACAGCAGGACCAGGCCCTGGGTGAAGTGGCCTCCTCCTTCCAGAGGCAGGTGTGTCCTCAGGATGCAGTAAACCCCATGCGCTGTTGCAGTTGTGGTTGTGGGAGGACGGCGTGTGGGCCACTTTGTCTGGAGCTTGTGGATCTTGGTGCCTCGTGGCAGGGACCGTACCGGCCATCCTCCAGGACGGGCTCAGTCCACCCAGCACCGTGTCCCAGTGCTCGTCCCTGTGGGATCCGTTCCTTCCTAAGGCAAATGGTCCTCGCTGTATGGACAGACCGCATGTCCCTCACACGTTCACCAGCCGAGTGGGCCTCCAAGCCGTGCTGTCTCAGCAGAGTCAGGCCAGTTCGAGGGACAAAGCTGCCAACATCATACTCAGAGGGAGACAACGCGACTGACCGCACGGGGTGCCTGGAGCCCTGTGACCCGGGCCTTCTTAATCTGTCCTTGAACGGTGATCAGAGAACTACTCCTTGGCGCCCATCACCATGAGACAGTTCAGGGAAACACTGCTCTGGGGGTCCCGGCACTTCCTATGTCTCTCTTGCCCCGCGTGGGGAAGTCCTGTGTCAGGCCTTTGTCACCCGGCGGGCGGGTGTCACAGTCCGCTGTCGCCCGGGGCCCGGCTGCACACGTGTCACCCAGAGAGCCTTGTGGGGACCCACAGCAAGAAGCCAGCTGCCCCACACAGCTCTCGGCCTCAGCCTGAATCGACTGCTATGTGAGCTGCTCTCAGGGGCCTCCCTCAGTGTCTGAAAAGATGGACTTGGGGCGTTCAGTCGGTTCAGGGTTTCAACATCGTTGTCCAGGTGTGGGCACAAGTCGGGGGTCAGCTTGCCTTGACTTCGGGCATGGGGTCTGGGCAGCTCCTGGGTCCTGCCGGGGATGGGAGGGCCACTGGGTAAGGTGATGCGGCAGCAACCATGTGACTATCAGGACACTTCCGTAGGAGCACGTACCTCAGTTGCTGGAACATTTTGCTCATGACTCAGAAAATGCAAAAATGAACAGTGACCGGTCACCAACAGTCAGTCTGTCCTGCAGCTGTCACGGTTGGGATCCATTCTCATGCAAGGGAGGAACTTAATTCAAGGTGGAACACAGAGAAGGGGTCCCGTGGTTCCTGTACCTGGCATCGGGGTGGCTCGGAGCATAGGGACCGAGGTCATGCAGGGCCCCCATCTACCCCTCTGTGAGCAGGTGTCCATGCTGGACACACCTTCTTGCTGACTGTGTGTGTTGGCAGAGCTGCTGTCCCCACACCCAACATGCCCGTGTGGACACCCTGCCTCTGCTCCCAGGGACCACGTCAGCCTCCCCAGGATGCTGCCTGCCCACTTGCCTCCTGTCCCCATCCGACAAAAGGAGCAGCTTCCAAAAAGAAGTCTCAGGCCTACACAGTCCTAGGAGGGGACCGAGGTAGGCATCCTGCTTAAGGGAAGCGTGAAGCCAACTTTGAGATGTCAGATCTCGAATCACCAAGAGAAGAGCTGAGGTGAGTGTCGGGGCAGGATGTCGGGAGGCATGGTGAGGGGGCGAGTGTGCTCTGCCCTGGCCCAGAGGTCCTGCCCCCAAATTAAAATATCAGAGATCCTGCCCTTACAGGCATGGAAAGGAGCACACCAGGGATGAGACGAGCCAGCTGGCTGTCCTTGCTGTTGTGATACAGCTCTCCTGACGTTCGCATGACAGCTCAGAGCACAAGGCAGTTTGCACAAAGTTTAGTTAAGCTGTCAGTTAGGTAGCAGTTCTCTTAAAAGGAATTCTGGTGGCTTTAACTATTTTGGAGTTTTATTATGCCAGAGTAGAAAAGAAAGAAACAGAGTAAGATGTGAGGCTCCTTCCCCATGTGTCAGGTGGGGTGGCAGCCAGACAGGAGTCATAGCTCACCATCATGCACGTCAGGACACCAAGGACCCATGTTTTCTCCCGTCTACGTCAGCAGCAGGTCCGCACCCACCTGCTCGCAGATGCATCATGGGCACTTGTGTGGGGTGAGCAGGGAGCGGTAAGACTGTCTGTGGAACGAGCTCCACATCACAGCCTCCCCAGGGTTCCACCCAGCTGGTGTCAGCGGGCTGGGGATGAGGTATGGGATCCCCGGCCCCGCACAGACAGAGTTAACTCTGGGAGGTCGTTACCTCTGGGAGACGGAAGATAACAGGGTCAGGCCAGCCTGTGGGTGTCCACATGAACCAGCATCTTCGTGGCTATGGTCATGTTGACCACAGGACTCTGCCTCTCACTTTAAACCTTCCTACTTCGAGGGTATTTGTACCAGAGTGACTTTTTTTGGAGCCCAAAAAGCATAGAATTCACTAAATGTTTCATAATATGCTATTCTAAGATGCACAGCATTATATTTTATTTTTCCTTGTAGGAACTCAAATTCCCAGACCTGACGGCCATCCTGCACTGCGTTCACGCCTTCCTAGCAGCCAAGGTGGCCTCCGTGGACCCCGCATTCATGGACAGCCAGAGCATTACAAGGAAAGTGCTTCTGTTGAGCGCTGAACATTAAATTATTTTCTTAAGATAAGTCAAGCAGAGAGAGTCAATTATCATATGGTTTCACTTATTTGTGGAGCATAACAAATAGCATGGAGGACAAGGGGTGTTAGAGAGAAGAAGGGAGTTGGGAGAAATTGGAAGGGGAGGTGAACCATGAGAGACTATGGACTCCGAAAAACAATCTGAGGGGTTTGAAGTGGTGGGGGGGGTGGGAGGTTGGGGTACCGGGTGGTGGGTATTATAGAGGGCACGGATTGCATGGAGCACTGGGTGTGGTGAAAAAATAATGAATACTGTTTTTCTGAAAATAAATAAATTTATAATTAAAAAAAAAGAAATGACTTTTCCCTGCAAATGTTGCAACTCTGTGATTTTATAATAAGCCTATAGTTGTGATACCAATAAAATACGTCACCAGTTTGCAGAGACGGGTCATTTGTAGAGCTGACAGGCCGGGGTGCTGCTCAGGCAGACCAGGTGGGCCACTGGGGATTCTCGGAGCCCTGAGAACGGACTCCGCACCACATGCTCTGCCTCCCCCATTGCTGACAGCTGGGCCGCGTTCCCATAAAACATGCAGTAAGATCATGAGAGCCGTCGCTTGGAGTCTCTCATGCAAGGAAAGTGTTTCATCAGCACTGGGTCATTAACGTCCCCTTTTTCTCGAGGAGGGGTTCAGTAAGGTTTTGATTTGAGAAATGAGTAGGAGAAATAGTTTGGAAAGAAAAATAATTTTGAATACTTAATTTTAATCCTGAAATTTTATAAATTATTATAAAATTAAATAACATATCATTTAAGTGCTAATTTAAATGACTTTCCAAATTCATGAAATACAACCTTTATTATAGTTTCCTGGGTTTCTGTACTCTTTGCCACTTCTAAGAAGGTCCTCTTTCTGCTTTTGTCATTAAAAGCGACTCATGGACTCCTGAATCGCATGGAGGCCGACTGTGGTCCTAGATCACGACTTCACGTCTCACGTGGACATATGCGAGGACAGGAGGCATGTGACCCTCGGACTGTCCGGTTCAGGGGAACAGGCAGATGCAGGAAAGCAGGCGCACGGTGTCGACCGCTCTCAGCGTCCCTCCAGGGCCGGCTTTGGCAATGACCGCCCGCCCCCTACGGCCCACCCAGCCCTTGTGGGTCTGTCGGGAAGAAGGCGGTGTTTGGGTTTGGAGCATATCAAGTGCTGATGATCACTTGTCAGACACAGTGATATGGAGAGGGCATCTGCAGGTAGCATGGGTGCAGTGCGCAGGGTACATGGAATTCCTGCTCACATAGTCCCGGCTTCTGTGGAAAGTTAGCCCAGCATAGCAAGGGGCTTTAACCAGTATTCCGAGAGAAGGGGGATCACGGAGCATCAGGTGGTGGCGTCCTCTGGAGATGACTGTCCTCCCGCCTTTGAAGCACATGCCCCATCTACGTTGGGGTGAGCAGCAGCAGGAGCAGAGCTGACACCCAGACCCCAGGCTGGTGACCCCTGGCTTCAGCAGCATCTCCAGGTGTGGCTGATGTCTCTCCAGATCTCGCGGGGTCTCAGTTTCATCACGTGTTATGCCAATGAGCCTAACTCACTCCACCGTAGGAGGCCTTCTTCTGCACTCAAGAGAAAAGAAATCATGATTATTCTTTGTTTATTTTCACGAAACTGTAGATTTTAGAAGTGTACTTTTACTAGATCATAATGAAAACAATAATATTTTCACAGGAAGATTCGATACTAAAGTTTACATTTGTATACATACAATTTTTGGAAAAGATACACAACTTTTTTTTTAAATTAAAAAATAGCAAGAATCTCTTTGCATGAAGTGAACAGTGGCCACGTGCCCCTCGCCCTTCCCCTTGCACTCCTACAGCACCTGTCCTGCCCCCACGGGTCAGGCTGCACCCCTCAGACACCCCTGCAGACTGGGGCGGGGCAGGCAGGTAAAATGATACTCACTGCCCCTGTTCGGAAGCAGGGCTTGTCAAGGGCATGGACAGTGTCTCCTGACTGGCTCTCAGGGTGCTGGGTCAGAAATTATTTTATTTTTATTAAGGAGATGTGGTTAATCCTAAAATCTCAGTTTTGTATTTTAATTAGACATCAGTAGGACCCACCACAGATCTCTGATTGGAAACTCATTGATATGGAGACTGTGCTGAGGGCTGGGCCCATGGGACCCCTTTCAGCTCATGTCCTATCTGGCGTAGGTGCATCTTTCCTCACCATGCTGGTGAGGAAACTGACCACTGAGCCTCTGCCCAGGTCTGAGGCCGGGCTGGTCCTGGCGCTGGAGGAGGCATGGGGGGAGCCAGGCATGAGCAAGCCGAGCTCAGTGCGGGAACGGGGTGGCAGGCAGGATGCTGCGCGCACACCCCCACCCCCCGCTACAGGGAGTGCTTTTGAACATCGGGAACAGCTCTACAGGATTCCAATAAATTTCATTTTTCTCATCTCCAGGTCAGACTCTCCTCCTGAGCCCCAGCACTTCCACATCGAAGCAGGGGATCTGGCTGTGTTTGGTCTCTGAGTTGAAATGAGTGGCCTGACTGCACAAGCACATTTCTGACAGCCTCTCGCTGTCTGCAGTGGAGCTCCGTGTGTGTGGACATGCAGTGGTTCCCACCGTGGAGGTCCTTCAGAACCAGCTGACTCCTGACGCCTACCAGGACCAAAGTGGACATCCGGGACGTGTCCGTGGATCCCGAGGCACCGGTCCTACTTCTCTGTCCCTGCGGACAACATGTGGGAAGTGATTCTGAAGGCCTGTGGTTTGGTGGGGTCTGCAAGGAGAGCCTGTCTTAATCCCCTGCCTGACTCTGGGCGATGGCACAGCCCTCTGGTCATGCGCAGGGAAGAGGCTGGGTCCTTCCAAGCAGAAGGGACCTGGCAGCTCCTGCCATTCTGATCGTTCTGATCATTACCACCACCGGCTTGCTCTACGCACACTCGGCTCAGAGCAAGAGAACCAGCAGAGACGGCCCGTAACCCACCCATCCATGTATTCAACAGGATGGTTTTGGAAGTCGAATGATTTATTCAGCTCTGGATCCAGACTCTGTTTTCTCATGGTTTGACAGGCGGATGATGGATTTATCTAGTATTTACTTTTTATCAGGACGCAGCTGACACACAATGTCATCTTAGTCTTAGGTATAATCACAACAACGAGGCCAGACATCTGTGCTGGCGGGGGGGGGGGGTCCCCTGCACTGCCGTGGAATGCCGCCGTCGGGCCTCGCAGCTGTGGAGTGCACACGGGATAGAGCACTGTGCCAGCCCGGACTTCACAGTGAGTGAGGCTTGACCCCTGAGAGAACTGGCCACTGTGTTTTCCAGGTACAGAGACGAACAGCCCTGAGGCCCCATCCCGGGCCCCAGCTGGGCAGGGGAGGGCCCTCCGTGAACCCTCTGAGACCAGACATATCCCGCCCAGAGCCACTGTCCTCTCTGGCCCCGCAAACCATGTGCCTCCTGGGTTCACGCATGACCTCCACGTGCAAGCGCTGGAACACGCAGATGTGTAGACTGCTGGGGTGAGGCCATTGACAAAGAGCTTGTTCTCTCAGAGTAAAGGTTCTGATGGAGATGAACGTACCATGGGCCACGAGTTCTCTGTGTCCGAGAGGCACCTGGTGGTCAAGCCCCAGCTAGGCGGGCCAACCGTCAGGGCCGGAGCCACAGGCTCGCAGGAAGAGCACCGCTGAGCTGGACAGAAACACCCAGTGAAAACTCCATAGGCTCTTAACGGGTACAGCCCGGGATGAGCAAGCCCCGTGCAGGTTTCCGACGAAACCATGTCGCCTAGGGGCCCGCCCATTCTGTCCACAGATGCAAGGAGACCTGAGCCAGGCTCCCTGGTGGCTTCTGTGCGCAGAACGTGGATGTTTGAGGCAAATGCACTTGATTCCTTCATTTGGCAAAGATTTGTGGAGGGATTGGGGGTGCCAGGCTGTGAGGGGCACCTACGGCTGGAGGGGGCTGAGGGGGCATGTGGTCAGGATGCGGGCATGGAGGCAGTGGGTGGCTCCCATGGGGCCATGCCCTTGGGGCCCGTGCTCAGGTGTGTGGACGTCCAGCCTCATGCCACGTCTCAGAAGAACACGGGCGTACTGGCTGCAGGTAATGGCCTCGTCGTGTCAGGGGCTTCGCGTGAAACATGAGTCTGGGATTTTCTGTTCTACTTTCTGTTTCTCTTCTGGGGCTGGACTTGGGGCTGAGCTGACCTGCTGCCGACACTCAGACACAGATCATGGATGTTCCACTCTCACAGATGTCCCCGCGGTTTGTCAAGGAAACGACTCTTGCTTTGCTCAGTGGCGTCTAGTAACACTGCACGTTGGTCTGTTTGGGGGTCGAAGTTTTCACAGAAATTTGAAAGGGTTTATGCAACACATGCTGACAAAGGAGTTCCCTTAAAAAGAACGTCACACCTGAAAAGGTGAGACCTTTAGGTTGAAATAGACAAAAAATCTGTTTTTAATCCTTTTTTCCTCATTTGAAATTTAAAAAAGGAAAAGTCATGAAGAAAAGTTTATTGAACTACTCTGCACGTTGCCTTACAGCTGATAAACCTATGGAATATGGAAGGAAGATACTCGACTCTCCACTTAGAGGTGCACAAGCCTCATATTTTGGTGAAACAAGAAACTTAGCTTGATAACTAAGGAAAGAGTCCATACCATGCACACGGAAACATACCCAGAGTCAGGAATTACTCAGTGTGTCTTTCTGTGCTCAGTTCTTGGGCTTCCGATTCTAAACTCTGTTCCTGCCTTTTGGAGAAACTGTGTGCCAACCACATGATCCCCTCGTTTCCCTAAACGCACCTGGGTTCCAAAATGCAGAACGAGTAAACGCTATAGGAAATATTTGGCCAAATGTGTCCTTGTTCGCCCCTACAGAAGATAAGGAAAATATCCATTTTCGGGGTGTGCAGACAAAGAGGCAGGTTTTTTTCAGGACTCCATGCTGTGTGCTCCTCTCATTCTGGACAGGAAGGTCAGGCAGCAGGTCAGCAGAGAGCTCCGTGCTTGTGGTTGGGGAGCCCGTCCTCCCAAACCTGAAATAGAGACACAAGAGTGTCACTGTCTCTCCCTTTAGGATGACAGTCCCATTTAGAGCACGGTGACCCTAAGTGCTGGGTCGGCCAGGTCCCAGGTCCTACCAGAAATGTGCCCCCTTGAAAAGGAGTCCGGGATAGTAAACAAGTGAACAGTAGAGCTACCGTATGACCCAGCAGTCGCACCACGGGGTAGCTACCCAAAGGACAGAAACACTGATTCAGAGGGACGCAGGCACCCTGATGTCTCTGGCATCCACAAGGGCCCAGACATGGAAGCAGCCTGACTGTCCACCAGCCTACGAATGGATGAAGAAGGTGTGGGGTAGACACACTATGGAACACTACCCAGCCACCAAAAAGAGTGAAATCTTGCCATTTGCAAGAACGTGAGTGGGTCTAGAGGGTATCACGTGGAGAAGACGAGAGAAACAGATGCTTGTGGAAGTTAAGGAACAAATGATCAAGGGAGAAAGTTCAGAGAGAAGGAGAAACAAGGCAGGAAGCAGGCTCTGAACAACAGAAAACCCTCAGATGTCAGCCAGCGGTGGGGGGGGTGGGGACGTGGCACAAGGCGCACGGTCTGGTGGCGGGCACTGAGTCAGTGCCCAGGTGAGGGTCGCAACAGCGGACACCGTGTGCTGACTAGCCCACAGTTAAAATAAACACAGGAAAAGAACTGAGTCAGGGAGAAAAGGTCAGGTCCACCTCTCAACGCAGTGATAGGTACCAAGAGATTTGTAAAAAGGAGGAGAAGGAGAAAGAGAAGAATAAGGTCCTCCTGTTGATTCCTTTCCAGCAACAGCCACACATGCGTTGAGGCAAACAGCGTTGGCCGGCCATTCGGCTCCTTTCCAAGGTCCGTTACGGATGCATTCCCAAGTCTGCTTGGTCAGATCAAGAATGCCGTGGAGGGGCGCCTGGGTGGCTCAGTGGGTTAAGCCACTGCCTTCAGCTCAGGTCGTGATCTCAGGGTCCTGGGATCGAGTCCCACATCGGGCTCTCTGCTCAGCAGGGAGCCTGCTTCCTCCCTTCTCTCTCTGCCTGCCTCTCTGTCTACTTGTAATCTCTCTCTGTCAAATAAATAAGTAAAATCATAAAAAAGAAAAAAAAAAAAAAAGAATGCCGTGGAGGAGCTACTCCTCTGTGCCTCCAGAGGTTGTTTTGGTTTTGTTTTTTGCTTAGAACTTGATCCAAGAGTCCCTCTTGTCATAAAACAGCAACCACCCAGAGCTAGACGCGGTCTTCACGGACCACTTGGCGGGCTGGAGTGCCGCAGTACCCTGGTGGGGGCTGGTGTTTTCCTGGTGGGGACAGCACAGCTGTAAGCTCCCCAACAGCCCACCGGCTCCTGCCCCGCCCAGCTCTTCTCTTCTCCACCTGAAGACGAGGGGCCACAACACAGACAGAACCAAGTCGCTGAGGCAAAGATGACCGGGAGGGGATTGTCATGTCTTCTTCTGACTCCCAAAATCACGGCCCAGCCTTTCCCCATGAAGTAAGAGTAAAGACATTCATCACAGAAACAAATAATGCAATATTCACATATAAACTTAATGTTATTATTGTTAAAGCAGAACAAACTGAAATGCTTCTGGCAAAAGGAAAACCAAATCCACGTTTCTAAAAATATTTCCCAAGGTTATATTTTGGCAATGACAAAATATAATACAGAATTTGGTTGGGGGGAAAGGATATATATTTTATTAGTACTTAACAGGAATTTTTATTGTAATGATTATATTGTTTTTAAAATTTAAATGCAATTACTTAACATAGAGTGCATTACTAGCTTTAGAGGTAGAGCTTGGGGGTCCATCCGCTGCAGGTGACACCCAGGGCTCTGTCCATCCCACACCCTCCTTCCTGGCTGTTCCCCAGTTACTGCACCCCCCACCCCTCCCCTCCAGCAACCCTCAGTTTGTTTCCTATGATTAAGAGTTTCTTCTGGTTTGTCTCCCTCTCTGTTTTTGTCTCATTTTATTTTCCCTCCTTTCCTTATACTCCTCTGTTTTGTTTTTCAACTTTCTCATATCAGGGAGATCATGTGATAATTATCTTTCTCTAATTGACTTATTTAGCTCAGCATAATACCCTCTAATTCCATCCACATCATCGCAAATTGGCAAGATATCGTTTCTTTTGATGGCTGCATGGTATTCCATTGTGTATATACACTGCATCTTTATCCATTCATCTTCTGATGGACATGTAGGTTCTTTTCATAGTTTGGCTATTGTGGACATTGCTGCTTTAAACAATCAGGTGCACGTGTCCCTTCGGATCACTGCATTTGTATCTTTAGGGTAAACACCCAGTAGTAGAATTGCTGGGTCGTAGGGTAGCTCTGTTTTCAACTTTTTGCGGAACCTCCATGCTGTTTTCCAGAGTGGTTGCACCAGCTTACATTCACACCAACAGTGTAGGAGGGCTCCGCTCTCTCCACATCCTCGCCAGCATCTGCCATTTCCTGACTTGTTAATTTTAGCCATTCTGACTGGTGTGAAGTGGCATCTCACTGCACTTTGATTTGTATTTCCCTGATGCCAAGTGATGTGGAGCATTTTTTCATGTGTTCCTAACAGTAAATATACACCAGATTTGAGAATATTAAATAATACATATTTATCCTGAGAAAAACTGTTCTCCTGTAATAAACTTTTCCTTTAAAATTGGAATCAAGGCAAATGCAAACCAAAAAAAAAAAAAAAAAAAAAACCATCCAGAATGTTCCCTTGGGGAAACCAGCATTGCCATGTTCCTTCAGGTAGACATGTCTGGCTCTGTCTAACCTTGACTTACACTCTGAAACAGAGCCTGACCCTTGTAGATGCAGTGGTGGGTAGATTCCGAGAACTTTACAGATTAATGTGTGAGAACCACTGCCCATCATGGCTGCTGAGATCATGGCTTCAAGGTGATCCGGGGGTTTCTGTGCAAAACCTCCCCTCACTGAAGCCTGGGAGCCAAGAAGCTTGCTGGTGGCTTTATGGAATGTTCTTTGATGAATGAGGGACTTTCTGTGCCTTCGTAAGAGCTCACTGTGAACCCAGACCCGCCTGAAAAGGACCAGGTCAGGGCCCCAGGCCTGGGCCATGGCCCCGCCTTACTGTCTTCAGATCCTCCATCCTCTGGACAGATGAAATAATACTAGTTTCAGCCTGAGCCTCTCTCCTGCCCTAAAGGGAAAGCTCTAGAAGGTGGGGCTGGACCCACGGCTGAGCATTTTGGGGTCATGGCAGGTATCATATAAATAATTGGTGTGGCGGTCTCTGTTTTTTTAATTAATGGGAATCTTTAAGTTCTTGAAAGCAGGGGTCAGCAGGCCACAGACCATGGGCCGCATCTGGTCTGGGCACGGCTTTTGTCTGGGCGGCTTCATTAGAACCTGGCTGGTGGGTTCGTTGGGGCCTCTGCACCCGGTGCCGGGGTCTCAGAGCTCAAATACTGTAGCTGCGTTCCTGCTTTGTCAGAAAGCATTTCCCGACATGTGTGTGTGTGGGCACACTCGGGGCTGGGGACACAGAGGTGCCCTCGGCATGGTTAACAATGTGCCAGAGTCTTCTGGCCCTGGTGTCTCAGGGAGTCTGCCCTGTGCTGTGCCCTCAGGGGGATGGGGGAGCAGGGAGGCCCAGGCCCCCAAGGAGCAGATCTGGGAAGAGCAGGTCTTGAGAAGGGCAGGAAGCATGTGGGGGCCTTCCGGTGGCTCAGGGTCTGCGGACCCCAGATGGGCAGGGAAGCAAGGGAGGGGCCCCGGAGCGAGGGCGATGCAGGCTGCTGAGCATTTGGGCATTGTGATGCCTCAGGACCCCGCATTCATTCACCACTTCATTCAGCAGGATCCTGCCATGAATTCTGAGCACAAGCCTCAGGTGACCAAACCCTTCCTCTGGGGACTGCCCCGCACCCGGTGGGGAGGACAGAGCTGCTCCTCCAACAGGTGCGCGTGCGTGGAGGCGGCAGGAAGGGCAGCAGCACACCTGAGGGCAAGAGAGCAGTGGAGCGGTGGGCGCGGCCCTGTTGGTGAGCCTCTGCTGACGGGGGAGGACATGCTGCGTGAATCTGGAGGGACCGCAAGCCCCTGGACGGGTGGACGGACGGGTGGACGTGGTGCCGGAGCCCCCTGTCCTGTCTGGGGGATCCCCAGGGGTTTGCAGAGGCTCCGTCCTCCTCCTGCAAAGGCTGCCCGCTGAGAGCCAGCTGGGAGCCCCGGAGTGCAGATCCCTGAGCTGGAGCTGGGAAAGCCGCCTCCACGCGCTTGTCAGGGGACCAAGTGTCGCAGAGATGGGGCGTGTGGAGGGCGGCAGCCGGGGGGAGGCAGCCCGGCGCTCTGGGCATGGTGCCAGCGCAGGAGGGCAGCTGTGGGGGCGAGAACCGGAGGAGCCTCAGGACAGCTCAGGAGCCGGGCTGTTCGCCGGAGCTCACGTGGCCAGAAAGGGCGGCCTTGCCCGGGCCAGCCCGCGGAGGGAGGACAGACCCCATCTGGGCCAACACCTTACTCCCACTACATGCCGGCACTGCCATGGCCATCAGGACAGTCGCCGAGAACCGGGCTGGCTGTCGACCTTCCCCGAGCGTGAGAGCGGGGAGCTCCATCAGGCGCTGCACCCCAGGGGTCCCAGATGCGCTCGCGGGGTCACCAGCGGGCGGAGGTGCCGGCCCGCAGCAGCCGCGGCATGAGACCCCCAGCACTGGGGCGCCAGCCGTTCAGCGTGCGGCCCACTCTGCCTCGCAGGCGGAGGTGCACAGTCCGTCTTGTGGTGTTTCTGGACCAAAGGCGGACAAGGAGGGAGAGGAGTCAGTCTGCCCAGGCCAGGCTGCTCCGGGGTCGGCCCGGGTCGGCCCGTCAGCGCAGGGAACGGCGTCTTCTCCCAAACGGGACTAGACCGGTGCCCACCTTGCTGAAAAGCCTCAGGGACGCCTAAGTCCAGCAAGAACTCACGGAGTGCGACGGAGGCGTGGGCAAAGCCACGGGGCAGCCTCTGACCCCGGAGGCCTCAGAGAGTGAGTCAGCTGTGAGCACCCTGCAGCGGCCAAGATGTCTACCCCCTCCCCGGCTCTTCACGTGCACACAGATGCCGGCCAAAGGGCATGGAAGCAGCCCTGGCACCCTCCCACAGGCTCCTGTAAGGGCCACCGTGGGTCAGCCTCGGAAACTCCTATGTGTGTCTCTCTCAGCATTGGCAACACACCAGTGGGAAGGGCAGTGACCTTAGAGAGGTTTTCTTAGAAGAGACAGAATGTTCTGGAACACAGTGATGGCATGAAAAGAAGGGTGTGTGTGCCACTTTGCAGGTGGATGCAAGCCAGCCCTGGGCAGCATGGGGCACTTGGCCTCACTGAGCCTGTGAGTGGCTCTCGTGATGGAAGCTTCTGGAAATTCATAGGAATGATGATGCATAAAGGACAAACAGACCGTAAACAAGCAAAGAAAGCAACGTCCCAGAACACTCTTGGAATTCCTATGAAAGACAAGGGGCTCTTTCCTGAGTAAGAATCTCTCTCATTATTTCTCGCTTATCTGACCTTCCCCGTCTTCCCTGATCCCTGGTCCACGTCTGCCTGCGTCCATCCGCGCCACGCCAGCTGCTCTCCCCCCATGCCCCGTGTGCTCACGTCCTCCCTCTCAGCTTCTGTTCTGTCACTGCGGCCAGTCCCTCTGTGCCCTGCTCCCTGACCCCCGTGACCTCGTGACACAGCCCTCTAGTGTCCCTTCACTCGGCGCCATTTGCTTTAAGCACACAATGTCGTGGGACACCTCCAGTGCAAAGATGAAACGAGGCCAGGGCATCTGGAAGCCGTTCCTTATACAATGTCTAGCATGAAAAGATCCAAGTAAACAACGATATGTAATTTTTGACAGATGTACGAAGTTGATGATTTTCACTGTAAGGAAGTACACGATGTGACAGGGAAGTGTGGTTTTGTCCAGGATCGATCATGTATCATTGGGCAGCGAGAAGAGATTGAATTCATCTGTAATCTGAATATTTTACATTAATTGCTTTTGAGCTCTTCATTAAAAAAAAATATATATATATATATGTTCACTAAACAGAAAACTCACAGTGTCAGTAAGAGAGCAGCCCACGGAGGTATGTATGGCCGGCGCGCCCCAGACCAGCTCTCCAGCCAGGCGGACAGCGGCCACGAGACTGGCAGGAGAACGGCAGGAGGAGGGGCAGGAGGGAAGCCAGCACCCCAGGAGTCTGGAAGAAGGTTGGATGAATCTTCTAAAACCAGGCAATGGCGTTGGCTGAGATCCTCCAGGCATGGGTGAAACTTAACATCCTGGAACACAGAAGCCCCCGAGTTCCCGGAGTGGCAGGTGCATGAGCAAGCCCCCGTCTTACAGACAGCAGGAGCTCAGGACCCGGACCCCAGCATGCAGCGTCTGAAGATGGCGGCCTGCACTGTGCCCGTGATCACCCTGGTTCCCCTGCAGCGCTGCTCCTGGCACAAGGAGCCCCTGGAGGCCTACGCAAGTGCTGTCCACAGACTCTGCAATGTCACATGCTTGTCCGGGAGTAGGATGACTTTCCACCCTGTGCGATCTGCCAATTTCGGCAGCTGGCAAGGACATGGCAGTCACGGCTGGCCCTCACATGTGCAGGCAGCTGGACAGGGACGCTCTACGGAGGTCGCAGGATGGACGTGTGCAAAACCCACAGACACTGGTCATCTCAGAGGCTGTCTCTGCTCACGGAGCATGAGCCCTGAGCCTGCGCTGCGTGTCCTACCCATGAACAAGGAAACACACACCTGACCACCGGGCGAGGCGAGGCGCCCTCCCTGCTGGATGAAGACTTTCCTTCCCTCCGTGTTCTGTCCTACATTTCTCACACTCAGAAAACTCCTTTGTGAAATATTACTAAAAACCAGCAGGGAAACTCCTGGGTTCCAGAACACACATGATGTTTTGATTGGCTATTAGGTAAAAATCCCAAAATATCTTGAACCAAGCTTGCGTGTGTCTCCGAGAAAGAACCTCCCCCACCACACGGCATGAGATCAGCCATGCACACCAAGAGAAATGTGTCTCTTCAGTCCTGAGGGAGCCAACGTGTACTTCTGTGAAAGGTGCAAACGGACTCGGGGGTTTTAGCAAGAACCAAGTATTGGTTCCATGTCAAGTCTTCATGTCTCGGCAAGTCAGTCATTAACGACCAAGCCTACAGGAGATCTTTCTTAAATCCCTTTTACTGTTTACAAAAATATAGATGGTTTTCTAATACACACCCTCGTGGCTAAATTTTTAAGCAATCCAGGTAAAAAGAGAAGCCCTTTGGAAGGTCTCCTTTTCCTGCCCCTTTGTCCCAACCCAGCCAATTTGCACACCTTGAAGTGACTGGCTTTTCCCCTGCTGGTCGACAAACACTTTCCTCCTCCTGGTTTGCAGTGAGGAGGGCAGCACATCCAGGCCCCTGAGGGGAGTGGGGCACAGGGCCAGTTGGTAGAAGCCCTCCCGAAGCAGCCTGCACCCCAAGTCCTGGCCACTGTTCTCCCCCAGAGCTGAGCCTGCATAGCGGTCCTTCCCGATCCCCCCGTGTGGGCTAGGTCTGGAGATACCTGGGAGTTCAAGTCAACCACTGGCCCGGAGACCCCAAGAGGAGCAGATACAGCAGCTCTTGTGGACAGGCAGGCAGCGAGGACCTCGGGCACACGCACATCAAAGACTCCTCCCATGAACCCAGGAGCCTGGGGTGCATGTGAGAAGACCTCAGCCCTGTGTCCACCTGGGCACTCCTGTTTGCACTAAGTGGCCCTGTGGGGTCTCGCCTGATGGGACCCCAGGTTGTGGAGGCCCCAGCCTCAGCCAGAATGGAGACTCAGGGATATCCCCTACAGGCTTGTTCCCCCCCGGGCCCGTGTGTGGCTGGAGTCAGATGGAGCAGCACCAAGCCGTGCTCTGGTGGAGAAAGAGGCCAGGAAGCCCTTGGTCCTGAGGGACATGAGAGCAGCCGGGTGGCTTTCAGCAGCTGGAGGAGGCGGGGAGTTCATGGACGGGCTGGGGTGGGTGTGTCACTTGTAGGAGAGAGTGGCAGGAGTCGAGTGACCGTCCTGACAGCCTGGATCCCTGGATGACCATGAGGGCAGAGCCACACGGACTCTATGGCCTTGTTGACAGCAGTTGCAATGTGGCTACTCATTACTGTGGCAGAAGGGGGCTTGCCTGAATCCGGATTCCATCCCGCTGTCCTGCATGGACACCTGTCAATGCTATGTGGATGTCACATGGCAAGAGAACCTAATGGTTCGCAAAAAGCCACATGGTCCAAGCACGAACCATGTCTGGAGGTGAAATGAGGCTCCGTGTGCTTCTGAAACCAAGGGGAGGCATTGGGCAATGTGGGGTGTGTGTTTCCACTTCCTGGGGACCCTGGTGCACACACCTGCTGGGCAGCTCCTTGTGTGTCTCTTACTCACCACGCCCGCGATGACGATGGCTGTGTTTCCCCGTGGCCGGCCGTGAGTGCCAAAGGGGCTGGCTTGACTTCACCACCGTCAGGAGAGAAGGGAGTTCTGCAGCGGTCCTGTACTGGGTCCCAGGGGAGGGGCAGTCTTCCCGCCGCTTCCTTCAGCCTGCTGTGGGCTAGCCTGTGTTCCCTCAAAATCCACCAGCCAGAGCCCTAACCTCTGCCCTTCGGGTGCACCTGGAGATGGGGTCCTTCAAGAGGAACTTGAGTGAGGGCTTCAGAATGGGCCGAATTCCAGTGGGACCGTGTCCTGACAGCACTTGCTGACTGGGTCACACATGCAGGGAGAGACAGCTATGCGAGAACAGTGGAGGGGCTGGCCCGACCCTGTAGAGAGGCCTCCAGGGAAACCTGCCTGCCCACATCCAGATCTCGGACACCAGGGTCTCTGCCGCCCTGGATCTCAGGGGTCTCAGCCACCCCACCGGCAGCTCCGCCAGGAATACGTTTCTGTTGTTCAAGCCCCTCCTCCATGCTGACTTGCCCTGATGACCCTGGGGAGAGACACCGGACCTTCCTTCCTCCTCGGCTTCACACTTGGATCTTTACTGAATCCTTCTATGGATTGCACATGAAAAGATGTGAGATCCTTTACCATCTGCTCCTAATTTTCCCTTCAAGCTTCATTTCACATACTGCTCTCCTAGTCATTCCCTGTGGTCCCTTCTCTGAACGACACAGCACCTTAGATCTGTCCTTCTCTTGCTCACTTGTTCGTCCCCACACCCACTGATTCCACTTGTCCCTCCCCCACCCCTCTTTCTGTCCACTTATCCCCCATCCCTCCTCCCCTCCCTCCCTCCATCCGCTCATTCACACTGTCAGGGGCTCACATGTACCCACCTTTTCTCGGCACCATGGACAGAACAAGAAACAAAACCGACTTCTCCGTGAGCCGTCCTGCCGCGCCCTTTAACCAGAATCTCTCTCTCTCTCTCTCTGTCCCAGTCGGCTTCCCACTCACACGTCCTCTTCCGCAGCAGGCTTTCCTCATCACACCTGCTGCTACCTCTTCTGCACTTCTGTGTTCCCACGATCCCCATCCAGGATTTTCACAGGGATCTGTTATCTTCCTGACCCGACAGCACATTGGGTCAGTGCGGGGAGAACGCCTTACCTCTGTTCCCATCCGTCGAGCTCAGAAACCAGGGTGAAGGCGTGTGCAGTGCTTGTCGTTTGGATCCAGGAACAAGAGTGCTATTTATTTTATGAGTCAATGTAAGAAGTTTCAACAGGATTGTCAGACCTTTTTTATGACCTTTGTGGGTTTTTTTTACTGTCGCCACACACGCAGCCTGAGTCCAGCTAGAAAGAGGACAGGAGCTCTTGGACTGAAGGTGTGTCATAATGACATTGAACACACCACTCGTGTTCTGCTGTTTCCCTTAATTGACTGAATTGACTGATTTACCCATGTGTGAGTGATGCCTCCAGCTCAAAGGGAAGAAATGCCTCACCACGTTGCCCGAGGAACTGCTGTGTGCTTGCACGTCAGGAGTGAGCTGGGGAAATGGATGTGTTTTCCCTGGAAATCACTCAAGGGTGTTTATTGACCTTCGCTGCTCAGGTTGGAGCAACAACCTCGGAGAGCGAAGCCCCGAGCTCCAGTACGCTTGGATTCCCGAGCGCTTTGCAGGAGCTGCTCACTCCCAACCTGGCTGAGCCGCTGCATTGACCCACGTGACAGTTCTTTAAAATCCCAATGTTAGGGGTGCCTGGGTGGCTCAGTGGGTTAAAGCCTCTGCCTTCGGCTCAGGTCATCATCTCAGGGTCCTGTGATTGAGCCCTGCATCAGGCTCTCTGCTCAGCGGGGAGCCTGCTTCTCCCTCTCTCTCTGCCTGCCTCTCTGCCTGCTTGTGATCTCTGTATGTCAAATAAATAAATAAAATCTTAAAAAAAGAAAATTCCCAGTGCTGGCAGCGGGTCCTAAGGGGGCCCGTATTGCACAGAGCGCTGGGCGTGGTGCACAGTGAGTGCTGGAGCACTGGAAATAGAATTTAAAAGATAAAAAATAAAAATAAATAAATAAAACCCCAATGTTTTTCTGTTCCTTCCCCAGGGAAGGTGCTCTGTGTCCCGTCTCTGCAGAAGCATGAGGAGAGCTCAGCCCAACAGGGGAACAAGCCACTCATGAGGAAGTCTCCTCAACAGGTCTTCCTCCACCGTCAGCCATGGCCTGGCCTGCGTTTGCCACCCTTCCTGGAGAGTGACAATGACAGGTGCCCCGATTGGCCCCCGCTTGTCACTGTGCTGCCCTGCATGTTACCGCGTCATCAACACAAGGATGTCGTCCGTTTGTCCCCTCTGTTGGGGTAAGGACCGCACTGGGAAGCAGACACTGCAAGCCATTTTAGGGGTCACCCTCTTAGCAACCTCCAGCCAATGCAGGCGTTGGTTTCCCCTCAGGAAGCAAAACCGAGTCTCTGTTCTGCTGCATTAATGAGGGGATGGCGTGACTGTCAGAGGCCCCAGGGTTCCTGCCCACTGTTGGGATGACAGGACATCTTCTCAGGATGGAATCATTCCGAGCTCATCACGTGGAGGGTCTGGGACCGGGGAGGACCCTGGGATGCATCCAGCTGTCATTCCAGCTTTGAATAAATGCACTCGGTGTGTGACAGGGACAAACACGCCATGCTCCGGGAGTGGAGGCGGGGGGACCTGTGTTGTCACCACGGCGAGCACAGGGCGTGGGGATCAGCCGTGCAGTTATCAGTGTGGTAACAAAGCCACACAAACCAAGAGACTTGGGATGCATGAGTCCCCTGGACCAGTCCTCGTGGGGCTCAGACACGCAGCTGTGGCACACTGGGTTGTCCCGTTACCTTCCAGACACCTTGAGAATGACGTCACGCTGACGAGCGCATCTACCTTCCACCAATCCCTCGTTCTCCCCAAACTGACTGCGGCCTGAGCTTGGTGGAAAACTGGGGGTGCCACCTTGCATTACTGATGTTCTAGAATACTCTTGTGAACACTGACAGCAGACGCTAGCCCTGGGGTCTGAAGGGCCACTGGAAAGGGGCTGGATGCCTTTCCCAAGAGCCGCTCTTGGCTTGGTGCAGACTGACTTTGGAAAGGCTCCTGCATGTCGTGTTCCTCTAACACATGCCGAAATGTTTTCTTGATTTCTTCCTTAAAATGACACATTTTTTTAAAACCTTCCAAACAACTCCCTTTCCTAGGTTGCCTTTATTCAGTTACTTAAATGGCACAGCCTTCCAGGAATGGCATAGCATTCGGTTTAAGTTTGCCATACACCGGTGCATACGCACAACGCCAAACCACAGATGATGGAAGAGCTAGCAAACCCTCCTCACATCCACTAGGATTTCTCTGAGGCCTTGAAGGAATTTAAATTCACTAAGATAGTAAAAGCAATTATGTGCCCTCCTGAGTCTTATCTCCATAAGCCTCTGTTCGAAAGCTGCCCCAGGACAGTCAGGAGTCAGTGCGAGACGCGGGGAGTGCCCATCCCGGTCCGTGAAATTCCGATGTTTTTGTTTAATCTGGTGATGCTCTGAATCCTCGGGAGAGTGGAGGAGGGATGACCATGAACTGGAAAGTGCTAGAAGGCTCAGACAGCCAGGGATTCCCCTCCTCCCTCCATGGGGCGTCTGTGCAAACACAAGGTCTCTTGCCACACGGCGGAAGTCACTGGCGTCCGATGGCAGAACCTGCCGCCCCTGCACACGGAGGGTGAGCTGCCGAGACCGTGCCCTGCCCGCAGCCGTGCGAGCTGTCTGCTGACGTCACGAGTTTGTAACCATGTCCCAGCCTCTCCCGTGCTCCATCTCACATCCAGGGATGCAGCCAGAGGGCGGCTGGTGCTCAGAGCCCCCGTGATTCCCAGATTCCCAAATCTGGGAATCACTGCCACAGCGTGAGTCTCCTGCCCAAGAGCCAGCCCAGGGGCCACAGGTCCCCTGCTCCTGCTCGGAGCCTGCGGTGTGTGATCAATGTGGCCCCAGGGAGCTGGGGCGGCTGGTGCCAGGCTGAATTCTGGACATTGCAGACCTCCTGCAAGCATCTGGCCGGGCGGACAGCCACAACTTGTCAGGAGAGCTGCGGGCGAAGCCTGGATGAAGACTCTAATTTATAAGGAAAGTTAGCTGAGTTTGGATCCCAGATTTCATTTTCTTCTTAAAAAGGGACTCATTAAGATGACTGTAGGTTGACCTCAGAGTCAGATGGTGGTCGGGGATGCCCACCACTTCCCACCACCTCCTGGTGTCACTGACAGCACAGCATGGGGATGGAGGCCCACTCGTCCTCCTGAGGGAACCCCGCCTGAGGCCGCTTCCAGCCCCAACACCGAGATGTGGGGATGCTGTCCCCGAGTGCCCTTGTTCTCTTCCCATCAGTGATGGTCTTTCCTTTACAAAGGCGAACGTGTGCACAAGTGGGCAAATGGAAGGACAGACAACGCGGCCGACAGTGAGTGAATGGCATGAGTGGGCTTTGGTTTGCCAAAATGGGGTTGGGGGCTGCACCGGGGCAGGTGGGCTTTGAATGCAGCCATAGGCCTGTGTCCCTCGGAGTCGGGGTGAGCACCCAGAGAAAGCATGACACTTCCCTGCAAGCTCAGGGACCAGCAGGCATGAGGCCAGCGGAGTAGGAGGGAAGACACTCTTCGCCAGCCCGACACTTTGGAAATCCATGACCACTCATCCCCTGAAGTGTTGGTGACCCAGAGCTCCCCACTCAGACAAGCGGCTTGTGGACCCCTGACTCCCAGAACAATCAACCAGAACTAGAGCTTGAACTTGTACAGGAGCTTTCTCAGGATGTGAGTTCTCTGAGGACAAAACCCGCAGTCCTCTCTTCGAAGGCCGGCATGCAGACTGTGTCAGAGACCTCACACACGTGTGCATCTCGGTCATGGCCATCTTCCTGCAGGCACAATGCGGGCACTGTCGTGGGACAGATGTGGACACAGATGAGGCAGCCACGCGTGCACCAGGAATGTCTGGGATACTGCACAGGGTGCACAAGCTCGGGGAAGATGCTGAGGAGGGTGTCTGCAGCCGTTTTTCCCATTCGTGCATGTGAGCCGCACCAGGTGCTGTGACTCTGTGCCTGTGTGTGTGCATGTGTGTGTGCACATGTGAGGGCATGCACCTGTGAGAGCACACAGGTGTGCGCGTGTATGTCTGAGAGTGTGCACGTGTATGTGCAGGTGGTGTGAGTGTGTGCACTTGTGAATGCAGGCAAGGTTGTGCAACGATGCACGTGCAAGTCTGTGCAGGCAGATGAGTTCTTGCACATTTGTGCACATGCACGGGCAGGTGTGTGTGCATGCAAGTGTGTGCACATGTGCATGCAGGCAGGTGTGAGGGCAGGCTCATGTGTGTATGTATACATGCAGGTACATGTGAGTGTGTGCATAAGCGCAGTCTCAGCAGTTATGCTGGTGGGTCCGCAGCAAGAAAGAGGTGGGTCAAAGCTAGGGTTCCCCTCTGACCTCACAGTCAGGTTGTGTCCCCTGGGCATGGGGAGGCCACTGAGATGTGGATGCTGGAAGAGCAAGGAGCGGGTCCATCAGGAGCCGTCACGGGGTGACAGGGGTCCTGGCATCTGTGTGTGGAGCCAGTGAACCAGCAGTGGAAAGGATGAGTGAAGGAGCCCACCAGTTCTGAACTCCAGGCTTTCCTCTCTGACCTGCTGAGACCCTAGTGTCATCCCCCAGGCCCCCAGGGCCCAGGTCCATGCTTCAGAGCCTCCCGCGAGCCAGCAGTCTCCTGCGTGTCCCCCTCTAGCTGGCACCGGAAGTCCCAGAGCCCCATGTCACTATCCCCCCAAACCTCCCTCCCATTGTCTCTAAGACAAGAGCCTAAGCTGCACATAGCACTAGCTGTCCCCTTCGGACTGGTCCACTGGGTGTCCCTCCCAGCCACTGAGGAGCACAGGTCCCCAGGACACAGGTGGCAGTGCAGACCCTCGTTCCTGTGTGAGCCCAGAGACCTCAGTCACTCCTCTGCACACAGGCAATGGTGCCGACGGTGATGGCAAGAAGGCCAGTTTCCCAGACCCTTCCCATCTACCTCCTACACCCTGAAGCCACGCAGCCCCCTGACCACATGTCCCTGTGCCCCGTGGCTTCCATCTGGGCTTCACCACCGGTCAGAGCCACCTGCAGGACAAATGCACATGGGCCCCCAGGCTCTTCTCTGACCTGCCTCCCTGGCATTGATCACGTTCTGTTTGTGATGATTTAGGTCCACATCTACATCCACATCCACTTCCAGCTGGCCTCGTCCTGTCCTTGGAGCTTCAGAGAAGGACTGAAATGTATTTTTGTTGGGAGAGTCCTGGGCATTTCAGCAAAAAGCCAACATGGGAGAAAACTCCTGGTCCCCTAGCCCTACACGAGCTTGCCCTGCACTCCAGGACCCTGTGTCTCCCACCCAATCCCGTGAGGGCCCAGCATGGAACCCACCCCTACAGCTAGCATCCATGGGAGCTCTGAGCTCTTCCTGGATTTTGTCACCAAGGGCTTCCTGTACCTTGAGGACAAGGTTCTCCCAAACCCCATGACCTGGACCCGTCAGGTAAGAGAGGTTGGACAGGACCACAGAACAGGTGGTGTCCACTTCCAGCATGGTGATCGTAGGGCCACCCAGTGCCATCGCTTCAGACAAAACACACCAATGACCAGAACTTGTCCTTCACAAGAAGACCTGGTGTGTTTTGATCCTGGCTGAACCGTTCACTTTGTGTCAACTCAACCAGTATAATCTCACTGGGCCCATGAGGACCTGGACGGGGGACGCTTGCTCGTGACGGCATCCCGCAGGCTTGGTGCCCGCCCAAGGGCATGGGAGCTGCCCTGGCTGCTGATGCTCGAGTGGGCATGGAACTGCAGGAGGGTTTATAGGGTGGCAGCAGCCATCCAGGAGGCAGGTCAGAGTCTTTGGGCCTCAGACCCAGCTGGGGGGACGCTGAGTGCGGTGCTAGACACGTAGTGAAGAGCCCAATGACAGAGTGTCCCGCTCTCAAGGTCCCAGAGAAGCAGCTCGTGTGGACGTCGCCTTGATGGGCCACTTGTTCTCCGCCGGTTCTGCCGTCAGAAGGAGAGCACTTGCCGTCCTGGGTGTCACGCTGGCGGTGGCCTGTGCACACAGCCTCTTCCCCTTCCTCCAAAGAGGCCAGGACCTCCTGTAGGGTGAGTAACTAGTAAATACCATCTCTGGCCCTGGGAAGCTGCTGTCCACAGCCACAGAAACAAACAGCAGCGTGGCAGCCCTGAGAGCCAGGCAAGGCATGTGCCATGTTTCCTCCTGAGTCCCGAGAAGGGAGCCGTCGTTCTAGAAGGTGGACGGGTTGCACGTCGGTCCTGTCTGAAGAGTAATTCAGGATCTCTACCCACGAGACTCTCCATTTCACCTGCTTCACTATTTGAAAAACTGTCTTTGGGAGAAATCACTTGTTCCTTTTCCTGGGCATGGTGTGTGTCTGGGACAAGGGGTGCTGCAGTATCAAGTGTGATCAGGATTGGGTTGGGTGCTTGCAATGGCCACACCTAAAGCTCTGCATCTGTTTGGCTAAAATAAATAAATAAATAAATAAATAAAGGCACCAAACACATTGAAGGCATTTGCCTTGAGCAGAAGGTTGGAGGTGCCTCTGGCTGCCCCACCCTGGGGACACACACTGTCCCCAGCAGGCTCCTGCATCCCCGCAGTCCGGTGGGGCTGTCTACAGACTCCTTATAAGTGGGAGGACTCTCACACTGACAGCCCCCGTCCCACCTCTGCTGGGCCCCACTTCTCCCAATTCCACTGGACTTGGGGCTTCGTGACCATGTGGAAAGTTGCACCAATATCCCTCACAGACCCCCGTGCCCCTAAGAAAGCGCCTAATGCGGCGCAGGCAACAGGAAGCCTGAGGCGAGCACTGGGCTCAGAGAACATGGGTCTGCATGCACCCCTTCCCTCGCCACGCCTGCCACGTGCAGGAGCTTGGGAAGTCGTCCGTCATGGGGACCCCTGACATGCCATGCTGTGCTGAGTGCCCTGTGTCTGGACGATGGCAGGAAAGGACACCAGACACGCGTTTCAGGTGCCGCGGGGAAGGTGGGCTCGTCTCGCCCACGTGAGCCTGCAGTCCCCGTGCTGTTCAACAGCTGTCCTGTGGGTTAACTAATCTGCCCTTCTATCTGATAGTCATTAAGGCCCCACCTGTATAAAACCACAGTAACACAAGTTAGGAGTCACGTGGCTGTGGTGGCTGAGTTGTCATGGGTGGGAGGAGCCCATGGACCGTCACACACACGGTCAGCTGTGGAAGTCACAGTCCACACATCGGAGCTTGTGATCTCTGCTGCTTCGCTGGAGTCCTGTACGCCACCGCCCGTCGGAGGGCTGGACCCGCGCCTGCTGGACTTGGAGTCAGCACAGTGATCGCCCACGAGGACGCATCCCGTCAGGTTTTATCTGGGGCTGTGGATGCCATGTCGTGGGCGTTTTAGCATCAACGGGAGCATTTTGAGGCTGGCTTGTTAACCGTTTACAAATACTTATTTGGAGAATATTTCTCTCACTGTGTCCGATCTCATGTTCGTTGATAGAGGACAGTGTTTTCCGGGCCGACCATCAGCTCACTGCAGTTTCGCCGAAAGATCACTGTCGCAGGTTACATTTCTAGGCCCCCAGTTCAACTCACGATGCTGCTCTGTGTTCTCAGGGGTTTGCGTTCTTATCACAGCGCTGGGGTCTTCGTGGAGCTGGAAGCCAGGAGGTGGGGCTGCCGGCGGGCTCACTCCTGGGCCCTTGCCCCGGCGTGTCCAGTCTAGGCTTGGCCCCAGGAAGGCCCCAGAGGCCCGTGTCCAGGGCCTGGTCACCCCCAGGAGGGCCCCAAGAGCCTGAGGTACAGCTGTGTCCAAGCTCACTATCCTTCTGGGTCCTTCCATGAAGCCCCCCATACAGGACTGGAGACTGGACAGGGCACAGTCGAGGATACCCGGAGGTCCTGGACATGCACACCTGACGGTCATGCTGTGGCCTGTAGTGGTCTGGTGGGGTACGGGAGCAAGGCCAGGGCACCCTGCATGTCTGTGCCGCTTGAGTCTGGCTCAGGAGAAGCTCCAGAGTAGGGTACTGGGGCTCAGTTCAGGGAGGAGCAAATGGAGGCAGCTGGAGGTTCTGGGTAGGAAGGAGTCGGCCGTGTTTGCGGACAGATGTGTGCATGGCCATGTGGGTCTATAAGAGCAAGGCTGAGGCCCTTCTGCAGAGCCTGAAGTCCTCATGGAAGCCATGTGCTCGTCAGCACGGAGGGGACGCGTGTGCACTGTTTGTGCAAAGCTGAGACTATCGCACAGGCATCCTTATGGCAATGGTTCTCACAATTTCCAGCCACTGCCGAAAGGAAGCCATGGGAAGCAGAGACTGGCCTGCAGACCCGGACACCTGGGCCTAGCCGGGCTGGGACGCACCGAGTGAGGAACACTGGCCAACTTCATTCCTGGTGACTGGGTTTCGGTAAATGGGTCAGGCACATCAGGATCCCAAAACAGCTCCGTGGCCATCCTCAGTGACCCCGGGGCCCACACGGTTTGTGGCCCCAGGGTAGGAAGACTCCAGCGTCTGTGTGCTGAACAAGGGCTCTTCAGAGACAGTGGACATGCGGCTCTTCTGCAAGTGTGTGCTCACCCGCCGTGGGACAGGAGGGTTGGAGGATCTGGGGCACCCAGCCCGGCCTCTGGACAAGGGAAGGGCTGGGAGGGTTATCAGATGCCCACGGCCAGGGTCTCCGCCTCTCTGCCTCTGTGACGACACTTCCGTAAAAGCCCAGAAGCGCTGGTTCCGAGAGCTTCAGGATGGGGAGCTCAAAGGTCCCTGTGTGCCATGGGCCGGCCACACAAGCCACGAGGACAGACGCATGTTTGTTGTGGGCCTCACCCCTCACGTCTCTCCTTTGGGCTACTGGTCTGTAGCCTTGAGTGAACCGGTAAAGGCCGTGCTTACCTGAGCTCCCTGGGACCCTCTGGATAGCTAAGGAGCTGAGGAGGGGGTCCTGGAACCTCCCCGGGGCAGCCTGTGGCCAAAAGGTCAGACACCGGCCCGGGGTTTGTGACTTTGGTGTGAGGCCACCTGGGGTGGACCAGCTGGGAGTGGAGATCTCAGCCACCTGGCGTCTGCCCAGTGTTGTGTGCAGGGCCAGCTTCAGATGTGCTCCACGGCAGACTTTGTCCGGAGCCCTGTGAGTCACCTTGGGGCACAGAGTCCGTGAGGAGGGCCATGCTGCCTCAGCAAGGGAGGGCAGTGCTGGCTTCGGGGGTAAGAACGAGAGTCATGAGGTTTGGACTCACACGTGCCCTGTGCCCTTGCTTTTGTGGGGTGTCCCTGTCCCTCTGGGTCTGGGAGAGACTCTGCAAGCCCAGCATGGTCCTTGGAGACCCTGTCTGTTGTGCAGGTTTCTGCCTCCTTCCTGCTGTCCCTTGTTCGCATCCCATAGTGAGAACTCCTGAGCTCACAGGCCTGGAGCCCAGCAGAGCGGCACCTGCCCTGCAGCGTGCTCCCCAAGCCCTTAAGGACAAGGTCCCCCAGCGCTTGGTGGCCAGTCTCATCTCTCAGAGTCCCAGGATGATGCACGGAATTGTGTCTTTCCCATAACACACTCAGAGGCCGCAGGGGGTACAGGGGGCTGGAGAGGGCGCATGAGGGTGTCTGTGCCAGGCTCTGCCCCCCTGGACCTGGGAGGCGGCTGGAGTCTCTGCCTCTGGCACCTGCGGTCTTGGGCTACACAGATGCCCTCCCAGCTCAGAGACTGGCTCTTCCTGCAATGGGGTCATTAGTGAAGATTTAGGACAAAAAAGGACAGAAGAGAGCTGCCAAGAGTACTCACTGATTTTCTGGGGTATCTTGTGCCCACCTCCTCCTAAATATAGACATTTCCATCCTAAACAGTTTAATTCCTACAAAGGTGTATGTGTTTGAAAGTATTCTGATAGTCTATTTATTTTTACAAATTATGCATTTCCTTTCATGAAGTATTGATTATGCAAGGTTTGTTAGTAATAGAAGCTACTTGGGCACCCCTCAAAGCACTTGCCCACTTTACATTATTCATTTGGAGCCTCATGTCTGAACCCAGGAGCACAATCTTGGGCTGCAGGTTAGTCTGGGCCACTCTGACAAGCCACCCCGACTGGCTGGCATGCACACAGGAGACTAGCATGTCTCAGGCTCCGGCCACTGCAGGTGCAGATCCGGAGCCCGTTTCGTGTCGGGTGAGGCGGCGGGCAGATGCACCAGGCTGTGTCCATGCCGGCAGGGGCCCTCAGCCCATCTTATTCATCCTATCACGGGGTCCGCCTGTGGCTGTCTTCACATGGTCCCACTGGGTGAGGCTTCCGCGTATGAATTTTGAGGGACGTGAACATGGGGACGAGTGAAGCATTTCAAGCATGAAATAAAATTAAACGCGAATCTTGTCATTAGAGACTTCCGGCACATTTCAGTAATTTGTCCTTTCTTAAGTGCACAATGTAAAATGGGGAAAGTTTACGAGCTTCTGTGTCCTGGTTAGGGAACAGAGGACTTGGCTCCTTGCAGTCACAGAGGGGGTCTGGGCCAGGGGGAGCGAGACTGCATGGGGAGGTGGTGGGAGTGGGCAGGACCCTGTGCTCCTTGCACTGCGTGGGCAGAACTGGGGTGTGGGTTAATGCCTCCTGTGAGATGTGGAAACAAGGCCCATGGGGGAGCCGGCCAGGACCACTCCAGATGGGGCTCAGGGGCCGTGGGCTTGTTGTTGCCTCACGCTGCCTTTGGAGGACACTGAACATGGCAGAGGTGTCTGTGCTCAGACAGGGTTCACCATGCTGTTTTGTTCCACAGGACAGAGCAGAGACCCTCCTGTCATCAGCATCATGGAGAGACCAGATGCGTGGTGGTCCGCGCCATCTACCATGGGGGACACGGGAGGGCAGGTCACTAGGGGCTGGTGCCCAGGCCTCGCTGCCAGCCTCGCCAGCTCCACCTTACCAATCGGGAACTCCCATGCATTTACTCACTTTCCTGGTTTCAAGGGGAAGATCCCTAAAGAACCGGTATTCAGTCCCAAACTCTGTCTCTAGGGTAGCCCAGAGCAAACCATGGTGATCTCACCGTGACGCGCATCTGTGGTCTCAGTGGCAGGGGTGGGATCCCGGTGGTAGACGGGGTTCCCGGGACAGGGGGCTACTTGTCTTGGGGCAGAAGGGAGGAGCGGAGACCAGAGCGGGGGCGGAGGACACCGTGAGACACTGACATTCGGTGTGGGACAAGCCCACCCATCCTTCTGGTTTCAGTCATAGGAAACCCTTGGCTTTAATACATAATTGACCTCAGTATTGAGGACATGGTGGTCTCACGTGAGATGTTTGTAAAGCAAACAAAACAGCTAAAGAGCGGGTTTTGTCCTCACAAGCTCATCTTGTTGTTGGCTGACTAATGGTTACAGACGCTCTTGCTGGGGACAGTGGCATCCACATGTGGTCCCGGGAGCCAGATCAGTAGAGACCCGGGACCAGGGTGATACCTGCCCTTCCCTGGACGCCTGGATGCCCCGCAGGGCATCACCCCTCCATGCACTCGTGGACCCACACTTTGTTTTTACAACAGACCCGTCCTTGGTCCTCTTGCTGGGGAGCCTTCCTGCGGGCTGTGCACCGCTGAGCGTGGCTGGTCCATGCAGCCCCTACTGCCATGGGCGGGCCACGCGGGGGACCCAGGCTCCAGGCCCTGCTCCTTGGCGGCTGCCACTGCGGGGTCCTTCTCCTCTGGAATGGCGGTGGGTGCAGTCACACAGTCTTACTGTCACTCCCTCAGATGGTTCTTTCCCATTTTGCTTCATCGTGCCTACCAGGGAGACAGCATCTGGAGTACCCAAGGGACGTCCTCCTACGCCTGTGGTCCCTGTCACCTAAAGCTCCTGCCCCTTCCCGGACCCACCACTGGGCACACTGACCACTGGGCACACTGACCATGGTGGCGCGGGACCCACACCGGTGTAGGGGAGGGTCCATGCCCCTGTCTTTTGCCCTGGAGAGGAAGGCGTCCATGCTGTGCGGGTGCTAGGGCCGCTCTACGGAAGGAGATGCCACTTCTGCCTCCTGTGCTGCCCCTTTCTAAGCAGACTCCATGCCCACCGTGTGGCTTGGACTCGGTACCCTGAGAACAAGAGTGGGAACTTTGCTGACAGCCCACCAGGCGCCCCTCAGAGCAACCCCTTTCAAAGCATCCTTGAGAGTGGACAGGAGCAAAGACAGTCAATGTCCTTTGTCTCACGAGGTGTTGAGAAATAACCCAGGGCCATGGAGACTGTCCCCCAGTAGTATCTGTCCCTGTGCGGATGCCACGCTGGCATCTTGCAAACTTATCCAGGACCCTGTCCTTCCAGGGACCACAGTCAGACCCTGGATCTGACCCACAGGGCTGGGACCACATCTGTTTGTCCCCATCCTGCTCCCCAGGGTTGGCGGCCGCCTCATGACTCTGGGCTGCAGGTGTGGCCCTGCGTGTGGCATCCTCCTAGCAGCGCAAACCAGGTCCCTCGAGGTATTCCTCAGGATGCTTGGGCTTCTCCCTGGATTCTGAGCTGAGCTCTGCCCCTGGCCAAGGTGTCACCCAGGGAGGGGAGGGCATCTGCCGTCTCAGGGCCCTCGACCAGGCGGTCTCATCCATGGGGAGGTGGGGCGGCAACTGCCCAGCCCGGACGGGCATGAGCTTCGTGGTGCCCGCCAACCTGTGCCACATGACCCGGCACGTGGCTTACTTTTCTGGCCACAGCCCAGTGCCCCACACCTGTCCTGCCCCACCCTGGGGGACCCATGGTGGCTGCTCACCTCCACTGGTCAGCGTTCTCCCCGGCGAGCGAGGAGGGCTACGGCTATGGGTCTGCCAGCGAGCAGAAACTGGCCTGAGTCTCCTCCCACCATCGAACTCTGAGGACAAAGAAATGGGGTCCTCGGGCTTAACTGAACTTGTCAGGGCCATGGGGCTCCTGACTCATGAGGAGCAAAAGTGACGAAGGAAGAAGGTGTCGCGTCTCAGTCCTGCTGAGTCTCCTCGTGCAGAACTCCAGCCCTGCGCACCAAGAATAAGGCTGCAGATGTGTTTTACCCCTCGGTTTTGCGGTGATGTACGTGGAAATGCAAAGACAAGAGAGCCAATCAGGAAGGTCATTGGTGAGGTCTTCTGAGATTGTTTCTAGACATTTCTTCAAGAGACCTTCGAAGACCAGCATTGCTCAAGGAGGCACTGAGGCTGCAAAGTAAACTCACAGTTCACTGAGGTCCTTACAGTTCAAATCCAGGAGACGCAGCCTCTAGAGGACCCAGAGACGTGCTCGGGGAGGGTGGGCGGTGCTTATGGGGGCGAGCCCGTAGCCCTCCTCGCTCGCCGGGGAGAACGCTGACCAGTGGAGGTGAGCAGCCACCATGGGTCCCCCAGGGTGGGGCAGAACAGGTGTGGGGCACTGGGCTGTGGCCAGAAAAGTAAGCCACGTGCCGGGCCATGTGGCACAGGTTGGCGGGCACCACGAAGCTCATGCCCGTCCGGGCTGGGCAGTTGCCGCCCCACCTCCCCAGCAGTCTCGCTCGTGGATCCGCCCAGTCCGTGAGTTCCTGACCTCACATTCCAAGCCGCCCTCCCCCCGAAATGCTGAGATCTGTTCCCTTTATGTGTAATTGTGTCTCATTTAGGATTAATGAACTAGTGAGCCATTTGCTATTTGCTTACTAATCATAGAATGAATTACTACATTTATTTTTTTCTTAAAGATTTTACTTATTTATTTGAGAGAGAGACAGATTGAGCACAAGCAGGGGGAGAGGGAGAAGTTGAGCAGGGAGACCAATGCAGGGCTTGATCCCAGGACCTTGAGATCATGACCTGAGCCAAAGGTAGTCACTCAACCGACTGAGCCCCCCAGGTACCCTGGATTATTACATTTCAATAAATAATTAAATGTCAACAATAATCCCCAATAATTATTTATTATTTATGAAATAATAAAACCTGAAATTTATCAGTATTTTTTATCGTGATCATTGAGAACTTCAAAAGCACAGTCCATGGAGCGCATGGTGCCTGCTTCTTTTCTGAATTCTTCTAAAACCAGAAGAATCCAGTCTGTGGGGTGCACAGTGGCCCCAGATGGATCGAACACCTTTAATATCTTCACTCCGCAAACGTGTGCGAGCCCCGTGGCCCGGGTGCAGGAGAGCCCCTGGGTGCTATGGGGCCGCCTGGAGGACGAGGGAGCGACTTTGGCCCTGCTGGTTCCAAGCAGAGAGGACACACAGGGAAGCAGATAGATGGAGGCAGACGAAGGGGAGGGAAGGTAGAGACAGAGACCCAGAGGGAGAAGGAAGAGTCAAGGAAGGAAGATGCCGTGAACTGACCACATGACCCCTTGTCCATGGCCAGGACCCCACATGCTTGGGGCTGTTTCCACATACGTTATGGGCTGTGACCCCACATGCTCAAGGTTATGACCCCTGGACTCAAGATAGTGATGCCACCTCTAGGGCTGTGACCCCAGGGGCTGGAGCCGACCAGCTCGGGGCAGTCACCTGTGTCCTGAAGACCGGGACCCCACATGCTCGGGGCTGGACCCCACTTACTCGAGCCGAGACCCCACGTGCTGGGGCCTGAGATCCCTCGTGTCTGAGCTGTGAGCCCAGACAGTTGGGGCTGTGACCCTGTATCCTCAGGGCTGTGACCCCATATGCTCAGGACCTTGGGACCATTTCTCAGGGTATGACCGTGTGGGCTCCGGGCGGTGAGGAGACCCACCCCTCCCTCGAGCTGGAAGGTGCTGGCTGCCTGCCATGGTGGGGAGGGCCCTGGGGTTCCACGTGCAGGCAGCAGGCAACCGGGTACAGGACGGCGCTCGGAGAAGTCTCTGGGAGTGTGGGCCTGACGTCCTGCAGCAGAGCAGAGGACCATGTTCAGGGGCTGCGTGCTGGGATGGAGTGGGGGGTAGGGGCCACGCTGCCCTAGGGCTCACCAGATCTGCCCTGCTAGGAGGGGCGAGATGCTGGGTCTCAGGGTCAGGGGTAGGCAGTTACCTGGGCTCTGGCCTGGAGGTGCTGCTGGAAAGGGGCCCAGGTGAGTGAGTGGACGGGGAGCAGATTGGCGGCCCAGAGGTGCCCACATCAGGGAGAACCCCTGCTGGCTCCCTGCGGGTCCCCAGACACTCCAAGAGAGGTAGGGTCCTGGGTGCCTCCTCCGCTCACTGCCTTGCCTCTAAGGACTGTTTCCCCCTTATGCTCCCAGGATGAGCCTGTGCCTAGCCCGTGTACATGAGTGGCCCGTGTGGGCTGGAGAAGTCGTCTTCTCACCTCAATGCCTTGGCAGGGCAGGAGGAGGTGATGCTGGGCAGGCTTGTACCAGTCTACATGGCGCAGTGCTGGGGACCACCACCAGTCTGCCACGGCTCTCATCCCCTGGCACAAATCCTGCCTGTACGGCCTTCAGGCTGTTTCCCACATTCGTGGCTTGCTGGGGGCTCAGCGCATGTGCCGCCGTGCCCCTGCCCCAACACCAGCCCTTGGTCCCGTCCACTGTGGACGTGAAGACGGTTCTGGAGGTGCCCAGCGAAGAGAGGACCAAGGACGCTTGGTGACATCAGTAGCAGATGCTTCTGTGTCCTGGGCACCAGGGAGATGGTGGAAACTCAGACAGGCTGTGAGGCCGTCATCACACAGAGGAGCCCACCTTCCCGTCTGAGCTCAGAATCAGATCTTCTGTGCTGCAGATGAGAGGGCAGGTCTGTCATTGTTAATAGCTCACTGACCTCCTAGAGCTGAGGCCTCAGGACGACCTGCAGCCGTGGCCAGTGGTGTGGACCGTGAGCCATGCAGGGATCCCCGCCATGCGAGATCCATTCCGTGGCTTCAGGGGGAAGGTGGCCGCAGTGAAAGCCTCTCTGTTGGGAGACCCATGTCCCCAGAGGGACCCGGGCCAGCAGCTATGCCTGCAGACATCACCAGCCTGCTGTGGCCAGAGCCACAAGCCTGGCACATGGGTTCCCAGTCAAGGGACCACCCATCCGGAGCCCAGGCTGGGGCAGGGGAGGCAGGTGTTTTGAGCTGCAGCCCCTGGGAGCCAGGGCAGGCAGGGAAGAGTCCAAAGAGAATTCCCGTTCACAGCTACAGCGCCTGGCGCGGTAACCGGCAGACAGGACCCCAATGGAAGAGTGGGCTGCACAGCCTTGCCTTGGTGCCTTGGGGTACCCTGGTCTGCAGGAAGCCCAGGGAAGCCCTCCAGGCTGGAGTCCCCATGGTGAGGCAGGAGCAGCCTGGGCCCCGGAGGAGCTCTCTGCTGGGGATGCCCCTCTGTGGGGAGCACGAGACGGTCTGCCACCAGCCAGGGCAGGTCTGGGCCATGGCAGTGCACCATGGCCGCAGGAGCCCAGGGCAGGGAGGGGCAGGAGAAGGGGCTGGTGTCTTCCCAGCTCCAAGCTGGGCCAGCCCCGGTCTGGATGTGAGGACGTGTCTCGTCAACCTGTTCACTACAAAGACTCCCAGGGCTCTGTCTCAGTTCTGTCAGTGAGCTCTGGGCTCCCATCACTGCACATGTGTGCACACGTGTGTGTGTGTGTGTGTGTGTGTACATGCCATCAAATGAGCACGCATGTGCGTGCACACCTGTGCACACAGCGTCACAAGGGTATAAACAAAGTCCATAGAAGGACTCCCTCCGGTGACTCCTGGGTCATGCAGAGCCCGGGGTGTGGAGGCAGCATGGCTGTATCACATCCTTCCCGGCAGGGAGTGCCCCTGGCCTGTGTCGGACCCCGGGGAGCTGGAGTTGGGGCCGGCCATGTTGCTGGGGGACCAGACATTACTGGGGCTCTCTGGGCCAGGCCGAGCTGGGGGTGCAGGGTTGTGGTCTCTCATGGAGGACCAGGTCTGTGTGGGAACCTCATGGGGGCCTTTCTCCATGGGGGGCTGGGCCCAAATGCGCTTGTGTCCTGATGTGCCCAGGGGTTGCCCTGGGGCAGAGGGGGAGGAGGCGAGTGCCTGCTCGCACCCGGGGCTCCTGGCCCACTGGCCCCAAGCTCAGAATGTGGAGCTCCCCACCCCGGGGTTGTCCTCAACCCCAGCTCTGTCTCTCTCATTCCCCTGGAGGACTGGGGGCTCAGCCTCGGGGCGTCCCCTCCCCTGCTTGCCTCTACCAGACACCTTCATGGCTCTTCTCGCAACGACCACCCTGGTTTCTGCATGTAAACATTTCTCCTGGAGCAGAGTGTGTTTCTTGGGCATGAATCTGTGGTTACAGTGTCTCTTTGTCCCCAAACTTGCAGGCTGGGCCAGCAGATCGCATGAGTCTGGCCGCGGGCGTAAGCTTGTTCCTCGCTTTCTGGAGGGGAGACCAGGAGACCCCTAGCATCTTCTCCAGGAGCGAGAGAAAGGAGATGAGTTTGCGCACTTAGAGCTGTCATGTCCGCTGTTAACACAGGGGGACCTGCAATCGTCTCCTATCCTCACGGTAAGAAGCGTGGTCTCGTGCTTGAGACACTGGAGCCGCCAGATGCAAACCGGGCCTCGCGGGGCCTGCTTCCCTCCCCGTGCATGTCGGCTCACGCGTGCTGGGTCAGCGCTCGGGACGCCTGCATGGCTCCCCACACACCAAAAGATGGAGGGAGTCATTTACGGTGTTTAGAGATGTGATTCCGCAAGTTCGTGTCCTGGATAGGCGCTGCCGATCATAGCCACACTGAATACCATCTACTGATGTTGCGTCCAGGGTCCAGACCTGCTTAAAGAGCCACTCGGACCTGACCCATGTCACTTCTGCACACACATGGCACACACGAACAGGCTCCGCAGGCTGACAGGCAGACAGACTGACGGAGGCCAGCGTGGCCCACTCTGCCAGTGCTGGATCCAGCCTCTGTGTCCGTGAGGACGTGGCACCTCATGTGGCCGTGTCCATGAGGTCTGTAGCCTCGGGCTTCATCTCAGTGGCTCATGCTGGGACGTCCGCACCCCAGGCTGTGGCCCAGAGACTGCGATGCAGGAGGTCTGGGCCCCCGGGAGGCTCTGCTCACCGGCTTGTCTGTTGGCTGTAAACATGGCGAGAAGAGGCACCAGCTGCCTTCACTGCAGACAACGTTCCAAGGACGTTTGCAAAGCGGAAACTAGGGCGCCTCCCCGCACAGAGGGGAAGGGTTTGCTCCCTGTTGACGTGACAGAGGTGAGCCCCTGGGGTGCCTGCTCCCCTGTTCCGAGGCCACCACACTGGGCCCAGGGCCTCTGTGAAGAGTGGGGTTCTCACCTCCAAGGACTACTGGAGCACGTGGCCCCAAACGCAGCAGCTTAACACAGCACCCGTGGTTCATCACACCATCAGGGGTCACGGGCCAGCACAGACCTCGCTGGGCCAGAGTCGCCATCTGGGGGACAGCGGTCCTCCCAAGACTCCGAAGAACCTCATTTTCCCCTCCCTCCCAGCTCCAGAGGTGCCCGTGTTGCCCGGCGGGCCTTCCCCGTCTTCAGGCGGCCACAGATCTCTGACCACTTTTCCTGTCCTCCCCATTCTCCTCCCCTTGTAAGACCCGGTGCTTGTGTGGCCGCCTTGAGGGCTCGGGAACAGCCCCTTTCAGCCTTTGCTGTTAGCCGTCCCAGCCCTGTCTGCAGCTTAATGCCCTCGCCGTGCAGCCAGGCCTGCTTGTGGCTCTGAGGATTCAGACACAGACTTCTTTGGGGGACTGTTCTCCTGCCCCTGCAGTTTCAGGGAGCCCCAGAAAGGCGGTGGCCCGTGTCTGGGGCCAGGGTCCCATGTCTCTGCCGACTGGTGTGTCAGCTTCTACCAAAAGTTCATGACAAGGACAGCTGGGGGGCTCAGAGGGTTAAAGCCTCTGCCTTCAGCTCAGGTCGTGATCCCGGGGTCCAGGGATCGAGACTCAAGGCAGGCTCCCTGCTCGGCAGGCAGCCTGCTTTTCCCTCTCCCGCTGCCCCTGCTTGTGCTCCCTCTCTCACTGTGTCTCTCTCTGTCAAATGAATAAATAAAATCTTAAAAGAAAGAAAACTTCGCGGTGACCTGGTGTCACGTGCACAAAGCAGCTGTGACATCCAGAGCCCTTTATGGAAGTTCTGGGCTGCGCACATCAATGTGGACATCAGGTTCACTCTGCTGTGTCCCTCGTGTCCACCGTGTCTGTCACTGGCTGTGCCCCCAATGCCAGCTACTCGGCTCTCAATGAGGGAGTGTTGTAAACTGAGTGTAATTATGGCCTTTGGCAGCCAGAGTTTTCATGGGTGACAGCCTGAGGAGAGTGGTTCTCAGCATAGCACTAGCCGCCTCATTCCCTCGGTGCACATTCGGGCTTCTTACTGACTCATGGTGGCCCGCAGGGTCGCAGCTGGTGGCAGGAGCTTGGCTGATTTTGCTGAGTTGCTCGCGTCGTGAGCCACACATCTCAGGGTGGCTGGAGAGGCTTCCTGCTGCTCTGCCTGAGGCCGCGGGTGTCCACTCTGCAGCTCCACCTGGGCAGAGGCCAGCTTGGACCCCTGCCCCCGGGGCACCGGCCCCAAAGTGCCATGGGCAGGGGGCTGGACGGATCCCCTGGGGCTGGAGCTGCTGGGATGCACGAGGCTGGGGACACAGGGCGCTGGGGACCCAGCACGGTGCTTCCGGTCCCACCACAAAGGCTCTGTTGCCTTGTCCTGCACTGCGGGTGCCAGTTCTCTGACAGGGAACGGGGCCAGTCTGTGAGCACGGGCTCACCCGGGAGCTCCAGAGGGCTGCGCGCAGGGCCCCTGGCTCACCAGCGGGAGCACAGCACAGGTGTCTAACTCGATTCTGATAAGGCTTATCACCCTCAAGTCCTGTCCGGCTCAGGACCTCTGGATGTGCCTGTCCTCGACCCCACATGGGGCAGGCCCTGCACATACTCTGCTGAAGTGAGTGCTGGCTCCTTACAAGAACAGTGCCAAACAAATAACCCGCTTTACTTCTCCCCTTGTGCCATAGAGACCTCTGCCAAAGAGGGATCCTGTCTCCATCACAGCTTCTGTCTTTCTCCAAATGCCCTGAGCCGACCAGCCGAGCCGTCTCCCATGCGGCCGAGATCATGGAAGCTTCCGTGCAGGCCCTGAAGATGAGAGTCTTTGGGAAGCTCCGGGGATCCTGGCCTCCCACAGGTGAGCCCTCTGAGATGCCCCCCCAGCAGCGGTCCCAAGGGGCAGAGACCGGGCTGAGAGGGGACTGTGAAGAGTGCTTCTTGCTCGCCTCCCTGCTCGCTCCCAGGCAGACGCAGTGGGTCTGTCACCGCTGCTCCAACAGACGTGGGATGTGTCTCGGTTCACTTGGGAGGTAACGGTCCCTCTGTGGTCCAGACTGAACAAGGGCAGCCGCTCAAGCCCCTGGTAGGCTGTGTCATGGCATCCAAGAGCCGCCGTGCCCTGGTGGAGAGACGGGGCGGCCAGGGATGGCGCAGACGGGGAGAGCCATGTGCGGGTCTTTGCGAGGGGTCACATTCCTGTAACAGCAGCCTGGGCAGCCGGCAAAGATGGCAAGCCCCTCCCTGCTGTGTGGCTGTGGCATCTGAGACTTCCTCCGGGCCTTTGAGAACCGCTTTGCTGGACTCTGAATGGCGGACAGAAGTGGCTGCTGGCAGAGTGGCCGCCCCCAAGCAAGGCAGCCTGTTGGTGAAAACGGGGTGTGGCTGGCTGGACCTCCGGGCAGTGTATGAGCCCTGCACAGGCAACTAGAGGATGGGGTTTGTGAGAAACAGACTAACCTGGACTTTTCAGCGTGGCGTCAGGAGCCACGTGGTCCCTAGGTTCCTCCCCCAAAAGAGCCATAGACACTTCGTGCCGACTTAGCCTTTGTTTCTTTTATAGAGTTTTATGGGTTTTTTAAATTTATTTTTTATTTATTTTCAGCATAACAGTATTCATTATTTTTGCACCACACCCAGTGCTCCATGCAATCTGTGCCCTATATAATACCCACCACCTGGTACCCCGACCTCCCACCCCCCTCCCCTTCAAAACCCTCGGATTATTTTTGAGAGTCCATAGTCTCTCATGGTTCACCTCCCCTTCCAATGTCCCCCAACTCCCTTCTCTTCTCTAACTCCCAGTGTCCTCCGTGCTATTTGTTATGCTCCACAAATAAGTGAAACCATATGATAACTGACTCTCTCTGTTTGACTTATTTCACTCAGCATAATCTCTTCCAGTCCCGTCCATGTTGCTACAAAAGTTGGGTATACATCCTTTCTGATGGAGGCATAATACTCCATAGTGTATATGGACCACATCTTCCTTATCCATTCGTCCGTTGAAGGGCATGTTGGTTCTTTCCACAGTTTGGGGACCGAGGCCATTGCTGCTATAAACATTGGGGTACAGATGGCCCTTCTTTTCACTACATCTATATCTTTGGGGTAAATGCCCAGGAGTGCAATGGCAGGGTCATAGGGAAGTTCTATTTTTAATTTCTTGAGGAATTTCCACACTGTTCTCCAAAGAGGCTGCACCAACTTTCATTCCCACCAACAGTGTAAGAGGGTACCCCTTTCTCCACATCCTCTCCAACACATGTTGCTTCCCATCTTGCTAATTTTGGCCATTCTAACTGGTGTCAGGTGATATCTCAATGTGGTTTTAATTTGAATCTCCCTGATGGCTAGTGATGATGAACATTTTTTCATGTGTCTCATAGCCATTTGTATGTCTTCATTGGAGAAGTGTCTGTTCAATATCTTCTGTCCATTTTTTGATATGATTGTCTGTTTTGTGTGTGTTCAGTTTGAGGAGTTCTTTATAGATCCTGGATATCAACCTTTTGTCTGTACTGTCATTTGCAAATATCTTCTTTCATTCCGTGGATTGCCTCTTTGTTTTGTTGACTGTTTCTGTTGCTGTGCAGAAGCTTTTGATTTTGATGAAGTCCTAGAAGTTTATTTTCTCTTTTGTTTTCTTTGCCTTTGGAGACATATCTTGAAAGAAGTTCCTGTGGCTGATATCGAAGAGGTTACTGTGTATGTTCTACAGGATTCTGATGGATTCCTGTCTCATGTTGAGGTCTTTTATCCATTTTGAGTTTATCTTTGTGTACGGTGTAAGAGAATGGTAGAGCTTCTACATATAGCTGTCCAGTTTTCCCAGCACCATTTATTGAAGAGACTGTCTTTTTTCCTCTGTATATTTTTTTCCTGTTATGTCGAAGATTATTTGACCATAGAGTTGAGGGTCCATATCAGGGCTCTCTTATCTGTTCCACTCGTCTATGTGTCTGTTTTCTTGCCAGTACCATGCTGTCTTGGTGATCACAGCTTTGGAGTAAAGCTTGAAATCAGGTAACGTGATGCCCCCAGTTTTATTTTTGTTTTTCAACATTTCCTTAATGATTTGGGGTCTCTTCTGATTCCATACAAATTTTTGGATTATTTGCTCCAGCTCTTTAAAGAATACCAGTGGAATTTTTATTGGAACAGCATTAAAAGTATAGATTGCTCTAGGCAGTAGAGACATTTTAACAATGTTTACTCTTGTGATCCAAGCGCATGGAATGGTCTTCCATCTTTTTGTGTCTTCTTCAATTTCTTTCATGAGTGTTCTGTAGTTCCTCGAGTACAGATCCTTTAGCTCTTTGGTTAGGTTTATTCCCAGTATCTTATGGTTCTTGGTGCTGTAGTAAATGGAATTGATTCTCTAATTTCCCTTTCTGTATTTTCATTGTTAATGTATAGGAAAGCCACTGATTTCTGTACATTGACTTTGTATCCTGCCACGTTGCTGAATTGCTGGATGAGTTCTAGTAGTTTGGGGGTGGAGTCTTTTGGGTTTTCCATATAAAGAATCATGTCATCTGCGAAGAGAGAGAGTTTGACTTCCTCCTTGGCAATTGGGTTACCTTTTATTTCTGTTTGTTGTCTGATTGCTGTTGCTAGGACTTCTAATACTATGTTCAAAAAGAGTGGTGAGAGTGGGCATCCTTTTCGTGTTCCTGATCTCAATGGGAAGGCTGCGAGCTTTTTCCCTGAGATTATTCCCTGTATATTCTCAGATCACAAGGAAACTGGAGCTCAACCACAAGGAAAACTTCCCAAGGAACTCAAACATCTGGAAGCTAAAGACGACCTTGCTTAAGAATGCTTGGATCAACCAGGAGATCAAGGAAGAACTGAAACAATTCATGGAAACCAATGAGAATGAAGACACTTCAGTTCAAAACCTATGGGATACAACCAAGGCAGTCCTAAGGGGGAACTACATAGCCATCCAAGCCTCTCTCAAAAAAATTGAAAAATCCAGAACACAGCTGCTGTCTCTCTACACCTTAAAGAACTGGACAATCAACAACAATTCAAACCAACTCCACACATAAGAAGGGAAATCATCAAGATTAAAGCTGGGATCAATGAGGTAGAAACCAGAGATACAGTAAAATGTATCAACGAAACTAGAAGCTGGTTTTTTGAAAGAATCAATAAGATAGATAAACCATTAGCTACACTAATCCAAAGGAAAAGAGAGAAAGCCCAAATTCATAAAATTAGGAATGAAAAGGGAGAGATCACAACAAACACCAAGGAAGTAGAAACAATTATCAGAAGTTATTATCAACAGTTATATGCCAATAAGCTAAGCAACCTAGATGAAATGAATGCATTCCTGGAAAGCTATAAACTCCCAAAATTGAACCAGGAAGAAATTGACAACCTGAATAGACCAATATCTAGTAATGAGATTGAAGCTGTGATCAAAAACCTCACAAAAAACAAGAGCCCAGGACCTGATGGATTCCCTGGGGAATTCTACCAAACTTTCAAAGAAGAAATAACATCTATTCTCCTGAAGCTGGTTCAAAAAATTGAAGCAGAAGGAAAACTTCCAGGCTCTTTCTATGAAGCCAGCATTACCCTGATCCCCAAACCAGGCAAAGACCCTACCAAAAAGGAGAATTTCAGACCAATATCACTGATGAATATGGATGCTCATATTCTCAACAAGATCCTAGCCAACAGGATCCAACAGCATATTAAAAAGATTATCCACCAGTACCATGCTATCTTGGTGATCACAGCTTTGTAGTAAAGCTTGAAATCAGGTAACATGATGCCACCAGTTTTATTTTTGTCTTTCAACATTTCCTTAGCGATTCAGGGTCTCTTCTGATCCCGTACAAATTTTAGGATCATTTGCTCCAGCTCTTTGAAAAATACCGGTGGAATTAAAAGAAAAAAAAAAAAAGTCTCCTATGGTTCATTTCCCTCTCTCTCTCCTCCCTTATTCCCTTATGTTCATCTGCTTTTTTTAAGGTTTTATTTATTTATTTGACAGAGGGAGACCCAGGGAGAGAGGGAGTACAAGCAGGGGGATTTGGGGAGGGAGAAGCAGGGTCCCCGCCCAGCAGGGAGCCCAATGCTGGATCCCAGGACCCTGGAACCATGACCCGAGCCGGAGGCAGTCATCTAAGGACTGAGCCACCCGGGGCCCCATCTGTTTTGTTTCTTGAATTCCTGGTGCACGTGAGATCACACGGTGTTTGTGGTTCTCACAATGACTTACAACATGAAGCCCTCCAGCTCTGTGCACTGACTGGGATGCTTGTTCTCTTTCTTTCTGTGTCAAACGGATGCGTCCTTCCCAGGGTTCCCCTAGTGAAGCTCACCCCCACCCCGGTCCCTCCTTGGTCGCCCTTATGGCTTTATCTCGAAGATCTGTACAACTCGTCTTAGAGAAGTGACTAAAAGGTTCCTTATAGGACCAACAGGGAAGCATGCAACATGCAGCAAGCATGTGGCAGCAACGTGCTTGGGGAAATACATAAGCTTTGGGGCCCCAACCTGGAGAGAGTGGCGAGAAGGGAGCCAGCAGTCCAGCTGGTGAGAGCCAGGCCCCAAGGTCCAGTGCAAATGCTGCCCGCACCCCTGTCTGGCGGGGGGCCGAGCTCTGCTGGCCGCCCTGTCTCACCACCAGGGCGCGAAGGCTTGTCGGGGACACGACCCAGTCCTGTCCCCGGGGCCCGGAGCGCTGACTGGCTTTCCTGAACGGTCACAGCAAACAGGGGTTTTAAAAGCTCATTTCCTCTCGTGGAGGGTGTGCGAGGGCATTGTCGAGAGCACCGGCCCGGGGCCCAGAGCGCTGACTGGCTTTCCTGAACGGTCACAGCAAACAGGGGTTTTAAAAGCCCATTTCCTCTCGTGGAGGGTGTGCGAGGGCATTGTCGAGAGCACCGGTTTGAAGGAGAAGGAAGCCCTGGCCCCGGGCGCTGTCTGTGACTGCCTTGCCCCGTGTAGGGTGGGGGTGGGCTTGTCCTCACACGCGGCTTCCTCCCCAGATGTCCTGCCGGAAGATGTGCTGAACACAGTCACGAATGTGTCCAGATGCCTGCTGTACATGCTGCCCCCCGAGTGCCTGGACACCTGCCTGGCCAACAAGTACCGGCTCATCTCAGGCACCTGCAACAACAGGTCAGCGTGTCCTCCAGACGGGCCCTGCCTCGGTGGGTATGGGGCAGCAGTGTTCCATTCCGGGAGGCTGCAGACCTCTGGGGTCTTGTCCTACCACTGTGCGCCCTGGACCCCTACCTGCTCCGCTTGTCGCCAGGTGTGTCCCCGACCTGACCCGATCCACAAGTGTCCCCTGGATGCTGCCCCACCCTGTCTGTGGGTGTCCCATAGACACCTGTCCACGCCATCTGTGGGTGTTGCTTGGATGCTGCCCCACCCCTTCCACAAAATGTCCCCTAGAAGCGGGTTCTGGGAAGGCCCAGGAGCCATGGATTCAACTGAGATCAGAACCCTGAGAAGGCTAAGGGCCAAGGAATGTGGCTCCATCGGGCCCGGATGTCAGTTGGGCCACAGGTGGAGGACGGCCACGGGACCCGTGACACAAGTCTGCACCAGAGCAGCTGCCCGGGTATCAGAGGGCAGTGCAGCTATGGCTGTGCCCGCAGTGGGGGCCTGGGCAAGATGGCAGTCCTCTCTCCCTCCCTCCTTCCCACTCTGCCTCCCTCCCTTCCGCCCTTCCTTCCTCCTGCTCTGAGGCAGGCCCCACGGCATGTGTTGGGGAACACGATAGTCCTGTCCTCCTACAGCTGGTGAGTGGGATCCCTGGCCCAGTGGGTCCAGCATAAACAGAACTGGTTCCCATTTTTGTTACAAAGAGTTTCGCAGTTTGAAGGTTAGGTCCTATCATAGGACCATAGTCCTGGACTAAACAGAAGCGCAGAGCGCATCGCAGAATGACCCAGAACAGTGCTGGCCGTGTGGTGGTCACGGGGCTCATGGGGCTGGTCATGGGGCTCCCTGGACCGGTCACAGGGCTCACGGGGGCTGCTGCCAACAGGCAGGGGCGTGTGGTCTCATCTGTGGTTCAGGACAGAAGGTGATTCCTGAGCAAACTAAACCATCCGGGATGTGAGCTTTCCCAGATGCCCAGACTTCCTTTCTGCACTTGCTGAAGCTGCTGCTTGCGCCAGGAGTGCGTCCCCTCTCCCCTCTAGTCGCCTCCCCAGGAGGCCCTGGGCCCCTCAGCTCAGGTCCCTTCGGCAGGGGCAGGACGTCCCCTGGCCCAGTCCTGGGGAGCCCCGCCCAGGGATCTTGTCTCAGCCCCTCTCCCGGTTGGGCGGTCTCCTCTGTCCCCGCCTTTCCCTTGTGGCCCAGGCTGCAGATGGTGGAGTCTTCTGTGCACACGGACACTCTACTCGGGGCTGCTCCTGCGCCGTGTCTGTGCGACACATGCCACATGCGTGTGCTCTTGGGGCCTGGGGCCCACGCACTCGCAGGTTCTGTGCGATGCCCCCTGGCACATTAAACCCTGGTGTGTTCAGATCGAGGGGCTAGAGACAGGATGGGGGTTTCTTCTGGATACACATTTTTCCCTGAGGAAGCACTTTCCTTCTGGAAAGTTCTGGTTGTTGCATGAGTGTCTGCAGCACTGCCAGTCAGAGGTGACCTTCTGCTCCGTTTTGAAGGTTTGTCATGGGTAGGACGCTGGGGTTGCCACTCATCCAAGCCACGTCCATGGTCACACTTCTTTGCAAGGTTTCCCAGGATTTGGGCTCCAACATGTTGGTCTTCGCCACCATGTTATGCTTCCTGCGTTTTACTGAATGTCCAGCAGCACTTCTTTCTCATTTCTTGGGGGTTTGTTACCTTCTCTCTTCTCGACTCTAACGTGGATGCACAGTGGCTGTTTTCCACTTTCTTTTCCTTCCTTAACCGCGTCACTTCTTAGCCCGTTGCTGCTTCCTGGCGTGAACCGTGGGCTCTGGCCCTGCCTGTTGGCTGCACATCAGCCAACGTTCTGTCTTTAAGCAAATGTGGTTTGGAATTTGACTGTATAACGTCTGAATTTCCAAATGGTGGATTGTAAGGAGACTCCATTTCTGCTGGTTTCCCTCCATGCGAGCTGACGGCTGGGTGTCGTGGCTGTGGCTGCCCTCACGGCCCTTTCCCCTTCTCTGAGATCATGCCTGGTGCTGGGACCCAGCCCGTGAAATCAGGTAACCGGAGTGGAGAATGATTTCTGTGCCCCACAGTCCTTCTTGCCGGGAAGATGGGATCAGCGCTACCTGCGTGGTGCGTGCATGAAGGCAGCCTGTTTCTGGGCCGATGCCGCTTTCAGGAGCGTTGCCCTCGATGGCCCTCAGGTTCCCACATCTGCCCGGGTTTCTGGCCATGAGCATGTGGGCGTGCGTGCTGCTGTCATCCATCACGGCACATCCGGATCTTGGCAGGGGCTGCTGGATGTGACAGTGACCATTAGATGACTGTCATTGGCATTCTGGGCCCTGTTTCTGCCTCCACGAGAAGGAAGGACACTCCCGTGACAGAGCCGTTCCTGCCTGTTGGGAGATTTCTGAAGGTCTTTGTGTGCAGTGTGCAACGCTGCGATGGAAAGCAGTGCCGTGATCATCACCATGGACGACCGAACACTATCTGACTATTTGGGACCTGCCCAAGTCCTTAGCCAGAGAGGACTGTGAACACAGCTCCAGGCGCCTTCTCCCCTGAGCAAGGATCCCAGCTCAGGCAGCGGTCAGCGACTCCTGTGTGACGACGCTGGCTCTCAAGATTGAAGCAGTTTTTCCAGCTCAGACAGCTGCTCGCCAGCCTGGCCCTGGACGTCTCTGACCTGCACCTGATGGAGGGAGATGCAGACAACATTTGCACCCACATAGTGATGGATCCACCTGTTTCCGGAGAAGCCACCAACTAGAGAGCAGACTTGGGCCGGAAACACACACCCCCCCTGCCCCCACGCATGCACCGCGCTTGTAGCGGCAAAACTGTCCCCCGACAGGAAAGGCCGAAGGTCGCTGAAAACCTTCTGCACTTCCATCGGCTCGTGTCGCCGGCAGTGTCTAGCACCCAGCATGTTCTTAGCAGAGGGAAAGGACCGTGGGGCTGCCGAGCAGGCATCCCGTGTGGACACAGGCAGGCTGGGCATGGGCTTGCGGGCTGTGGGACACGGCCAGTCTGCACCACGGCGTGATTCTGCATGGAGCCTCCTTACCCTTGGAGAGTCTCTGATCTCAGAACCTGTGAGTTCCCAGAGGAGGCAATGCACTCTGCCAGCAAAATCTGATTCATGGGTTTGATGTGCCCGCAGAGCCCCTGACCTCCCTGGGTTTAGTGTGTAACTTGCTGTGCATAAAATTCCCTGCATTAATTTGTCAAAACTCTTGCCCAAACCCAAACTAAAAGTGGGGTCAGTCTTCCAAAGCTGTGTGAAGAGGCATATGTCCTCCCTGGCAGCTCCTGTTCTGTCAGGACACCCGCCGCTTGACCGCATCCACTCTCACCATATCTTCCCATTTGTGTTTGGACGGAGTGCAGGAAGCCATCCAGCAGAGGTGACCCTACAGATCTCACTGGAGGGGACATCCTCCGCACGGTGGCTCCTGTAGAGAAGCCCATGTTATCCTTCTTCAAACTGTTGCCTCCAGACCACAGATAAGGGCCACGCAGAGCCCGGGCAGCACTAAAGTTGTTCATAATTCTGACACCTGAACAGAGAAAAACGGGAGCCCCTGATGTGTGCACGTGGTCCCCAAGGCCCCAGGATGCTCATGTGTCTGTGAAAACCTAGATGCTGCTGGGGTGGGTCTCCTGCATGAAACACTTGGACCATAACATGGGTACGAATGATGCCAGGACAGGGAATTTTCCAGAGTTCTTGGAGCACCATGGCATCCAAGCCCATGAGGGAAAAGCACAGCATTGGTCCAACCGCGTCCACCCGGGTCTGCGCCGCCTGCCATCAGGGAGCTCCAGCCGCGACTGCACGCCAGGGGCTGAGTGTCCTCACGCTTCCAGCCAGCAGATGGGACATCGTGCATGGTAGGAGCCACACCAGGTCCTGGGGCCACGTGGGGACCGTGCGGGTCTGCAAGCGGTCCCCAGCAACCACTGTCAGCAGGTGCAGCCCCCAGCCCTGGGGCCATGTGGGGACCTCCTGTGGATGGGTGTGGGAAGGATGTGCTACCACGGGGCTCCAAGCTCATTCTCAGTGATGCCGTGGCTCCTCGAGCAGACCCCACACACAGCCCCCACATGCCCACACCCGTCTGCAGCCAGGAGGACACCCACGGGAGCCACTCAACCTCCACTGTGGGTGTCCATCCACACTCCCCTCAGACTGGACGTTGGGCCTGCCTCTCTCAGCATCTGGGTGCTGGAGCCTCAGAGAGGAGAGCCCGTGCTTCCGAACATCACAGCAGAGATGGCTGTGTCCCCGTGACCTCTTGTCCAGAAAGGCTTCCATCCGCTCTCCCCGTCAGCTCCTGACCATGTCCTCCCTGCAGCCAAGAACCCAATGGACAGATTGTGAGGACCTAAATGTTGGGTCGAGGATCTTCCAACATGACAGTGCACCAGGTGCTTCATGGGGAGGCTGTGCACAGGCCCCCCAATGGCACCAAACACCAGCCCCAGCACCGGTCACTCTCCCTCCAGGACTCCCACCAGGCAGGCCGACTGCACACCCTTTCCTGGTGTCCACAAAGACCAGTGAGCCCCTGGGCTCTCGGGACAGCCTATAAGCTACTGAAATGCAAGTCAGTCAGCAGAAAAATCACGGCCTAAGCAGTTGAAGGAATATTTCATTATTTTTAATGGAGTAAATTTGCATCCCCCCCAAGCAGTGGAATTTCCACGACTTAAACCGACTGTAACAAATCTGACCGTTGGGGATAGCATGCAGTCTCCCCATGCTGACTTCCTGCCACTAATGAGATGCATTGCGGTCCAGCGTCATTCCACAGATGGGGACAGGCTGGTGTGCAGGAGCTCCAAGAAGGATTGATGACAGGATTGTCCACCCCCCCCCTATGGCCCTGCAGATGCTCCCATGTCCCCACCCCGTCTCCACTGGCAAGTCCCCCAGGGCTGCTGGCCGGGGCAGCGGCGACATGAGTGACTGCGTTTCACTGTGTCCAGTGCCTGTGGCCCTGCTAGGAGCAATGTGTCTGTTCCATCTGCCCGATGCCACGCGGCGTCTCACCCTCCGATGTGTGGACATGTTGTAAGTGTGACCACGGTCTTGGCAGCTCCTGGTGCCTTTCACGCCCAGGCAGAGCTTCTCAACCAGCCACACTAGTGGAGGACTGGTCCACGTCAGCGACGTCCCCCATCCTCTTGATACCGTGTCAAAACAAAGCAACGGATCTTTAAACGTTTATATTTCTGAACACTCCAAAAACTTCACAAAGTCATGTGGCCTATCACAAAACTCTTGGATTTTGCAACTTAGATGTTCCAAGTGTCAACACTAGGGGTATGTGGGGGCTTGCTGGAGAGTTTAGACCTGACCTTTTCCAACTCGGGCGCTTGTCTACGGAAAGCCTCCAAGCTGGCCTCACACACTTTGCGAAGACCCTGCAGCAACTGCACAGACATCCCACAGCCGGCGCCCACATGGACGCGGCACACAAATGTCAAGGGAACACAGACACCGTCAGGATTTTATGCCTAAATTATCCGTTAAAAAAAAAAAAAAATCCCCAACAGAGGATTCTCATTTCTTTTTGCTCTTTAAACTGATATTCCCGTTCTATTTTTTCCCAAATGTAGGCTCTTGCACTTGAAAGTCTCACGTCTATTTCCTCAAAGACCACCCCCGGTGGGGAGCATCCAATAAGGTGCTGGCAAGATGGCTGCCGCAGGCCTACGAAGACGGCATCAGTGAGCCCTGGGGGTGGAACCCCCACCTCCTGTACAGCGGCTTCCCGCTGCCCCAAGTAGGTGTCCCCCAACCCCGGACCTGGTCCCTGCTACACTGTCAGACCACCCCTACCCGGGAGAACGCCCGAGGCTGTGCCCACGCTCCGGGCAGCGGGCTCAGAGCCCCGTGCTCTCTGTCCCCACAGGCCTGTGCCCGGCGGCTTTGTGCCCCGCTTTCCACCTCGGGGGCTGAGGGGTGGAGAGATGAGCATCACCAGCAGTGACGGGGACAAGGCAGACTTAGATTAAAGCTCAGCTGACTCTTGGCTCTTCACAGTCATTTCGGTATTTGGGGGTTTGTTTTTGTTAAAGATTTATTCATTTTGGGGGGGGAAGAGTAGAGGGAGAGGATCCCACGCACACTCCCCGCTGGTCCCGGAGCCCAGCGTGGCCTTTCACATCACAACACTGAGACCATGGCCTAAGCCAAAACCGAGGCTCGGTTGCCTGATCACTGAGGCACCCAGGCGCCCCTTATTTTGGCGTTTTGATATAAGTTCTTTATATCAAAGGCAGAGGAGGAGGTCTAACCAAAGATACTTAAAAGTTAAGTAATTCACTTATTTATGCAAAATGATGGTTGCTACTTTATGCCTGGAGGCAAATTACTTGCTAAGAAAACTCATACAGGCTACTGATCAATTTGGCTAAAAAGTGGATATTTTGCCCTCAATTTGCCTATTTGCTTTCGTGAATAAATCAGTCTGCCTGGTCTTAAACTATATATGACAGTGGAATTCTCCAGAAACACGATAGTGACAGTCTGTTCGGTGTGAACACGCTCGGGGACCAGTACTCTGTCCCTAGACCCCTACCTCGTGCACACACATGAGGACAATTTCTGGACAAATGCACAAGATACTCCTCACAGGTGTTACCTCCCCGCCCCCACACAGGACGAATGGGGATGTGGACCTTTCACCTACAACCCCCTGTTTGATTTCTAAATGACATCTGAGGCGATCAGCTTCCCTGGGCCTTTCTCGCGGACGGCCGCCGAGCAGGACGACCGGTGCCCCTCAAGCTGGGAGCGGCGTTGGAGCTGGTGGCTGAGCCCTGGGAGAGGGCACAGGCCCCCCGGCTGCACTCGTCCCTGTCCCTTTCTGCAGGACACTCTCGGCCTCCATTTGACTGTCCCTAACAGACGTAGTAACGCCGTCCCCATCCTGCCTGATGCCCAGCTCTCTGGGCTCAGCGTGAAGGGACAAGGATTCTGTAAACCTGTGTTTCCCAGAATCACGTGGCTATTTGCGATGACTGGTGCTCAGACACTGTTAATGTGGGCTGCTCTGCTCCTGCACAAACTACTCCACGTCACCACTGTCCAGTTCTGGAGGAGAGGTGGGGCTCACTGGGCTGCTGCCAGGCATGGGTGAGGCTGTGGGGGATCCTCTTCCTGGGCCCCCAGGTCCACATCCCCTCTGATGACAGGCAGGAGAGGCTCTCAGATTTTAGGAACCATTTGATTGCATTGCACCCACTTGAAACTTCAGAAGAGCCCCTGTGTCAAGGTCCCGACACTAATCACATCTGCAAACCTGTGGAGGCCTGAGAACAGCCTCACAGCCCTGGCCCCACCCTCTGGGTCATGGCCCTTATCACACTGATGGCTCCCTGTCCGTGAGCGGGCACCCGGACCTGCAGTCTCCCCTGTTTCCTCCTTCTCTGCAGATACCCATCCCACATGACACACTGGTCTCTCTCACAGGTCCGGGAGGTGACAAGACAAGTCATTTAGGTCCCCAACAAGGCCGTCACTGAGGATGAGCAGTACTCCAACGTCCTGGCGGTGTGGGGACAATACATTGACATTGTGTTCACCCCCCAGAGCACCAGCAAAGCTGCGTTTGGGGGAGGAGCTGACTGCCAGCTTATGTGTGAAAACCAAAACCCATGTTTTCCCATACAGGTAGAATTTTAAACTGTGTGACTATTCACTATGAAAGTAACAGATGTCATTCTAGAAATCAAGCAGAGGAGTGTAAGGGAAGGTCCACATCCCCATTCATCCTGTGCGGGGGGCGGGGAGGTAACACCTGTTAGGAGTATCTTGTGCATTTGTCCAGAAATTGTCCTTGTGCGTGTGTACACGCATGCTTGTGTGCATGTGTGTGTGTGCACGGGTGTGCATGGGTGTGCGTGCTCTGACCCTTACAGCTGATGGGCCCTGCTGTGTGTGTCATTCAGAACCTGTTGTAATTAGCCAACATCGCACCATTTTGTTAAGTGGACAGACTTTCGACTTCTAAAGTGTGCACGGTAATGCATTAAGCCATTTGCTTGCTCACAAGCATTTAAGTTTCAAGCTTTGCTGTTTTCATGCTGACACAAATAGTGAAGTGAAGCGTGCCTCCAGACGTGAGCCACGGTGCCCCTGTGTCTGCCTGTTGGGCTGCAGAGCTAGAGGGCAGTTTCCATGGCGTGTCCTGAAGAACAGGTCTCTCTAAATACGGTTCTCATTTCTCCTCTCACCACACTGACCCCGGCAGGAGCCCGTGGCAGGCTAGGACTGAGGGCAGGAACAGGAGTAGACGGGTCAGAGAGTGACCCCCAGGCCGATGACTGTGGCCAACCTAGAGCTTCCCCTGTGCCTGCTGAGGCCGTGACGGCATCTCCCCTTTCCCGCAGCTGCCCAGCAATGCCTCGGGGAGCACTGGTGGCTCCTGTTTGCCATTGTACCGGTCCTCTGCCACCTGTGGCACCGGGATGCAAGGCGCCTTCTTCAGGCACCTGAGCTCGGCCAACCCGCAACAGCAGGTGAACGGGCTGACGTCTTTCCTGGATGCGTCCACGGTGTACGGCAGCTCCCCAGCCTTGGAGAAATAGCTGCACAACTGGACGAGCCCCGAGGGGCTGCTCCAGGCCAACACGTGCCATCTGGACGCCCGCAGCGCCTACCTGCCCTTCGTGCGGCCCGCCACCTGCATGCCTGAGCCCGGCCCCTGTGGGACGGCTGCCACGCCCTGCTTCCTGGCGGGGGGACAGCCAAGCCAGAGAGGTGTCCGCTCTGATGGCCCTGAACATGCTGTGGCTGCGCGAGCACAACAGGTGGGCCTCGGCGCTCAAGGCTCTAAACGCACACTGGAGCACCCACACAGCCTACCAGGAGGCGTGCAGGTGGTGGGTGCCCTGCACCAGGTGTGAGGGCCCGGGGGCACTGGGGTCATGAGGGTAGGGTTGGAACAGAGCGAGGGATCCCAGCACGCAGACAGGGCGGGGGGGCCACAGTCTGGATGCACCCCTGCGGGTCACAACCTCATGTCCCAGGCGAGCACACGCAGAGCCAGTGAAGCAGGAATGGGGGAACCACACGGACATGCAAACGGGGTTCGGTAGAGCAGGGGGGCGGGAAACCTGTTCCTGTCTCAGACAGCTTGTCAGACCTGCTCCAAACTCCAACAAGGTGGATCCCAGGGTTCCTGGTTGGGGGCTCTTTCCCCTCCCCCAACGTGGGGTCCCCCAGGCTGTGTCCCCCTGATGGCAGCATGCTTGGCTGGGTCATGCCCATGCCCCTCCCCTGAACAAGGGCTCCGTGGGCACATGCTGTCCAACCTCGCACTATGCTCCGGCTGCTGGACCGGACCGTGCACAGTGGACACTCGGGAGTGTGTGCCGAGGGTGTGTATGCAGCCCAGTCCTTGCGCACCAGGACCAGGCCACATTTCTCAGCTTCACTGTTCACTTTCAGATTCCCTGGAGTGTTTTTTCAGTCAATAGTTTCTCTTCGGTGTTTTTTGCAAATATCTCAGAAACACCAAAATGACAAGAGGCTGTGTTTAGCGTTGATAAACCCTTGCCGGGAGGTGGGCTGCGTCAAAAGGGTTCTTGCAAAGCCGTCCATCTTTCCTGCTTCTGTGGTCTGGATCTCTCCTGTCCTGGAAAGCCTCATGTCGCTGAAAGAAACATCTGCATGTCAGAAGACAGAGAGCATGCCCGGTCCCACGGCTGCTGCCTCAGCTCTGAGCAGCCAGGCCCAGGGACACGTGGCCTGGCCTTAGCTCCCATCCCCCACCCCACCCCACACCCAAAGCAGAGGCAAGCCTTCTGCCTCCTGACCCACAAAGTCCCACAACAGCCCCAATCTGTCCAACAGAGCCCCATGGTGCTCCCCACCAAGGCACTTACCCCAACTTCAGCAGCTCATTCCCCCGGGTCCCCCCTGCTCCGGACAGACAGGGTCTCTATCTCCACTGGTGCCCCTGTGGGTCAGGACAATGGGCCCTATGCCCCCTGGGGGGACCCTAAGTCAAGCTTTAGAGAAGGGGAGAGGGAAGCAGAGGTCATTAGAATCTCTTCCACTGGAATTTAAAGCTGTCTCGTATTCCTGGCGAGGAAGAGGAAGGCCATTTCCCTTGTGGGGACAAGAAGCAGAAGTGGAGCCCTACCTACACTGGGCAGCAAGGGCCACACTGAGCTTCCGTGCAGGGAAGGCTGTGGACACGTCTGGAGTCTGGGCTGAGGGCCGGGTTCTGCGTGACTAAGTCGTCCCTACTCCTTACCCATCAGTGGCCCAGGTGCTTCTCACTCATCCCTGAACCGGCTCTGGGATGACCCATCAGACAAGGAACAATGGACCAGCCTCCAGACCCCGGAGCTGAAAGCGGGCTCTGTGGCAGCCCCGGGCTCTTTGCGTCCACTGTTCTGCTGGCTCCACGGCTGCTCCCCGCTGCACGCCTGTGAAGTGCAAATCAGAAAACATGTCCCACTCGGAAGGGATCTGTTCTGAGGGTGCAGGTGGGAGCTTTCTTCCAGCAACTGGAAAAGGAGCAGCTTGCCTGCTGCATGGAGAAGCTACAAGCAAAGACCTTTATGTTCTCGACAGAACTGTTCCTATCGGCTTTTACCTCATCGGACGACACTTATTGACCCAAATCCCTTTAATCCTGGAAGAATCTGATGCTGATTTTTACAGGAAAGAGAATGACTGGTAAACCTCCCAGCAGAACCCTTGTCCCTGACCCTGCGGGTGACACCGAATGGAAACCACAGGATGAGGGTGGGTGGCCTTGTTGTCACTGATGGGGCTCCCTGGAGTCATGGGCCCCGGAATCAGAGACCCAGCACGCCCACAGCTGTGCCCCTGGGGGCCTCAGACTCGAGCAGCCTCCCAGGAGGCCACAGCCCCATCCCCGTCCCTCGAAGGGCCAGCATCTGGCTTGCAGAACTCCCCAGGACCAGAACAAATGGACCAGCACCTTTCTGAGAAGTCACTCGGAGGCCCTCGCACAGGGCGGGAAGACGACAGAGAGCCGACCCCATCAGTGGACCGCAGGGCCCTCATGTCATGAAAGATGCTCCTACGGCCTGTGGGTCACACCTGTCCTGTCCCTTTAAAGAGCACGCTGTATCTTCCAGGCTGAGACCAAACCAGGACAAGGCCTTGTTCACAAAACCCAGGCCCAGTCTGGGCTCCTGTGAGAACCCCGCCAGCCCCTTTCCTTCCTGTCTGTTGTGGTGAGCTCACGAGCTAGCAGACGCGTGTCAGGGAAGAAGGAGTAGCTCAGGATCCCAAAGTGACTTTCTTCCAGAACCAGGTGAAGGGCGGATGCCCTTCAATGGGGGGCATTTCTGCACAGCTTCTGGGGAGGGTCCTCAGCACGCACGGACCCACCGGGTAACAAATCCATCTGCTGTACGGAGACCACACAACAGACCCAAGAGAGAAAACCGTGTATGTTTTCTACTCTCACAAAAACTCCATGAAAAAGGCTTTTCCAGAAAAGGAAGCCAGATTAGAGAGGCCACCCAGCTCCCCCACGCACCAGGGTCACACAACCACAGAGTCGGTGTGGGGGGAGCTTGGAACTCATGGGTTGGGACCTGGGCCTCCATGGCTCAGGCTCCTTGAAGCACCCGGATCCCTGACTCCTGAGCTCAGGCGTTGCTGATGCCCACAGTGAAGGGGGCGAGGAGGTTGGGGGAGGGGTGAAGCATGGCAGCCAGTCCTATGTGGTGCACCCCAAGTTTTATGTGCCCTGCCCTGCCCTGGGGGTGTTTGGGGGTGTCGCTGACATGCCCTCCAAGCCCCATAAGTCTCAGAGCTGTGAGGATGCTCTTGGGATCCATTCACCTATTCACCTGTTCCCTGACCTGGACGGCCTGTCCTTCCCGGGACAACTCTGGCCCCAGCGGATGTGCAGCAGAAAGTCCTTCCCTGTCGCTGGACTGACCCAAGTCCGGAACGTGGCCCCTGCTGCCAGTCTCCCTGCTCAGAAGCTCTCCTGTTTTCCTCTCTCCATAGATTATCACCATGCAGGATTATGTCCCCAAAATCCTGCGCCCCAAGGCCTTCCAGAAGCATGTAGGACCTTATGAGGGCTACGACCCTGCCATGGACCCCACCGTGTCCAATGTGTTTTCCACGGCTGCCTTCTGCTTTGGCCACGCCACCATGCACCCCCTGGTGAGGCGGCTGGACGCCCACTTCCAGGAGCCCCCGGGCCTCCCCTGCTGCAGCTGCAGGACACATTCTTCAGTCCCTGGAGGCTCCTCAAGGAAGGTGCGTTTCCCTTCATGCCAGGGCTTTGCCTCCCTCCTGTGGCTTCCCTGGACCATGCCCCCCGACCTTGTTTATCATGGCCCTGGGCCACCCCTGTTGTTGCTCTGGGGTACCCAGAGGCCAGACAGTCATGATAAAAGACTCATGTGATCAGTGTGGGAGGGAACCGAGAGGTGGGCTTCTCCATAAAGGATCCTGTGGAGCAGGCTGGTCCTTAGAGGTGAGGGAGCAGGTGCCCCAACCGACCCCCCTCTGTTCAGCATCCCCTGCCTGTTAGACTCCAGCTTCTGTCTCCTGCAGTTGTCCACTGCGGGAAACAACACGGAAGCTTCAGGACTACTGTGCTCCTTCTCTGGGTTTCCTTCGGACCTGAGGCCTGCCCCTGCGCCTGCTGGTCAGTCCTGGGAACCCAGACAGGTACTCACCCACTCCCACGGCAGAACACCAGCAGCACTCAGAAATCCTCAGACTCACGTAAAGTGAAGTCGTGACCTTACATTCGTGATCTTGAAGGGTTTTCCGTTAAGAACAAGCAGAGTTCCACCAGGACTCATGGGATGACCGCCTCTCATCCCTGGTGTTTTCCAGGGGGTTTGGACCCTCTCGTGAGGGGCCTCCTGGCGAGACCAGCCAAGCGGCAGATGCTGGAGCAGCTGATGAATGAGGAGCAGACGGAGAGGCTGTTTGTGCTGGGCAGCTCGGGTGGGCTGGACCTGGCGTCCATCAACCTGCAGCGGGGCCGGGACCACGGCCTGCCAGGTAAGCCCGCCCCACTCCTCCCTGCTCCCTTGCCACCTGGGCTGCGGGGCGGCCCCTCAGAGCCTCTTCTATCGGAAGCGGTGTCTCCGATCCCCGGCCACCTTCCAGAGCTCTGGTCCATCCACGGGGAGTCCGATCAGTGTTGCTTGGAGGACAGGGACCATGGGGTGGGGTGGGAGCACTTCCCGAACAGGAGAGGCTGTGTTCTGGCCTGCTGCATACTGGGAAGTTAGAAGGCCCGCTGTCCCGCCCATCTGCCCCTCTCACCGCCCCCAGACCGGTACATTCCTCCGACTGCCTCCAGGTGGTCTCTCACCAGTGGTCCTATCCCTTGGCTCCTCTGGGAGTGGGAGCCTTCTTCTCAGGCCAGTCCCCACTCCTCCTCCCGCTTGCTGTGCCCACTCTAACCCTATCCCCTCCATCTGTCCAACGCTCCCCACCTCTCCCAGAGGCTGACCCTCATGTCCTGCCCCCGTGGCCTTTCCTCCTGGGGCCACCGTGGTTCAGCTGTCGGGTCCACTCTGCTAGCCATGCAAGGCCCCCTGCAGGCTGGTCCACGAGTGCAGACTTGCCTGTCGCCTGGGGCACTGCTCCAGGTCAAGGCACACCCGCACATGCCCCTTTCATGGACCCACCTGGGGAGCAAGATGATCTGTCAGGACACATGCTGCTCTGGCCTCCCCCTCAAAGCCCCAGGAGGTCGAATCCTGACCACTGCACAATACGGTGTCTTCCTACTGTGTCAGTGAGCAAGCTCTCCAGTAAGACCCCAACCGTGATGCTGGAACATTCCGGCCTATTCCCTTCTGCTGGGAACGAGGTAGTGGAGTGGTTTCTGCAGGCTACAGTGCATGGAGGGAATTCTGCGGCCTGCCCAGACTGCAGACACGGGCCGACCTGCACACTGACCTCACCAAAGCCAGCATTGTGGGCCGGATAATGGACCTGTAATGGGCACCCCGACAACATCGATGTCTGGCTGGGGGGCCTGGCTGAGACCTTCCTCCCCCAGGTGCGCATGGGTCTGCTGTTCGTATGCCTCATTGGGAGACAGATGAAGGCCCTGAGGAACGGAGACCGGTAGGTGCCTCAGCTGGGCATGTCTGCAGCCCCCAGCCTGTGCAGGCCCCAGCACAGCTGTCGTGGGCCCTCACACAGCCCGGCTTTCTCAGTGGGGCTGTGAGACCGGGTCTTGCGTCTTTGCAGCCATCACGTGGTGACGCCCGGAAAGCCCCTCTGTATGTTCTTTCATGGGTCTGCTAAGTCGGGTAGGGGGCGCTAACCAAGGAAGGAAACCTAGGCCCAGGGACAGTGTCCGAGCGGGGGCGGGTTTGCTGTCCTTCTGTCAGCATGGCCTGACCACTGTCCTGTGAAGGCCCCCGAGGGAGTCAGGAAGCCACGCCCTCATTTCCGGCCCAGTGGGTCAGGAGGGAGGGGTCTGGGAGCACTCGGACACAGACGACAGCACAGGAAATGCTGTCTGACCCAACGGGAGGCGCCCTCAGCCGCGGGCTCTCCTCTCCTGTGCATGTTCTGGTGGGAGAGCAGTGGGGTGTTCCACCAAGGCCCAGCGGCGTGAGCTGGTGAGACATTCCCTGTCCTGGGTCCTCTGTGACAACACGGACCTCCCCAGCGTGCCTGTTGATGCCTTCTGAACCGGAAGATTCCCATAGGACTATGAGGCATGCGAGAACATTCCGGGTCTGAACCTGGACGTGTGGAGGGAGCCCCTTCCTCAAGATTATGTGAAGCACTTTTTAGATTAGGTTGTAGCATGTGGGTCGTTTTCAAGAGTGTCATGTGCCACAAGGCATGCCCAAAGGGGGAGGTGAGCTGCTCCACATCTGCACCGCAGCGGGGACCCCCAAGTCAGGGCGGGCAGGTGTGTGGATGAGCACGTGGGTGTCGGGGCACAGGGCTTCCGCCAGGCCTCCGTGACGCTGTCCGCAGAGACACACCCAGTGCCAAGAAGCTGTGTGCCCACTAGACTGCAGGAAAGATGGCCCTGGCTGGAAGTGGGGGGGAGGCAAGAAAGTGGGCAAGGTGAAGGAAGTGAGGGAGTTGGGGAGGTGAGGGGAGGGGGTGGTGGGTTTAAAAGGGGTGAGAGGGTGGGAGTGACGAGCAGGTGAGGGAAGTGAGGGGTGAAGGAGTGAGGGGGTGAGGAGATGAGTCGGTGAGGGGTGAAGGGGTGAAGGCCCTGAGGGTTAGGAGCAGGAGGAAGACGGGTGGCGCCGAGCACTGTGTTGGGCGAGGATGGTGCCTGGAGGGGTTGGCTCAAGGCAGGGACTGACGTGGAGGGGGAGGCTCCCCCCCATGACCGCTGCCGCCCATCATGCACATCCTGGACAGATCTGTGGGACATGGGGTCCCTGTGGCTGGAGGCCACGGAGACAGGGAGGGGACTGGGAGTGAACGCCGCTGGGTCTGTTGCCGTCTGGTACAGGTGACATGTATGGCCTCCCTGACAGCATGGACAACGGGGAGGTCGCGCTCTGCGGCGAGACCGGATGGCACATACTCATGTTCTCCTGCCGCCATGGGTTCCAGTTGCAAGGCCAGGAGAAGGTGGCCTGCGCCCCCCGTGGCCTGCTCCGGCCGCCCTTGTGCCGAGGTCAGTGGCTCCTCAGTCGCCGGCTTTACTGACTTTCCCCCAGATCTTTGGTTTGCAAACAGGAAGTAGAACGAGTGTCGTCGGGAGAAGGGGCCGGCGGGTATCGTTCTCTTCTGCCGAGCCGTGCTGGCTCCGAACACGGCATCCACCCAGGCCGATGCACCCCACAGGCCTCGTGCCAGATAAAGCACCGAGACAGTCACGTCCCAGCACGGCCATCGGGGATGCCAGCGGGAAGGGGACGTGTTAGTGACCCATGGGAAGAGCTTCCAGAGCCGCCTCCTCCGATGAGGCCCAAGAGAAGGGCTTCCGCTCGGACGGGCCCCGCATGTGTCTGAGTGTGGCCATGCGGCTGGCACGAGCGTGAGTGGGAGCCTCCAGGGTCCGCCCCGGGGGCCCTGTGCCCCATTCTGCTGGTTAGAATGGTGTCGGGGGCGGGGGGCACTCAGGTGACGGGCCAGGGACCCTAAGTCACTCCTCCAGAGAAGCGGGCAGAGGGACATCCCCCAGGGGCCCTCTGAGCGCCAGACCCTGAAGTCGGGGTTCCTGGTGAGAGGGGCTGGCACCCCCACAGGAAGGACCCAGGACAAGAATGCGTGACCCCAAGAGTGGGCAGGAGGTGGAGGCCAGGGAAGTGTGCTGGGAGCTGGAAGCACACCCAACTCGCAGGCCCACGGGCCACGGCCACGGCCCCGGCTGTCTGTTGGCAGTACCTGGTATCCGGTGCGGAGCCGCGTGCAGCTGGGCACAAGGGGGAGAGACAAGCTCACGCCGGGGCGTCCGCGGAGGACGATGACAACTGTCTGGGGACGGGCGTTGCTAACAGCTGCACGAACGTCGCAACATGCCCAGTTACAAACGATTCCGACAGGCAGTTTCTCCTCCAGAACAAGAACCGCGTCTTGGTTTCGGTGTCTGGACTGTCCTGTCCTGGGAGGGTGGCCACGTTCCCTGCTTCCGGCTCAGTCCTGCAGGAAGGTGGACGGAGACTGTGAGCCCCAGGCCTGCGAGGGCGAGTCCCGTGAACCTGCCAGGCTCGTGGCAGCATCTTGCAGCGGCCCGGGTCTCCAGCTGCAGAACTGGGTCCAGGGAGTGCCCCAATGGTAGCCAATGGCCCAGAAACAGCAGGGTCAGAGCCTGCCAGGGCCGGGGACGTGGTGCCAAACACACGACCACACAGGGAAACCTTTGCACCCAGATTTGCACCAGCAGGCCATGAGCCGCTGGGCTGGCGAGCACCCCGCGCCTTGTCAGCCATGAGGATAGGGAGACCACCCAGAGAGCTCTTGCAGATTCGCCTTCCAGAAAATTCACCACTGGACCCCACATGCCATGTGCCTCACACCCTTTTTGCCTAAACACATTCGACATGTTGATTTGGGCTGTTCTCAGTATTTGTGACCCCAGAGCTCGATTCCTCACATCCCTTCTCAGCTAACCCATCATTCCATTCCTCTTCCTTACCCCGCAAACCAACAACCACTCCCCCCACCAAGTGGGCCGCAAATGACCAGGTGCCCGGCACGTGTCTGGCTCATACTGACCACTAGCTGTGAGCCTCCTGAGCCTGATGGCTGCTCCTGGGGGTGACGGGGTGACGCTGGTGGACGGCTAGGGTGCAGCCCGCCACGTGGGCACGGTTCCTGGCTTATAGGGGTTCTGGCAACAGAGAAGCAGCTCTGGGTTCCCCAGCACGCCCAAGTCAGGACCTGCACCGCGACCAAGACCTGGTTGGGCAGGTCGGGCCTGGGAAGGCTTGGGAAGGCCGACCCCCTCTCGCTGGGCCTCGTTCCCCGCTGGCTGTGACCCGGTCTGTGACTCCACATGCCTGGCCTGGGCCGCCTCAGCAGCTTCCCAGTCTGCCTCCCAAACCCACGGCCTCTGTGACTCTGCATCATTTCTCAGATACAGGATGGCCCAAGAGGGTGTGATGGTTGTGTCATCCAACACGTGCCCAGGGATCTGTAAAATACAGCGTCTATTGACACTAAGACCTCCTGTGTTTCCTGAAATTAGCCAGAAAAGAAATGTTTTATCTAAAGGAAAACGGACTCAGCGAGTCACCAGGAAACAGGCCTCAGGAATCCAGTGAGGCGTCCCAGGTTTCAGGCAGGAGACGTGAGGGCAGCACCCCTTCCTCACCAGCAGTTGCCCACCCATGGGCACTGCCTCACTGGGCCTGGGAGCCTCAGCTCCAACTCCACACTGGGCAGCCTGTGCTCTTCTCTGGGCCAGGGTCAAGGGTCGTGGGGTCGTGGCCCAAGGCCTCACACGCCCTCTGAGGGTGAGCCGTCCAGTTGGAAGAGTCCACATGGACGCACAGACCCAGCCCTGCCCTGGCCACCCCCCTCCCACTCACCCCTGTCCCACACAGGCCACATCCCACTCGAGGGGGAAGATGTCTCCTGGCGAGGCTCTGGGCCCACGTGGAACAAGACCCAGCTGCCCAGTGTGCCCAGCTCACCATGAGCTGCCGGTGGCCCCACGACACAACCCGCCCATGTCCCAGTCACCTCCGCTCATGTAGGAGCACTTGGCACAAAGCTTGAATGAACATGAGCAGCAGACTGGGTGGGACGGGACCAGCTTCAGTGCGGGTGGGTGTCCCCACAGGATCACGGCCACACCATGCAGCATGGTCACAGCGTGGCTGTCTGCCAAGCTGACCTCAGAGGGTACCCACTGGCAGCAAGAAAGTGGGTGCTCAGCGACGGATGTGGCCCAAGGGAGACATGGCTGCCACGATACTGGGGGTTCTCGATTCTCTTGCCCACGGAGCAGGGAGTGGACAGGAGCCCCCAGGGTGAGGGCTGCAGCAGGGGACAGGGAGGACAGGGATATGGCCTGGCCTTCATGTGGTCTGTGCAGATGTCAACGAGTGTGAAAATGTGACAGCCTCTCCCTGCCACCCATCAGCCTGGTGCAGGAACACCAAAGGTGGCTTCAGCTGTGAGTGCACAGACCCCTACATGCTGGTGCGGGGCGATGTGCGTAGGTAAGAGCTCCCTCCTCCTGCGACCTCCGTGGGAGGGCAGGGCAGGTCGGCCATACACCTTACTGATGGCAGCAGGGTCATCCTCCCAGTGGCATTATGCCCGTGGCCACGCATGTCCCGCCACCGTCATGCGTGGTTGGGAGTGACGGGACCACGCATGTTCCACGACCACCATGTGCAGCTGGGCTTGGGCTATGCTTTCCGGCAGCTCTCCTGACCTCTCACACCCATGAGAGTTTATCTGAGAAATGGCTTCCCTGGGTAGTCGTGGGCAGAGGCAAGCCCCTTGGGACCAGGCTGGCCCGGGGCTCTCGGGGCACGCTGACCGCAGCCCTCGGCAGGGAGCTCGCTAACCTCCTCCCCCTCCCCAGACTCTGGGAGGCTCCCGAAGGCTTCCTGGGTCTCCATCGCCTTTGGCGCCCTGCTGGTCGGCGGCCTGGCAGGTCTCACCTGGACGGGGGTTTGCAGGTGGTAAGTCCTCCCCTCAAAGCTGGCAGAAGCTGTCTCCTTCCCTGTGGCAAGGCTGGTGTGTTCCAGAAGCCAGTGCAGACGCTCAGTGCCGCAAACCCCTGCAGCCCCAGAGCAACTTTGTACAAAGCTCCGATTTATGGCTCTTATGCCCACAACTGTGAAGGTGGGAGAGCCCGAACACCTCAGGGCGTCCGCGGCCCATGGATGGAGACTCGGGGCGTGGGCTTGGCAGTGGCAGCGCGTTGCTGGGGATGCTCCCGTTGGGAGCCGAAATTGTGCCCAGATGTCTCGGAGAGTAAAGGTCCCCCTGGGATAAAACCGGCTCGTCAACGGCCCCGCCCCCGGCGCAGACTCCTGCAAATAGGGAACTTGGATTGACGTAAAGCTGGACCTTTACATCAAAACCGGCCACATGGTGGGGCCTTCAGAGCGGATCTGGGTGTCTCTTCGGGACGTGGGTCTGCACCTGTCCTCCTGCTTCCTGACCAGCAGCTCTGAGGACTCGAGCTCGGAGTCTTGCTCAGCCTTCCCGGTGGCATAAACTGCAAGACACCACTGCTGGTCCCATCTGCCCAGGGTCGGCCCACACCCCACCACCCTGTGTCTACTGGGACACGCCACAGAGTTCAGCGGAGTCCTCGCCACGGCCCCGTCCCCCACCCCTCTGCAGCAGCAAGGTTGCTGCATGCAAACCCAGAGCCCTGGTGATCAGCTGTTACCACCAGGAGGTCACCATCACGTTCTGAGGTGTCCCCAAGCACAGCCAGCTGCAGCCTGGCCCCTCTCCAAGCCCCTGGGAGCAGCAGATCTGGGACGGGATGGCTGTGCTCCTCCTGCCCAGGCGTCCCGTCGCAGGAGTAAAGCCAACACCCACTTCCTTTAAACTCCAAGACCACCCTGCCCCCACTTCTTCACCTGACACGTAGGTTTACCTCTGCCAGGTAAATGGTATTTAAGTGACACACTTTTAACAGACTCGTGATTTCTGGCAGAACCAATGAACACCACAGTTCAGACGGGAATTCCTTCAATCTACCAGCTAAGGGGAACGCGCGACAGCCGTGTGTCTCACGAGCTTGGTGAATCCAGCTGTGATGTCATTAAACTCTCCCTTTGATCACATGAGATCTTTGTTATGGGCTGAAATACATCCCCCAAATTCACATGTTGGAGACCCGGCCTCTGGGACCCTGGCATGGGGCCGTATTTGGAAACAGTGTCGTTGGGGACATAACGAGTTGAGATGAGGTTGTGTCAGAGTAGGTGTCCCCGGTCCAACAGGACTGCTGTTCTCACTGGAAGGGGGAATACGGACAGACAGGGACACACACAGACCGAAGGCTGGGTGAAGATCCGGGCAGAGACCGGGGGAACATGTCTACCAGCCAAGAGTCCCCAGCAAATCTCCCAAAACCTCAGAAGTAGTAGCCCTGCCAACATTTTGACCCCACACGTCCACACTGCAGGAAGAGGAGAGAACAGATTTCCGTGGCCAAGCCCGTGGGGCCGTGGCACGGTGTTACTGATGCCCCAAGAATCGCATACAGCAGTGCTGGGGCATCTGCTGGTGGAAGGTGTCACTTGCCTGTGCTGGGAAGAGCTACAGCAACATCGAGACCCAGGCTCTGTCGGGTCTGGGGCCTGGACTTAGCCTCTGCGCCCCTGGCTTCCTCCCAGGTTGCTTTGGCACCGAGTGTGATTACACTGTCAGGGCCATCACTGTCAGGACCGTCAGGACTATCACCATCAGGACCATTAAGACCATCACTGTCAGGACCTCACCATCTGGACCATCAGGACAGTCACTGTCAGGACCATCAGGTTATCACCATCTGGACTGTCAGGACCATCACTGTCAGGATTGTCAGGACTATCACCATCAGGACCATGACCGTCTAGACCATCACCGTCATAGCCGAGACCGTCAGGCTGTCATACCAACAAACCACTGATTTGTCAGCAGCAACATCATCTTCAGGGCAGCCCTGCCGACTGCTGGCCATCAGATCAACTGCTGAGCAGTGTCTCTAGTTTTCGGCGGGGCTGGCGGCAGGAAGGAGCCTGTTTTACGGACCGTCTGGTCTTAGAAGCTCTGACATGGGCAGTAACTGAAAGCTGTAGCCGGCCACCCGCTGCTCGGTGAAAATGAGCCAGGCCATGGGCACACACCGGCGGAGGGGCTGGGAGCTGCGATCCTGTGGACTGAACATCCACACTGTGAAAATCCAACATCACCATGACTTAAGTTCACGTACCGTCTCTGTCAGACCTCGGCCACCGTACCATGATACAAAGATGCCCCAGGGCCCACACAAGGAAAAGGGGTTCTTGTTAAGACGGACAGCTGTCCATCAAATGGGCACTTGGGAAGACAGTGTCCACTGCCCTGGAGTGTGGACTCTGGAGCCTTCATACCCACCCCAAAGCTTGGCTGGGTCACTGGTCACCCATGCTGGCAGAGAGCAGAGCCGTCTGGCCGCAGAGGTGCTCAGAGCGGCACAGACAGGTGGACACTGACTTGCTGGCCCACAGCCTCTGTGGGGACAGACAGACAGCACCTAAGCCCTCGGGGAGGCGAACCTACAGCCACGCCCAGAAGTGCCCCGATGCGCCCCGCCCGGTATCCGCTCCCCTCCCCACAACAGAAGGCCTTTGGTTGTGAATTTGGTCGAGAGCCTGAAGCCTCCTGGTTGTGGTCCTCCCAGGGAGAGGGAAGCTTGGTAAGGGAAGGAATTTGTCCTCAGGGATTGGAAGGGGTCAGGGTGCAGAGGGAGGGGCCCTGGCCTTGGTGGCCACCCCGATGGACTGTCCTTTGTGGGAGCTCTCGCTGGACAGCCTGCGGGTGGGGCTCCCCGTGGCCCCTCGGCCCGCTGTGTCCACACCAAGGACTCTGTGTCCACAATCCACAAACACCCTGGCATTGGGACACCTGCTTCCCTCCCAGCCCTTCACCACGAGGCTGTGTGGATTCATCCAAAACTCCCACAGCCTGGTGGGCTTCCAGGAGGATGGTGCCACGTGCCCGGCCCGCTGTCCTGGCTCTGGGGAGGACGCGCCCACTTCCACTCCCATGGGGCTCCGACCCCACAGAGAGCTGGGTGGGGGTGGAGGCGGAGGTCGAGCCGCACCCCTGAGTCACCTCTGCTCTGGTGTCCCCGTCCTTCCCTCCACAGCTCGGGCTCCGCTGCTCCGTGCTCCTGCTCCCATGGCTGCCAAGTTACATGGTTTAGCCGAAGTCTTTCTTCTTTTCCATGCAGACATGTGTCACTGGCTCATCCCCTCTGCATGTGGCTTTCAGTGCGCCTGGGGGTCCCAGTGTGTCCCGTCCACATCCATTCCTCCCGTCACATTTCCTGACTTCCCTGTGATGCCTCTGGTGCTGCTGGTCGCCCTGAGGGTGCTGTTCTCACCCTGGGGGCTCCCAGCTTTGGGAGGGTCTGACAAGGGAGAGCTTCAGCCAGGACTGGCTCCAGCCGGAGAGGAGCACAGCATGCTTCCCAGACGGTCCTGGCTCAGGAAATCTGTGTCCAGATGCCACATGCGTGCAGTTGCCTGGAAAACAGAACACAGAAAGTGGGCACGGGGGCCTGCCCCCAGTTCAGCTTCTCCTCCTGGGGACAGTGATTTTCCGAACCCACCTGCACAAATCAGAAGTGGGATCATACAAATTCGGCAGGACTGGGGCTGGGGCTGTCTCTGGGCAGGGTGTTCGCGGGCTCCAGCCGGGGCTCCTGGCACGGGACAGGCTGCGCAGCCTCCTGACACCCCTCAGCCGACAGAGAATGTTGCAGGCCGCGCCACACCTGGTGCTGTCTTCCAGCTAACAGTGGCCCTGTGCTCCTCCCTGGATGGATCAGGAGGTGCCCGGGGTCCCAGCACCCCCTCCAGTCACAGTGACAGCATGACAATGTGTGTGACGGGCCCAGGGTGTTCGCCTGAGTCATGACCTCCGTCAGCAGGTGTGTGCTTGTCTGCAGGGCACACGCCAGCTGGAAAGCCTCAATGTGCATTGCAGGCTCAGGTGGAAGAGGAACCTGCCAACCTCGGCACTCGCCGGGACACAAACGCATCACAGCCTGCTGCCGCCACTCGGGGCATAGGGCAGGTGGGTGCACCGCCTGGGTGGGCACAGGGTCCCCACTCTTCCACGATCCCATTCAGACCAGGAAGCCATCATGGAGACCCTGGTCCCCTGACCCTGCGTGGCTGCCCACGCCGGTCCGGTCCCTCTCTGCACACACTTGCTGTGCAACCACGGCTTGTGCAAGCTGCGTTCTTCCAGGAGGATGACTTATGACAAGTGTAACCTACTTTGTTTAGAGAGTGCAGACATACTAGAATGAGTAAGCCGGGGTGGGAGCCAGGATGATGCTTCCCGTTTGTGCAAACTGAGTCAGAACTGACCCCATGGCAGGTGCTTGCCTCCATGTCACCCCAAGTCTCAGCCGAACATGACAGCTAGAAATGAAAGGAAATGTTATCTTCTAGAAAACACTTTTTATTAAAAAATGGAGTCATTCCAAGTAGTGTGGAGACAATGGGTCTAGACTCGTGTGTGGCTATTTTTACTTTGTGTGCATGACCACAGGACGGGTGACACTGAAGTTGGGCGTGCACACGCCTGTCTGGCCCTGGGACACTCATAGCTGGTTGGCCCTGCCCCCAACGCGTCCCGCCACAGAGCAGGACCTGCGTCCATCCTGAAGCAGGGAACCGAAACGCCCCATTGGAATGCACACACAAGGACCCTTCCAGGCACCCTGGGACCCCGCTTGTCCCTGGGCCCCCAAGTAGCTGACTGAGACCCTGGGGCCCTGGCGGGTGCCTGGTCTGTCCACATTCTCAGAGCCAGTTCTCTCCCGCAGGACCCGGCCTGCGGATGCCAAATCCTTCCCTGCCAGTAGGAACTGCAGTGACACGCTCAGAAGCCAGGTGTGACAGGGCAGCCACGGGCTGATTCCTGGGAGTGGATGGTCCTTCTTGGTATGGGAACCCCCTTCCCACACAACAAGGGGGAGGAGGTTCACTCTGGAAACAACCTCGATCCTGGCGTGTCCATCCTGAATAAAGCATGCACTGCTCCCCAAGCCAGAGTCACGTGTCCTTCACGCTCGTTTTCACGGGCAGGTGACAGGGTGGACGATGGCGGCCCTACCCATTGTCAGACACCAAGCAGGATACCTTGACACAGGTCACTCCATGACAGCAGTTCTGAGTTTCCAAAATCACCACTGAGGCCATTTCCCAAATAGAGGCTGACTTAGCACCTGCTCAAATCATGACCTGGCACAGGCGAGGAAACCCTAGGCCATGTGGCCACGGGCTGTGCGCACCCACCTGACCCACTCCTCCCGGGGTGGCCTCCACAAGCGTCCACACGCTCACAAGCCACTCCGTCCCATCCAACATGCCGGGACACGCCATCTTCCCTGTACTCAGGGCTGTCTTCCCCAGGGTCCTGTCGCCACTCCTTCTCCTTCCTCCCTGTTTCCTGCCCACCCACCCCCTTCCCTGCATCCTGCATCTCAGCCACCTCTGAGCCATGGACACTCCACACCTGTGCCCCTCCCTGCTACATCCCCTCCTGGAGGTGTCTCTTCCTGGCAGTGTCTCCTACCGGCAGTCCCCGTTGCGGGCAGCTTTCTCTGCTGACTGCGTCCCCCCAGCGGCCCTTCCTACAGGCAGCAGTGGGAGGAGGTTGGCTCTTCAGATCTGTGTCACCCCAAGGGGACTGCCAGGCCCCACTCTGGACACCTGGCACACCCCCAGGTAACAGCCTGACACCCCTCTGAGGGTTTCTGGCCTCAGCGGCATCAAGGGGCTGTGAACTCCCACAAAGCAGTGATCGTCATGGCCCTAGTTTTCTACACAAATGACCGAGTGGCCGGCTGAGTCCCCTGCCCAGGTGGCCCGTCCCTGCCAGCCCCTCTGGGAGATGGAAAGCCTGCCCTGCCCCAGAATGTGGAGCGCAGTTAGTGACACAGACCCGCTCAGGCCGGGGCGGCTCTTCCTGACATGCCAGGAGGGAGGACGTGGCGGAGGAAACGGGAACGTCTGTGACACAGGTCCCACTGCTTGTGACCTGCCCACAATGCTGCTTCGCGCAGGAGCTGGAGACCCAGATCTTACTGCTGTCAGTATGACAGTCACAGCGATTAAACTGCTGCCAGAGGCTCCCTGGGGAAAGCCCACTGGTCCCCTCACCACGAGGAGCCCACGTCCCCCTCGGAGCCCAAAAACACCACGGAGCGCGTGCTTCTGGGCCTGGGACACAAGGCATCCTGGGCTCGGACTCCATGGGATTTCCGGAGGAAAGATGGGAATGGAGAGAGCCCTGAAGGCCCATCTACCTCTGCGGCCGCTCCAACTTCCACCGGCATCAGGGCCAGGACGCGGGCAATAGCTGCGAATCCCTGCGCTGTCTGCTCTGGGAGCTGGTCTTTCGTGCCGTGGTGCCCATGTGCTTAGTGTTGCCTCATAAGCTCCTGATGAACAACCAGGGAGCCAGAAGGGACTGTCCTGGATCGTGAGGGTCCCAGGATAATTAAGTATCGACAGGCCACGACCCCAGGGACCCTGAGATGGGCCTTATGTGCTCCCCTCTTGTCACTTGTAGGGAATCTTCACTCTCGTGCAGTCAGATTGTTTGGGGTATTGGTAACTTTGCCGGCACAGTTCTGGGGGACGCGCTGTCAGGATTAGCCACAGTTTTGTTGTGATCGAAGCACTTGGACTGAGTATGCAGGGGTCCGTCCTCTCCCTTCCCAGGCCCCTGTGTCACTGTCCCTGGCTCGTTTCCCTTCCTCCTTGGCTATTCCCAAGAGGGTGACTGTGCAAACTGGCGGCCTCCTGGGAATAATCAGCCTCACGCGACATTAGCCCCAGATGTCCCCCCCAAGGTCACTTTGTGGGGCCCCTTTATTTCGCAGCAGAGCAGCTGAGTCCTGAGTGCGAGCTGGGAACTGCTCTGCGTCCTGAGGAGGGCTGGCAATGCCATCCCCACAGCTCTTTGCCCATCCACCTGCCCGTCTACCAGAAGCCAACCGCCCCAGCATCTCCACCAAAGCTGGACCCCCTGATGGTGCGGGAGCTGTTTGGGGCCATCAGACTGGATCATGTGGTGGGAGCCAGGCCCACCTCACTGGGCATGCCCATCGCGTGAGCCTCACCTCCTGAGCGCCCCAACAGGAGCCCAGGGCTTGGGTGGGGCACAACCCCTGCTTAGACCTCTCTCCTTTAGGACAAAGGCCTGCAGCAATGTCCCGTTTTCCTTGGCTGACAGCACCCCCTGCTGGGCACAGCAGGAAACACAACCCACCCCCGGCTCCCTGCAGGCCAGGTTGCAGCGCAGGACAATGCCCAGGGCAAGGCAGCTGCTTCCTGGACCTGCTTTGTTAGGGGAGGCGGCGGAGGCGACACCGGGGGACAATAACAAAAACTGTCAGAAAGAGAAATAAAGGACTTACCAAAACATCATGTAAAGTGTTCTTTCACAACAAAGTACATCTTCCCCTTTTTATTTGAAGTTCACCTTGTAGTGGCTTCTGGCCAAGGCAGCGTGCTCTGAGAGGTGGGGTCCAGCTGCCCTGAGAACAGCGTCTGCCCGGGGACTGGCTGGCCCCACGGAGGCCACGTACTGCGTAGTGTGAAGTGCGAATCGGATACGATTTTACCTACCCAGCAGAGCAAATATGTACGACTCGGTGTTGACACCCATTTCTCTACAAAATGTGATTCTGGGAAAGTTTTGCTTTTATTAATGTGCAGTTTTTATAAATTAGAGGAATGAAATCATGTCCTATTGTAGACCTATTTCCAAAGGTCCGGGCAGATAAAGGGTTTGATTTCCACTGTCGACATGTTTGGACTTTTGTTGCGGCTGCTTTTGGTGCAAAAGCAAAAGAGAATGAACCCATGCAGCCACCCTCCCCCAGTCGGGGAGCAGAGCTGTCGGGGCTGGACCTTCTTGGAATCTGGAAACCAAAGAACCAGCATAAGCAGGTGCCTCTGCTCAATCTCCCATGCCCTCCTCCCCCCCGCCCCAAACTCGTCTCTCTATGACAGCCAGCTGGGGCTTGGGCAGGAGTCCACCCACCTGGCCCTTGGCTGACGCACCTGCCCCTGGCTAAGCCAGAGACAGGCCCAGGTCTCTGGAAGGTGCAGAGTGCGTTTCCCAGGTTCAGCAGCAAGCCTGGGTGACAGAGATCCACCCCAAGGAAGGTCTTCACCCTCACGACACCTGGTTTGGTGAAGGAGTCACCCAGCCCACGGTCCACGAGATGGCGCTTTCCACACCAGCCAGCATGCTCCAAGCTGGGTGTCCAGGACTGAGCAGGACGTCTCGGGCAGGCCAGCTCCAGCCACCGATCACAGTAATCGACTGACTCTTTTTTTTTTTTTTTTTTAAGATTTTATTATTTATTTGACAGAGATAGATCATAAGTAGGCAGAGAGAGAGGGAGAAGCAGGCTCCCTGCTGAGCAGAGAGCCCAATGTGGGGCTCGATCCCGGGACCCTGAGATCATGACCTGAGCCGAAGGCAGAGGCTTAACCCACTGAGCCACCCAGGCAACCCTAATGGACTGACTCTTGAGGCCGACACGGTCCTAGATATGCGCGCAGCTCTTCTCGAGCAAAGCCTGGTTTGAACGTTACCTCTGAGAGCAGCAGCTCACACATCACAAGAGTGCGAGGGAAGCACTAGCTGATCAAACCTGTCGCTGTGCAAGGTACCAAGTCCCACCACCTCTCTGAACCACCTGGGTCTGCCGGGACATGGGACAGATTTGTTCCTAGATGTCCCTAGTGTGGTAACGGACTGACCTTTTCTCCAGTCTCATTCAGGGCTCTACCCAGAGGCCTGAGGCACTTAGCAGAGCTGCCCCTGGAGAGCTCAGCGTGACTGGGTGAGGAGGGCACATAGTGACCTGTGTGCCTCCTGGGCAGGACTGGACCCCATCCCCTGAGGTCAGAGTGTGGTCTCTGGGCCGACCCCAGACATCCAACACTGCACTGGTCACCCCACTTGGCCTCCAGCACCCACCACCCAAGGCCGCACCCACCAGGGGAACATGACTCCAAACCTCTGGCTGAAACAACCAAACAATGTGGTCTGAGCAGAGCCTCCCAGCTCATTCCTTCTGCATCTGACCAGGAAGAAACTGCGGCACAGGCAGTGATTTCTGGCCGCGGGGCTGGTACACGCGCCTGCTGCGGCAGCACTGAGGATGCCTGGTTGATCGGAGTCCCAGCGGTGTGGCCCTTTGGGTGGGGCCGCCTGCAAGGGTGGGTCCCGGCCCTGGTCCAGCGTCCCATCCCGGCAGCCAGGACACCCAGCCTCCACCGGAAGTCAAAGCAGGTGCCCAGTCTGAAGCTGAGGAGCCTGTCATGTGGACATAGCTGCGTGTGCTGGGGACCCACGGGGGACGCCCGCTGCCTCCCTGGGCAAACCAGGTGGGGATGGAGACTCACTGCACGCGGACCCTGACCTGACTTCCAAGAGCCCCGACCCCCATGCACCCCAACATCCACACTCCCTGAGCTCCGGTTCCCCTGACCTCCAGGCACCCCGACCTCCACACCCGCTGCACCTGGAACCCCCGGGGCAGGCCCCGGAGAGGCTCCGCGGTCTCTGCCTCTGCCCAGAGCTCGAGCTCCTGCTTCACGTGAGTCCTATATGCTGGGCAGCAAGTTCACGCCAAGAGGAACTCCCATGCACTCTGTGGGGCAGGCGACCAGGGGACCCTCACACGCTGGGCTCTGCACAGGAGGGACCCAGGGCCTCTGGGGGGCGGGGCTTGGAGGCCACGCCCGATGGAGGGGCGGGGCGGGGACTGAGACGGGGAGGGTAGGCCACTCCCCAAGGAGAGGGGAAGGGGGGGATTCCAAGCCCCCAGCAGCAGGCTTGTGGGCATTTTCTTTGTGCGGTTTCAGGTCCTGGAGAAGAAGGGTGGACTGTCTGGGGCGTGGCCGTGTGTTCACTGGTTTGGCAGAACTTTTTGGTGTGGCTTGACCTGGGGGTTCATGCTGCTGGCCCCCAGAGCACGGCCCGTGGGCGAGGCTGCGGGCAGGTGCCGACCCTCATGAGGTGATCCCCACGCGGCTGTGCTAACAAGGGAAGCGACAGCACGTGGACAGACGGGTGTCCCTGGGGTGGCATGGTCGCCGGGACCTCCCCACGCTAGTGCTTCTGAGCTGGAGCAGGTCCCCTCACGCTCCAGGCGGGACCAGAAGGTGGACAGGGCCGTGGAGTCTGAGCAGAGCCCAGCTGCAAGACCAGATGTGAGGTCACCCACCACTGTCCCCGTGAACTGGCCTCTCCCCCTGAGAGGAGGAGTAAAGAACAGTTCGGGCTCCACTACGAGGAGCTGCCCAGGCCAGTGGGCAGGGGTTTGCTCACCTTCACTGGGGCCCAGGATGCCTGCCAGTCCTCTACCACGTCCGCCTGGCCGTAGAGGGATCCAACAGGTGAGACCGCACCTGTCCAGGCAGAGCCTGCCCAGCATCCGGCCAGTTCCTGTCCTGACCACGGGATGGCCAGCATCCGGTCATGAGCGACACGCATATGTCCTGCCGGTGTGTACGTCTCCATCAAAGGAACAGTCGCTGTTCCTCTGCCCTCCCGGGTTCTTAGGCAGGGCCCCTTGGGAACAGGCAGGTGAATATGAGGACAGGGGACCTTTGTCAGCACATCTGCCTCCTGCCCAAGCCTGGGAAATGAGCACCTCCTGGGGGTTGAGGCTCAAATTCCAGGCACAGGAAAGGTGGGAGGGGCAGGCGAGGCTGTCAGAACAGGCTGGGTCAGCGAGGGCCCCAGTGCCCTCATGGCCTGCTAGGCCTTGTGTGATCCGTCATCGTCTGCCCGATCAGCCAGGGAAAGCCCCTGACATGGGGCGAGGTGCTCAGGTCTGTCTGCAGAGCTGCCACAGCCGAGGCTGAGCTCCCACCAAGACCGCCACAGGGGCCGTGACCTCCCCGGGGCTCGCATCCTCTCCTCTCTTGACCCTCCACACTGGGCGAGGCCAGAGGGGAGCATGTGTTGGCAGCTCCTCCAGCCACAGAGGTAGGGGGGCCACTGCAAACACCATTGTACCCGCTGCAACGGGGGGCTTTGTTCTGGAGTCGGGGCCTCTGCTGCTGGTGGCCCTCGGGAGGGACCCTGGAAGGAAGGAGCTGAGGGGGATGAGGGGGGCACCCCGTGCTTGCTGGCTGCGCCAGGCCGGGTAGATGAGTGGGGCTCCCGCTCCTACAGGGGCTTTAACATGAGCGGGCAGGTGGGGGCGGGGCACCCAGCACTCACTCTGGTCCTCACCACCCACCCTGCTCACAGCAGGAGGGCGAGGTGTGGGATCTGCGTGCTCCCTGCTGCTGCAGAGACCCCGCTCTCAGGACAGGAGATGCACACAAAAGCAGGAGCCGCTTCCTCCCCGTTGGCACAAGAGAAGACTGAGGCACGGAAAGACGCATGAATCCCAAACCCCCAGACCCTGCTCTCAACACCTCACCCTCCCTTCTGGAAGGTTCTGCAATCAACGCTGAGTCCTGCCCACTCCGGGGAGCATATAGGGAAACCAGAGTGGCCTTGAATTCACATTTGCTGAGACAGGCAGTCTGTGGTTCCCAGGGCTGGCCCCACGAAGACGAGACAGCTTTGCTGTGAGAGGAAGAGCCCCCCAGCACTGCTGGCACTGCTCTGGGCCCTTGCCGCCCGTCCTGGATGGTCTTTCCTGAGCTCTGGAACCATTCTCCCTTGGACCCAGTCATGCCTACCAGCACTCACCACTGCTTCGAGAAGGTCCTGGTCAGGGGTGAGAGCACACGCGCACATGAAGAAGCTGCGGGGGCCCCAGGACTGAGCGCCTTTCTGGTCCCGACGCCAGGACTTTTTCTCAGGACCCTTCTGTCCAGCATGTCCTCCTTCCCTTCCTTCCCTGGGGGTCCGGGATGGCTTGGAAGTGTCCCATCACACCTTCTCCCATGTGACCTCTGCCCTGGGCTGTTTCTCTGTTTCCTCCAGATGCTTTGTGTCTCCCTGAGGCATCGCAGGTCCCATGTTTGCATGTCTCCCTTGCTGCCCAGATGGTCAGTTCTCTGGCACGCGTGATCACCCACCAGGCACTTCGGAAGTCTGTGTCCAGAGTGTGGCCTCGGTGGGCACTCAGATGTGCTGCTGGCAGAGGGCAGAGGGCCTCCACCACTTTCCAGAGCCAGCAAGGTGTCCCCTCTGGGATGGGCCTGCTTGGTGCTGCTCTGGGCTTCAGATGGAGCGTGGGGTACTGACCACAGGCTCATTCCCTCCCTCCCCGCCCCTGACGCCCACCGCTTCCCGGCCGCCAGGCCTGCTGATTGCTGGCAAGCCAAAGCGGCTGGAACTGAGCCCACATCCTGTCCCCAAGAAACATGATGTCCACCCCGGGTCCCATGGCTGTGGCCGTGGCTACCCCACAGCAGAGGATGATGAAAATCCACCTGCATGCCAGGGAGGTCTTCAGGCTAGAGAGGTCAGGGGCAGGGCAGTGGGCCTGCGTCTGCGCCCACCTGGGGCTCCACTGGAAGTCCCCAGGGCTGAGCATGGGGTTGCAGAGGCCTGCATTCCCCAGGCTGGGGTTCCGGCCTGCAGGGTGAGCTGGAGCTGAATTTCTAGGTCTGTGAGCTGGTCAGTCAGAATGAAATCAGAAGCCACCATAGAACAGGACCCCATCTGAGAGCCAGCTGTGTACACTGACCAGCACCCCCTCTGTGGGGCTGCCGCCTCCTAGCCTAGGACCTCAGGCAGGATGCTTTGCTTTTCTGAGTGTGGTTCGCTCATCTGCAAAATCCAGGTGCAGAGCCGCAGTGCAGGGGTTCATGGGGCCAAGCATGTTCCCTGTGGAGTATTAGCTAGGGCTTGGGGCAGGTCTGTTCAGCAAGCGTCACCTAGGGGCCTTGCTGTAGCCTCTGGCAGGTACCCCACACTGGCCTGTGGCAGCCAGAGCCATCCTACAACTTGGCCCTGCTAAAGATGAAAACAGAAGCTGGAAAAGCTGTTTTCTCAGAGGGTGGAGAAAGCTCCATGAGATTTCCACAGGCCTCCGGAAATTGGTCTGGCAGCCTCTGGAGCTCGCCCCAGGGTGTGCCCGGAAGCCAGCGGCTTTCATCCGGAGCAGCCCCCGCTCCCCGGGACTGTGGCTACACTGGCCACGTGCCGACCTCTGGGCGGCCAGGTGGGGCCCAGGGCACGGGGCCTGTGGCGGGGACCAGGGCAGCTCCATCCTCAGCAGAAGCGTCTCTGCTGGCCCAGAACAGAGGGGAGCACTCAGGTGAGCCACGAAGCTGGTGTCCCCCGCAGGGTCCCAGGGTGTCCAAGGCAGTTGGAGAGGATGGGGGCTTTGCAACGTGAGACAGGACTCCTAAGTTTCAGCCGTGGAGAGAGCATGCGTGTCCGTCAGCATGAGCGGGAGACCCCGGATTCACCTGTAAGGAGATGCTGATCGTGGTGCTTTCCTCAGATCACCTGCCCACCAGGGTCACCTGCCCATCAGCTCTCACGGCCCTGCGGGTGACCCCGCCTCCCACCACCTGTGCCCACTGGCACCCTGTGTGGACCGAGCCCCATGTCCATGGTGACGCCCCCTGACTCAGGCCATTTGAATGTTTAATTGTTAAGGAAAAAGCTATATTTGGGGTGGAAAAAGTGTTCCTTAAAAAACATCAGCAGTGAGCACGAGCCCCAGAAACTGAGGGACGGTGAGGAGGTAAGGGTGCGGGTTTGCAGCCGGAACACAGGGCTGGGGCGGACAGGAGGGTAGACGCTGGGTGTACAAACACCTGTGTCTCCACAGGGTCTGGAGCGGTGCGTGTCACTGAACATATGATGAACCCACATGCAGCGTGGGAGGTGAGCGGCTGCCAGAGGCAGGGGGCCTCCGGGGACCTGCTCGCTTGCTGTGCTCCTGCTCGGACCTGGAGAGGCGGGAGGGCCAGGCGGCCGCGAGTGAAGCTCTGGGGTGTCACACCTTACGAGAGAAGACTACCTGCGTGAAAAAACGCCATTTTGGTTCAGGACGCAGGCAGCCGCCTCCTGGGAACCGCGGAGCAGGGCAGAGAGCACTGTGCCGGCTGGCCGGCGTTCTCAGGTTAAAACGGCACGCGTCCCAGGGCTGAGGTCCCTGTGGGCGGTTCCAGGCAGGATGGCCGGGCGGTGCCTCAGAAGAAATCCGCACATCAGACGCGCCTCCTCCTGGTGCGGGCGCCCTCGGCCGGCCATGAGTCAGCGTGAACGAGTGACGGTCCGCACTGGATGAGGGCCTCAAACGGGACACGTGTCAGGCAGGTGCTGTGTTAACCTGCAGGCGAGAGTGCAGCCAGAGCTCGTGGGCCTTCGCCCCCGGGGTAAGGCTGGCCCGCCCTCAGAAGGTTCTAGAACACGGGCCCGCGGTGCACCCGCAGTGAAGCTGTGGGTGACGGGCCGTGCGGCCCACAGTCTGTTCATGGATGGGCACGCAAGCGCCTCTTCCACCAGCGGGACTGACAGGAGGCACCACGCGGAAACCGAGGGCTGTGAGAAACCACCAGGAAAGCGCCCTGGCCTGGCCCACCACACCCTGTAGGCTGCGTCCTTGATGGACAAAACCCCGGCAGAGCTCAGGAGAGTGGGGTCCTGGGGACAAGGACACCATGAGCTTGGTCACCCAAAGGAAGAGGAAATTTCCCTTTTCTCTGCTCAGTGTGCATGGGGGCACCAGGGCCTGAGTGTGGCATCCACATAGGCAGTGTGACACCATGACTGTCCCCACGAGGGGTGGCCACGACCCCGGGAACAACACGCTTTCCAAACTCTCTTGGTTGCTTGCTGTTGCGGGCTTCACTGACAAGACCCGGGGAAGGCTTGGTTTAATTTTATGGATGGTGTGTGGAATTAACACCGAGAAATGAGCAACTGGCAGAGGTTCCTGGAAATTCTGAGAAAGAGAATGAGTAGAATCACAGCAGAGATGCAGCCCCGGAAGGGCAAAAAGGCAGATGTGGGGCTAGAGCATGAGAAAGGGAAGAGTGTGCCAGACATAGGGGCACGTGAGCCTGTCGTGTGGGAGGCAGACGTGCAGAGCTCCCTAGACGCAGGCCAGAGGGAGGGGCAGGGCAGGAGCAGGGACCGTCCCTGGTACGGTTCCATCAAAACAAGCAAACGGGGGGCGCCTGGGTGGCTTGGTGGGTTAAGGCCTCTGCCTTCGGCTCTGGTCGTGGTGCCGGGGTCCTGGAATCGAGCCTCGCATCGAGCTCTCTGTTCAGCGGGGAGCCTGCTTCCTCCTCTCTCTCTGCCTGCCTCTCTGCCTGCTTGTGATCTCTGCCTGTCAAATAAACAAATAAAATCTTTTTAAAAAGGCATCACTGGTCACAATTCTAACCTACTGGGACCCTTGTACCCAAGACAGATGTGACATCCACGAGCTCACCTGTCCTAGAAAAGTCCTTGAGATGAAATGTGATGCAGCTGAGGGGACTCTAAGTTCCAGGGTGACAGAATCACAGGAAAGTCCGGGGATGGGCACAGGCCCCCGAGAGAAGCATCCCCAAACTCCAGGGACACACAGGGGAGAGAGTCATGGTGACGGGAAATTCTACGTGGGACTTTTGCTGTTTGCCGGGAAGATGATGGACATGACATCTCCAACTGGGCATAGCCAACATGTGTTCCTGGGGAAATAAATCACCAGGAAAACCACTTCTGCCCCAAATTAAGGCTCAATTTTCTGATAAGTATGATTAAAACCAGTAGAAAAGGGATTAAAATAATGCAAATGTGGAGGACTGTCAAACTAGAAGACACATCAAGTCTAAGACTCTTAAACTAGGAAATAAACCAAAACCTGCAGCCGGGACAGGGGAGAAGGGTCACAGAGCCCCCGGCATCTCCAGGGGGTCCTCGCTGGCGCTCGCTCGGACATGCAGGCTGTCGGCTCCTGTGTGAGTGTGAAGCAGCCACCCACGGTGCGAGGGGTCATCGAGGGAAATGTGCCATTGAGAGACCACCGGGACCTGGGAATGGTGGACACCGCCCCCGTCCCTGGTGAGCTCCAGCTCAGGGACTGCTCCTGGGTGTCCCTAAGAACCTGGGACATTTCATAATAAGATGGAAGTAAGGGACTTAATGAAAGAGTGAGCATCCTTACGTCATGGTTCCAGAGTTTTCTTTTTCTTGAGATGGAAGGTGAGGGAGGAGAGGAGGACCACTGTGCACTGGTCACCAGGTGCTGGTGGTCACTCTGGTTGACCAAACGTGCAGACAGCAAATGGCCATCAGTGCATGACAGTCAGAAGGGAGTGTGGGTCCCCCACCAGCCCATCAGGCCCTCCCCCCTGTCAGCCCCCTCCCCCACAGCCAGCCATCCCCCAACCAGCCAACACCTCCCCACCAGCCAATCCAACTGCCCACAAGTACAGAGCTCCACGGTCCACATCACAACCTGACCTCGGAGGCAACAGGGAAGGTGGAGGACGAATGGCCTCGGACAGAGGGGCTCCTGAAGTGGGAGGGTGCACTGCCAGTCCGGACCAGCCAGAGAAGGGCCTGCAGCTCCTGGACCGCACCCAGGTTGGACATTCGCTCAAGAACCAGGTCCCCACCCCTTCCTTGGCCCATGGAGCTTCCAGAGGGAGGAATAACGTCGGCGAGGGCGCTCCTTCACAAAATGCAGTTAACGGGGAGGGGACATGGTACCATGTGAAGACACCACTAACCGTGGACTAACCCGTGTCCTCGAACTCAGCGTTAGAGTCACAAACACAGTGTCAGTAATGCCCAGGAAAACGCTCCTGTGTCTGGGTTGGTGAACTCTGCATTGAGGACCACGGGAGCCCACGTGGGCATTTGGTACCTTTACAGAGTGCAAGGGAAATATTTCTAAAAGGGTACTAAATGGCAGATAAAAACCCAAGTTTACTTTAATAGTTGGATTAAAAAATACTCAAGCAACAAGTAATTACTGAGCACTGACTGTATGCAGGGGAGATCGTGGGCTTTCAGCCGAGACCCGCCAGGCTGGCGGCCAACAAGGCCCAGTGCCGTGGGGACTGGTAGCAGACAAACACAGCTGGTCTTCCATATAGAAAAGACTGTAAATATGGGAAACCTAAAAGAATATTTTTTAAAAGCCATTAGGATCACTAACTGAATTTATCAAGGTTGTTGGACACCAGTGTCCGAAATTGAACTGCATTTCCTTATACAGGGAGCACACGGCTAGAAAGTTAATTTTTTTTTTTAAGATTTTACTTATTTATTTGACAGAGATCACAAGTAGGCAGAAAGGCAGGCAGAGAGAGAGGAAGGGAAGCAGGCTCCCCGCGGAGCAGAGAGCCTGATGCAGGGCTCGATCCCAGGACCTTGAGATCATGACCTGAGCCGAAGGCAGAGGCCTTAACCCACTGAGCCACCCAGGCACCCCTAGAAAGTTAATTTTTTTAAGAAACAACATTTACAGTAGCACAAAATAGCAATAAAGGGAAATATGCCTGACAAAAATGTGTCAAACGTTTAGAAAAATCACTGAAAGAAGTCATAAGTTAATGTAGTCATAAGTTAATGTAGGACGTTTTCGTATTTATGAATGAGATGATTGAATGTTGTTAAAAATGTCGGTGGAGCCCACACTGAATTACAGACTCAGTGCAACAGCAGATCAAACTCCTGGCAGACCTTGCTCCCTTGCAGGCAGTGACAGGCTGACGGGCAGCAGGGACCGGACTGAGAACAACCAGGACAGCCTTCAAGAGGACACAGCCGGGGCGCCTGGGTGGCTCAGTGGGTTAAGCCGCTGCCTTCGGCTCAGGTCATGATCTCAGAGTCCTGGGATCGAGTCCCGCATCGAGCTCTCTGCTCAGCAGAGAGCCTGCTTCCCTCTCTCTCTCTGCCTGCCTCTCCATCTACTTGAGATTTCTCTCTGTCAAATAAATAAATAAAATCTTTAAAAAAAAAAAAAGAGGACACAGCCGATGGGCCCCACTCCCAGACACGAACCACGACTGTGTGGTCTCGGCGCAGGAAACCAGGTGAAACAGCGCTTCAGGGACCGCACCTGTCCAGCCCCGACTGAGACGCAGCAACCCCCCGACCAGGGGTTGGCCAGGTCAGCTGCACACGCGTGTGGACAAGCGCCAACCGTCCCATGGGCGTGTTCTACCTAAAACTACTTTCCAGGGGCCCCTGGGGGGCTCATTCATTAAGTGTCTGCCTTCAGCTCAGGTCATGATCTGGTGTCCTGGGTCCTCGGATCGAGCCGCACGTCGGGGGAATGAAGTTTCTGGAGGACGGCGTATGGGGATATATTAATGGTCCACAAGACTGCTCCAACAGGATGGGAAAAGCCCGTAAAGGGAGGGTTGGTAAGTAGGACTCGACCAAAACCGCACAAGAGACAGGTGCCCAAGAGAGGTGCAAGTGAGGGAACAGGCTGGGGCATGTGTCCCTGAAGGAGGACAGCTGTGCGGAACACGCACGGAACCAGGAACCGCCGACAGACCCGACTGGCTACGTGAGGACAGGCCCGGGGAGAGGGCGTTCAGACAACCAGCCATGACCACGCCGGTGCACAGGCTGCCCGAGAGGCCGCGTCCCCCAACTGGGGACATCCGGGGACCCGGGGACCTGCCACCGCCAGCGGGATGCAGACCAGCAAAACCGGTTTGGAAAGCCTTCCGGCAGTTTCTGACGAAGCTGAGCCTGCGCTTTCAGCGTCCATGGCCACATGGTGCAAATGGGGCCCAACCCCGGGGGGCCCATGGTGGATGCACCATCTGAGCCAGCATGTGGCTGGTGCACGGTGCTGTGGGGACGGTCACCGACGGCCCGAGTGCAAGAGAAACCCACAGCCGAATGGCGTGATCAGTGGAAAGGTCAGACGCAGGCCCCAGTTCTGCACCCGCACACATGCATGAGGCGGCTGCTCCGAGGAGGAAGGCTCACACGTGGAGCCTCCGGCGCCCGCCCTGGTCTGTGTCCCGGCCAGAGGTCTGTGCTGACACACACTGAGATCCAGGGAGCCGTGGGCCCACGTCTGCAAATCGGCTCTAGCTGGAACGTCGAGGGAGATTCCCCGAAGTCCTTCTACTGTGAGGTCTACCACCCAGAAATGGTGTGTTCTGTTGGAGGGGAAGCCCGAGCTGTGTGTCGAGGAGTCTGAGGTCAGCGTAGGAGATGAGGATGAGCAGAGGGGTGCAGAGGGCCTCCCTCCCCGAACTTCTGGCCTTGGTCGTTCTGCTGGAATCTCGGGGGTCCTGTGGGGTCACCAGAAGGCTTGTGTCCTGGCTTGGACCCTGGTTGTCAGAGAAGTGTGCTTCTGCCGGGGGCTGTCTGCCGCAGCCAGACGCCATCCCAGTGCCCAGCACGACCCACGGGAGCTCAGCGGACCCCAAAACGCTTCCTCAAACCAGCCTGCTGCCCTGCTTCCCCACATCTCCTTGCACAGCTTCACGTCCAGAGAGACGTGGTCCGGCGGGCAAGGGACGCTCGCGCCAAGCCCAGGAAGGGCCTGCAGCCCCAGTGCACCTCCTGGGCGAGGGCCTGTTCCCAACCCCCTGAGACAAGCCACCCAGCAACACTGTGGGCCATGACAGTTTGGTGCTTGCAGGGTTCAGGGACATCTCCCGAGGAGTGACACCACAGCTCCCCCTTCACCGTCTCGTCCCGCTCCCCGGGGAGTCCTGACCTGGATGGGAGATGCTTCACACCCATGGGGACCAACAGACCTGCTAACCAGAAAAGCATGTTTTACCAGAAAATTTGGTTATAAACCTTTGCTCCTGGGTGTGGCAGTGGGGGGGGTGTCAAGGTGAACTCTAGTTACATCCAGGGTGGCACTCGGCTCCTCCTGCCATGAATCACCACATGCATGGGGTCAGCGGGGGGGAGTGGCCCAGAGGCAGGACCATGAGCCAGCACAGCCAGGGGTTCTTCTTCTCTGCTCCCCACAGCCCCCCTGCAGCCCCTGCTGGGAGGGGGACGATCCCGGGAATAACCTCCAGAGCTCCGGTGGGAAGTGACGGCAGAGGGACCAGTCCTTCAAGACAGCGGGAGAGACAGTGAGCGAGACTCTGCTTCCTGCGGGTGAACCCGAGTCACGTCCTCAGGCTGGTGACTCCCAGCGCTTGTGCAGAAGCCACCCCCAGGGTGGAGCCTACCCAACCCTCAGGTGAGCAGAGAAACCCACTCGCTTCGCCACATCACAAACATGGGGCTGGGCTCTGCGCATCTGCTTTTCCGTGACGCGACGCGCAGCTGCACCCTGAAGCCGGGTCCGCGTCGTGTGTCGGCATCTGGGACGACATGTGCGCTCATCCCGGCAGTGTGCAGGGTGGGTCCATCTGCGGGACCCCGAGTCAGCTCCGCAGGACACCACAGACCCCGGGGTGCCCGTCCTGGACTAAAGGCCACCTCGGCTTCCAGCCCCAGGCCCTTAGCTGCGGGCTCAGTTTGAAGGGCGCACTGCCTCATGGGTGCCGTGCCCGGGGTTGTGTTGCTCCCCCAGGCCACACCCCACAGCAAGCATGTCTGTGCCCCCATCCACACCCCCCTCAGCAGTGGCGGCTGCATGGGAGACCAAGAACCCCAGGGTGGTGACTCAGGCCATTGGGTCTGCGGACCTGGACCAGCATTCCCAGGAGTCTCAGGGGCACTGGGCTTCCTCTGGACTCTGCTCCAGCACCTTCCCCGCTCTGCTGGCCCCAGCCTCTCCCTCCCGAGGCCCCCTGAGTCCCACAGTTGGTCATGGGAAGGGGACAGAGCACTGGCCCCACAGGACCACGAACAAGGTCCAAGGTGGGCCAAGCTGGTGCTTCCAAGGGCCCATGGTCAGCAGCTGAAGACTGTGGGGCAGGGGTTGTGTGAGTGGGGCCCCAGCCCTTCTCCCCATCCCAGAAGGACGACCCAGCCTGCCCCCGCCCCAGCGCTGCTCCAACCCTGTCCTTCAACACAGACATCCCGCCAAGGCCCTCCGGCGCAAAGCTGCCCGCCTCTGGGTGGATGGCTGGTCTCAGTCAGGAAGCTGCCCAGCAGCCAAGCGCTGACCTTCAGCCCGGAGCCGCCCAGGAGAGCGTCTGTGGAAAGACCACAGGCAGGCTCCGGCTTGCAGGGGTGGCCGCCCACCCCCGTGCGCACCAGCCAGCGATGACTCCGCGACCACCCCGCCCACGTCTTCATGTGCACTGGGGATGCTTACTGCGGATGCTCGGTCTGCAGAGACTTCTCTGGCCCGGGAGAGCTCTCAGCTCCATGGGTGCCTGCGTGCGAGCGAGGAGGAGGACGATGTCTGCACTGCGGAGGGACAGGCGACTGTGTCCTCAGAGCCATCCCTCCTCGAAGGCCCGGGGCTGCGTGTAATCGAGGAGTCCCTTACAGCCGGTGATAGAAGAGTCTGCATCTAGCCCACGGTCTGGGTTCTGAGGGGGCTCATCCGTATTCTACACGTGAAAGCCCAGGTGAACCCAGGAATGGAAGTTTCAGAAAAGCTTATTTTGGATCAGTGTTAAAAATGGACATTCAGGTGTTTGCGGCTGAGCTCAAGTGTTGAAGGCCTGTAGAGGGTTGAGCTCCCTGTCATGGAAGCATTCAAGGGGAGGCTACACTTGCCTAGAATTCAGCTCCATGGAAAGCTGTGGCTCCTGGGCACGGGTTCAGGGAGGCCTTTGCACGGGGTGGGCTGTGGCTGCGTGGCTGGGCTCACAGTGGGCGAGACAAAGACTATCCCTTCCAGTGGGCCAGTGCCCGTCCCCACACATCTCTCATGAGGCGCTGGGTCCTGCACTGGCCTCGTTCCTGACTTTTCCGGCGGCTTCAGAGCATCTCTGGATGTAAGCAGCCCGCCCAGCAGCCCAGACTATGGGGACCTGGCCCACCCAGCCTGACCCAGGCCCAGGGGACGCAGGGCTGGCACCACAGGGTGGGGGGTTGGTGTTCCAGAAGCGACAGAGCCCACCCTTCCTCCACTCCAGATATGTGTCAGAGACTGTTTCCGTTTCCTGCCTGGGCAGAGACAGATGTGTCACTACATGGCAGGTTCCAGAAGAGGGACACCAGGTCCCTGCCACAGGTGGAGACACCCCCACCCCCAAGTGCTCCTCATGGATGCTCATCCCATCCAGTGGCTGCAGCCACGGCCCCAAGGGAGCCCCAGTCCTCTGGCCGCCTCCGCTCCCTGGGAGGGATGCTATGCGGTTCGAGTGCGTCTGGTGTGTGGCGGGGTTGAAGGTGGCTGCCATCCAGTAGGAAGGAATAGTGCGTCCAGACGAGGACACGGCCTTCCATTCCCGCTCCTCTCCCAGGCCAGGCAGAGGACACAGAGCTGCTCCCCAGATGCCTCCAGGCCATGCAGCTGACTGCCTGGCGGCCAAGCTCCGATGGGCGGGATGGGACAGGCGCCCACGGACGTGCTCAGACCAGGGAGCCTTGGCCCCGAGGCAAAAGCACAGGGCTCTGAGTCCTGAGAAGCCATGAGGCTCTCATGCTGCCCAAGGTAGCCACCCTGGGCGGTGCCCTCATGGGACGCAGCCATTCAACCACCATCCGGGGGACCAGCCCCACATCCAAGCCTGCGGAGTGGTCCTGCCCTGCCCACACCATTGTGGGAGCAGCTGTGGGGGACACTGACACAGCCTCACCCAGTGGGCACCCAGGCAGCTGCCAACCTACCTCCCCAGGGTGTGTGTGGCACTGGAGAGTCTGTCAAGATGACCCTCTATCCTGCACCCATGGCCCGGAGCCACTCGGGGTGGGGGTGCCCATAACCCACAGCCACCAGGAAGTGCCTCCTCTTTCCTCAATGCTTGAACAAGCACTGCGGGCAGACAGGGGGACGCCTCCGCGCTCAGTGCTGTGTCCTCAGGATGGCTGCATCCTATGCCTTGTGACCAGGGCAGGGGCTTGGGTGGGAGATTTCTCTGGCAAGTCTCGGGACCAAGCTTTGCTCCTGGCCCTACATTCTTCCTGCTGCTTGGAATGAACGAACAATGGCAGGAGCCCCAGAAGCCACCTTGAGAGTATAAGGATGAGAACTGCCCGGCTCCCAACTTAGGAGGGAAAAACAATTCCCTGTCTTTGGAAAGGGACTCATATCTGGGTTTCCTGTTGTAATTTTCCACCCTCACAGGGAACTTGGCTGCTGAACCCAGTCACCAATGCAATAACAGTAAGCAAAGGGCTCTGAGATCCTTTCAGGGTGACAGCCATGCCCTGAGGTCAGGAACAGGGAGGCCAGCAGCAGCCGCAGCCACCGGAATGGGCACTGGGATGTGGAGGTCGGGGGAGCCTTCTTCAAGGACGCGGCTGCACAGCTGAGATGCTCCCCATGCACTGGCGGCTTCCGGGGCCAAGGCTGCAGGCCAAGGCCACAGCAGGCCTGGAGCCCCAGGAAGTCAGCGGCCCAGGCCACAGAGGAAGAGGGAGCGGTGTGGGCCCCTCTGGGTGAAGGAAGGTGTGTCACGCAGTGCCGGTGAGGGGACGGGGAGCCTGAGAGGGGAGGGGAGGATTTGAGTTGAGTCCCCACAGGGCTTTGAGGGGATGGGCCAATCATAGCCCAGGCTCCCGACCAGAACACTGTGCGGCTGCCGTGGGCAGTGTTGGCTGTCCACGAGCACCCTGTCCCCATTGCTTCCGGCTGCCCACCATCAGCTGAAGACACTGCCAGGGTCTGCAGGCACATCAGTGTCCCCAGGGCAAATCTGGGTTAGACCCACTGGAAATTGTCCCCAAGGCAGATGTCACGTTAAAGGTAGCAGAAGATGAAGGAGAAAAATGTTCAGGCTAAAATAATAAGCGCATGAGGTCATGTGGCAACCGGGCGCCTGACAAATGTTGTACTGTGTTCCTGCAGCTTTCCTGCGAGTCGGGTGCAATGGGGTCAAACGCACAGGATTCCTACCCAGCACGACCCCTGAGATGCGGTATGGTGGGCACCTCTGCACGTTCCCCAGGGCCACAGCTTCCGGAGCACGACCAGCCACCGGGCCTCCTCTGCCTGGGGGCACAGGTCTGCAGAGAAGCTGCGGATTCTGACAGACCCAGCAGGGGCTTCCCTGCGCCCACCTTTCCACAGATGGCAGCCCTACCTCACGCACTTTTTCTTTCCTCAAAAACACGGTTGAATTTAAAAAATCAGTTCTACTGAAGGTGGCCTTAGTGGCAGGGGGCGGGGTTCTTCCTGCGTCCCCAGACTGTCCCTGACGCCTGAAGGCGTTCCAGCCGTGTGGGCGGTCTGTGGGGGACAGCGGGGGACCCCATGGACAGACCCCCAGCCCCTTGCTGGAGGCTGACGCCAAAGGGAAGGGACCCAGTGGCTTGGGAGCCCACAGGCCTGCCCTTCCCACTGCCGGAGGACCCCTTCCCACAGCCCTAGTTTCCTCAAACCTCACCAGGGTTCTTCTGGGCCTGCCTCAAGCCCAGGCCCCACCAGCCCCTCCTCCGTGCCTGGTGGGAGGCTCCTCTCCTGGCCCCGCCCCCAGCAGGCCCCTCTCCCCAGGCTCAGCCCAGCCCCTTCTGGGCAGACAGAACCCATCCCCGGGCCCCTGGGCCCCTGTTCACCTCTGGCACCATCCGCCATAGGGCCTGTGCTCCTGGGGGGGGGGGGGCAGTGCCCTCCAGCACCCGGGGCCTCAGGCGGGGCTTGGTCAACATTTGCAGGATTGAAGGACACAGCTGCCCCATGAAGCTCTGCCCAGGGCCCGTACAGCCCAGCAGCGCAGGGGCCACAAGGGGCCGGCATAGACATCTTCACATGCACACGCACCCACCAGAATGCCCCGCCCCCACCCCAACCCTCCGCCTGCGAGGCATCCCGCCCTGGTGGCTGGGGGTCGGGTGTCAGGCAGAGAAGGGTGGGGCTTGCTCTCGGGGTCGCTGGCCCCCGCTGCAGGGGGAGGGCGGGGGGCCGCATGGAGGAGTTGGATGGCGTCCAGTCCCTGTGCTCATGCGGCAGAGACAAAGAGTTCCCAGGAAGAAGGAAACTAAGCAGTGAGGAAAGTAGATATCCCTGATTTACAGCCCAGGGGAAGGAGGTGCTGGACAGCTGGGGGCCCTTTGGGTCCACCAAGGGGGGTTCCTTGGCCTGGGGGGGTTCCCAGGCAGAATCTGAGCAAGGTGTCCTAGGCACCCCATGCCTGCCACTGGCCCTTCCCCTTGTGGGGCTAGTGTCACCACTTGGCCTGCAAGGTGTTCCCTGGTCTGGTCACCTTTCCAGGCCCCATGAGAGTGAGGAGGGCCAGCTCCAGCTTGGGGACCTTGGGGGGTGGGGGTCACTGACCCAAACAGAAAGTGAAGGCACCTCAAAGCCGCTGTCTGAATCGGCCACGTCACTGGCCTTCCTTCCACCTGCTGCCCAGCTGGGGGGCCTTCAGAGCCCTGTGCCAGGGGCTCTGCAAGCTCCACTCCCTGCAGTGAGGGAATTGGTCTGGCCGGATGGATTCATGGTCCCTTGGATGTGGGGAATCCCAGCAAATGACGCTGTGACATCTTCACCTACAGGGAGAGCACTGTGTGCACGGGGGGCCATGCCGCGCCCTAACTTCTCATTGGGACAGACGCCAGGAGGGGCTGTGGGACGCCAGAGCCCCACGTCTCCCCCGACCTAGTATCTTGGCAAAGAGGTGAACTGATTTTAACATCCGGGTCGCTTCCGTTGCTGAATCTGCAGCTGCGCAAATTAGCGGGATGTGTAAGTAAAAAGCAAATTTCTGTCCAGAAACCCGTCAGAGAGAGGACTTCATACCAAACCTCGCTCCACGAGCACCACACCCCACCCCGCCAGAGATGGACACGCTCCTCCTTCCTTCTGTGACCGACCCCACGTCTGTCCCACAGAGCATGAGCGTGATGACCACACTCATTGCCGTTGGGAAGACGAACCCCAACCACAGGCACACGGGCTCTGCACAGTGTGATCCCGAAAATTCCAGAAGCAATCTGATACCGCATGTCTGCCTCACACAAGCAGCCTATGGGGGGTGCCGCAGGGGCAGAGACCGTGACGCCACAGAAAGGTCCCCCAGTGTCTGTGCAGCCTGTCCTCCGTGAACTCCCCACTCTGTCGGCACATAGCGGCAGCCTCGATGGCACCATGGCTTATCCTGCATCTCAGCTGCAGTTCTGCCCAAGGCAAGGTAGTAGTGGGGGCCGAGGTCCATAGAGTCTGTCACCTGGTGGGAGACACCAAGGGCCAGGAACAAGAGCTCCCTGTCAGGACACAGAACCTGGGGAGCCCTGAGGACAGGGTGGTGCGGCAGGGCAGGCCCGGACAGGGTGGGGTGGCTGGTTGCACGAGGCACCCTCCCCAACCCGGGCCACGCTCCCCCACCGGCTGCCTTCCTACCCAAACACGCCGGCCAGGTGTGGTCATCCCACAGCGCAAACGACTGCGGCTGCCCCTCAGACCCGTGCTCAGCGTCTGACCGGGGTCCCCTGGCGTCCACCCCAGCGTGAACATGGAGGGTGCCACGTGGAAGACTGGCTGCCCTGTGTGCACGAGGGTCACGTCCCCTCCTGGGCCAGGGATAGTTCCAGAGTCCAGCTTCCCAGCGGAGGGTCCAGCAGCAGGACGGCCCTGCAGTGCTCGGCGGGCCGCGCCTGCAGACAACTTGGGAGGACCAGGCAAATTCCCTCTCAAAGCACAGCACCCACCAGAACGAACATTTTCACTAACCCTCAAGGTCACTGGCTTTCTGAAGGGGTCAGGCAGGAGCCCAGGCTTGCGATGCACCATCCACACCAGCACTCCCATGTGTCTGGGTTCCCCGTGTGGGGTCGCCTAATTCAGTGCTCCCCCAGGCGAGTCCACCGCAGCCCAGCGCCTTCAGGCTGAGAGCACTTCTCCCCAAATCTCGCCACCCCCACACTTACAGGTCATGGGGCATTTGGTCCAGGGTTCGCCATCTCTGCACACCTGACATCCTACCTGTGAAAGGGAGCCATGACTGTGGTCACTTCCCTTCTCCTGCACCGCCGTTCATGGGATGGGTAAGACCAAGGGTGGGCTCCTCAGTCCCGCTCGCGAGACACCTGCCGATGGGCCCACGCGTGTGTAGGGGGACCTGGGCACGGCTCCACTGTGATCCCAGAGCCTGGGTCTGCACCCAACAGAGACAACCAGCGACATCTGTGGGCACACAGTCGGAGGCAGCCACGGGCTGGTCCAGGCTCATCCTTCCCCGGGGGTTCTGCCTTCGACCATAAACCCGCCAACCCCTTGAGCCCCCAGGACCCACACCTGCGGGTGACATCACCCGCGCTCTCTGGGACCTGGGGCCAGCGACTTACAGCCAGGCTCACACTTGCTGGTGGCCCGGCCCTCCTCCCTGTTCTCAGAAGAAACTGTTGGTGCCACAGGAGACCTGAAGGGGAGACACGTGGCTTAGTCATTTGCTTATGGGGCTGAGTGTGCTGTGGGGTGGACGGGCCGGAAAAACAAGCGAGATGCCCTGCCCCTCACCCACCAATGTTCCCTCTGCCCTCTGGGCCCCCTCTTCTTGGGGGCCCCCCACCCGCCTGCCAGTGCCCCCTCCTCACCGGGACGCCCCTAACCCTCCTGCTAACTGCTCCCCTCTGCGCTGTCCACACTGAATTCATGGCACCAGGAGCGCCAGCTGCACGTCCCTCATGCGGGGTTGGGGGGGTCTTCAGGTCCAGGCCCCCGGATGGTCTGTCCCACAGGAACCACTTCCCAGCAACAAGGGCATGAGACGCACGTTTCCCTCAAGCACTGGCTTGTGGAGAAACTGAGGCAGGCGCTCTGGATGGGGCCTGTGGCTCTGCCTGGGTGCCTGCGGACACGCAAGCTGCTCTTCGTCACTGACACGGGAATGGTGCATCTGCCCTCCCACCACAGACGGGGCTCTGGGAAGCAAAGGGCACCGCACGCGTCACCACGGGGCACCTGTTGGACCTGATCCCGTCTGTCACATGGCTGATGCGGTGCGCATGTGTGATGGCTGCCGACGGGCGAGGAGCTGGCTGTGTGGGTCTTCGTGAAGAGGTCACACCATGCAGAGTTGAGGGACCTTGGTCCTTGCGGCCGTCACTCCTGGCCTGGTCCTGTGTCCGCACCCTCCATCTGCCCACTCCCGCCTGCAGCCCCACAGGGCTGGCCACAGCAGGCGCCTGGCAAGCCATTGAACACGCACAGCAGGGAAGGCGGCCAGTGGGGTGCCAGGACCTGGGGCGTGCTGACGGCCCATCCGCGGACCAAGGCCTGTGCTGTGTCTGCTTGCCCCGACCAAAGCACAGCTGATGGCTCGTGAGAATGATGACCCCAGGCAGGAGCGGGCTCAGAGTCCCGGCAGAGCTGGCTTCCCTGGGAACCTCGCAGGTAACTCACTGCACGGCCGCACCCAAGGGGCTCGGACCACGTTCTCCCTGCAGGACGGCTGCCTGTGGTGTAGACTCCACAGCTCTGGGGGGTGCCATTCTCCGACAGGCCACACATTTCTGCTTCCCACTGACCCTAACTTGTGTTCCTGTCACACAAGCTGCACAGCCTGAGGGGCTGCGGAACCTGGGAGCCAGGAGCAAGTGACTGCAGCCAGACGCTCACCTGAATCCCACTTCTTCAGACAAGTTATTTGCAAAAATGGAAACACTCTGTTTTCATCTGCCCACAGGTGGGGACCCTCGTGCTGAGAGGTACGGGGACCACTGCCAATGAGGGGCGGGGTCAGCAAGGATTTCCGAGTACCTGGTACTTCGTGGTGGCCAAGGTAAGACGGTGTGGGGACCAAGCCGTGAGCCCACTGGGGACCTATGGGCCATGCCCATGAGACAGGCCACAGAGACCAGCGGTGAGCAGCAGAGCACGGTGCTGCCCTCACAACCCGACCTGGCCGTGGGCCACTGCGGACCAACGTGGCAGGTGGGGTAGGGACAGAAGACCCCTTCATGGAACAGGGATGGGGAGCAGGGCTGACAGACATGGGAACGGATGTTTGGAGGCCTCAGAAAGAGGCAGGGGCAGGCGGCCGGCAGGAACCAGGGGCTCATTCTGGAGCAGGTGCTCCGTCTCTCAGGAGCGGTTTGGGGCTCCTGCGGAACGGGGAATCCTCATGGTGCTCCTGTGTCCAGATGCTGCACTTTGCACGACAAATGGAGTGAGGACAGTGTTCCACCGTCTACACCCTCTCTGGTTTGTGTGAAAACATGACGGAACCCGGGGGAGCAGTGTCCAGGCAGGGCTGCCCAGGAATGAGGCTGTGCACAGGGGGCCAGGAGGACGGTCCAGCTCATGCTCTGTGCCTGCTGGGGCGCGAGCATGCCAGTATCTGGTCACCGGGGTGGAGGGCTCTCACAGCAGGCGTGGGACGCAGCGGGCACAGACATACAGGGAGGGGAGGCCAGTCTACACCGCTGGTCAGCACAAACGAGACCGAAGTTTCCCGAAGTTCCAGAACTCCATCCTTCCCATGCAAGCCCGGTTCAGAAAACACGCAGCCCCGTCGAAGCATGGGCAGAGCGCAGAATTCAGGGTCACTGTTCACTTTCTCCAGGCTTGATGACGTGACCAGAGTACCAGCCCCAGAGTAGCGGGACTAGCCCTGGGCTCCAGCCCTTCCCGATTTTGGGGCGCCGAGCCTACCCCGGGCGATCCGCACATGCTCGCGACCCACACAGGTCCACGGCGCAGGCTGTCTCTGTGGTGAGCCACGCTCGGGGCACAGCATGATGGTGGCGAACGGAGTCCACATCTGCGATGGGCATCCTTAACGAGCACAGACATGGGCACTCTCCAGGGAGTTCCTTGGAGAGCATCCGCACACCAGTCATTCGGCAAAGGCTCTGGGTGTCTGCCCTGATTGGTTTTGCTGACTGCGGACAAAACAATACGAAAATCTGTTTGCACTGGAAGGATGTGGGTAATCTGAGCATCTAACAATGACGTCACAGAGCTTCTTGACTCTGGGCTCAGAGCCCAGGCTCGAACCGCCGAAGGGGAACTCGGTTTTGGCCGACACTTTGAGAGCAACGTTTTCCCACTCCATTTATGAAGATCGATGTTGGAAAAGGACGAAAAATGATGGAAGTCGGATTCCAGTTCTTTCTGTCTCCCAAAGCCCTGAGATAAATAGCCCCACAAGGATCGGATTCCGGTTCTTTCTGTCTCCCAAAGCTTGAGATAAATGGCCCAACAAGGAATGGTCCCAAACCTTGGCATCAACGCAGACGACTTGGGACGTGAGGTATTTCCTTCCCTCCGCAGTCCCACCAAATCAGCAGACGAAGTTTCTCCTGGAAAATGTGGCTTCCCTGCAGAATGGCCCTCGACAAGCTGTCAGGAATCATCGCGGAAAAAACATGACTTTGTGATGGCCATGTGAAGGCCGAAACACGCTTATGACAGGAACTGAGGCTGGTGGGGACGCCCGGCTCTGCACAAGGAAACCGGACACCAAAACAGCAGACCGAAGCCGAGTTACTCTTAACAGATGCCACAAACATGAACACAGGCACCACTGGAGTCTGCAGACCCTTCTAGAATTAAACATGCCACCCCAAGGCCAATGCCTCGCGGTTTGGGGCGGGAGGATGCTCATCTCCCTGAACACAAATGCCCTCGAAAGCATGACTTGAGAATTGAGTACAAAACGAGCACTGAATAGCTGAAGAGCCAGAACGCCACCTGGTCAGGACCTTTGTCACCAGCACCATGATGTTGGAGAGCGCCTGGGGGACAGCCTGGAGGAGGAGAAACAGGAAAGTGGGGGAAGTGCAGGGGTCCGCGGCTCAGTCCCTCTGCTGGTGGCACCAAGGGCAGGGGCACTTCCAGAGTCCCCCACCTGTTCTGCACCTGCAGGAGGCCCGGCACAATGTCCCCCACCTCAGGGGCCACGTGCCCTTCTGCACCCACAGGACGAGGCTCGGCCAGCCAGAGCACCCAACGTGTGCCCAGACGGTCTGTCTCCTGTCTCAGCCTCCACCACAGGAAGTCGGCAGGGACGAGGCCCAGAACAAAACCTATAAACCGCAAGACTTCCCGAAACTTGGTCTCCATGGCAGATACATTTTTTCCTAAACATGAAATACATCAAAACCGCATTTGCTGAGTTCACTAAATGCTTCTGGTGAGTCGCTTGGCAAATAAAACACAAATATTTGGGTCACCTGGTGTGTAATTCTGCACACAGGAAGCAGGTGTGAAATGTTTTTAAAAAGGCAGTAGAAATGTTTCTAGACCTTCCTCACAGTTCTTAAGAGCAAAAGGCAAACGATCACTTTCTGCCAGTTTCACATGGTGAGTTTCCTGTAAAGTAGTAAGAGGCGCCTGAAAGACCCGAGGATCCCCTTACCCAAGAATTCAACACTGCCACAGGATGCAAACAGCAAGAGGTTCTTTATTGTTACGCAGGCGCCTGCGGGTGGTCAGCGCGCGCCTGCGGGTGGTCAGCAGCTCCTGCTAGCTGAGCACACCAGGCTGGGGTGGTGCAGGATTTTTATAGACAGGTACAAATAAGTCCCAGATGGGATGGGGCCGATTGGCTGACAATTTGAACATTTGAAAAAAGGCATACTTGGTGTTAGTGGATTGGCCCTGGAAGACCCCCGCGCGCGAAGAGAAAGGCGGGAAGGGGAAACAAAGAGGGGAAGTTTGACCTTATTACTCAGCAGAAAGACATCCTGCCTACCTGACTATGCAGCCCCCTGTCTACGTGACCTACGGGACCATGCAGCCCCCTTGCCTATGTGACCATGACCATGCCTCGGCTATTAGGAGAGGGTATCTTGTTTAAACAGGAGTCAAGTGTCATGCCCTAAAAGCCAAGCGGTTACAGAAAGGCAAAAGAGCAGTTACATTGAATTCAACCCTGGGGGAAGGGTCTTTTCATTGCAAGGGGAGGAGGGGTACTTTTACACAACAAAAGAGCAGTTAATTAGTTAACGACGGGGGGGCGGGGTCTTTCACGCCCATTCCCTGCCCACCCCCCCCATGCATGGCACTGATGGGGGCTGCGCCGGCTGTCTCTGGGCGGAGCTGCAAGGCCCCCGTGAACCGAACCCTTCCTGGGTCCTGCACAGGGCTCAAGGCTTCTCTAGTGCAGAGGACTGGACTGTGGACCCCACTCCGTCCTGCTCCTCCCGGGGAAGGTCTTGGTGACACCCATTATTGTGCCTGCTCAGAGCAGGAGAGAGGAGAGCTCCTCCCCCAACCTACCCACCCCAGACCCACTGCCGGTCTTTCCAGGGGCTGCCATCCCAGGTGAAGCCGGCACACAGCCCAGGTGCTCTTCTCCAGCGAGGGGGACTGAGGCCAGGTGGGTGCAGGATACCCCACCCAGAGTCCTAGTGACCTTTGGCTGACTGTCACCACTCTACTTGGACACGTGCCCCCCAAGCTTCAGCTCATGACAACCTTGAAACAGTTGAGCTTAAGTGGAATGGATAATTTCCAATGTCATACGAAGCGCGTAGCATGACACACGCCTGCGGAAAGCTGGCTGAACCCCGCAAGAGCAGAAAACAGGTGGCTTCGAGCTCCCTGCGTCCCCGCGAGGGGAGGCCCGCCTGTCAGTGTGCGGCACCAAGACCGACAGGACACCCCGTTACAGCAGCAGACGACAGGGCATAACCACTCCCGAAACTTGGCATGCACACGCGAGCAGCTCAAGTGTCAGATTTTGAAGCAATTCAGCAATTTAAGAAACTCATTTAATTTTCCTCGGTATTTCAAATGTTCTTCTCATGATGATTCTGTCCACGGTACTGACTTTCTCTCAGCCTTGTGAAGATGCCACAGTTCCCTCTGGTTCCCCTTGGAGTGGTGTCCTCTCCTTCCCTGCACCCGGAGCCCAGAGCAGGAACGGGTGTCCCCCACAGCCCCGCAGCATGGTCCCTCAGGGGACCTTCCTGTCACAGGACCCGTCCCTACCACAGCACATGTCCAGTGCTGTGACACAGTCCTTCTGACAAGGACATGTCCTCGTCCACAGCACGACGTGCCCGGAGGCAGAGGCAGCTGCCACAGGCTCACCTGAGACCCCAGCTCCCCTGTCTGGACCCAGCCCCTCAGCCCCATGAGAGCATCCAAGCTGCCTGGGAGGACACCCCTCCAGGCTGCCAGGAGATTAGAACCCACGTTAACCCCCCTCCAGGCTGCCGGGAGGTCAGAACCCATGTTAACACCCCTCTTGTCCTTTCTCCTTGCTTCTCCCATCTCACATTTGCCCAGGACACAGTGCCTGGAGCAGTCTGGCTTTCTCCAGGAGCCGTCCCATTCCCCACCTGCTGTCAGCCACTCGCAGCCAGCAAGCAGTTGCCCCAATGACAGGCTTGACAGGAAGAATGCCAGTCCCCATTTGAAAACATGGCCCATTTATTTGAACTGACAGCATCAGTACATAGTGCAAACATTTCTTTGGTAATGAACTGATTACAATGAACACAGAAGGCACTTGGCTGTCGGCTACAGTCAGAAAGTAAATAAATATGTACATTCACTTCTCGAGGCTGTGATCCCCCCCGCAGTGGCCGCAGACGTTCCCTCGGGGCCCTACATGCAGCTTGGACACCACATATGTAATGAAACCAGGGGCCTGACACTCCTGCCGTAGTCACACATCCTCACTGTGAGTTGCAGACAGCCACCCTCCCAACCCCACCTAGAGCACGGTCCTACCCCACCCACATCCTGACCCACGTGCGTGCACATCTGTGGCAAGGATACATGGCCGCCTGTGAATGGCAGACCCCCATGCACAGGTGCCACCCTGTCCCCAGATGCCTGAGCAGCTTTCCTAACCACCATGCTGGGGACGCGGTTATCCACTCTCTCACTGGCAGAAACGCCTCTAAGCTTTGGTGGTCAAACCTTGATATCCCCAAAGATGCCCCACGCCCCACAAGACACAAGCTGGTATTTGCCACTTGGCATCCCGAGTCAGTTCGGCTGTGTTTAAAGACACTGTGGACACTCACGACATGAGTGCTCACCCCACCCCGTGGTCGTGGGAGCCCAGTCAGAGCCTGGGGTCTCCTGCTTCTGCAAGGATGCCTGTGCCGGGCCAGACTGGGCTCTGAACCCGCCCACCACATGCCCGATCCCTGGAGACCTGACTCCAGGCTTCCAGGGTGAGGGCCAGCCCACAGAGCCCCACCCTGGACTGGCCACCACATACTGGGACCACCTGCATCCTTGGGGGTCGCGCGGGGACCCCACATCTGTGCATGCTCCTCAGGACACGCATTACCTCGTGCTAGAACAAGGAGGAGGCTGCTGATCTATTACGAAGAGAGAGACCATGAGGTATGATGGTTGCTTTTCTCGAAATTCTAAGACAACTTTTGTGTAGTGGGAAGTGATTTTTCTGTCATTCCTGATACCTAGAACATGTGCAAAATCTCATACAATGTCATGCATTTCAAAAATACAAATGAGTTAAAGGGGTCAGTGTTGTTTCTTAAGGCACTCATACAACCTGAACGTAGGAAGTCCCTCCGTGCAGAGAAGTCTGGAGCGCTCAGCTGGGACCAGAGCCCAGTGTGTGCCGCGGGCCTCCGGCATGGACCCAGCCTTCGGCAGGAACGAACTTCATGTCTGGCCTACGCCGGGCAGCGTCACATGAGTGCTAGTGAAAACCAGCCTATTTCTGCCTTTCTGCACGTGGCTTTATCTCTCTCTCATGGGCGAGCTGCTGGAAGCTGCAGGCAAGTGGGGCCGTCCATTCAGGGACGACATGCTGGCACTCACTGCCCAGACCGTCACCCCGGCTCTTCCGCGAGTCTGTCCGTTGGCCATGCGCCAATCTTCCCTTCCCAGCGCGGTGTGCGTCCTTCTGGCAGCTCCGTGACATGCCCTACTGCGGGGCTGGTGGGGGTGGGGGTGTGGGTGGGGGATGTCTGCAAGCTCCAGGTGTAGAACCAAGCAGGACTCACTTTTGGTTGAGAAGAAATGGTGGTATTCAGGGAAGTGAATTTAGAAGCCTAAATGACTTAACTGTGCAATTTAATAGTAACACCAATATTTCATCAAAAACATTAAATAAAGACCTGAGAATCTAACATGAAGTCAGGACACGTGTCCACGGTTTCTCCTCTGTGAATGCTCTGCTTTGAGCACCTATGCTCTGCCCAGATGGAGGGGGTCCCTCCCGTCTGCACGCCCTGTGCCGGCCGTCGGTCTCTAGGACGTGTGAAGGGCCCTGAAGGTTCTGAGGTTCTTCTTTGAAAGTTTGATAGAATTCTCCGGGGAATCCATCAGGTCCTGGGGTCTTGATCACCCCTTCAATCTCACTACTAGATATCGGTCTATTCAAGTTGTCAATTTCTTCCTGGTTCAATTATGGGAGTTTATAGTTTTCCAGGAATACATCCATTTCATCTAGGTTGCTTAGCTTTTTGGCATATAACTGTTGGTCATAAGTTCTGATGATTGTTTCTATTTCCTTGGTGTTTGTTGTGATCTCTCCCTTTTCATTCATTATTTTATGAATTTGGGCTTTCTGTCTTATCTTTTGGATTAGTGTGGCCAATGGTTTATCGATCTTATTGTTTTTTTTAAAAAAACAGCTTCTAGTTTCATTGATACGTTCTACTGTATCTCTGGTTTCTACCTCATTGATCTCAGCTCTAATCTTGATGATTTCCCTTCTTATGTGTGGATTTCATCTGATTTGTTTTTAATTCTCCAGTTCTTTAAGGTGTAGAGACAGCTGCTGTGTTCTGGATTTTTCGTTTTTTTTGAGGGAGGCTTGGATGTCTATGTATTTCCCCCTTAGGACCGCCTTTGCTGTATCCCATAGGTTTTGGACTGAAGTGTCTTCATTCTCATTGGTTTCCATGAACTGTTTCAGTTCTTCTTTGATCTCCTGGTTGATCCAAGCATTCTTAAGAAAGGTGGTCTGTAGCTTCCAGGTGTTTGAGTTCCTTCTGAACTTTTCCTTGTGATTGAGCTCCTGTTTCAAAGCATTGAGATATGAGAATATGCAGGGAATCATCTCGGTCTTTTGGTATCGGTTGAGTCCTGATTTGTGACCACATATGTGGTCTGTTCTTGAGAAGGTTCCATGTGCACTTGAGAAGAATGAGTATTCTCTTATTTTAGGGTGGAATGTTCTGTATATATCTATGAGGTCCATCTAGTCCAGTGTGTCATTCAATGCTCTTGTTTATTGATTTTCTGATTCCATGATCTGTCTATTTTGGAGAGAGACGTGTTAAGATCTCCTACTATTAATGTATTCTTATCAATATGATTCTTTATCTTGATTAACAATTTTCTTATGTAGTTGGCTGCTCCCATATTGGGGGCATAGATATTTATAATTGTTAGATTATCTTGGTGCATAGTCCCTTTAAGAATGATGTAGTGTCCTTCTGTATCTCTGACTATGGTCTTTAGTTTAAAATCTAATTTATCTGATATGAGAATTGCTACCCCAGCCTTCTTTTGAGGCTCATTGGCATGAAAGATGCTTCTCCATCCCTTCACTTTCAGTCTGGGTGTATCTCTAGGTTTAAAATGGGTCTCTTGTAGACAACATATGGATGGGTCCTGTCATTTTATCCAATCTGCAACCCTGTGCCATTTTACGGGCACATTTAGGGCTGTTCACATTGAGAGTGATTATTGATAGATATGTTTTTATTGACATCATGTTACCTTTGAAGTCTTTCTTCATTTAGATTGTCTCTATATTTCTATTCCATGCTATTCTTAGGATTTTTCCTCTTTTTAGAACCCCCCTAAATATTTCCTGCAGTGTTGGCTTGGTGGTTGCATAGTCTTTTAAGCCTTGACCAGGCCCTCATTTTAACAAGAATGGTATATTTTGCCCATACATCTTCCTGAAGAAATGTAAGGATGCAATACTTTCTAGATATCACAAAGATAGACTGTGCGAAAAAGTCCATCTAACAAGTGTGCAGACCTTGCCAGCATACAGAGCCAAGAAGCTACAGACCAGAAGGAGAAAAACAAATGAAGTAAATATCATTCTGTTGTTATGATAACCATCCATAGGAGACACTTCATGATTCTTAGAACACAGACTTTGATACAGAGTGGTGTGCAGGAGGCTTATTGTACAATGCACTTAGGAAAAAGTTTCAAAGAATGAAGGGGGCAAACTTAATGCAGGGAGATGTTCAACAGTGTTGCAATTACAACAAAGTTATCCATTGCCCAAGGAAGAGCTCTAACATATTCCTTCCATGCTGTCCTGCTGTGAGGAAAATGGTCCCATTTGTGCCCCAACAGGAGCATTAATAGGTTGTGGCCTGCCCCCAGGAAGGGAACATGGCCTTGGACTAGGTACTGTTCCTTGACAAAAACAATTCCTTGAGAAGGATTTACCAGTGTGTCTTAAAATAGCACTCTGAATAACTGGGGCCCAAACAATGTATTCCTGAAAGGAAAAGGGAAGTATGGGAGCACAGAATAATTAAAGGCATCTGCATGAGTTACACTCAATCAGAAGTCAAAATGAAGGGAGTTCTTTGTATGTCATTCACAGTTTGGTTCCTGTGGCACAGAGCAGGTAGATAATGTAATTTGGGTGCACCAATAACATCTAGCAAAAATGAGAAGTTCAGTAAAAAATATTTTCTTCCAATATAAGATACAAGGTAGTTTGGAATTTGCCCACAAGGAGTATGCTGGTTTTAAGAGCTCAAAACCTCTTTCTGGCAGGCCTAATTTTTGTTTTTAGAAGAACTGAGTTAAATAAGTCAAACGGAGAGATTCAATTATCATATGGTTTCAGTTACTTGTGGAGCATAAGGAGTAACACAGAGGACATTAGGAGAAGGGAAGGAAAAGTGAGTTTGGGGAAATCGGAGGGAGAGATGAACCATGAGAGACTGTGGACTCTGAGAAACAAACTTAGGGTTTGGGAGGGGAGGGAGGTGTGGGTTGGGTGAACCTGATGGTGGGTATTAAAGAGGGCATGGAATGCATGGAGCACTGGGTGTGGTTCATAAACAATGAATCTTGAAACTCTGTAAAAGTAAAATTAAATTTAAAAAATGGTGCCCTAAAAAATAAATAAGTGTTAATATTTTCCTGATAAAAGCTTCAGTGCTGAAATAGGAACCTGGAATTCTACCCAAAAGAGCAAAAGTAAATGCAATGAATAGCATGTATTTCCCATATGTCAACTGTAGTGAGAAGGGCATTCCATTATTCAAGTGTCTTCTAGTGTTAGCTCAGACACTCTGTAACCAAGAGCTCTCAAAATATCTCAGGATTTTTCTTTCTCTTAAATGTCCTTGCTTTGTACTCTGGACTTAATTGCATCCTCCCAAATTTCTTTGTTGGACACTCTGCAAATGTAGAGGGCTTTGGAAATAAGAATGTTACTGAGGTAGTTAAACTAAATTGCTTCATATGTCTTGATTTAAGGATTAGTGTGCTTTTGAAAGAGACCAGAGTTCATGCTATTTTTCTTCTTCATGATGAAAGGCCATGTGAGGCAGCCTTCTGCAAACTAGGAAGAGAAATCTCACTGGGAGCCAACTTGGCCTATAGCTTAATCTTGGAATTCCTAGCCTATAGAACTTCAGAAAATAAGTAGCTGATGTTTAATCTACCTACTCTATGGTATTTTTTCATGCAAGACCGAACTGCAAAACCATTTTGGGATATAGATAACAAGTTTCTTTACAGAAGGATTGATATATATTGCCCTCATGCAATTTTTGTGAAATTGTTGGGACTTTCTTCACAGTTACCTCATGGCTTTTACATTGGATCTATTCTAGGACTAATAATGGACTCAAAATAGGATGCTAGAATGTATTTTTTCCCTGATGACAGCTGTGATCAGATTTTTACTCCTCAAGTCTTTACCTTATTTTTATCTTAAGCAATACTACTGGTAGCTGCACATATATCTCATTTTAAGAGAGTCAGCATTCATGTCCATTTTGTTCACCATGCTTTTGAAGTGTTTATGGCATCACATGGTCCATGTTATTCCTTGGTCCTTTCATTCCCACTTATATATGTAGCTCCAGATCCACAACAGTATATTTGATCATTAATTTTGGCCAAAATGTGCAGCTGCCAATGAAATTCACAATGCTTTTGGTATTTCTAGAGAATTCCAAAACAATCTGGGCTTTTCTGTGGATAATGGTCAGCTACCAATGCATAATAAGTATCAACATATCCTCTGCATTTTTATTTTTTAATATCTTCCTCAGCTGTCAGCCATGGTCCATCAGGTGTCATCATCTCACCTATTACAGGCACTTGGTTTGTTATTTTGATGGGTACATTTATGCCTCAAATATAGTGCCCAGTTAATTTTTATCCAAACACAAAATTGTTGTTTTTTTAATAATATATATTTTTTAAAAATTAAAAAAGCATTTTATCAATATATAATTAGCATATTGATATATATATATATATATCAATATATAATTAGTAATATATAATCTTACACTTTGTAAGATTAAGGTGTATGATGTGATTATGTGACACATGTATAGATTCCCAAATGGTTACCACAAGAAAATTAGTTAACACATCCTACCACTTCACATAATGGTCATTTTGTTTTTGTTATTATAGTGATAACATTAATTTTTACTTTTTTTGCATTTTTTAATTTCTTTTCAGCTTAATAGCATTCATTGTTTTTGTTATACCTTTCATGTATGCATTATACTGATTCTATGTGATTGCTATAGTCATTATGGTACAGATTAGATATAGAAAATATGATTCTAGCAGTTAAATTTCAGGGCTGCTGAAGTTGTTTGACAATAGTATCTGTGACAAGCAATAGAGCAAACTTTGTAATTAATTAATTAATTAATAATAAATTAGTTCTGTCAAGAGGGAGACAAGATGGCAGGGAAGTAGGAGGAGGTGCCTTTTCAACCTGTACCCTAAAGTGAGCTGATTACTTACCAAAGAACTCTGATCACCCATGAAATCAGCCTGAGATCAGAATTATACACGTCTGGATCTCTACAGGGGCAGAAGACGCCAGTGGGCAGGTAAAGCAGAGTGGGAACATCAGACTGATATCAGAAGATAAACAAAATGGGGAGGGAGCCCCCAGAGGTGACTAAATGGAAAGTAATACCCCTAACGAGAGTGCCCTGCATCTGGGGACTAGCATTAACTTGGAGACTGGTTGAAAGCACTCCAAAAAAGCAAAGGATCTGGGGGGGGGGAATTATGGGGATCTAAGCGGCTAGAGAGAGGGGCTTAAGTCCTCGGACACAGGACAGCCTCCCCTGGCACTGAGCCAGAGAGAGTGAAGTGGAGAAACCAGGTCTTGGTCCCTGAGCTGCCAGCATGCCCGAGATTGTGTGGGGTCTAGCTTCTGTGAGGGGCTGGGAGCCATGCCAGATGGCAGAAGGCTGAGCCCTGCTACAGAGCCTGAGACAAGCGCACCCCTCACCTTCCCCTGAGAGAGGTGCACAAAGGCCCAGCTGGCACTCTTAGACAAGCACCATTGTTTCAGAGCCAGAGACACGTGCCCAAAACTTTCCCCTGGGAGAGGTGTGTGAAGGCCCAGCCTGGTGCTTTTGGACCTGCGCCCCGCTCTCAGAGCCTGAGACATGCGCGTGACCCACAGTCTCCCCAAGAGAGGTGTGCGCAAGATGGGTGCTCTTAGACCCAGAAAGACCAGGCACTCCAGCCCCGGCCATGGTGAAAATCTCAGTGTGAGATCACTGCTTGGAACCTCTCTGGCTCTCTGGAACTACCCAGACAGCCGCCGCTGTCATGGTTTTGGGTACAAGCAGAAGATCCTGCATCCCCAGGGACCACAACTCAGAACCTGCTTTGCCAGTGGCCAAGGGGGAATTTACATGGGCTCCGCATCACCCACAGAAGAGCAGACTGAGAGGGAGATCAGGGTGCAGTTTGCTTTCCTCTAAACTACAAAAACCATCAAAAGTGGTCGAGGCGAGAGGAAATTTAAAAAGTGAACAAACATTAAAAACCTCCAGAGAACAAAAGCCTGAAAAAAACAGTTTCCTCAGAGCACACCCCCTTGAGGGGGATGGAAAGACTTAACTCAGGGAAAATCATTGACTGAAAACCCATGTGGAAGGCCCCTCCCCTAGAAAACCAACCAGGAAAGGAAAAAAATAAAAAAAGACTACAAGAGAACAACCACCACTACTTCATAGGACAACATTTATTTTAAATTTGTTCCCACTATTCTGGCTCATTTTTTATATAGATAATTTTTTAACCTATTTACCATCACAGTGAGATGTCCAGTACATCAAATTCCATAATAATCTTCTAACCTGAACTTTTTGTTGCATACACTCGGTTTCTCTTTTGCATTTCCATTTTTAAAATTTCTTTGTTTTCTTAATTTTAGTTTAGTTTAGTCTAGTTTATTCCTTTTTTGTTTTTATTTTATAATATTCATATAGAGTTAAACTTCAAGGTAATCCCCTTTCCCCAATCAATACTACTCCTATAGGTAAATCAATTTTTAATCCCCCTTTATCTTAGGAAAGTTGAGTCCTTTAACAAAGATATCAAGATACATCCAGGAAGAATCAAAACAACCTTCTTCACTCACACTGAGACTTTATAACCACTCTCCCTTCTTTTTCTTCCAACGGTGTTTCTGTGTTTTTGTGTTTGTCCTGATAGATATAAATATTACACTTGGGTTTCTTTTTGACGAGGGTCTTCCTTTATTTGCATATATATAATTCTCTTGTCATATACTTTTATCAATCTTTTCGTTTGTCTGTTTTTGTTTGTCTACTTCATAAATCTTACCTTGGGGCCCATTTGGGCTGAACTTTCTCTTTTATCTTCCCTGTTTTTCCTGTCTCTCTCTCTCTCTTTTCTTATTCTTTTCTTTTTTTTTTTTTCTTGTTTGGGTGGGGAATCCTGATTGCTCAGAAGTGTTCCAGGGTGCACTTTGACTGCACCATGGTTGATACATCCACCTACATCCGTTCAGTCATCTCTCACCAAAATGAGTAGGAGGAGGAATGTGCAACAGAAGAAAAATACAGAGTATGGACCTTCTGAAACAGAGCTAATGGCTATCAACATAGACATTATGTCGGAAAGAGAATTCAGGCTAACAATTATCCAGGCAATAGCTACGTTGGAGAAAGCCATGGATGACCAAACGGAATTGATTATCGCTGAACTGAAAGCAACCAGACAGGATGTTCACAATGTTAGGGCAGAGCTAAAAACTACCAGGGCAGAGGTTCACAATGCTCTCAATGAGTTCCAATCTATCTAAATTCTCTCAAAGATAGGGTAACTAGGACAGAAGATAGAATTAGTGATCTGGAGGACAAACAGATAGAGAGAAAGGATCAGCAGGAAGCCTGGAACAAACAGCTTAGAAACCACAAAAACAGAATCAGGGAAATAAATGATGCCATGAAATGTTCCAACATCAGAATTATTGGAATCCCTGAAGGGCAGGAGAAAGAAAGAAGTCTAGAAGATATAGTGGAAAAAGTTCTTCATAAAAATTATCCTAATCTCATGAGTGGGACCAGTGTTCATGTACTAGAGGCCGAACGATCTCCACCCAAGATTATAGATTCCAAAAAAAATCAAGGCACCTCGTAGTCAAATTGAGGAATCATAATTGTAGGTATAATCTCTTGAAAGCTTCTAGGACAAAGAGGCTCCTTACTTACAGAAGAAAGCCCATCAGAATTACGTCAGACCTGTCCACAGAGACCTGGCAAGCCAGAAAGGGCTGGCAAGATGTATTCAGAATTGCAGCCAAGAATACTTTATCCAGAAGGCTGACATTCAATATGGATGAAGAGATAAAGAGTTTCCAAGACCGGCAAGGCTTTAAAGACTATGCAACCCCCAAGCCAATACTGCAGGAAATATTGAGGGAGAAAAAATCCTACAAATAGCATTGAACAGAAATATAGAGACAACCTACAGAAAGAAAGACTTCAAAGGTAACACTATGCCAATAAAAACGTATCTATCAATAATAACTCTCAATGTGAATGGCCTTAAATGCGCACATAAAATGACACAGGGTTGCAAATTGGATAAAACAACAGGACCCATCCATATGTTGTCTACGAGACCCATTTTAAACGTAAAGATACACCCAGACTGAAAGTGAAGGGATGGAGAAGCATCTTTCATGCCAATGGGTCTCAAAAGTAGGCCCGGGTAGTGATTCTCATATCAGATAAATTAGATTTTAAACTAAAGACTGTAGTCAGAGATACAGAAGAACAGTACATCATTCTTTTTATTTATTTATTTTTTATTTATATTTGGCATAACAGTATTCGTTAATTTTGCATCACACCAGTTGCTCCATGCAATCCCTGCCCTCTCGAATACCCACCACCTGATTCCCGCAACCTCCCACCCCCCGCCACTTCAAACTCTCAGATTGTTTTTCAGAGTCCATAGTCTCTCATGATTCACCTCCCTTTCCAATTTTCCACAATTCCCTTCCCCATTTTAACTCCTCATGTCCTCCATGCTATTTGTTGTGATCCACAAATAAGTGAACCCATATGATAATTGACTCTCTCTGCTTGACTTATTTCACTCAGCATAATCTCTTCCAGTCCCATTCATGTTGCTACAAAAGTTGGGTATTCATCCTTTCTGATGGAGGCATAATACTCCAGAGTGTATATGGACTACATCTTCCTTTTCCACTCGTCCATTGAAGGGCATCTTGGTTCTTTCCACAGTTTGGCAATCATAGCCATTGCTGCTATAAACATTGGGGTACAGATGGCCCTTCTTTTCATTATATCTGTATCTTTGGGGTAAATACGCAGGAGTGCAATTGCAGGGTCATAGGGAAGTTCTATTTTTAATTTCTTGAGGAATCTCCACACTGTTCTCCAAAGAGGCTGCACCAACTTGCATTCTCATCAACAGTGTAAGAGGGTTCCCCTTTCTCCATATCCCATCCAACACATGTTGTTTCCTGTTTTGTTAATTTTGGCCATTCTAACTGGTGTCAGGTGATGTGTCAATGTGATTTTAATTTGAATCTTCCTGGGCTGGTGATGTTGAACATTTTTTCATGTGTCTGATAGTATTTGTATGTCTTCATTGGAGAAGTCTATGTTCATATGTCTGTCCATTTTTTGATATGGTTGTCTGTTTTGTGTGTGTTGAGTTTGAGGAGTTCTTTATAGATCCTGGATATCAACCTTTTGTCTGTACTGTCATTTGCAAATATCTTCTCCCATTCCGTGGGTTGCCTCTTTGTTTTTTTTGACTGTTTCCTTTGCTGTGCAGAAGCTTTTGATTCAAATTGGCAATGAAGAAGTCAAACTCTCTCTCTTCGCAGATGACATGATTCTTTATATGGAAAACCCAAAAGACTCCACCCCCAAACTACTAGAACTCATACAACAGTTCAGCAATGTGGCAGGATACAAAGTCAATGTACATAAATCAGTGGCTTTCTTATGCACTAACAATGAAAATACAGAAAGGGAAATTAGAGAATCGATTCTATTTACTCTAGCACCAAGAACCATAAGACACCTGGGAATAAACCTAACCAAAGAGGTAAAGGATCTGTACTCGAGGAATTACAGAACACTCATGAAAGAAATTGAAGAAGACACAAAAAGATGGAAGACCATTCCATGCTCTTGGATTGGAAGAATAAACATTGTTAAAATGTCAATACTGCCTAGAGCAATCTATACTTTCATTCCAATCAAAATTCCACCAGTATTCTTCACAGAGCTGGAGCAAATAATCCAAAAATTTGTTTGGAAGCAGAAGAGACGCCAAATCGCTAAGGAAATGTTGAAAAACAAAAATAAAACTGGGGGTATCACTCTGCCTGATTCCAAGCTTTACTACAAAGCTGTGATCACCAAGACAGCATGGTACTGGCATAAAAACAGATTCATAGACCAGTGGAACAGAATAGAGAGCCCAGATATGGACCCTCAACTCTATGGTCAAATAATCTTTGACAAAGCAGGAAAAAATATACAGTGGAAAAAAGACAGTCTCTTCAATAAATGGTGCTGGGAAAACTGGGCAACTATATGTAGAAGAATGAAACTCGACCATTCTCTTACACTCTACACAAAGATAAACTCAAAATGAATAAAAGACCTCAACATGAGACAGGAATCCATCAGAATCCTAGAGGAGAACATAGGCAGTAATCTCTTCGATATTAGCCACAGCAACTTCTTTCAAGATATATCTCCAAAGGCAAAGGAAACATAAGCAAAAATAAACTTTTGGGACTTCAGCAAAATCAGATTTTTAAAAAATTTTAAATTTAATTAACCTGCACATAGTACATCATGAGTTTTGGGGGTACGTTCAGTGATGTGATTCATAACTTGCAAAGAATATCCCATGCTCATCCTATCATGTGTCCTTCTTAACACCCTTTCCATTACCCCACGCCCCCACACACCTCCAACAACCCTCAGTTTGTTTCCTATGATTAAGAGTCTCTCATGGGGGACGCCTGGGTAGTTCAGTCGTTAAGCATTTCCCTCAGGCTCAGGTCATGATTCCGAGGTCCTGGGATTTAGCCCATATTGGGCCCCCTGCTCAGTGGGAAGCCTGCTTCTCCCTCTCCCACTCCCCCTGCTTGCGTTCCCTCTCTTGCTGTCTCTCCGTTAAATAAATAAATAAAACCTTTTTTTAAAAAAAGGCAGTTATTCATGGTTTGTCTCCCTCTCTGATTTCTTCCCTTTCAGTTTTCCCTCCCTTCCCCATAGTTATATATTTCTAACAAAATTGCCAAATGCCTACACGTTTAACTGCTGTTCATAGCCTAGGCAACTGTGAGGTTTTATAAGAAATATTCTGAAGAGTGTTTTCTAGGTTTTTATAACATGTTACACTGTCACTAGGGGTAAAAGATCTTTTATAGCAAATACTTGTCAATGTTCAGTGTTGTACACCATTTTTTAAAGCCATAGGAGATTATGCATAGCTGTTTATCCCTATGGTTTGAGTTTGCATTTGGTTACTTATGATGCTGATAATATTTTAATGTACTGACATGCTATGAGCTGAGTGCTTTTTGAGGGCCTCCTATTTTTGGTTAATGGCTGTTTCACCTTTAAGGTGTCTTTTCTTATGTTTTCTTCTATGACCATATAGTTTTACCCTTTATAAGTAGGCATACACTAATTCTTGCATATGAAATGAGGTAGAAATGAAATGTTCTTCAATAAGTTTGCTTACATGTTTTTGTCTGCAGCCTATTTTTTCCTTTACCTTTCTTAAATTTTTCCTTGAATTAGATTTTTACTGAAATAGCATTGATGTAACTTATGTAACTTCTACGTATATGACAGGATGATTTGGAAAACATATATTGTGAAAAGATTACTATAATAAGGTTAGTTGACACCTCTATTCACTCAAATAATTACCGTCTTTATAAGAATAATTTATTTATATTTTTAAAGATTTTACTTATTTATTTGATAGAGAAAGAGAGAGTAGGCAGGGGAACAGCAGAGGAAGAAGGAGAAGTAGGCCCCCTGCTGAGCAGAGGACCTGCCCTGATGCTGGACTGGATCCCAGGACCCCAGGATCATGACCCGAGCAGAAGGCAGCAGCTTAACTGATTGAGCTACCCAGGCACCCCATAGGAATAACATTTAAAGTCAATTTTTACTGCTGGGTATTTACTCCAAAGATACAGATGTAGTGAAAAGAAGGGCCAGTTTCACCCCGAAGTTCTTAGCAGCAATGGCCACAGTCACCAAACTGTGGAAAGAGCCAAGATGTCATTCAATGGGCGAATGGATAAAGAAGATGTGGTCCATATATACAATGGAGTATTATGCCTCCATCAGAAAAGATGAATACCTAACTTTTATATCAAAATGGATGGGACTGGAGAAGATTATACTGAGTAAAATAAGTCAAACAGAAAGAGTCAATTATCATATGGCTTCACTTGTGGAGCATGAGGAATAACGGAGAGGACATTTGGAGAAGGAAGGGAAAGTGAATTGGGGGACATAGGAGGGGGAGACGAATCACTAGAGACTGTGGATTTTGAGAAACAGGATTTTAGAGGGAAGGAAGGGTTGGGTGAGCCTGGTGGTGGGTATTAAGGAAGACACATATTGCATGGAGCACTGGGTATGGTGTATAAACAACAAATTCTGGAACACCAAAAGAATAAAATTAAGATAAAAAAGTAAAAAACAAATAAATAAATAAATTTCAAATGGAATTTGTAAAAAAAAAAAAAGTCTATTTTAGAAAAGAGTTTATTTATTTGAGAGAGAGAGAGAGCACAAGCAGGGATGAGGTGCAGAAGGAGAGGGAGAGGCAGGACCTCTGCTGAGCTAGAACTCCAAGGTGGGGCTCCATCTCAGAACTCTGTGGTCATAGCCTGAGCCAAATGCAGATACTTAACCAACTGAGCCACTCAGGCACCACTTGAAGTCAGCTTCTAAAACAACTTCCACAAATATGACACAGTATTGCTGATTACAGTCACCATATTATACATTTGCTATCAGGACCTCAGGCCTCTTCCAGGTGGCAGCATGTGTCACCTGCCCACATTTACCTGTTTTCTCCCTTCCCAACCCCTGAAAGCTAATATTCAAATCTGTCTTTTTGACATTACATTTTTTTAGACTCCACATGTAAACGAGAACATGTAGTATTTGTTCTTGTCCTTATGAATTTTTCACTTATTGTAATGCGCAAAATATTGATTATCATAAATGGCAGGATACCCTCTTTTTATGGATGAATAAAATTCCATTATATATTTATATATCACATTTTCTTTATCCACTTAACCATCAGTGAAAACATAGGTTGTTTCCATGTCTTGGCTGTTGTGAATAAATCTCCAGTGAATGTGGGATGCACATATCATTTAATAATGATTTCATTTCTTTGTATATATGACCATAAACAAGATGACCAAGTTCCATGCTAGTTTCTATGTTCAGTGTTCCTTAAAGACTCTGCGTAATGTTTAACATTAAAGTTTTAATGCTTAACATTTAACATTAAAGTGTTAACACTTTACAATCCCACCAACTTTGCACAAAGTTCCATTTTCTCCACATCCTAGCCAACATTTGGTAGCTCTTGTCTTTTGAATAGTAGCTATTCTAACAGGTACAAAGTAATATTTCACTGTGGTTTTGACAGCATTTCCCTGATGATCAGTGTTTGCATTCTAGGTCCAGGGGTTCAACTGGTCTGGGATGGGCTGTAATTTCTGGTCAAAAACCTGGCCTGATTCTGGGATAGGTTGAAAACGTGGGTCTGCAGTTGTTGGCTTGGCACTGGGTCCAACTAGAGTCTGGAGTCTGAATTATCAGGGGCTGGTTTGGAGGCAGCAGAAACACAGGAACAACCTGGGCTGAAGGAGCTGGCCAATGCCACATGATCCAGGAACCTCAATTCATGGACGCTAACTGCCTGTGGATCACAAGCATTGCCTGGGGCTCCAGGAGTCACATGGGGTCACTGGAGCTGATAGGTGCTTGGTGAACCAGAGGCTTGGGTTCACAGGAGCCTCCAGACAGCCACCTAGGACTATGGGGGGGGGGTGTCCTCTTGGTGCTAGAGTCAGCTGAATCATGGCTGTGGTGCAGTCAGGCCCTCACTTCTTTTCCTCCCTGGGTAAGCCGTAGCTGTTCTGCTCTGTAGAGTACCTACCCTGCATGTAGGTGGGAAGAGTGATAGAGGAAAGGTGAATCTCTCTTTCCTACCTTCATCAATGCATCTTTTCTGATTTTTGTGTTTCATCCAGAAGCTGGACTCCCTCACCTGGAATTCTTGGGTCTTGTGAAAGTATTTTTAGGCATTGATAGTTCTTCAAAACGAAGTTTTAAGGTTAGGGGATAATGAGTTTTAAAAATTAAAAATTTTAAAATTTCTGAGCCACATTTTTTGTTGTTGTTGTTAATGTCACTTCTCCCTCATGATGTACTGATTAGTATCTTGCCCCATTAAATTGCCTTCCCCCATTTGTCAGAGACCAGTGTTTGAGAATGTACAGGTTTATTCCTACACCTTTTATTCTGCTTTAATTATCTAGTTGTGCATACACCAAATCTTCAATGTCTTCATTACTGGAGCTATAGAGTAAACCTTAAAATAAAAGAGGGTAAATCTTCTAAATCTGAGGGATTTCATTTAAAAATTTTTCCAAGATTCTTCCCATTACTCTTACTTTTGTTTTATACATGTTTTTTGTAATTACCTTGTTAATTTTTCCAAAAATTATGCTTGGATTTCATTGAGATTGAAGTAAATCTTACCCATTGGAATGTGTGTCTCAATTACTTTATTATCAACTTCTGTATTTTTCTGTCTTTATTTATTTTATAAACTTCTGTATGTTTGATGATCAAATTCTGTATTTTTGTTTTCACTTTTTCAATGTATCACATTTGTCCTCCAACTTCTCAAGAATTTTGTCATTAGATTTTTTTTCATTTTATTCAAATTCAAGTTACTTAACCTTCAGTGTATTATTAGTTTCAGGGGTAGAATTTAGTGATTAATCTGTTGCATATAACACCCACTGCTCATTACATCCACAAGCTTTCCTTAATGCCCATCAACCAGTTACCCCATCCCTCCACCCACCTCCCCTCCAGTAACCCTTGGTTTGTTCCCTCTAGTTAAGAGTCTCTTATGGTTTGCCTCCATCTCTGTCTTTTATCTTATTTTCCCTTCCCTTCTCCTGTGTTCATCTGTTTAGTTTCTTTTTTTTAAGTTTTTTTTTTAATTTTATTTGTTTATTTGACAGAGAGAGATCACAAGTAGGCAGAGAGGCAGGCAGAGAGAGAGAGGTGGAAGCAGGCTCCCTGCTGAGCAGAGAGCCCGATGTGGGACTCGATCCCAGGACCCTGAGATCATGACCTGAGCCAAAGGCAGTGGCTTTACCCACTGAGCCACCCAGGCGCCCCATCTGTTTAGTTTCTTAAATTCCATGTATGAGTGATATCATATGATATCTATCTTTTTCTGACTGACTTATTTCACATAGCATAACAAACTCTCTTTCCTTCCATGTCATTGCAAATGGAAAGATTTCATTCTTTTTGGTGGCTGAGTAAAATTCCATTATAGATTTAGATGGGGTAACTGGGTTCCCCTCTAGGATTTTTGTGGTTTCCTGTCTCACATTTAGTTCTTCTACCCATTTTGAATTAATTTTTGTGTATTGTGTTAGAAAGTGTTCCAGTTTCATTCTTCTGTATGTTGCTGTCCAGTTTTCACAACAATGTTTGTTGAAGAGATTGTCGTTTTTTCCCATTGAATATTCTTTCCTACCTTATTGAAGATTTGTTGATCATAGTGTTGAGAGTCCATATGTGGCTTTTGTATTCAGTTCCACTGAACTATGTATCTATTTTTGCCAGTATCATACTGTCTTAATGATTACAGCTTTGTAATACAGCTTGAAATCCAGAATCATGATGTCTCCAGCTTTTGTTTTCTTTTTCAACATTACTTTGGCTAGTCAGGGTCTTTACTAGTTCCATAAGATAAGCAATTTTAGAATTGTTTATTCTAGTTATGTGAAAATTGCTGACATTAGTTTGGTAGGGATTGCATTAATGTATAGATTGCATTGAGTAATATAGGCATTTTAACAAAATTTATTTTTTCCAATCCATGAGCATGGAATGATTTTCTATTTCTTTGTGTCTTCCTCAATTTCTTTCAAAAACTGATCTATAGTTTTCAGAATACAGATCTTTAACCTTCTTTGTTTGGCTTATTCCTAGCTATCTTATGGCTTTTGGTACAATTGTAAATGGAATAAATTTACTGATTTCTCTTTCTCCTGCTTCATTGTTGGTGTATATAAATGCAACTAACTTCTACACATGGATTGTATATCCTGCCATTTTGTTGATTTCCTCAATGAGTTCTAGAAGTTTTTTTGGTGGAGTCTTTCTTGTTTTCTATATAGAGTATCATTCCTCTGCAAAGAGTAAAAGACTGACTTCTTCCTTGCTCATTTGGATGTCTTTTATTTTTTTGTTGTCTAATTGCTGAGGCTAGAGTTTCTAGTATTATGTTGAACAACTGTGGGGAGAGTGGACATTTGTGTCGTGTTCTTGATCTTAGGGGAAATCTCTTAATTTTTCCCCATTGAGGGTAGTCACTGTGGGTCTTTCATAGATTGTCTGAGTTATGTTGAGATATGTTCCTTCTATACATATTTTACTGAGAGTTTTTACCAAGAAAAGAAGCTGTAGATTCTCAAATGCTTTTTTTCTGAATCTATTGAGAGTATCATGTAATTCTTATTCTTTATTTTATCAATGTGGTGTATCATGTTGATTGATTTGCAGATATTGAACCACTCTTACAGCCCACAAATAAATCCCACTTGCTTATCATGATTTTAATATACTGTTGGATCTGATTAACTGGTATCTTGTTGATAATTATTGCTTCCATGTTCCACACAGATATAGGTCTGTAATTCTCCTTGTTAGTGGGGTCTTTGGTTTGGGGATCATGGTAATGTTGGCCTCATAGAATAAGGTTGGAAGTTGTCCTTCCATTTCTGTTTTTTGAAACATTTTCAGAAGAATAGGTACAAATACTTTTTAAAATCTTTGGTAGAATTCCCCTGGTAAGCCATTTAGCCCTGGAATCTTGTTCCTTGGGAGATTTTTTTATTACTGCTTCAATGCCTTTGCTGGTTATGGGTCTGTTCAGGTTTTCCGTTGCTTTCTGTTTCAGTTTTGGTAGTTTATATGTTTCTAGGAATTTATCCATTTCTTAAGATTACCTGTCCATTGATATTTTAAAATTATAACAATTAACACTATCATTTATTTTGAAGTTTATTTACCTATAGAATTGAAGATTTTTTTTTTTTTGTTTTGTTTCCTGTATTAGTTTTACTCTATCACTATTTCCTAGAAACCTTTCTGGCATGTCTTTTATGCTAAACATATTAAATCAATGGATATTAAGAAAAAGTTATGTTTAAGTTGAAAATAATGTTATTACTTTTTTTCCTTTTAATGACATTCAAGTCAGTTTTAATGGTTGTCTATAGTGACAAATTTTCATCTTATTGTTTGAAAATTTAACCAAAGTCTAAAGGCTGTAGTTATTGGGATAGATTAGTGTTGTCCTGAAAACAACGAAGAAAATAATTCTGTGCTCTGTCCAAAATGCCTTAAATTGCTGAGCTCTTTGATTGCCAATGGAATATACTTTTAATAAGGATATCACCCTCTCACAAGCAAATCTGACTCACTTGTATATCATCAATTAAATCCCAAGACAGAAGCACAATGTAATTCATTTCCTGCATTTCACAAAACTGGGAACGTCTCTTTTATTTTTTTCAGAAACTTTATGAATGACATAATTTTAAGGCAAGAACTATTTTGTTTTCTACTACTTTTCCAAAGGCGGAAAACTGTGAAAAACAACAACAACAACAACAACAACAGTTACAACTTTTTTAGGCCACTGTGAATTTTTGTACTTCCATGACCTAGGGATAGCATGGGAATATGTGCTCATATTGGAATAAAATTTACTTTTATATAATCTTATTGACAGTCATCTGTTTTAATGGAAGATAAATACAAGGAAAAACATTTGGTACCACCCTTGAATTGACCCTGGTCTGGAAATACTTCTACATATTAAACATTTGCTGTTAAATGAATATGGTGCTAAGTATTCATTTTTTTTTCTGTCAATATTTTTTTTTTTACTTTTACTTTTTTATTTTTTATAAACATATATTTTTATCCCCAGGGGTACAGGTCTGTGAATCACCAGGTTTACACACTTCAAAGCACTCACCAAAGCACATACCCTCCCCAATGTCCATAATCCCACACCCTTCTACCAAACCCCCTCCCCCCAGCAACCCTCAGTTTGTTTTGTGAGATTAAGAGTCACTTATGGTTTGTCTCCCTCCCAATCCCATCTTGTTTCATTTATTCTTCTCGTACCCACTTAAGCCCCCATGTTGCATCACCACTTCCTCATATCAGGGAGATCATATGATAGTTGTCTTTCCCTGCTTGACTTATTTCGCTAAGCATAATACGCTCTAGTTCCATCCATGTTGTCGCAAATGGCAAGATTTCACTCGGCATAAGGGAAATACAAATCAAAACCACAATGAGATATCACCTCACACCAGTCAGAATGGCTAAAATCAACAAGTCAGGAAATGACAGATGCTGGCGCGGATGCGGAGAAAGGGGAACCCTCCTACACTGTTGGTGGGAATGCAAGCTGGTGCAGCCACTCTGGAAAACAGCATGGAGGTTCCTCAAAATGTTGAAAATAGAACTGCCCTATGACCCAGCAATTGCACTATTGGGTATTTACCCTAAAGATATAAGTATTCATTTAAAAAAAAAAAAAGTTCACTTTGTTTTTTCTCTTGTTGAGATAATAGTTAACAGATTTCACCAAAGACAACAGATTATAGCTCCCATGTGTGGGCAGATTTTTACTATGAGAAAAATATATTTGTTTAGCCTTATTAATCTGAAGATACCTAACTCCTCTCAGTGTCCTTTTTGAAACATGCTAATATGGTGCACTAAGTAAATTATATTCTCCCTTGAAAGTTATCATCTCTAGCCAAAACAAACACACAAACAAACATGGTGAAAAACTTTAATGGTATTTTCCTAAATTTATCAGTTCTGCTTAATGGAAAAATATATTAAGTGTTAATATTTCTGATACAAAATTTTAATGGTTGAAGAATGAAAAAAAATTGGCCTTAATTTTTTTTTGGCAACTCTCACTTCTGAAATTTGATATGCTCCCTTAAAGTTTGTGAAAGTGAACTTTGAAAGTCTAATGTACAGTAGAATTGTGAACTTTGAGTATGAGATAAATGAAGTCATGAATAAAAATATGGCATCATGAAAGGATAATTGTTATGTAGTTATTAAGAATTAAGAGGAGAGGGATACCTGGGTGGCTCAGTGACTTAAGCCTCTGCCTTCAGCGCAGGTCATGATTTCATGGTCCTGGGATTGAGCCCCGCAATGGGCTCTCTGATCATCAGGGAGCCTGCTCCTTCCTCTCTCTCTTTCTTTGCCTTTTTCTCTGCCTACTTGTGATCTCTGTCAAATAAATAAATAAAATATTAAAAAAAATAATTAGGAGGATATTAATCCTGGATGATAACAGATGATAATCACAGTAGTGATGAGTATTGTGTGATGTAAAAACATATCAAATCTCTATGTTATAAACCTGAAGTATGTCAACTATACTTCCATAGTATAACTTAAAAAAAGAAAAAGAACTTAAAGAGACATTACCAAAAATTGGAGAGTCTCTAGCTCTTTCTTTACAAGATTTTGTAGAACCAATGCATCAATGTAATCATACCATACAGCCTCTACTCATGTTTTAGGTTAAATCAGCTCCTTCACCTTGGGAAGAGGTGGAAGAAATTATTTGCTGTTTTTTTTTTTTTTATTTTTTAAGTCACACACATATGGACTGATGTCCTTTTTCCTTTAAAATGTTTTAGCGGTTGGAAAATTGCTTAACTGATAGAAAAAAACTTGGTATTATTCCAAATATCATATATATGCCCAATGAAATTATAAAAAAGTTGTTATTCTAATACAAGTTATATTTATAATTAGGGTTGGATTTTGTGGTGTGACAATTTTGGTACATTTTTACTATTTCCACATGGCACAATGTTTACATTTTAGTTTTTGTCAACATACACTGATTACAATGGCAAAACAAGGCATGAAGATTACAATACCATCATCAAGCTGGTTCTTGTGAGATTTCCATGTTGCCCTGACATGAGATCCTCCTCTTCTATTTCTCTCTGCTTTACCTGTTGAATCTCTTTGGAAACACATAGATTATCAACTTAGTAATTCTGAACTCTATTCTGTAGACACCCATGTATTTCTTCATCTCCATCACTTTTTAAGCTATTTTTAGTATACCTGTTGTCCCAAAGGTTTTCTTCAATTTTGTTGCAAGCAAGAAAGTCATATATTATTTCTGCTTTGCCCAGGAGGCAATTGAGTGCTTTCGTCTAGCATGGATAACTTTGATTGCTCTGTGTCCATTTGATATCCACAGTGATATCTGCTCATCATGAATGGGTCTGTGTTGTGGCACTGCCTCTGAGGGCCTAGACCGTCAGTGGTGTTTTGCCTCAGTGGTGCCTCTATACTTCACAATCCTCCTACTTGTGGTCCATATGTTCTTTACTAGATTTTCTGTGAATTGCTATTCCTCACATATGTTCTGTGTTCTTGCATGCCTGCAGGAGACTAGGATGGTTCTAGGAAGGGCTAGGACAATGTTATTCACCTTCCTCCACATTAAACTCTCTACCTTTGCTTCCTGGTGGCTGTGATAACAAACTAATTGTATTCTATTTGTTCATCAGTCCTAGGTTTAATCATTTCATTTATATTTGGAGAAACAGGGAATTAAAAGTAGTTTTTGTCTTGAGAAGAATAAGAATGATATATAACTTTAATAAATAAAATATAAAATACATTTTCATATGGATTACTTAACTTTTAGAACCACAGAAACAGAATAATATTTTTTCAAAAAAATAATTTTATTTTTAAAGTATTTGTTTAAATTCTAGTCAGTTAATGTACAGTACAAAATTAATTTTCAGTGTACAATTTAGTGATCTGACAGTTATGTACAAAATCTTGCACTAATCACAAGTGTACTACTTTATCCACATCAACTATTTACCCATTCCCCCACCCACCTCCCCCTTGGTAAATATCAGTTTGTTCTGTACAGTTAAGAGTCTGGTCCTTGGTTTGTTTCTCTCTTTTGTTTCCATTATTGTTTCTTTATTTTTTTTATTCCAAGTATGGGTGAAATCATATGATACTTATTTTTCTCAAACTAACTTCTTTTGCTTACTATAATACCCTCTAGTTCCACCCACATTGTTGAAAGAGTAAGATTCATTCTTTGTTGATAGAAAACATATTCTAGGAGAGCAATTTTGATTAGTGCAGGTTTGTTTTGTTTTATTTTTGAATGAGAAAAATGGATATTAAATCTTCCTAAATGTTTGGTAGAATCTGTCTGTGAAACCATCTGGCTCTGGACTTTTCTTGTACGATTTTTGATTACTGATTCAATTTCTTTACAGGTTATGGGTCTGTTTCATTTCCTCTTGTTTCAGTTTTTATACTACTTCCACTTTAACTGAAGCTAGGACACAGATGGAAAGTATTTTCATATTTGACAGTGGCTCCATGAGAATGTACTTTCATGAAGATGTCTCCGCCTGGACAAAGAAATTGGTTGGCAAAATTTTCCTCCTTTACCTTTCAGCATAAACAAAGAGCCACCTGCTAGAAACAATGGAGTGTCTACACTGGATGCCTAAACTGTTTACATCAAGTCCCACAGCCCTGCACACTGGTGGGTCTGCCCTACTCAGTCAAGTTAACCTCAGTTCCACTGCAGTGGGCCACTTTCCACAAGACCAGCAAAAACCCCTGCCCACACCATGTCTCCCCACCAGAGATTACTATGGGTCTTCAGCTTAAGGGAGGTAGTATCAGGTCGCATTTAACAATCTCCATAAACAATAACAAAACAAGTAATGAAATGACACTAAATATGTATTTATCAATGGCTCTGAATGTAAATGAACTCAATGTTGCAACAAAGATACAGGGTGTCAGGATGGATTAAAAAAAAACGCTACTAGGAGACAAGATGTGGGGGAAGTAGGAGGAGGCACCCTTTCAACCTGTACCCTAAAGTGAGCTGATTACCTTCCAAAGAACTCCAATCACCCACAAAATCAGCCTGAGATCAGAATTATACACGTCTGGATCTCTACTGGAGCAGAAGACACCAGTGGGCAGGTAAAGCAGAGTGGGAAAGTCAGACTGATATCAGAAGATGAACAAAAGGGGGCAGGGAGCCACCAGAGGCGACAGGTTGGAAAGTAATATCCCAATACGAGAGTGCCCTGCGCCTGGGGACCAGCATTAACTTGGAGAATGGTTGAAAGCACTCCAAAAGAGCAAAGGATCTAAGGGGGAAATTGTAGGAATCAGGGCGGCTAGGGACAGGGGCTTAAGTCCCCAGTCCCAGGACAGCCTCCCTGGCACTGAGGCAGAGAGAGTGCAGCAGAGAAACCAGGTCTTGGTCCCTAAGCTGCCAGCAGGGCCGAGAATGAGTGAATTCTAGCTTCTGTGAGGGGATGGGAGCCACGCCGGTTGGCAGAAAGTGCAGGCCCTACTACAAAGCCTGAGATACATGTGTGTCCCTCATGTTCCCCTGAGAGAGTTACAAAGGCCTGGCCGGCACTCTTTGACCCACGCCATTGTTCAGAGCCTAAGCCACGCGCCCCAAACTCTCCCCTGAAGAGGTGCACAAAAGCCCAGCCTGGTGCTTTCCGACCTGCGTCCTGTTCTCAGTGCCTGACACGCGCGCGTCACCCATAGCCACCCGTGAAAGCGGTGCGTGCAAGCCAGGCACTCTTAGACCCAGAAAGACCAGGCACTCCCAGCCCGGGCCGGCGGGAAAATCTCAGTGTGAGATCCCTGCTTGGAACCTCTCTGGCAGTTGGGAGCTCCCAGACAGCCGCCACTGCCTTGGCTTTGGGTACAAGCAAAAATCCTGCGCCCCCAGGGTCTGCAACTTGGAACCTGCTCTGCCAGCAGCCAAGGGGGAACTTATTTAGGCTCTGCACCCAGACTGAGGCTTCTCTCTGAGAGGGAGATCAGGGTGCAGTTTGTTTTCCTCTAAAACTACAAAAAAGTAGTCAAGGTGAGAGAAAAAAAAAAAAGTGAACAAACATAAAAACCGCCAGAGAACAAAGGCCTGAAAAATCCAGTTTCCACAGAGCCCACCCCCTTGAGGGGGACTGGAGGACTTAACTCAGAAAACATCATTGACTGACAACCCACGTGGCAGGCCCCTCCCCCGGAAAACAAACCAAGAAAGAAAAAAAAAAAAAAAAAGGACTACAAGAAAACAACCACTACTTCATAGGAAAACTTTTATTGTTCACTCGTTCCCACTATTCTGGTTCACTTTTTTTTTTTTTTTTTTTTACACATAAGTATTTTTTTAACCTATTTACCATCACAGCGAGCTGTACAGTACACCAAATTCCATAATACCCTTCTAACCTGAACTTTTTGATACATACACCTATGTTTTTCTTTTGCATTTTTATTTTTTGAATTCCATTTTTTAAATTTTAGTTTAGTTTAGTCTAGTTTATTCCTTTTTATTTTTATCCTCTAATATTCATATAGAGGTAAACTTCAAAGTAATCCCCTTCCCCCAGTCAATACTACCCCTATTGGTAAACCAATTTTTTATAAATTTTTAATTTTTTATAAACATACATTTTTATCCCCAGGGGTACAGATCTGTGAATCGCCAGGCTTACACACTTCACAGTACTCACCAAAGCACACACCCTCCCCAATGTTCATAACCCTACCCCCCTTCTCCCAACCCCCCTCCCCCCAGCAACCCTCAGTTTGTTTTGTGAGATTGTCACTTATGGTTTGTCTCCCTCCCAATCCCATCTTCTTTCATTTGTTCTTCTCATACCCACTTAAGCCCCCATGTTGCATCACCACTTCCTCATATCAGGGAGATCATATGATAGTTGCCTTTCTCCACTTGATTTATTTCGCTAAGCATGATACGCTCTAGTTCCATCCACGTTGTCGCAAATGGCAAGATTTCATTTCTTTTGATGGCTGCATAGTATTCCATTGTGTATATAACCACTTCCTCTTTATCCATTCATCTGTTGATGGACATCTAGATTCTTTCCATAGTTTGGCTATTGTGGACATTGCTGCTATAAACTTTCGGGTGCATGTGCCCCTTTGGATCACTACGTTGGTATCTTTAGAGTCAATACCCAGTAGTGCAATTGCTGGGTCATAGGGCAGTTCTATTTCCAACATTTTGAGGCACCTCCATGCTGTTTTCCAGAGTGGTTGCACCAGCTTGCATTCCCACCACCAGTGTAGGAGGGTTCCCCTTTCTCCACATCCTCGCCAGCATCTGTCATTTCCTGACTTGTTGATTTTAGCCATTTTGACTGGTGTGAAGTGATATCTCATTGTGGTTTTGATTTGTTTTTCCCTGATGCCGAGTGATATAGAGCACTTTTTTATGTGTCTGTTGGCCATCTGGATGTCTTCTTTGCAGAAATGTCTGTTTGTGTCCTCTGCCCATTTCTTGATTGGATTATTTGTTCTTTGGGTGTTGAGTTTGCTAAGTTCTTTATAGATTTTGGACACTAGTCCTTTATCTGATATGTCGTTTGCAAATATCTTCTCCCATTCTGTCAGTTGCCTTTCGGTTTTGTTAACTGTTTTCTTTGCTGTGCAAAATTTTGTTCTTGATAAAATCCCGATAGTTCATTTTTGTTGTTGCTTCCCTTGCCTTTGGTGATGTTTCTAGGAAGATGTTGCTGTGGCTGAGGTTGAAGAGGTTGCTGCCTGTGTTCTCCTCAAGGATTTTGATGGATTCCTTTCTCACATTGAGGTCCTTCATCCATTTGAGTCTATTTTTGTGTGTAGTGTAAGGAAATGGTCCAATTTCATTTTTCTGCATGTGGCTGTCCAATTTTCCCAACACCATTTATTGAAGAGGCTGTCTTTTTTCCATTGGACATTCTTTCCTGCTTTGTTGAAAATGAGTTGACCGTAGAGTTGAGGGTCTATTTCTGGGCTCTCTATTCAGTTCCATTGATCTATGTGTCTGTTTTTGTGCCAGTACAATGCTGTCTTGATGATGACATCAAGCTTTGTAATAGAGCTTGAAGTCCGGAATTGTGATGCCACCAACGTTGGCTTTCTTTTTCAATATCCCTTTGGCTATTTGAGGTCTTTTCTGGTTCCATATAAATTTTAGAATTATTTGTTCCATTTCTTTGAAAAAGATGGATGGTACTTTGATAGGAATTGCATTAAATGTGTAGATTGCTTTAGGTAGCATAGACATTTTCACAATATTTATTCTTCCAATCCAGAGCATGGAACATTTTTCCATTTCCTTGTGTCTTCCTCAATTCCTTTCATGAGTACTTTATAGTTTTCTGAGTATAGATTCTGTGCCTCTTTGGTTAGGTTTATTCCTAGGTATCTTGTGGTTTGGGGTGCAATTGTAAATGGGATTGACTCCTTAATTTCTCTTTCTTCTGTCTTGTTGTTGGTGTAGAGAAATGCAACTGATTTCTGTGCATTGATTTTATACCCTGACACTTTACTGAATTCCTGTACAAGTTCTAGCAGTTTTGGAGTGGAGTCTTTTGGGTTTTCCACATAGAGTATCATATCATCTGCGAAGAGTGATCGTTTGACTTCTTCTTTGATGATTTGGATGCCTTTAATTTCCTTTTGTTGTCTGATTGCTGAGGCTAGGACCTCTAGTACTGTGTTGAATAGCAGTGGTGATAATGGACATCCCTGCCGTGATCCTGACCTTAGTGGAAAAGCTTTCAGTTTTTCTCCATTGAGAATGATATTTTCAGTGGGTTTTTCATAGATGGCTTTGATGATATTGAGGTATGTGCCCACTATCCCTACACTTTGAAGAGTTTTGATCAGGAAGGGATGCTGTACTTTGTCAAATGCTTTTTCAGCATCTATTGAAAGTATCATATAGTTTTTGTTTTTTCTTTTATTGATGTGTTGTATCACATTGACTGATTTGTGGATTTTGAACCAACCTTGCAGCCCTGGAATAAATCCCACTTGGTCGTGGTGAATAATCCTTGTAATGTGCTGTTGAATCCTATCGGCTAGTATTTTGGTGAGAATTTTCGCATCTGTGTTCATCAAGGATATTGGTCTGTAGTTCTCTTTTTTGATGGGATCCTTGTCTGGTTTTGGGATCAAGGTGATGCTGGCCTCATAAAAAGAGTTTGGAAGATTTCCTTCCATTTCTATTTTTTGGAACAATATCAGGAGAATAGGAATTAGTTCTTCTTTAAATGTTTGGTAGAATTCCCCCAGGAAGCCATCTGGCCCTGGACTTTTGTTTGTTTGGAGATTTTTAATGACTGTTTCAATCTCCTTACTGGTTATGGGTCTGTTCAGGTTTTCTATTTTTTCCTGGTTCAGTTGTGGTAGTTTATATGTCTCAAGGAATGCATCCATTTCTATCAGATTGTCAAATTTGTTGGCATAGAGATGCTTATAGTATGTTCTTATACTTGTCTCTATTTATTTGATGTTAGTTGTGATCTCTCCTCTTTCATTCATGATTTTATTTACTTGGGTACTTTCTCTTTTCTTTTTGATAAGTCTGGCCAGAGGTTTATCAATCTTATTGATTCTTTCAAAGAACCAACTCCTAGTTTCGTTGGTTTGTCCTATTGTGTTTTGTTTTGTTTTGTTTTGTTTTGGTTCTATTTCATTGATTTCTGCTCTGAATTTTATGATTTCTCTTCTCCTGCTGGGTTTAGGCCTTCTTTCCTGTTCTTTCTCCAACTACTTTAGGTGTAGGGTTAGGTTGTGTACCTGAGTCCTTTCTTGTTTCTTGACACAGACTTGTACCACTATATATTTTCTTCTCAGGACTGCCTTTGTTGTGTCCCACAGATTTTGAACCATTGAGTTTTCATTATCATTTGTTTCCATGATTTTTTTCAATTCTTTTTTAATTTCCCGGTTGACTCATTCATTCCTTAGAAGGATGCTGTTTAGTCTCCATGTATTTGGGTTCTTTCCAAATTTCCTCTTGTGGTTGAGTTCTAGTTTCAGAGTATTGTGGTCTGAAAATATGCAGGGAATTATCCCAATCTTTTGATACCTGTTGAGTCCTGATTTAGGACCGAGGAGGTGATCTATTCTGGAGAATGTTCCATGTGCACTAGAGAAGAATGTGTATTCTGTTGCTTTGGGATGAAATGTTCTGAATATCTGTGATGTACATCTGGTACGGTGTGTCCTTTAAGGACTTTATTTCCTTGTTGATCTCTTGCTTGGATGATCTGTCCATTTCAGTGAGGGGAGTGTTAAAGTCCCCTACTATTATTGTATTATTGTTGGTAAACCAATTTTTAATCCACTTTATCTGAGGAAAGCTGAGTCCTTTAACAAAGACATCAACATACATCCAGGAAGAATCAAATAACCTTCTTCTCACACACTGAGAATTTATATGAACTCACCCATCTTCTTCTTCCACCAGTGTTTCTGTGTTTGTCCTGATAGCATATAAATCTTACACTTGGGGTTCTTTTTGACGAGGTTCTTCCTCTATTTGCATATATATATATATATATATTTTTCTCTTGTCATATACTTGTATTAGTCTTTTTGTTTGTCTCTTTTTGTTTTTCTACATCATAAATCTTACCTTGGGGCCCATCTGGGCTGAACCTTCTCTTTCATCTTCCCTTTATTTCCTGTCTCTCTCTCTCTCTCTCTCTCTTTTTCTTTTTCTTTTTATTTTACTTTTCTTTTGTCTCTCGTTTCGGTGGGGAATCCTGATTGCTCAGAAGTGTTCCAGGGTGCACCTTGATTGCACCACGGTTGATACATCCAGCTACATCTGTTCAGTCATCACCCACCAAAATGACTAGGAGGAGGAATGCCCAACAGAAGGAAAATACAGAGGATGGACCTTCTGCAACAGAGCTAATGGCTACTAACATACACAATATGTCAGAAAGAGAATTCAGGCTAACACTTATCCAGGTAATAGCTAGGTTGGAGAAAGCCATGGAAGACCAAATGGAATTGATTAGGGATGAACTGAAAGTGACTAAACAGGATGTTCACAATGTTAGGGCAGAGCTTAAAGCTACCAGGGAGGAGGTTCACATTGCTCTCAATGAGTTCCAATCTAATCTAAACTCTCTAAAAGCTAGGGTAACTGAGACAGAAGATATAATTAGTGATCTGGAGGACAAACAGATAGAGAGAAAGGATTAGGAGGAAGCCCGGAACAAACAGCTTAGAAACCACGAAAACAGAATCAGGGAAATAAATGATGCCATGAAGCATTCCAACGTCAGAATTATTGGAGTCCCTGAAGGGGAGGAGAAAGAAAGAAGTCTGGAAGATATAGTGGAACAAGTCATTAATGAAAATATTCCCAATCTCACGAATGGAACCAGCGTTCATGTACTAGAGGCTGAACTGTCTTCACCCAAGATTATACATTCCAAAAAAACATCACGACCCTGGTAGTCAAATTGAGGAATTATAATTATAGGTATAATCTCTTGAAAGCTGCCAGGGAAAAGAGATTCCATACTTACAGAGGGAAGCCCATCAGAATAACGTCAGACCTGTCAACAGAGACCTGGAAAGGCAGAAAGGGCTAGAAAGATATATTCAGAGCACTGAATGAGAAGAACATGCAGCCAAGAATACTTTATCCAGCAAGACTGACATTCAAAATGGATGGAGAGATAAAGAGTTTCCAAGACCGGCAAGGCTTAAAAGACTATGCAACCACCAAGCCGACACTGCAGGAATTATTAAGGGGGGTTCTATAAAAGAGGAAAAATCCTAAGAATAGCATTGAACAGAAATATAGAGACAATCTATAGAAAGAAAGGCTTCAAAGGTAACAGGATGTCAATAAAAACGTATCTATCAATAATCACCCTCAGTGTGAATGGCCTAAATGTGCCCATAAAATGGCACAGGGCTGCAGACTGGATAAAACGACAGACCCATCCATATGTTGTCTACAAGAGACCCATTTTGAACGTAAAGATACACCCAGACTGAAAGTGAAGGGATGCAGAAGCATCTTTCATGCCAATGGGCCTCAAAAGTAGGCTGGGGTAGTGATTCTCATATCAGATAAATTAGACTTTAAACTAAAGACTGTAGTCAGAGATACAGAAGGACACTACATAATCCCTAAATGGACTATCCACCAAGATGATCTAACAATTGTAAATATCTATGCCCCCAATATGGGAGCAGCCAATTACATAAGAATACTGTTAATCAAGATAAAGATTTATATTGATATGAATACACTAATCGTAGGAGATCTTAACATGCCTATCTCAGAAATAGAGAGATCATCGAAGCAGAAAATCAATAAAGAAACAAGAGCGTTGAATGACACTCTGGACCAGATGGACCTCATAGATATATACAGAACATTCCACCCTAAAACAACAGAATACTCATTCTTCTCAAGTGCACATGGAACCTTCTCCAGAGTAGACCACATACTGGGTCACAAATCAGGACTCAACCAATACCAAAAGACTGAAATGATTCCCTGTATATTCTCAGATCACAATGCTTTGAAACTGGAGCTATGACAATGAAGACACTTCGGTCCAAAACCTATGGGATACAGCAAAGGCGGCCCTAAGGGGGAAATACATAGCCATCAAAGCATCCCTCAAAAAAACTGAAAAATCCAGAACACAGCAGCTCTCTCTATACCTTAAAGAACTGGAGAATCAACAACAAATCCAACGAACTCCACACATAAGAAGGGAAATCATCAAGATTAGAGCTGAGATCAATGAGGTAGAAACCAGAGATACATTATAACGTATCAATGAAACTAGAAGCTGGTTTTTTGAAAGAATCAATAAGATTGATAAACCATTGGCCACACTAATCCACAGGAGAAGTGAGAAAGCCCAAATTCATAAAATTGTGAATGAAAAGGGAGAGAGCACAACGAACATCAAGGAAGTAGAAACAGCCATCAGAAGTTATTATCAACAGTTATATGCCAATAAGCTAAGCAACCTAGATGAAATGGATGCATTCCTGGAAAACTATAAACTCCCAAAATTGAACCAGGAAGAAATCGACAACTTGAATAGACCAATATCCAGTATCGAGATTGAAGTAGTGATCAAAAACCTCCCAAAAAAACAAGAGCTAAGGACCTGACGGATTCCCTGGGGAATTCTACCAAACATTCAAAGAAGAAATAATATCTATTCTCCTGAAGCTATTTCAAAACATTGAAGCAGATGGAAAACTTCCAGACTCTTTCTTTGAAGCCAGCATTACCCTGATCCCCAAGCCAGGCAAAGAACCTACCAAAAAGGAGAATTTCAGGCCAATATCAGTGATGAGTATGGATGATAAGATTCTCAACAAGATCCTAGCAAACAGGATCCAACAGCACATTAAAAAGATTATCCACCATGACCAGGTGGGATTCATCCCTGGGCTACAAGGGTGGTTCAACATTTGCAAATCAATCAATGTGATACAAGAAATTAATAAGAGAAGAGAGAAGAACCACATGTTCCTCTCAATCAATGCAGATAAAGCATTTGACAAAATCCAACATCCGTTCCTGATTAAAATGCTTCAAAGTATAGGGATAGAGGGAACATTCCTGAACTTCATCAAATCTATGTATGAAAGACCCACAGCAAATATCATCCTCAATGGGAAAAAGCTTGCAGCTTTCCCCTTGAGATCAGGAACACGACAACGATGCCCACTCTCACCACTCTTGTTCAACATAGTATTAGAAGTCCTAGCAACAGCAATCAGACAACAAAGAGAAATAAAAGGTATCCAAATTGGCAATGAAGAAGTCAAACTCTCTCTCTTCACAGATGACATGATTCTTTTTATGGATAACCCAAAAGACTCCACCCCCAAACTACTAGAACTCATCCAGCAATTCAGCAACGTGGCAGGATACAAAGTCAATGTACAGAAATCATTGGCTTTCTTATACACTAACAATGAAAATACAGAAAGGGAAATTAGAGAATAGATTCCATTTACTATAGCACCAAGAACCATAAGATTCCTGGGAATAAACCTAACCAAAGAGGTAAAGGATCTGTATTCGAGGAACTACAGAACACTCATGAAAGAAATTGAAGAAGACACAAAAAGATGGAAGACCATTCCATGCTCTTGGATCGGAAGAATAAACAAATGACTCTCTTGGCTTATTTGTGGTAAATGATTTTGTTTCCCTCTACCTCCCACAAGCAACAACAGTAATAGCAGCTTATGCCAGAATATGGAGATCTGATTCTCCAATGAAGGATCACATTCACTGAGTCAATAAACCTGAGGAATGAACCCAACTTCAGTCATCATGGCCAAGTGTAATCACATCTGTCTCCTACAACTGAGGTTCCCATAGCATCCTGGTTTTGGTAACAATCCAGACTTCCATTTGACTAATCAGGGTGCAATATCCAGACAATATATTAACTATTTTAATAAATAACTTATTAACTATTTAGTTAGCTTAGTTAAGTTAGTTTAATAACTAACTTATTAACTAGTTAAAAACTTATTAACTAAATTATCCATTTTAACATTGTTCATTACTCTAATCTGTAACTATAATTAAAAACTTCCTGCCATTTATTAACCTTTTAGGGGATATCAGAAAATTGTTCTCAACGTCTGGTTCTGAATTTTTTATGATTTATATATCGTTTTTTCATTTTTATTTATTTTTTAAAGTTTTTTCAGTGTTCCAGAATTTATTGTCTATGCACCACAACCAGTGCTCCATAATACCCACCACCAGCCTCATTCAAACTCCTACCCCCAACCCTCCAGAACCCACAGATTGTTTTTCAGAGTCCACAGTCTTTCATGGTTCATCTCCCCCTCCAATTTCCCCCAACTCACTTCTCCTCTCCATCTCCCCATGTCCTTCAGGTTATTCCTTATGCTTCATAAATAAGTGAAACCATATGATAACTAACTCTTTCTGCTTTACTTATTTCACTCAGCATAATCTCTTCCAGTCCTGTCCATGTTGATACAAGAATTGGGTATTCATACTTTCTTTTTTTTTTTTTTTTTAAGATTTTTATTTATTGGGTGCCTGGGTGGCTCAGTGGGTTAAGCCGCTGCCTTCGGCTCGGGTCATGATCTCAGGGTCCTGGGATCGAGTCCCACATCGGGTTCTCTGCTCAGCAGGGAGCCTGCTTCCCTCTCTCTCTCTCTGCCTGCCTCTCTGCCTGTCTACTTGTGATCTCTCTCTGTGAAATAAATAAATAAAATCTTTAAAAAAAAAAAAAAAAGATTTTTATTTATTTATTTTATAGACAGAGATCACAAGTAGGCAGAGAGGCAGGCAGAGAGGGAGAGAGGAGGAAGCAGGCTCCCTGCTGAGCAGAGAACCCAATGCAGGGCTCAATCCCTAGACCCTGAGATCATGACCTGAGCTGAAAGCAGAAGCCATGAACCACTGAGCCATCCAGGCCCCCCAGGAGGCATAATACTCCACAGTATATACGGCACACATCTTCCTTATCCCTTTGTCCATGGAAGGACATCTTGGTTCTTTCCACAGTTTGGCACAGTTTGGCAATGCTATGAAAATTGGGGTACAGATGGCCCTTCTTTTCACTACATCTGTATCTTTGGGGTAAATACCCAGTAGTTCAATTTCAGGGTCATAGGGAAGCTCTATTTTTAATTTCTTGAGGAATCTCCACACTGTTTTCCAAAGTGGCTGCACCAACTTACATTCCCACCAACAGTGTTAAGAGGGTTCCACTTTTTGGAACATTGAAAAATTATGTCTTGGCAAATCATTACATATTCTTTTTCAAATACTGTAGGGTCTTCCAAAAACAAAACTTTAATATCTGCTTTATCTGCTGTTTTGATAAAGCATCAATTCTTTTTTTTTAAGATTTTATTTATTTATCTGACAGAGAGAAATTACAAGTACATTGAGAGGCAGGCAGAGAGAGAGAGAAGGAAGCAGGCTCCCTGCTGAGCAGAGAGCCCGATGCGGGACTCGATCCCAGGACCCTGAGATCATGACCTGAGCCGAAGGCAGCGGCTTAACCCACTGAGCCACCCAGGCGCCCTAAAGCATCAATTTTTGATAAAAATAATTTCTTTATCTGTATTAAGTAAGACCACACAATCCTTAAAATCGGAAGTTAATTATTTATGCATTTTGGGGTACTTTTCTCACAACCCCACTCAAATTTATTTACTAATCTCTTGTAGATTCCAAATGTTCTTATATATCTGTACTATCAGAATGAGCACATAGCTTCATATATATATATTTTTTACTATAATGTCTTCGAATTGTACAGTACTGTATCTGCTACATTCTTGTATCTTCTGAAATAAGAAACATGGATATTAGTAGTGTTCATAAAATTTATTTTAAGCTAAATTCAACATTCATGTCATATTTATATTTCCCAGAAGAAAAAATATTTTTTGAATATTTTTTTTGACTAGGGAGTATTACTGATAGGAAAAAATAATACAATACAAGATAATTCAAAGTGACAAAGCTTCACTTGTCACAAATATTATCCTTGTGTAGAATAATGTATGGGGTTATTTTTTTCTTGTTTAGCAGATTCCTGAACTTCTCCAATACCATTAGCAATTGAAGCAAATGGAGCCTTAGAGTCAATCATTTTATTTCAAGCACTGTGTATGGATTGGTAAATGCAAACTCCTTCACATTCTCTTTATTTTCTTAACAGTGGAGAGAAACAATTAAATTTTAAGATGTGATTTAATAAATAGATTACCAGAACCAGGATATAAATAGAGATACAAGGCAAATGATTTTCAAAAATCTCATTCATAACGTTAAGGTGTTGAATTATATAATCAACCTAAATTTTATATTTCATTCAGAAAATACTGTGTTGTATTCCTCAGAGTTTAAAATGGAAAAAAAAAATCTAAATTGTAGGGGCGCTTGGGTGGCTCAGTCAGTTGAGCACAGGACTCTTGGTTTCACCTCAGGTCATGATCTCCAGGGTCCTGAAGTTGAGTTCCCCCTTCAAGTTCTAAGCTGGGAGGAAGGCGGGGACTGGAAGTCTGCTTGACTTTTTCTCTCCCTCCCTTTGCCCCTCCCCCAACTTGTGTGCTCACATGCACTCTCTCTCTATATATATAAAATAAATAAATCATTTTTAACCCCCCCCAAAAATAAATAAATAAATAAATAAAATGTAATGTATTTTTTCTAAATAATTATCATATTTCTCTTATAATGTTGGAAACTATGGTTATCTAATTCTGAGGCAGAATGAAAAATTTACTATAATTAATATTCCAAATATTATCAAGCCATATAATAAAATGATAATTTAGTTAGCTAGGCTTTATTTGTCCAGGTCAGCTTGTTACATTTTAATATAAAATTAAATGTTTTGTTTTGTTTTGTTTTAATTAATTTTTCATTTTTTATAAACATATATTTTTATCCCCAGGGGTGTAAGTCCACGTTTAATCCTATGTCTATAGCCTACACTTACCCTTTCAGAAGATCCACACATTTGAGTGAAGAACATACATGAATAACAGAATGTTGAATTTCTTTGTGTTTTCCTTTATGAATTCATATAATTTTAAGGTGAATTAGTCTTCTAAAATTTTTGTATACTCGTTTTTTGAAGATGGATAACATTTGATATTTCTCAGTTAGTTCCATTTGCCTTACTAAGAAAGTCTGAAGAAAAACAATTAACTAAATCTCTCACATCTGCCATAATGGAATTAAAAACTAACTCCACTCATGAAGGCAAAAACTCTCATAGACCTTCCCTATGTCTGCTTCCCATCTATCAAAACATTTTTCTGCTTTCCATCTACAGAAATAAAATTAGGATGTCCAGGATCAAAATATTTGTCAGGAGTGGGAGGTTGGGTTAGCCTGGTGGTGGGTATTATGGAGGGCATGAATTGCATGGAATACTGGGTGTGGTACATAAACAATGAATCCTGGTACACTGAAAAGAAATTAAAAAAAATAAAAAATTTAAAAAAATTATTTTTTTTAAATAAAAAAAATCCAGGTAAATATGTAAAACAATGAGTACTTGTACAGACCTGAGACAGGTATGCATCTTTCCTAAGAAAACTACAGAACCTAGTTAAATCTATTGAAACAAAAAAGGAACTAGGTGGAGATTGCAGATAAACTCTTACCTTAGTAGAAAAAGCAATAATGATACACATTTCAAAACCCGAGTGTGATTTTTCACTCATAGACATTTACTTTTCAGAAACATAGCCAATAATAATCTTATTAAATATGATCAAACTTATACATTCCATAAAGCTGTGTCATGTGGGTCTTTTGTGTGCATGTGTATGTGTTTGTATGTGTACACATATGTGCTTTCTAAACATAGACCTAACACAGATTTAGAGTATGCTATGATTCCCTTGATGATTTATTCCAATTCCCTTTTTTAAAATTTATTTTCAGTGTTCCAGAATTCATTGTTTCTGCACCACACCCAGTGCTCCATGCATTATCTGTCCTCCATAATACCCACCACCAGGCTCACCCAACCTCCCACCCTCCTTCCCTCCAAAATCCTCAGTTTGTTTCTCAGAGTCCACATTCTCTCATGGTTCATCTCCCCATCCAATTTCCCCTGATTCTTAAAGTGTAATTCCAAATATGTTGATAGTGTGGTTATTCTTTCTAGATATATGGACATTTCTGGCAAGGCTAATAGTATAAGTTGATAAACTATAATCTTATCATTTTGGTGATGTAAGGTGAAAAGGCTGAAATAGAAGACATCCCTCTGATTTTTCTTTAAAGAAAATATTATGATTGGGAGAAATAAGATGTCTGAATTAATTTCAGGAGTTCTTGGGGAGAACTCCTGTAAGATGGAGAAAATCCTCAGGGAATTAACCAGGGCTATTAACACCAGAACCCTAGCTATACCTATTCCACCTTAATAGGATCAAAACAATTAGCTAGGAAAAACAAAAAGTCTTAATTAAACTTTGGGTAAGTTTTTATTTTACCACAACAACATAACTAATAATTTTGTTTCTGTATGGATTTATTTCTTGAAAATAATAATATTTCTATAGAAATTAAAGCTCTAATATAGTTTTACATAATACATTTTTCACTCAGAATATTTTAACCAAAGAATTTCCATAAATTCTTCTTGATAAATACTATTATGAACTATTCACTCTTGTTATAAAACACTTTGGCAATACAAACATCATTTTTGGACATTTTTCCATTAGAAAAATATGTTTATTTAAATTCAATTAATTAACATGCAATGCATTATTAGTTTCAGAGGTATTATTTGTGCAGTGCAATTTAAGAAATATTAAATTAAAATCCTTCCAAACTATAAACATATCTCTCTATAAGATTTACATTAAAAATTTCAAGTTTGAAGTTGGCAATTTCATAACTCCCCCTGGATATATTGACTTTGGTAACTGGAAACTTGTCTGATATCCATTAAAACCCATGATAGATAAAACAATTTATCTATTTGTATACACCTGCTGTATGCAAGTACTAAATGAAACTTTCTAGCCACTTCCACCTCCATCCTAGCCCTGTATCCTATAGACAGTTCCCTGAAAAGAGAGTGTTCCTGTGTCATCATCCATCCTCAAGAAAATCTCTGGCCTGACCTGAGCAGTAATCTTTGTCAAAATGACAGTGAGGTGGCAATGTTCCTGTTGTGGATAAGATGAAATTGGAAGTACAGAAAGGGAGAGAATAATCTTCCTGATACACCTAAGACTGGATAACTTCACAGGGGATAATCTTGAATATTTTCACAAAGCATCAGAAATGCATCAGGAGATTCTAGTGGCATATAGAAAACTATGTGATATGAGAAGAAATAATCATCCCAACAGTGAAAAAGTACAGAGAATCTATCTTAATTAATGAAAAAAATGCTTCATTACTTTGAAGAATTACAGAAATTATGTGAGAAAAGCATAAATAGAAGGAATGGCTATGAAAAAAGGATCTATGGAAGACAAGATGGCAGAGAACTAGGAGGAGGTGCCATTTCAAGCTGTAAGTGAGTTGTACCTACCAAAGAACTCTAAACACCCATGAAATCAGACTGAGATTAGAATTATACACGTCTGGATCTCTACAGGGGCAGAAGTTGCCAGTGGGCAGGTAAGCTGGTTTTCTCAGAGCCCACCCCCTTGAGGGGGATGGGAGGACTTAACTCCGGAAACACTGCCTGAAAACCCACTCAGCAGGCCCCTCTCCCAGAACACCAACTGGGAAAAAAAGAAAAAAAAGACAGGAGAACAACCATCACTACTTCAAAGACACAAATTTTATTTTTAATTCATTCCCACTATTCTGGTTCATTTTCTTTTTATAGATAATGTTTTTATCTACTTACCATCTCAGTGAGAGGTCCAGTACATCAAATTCCATAATAACCTTTAAAACTAAACTTTTTGATACATATATCCGTGTTTTTCTTTTGCTTTTTATTTTTTTTTTAAATTTTTAAAAATATATTTTAGTTTTCTTTGGTTTATTCTTCTTTTATTTTTATTTTTAAATATTCATATAGAGTTAAACTTCAAGGTAATACCCTTACCCCTATCAATGCTACCCCTATAGGTAAACCAATTTTTAATCCCCCTTTATCTTAGGAAATTTGAGTCTTTTAACAAAGATATCAAGATACATCCAGGAAGAATCAAAACAACCTTCCTTGCCCACACTGAGAATCTATAGACACAATCCCATCTTTTTCTTCCACCAATGTTTCTGGGTCTTAGTGTTTCTTCTGGAAGTATATAAATCTTATACTTGGGGTTCCTTTTGACAAGGTTCTTTCTTTGTTTTCTTCTCTCTCTATTTTTTTCTCTTGTTATCTACTTTTATCAGTCTTTTTTTTTTTTTAATTTTCAGCATAACAGTATTCATTATTTTTGCACCACACCCAGTGCTCCATGTAATCCGTGCCTTCCATAATACCCACCAACTGGTACCACGACTTCCCACCCCCCGCCCCTTCAAAACCATCAGATTGTTTTTTAGAGTCCATAATCTCTCATGGATCACCTCCCCTTCCAACTTCCCCCAACTCCCTTCTCCTCTCTTTCTCCCCATGTCCTCCATGTTATTTGTTATGCTCCACAAATAAGTGAAACCATATGATAATTGACTCTCTCTGCTTGACTTATTTCACTCAGCATAATCTCTTCCAGTCCCGCCATGTTGCTACAAAAGTTGGGTATTCGTCCTTTCTGATGGAGGCATAATATTCCATACTGTATATGGACCACATCTTCTTTATGCATACATCCATTGAAGGGCATCTTGGTTCTTTCCACAGTTTGGTGACCGTGGCCATTGTTGCTATAATCATTGGGGTACAGATGGCCCTTCTTTTCACTACATCTGTATCTTTGGGGTAAATACCCAGGAGTGCAATGGCAGGGTCATAGGGAAGCTCTATTTTTATTTCTTGAGGAATCTCCACACTGTTCTCCAAAGAGGCTGCACCAACTTGCATTCCCACCAACAATGGAAGAGGGTTCCCCTTTCTCCACATCCCCTCCAACACATGTTGTTTCCTGTCTTGCTAATATTGGCCATTGTAACTGGTGCCGGGTGATACCTCAAAGTGGTTTTAATTTGAATCTCCCTGAGGGCTAGTGATGATGAACATTTTTTCATGTGTCTGATAATCATTTCTATGTCTTCATTGGAGAAGTGTCTGTCCAAATCTTCTGCCCATTTTTTGATATGATTGTCTGTTTTGTGTGTGTTGAATTTGAGGAGTTCTTTATAGATCCTGGATATCAACCTTTTGTCTGTACTGTCATTTGCAAATATCTTCTCCCATTCCGTGGGTTGCCTCTTTGTTTTTTTGACTGTTTCCTTTTCTGTGCAGAAAGTTTTGATTTTGATGAAGTCCCGAAACTTCATATTCGCTTTTGTTTTCTTTGTCTGTGGAGACATATCTTGAAAGAAGTTGCTGTGGCTGATATCGAAGAGATTACTGCCTATGTTCTTCTCTAGGATTCTGATGGATTCCTGTCTCACATTGAGGTCTTTTATCCATTTTGAGTTTATCTTTGTGTACGGTGTAAGAGAATGGTCGAGTTTCATTCTTCTACATATAGTTGCCCAGTTTTCCCAGCACGATTTATTGAAGAGACTTTTTCCCTATACTTTGAAGCATTTTAATCAGGAACGGATGCTGGATTTTGTCAAATGCTTTTTCTGCATCGATTGAGAGGACCATGTGGTTCTTCTCTCTTCTCAGATTAATTTGCTCTATCACATTGATTGATTTGCGAATGTTGAACCATCCTTGTAGCCCAGGGATGAATCCCTCCTGGTCATGGTGAATAATCTTTTTAATGTGCTGTTGGATCCTGTTTGCTAGGATCTTGTTGAGAATCTTAGCATCCATATTCATCAGTGATATTGGTCTGAAATTCTCCTTTTTGGTAGGGCCTTTGCCTGGTTTGGGGATCAAGGTAATGCTGGCTTCATAGAAAGAGTCTGGAAGTTTTTCTTAGCTTCAATTTTTTGAACCAGCTTGAGGAGAATAGGCTGTTATTTCTTCTTTGAAAGTTTGGTAGAATTCCCCAGGGAATCCATCAGGTCCTGGGCTCTCGTTTTTTGGGAGGATTTTGATCACCACTTCAATCTCGTTACTAGATATTGTTCTATTCAGGTTGTCAATATCTAATTTTTTAAGATTTTATTTATTTATTTGACAGAGAGAGAGATCACAAGTAGGCAGAGAGGCAGGCAGAGAGAGAAAGAAAGGGGGCTCTCCACTGAGCAGAGAGCCCAATGCGGGGCTCGATCCCAGGACCCTGAGATCATGACCTGAGCCAAAGGCAAGGTTTTAACCCACTGAGCCAACCAGGCATCCCAGGTCGTCAATTTCTTCCTGGTTCAATTTTGGGAGTTTATAGTTTTCCAGGAATGCATCCATTTCATCAAGGTTTCTAAGCTTATTGGCATATAACTGTTGATAATAAATTCTGATGATTGTTTCTACTTCCTTGGTGTTAGTTGTGATCTCTCCCTTTTCATTCCTAATTTTATGAATTTGGGCTTTCTCTATTTTCTTTTGGATTAGTGTCTCCAATGGCTTATATATCTTATAGATTCTTTCAAAAAAACAGCTTCTAGTTTCATTGATACGTTATAATGTGTCTCTGGTTTCTACCTCATCGATCTCAGCTCTAATCTTGATGATTTCCCTTCTTATGTGTGGAGTTGGTTTGATTTGTTGTTGATTCTCCAGTTCTTTAAGGTGTAGAGACAGCTGCTGTGTTCTGGATTTTTCAGGTTTTTTGAGGGAGGCTTGGATAGCTATGTATTTCCCCCTTAAGGCCGCCTTTGCTGTATCCCATAGGTTTTGGACCGAAGTGTCTTCATTGTCATTGGTTTCCATGAATTGTTTCAGTTCTTCTTTGATCTCCTGGTTGATCCAAGCATTCTTAAGCAAGGTGGCCTTTAGCTTCCAGGTGTCTGAGTTCCTTATGAACTTTTCCTTGTGATTGAGCTCCAGTTTCAAAGCATTGTGATCTGAGAATATGCAGGGTATCATCTCAGTCTTTTGGTATTGGTTGAGTCCTGATTTGTGACCCAGTATGTGGTCTATTCCAGAGAAGGTTCTGTGTGCACTTGAGAAGAATGAGTATTCTGTTGTTTAGGGTGGAATGTTCTGTATATATCTATGAGGTCCATCTGGTCTAGTGTGTCATTCAATGTTCTTGTTTCTTTATTGATTTTCTGCTTTGATGGTCTATCTATTTCTGAGGTAGACGTGTTAAGATCTCCTACGATTAGTGTATTCATATCAATATAACTCTTTATCTTGATTAACAGTATTCTTATGTAATTGGCTGCTCCCATATTGGGGGCATAGATATTTACAATTTTTAGATCATCTTGGTCGATAGTCCCTTTAGGGATTATGTAGTGTCCTTCTGTATCTCTGACTACAGTCTTTAGTTTAAAGTCTAATTTATCTGATATGAGAATCGCTACCACAGCCTACTTTTGAGGTCCATTGGCAAGAAAGATGCTTCTGCATTCCTTCACTTTTAGTCTGGGTGTATCTTTATGTTCAAAATCGGTCTCTTGTAGACAATGTATGGATGGGTCTTGTCGTTTTATCCAGTCTGCAACCCTGTGCCGTTTTATGGGTGCAGTTAGGTCATTCACATTGAGAGTGATTATTGATAGATACGTTTTTATTGACATCGAGTTACCTTTCTGTAGATTGTCTCTAAATTTCTGTTTAGTGCTACTCTTAGGCGTTTTCCTCTTTTATAGAACCTGTTAATATTTCCTGCAGTGTCGGCTTGGTGGTTGCATAGTCTTTTAAGCCTTGCCGGTCTTGGAAACTCTTTATCTCTCCATCCATTTTGAATGTCAGTCTTGCTGGATAAAGTATTCTTGGCTGCATGTTCTTCTCATTCAGTGCCCTGAATATATCTTGCCAGCCCTTTCTGGCTTTCCAGGTCTCTATGGACAGGTCTGACATTATTCTGATAGGCTTTCCTCTGTACGTAAGGATCTTCTTTGTCCTAGCTGCTTTCAAGAGGTTCTGCCTACAATTATAATTCTTCATTCTTACTACAAGGTTGCTCGAGGACTTTCGAGAATCTGTAATCTTGGGGGGAAACCATTCAGCCTCTAGTACATGAACGCTGGTTCCACTCACGAGATTTGGAAAATTTTCACTATATCTTCTAGACTTCTTTCTTTCTCCTCCCCTTCAGGGATTCCAATAATTCTTTTTTTTTTTTTAAGATTTTATTTATTTATTTGACAGAGAGAGAGATCACAAGTTGGCGGAGAGTCAGGCAGAGAGAGAGAGAGAGAAGCAGGCTCCCACTGAGCAGAGAGCCCAATGCGGGGCTCGATCCCAGGACACTGAGATCATGACCTGAGCCAAAGGCAGCGGCTTAATCCACTGAGCCACCCAGGTGCCCCTAAGGGATTCCAATAATTCTGACGTTGGAATGCTTCATGGCATCATTTATTTCCCTGATTCTGTTTTCGTGGTTTCTAAGCTGTTTGTTCCAGGCTTCCTCCTGATCCTCTCTCTATCTGTTTGTCCTCCAGATCACTAATTCTATCTTCTGTCTCAGTTACCCAGCTTTTAGAGAGTTTAGATTAGATTGGAACTCATTGAGAGCATTGTGAACCTCCTTCTTGGTAGCTTTAAGCTCTGCCCTAACATTGTGAACATCCTGTCTGGTCGCTTTCAGTCGGCCCTAATCAATTCCATTTGGTCATCCATGGCTTTCTCCAACCTAGCTATTTCCTGGTTAATTGTTAGCCTGAGTTCTCTTTCTGACATATTGTTTATGTTGATAGCTGTTAGCTCTGTTGCAGAAGGTCCATCCTCTGTATTTTTCTTCTGTTGGGATTTCCTCCTCCTAGTCATTTTGGTGGGAGATGACTGAACAGATGTAGCCGGATGTATCAACCGTAGTGCAGTCAATGTGCACCCTGGAACACTTCTGAGCAATCAAGATTCCCCACCCAAACGAAAGACAAAAGAAAAGTAAAAGAAAAAAAAAAGAGAGAGAGAGATACAGGAAAGAAAGGGAAGATGAAAGAGAAGTTTCATCCCAAATGGGCCCCAAGGTAAGATTTATGAAGTAGACAAACAAAAAGAACCCCAAGTGTAAGATTTATATGCTATCAGGACAAACACAAAAACAGAGAAACACTGGTGGGAGAAAAAGCTGGGAGAGTGATTATAAATTCTCAGTATTGGTGAGGAAGATTGTTCTGATTCTTCCTGGATGTATCTTGATATCTTTGTTAAAGGACTCAACTTTCCTAGGATAAAGGGGGATTAAAAATTGGTTTACCTATAGGGGTAGTATTGACTGGGGAAAGGGGGTTACTTTGAATTTTAACTCTATATGAATATTAGAAGATAAAAATAAAAAGGAATAAACTAGACTAAACTAAACTAAGATTTAAAAAAAAGGAATTCCAAAAATAGAAATGCAAAAGAAAAACATAGGTGTATGTATGAAAAAGTTTATGTTAGAAGGTTATTATGGAATTTGATGTACTGTACAGCTTGCTGTGATGGTAAATAGGTTAAAAAATTATCTATGTATTTAAAAAAATGAACCAGAATAGTGAGATTCAGTCAAAAATAAAAGTTTTCCTATGAAGTAGTGGTTGTTCTCTTGTAGTCTTTTTTTCTCTCTCTCTCTTTTTTCTTTCTTGGTTTGTTTTCTGGGGGAGGGGCCTGCTACATGGGTTTTCAGTCAGTGATGTTCCCTGAGTTAAGTCCTCCCGCCCTCCCCAAGGGGGTGGGGTCTGAGCAAACTGGTTTTTTTTCAGGCTTTTGTTCTGGGGAGGTTTTTGTGTTTGTTCATTTTTTTTTCCTCTCACTTTGACCGCTTTTGCTGGTTTTTGTAGTATTAGAGGAAAACAAACCGCACCCTGATCTCCCTCTCAGAGAGAAAACTCAGTCCTGCTGCAGAGCCTAAATAAGTTCCCCCTTGGCCACTGGCAGAGCAGGTTCCAAGTCCTGGTCCCTGGGGATGCGGGATCTTTTGCTTGTACCCAAAGCCAAAGCAGTGGCGACTGTCACAGCAGGTCCAGATTACCAGAGAGTTTCCAAGTAGCGATCGCACACTGAGATTTTCCCGTTGGCCTGGGCTAGGAGTGCCTGGTCTCTGGGTCTAAGAGCACCCGGCTTGCATGCACCAATTTCAGGGAAGACTGTGTGTCGCGCGTGGGTCTCAGGCTCTGAGAATGGGGCACAGGTCCGAAAGCACCAGGCTGGGCCTTCTGTGCACCTCTCTGCCCTGTAGAGATCCAGACGTGTATAATTCTGATCTCAGGCTGATTTAATCGGTTATCGGAGTTCTTTGGTGATCAGCTCACTTTGGGGTACAGGCTGAAAAGGCGCCTCCTCCTACTTCCCTGCCATCTTATCCCCCTCACGCCATTAGTTTTTGATGTGGTGTTCCAAGATTCATTGTTTGCATATACCACATAAAGGATCATGTGTTAGAAGGTGGAAGAAAGAGAGTAAAGTATCCCCCAGACTGGTTGGCACTTTGAGAGTGGGAAACGAAGGAGGGTACTCCATACAGTTTACGTAGAGTTTCATTCGGGTCATTGTTGATGGCTGATGGGGTGGGGATGCTCCATGGCAGCTGCAGAGATTCCTCACATAATCTAGAGGTCAGTCCACAGATTTTATAGCATGAAAGGACACACAGAAGTGCACTGTCATGACATCAGGAGAGGTTCAGATGGAGCTGCAAAGAGCTTGCGTTCATCTCTGTGATAGCAAGCTTTTAAGTGAATCTTGAGGCACCACCTCTGCAGCAGGGAAATACTGTGTTACCACCAACAGATTCATGGGAAGACAAACAAGCGGGGAGGCAATTGCCAGAGGAACTGGAACACATCACCCCCAAGAGGTCTTTAAGCAAACATGAATATGAAGGCAGGCCAGAGATGGAGTCAGTATTGTCAGCACTCCTACAATCATGTCATCAGCAATAAAAGCTAGTTTTGCATCTTCTCCCTTTCTAGTCTAGGAGCCTTCTACTTTCATTGCCTACGTGTCCTGGTTAGGACCCCCAGTACATTACTGAGTAGAAACAGCCTGTGCTGTTTCTCAAGAAGTTTGGGAAGTTTTCAGTTATTATTTCTTTGAATATCTTTTCCATCCCTCTGACCTCTTTCTGATTGTCGTGTTGTGTGTGTGTTTGCAGGGGTGACAGTGTCTTACCTTTCTGAGGCTGTCACTGTGGTTTCTTCAGTTTGCATAATCTCTATTGATCTGTCTTCAAGTTTGTGTTTTTTTCATCTTCCATTTCACAGCTGTTGTTGTGCTCTTTGGGCAAATTTTTATCTTTATTATTTTACTTTGTAGCACCAGAATTTCTATTTAAAAAAATAATTTCTCCTTATTCCTGTTGTCTATCTCTTCTAGCATTGTCATCAGACCCACCTTTACTTTTTAAATCATGGTTGTCCCCCAGTTCTGTGAGCATATTTACAGTGGGTACATCACTGAGAGGAGATCTTCAGTGTTCTCAAATCACACACACACACACACACACACACACACACACACATACACACGAATGTGGAGTTAGCAAGGTGATTGATGTGTTCATTAACTGGGTTGTGGTATTCATTTCACAGGTATGTGTATATATCAAATCATCACATTGTACACCTTAATAATATACAGTTTTATTTGTCTTTTTATTGCTCACTAAAGCTAAAAAAAAAAAAAATAGACTGAGGGGCTTCCAGTGCCCTTACTGCCCAAATCTAGCAAGGTTGTGTGTTAAAAAACAAAACAAATCTCAAAAGTTTAACTATTCAACTTTAAATATTTTAAACGGACATAGAAGCCATCTGAATACATTTTATATGGAATCCCAGATGGAATCTAGGATGGCTGCAGTTTGGGTTTGACCAGTTGAATCACTGAGGGGCAAGAACATGTGCAGAGGAACATAAATTATTTCCCTTTTGGTTGCTAGTGGAGAACTCTGCCCTCCCAGAAGTAATTTGCAGGGTCTAGTTATGTGATCACTGGCCCTGACGTAGTGGCTCTTCTGCTGTTGGAGTGTTCACAAAATGGCAGGCTGTGACTGAGGGGCCCAGGGGAGCACTCAAGGACAGAAATACAAGTGGCCAGTAGTTCTGGTAAGTAAGCTTCTGTGATTCTCCCTGCCAGGACTCCCCCACCCTGTGCATGCCCCCCCCCCCGCCCCAGTGTTAGTTTGTCTTGTGAGCCCCTCTTCCTGCCTTGAAAACACCTGTGCCTGTTTGAAGACCCTAGTTCTTGGACCCCTGTGATGACTCCCTCTGTCTTCCCCATCTTGTGTTTCAGGATCATTCCTGGGGAGTCAGGTCCTCGTAAATCTTTTGTTTTGCTACTTTGACCATGACCTCCTCCCCAATCTCCCCCTTCCTAATCTCTCATTTTCATCCATGACAAAATTCCAAGCGTGGTATAGTTCCATAACTGAACTTCTCAGAACCTGCAAGAGATGATTTCTGCAAAGAAAACTATATCCATGCAGATAATGCTGGTTAAAATTCAACCCCACCCCTCAAATTGTCTCCACTTTGTACCCACATTGTTACCAGCACTTTCTTCTCTATTCCCTGTCCAGATGCCCCTCCATTCTGCCACCCCCATATCTCCCTGTGGTGGTATTCTGGGTCTCCACTCTTCCTTGGCCTCCCCTTTCTTACTTCATTTGTTTGCTCTCTGAAAGCAACACACTCTCTTATTTCACATGAAGAACTCCAGTCAGAGGAAATGCTGCCCATACCTCTGTCTCCACTATGCTTTCCCTTATACCTCTTTTGCATTTACTTTGGGAGGCCGAGGGAAAGTGTCCTTCCTACCAGGGGTTTTCTGTTCACTGTGTTCTTGGCTTCTTCCCCGTATATGCCCCATGACCTCATTCCATCAGGTTTATTCCCTCTTTTCAGTCCTTGTGACAGGAATATTACCATGTCCTCCCAGCCAACTCCTATGCAACTGATGTTCTTCCCTCTGAGCTCCTCGTGCATCAGATTTGCTTCTAGGTCCAAGCTCTTCATGTGCGTTGTCTGCCAGTGTTTTGTGGAATACTCCATCAGTGCTGACCTGCATTGAGTCCAGATTCAGAAAGGATGGTGTCCATGACAACTGTCACATGTGTGGCCACTCCATAGTCTTGGTGACATGATCAGTCATGCAGGTAACTCTGCACGAGGGCCCTGCTGAGAGAAGTGTCCCCTCCCCTCATCTGGGTCAGCTCCTCCCTCTTATTGGCTCAGCACAGGTGTGAGTTCCTCTGAGAAATCCCTCCTCCTAAACCAGATGGGTGCCTTTTCAGGCATAGCCATGCTGCTTCAAAAACTGCTTGGACCAGCGTGCACAGTGGTGATTTGTGGCCTATCACGCCAGGCCTTCTCTGACTAGACAGTCAACTTTTATCTGAAGATCGTGCATTGTGGCACAAGTGGTGGGTGCTCATTGAGCGCCTTCATAAATGAGGAAGATATGTCCACCTCCATTTCACAGAACTAAGGCAATAAAGCTAAATGACTTGCAAAAATTACATGTAGGGTGACATGATAATAAATTTAATCTCACATCCTTTTAAAGTAGAATATTCCTTTTTAAAACAATTTAGCAAAGTTGTACAACCTAGAATGGGGATTTTTACTTCCCTCACCTGCCTTCACCTGCCCTCACCTGTCCTCACCTGGGCACCTCCAGGCTGCCTGCCTGCCTTCCACATAGTCATTATGGGGCAACAGGTCAGGTATGCATGAGCCAGAGCCAGGAGGTCTGGTCTGGGACACCACAAAGATCACCCCATTTCCATCACTTGGTGCATGGGATTTTAGAATCATGATCCTGAGACATTTAGTTTCTGATAGAAACATTTAAGGAAAGGTTTAACCCATAACAAAGTACCTACATCACACACATCCCATATCAGAGTTGAACTTTGTGCAAGACATTTTTGAGTCCTTATTATGCTAATTATCATCACCAAGGTGGACATGCAATTAATATTTAGTGTTCCCTCATCTTCTCTGGTCTGGAAACTCTCCAAATAGAGTTTGGAAAACACTGTTCTATACTAATGGGAGATTAGAAATGGGAGCCACCTCAAATTCTTTGACTTTTTTTTTTTTTAATTGCAGTGTAGTTAGCGTACAGTATAATGTCAGTTTCAGGTGTGCAATATAGTGTTTCAGCCTCTCCGTCCATCACCTGGTTGGTGCTCATCATGACAGGTGCACATTTCATCCCCATCACCTGCATCCCCCACCCACATACCTACCTCCCCTCTATAGTTAAGAGTCTCTTTATCTCTTGTTTTTGTTTCATTTCTTAAGTTGCATACATGGTCATCATGTCTTTGGGTTTCCAGAGCCTCCCCATCCCTGTGGGATGGAATGTAAACTCCAAAACCTGGACCTCTGCTCTGCATGTCCCTGTAGCCTTGTGTCTTCCCTCCCTGGGAGCACCCCATGCCCACACTTGCCCAACCCACTTCACACCACATATGTCCCATCATCGCCCTGGCCTCTGGAGCATGGAGCACCTTCGCTTGGACTGTCCCTCAGACTTCTTCCCTGGAAACCAACTGCTCATTCTGCTACAAGGAGACCTCCATATAACCTTCCTGACGCTGGACGTGCTTTGCTGGGGCCATGTTTCCCCCCATTTCTGCCCTGCTATCATACCTGGGGGGCTGCAAATTTACTGCCTCCCTCCCCATGGTGCTCTTCTGGAGACAGGCTTGGCATGTCTGCCACCACTCCCTCCATCCCATAGCTGTTCTTCAAATGCTCAGGACAAATTTGCACCTTTTATGCTGGTGTAAGAAAGGGTGCAGTCTGCCGGGGACTGAGCTCCATTAATGTGGCACTGTGTAGGGCACTGCGGGCAGGGAACAGCCTTTGAAACTTAAATGTGAGTGAGGCCTTTATAGTATGAAAGAGTCAAGGAGGGTGTTCCATTCTAGCTTAATTTGGAAAATATTTCCATAGAAAGGTAAAGAAAGGTCACCGGGTGGGGTAGAGAAAGTGAGTGTCAGAAAAGCCGGGCTGTGCAGGGAATATAAACTGCCCAGCTGTTGGTCAGGTGCTCACAGGTTGAGAAACCCCAAAGAACCTCCCTGGATACTGTCATCCCGGGTGGTCAGGCTGCAGGCAGCTGGCTGGCAGCAGTTTACACCAAATGCAGGTGTCTGCTGGGACCATGGAGGAGGGTGAAAGCCCTGGTCTCAGGGGACCTCTCTGCGCCCATCTTCCTCCCCAGACAGGCGTGGGTCTGGGGAGACTGGCGGCAGATGGCAGACCTGGGAGTACAAGAAGAGTGGAAGTGGGAAGGGTGTCTCTCACATACAAAGTAAACAGGGGTGTATGAAAGACAAGAGTCACACCACACAGGGACGCAAAATGATCAGCTGGGAGGTGGAAAGGCCATGGACCACCCCCAGAGGGCCCGGGCCACAGGGTAGCAGTGGGGAGGGGGGATAGGGAAGGAGTGTCCTGAAGTTCTGGGCTGGTGCTGGCACGTTGGAAGGGGGAAGTGTCTGAGTGTGTGTGTGTGTGTGTGTGTGTGCGTGGGACCACGCTGGCAGGGGGAAGTACATGAGTTCATCTCCGGTGACTCCGTGCCACCACCATGGCTGCTGTCAACCCCCCACAAGAGGCAGGTGTGGGTGAGGCCGTGGAGGAGGGTACCCCTCGCACCCCATGGGAGGGAATACATAGGCTGCAGCTGTGGGGAGGGCCCTCAGAATCTAACAGGACTGCCATATGATCCAGAGTTCCCTTATCAGTGTGACCCCGAGTCCTGAAAGCAGGGATGCAGACTCTTGTATGGTCATGCTCACGGCTGCCAAGAGTTGCATTTGTGATGAGGAATTCACGTGGGTAAGGGGCTGAGAAGCCCCTGTACGTGTACACACATACATACATATGTGTGTGTGTGTGTTGATTTCCTACTATCCAGTGGGTTGTGTTTCTCTAGAGAACCCCAACTAATGAAACATGCCCATGTTCAGTACAAAGGAAGAAAAATTGTCAAGAATAACCCTGAAGAGGAATTGTTCCATGTGTTTTAACTGTGCCAATGTGATCAATTAAATGAGCATGCACATGTGGCTTATCTCCATTACATATGCTCTGTGCACTCAAATTTTCTTACACTACAAATAAATTTAATTAACATTAATTAAGAAGCTGTGGCAAGAGTCCTCCTAGTGGGATTCAACCATGACTGAGTCCACTTGCCCTTTTGTCTGTGTGTCTGTCTGTGTGATCATGCTCCATCTGTTTTCTGGGATGGTGTGTATATACAGCCAGCTGCATGGCTAGTGTTCCAGCTCTGGGATGCTTGTGCATGATCCTGGGTCTCCTCCCAGGGATCTAAGCAAGACCAGGTCTGCAGCATCCCTCTCCAAAGCTCCTGTGCTCATCCTGGAACATTGGAGCTCCCCTTGGCACTTACGAAGTCTGTGGAGTGTTCCACAATGTCCAGCAGAGTGCTAACTTCCTGCTCAACTCTGCCGTCTCCAGGACAGCGCAGGTGGTAACAGTGTGGTCGCAGTAGGGAAGTGATTCTTGCCTCCTACCCAGCCTGCAGGGAGGGGTGTCCTTCTTGCCACGGGTGTGGCCTTGGGACTGGACTTTGCATCAAGGAAATGCTAGTGGGAGTCCTGTGCTCCTTGTGGAGAAGCCTGAGAGGGCGGTGAGGGCGTGCTTGCTCTGTCTTCCCCCGTGGCAGGTGCTCCAGACATGGACACTTGCGAGCAAGTTTCATCCCCTTGATTATCACCCCCTGGCATCTGGGGGTTGGGCACTTGGATGCTTTTGTTCAGGATTCTGAAACCGTGTTTGTGAGCGTCATTGGACCAGACCCCATGAGGCAAGTTCAGCCCTGCCCATGGTGGAAGGAGTGTGGTTTCTGAGGTGGGAGGTCCTGTGCCCTCCTGGGCTCTGAGCCACCCAGTGGTCATGAGACATCGCCATGCCTCAGGGGCTCTTTAAACTGGGGGGCACTGATGGCACACATCCCAGGAATGCAGTGAGGGTGGTTCTGAACATGGGACAGAAAAGCATGACATTGGTGAGTGCTGTTCTAACTGTGCATCCTTCCGCCTTGGCCTTACTCCTGTTCCTGAGCCTTGTGTATGACATGAGCCTCCTTCAGAGTTCACCTAGGGGATGGTCCCACAGGGCCCTGCTTGGGGGGCAGCGGGAAAGAGGCTCTGTGTTCTCTGGATGTTACCCCTCAAATGCAGCACCTCCCCTTCCCTGCTGTGCATGATGGGGCTGTTGCATGCCCACACATGACCTTGTGTGTTAAAGGGCTGTGGGATCCAAGGAAGCTGGACAGGGCAGCTGAGGACCTCCACTCCAGGCATCCAGACACAGTGGGGTGTGAGCTTGTTAGCAGGGAACTGGAGAAGTCTATGGCATCAGTCAGTGTTCTCCAGAGCAGAATTCATCTATGCATCCACATGTCACAGCCGTCTGCCTCACTCTGTCTCTGTCTGAGACAAGCTCTAGCATGAGAAGGCAGCCCATGCACGTTCATAGGCCAAGAAGACAGTGTCTGCAGGCTAGGGGGCATCCTAGGACCAGGTAGCTACTTGTCCATCTCCCGTCCAAGGGCAGTGGATGTGCCTGCAGGCCAGGGGGCATCCTAGGACCAGGTAGCTACTTGTCCATCTCCCGTCCAAGGGCAGTGGATGTGCTAAGGTGGCCCAGATGCTGCAGTGAGGTAGGAAAAGGGGGACAGTCACTCCTTCTTCTACCTTCTGTTGTACTAAGGCACTCAGGGGACATGACAGGATAGTACACCATGGGGGGCAAACACAGGATCCAGTGCTTGTCTCTCCGGGAAATACCTCAGACAACAGGCAGAAACTAAGTTCTATCTGGGCACCCTGAGGCTGGTCAAGCATACAGCTGGACAGCCAGGCTCACAGATGGACAGTTAACATTCACTCAGGGCTGTCATTTCCATCCAGAGGGAGAACACAGCTGGGCCACATGAGCCATCTGTGGCAGCTGTGATCACTCTGGAGAAAGTGTTTGAGGGTGTCGGGGAGGAAAGGCAGTGTTTCTGATCACAGTGCCATTTTGTAAGTCTGCTGATTACTTGTGCTTTCACACATGGATGACACCTAGAGATGTGCCATGTGAACATGCAGAGGGGACTACCTGCATCCCCTGCCCTTGTTGCAAAGAACAGATCTTTTTCAGTCTAGAATGTGGCCTCCATTATGCACTTAGAAGGGGGTCATAATGTATGGAAATACTCCACAGCTCACACAATATATGGGTCTCTGCTTTGAAAGTTGCTCCTTGGTTTGAGGACTGAGTGACACCCAGACTTCCAGAGTGGGTGGTCTGGGAAGCTCAGCAGCTCCCGGTGCTTTCTGATGGCACTGGAGTTGGGTGTGATGTTTTGCTTGGGGTCATGGCCTCTGGCAGGGCATCAGGTGTGACTGCTTTAACATCAGACACAGTATTATTGAAGACAGCCTGAGGAACTTGACCTGTTGGTGATTTGATTGTGTGGCACCTGCACCTCCATGTGATTTCAGCCAGAGTTCTCTACAGAGAAGTGACTTTGGGGTTTTCACCTTCTACCCTAAAATCACAGGCAAAACCTTGTTTGACCTCTGTGAGATGGTTGTGCCACCATATTGTCAATGGCTTTTAATTTTGACGTTCAGATCATGTGATCATGTTTAGTGGTGTAACAGGGTTCATGGATCCATTTTCTTATTCACATCACAGCCATGATGCACAGCGTCTCTATGCCAGCTTCCTGCAGGGGTGAGCTCCCAGGACCAAGGGCATGGTGGAGCTTGAGGGGCTTCCTGTCCCCCTGGGAGTTTATGTACCCTTGGCCACATGCCTGGGATGAGGGGACCATTGACCTTGCTGTGCACATATGTCCTGGGTTCTGTTTCTGTTGCTGTGGAAGTGATGTTTTTGTGGTTTGAGAGGGACTTTGGTGTGGTACTGTTGTTGTTTTCCTACCACAGCAGTGAAAGGGAGCTTTTAATTCTGTCTGGTGAGTTGATTTTTAATGTTTGTGTTGACATCTCTCTTTCCATTCCACAACAGGATGTAGAATGATCAGTGTTTCAGGTGGTACGTGTCTAAGAGTTTCTGTGTATTTTGCAGAGCAATTCATAGATAGCTCCTCAACCCAAGGGAAGCACATCAACCATGCAGGAGATTTGGGCAGTGAAGTTGTCCCAAGTCTGTGGAAATCATAGACTTCCTGCCTGCAGGGCCCAACACAGTCTGTCAGGGCCAAGGAGGAAGGATCCAGGGGAGACCCTGGGGGCAGACACTGGGTCAGAGCCATGAGCTAATGGGTAATGGCATCCGCAGTGGGACCTCTGTTCATTCTATGCTGAAACCTTTCTTGTCCTCCAAGAAATGCATTTTATTTGAAGGAAATACTTCATTTCATTTCAAACATTTCATTTGAAGGAAATACATTTCATGTGAAGGAAAAATTATTTCTTAGAGAACTTTTTTTTCAGAGAAGTTTCACATTAATAACAAATTGTACAAAAGGCACAGTTCTCTGGGGGGGGCAATTAATGTCTGCCCCCACCCATTCCCAACACCTCCTCTCCCCCCTCCATCAACATCCATCTGGTTGGGGCATTTTCACCATTGATGAACCCCTGTGGACATGTCATCATCACCCAGAGTCCACAGTGCACATCAGGGTCACTGCTAGTGTTGCACACTCTGTGGGTTTTCACAAATGTGTGGAGACTCCTACCGACCATGACAGTGTCACACAGGGTAGTCTTACTGCCCTTAACCCTCTGTGCTCCACCTGCTCCTCTTCCACCACCATCCTCAGCCCTCCCTCTCCATCTTCAGCCCTCCCTCTCCATCCTCAGCCTTCCCTCTCTGTCCTCAACCTACATAATAAAACCTCCCTCTCCATTCCCAACCCTCTTTCTATATCCTCGACACTCCTTTCCATCTTCAACCCCCTCTCTCCGTCCTCAACCCTCCCTCTCTGTCCTCAACCTTCCCTCTCCATTGTCTACGCTCTGTCTCCACCCTCAACGCCCCCTCTCCATCCTCAACCCTCCCAAGTCTCCCTCTCCATCCTCAACCCCTGGAAGCCACTCATCTCTTACTTTGTCTGTAGTTCTGCCTTTTCCAGAAGGTCACAGAGTTGGAATCACAGAGTAAGTAGCCCTCAGACTGGCTTCTTCCACTGGGTGAAGCACACTGAAGATTCCTCCATGTCTTCATGGTTGGGTAGCTCATTTCCTTTTTTGTGTTGAATAATATTGTATTGTCCGGAAGGACCATTTTATCCACTTACCTGCTGGAGGACATCTTGCCTGCTTCCAGGTTTTGGAGTTATGATAAACCTGCTGTAAATATCCACATGCAGGTTTTGTGTGGACATAGGTTTTTCAGCTGCGAGCAGGATTTCTGATTTTTAAATGAAGGGTGTGGTCAGTTTTATAGGAAGCAGTCAAATCCTCTCCTAAGGTGGCAGCATAGGTATGCTTCCCACAAGCAGTGAGGGGGTTTCTTTGGCACTACATCCTCACCAGTACGTGCTGTGATCAGTGCTTTGCATGGCAGCCATTTCTGCAGGTGCACAGGGCTATCTTACTTTAACTTTTGAGTAAGTCCTTTGGTGAGACGTTTGGTGAGATGTGTGTCAGGGTCTTTGGGCCATGTTTGGATTGACCTGTGCATTTTTCCTGTTGGGTTTTAAGTGTTCTTTGCATATTTGAAGGATAGTAGTGGTTTAAGAGATGAGTCTTTTGCAAATATTTCCTCTGGTCTGTGGCTTGTCTTCTCTGGAACATGTGTCTCACAAAGCAGAAGTGTTTAAATTTCATGAAATGCTGCTTACCAACTTTTTCTTCCATGACAGAGCCTTTGGTGTTGTGTATAAAATGCCATCCCCATGACAAAGGGCTTCTAGGATTTTCTTAGCTATTATCTGCTGAGGGATCTAGAATGTTGCCTTTTCCACTTAATCTGTGATTTATTTCCTCTGGTCTGTGGCTTGTGAGGCTTGTGGCTTTGTGAGGCTGTAAGCTGTGTGTCAAGATTCGTTATTTTCTCTGTAGACATCCAGTTGCTCCTATACCCTTGGTGGGAAGACCCCTGTCTCAGCCCCACTGAGCTGCTGCTGCTTCTTGGCCCAGACATTGAATGTATCTATGAGGGTTTTTTCTGTTCCCCTGTTCTGCCCCTCTGTTCCTTCACTAAAATCTGCTGTCTTCATTCTTGTTGCTTAAGTAGAACCATTTAACCTAGCTCCTTATTTTACCACCCTTCATAACGTTTTATCAGAAAGTGACTCTAGATTGGACCAGATTTTGCTTCTTACTCCTAGCCCAGTTTTGGCCTTTATCCAGGTTTCCTGGGCACATGAGGTAAAGACTAAGTTCAGATGGGTCTTGGGGTATACTGGATGGCTTTATGAACTATCTGCCTTAAGCTCAGGTCCTGATCTTGGGGTCCTGGGATCGAGTCCCATGTGGGGCTCTCTGTTCAGCAGGGAGCCTCTCCTCCCTCTGCCCCAACCCTCATTTGAGGTGTCTCCTGCTCTCACTCAAATAAATAAAAAAAAATCTTAAAAATTTTTTTCTTGTTTCTGTTACTGTTTCTGTTTCCTCTAATTTTGTCAGTTACCCTAAAATTGGGGGACCTCTTCAGATGCATGATAATGCTCAGCAGTGAGTCTTCATTAAGTGTGAGACATTAAACATTTATGTGGAGTTTGGTTTTGGTGAGTAAATGGGGCTTATTGGCTGGTGGAATTTTCCACAGATCTAGTAGCAAGCCAGTTTTAATTGGAATGCCTACGTCAAGGAGGAAAATGCCTGTTTCAGTCTCGGGAGGAGAATATCCTGGTCTCCTGCTGAGGGAGTGTGAGGGCTGGGGCAGCTGACTGCCTGCTATTCTCCCAGAAGAAGGTGGAGCTGAGCTTGGAAGCAGCTCGGTTGAGTGTGCAAGGTTTGTAACCAACCTCCCTGTTTCCAGCCCCAGGATGCCTGCCCAGAACCTTGTTCACTGGTCCCCTGTGGCTCATGTTTCTGGGTGTGGGGAGTGGGCCTATGCTTGTCTACCCCACACCTGCTCTGGACACATGTTGTGCTTTGGAGCCCCGAACCATGAGTGTCCTCGTTAAGAGCTCTGTCAGGGGATGGTCAGATCCTTGATTTCTGGCTCTGCTTAGAAGGCCCTCTTTCTGCTTCTTACCCATCAAAGGGAGGTTGAAGTTTTTTCATGGGCACTCACACATTTTGCACTTCTTTGCGAATTTCTCCTGTAACCATTCTGCCAACTTGTGATCACGTTGGACCGTGTGCGTGGAAGGATGGATGAATTAAGTATGTTGCTGTGGACATGTGGGGTCCCCTGTGTACGGGTGGTTTGCCAAGGACATTTCCTTCTGGTCAAAAAGCATCAGTATCACGGGGGGCTTTGTAGAAATGTAGTGTGTGTTTCCTTGTGTTGTCTGTGTTTGTCCATGTGCCTCTGTGTTTAAAGGTACAAGAGAACTTTATTGAACATTTGGAGTGGAACTCTTTTCCCACCTGAACATACGAGTCCTTGCACTGTTTGATCCGTACAGTGTGAGGAATTTGGATGGATACATACTCCATCCCTGTAATCAAGGTCACAGATGCACCCATCACCTCCCAGAGGGTCCCTGTCCCTTCTCTGTGTTGTGTTGTGAACACTTCACATGACATGGACACTCAGCATGTGCCAGGCCCTTGGCAGGGGACTGTCATCTGTGGGTGCGCATGTCCACTGGACTTTTGAGCCCTTGAGCAGTGACCAGCCAGCTGTCTGGGCACTCTGTGCTTTCCCAGTGCCCTGCTAGTTCTGATGCTTTCCTAGCCCCCTGTAGTTCTGGTGCAGAGTGTGTGCCCCTCGACTGGAGGAGATGGTACTGGTTTGCTGGTTTGTGCTGCAGAAAGCTTCCTCGGGCCCCCATGTCCTGGACATGCCATAGATAAGGATGCTGGGGGTGCATGGCTTGCCCCAGAGTACAGTCCAAATGCTGATGTCTGGGGCTCTGGGGCCCTGTGCTTGGTCACAGACCCTGTGTCTCTGTGTGTGTGGACAGCCTGCACCATGAGAGAGGAATGTTGCCAACATGTGATCTCTTCCTCGTCCACATGTGGGAACGTGTGCCAACTTGTTGCACCCTCATAGCCACACTGGACATGGTCTCCAGGGAGCTGTGAGCCAACAGGTGTGCTGTGAGTCCAACACTCGCCTACCCGGGCCAGCCACTCCAGGTGGGCGCTGCAGACAGGAAACTCAAGGCTGGCAATGCTGTGCTCCTTATGCTGCACGCAGCTGAGCCCATTGTATCACCTCTTAATTACCTCTCACATGGCCCAGGAGAGTGCTGGGGGTGTGTGGGGAGAAGCCTGTTAACCCAGGGGAATCCTCAGTCCTGGCCCTGTGAAATGGAAGGGCTGTCTGTCTCATTCATGAAAGTCACAAGACACAGCTTCTTGTAGGAACAAGCCTGCAGCTCCTTGCAAAGAGTTAAATTATCCAGGAAGTGTTGCTGGAGTGACTCTGTATAAATCTGTGCTCTCAACATGCTGCAGAACACATCTACCTCAGGCTCACATGCCTTGTGGAGCACGTTTGTGTTGCGTGGTATATTCCTGAGATGGAGAGGGCACAACATGAACTTGCTGTATGAACAACAGGAAACAAGGCTCTAAGAACCTCCAGGCAAACACGGCTTGCTGAGTCCACATCCGGCTCCTAATGACATCAGCCAGAATGACTACACAGGAGCAGAGGGGCATCTGCCCAGAAAAACTGAGAAGCAGTGAGGACAAAATAACACTTAAGTGATTTTTTATTTTTAAATTTGGGTGTAGTTGACACAGAATGTCACCTCCAGACCTTGTTTTCTTCATCCGAAAAATGATGCTGATGTTTAACGTCTGTGCTATCCATTGTGGCGGTCGCAGTCTCGCAACGACTTCAAGTATGGACAGTGCACCTGACCATCAGCATTTCAAATTTTGATTGTCTTCACTGATTCACCCTTTCTGAGCCTGTGGGGCTGGGGACTGCAGTGTTAGAGAAGCAGGATTTGCTCCAGCACTCTTGACCTCATGTACCAGGGAAGGCACCCCACAAAGGCCTGAGGATATGGGGTGCAGTGAAACCTTGAATTGATGATTTAGGAATATATTTTCAGTTGGAATACTCTGGACATAGGACACAGAGGACATAATTAGCAGCTGTGGTTTCTTAAAGCATGTGGTGTTAGTGTCATGCTCGTGGGCACTTGGGCAGGTGCTCACAGAAGACTCCGGGTGTTGGTTGGACATATGCCATTTAACCACAGCTACCTGTGACATGCCTAGCCTGATGTTTTCCGGTTCCTCTCAGCAGTTACCTTCTCTCCTAGAATAGGCAGGCTGGTAGCATTGAGCTTTGGAGTAACTGCTGGGCAGGAAGGTACCCTTCAAAGAGGAATGGATTCATGTGGGATTCCTACCTTCCTGCTCCCTCAACCCAAGTTGGAGGAGGCAGAGGTGTGCACAAAGCATTTCTCTAAGATTGAGCACCAGTGTCTCACCTATGGCTACAGCTAGGAGGAACTTGTTAAGATTACGTATGTCTGCCATTTTTGTACACAAATTGTCTGCCTTCAGGAAGGTTGCAGGTAGAATTTTACCATGACTGATTGTGATTTCTCTGGACCCTGAGATTCTCCTGCTTAAGGTCCCAGGAGAAGAGCCACAAAGCTTGCTTGCAGAGTCCATGGTGGTGATGGGTGGGAGGGCTGCCTCAGTGGAATCTTGTACTGAGCAAGTGGCTATGTCGGTAGGTGGCAGGTAGTGCAGCATGTGAGTAGGAGTGGGAGAATGTGAGAGCAGGAGTGGAGGGATCACAGGGTCTGGCACAGAGGGCCTTTGAGGACTAAGCAAGTGGAGCTGGGCACGGGTTCCACTATAGTTTTTTTAGAATCACTTGTCCCATAAGCTGGCATTTGTGTTTACCTAAATCCATGGCTCTCAAGCTCTTTCTTCCCTAACACAGCTTGGCCACATGAAATGGATACCCTCGGAAGGGCCCCCACTGCCCCAGGTGGTGTAATTGCTGTAGAACACCTGGGCCCTGGGGGAGGGTTTCCTGGTTCTGCAAAAGGCCCAGGTGGAGCATGTGCCTCTGCCCCAGGAGCAAATCACTGAGTCTGTTATTTACCATCCCGGTTATTTTCAGTGGTTCTGTGCACCATCCAGACTCCCAGACCAGGAAAGGGGTTCAGTCTAGAGCTGCCACATCTAAGGGGGGTTAGCTGGGGGATGGTGGTGCCTATGCTGTGTAGGGTCAACACAGGTGACAGGTGCCAAGCTCCACACCTGCCCCCCTTCCCTTCCTCCCTGCTGTGTCACCTGACCTCACTTCACATGTCCCTCTAATTCCTGTGCCCAACCTTCTGTGGGGCCCTCATCATGTCAACTTGAGTTCAGCTTATCTGGATGAAAACGCCACCAGGCCCAAGGTAGTGACCGGATCGTGTGGTGTCAAATGGATCCAGACTCCATTTTTGCTTCTGGAAGGTCTCTTGTGGAACAGAGTCAGCTGCATAGTTTGGAGCTAAGATTGACACCAGGGATGAATCTGTACCTCCATTGTGAACATGTCTGTGGTGTAGCAGTTGCTAGTAATTCCTTAGAAAAATAAAGCCAGAAGCAGCATGTTTGATATGTCACTGGAGAGGAGCCTGTGGGTTGAAAGACCAGTCCAGGGGCTTTGCAGTAGACCAGCCAGCATGCCCCCTCTGGGCGCTCACAGGTGCTGGGGGCACAGGAAGTCTGTGCACCTGCAATACCTGGTCAAACATCACTGTGGAGACTCATGCTCCCGTCCTCCATGTGGATCATGCCATTTGCAGCATGTTTTTGACACACAAAATCTTTTTTTTTTTTTTTGGACAAAGACTATTTCTTTGGCCTGGTATTAACCTGCAAGGCTTTTGGAGATTGCTGGGAAAGTCCATGAACAAGAGTATTGGCCCGGGAATGAGAAGTATTAAAGATTCCCAGGGAACCCAGGCCATGTGTACATGTGTGTGAATGTGTGCCTTATTTCCTTATCTGACCTTGAAGGCTAGGGGCTAGTGAGGGAGAGAATAGTGCCAGAATGATGCCAGTTTTGGACCTGGTGAATGGAGAACTCTGATGCCAAGTGCAGGAGGTGGAGTTATGTGATGACATTGATCTTGTGTTGTGTGGTTTGGTGTTTCATTGATCCCTCATTGTCCCAACTAGGCTGTTAGCTTTATAGGAGTAAGAGATGTCTTTTTTTAACTTTTAATTCCACATTTTGTACTTAATGGGTTCTTATTTGATTATTGCTTTGTCTTCTGTCTCTTAGATTTGTTTAGAGTTGAAGATTGGCCATACTGTCTGTCTAAAATTGATGATATTTGGGGGAGAATTATACTTTCCCCAGTGCAGGGGGATGTCAGGGGCATGGAGGAGGGTCACAGAGGGAGGTTTTGTGACCATTCATTCCACCTGTCAGAAGTGGCTGTGTGGGTCATGGACCCAAGGCAGTTGAGGGCAGGGGCTGCGGGGGGCTATGCACTCTCTTCCCCTCTCCCATCTTCTCCACTAAGTCTTTGCTCCAGAATAAGTAATGCCTGCTTCTGGGCTGGGAGTTTGGGAGGAATGGCTTTAGATGCATCTGTGGAGAATTCAGGATGGAAGCTCAGCTTTTACTTTGGTTGAGTATATAATGCAACACCATAAATCCCCACAAAGATCTCTTCATTACAGGTGCTTTTGGTATATGCTTTCAGTGTCAAATTTTCTGGGGAAAGCTATTTCCCATTACTTCGACCTTCCCTTCACCTATCAAGTAATATATTTCCTTCAACATTTACTGTCAATACAGACTTTTCTTCCCCATTCCTCTTTGCAACTGATCCTGGATAAAAGCATCTCTATGTTGATCCTATGAGGCATGCCTGGTACACTGCAGTATCTCAGTTGTCCTCCACTTTCAGACTCTAATTGCATCTAATATTTTAAATTAGATGCATCTAATTGCATCTAATATTTTTTAATATAATTTTTTTATTTTTTTATAAACATATATTTTTATCCCCAGGGGTACAGGACTGTGAATCACCAGGTTTACACACTTCACAGCACTCACCAAAGCACATACCCTCCCCAATGTCCATAATACCACCCCCTTCTCCCAAACCCCCTCCCCCCAGCAACACTCAGTTTGTTTTGTGAGATTAAGAGTCACTTATGGTTTGTCTCCCTCCCAATCCCATCTTCTTTCATTTGTTCTTCTCATACCCACTTAAGCCCCCATGTTGCAACACCACTTCCTCACATCAGGGAGATCATATGATAGTTGTCTTTCTCCGCTTGACTTATTTTGCTAAGCATGATACGCTCTAGTTCCATACATGTTGTCGCAAATGGCAAGATTTCATTTCTTTTGATGGCTGCATAGTATTCCATTGTGTATATATACCACATCTTTTTGATCCATTCATCTGTTGATGGACATCTAGGTTCTTTCCATAGTTTGGCTATTGTGGACATTGCTGCTATAAACATTTGAGTACATGTGCCCCTTTGGATCACTACGTTTGTATCTTTAGGGTAAATACCCAATAGTGCAATTGCTGGGTCATAGGGCAGTTCTATTTTCAACATTTTGAGGAACCTCCATGCTGTTTTCCAGAGAGGTTGCACCAGCTTGCATTCCCACCAAAAGTGTAGGAGGGTTCCCCTTTCTCCGCATCCTCGCCAGCATCTGTCATTTCCTGACTTGTTGATTTTAGCCATTCTGACTGGTGTGAGGTGATATCGCATCGTGGTTTTGATTTGTATTTCCCTGATGCCGAGTGATATGGAGCACTTTTTCATGTGTCTGTTGGCCATCTGGATGTCTTCTTTGCAGAAATGTCTGTTCATGTCCTCTGCCCATTTCTTGATTGGATTATTTGTTCTTTGGGTGTTGAGTTTCCTAAGTTCTTTATAGATTCTGGACACAAGTCCTTTATCTGATATGTCATTTGCAAATATCTTCTCCCATTCTGTCAGTTGTCTTTTGATTTTGTTAACTGTTTCCTTTGCTGTGCAAAAGCTTTTGATCTTGATGAAATCCCAATAGTTCATTTTTGCCCTTGCTTTCCTTGCCTTTTGCGTTGTTCCTAGGAAGATGTTGCTGCGGCTGAGGTCGAAGAGGTTGCTGCCTGTGTTCTCCTCAAGGATTTTGATGGATTCCTTTTGCACATTGAGGTCCTTCATCCATTTTGAGTCTATTTTCGTGTGCGGCGTAAGGAAATGGTCCAATTTCATTTTTCTGCATGTGGCTGTCCAATTTTCCCAGCACCATTTATTGAAGAGGCTGTCTTTTTTCCATTGGACATTCTTTCCTGCTTTGTCGAAGATTAGTTGACTGTAGAGTTGAGGTCAATTGCTGGGCTGTCATTTCTGTCCCATTGATCTATGTGTCTGTTTTTGTGCCAGTACCATGCTGTCTTGATGATGACAGGTTTGTAATAGAGCTTGAAGTCCGGAATTGTGATGCCACCAACGTTGGCTTTCTTTTTCAATATCCCTTTAGCTATTCGAGGTCTTTTCTGGTTCCATATAAATTTTAGAATTATTTGTTCCATTTCTTTGAAAAAGATGGATGGTACTTTGATAGGAATTGCATTAAATGTGTAGATTGCTTTAGGTAGCATAGACATTTTCACAATATTTATTCTTCCAATCCAGGAGCATGGAACATTTTTCCATTTCTTTGTGTCTTCCTCAATTTTTTTCATGAGTACTTTATAGTTTTCTGAGTATAGATTCTGTGTCTCTTTGGTTAGGTTTATTCCTAGGTATCTTGTGGTTTGGGGTGCAATTGTAAATGGGATTGACTCCTTAATTTCCCTTTCTTCTGTCTTGCTGTTGGTGTAGAGAAATGTAACTGATTGCTGTGCATTGATTTTATATCCTGACACTTTACTGAATTCCTGTATAAGTTCTAGCAGTTTTGGAGTGGAGTCTTTTGGGTTTTCCACATATAGTATCATATCATCTGCGAAGAGTGATAATTTGACTTCTTCTTTGCCGATATGGATGCCTTTAATTTCCTTTTGTTGTCTGATTGCTGAGGCTAGGACCTCTAGTACGAGGTTGAATAGCAGTGGTGATAATGGACATCCCTGCCGTGATCCTGACCTTAGTGGAAAAGCTTTCAGTTTTTCTCCATTGAGAATGATATTTGCAGTGGGTTTTTCATAGATGGCTTTGATGATATTGAGGTATGTGCCCTCTATCCCTACACTTTGAAGAATTTTGACCAGGAAGGGATGTTGTACTTTGTCAAATGCTTTTTCAGCATCTATTGAGAGTATCATATGGTTCTTGTTCTTACTTTTATTGATGTGTTGTATCACATTGACTGATTTGCGGATGTTGAACCAACCTTGCAGCCCTGGAATAAATCGCACTTGGTCGTGGTGAATAATCTTTTTACTGTACTGTTGAATCCTATTGGCTAGTATTTTGTTGAGTATTTTCGCATCTGTGTTCATCAAGGATATTGGTCTATAGCTCTCTTTTTTGGTGGGATCCTTGTCTGGTTTGGGGATCAAGGTGATGCTGGCCTCATAAAATGAGTTTGGAAGTTTTCCTTCCATTTCTATTTTTTGGAACAGTTTTAGGAGAATAGGAATTAGTTCTTCTTTAAATGTTTGGTAGAATTCTCCCGGGAAGCCGTCTGGCCCTGGGCTTTTGTTTGTTTGGAGATTTTTAATGACTGTTTCAATCTCCTTACTGGTTATGGGTCTGTTCAGGCTTTCTATTTCTTCCTGGTTCAGTTGTGGTAGTTTATATGTTTCTAGGAATGCATCCATTTCATCCAGATTGTCAAATTTATTGCCGTAGAGGTGCTCATAGTATGTTCTTATAATAGTTTGTATTTCTTTGGTGTTAGTTGTGATCTCTCCTCTTTCATTGATGATTTTATTTACTTGGGTCCTTTCTCTTTTCTTTTTGATAAGTCTGGCCAGGGGGTTATCAATTTTATTAATTCTTTCAAAGAACCAGCTCCTACTTTCGTTGATTTGTTCTATTGTTTTTTTGGTTTCTATTTCATTGATTTCTGCTCTGATCTTTGTGATTTCTCTTCTCCTGCTAGGCTTAGGGTTTCTTTCTTGTTCTTTCTCCAGCTCCTTTTGGTGTAGGGTAGGTTGTGTACCTGAGACCTTTCTTGTTTCTTGAGAAAGGCTTGTACCGCTATATATTTTCCTCTCAGGACTGCCTTTGTTGTGTCCCACAGATTTTGAACCGTTGTATTTTCATTATCATTTGTTTCCATGATTTTTTTCAATTCTTCTTTAATTTCCCAGTTGACCCATTCATTCTTTAGAAGGATGCAGTTTAGTCTCCATGTATTTTGGTTCTTTTCAAACTTCCTTTTGTGGTTGAGTTCTAGCTTTAGAGCATTGTGGTCTGAAAATATGCAGGAAATGATCCCAATCTTTTGATACCGGTTGAGTTCTGATTTAGGACCGAGGATGTGATCTATTCTGGAGAATGTTCCATGTGCACTAGAGAAGAATGTGTATTCTATTGCTTTGGGATGAAATGTTCTGAATATATCTGTGATGTCCATCTGGTCCAGTGTGTCGTTTAAGGCCTTTATTTCCTTGCTGATCTTTTGCTTGGATGATCTGTCCATTTCAGTGAGGGGAGTGTTAAAGTCCCCTACTATTATTGTATTATTGTTGATGTGTTTCTTTGATTTTGTTATTAATTGGTTTATATAGTTGGCTGCTCCCAGGTTGGGGGCATAGATATTTAAAATTGTTAAATCTTCTTGTTGGACAGACCCTTTGAGTATGATATAGTGTCCTTCCTCATCTCTTATTATAGTCTTTGGCTTAAAATCTAATTGATCTGATATAAGGATTGCCACTCCTGCTTTCTTCTGATGTCCATTAGCATGGTAAATTTTTTTCCACGCCTTCACTTTAAATTTGGAGGTGTCTTCGGGCTTAAAATGGTTTCTTGGAGGCAACATATAGATGGGTTTTGTTTTTTTATCCATTCTGATACCCTGTGTCTTTTGACAGGGGCATTTAGCCCATTAACATTCAAGGTAACTATTGAGAGATATGAATTTAGTGCCATTGTTTTGCCTGTAAGGTGACTGTTACTGTATATGGTCTCTGTTCCTTTCTGATCTACCACTTGTAGGCTCTCTCTTTGCTTAGAGGACCCCTTTCAAGATTTCCTGTAGAGCTGGTTTGGTGTTTGCAAATTCTTTCAGTTTTTGTTTGTCCTGGAAGCTTTTAATCTCTCCTTCTATTTTCAATGATAGCCTAGCTGGATATAGTATTCTGGGCTGCATGTTTTTCTCATTTAGTGCTCTGAAAATATCATGCCAGCTCTTTCTGGCCTGCCAGGTCTCTGTGGATAAGTCAGCTGCCAATCTAATATTTTTACCATTGTATGTTACAGACTTCTTTTCCCGGGCTGCTTTCAGGATTTTCTCTTTGTCACTGAGACTTGTAAATTTTACTATTAGGTGACGGGGTGTGGGCCTATTCTTATTGATTTTGAGGGGCGTTCTCTGAACCTCCTGAATTTTGATGCTCGTTCCCTTTGCCATATTGGGGAAATTCTCCCCAATAATTCTCTCCAGTATACCTTCTGCTCCCCTCTCACTTTCTTCTTCTTCTGGAATCCCAATTATTCTAATGTTGTTTCGTCTTATGGTGTCACTTATCTCTCGAATTCTCCCCTCGTGGTCCAGTAGGTGTTTGTCCCTCTTTTGCTCAGCTTCTTTATTCTCTGTCATTTGGTCTTCTATATCACTAATTCTTTCTTCTGCCTCATTTATCCTAGCAGTTAGAGCCTCCATTTTTGATTGCACCTCATTAATAGCTTTTTTGATTTCAACTTCGTTAGATTTTAGTTCTTTTATTTCTCCAGAAAGGGCTTTTGTATCTCTTGAGAGAGTTTCTCTAATATCTTCCATGCCTTTTTCGCGCCCGGCTAAAACCTTGAGAATTGTCATTCTGAACTCTAGATCTGACATATTACCAATGTCTGTATTGATTAGGTCCCTAGCCTTCGGTACTGCCTCTTGTTCTTTTTTTTTGTTGAATTTTTCTGTCTTGTCATTTTGTCCAGAGAAGAGTATATGAAGGGGCAAGTAAAATACTAAAAGGGTGGCAACAACCCAGGAAAATATGCTTTAACCAAATTAGAAGAGATCCCAAATCGTGAGGGGGGAGAAAGGGGATAAAAAGAGCTTCAAAAAGGAAGAAAGAAAAAAAAAAAGAAAAGAATTTAAAAATAAAGAAAACACCTAAGAAAAATATAAAAAAGAAAAAATATATATATTAAATAAACTAGTAAAAAATCGTTAAAAAAGAAAAAGGTAACAGTTAAAAAAAATTTACACGAAGGCGAGAAAAAAAAAACAAAAAATGAAAAAGAAAAATATTAAATTAACCGCAAGACTAAAAAAAATCACAGGGAAAAAGCCATGAGTTCCGTACTTTGCTTTCTCCTCCTCTGGAATTCTGCTGCTCTCCTTGGTATTGAAACCGCACTCTCTGGTAGGTGAACTTGGTCTCCGCTGGATTTCTTGTTGATCTTCTGGGGGAGGGGCATGTTGTAGTGATTCTCAAGTGTCTTTGCCCCAGGCGGGATTGCACCGCCCTTACCCAGGGCCGGGGTGAGTAATCCGCTTGGGTTTGCTTTCAGGATCTTTTGTTCCCTGAGCGCTTTCCGTAGAGTTCCGGAGGACGGGAACACAAATGGCGGCCTCCTGGTCTCTGGCCCGAAGGAGCCGAGAGCCCAGGGCCCCACTCCTCAGTGCGCCCTCAGAGAACAGCGCCCAGTTACTCCCGTCTGCCTGACCTCCGGCCGCGCTCCGAGCTCACCGAGCCTGCGACCGGTTCAAGGTAACACGAGCTGTGAGCTTACTGTCGGCTCTGTCTCTGTAGCCGGCTTTCCCGTTCCAATACCCGCAAACTCTGCGACACTCAGACACCCTCGATCCTTCTGTGACCCTGCGGGACCTGAGGCCATGCTGACCCCGTGTGGGCTTTGCCCCAGGTAGCCTCTGGAGCGATGTCCCTCAGTGGAACAGACTTTTAAAAGTCCTGATTTTGTGCGCGGTTGCTCCGCCGCTTGCCGGGAGCCGACCCCTCCCCCCGGGGTCTATCTTCCCGTTGCTTTGGATTCACTTCTCTGCCGGTCCTACCTTTCAGAAAGTGGTTGTTTTTCTGTTTCCAGAATTGCTGTTCTTCTTCTCTTCGATCTGCCGATGGATTTTCAGGTGTTTGCAATCTTTAGATAAGCTATCTAGCTGATCTCCGGCTAGCTGAAGTAGTCTCAGCCTGCTACTTCTCCCCATCTTGACTCCTCCGTGCATCTAATATTTTAAAAGCCACCACAAAAATTGGTGGACCCATTTGCCTTATTGTAGGAGTCCCCTGAGAGCAGCTTCCAAAATACTCCCAGGACCCATTAGGGGCATACATTAAATAGAACTGCATTACCATTCTGTAACAGCATTTACAATGAGCACACCTACCTGATAAACCTTTCTGATAAAAAATGTATGTCATCAAAATTTTTCTGTATTATTTAATTTCTTAGAGAATTCTAGACATGAGGACGCTGTGCAGCACTGAACGACCTTATTAGTAAAACACTCACCACATTAACGAGATACCTTTCTCTCCGTGAACAACAACCAAATGTTTTTTATCTATGTGTTTTGAAATGGGTGTTGCCCAGCATTTTGCAGAAGTATTGCTGTATCTTACCAGATGGGAATACAGGTAAATATATTTTGTTCTTTTGCTTTGAGAGCATAGGTTGTATGACACGGAAAATTTGAGAAATATGATTGTATAATGTAGGAGTCTTGTTTTCATAGCTGCTGCTTTACTGCAAGATTGCATATTGGCCAAACAAGCACAAAACTGGATTGTTCAGTTTTGCAGTGAGTTATTGCCCAAGCTCAAAGATCTGTTTTTGATGGAGCAAATAGATTTAGGTGATAGTTGTCTTGGATTTTTAAGGGAAACTGGTTATCTTTTGAAGTTGAATATGTGAGTTTCAAAGTTGTTGATTTTGCTGGTCGTGCTTCCTCATTAAGGAAGAACACCATTACCATCTAGCATGGAACACCTTTGTGTTCTGTTTGCAGTCAAGACTTTGTCTTCAGTCTGGGTAGGCCTAGGAAGATGGTCTGTGCATAAAGTCTTGAGAGTCTCAATGAAAACACAGAAGGGTGGTTATCTTGCAGTGGGAGGGTGTATGTCATGTTACTGCTCACAGATGTAGGTGCCTGGAGGTTGTAAGTGGGGTAGTTTGTGTTACTTTTAAGGAAGCATGATAGGGGAGGGATGGTTCCTGAAAAGAAAGCTTTGGAAGGGTATTGTGTTTAAGTTCAGAAACAAACAAACAAACAAACAAAAATGAAGATCACAGGGAGCTTGTTGTTCTATAGGTCTTCATCTTAGTTACTCTCCCCTGTGGGGTTTCTAATTTGGGGCATTTTCATCAAAGAAATAGCAGTTCCTGAGGAAAATATGGAAGGGTCTGTCTTTTCTGCCAGGAGCTAGCTCTGAGAATTCCTCCTTCCTGAGATCAGCTGTGTCCTCTCAGATAGATCTGTCTGAATCCCAGGATACTTGTATTGGGTATGAAACAGAGTTGTGCTGATATTTCCTTATGTTTTCCAGCTTTAATAATATGAACCATAATGGACTCTGTAGGAGTTATAAGAGCTTAATGTGTTGGGATGTACTCTGCTTTGAATATAAACAGCATATTAACTAGCTAGCATGATTATTGAAATCTCATTCTAAAGTGGTCAGTAAGTTGTTTTTTTATATTATGCATTCCAGTGTAAAACATCGGGTATTTTGGGGGGGAAAGTAGGGTATTTATTTATTTATTTTTTACTTATTATCATGGACAGATTATATCAACACCCATAGTATTTTGCCAACAATAATGTGGCCACTATTACATCACCTGTTCAGACATACATTAGCTGTGACTTTGAGTACACTTAGTTACAGGGAAGTTTATTGAGAACAGGGTTAGGTATTTTTTGAGCCTCTTTCCATATTCTGGAAGTCTTGCTTACTAACAAAAATAGATGAATAGGTCATATACAAAGAAACAAAGATTTCTGTAAACTGTGCCCATCACTAAGAGTGATTACAACACAATTTAAAGAACAAATGATTAGTTTCTGTCTTCTAGGCAAGTTTCTGAATCTGAGAAGCACCAAATTGATGACAAAATTAATAAAAAGTTAAATACCATTCTCTGGAATTCTGACTGGATTTTAAATGTTGAAAGGAGCTTTCTGTATTTTTAACCACTCTGTTATACTAGAAGCTTCAAGTTAATTTGTGAAATACTGCCAAATTCAGATGTTTCCTTTTCTTTCTGTAGGAATCCAAGTACTCAACCTTTAGAACCAAGAAAACATCCTCCCACTATGACTTGAATATTGAGGACATTTGCTAGGCAATATTCTTTTGAAGATTTTTATATTATAGAAGAGGTTATAGAAGACCCAAGACCCAAAACATTAGGCATGGTTTGGGGAAGGAATCATATAAAATGAAAGGAAAGTTGAGTTGGCTAAAATGATAACTCTGTCAGTTCTTTCATAATTGAATGACGTGTGGATTCTTGTTTTTACTGTGTAATGTGACCCAGAATGCCTGAAGCTGCTGAATTATTTAGGAAATATTTAGAAATTTCTTCAGAATCAGATGTAACAGTTCTTGCTTTTGCATTGTAATAAACAGAAATTTTCCTTATGGACATGAATGAACTTTTTTTTTTTTTTTACTTTAGTGACTATATAAAAGCATTTTCATATTTTTTATGATGGTCAACATTGGAGTGGTTCAGAAGCTTCATTTTGGGGAAAATAAGGGGTTCTGGAGATAGATGGCAGAGATGCTTATATGACCTGAGTGTGATGTCACTGAACTGTACACTGAAAATGGTTAAGATGATAAATTTTATGGGATTTGTGTTTTACTGCAGTTCAAGAATAGAACAGCTTTTGGATGAGCTGTGGCTGTCATGTTCTTTTTGTTCTTTAGTTATTTTTGAAATGCTGTATATACTCCACTAACTTCTGTTTGCCAAGGTGAGAACCTAGGAGAAGATGCACATACTTGCAGGTGTTTTTGCTGTTAATGGAGTCAATGTACTAAGCAGATCTGGTGACAAACTATGATGAGTGAAATCCGATGGCACATTGGAAGTGGTCCTTCTCTAGGTTAGACATGACAAACATCATCTTCTCTTGGTATCTTGATTACTCATGATAGTTTTGGTTGATACACAGAGCTGGAGTGATTTCTCGTGACCAGCACTACAAATTGCCTTATTTTTCATGTTTTTCTCAGTGACACAGAGAGTTAGGGAAGCAGTATGTGTTTATGTTGTGAAGGAGAAACACTTGCAAGACGAAAAATGTGCTTTGAGACTTTTCTGCATTTTAAAGTCATTTACATCAGGCTTCACTTCCAAACACTGTTCCTTTTCTTGTTTTGGGGACCATTTGACCCTTCCTCTGCCTTTAGTTTGCCCTGTCTCTGGAGAGCCCCACTGTTGAGCATGTGGATGGGATGAGCGCCATTTGCAGGGGAGAATGGTTGATGTGGTGGACCATGAAGGTGGATGGCTGGCATATTAGTGGCTGTCTTGGACTCAAATCCCCTATCAGCCTTGATCAGAATGGCTGCTGAGGGGTCTGAGGGCCCCTCCCTCACTCAACCCCATTTTGGGGGAGCTGTGTCTGACCAGCATGCGGGGTGAGGGCAAGTGTTTCACACAATCTGTGTGTGCCTTCATGGAAACTGGCTCTCTGCATCTGAACGCCCCCTGGCTGGTCTTTGGTAGGACCCAAGGACACCCTCCAGTTACAATAGTCCAAAATGGTGCTCATTCCTGTTGGTTTAGAAACTTTTTAGACAGTGACCTCTTTACAAACATCATTATATTATGATTGGCTGTTTTTAGCACTAGAGTTAGCCCATCCTTGAGGTTTTATGGCAGTTTCCACAGTGAATGTGGTGGAATTTGGAATGTTGGTTCCTTGCTGACTCATGGTGTAAGTGGCTCATCATCTCTCTGCTGCTGTCCTGTGTCTCACAACATTAGTGTACAGTTTCTTAAAAACCAAGATCAGGTAACACATGGTGTCAGCCTCCCATAAAAGAGATGTAGACTACAGTTACATGTTTCTTGAGCAGTGAGGGGGTTGGGAGATACTTTGTTCTTTGCCAGTCAAGTTTCCTCATTTTGATCATCACTGGAGTTGCTTTCTTGCCATGTCATTTGTGGATGTTGAGAGCCTTGCAGATCCTCCTGTGTCTGTGATATACAGTAGGCTGGAGTTCTGATCCCGAGTACTGTTGTGCAGAATTTATCCCATGTCCTTTGGGAGACAGCCCATTTGACTGCCAAGAATAATGAGAAGTTTCAAGAGTGAATTGATTTTGCCATCAAGCAGTGGTGTGTCCTCTGCAAAGCTTGACATTAATGACTGAGCCAGGATACCTCAAGCAGATGGAGCATGTGGCAACCTTTGATTTTTGAGAGATGGTATACCCCTGCTTAACAGAATGAAAAATGCGTAATAAATTGTATATAAACATCAGGGTGGAAAGATGTTAGGTTTTCCCACACATTTTGTGGAGCTGACTTGTGTGTGTTTGCGGACATGCACTGTGGTATTCATGGAGGGCATAAAGGTTATTGACTCTGATCATCACTGGGTCACTGCCCAAGAAAGGCTGGTCACTATCCAGCAGCGAATGCAGAGGCAAAAGGCCCGGTTTCTGTGCTCTACTGCCCTCGCCACTTGTTGCTGAGTGCGGGTCCAGGGGGCGTTCTTCACCACCTGCCCTTAAAGCTGGGGAGAGCTGGTTCAGCTGCATCTTGGCCACTGGCTCCTGAATGTGCTTCCATGTGTCTGGCCCGAGGTGTTCATTGGCAGGGTACACTCTGCATGTGCTCTCGCTGGGAGGGACACACTGTTCAGTTGTGAGTAGGCTAAATAAAGTCTTGGGTTGAAGTTGAATGTCTATAACAGGTTATTCAGCTTTAAAAAATCTATATAGGTTGAGCAAATAATTTTTGTAATGTCTACTTGGATGTAGAGTCTCAGTGCATGCTTACATAAGGTTTTGGAAGTTTAATTATACATTATTGAACTCCTCGGTGAGCATGGCTTTTGAAACATGGATACCCACTGGAGTCATTTACATATGGAGTTCAAAATGGCAGAGAGAGTATAGTTGTTGAAAGAGCAGGGATGATCGTGTTTAGTCAGTCCTAGGTTTTAAAAAGCTTTCAATTTCCTTTTGGGCATATCAGGAAAATCAGTGAATGAGTCTATGTTCTTTGCCACAGCCCTGTCTCAAGAGGACCTGATTCCCCATCCCTGGCACAGAGGAGACTAGTGCACAAATGGGCATATTTTCACACCTAGTGTGCATGTGGTTCCCTGAGCTCTGCACACATCTGTGTCTTCCAGTGTTGAATTTCAGCCCTATAGTGACTGTGGGCATCATACTTTGTATTTCTAACATGACTCTAGTTTAAAAAGCTCTTTTGTGGGGCGCCTGGATGGCTCAGTGGATTAAGACCTCTCTGCTTTCAGCTCAGGTCATGATCCCAGGGTCCTGGGATCGAGCCCCACATTGGGCTCTCTGTTCAGCGGTGAGCTTGCTTCCTCTCTCTCTACTCTGCCTGCCTCTCTGCCAACTTGTGATCTCTCTCTGTCAAATAAATAAATAAAATCATTTTTTTAAAAAGCTCTTTTGTGTCAATTTTGGCAAGACTTTCAAATTCCTCATGCAATAGGGATGAGCATTTAGTTCTAAAGCTATGGGTGACCCTTCCATGGTTTCGCACAGATGCTCAGTACTTTGCTGGGATGCAAATATGTGTGCTCGCTCTATGTCAGTATGACACTTCAGTGACCCTTAATGAGTCCTTCCTGACAGAGGTATGATTTCCCTACCAAATACAGAACCAGACAGGCATTATGGGCTGGGGATGACAGTGAGGGGCCACCCCCTCACCTCAGCCTCTGGAATTTCAGGACCAGATTGGCAAATGCTGTAGGCAGCTTTGGTGCCAAAAGGATGCCCAGTTAAATGGGACATCCACCCCCATGGCATGTTTTCAATATGTTAGATGAGTAACATTTGAGCAGACTAGGTTAAGGGTGGAATGTCACTTCTGTCAAAGACCAACATTTCAGGTAAGTTTCCTTTGGCGACGTACTGAAATTATAAATTATACTATAAATTATACTGAACATTTATAAAAGCTTCTGAGGTGTGCAAGCGCATTGCCTTGTGCTGTGGCTCACGGTGGGGATGTCAGGGGTGGCTGTGGAAAGGCAAGGAGCCTGAGGAGAAGCCAAAAAGACACCCTCACTGCTTAGCCCATGTCTCTGAAGCCCAGCGAAGGATGCTTCCTTCCTTCCCTGTCCCCTGGCTGGGGACAGAAACAAATCATCTGCTGGAAAGGGCTTTATTTCATAAACTGACTTTATTGGAAACTGAGTCATGCTATTTAATTAGTGCCAGAATGAAATGTTATGGATCAATAGTTTTTAAGGCCCAAACAGGTTTTTTTCTTTCTGCCTTGTGGCTTATTCCTCTCCCTGAGGGCCTGTTTCTTGCCTAGCTGACCTCTCTGTGCTGAGCAGAAAAAATGTCACCTCTTTGGGAAGGTGAGTTTAAGTGCAGTTCCAGTCCCACTCACCCCAGGAGCAGGCGCTTCTCTGTGGGGCAAGTGCATATATTTGCTGACAGAGGTTTGTGGTTCGGTGGCAGTTTCATGAGGAGACTTACAGTTCTGTGGCGTGACGCCAAACATGGTTTGGATGCATCTCTGTCAGCTGTTTCAGGACTGAACCTGGTGTCTGAGCCCACCTGTTTTAATGACACCACCCAAAAAACTTCCTGGGGATTTGCTGTGTGGTGCCGACCTGGAGGCTGTGAGTCTGTACCCCTCAAAGACCAGAGCACCTGGACTTACTCCTGGCTGGGAATATGTGCAGCTTTCCGTGAAGGTTCTCATTGTGGGAGCTTGGGAGCATGGATTTCTGTCCCCCTCTTTGTCCTTGTGGTTCTGGCCATGGCTGGTGCTGACCCTTAAGTACATTCCACGGGAGCAGAAGGGACTCCAGGTGCTTAGTGAGGCCACCATGGTGACAGCGCTCAGTTTGTTTCAGGAGCCGCAGAGAGACACACAGGTTCTGTGGAGAAGAGTTGCCTGAAGCTAGGGGCAGTCTGCCCCTAAGCCTCAGAGCTGTGGCTGCAGGATGTGTCCTTGAATACATCCTGGCCCACTGCCCTGTTCAGGAGCAAGGTCCTGGTAGTGTTGGTGCCTCCAAGGAAACTCATTCCTGGAGTGCTGACATGGCTGGGGTTCCGGGGTGAATTTGTGACTGAGGGCAAAACTCCAGATCCAACTACTGTGTCTGTCTTTCCTCTATTCGGTGCTCTGTCCAAGGCTCTGAAGAAGAGTCTGTCTGCCCACAGCATGCCCCACCCCTATGTTGTGCCCCTCCCCCCACCAGCACTTCTACCAGAAGTCCACCCTGCCCTCTTCCTCCTCTGCCTCAGTTTCTTTCTCATGAGTCTCTGTTGCTCTAGTGAAACAAGTCACTATACAGCCTGTCATTTGTAAGCGACCTTGAATTCCTTCTGGTGTGAGAAAAGATGCCCCTGCATCCATCCAGGCAGAAAGCCGATGAGCTTCTATCCATCTGGGATTGATCACTCTATCCAACCTAAGCCTTGATACCCACCAGAACTGAAGAGGGAAAGGTCCTGAGTGAACCCCGTGTGATCATTTCTGTGCTGAGTGCCATGTCCGGCATGAGGATTCAGTCCTGGGAACCAGGGACTGAGCTCCTGAAAGCCTGAACCGCAGTGGCTGATTGTAGGGACCAGCACCCCTCACCCGGCCCGCATCCCTTGGCTTCCACTTCATGGAAGTGTCTGTCTTGTGCCTCCATGTGTGTCTTCTCCGGCACAGGAGGGAGTCCAGTGCCCAGAGCTCCTGAGGCTGCCAGTGTCTCCTTCTCCTGAGGAAACCTTCTTGAGCTGTGCGCACAGGCGTATCCACAAGGGAACGTCTGCTCGTGGTTTTGTTGGTGTCTCCACAGGGTACGACTCTGCCGGGTGTGGAAATGCACCTCCTTCCCTGGAAGTGACCGAAGACAGAAAGTCCCAAGCAGGGGAGCAGGAGGCAGCAGAGGCAGGCCAGGTGTCCCTGAGTCCACATGTGCTCACGCTGCTTCTCCCAAGGAGCTTCAGCGACTCTCCTCTTGGTTGTTTCTGGCTTCCATGGTGTTTTCTCTCACTTCTGGAGGCCGGAAGTCCGCTGTCAGTCAGGGTCCGGGGAAGACCGGTAGTCCAAGGTCAGTCAGAGGCCCCCAAGGAGTGGATCCTGGAGGCCTCCCGGAGGCTGCCTTCTCACTGGCAGAGAGCAGGGTGGTGATCTCTCCTGCCTCTTTCCTGAGGGTGCCGCCCCCATGCCCGCGTTCCCTCCAGGGGAACGCATCATGATACTGCCCCCTTGAGGGGAGAGCTTTGGAAGAGGAGCGCATAGCAGCAGCAGTGCTGTGGGCAAAGTAGCCCTGAGGGAGGTATGTGCTTCTCCCTGGGGGTTTCAAGCAGCTGTCCCTGCGTCCAGGGGCTGACTGGGTCACCACTTGAAGACATCTTTTCAGCCTGCTTCCCAGTGAGCAAAGCCGATGGTGTGCAGAGCTCACTGCCCTGCCCCACAGTGAGGGCCCTGAATCTGGGCCAGCCTGGTTGGGTACCTGCCGTGACCTGCAAAGCTAGGTGATATCATCCTGAAGGCAGGCAGGCAAGGCCTGCTGGGTGGGCCATTTCCGGGAGTCTGGTGGGGGGCCCCTGGGGGAGCAGTGGGCAGGAGAGAGGCCATTAGTGCTGGGCATGGGCAGGAGGGCACGGGGTCTTCCAGTCTCTCTCCCTGGCTATAAGTGGGGCTGCGGCGGGACTGGCTAGACTGCTGCCCATCAAGGGGCAAGCCACTGCCTGCTGCTAGTTCTGAGCAGCCTGCTTGGGATGCTCTGTGGGGCACTGGCTTATGTGGTGCCTTGGGAGTGGCCGTGGCTGGGAAGGGAAGATCTCCATCTGCTGCCCTTCTCCAGTGTGCCAGACATCGTGCCACAGGCTCTGGCCTCCTCTTGGCTGAACTGCTGCTGCTGCTGCTGCTGCTGCTGCTGCTTTTTAAGATTTCATTAATGCATATGAGAGAGGGAGCAAGCAGGAGGAGTGGGGGAGGGAGAAGTGAACTCCTGACCTAACAGGGAGCCCCACGCAGGACTGGGATCCCAGGACTCTGGGATCAAGACCTGAGCTGAAGGAAGAGGCTTCAGCTGAAGGAAGAGCCCCCCCAGGAACCCTGAGGACTTGAAATTCTGAGACCGTTCTAATGTTGGGAACCTGTGTTTCCCCAGGAAACCTTGATGCTTACCCTGAATTTTTGTCTTTGTCACTGTCCTGGGATACCGTCTATAAGGCCTGTCTGTTCTCCTGTGAAGCAACTGATCAAAAATGAGCAAATCCAGATTGAATGGCTGTGCGACTGTCTGGATTCGAAGACCGCTCGCGATGATTTGTCCTGCGTAGAGACCAATACTTAGGTCACTTTTCTCTCTAAAGCTGTGGGTGATGCGTGGAGCTAACAAGGTATTTGATGCTGCTGTTTGGGAGTCATGGACTTGAAATCCAAATGAATTTTCTCAAGGTCTTGGTCTCTGCAGATGTTAAATCTCAGTTCCTGAATTGTGCAGCTATTGTGTGTGTGTGTGTTGTACAAGTTCAAAAATTTGATTTAAAAATTGATTTAAAAATTGATTTAATGGTGATTCACAGACCTGTACCCCTGGGGATAAAAATATATGTTTATAAAAAATAAAAAATTAAAAAAAATTGATTTAAGGTGGGGCACCTGGGTGGCTCAGTGGGTTAAGCCGCTGCCTTCAGTTCAGGTCATGATCTCAGGGTCCTGGGATCAAGTCCCGCATCAGGCTCTCTGCTCAGCAGGGAGCCTGCTTCCCTTTCTCTCTCTCTCTCTCTGCCTGCCTCTCCGTCTTCTTGTGATCTCTCTCTGTCAAATAAATAAATAAAATCTTTTAAAAAATTGATTTAAGGTTCTTTTATTTTAAAAATCTATTTATTTGAGAAAGAAGAGGGGTGGGGAGACAGAGGGAGAAGCAGACACCAGGCTAAGTAGGGAGCCCAACATAGGACTCACTTTCACCATCCTGAGATTATGACCTGAGCCAAATGTTTGAAATTGTGCCTTGGCTATTTGGGTGTAGTTACTTGAGGTTTCTTGAAATTTAGAGGGTTGGTGTTTTTTGATCAGGCTTTAGGGAAAAGTAGGGCTTACCAAATTGTCTGGTCCTCCTCTGCCCTGCAACGAGCCTGCATGATGGCCCACATCAGTCTTGTTGGTCTCATGGGTCAAAGTATGTGGATGTGGTTCCTTGGTAAGGACAACGCATTAAGCTTCATTGGATCTCCGTGTACAAGGCCCCTGGAGGGCAGGGTCTTGAACAGGGCTTCACAACAGTCTGTTCTCTGAACAAGAACTACACTAATACCTTGCAGATAAACTGGTCATTGCTATAGATTTGTTTTCAAGAAGACAATTATGTTGACCCACCTGGTGGTTTCGTTTCAGTTCTTAACTAAAGTATTATTCCAACCTTTACCTTTATAGCCTTTTAGATATATAGGTATTTTGGTTATCACAAAGCAACTTGAAGCAGAGATACAATCATATGGTATATTTTATGAGTTAATGAAAATACCAAAGCATATTATTTTACAAAATACCATCAAATCTATAGACAGCACTCTAGAGGCCATATTTTGGGAGTAAAAAACCTTCACATGTAAAAGAGCACTACTCATGCAAAGTAGATACAATTTGATACAGTAATTAAATCTAGCTTGCTGCGTTGGGGGAGGAAATTGTCCCATGATCCTGCCTAAGATGGTGGGATGCGGTAGGGGCGGGGGTGTTGGATGCCCCAGAATATTACAGGATGGGCCTGTAATATGGCCCCAGGGGGAAGGCTAAGTGTATTTCACAGTCTTATGCCTTCCGTGAAGAATGGGGGACTGGCCAGAGTGGGGTGGGGCAGAGAGGGAAGCCCATTAGCCTACCCTGCCCAAGAGAAGCTGGGGAAATGCAGGTCATCTGCTCTGACATGGCCTTTGGTTCCCTGAGGAGGGAGGTCTTTGGGGAACGGGAGGCCTGAAAAGGGCATATGGTGGAGCAGGTGCATGTGAGGTGAGGGGACTCACCTTGTGGGGTGGGGGCTGCCCCTTCCAGTGCCTGTTCAGTGTCTCCTCTCCCACAGTCTGTGGTTTGTCCAGAACTTTTCCTTCCCTTTGCAGGAAGTGTCTTAAACTCAAAATGTGTTTAAGCTTGGGTAGCTGTTTCAGTAACCTCTTCCATCCCCTGTCTGTAGCTAGCCTGGGGTGGGGAGCCTAAGCCCATTACCAGCTCAGTGATTCTCAGGAGGACTCCCAGGATACAGCATGTAGTTGTGCTGATGCCTGGGATTTACTGTAGTGAAAGTAGGCAAAGCTCGAGGTCAGAGGACATGCACAGGGGAACCAGGCCAGCTTTCAGGCCCATCCTGCCCAGTCATGCAGGGCACACTGTGTCCCCTGAAAATTATTATAAGACACCTGTGATGCATCATCCCCAGGAGGCTGTAGGGACCAGCACCTGGGGTTTTTATGGGGGAGTTATGGGGAGCTGGTCCCACACACACACACCCTTTGCCTAGCTCATCCAGACTTGCAGGCTCCCCAGAGGAGAGCAGGTGTTTAGCACATTTGTGCTAATGGTTTAGGCATAAAAAGCCAGATTATTAGTGCAGAAATGGCCTTGGGCAGGTCTCCTCCTTCCTTGTCCTGTTATCTGACTCTGAGCCTGTGCAGTTGCCACCAGGCTACGCCCAGCACCTCGAGAGTGAACCATGCTGTGGATACTGCAATGCTGGGTGAACTGCCTATTTTCCTCTCCTGCTACTGGCTTCTCCTCTATCTTGTGCAGCTCTGAGTGGACAGTGAGTGGTGTGCAGGGTGAGAGTGGCTAGAGGGCGGGCCTTTCCTATGTTCACATTGGGCACAGCCAGGTCAGGGCTGCTCTTTCAAACCTGTCTGCTATGGACACCAGGGTTGATTCTACAAGCTGGTGATTGTCTGCTCATTATCAGTGTGGGTCCCGTTTTCAGTGTTACTGTGCCTGTTTTCATGGAAGTGGGAGAGGCTGCATTGGAGCTACCAGACAGAGGCAACTTCAAACCAGAAGCAAGTTCTGCTCTCTGTTATGGTCATGGCACCTGCCATGTCCTCAGAGAGGCTCTCAGTAAAACAGAGGCAAGTCCTGAACTCCTGACAGGAATGGAGGCTGAGGGTTTCTCAAGTCATGCTGGCTTTCTGGTTCTGAGATTGAAGACAGTTCCATATTCATCTGGAAAACACTGTATTTCATTTCATCAGTTTTTATTGAAGTATCGTTGACACACGGTATCATCAGCTTCAGGTCTGTAACATGAGATTTGACAGTTCTGTGCATTACAAAACGCTCACTGCAATAACTATCATCACCATCTGTCATGAACAATATATTTACAGCATTACTGACACTGTTCACTGACTCTGTTCCCTGTGCTGTACTTTTCAACCCCAAGACTTTTTTATTCTGTAACTAGTGATTGCCAGAGGGGATGGAGTGGGGGAATGGGTCGATCAGGTGAAGGGGATTCAGAGGGACTGACTTCCAGGGATTTTATTGTAAAAGCACTCTGCATAAAGGTAAAAGCTTTTTTTTTTTAAACTATAAATTTATTTGTCTTTCATGGAACTTATTATGGAGTTTTAAAAATAAACTCTTAAGCCCTGCCCAAATATAAGTTTCAGGATGATTTTTTTGGTGTTCTTTGTGTCTGAGAACCTTTTATTATCTGCAATCACAAACCCATACTTAATAGAAGTAGTTTTAGGATGTGTTTTAATATTCTCACTTTAAAGTTCAAGGAAAGTTTCAGATAAAGACAGTGATTGATTTTCCCATCTAGGGTTTGCTTATTTAGCAGGTGCAATTTCATTTCTAAACAGGTATTCAGGCAGCACATAAATCATGCTGCACACACTTGATTTAGAACAACCATTCGCTCAGCTATGAGCTGGGTGATGTGCAGGAATATTAGGAACTGACACACAGATAATGAAAGAAATAAACTGCTTCTTTGGGGAAGTGGAGCCAAGGCCTTGGGCTGCAGAAAAGCCAGAGACCACGTGTGGTGCCCAGGGCTGGCTCTGGAGCAGTGATGTGCTTAGCACTGAGCCGAGATGAACTTGATGTGTCAGAATGGCTTGATCCGTAAGTGAGAAGTTGGACCCTCTATCAGAGTGGTCACGGGTTTTATTCTTGCTGGATGAACGTGCAGATCCTCTGCTGATGAAGGACTGTGAATTCTTCGTGAGGTCCACTGGGGGGGCACTAATGTCTGGTAGGTTCCCCTGGGGTCAGGGCAGCACCTGACCGATGCTGGTGACCTTATCATACAGGGTACACAGTGCACCATCAGTAAAAACATTGTTACTTTTATCAGATGACTGGTGCCCTGTTACTAGGCATGTAATGGAGGAGGAAGGAATAACTAATTAAGGGAAAATGTCTCAGAGAGAAGTGTTTAAAATAATTAAGCAATCAAAGTCCGCCAGAGGTCTGCCATTTATTAGCCACATGCCTGAGGATCGTAGCATCTGCGGAGAAGGCAAGCATGGCTGCTGAGTGATCTCAGGGTCAATTCAAGCAAACATTCTCTTCCAAAGAGACGGGCATTTATGTGACCCTCCATTCAGGGAAAGGTGTCGTTGCTGCTGCTCTGAGTTGGTCCTCACCCATGTGCATGAGAGTAAAGCCCAACACTGGTGTTGGTGATCACACACAGGAGCGTGCAAGCTCGGGAACTTGTGTGTGCAGAGAGGGGCTTACAGAGTATTTCTGTATCTCTCAGTGTGTGTGGACATATTGGCATGTTCAACGGGATCAGTGTCAATGATGTGTCCCATGCTATCTGATGGTCATCTGTGTTCTGAAGCAGAAGCACACTGATTCAGTTCTGTCTACATGCAGTGCTTTACCAGCTGTGAACATGGAAAGATGAGGCCTCTGTCCTCAGGGGCATGTTTTCATAGTCTCCACATTCCTGCCAGCAAACTGCTGGCTGCCGCAGGTGGGCCAGGAGCCAGGGTGGGAACACGGAGGTGGAGGCCATCTGGGTGGTTTGCAGAGCAGCAGGTTTGCAGTCACTGCTGAAGATGCCCCAGCCTGGACAGGGGCATGGGTTCCAGTCTGGACAGGGGTGTGGGTGGGCAAGCCTGCAGGTGCATTTCAGAGACCTCCAGATGTGGTCACTGCCTGCTACTTCCAAATTGTCCTTAGTGACTTGTGAATAATGCCTTTGACAGGAGGATTTGTACTTGTATGGATCAGAACAGTCACAGAGGAACATGATACGGATGGTCATGTAGAGTGCTATGGATATACTGGGATTTTATGTATGGAAGGGAATTGCCTCCAGTCTCTGGATGGAGATGGGCCAGCCACAGGAAGGATGCTGTGCTGTGTGCGGTGCTGGGAAGAGGTGGCTTTCCGGTGATCCCAGAATCCTGGCAGTCCTACAGACGTGCATAGAGAGCTCAGTTAGTGTCCTTAGGTTGTCTACATGGTGAACAGAGAAATTCTGCCGCCTCAGTCCAAAGAGGGATTAGGGTTCTCTGGAGAAATGGAGCCAGTAGAATGTGGATGTGTACACACAAACATGCAAGCGCACACATGCATACATATGCACATGCACACAGATGTGCTTGCATGTTCACATATACACACTGGCATGTATACATACCTACACACAAACATACACAAAGACATACACCTGTGTACACATGTATGCACACGCCTCTTACATATATGTATCCTTTGTGCAAATGCACGTATACATTCACACATGTACACATACATATAAACAGGTACACATGCATTTAAACACATTTTATACACATTCACACAATAGTGAGGGAGACTGATTGCTGTGTCACGGGGCATCTGGCCCCCATGATCATGGAAGCAGGCTGGTCGCAGAATCTGGAGGGGTGTCAGCATTCTGGAACCCCAGGACAGCTGATGGTATCATCCATCTGAGGGCAGGAGGAGAGCTAGTTTCCAGTGTGGAGGCAGTCAGGTGGTGTCTCCCTCTCAGTTTTCTTGTTTGACCTTCAAGAGATTGGATGAGGCCCACCCTCCACCCTCACCAGGGTGGGCTATTGGCTTTCTGTCAAGTCATATGTTAATCTCTTCTGCAAAAGCCTTCACAGACTCCCCCACAACAGCAACCAGATAGCTTGTCACCTAGCCGTCCAGCCACATAGACACAGAAAATCCACCATCCCAGGTCATATCTGAGTGGGAGCCCAGGGCAAACTCACCTGGACCCACCAATGAGCCCTGGTATCCTCATGGGAGTGGTCCTGAGGCAGGAGTCATCGTGGCTGAGGTCCACAAAGGCTGGCCTGTTAGGGCCGTGGTTGAGCAGGGAGGAGCTCACTGACCATGGACTCCTTGCTTCTGCCAACAGCATCCTCAGGGGGAACCGATGGCTCCAGGACGGGGTGTTGGCAATCCCAGGAATCCTGCTGCCAACACCCACCCTGTGGAGAACCTGGAGGTCTGAGAAGCATGATGTGCCTTCGGATATGGTCTCCTTCCCACATGGGGTCAGCCTTCCCCACGTGGAACCCCTTGGGCTCTGCTTGGAGGGATGGTGTGTTGGTTACCACATACCTATTTCTAGGCTATGTTTCTGAGGCTGACATCTGTTTCTGTTTCTGAGGCTATGACATCTGGGAGCTTGTGTGCTCTGTAAGTGTTTCCCTTCAGTGGGGAGTCAGGGGCAGTTCCTAGGCCAGCAGCTCCAGAGCCCATACCCCAATTATCTCCTGCATGGGCTCTTATACCTGGCCCATGTCCGCCTGCTACCCTCAGCCCAGGGCCATATGTTGGACAGTGAGGGACCGGCCTTGAGGCCAGAGCAGCTTGTAGGATTCACACTGGCCAGCCCTGCCCATTCTCTTTGGAAACCACAGGGAGGGCTTTGCCCCTGTTTTTCTCTCCCCACATGCCTGGTGCTTCTGCAGTGGTTCCTGTACCATGCCTCCTGTGGCCAGGAATCTGAGTGAAAATGCCTTCCTTGGGATGACCATTTCTGCATCTGCATGCCAGCCTCCCCGGATTAATACAGATTTCTGGCAAATTTGAGCCAAACAGACTATTTCCCCAAAACCCAGGGCCAGACAGTAGAGCCCTCAGAACCCACTGGTCAGCCAGTTGATGGTGACTGAGCAAAAGTCAGGACAGACGTGCCCATGTGTCATGTCCTCCAGGAATCCTCTCCAAGGGAGAATGCATTCTTTACAGATGGCTGTCAGCTGAGGGAACAGGGATGATTGAGGGTTTCTGGGAGGCTCTGCAGCAAGCACTGTCTTCTGTGGATGTGGCCATCAGATGACTCACAATTACCGGGACCCTGGTGTCCAGTGGAGGTGTCAGGGATCCCCTCCACCCCTGTGCAGTAAAAAATCCAGGTATAGACTCCTCCAGATCTTAGCTACTTATAGCCTGCTGCTGATCAGTAGCCTTAGAGATCACATAAACTGTTGGTCCACGCATATTTTGTATGCATTATATCCTGTGTTCTTGAGAGAGAGTAAGCTAGAGGACAGAGAACATAATTGAGAAGGTCGTAGGGGATAGAGGATTCTGCTGTATTTATGGATAAGCAACCCTGGCTACATGGACCCCTCAGGTCAAACTGCACTATTCAAGAGTCTGGTGTTCTCAGGGTCATTTGAGGTGGAGCAAGGCCATGGGACCCTCTGTCAGAGTCCACTGAGTGGTGCATGTGTCCATCTGCTTGCTGTCATGTCTGGTGCCCCAGATAGCCTCCTTACGTGGGGTCTATTTGAGGCATGTTGTGTGCTGATCATTAGGGCAACAAACATTACATCTTTGTGGAGGGAGGCATTCCTCATGGTTGAGGGAAGGAACTAGGGTTGGGAGGTGTTGGAGAGTTCTGGACATTCATGGGGATAGCCCCATGTTCACTGTTCATCCCACAGCCCTTGAACCAGAGCTTGGATCCATGTGGCCACGTTATACTTCTAGGTGAATCTCTTGCTGTCCTCTAGTCAAGTCTGCTGGTGTGATGCACAGATTTGCTGTCTGTAGTGTGGCGGCATTCTGACAGGTGTCATGGAGGACCGACAGCAGGCTGCCCTTTGGACAGATGCTCCTAAGACTGCCTCGGTGAGGCTGGGGTGACGTGGTGTTGTCTGCCTGTGATGGGGGCATCTGAGTAGCCAGGGACACACCTAGACCACAGCATGACACTTGTCACTTGGCGCACTGAACACAACAGAACACACATGGTGGGGGGTCTGTTGGTGATGAGCCTGGAAAGCACTCTCTGTCCCTTTCTTACCAAGCATGAGGATCTTCACATGTGTTCCTAGGATACGAGGAGTTCCCCCAGTGCAGGTAAAACTTGAAGCCCTGGGGGTCCAGGGATGGAAATGCCTTAAAGAGGATGTATCTCAATGCCTGGCTTCATGGGCAGTTTCCTTTGTGCCTGTGGGGGCACCAGCTATCGGGGGCTGACACAGGTGTCTCCTTTAGATGTGTATGTGTGCTTCAGATGTTTGCTTTGATGCCCTCCGCTGTCCAGCAACTGTGAGGCCCGAGTCTGAGGGCACCTGTGGAGAGGGATTGGTCTGAGCTGCTACGGTTCATGTGGCGAGTTATTTCCACCTTCAAGATAGTTGTCAAGATAAGACATATCCATGTTCAACGTCACTGAAATACACTAGCAAACTACTTTTGTCTATGTGGATTTGTTTTCTCATTTCTGAAATTGTTTTTTCCTTTTATTGCAATTCTGCTTTTCTGTGCTGTGTTCCAAGGAGGAATGAATTGGTGTGCATCTGCACTATGCTTTTACTGTGTGTTTCAGCCTGAGACAGGCCCCCTGATATGAGTGCAGGGGTCAATGGCTAACAATTCCGAATCCCATGTACAAATCCTGGTGTCTTTGTACAGCGTTTATAGAAGTACCTGCACAAACCAAAGCCACACAGCACAGACCCTTACCTTTCTAACAGAAATGAAATCAACAGATTCCAGGCCATCTGTGGATTGCACATGTTTACCGTGCTGTATGGACTCTGTGTGGACTCTGCCAGTTGTGTTGTCTTTGAAGGCAGATGAGATGTCTGCTTTGGGGAGGTGACTGGTGAGCCCACACTATGCACACTGTGCATAGGGACTTGACACTTGGGGCTTGATTATCGCGTGGGACTTGGCGAGGAAGCAGAGGATGTGGAGTGAGGAAGAAACCCCAGAACAGGTGTCACTGTTTGGACAGACACCTTCATGTGGTCCAGAGCAGTCAAGATGTGCACACTGGGGCTGTTACAAGGAGCCTCTCAGGGAGCAGCACAAGCAACAGTCCTATCCTCATAAGCACAAGGAAGCTCAGACATTGGTTCGTGTGATGGGCTAAAGGTCTTAGACTGAAAATTCCCATGGGGATTGCACTGAGTGGGGGATTCTGTGGGCTCTGGGGAGGAATTGGGTATAGAACAGAGTGCACACCCTCCTTCAAGGCCCAGGAAGACTGTGGGATCACAGAGCTCTCTCTGGGAAAGGACTTCCTGAGGTGCAGGCAGAAGGCCAGGGAGTGTTTGCAGCACAACAAACCCATGTACATGTGTAGAGGGACCACATGAGCCAGTGCACATGGAAGCTGGGGTGAGGGCCTTGAGCCTGTGGCCCCACTGACTTCCAAGTCTGAGCGCCATGTGTGCCACAGATACCAAGTGAGTGAGTGCCCGCGGCAGTTATGCCAGCCACACCAGCCTCATTAAGGGGCCCCTGACCTTCACTGGCCTCCCAGTTTTTGGAAGGATCCAGAGCACATGCGGTAAGATACCACCTCATATTGTTCTTTAAATTCCCCAGCTCCATGGAGATGCTGGGGCTTCTGATGCTGCCCTTACTGATTCCATGACCTCTGGCTCCTAAGAATGTTCTTCCTGCAGTTGGAAAGCAGATATCCCACATCCACGTGGCATCCCTCATCCTCTGACTCCTTTCTCCTGCTGCTCTTGAAATGGATTGAGCGTAGGGCCTGTCCTCTCCCTGTGTGCTGTGGCCCCATGAGCCGGCACACATTAGAGCCCACACAGGAAAGGGCCCCGTGTGACATTTTTCTCTCTTAAAAACCTTTATAATCCCATACCCCTTGGATCTCCATTCTTTGGGAATCTCGATGAAGTGTGGTGTATCACGAAGCCTAAAATGTTGCTTCTCTCCTCCAGTTTCTGGCAGTTCTTTATGACTGTCATTCTTTTCACCAGAGTCCTTTTGCGTGGTCTTGTCTGAGAGAGACTTTGAGGAATACTGTTTGGTCCCTGTAGGTGAAAAGAAATTACAGGATTATCTGTCCTGTGTATATTTTATAATTTTTCTTTTATTTGAGGAACAATCTCTTAATCAGAAATGCCTTCTAGGAAACAATTAAGTAAAGACAGATGTCTGGAGACCTCCATGTGGGGCAGGTGGGTTTTCCTGATTTTTCTCCATTAACAGCTACTGTCTCCCCCAACCCCCTGTGCTATCCTGCATGCGCTGTCGGCCCAGACTCTGCATACAGCTGGCTGGGGCCTCACGAACAGCTGGAGGCCTGCAGGCCGAAGGGTCCCCCTGAGTGTGTGAGCTCGGGATCTCACATGCTCAGTAGTTCATCGGAAGACAACAAAGCCCTACCAGACTTGATGTCTCCCTTCTCAAGTTTTTAAGGAGGAAGTTTCTCAGAATATATAGAGAGAACCTGAGAAATGGTTCCATGTTAGAGAAAACCAGAGATGTGAGGAGGGAGTGTGGTGTGCAGTCTTGGTCAGCATGCGGGAGTCAGAAGACTGGCAGATCCATCTCCTGTGCTGACCATGGAAATGTCCCCCACTTTCAGGAAACACGAGTCACCCTGAGCTGTTCTGTTGGCAGTATTGTCTCAAGTGGTTCAGAAAAAAAACAACACATGGAAGACCAAGAATGAACCGTAAACGTGATAAAGTGTCATGTGTGGGAAATCTGGAGATAAATCCTGTGTCTTCAGCTTCTCTGTATGTTGGAAATCATTGCAAAATTAAAAGTTAAGAATTATGAGGGTGAAGAAAATTAGGGTAACCAATAGGTCAAAAAAAATTCAATGTTTGAGTTCTTCTTTAAAATCCAGCCTTTCTCAACGATGTGGAGAAAGGAGAACTCTCTTAAACTGTTGGTGGGAAAGCCAGCTGATGCAGCCACTCTGGAAAACAGCATGGAGGTTCCTCAAAAAGTTGAAAAATACCTACCCTATAACCCAGCAATTGCACTACTGGGTATTTGCAAGATACAAGTGTAGAGATCCGAAGTGGCATGTGCATCCAAATGTTTATAGCAGCAATGCCCACAATAGCCAAACTATGGAAAGAACCTAGATGTCTATCAGCAGATGAATGGGTAAAGAAAATGTGGTGTATGTATATATAATGGAATACTGTGACGCCATCAAAACATGAAATCTTGCCTTTTGCAATGATGTGGATGGAACTAGAGGGTATTATGCTGAGCAAAATAAATCAGTCGGAGAAAGATAATTTTTATATGATCTGTCTGATATGAGGAATTTGAGAGGCAGGACAGGGGACTGTGGGTGATAGGGAAGGAAAAAATGAAACAAGATGGGATCAGAAGGGAGACAAAGCATGAGACTCTTAATCTCATAAAACAAACTGAGGGTTGCTGGGGAGTGGTGGGTAGGGAGAGGGTGGCTGGGTTATGGACATAGGGGAGCACATGTGCTATGGTGTATGCTGTGAAATGTGTAAACCAGATGATTCACAGACCTGTGTCCCTGGGTCAAATAATGCATTATATGTTAATAAAAAAAAAAAAGAAAAGCCCTTTTGTTGCTTCTTCTGCGTGACCTTCTACTATCTTAGGGAAAGGTAGAGGATATTGGGAATGACATGGCTAGGGTGTTGTTGCACTCTACTGTGAGGATTTGTGGAAGAATTGAATTGATGTTTTCACTGAGTTCTTATATATTGGCCCATGAGGGCATCTACAGGACTGTCCACCTTAATTCTTGTGCAAATCCCTGTCTGATGGGGGTGATATGGAGAAAAAGCAGAAGGGAATGTAGATAAAATAATGTAGATAAACATCCTTACAACCTGCAGCTCACTGACAAATACTTGAAATAGAGTAGAACTTTTCTGGAGGAAGCTCTCTGGTCTGAATGTTTTTTTTGTTTGTTTATTTTAAGATTTTATTTGTTTATTTGACAGAGATCACAAGTAGGCAGCGAGGCAGGCAGAGATGGAGGGAGCAAGATCCCTGCCAAGCAGAGAGCCTGATGCGGGCCTCGATCCCAGGACCCTGAGCCGAAGGCAGAGGTTTTATCCCACTGAGCCAATCTGGTGCCCATGTTAATGCTGTTAGTGCCTCTCTGGAGGGTAAAACCTCCTTAGCTTGGCAATAGCCAGGCCTCCAGGAGCCTGGGAGTCCTCTTTAGCATAACATAGTCCTTTTAGAAACTTCCCTGGTCTTTAACTCCCCCACCTCCAAACTGTATTAATCAGCCACCACTCCCAACCCTGGAGCAGCAGCTCTTTCTGGCCAAGGGCCCTGTACTTGTGTTTAATAAGTACATCTTTAATAAGACATCTTTTTGCACCGTAGATGTCTTATGAATTCCTCCTTGGCCATCTTTGGTTGAGGACCCCAAAGCTCCAAAACACCATCAGACATGTCATCCCTCTCCTCTGAGGAGGGATCTGTGGCTCCCATGGCTTTGCACATCCTTGTACACAAGAGTGGTTAGGTTATGATCCAGTGTCAGGTCCGTCTGCTGCCGGACTCCTTCCCATGCCCTGCTGCACCCTCGGCCTCTTAACTTATGCCCACATAGTCCCTAGGGGGTCAGCGAATCCTTGGTGGGGTGGGCATGGCATGGGGACAGAGAAGCCATGTTCAGCATATGGCCCAGTTTCTCTTCCTCCTCCTCTCTGCCCAGAGCTATGGCTTCTGCATACATGCCTGTGTTCCTACCATAAAGGTGGAAGGAGCCAGTGGGCAAACCCTAGAAGGATGCCTATTCTGTTTCTCAAGAATGTCACCTGCTCAGCGGATATGCACTTATTTCCGCAGGACCACTGCTGAGCTGGATGGCTTGCCCACCCACCTGTCTGCTGGCAGAGTAAGCCTGACCAGAAGTAAAGTGCCAGGTCATTGAAGAACACTTGGAGAAACTGTCACACAGGCCACCCTGAAGCCATGTGGGTCACCCTGGGAGCCACAAGGGCCACTCTGGGAGACGTGCTTGCCACCCTTGGGAGCCACGTGGGCTACCCTGGGAGCCACGTGGGCCATCCTCCAGAACCATGCAGGCCATAATCAGAGTTGCGTGGTAGAAGGAGAGCTGTACCTCATGAGGAGTTTGTAGATACCTGGGGATAGGACAGGAGCGGATGGTCAGCACTGTTCCCACAAAATTTCCCCACAAAATAAAGCCCCACCAGGAGGAGGCCCCATTGGTCTGGGAGGATTCTCATCAGTCATTCCAGGAGCTCAGGCCATTTAATATTTCATGTGGTGCCAGTGCGCAATCAGTACTGCCCTTTCTAAATGCCTGAACTTGTCTCTAAGTTTCCTACAGGCCCCAGAGCTGCTGGTCAGGCACCTATGCCCATGCTGACATCACCGTGTGCCGATGTTCTCTGTGAATACCCCAAAATATCAGCCCCTTCATCAGGGTGTTCTTTCCAGATCTCTCAGGAATGTTCTTCAAACCTTACTAGCTAGCCTGAGGGTGATGCTACTGTTGGTTTTTGCAAAACATGTTATTACATACAGATGTTGTCTGGTTTATTGGCACAGCTGCTCATGTGTAGGAAAGGAGGGGCTCAGGCTGCTTCTCCTGACCCTGCTTTGAGGACTCCTGCTGCCAAGCAAGCAGAATTCATCTCAAGTGTGTCACCCACCTGCAGATAGACTGCTCTCTTGTCTCTGGGGATGGTTATAGGCAAGTGCTGGGTCTTTACTGTTGATTCAAAAACCACCAAAGCCATGTTGGGATCAAAAAGGAAGTGACAAGTTCAGTCTTTTGTTATTTTAAAATCTTGTCTCATTATTAGTTAATTTCCCCCCAAGGAACTGTTTCCTCTGTGAGTCTGTAAGGGAAGCAGCTCTGAAGGGATGCTCCCTAATGCAGGTTTTCTTTAATGTCACAAGGGTCACAGGTAGGTATCTTGGCTGTCCTACCACCCTGAGCTGTAGGACACTTAGATTTCTTGCAGTCCTGTGGCCTTTCTGGGATGATAGCAGGGGAAGCAGGAGCCCTAGGGGGTGGTTATTCTATATCTATTAGAGAATATTGTGAATTCAAGTAATTAGACTGGGTTTATTCTATTCTGTAAGAAAGCACAAAGTATATCAGAGGACGACCTTGTAACACTCACCTGCATCTAAGACTTGTATATGCATGGGGAGCTCAGTCTGTATTCAGACAGTTCACAGAGTTTTAATGATGTGTCTTGTATCGCTCCAGGTTCTGGGGAACAAAGGCAGGCAGGACACTGTCTGTTCTCAGAGTCAGCAGCTCACACAGGAGATAGGGGATGTCTGCAACCACCATGGACACTTCCCAGAGTAGTCCAGCAGGTTTTGAGGATAGGTAGACATTCTCCAGAGGATAGGGTGGGAAGTGAGGTCCATGTGGGCAGAATAAGTGGCCCAAGGCCTAGAGTCTGATACAAGGTGTAGCAGGAAGGGAGTGGGTTGTGGTTGTGGTTGGGTAGGGTCTGTGGGCTGGAGCGAGACCCAGGATGGCCAATGGGGCTGTGTGTAGAATTCCCCTTCTCAACATGCTGCTGGAAAGGAGTTGTGCGGCTGGTGCACACAGTCTGGTCAGAAGCTGTAAGAGGCTTTGTGGCCACCCCAGGGCCATGGCTGGGGGTCTGTCCCACCTTTATCCCATTCTGCCTCAGCCCCATGGGACTCTAGGATGAGTACAAAGTGCAGCAGAGGCCAGGGGAATCTCCTTTCTGGGGAGGGCATGGAGGGGACTTAAAGGTGTGACAGAAAATATGGTAGAAACTCACTAAGGATTGAATTTCAGGGGCAGATAATGTTTGTCCTGTAAAAATAAAGTATTTATGCTCAGAACTCTTCAAAGTGTGTCTCTGAAAAAGTGACAAGGCTGCAGAGGCCAGTCTCAGACGCTGCTGGTAAGTGGAGTGGGTGACAGATGTAGGGGACATGAGTTGCAGGGTGGTGGCAATGTCAAGGACCTTCCCAGGCTGCTGACACAGACATGGATGCAGGGACTGCACACACTGGCCAGACCCTACAACTACCAATAAAGGAAACCCTGGGATAGGAGGGATTTCATCTTGAAAATTAAAAGTGCCTATGGCTTGTATTAAAGAAACAATAATGCTTGGAATTTAAATGAAGGCCACAAGAGCCACAGAAAGACTGTGGGCCTTGGAGTCTAAAGACCTGGCTTTAATGTTTGAGTTTCGCTACTTACTTTATGACTCTTTTGACATTTACTTAAATTCTCTGACTTCCCATTTCACCTTTAAAATTGGTATAATAATAATGGCAGCATAGAAGGTGCTTGAGTAATGTGAACAGGGAATGCCTATAAAACAGTTTGTGCTGTCACAGATGCTTCCTGCTGGCTGGGGTGAGCATAGCGAGCAGGAACAGGAACAGAAGGGGATGGAACTCAGTGCTTCAGATGTGGGACCCAGGCAGGTTTTCTGTGTGTGTGAAGCTCCCTTATTGAACCTGAGGTATGACCCATTGGTCTGAGGGACTCTGTGAACTTTGTTGTCCTATCATTTGTGCAGGATCTGCAGCATTCGGCACACCTGTGAGCCCTGCACACACTGTGCAGAACACATGTATGTATTCACTGTCCACGTATTTGTCCCATGCAACACAGGCACACATGCACACTGTGTACACATGTGTAGGAGAAGTGTAAGCACATGCATGCGCTGTGCATACCTATAGACTGTGCAGCACCAGCACATGCATGCACCATGCATGCAAGGACACTGTGTGGCACCAGCACATGCATGCACTATGCATACCTGTACGTGATGTGTCACCAGTACATGCATGCATCATGCACATATTTATACCATGCAGCACCAGCACACACCTGTATACATATGTACACACATGCAACATGAACACACTGCAGTATATTCGGCAGTATATAGCACACACATGCACACACATGCAACACAAACACACTGCATATATGTGCATTGTGTAGTATAAGCACAGATGTGGATCCCGTGTGTATACATAAATGGCAGTGTGTAGCACACACATGCACTAGGTACACACTTGCCATGTTCAGAAAATAGCGAGTACACATACTAGGCACATGCATACACCACTTGGTATGCAGCACCACCATAGCGTACCTTGTGTGTGCACTGGGCACATCTATGCATACATGTGGTATATAGCATTTGTCAGCAAGCACTTGATAATGATGGAAATTTGTTTACACACCATCAGATAATATCAGCATCAATTCTCTGCTCAAATGGATGTTCTCAGTGTTGGTACTGTCTAGAAGAGCACCATGAGCTTTTGATGAAACTGGCATGCATGCTTGTTTTAAAAAATAATTTTCGGGGAGATTACTGTTGAGCACAGAACTCAGTTACAGTGTGCATGGCTCCTGTGTCATGGAGAGAAAATGCTAAAGAAAAAAAATTCTCTATTTATGCTTTTTAAGAAACACAACTTTGGAATCAAACCTAGATTCAGATCATGCTTATAGCCATGAGAAGCAGTTCGTGGCCCCACTCTTGTTTTGTGTGTGTGCGTTAAACAAATAAGGAACTAATAGTGACTAGCCCCTGTTGTATGTCAGGTACTCTTCAGATAGCTCCATGTGCATAAGCTTATTTCAGCCCTCCAGTGTGCCCCAGAGAGCATTCATTTCGCCCTGGCTCCTAGCCTGTGTGGGGCATGGAGACAAAGGCAGGAGCTTCACGCACCTTCCCAGGTCATGGATGCAAGGGCTGGACCCCTACACACAAAGCTGGGCTGCAGATCTTTTGTGAGCTACATGCCATTTTCGTCTACCTTGTGGTCCTACAGTGAAAGGGCAGATGGAATCTAATAATACAGTTTATTTCTCCTTATGTATCCAAACAGTCATTTCAGCATGTGTGTTGGAGTCCTCAAGATCACCCCCCAGGTTTGACCATGGACCAGGAGTCCCAGGACTCAGCATACAGTCATGCTTATGGTGATGATTTATTGCAGCAAAGGACACAAGGCATAATCATCAAAAGAAGGGGTGTGTGCAGCCACATTCGAGGAAGCCATGTTTCCCAAGTTGTCCTGGGGTCATGCAGGACATACCTAGATTCAGCCGCCTCTCATCAAAACATGGTGGAGCATCCATCCAGGAGGCTTACTGAGCCTGGGAGCCAGCATTCCACACCCTCTGCTCCCAGGGTCCCAGGAGGATGCCACACACTCCCCATGCTGTTGATGCCTGGGGTCGGGGCAGCAGCCCTGCATGATCTCTCCCAGACCCCACTCTGTCCACTTCTCCACTTTGTGCAGCCCTCATCATTGAGCTCAGTGCTTGGATTCAGGGTCAGCTGCTGTGTTCCTTGTCTATGGTACATGTGTATTCACCTCTGAGTATGGGCAACGTCAGAGGTCATGGTCATGGTCATGGCAAGAGTGGACATATGTGGTGTCCCTGGGCAGCTCCAGGGAGTAGCTTCAAAAGATAGCATTGGCCTTAATGTTCTCCCCCAACCCCATGTGTCTCTAGTGGCTGGGTTTGGGATTTTCCCCATTATCACAAAAATCAGCATGACCCATTCAGTAACTAACTCTATAGATTTCCTGCTCTCTGTTATTCTCATGCAGACCTTCTCTCAGAAAGGACTGGGAGCAAGAGGGGGACAAGCGTCTTTTGATATCATGTCCTTCTACAACATTAACAGCAAGGACATCTCATTCTGGATTCGGTCAGGACGAAATCCTGAATATTCAGGGTAGTTTAACATAGTGTTGCACACCTGACGCCTCTTGTTATGTTGATATAGTGAGAATTCTAGAAAAGACTATTGCCTTTAAAAAAAATTTAAATTCAATTTAGTTAATTAACTTGTAGTGCATTACTAGTTTCAGGGGTAGAATTTAGTGGTTGATCAGTTGAATATCACGTGCATATCAGTGTTCATTCCATCATGTGCCCTCCTTAATTCCCATCACTCAGTTATGCCATTCCCCTACCTGCTTCCTCTTCAACAACCCTCAGTTTTCTTCCTAGAGTTAAGAGTCTCTTATGGTTTATCTCCCTCTCTGATTTCATCTTATCTTATTTTTTTTCCTTCAGCCCCATATGATCCTGTTTTATTTTTTAAATTCCACATATGAGTGAGATCATATGATAATTGTCTTTCTCTGATTGCCATACTTCACTTAGCATAATACTCGCAAGTCTGTCCACTTCTTTGCAAATATAAGATTTTATCCTTTTTGATGGCTGAGTAATAGTCCACTGTATATACAGACCATATCTTCGTCCTCACTACCTTTTAATCATCAAGTTGCCTGGGTGGGGTTGGCACCAGTGAGAGGCTAGGGAAGGAGAGTCTGACAGAACACAGATCCTGGTGACTTTGGGGCGTAGGGGTCAGGAGAAGGTAGAAGGCCATCAACCTTGTGACAGGGCTTCTGGCCCCCTGGCATTCTGGTTTTATAGGAATGGCACCTTGGGGATGTGGTCTTTCTCTGTATGAGAAATATGGAGTTGACCAGATTGCCCCCAGCCCTCCCCCTCACCCCCTGTCAGAGAATAAGCCCTTTCCTATGGGTACCGGATGGGACACTGGCCACCCAGCCAGCCTCTGGGTTTTTGGTGCCAGAGACCCTCTGGACTAGGACTTCTGTCTGCTCATTCCTGAAGCTGAATTGTGTCTATTGGCAATGATTTTGCCAGATTTCAGCCCAGTACCATGAGTTTTGAGAACAAAACAGCTCACAGCAGACACTGATGGTTTAGCTTACCATGAGGTCTGACAGCCAGATTTTGTAGACTCTAGGACTTAAGAAAAACAAAAAACAAACAAATGAACAAAAAAGTGGTTTTTCTCTGTAAGCCATGAAGCTGTAGTGGCTGGATGGCTGTGTCCTAGCCCAGGTGACAAGCAGACCTCTCCTAAGCCCTTTGTTTTGTCCATCTGAGTGCCTAAATTACTACTCAAGAGCATGCACATCAGCCTGGAAAGTCACCAGGTTCTCAGGCCAGACATCTGATTTAATGAGAGCTTGTTAGCAAACTAAAGACTGTTTGTCAGAACTCCAAAAGTGTGTTCCCAACTAGATGTTGTCTCTCGTCCTGTCTCCCCTCCAGTGGAACAGAATAATAGGGACTGTCATCAGCAATACAGGCTAGGTCTGTTTCTGACATTCAGAACATTCTGTGAAAGTTTTCTCAAATCCTTAGCATGGAAATCAGTCTCTCCAAGGCCTGCATCTGAGCTGCCTGGGGGCGGGGGTGGGGCATTCCTGGAAAGCAAGGGGAGACCACAGCAGCTGTGGGAGTATTTTCTTTCCTGTTTTCCTGTTTTCTCTAAACATCAGTTCCACTTCTGTGACCTGATTTAACCTCCATTCTCCCCACATAAAGGAGAAAGTAACACAAATGTAACACTGTTTGGCAATCTAGGCTCACCTTTGGAATGTGTGAGGTCTTTCTCCCCAGACCCAGAGGAGAGCACGAAACCCAAAGGCATCACCAGGCTGTGCTTCTTCCTGCCTGCCTTAGCCAGAGCCACTGAGAACCAATCAAGGACCAAGCAGGTCCTCTCTTCTGGGTCTGGACCTGTGATTGTTAAATTGTATGCATAATGTTTGCCTTTCAGTTGACAACAGGGCTGCTGTTTGATGTCATGGATGATTCAGGAGCCTTCCAGGCACTGATATTTGACACCTCCCACGCCTTCATCTCTTTAAAACAAACTTGCATTGTATTTCACTGAGCCAGTGGCAGGCTAGAGAATCCCACTTCTGTTACAAGCTATGCTGGGGTCCCCAGAACCCACCCCTCCACCCAGGTGTGGTACTTTTCTAGTGGACTTGCAGGGCTCTGTATGTAGTCTTACATAGAGGGTTTGGTACTGGACATGGTATGAAGTAACCTCAGCAAAGGGAAGGACACAACATCTGTATCTTTGGAGTAAATACCCAGTAGTGCAATGGCAGGGTCATAGGGAAGTTCTATTTTTAATTTCTTGAGGAATCTCCACACTGTTCTCCAAAGAGGCTGCACCAACTTGCATTCCCACCAACAGTGTAAGAGGGTTCCCCTTTCTCCACATCCTCTCCAATACATGTTGTTTCCTGTTGTGTTAATTTTGGCCATTCTAGAAGGGCCATCTGTACCCCAATGTTTATAGCAGCAATGGCCATGGTCACCAAACTATGGAAAGAACCAAGATGCCCTTCAACGGACGAATGGATAAGGAAGATGTGGTCCATATACACTATGGAGTATTATGCCTCCATCAGAAAGGATGAATACCCAACTTTTGTAGCAACATGGACGGGACTGGAAGAGATTATGCTGAGTGAAATAAGTCAAGCAGAGAGAGTCAATTATCATATGGTTTCACTTATTTGTGGAGCATAACAAATAGCATGGAGGACAAGGGGTGTTAGAGAGGAGAAGGGAGTTGGGGTAAATTGGTAGGGTAGGTGAATCATGAGAGACTATGGACTCTGAAAAACAATCTGAGGGGTTTGAAGTGGCGGGGGGGTGGGAGGTTGGGGTACCAGGTGGTGGGTATTATAGAGGGCACGGATTGCATGGAGCACTGGGTGTGGTGAAAAAATAATGAATACTGTTTTTCTGAAAATAAATTAATTTAATTAAAAAAAAAAAAAGGAAGGACACATGGGGGAAGTGCCTGGGAGATACCAGGCTGACTTTCCAAGTCTTTTCCCCATGTGAGTGTTGTCTGTCAGAGGTTCTCACTTGAGCCAGGTGTCTGAGATTTGCCTGGGGGCTGATCACAGACACAGAAGTCCCAGAGTCCATGAGGAAGGTACCCATGCTTTCCAGACACAACCCTGCTTGTACAGAGCATTCAGACAAAACAAAACAAAATAAACAAACACACACACACACAAACAAACAAACCAAACACACAAAAAAAACAAAGAGTTCAGACACAGTGAGTGAGTCAGTATTTAGGGAAGTTTTCATAACTATTGGGGTAGAGAACAGTAGAACAGTCATGGTCCAAGATGCCAACAAGGATCACCTCTGCAAGTAGCCTTTCTAAAGTCTGCAGCCCCAGCTGTCTGTGTGCATGCTTTCCTGCACACTAGGTAACCAGGAGAAGCACAATTAAGGAGGTGTGTGTGTGTGTGTGTGTGTGTGTGTGTGTGTGCTGTGGGACACCTCCATGTGGACCAGCCACATGTGCCATGAGCAGTAGCTGTGCTGCCGTGGTTCATCTGTGGGGTGGACAGCCTGAGAGGGTGTACTTCATGGCTGGGCTATACAACCTTATGCACAGGAGGGCCTCTTTATATCAGATCACGTGGGAGAGTTAACACTACATCTTAAGATACTACTTAGAGAAAATTTATTGGATTAAAATGGTCAAGAATTAATGAAGATATTCAAACTCTCTGTCCATAAGTCCATGTCTTTGAACTCCAGGATCTCAGTGTTCATCTCTGATTCTCTGTTGTGAGTGTCCATGGTGGAAACTCCAACCTCTCCCTGCAAAGGACTACTCTTGAGATCACAAACATAAATGCAACTCTGTTTTCTTAAGTTTATTCAGGCATAGATTCAATTTGGCAGTGAACTCTGTTGCATAGTTTGCTTTAATCAGGAGGGTGATCTCGGTTCCCCGTGAAGAGAAGGGACTTGGATGCTGATATGCAGGGTGTTGGCTGGGACGAATTGTAAGGACCTATTTTACTGTCCCTGCTCCCCTTCCCCCAGGGGACTTAAAAACAAGTCCTGGAAACCAGCTCCAGGTGTGGAGGCCAAGAAAAACAAGGCTATATCCACCTCAAGTCTAGCCCTGACATAAGTACAGCCATCTTGGCAAAGCAAAAGCTGGCACCTTGCACTGTAATAGTGGGTTAGCATAAGAATGGCTATCCTGAAGGCCGGGAAGCCATTTTACTAAGCGTCCCTAACCATCCCACAGGGCGCACGTAACTTGAGATAAGAGAAAGTAGCTAAAACCTAAGAAACAACTTAATCATATATCACCAGGGCGGTTAGGCAATGGTGCCAAAGGGACCAGATGTTAAAGAAAACAAATAGTTAACTTGCAGAGATCACAATCCTGCAAGACTGGGATCTCCCTTGGTTTGCAAATGTCCTGATGATTTACAACAAAAAGGGCTATCTCTTCAATGGCCCAATTTCCAGAGACAAAGGGCTCAGTTCCTCAAGGCCTAAGGCCACCCTCCCACCAAAAAACTGAGGGAGTCTGAGGCAGAAGGAAATGTAAAGTTAAATTTCTTCTAAACCTAAATCTCACTTAACCGCCAGGATGGCGTGGCAAAAGGTTAAAGTTAAACTGTCAAAGTGGGGTGCAAGATATGTATGTATCTATGAAGAAGTGCTTTGAAAATGCTATATAAACCCTTGGCTTTGAGTGCTGGGGGTCCTCGTTGAAACCAGCTGCGCCAGGTGGATGCTTGGACCCCAGCTACCAGGAAATAAACCTCGCAGTGTGACTTACATTATTGAGAGTGTTCTCTGTCTAATTGGGGGGTGGTTGACTCCGTACCCTAACAGAATCTTCCCCAGGTTTCTCTGACATGCTCTGAACTTGCGCATGACACATTTGGGGACTGAATACTCCATTTTCTCAAGCCATCCACTCTCTTCAGAGGGTTTCACTGACAGACACCTGTACTGGGGAGAACTAGGATTTTGTGCACAGAGTGCCCCCTCAGAAACCTGACTGCTTGTATTTAGTTTTCCTTTACCTGACTAATTGATGGGAGTATGAACAGTTTTTTTCAAAGTGAGGCCATCATATGCTGACACCCCTTCCCTTACAAACCATCCCTCCCCTCCTGTGTCACTTGCACAAACCCCCTCTGTGAAATACACTGTCCTCCCTCTTGGGAAACATTCCAAAAACAAAACAAAACAAAACAAAAAACTTCTCAGGGAAAGACTAAGTTTGACACATTTGTCTTGACTTGAGCATCTTGTGTGGCCTCTCCAATGTTTAGTTCTATACACTGGAGATTTCCTCAGTTTCCAGTGGCATGACTACATGTCAGGAAACATGAGGGTAAGGATGCATGGAGCTGTTTTCTCACTCTGTTCTCTCAAGGAGCAAAAAGCGTCTATGTTTAAAGTACTTTTGTTTTCTTCTTTTTTTTTTTTTTTCTTTTGTGTGTGTGTGTGTGTGTGTGTGTGTGTGTGTGATATGAATGATTTCTTCCCAGAAAGCCTGCGGCAACAGCACTATGTGGGTCATGAGTTTAGGGATCCAGCATTGCAGTCAGTGTCTTTGACGGAAATGCACAGAGGGTGCTTTCTTGTTCCCCAGCTTCTCTCTCTCAGGTATGGCTGTGCAGGCACCCACAGTTAATTGGGTGATCAGTGTGCTCCACATGCTCTAATGCCTAAGTGGTCTCTGCACTTTCACTTGGGTAGGTGCACGCTTGCCACCTCGGGGCCCCTGTCTGCCTCCTGTGTCCCTTCCATGGAAGGCAATGACTGGCCATGCAGAGCGTGGAAATGCAGGTCTCAGCACCATGCAGCTGGACCCAGTGGCTACCATGGCTTTAGGGTCCGTGCTGCTGGAGCATGTGACCTTCATGGACTAGGGGTCTGTGCCTGAGGCGAGCCCTCAGGGGAGGCCTGCAGAATGCCCTCCTCCAGCTGACAGTGTGTCCACTCTCCTGAAACTCTGCATTTTGTCTGAATAATTTAATACTTCTCTGAGAAAAGTGGCATTTGTGTGTGTGTGTATGTGTGTGTGTGTGTGTGTGTGTTCAAATAGCATTGGAGACAATGAATGACTAGATAGACTATTTCTGCTTTTGTTTCCAGTTTAAATGAAATTTTAGAATGATAATATCAGGAAGGCAGGTGGTTGAAGTGGTTGCAGCTTCGTAAGCTGCGTGAGTGTCCTGAGTGGAGGTTAGCTCTGTGTTGGTCCCTGATCCACCTCCCGTTGATGATCTCACAAACTTCCTAGATGCAGGAAGGACAACAAGCAGCAGTTTAGATATTATACCACCACTGGTAACTCTTATGTTTTCAGAATTTGCTGCATTGCAATTTCCTAAATGGTTTGTGCATATTATTTAATATAATCCTTAAGAAAATAAAGAGGGACAGGGGGTTGGAGATTCTGAAGGAAGGGTCATCAGCCACAGCCTTCTCGGTGTTTCAGAACAATGCTGGCTGAGCCATTGTGTACGTGGTGGGGCATAGAGTGGCAGTCAGGCAGTCGGTGCCTCCAGCTGCTGCTGCATGTCCCTGTGTGGGGATCAGTCATGAGCCCTGGTGGAGAGCCACTAACCAGAGTGCAGAGGGTCAAGGAGGGGGAGAGATGTAGGTACAGTGATCTTCCATCCTTGGCTGAGCTGAAGCGCATGATGAGGCCCTGCATTTGGAGGTTGCATCTGAAGGCACTGACAGTTTCTGCGAGTTTCCCAAATGGGCCCTTGACCTCATCTCTGGTTCATTTCTTCAGTTATGTTTGGGAGCCTAAGAAACCAGAAGTGGACACAAGCAAAATCAGACAAGTGGCAGGGGCTTCTTCATGCAGGAGGAACACCTCCTCTGTCTGGACCAAGTCTTGTCTGCTTTGAGAGATTGTAGCATTGTGGGAAGAAGCAAGATTCCAGGCCAGCAGCTCTGCATCAACTGTTTTCTGAGGGACTGCCCTTCCTGGGCAGGGGGACACCCTGAGTCCTGAGGCTCGGTCTAGCTTGCTGAAAGGCAGAAGAGAGGCTGGAGCCCCTCATGGCTTGAGGGTTGGGACTGGAACATCTGCCCTGCAGGCCCCTCTGGAAGAGCAACACAGCAGCTCCACCTGCTGGGCGTGGGCGGCCTGGCAGCGCAGGAAGCCTAGGAGCAGGTGCCTGGCCCTGAGGTCTTCTGCTGCCAGTGCCCCTGCTGCTCTCTCCCCAGGGAGACCCCCTGCCCTAGAGTGCCATCCTTACCTGCAGTGAGGTCCTACATCTGCTTGGAAGCCTTCTGTCTTTGCAGTGTGGCATCATCAAGGGTCTGTGGCTGGCAGGCAGCCCATTTCCCCAGAAGAAGAAAACCCTCAACAAGGATGGGGCAGGGGTGGATATTCCCACTGCGTTCTTCTGGGAGCTGCAGGCCCCATCCTCCAGAGCAGGCTTGCTGAGCCCAGGTGCGTGTACTGTAGCCTTTAACACACAGGATGCGGGCTGGTGGCTTTACTGCAGCTGCACTGAGATTCTTCATTCTTCATTCTCAGAGAAGGGGTCCTGTGTTCTCCGCTTGACCCAGCCCTGCCAGGGCTGCACTGGGCCTGCCTGTCTCATCCATTGGTCCTGCACTTGGAGCAGCAAAGAGAGTGTAAGGGCCTTCCAATAAAGCTTTATAAAAGCAGGTGACATCTGCAGTTTGCAGATCCCTGGCCTTCAGGTTAAAGATCAGATTCTTCTTTGCATCCTGTGTTTATGCTGTGGATCCTGGAAAACAGGATCTCTGCAGAGGAAGAAAAGAAGTGTTCACACCGGCTCTGAGTGCTCTTTATGGAGGAAAGATCAACACATCTAGTATGGTGAGGTCTTGGTCTCATGCCAGAGTCACCCTAGAAAGAGCTGTTATCCGCTAATCACACATGCTGCCCACCAATGTGTGCCATGCCTGGGGCTGGGAGTGGAGGTTGCAGTTGGTGCGGAGAGACAGGTCTGTTCCAGGGGGACCTGTGTTCAGGTGCATTAGATGGCCATATGCCCCAGGGAGGCTAGAGAGAGAGGATTGTTCTAGGATGACCAGGGCACATGGGACCAGCAGCTGTTGGAGCAGCTTTTAAGTGTGCAAGGACCACCCCCACACACACACACCTATTGTTGGGTGTCCACACACACCTGGGTCTCTGCAGCCTCCAGCAACTGAGGACCAGCTCCTTGTTGGTGGGGTCCCAGGGAAGCTAGTGTCCACACCAATGGGAGTCACACTTCCTGAAGGGTGAGCTTCTGGTTGGTAGAGTCCCAGGGAGGCAGGTGTCCACACTGACGAGGGCCACAGTTTGTGAAGGATCAGCTCCAGGTCAATGGGGTCCTGGGGAGGCTGGTGTCCATGCCAAAGGGGGTCACATTCCCTGAAGTGCCCTTCCTGGTAGGTGGGGCAGGTCTTGGCCTGGAGGAAGAAGCCTCTCACTGCCTCCATCAGGGTCAATGCAGAGGTTTCCTTGATTTCCCAAGACCCTCATAATGAACAATGGGAAAAGGATGAGCTGGGAGAGTCAGTGTGCAAGGCAGGATCTGAGGCTGCGTGCCCATGCAGGGGGACATCAGCATGCAGGGCAGTGTCCAGGGTCTAAGGCTGCGTGCTCCTGTAGAAGGACATCAGTTTGAAGGGCAAAGTCCAGGGAGGAGTCTAAGGCTGTGTGGTCATGTAGGGGGGAGTCAATGTGCAGGGCAGTGTCCAGGGATGGGTCTGAGGCTGCATGATCACGTAGGGGGTGTCAGCATGCAAGACAATTTCCAGGGAGAGGTCTGAGGCTATTTTGCCATTAGGGGGGCATCATCATGCACAGCAGTGTCCAGGGAGGAGTCTGAGGCTGCATACTTGGATAGCCTCTATTTCCAAAAATTGAAGTATGACCTGCACATAGCAACATAGTAGAGGCTGAACTTGAATTTTGTTAGTGGTAAGCATGCAAGTCACCACCATAGACACAGGAACTGGTGGGATGGCCAGGAGCCAGCAGGTGGGACCGTGCTCCCAACCTGTGGAGGCTGTCCTGTTGACAGATGTGTATTGAAGGCACTATCTCCTCTGAGCCATTGTGAGATTAAAAAGTTAAGGCTTAAGTGGGTAGAAGAAGAACAAATGAAACAAGATGGGATTGGGAGGGAGACAAACCATAAGTGACTCTTAATCTCACAAAACAAACTGAGGGTTGCCGGGGGGAGGGGGTTTGGGAGAAGGGGGTGGGATTATGGACATTGGGGAGGGTATGTGATTTAGTGAGTGCTGTGAAGTGTGTAAACCTGGTGATTCACAGACCTGTACCCCTGGGGATAAAAATATATGTTTATAAAAAATAAAAAATTAAAAAAAAAAAAAAGACTTATCAAAACCAGGGAGGCCAGAAGAGGTGGCATAATAACATTTTGCATGTGCTGAGAGAACTCATTCTAGAAGCGCATTTCCAGTGAAAATAATACTACATTTCACAAAGTTTTGTATTACTGAATCATATGGTATTTCTATTTTTAATCTTTTAGAGAATCTCCTTACTGTTTTCCACAGGGGCTGTACCAATTTATGTTACCACAGAAAGCTCCTGAGAAATCTCTTTTCTTCATATCCTTGTCAATACTTGCCTTTTTGGGGGATGCCTGGGTGGCTCAGTTGGTTAAGCAGCTGCCTTCAGCTTGGGTCATGATCCCAGCGTCTTGGGATCAAGTCCCACATTGGGTTCCTTGCTTGGTAGGGAGCCTGCTTCTCCCTCTGCCTCTATCTCTCCCTCTCTAACAAATAAATAAAATATTAAAAAAAAAAAAAAAAAAGTTAAGGCATCTTATAGCCAGTGCCGAGCTCCTGGCTTCTGCCAAGAGCTGGCTCATGGATGGTAGACAGGCTAGTGACCCAGGACATGGTAGCAATGAGACTTCAGTGCCCTAGGCCTGGCCCAGAGACTGCTTATGGCTGGGCACAGCACCAGTGGGTCACACTGGCAATGATCAAGGATCTGGCAGCTCCTTTTGGGCCAAGTGACAAAGTCCATGGAGTCACTCCTGAGCTGGAAATGAGACAACACTTTGTGAAGGGAGAGACCTGGGGCCCCCTGAAGGCTGCAGCCAGTCTCAGGCAAGAAAGGACCATGGGGACTCAGTCCAGCTGGATGCTGCTTAGAAGCAAGGACTGAGAAGCACAGAGTTTACCCAATGCTGCATACCAAGGCACATTCTCCAAGAGATCTAAGTCCCCGCTGCCATGCTTATTAAGCACGTGACTGTAGTTTGCTTATAGGCCCATGTGTCCCACCTGGTGCCCGGCCCTTTGTGGCTTTGGGCTCCTGGAACTGTTATCCGATAGTCGTGTAGTCCCTGTGTACCAGGCCTTGTTGGGGGCTCTGCGGTATGAATGCTGGGCCCAGTGAGCCCCCTCCTCTCCTGGAGCTCATTCCTGATTGAGGCAACCAAAAGCAAGTCAGCCCTAAATACAAAATGTGTGGGCATCATGCATGACGAGAAGGGAACACATCAGGATGGTGGCGGGGCAGGGGGAGGTCAGAGAAGGGATGAACATTCTGGAAAAAAGTGGCATTGACCCCTTGAGGAGGTGACACCAGCAGGGGTCCCACAAGATGCAGGTGGCTGTGCAGACACAGGCGGGGACCTAGAGCACTTTAGGAAGATGCACGGACAGAGTGCTTGGTTCCAGTGACTGGGAGGGCAGCCGAACCACACCATCGTGACACGGGCTTTGGTTTGGGGTGAATGACATAGGGGAACATATGTGGGGAGTATGACAGTGGGGTGTTATGGGCATGGAGGTACCTGGAGCCAAGGCCTGTGTGACCACAGGAGGTGAGTGTGGGTAGAGGAGGACAGATTTGGGCCTAAAAAGTGAGCCCTGGGACCAAAGTTCAGAAGGATGGACAAAATCCAGCAAAGGAGGTTAAGGGAGGACGCCAAGACCAGCGCCGGCCCTGGGAAGGAGAACATGTGAGTGTGTGTACACCAAGGGCACACGTGTGCAGGCAGGTACTCACACACTCACAGATGGAGTCTGATTGTGCATTTCTCATCCAGGAGCTCACCCTCCTTTAGATGTGTGCTTTCTGTTCCACTGGCCTCTTGTGGCTCTCTCCCCTCTCCCCAAAGAGCCACCTCCCACGTCTGGGACCAACTTCAGGTCACCTCTGGAACATAGACAGATGGTCTGCTGTGCACCACTGCTGCAGGGTGAACTGTGGGGAGGAAGGGCCTCCACATCAGGATGAGCTGGAAGCTTTGCTTTCCTGGGCACCGGTCTTAGTAGTAGACACAGCCTCCACTGATATAGGTGTGGACTCCCTGAGATACAGACCTACAGACCACCCATCTGGGCTCACGGCTGCAGAAGAGTGGAAACTGACTTTTCCAAGAATGGAAAACAGCCATGGAAGTTATTTCTCTGGACACAATCATGTTGAACTGAACATTTTGTAAAGAAGATGGATGGATGCAGTGTCCTCCATCCTGTCTCTCCAGAGGACCTCAGGCTTCTGTGAGGGTCCATGTGTCCTGCAGGGTTTGTGTGGCTGCATGAAGATGGCTCTGGCAGTGGGCTGGCCCCAGGTATGAATCCCATGCTGATGTTGTCTCATGCCCAGCTGGAGTGAGTTGTGATCTAAAAAGGTGGCTCCTCAATGCCATGTAATCAAACGTGATGAAATACAACATGACCAATATTGTTTTATTCATCTGATGTGATAGAGTTTGACAGGGAAACTGATCTGCGGTGAAGCACGTTCCAGAGGAAAACATTGGGTATCGTTTTCTCTCAACTTTTTAAATGACACAAATAATACATAAAAATAACACTTCTTTGAGCACTTCATTTAGATCACCTCCTGTAATTGTCACAGCACAGTTTGACGATAGGAGCATTTTCTCTGTTAAATTGTTGAGAAAACATGTTTGTGGAGACCTAGGGCATGGCAGGTGATTCCAGAGCAAGAAGTAAATCCAAACTGGATCTGTATGTTGGACCAAATCTCTACATGTACCTCATAGAAAAATGAAGAGATTAACCCAGAGGAAAATCTCAGCTATGTGTTATTTTGGAGGTTCCTATTTTATTCCTGTTTTCTGTACATGGATACTTTAAGTAGAAGAATGTGTATACTAATTTATAATTTTCTTGCTTGAACATTGTACTGTAAATATTTTCCATGGTTCTTTTTGCTAAGGCATTATTTATAATATTCTGCTCTGTGCCTAAAGAAGTACTCATTTGTAGGATTTCTATCTTGTTTTGGATACTTTACAACTTAAGAAAAAATACCGGAAGGAAGTCTCTGCCCCTTACCTCTGTCCTTGAGATACCCTGGGAAGCTGCTGGTGGGAAGTGCATTTCTGTCCAGAAGGGAAGCACGCTCTCACTGTGTGCGACATTCACCAATGTTTGACCTGATTTATATGTGGGTGACATGCAGGTGTTTAGTGCTGCCTGGGTGCAAATGAGAGGTGGAGCTAGGAGCTGTGTGTGTACTTCCTGCAGGCCTGGGCATGGCATATTCTCCTGTTCTTTCATGTTTTCAACTTTAAACTACCACAAAATGATAGGAAATTTGAGAGAAGAAATTTGTCTCCAGATTCTGGCATTGTTAACCTTACAAATGCTTGATTATCCCAATATTTCTGCTTATCCTGAGAGGGAAGAGGTCAGATTCTGATCAAAACTGTGAGACAGGAATCCATCAGAATCCTAGAGGAGAACATATGCAGTAATCTCTTCGATATCAACCACACCAACTTCTTTCAAGATATGTCTCCAAAGACAAAGGAAAAAAAAGCGAAAATAAACTTTTGGGACTTCATCAAAATCAAAACCTTCTGCACAGCCAAGGAAACAGTCAAGAAAACAAAGAGGCAACCCACAGAATGGGAGAAGATATTTGCAAATGACAGTACAGACAAAAGGTTGATATCCAGGATCTATAATGAACTCCTCAAACTCAACACACACAAAACAGACAAGCATATCAAAAAATGGGCAGAAGATATGAACAGAGACTTCTCCAATGAAGACATACAAATGGCTATAGGCCACTTGAAAAAATGTTCATCATCACTAGCCATCAGAGAGATTCAAATTAAAATCACATTGAGATATCACCTTACACCATTTAGAATGGCAAAAATTAACAAGACAGGAAACAACATGTGTTGGAGGGGATGTGGAGAAATGGGAACCCTCTTCCACTGTTGGTGGGAATGCAAGTTGGTGCAGCCTCTTTGGAGAACAGTGTGGAGATTCCTCAAGAAATTAAAAATAGAACTTCCCTATGACCCTGCCATTGCACTACTGGGTATTTACCCCAAAGATACAGATGTAGTGAACAGAAGGGCCATCTGTACCCCAATGTTTATAGCAGCAATGGCCACAGTCGCCAAACTGTGAAAAGGACCAAGATGTCCTTCAACGGACGAATGGAGAAGGAAGATGTGGTCCATATACACTATGGAGTATTATGCCTCCATCAGAAAGGACAAATAACCAACTTTTGTAGCAACATGGATGGGACTGGAAGAGATTATGCTGAGTGAAATAAGTCAAGCAGAGAGAGTCAATTATCATATGGTTTCACTTATTTGTGGAGCATACCAAATATCATGGAGGACACGGGGAGTTAGAGAGGAGAAGGGAGTTGAGGGAAATTGGAAGGGGAGGTGAACGATGAGAGACTATGGACTCTGAAAAGCAATCTGAGGGGTTTGAAATGGCGAGGGTGGGAGGTTGGGGTACCAGGTGGTGGGTATTATAGAGGGCATGGATTGCATGGAGCACTGGGTGTGGTGAAAAAATAATGAATACTGTTTCACCAAAAATAAATTTACAAAACCTATTATTGAGATTTGTTTCAAATTTGAGGTACATTGGGGAGCTTGTAATGCTGGTAGTTCTAGAGGGTGGAGATAATAGCACGTTGCCAGAAAATATTTATTTACCCTGATGATGAGCTCTCAATCTGTTTTCAAAGAAGGATACTGGTGTGAAGATCATCTCCTGAATATGCAATGAAGGAAAGTTGAAGAACTGCCTTAATTTTAAGTTTAAGGAGAGATAATGTATTTTTAAGTTCATGGGATGAATCCAAGTTGAGCCTTACCATCTATGCATTTCTTTGCAATACTTTTGTAAATTGTAGCTTAAATTACACTTAAATTCGTATTTACCTTTGTTAGAAAATCGTCATTTGTATAACAAATGACCTGAGTGTGTTCATAATTTCCTAGACAAACCACTAAAAACTTGTGGTATCACTTCTTTCAAGAGATAAAGCACACAAAACAAACCAAAAAAGCCATGTGAACAAGGACCTAATGAGTGAGATTGGAGACTACAACAATCTTCACTAAAATGCCAGCCATGTGAGGTAAACAGTGGTTTGAGAGTGTGAACTGACCTGAAGAGGACACAGAGAGAGTTATGTCTTGGGGCAACCTTGAGGAGTAGATGTACAGAATAGCTGGAAAAAAGAAGATACAGGGGAGCCTTGTATGGAAAAGGGTTTTCATGCTTCTCAAGGAATGGTTACGATTCACTTAGCATGAAGGAAGATTGTTTACAGTGTCCATATTGAGACGTGTGGTCATACATGCTCTCCCACCAGGCCTTCCCCTCCCAAACTTGAAATTGTCTGTTCTCAAATCAATGTAATTGATTAAGATTGCTCTGTGGATCAAATTAAAACCACATTGAGATACCACCTTACACCAGTTAGAATGGCCAAAATTAGCAAGACAGGAAACATGTGTTGGAGGGGATGTGGAGAAAGGGGAACCCTCTTACACTGTTGATGGGAATGTAAATTGGTGCAGCCACTTTGGAGAACAGTGTGGAGATTCTTCAAAAAATTAAAAATAGAGCTGCTCTATGACCAGCCCATTGCACTACTGGGTATTTACCCTAAAGATGCAGATGTAGTAAAAAGAAGGGTCATATGTATCCCAATGTTCATAGAAGCAATATCCACAATAACCTAACTGTGGAAAGAGCCAAAATGCCTTTCAACAGACAAATGGATAAAGAAGATGTGGTCCACATATACAATGGAATATTACTCAGCCATTAGAAAGGAGGAATACCCAACTTTTGCATCAACATGGATGGGACTGGGGGAGATTTTGCTGAGTGAAAGAAGTCAAGCAGAGAAAGTCAATGTTCATATGGTTTCACTTACTTGTGGAACATAAGTAATAATATGGAAAACATAAGGAGAAGGGATGCCTGAAATTTCTAAGCAGAGTTTGGGAAAACCCGCCCTGATCCTGAGCTTAGTACCTCACAGTCAACTCTGGCATCTTGCTTGCCACTTGCTTGCTTTCCCTCCAACTGCTCAACTGAGACATGAATGTGCCTGGTTCAAGTCTTCTCTAAAAATCCTTGTTGGGAGGAGGCTAACTTCAGAATCCCTCAAGGGTTGCAAATACCTTTAGTAGCCAAGGGAAATACTCCCAAGCTTTTTATAAATTCATTGCTAATGGTTTGATTATGGAGAAAATTTTAGTGGAGGGCATAGGAGGGTCTTTGTGGTTGACTTGTGTTGGTTTAATAATGCTATAACTGTAGATTGTGAGCCTGATGTCCTGAGGAATGTTTCCATCAATCTTGCACCAGGGAGTCAGACATGAAATGGAAAGCATAGAAGGATCTAAAATTGCTGAGTTCCCAGAGTGCAAGCTTCAGTGGATCAGGCAATGGATAGAGGATTATTCCTGTGAATTTGGTAACAATTCTACAGTGTGGTCATGCTCTTGTGTGTTCCTATATTACAGACGGGGAACGTGAGACTCATTGGGCTCACCTTAGCAGATAGGGGTGCTATAGCACAGTGCATGAAAGGAGCTACAGAGTTTAGAGGGCCTGTGTTCACATCACAACTCCATCTCCTCCAAGCTTTGTGACATTGAGTACATTCATGAACCTTTCTGATTCTCAACCACTCATCCACAACATGGAGGCAGTGATGCATACTTCATAAATGTGTTTGAAGATTGAAATGACATCAGAAACCTTAGACCCTTACCAGTGTTTCTGGCACATGATAAAGTCTCAAAAAATATGGTCTGTTCTTAATTTTGCTATTATAAATGCTACTACTCAAAATCCTGACCTACAATAGAGGATGCTTGGATGACAACCTAAATCCTCCTGGATCCAAAATGAAAAGTATTAGAGCTCTAAATATATTTAGAACAAAGCTGCTCATACTCTTTCCTTCAAGCTTCATGGCTTCATTTGCTAATGCAGGCAAGGTGATAGGAGCTGGAAAAACATAATAAACTAAATCCTTCTGTTTAGGGGACCATAGGCCAAGAAAGTAAAGTAAATTATATTATTTGTCCCCATCTTTTCACCTTCCTTCATGGACATAGCCCTTCCAATGGACCGCATTTACCTTTCTTTTTGAAAGGTACAGCCATGGGTGTATTACTTGTTTTGACCAATGGGATGTGAATGTGCTTGTTGCAGAGTCTTTAAATGCCAAAGTTTGGAGCCAAGTTTTGTCACAAAGGCTATGAGTTCTTGGATCAGAAAGCAGAACACCTGTGTGTAGACAGTCTGCTTCCATTTTCCATTCTATTAGATTGGAAACACCTCAGTAGCTGGTCTTGAGTTCTAGAGGAGTGAGTGTGTGAACAATTTTATCTAGGATAAGCAGGTTGTGCTGACTCTCAGCTTCCTATGGTTCACTACCACATCCTCAGAGCCATAGAGATCCCTGACCACCATGTGGAGAAAACACTGTCTAGTGCATTGCTGTGGTGACTATGATCCTGAGTTGTGCATTACAGAGATCCAGAAACTCTTTCTGCAAATACAACTATTTAAAGGCAATAGACATCCTGAAGCTCATACCACTCCCACCAAAGAAAATAAGCAGGTGGCAAATAAGCACAAGGAAAATCTGTACATCAGGATCCATGAGGGAAATGTAAATGAAAACCTGACTGAGTAATCACTACTACTGCCACCTGTTAAGACAGCAGGTTATTATAAAACATGGTTAAAACACCAAATGTTGGAAAGACCCAGCTTTCCTACATTGCTTATGGGAGTGTAAATGGAACATCTACTCTGGTAAGCATTTGATAGGTTCTACTAACATGAAACAACAATGCTACAACCCAGCAATCACTCACCCTCCTGAATCTTTATCTCAGAGAATAAAATCTAAGATCCCACAAAACCCTGTGAACAAATATTCAATGTAGGATTATTTATAGTCTTCAAAGACAGGAAACAATTAAAATATCCCTCTAAAGGTCACTGAGCGAAAAAAAAAAAATGTGGCATTTCTATACTCATTGATAAAAAGCCGTATGTTCTGACGCACAGAACATCATGGATGGATCCTGGGGTATTAGCCTGAGTGAAAACAAACAAAAACCCAATGTCACAGTTCATAGCTGTAGGAATCACCTCATGTAACAAAATGCCAACACTCCCCAAATGTAAAGCAATGGGGTGATTGCCGTGGGCTGTGATGGTGGGGGCAGGCCACCTCATGTGGGTAGCATGAGAGTGATCTTATTTTTGATGGAACTTCCATATCCGGATTGTGCTGAAGAATATATGAATGTACATGACAAACTGAAAAAAGTAGACATGTCCATCATACCACTGTAATGTTCCTGGTATTAATAGTGCTCTACAATGATGTAGGGTGTTACCCTGGGGTGAAATATGACAAAAGTGCCTGTGATGGGACATTACTGAATATCTGAAGCTTACTGTGAACCTATAAATATACCCAAATCCCTCCCTACCTGTATTAGTGGTCTACCAGGCAACACACCTCAGAAGAGATCCCTAAAGCAAGCAATCCCCACCTGACTCTCTAATGTGTGTGTGTGTGTTAAGCATCAGTGTAGGAGGTAAGAGAGGTCTGACCCTGGTCTATGACTGGGCATATGCTGGACTGTGATGCATTGTATAGAAAGGGCAGAGAAGGCCAGGTGTGGGATGGGACAGAGGCAGCACCTAGGCTGCTATTCTCCCAGAGCTGATATTTTGAGTTTGGGAAGGAAAGGGCAGGGTAAATACCTAGATCACACCCTCCCCTCCCTCCTCTGGACATTATCTGTCCCCTGCTCTTGTAGATACCCTCTACCACTGTGCCATTTCTTGCATCCTGATCACACAACCATCACCCTAGCATTGTCCACATTTTAAAGATGAAGGAATGGAGAACCATTCCTGGTTCTGATGTGACCCTGCCTCACACACCACAAGTGGGGCCCAGCACCTCCAGGAAACTTTGTGGCCATAAATACATGTGTCAGGTAAATGGGGTCTGAACTGTTGACTCCTGGAGGTTCACAGCTCTGGGATAACACAAGTGATCCATTTCTCCTTCAAATAAAGTGACCCAGATGCCACCAGCCTCCCACTGGCTCCTGAAAGTGGCAGCCCTCCTGTAAGCTCAGACAACATCCATCTTAAAGACGCTAACTTCTCTCCTCCCAAGTTGCCCTCATTTTTATTGTTCCTCCAAGAGACACCTCTTTCATGGCTCCCATTATTTGATGCCCTGGTGCTATGACCAGAGTGCCTTGAACTACCCCAAGCTATGGCCCAAAGCTCTCAGCTCCTCCAGGCCGGGTACTGGGAGGTCTCCATTTTCATTCCTGTCCTCCAGAACTCTATGGAAAGCATTCAGGCAACAAAAGCTCCTGAAAGCAAACCTGAGCGGATTACTCAACCCAGCCCCTGGTAAGGGTGGTGCAATTCAGCCTGGGGCAAAGCTGATTGAGAATCACTACAACAGGCCCCTCCCCCAAAAGATCAACAATAAATCCAGCCAGGACCAAGTTCACCTATTAAGGAGTGCAGGTTCAATACCAGAGAGAGCAACTGAATTCCAGAGGAAGAGAAAGCAAAGCACGGAACTCATGGCTTTCTCCCCATGATTCTTTAGTCTTGAAGTTAATTTTTTTTTTCAATTTTTTTTCTTCTTCTGTTAATGTTTTTTAATTTTACCCTTTCTTTTTTAACGTTTTTTAACTAGGTTATCTAATATATATATATATATATATATATATATATATATATATATATATATGAATGACACATTTTTTCTGTAATTGTTTTCTTTTTTTAATTGTTTCTTTTTTTTTTTTAATTTTTTATTTTTTATAAACATATATTTTTATCCCCAGGGGTACAGGTCTGTGAATCACCAGGTTTACACACTTCACAGCACTCACTAAATCACATACCCTCCCCAATGTCCATAATCCCACCCCCTTCTCCCAAACCCCCTCCCCCCGGCAACCCTCAGTTTGTTTTGTGAGATTAAGAGTCACTTATGGTTTGTCTCCCTCCCAATCCCATCTTGTTTCATTTATTCTTCTTCTACCCACTTAAGCCTCCATGTTGCATCACCACTTCCTCATATCAGGGAGATCATATGATAGTTGTCTTTCTCTGCTTGACTTATTTCGCTAAGCATGATACGCTCTAGTTCCATCCATGTTGTTGCAAATGGCAAGATTTCATTTCTTTTGATGGCTGCATAGTACTCCATTGTGTATATATACCACATCTTCTTGATCCATTCATCTGTTGATGGACATCTAGGTTCTTTCCATAGTTTGGCTATTGTGGACATTGCTGCTATAAACATTCGGGTGCATGTGTCCCTTTGGATCACTACATTTGTATCTTTAGGGTAAATACCCAATAGTGCAATTGCTGGGTCATAGGGCAGTTCTATTTTCAACATTTTGAGGAACCTCCATGCTGTTTTCCAGAGTGGCTGCACCAGCTTGCATTCCCACCAACAGTGTAGGAGGGTTCCCCTTTCTCCGCATCCTCGCCAGCATCTGTCATTTCCTGACTTGTTGATTTTAGCCATTCTGACTGGTGTGAGGTGATATCTCATTGTGGTTTTGATTTGTATTTCCCTGATGCCGAGTGATATGGAGCACTTTTTCATGTGTCTGTTCGCCATCTGGATGTCTTCTTTGCAGAAATGTCTGTTCATGTCTTCTGCCCATTTCTTGATTGGATTATTTGTTCTTTGGGTGTTGAGTTTGCTAAGTTCTTTATAGATTCTGGACACTAGTCCTTTATCTGATATGTCGTTTGCAAATATCTTCTCCCATTCTGTCAGTTGTCTTTTGATTTTGTTAACTGTTTCCTTTGCTGTGCAAAAGCTTTTGATCTTGATGAAATCCCAGTAGTTCATTTTTTCCCTTGCTTCCCTTGCCTTTTGCGTTGTTCCTAGGAAGATGTTGCTGCGGCAGAGGTCGAAGAGGTTGCTGCCCGTGTTCTCCTCAAGGATTTTGATGGATTCCTTTCGTACATTGAGGTCCTTCATCCATTTTGAGTCTATTTTTGTGTGTGGTGTAAGGAAATGGTCCAATTTCATTTTTCTGCATGTGGCTGTCCAATTTTCCCAGCACCATTTATTGAAAAGGCTGTCTTTTTTCCATTGGACATTCTTTCCTGCTTTGTCGAAGATTAGTTGACCATAGAGTTGAGGGTCTATTTCTGGGCTCTCTATTCTGTTCCATTGATCTATGTGTCTGTTTTTGTGCCAGTACCATGCTGTCTTGATGATGACAGCTTTGTAATAGAGCTTGAAGTCCGGAATTGTGATGCCACCAACGTTGGCTTTCTTTTTCAATATCCCTTTGGCTATTCGAGGTCTTTTCTGGTTCCATATAAATTTTAGAATTATTTGTTCCATTTCTTTGAAAAAGATGGATGGTACTTTGATAGGAATTGCATTAAATGTGTAGATTGCTTTAGGTAGCATAGACATTTTCACAATATTTATTCTTCCAATCCAGGAGCATGGAACATTTTTCCATTTCTTTGTGTCTTCCTCAATTTCCTTCATGAGTACTTTATAGTTTTCTGAGTATAGATTCTGTGTCTCTTTGGTTAGGTTTATTCCTAGGTATCTTATGGTTTTGGATGCAATTGTAAATGGGATTGACTCCTTGATATCTCTTTCTTCTGTCTTGCTGTTGGTGTAGAGAAATGCAACTGATTTCTGTGCATTGATTTTATATCCTGACACTTTACTGAATTCCTGTATAAGTTCTAGCAGTTTTGGAGTGGAGTCTTTTGGGTTTTCCACATATAGTATCATATCATCTGCGAAGAGTGATAATTTGACTTCTTCTTTGCCGATTTGGATGCCTTTAATTTCCTTTTGTTGTCTGATTGCTGAGGCTTGGACCTCTAGTACGATGTTGAATAACAGTGGTGATAATGGACATCCCTGCCGTGTTCCTGACCTTAGCGGAAAAGCTTTCAGTTTTTCTCCATTGAGAATGATATTTGCGGTGGGTTTTTCATAGATGGCTTTGATGATATTGAGGTATGTGCCCTCTATCCCTACACTTTGAAGAGTTTTGATCAGGAAGGGATGTTGTACTTTGTCAAATGCTTTTTCAGCATCTATTGAGAGTATCATATGGTTCTTGTTCTTTCTTTTATTGATGTGTTGTATCACATTGACTGATTTGCGGATGTTGAACCAACCTTGCAGCCCTGGAATAAATCCCACTTGGTCGTGGTGAATAATCTTTTTAATGTACTGTTGAATCCTATTGGCTAGTATTTTGTTGAGTATTTTCGCATCTGTGTTCATCAAGGATATCGGTCTATAGCTCTCTTTTTTGGTGAGATCCTTGTCTGGTTTTGGGATCAAGGTGATGCTGGCCTCATAAAATGAGTTTGGAAGTTTTCCTTCCATTTCTATTTTTTGGAACAGTTTCAGGAGAATAGGAATTAGTTCTTCTTTAAATGTTTGGTAGAATTCCCCCGGGAAGCCGTCTGGCCCTGGGCTTTTGTTTGTTTGGAGATTTTTAATGACTGTTTCAATCTCCTTACTGGTTATGGGTCTGTTCAGGCTTTCTATTTCTTCCTGGTTCAGTTGTGGTAGTTTATATGTTTCTAGGAATGCATCCATTTCTTCCAGATTGTCAAATTTATTGCCGTAGAGTTGCTCATAGTATGTTCTTATAATAGTTTGTATTTCTTTGGTGTTAGTTGTGATCTCTCCTCTTTCATTCATGATTTTATTTATTTGGGTCCTTTCTCTTTTCTTTTTGATAAGTCGGGCCAGGGGTTTATCAATTTTATTAATTCTTTCAAAGAACCAGCTCCTAGTTTCGTTGATTTGTTCTATTGTTTTTTTGGTTTCTATTTCATTGATTTCTGCTCTGATCTTTATGATTTCTCTTCTCCTGCTGGGCTTAGGGTTTCTTTCTTGTTCTTTCTCCAGCTCCTTTAGGTGTAGGGTTAGGTTGTGTACCTGAGACCTTTCTTGTTTCTTGAGAAAGGCTTGTACCGCTATATATTTTCCTCTCAGGACTGCCTTTGTTGTGTCCCACAGATTTTGAACCGTTGTATTTTCATTATCATTTGTTTCCATGATTTTTTTCAATTCTTCTTTAATTTCCCGGTTGACCCATTCATTCTTTAGAAGGATACTGTTTAGTCTCCATGTATTTGGGTTCTTTCCAAACTTCCTTTTGTGGTTGAGTTCTAGCTTTAGAGCATTGTGGTCTGAAAATATGCAGGGAATGATCCCAATCTTTTGATACTGGTTGAGTCCTGATTTAGGACCGAGGATGTGATCTATTCTGGAGAATGTTCCATGTGCACTAGAGAAGAATGTGTATTCTGTTGCTTTGGGATGAAATATTCTGAATATATCTGTGATGTCCATCTGGTCCAGTGTGTCGTTTAAGGCCTTTATTTCCTTGCTGATCTTTTGCTTGGATGACCTGTCCATTTCAGTGAGGGGAGTGTTAAAGTCCCCTACTATTATTGTATTATTGTTGATGTGTTTCTTTGATTTTGTTATTAATTGGTTTATATAGTTGGCTGCTCCCACATTGGGGGCATAGATATTTAAAATTGTTAAATCTTCTTGTTGGACAGACCCTTTGAGTATGATATAGTGTCCTTCCTCATCTCTTATTATAGTCTTTGGCTTAAAATCTAATTGATCTGATATAAGGATTGCCACTCCTGCTTTCTTCTGATGTCCATTAGCATGGTAAATTCTTTTCCACCCCCTCACTTTAAATCTGGAGGTGTCTTCGGGCTTAAAATGTGTTTCTTGGAGGCAACATATAGATGGGTTTTGTTTTTTTATCCATTCTGATACCCTGTGTCTTTTGACAGGGGCATTTAGCCCATTCACATTCAGGGTAACTATTGAGAGATATGAATTTAGTGCCATTGTATTGCCTGTAAGGTGACTGTTACTGTATATGGTCTCTCTTCCTTTCTGATCTACCACTTGTAGGCTCTCTCTTTGCTTAGAGGACCCCTTTCAAGATTTCCTGTAGAGCTGGTTTGGTATTTGCAAATTCTTTCAGTTGTTGTTTGTCCTGGAAGCTTTTAATCTCTCCTTCTATTTTCAATGATAGCCTAGCTGGATATAGTATTCTTGGCTGCATGTTTTTCTCGTTTAGTGCTCTGAAAATATCATGCCAGCTCTTTCTGGCCTGCCAGGTCTCTGTGGATAAGTCAGCTGCCAATCTAATATTTTTACCATTGTATGTTACAGACTTCTTTTCCCGGGCTGCTTTCAGGATTTTCTCTTTGTCATTGAGACTTGTAAATTTTACTATTAGGTGGCGGGGTGTGGGCCTATTCTTATTGATTTTGAGGGGCATTCTCTGAACCTCCTGAATTTTGATGCTCGTTCCCTTTGCCATATTGGGGAAATTCTCCCCAATAATTCTCTCCAGTATACCTTCTGCTCCCCTCTCACTTTCTTCTTCTTCTGGAATCCCAATTATTCTAATGTTGTTTCGTCTTATGGTGTCACTTATCTCTCGAATTCTCCCCTCGTGGTCCAGTAGCTGTTTGTCCCTCTTTTGCTCAGCTTCTTTATTCTCTGTCATTTGGTCTTCTATATCACTAATTCTTTCTTCTGCCTCATTTATCCTAGCAGTTAGAGCCTCCATTTTTGATTGCACCTCATTAATAGCTTTTTTGATTTCACCTTGGTTAGATTTTAGTTCTTTTATTTCTCCAGAAAGGGCTTTTATATCTCTCGAGAGGGTTTCTCTAATATCTTCCATGCCTTTTTCGAGCCCGGCTAGAACCTTGAGAATTGTCATTCTGAACTCTAGATCTGACATATTACCGATGTCTGTATTGATTAGGTCCCTAGCCTTCGGTACTGCCTCTTGTTCTTTTTTTTGTGTTGAATTTTTACGTCTTGTCATTTTGTCCAGATAAGAGTAAATGAAGGGGCAAGTAAAATACTAAAAGGGTGGCAACAACCCCAGGAAAATATGCTTTAACCAAATTAGAAGAGATCCAAAATCGTGAGTGGGGAGAAAGGGGATAAAAAGAGGTTCAAAAAGGAAGAAAGAAAAAAAAAACAAAAAGAAAAGAAAAAGAAAAAAAAAAAGAAAAGAAAAGAAAAGAATTTTTAAAAAAAGAAAACACCTAAGAAAAATGTAAAAAAATATATATATATATTAGATAAACTAGTAAAAAGTCGTTAAAAAAGAAAAAGGTAACAGTTAAAAAAAAAATTTTACCCGAAGGCGAGAAAAAATAAAAAATGAAAAAGAAAAAATTAAATTAACTGCAAGACTAAAAAAAATCACAGGAAAAAAGCCATGAGTTCCGTGCTTGGCTTTCTCCTCCTCTGGAATTCTGCTGGTCTCCTTGGTATTGAAACCGCACTCCTTGGTAGGTGAACTTGGTCTCGGCTGGATTTCTTGTTGATCTTCTGGGGGAGGGGCCTGTTGTAGTGATTCTCAAGTGTCTTTGCCCCAGGCGGAATTACACCGCCCTTACCCGGGGCCGGGGTGAGTAATCCGCTCGGGTTTGCTTTCAGGAGCTTTTGTTCCCTGAGCGCTTTCCGTAGAGTTCCAGAGGACGGGAATACAAATGGCGGCCTCCTGGTCTCCGGCCCGGAGGAGCCGAGAGCCCAGGGCCCCACTCCTCAGTGCGCCCTCAGAGAACCGCGCCCAGTTACTCCCGTCTGCCTGACCTCCGGCCGCGCTCCGAGCTCACCGAGCCTGCGACCGGTTCAAGGTAACATGGAGCTGCGAGCTTACTGTCAGCTCTGTCTCTGCAGCCGGCTTTCCCGTTCCAATACCCGCAAGCTCTGCGACACTCAGACACCCCCGATCCTTCTGTGACCCTGCGGGACCTGAGGCCACGCTGACCCCGCGTGGGCTTCGCCCCGGTTTAGCCTCTGGAGCGATGTCCCTCAGCGTAACAGACTTTTAAAAGTCCTGATTTTGTGCGCGGTTGCTCCGCCGCTTGCCGGGAGCCGGCCCCTCCCCCCGGGGTCTATCTTCCCGTCGCTTTGGATTCACTTCTCCGCCGGTCCTACCTTTCAGAAAGTGGTTGTTTTTCTGTTTCCAGAATTGCTGTTCTTCTTCTCTTCGATCTGCCGATGGATTTTCAGGTGTTTGCAATCTTTAGATAAGCTATCTAGCTGATCTCCGGCTAGCTGAAGCAGTCTCAGCTTGCTACTTCTCCGCCATCTTGACTCCTCGAGTTAATTGTTTCTTTTTTTTCTGAACCTCTTTTTATCCCCTTTATCCTCCCCATGATTTGGGGTCTCTTCTGATTTGGTTAAAGCATATTTCCTGGGGTCTTTGCCACCCTTTTAGTATTTTACTTGCTCTTTCATATTCTTATGTGGACAAAATGACAAGGCAGAAAAATTCACCACAAAAAAAAGAACAAGAGGCAGTACCAAAGGCTAGGGACCTAATCAATACAGACATTGGTAATATGTCAGATCTAGAATTCAGAATGATGACTCTCAAGGTTAAAGCCAGGCTTGAAAAAGGCGTGGAAGATATTAGAGAAACACTCTCAGGAGATATAAAAGCTCATTCTGGAGAAATAAAAGAACTAAAATCTAACCAAATTGAAACAAAAAAAGCTATTAATAAGGTGCAATAAAAAATGGAGACTCTCACTGCTAGGATAAATGAGGCAGAAGAAAGAATTAGTGATATAAAAGACCAAATGACAGAGAATAAAGAAGCTGAGCAGAGCAAAAGAGGGACAAACAGCTACTGGACAACAAAGGCAGAATTTGAGAGTTAAGTGACACCATAAGATGAAACAATATTAGAATAATTGGGATTCCAGAAGAAGAAGAAAGAGAGAGGGGAGCAGAAGGTATATTGGAGAGAATTATTGGAGAGAATTTCCCTAATATGGCAAAGGGAACAAGCATCAAAATCCAGGAGGTGCAGAGAACTCCCCTCAAAATCAACAAGAATAGGTCCATACCCTGTCACCTAATAGTAAAATTCACAAGTCTTAGTGACAAAGAGAAAATCCTGAAAGCAGCCCAGGAAAAGAAGTCTGTAACTTACAATGGTAAAAATATTAGATTGGCAGCAGACTTATCCACAGAGACCTGGCAGGCCAGAAAGAGCTGGCATGATATATTCAGAGCACGGAAATGAGAAAAACATGCAGCTAAGAATACTATATCCAGCTAGGCTATCATTGAAAATAGAAGGGCAAATAAAAAGCTTCAAGGACAAACAAAAACTGAAAGAATTTGCAAACACTGAACGAGCTCTATAGGAAAGATTGAAAGGGGTCCTCTAAGCAAAGAGAGAACCTAAAAGTAGTAGATCAGAAAGGAACAGAGACAATATACAGTAACAGTTACCTTACAGGCAATACAACGGCACTAAATTCTTATCTCTAAATAGTTACCCTGAATGTTAATGGACTAAGTGCCACAATCAAAAGACAGAGGGTATCAGAATGAATAAAAAAAACCCATCAATAGGTTGCCTACAAGAAACTCATTTTAGACCCGAAGACACCTCCAGATTCAAAGTGAGGGGGTGGAAAACAATTTACCATGTTAATGGACAACAGAAAAAAAGCAGGGGTGGCAATCTTTATATCAGAACAATTAAATTTTAAGTTAAAGACTATAATAAGAGATGAGGAAGGACACTATATCATACTCAAAAGATCTGTCCAACAAGAAGATCTAACAATTTTAAATACCTATGCCCCTAACATAGGTGCAACCAACTATATAAACCAATTAATAACAAAATCAAAGAAACATATCAAGAATAATACAATGATAATAGGGGACTTTAACACTCCCCTCACTGAAATGGACAGATCATCCAAGCAAAAGATCAAAAAGGAAATAAAGGCCTTAAATGACACACTGGGCCAGGTTGACGTCACAGATATATTCAGAACATTTCATCCCAAAGCAACAGAATACACATTCTTCTCTAGTGCACATGGAACATTCTCCAGAATAGATCACATCCTGGGTCTTAAATCAGGTCTCAACTGGTATCGAAAGATTGGGATAATTCCCTGCATATTTTCAGACCACAATGCTCTGAATCTAGACTCAATCACAAGAGGAAATTTGGAAAGAACCCAAATACATGGAGACTAAACAGCACCCTTCTAAATAATGAATGGGTCAATCAGGAAATTAAAGAAGAATTGAAAAAATTCATGGAAACAAATGATAATGAAAACCCAACCGTTCAAAATCTGTCAAACACAGCAAAGGCAGTCCAGAGAGGAAAATATATAGTGGTGCAAGCCTTTCTCAAGAAACAAGAAAGGTCTCAAGTACACAACCTAATCCTACACCTAAAAGAGCTGGAGAAAGAACAACAAAGAAGGCCTAAACCCAGCAGGAGAAGAGAAATCATAAAGTTCAGAGCAGAAATCACTGAAATAGAAACAAAACAAAACACAATAGGACAAACCAACGAAACTAGGAGTTGGTTCTTTGAAAGAATTCATAAGATTGATAAACCTCTGGCCAGACTTATCAAAAAGAAAAGAGAAAGTACCCAAGTAAATAAAATAATGAAGGAAGAGGAGAGATCACAACTAACATCAAATAAATAGAGACAAGTATAAGAACATACTATAAGCATCTCTATGCCAACAAATTTGACAATCTGATAGAAATGGATGCATTGCTAGAGACATATAAACTACCACAACTGAACCAGAAAAAAATAGAAAACCTGAACAGACCCATAACCAGTAAGGAGATTGAAACAGTCATTAAAAATCTCCAAACAAACAAAGCCCAGGGCCAGACAGCTTCCCGGGGGAATTCTACCATTTAAAGAAGAACTAATTCCTATTCTCCTGAAACTGTTCCAAAAAAATAGAAATGGAAAGAAAGCTTCCAAACTCATTTTATGAGGCCAGCATCACCTTGATCCCAAAACCAGACAAGGATCCCATCAAAAAATGGTATCAGACCAATATCCTTGATGAACTCAGATGCGAAAATTCTCACCAAAATACTAGCCGATAGGATTCAACAGCACATTAAAAGGATTATTCACCACGACCAAGTGGGATTTATTCCAGGGCTGCAAGGTTGGTTCAACATCCGCAAATCAATCAATGTGATACAACACATTAATAAAAGAACAAGAACCATATGATACTCTCAATAAATGCTGAAAAAGCATTTGACAAAGTACAGTGTCCCTTCCTGATCAAAACTCTTCAAAGTGTAGGGATAGTGGGCACATACCTCAATATTATTAAAGCCATCTATGAAAAGCCCACTGCAAATATCATTCTCAATAGAGAAAAACTGAAAGCTTTTCTGCTAAGGTCAGGAACACAACAGGGATTTCCATTATCACCACTGTTATTCAACATAGTACTAGAAGCCCTAGCCTCAGCAATCAAACAACAAAAGGAAATTAAAGGCATCCAAATTGGCAAAGAAGAAGTCAAACTATCACTTTTTGCAGATGATATGATACTCTATGTGGAAAACCCAAAAGACTCCACTCCAAAACTGCTAGAACTTGTACAGGAATTCAGTAAAGTGTCAGGATATAAAATCAATGCACAGAAATCAGTTGCATTTCTTGACACCAACAACAAGACAGAAGAAAGAGAAATTAAGGAGTCTATCCCATTTACACTTTCACCCAAAACTATAAGATACCTAGGAATAAACCTAACCAAAGAGGCACAGAATCTATACTCAGAAAACTATAACGTATTCATGAAAGAAATTGAGGAAGACACAAAGAAATGGAAAAATGTTGCATGCTTCTGGTTTGGAAGAACAAATATTGTGAAAATGTCTAGTCTACCTAAAGCAGTCTACACACTTAATGCAATTCCTATCAAAATACCATCCATTTTTTTTCAAAGAAATGGAACAAATAATCCTAAAATTTATTTGGAACCAGAAAAGACCTCAAATAGCCAAAGGAATATTGAAAAAGAAAGTCAAAGTTGGTGGCACCACAATTCCAGACTTCAAGTTCTATTACAAAGCTGTCATCATCAAGACAGACACATAGATCAATGGAGCAGAATAGAGAGCCCAGACATAGAGCTTCAACTCTATAGTCAACTAATCTTCAACAAAGCAGGAAAGAATGTCTAATGGAAAAAAAAAAGATAGCCTCTTCAATAAATGGTGTTGGAGAAACTGTACAGCCACATGCAGAAAAATGAAATTGGACCACTTCCTTATACTACACACGAAAATAGACTCAAAATGGATTAAGGACCTCAATGTGAGAAAGGAATCCATCAAAATCCTTGAGTACAACACAGGAAGCAACCTCTTCCACCTCAGCAGCAGCTACATCTTCTTAGAAACATCGCCAAAGTCAAGGGAAGTAAGGGCGAAATGAACTATTGGGATTTCATCAAGATCAAAAGCTTTTGCACAGCAAAGGAAACAGTTAACAAAACAAAAGACAACTGACAGAATGGGAGAAGATATTTGCAAACAGCATAGCAGATAAAGGGCTAAGTATCCAAAATCTATGAAGAACTTATCAAACTCAACACCGAAAGAACAAATAATCCAATCAAGAAATGGGTAGAGGACATGAACAGACATTTCTGCAAAGAAGACATCCAGATGTCCAACAGACACGTGAAAAAGTGCTCCACATCCCTCGGCATCAGGGAAATACAAATCAAGACCACAATGAGATATCACCTCACACCAGTCAGAATGGCTAAAAGTAACAAATCAGGAAATGACAGATGCTGGCGAGTATGCGGAGAAAAGGGAACTCTCCTACACTGTTGGTGGGAATGCAAGCTGGTGCAATCACTCTGGAAAACGCAATGGAGGTTCCTCAAAAAGTTGAAAATAGAACTACCCTATGACCCACCAATTTCACTACCAGGGTATTTACCCTAAAGATACAAATGTAGTGATCCGAAGGGGCACATGCACCCAAATGTTTATAGCAGCAATGTCTACAATAGCCAAACTATGGAAAGAACCTAGATGTCCATCAAGAGACGAATGGATAAAGAAGATGTGGTATATATACACAATGGAATACTATGCAGCCATCAAAAGAAATGAAATCTTGCCATTTGCAAATACGTGGATGGAACTAGAGGGTATCATGCTTAGCGAAATAAGTTAATCGGAGAAAGACCACTATCATATGATCTCCCTGATATGAGGAAGTGGAGATGCAACATGGGGAGGTTAAGGGGGTAGGAGAAGAATCAATGAAACAAGATGGGATTGGGAGGGAGACAAACCATAAGTGACTCTTAATCTCACAAAACAAACTGAGGGTTGCTGGGGGGAGGGGGTTTGGGAGAGGGGGGTGGGGTTATGGACATTGGGGAGGGTATGTGTTATGGTGAGTTCTATGAAGTGTGTAAACCTGGCGATTCACAGACCTATACCACTGGGGTTAAAAATACATTATATGTTTATAAGAAATTAAAAATTTTAAAAAATCATTTTTCCTGACATACCCACCTACAGCTCATCGTTTCCTTTCAATCAGAATGGGCTCACCTCAGTTTCTGACCTTGGTTTCTAGGACTCAGGATTCCGAAAGTGTTAATGGGGGACAGGAAGGTGGTGCTCAGGTCAGCTCTGCATAATTCACTGACACTTCTCATAGATGTGGAGCTTGGCCACCAACAGGATAATGTGATTATTTATAAAGCACAGTAGTAACTATAAGGCAGGCTAAATATCACAATCACTGAGCAGTTTTTTCTTGTAAATTAGTAATTCTGAAATGATGGTTTTATTTTATTTTTAAAAATTTTTTATTAATTTATTTGACAGAGAGATATATCAGAAGTAGGCAGAGAGGCAGGCAGAGAGTGGGGGGAAGTAGGATTCCTGCAGATCAGAGAGCTCAATGCAGGGCTCAATCCCAGGACCCTGAGATCATGAGCTGAGCTGAAGGCAGAGGCTTAACCCACTGAACCACCCAGGCACCCCATGAAATGATGGTTTTAAATTATATTTTGTCCCCTGATAAATACTGAAACTCATACCACACTTTTCCTAGCTCCACTTTTCTGCCATCTTGAATGTGTGGGTACAGGAACATCACATGGACATTTCCTGGAAGGCAAAAGCTTCCAGCAAGTCCTTCGTTTACCCAGAGAATCTCCCCACCTCACAGACATTTGCCTGCCTCTCACCCACTACTTATCCTGTTTTTTTTTAAAGTCTTGCCCTCTCCTTCCAAGCTGGAGAACCTTTCCTTCATCTGGAGAACCTGAGCCAATGACTCCTTGGTCCTCAGGGCCAGAGGTCTCTTCTACAATTCCCTCCAGCCCCCAACATCATCTTCTGCTATGAGTTATATTTCAAACTCTTCAAACGTTTTGTGTGCCTCCTCTTTTTGTCATGGCACATTTTTCTCCTAAGGAGAATTGCCTAAAGTAGGAAAGGTATCCACATAACAATCTATAAGGATCATAGCGTGAAGTCCACCTCAGAGCACTGGAGTCTCAGTTGCCCTTCTGTTATTTTGGTTAAAGGGCTTCCAATCATCACAGTGTTCTAGGTACTTGTTGGCCAGTGCACTGCTTAGTTGGAGGAGTCATGACCACAGGTATCCCAGTCAATCTGTGTTCTAGAGATCCAATTGTCCTGTGCTCTACTGGGTTGGAGGGTTGTGGGTCAGATCTCCTGTTTATCCTGGTGTCTGAGATACTCAGCACAGTGCCAAGCTGATACAGAGGATGTAGGGTCCCAGACCTTCCAGTGGGCCTGGTGTTTCTAGGGACTCAATTGCCAGTTGTCTGCTCGGTTGGTGGGTCCCACTCAGAGGGAGTCCTGTCATCCTGGTGTCCAACAGATTCCTCTGCCCACTGTTAGGCTGAGTTGGATGGTCTCAAGCTCCCTGTTGGTGCAATGATGTAAAGATTCAATTCCCCTATATTTTGTTGGGCTGAAGAGTTTCTGGTTAGAGTACTTCCACTCAGTTCAGTGTCCAGGGGTCTCTTTTGCCCAGTGTGCAGTGGGGTGGGAAGTATCATGGTCTCAGGGTATCCGGTGGGCCTGGTACTCTGGGGAATGCATTGTCATGTTTTCTACTGCATTAGAAGATTCCCTGTCTTTGTCTCAGTGTCCAGGTTACTCCTTTCCCTGGTAAAGAGTTGGGTTGGAGGTTTTTGGAACTTAAGGCTCCTACTGAACCTACTCTTCAGATAATATAATTATCTACTTCCTGGTCTTGTTGGAGGGGTTTTGGTCAGAGGGCTCCTTGAATTCCCAGTGTTCTGAGAAGCTGATTGCCTTATGCTCTTCTCATCCTCTGAGGTCTCATGTTTATTCTACACTCCAGGTGATTAATTTTTCCAGTCCTAACCTGTGTTGGAAGGTTCTTAGCCTGAGGGCTACTGGTGTTCTGGGGACTTAATTGGCATGTGCTCTCCCACTTTGGAGAGATTGTGTTCTGAGGGCTCCTTGTCAGACTGGGAATTCTTGCACCCACTTCTCAGCTGAGTTGGAAACCTCATGATCTGAGGGCTCCAGGTCAGCCTGGTGTCCAGAGGATTCCTTTGGCTGGTGCTGAGCTCTATTGGAGAGTTTGTGGCTTGAGTGATCCTGGTGGGCTTAGTGTTCTAGGGGACACAATGGACCTATCCACTGTTGAGATAAAGGGTTCCTGATCTATAGTCAGTCAGATGTCCATTTGACTCTATTGTAAATGTGGAGCTGTAATGGAGGAAGGCTTCTGCTTGGTCTGGTATGGTTAGAACTCAATTGATCTGTGCTCTTCTGAGCTGGATAGCTCTAAGTTAGGCGACTCCATCTCATTCCAGTGTGTAGGAGTTTCATTTTTCAGTGCTAAACCGGGCTAGAAATTCTCATGGCCTGGAGGTCCTGGCAAGTGTGGAATTCTGTGGACTTGACTACCTTGTAGTCTGCTTGATTGAAGGGCTCTTGTTCAGAGGATTCTCCTTCAGCCTGGTGTCAGGCATCCTCATTTGGAAGTGCAGAGTTTGGTTAGAGGTTTTATATTCTCAAGACTCCCAAGAGGCCTGATTTTCTGAGAAGTCAATTGCCCGTTCTCTGCTGGGTTAGAGGGCATGACAATGGTCCAGGGTCTTGGTGATTCCTAAGACTCCTGGCCACCCCACTGTTCAGTTTACATGTTATCCTAGTGCCAAGTTTGGTTGAAGGGGAATTGGTCAGAGGGTTTCTGGAAAGTCTCTGGTCTGGGGGATTTGCCTGCCCTATGGCTCTCCTGCAATTGGACAACAAAAAGAAATAAAATACATCCAAATTGGGAAAGAAAATGTAGCATATTTAGTATTTCCAAATTACAGACAACCCTGAAAACCCTGAAAATCTCAACAACAACAACAAAAAATTTGAACTGATCAATGAATTCAATAACATCACAGGATACAATAACAATGTGCAAAAGTCTGCTGCATTTCTCTATACTACTAATGAAGCAGCAGATAGAAGAAACAAGAAAACAATGCTATTTGCAATTGTACCCAAAATAATAAGATATCTAAGAATAAAACTCACCAAAGAAGTGACAGACTTGTACTCTAGAAACTATAAAACACATATGAAAGAAATTGAATTTGACAGGAAGAAATGGAAAGACATTTCATACTCCAGGATTAGAAGGGCAAAAATGTAAAAATTCTATACTACACAAACAAGTCACACATTTAATGCAATCCCCATTAAAATACCAACAGCACTTTTCACAGAGTTAGAAGAAGGAATCCTAGGGACACCTGGGTAGCTCTGTGGGTTAAGCCCCTGCCTTCGGCTCAGGTCGTGATCTCAGGGTGCTGAGATTGAGCCCCGCATCAGGCTCCCTGTCTGCTTTCCCTTCTCTTTCTGTCTGCGTACTTGTGATCCCTATGTCAAATAAATAAATAAAATCTTAAAAAAAAAAAGAAGCAATTCTAAAATCTGACCAGAGAAAAATAAGATCCCTAATAAGTGAAAGCAATGTTGAAAGGAAAAAAACAATGTGGGAGGCAGCACAGTGCCAGTCTTAACTTTATATTACAAAGGTGTACTAATGAAGATAGTATGGTACTGTCATAAAAATAGATACGGAGATCAGTGGAATAGTATACAAATCCCTGAAATAAATTCACACTTATATTAAAGACAAATTGGTGTGTGTGCAAATATATAGACAGAATATATATATATATATATATATATATATATATAATATATGTATATATGTATATTAATATTATTCAACCATAAAAGTGGAATGAGATCTAACCATTTGTAATGTTATGAATAAGGCTACAAAGTATTACAGAAGTGAAATAAGTCATTCAGAGAAAAAAAAGAGAAAGAGAAATACTATATGATGTCACTCCTATGAAAATTTAAGAAACATAGGAGCAAAGGGGAAAAAAACAAGAGAGGACCCCTAACCTTAAAGAAAAACCTGATGGTCACCAGAAGGTAGGGTGCAGGGGATAGGTTATGTAGGGGATGAGGATTAAGGGGTGCACTTGTAATGAACCACAACTGTTGCATGCAAGTGTTGAATTGCTACATTGTATACCTGAAACTACTATTGCACTGTACTTTAACTAAGTGGAATTAAAATAATATCTTTAAAAAATAAGTGGTTGCAAATGATCTAATTTCAGTGTGTAATAGAATTCACATTGCATTTAATTGTTGCAAATGCCTCTCAGTTTATGCTCGAATAAAGTATGAATTTTTAAAAAAATCTGTATCAATTACCAATCCTACTGTGAATTAGTGAATAAAGCAACATAACCTAATTCTCTTTGAAAAATTAACATATATATCCATAAATATAAACACATAAACATATATATAAGATATGAATATAAAATGCAAAACACCAAATAAAAAGGAAACATATAAATTTCACACATTTGAAAGTGGAAAAATCCTGGATTAGAACCAATCCGTATCATAGCTTTGGTTTTGTGAGATTTCATTTCCACTCACAGTAGATACACATAGAATGCTGGTGGTTCTGTTACGTTTTGATGACCTTCAGAAAATGGTTCTTCTCTATTCTCCATGCCACCAGTGGTTCCTATTCTAACAATAACCATCCTTAGCTGTCTGGAAAATATTAATTTTGCTGCATAGAGCTTGTCACATTCAGTTGAATTATAAATAGAAAATGCCAGATTAAGAGAGGGGGACAAGATAGCAGGGAAGTAGGAGGAGGCGCCTTTTCAACTTGTACCCCAAAGTGAGCTGATTACCTACCAAAGAACTCCAATCACCCATGAAATCAGCCTGAGATCAGAATTATACACGTCTGGATCCCTACAGGGGGAGAAGACACCAGTGGGCAAGTAAAGCAGAGTGGGAATGGCGGACTGATATCAGAAGATAAACAAAAGGGGGAGAGAGGCACCAGAGGCGACTGGTTGGAAAGTAATACCCCAATACGAGCGAGAGTGCCCTGTGTTTGGGGACCAGCATTAACTTGGAGACTTGTTGAAAGCACTCCAAAAGAGCAAAGGATCTCGGGGGGGGGGGGGGAATTGTGGTAATCAGGATAGCTAGGGACAGGGGCTTAAGTCCCTGGTCCCAGTACAGCCTCCCCTGGCTCTGAGGCAGAGAGAGTGTGGCAGAGAAACCAGGTCTTGGTCCCTAAGCTGCCAGCATGGCCGAGAACGTGTGGGGTCCATTTCCTGTGAGGGGATGGGAGCCTCACCGGGTGGCAGAATGTGAGAGCCCTGCTATAGAGCCTGAGGTACACCACTGGGAGAGGTATAAAGGCCCAGTCCTTTGATATGCGCCATTGTTTCAGACTCTCCCCCCACCCCAGAGAGGTGTGCGAAGGCCCAGCCTCCTGCTCTTGGACCTGTCCCCGTTCTCAGAGCCTGAGACCCGCGTGAACCTCAGCCTCGCCTGAAATTGGTGCATGCAAGCCAGGCACTCCCAGCCTGGGCCAGCGGGAAAATCTCAGTGCGCGATTGCTGCTGGGAACCTCTCTGGCGGTTTGGAGCTGCCCAGACAGCCACCACTGCCTTAGCTTTGGGTACAAGCAAAAGATCCTGCATCCCCCAGGGACCACGACTTGGAACCTGCTCTGCCAGTGGTCAAGGGGGAACTTATTTAGGCTCTGCAGCCAGACTGAGGCTTCTCTCTGAGAGGGAGATCAGGGTGCAGTTTGTTTTCCTCTTAACTACAAATACCATCAAAAGCGGTCAAAGTGAGAAAAAAAAAAGTGAACAAACATAAAAACTGCCAGGGAACAAAAGCCTGAAAAAAAACAAAACAAACCAGTTTCTACAGAGCCCACCTCCTTGAGGGGGATGGGAGGACTTAAGTCAGGGAACATCATTGACTGAAAACCCACATGGCAGGCCCCTCCCCCAGAAAGCAAACCAAGAAAGAAAAAAAGAAAAGAAAAAAAAGGACTACAAGAGAACAACCACTACTTCATAGGAAAACTTTTAATTTTCATTCATTCCCACTATACTGGTATATATATATATATATATATATATATATATATATATATATATATATATATGTAATTCTTTAACCTAATAACCATCACAGTGAGCTGTCCAGTACATCAAATCCCATAATAACCTTCTAACCTGAACTGTTTGATACATAAACCTATGTTTTTCTTTTGCATTTCTATTTTTTGAATTCTTTCTTTTTTAAAAAAATTTAGTTTAGCTTAGTCTACTTTATTCTTTTTTATTTTTTTCTTCTAATATTCATATAGAGTTAAACTTCAAAGTAATCCCCTTTCCCCAATCAATACTACCCCATAGGTAAACTAATTTTTAATCCCCCTTTATCTTAGGAAAGTTGAGTCCTTTAACAAAGATATCAAGATACATCCAGGAAGAATCAAAACAACCTTCCTCACACACACTGAGAATTTATAAACACTCTCCCATCTTTTTATTCCACAAGTGTTTCTGTGTTTTTGTGTTTGTCCTGATAGTATATAACTCTTACACTTGGGGTTCTCTTTGACAAGGTTTTTCCTTTATTTGCATATATGTATATTTTTTCTCTTGTCATATACTTGTATCAGTCTTTTTTTGGTCTGTTTTTGTTTGTCTACTTCATAAATCTTACCATGGGGCCCATTTAGGCTGAACCTTCTCTTTCATCTTCCCTTTCTTTCCTGTCTCTCTTTCCTGTCTCTCTCTCTATCTCATTTTTTTTCTCTTTCTCTTTATCTTTTCTTTAGTCTCTCGTTTGGGGAGAGGGGAATCCTGATTGCTCAAAAGTGTTCCAGGGTGCACCATGACTGCACCATGGTTAATACATCCAGCTACATCTGTTCAGTCATCTCCCACCAAAATGACTAGGAGAAGGAATGCCCAACAGAAGAAAAATACAGAGGATGGACCTTCTGCAACAGAGATAACCGCTATCAACATAGACTATATGTTGGAAAGAGAGTTCAGGCTAACAATTATCCAGGCAATAGCTAGGTTGGAGAAAGCCATGGGTGACCAAACGGAATTGATTAGGGCCGAACTGAAAGCGACCAGACAGGATGTTCACAATGTTAGGGCGGAGCTTAAAGCTACCAGGGAGGAGGTTCACAATGTTCTCAATGAGTTCTAATCGAATCTAAACTCTCTCAAAGCTAGAAAAACTGAGACAGAAGATAGAACTAGTGATCTGGAGGACAAATAGATGGAAAGAAAAGATCAGGAGGAAGCCTGGAACAAACAGCTTAAAAGCCACAAAAACAGAATCAGGGAAATAAATGATGCCATGAAGCATTCCAACGTCAGAATTATTGGAATCCCTGAAGGGGAGGAGAAAGAGAGAAGTCTAGAAGACATAATGGAACAAGTTCTTCATGAAAATTTTCCTGATCTCGTGAATGGAACCAGCGTTCATGTACTAGAGGCGGAACGGTCTCCACCCAAAGATTATACATTCCAAAAAAAAAAAAAAAAAAAAAAACATCACGACACCTGATAGTCAAATTGATGAATTATAATCGTAGGTATAATCTCTTGAAAGTCGCCAGGACAAAGAGGCTCCTTACTTAGAGAGGAAAGCCCATCAGAATAACATCAGACCTGTCCACAGAGACCTGGCAAGCCAGAAAAGGCTGGCAAGAAATATTCGGGGCACTAAATGAGAAGAACATGCAGCTAAGAATACTTTATCCACAAGACTGACGTTCAAAATGGAAGGAGAGATAAAGAGTTTCCAAGACCGGCAAGGCCTAAAAGACTATGCAACCACCAAGCCGACGCTGCAGGAAATATTAAGGGGGTTCTATAAAAGAGGAAAAATCCCAAGAATAGCATTGAACAGAAATGTAGAGACAATCTAAAGAAAGAAAGACTTCAAAGGTAACTCGATGTCAATAAAAACGTATCTATCAATAATCACTCTCAATGTGAATGGCCTAAATGCGCCCATAAAACGGCACAGAGTTGCAGATTGGATACAATGCTGTCATTGTATCCATATTTTGTCTACAAGAGACCCATTTTGAAACTAAAGATAAACCCAGACTGAAAGTGAAGGGATGGAGAAGCATTTTTCATGCCAATGGGCCTCAAAAGAAGGCTGGGGTAGCGATTATCATATCAGACAAAATAAAATTTTAAACTAAAGACTTTAGTCAGAGATACAGAAGGACACTACATAATCCTTAAAGGGACTATCCACCGAGATGATCTAACAATTGTAAATACCTATGCCCCCAATGTGGGAGCAGCCAATTACTTAAGAAAACTGTTAATCAAGATAAAGAGTCATATTGATATGAATACACTAATCATAGGAGATTTTAACACACCTCTCTCAGAAATAGATCATCGAAACAGAAAATCAATAATGAAACAAGAGCATTGAATGACACGTTGGACCAGATGGACCTCATAGATATATACAGAACATTCCACCCTAAAACAACAGAATACTCATTCTTCTCAAGTGCTCACGGAACCTTCTTAAGAATAGACCACGTACTGGGTCACAAATCAGGACTCAACTGATAACAAAACACTGAGATTATTTCTTGCATATTATATCACAGTGCTTTGAAACTGGAGCTTAATCACAAGGAAAATTTCAGAAGGAACTCAAACACCTGGAAGCTAAAGGCCACCTTGCTCAAGAATGCTTGGATCAACCAGGAGATCAAAGAAGAACTGAAAGAATTCATGGAAACCAATGACAATGAAGACACTTCGGTCCAAAACCTATGGGATACAGCAAAGGCGGTCCTAAGGGGGAAATACATAGCCACCCAGGCTTCCCTCAAAAAAAAAAAAATTTGAAAAATCCAGATCACAGCAGCTTTCTCTACACCTTAAAGAACTGGAGAATCAACAACAAATCAAACCAACTCCACACATAAGAAGGGAAATCATCAAGGTTAGAGCTGAGATCAATGAGGTAAAAAGCAAAGAGAGAGTAGAACATATCAATGAAACTAGAAGTTGGTTTTTTGAAAGAATCAATAAGTTTGATAAGCCACTGGCCACACTAATCCAAAAGAAAAGAAAGAAAGCCCAAATTCATAAAATTAGGAATGAAAAGGGAGAGATCACAACTAACACCAAGGAAGTAGAAACAATCATCAGAAGTTATTATCAACAGTTATATGCCAATAAGCTTAGCAAACTAGATGAAATGGATGCATTCCTGGAAAACTATAAACTCCCAAAATTGAACCAGGAAGAAATCGACAACATGAATAGACTGATATCTAGTAAAGAGATTGAAGCAGTGATCAAAAACCTCCCAAAAAACAATAGCCCAGGACCTGATGGATTCCCTGGGGAATTCTACCAAAATTTCAAAGAAGAAATAACACCTATTCTCCTGAAGCTGTTTCAAAAAATTTAAGCAGAAGGAAAACTTTCTGAATCTTTCTATGAAGCCAGCATTACCCTGATCCCCAAACCAGACGAAGACCCTATCAAAAAGGAGAATTTCAGACCAATATCACTGATGAATATGGATGCTAAGATTCTCAACAAGATCCTTGCAAACAGGATCCAACACGACATTAAAAAGATATCCACCATGATATCATGGGGATATCATGAATCATGGGATTAATCCCTGGGCGACAAGGATGGTTCAACATTCGCAAATCAATCAATGTGATACAACAAATTAATATGAGAAGAGAGAAGAATCACATGGTCCTCTCAATTGATGCAGAAAAAGCATTTGACAAAATCCAGCCTCCGTTCCTGATTAAAATGCTTCAAAGTATAGGGATAGAGGGAACATTCCTGAACCTCATCAAATCTATGAAAGACCCAAAGCAAATATCATCCTCAATGGGAAAAAGCTTGCATCCTTCACGTTGAGATCAGGAACAAGACAAGGATGCCCACTTTCACCACTCTTGTTCAACATAGTATTAGAAGTCTTAGCAACAGCAATCAGACAACAAAGAGAAATAAGGGGTATCCAAATTGGCAATAAAGTCAAACTCTCTCTCTTCGCAGATGACATGATTCTTTATATGGAAAACCCAAAAGACTCCACCCCCAAACTACTAGAACTCATACAGCAATTCAGCATCGTGGCAGGATACAAAGTCAATGTGCAGAAATCAGTGGCTTTCTTATACATTAACAATGAAAATACAGAAAGGGAAATTAGAGAATCGATTCCATTTACTATAGCACCAAGAACCATAAGATACTTGGGAATAAACCTAACCAAAGAGGTAAAGGATCTTTACTTGAGGAACTACAGAACCCTCATGAAAGAAATTGAAGAAGACACACAAAAAAGGAAGACCATTCCATGCTATTGAATTGGAAGAATAAACATTGTTAAAATGTCTATACTTCCTAGAGCAATCTATACTTTTAATGCCATTGTGATCAAAATTCCACTGGAATTCTTCAAAGAGCTGGAGCAAATAATCCAAAAATTTGTATGGAATCAGAAGAGACCCTGAATCACTAAGGAAATGTTGAAAATCAAAAATAAAGCTGGGGGCATCACGCTACCCGATTTCAAGCTTTATTACAAAGCTGTGATCACCAAGACAGCATGGTACTGGCATAAAAACAGACACATAGACCAGTGGAACAAAGTAGAGAACCCAGATATGGACCCTTAACTCTATGGTCAATTAATCTTCAACAAAACAGGAAAAAATATACAGTGGAAAAAAGACAGTCTCTTCAATAAATGGTGCTGGAAAAACTGGGCAGCATTATGTAGAAGAATGAAACTCAACCATTCTCTTACACCATACACAGAGATAAACTCAAAATGGATAAAAGACCTCAACGTGAAACAGGAATCCATCAGAATCCTAGAGGAGAACATAGGCAGTAATCTCTTCGATATCAGCCACAGCAACTTCTTTCAAGATATGTCTCCAAAGGCAAAGGAACCAAAAGCCAAAATGAACTTCTGGGACTTCATCAAAATCAAAAGCTTCTGCACAGCCAAGGAAACAGTCAAGAAAACAAAGAGGCAACCCACAGAATGGGAGAAGATATTTGCAAATGACAGTACAGACAAAAGGTTGATATCCAGGATCTATAATGAACTCCTCAAACTCAACACACACGAAACAGGCAATCATATAAAAAAAAAAATGGGCAGAAGATATAAACAGAGACTTCTCCAATCAAGACATGCAAATGGCTATCAGACACATGAAAAAATGTTCATCATCACTAGCCCTCAGGGAGATTCAAATTAAAACCACATGGAGATATCACCTTACACCGGTTAGAATGGCCAAAATTAACAAAATAGGAAACAACATGTGTTGGAGAGGATGTGGAGAATGAGGAACCCTCTTACACTGTTGGTGGGAATGCAAGTTGGTGCAGCCTCTTTGGAGAACAGTGTGGAGATTCCTCAAGAAATTAAAAATAGAACTTCCCTATGACCCTGCAATTGCACTCCTGGGTTTTACCCCAAAGATACAGATGTCATGAAAAGAAGGGCCATCTCTACCCCAATGTTTATAGCAGCAATGGCCATGGTCACCAAACTATGGAAAGAACCAAGATGCCCTTCAATGGACGAATGGATAAAGAAGATGTGGTCCATATACACTATGGAGTATTATGCCTCCATCAGAAAGGACGAATAACCAACTTTTGTAGCAACATGGACCAGACTGGAAGAGATTATGCTGAGTGAAATAAGTCAAGCAGAGAGAGTCAATTGTCATATGGTTTCACTTATTTGTGGAACATAACAAATAGCATGGAGGACATGGGGAGTTAGAAAGGAGAAGGGAATTGGGGTAAATTGGAAGGGGAGGTGAATCATGAGAGACTATGGATTCTGAAAAACAATCTGAGGGGTTTGAAGTGGCGGGGGGATGGGAGGTTGGGGTGCCCAGTGGTGAGTATTATAGAGGGCATGGATTGCATGGAGCACTGGGTTTGGTGAAAAAATAATAAACACTGTTATGCTGAAAATAAATAAATTTAATTTAAAAAAAACAAAAACATAACAAAACAAACAAACAAACAAAAAGTTCCTAGTAACCAGCTGAGTTCTAAAATCAACTGTTTCTAAGGTAACACTGGTGACTTACGATACTCACCAATGTGGCTATTCCATTGTAATATATTGCCACTCACATAAAATCAATTTGGTAAAACAGAGTTTCCAGTATTTTTTTTAAATAAGAGTACCAATGATTGGCATTTCTGGGTGGCTTAGTCAGTTAAGAATCTGAGTCTTGATTTTGTCTAAGGAGATGTGAGCTGGGGCCCCAAAGCTGGGCTCTAAGTCACATGTGGAACCTCTATAAGATTCTCTCTCCCTCTGGCCTTCCACTCAGCCTTCTAAAAAGATATTTTAAAAGTGTACAGATGTTTATATTCCCATACATAATTAAAAACTATCATTAAAAGAGATTATTTTTGCATTTAATCATATGTTCTTGTGAGCTCTGGGACCCCACAGATTTCCACTGAAGTAACAGAGGATGAGGTTTCCCAGTCTGGCCACCTGTTTTATTGATACAACACTTCACTTATTTAAACCTAGCCAGAAAAACAGCATTCTGTTTTCACAAATGTAAGCCAAATATATTCAATAAACATGTTTTGATAATAATTCTATTAAAGATGACAAAGTGATATAAATTTTCTCTATTTGGGTTTCAATCAAGCCTTCTGTGATTTTGACTGTGATTTTTTAAGGGACCTGGGGAAACCAAAAATGCCCTTCACTCTTTCCATGTTGGGAGCATTTTCAATTTTAGATCACTGAGACTGAGAGGTTTTCATGATGAGCACCAGTGGACAGGACTGGGGTTACAGGGTAATAACTGAAGCACTTGTCCTTCCCCAGGAATGTTCTCTATGCTCAGAGGAGTACAGGGACGGGCCTTCTTATCTAACCGCTGAGACCCACTCGAATTTCATACTTTCAAGGAACAGGTATGCCAAGGGGCCCCCTGAGGTGTGCTGTTATCACAGAAACACACCACAAGGCCAAAAAATCTTATGCATTAACATGTGAAAAGGGGATTAAACTAAGTGCACAATTTCCTTAGATGTGTTTAAATGTCTCCTTTATGCAGATGCCTCTTGCTTCCCTTTCTATTTCTCTTTGTCCCATATCATTCTTCCTCAGTAGAGTATGTGATACAGGTTGTCTGTGTGTTGGCTTTATATTTTTCTATGATCATGGCTGCTGACTAAAAAACTGCTTTAGCAAAATGTTTTCTATTTAGCCATTCTGAACAGTGTTAAGTGGTAATTGATTGTGGTTGAGATTTGTATTTCCGCATGCAGAGTGATGCTGAGCATTCTTTCATGTGTGTTCACCATTTGTATGTATGCAGCAGATAATTTCTCAACCATCATAAAGTATGTCATCAAGCCATTTGCAAACACATGAATGGAATTAGGTGTTACACTAAATGAAATAAATCAGTCAGCAGAAGAAAATACCATATGAATTCGTTAATATGTGGAACTTAAACAAAATGGATAAACATAGCATAAGGGAAGGGAAAATGAAATAAGAGGAAAACAGAGAGCTAAACCATATGAGACTCTTAACTGAAGAACAAACTGATGGTTGCCAGAGGGGAGGCAGTTGGGGGATTGGGTAACTGGGTGATGAATATTAAGGCAGGCACTTGATAAAATGAGCATGGGCATTATATGCAACTGTTGAATCACTAAATTCTACCTCTGAATCTAATAATACAGCATATGTTAATTAAATTGAATTTTAAATTTTTTATTTTAAAACCTGCTATTGAGTTTTCTCTCATACCTGAAGTACATTGGGGAGCTTATAATAAAGGTAGCCCTTGATAGTGAAAATATTAGCATGTTGCTAGGCAATATTGTTCTACATTGACAATGAGCTCTCAATCTCTCTTCTAAAGGATATTGGTGGGAAGGTCATCCTGTGAAGACACAATAAAGAAAAAGTTGAGGAACTCTCTTAGTTTTACCTTTCACTAGATCTTAGCCAAAAGGCTGAGAAGGGATTATTTATCACTTTAAGGGGAAATATGTGCATTTGTAAGTTCTTGGGATGAATCCAAGATGAGCCTTACCACCTACGTATTTCACTGCAATACCTGTGTAATTTGTGGCTTAAATTACACTTGCAATTTATGTATATTTTTGCTTTAAAATATGATTTTTATAATAAGTCATTTTGTTTATGTTTATATCTTCCAGACAAGCCACTAAAAACCTGAGGTATCAGTGCATAATGGAGAGTAAAGCATGGAAAGCAAACCAAAGGAAATGATAAGACAATGAGATAATAAGTGGGATTGGAGACTACAACAATATACACTATAATGCCAGCCATGTGAAGCAGACAGTGGTGGGTCTGCAGACTGATGAAAACAGGACATAGAGTTGTGTTTTGGGATGTGTCTTGAGAAATATATTATGCAGATTAGATGGGAGAAAGTAAAAATGATGGTGAAGAGGCTTTTATGACTCTGAAGAAATGATTTAATTCATTTAAGGTGAAGGATGATTATTTACAGTGACCAGATCAAGATGTGTTTTTTTGTTTTTTTTTTTTATAAACATGTATTTTTATCCCTAGGGGTACAGGTCTGTGAATCACCAGGTTTACACACTTCACAGCACTCACCAAAGCACATACCCTCCCCAATGTCCATAACCCCACCCCCTTCTCCCAACCCCCCTCCCCCCAGCAACCCTCAGTTTGTTTTGTGAGATTAAGAGTCACTTATGGTTTGTCTCCTTCCCAATCCCATCTTGTTTCATTTATTCTTCTCCTACCCACTTAAGCCCCCATGTTGCATCACACTTCCTCATATCAAGATGTGTTTTTATACATGCTTTCCCACTAGACTAAAATCCCAAACTGGAAAATTTATTTTCTTAAATCAGTGTAATTAATCCTCTGTGAAGTCTTCCCTGAGTCTCACAGAGATTTTCCCTTGACTTACACTTCTCCTGGTTCACCTACAAGTGCATGTATAAAAGCAATTAATTTTGGCATTACTTTACATTTAGTTGATTTCAATTAATTCACTTACTTTTAAAATTGAGATATAATTTACATGTAAACTTCTGTTACCATAAGATGTGCAACAGAGTGATACATGTATATTTGGTGAAATAATCACCACAATTCTGGTTATCACTTCTCCCTACATTACATGGTTCCTTGTAAAAATAACTTAAGATGTTTTGTTGTAGCAAGTTTCATATATACAGTAAACTATGATTAACTCTAATCACTATTAACTACAGTCCTCATGAAATCAATTTTTTACATTTTTCATAACTTAATTTCTGTCATTAAGTCACATATGGATTATAAGGACATAAGCATTTCCTTGCTTCTCTTTCTAGTCAGAATAATTTTCTTTTGTCATTGCAGGTTTTTACATTCAATGAAAATAACCTCTTGTGCCTGATGTGGTCCTTTCACACGTGGTTTAGATCATTGTCATAGATACTGGCAGGGCTTGATCCCAGTGGGAGAAGGCAGATGCTGAACAGAAAGGCATGAGGTGACAAATACTCAGGCAGGAATATCACTCTGATTGTGAAGGAGGATTGGCAGCTGTAAATCACTGAACAGTTTACTCTGAAAAGGAGGGAGACTTGAGAGCCACCACTGGAGTGACTGTGAGTCTGAGCAAGGAATAGATGGAGCCTGGCATCTCTGGAAAAAAAAATTTTTTTCTATATTGATAATCAGGCCTTGGTGTCCTTGCAGCTGGAAATTATGAATCTGGCAAAGAATGTGTATGATCATTTATTCCATAAGTGTTTATTTAATAGTGTCTACTTTGACCGAGGTTGGGTTAGGCTCCAGATTATAAGGGATAGGACAAGGATCCCGATGCTGACATGCTGGTTCAACCCACAGGAACTTCACACCCAGAGACACAGAATCAAAGGTGAGGCTTGTCTGTATCACATTAGAGATGATGCACCAATTTATTCATGCATATCTTCATGTCACAACATCCTTGTGTACTGGTACCATGCCAGTTATTAGCACTGGGAGCCCAGTCCTCTTATTTTATAAAAATGCCCAGAAGGGTTCTGTTAGAGGTGGGTGTGTGCTGCTGAATGGACCCTCAGATGCTGTAAGAGAGGCATGATAATATGAGTGCCTATGTTGACAAGGAAGTGACCATGCTTCTAATAATTAGTGGGAGTTAGACTATCTTATTCAAGCCCATAATTGAGAAGAATTGTTCTTTTCCATGCATCTAGATACCAACTGTGGAGGGTCATACAGTTAAGGGCTGACTTACACTCCACAGTTCTAATCACTGTCAGCAAGATTATATAACATTCCCTACAAAAACCTGGTGTCCCAGAGAGAAGAAATGCTAGGTATTAATCAACCCCTTGTAGGGACAACCGATGCCTTCAGGGTTGTGTTATTTCCATATTGGGTATGTGGCCACTGTTAGTTAAGAACAAAAGTAAAGAGATACAAATGTCAAATTATTTTGAGATTTTGCTTCACTCTCCATCTTTAAATTATTCTGTTAGTATCAGAATATATAAATAACTTGTATGAGTCAAAAGCCAAAACCAAATAATCAATCCAATCAAAATTTAATCAGAAGATATAAACAGAAATGTCCCAAAGAAGCCCATCCAGATGGTCAACAGACACATGAAAAGATGTTTTAGTCTGTGGAAAATGGTATGAGCTGGATGTGCCTGGGTTGAAATCATGGTGAGTTTTTTCCAGGGCCCTAATCTTTAATATCCATACTACTGAGCACAGAAGTTCTATCTTCAGTGAAACTACTTCAGACGGACACCCATTCATGGCAGTGTGTTCCCAGTTGAAGAAAGAAGATAGAACAAGGACAGACTCTGGGCAGGTTGGATACTCTGAGTAAAGTGTAGGCCATGCACCTCAGACTTCAATAACATGGAATGGCAGAGCAGAACCTGTGGTCAATATAACTTGTGTACCTCTGTCAAAAAGACATCAAACGTGGTAAGGGAAGTCTGGTTTTGAAAGGACTCATGGCAGTTTTCTGACCATGGAATTCTGGAAGGTGTTGGAACTGACTGTGCTGAAAACATGAAGAGTCGCATACAGGGCCCTAGTCTCGAACATCCATACTGGTGACCATAGGAAGTTCTGTATTCAATGAAATTTCTTCAGGTGGACACCCATTCATGGCAGTGTTCCCAGTTCAGGAAAGAAGCTAGAACAAGGACGGACTCTGGGCAGGTTAGATACTCTGGGGTCAATGCAGGCCAAGGCCCTTAGGTGTCCAAAACATGGAATGGCAGAGCACGACCTCAGGTTATCCAAACTGCCTACCTCTGTAAAAAACCCTTTAAACATGGTAAGGGAAGTGTGGATTAGGGAGGATTCAAGACAGTTTTGAGATGGTCTACTCAGGGAATCGGTGGGAACTAGGCAGACCACCATTCGTGACAGTGTGTTCCCAGCTGAGGAAAGAAGCTAGAACAAGGACGGGCTCTGGGCAGGTTGGATACTTTGAGTAAAGTGCAGGGCTTTGGCCTTAGGCTTGCATAACATGGAATGGCAGAGCACGACCGGTGGTCAATTCAACCTGTGTATCTTTGTCAAAAATGTTTCAAAAGATGTAAGGGCAGTCTGGTTTTGAAAGGACTCATGGCAGTTTTCCGACTGTAGAATTCTGGAAGTTGTTGGAACTGCCTGTACTGAAAACATGAAGAGTTGCATAGAGGGCCTGGGGCTCTACATCCATACTGGTGACCATAGGAAGTTCTGTGTTCAATGAAATTTCTTCGACAGACAGCCACTCATGGCAGTGTTCCCAGTTAAGGAAAGAAGGTAGAACAAGGACGGTTTCTGGGCAGGTTGGATACTCTGGGAAAAGTGCAAGCACATGACACTTCCAACACACGCCATCACTACAGTGCCAACACATACATAATGCTGTCCATACTATGCCCAGCAAAAACACTCCCTAACATCCCACACTGAAACCATGTGTGTAACACACAGCCAACCGATTCACACCACTCATCATTTTCCCTTCTTGTGCATGTCCATCACAAATCATATACACATGACACAGAAAACCAAGAGAACACACACACACCTACCTACATCTTTGAGACCACACACATGACCCTATCTATACTCTATGCTCACTACAACTATTCCACTCAGAACACATATCTCCTGCAGCCACCACACATACAAAACACACACGCAGCACTGCACCACCAAGACACTCCACTATAAGCAGTCAAGTCACCTACACGCCTCACAAACACTCCACAGGCAACAAAGGAATCATGGCATTTTCAGCACCCACAATCCGTGCATCCACTCCCTACCTACCACAATTCAACTCGTCATCCAAACCTCACATCACTAAAATGTACCACAGGAATTCCTCTTATTCATCACACACACCCCAGACATAGCCAAACACACACAGTAAACACATGCCAAAAGCAGCACATATACCCATCTGTTACATTGATCAATGCACACTGCAGAGACAGCATAAATTACACGCATACACTCCATATGAAGGGGTCACATCACAACACACACCACTTGGATACCAGAAACGCACACTTAGCCCACCCAAACAACACAAACACCATACACACACCACGATTCACCATGCACACCAGGCATCTCCCACAACCATACCACACAGAAACCACAAGTGGGCAACACCCACACACCATGCACACACGATAGATACCCCAAACTCAGCCCACCTAGTACACCCTATCGGCACTGCACACACACCAGAAGAAAAGAACACCAACAACCCACACACAACATATACACCACTAACACAGTGCATGTATATCATGCATACACACCACCTACCACACACCCATATGCATTGGAGAAACATTAAATATCCACCATACGAAACACATCTCCATCACACACCAGTGCCATGTAAACCACACAAGACACACCATATCCAAAAAACTCGTGAACTGCAGCACTCAACACACCCTGAGCACAGAGATACACTCACTGATCCAGCACACCTATGGAAAACACACAACCACTTCAAGAGTCAGAACACCTGTTAGATTCAAGCCATGCAGAACCAAAACCGGCCACACAAATAATCACACACACACACACACACACACACACACACAAACACATGCACAGAGAGTTTGGCTTCCTTCTTGGGTAGCTGATGTCAGCCTGCGTATGCATAGCGAGGTTGTCTCCTTCTCCAGGCTGAGTGGCATGCCTTCATGAGGAAGAAAAGATTGTTCACACCTGCCCAGAATGCTTAGTAGCAAGGCGTGCTCTGAGGGAACCCTTGCCTGGTGGAGTGCCCTGTGTCCCAGTGCCAAACACTTGTGAATTGCCCACCAAAGCACACCACCTCTTCCTGAGACACTACTAATGGTAGTCAGCATGGTAAAGACAGGAAAGGGAGCCAGGTCAGGAGTTTTCATTATGTTTTGGTAGAAAAGACCCACTTGGCTTGCTGACGAGCTCCCAGGCGATTCACAACGAACACCCAACTCACACGACCATACCACACAGAGACCACATTAAAGGGTAAGACCCACACACCATGCACACACCAGACACCGCAAACTCAGCCCACCTAATCCACCCTCATTGGCACTGCACACAAACCAGAAGAAAAGAACACAAACAACCCCCCCACACACACAGATACCCCACTAACCCAGTACATGGATATCATGCATACACACCACCTAGCCCACATCCATTTGCACTAGAGAAACATCAAATATCCACCATAGGAAACACATCTCCACCTCACAGCAGTGCCACAAAAACCACACAAGACACACACCATATGCGTCGGACTCATGAACTGCATGCACTCAACACACCTCTCAAGCACAGATATAGACTCACTGATCCAGCACACCTATGGAAAACAAACAAACACTTCAAGAGTCAGATAACCTGTCGGATTCAAGCCATGCAGAAACAACACCGACTACACAAATAGTCACACACACACACAGAATTCGGCTTCTTTCTTCGGTGGCTGGTGTCAGCTTGCTTATGCAGAGCCAGCTTGTCTCCTTCCCCAGGCTGACTGACCTGCCTTCATGAGGAAGAAAAAATTGCTAATGCCTGCCCAGAATGTTTCACAGCACGGCGTGCTTTGTAAGAGCCCATGCCTGGTAGGGTGCCCTGGGTCCCAGCCAACCACATTAGAGTCGCCCACCAAAGCACCCCAGCTCTTCCTGAGATGCTCCTGATGGTAGTCAGTATGAGAGACCCAGGAAAAGGAGCCAGGGCCAGCAGGTTTTATTGCCTTTTGGGAGAAAGGACCCAGTCCACTTGCTGACAGGGCTCACAGGTGTAGCCTCTGGACGTTCCTTTGCCCGAGTCCACAACTGTTTCTTATTGCTGAAATGGGGAGCTCACTAGGAAAGTGTGCTTGGATACTCCCATCCTCTTCCACATCATCACATGCTCCTATGTACTCAAGAAATCTGGCCCTCAGTATCCACTTCCATGCATGACTTCTCATTCCATACTAGCTTCAGTCCTGAGCCCATTTGAATCCTGCGTCTCAGTAAAGCTGGGAGTCTGGCAGAGTCCTTGGGCCTGTACAGTAGGTTGGGCCCCAGGATCCGGTACAATCTGGACTCAGAAATAAATGGACAAGGGGAGCCCATCCCAGAGGCTGGGATGTAGGTTCTCAGAGACACCAGGTAACATTTCCATAGCCAAGGGAGACAGACAATGCATTTGTCGGACTGATTTCATTCCCATTGGGATCGACGCCATTGGCCCTCCATTAGATCTCCTCCCAAGCTTGATTAATTTTGCACCTTCCCTAGGCTTCCATTCCTGGGATATGAAGCTGTCATGCACCCAGCCGGCACTCACTGGTCAGTGGCAAGTTTTCCTTGTGGTCCTGTGCTCAGTGAGAGCAGTCAGGGTTAGATAATGCCAAGGAATCTTTGGCTCCTGCCTGTGCCTGCATGCTGCTGGGCTGCATGGAGTAAGGACTGGAATGGCTGGTCAGCTGACTCTATTCTCTGACCACCTCTGATGCCTCTGTTCTGAAGACTGGATGGCGAGGGCCGGCAGAGTCTTCTGCCAGTCCTGGTGAGGCCTTTTTCAGACCAAACTCAAGGAGTATTGACTGAAGGCCCAGTTGCAAAACAGGAGCTTCCCAGAGAGTAATCCATCACAGCTTCCCCTGAACGACTGCTATCTCCCAGTCACTGGCTTGAAGGGCAGGGAAATATAGAATGCCAGACACGGTTCCTCCTTTTTCTCAAAGAGGAATAGACGCCTGTTTCTGAACAACTCTCTGATGTATCCAGTGTCGATTTCCCTTCATCAGAACCCAGACTTGAGTCTTGGTCCTCAGCAAGACAACCCGTTGGGAGACTGGGCTTGTGCTTCCATTCTGAATATCACTGTTTCATTGTAAAGGCAAGTCTGAGGGGTACACATGACTTGGGGGAGGGATACTCTGACAGAATCTTCATAAGACTGTCCCACAGAGCATGGAGCAGCGCAAGGATGTTCCATACCACTGCCGATGAAAACATGACCTAGGATGCAACCAAGAGTCAGATACTGAACGCACAGAGCCCACCACATGTTGTATTCTTGTTCTCTTTGTCTGAAAGTAGAGGGGCCCTCCGAATTATTCCGTGTCCATGTCAAAGACCCGTATGCTCCCTTGAAAGAGGAGAAACCCACAGACATGCCGAGACTGTGGTTATGTTGCAGTGCAGAGCTCCTCCCAATGGGGTTTCAGAAAACCTGGCATACGCGGAATCTTCGTGTCTGAATCACCCATTCACCACACCAAGACATAGACAGAACACACACAGGGTGCACAAAACGTCCCAAGATTCCAAACATGCATACCTCGAAGGAATTTGAAAAAGGGAACACACAATACCATGAAGAGTCACACCACACCTACAACACCAACACTGCTAAGGCACCCAGAGACACATACCAACCACATACAATAGCCACACATAAGTCCATGTGTGAAAACCAATGAACAGCACACACAGCACTCAGAGAAAACACACACACACACACACACACACACACACACACACAAACATATATGCACACCGGATGGACAGCAGACACAGGCAACTCCTCCCTCACTAGCACATGACACTTCCAACACACGCCAACCCTACAACGCCAACATACACGTCATGCCATCCAAACATTGCCCAGCAGGGGGAGGAGTCAAGATGGTGGAGAAGTAGCAGGCTGAGACTACTTCAGCTAGCCGGAGATCAGCTAGATAGCTTATCTAAAGATTGCAAACACCTGAAAATCCATCGGTAGATCAAAGAAAAGAAGAACAGCACTTCTGGAAACAGAAAAACGACCACTTTCTGAAAGGTAGGACCGGCAGAGAAGTGAATCCAAAGCGACGGGAAGATAGACCCCCGGGGGGAGGGTCCGGCTCCCGGCAAGCGGCGGAGCAACCGCGCACAAAATCAGGACTTTAAAAGTCTGTTCTGCTGAGGGACATTGCTCCAGAGGCTAAACCGGGGCGAAGCCCACGCGGGGTCAGCGTGGCCTCAGGTCCCGCAGGGTCACAGAAGGATCGGGGGTGTCTGAGTGTCGCAGAGCTTGCGGGTATTGGAACGGGAAAGCCGGCTACAGAGACAGAGCTGACAGTAAGCTCGCAGCTCGGTGTTACCTTGAACCGGTCGCAGGCTCGGTGAGCTCGGATCGCGGGCGGAGGTCAGGCAGACGGGTGTAACTGGGCGCTGTTCTCTGAGGGCGCACTGAGGAGTGGGGCCCTGGGCTCTCGGCTCCTCCAGGCCGGAGACCAGGAGGCCGCCATTTGTATTCCCGTCCTCCTGAACTCTACGGAAAGCGCTCAGGGAACAAAAGGTCCTGAAAGCAAACCCCAGGGGATTACTCAGCCAGGCCCGGGTAAGGGCGGTGCAATTCCGCCTGGGGCAAAGACACTTGAGAATCACAACAACAGGCCCCTCCCCCAGAAGATCAACAAGAAATCCAGCCGAGACCAAGTTCACCTACCAAGGAGTGCGGTTTCAATACCAAGGAGAGCAGCAGAATTCCAGAGGAGGAGAAAGCAAAGCACGGAACTCATGGCTTTTTCCCTGTGATGTTTTTTAGTCTTGCAGTTAATTTAATTTTTTTCTTTTTCATTTTTTGTTTTTTTTCTCGCCTTCTGGTAAATATTTTTTAACTTTTACCTTTTTCTTTTTTAACGTTTTTTAACTAGTTTATCCAATATATATATTTTTTCTTTTTTATATTTTTCTTATTTGTTTTCTTTTTTTTAATTCTTTTCTTTTCTTTTTTTTTTCTTTTTTTTTTCTTTTTTCTTTTTTTTTTCTTTCTTCCTTTTTGAACCTATTTTTATCCCGTTTCTCCCCCCTCATGATTTGGGATCACTTCTAATTTGGTTAAAGCATATTTTCCTGGGGTTGTTGCCACCCTTTTAGTATTTTACTTGCCCCTTCATATACTCTTATCTGGACAAAATGACAAGACGGAAAAATTCAACACAAAAAAAAGAACAAGAGGCAGTACCGAAGGCTAGGGACCTAATCAATACAGACATTGGTAATATGTCAGATCTAGAGTTCAGAATGACAATTCTCAAGGTTCTAGCCGGGCTTGAAAAAGGCATGGAAGATATTAGAGAAACCCTCTCGAGAGATATAAAAGCCCTTTCTGGAGAAATAAAAGAACTAAAATCTAACCAAGTTGAAATCAAAAAAGCTATCAATGAGGTGCAATCAAAAATGGAGGCTCTCACTGCTAGGATAAATGAGGCAGAAGAAAGAATTAGTGATATAGAAGACCAAATGACAGAAAATAAAGAAGCTGAGCAAAAGAGGGACAAACAGCTACTGGACCATGAGGGGAGAATTCGAGAGATAAGTGACACCATAAGACGAAACAACATTAGAATAATTGGGATTCCAGAAGAAGAAGAAAGACAGAGGGGAGCAGAAGGTATACTGGAGAGAATTATTGGGGAGAATATCCCCAATATGGCAAAGGGAACGAGCATCAAAATTCAGGAGGTTCAGAGAATGCCCCTCAAAATCAATAAGAAAAGGCCCACACCCCATCACCTAATAGTAAAATTTAAAAGTCTCAGTGACAAGAGAAAATCCTGAAAGCAGCCCGGGAAAAGAAGTCTGTAACATACAATGGTAAAAATATTAGATTAGCAGCTGACTTATCCACAGAGACCTGGCAGGCCAGAAAGAGCTGGCATGATATTTTCAGAGCACTAAACGAGAAAAACATGCAGCCAAGAAGACTATATCCAGCTAGACTATCATTGAAAATAGAAGGAGAGATTAAAAGCTTCCAGGACAAACAACAACTGAAAGAATTTGCAAACACCAAACCAGCTCTACAGGAAATCTTGAAAGGGGTCCTCTAAGCAAAGAGAGAGCCTACAAGTGGTAGATCAGAAAGGAACAGAGACCATATACAGTAACAGTCACCTTACAGGCAAAACAATGGCACTAAATTCATATCTCTCAATAGTTACCTTGAATGTTAATGGGCTAAATGCCCCTGTCAAAAGACACAGGGTATCAGAATGGATAAAAAAAACAAAACCCATCTATATGTTGCCTCCAAGAAACTCATTTTAAGCCCGAAGACGCCTCCAGATTTAAAGTAAGGGGGTGGAAAAGAATTTACCATGGTAATGGACATCAGAAGAAAGCAGGAGTGGCAATCCTTATATCAGATCAATTAGATTTTAAGCCAAAGACTATAGTAAGAGATGAGGAAGGACACTATATCATACTCAAAGGGTCTGTCCAACAAGAACATTTAACAATTTTAAATATCTATGCCCCCAATGTGTGAGCAGCCAACTATATAAACCAATTAATAACAAAATCAAAGAAACACACCAACAATAATACAATAATAGTTGGGGACTTTAACACTCCCCTCACTGAAATGGACAGATTATCCAAGCAAAAGATCAGCAAGGAAATAAAGGCCTTAAACGACACAGTGGACCAGATGGACATCACAGATATATTCAGAACATTTCATCCCAAAGCAAAAGAATACACATTCTTCCCTAGTGCACATGGAACATTCTCCAGAATAGATCACATCCTCGGTCATAAATCAGGACTCAACCGGTATCAAAAGATTGGGATCATTCCCTGCATATTTTCAGACCACAATGCTCTAAAGCTAGAACTCAACCACAAAGGAAGTTTGAAAAGAACCCAAATACATGGAGACTAAACAGCATCCTTCTAAAGAATGAATGGGTCAACCGGGAAATTAAAGAAGAATTGAAAAAAATCATGGAAACAAATAACAATGAAAATACAACGGTTCAAAACCTGTGGGACACAACAAAGGAAGTCCTGAGAGGAAAATATATAGCGATACAAGCCTTTCTCAAGAAACAAGAAAGGTCTCAGGTACACAACCTAACGCTACACCTAAAGGAGCTGGAGAAAGAACAAGAAAGAAACCGTAAGCCCAGCAGGAGAAGAGAAATCATAAAGATCAGAGCAGAAATCAATGAAATAGTAACCAAAAAAAGAATAGAACAAATCACCGTAACTAGGAGCTGGCCAGACTTATCAAAAAGAAAAGAGAAAGGACCCAAGTAAATAAAATCATCAATGAAAGAGGAGAGATCACAACTAACACCAAAGAAATACAAACTATTATAAGAACATACTATGAGCAACTCTACACCAATAAATTTGACAATCTGGAAGAAATGGATGCATTCCTAGAGACATATAAACTACCAAAACTGAACAAGGAAGAAGTAGAAAGCCTGAACAGACCCATAACCAGTAAGGAGATTGAAACAGTCATTAAAAATCTCCAAACAAACAAAAGCCCAGGGCCCGACGGCTTCCCGGGGGAATACTACCAAACATTTAAAGAAGAACTAATTCCTATTCTCCTGAAACTGTTCCAAAAAATAGAAATGGAAGGAAAACTTCCAAACTCATTTTATGAGGCCAGCATCACCTTGATCCCAAAACCAGACAAGGATCCCATCAAAAAAGAGAGCTATAGACTAATATCCTTGATGAACACAGATGCGAAAATACTCAACAAAATACTAGCCAATAGGATTCAACAGTACATTAAAAGGATTACTCACCACGACCAAGTGGGATTTATTCCAGGGCTGCAAGGTTGGTTCAACATCCGCAAATCAGTCAATGTGATACAATACATCAATAAAAGAAAGAACAAGAACCATATGATATTCTCAATAGATGCTGAAAAAGCATTTGACAAAGTACAGCATCCCTTCCTGATCAAAACTCTTCAAAGTGTAGGGATAGAGGGCACATACCTCAATATAATCAAAGCCATCTATGAAAAACCCACCACAAATATCATTCTCAATGGAGAAAAACTGAAAGCTTTTCCCCTAAGGTCAGGAACACGGCAGGGATGTCCATTATCAGCACTGCTATTCAACATAGTACTAGAGGTCCTAGCCTCAGCAATCAGACAACAAAAGGAAATTAAAGGCATCCAAATCGCCAAAGAAGAAGTCAAATTATCACTCTTCGCAGATGATATGATACTATATGTGGAAAACCCAAAAGACTCCACTCCAAAACTCCTAGAACTTGTACAGTAATTCAGTAAAGTGTCAGGATATAAAATCAATGCACAGAAATCAGTTGCATTTCTCTACACCAACAGCAAGACAGAAGAAAGAGAAATTAAGGAGTCAATCCCATTTATAATTGCACCCAAAACCATAAGATACCTAGGAATAAACCTAAACAAAGAGGCAGAGAATCTATACTCAGAAAACTATAAAATACTCATGAAAGAAATTGAAGAAGACACAAAGAAATGGAAAAATGTTCCATGCTCCTGGATTGGAAGAATAAATACTGTGAAAATGTCTATGCTACCTAAATCAATCTACACATTTAATGCAATTCCTATCAAAGTATCATCCATCTTTTTCAAAGAAATTGAACAAATAATTCTAAAATTTATATGGAACCAGAAAAGACCTCGAATAGCCAAAGGGATATTGAAAAAGAAAGCAAACGTTGGTGGCATCACAATCCTGGACTTCAAGCTCTATTACAAACCTGTCATCATCAAGACAGCATGGTACTGGCACAAAAACAGACACATAGATCAATGGGACAGAAATGACAGCCCAGCAATAGACCTCAACTCTACAGTCAACTAATCTTCGACAAAGCAGGAAAGAATGTCCAATGGAAAATAGACAGCCTCTTCAATGAATGGTGCTGGGAAAATTGGACAGCCACATGCAGAAAAATGAAATTGGACCATTTCCTTACACCACACACAAAAATAGACTCAAAATGGATGAAGGACCTCAATGTGCGAAAGGAATCCATCAAAATCCTTAAGGAGAACACAGGCAGCAACCTCTTCGACCTCTGCCGCAGCAACATCTTCCTTGGAACAACGCAAAAGGCAAGGGAAGCAAGGGAAAAAAATGAACTATTGTGACTTCATCAAGATCAAAAGCTTTTGCACAGCAAAGGAAACAGTTAACAAAATCAAAAGACAACTGACAGAATGGGAGAAGATATTTACAAACGACATATCAGATAAAGGACTAGTGTCCAGAATCTATAAAGAACTTAGCAAACTCAACACCCAGAGAACAAATAATCCAATCAAGAAATGGGCAGAGGACATGAGCAGACATTTCTGCAAAGAAGACATCCAGATGGCCAACAGACACATGAAAAAGTGCTCCATATCACTCGGCATCAGGGAAATACAAATCAAAACCACAATGAGATATCACCTCACACCAGTCAGAATGGCTAAAATCAACAAGTCAGGAAATGACAGATGCTGGCGAGGATGCGGAGAAAGGGGAACCCTCCTACACTGTTGGTGGGGATGCAAGCTGGTGCAGCCACTCTGGAAAACAGCATGGGGGTTCCTCAAAATGTTGAAAATAGAACTGCCCTATGACCCAGCAATTGCACTATTGGGTATTTACCCTAAAGATACAAACGTAGTGATCCAAAGGGGCACGTGCACCCGAATGTTTATAGCAGCAATGTCCACAATAGCCAAACTATGGAAAGAACCTAGATGTCCATCAATAGATGAATGGATCAAGAAGATGTGGTATATATACACAATGGAATACTATACAGCCATCAAAAGAAATGAAATCTTGCCATTTGCGACAACATGGATGGGATGGAACTAGAGCGTATCATGCTTAGCGAAATAAGTCAAGCAGAGAAAGACAACTATCATATGATCTCCCTGATATGAGGATGTGGTGATGCAACATGGGGGCTTAAGTGGGTAGGAGAAGAATAAATGAAAGAAGATGGGATTGGGAGGGAGAAAAACCATAAGTGACTCTTAATCTCACAAAACTGAGGGTTGCTGAGGGGAGGGGGTTTGGGAGAAGGGGGTGGGATTGTGGACATTGGGGAGGGTATGTGCTTTGGTGAGTGCTGTGAAGTGTGTAAACCTGGTGATTCACAGACCTGTACCCTGGGGATAAAAATATATGATTATAAAAAATAAAAAAAAAAACAATGCCAGCAAAAACACCCCCACACACCCCACATTGAAACCACGTGTATAACACACAGCCAACCGATTCAGACCACTCATCGTTGTCCCTTCTTGCGCAAGTCCTTCAGAAATCATAGACACACAACACAGACAACCTAGAGAACAGACACACACCTACCCACATCATTGAGACCTCACACACGACCCTGTCTATACCTACCCACATCATTGAAACCTCACACACGACCCTGTCTATGCTCCGCACTCATTACACCTATTCCACACAGAGCACCTATCTCCTGCACTCACCAACCATACAAAACCCAAATGCACCACCGCACCACCAAGACACTCCACTCCACTATGAGAAGTCAAGTCACCTATTCCTCTCACAAACACTCCTCAGGCAACCAAGGAATCACAGCCCTTTCAGCACCCACAATCTGTGTATCCACTGCCTACCTACCAAAACTATTCTCCTCATCCACACCTCACTTCACTACACATGTACCACTGGAATTCCTTAGTCATCACATGCACCCCAGACATACGCCAAACACACACAGTAAACCCATGCCCAAAGCAACACATACAGCCATCTGTCACATGTATCAATGCACACTGCACAGACAGCATAAATTACGTGCCTACACTGCATAGGCAGGCGTCATATCACAACACACAGAGACGAGAAGCTTCGATACCAGAAGCGCACAACACTTAGACCACCCAAACAACACCGACACCATACACATGCCACGATTCACCATGCACACCAGTCAACTCACACAACCATACCACACAGATACCACATTAAAGGGCAACACCCACACACCATGCACACACCAGACACCCCAAACTCAGCCCACCTAGTCCACCCTCATCGGTACTGCACACACACCAGAAGAAAAGAACACAAACAACCCCCACACACACATACCCCACTAACCCAGTGCATGGATATAATGCATACAAACCAAATAGACCACATCCATTTGCACTAGAGAAACATCAAATATCCACCATAGGAAACACATCTCCACCTCTCAGCAGTGCCACAAACACCACATAAGACACACCATATCTATCAGACTAGTGAACTGCATGCACTCAAAACAACTCTCGAGCACAGATACACACTCACTGATAGAGCACACCTATGGAAAACAAACAACCACTTCAAGAGGCAGATAATCTGTTAGATTCTAGCCATGCAGAAACAACACCGACCAAACAAATAGTCAAACACACACACACACACACACACACACACACACACACACACACAGAGTTCCAATCTTTCTTGGGTGGCTGGTGTCAGCCTGCTTAAGCAGAGCCAGCTTGTCTCCATCCCCAGGCTGACTGAACTGCTTCATGAGGAAGAAAAGATTGCTATTGCCAGCCCAGATGCTTCACAGCACAGTGTTCTCTGTAAGAGCCCTCGCATGGTAGAGTACCCTGGGTCCCAGCAAAAAACGTTAGACTCGCCGACCAAAGCACCCCAGCTCTTCCTGAGACGCTCCAGATGGTAGTCAGTATGGGAAAGCAACGAAAAGGAGCCAGGCACAACAGGTTTCATTGCCTTTGGGAGAAAGGACCCAGTCGGCTTGCTGACAGGGCTCACAGGTGTAGCATCTGAACGTTCCCTTTGCCAGGGCCCACAACTGTTTCTTATTGCTGATATGGGCAACTCGCTAGGAAAGCGTGCTTGCTAGTCCCTTCCTTTTCCACACCATCACATGCTCCTCTGTGCTGAAGATACCTGGCCCTCAGAATCCACTTCAAAGCATAGCTTCTCATTCCATCCTAGCTTCTGGCCTGAGGCCATTCGAATCCTGTGTCTCAGTGAAGGTGGGAGTCTGGCCGAGTCCTTGGGCCTGTACATTAGGTTGGGCCCAGGATGCGCTACAATCTGGTCTCAGAAATACATGGACATGGGGAGCGATGGGGGATGGCATTTGGCAGCAGAGGTTGGGCTGAAGGTTCTCAGAGACACCTGGTCACATTTCGTAGCCAAGGGACACAGAGTTAATGCAATGGTCAGATTGATTTCATGCCCTTTGGAATAGACCCCATTGTCCCCCCTGTAGCTCTTCTCCCAAGCTTTCTGAATTTCGCACCTTCCCTTGGCTTCCATTCCTGGGATATGGAGCTGTCAAGCACCCAGCCAGCACTCATTCGTCGATGGCAAGTTTTCCTTGTGGTCCTGTGCTCAGTGAGAGCAGTCGGGGTTCGATATTGCCAAGGAATCTTTGGCTCCTGCCTGTACCTGCATGCTGCTTGGCTGCATGGAGTAAGGACTGGAATGGCTGGTCAGCTGTCTCTGTTCTTTGACCGCCTCGGATGCCTCTGTTCTGAAGACCAGATGGCGAGGGTGGTCAGAGTATTAGGCCCATTCTTGTGAGGCCTTTATCACAGCATACTCAGGGAATATTGACTGAAGGCCCACTTGCAAAACAGGAGCTTCCACAGAGAGTAATCCACCTCGGCTTGCCCTGAACGACTGCTATCTCCAGTCACTGGCTTCAAAGGCAGGGAGCACCCGAATGCCAGATGCAGTTCCGGCGCTTTCTCAAGGAGGAAGGCATGCCTTTGCCTGAACAACTCTCTTGGGTATTCAGTGCAGATTTCCCGTCGTCAGAATGCAGAATTGAGTCTTAGTCCTCAGCAAGTCAACTCTTTGGGAGCCTGGGCTCGTGCTTCTATTCAAACATCCCTCTTTTTTTGGAAATGCAGGTTTGGAGAGTGCGCACGCCTTGGGGGAGTCCAGAGGGAAGGAATCTTCGCGGAGACTGCCCCACATAGCAGGGGGCAGCACAAGGATTGTCCATAGCACCGCCCATGAGAACATGACCTTCGATGCAACCAAGAGTCAGATACTGAACGCACAGAGCCCACCATGTGTCGCTATCTTTTTTTTTTTTCTGAAAGTAGAGTTGTCCTCCGAATCATTCCGTGTCTGTGCCAAAGAGCCATATTCTGCCCTGAAAGAGGAAACACCCGCAGACTTCACCGGACTGTGGTTATGTTGCGTGCAGGGCTCCTCCCATTGGGGTTTCAGGACACCTGGAACATGCGGAAACGTCAGGTGTCTGAATCACCCATGCACCACACCAAGAAATAGGCAGGACACACACAGGGCACACACAATGTCCCAAAATCCAAACATGCGTACCTCGAAGGAATTCGAGAAAGGGAACACACAACACCTTAAAGAGTCACACTACACCTACAACACCAACACTGCTAAGGCAACCAGGGAGTATAACCAACTTCATACCACAGCCACATATAGATTGTGAGAACCAATGAACACCACACACAGCACTCAGAGAACACACACACACACACACTTACACACAGACCGGAAGGACTGCAGATACAGGCAACTCCTCCCTCACTAGCACATGACAATTCCAACACACACCATCCCTACAGCACTGACATAAACCTCATGGCGTCCAAACTATGCCCAGCAAATCACCCCACACACCCCACACTGAAACCATGTGTATAAAACACAGCCAAGCAAATCCCACCACTCATCGTCATCCGTTCTTGTACATGCCCGTCACAAATCATATACCAATGACACAGACAACCTAGGGAACACACACACACACACACACACACACCTACTCATATCATTGAGACCACACACACGACCCTCTCTATGCTCCACACTCACAACACCTATTCCACCCAGAACACATATCTCCTGCACTCACCACCCATACAAAACACAAACAAACCAGCACACAACCAAGACACTCCTCTCCACTGTGAGCAGTCAAGTCTCCTACTCCTCTCACACTCACTCCACAGGCAAAAAAGGAATCACGGCTCCTTTGGCACCCACAAACCATGCATCCACTCCCTACCTACCACAACTCTACTCCTCATGCACACCTCATATCGCTACACATGTACCGAAGGCATTCCTCCTATTCATGACAGACACCCCAGACATAAGCCAAGCACACACAGGAAACCCATGCCAAAAGCAACACATAGAGCCATCTGTTACATGGATCAATGCACACTGCACAGACAGCTTAAATTACGTGCCTACACTTCAAATGAGGCATCACATCACAACACACACCACTTCTAGACCAGAAGCACAAACTCTTAGCCCACTCACTCCGAACAAACACCATAGACACAACACGATTCACCACGCACACCACACGTCTCCCACAACCATACCGCACAGAGACCACATGAATGGGCACCCCACACACCATGAACACACTATAGATACCCCAAACTCAGCCCACCAAGTCCACCCTAATAGGCACTGCACACACACCAGAAGAAAAGCACACAAACATCCCACACTCAAGACACGCCCCACTAACACAGTGCATGGATATCAGGCATACACACCACCCACCCCAAAACCATATGGACAGGAGAAACATAAATTATTCACCACAGGAAACACATCTCCCTCACACACCAGTGCCACGTAAACCGAACAAGACACACACTATACCATTCGGACTAGAGAACTGCGAGCACTCAACACACCTCGAGCTCACATATACACTCACTGATCCAGCACACCTATGGAAAACACACAACCACTTCAAGAGTCAAAACACCTGTCAGATTCAAGCCATGCAGCAAAGACACCGACCACACAAATAGTCACACACACACACACCGACACACAAACACACACACAGAGTTCGACTTCCTTCTTGGGTGGCTGGTGTCAGCCTGCTTAAGCAGAGCCAGCTCGTCTCCTTCCCCAGGCTGACTGACCTGCCTTCATGAGGAAGAAAAGATGGCTAACGCCTGCCCAGAATGCTTCATAGCATGGCGTGCTCTGAAAGAGCCCTTGCCTGATAGAGTGCCCTGGGTCCCAGCCAATCACGTTAGAGTCGCCCACCAAAGCACCCCAGCTCTTCCTGAGACGCTCCTGATGGTAGTCAGCATGGGAGAGCCAGGAAAAGGAGCCAAGGACAGCAGGTTTCATTGCCTTTTGGGAGAAAGGACCAAGTCGGCTTGCTGACAGGGCTCACAGGTGTAGCCTCTGAACGTTCCCTTTGCCCGGGCCCACAGCTGTTTCTTATTGCTGATATGGGGCACTCGCGAGGAAAGCGGGCTTGCTAGTCCCTTCCTTTTCCACACCATCACATGCTCCTCTGTGCTGAAGATATGTGGCCCTCTCTATCCACTTCCAAGCACTGCTTCTCATTCCATCCTAGCTTCTGGCCCGAGGCCATGCGAATCCCCTGTCTCAGTGAAGCTGGGAGTCTGGCCGAGTCCTTGGGCCTGTACATTAGGTTGGGCCCAGGAAACCCTACAATCTGGTCTCAGAAATACATGGACATGGGGAGCGATGGGGGATTGCCTTTGGCAGCAGAGGCTGGGCTGCAGGTTCTCAGAGACACCTGGTCACATTTCGTAGCCAAGGGACACAGAGTTGATGCAATGGTCAGATTGATTTCATTCCCTTTGGAATAGACCCCATTGTCCCCCCTGTAGCTCTTCTCCCAAGCTTACTCAATTTCACACCGTCCCTTGGCTTCCATTCCTGGGACACGGAGCTGTCATGCACCCAGCCGGCACTCACTCGTCGGTGGTAAGATTTCCTTGTGGTCCTGTGCTCAGTGAGAGCAGTCGGGGTTCGATATTGCCAAGGAATCTTTGGCTCCTGCCTGTGCCTGCATGCTGCTGGGCTGCATGGAGTAAGGACTGGAATGGCTGGTCAGCTGTCTCTGTTCTTTGACCGCCTCGGATGCCTCTGTTCTGAAGACCAGATGGCGAGGGTGGTCAGAGTAGTAGGCCCATTCTTGTGAGGCCTTTATCACAGCATACTCAGGGAATATTGACTGAAGGCCCACTTGCAAAACAGGAGCTTCCACAGAGAGTAATCCACCTCGGCTTGCCCTGAACGACTGCTATCTCCAGTCACTGGCTTCAAAGGCAGGGAGCACCCGAATGCCAGATGCAGTTCCGGCGCTTTCTCAAGGAGGAAGGCATGCCTTTGTCTGAACAACTCTCTGGGGTATTCAGTGCAGATTTCCCGTCGTCAGAATGCAGAATTGAGTCTTAGTCCTCAGCAAGTCAACTCTTTGGGAGCCTGGGCTCGTGCTTCTATTCAAACATCCCTCTTTTTTTGGAAATGCAGGTTTGGAGAGTGCGCACGCCTTGGGGGAGTCCAGAGGGAAGGAATCTTCGCGGAGACTGCCCCACATAGCAGGGGGCAGCACAAGGATTGTCCATAGCACCGCCCATGAGAACATGACCTTCGATGCAACCAAGAGTCAGATACTGAACGCACAGAGCCCACCACGTGTCGCTATCTTTTTCTCTTTTTCTGAAAGTAGAGTTGTCCTCCGAATCATTCCGTGTCTGTGCCAAAGAGCCATATTCTGCCCTGAAAGAGGAGACACCCGCAGACTTCCCCGGACTGTGGTTATGTTGCGTGCAGGGCTCCTCCCATTGGGATTTCAGGACACCTGGCACATGCGGAAACGTCAGGTGTCTGAATCACCCATTCACCACACCAAGAAATAGGCAGGACACACACAGGGCACACACAATGTCCCAAACTCCAAACATGCGTACCTCCAAGGAATTCGAGAAAGGGAACACACAACACCTTAAAGAGTCACACTACACCTACAACACCAACACTGCTAAGGCAACCAGGGTGTATAACCAACTTCATACCACAGCCACATATAGATTGTGAGAACCAATGAACACCACACACAGCACTCAGAGAACACACACACACACACTTACACACAGACCGGAAGGACTGCAGATACAGGCAACTCCTCCCTCACTAGCACATGACAATTCCAACACACACCATCCCTACAGCACTGACATAAACCTCATGGCGTCCAAACTATGCCCAGCAAATCACCCCACACACCCCACTCTGAAACCATGTGTATAAAACCGAGCCAAGCAAATCCCACCACTCATCGGCATCCCTTCTTGTACATGCCCGTCACAAATCATATACCAATGACACAGACAACCTAGGGAACACACACACACACACACACACACACACACACACCTACTCATATCATTGAGACCACACACACGACCCTCTCTATGCTCCACACTCACGACACCTATTCCACCCAGAACACATATCTCCTGCACTCACCACCCATACAAAACACAAACAAACCAGCACACAACCAAGACACTCCTCTCCACTGTGAGCAGTCAAGTCTCCTACTCCTCTCACACTCACTCCACAGGCAAAAAAGGAATCACGGCTCCTTTGGCACCCACAATCCGTGCATCCACTCCATACCTACCACAACTCTACTCCTCATGCACACCTCATATCGCTACACATGTACCGAAGGCATTCCTCCTATTCATGACAGACACCCCAGACATAAGCCAAGCACACACAGGGAACCCATGCCAAAAGCAACACATAGAGCCATCTGTTACATGGATCAATGCACACTGCACAGACAGCTTAAATTACGTGCCTACACTTCAAATGAGGCATCACATCACAACACACACCACTTCTAGACCAGAAGCACAAACTCTTAGCCCACTCACTCCGAACAAACACCATAGACACAACACGATTCACCACGCACACCACACGTCTCCCACAACCATACCGCACAGAGACCACATGAATGGGCACCCCACACACCATGAACACACTATAGATACCCCAAACTCAGCCCACCAAGTCCACCCTAATAGGCACTGCACACACACCAGAAGAAAAGCACACAAACATCCCACACTCAAGACACGCCCCACTAACACAGTGCATGGATATCAGGCATACACACCACCCACCCCAAAACCATATGGACAGGAGAAACATAAATTATTCACCACAGGAAACACATCTCCCTCACACACCAGTGCCACGTAAACCGCACAAGACACACACCATACCATTCGGACTAGAGAACTGCGAGCACTCAACACACCTCGAGCTCACATATACACTCACTGATCCAGCACACCTATGGAAAACACACAACCACTTCAAGAGTCAAAACACCTGTCAGATTCAAGCCATGCAGCAAAGACACCGACCACACAAATAGTCACACACACACACACACACACACACACACACACAGACACACACACACACCGACACACAAACACACACACAGAGTTCGGCTTCCTTCTTGGGTGGCTGGTGTCAGCCTGCTTAAGCAGAGCCAGCTCGTCTCCTTCCCCAGGCTGACTGACCTGCCTTCATGAGGAAGAAAAGATGGCTAACGCCTGCCCAGAATGCTTCATAGCATGGCGTGCTCTGAAAGAGCCCTTGCCTGATAGAGTGCCCTGGGTCCCAGCCAATCACGTTAGAGTCGCCCACCAAAGCACCCCAGCTCTTCCTGAGACGCTCCTGATGGTAGTCAGCATGGGAGAGCCAGGAAAAGGAGCCAGGGACAGCAGGTTTCATTGCCTTTTGGGAGAAAGGACCCAGTCGGCTTGCTGACAGGGCTCACAGGTGTAGCCTCTGAACGTTCCCTTTGCCCGGGCCCACAGCTGTTTCTTATTGCTGATATGGGGAACTCGCGAGGAAAGCGGGCTTGCTAGTCCCTTCCTTTTCCACACCATCACATGCTCCTCTGTGCTGAAGATATGTGGCCCTCTCTATCCACTTCCAAGCACTGCTTCTCATTCCATCCTAGCTTCTGGCCCGAGGCCATGCGAATCCCCTGTCTCAGTGAAGCTGGGAGTCTGGCCGAGTCCTTGGGCCTGTACATTAGGTTGGGCCCAGGAAACCCTACAATCTGGTCTCAGAAATACATGGACATGGGGAGCGATGGGGGATTGCCTTTGGCAGCAGAGGCTGGGCTGCAGGTTCTCAGAGACACCTGGTCACATTTCGTAGCCAAGGGACACAGAGTTGATGCAATGGTCAGATTGATTTCATTCCCTTTGGAATAGGCCCCATTGTCCCCCCTGTAGATCTTCTCCCAAGCTTACTCAATTTCACACCGTCCCTTGGCTTCCATTCCTGGGACACGGAGCTGTCATGCACCCAGCCGGCACTCACTCGTCGGTGGTAAGATTTCCTTGTGGTCCTGTGCTCAGTGAGAGCAGTCGGGGTTCGATATTGCCAAGGAATCTTTGGCTCCTGCCTGTGCCTGCATGCTGCTGGGCTGCATGGAGTAAGGACTGGAATGGCTGGTCAGCTGTCTCTGTTCTTTGACCGCCTCGGATGCCTCTGTTCTGAAGACCAGATGGCGAGGGTGGTCAGAGTAGTAGGCCCATTCTTGTGAGGCCTTTATCACAGCATACTCAGGGAATATTGACTGAAGGCCCACTTGCAAAACAGGAGCTTCCACAGAGAGTAATCCACCTCGGCTTGCCCTGAACGACTGCTATCTCCAGTCACTGGCTTCAAAGGCAGGGAGCACCCGAATGCCAGATGCAGTTCCGGCGCTTTCTCAAGGAGGAAGGCATGCCTTTGTCTGAACAACTCTCTGGGGTATTCAGTGCAGATTTCCCGTCGTCAGAATGCAGAATTGAGTCTTAGTCCTCAGCAAGTCAACTCTTTGGGAGCCTGGGCTCGTGCTTCTATTCAAACATCCCTCTTTTTTTGGAAATGCAGGTTTGGAGAGTGCGCACGCCTTGGGGGAGTCCAGAGGGAAGGAATCTTCGCGGAGACTGCCCCACATAGCAGGGGGCAGCACAAGGATTGTCCATAGCACCGCCCATGAGAACATGACCTTCGATGCAACCAAGAGTCAGATACTGAACGCACAGAGCCCACCACGTGTCGCTATCTTTTTCTCTTTTTCTGAAAGTAGAGTTGTCCTCCGAATCATTCCGTGTCTGTGCCAAAGAGCCATATTCTGCCCTGAAAGAGGAGACACCCGCAGACTTCCCCGGACTGTGGTTATGTTGCGTGCAGGGCTCCTCCCATTGGGGTTTCAGGACACCTGGCACATGCGGAAACGTCAGGTGTCTGAATCACCCATTCACCACACCAAGAAATAGGCAGGACACACACAGGGCACACACAATGTCCCAAACTCCAAACATGCGTACCTCCAAGGAATTCGAGAAAGGGAACACACAACACCTTAAAGAGTCACACTACACCTACAACACCAACACTGCTAAGGCAACCAGGGTGTATAACCAACTTCATACCACAGCCACATATAGATTGTGAGAACCAATGAACACCACACACAGCACTCAGAGAACACACACACACACACACACACTTACACACAGACCGGAAGGACTGCAGATACAGGCAACTCCTCCCTCACTAGCACATGACAATTCCAACACACACCATCCCTACAGCACTGACATAAACCTCATGGCATCCAAACAATGCTCAGCAAATCACCCCACACACCCCACACTGAAACCATGTGTATAAAACCGAGCCAAGCAAATCCCACCATTCATCGTCATCCCTTCTTGTACATGCCCGTCACAAATCATATACCAATGACACAGACAACCTAGGGAACACACACACACACACACACACACACCTACTCATATCATTGAGACCACACACACGACCCTCTCTATGCTCCACACTCACGACACCTATTCCACCCAGAACACATATCTCCTGCACTCACCACCCATACAAAACACAAACAAACCAGCACACAACCAAGACACTCCTCTCCACTGTGAGCAGTCAAGTCTCCTACACCTCTCACACTCACTCCACAGGCAAAAAAGGAATCACGGCTCCTTTGGCACCCACAATCCGTGTATCTACTCCCTACCTACCACAACTCTACTCCTCATGCACACCTCATATCGCTACACATGTACCGAAGGCATTCCTCCAATTCATGACAGACACCCCAGACATAAGCCAAGCACACACAGGGAACCCATGCCAAAAGCAACACATAGAGCCATCTGTTACATGGATCAATGCACACTGCACAGACAGCTTAAATTACGTGCCTACACTTCAAATGAGGCATCACATCACAACACACACCACTTCTAGACCAGAAGCACAAACTCTTAGCCCACTCACTCCGAACAAACACCATAGACACAACACGATTCACCACGCACACCACACGTCTCCCACAACCATACCGCACAGAGACCACATGAATGGGCACCCCACACACCATGAACACACTATAGATACCCCAAACTCAGCCCACCAAGTCCACCCTAATAGGCACTGCACACACACCAGAAGAAAAGCACACAAACATCCCACATTCAAGACACGCCCCACTAACACAGTGCATGGATATCAGGCATACACACCACCCACCCCAAAACCATATGGACAGGAGAAACATAAATTATTCACCACAGGAAACACATCTCCCTCACACACCAGTGCCACGTAAACCGCACAAGACACACACCATACCATTCGGACTAGAGAACTGCGAGCACTCAACACACCTCGAGCTCACATATACACTCACTGATCCAGCACACCTATGGAAAACACACAACCACTTCAAGAGTCAAAACACCTGTCAGATTCAAGCCATGCAGCAAAGACACCGACCACACAAATACTCACACACACACACACACACACACACACCGACACACAAACACACACACAGAGTTCGGCTTCCTTCTTGGGTGGCTGGTGTCAGCCTGCTTAAGCAGAGCCAGCTCGTCTCCTTCCCCAGGCTGACTGACCTGCCTTCATGAGGAAGAAAAGATGGCTAACGCCTGCCCAGAATGCTTCATAGCATGGCGTGCTCTGAAAGAGCCCTTGCCTGATAGAGTGCCCTGGGTCCCAGCCAATCACGTTAGAGTCGCCCACCAAAGCACCCCAGCTCTTCCTGAGACGCTCCTGATGGTAGTCAGCATGGGAGAGCCAGGAAAAGGAGCCAGGGACAGCAGGTTTCATTGCCTTTTGGGAGAAAGGACCCAGTCGGCTTGCTGACAGGGCTCACAGGTGTAGCCTCTGAACGTTCCCTTTGCCTGGGCCCACAGCTGTTTCTTATTGCTGATATGGGGAACTCGCGAGGAAAGCGGGCTTGCTAGTCCCTTCCTTTTCCACACCATCACATGCTCCTCTGTGCTGAAGATATGTGGCCCTCTCTATCCACTTCCAAGCACTGCTTCTCATTCCATCCTAGCTTCTGGCCCGAGGCCATGCGAATCCCCTGTCTCAGTGAAGCTGGGAGTCTGGCCGAGTCCTTGGGCCTGTACATTAGGTTGGGCCCAGGAAACCCTACAATCTGGTCTCAGAAATACATGGACATGGGGAGCGATGGGGGATTGCCTTTGGCAGCAGAGGCTGGGCTGCAGGTTCTCAGAGACACCTGGTCACATTTCGTAGCCAAGGGACACAGAGTTGATGCAATGGTCAGATTGATTTCATTCCCTTTGGAATAGACCCCATTGTCCCCCCTGTAGCTCTTCTCCCAAGCTTACTCAATTTCACACCGTCCCTTGGCTTCCATTCCTGGGACACGGAGCTGTCATGCACCCAGCCGGCACTCACTCGTCGGTGGTAAGATTTCCTTGTGGTCCTGTGCTCAGTGAGAGCAGTCGGGGTTAGATATTGCCAAGGAATCTTTGGCTCCTGCCTGTGCCTGCATGCTGCTGGGCTGCATGGAGTAAGGACTGGAATGGCTGGTCAGCTGTCTCTGTTCTATGACCGCCTCGGATGCCTCTGTTCTGAAGACCAGATGGCGAGGGTGGTCAGAGTAGTAGGCCCATTCTTGTGAGGCCTTTATCACAGCATACTCAGGGAATATTGACTGAAGGCCCACTTGCAAAACAGGAGCTTCCACAGAGAGTAATCCACCTCGGCTTGCCCTGAACGACTGCTATCTCCAGTCACTGGCTTCAAAGGCAGGGAGCACCCGAATGCCAGATGCAGTTCCGGCGCTTTCTCAAGGAGGAAGGCATGCCTTTGTCTGAACAACTCTCTGGGGTATTCAGTGCAGATTTCCCGTCGTCAGAATGCAGAATTGAGTCTTAGTCCTCAGCAAGTCAACTCTTTGGGAGCCTGGGCTCGTGCTTCTATTCAAACATCCCTCTTTTTTTGGAAATGCAGGTTTGGAGAGTGCGCACGCCTTGGGGGAGTCCAGAGGGAAGGAATCTTCGCGGAGACTGCCCCACATAGCAGGGGGCAGCACAAGGATTGTCCATAGCACCGCCCATGAGAACATGACCTTCGATGCAACCAAGAGTCAGATACTGAACGCACAGAGCCCACCACGTGTCGCTATCTTTTTCTCTTTTTCTGAAAGTAGAGTTGTCCTCCGAATCATTCCGTGTCTGTGCCAAAGAGCCATATTCTGCCCTGAAAGAGGAGACACCCGCAGACTTCCCCGGACTGTGGTTATGTTGCGTGCAGGGCTCCTCCCATTGGGGTTTCAGGACACCTGGCACATGCGGAAACGTCAGGTGTCTGAATCACCCATTCACCACACCAAGAAATAGGCAGGACACACACAGGGCACACACAATGTCCCAAACTCCAAACATGCGTACCTCCAAGGAATTCGAGAAAGGGAACACACAACACCTTAAAGAGTCACACTACACCTACAACACCAACACTGCTAAGGCAACCAGGGTGTATAACCAACTTCATACCACAGCCACATATAGATTGTGAGAACCAATGAACACCACACACAGCACTCAGAGTACACACACACACACACACACTTACACACAGACCGGAAGGACTGCAGATACAGGCAACTCCTCCCTCACTAGCACATGACAATTCCAACACACACCATCCCTACAGCACTGACATAAACCTCATGGCGTCCAAACTATGCCCAGCAAATCACCCCACACACCCCACTCTGAAACCATGTGTATAAAACCGAGCCAAGCAAATCCCACCACTCATCGTCATCCCTTCTTGTACATGCCCGTCACAAATCATATACCAATGACACAGACAACCTAGGGAACACACACACACACACACACACACACACACCTACTCATATCATTGAGACCACACACACGACCCTCTCTATGCTCCACACTCACGACACCTATTCCACCCAGAACACATATCTCCTGCACTCACCACCCATACAAAACACAAACAAACCAGCACACAACCAAGACACTCCTCTCCACTGTGAGCAGTCAAGTCTCCTACTCCTCTCACACTCACTCCACAGGCAAAAAAGGAATCACGGCTCCTTTGGCACCCACAATCCGTGCATCCCCTCCCTACCTACCACAACTCTACTCCTCATGCACACCTCATATCGCTACACATGTACCGAAGGCATTCCTCCTATTCATGACAGACACCCCAGACATAAGCCAAGCACACACAGGGAACCCATGCCAAAAGCAACACATAGAGCCATCTGTTACATGGATCAATGCACACTGCACAGACAGCTTAAATTACGTGCCTACACTTCAAATGAGGCATCACATCACAACACACACCACTTCTAGACCAGAAGCACAAACTCTTAGCCCACTCACTCCGAACAAACACCATAGACACAACACGATTCACCACGCACACCACACGTCTCCCACAACCATACCGCACAGAGACCACATGAATGGGCACCCCACACACCATGAACACACTATAGATACCCCAAACTCAGCCCACCAAGTCCACCCTAATAGGCACTGCACACACACCAGAAGAAAAGCACACAAACATCCCACACTCAAGACACGCCCCACTAACACAGTGCATGGATATCAGGCATACACACCACCCACCCCAAAACCATATGGACAGGAGAAAAATAAATTATTCACCACAGGAAACACATCTCCCTCACACACCAGTGCCACGTAAACCGAACAAGACACACACCATACCATTCGGACTAGAGAACTGCGAGCACTCAACACACCTCGAGCTCACATATACACTTACTGATCCAGCACACCTATGGAAAACACACAACCACTTCAAGAGTCAAAACACCTGTCAGATTCAAGCCATGCAGCAAAGACACCGACCACACAAATAGTCACACACACACACACACACACACACACAGACACACACACACACCGACACACAAACACACACACAGAGTTCGGCTTCCTTCTTGGGTGGCTGGTGTCAGCCTGCTTAAGCAGAGCCAGCTCGTCTCCTTCCCCAGGCTGACTGACCTGCCTTCATGAGGAAGAAAAGATGGCTAACGCCTGCCCAGAATGCTTCATAGCATGGCGTGCTCTGAAAGTGCCCTTGCCTGATAGAGTGCCCTGGGTCCCAGCCAATCACGTTAGAGTCGCCCACCAAAGCACCCCAGCTCTTCCTGAGACGCTCCTGATGGTAGTCAGCATGGGAGAGCCAGGAAAAGGAGCCAGGGACAGCAGGTTTCATTGCCTTTTGGGAGAAAGGACCCAGTCGGCTTGCTGACAGGGCTCACAGGTGTAGCCTCTGAACGTTCCCTTTGCCTGGGCCCACAGCTGTTTCTTATTGCTGATATGGGGAACTCGCGAGGAAAGCGGGCTTGCTAGTCCCTTCCTTTTCCACACCATCACATGCTCCTCTGTGCTGAAGATATGTGGCCCTCTCTATCCACTTCCAAGCACTGCTTCTCATTCCATCCTAGCTTCTGGCCCGAGGCCATGCGAATCCCCTGTCTCAGTGAAGCTGGGAGTCTGGCCGAGTCCTTGGGCCTGTACATTAGGTTGGGCCCAGGAAACCCTACAATCTGGTCTCAGAAATACATGGACATGGGGAGCGATGGGGGATTGCCTTTGGCAGCAGAGGCTGGGCTGCAGGTTCTCAGAGACACCTGGTCACATTTCGTAGCCAAGGGACACAGAGTTGATGCAATGGTCAGATTGATTTCATTCCCTTTGGAATAGGCCCCATTGTCCCCCCTGTAGATCTTCTCCCAAGCTTACTCAATTTCACACCGTCCCTTGGCTTCCATTCCTGGGACACGGAGCTGTCATGCACCCAGCCGGCACTCACTCGTCGGTGGTAAGATTTCCTTGTGGTCCTGTGCTCAGTGAGAGCAGTCGGGGTTAGATATTGCCAAGGAATCTTTGGCTCCTGCCTGTGCCTGCATGCTGCTGGGCTGCATGGAGTAAGGACTGGAATGGCTGGTCAGCTGTCTCTGTTCTTTGACCGCCTCGGATGCCTCTGTTCTGAAGACCAGATGGCGAGGGTGGTCAGAGTAGTAGGCCCATTCTTGTGAGGCCTTTATCACAGCATACTCAGGGAATATTGACTGAAGGCCCACTTGCAAAACAGGAGCTTCCACAGAGAGTAATCCACCTCGGCTTGCCCTGAACGACTGCTATCTCCAGTCACTGGCTTCAAAGGCAGGGAGCACCCGAATGCCAGATGCAGTTCCGGCGCTTTCTCAAGGAGGAAGGCATGCCTTTGTCTGAACAACTCTCTGGGGTATTCAGTGCAGATTTCCCGTCGTCAGAATGCAGAATTGAGTCTTAGTCCTCAGCAAGTCAACTCTTTGGGAGCCTGGGCTCGTGCTTCTATTCAAACATCCCTCTTTTTTTGGAAATGCAGGTTTGGAGAGTGCGCACGCCTTGGGGGAGTCCAGAGGAAAGGAATCTTCGCGGAGACTGCCCCACATAGCAGGGGGCAGCACAAGGATTGTCCATAGCACCGCCCATGAGAACATGACCTTCGATGCAACCAAGAGTCAGATACTGAACGCACAGAGCCCACCACGTGTCGCTATCTTTTTCTCTTTTTCTGAAAGTAGAGTTGTCCTCCGAATCATTCCGTGTCTGTGCCAAAGAGCCATATTCTGCCCTGAAAGAGGAGACACCCGCAGACTTCCCCGGACTGTGGTTATGTTGCGTGCAGGGCTCCTCCCATTGGGGTTTCAGGACACCTGGCACATGCGGAAACGTCAGGTGTCTGAATCACCCATTCACCACACCAAGAAATAGGCAGGACACACACAGGGCACACACAATGTCCCAAACTCCAAACATGCGTACCTCCAAGGAATTCGAGAAAGGGAACACACAACACCTTAAAGAGTCACACTACACCTACAACACCAACACTGCTAAGGCAACAAGGGTGTATAACCAACTTCATACCACAGCCACATATAGATTGTGAGAACCAATGAACACCACACACAGCACTCAGAGAACACACACACACACACACACTTACACACAGACCGGAAGGACTGCAGATACAGGCAACTCCTCCCTCACTAGCACATGACAATTCCAACACACACCATCCCTACAGCACTGACATAAACCTCATGGCGTCCAAACAATGCCCAGCAAATCACCCCACACACCCCACTCTGAAACCATGTGTATAAAACCGAGCCAAGCAAATCCCACCATTCATCGTCATCCCTTCTTGTACATGCCCGTCACAAATCATATACCAATGACACAGACAACCTAGGGAACACACACACACACACACACACACACCTACTCATATCATTGAGACCACACACACGACCCTCTCTATGCTCCACACTCACGACACCTATTCCACCCAGAACACATATCTCCTGCACTCACCACCCATACAAAACACAAACAAACCAGCACACAACCAAGACACTCCTCTCCACTGTGAGCAGTCAAGTCTCCTACACCTCTCACACTCACTCCACAGGCAAAAAAGGAATCACGGCTCCTTTGGCACCCACAATCCGTGCATCCACTCCCTACCTACCACAACTCTACTCCTCATGCACACCTCATATCGCTACACATGTACCGAAGGCATTCCTCCTATTCATGACAGACACCCCAGACATAAGCCAAGCACACACAGGGAACCCATGCCAAAAGCAACACATAGAGCCATCTGTTACATGGATCAATGCACACTGCACAGACAGCTTAAATTACGTGCCTACACTTCAAATGAGGCATCACATCACAACACACACCACTTCTAGACCAGAAGCACAAACTCTTAGCCCACTCACTCCGAACAAACACCATAGACACAACACGATTCACCACGCACACCACACGTCTCCCACAACCATACCGCACAGAGACCACATGAATGGGCACCCCACACACCATGAACACACTATAGATACCCCAAACTCAGCCCACCAAGTCCACCCTAATAGGCACTGCACACACACCAGAAGAAAAGCACACAAACATCCCACACTCAAGACACGCCCCACTAACACAGTGCATGGATATCAGGTATACACACCAACCACCCCAAAACCATATGGACAGGAGAAACATAAATTATTCACCACAGGAAACACATCTCCCTCACACACCGGTGCCACGTAAACCGCACAAGACACACACCATACCATTCGGACTAGAGAACTGCGAGCACTCAACACACCTCGAGCTCACATATACACTCACTGATCCAGCACACCTATGGAAAACACACAACCACTTCAAGAGTCAAAACACCTGTCAGATTCAAGCCATGCAGCAAAGACACCGACCACACAAATAGTCACACACACACACACACACACACACACAGACACACACACACACCGACACACAAACACACACACAGAGTTCGGCTTCCTTCTTGGGTGGCTGGTGTCAGCCTGCTTAAGCAGAGCCAGCTCGTCTCCTTCCCCAGGCTGACTGACCTGCCTTCATGAGGAAGAAAAGATGGCTAACGCCTGCCCAGAATGCTTCATAGCATGGCGTGCTCTGAAAGAGCCCTTGCCTGATAGAGTGCCCTGGGTCCCAGCCAATCACGTTAGAGTCGCCCACCAAAGCACCCCAGCTCTTCCTGAGACGCTCCTGATGGTAGTCAGCATGGGAGAGCCAGGAAAAGGAGCCAGGGACAGCAGGTTTCATTGCCTTTTGGGAGAAAGAACCCAGTCGGCTTGCTGACAGGGCTCACAGGTGTAGCCTCTGAACGTTCCCTTTGCCCGGGCCCACAGCTGTTTCTTATTGCTGATATGGGGAACTCGCGAGGAAAGCGGGCTTGCTAGTCCCTTCCTTTTCCACACCATCACATGCTCCTCTGTGCTGAAGATATGTGGCCCTCTCTATCCACTTCCAAGCACTGCTTCTCATTCCATCCTAGCTTCTGGCCCGAGGCCATGCGAATCCCCTGTCTCAGTGAAGCTGGGAGTCTGGCCGAGTCCTTGGGCCTGTACATTACGTTGGGCCCAGGAAACCCTACAATCTGGTCTCAGAAATACATGGACATGGGGAGCGATGGGGGATTGCCTTTGGCAGCAGAGGCTGGGCTGCAGGTTCTCAGAGACACCTGGTCACATTTCGTAGCCAAGGGACACAGAGTTGATGCAATGGTCAGATTGATTTCATTCCCTTTGGAATAGGCCCCATTGTCCCCCCTGTAGATCTTCTCCCAAGCTTACTCAATTTCACACCGTCCCTTGGCTTCCATTCCTGGGACACGGAGCTGTCATGCACCCAGCCGGCACTCACTCGTCGGTGGTAAGATTTCCTTGTGGTCCTGTGCTCAGTGAGAGCAGTCGGGGTTAGATATTGCCAAGGAATCTTTGGCTCCTGCCTGTGCCTGCATGCTGCTGGGCTGCATGGAGTAAGGACTGGAATGGCTGGTCAGCTGTCTCTGTTCTTTGACCGCCTCGGATGCCTCTCTTCTGAAGACCAGATGGCGAGGGTGGTCAGAGTAGTAGGCCCATTCTTGTGAGGCCTTTATCACAGCATACTCAGGGAATATTGACTGAAGGCCCACTTGCAAAACAGGAGCTTCCACAGAGAGTAATCCACCTCGGCTTGCCCTGAACGACTGCTATCTCCAGTCACTGGCTTCAAAGGCAGGGAGCACCCGAATGCCAGATGCAGTTCCGGCGCTTTCTCAAGGAGGAAGGCATGCCTTTGTCTGAACAACTCTCTGGGGTATTCAGTGCAGATTTCCCGTCGTCAGAATGCAGAATTGAGTCTTAGTCCTCAGCAAGTCAACTCTTTGGGAGCCTGGGCTCGTGCTTCTATTCAAACATCCCTCTTTTTTTGGAAATGCAGGTTTGGAGAGTGCGCACGCCTTGGGGGAGTCCAGAGGGAAGGAATCTTCGCGGAGACTGCCCCACATAGCAGGGGGCAGCACAAGGATTGTCCATAGCACCGCCCATGAGAACATGACCTTCGATGCAACCAAGAGTCAGATACTGAACGCACCGAGCCCACCACGTGTCGCTATCTTTTTCTCTTTTTCTGAAAGTAGAGTTGTCCTCCAAATCATTCCGTGTCTGTGCCAAAGAGCCATATTCTGCCCTGAAAGAGGAGACACCCGCAGACTTCCCCGGACTGTGGTTATGTTGCGTGCAGGGCTCCTCCCATTGGGGTTTCAGGACACCTGGCACATGCGGAAACGTCAGGTGTCTGAATCACCCATTCACCACACCAAGAAATAGGCAGGACACACACAGGGCACACACAATGTCCCAAACTCCAAACATGCGTACCTCCAAGGAATTCGAGAAAGGGAACACACAACACCTTAAAGAGTCACACTACACCTACAACACCAACACTGCTAAGGCAACCAGGGTGTATAACCAACTTCATACCACAGCCACATATAGATTGTGAGAACCAATGAACACCACACACAGCACTCAGAGTACACACACACACACACACACTTACACACAGACCGGAAGGACTGCAGATACAGGCAACTCCTCCCTCACTAGCACATGACAATTCCAACACACACCATCCCTACAGCACTGACATAAACCTCATGGCGTCCAAACTATGCCCAGCAAATCACCCCACACACCCCACTCTGAAACCATGTGTATAAAACCGAGCCAAGCAAATCCCACCACTCATCGTCATCCCTTCTTGTACATGCCCGTCACAAATCATATACCAATGACACAGACAACCTAGGGAACACACACACACACACACACACACACACACCTACTCATATCATTGAGACCACACACACGACCCTCTCTATGCTCCACACTCACGACACCTATTCCACCCAGAACACATATCTCCTGTACTCACCACCCATACAAAACACAAACAAACCAGCACACAACCAAGACACTCCTCTCCACTGTGAGCAGTCAAGTCTCCTACTCCTCTCACACTCACTCCACAGGCAAAAAAGGAATCACGGCTCCTTTGGCACCCACAATCCGTGCATCCACTCCCTACCTACCACAACTCTACTCCTCATGCACACCTCATATCGCTACACATATACCGAAGGCATTCCTCCTATTCATGACAGACACCCCAGACATAAGCCAAGCACACACAGGGAACCCATGCCAAAAGCAACACATAGAGCCATCTGTTACATGGATCAATGCACACTGCACAGACAGCTTAAATTACGTGCCTACACTTCAAATGAGGCATCACATCACAACACACACCACTTCTAGACCAGAAGCACAAACTCTTAGCCCACTCACTCCGAACAAACACCATAGACACAACACGATTCACCACGCACACCACACGTCTCCCACAACCATACCGCACAGAGACCACATGAATGGGCACCCCACACACCATGAACACACTATAGATACCCCAAACTCAGCCCACCAAGTCCACCCTAATAGGCACTGCACACACACCAGAAGAAAAGCACACAAACATCCCACACTCAAGACACGCCCCACTAACACAGTGCATGGATATCAGGCATACACACCACCCACCCCAAAACCATATGGACAGGAGAAAAATAAATTATTCACCACAGGAAACACATCTCCCTCACACACCAGTGCCACGTAAACCGAACAAGACACACACCATACCATTCGGACTAGAGAACTGCGAGCACTCAACACACCTCGAGCTCACATATACACTCACTGACCCAGCACACCTATGGAAAACACACAACCACTTCAAGAGTCAAAACACCTGTCAGATTCAAGCCATGCAGCAAAGACACCGACCACACAAATAGTCACACACACACACACACACACACACACAGACACACACACACACCGACACACAAACACACACACAGAGTTCGGCTTCCTTCTTGGGTGGCTGGTGTCAGCCTGCTTAAGCAGAGCCAGCTCGTCTCCTTCCCCAGGCTGACTGACCTGCCTTCATGAGGAAGAAAAGATGGCTAACGCCTGCCCAGAATGCTTCATAGCATGGCGTGCTCTGAAAGAGCCCTTGCCTGATAGAGTGCCCTGGGTCCCAGCCAATCACGTTAGAGTCGCCCACCAAAGCACCCCAGCTCTTCCTGAGACGCTCCTGATGGTAGTCAGCATGGGAGAGCCAGGAAAAGGAGCCAGGGACAGCAGGTTTCATTGCCTTTTGGGAGAAAGGACCCAGTCGGCTTGCTGACAGGGCTCACAGGTGTAGCCTCTGAACGTTCCCTTTGCCCGGGCCCACAGCTGTTTCTTATTGCTGATATGGGGAACTCGCGAGGAAAGCGGGCTTGCTAGTCCCTTCCTTTTCCACACCATCACATGCTCCTCTGTGCTGAAGATATGTGGCCCTCTCTATCCACTTCCAAGCACTGCTTCTCATTCCATCCTAGCTTCTGGCCCGAGGCCATGCGAATCCCCTGTCTCAGTGAAGCTGGGAGTCTGGCCGAGTCCTTGGGCCTGTACATTACGTTGGGCCCAGGAAACCCTACAATCTGGTCTCAGAAATACATGGACATGGGGAGCGATGGGGGATTGCCTTTGGCAGCAGAGGCTGGGCTGCAGGTTCTCAGAGACACCTGGTCACATTTCGTAGCCAAGGGACACAGAGTTGATGCAATGGTCAGATTGATTTCATTCCCTTTGGAATAGGCCCCATTGTCCCCCCTGTAGATCTTCTCCCAAGCTTACTCAATTTCACACCGTCCCTTGGCTTCCATTCCTGGGACACGGAGCTGTCATGCACCCAGCCGGCACTCACTCGTCGGTGGTAAGATTTCCTTGTGGTCCTGTGCTCAGTGAGAGCAGTCGGGGTTAGATATTGCCAAGGAATCTTTGGCTCCTGCCTGTGCCTGCATGCTGCTGGGCTGCATGGAGTAAGGACTGGAATGGCTGGTCAGCTGTCTCTGTTCTTTGACCGCCTCGGATGCCTCTGTTCTGAAGACCAGATGGCGAGGGTGGTCAGAGTAGTAGGCCCATTCTTGTGAGGCCTTTATCACAGCATACTCAGGGAATATTGACTGAAGGCCCACTTGCAAAACAGGAGCTTCCACAGAGAGTAATCCACCTCGGCTTGCCCGGAACGACTGCTATCTCCAGTCACTGGCTTCAAAGGCAGGGAGCACCCGAATGCCAGATGCAGTTCCGGCGCTTTCTCAAGGAGGAAGGCATGCCTTTGTCTGAACAACTCTCTGGGGTATTCAGTGCAGATTTCCCGTCGTCAGAATGCAGAATTGAGTCTTAGTCCTCAGCAAGTCAACTCTTTGGGAGCCTGGGCTCGTGCTTCTATTCAAACATCCCTCTTTTTTTGGAAATGCAGGTTTGGAGAGTGCGCACGCCTTGGGGGAGTCCAGAGGGAAGGAATCTTCGCGGAGACTGCCCCACATAGCAGGGGGCAGCACAAGGATTGTCCATAGCACCGCCCATGAGAACATGACCTTCGATGCAACCAAGAGTCAGATACTGAACGCACAGAGCCCACCACGTGTCGCTATCTTTTTCTCTTTTTCTGAAAGTAGAGTTGTCCTCCGAATCATTCCGTGTCTGTGCCAAAGAGCCATATTCTGCCCTGAAAGAGGAGACACCCGCAGACTTCCCCGGACTGTGGTTATGTTGCGTGCAGGGCTCCTCCCATTGGGGTTTCAGGACACCTGGCACATGCGGAAACGTCAGGTGTCTGAATCACCCATTCACCACACCAAGAAATAGGCAGGACACACACAGGGCACACACAATGTCCCAAACTCCAAACATGCGTACCTCCAAGGAATTCGAGAAAGGGAACACACAACACCTTAAAGAGTCACACTACACCTACAACACCAACACTGCTAAGGCAACCAGGGTGTATAACCAACTTCATACCACAGCCACATATAGATTGTGAGAACCAATGAACACCACACACAGCACTCAGAGAACACACACACACACACACACTTACACACAGACCGGAAGGACTGCAGATACAGGCAACTCCTCCCTCACTAGCACATGACAATTCCAACACACACCATCCCTACAGCACTGACATAAACCTCATGGCGTCCAAACAATGCCCAGCAAATCACCCCACACACCCCACTCTGAAACCATGTGTATAAAACCGAGCCAAGCAAATCCCACCACTCATCGTCATCCCTTCTTGTACATGCCCGTCACAAATCATATACCAATGACACAGACAACCTAGGGAACACACACACACACACACACACACACCTACTCATATCATTGAGACCACACACACGACCCTCTCTATGCTCCACACTCACGACACCTATTCCACCCAGAACACATATCTCCTGCACTCACCACCCATACAAAACACAAACAAACCAGCACACAACCAAGACACTCCTCTCCACTGTGAGCAGTCAAGTCTCCTACTCCTCTCACACTCACTCCACAGGCAAAAAAGGAATCACGGCTCCTTTGGCACCCACAATCCGTGTATCCACTCCCTACCTACCACTACTCTACTCCTCATGCACACCTCATATCGCTACACATGTACCGAAGGCATTCCTCCTATTCATGACAGACACCCCAGACATAAGCCAAGCACACACAGGGAACCCATGCCAAAAGCAACACATAGAGCCATCTGTTACATGGATCAATGCACACTGCACAGACAGCTTAAATTACGTGCCTACACTTCAAATGAGGCATCACATCACAACACACACCACTTCTAGACCAGAAGCACAAACTCTTAGCCCACTCACTCCGAACAAACACCATAGACACAACACGATTCACCACGCACACCACACGTCTCCCACAACCATACCGCACAGAGACCACATGAATGGGCACCCCACACACCATGAACACACTATAGATACCCCAAACTCAGCCCACCAAGTCCACCATAATAGGCACTGCACACACACCAGAAGAAAAGCACACAAACATCCCACACTCAAGACACGCCCCACTAACACAGTGCCTGGATATCAGGCATACACACCACCCACCCCAAAACCATATGGACAGGAGAAAAATAAATTATTCACCACAGGAAACACATCTCCCTCACACACCAGTGCCACGTAAACCGCACAAGACACACACCATACCATTCGGACTAGAGAACTGCGAGCACTCAACACACCTCGAGCTCACATATACACTCACTGATCCAGCACACCTATGGAAAACACACAACCACTTCAAGAGTCAAAACACCTGTCAGATTCAAGCCATGCAGCAAAGACACCCACCACACAAATAGTCACACACACACACACACACACACACACACAGACACACACACACACCGACACACAAACACACACACAGAGTTCGGCTTCCTTCTTGGGTGGCTGGTGTCAGCCTGCTTAAGCAGAGCCAGCTCGTCTCCTTCCCCAGGCTGACTGACCTGCCTTCATGAGGAAGAAAAGATGGCTAACGCCTGCCCAGAATGCTTCATAGCATGGCGTGCTCTGAAAGAGCCCTTGCCTGATAGAGTGCCCTGGGTCCCAGCCAATCACGTTAGAGTCGCCCACCAAAGCACCCCAGTTCTTCCTGAGACGCTCCTGATGGTAGTCAGCATGGGAGAGCCAGGAAAAGGAGCCAGGGACAGCAGGTTTCATTGCCTTTTGGGAGAAAGGACCCAGTCGGCTTGCTGACAGGGCTCACAGGTGTAGCCTCTGAACGTTCCCTTTGCCCGGGCCCACAGCTGTTTCTTATTGCTGATATGGGGAACTCGCGAGGAAAGCGGGCTTGCTAGTCCCTTCCTTTTCCACACCATCACATGCTCCTCTGTGCTGAAGATATGTGGCCCTCTCTATCCACTTCCAAGCACTGCTTCTCATTCCATCCTAGCTTCTGGCCCGAGGCCATGCGAATCCCCTGTCTCAGTGAAGCTGGGAGTCTGGCCGAGTCCTTGGGCCTGTACATTAGGTTGGGCCCAGGAAACCCTACAATCTGGTCTCAGAAATACATGGACATGGGGAGCGATGGGGGATTGCCTTTGGCAGCAGAGGCTGGGCTGCAGGTTCTCAGAGACACCTGGTCACATTTCGTAGCCAAGGGACACAGAGTTGATGCAATGGTCAGATTGATTTCATTCCCTTTGGAATAGACCCCATTGTCCCCCCTGTAGCTCTTCTCCCAAGCTTACTCAATTTCACACCGTCCCTTGGCTTCCATTCCTGGGACACGGAGCTGTCATGCACCCAGCCGGCACTCACTCGTCGGTGGTAAGATTTCCTTGTGGTCCTGTGCTCAGTGAGAGCAGTCGGGGTTAGATATTGCCAAGGAATCTTTGGCTCCTGCCTGTGCCTGCATGCTGCTGGGCTGCATGGAGTAAGGACTGGAATGGCTGGTCAGCTGTCTCTGTTCTATGACCGCCTCGGATGCCTCTGTTCTGAAGACCAGATGGCGAGGGTGGTCAGAGTAGTAGGCCCATTCTTGTGAGGCCTTTATCACAGCATACTCAGGGAATATTGACTGAAGGCCCACTTGCAAAACAGGAGCTTCCACAGAGAGTAATCCACCTCGGCTTGCCCTGAACGACTGCTATCTCCAGTCACTGGCTTCAAAGGCAGGGAGCACCCGAATGCCAGATGCAGTTCCGGCGCTTTCTCAAGGAGGAAGGCATGCCTTTGTCTGAACAACTCTCTGGGGTATTCAGTGCAGATTTCCCGTCGTCAGAATGCAGAATTGAGTCTTAGTCCTCAGCAAGTCAACTCTTTGGGAGCCTGGGCTCGTGCTTCTATTCAAACGTCCCTCTTTTTTTGGAAATGCAGGTTTGGAGAGTGCGCACGCCTTGGGGGAGTCCAGAGGGAAGGAATCTTCGCGGAGACTGCCCCACATAGCAGGGGGCAGCACAAGGATTGTCCATAGCACCGCCCATGAGAACATGACCTTCGATGCAACCAAGAGTCAGATACTGAACGCACAGAGCCCACCACGTGTCGCTATCTTTTTCTCTTTTTCTGAAAGTAGAGTTGTCCTCCGAATCATTCCGTGTCTGTGCCAAAGAGCCATATTCTGCCCTGAAAGAGGAGACACCCGCAGACTTCCCCGGACTGTGGTTATGTTGCGTGCAGGGCTCCTCCCATTGGGGTTTCAGGACACCTGGCACATGCGGAAACGTCAGGTGTCTGAATCACCCATTCACCACACCAAGAAATAGGCAGGACACACACAGGGCACACACAATGTCCCAAACTCCAAACATGCGTACCTCCAAGGAATTCGAGAAAGGGAACACACAACACCTTAAAGAGTCACACTACACCTACAACACCAACACTGCTAAGGCAACCAGGGTGTATAACCAACTTCATACCACAGCCACATATAGATTGTGAGAACCAATGAACACCACACACAGCACTCAGAGTACACACACACACACACACACTTACACACAGACCGGAAGGACTGCAGATACAGGCAACTCCTCCCTCACTAGCACATGACAATTCCAACACACACCATCCCTACAGCACTGACATAAACCTCATGGCGTCCAAACTATGCCCAGCAAATCACCCCACACACCCCACTCTGAAACCATGTGTATAAAACCGAGCCAAGCAAATCCCACCACTCATCGTCATCCCTTCTTGTACATGCCCGTCACAAATCATATACCAATGACACAGACAACCTAGGGAACACACACACACACACACACACACACACACCTACTCATATCATTGAGACCACACACACGACCCTCTCTATGCTCCACACTCACGACACCTATTCCACCCAGAACACATATCTCCTGCACTCACCACCCATACAAAACACAAACAAACCAGCACACAACCAAGACACTCCTCTCCACTGTGAGCAGTCAAGTCTCCTACTCCTCTCACACTCACTCCACAGGCAAAAAAGGAATCACGGCTCCTTTGGCACCCACAATCCGTGCATCCCCTCCCTACCTACCACAACTCTACTCCTCATGCACACCTCATATCGCTACACATGTACCGAAGGCATTCCTCCTATTCATGACAGACACCCCAGACATAAGCCAAGCACACACAGGGAACCCATGCCAAAAGCAACACATAGAGCCATCTGTTACATGGATCAATGCACACTGCACAGACAGCTTAAATTACGTGCCTACACTTCAAATGAGGCATCACATCACAACACACACCACTTCTAGACCAGAAGCACAAACTCTTAGCCCACTCACTCCGAACAAACACCATAGACACAACACGATTCACCACGCACACCACACGTCTCCCACAACCATACCGCACAGAGACCACATGAATGGGCACCCCACACACCATGAACACACTATAGATACCCCAAACTCAGCCCACCAAGTCCACCCTAATAGGCACTGCACACACACCAGAAGAAAAGCACACAAACATCCCACACTCAAGACACGCCCCACTAACACAGTGCATGGATATCAGGCATACACACCACCCACCCCAAAACCATATGGACAGGAGAAAAATAAATTATTCACCACAGGAAACACATCTCCCTCACACACCAGTGCCACGTAAACCGAACAAGACACACACCATACCATTCGGACTAGAGAACTGCGAGCACTCAACACACCTCGAGCTCACATATACACTTACTGATCCAGCACACCTATGGAAAACACACAACCACTTCAAGAGTCAAAACACCTGTCAGATTCAAGCCATGCAGCAAAGACACCGACCACACAAATAGTCACACACACACACACACACACACACACAGACACACACACACACCGACACACAAACACACACACAGAGTTCGGCTTCCTTCTTGGGTGGCTGGTGTCAGCCTGCTTAAGCAGAGCCAGCTCGTCTCCTTCCCCAGGCTGACTGACCTGCCTTCATGAGGAAGAAAAGATGGCTAACGCCTGCCCAGAATGCTTCATAGCATGGCGTGCTCTGAAAGTGCCCTTGCCTGATAGAGTGCCCTGGGTCCCAGCCAATCACGTTAGAGTCGCCCACCAAAGCACCCCAGCTCTTCCTGAGACGCTCCTGATGGTAGTCAGCATGGGAGAGCCAGGAAAAGGAGCCAGGGACAGCAGGTTTCATTGCCTTTTGGGAGAAAGGACCCAGTCGGCTTGCTGACAGGGCTCACAGGTGTAGCCTCTGAACGTTCCCTTTGCCTGGGCCCACAGCTGTTTCTTATTGCTGATATGGGGAACTCGCGAGGAAAGCGGGCTTGCTAGTCCCTTCCTTTTCCACACCATCACATGCTCCTCTGTGCTGAAGATATGTGGCCCTCTCTATCCACTTCCAAGCACTGCTTCTCATTCCATCCTAGCTTCTGGCCCGAGGCCATGCGAATCCCCTGTCTCAGTGAAGCTGGGAGTCTGGCCGAGTCCTTGGGCCTGTACATTAGGTTGGGCCCAGGAAACCCTACAATCTGGTCTCAGAAATACATGGACATGGGGAGCGATGGGGGATTGCCTTTGGCAGCAGAGGCTGGGCTGCAGGTTCTCAGAGACACCTGGTCACATTTCGTAGCCAAGGGACACAGAGTTGATGCAATGGTCAGATTGATTTCATTCCCTTTGGAATAGGCCCCATTGTCCCCCCTGTAGATCTTCTCCCAAGCTTACTCAATTTCACACCGTCCCTTGGCTTCCATTCCTGGGACACGGAGCTGTCATGCACCCAGCCGGCACTCACTCGTCGGTGGTAAGATTTCCTTGTGGTCCTGTGCTCAGTGAGAGCAGTCGGGGTTAGATATTGCCAAGGAATCTTTGGCTCCTGCCTGTGCCTGCATGCTGCTGGGCTGCATGGAGTAAGGACTGGAATGGCTGGTCAGCTGTCTCTGTTCTTTGACCGCCTCGGATGCCTCTGTTCTGAAGACCAGATGGCGAGGGTGGTCAGAGTAGTAGGCCCATTCTTGTGAGGCCTTTATCACAGCATACTCAGGGAATATTGACTGAAGGCCCACTTGCAAAACAGGAGCTTCCACAGAGAGTAATCCACCTCGGCTTGCCCTGAACGACTGCTATCTCCAGTCACTGGCTTCAAAGGCAGGGAGCACCCGAATGCCAGATGCAGTTCCGGCGCTTTCTCAAGGAGGAAGGCATGCCTTTGTCTGAACAACTCTCTGGGGTATTCAGTGCAGATTTCCCGTCGTCAGAATGCAGAATTGAGTCTTAGTCCTCAGCAAGTCAACTCTTTGGGAGCCTGGGCTCGTGCTTCTATTCAAACATCCCTCTTTTTTTGGAAATGCAGGTTTGGAGAGTGCGCACGCCTTGGGGGAGTCCAGAGGAAAGGAATCTTCGCGGAGACTGCCCCACATAGCAGGGGGCAGCACAAGGATTGTCCATAGCACCGCCCATGAGAACATGACCTTCGATGCAACCAAGAGTCAGATACTGAACGCACAGAGCCCACCACGTGTCGCTATCTTTTTCTCTTTTTCTGAAAGTAGAGTTGTCCTCCGAATCATTCCGTGTCTGTGCCAAAGAGCCATATTCTGCCCTGAAAGAGGAGACACCCGCAGACTTCCCCGGACTGTGGTTATGTTGCGTGCAGGGCTCCTCCCATTGGGGTTTCAGGACACCTGGCACATGCGGAAACGTCAGGTGTCTGAATCACCCATTCACCACACCAAGAAATAGGCAGGACACACACAGGGCACACACAATGTCCCAAACTCCAAACATGCGTACCTCCAAGGAATTCGAGAAAGGGAACACACAACACCTTAAAGAGTCACACTACACCTACAACACCAACACTGCTAAGGCAACAAGGGTGTATAACCAACTTCATACCACAGCCACATATAGATTGTGAGAACCAATGAACACCACACACAGCACTCAGAGAACACACACACACACACACACTTACACACAGACCGGAAGGACTGCAGATACAGGCAACTCCTCCCTCACTAGCACATGACAATTCCAACACACACCATCCCTACAGCACTGACATAAACCTCATGGCGTCCAAACAATGCCCAGCAAATCACCCCACACACCCCACTCTGAAACCATGTGTATAAAACCGAGCCAAGCAAATCCCACCATTCATCGTCATCCCTTCTTGTACATGCCCGTCACAAATCATATACCAATGACACAGACAACCTAGGGAACACACACACACACACACACACACACCTACTCATATCATTGAGACCACACACACGACCCTCTCTATGCTCCACACTCACGACACCTATTCCACCCAGAACACATATCTCCTGCACTCACCACCCATACAAAACACAAACAAACCAGCACACAACCAAGACACTCCTCTCCACTGTGAGCAGTCAAGTCTCCTACACCTCTCACACTCACTCCACAGGCAAAAAAGGAATCACGGCTCCTTTGGCACCCACAATCCGTGCATCCACTCCCTACCTACCACAACTCTACTCCTCATGCACACCTCATATCGCTACACATGTACCGAAGGCATTCCTCCTATTCATGACAGACACCCCAGACATAAGCCAAGCACACACAGGGAACCCATGCCAAAAGCAACACATAGAGCCATCTGTTACATGGATCAATGCACACTGCACAGACAGCTTAAATTACGTGCCTACACTTCAAATGAGGCATCACATCACAACACACACCACTTCTAGACCAGAAGCACAAACTCTTAGCCCACTCACTCCGAACAAACACCATAGACACAACACGATTCACCACGCACACCACACGTCTCCCACAACCATACCGCACAGAGACCACATGAATGGGCACCCCACACACCATGAACACACTATAGATACCCCAAACTCAGCCCACCAAGTCCACCCTAATAGGCACTGCACACACACCAGAAGAAAAGCACACAAACATCCCACACTCAAGACACGCCCCACTAACACAGTGCATGGATATCAGGTATACACACCAACCACCCCAAAACCATATGGACAGGAGAAACATAAATTATTCACCACAGGAAACACATCTCCCTCACACACCAGTGCCACGTAAACCGCACAAGACACACACCATACCATTCGGACTAGAGAACTGCGAGCACTCAACACACCTCGAGCTCACATATACACTCACTGATCCAGCACACCTATGGAAAACACACAACCACTTCAAGAGTCAAAACACCTGTCAGATTCAAGCCATGCAGCAAAGACACCGACCACACAAATAGTCACACACACACACACACACACACACACAGACACACACACACACCGACACACAAACACACACACAGAGTTCGGCTTCCTTCTTGGGTGGCTGGTGTCAGCCTGCTTAAGCAGAGCCAGCTCGTCTCCTTCCCCAGGCTGACTGACCTGCCTTCATGAGGAAGAAAAGATGGCTAACGCCTGCCCAGAATGCTTCATAGCATGGCGTGCTCTGAAAGAGCCCTTGCCTGATAGAGTGCCCTGGGTCCCAGCCAATCACGTTAGAGTCGCCCACCAAAGCACCCCAGCTCTTCCTGAGACGCTCCTGATGGTAGTCAGCATGGGAGAGCCAGGAAAAGGAGCCAGGGACAGCAGGTTTCATTGCCTTTTGGGAGAAAGAACCCAGTCGGCTTGCTGACAGGGCTCACAGGTGTAGCCTCTGAACGTTCCCTTTGCCCGGGCCCACAGCTGTTTCTTATTGCTGATATGGGGAACTCGCGAGGAAAGCGGGCTTGCTAGTCCCTTCCTTTTCCACACCATCACATGCTCCTCTGTGCTGAAGATATGTGGCCCTCTCTATCCACTTCCAAGCACTGCTTCTCATTCCATCCTAGCTTCTGGCCCGAGGCCATGCGAATCCCCTGTCTCAGTGAAGCTGGGAGTCTGGCCGAGTCCTTGGGCCTGTACATTACGTTGGGCCCAGGAAACCCTACAATCTGGTCTCAGAAATACATGGACATGGGGAGCGATGGGGGATTGCCTTTGGCAGCAGAGGCTGGGCTGCAGGTTCTCAGAGACACCTGGTCACATTTCGTAGCCAAGGGACACAGAGTTGATGCAATGGTCAGATTGATTTCATTCCCTTTGGAATAGGCCCCATTGTCCCCCCTGTAGATCTTCTCCCAAGCTTACTCAATTTCACACCGTCCCTTGGCTTCCATTCCTGGGACACGGAGCTGTCATGCACCCAGCCGGCACTCACTCGTCGGTGGTAAGATTTCCTTGTGGTCCTGTGCTCAGTGAGAGCAGTCGGGGTTAGATATTGCCAAGGAATCTTTGGCTCCTGCCTGTGCCTGCATGCTGCTGGGCTGCATGGAGTAAGGACTGGAATGGCTGGTCAGCTGTCTCTGTTCTTTGACCGCCTCGGATGCCTCTCTTCTGAAGACCAGATGGCGAGGGTGGTCAGAGTAGTAGGCCCATTCTTGTGAGGCCTTTATCACAGCATACTCAGGGAATATTGACTGAAGGCCCACTTGCAAAACAGGAGCTTCCACAGAGAGTAATCCACCTCGGCTTGCCCTGAACGACTGCTATCTCCAGTCACTGGCTTCAAAGGCAGGGAGCACCCGAATGCCAGATGCAGTTCCGGCGCTTTCTCAAGGAGGAAGGCATGCCTTTGTCTGAACAACTCTCTGGGGTATTCAGTGCAGATTTCCCGTCGTCAGAATGCAGAATTGAGTCTTAGTCCTCAGCAAGTCAACTCTTTGGGAGCCTGGGCTCGTGCTTCTATTCAAACATCCCTCTTTTTTTGGAAATGCAGGTTTGGAGAGTGCGCACGCCTTGGGGGAGTCCAGAGGGAAGGAATCTTCGCGGAGACTGCCCCACATAGCAGGGGGCAGCACAAGGATTGTCCATAGCACCGCCCATGAGAACATGACCTTCGATGCAACCAAGAGTCAGATACTGAACGCACCGAGCCCACCACGTGTCGCTATCTTTTTCTCTTTTTCTGAAAGTAGAGTTGTCCTCCAAATCATTCCGTGTCTGTGCCAAAGAGCCATATTCTGCCCTGAAAGAGGAGACACCCGCAGACTTCCCCGGACTGTGGTTATGTTGCGTGCAGGGCTCCTCCCATTGGGGTTTCAGGACACCTGGCACATGCGGAAACGTCAGGTGTCTGAATCACCCATTCACCACACCAAGAAATAGGCAGGACACACACAGGGCACACACAATGTCCCAAACTCCAAACATGCGTACCTCCAAGGAATTCGAGAAAGGGAACACACAACACCTTAAAGAGTCACACTACACCTACAACACCAACACTGCTAAGGCAACCAGGGTGTATAACCAACTTCATACCACAGCCACATATAGATTGTGAGAACCAATGAACACCACACACAGCACTCAGAGTACACACACACACACACACACTTACACACAGACCGGAAGGACTGCAGATACAGGCAACTCCTCCCTCACTAGCACATGACAATTCCAACACACACCATCCATACAGCACTGACATAAACCTCATGGCGTCCAAACTATGCCCAGCAAATCACCCCACACACCCCACTCTGAAACCATGTGTATAAAACCGAGCCAAGCAAATCCCACCACTCATCGTCATCCCTTCTTGTACATGCCCGTCACAAATCATATACCAATGACACAGACAACCTAGGGAACACACACACACACACACACACACACACACCTACTCATATCATTGAGACCACACACACGACCCTCTCTATGCTCCACACTCACGACACCTATTCCACCCAGAACACATATCTCCTGTACTCACCACCCATACAAAACACAAACAAACCAGCACACAACCAAGACACTCCTCTCCACTGTGAGCAGTCAAGTCTCCTACTCCTCTCACACTCACTCCACAGGCAAAAAAGGAATCACGGCTCCTTTGGCACCCACAATCCGTGCATCCACTCCCTACCTACCACAACTCTACTCCTCATGCACACCTCATATCGCTACACATATACCGAAGGCATTCCTCCTATTCATGACAGACACCCCAGACATAAGCCAAGCACACACAGGGAACCCATGCCAAAAGCAACACATAGAGCCATCTGTTACATGGATCAATGCACACTGCACAGACAGCTTAAATTACGTGCCTACACTTCAAATGAGGCATCACATCACAACACACACCACTTCTAGACCAGAAGCACAAACTCTTAGCCCACTCACTCCGAACAAACACCATAGACACAACACGATTCACCACGCACACCACACGTCTCCCACAACCATACCGCACAGAGACCACATGAATGGGCACCCCACACACCATGAACACACTATAGATACCCCAAACTCAGCCCACCAAGTCCACCCTAATAGGCACTGCACACACACCAGAAGAAAAGCACACAAACATCCCACACTCAAGACACGCCCCACTAACACAGTGCATGGATATCAGGCATACACACCACCCACCCCAAAACCATATGGACAGGAGAAAAATAAATTATTCACCACAGGAAACACATCTCCCTCACACACCAGTGCCACGTAAACCGAACAAGACACACACCATACCATTCGGACTAGAGAACTGCGAGCACTCAACACACCTCGAGCTCACATATACACTCACTGACCCAGCACACCTATGGAAAACACACAACCACTTCAAGAGTCAAAACACCTGTCAGATTCAAGCCATGCAGCAAAGACACCGACCACACAAATAGTCACACACACACACACACACACACACACAGACACACACACACACCGACACACAAACACACACACAGAGTTCGGCTTCCTTCTTGGGTGGCTGGTGTCAGCCTGCTTAAGCAGAGCCAGCTCGTCTCCTTCCCCAGGCTGACTGACCTGCCTTCATGAGGAAGAAAAGATGGCTAACGCCTGCCCAGAATGCTTCATAGCATGGCGTGCTCTGAAAGAGCCCTTGCCTGATAGAGTGCCCTGGGTCCCAGCCAATCACGTTAGAGTCGCCCACCAAAGCACCCCAGCTCTTCCTGAGACGCTCCTGATGGTAGTCAGCATGGGAGAGCCAGGAAAAGGAGCCAGGGACAGCAGGTTTCATTGCCTTTTGGGAGAAAGGACCCAGTCGGCTTGCTGACAGGGCTCACAGGTGTAGCCTCTGAACGTTCCCTTTGCCCGGGCCCACAGCTGTTTCTTATTGCTGATATGGGGAACTCGCGAGGAAAGCGGGCTTGCTAGTCCCTTCCTTTTCCACACCATCACATGCTCCTCTGTGCTGAAGATATGTGGCCCTCTCTATCCACTTCCAAGCACTGCTTCTCATTCCATCCTAGCTTCTGGCCCGAGGCCATGCGAATCCCCTGTCTCAGTGAAGCTGGGAGTCTGGCCGAGTCCTTGGGCCTGTACATTACGTTGGGCCCAGGAAACCCTACAATCTGGTCTCAGAAATACATGGACATGGGGAGCGATGGGGGATTGCCTTTGGCAGCAGAGGCTGGGCTGCAGGTTCTCAGAGACACCTGGTCACATTTCGTAGCCAAGGGACACAGAGTTGATGCAATGGTCAGATTGATTTCATTCCCTTTGGAATAGGCCCCATTGTCCCCCCTGTAGATCTTCTCCCAAGCTTACTCAATTTCACACCGTCCCTTGGCTTCCATTCCTGGGACACGGAGCTGTCATGCACCCAGCCGGCACTCACTCGTCGGTGGTAAGATTTCCTTGTGGTCCTGTGCTCAGTGAGAGCAGTCGGGGTTAGATATTGCCAAGGAATCTTTGGCTCCTGCCTGTGCCTGCATGCTGCTGGGCTGCATGGAGTAAGGACTGGAATGGCTGGTCAGCTGTCTCTGTTCTTTGACCGCCTCGGATGCCTCTGTTCTGAAGACCAGATGGCGAGGGTGGTCAGAGTAGTAGGCCCATTCTTGTGAGGCCTTTATCACAGCATACTCAGGGAATATTGACTGAAGGCCCACTTGCAAAACAGGAGCTTCCACAGAGAGTAATCCACCTCGGCTTGCCCGGAACGACTGCTATCTCCAGTCACTGGCTTCAAAGGCAGGGAGCACCCGAATGCCAGATGCAGTTCCGGCGCTTTCTCAAGGAGGAAGGCATGCCTTTGTCTGAACAACTCTCTGGGGTATTCAGTGCAGATTTCCCGTCGTCAGAATGCAGAATTGAGTCTTAGTCCTCAGCAAGTCAACTCTTTGGGAGCCTGGGCTCGTGCTTCTATTCAAACATCCCTCTTTTTTTGGAAATGCAGGTTTGGAGAGTGCGCACGCCTTGGGGGAGTCCAGAGGGAAGGAATCTTCGCGGAGACTGCCCCACATAGCAGGGGGCAGCACAAGGATTGTCCATAGCACCGCCCATGAGAACATGACCTTCGATGCAACCAAGAGTCAGATACTGAACGCACAGAGCCCACCACGTGTCGCTATCTTTTTCTCTTTTTCTGAAAGTAGAGTTGTCCTCCGAATCATTCCGTGTCTGTGCCAAAGAGCCATATTCTGCCCTGAAAGAGGAGACACCCGCAGACTTCCCCGGACTGTGGTTATGTTGCGTGCAGGGCTCCTCCCATTGGGGTTTCAGGACACCTGGCACATGCGGAAACGTCAGGTGTCTGAATCACCCATTCACCACACCAAGAAATAGGCAGGACACACACAGGGCACACACAATGTCCCAAACTCCAAACATGCGTACCTCCAAGGAATTCGAGAAAGGGAACACACAACACCTTAAAGAGTCACACTACACCTACAACACCAACACTGCTAAGGCAACCAGGGTGTATAACCAACTTCATACCACAGCCACATATAGATTGTGAGAACCAATGAACACCACACACAGCACTCAGAGAACACACACACACACACACACTTACACACAGACCGGAAGGACTGCAGATACAGGCAACTCCTCCCTCACTAGCACATGACAATTCCAACACACACCATCCCTACAGCACTGACATAAACCTCATGGCGTCCAAACAATGCCCAGCAAATCACCCCACACACCCCACTCTGAAACCATGTGTATAAAACCGAGCCAAGCAAATCCCACCACTCATCGTCATCCCTTCTTGTACATGCCCGTCACAAATCATATACCAATGACACAGACAACCTAGGGAACACACACACACACACACACACACACCTACTCATATCATTGAGACCACACACACGACCCTCTCTATGCTCCACACTCACGACACCTATTCCACCCAGAACACATATCTCCTGCACTCACCACCCATACAAAACACAAACAAACCAGCACACAACCAAGACACTCCTCTCCACTGTGAGCAGTCAAGTCTCCTACTCCTCTCACACTCACTCCACAGGCAAAAAAGGAATCACGGCTCCTTTGGCACCCACAATCCGTGTATCCACTCCCTACCTACCACTACTCTACTCCTCATGCACACCTCATATCGCTACACATGTACCGAAGGCATTCCTCCTATTCATGACAGACACCCCAGACATAAGCCAAGCACACACAGGGAACCCATGCCAAAAGCAACACATAGAGCCATCTGTTACATGGATCAATGCACACTGCACAGACAGCTTAAATTACGTGCCTACACTTCAAATGAGGCATCACATCACAACACACACCACTTCTAGACCAGAAGCACAAACTCTTAGCCCACTCACTCCGAACAAACACCATAGACACAACACGATTCACCACGCACACCACACGTCTCCCACAACCATACCGCACAGAGACCACATGAATGGGCACCCCACACACCATGAACACACTATAGATACCCCAAACTCAGCCCACCAAGTCCACCATAATAGGCACTGCACACACACCAGAAGAAAAGCACACAAACATCCCACACTCAAGACACGCCCCACTAACACAGTGCCTGGATATCAGGCATACACACCACCCACCCCAAAACCATATGGACAGGAGAAAAATAAATTATTCACCACAGGAAACACATCTCCCTCACACACCAGTGCCACGTAAACCGCACAAGACACACACCATACCATTCGGACTAGAGAACTGCGAGCACTCAACACACCTCGAGCTCACATATACACTCACTGATCCAGCACACCTATGGAAAACACACAACCACTTCAAGAGTCAAAACACCTGTCAGATTCAAGCCATGCAGCAAAGACACCCACCACACAAATAGTCACACACACACACACACACACACACACACAGACACACACACACACCGACACACAAACACACACACAGAGTTCGGCTTCCTTCTTGGGTGGCTGGTGTCAGCCTGCTTAAGCAGAGCCAGCTCGTCTCCTTCCCCAGGCTGACTGACCTGCCTTCATGAGGAAGAAAAGATGGCTAACGCCTGCCCAGAATGCTTCATAGCATGGCGTGCTCTGAAAGAGCCCTTGCCTGATAGAGTGCCCTGGGTCCCAGCCAATCACGTTAGAGTCGCCCACCAAAGCACCCCAGTTCTTCCTGAGACGCTCCTGATGGTAGTCAGCATGGGAGAGCCAGGAAAAGGAGCCAGGGACAGCAGGTTTCATTGCCTTTTGGGAGAAAGGACCCAGTCGGCTTGCTGACAGGGCTCACAGGTGTAGCCTCTGAACGTTCCCTTTGCCCGGGCCCACAGCTGTTTCTTATTGCTGATATGGGGAACTCGCGAGGAAAGCGGGCTTGCTAGTCCCTTCCTTTTCCACACCATCACATGCTCCTCTGTGCTGAAGATATGTGGCCCTCTCTATCCACTTCCAAGCACTGCTTCTCATTCCATCCTAGCTTCTGGCCCGAGGCCATGCGAATCCCCTGTCTCAGTGAAGCTGGGAGTCTGGCCGAGTCCTTGGGCCTGTACATTAGGTTGGGCCCAGGAAACCCTACAATCTGGTCTCAGAAATACATGGACATGGGGAGCGATGGGGGATTGCCTTTGGCAGCAGAGGCTGGGCTGCAGGTTCTCAGAGACACCTGGTCACATTTCGTAGCCAAGGGACACAGAGTTGATGCAAAGGTCAGATTGATTTCATTCCCTTTGGAATAGACCCCATTGTCCCCCCTGTAGCTCTTCTCCCAAGCTTACTCAATTTCACACCGTCCCTTGGCTTCCATTCCTGGGACACGGAGCTGTCATGCACCCAGCCGGCACTCACTCGTCGGTGGTAAGATTTCCTTGTGGTCCTGTGCTCAGTGAGAGCAGTCGGGGTTAGATATTGCCAAGGAATCTTTGGCTCCTGCCTGTGCCTGCATGCTGCTGGGCTGCATGGAGTAAGGACTGGAATGGCTGGTCAGCTGTCTCTGTTCTTTGACCGCCTCGGATGCCTCTGTTCTGAAGACCAGATGGCGAGGGTGGTCAGAGTATTAGGCCCATTCTTGTGAGGCCTTTATCACAGCATACTCAGGGAATATTGACTGAAGGCCCACTTGCAAAACAGGAGCTTCCACAGAGAGTAATCCACCTCGGCATGCCCTGAACGACTGCTATCTCCAGTCACTGGCTTCAAAGGCAGGGAGCACCCGAATGCCAGATGCAGTTCCGGCGCTTTCTCAAGGAGGAAGGCATGCCTTTGTCTGAACAACTCTCTGGGGTATTCAGTGCAGATTTCCCGTCGTCAGAATGCAGAATTGAGTCTTAGTCCTCAGCAAGTCAACTCTTTGGGAGCCTGGGCTCTTGCTTCTTTTCAAACGTCCCTCTTTTTTTGGAAATGCAGGTTTGGAGAGTGTGCACGCCTTGGGGGAGTCCAGAGGGAAGGAATCTTCACGGAGACTGCCCCACATAGCAGGGGGCAGCACAAGGATTGTCCATAGCACCGCCCATGAGAACATGACCTTCGATGCAACCAAGAGTCAGATACTGAACGCACAGAGCCCACCACGTGTCGCTATCTTTTTCTCTTTTTCTGAAAGTAGAGTTGTCCTCCGAATCATTCCGTGTCTGTGCCAAAGAGCCATATTCTGCCCTGAAAGAGGAGACACCCGCAGACTTCCGTGGACTGTGGTTATGTTGCGTGCAGGGCTCCTCCCATTGGGGTTTCAGGACACCTGGCACATGCGGAAACGTCAGGTGTCTGAATCACCCATTCACCACACCAAGAAATAGGCAGGACACACACAGGGCACACACAATGTCCCAAACTCCAAACATGCGTACCTCCAAGGAATTCGAGAAAGGGAACACACAACACCTTAAAGAGTCACACTACACCTACAACACCAACACTGCTAAGGCAACCAGGGTGTATAACCAACTTCATACCACAGCCACATATAGATTGTGAGAACCAATGAACACCACACACAGCACTCAGAGAACACACACACACACACTTACACACAGACCGGAAGGACTGCAGATACAGGCAACTCCTCCCTCACTAGCACATGACAATTCCAACACACACCATCCCTACAGCACTGACATAAACCTCATGGCGTCCAAACTATGCCCAGCAAATCACCCCACACACCCCACTCTGAAACCATGTGTATAAAACCGAGCCAAGCAAATCCCACCACTCATCGGCATCCCTTCTTGTACATGCCCGTCACAAATCATATACCAATGACACAGACAACCTAGGGAACACACACACACACACACACACACACACCTACTCATATCATTGAGACCACACACACGACCCTCACTATGCTCCACACTCACGACACCTATTCCACCCAAAACACATATCTCCTGCACTCACCACCCATACAAAACACAAACAAACCAGCACACAACCAAGACACTCCTCTCCACTGTGAGCAGTCAAGTCTCCTACACCTCTCACACTCACTCCACAGGCAAAAAAGGAATCACGGCTCCTTTGGCACCCACAATCCGTGCATCCACTCCCTACCTACCACAACTCTACTCCTCATAAACACCTCATATCGCTACACATGTACCGAAGGCATTCCTCCTATTCATGACAGACACCCCAGACATAAGCCAAGCACACACAGGAAACCCATGCCGAAAGCAACACATAGAGCCATCTGTTACATGGATTAATGCACACTGCACAGACAGCTTAAATTACGTGCCTACACTTCAAATGAGGCATCACATCACAAAACACACCACTTCTAGACCAGAAGCACAAACTCTTAGCCCACTCACTCCGAACAAACACCATAGACACAACACGATTCACCACGCACACCACACGTCTCCCACAACCATCCCGCACAGAGACCACATGAATGGGCACCCCACACACCATGAACATACTATAGATACCCCAAACTCTGCCCACCAAGTCCACCCTAATAGGCACTGCACACACACCAGAAGAAAAGCACACAAACATCCCACACTCAAGACACGCCCCACTAACACAGTGCATGGATATCAGGCATACACACCACCCACCCCAAAACCATATGGACAGGAGAAACATAAATTATTCACCACAGGAAACACATCTCCCTCACACACCAGTGCCACGTAAACCGCACAAGACACACACCATACCATTCGGACTAGAGAACTGCGAGCACTCAACACACCTCGAGCTCACATATACACTCACTGATCCAGCACACCCATGGAAAACACACAACCACTTCAAGAGTCAAAACACCTGTCAGATTCAAGCCATGCAGCAAAGACACCGACCACACAAATAGTCACACACACACACACACACACACACACAGACACACACACACACCGACACACAAACACACACACAGAGTTCGGCTTCCTTCTTGGGTGGCTGGTGTCAGCCTGCTTAAGCAGAGCCAGCTCGTCTCCTTCCCCAGGCTGACTGACCTGCCTTCATGAGGAAGAAAAGATGGCTAACGCCTGCCCAGAATGCTTCATAGCATGGCGTGCTCTGAAAGAGCCCTTGCCTGATAGAGTGCCCTGGGTCCCAGCCAATCACGTTAGAGTCGCCCACCAAAGCACCCCAGCTCTTCCTGAGACGCTCCTGATGGTAGTCAGCATGGGAGAGCCAGGAAAAGGAGCCAGGGACAGCAGGTTTCATTGCCTTTTGGGAGAAAGGACCCAGTCGGCTTGCTGACAGGGCTCACAGGTGTAGCCTCTGAACGTTCCCTTTGCCCGGGCCCACAGCTGTTTCTTATTGCTGATATGGGGAACTCGCGAGGAAAGCGGGCTTGCTAGTCCCTTCCTTTTCCACACCATCACATGCTCCTCTGTGCTGAAGATATGTGGCCCTCTCTATCCACTTCCAAGCACTGCTTCTCATTCCATCCTAGCTTCTGGCCCGAGGCCATGCGAATCCCCTGTCTCAGTGAAGCTGGGAGTCTGGCCGAGTCCTTGGGCCTGTACATTAGGTTGGGCCCAGGAAACCCTACAATCTGGTCTCAGAAATACATGGACATGGGGAGCGATGGGGGATTGCCTTTGGCAGCAGAGGCTGGGCTGCAGGTTCTCAGAGACACCTGGTCACATTTCGTAGCCAAGGGACACAGAGTTGATGCAAAGGTCAGATTGATTTCATTCCCTTTGGAATAGACCCCATTGTCCCCCCTGTAGCTCTTCTCACATGCTTACTCAATTTCACACCGTCCCTTGGCTTCCATTCCTGGGACACGGAGCTGTCATGCACCCAGCCGACACTCACTCGTCGGTGGTAAGATTTCCTTGTGGTCCTGTGCTCAGTGAGAGCAGTCGGGGTTAGATATTGCCAAGGAATCTTTGGCTCCTGCCTGTGCCTGCATGCTGCTGGGCTGCATGGAGTAAGGACTGGAATGGCTGGTCAGCTGTCTCTGTTCTTTGACCGCCTCGGATGCCTCTCTTCTGAAGACCAGATGGCGAGGGTGGTCAGAGTATTAGGCCCATTCTTGTGAGGCCTTTATCACAGCATACTCAGGGAATATTGACTGAAGGCCCACTTGCAAAACAGGAGCTTCCACAGAGAGTAATCCACCTCGGCTTGCCCTGAACGACTGCTATCTCCAGTCACTGGCTTCAAAGGCAGGGAGCACCCGAATGCCAGATGCAGTTCCGGCGCTTTCTCAAGGAGGAAGGCATGCCTTTGTCTGAACAACTCTCTGGGGTATTCAGTGCAGATTTCCCGTCGTCAGAATGCAGAATTGAGTCTTAGTCCTCAGCAAGTCAACTCTTTGGGAGCCTGGGCTCTTGCTTCTTTTCAAACGTCCCTCTTTTTTGGAAATGCTGGTTTGGAGAGTGCGCACGCCTTGGGGGAGTCCAGAGGGAAGGAATCTTCACGGAGACTGCCCCACATAGCAGGGGGCAGCACAAGGATTGTCCATAGCACCGCCCATGAGAACATGACCTTCGATGCAACCAAGAGTCAGATACTGAACGCACAGAGCCCACCACGTGTCGCTATCTTTTTCTCTTTTTCTGAAAGTAGAGTTGTCCTCCGAATCATTCCGTGTCTGTGCCAAAGAGCCATATTCTGCCCTGAAAGAGGAGACACCCGCAGACTTCCGTGGACTGTGGTTATGTTGCGTGCAGGGCTCCTCCCATTGGGGTTTCAGGACACCTGGCACATGCGGAAACGTCAGGTGTCTGAATCACCCATTCACCACACCAAGAAATAGGCAGGACACACACAGGGCACACACAATGTCCCAAACTCCAAACATGCGTACCTCCAAGGAATTCGAGAAAGGGAACACACAACACCTTAAAGAGTCACACTACACCTACAACACCAACACTGCTAAGGCAACCAGGGTGTATAACCAACTTCATACCACAGCCACATATAGATTGTGAGAACCAATGAACACCACACACAGCACTCAGAGAACACACACACACACACTTACACACAGACCGGAAGGACTGCAGATACAGGCAACTCCTCCCTCACTAGCACATGACAATTCCAACACACACCATCCCTACAGCACTGACATAAACCTCATGGCATCCAAACTATGCCCAGCAAATCACCCCACACACCCCACTCTGAAACCATGTGTATAAAACCGAGCCAAGCAAATCCCACCACTCATCGTCATCCCTTCTTGTACATGCCCGTCACAAATCATATACCAATGACACAGACAACCTAGGGAACACACACACACACACACACACACACACACACACATACTCATATCATTGAGACCACACACACGACCCTCTCTATGCTCCACACTCACGACACCTATTCCACCCAAAACACATATCTCCTGCACTCACCACCCATACAAAACACAAACAAACCAGCACACAACCAAGACACTCCTCTCCACTGTGAGCAGTCAAGTCTCCTACACCTCTCACACTCACTCCACAGGCAAAAAAGGAATCACGGCTCCTTTGGCACCCACAATCCGTGCATCCACTCCCTACATACCACAACTCTACTCCTCATAAACACCTCATATCGCTACACATGTACCGAAGGCATTCCTCCTATTCATGACAGACACCCCAGACATAAGCCAAGCACACACAGGAAACCCATGCCAAAAGCAACACATAGAGCCATCTGTTACATGGATTAATGCACACTGCACAGACAGCTTAAATTACGTGCCTACACTTCAAATGAGGCATCACATCACAACACACACCACTTCTAGACCAGAAGCACAAACTCTTAGCCCACTCACTCCGAACAAACACCATAGACACAACACGATTCACCACGCACACCACACGTCTCCCACAACCATCCCGCACAGAGACCACATGAATGGGCACCCCACACACCATGAACATACTATAGATACCCCAAACTCTGCCCACCAAGTCCACCCTAATAGGCACTGCACACACACCAGAAGAAAAGCACACAAACATCCCACACTCAAGACACGCCCCACTAACACAGTGCATGGATATCAGGCATACACACCACCCACCCCAAAACCATATGGACAGGAGAAACATAAATTATTCACCACAGGAAACACATCTCCCTCACACACCAGTGCCACGTAAACCGCACAAGACACACACCATACCATTCGGACTAGAGAACTGCGAGCACTCAACACACCTCGAGCTCACATATACACTCACTGATCCAGCACACCCATGGAAAACACACAACCACTTCAAGAGTCAAAACACCTGTCAGATTCAAGCCATGCAGCAAAGACACCGACCACACAAATAGTCACACACACACACACAGACACACACACACACCGACACACAAACACACACACAGAGTTCGGCTTCCTTCTTGGGTGGCTGGTGTCAGCCTGCTTAAGCAGAGCCAGCTCGTCTCCTTCCCCAGGCTGACTGACCTGCCTTCATGAGGAAGAAAAGATGGCTAACGCCTGCCCAGAATGCTTCATAGCATGGCGTGCTCTGAAAGAGCCCTTGCCTGATAGAGTGCCCTGGGTCCCAGCCAATCACGTTAGAGTCGCCCACCAAAGCACCCCAGCTCTTCCTGAGACGCTCCTGATGGTAGTCAGCATGGGAGAGCCAGGAAAAGGAGCCAGGGACAGCAGGTTTCATTGCCTTTTGGGAGAAAGGACCCAGTCGGCTTGCTGACAGGGCTCACAGGTGTAGCCTCTGAACGTTCCCTTTGCCCGGGCCCACAGCTGTTTCTTATTGCTGATATGGGGAACTCGCGAGGAAAGCGGGCTTGCTAGTCCCTTCCTTTTCCACACCATCACATGCTCCTCTGTGCTGAAGATATGTGGCCCTCTCTATCCACTTCCAAGCACTGCTTCTCATTCCATCCTAGCTTCTGGCCCGAGGCCATGCGAATCCCCTGTCTCAGTGAAGCTGGGAGTCTGGCCGAGTCCTTGGGCCTGTACATTAGGTTGGGCCCAGGAAACCCTACAATCTGGTCTCAGAAATACATGGACATGGGGAGCGATGGGGGATTGCCTTTGGCAGCAGAGGCTGGGCTGCAGGTTCTCAGAGACACCTGGTCACATTTCGTAGCCAAGGGACACAGAGTTGATGCAAAGGTCAGATTGATTTCATTCCCTTTGGAATAGACCCCATTGTCCCCCCTGTAGCTCTTCTCCCAAGCTTACTCAATTTCACACCGTCCCTTGGCTTCCATTCCTGGGACACGGAGCTGTCATGCACCCAGCCGGCACTCACTCGTCGGTGCTAAGATTTCCTTGTGGTCCTGTGCTCAGTGAGAGCAGTCGGGGTTAGATATTGCCAAGGAATCTTTGGCTCCTGCCTGTGCCTGCATGCTGCTGGGCTGCATGGAGTAAGGACTGGAATGGCTGGTCAGCTGTCTCTGTTCTTTGACCGCCTCGGATGCCTCTCTTCTGAAGACCAGATGGCGAGGGTGGTCAGAGTATTAGGCCCATTCTTGTGAGGCCTTTATCACAGCATCCTCAGGGAATATTGACTGAAGGCCCACTTGCAAAACAGGAGCTTCCACAGAGAGTAATCCACCTCGGCTTGCCCTGAACGACTGCTATCTCCAGTCACTGGCTTCAAAGGCAGGGAGCACCCGAATGCCAGATGCAGTTCCGGCGCTTTCTCAAGGAGGAAGGCATGCCTTTGTCTGAACAACTCTCTGGGGTATTCAGTGCAGATTTCCCGTCGTCAGAATGCAGAATTGAGTCTTAGTCCTCAGCAAGTCAACTCTTTGGGAGCCTGGGCTCGTGCTTCTATTCAAACATCCCTCTTTTTTTGGAAATGCAGGTTTGGAGAGTGCGCACGCCTTGGGGGAGTCCAGAGGGAAGGAATCTTCACGGAGACTGCCCCACATAGCAGGGGGCAGCACAAGGATTGTCCATAGCACCGCCCATGAGAACATGACCTTCGATGCAACCAAGAGTCAGATACTGAACGCACAGAGCCCACCACGTGTCGCTATCTTTTTCTCTTTTTCTGAAAGTAGAGTTGTCCTCCGAATCATTCCGTGTCTGTGCCAAAGAGCCATATTCTGCCCTGAAAGAGGAGACACCCGCAGACTTCCCCGGACTGTGGTTATGTTGCGTGCAGGGCTCCTCCCATTGGGGTTTCAGGACACCTAGCACATGCGGAAACGTCAGGTGTCTGAATCACCCATTCACCACACCAAGAAATAGGCAGGACACACACAGGGCACACACAATGTCCCAAACTCCAAACATGCGTACCTCCAAGGAATTCGAGAAAGGGAACACACAACACCTTAAAGAGTCACACTACACCTACAACACCAACACTGCTAAGGCAACCAGGGTGTATAACCAACTTCCTACCACAGCCATATATAGATTGTGAGAACCAATGAACACCACACACAGCCCTCAGAGAACACACACACACACACACACTTACACACAGACCGGAAGGACTGCAGATACAGGCAACTCCTCCCTCACTAGCACATGACAATTCCAACACACACCATCCCTACAGCACTGACATAAACCTCATGGCATCCAAACTATGCCCAGCAAATCACCCCACACACCCCACTCTGAAACCATGTGTATAAAACCGAGCCAAGCAAATCCCACCACTCATCGGCATCCCTTCTTGTACATGCCCGTCACAAATCATATACCAATGACACAGACAACCTAGGGAACACACACACACACACACACCTACTCATATCATTGAGACCACACACACGACCCTCTCTATGCTCCACACTCACGACACCTATTCCACCCAAAACACATATCTCCTGCACTCACCACCCATACAAAACACAAACAAACCAGCACACAACCAAGACACTCCTCTCCACTGTGAGCAGTCAAGTCTCCTACTCCTCTCACACTCACTCCACAGGCAAAAAAGGAATCACGGCTCCTTTGGCACCCACAATCCGTGCATCCACTCCCTACCTACCACAACTCTACTCCTCATGCACACCTCATATCGCTACACATGTACCAAAGGCATTCCTCCTATTCATGACAGACACCCCAGACATAAGCCAAGCACACACAGGAAACCCATGCCAAAAGCAACACATAGAGCCATCTGTTACATGGATCAATGCACACTGCACAGACAGCTTAAATTACGTGCCTACACTTCAAATGAGGCATCACATCACAACACACACCACTTCTAGACCAGAAGCACAAACTCTTAGCCCACTCACTCCGAACAAACACCATAGACACAACACGATTCACCACGCACACCACACGTCTCCCACAACCATCCCGCACAGAGACCACATGAATGGGCACCCCACACACCATGAACATACTATGGATACCCCAAACTCTGCCCACCAAGGCCACCCTAATAGGCACTGCACACACACCAGAAGAAAAGCACACAAACATCCCACACTCAAGACACGCCCCACTAACACAGTGCATGGATATCAGGCATACACACCACCCACCCCAAAACCATATGGACAGGAGAAACATAAATTATTCACCACAGGAAACACATCTCCCTCACACACCAGTGCCACGTAAACCGCACAAGACACACACCATACCATTCGGACTAGAGAACTGCGAGCACTCAACACACCTCGAGCTCACATATACACTCACTGATCCAGCACACCTATGGAAAACACACAACCACTTCAAGAGTCAAAACACCTGTCAGATTCAAGCCATGCAGCAAAGACACCGACCACACAAATAGTCACACACACACACACACAGACACACACACACACCGACACACAAACACACACACAGAGTTCGGCTTCCTTCTTGGGTGGCTGGTGTCAGCCTGCTTAAGCAGAGCCAGCTCGTCTCCTTCCCCAGGCTGACTGACCTGCCTTCATGAGGAAGAAAAGATGGCTAACGCCTGCCCAGAATGCTTCATAGCATGGCGTGCTCCGAAAGAGCCCTTGCCTGATAGAGTGCCCTGGGTCCCAGCCAATCACGTTAGAGTCGCCCACCAAAGCACCCCAGCTCTTCCTGAGACGCTCCTGATGGTAGTCAGCATGAGAGAGCCAGGAAAAGGAGCCAGGGACAGCAGGTTTCATTGCCTTTTGGGAGAAAGGACCCAGTCGGCTTGCTGACAGGGCTCACAGGTGTAGCCTCTGAACGTTCCCTTTGCCCGGGCCCACAGCTGTTTCTTATTGCTGATATGGGGAACTCGCGAGGAAAGCGGACTTGCTAGTCCCTTCCTTTTCCACACTATCACATGCTCCTCTGTGCTGAAGATATGTGGCCCTCTCTATCCACTTCCAAGCACTGCTTCTCATTCCATCCTAGCTTCTGGCCCGAGGCCATGCGAATCCCCTGTCTCAGTGAAGCTGGGAGTCTGGCCGAGTCCTTGGGCCTGTACATTAGGTTGGGCCCAGGAAACCCTACAATCTGGTCTCAGAAATACATGGACATGGGGAGCGATGGGGGATTGCCTTTGGCAGAAGAGGCTGGGCTGCAGTTTCTCAGAGACACCTGGTCACATTTCGTAGCCAAGGGACACAGAGTTGATGCAAAGGTCAGATTGATTTCATTCCCTTTGGAATAGACCCCATTGTCCCCCCTGTAGCTCTTCTCCCAAGCTTACTCAATTTCACACCGTCCCTTGGCTTCCATTCCTGGGACACGGAGCTGTCATGCACCCAGCCGGCACTCACTCGTCGGTGGTAAGATTTCCTTGTGGTCCTGTGCTCAGTGAGAGCAGTCGGGGTTAGATATTGCCAAGGAATCTTTGGCTCCTGCCTGTGCCTGCATGCTGCTGGGCTGCATGGAGTAAGGACTGGAATGGCTGGTCAGCTGTCTCTGTTCTTTGACCGCCTCGGATGCCTCTGTTCTGAAGACCAGATGGCGAGGGTGGTCAGAGTAGTAGGCCCATTCTTGTGAGGCCTTTATCACAGCATACTCAGGGAATATTGACTGAAGGCCCACTTGCAAAACAGGAGCTTCCACAGAGAGTAATCCACCTCGGCTTGCCCTGAACGACTGCTATCTCCAGTCACTGGCTTCAAAGGCAGGGAGCACCCGAATGCCAGATGCAGTTCCGGCGCTTTCTCAAGGAGGAAGGCATGCCTTTGTCTGAACAACTCTCTGGGGTATTCAGTGCAGATTTCCAGTCGTCAGAATGCAGAATTGAGTCTTAGTCCTCAGCAAGTCAACTCTTTGGGAGCCTGGGCTCTTGCTTCTTTTCAAACGTCCCTCTTTTTTTGGAAATGCTGGTTTGGAGAGTGCGCACGCCTTGGGGGAGTCCAGAGGGAAGGAATCTTCGCGGAGACTGCCCCACATAGCAGGGGGCAGCACAAGGATTGTCCATAGCACCGCCCATGAGAACATGACCTTCGATGCAACCAAGAGTCAGATACTGAACGCACAGAGCCCACCACGTGTCGCTATCTTTTTCTCTTTTTCTGAAAGTAGAGTTGTCCTCCGAATCATTCCGTGTCTGTGCCAAAGAGCCATATTCTGCCCTGAAAGAGGAGACACCCGCAGACTTCCCTGGACTGTGGTTATGTTGCGTGCAGGGCTCCTCCCATTGGGGTTTCAGGACACCTGGCACATGCGGAAACGTCAGGTGTCTGAATCACCCATTCACCACACCAAGAAATAGGCAGGACACACACAGGGCACACACAATGTCCCAAACTCCAAACATGCGTACCTCCAAGGAATTCGAGAAAGGGAACACACAACACCTTAAAGAGTCACACTACACCTACAACACCAACACTGCTAAGGCAACCAGGGTGTATAACCAACTTCATACCACAGCCACATATAGATTGTGAGAACCAATGAACACCACACACAGCACTCAGAGAACACACACACACACACTTACACACAGACCGGAAGGACTGCAGATACAGGCAACTCCTCCCTCACTAGCACATGACAATTCCAACACACACCATCCCTACAGCACTGACATAAACCTCATGGCGTCCAAACTATGCCCAGCAAATCACCCCACACACCCCACTCTGAAACCATGTGTATAAAACCGAGCCAAGCAAATCCCACCACTCATCGGCATCCCTTCTTGTACATGCCCGTCACAAATCATATACCAATGACACAGACAACCTAGGGAACACACACACACACACACACACACACACACACACCTACTCATATCATTGAGACCACACACACGACCCTCTCTATGCTCCACACTCACGACACCTATTCCACCCAAAACACATATCTCCTGCACTCACCACCCATACAAAACACAAACAAACCAGCACACAACCAAGACACTCCTCTCCACTGTGAGCAGTCAAGTCTCCTACACCTCTCACACTCACTCCACAGGCAAAAAAGGAATCACGGCTCCTTTGGCACCCACAATCCGTGCATCCACTCCCTACCTACCACAACTCTACTCCTCATAAACACCTCATATCGCTACACATGTACCGAAGGCATTCCTCCTATTCATGACAGACACCCCAGACATAAGCCAAGCACACACAGGAAACCCATGCCAAAAGCAACACATAGAGCCATCTGTTACATGGATTAATGCACACTGCACAGACAGCTTAAATTACGTGCCTACACTTCAAATGAGGCATCACATCACAAAACACACCACTTCTAGACCAGAAGCACAAACTCTTAGCCCACTCACTCCGAACAAACACCATAGACACAACACGATTCACCACGCACACCACACGTCTCCCACAACCATCCCGCACAGAGACCACATGAATGGGCACCCCACACACCATGAACATACTATAGATACCCCAAACTCTGCCCACCAAGTCCACCCTAATAGGCACTGCACACACACCAGAAGAAAAGCACACAAACATCCCACACTCAAGACACGCCCCACTAACACAGTGCATGGATATCAGGCATACACACCACCCACCCCAAAACCATATGGACAGGAGAAACATAAATTATTCACCACAGGAAACACATCTCCCTCACACACCAGTGCCACGTAAACCGCACAAGACACACACCATACCATTCGGACTAGAGAACTGCGAGCACTCAACACACCTCGAGCTCACATATACACTCACTGATCCAGCACACCCATGGAAAACACACAACCACTTCAAGAGTCAAAACACCTGTCAGATTCAAGCCATGCAGCAAAGACACCGACCACACAAATAGTCACACACACACACACACACACACACACAGACACACACACACACCGACACACAAACACACACACAGAGTTCGGCTTCCTTCTTGGGTGGCTGGTGTCAGCCTGCTTAAGCAGAGCCAGCTCGTCTCCTTCCCCAGGCTGACTGACCTGCCTTCATGAGGAAGAAAAGATGGCTAACGCCTGCCCAGAATGCTTCATAGCATGGCGTGCTCTGAAAGAGCCCTTGCCTGATAGAGTGCCCTGGGTCCCAGCCAATCACGTTAGAGTCGCCCACCAAAGCACCCCAGCTCTTCCTGAGACGCTCCTGATGGTAGTCAGCATGGGAGAGCCAGGAAAAGGAGCCAGGGACAGCAGGTTTCATTGCCTTTTGGGAGAAAGGACCCAGTCGGCTTGCTGACAGGGCTCACAGGTGTAGCCTCTGAACGTTCCCTTTGCCCGGGCCCACAGCTGTTTCTTATTGCTGATATGGGGAACTCGCGAGGAAAGCGGGCTTGCTAGTCCCTTCCTTTTCCACACCATCACATGCTCCTCTGTGCTGAAGATATGTGGCCCTCTCTATCCACTTCCAAGCACTGCTTCTCATTCCATCCTAGCTTCTGGCCCGAGGCCATGCGAATCCCCTGTCTCAGTGAAGCTGGGAGTCTGGCCGAGTCCTTGGGCCTGTACATTAGGTTGGGCCCAGGAAACCCTACAATCTGGTCTCAGAAATACATGGACATGGGGAGCGATGGGGGATTGCCTTTGGCAGCAGAGGCTGGGCTGCAGGTTCTCAGAGAAACCTGGTCACATTTCGTAGCCAAGGGACACAGAGTTGATGCAAAGGTCAGATTGATTTCATTCCCTTTGGAATAGACCCCATTGTCCCCCCTGTAGCTCTTCTCCCAAGCTTACTCAATTTCACACCGTCCCTTGGCTTCCATTCCTGGGACACGGAGCTGTCATGCACCCAGCCGGCACTCACTCGTCGGTGGTAAGATTTCCTTGTGGTCCTGTGCTCAGTGAGAGCAGTCGGGGTTAGATATTGCCAAGGAATCTTTGGCTCCTGCCTGTGCCTGCATGCTGCTGGGCTGCATGGAGTAAGGACTGGAATGGCTGGTCAGCTGTCTCTGTTCTTTGACCGCCTCGGATGCCTCTCTTCTGAAGACCAGATGGCGAGGGTGGTCAGAGTATTAGGCCCATTCTTGTGAGGCCTTTATCACAGCATACTCAGGGAATATTGACTGAAGGCCCACTTGCAAAACAGGAGCTTCCACAGAGAGTAATCCACCTCGGCTTGCCCTGAACGACTGCTATCTCCAGTCACTGGCTTCAAAGGCAGGGAGCACCCGAATGCCAGATGCAGTTCCGGCGCTTTCTCAAGGAGGAAGGCAAGCCTTTGTCTGAACAACTCTCTGGGGTATTCAGTGCAGATTTCCCGTCGTCAGAATGCAGAATTGAGTCTTAGTCCTCAGCAAGTCAACTCTTTGGGAGCCTGGGCTCTTGCTTCTTTTCAAACGTCCCTCTTTTTTGGAAATGCTGGTTTGGAGAGTGCGCATGCCTTGGGGGAGTCCAGAGGGAAGGAATCTTCACGGAGACTGCCCCACATAGCAGGGGGCAGCACAAGGATTGTCCATAGCACCGCCCATGAGAACATGACCTTCGATGCAACCAAGAGTCAGATACTGAACGCACAGAGCCCACCACGTGTCGCTATCTTTTTCTCTTTTTCTGAAAGTAGAGTTGTCCTCCGAATCATTCCGTGTCTGTGCCAAAGAGCCATATTCTGCCCTGAAAGAGGAGACACCCGCAGACTTCCCCGGACTGTGGTTATGTTGCGTGCAGGGCTCCTCCCATTGGGGTTTCAGGACACCTGGCACATGCGGAAACGTCAGGTGTCTGAATCACCCATTCACCACACCAAGAAATAGGCAGGACACACACAGGGCACACACAATGTCCCAAACTCCAAACATGCGTACCTCCAAGGAATTCGAGAAAGGGAACACACAACACCTTAAAGAGTCACACTACACCTACAACACCAACACTGCTAAGGCAACCAGGGTGTATAACCAACTTCATACCACAGCCACATATAGATTGTGAGAACCAATGAACACCACACACAGCACTCAGAGAACACACACACACACACTTACACACAGACCGGAAGGACTGCAGATACAGGCAACTCCTCCCTCACTAGCACATGACAATTCCAACACACACCATCCCTACAGCACTGACATAAACCTCATGGCGTCCAAACTATGCCCAGCAAATCACCCCACACACCCCACTCTGAAACCATGTGTATAAAACCGAGACAAGCAAATCCCACCACTCATCGTCATCCCTTCTTGTACATGCCCGTCACAAATCATATACCAATGACACAGACAACCTAGGGAACACACACACACACACACACACACACACACACATACTCATATCATTGAGACCACACACACGACCCTCTCTATGCTCCACACTCACGACACCTATTCCACCCAAAACACATATCTCCTGCACTCACCACCCATACAAAACACAAACAAACCAGCACACAACCAAGACACTCCTCTCCACTGTGAGCAGTCAAGTCTCCTACACCTCTCACACTCACTCCACAGGCAAAAAAGGAATCACGGCTCCTTTGGCACCCACAATCCGTGCATCCACTCCCTACATACCACAACTCTACTCCTCATAAACACCTCATATCGCTACACATGTACCGAAGGCATTCCTCCTATTCATGACAGACACCCCAGACATAAGCCAAGCACACACAGGAAACCCATGCCAAAAGCAACACATAGAGCCATCTGTTACATGGATTAATGCACACTGCACAGACAGCTTAAATTACGTGCCTACACTTCAAATGAGGCATCACATCACAACACACACCACTTCTAGACCAGAAGCACAAACTCTTAGCCCACTCACTCCGAACAAACACCATAGACACAACACGATTCACCACGCACACCACACGTCTCCCACAACCATCCCGCACAGAGACCACATGAATGGGCACCCCACACACCATGAACATACTATAGATACCCCAAACTCTGCCCACCAAGTCCACCCTAATAGGCACTGCACACACACCAGAAGAAAAGCACACAAACATCCCACACTCAAGACACGCCCCACTAACACAGTGCATGGATATCAGGCATACACACCACCCACCCCAAAACCATATGGACAGGAGAAACATAAATTATTCACCACAGGAAACACATCTCCCTCACACACCAGTGCCACGTAAACCGCACAAGACACACACCATACCATTCGGACTAGAGAACTGCGAGCACTCAACACACCTCGAGCTCACATATACACTCACTGATCCAGCACACCCATGGAAAACACACAACCACTTCAAGAGTCAAAACACCTGTCAGATTCAAGCCATGCAGCAAAGACACCGACCACACAAATAGTCACACACACACACACAGACACACACACACACCGACACACAAACACACACACAGAGTTCGGCTTCCTTCTTGGGTGGCTGGTGTCAGCCTGCTTAAGCAGAGCCAGCTCGTCTCCTTCCCCAGGCTGACTGACCTGCCTTCATGAGGAAGAAAAGATGGCTAACGCCTGCCCAGAATGCTTCATAGCATGGCGTGCTCTGAAAGAGCCCTTGCCTGATAGAGTGCCCTGGGTCCCAGCCAATCACGTTAGAGTCGCCCACCAAAGCACCCCAGCTCTTCCTGAGACGCTCCTGATGGTAGTCAGCATGGGAGAGCCAGGAAAAGGAGCCAGGGACAGCAGGTTTTATTGCCTTTTGGGAGAAAGGACCGAGTCGGCTTGCTGACAGGGCTCACAGGTGTAGCCTCTGAACGTTCCCTTTGCCCGGGCCCACAGCTGTTTCTTATTGCTGATATGGGGAACTCGCGAGGAAAGCGGGCTTGCTAGTCCCTTCCTTTTCCACACCATCACATGCTCCTCTGTGCTGAAGATATGTGGCCCTCTCTATCCACTTCCAAGCACTGCTTCTCATTCCATCCTAGCTTCTGGCCCGAGGCCATGCGAATCCCCTGTCTCAGTGAAGCTGGGAGTCTGGCCGAGTCCTTGGGCCTGTACATTAGGTTGGGCCCAGGAAACCCTACAATCTGGTCTCAGAAATACATGGACATGGGGAGCGATGGGGGATTGCCTTTGGCAGCAGAGGCTGGGCTGAGGGTTCTCAGAGACACCTGGTCACATTTCGTAGCCAAGGGACACAGAGTTGATGCAATGGTCAGATTGATTTCATTCCCTTTGGAATAGACCCCATTGTCCCCCCTGTAGCTCTTCTCCCAAGCTTACTCAATTTCACACCGTCCCTTGGCTTCCATTCCTGGGACACGGAGCTGTCATGCACCCAGCCGGCACTCACTCGTCGGTGCTAAGATTTCCTTGTGGTCCTGTGCTCAGTGAGAGCAGTCGGGGTTAGATATTGCCAAGGAATCTTTGGCTCCTGCCTGTGCCTGCATGCTGCTGGGCTGCATGGAGTAAGGACTGGAATGGCTGGTCAGCTGTCTCTGTTCTTTGACCGCCTCGGATGCCTCTCTTCTGAAGACCAGATGGCGAGGGTGGTCAGAGTATTAGGCCCATTCTTGTGAGGCCTTTATCACAGCATACTCAGGGAATATTGACTGAAGGCCCACTTGCAAAACAGGAGCTTCCACAGAGAGTAATCCACCTCGGCTTGCCCTGAACGACTGCTATCTCCAGTCACTGGCTTCAAAGGCAGGGAGCACCCGAATGCCAGATGCAGTTCCGGCGCTTTCTCAAGGAGGAAGGCATGCCTTTGTCTGAACAACTCTCTGGGGTATTCAGTGCAGATTTCCCGTCGTCAGAATGCAGAATTGAGTCTTAGTCCTCAGCAAGTCAACTCTTTGGGAGCCTGGGCTCTTGCTTCTTTTCAAACGTCCCTCTTTTTTGGAAATGCTGGTTTGGAGAGTGCGCACGCCTTGGGGGAGTCCAGAGGGAAGGAATCTTCGCGGAGACTGCCCCACATAGCAGGGGGCAGCACAAGGATTGTCCATAGCACCGCCCATGAGAACATGACCTTCGATGCAACCAAGAGTCAGATACTGAACGCACAGAGCCCACCACGTGTCGCTATCTTTTTCTCTTTTTCTGAAAGTAGAGTTGTCCTCCGAATCATTCCGTGTCTGTGCCAAAGAGCCATATTCTGCCCTGAAAGAGGAGACACCCGCAGACTTCCCCGGACTGTGGTTATGTTGCGTGCAGGGCTCCTCCCATTGGGGTTTCAGGACACCTGGCACATGCGGAAACGTCAGGTGTCTGAATCACCCATTCACCACACCAAGAAATAGGCAGGACACACACAGGGCACACACAATGTCCCAAACTCCAAACATGCGTACCTCCAAGGAATTCGAGAAAGGGAACACACAACACCTTAAAGAGTCACACTACACCTACAACACCAACACTGCTAAGGCAACCAGGGTGTATAACCAACTTCATACCACAGCCACATATAGATTGTGAGAACCAATGAACACCACACACAGCACTCAGAGAACACACACACACACACTTACACACAGACCGGAAGGACTGCAGATACAGGCAACTCCTCCCTCACTAGCACATGACAATTCCAACACACACCATCCCTACAGCACTGACATAAACCTCATGGCGTCCAAACTATGCCCAGCAAATCACCCCACACACCCCACTCTGAAACCATGTGTATAAAACCGAGCCAAGCAAATCCCACCACTCATCGTCATCCCTTCTTGTACATGCCCGTCACAAATCATATACCAATGACACAGACAACCTAGGGAACACACACACACACACACACACACACACATACTCATATCATTGAGACCACACACACGACCCTCTCTATGCTCCACACTCACGACACCTATTCCACCCAAAACACATATCTCCTGCACTCACCACCCATACAAAACACAAACAAACCAGCACACAACCAAGACACTCCTCTCCACTGTGAGCAGTCAAGTCTCCTACACCTCTCACACTCACTCCACAGGCAAAAAAGGAATCACGGCTCCTTTGGCACCCACAATCCGTGCATCCACTCCCTACCTACCACAACTCTACTCCTCATGCACACCTCATATCGCTACACATGTACCGAAGGCATTCCTCCTATTCATGACAGACACCCCAGACATAAGCCAAGCACACACAGGAAACCCATGCCAAAAGCAACACATAGAGCCATCTGTTACATGGATCAATGCACACTGCAGAGACAGCTTAAATTACATGCCTACACTTCAAATGAGGCATCACATCACAACACACACCACTTCTAGACCAGAAGCACAAACTCTTAGCCCACTCACTCCGAACAAACACCATAGACACAACACGATTCACCACGCACACCACACGTCTCCCACAACCATACCGCACAGAGACCACATGAATGGGCACCCCACACACCATGAACACACTATAGATACCCCAAACTCAGCCCACCAAGTCCACCCTAATAGGCACTGCACACACACCAGAAGAAAAGCACACAAACATCCCACACTCAAGACACGCCCCACTAACACAGTGCATGGATATCAGGCATACACACCACCCACACCAAAACCATATGGACAGGAGAAACATAAATTATTCACCACAGGAAACACATCTCCCTCACACACCAGTGCCACGTAAACCGCACAAGACACACACCATACCATTCGGACTAGAGAACTGCGAGCACTCAACACACCTCGAGCTCACATATACACTCACTGATCCAGCACACCTATGGAAAACACACATCCACTTCAAGAGTCAAAACACCTGTCAGATTCAAGCCATGCACCAAAGACAACGACCACACAAATAGTCACACACACACACACACACACACAGACACACACACACACCGACACACAAACACACACACAGAGTTCGGCTTCCTTCTTGGGTGGCTGGTGTCAGCCTGCTTAAGCAGAGCCAGCTCGTCTCCTTCCCCAGGCTGACTGACCTGCCTTCATGAGGAAGAAAAGATGGCTAACGCCTGCCCAGAATGCTTCATAGCATGGCGTGCTCTGAAAGAGCCCTTGCCTGATAGAGTGCCCTGGGTCCCAGCCAATCACGTTAGAGTCGCCCACCAAAGCACCCCAGCTCTTCCTGAGACGCTCCTGATGGTAGTCAGCATGGGAGAGCCAGGAAAAGGAGCCAGGGACAGCAGGTTTCATTGCCTTTTGGGAGAAAGGACCGAGTCGGCTTGCTGACAGGGCTCACAGGTGTAGCCTCTGAACGTTCCCTTTGCCCGGGCCCACAGCTGTTTCTTATTGCTGATATGGGGAACTCGCGAGGAAAGCGGGCTTGCTAGTCCCTTCCTTTTCCACACCATCACATGCTCCTCTGTGCTGAAGATATGTGGCCCTCTCTATCCACTTCCAAGCACTGCTTCTCATTCCATCCTAGCTTCTGGCCCGAGGCCATGCGAATCCCCTGTCTCAGTGAAGCTGGGAGTCTGGCCGAGTCCTTGGGCCTGTACATTAGGTTGGGCCCAGGAAACCCTACAATCTGGTCTCAGAAATACATGGACATGGGGAGCGATGGGGGATTGCCTTTGGCAGCAGAGGCTGGGCTGCAGGTTCTCAGAGACACCTGGTCACATTTCGTAGCCAAGGGACACAGAGTTGATGCAATGGTCAGATTGATTTCATTCCCTTTGGAATAGACCCCATTGTCCCCCCTGTAGCTCTTCTCCCAAGCTTACTCAATTTCACACCGTCCCTTGGCTTCCATTCCTGGGACACGGAGCTGTCATGCACCCAGCCGGCACTCACTCGTCGGTGGTAAGATTTCCTTGTGGTCCTGTGCTCAGTGAGAGCAGTCGGGGTTAGATATTGCCAAGGAATCTTTGGCTCCTGCCTGTGCCTGCATGCTGCTGGGCTGCATGGAGTAAGGACTGGAATGGCTGGTCAGCTGTCTCTGTTCTTTGACCGCCTCGGATGCCTCTGTTCTGAAGACCAGATGGCGAGGGTGGTCAGAGTAGTAGGCCCATTCTTGTGAGGCCTTTATCACAGCATACTCAGGGAATATTGACTGAAGGCCCACTTGCAAAACAGGAGCTTCCACAGAGAGTAATCCACCTCGGCTTGCCCTGAACGACTGCTATCTCCAGTCACTGGCTTCAAAGGCAGGGAGCACCCGAATGCCAGATGCAGTTCCGGCGCTTTCTCAAGGAGGAAGGCATGCCTTTGTCTGAACAACTCTCTGGGGTATTCAGTGCAGATTTCCCGTCGTCAGAATGCAGAATTGAGTCTTAGTCCTCAGCAAGTCAACTCTTTGGGAGCCTGGGCTCGTGCTTCTATTCAAACATCCCTCTTTTTTTGGAAATGCAGGTTTGGAGAGTGCGCACGCCTTGGGGGAGTCCAGAGGGAAGGAATCTTCGCGGAGACTGCCCCACATAGCAGGGGGCAGCACAAGGATTGTCCATAGCACCGCCCATGAGAACATGACCTTCGATGCAACCAAGAGTCAGATACTGAACGCACAGAGCCCACCACGTGTCGCTATCTTTTTCTCTTTTTCTGAAAGTAGAGTTGTCCTCCGAATCATTCCGTGTCTGTGCCAAAGAGCCATATTCTGCCCTGAAAGAGGAGACACCCGCGGACTTCCCGGGACTGTGGTTATGTTGCGTGCAGGGCTCCTCCCATTGGGGTTTCAGGACACCTGGCACATGCGGAAACGTCAGGTGTCTGAATCACCCATTCACCACACCAAGAAATAGGCAGGACACACACAGGGCACACACAATGTCCCAAACTCCAAACATGCGTACCTCCAAGGAATTCGAGAAAGGGAACACACAACACCTTAAAGAGTCACACTACACCTACAACACCAACACTGCTAAGGCAACCAGGGTGTATAACCAACTTCATACCACAGCCACATATAGATTGTGAGAACCAATGAACACCACACACAGCCCTCAGAGAACACACACACACACACACACTTACACACAGACCGGAAGGACTGCAGATACAGGCAACTCCTCCCTCACAAGCACATGACAATTCCAACACACACCATCCCTACAGCACTGACATAAACCTCATGGCGTCCAAACTATGCCCAGCAAATCACCCCACACACCCCACTCTGAAACCATGTGTATAAAACCGAGCCAAGCAAATCCCACCACTCATCGTCATCCCTTCTTGTACATGCCCGTCACAAATCATATACCAATGACACAGACAACCTAGGGAACACACACACACACACACACACACCTACTCATATCATTGAGACCACACACACGACCCTCTCTATGCTCCACACTCACGACACCTATTCCACCCAGAACACATATCTCCTGCACTCACCACCCATACAAAACACAAACAAACCAGCACACAACCAAGACACTCCTCTCCACTGTGAGCAGTCAAGTCTCCTACTCCTCTCACACTCTCCACAGGCAAAAAAGGAATCACGGCTCCATTGGCACCCACAATCCGTGCATCCACTCCCTACCTACCACAACTCTACTCCTCATAAACACCTCATATCGCTACACATGTACCGAAGGCATTCCTCCTATTCATGACAGACACCCCAGACATAAGCCAAGCACACACAGGAAACCCATGCCAAAAGCAACACATTGAGCCATCTGTTACATGGATTAATGCACACTGCACAGACAGCTTAAATTACGAGCCTACATTTCAAATGAGGCATCACATCACAACACACACCACTTCTAGACCAGAAGCACAAACTCTTAGCCCACTCACTCCGAACAAACACCATAGACACAACACGATTCACCACGCACACCACACGTCTCCCACAACCATACCGCACAGAGACCACATGAATGGGCACCCCACACACCATGAACACACTATAGATACCCCAAACTCAGCCCACCAAGTCCACCCTAATAGGCACTGCACACACACCAGAAGAAAAGCACACAAACATCCCACACTCAAGACACGCCCCACTAACACAGTGCATGGATATCAGGCATACACACCACCCACCCCAAAACCATATGGACAGGAGAAACATAAATTATTCACCACAGGAAACACATCTCCCTCACACACCAGGGCCACGTAAACCGCACAAGACACACACCATACCATTCGGACTAGAGAACTGCGAGCACTCAACACACCTCGAGCTCACATATACACTCACTGATCCAGCACACCTATGGAAAACACACATCCACTTCAAGAGTCAAAACACCTGTCAGATTCAAGCCATGCACCAAAGACAACGACCACACAAATAGTCACACACACACACACACACACACAGACACACACACACACCGACACACAAACACACACACAGAGTTCGGCTTCCTTCTTGGGTGGCTGGTGTCAGCCTGCTTAAGCAGAGCCAGCTCGTCTCCTTCCCCAGGCTGACTGACCTGCCTTCATGAGGAAGAAAAGATGGCTAACGCCTGCCCAGAATGCTTCATAGCATGGCGTGCTCTGAAAGAGCCCTTGCCTGATAGAGTGCCCTGGGTCCCAGCCAATCACGTTAGAGTCACCCACCAAAGCACCCCAGCTCTTCCTGAGACGCTCCTGATGGTAGTCAGCATGGGAGAGCCAGGAAAAGGAGCCAGGGACAGCAGGTTTCATTGCCTTTTGGGAGAAAGGACCCAGTCGGCTTGCTGACAGGGCTCACAGGTGTAGCCTCTGAACGTTCCCTTTGCCCGGGCCCACAGCTGTTTCTTATTGCTGATATGGGGAACTCGCGAGGAAAGCGGGCTTGCTAGTCCCTTCCTTTTCCACACCATCACATGCTCCTCTGTGCTGAAGATATGTGGCCGTCTCTATCCACTTCCAAGCACTGCTTCTCATTCCATCCTAGCTTCTGGCCCAAGGCCATGCGAATCCCCTGTCTCAGTGAAGCTGGGAGTCTGGCCGAGTCCTTGGGCCTGTACATTAGGTTGGGCCCAGGAAACCCCACAATCTGGTCTCAGAAATACATGGACATGGGGAGCGATGGGGGATTGCCTTTGGCAGCAGAGGCTGGGCTGCAGGTTCTCAGAGACACCTGGTCACATTTCGTAGCCAAGGGACACAGAGTTGATGCAATGGTCAGATTGATTTCATTCCCTTTGGAATAGACCCCATTGTCCCCCCTGTAGCTCTTCTCCCAAGCTTACTCAATTTCACACCGTCCCTTGGCTTCCATTCCTGGGACACGGAGCTGTCATGCACCCAGCCGGCACTCACTCGTCGGTGGTAAGATTTCCTTGTGGTCCTGTGCTCAGTGAGAGCAGTCGGGGTTAGATATTGCCAAGGAATCTTTGGCTCCTGCCTGTGCCTGCATGCTGCTGGGCTGCATGGAGTAAGGACTGGAATGGCTGGTCAGCTGTCTCTGTTCTTTGACCGCCTCGGATGCCTCTGTTCTGAAGACCAGATGGCGAGGGTGGTCAGAGTAGTAGGCCCATTCTTGTGAGGCCTTTATCACAGCATACTCAGGGAATATTGACTGAAGGCCCACTTGCAAAACAGGAGCTTCCACAGAGAGTAATCCACCTCGGCTTGCCCTGAACGACTGCTATCTCCAGTCACTGGCTTCAAAGGCAGGGAGCACCCGAATGCCAGATGCAGTTCCGGCGCTTTCTCAAGGAGGAAGGCATGCCTTTGTCTGAACAACTCTCTGGGGTATTCAGTGCAGATTTCCCGTCATCAGAATGCAGAATTGAGTCTTAGTCCTCAGCAAGTCAACTCTTTGGGAGCCTGGGCTCGAGCTTCAATTCAAACATCCCTCTTTTTTTGGAAATGCAGGTTTGGAGAGTGCGCACGCCTTGGGGGAGTCCAGAGGGAAGGAATCTTCGCGGAGACTGCGCCACATAGCAAGGGGCAGCACAAGGATTGTCCATAGCACCGCCCATGAGAACATGACCTTCGATGCAACCAAGAGTCAGATACTGAACGCACAGAGCCCACCACGTGTCGCTATCTTTTTCTCTTTTTCTGAAAGTAGAGTTGTCCTCCGAATCATTCCGTGTCTGTGCCAAAGAGCCATATTCTGCCCTGAAAGAGGAGACACCCGCAGACTTCCCCGGACTGTGGTTATGTTGCGTGCAGGGCTCCTCCCATTGGGGTTTCAGGACACCTGGCACATGCGGAAACGTCAGGTGTCTGAATCACCCATTCACCACACCAAGAAATAGGCAGGACACACACAGAGCACACACAATGTCCCAAACTCCAAACATGCGTACCTCCAAGGAATTCGAGAAAGGGAACACACAACACCTTAAAGAGTCACACTACACCTACAACACCAACACTGCTAAGGCAACCAGGGTGTATAACCAACTTCATACCACAGCCACATATAGATTGTGAGAACCAATGAACACCACACACAGCACTCAGAGAACACACACACACACACACACACTTACACACAGACCGGAAGGACTGCAGATACAGGCAACTCCTCCCTCACTAGCACATGACAATTCCAACACACACCATCCCTACAGCACTGACATAAACCTCATGGCGTCCAAACTATGCCCAGCAAATCACCCCACACACCCCACTCTGAAACCATGTGTATAAAACCGAGCCAAGCAAATCCCACCACTCATCGTCATCCCTTCTTGTACATGCCCGTCACAAATCATATACCAATGACACAGACAACCTAGGGAACACACACACACACACACACACACACACCTACTCATATCATTGAGACCACACACACGACCCTCTCTATGCTCCACACTCACAACACCTATTCAACCCAGAACACATATCTCCTGCACTCACCACCCATACAAAACACAAACAAACCAGCACACAACCAAGACACTCCTCTCCACTGTGAGCAGTCAAGTCTCCTACTCCTCTCACACTCACTGCACAGGCAAAAAAGGAATCAAGGCTCCTTTGGCACCCACAATCCGTGCATCCACTCCCTACCTACCACAACTCTACTCCTCATAAACACCTCATATCGCTACACATGTACCGAAGGCATTCCTCCTATTCATGACAGACACCCCAGACATAAGCCAAGCACACACAGGAAACCCATGCCAAAAGCAACACATAGAGCCATCTGTTACATGGATCAATGCACACTGCACAGACAGCTTAAATTACGTGCCTACACTTCAAATGAGGCATCACATCACAACACACACCACTTCTAGACCAGAAGCACAAACTCTTAGCCCACTCACTCCGAACAAACACCATAGACACAACACGATTCACCACGCACACCACACGTCTCCCACAACCATACCGCACAGAGACCACATGAATGGGCACCCCACACACCATGAACACACTATAGATACCCCAAACTCAGCCCACCAAGTCCACCCTAATAGGCACTGCACACACACCAGAAGAAAAGCACACAAACATCCCACACTCAAGACACGCCCCACTAACACAGTGCATGGATATCAGGCATACACACCACCCACCTCAAAACCATATGAACAGGAGAAACATAAATTATTCACCACAGGAAACACATCTCCCTCACACACCAGTGCCACGTAAACCGAACAAGACACACACCATACCATTCGGACTAGAGAACTGCGAGCACTCAACACACCTCGAGCTCACATATACACTCACTGATCCAGCACACCTATGGAAAACACACATCCACTTCAAGAGTCAAAACACCTGTCAGATTCAAGCCATGCACCAAAGACAACGACCACACAAATAGTCACACACACACACAGACACACACACACACCGACACACAAACACACACACAGAGTTCGGCTTCCTTCTTGGGTGGCTGGTGTCAGCCTGCTTAAGCAGAGCCAGCTCGTCTCCTTCCCCAGGCTGACTGACCTGCCTTCATGAGGAAGAAAAGATGGCTAACGCCTGCCCAGAATGCTTCATAGCATGGCGTGCTCTGAAAGAGCCCTTGCCTGATAGAGTGCCCTGGGTCCCAGCCAATCACGTTAGAGTCGCCCACCAAAGCACCCCAGCTCTTCCTGAGACGCTCCTGATGGTAGTCAGCATGGGAGAGCCAGGAAAAGGAGCCAGGGACAGCAGGTTTCATTGCCTTTTGGGAGAAAGGACCGAGTCGGCTTGCTGACAGGGCTCACAGGTGTAGCCTCTGAACGTTCCCTTTGCCCGGGCCCACAGCTGTTTCTTATTGCTGATATGGGGAACTCGCGAGGAAAGCGGGCTTGCTAGTCCCTTCCTTTTCCACACCATCACATGCTCCTCTGTGCTGAAGATATGTGGCCCTCTCTATCCACTTCCAAGCACTGCTTCTCATTCCATCCTAGCTTCTGGCCCGAGGCCATGCGAATCCCCTGTCTCAGTGAAGCTGGGAGTCTGGCCGAGTCCTTGGGCCTGTACATTAGGTTGGGCCCAGGAAACCCTACAATCTGGTCTCAGAAATACATGGACATGGGGAGCGATGGGGGATTGCCTTTGGCAGCAGAGGCTGGGCTGCAGGTTCTCAGAGACACCTGGTCACATTTCGTAGCCAAGGGACACAGAGTTGATGCAATGGTCAGATTGATTTCATTCCCTTTGGAATAGACCCCATTGTCCCCCCTGTAGCTCTTCTCCCAAGCTTACTCAATTTCACACCGTCCCTTGGCTTCCATTCCTGGGACACGGAGCTGTCATGCACCCAGCCGGCACTCACTCGTTGGTGGTTAGATTTCCTTGTGGTCCTGTGCTCAGTGAGAGCAGTCGGGGTTAGATATTGCCAAGGAATCTTTGGCTCCTGCCTGTGCCTGCATGCTGCTGGGCTGCATGGAGTAAGGACTGGAATGGCTGGTCAGCTGTCTCTGTTCTTTGACCGCCTCGGATGCCTCTGTTCTGAAGACCAGATGGCGAGGGTGGTCAGAGTAGTAGGCCCATTCTTGTGAGGCCTTTATCACAGCATACTCAGGGAATATTGACTGAAGGCCCACTTGCAAAACAGGAGCTTCCACAGAGAGTAATCCACCTCGGCTTGCCCTGAACGACTGCTATCTCCAGTCACTGGCTTCAAAGGCAGGGAGCACCCGAATGCCAGATGCAGTTCCGGCGCTTTCTCAAGGAGGAAGGCATGCCTTTGTCTGAACAACTCTCTGGGGTATTCAGTGCAGATTTCCCGTCGTCAGAATGCAGAATTGAGTCTTAGTCCTCAGCAAGTCAACTCTTTGGGAGCCTGGGCTCGTGCTTCTATTCAAACATCCCTCTTTTTTTGGAAATGCAGGTTTGGAGAGTGCGCACGCCTTGGGGGAGTCCAGAGGGAAGGAATCTTCGCGGAGACTGTGCCACATAGCAGGGGGCAGCACAAGGATTGTCCATAGCACCGCCCATGAGAACATGACCTTCGATGCAACCAAGAGTCAGATACTGAACGCACAGAACCCACCACGTGTCGCTATCTTTTTCTCTTTTTCTGAAAGTAGAGTTGTCCTCCGAATCATTCCGTGTCTGTGCCAAAGAGCCATATTCTGCCCTGAAAGAGGAGACACCCGCAGACTTCCCCGGACTGTGGTTATGTTGCGTGCAGGGCTCCTCCCATTGGGGTTTCAGGACACCTGGCACATGCGGAAACGTCAGGTGTCTGAATCACCCATTCACCACACCAAGAAATAGGCAGGACACACACAGGGCACACACAATGTCCCAAACTCCAAACATGCGTACCTCGAAGGAATTCGAGAAAGGGAACACACAACACCTTAAAGAGTCACACTACACCTACAACACCAACACTGCTAAGGCAACCAGGGTGTATAACCAACTTCATACCACAGCCACATATAGATTGTGAGAACCAATGAACACCACACACAGCACTCAGAGAACACACACACACACACTTAAACACAGACCGGAAGGACTGCAGATACAGGCAACTCCTCCCTCACTAGCACATGACAATTCCAACACACACCATCCCTACAGCACTGACATAAACCTCATGGCGTCCAAACTATGCCCAGCAAATCACCCCACACACCCCACTCTGAAACCATGTGTATAAAACCGAGCCAAGCAAATCCCACCACTCATCGTCATCCCTTCTTGTACATGCCCGTCACAAATCATATACCAATGACACAGACAACCTAGGGAACACACACACACACACACACACCTACTCATATCATTGAGACCACACACACGACCCTCTCTATGCTCCACACTCACGACACCTATTCCACCCAGAACACATATCTCCTGCACTCACCACCCATACAAAACACAAACAAACCAGCACACAACTAAGACACTCCTCTCCACTGTGAGCAGTCAAGTCTCCTACTCCTCTCACACTCACTCCACAGGCAAAAAAGGAATCACGGCTCCTTTGGCACCCACAATCCGTGCATCCACTCCCTACCTACCACAACTCTACTCCTCATGCACACCTCATATCGCTACACATGTACCGAAGGCATTCCTCCTATTCATGACAGACACCCCAGACATAAGCCAAGCACACACAGGAAACCCATGCCAAAAGCAACACATTGAGCCATCTGTTGCATGGATCAATGCATACTGCACAGACAGCTTAAATTATGTACCTACACTTTAAATGAGGCATCACATCACAACACACACCACTTCTAGACCAGAAGCACAAACTCTTAGCCCACTCACTCCGAACAAACACCATAGACACAACATGATTCACCACGCACACCACACGTCTCCCACAACCATACCGCACAGAGACCACATGAATGGGCACCCCACACACCATGAACACACTATAGATTCCCCAAACTCAGCCCACCATGTCCACCCTAATAGGCACTGCACACACACCAGAAGAAAAGCACACAAACATCCCACACTCAAGACACGCCCCACTAACACAGTGCATGGATATCAGGCATACACACCACCCACCCCAAAACCATATGGACAGGAGAAACATAAATTATTCACCACAGGAAACATCTCCCTCACACACCAGTGCCACGTAAACCGAACAAGACACACACCATACCATTCGGACTAGAGAACTGCGAGCACTCAACACACCTCGAGCTCACATATACACTCACTGATCCAGCACACCTATGGAAAACACACAACCACTTCAAGAGTCAAAACACCTGTCAGATTCAAGCCATGCAGCAAAGACACCGACCACACAAATAGTCACACACACACACACACACACAGACACACACACACACCGACACACAAACACACACACAGAGTTCGGCTTCCTTCTTGGGTGGCTGGTGTCAGCCTGCTTAAGCAGAGCCAGCTCGTCTCCTTCCCAAGGCTGACTGACCTGCCTTCATGAGGAAGAAAAGATGGCTAACGCCTGCCCAGAATGCTTCATAGCATGGCGTGCTCTGAAAGAGCCCTTGCCTGATAGAGTGCCCTGGGTCCCAGCCAATCACGTTAGAGTCGCCCACCAAAGCACCCCAGCTCTTCCTGAGACGCTCCTGATGGTAGTCAGCATGGGAGAGCCAGGAAAAGGAGCCAGGGACAGCAGGTTTCATTGCCTTTTGGGAGAAAGGACCCACTCGGCTTGCTGACAGGGCTCACAGGTGTAGCATCTGAACGTTCCCTTTGCCCGGGCCCACAGCTGTTTCTTATTGCTGATATGGGGAACTCGTGAGGAAAGGGGGCTTGCTAGTCCCTTCCTTTTCCACACCATCACATGCTCCTCTGTGCTGAAGATATGTGGCCCTCTCTATCCACTTCCAAGCACTGCTTCTCATTCCATCCTAGCTTCTGGCCCGAGGCCATGCGAATCCCCTGTCTCAGTGAAGCTGGGAGTCTGGCCGAGTCCTTGGGCCTGTACATTACGTTGGGCCCAGGAAACCCTACAATCTGGTCTCAGAAATACATGGACATGGGGAGCGATGGGGGATTGCCTTTGGCAGCAGAGGCTGGGCTGCAGGTTCTCAGAGACACCTGGTCACATTTCGTAGCCAAGGGACACAGAGTTGATGCAATGGTCAGATTGATTTCATTCCCTTTGGAATAGACCCCATTGTCCCCCCTGTAGCTCTTCTCCCAAGCTTACTCAATTTCACACCGTCCCTTGGCTTCCATTCCTGGGACACGGAGCTGTCATGCACCCAGCGGGCACTCACTCGTCGGTGGTTAGATTTCCTTGTGGTCCTGTGCTCAGTGAGAGCAGTCGGGGTTAGATATTGCCAAGGAATCTTTGGCTCCTGCCTGTGCCTGCATGCTGCTGGGCTGCATGGAGTAAGGACTGGAATGGCTGGTCAGCTGTCTCTGTTCTTTGACCGCCTCGGATGCCTCTGTTCTGAAGACCAGATGGCGAGGGTGGTCAGAGTATTAGGCCCATTCTTGTGAGGCCTTTATCACAGCATCCTCAGGGAATATTGACTGAAGGCCCACTTGCAAAACAGGAGCTTCCACAGAGAGTAATCCACCTCGGCTTGCCCTGAACGACTGCTATCTCCAGTCACTGGCTTCAAAGGCAGGGAGCACCCGAATGCCAGATGCAGTTCCGGCGCTTTCTCAAGGAGGAAGGCATGCCTTTGTCTGAACAACTCTCTGGGGTATTCAGTGCAGATTTCCCGTCGTCAGAATGCAGAATTGAGTCTTAGTCCTCAGCAAGTCAACTCTTTGGGAGCCTGGGCTCGTGCTTCTATTCAAACATCCCTCTTTTTTTGGAAATGCAGGTTTGGAGAGTGCGCACGCCTTGGGGGAGTCCAGAGGGAAGGAATCTTCGCGGAGACTGCCCCACATAGCAGGGGGCAGCACAAGGATTGTCCATAGCACCGCCCATGAGAACATGACCTTCGATGCAACCAAGAGTCAGATACTGAACGCACAGAGCCCACCACGTGTCGCTATCTTTTTCTCTTTTTCTGAAAGTAGAGTTGTCCTCCGAATCATTCCGTGTCTGTGCCAAAGAGCCATATTCTGCCCTGAAAGAGGAGACACCCGCAGACTTCCCCGGACTGTGGTTATGTTGCGTGCAGGGCTCCTCCCATTGGGGTTTCAGGACACCTGGCACATGCGGAAACGTCAGGTGTCTGAATCACCCATTCACCACACCAAGAAATAGGCAGGACACACACAGGGCACACACAGTGTCCCAAACTCCAAACATGCGTACCTCGAAGGAATTCGAGAAAGGGAACACACAACACCTTAAAGAGTCACACTACACCTACAACACCAACACTGCTAAGGCAACCAGGGTGTATAACCAACTTCATACCACAGCCACATATAGATTGTGAGAACCAATGAACACCACACACAGCACTCAGAGAACACACACACACACACACACACACTTACACACAGACCGGAAGGACTGCAGATACAGGCAACTCCTCCATCACTAGCACATGACAATTCCAACACACACCATCCCTACAGCACTGACATAAACCTCATGGCGTCCAAACTATGCCCAGCAAATCACCCCACACACCCCATTCTGAAACCATGTGTATAAAACCGAGCCAAGCAAATCCCACCACTCATCGTCATCCCTTCTTGTACATGCCCGTCACAAATCATATACCAATGACACAGACAACCTAGGGAACACACACACACACACACACACACACACTTACTCATATCATTGAGACCACACACACGACCCTCTCTATGCTCCACACTCACGACACCTATTCCACCCAGAACACATATCTCCTGCACTCACCACCCATACAAAACACAAACAAACCAGCACACAACCAAGACACTCCTCTCCACTGTGAGCAGTCAAGTCTCCTACTCCTCTCACACTCACTCCACAGGCAAAAAAGGAATCACGGCTCCTTTGGCACCCACAATCCGTGCATCCACTCCCTACCTACCACAACTCTACTCCTCATGCACACCACATATCGCTACACATGTACTGAAGGCATTCCTCCTATTCATGACAGACACCCCAGACATAAGCCAAGCACACACAGGAAACCCATGCCAAAAGCAACACATTGAGCCATCTGTTGCATGGATCAATGCACACTGCACAGACAGCTTAAATTACGAGCCTACATTTCAAATGAGGCATCACATCACAACACACACCACTTCTAGACCAGAAGCACAAACTCTTAGCCCACTAACTCCGAACAAACACCATAGACACAACACGATTCACCACGCACACCACACGTCTCCCACAACCATCCCGCACAGAGACCACATGAATGGGCACCACACACACAGAGAACACACTATAGATACCCCAAACTCAGCCCACCAAGTCCACCCTAATAGGCACTGCACACACACCAGAAAAAAAGCACACAAACATCCCACACTCAAGACACGCCCCACTAACACAGTGCATGGATATCAGGCATACACACCACCCACCCCAAAACCATATGGACAGGAGAAACATAAATTATTCACCACAGGAAACACATCTCCCTCACACACCAGTGCCACGTAAACCGAACAAGACACACACCATACCATTCGGACTAGAGAACTGCGAGCACTCAACACACCTCGAGCTCACATATACACTCACTGATCCAGCACACCTATGGAAAACACACAACCACTTCAAGAGTCAAAACACCTGTCAGATTCAAGCCATGCAGCAAAGACACCGACCACACAAATAGTCACACACACACACACACACACACACACACACAAACACACACACAGAGTTCGGCTTCCTTCTTGGGTGGCTGGTGTCAGCCTGCTTAAGCAGAGCCAGCTCGTCTCCTTCCCCAGGCTGACTGACCTGCCTTCATGAGGAAGAAAAGATGGCTAACGCCTGCCCAGAATGCTTCATAGCATGGCGTGCTCTAAAGTGCCCTTGCCTGATAGAGTGCCCTGGGTCCCAGCCAATCACGTTAGAGTCGCCCACCAAAGCACCCCAGCTCTTCCTGAGACACTCCTGATGGTAGTCAGCATGGGAGAGCCAGGAAAAGGAGCCAGGGACAGCAGGTTTCATTGCCTTTTGGGAGAAAGGACCCAGTCGGCTTGCTGACAGGGCTCACAGGTGTAGCCTCTGAACGTTCCCTTTGCCCGGGCCCACAGCTGTTTCTTATTGCTGATATGGGGAACTCGCGAGGAAAGCGGGCTTGCTAGTCCCTTCCTTTTCCACACCATCACATGCTCCTCTGTGCTGAAGATATGTGGCCCTCTCTATCCACTTCCAAGCACTGCTTCTCATTCCATCCTAGCTTCTGGCCGGAGGCCATGCGAATCCCCTGTCTCAGTGAAGCTGGGAGTCTGGCCGAGTCCTTGGGCCTGTACATTAGGTTGGGCCCAGGAAACCCTACAATCTGGTCTCAGAAATACATGGACATGGGGAGCGATGGGGGATTGCCTTTGGCAGCAGAGGCTGGGCTGCAGGTTCTCAGAGACACCTGGTCACATTTCGTAGCCAAGGGACACAGAGTTGATGCAATGGTCAGATTGATTTCATTCCCTTTGGAATAGACCCCATTGTCCCCCCTGTAGCTCTTCTCCCAAGCTTACTCAATTTCACACCGTCCCTTGGCTTCCATTCCTGGGACACGGAGCTGTCATGCACCCAGCCGGCACTCACTCGTCGGTGGTAAGATTTCCTTGTGGTCCTGTGCTTAGTGAGAGCAGTCGGGGTTAGATATTGCCAAGGAATCTTTGGCTCCTGCCTGTGCCTGCATGCTGCTGGGCTGCATGGAGTAAGGACTGGAATGGCTGGTCAGCTGTCTCTGTTCTTTGACCGCCTCGGATGCCTCTGTTCTGAAGACCAGATGGCGAGGGTGGTCAGAGTATTAGGCCCATTCTTGTGAGGCCTTTATCACAGCATACTCAGGGAATATTGACTGAAGGCCCACTTGCAAAACAGGAGCTTCCACAGAGAGTAATCCACCTCGGCTTGCCCTGAACGACTGCTATCTCCAGTCACTGGCTTCAAAGGCAGGGAGCACCCGAATGCCAGATGCAGTTCCGGCGCTTTCTCAAGGAGGAAGGCATGCCTTTGTCTGAACAACTCTCTGGGGTATTCAGTGCAGATTTCCCGTCGTCAGAATGCAGAATTGAATCTTAGTCCTCAGCAAGTCAACTCTTTGGGAGCCTGGGCTCGTGCTTCTATTCAAACATCCCTCTTTTTTTGGAAATGCAGGTTTGGAGAGTGCGCACGCCTTGGGGGAGTCCAGAGGGAAGGAATCTTCGCGGAGACTGTGCCACATAGCAGGGGGCAGCACAAGGATTGTCCATAGCACCGCCCATGAGAACATGACCTTCGATGCAACCAAGAGTCAGATACTGAACGCACAGAGCCCACCACGTGTCGCTATCTTTTTCTCTTTTTCTGAAAGTAGAGTTGTCCTCCGAATCATTCCGTGTCTGTGCCAAAGAGCCATATTCTGCCCTGAAAGAGGAGACACCCGCAGACTTCCCCGGACTGTGGTTATGTTGCGTGCAGGGCTCCTCCCATTGGGGTTTCAGGACACCTGGCACATGCGGAAACGTCAGGTGTCTGAATCACCCATTCACCACACCAAGAAATAGGCAGGACACACACAGGGCACACACAATGTCCCAAACTCCAAACATGCGTACCTCCAAGGAATTCGAGAAAGGGAACACACAACACCTTAAAGAGTCACACTACACCTACAACACCAACACTGCTAAGGCAACCAGGGTGTATAACCAACTTCATACCACAGCCACATATAGATTGTGAGAACCAATGAACACCACACACAGCACTCAGAGAACACACACACACACACTTAAACACAGACCGGAAGGACTGCAGATACAGGCAACTCCTCCCTCACTAGCACATGACAATTCCAACACACACCATCCCTACAGCACTGACATAAACCTCATGGCGTCCAAACTATGCCCAGCAAATCACCCCACACACCCCACTCTGAAACCATGTGTATAAAACCGAGCCAAGCAAATCCCACCACTCATCGTCATCCCTTCTTGTACATGCCCGTCACAAATCATATACCAATGACACAGACAACCTAGGGAACACACACACACACACACACACCTACTCATATCATTGAGACCACACACACGACCCTCTCTATGCTCCACACTCACGACACCTATTCCACCCAGAACACATATCTCCTGCACTCACCACCCATACAAAACACAAACAAACCAGCACACAACTAAGACACTCCTCTCCACTGTGAGCAGTCAAGTCTCCTACTCCTCTCACACTCACTCCACAGGCAAAAAAGGAATCACGGCTCCTTTGGCACCCACAATCCGTGCATCCACTCCCTACCTACCACAACTCTACTCCTCATGCACACCTCATATCGCTACACATGTACCGAAGGCATTCCTCCTATTCATGACAGACACCCCAGACATAAGCCAAGCACACACAGGAAACCCATGCCAAAAGCAACACATTGAGCCATCTGTTGCATGGATCAATGCATACTGCACAGACAGCTTAAATTATGTACCTACACTTTAAATGAGGCATCACATCACAACACACACCACTTCTAGACCAGAAGCACAAACTCTTAGCCCACTCACTCCGAACAAACACCATAGACACAACATGATTCACCACGCACACCACACGTCTCCCACAACCATACCGCACAGAGACCACATGAATGGGCACCCCACACACCATGAACACACTATAGATTCCCCAAACTCAGCCCACCATGTCCACCCTAATAGGCACTGCACACACACCAGAAGAAAAGCACACAAACATCCCACACTCAAGACACGCCCCACTAACACAGTGCATGGATATCAGGCATACACACCACCCACCCCAAAACCATATGGACAGGAGAAACATAAATTATTCACCACAGGAAACATCTCCCTCACACACCAGTGCCACGTAAACCGAACAAGACACACACCATACCATTCGGACTAGAGAACTGCGAGCACTCAACACACCTCGAGCTCACATATACACTCACTGATCCAGCACACCTATGGAAAACACACAACCACTTCAAGAGTCAAAACACCTGTCAGATTCAAGCCATGCAGCAAAGACACCGACCACACAAATAGTCACACACACACACACACACACAGACACACACACACACCGACACACAAACACACACACAGAGTTCGGCTTCCTTCTTGGGTGGCTGGTGTCAGCCTGCTTAAGCAGAGCCAGCTCGTCTCCTTCCCAAGGCTGACTGACCTGCCTTCATGAGGAAGAAAAGATGGCTAACGCCTGCCCAGAATGCTTCATAGCATGGCGTGCTCTGAAAGAGCCCTTGCCTGATAGAGTGCCCTGGGTCCCAGCCAATCACGTTAGAGTCGCCCACCAAAGCACCCCAGCTCTTCCTGAGACGCTCCTGATGGTAGTCAGCATGGGAGAGCCAGGAAAAGGAGCCAGGGACAGCAGGTTTCATTGCCTTTTGGGAGAAAGGACCCACTCGGCTTGCTGACAGGGCTCACAGGTGTAGCCTCTGAACGTTCCCTTTGCCCGGGCCCACAGCTGTTTCTTATTGCTGATATGGGGAACTCGCGAGGAAAGCGGGCTTGCTAGTCCCTTCCTTTTCCACACCATCACATGCTCCTCTGTGCTGAAGATATGTGGCCCTCTCTATCCACTTCCAAGCACTGCTTCTCATTCCATCCTAGCTTCTGGCCCGAGGCCATGCGAATCCCCTGTCTCAGTGAAGCTGGGAGTCTGGCCGAGTCCTTGGGCCTGTACATTAGGTTGGGCCCAGGAAACCCTACAATCTGGTCTCAGAAATACATGGACATGGGGAGCGATGGGGGATTGCCTTTGGCAGCAGAGGCTGGGCTGCAGGTTCTCAGAGACACCTGGTCACATTTCGTAGCCAAGGGACACAGAGTTGATGCAATGGTCAGATTGATTTCATTCCCTTTGGAATAGACCCCATTGTCCCCCCTGTAGCTCTTCTCCCAAGCTTACTCAATTTCACACCGTCCCTTGGCTTCCATTCCTGGGACACGGAGCTGTCATGCACCCAGCCGGCACTCACTCGTTGGTGGTTAGATTTCCTTGTGGTCCTGTGCTCAGTGAGAGCAGTCGGGGTTAGATATTGCCAAGGAATCTTTGGCTCCTGCCTGTGCCTGCATGCTGCTGGGCTGCATGGAGTAAGGACTGGAATGGCTGGTCAGCTGTCTCTGTTCTTTGACCGCCTCGGATGCCTCTGTTCTGAAGACCAGATGGCGAGGGTGGTCAGAGTATTAGGCCCATTCTTGTGAGGCCTTTATCACAGCATACTCAGGGAATATTGACTGAAGGCCCACTTGCAAAACAGGAGCTTCCACAGAGAGTAATCCACCTCGGCTTGCCCTGAACGACTGCTATCTCCAGTCACTGGCTTCAAAGGCAGGGAGCACCCGAATGCCAGATGCAGTTCCGGCGCTTTCTCAAGGAGGAAGTCATGCCTTTGTCTGAACAACTCTCTGGGGTATTCAGTGCAGATTTCCCGTCGTCAGAATGCAGAATTGAGTCTTAGTCCTCAGCAAGTCAACTCTTTGGGAGCCTGGGCTCGTGCTTCTATTCAAACATCCCTCTTTTTTTGGAAATGCAGGTTTGGAGAGTGCGCACGCCTTGGGGGAGGCCAGAGGGAAGGAATCTTCGCGGAGACTGCCCCACATAGCAGGGGGCAGCACAAGGATTGTCCATAGCACCGCCCATGAGAACATGACCTTCGATGCAACCAAGAGTCAGATACTGAACGCACAGAGCCCACCACGTGTCGCTATCTTTTTCTCTTTTTCTGAAAGTAGAGTTGTCCTCCGAATCATTCCGTGTCTGTGCCAAAGAGCCATATTCTGCCCTGAAAGAGGAGACACCCGCAGACTTCCCCGGACTGTGGTTATGTTGCGTGCAGGGCTCCTCCCATTGGGGTTTCAGGACACCTGGCACATGCGGAAACGTCAGGTGTCTGAATCACCCATTCACCACACCAAGAAAGAGGCAGGACACACACAGGGCACACACAATGTCCCAAACTCCAAACATGCGTACCTCCAAGGAATTCGAGAAAGGGAACACACAACACCTTAAAGAGTCACACTACACCTACAACACCAACACTGCTAAGGCAACCAGGGTGTATAACCAACTTCATACCACAGCCACATATAGATTGTGAGAACCAATGAACACCACACACAGCACTCAGAGAACACACACACACACACACACACTTACACACAGACCGGAAGGACTGCAGATACAGGCAACTCCTCCATCACTAGCACATGACAATTCCAACACACACCATCCCTACAGCACTGACATAAACCTCATGGCGTCCAAACTATGCCCAGCAAATCACCCCACACACCCCATTCTGAAACCATGTGTATAAAACCGAGCCAAGCAAATCCCACCACTCATCGTCATCCCTTCTTGTACATGCCCGTCACAAATCATATACCAATGACACAGACAACCTAGGGAACACACACACACACACACACACACACACACTTACTCATATCATTGAGACCACACACACGACCCTCTCTATGCTCCACACTCACGACACCTATTCCACCCAGAACACATATCTCCTGCACTCACCACCCATACAAAACACAAACAAACCAGCACACAACCAAGACACTCCTCTCCACTGTGAGCAGTCAAGTCTCCTACTCCTCTCACACTCACTCCACAGGCAAAAAAGGAATCACGGCTCCTTTGGCACCCACAATCCGTGCATCCACTCCCTACCTACCACAACTCTACTCCTCATGCACACCACATATCGCTACACATGTACTGAAGGCATTCCTCCTATTCATGACAGACACCCCAGACATAAGCCAAGCACACACAGGAAACCCATGCCAAAAGCAACACATTGAGCCATCTGTTGCATGGATCAATGCACACTGCACAGACAGCTTAAATTACGAGCCTACATTTCAAATGAGGCATCACATCACAACACACACCACTTCTAGACCAGAAGCACAAACTCTTAGCCCACTAACTCCGAACAAACACCATAGACACAACACGATTCACCACGCACACCACACGTCTCCCACAACCATCCCGCACAGAGACCACATGAATGGGCACCACACACACAGAGAACACACTATAGATACCCCAAACTCAGCCCACCAAGTCCACCCTAATAGGCACTGCACACACACCAGAAAAAAAGCACACAAACATCCCACACTCAAGACACGCCCCACTAACACAGTGCATGGATATCAGGCATACACACCACCCACCCCAAAACCATATGGACAGGAGAAACATAAATTATTCACCACAGGTAACACATCTCCCTCACACACCAGTGCCACGTAAACCGAACAAGACACACACCATACCATTCGGACTAGAGAACTGCGAGCACTCAACACACCTCGAGCTCACATATACACTCACTGATCCAGCACACCTATGGAAAACACACAACCACTTCAAGAGTCAAAACACCTGTCAGATTCAAGCCATGCAGCAAAGACACCGACCACACAAATAGTCACACACACACACACACACACACACACACAAACACACACACAGAGTTCGGCTTCCTTCTTGGGTGGCTGGTGTCAGCCTGCTTAAGCAGAGCCAGCTCGTCTCCTTCCCCAGGCTGACTGACCTGCCTTCATGAGGAAGAAAAGATGGCTAACGCCTGCCCAGAATGCTTCATAGCATGGCGTGCTCTAAAGTGCCCTTGCCTGATAGAGTGCCCTGGGTCCCAGCCAATCACGTTAGAGTCGCCCACCAAAGCACCCCAGCTCTTCCTGAGACACTCCTGATGGTAGTCAGCATGGGAGAGCCAGGAAAAGGAGCCAGGGACAGCAGGTTTCATTGCCTTTTGGGAGAAAGGACCCAGTCGGCTTGCTGACAGGGCTCACAGGTGTAGCCTCTGAACGTTCCCTTTGCCCTGGCCCACAGCTGTTTCTTATTGCTGATATGGGGAACTCGCGAGGAAAGCGGGCTTGCTAGTCCCTTCCTTTTCCACACCATCACATGCTCCTCTGTGCTGAAGATATGTGGCCCTCTCTATCCACTTCCAAGCACTGCTTCTCATTCCATCCTAGCTTCTGGCCCGAGGCCATGCGAATCCCCTGTCTCAGTGAAGCTGGGAGTCTGGCCGAGTCCTTGGGCCTGTACATTAGGTTGGGCCCAGGAAACCCTACAATCTGGTCTCAGAAATACATGGACATGGGGAGCGATGGGGGATTGCCTTTGGCAGCAGAGGCTGGGCTGCAGGTTCTCAGAGACACCTGGTCACATTTCGTAGCCAAGGGACACAGAGTTGATGCAATGGTCAGATTGATTTCATTCCCTTTGGAATAGACCCCATTGTCCCCCCTGTAGCTCTTCTCCCAAGCTTACTCAATTTCACACCGTCCCTTGGCTTCCATTCCTGGGACACGGAGCTGTCATGCACCCAGCCGGCACTCACTCGTCGGTGGTAAGATTTCCTTGTGGTCCTGTGCTTAGTGAGAGCAGTCGGGGTTAGATATTGCCAAGGAATCTTTGGCTCCTGCCTGTGCCTGCATGCTGCTGGGCTGCATGGAGTAAGGACTGGAATGGCTGGTCAGCTGTCTCTGTTCTTTGACCGCCTCGGATGCCTCTGTTCTGAAGACCAGATGGCGAGGGTGGTCAGAGTATTAGGCCCATTCTTGTGAGGCCTTTATCACAGCATACTCAGGGAATATTGACTGAAGGCCCACTTGCAAAACAGGAGGTTCCACAGAGAGTAATCCACCTCGGCTTGCCCTGAACGACTGCTATCTCCAGTCACTGGCTTCAAAGGCAGGGAGCACCCGAATGCCAGATGCAGTTCCGGCGCTTTCTCAAGGAGGAAGGCATGCCTTTGTCTGAACAACTCTCTGGGGTATTCAGTGCAGATTTCCCGTCGTCAGAATGCAGAATTGAGTCTTAGTCCTCAGCAAGTCAACTCTTTGGGAGCCTGGGCTCGTGCTTCTATTCAAACATCCCTCTTTTTTTGGAAATGCAGGTTTGGAGAGTGCGCACGCCTTGGGGGAGTCCAGAGGGAAGGAATCTTCGCGGAGACTGTGCCACATAGCAGGGGGCAGCACAAGGATTGTCCATAGCACCGCCCATGAGAACATGACCTTCGATGTAACCAAGAGTCAGATACTGAACGCACAGAGCCCACCACGTGTCGCTATCTTTTTCTCTTTTTCTGAAAGTAGAGTTGTCCTCCGAATCATTCCGTGTCTGTGCCAAAGAGCCATATTCTGCCCTGAAAGAGGAGACACCCGCAGACTTCCCCGGACTGTGGTTATGTTGCGTGCAGGGCTCCTCCCATTGGGGTTTCAGGACACCTGGCACATGCGGAAACGTCAGGTGTCTGAATCACCCATTCACCACACCAAGAAAGAGGCAGGACACACACAGGGCACACACAATGTCCCAAACTCCAAACATGCGTACCTCCAAGGAATTCGAGAAAGGGAACACACAACACCTTAAAGAGTCACACTACACCTACAACACCAACACTGCTAAGGCAACCAGGGTGTATAACCAACTTCATACCACAGCCACATATAGATTGTGAGAACCAATGAACACCACACACAGCACTCAGAGAACACACACACACACACTTAAACACAGACCGGAAGGACTGCAGATACAGGCAACTCCTCCCTCACTAGCACATGACAATTCCAACACACACCATCCCTACAGCACTGACATAAACCTCATGGCGTCCAAACTATGCCCAGCAAATCACCCCACACACCCCACTCTGAAACCATGTGTATAAAACCGAGCCAAGCAAATCCCACCACTCATCGTCATCCCTTCTTGTACATGCCCGTCACAAATCATATACCAATGACACAGACAACCTAGGGAACACACACACACACACACACACCTACTCATATCATTGAGACCACACACACGACCCTCTCTATGCTCCACACTCACGACACCTATTCCACCCAGAACACATATCTCCTGCACTCACCACCCATACAAAACACAAACAAACCAGCACACAACTAAGACACTCCTCTGCACTGTGAGCAGTCAAGTCTCCTACTCCTCTCACACTCACTCCACAGGCAAAAAAGGAATCACGGCTCCTTTGGCACCCACAATCCGTGCATCCACTCCCTACCTACCACAACTCTACTCCTCATGCACACCTCATATCGCTACACATGTACCGAAGGCATTCCTCCTATTCATGACAGACACCCCAGACATAAGCCAAGCACACACAGGAAACCCATGCCAAAAGCAACACATTGAGCCATCTGTTGCATGGATCAATGCATACTGCACAGACAGCTTAAATTATGTACCTACACTTTAAATGAGGCATCACATCACAACACACACCACTTCTAGACCAGAAGCACAAACTCTTAGCCCACTCACTCCGAACAAACACCATAGACACAACATGATTCACCACGCACACCACACGTCTCCCACAACCATACCGCACAGAGACCACATGAATGGGCACCCCACACACCATGAACACACTATAGATTCCCCAAACTCAGCCCACCATGTCCACCCTAATAGGCACTGCACACACACCAGAAGAAAAGCACACAAACATCCCACACTCAAGACACGCCCCACTAACACAGTGCATGGATATCAGGCATACACACCACCCACCCCAAAACCATATGGACAGGAGAAACATAAATTATTCACCACAGGAAACATCTCCCTCACACACCAGTGCCACGTAAACCGAACAAGACACACACCATACCATTCGGACTAGAGAACTGCGAGCACTCAACACACCTCGAGCTCACATATACACTCACTGATCCAGCACACCTATGGAAAACACACAACCACTTCAAGAGTCAAAACACCTGTCAGATTCAAGCCATGCAGCAAAGACACCGACCACACAAATAGTCACACACACACACACACACACAGACACACACACACACCGACACACAAACACACACACAGAGTTCGGCTTCCTTCTTGGGTGGCTGGTGTCAGCCTGCTTAAGCAGAGCCAGCTCGTCTCCTTCCCAAGGCTGACTGACCTGCCTTCATGAGGAAGAAAAGATGGCTAACGCCTGCCCAGAATGCTTCATAGCATGGCGTGCTCTGAAAGAGCCCTTGCCTGATAGAGTGCCCTGGGTCCCAGCCAATCACGTTAGAGTCGCCCACCAAAGCACCCCAGCTCTTCCTGAGACGCTCCTGATGGTAGTCAGCATGGGAGAGCCAGGAAAAGGAGCCAGGGACAGCAGGTTTCATTGCCTTTTGGGAGAAAGGACCCACTCGGCTTGCTGACAGGGCTCACAGGTGTAGCCTCTGAACGTTCCCTTTGCCCGGGCCCACAGCTGTTTCTTATTGCTGATATGGGGAACTCGTGAGGAAAGGGGGCTTGCTAGTCCCTTCCTTTTCCACACCATCACATGCTCCTCTGTGCTGAAGATATGTGGCCCTCTCTATCCACTTCCAAGCACTGCTTCTCATTCCATCCTAGCTTCTGGCCCGAGGCCATGCGAATCCCCTGTCTCAGTGAAGCTGGGAGTCTGGCCGAGTCCTTGGGCCTGTACATTAGGTTGGGCCCAGGAAACCCTACAATCTGGTCTCAGAAATACATGGACATGGGGAGCGATGGGGGATTGCCTTTGGCAGCAGAGGCTGGGCTGCAGGTTCTCAGAGACACCTGGTCACATTTCGTAGCCAAGGGACACAGAGTTGATGCAATGGTCAGATTGATTTCATTCCCTTTGGAATAGACCCCATTGTCCCCCCTGTAGCTCTTCTCCCAAGCTTACTCAATTTCACACCGTCCCTTGGCTTCCATTCCTGGGACACGGAGCTGTCATGCACCCAGCCGGCACTCACTCGTTGGTGGTTAGATTTCCTTGTGGTCCTGTGCTCAGTGAGAGCAGTCGGGGTTAGATATTGCCAAGGAATCTTTGGCTCCTGCCTGTGCCTGCATGCTGCTGGGCTGCATGGAGTAAGGACTGGAATGGCTGGTCAGCTGTCTCTGTTCTTTGACCGCCTCGGATGCCTCTGTTCTGAAGACCAGATGGCGAGGGTGGTCAGAGTATTAGGCCCATTCTTGTGAGGCCTTTATCACAGCATACTCAGGGAATATTGACTGAAGGCCCACTTGCAAAACAGGAGCTTCCACAGAGAGTAATCCACCTCGGCTTGCCCTGAACGACTGCTATCTCCAGTCACTGGCTTCAAAGGCAGGGAGCACCCGAATGCCAGATGCAGTTCCGGCGCTTTCTCAAGGAGGAAGGCATGCCTTTGTCTGAACAACTCTCTGGGGTATTCAGTGCAGATTTCCCGTCGTCAGAATGCAGAATTGAGTCTTAGTCCTCAGCAAGTCAACTCTTTGGGAGCCTGGGCTCGTGCTTCTATTCAAACATCCCTCTTTTTTTGGAAATGCAGGTTTGGAGAGTGCGCACGCCTTGGGGGAGGCCAGAGGGAAGGAATCTTCGCGGAGACTGCCCCACATAGCAGGGGGCAGCACAAGGATTGTCCATAGCACCGCCCATGAGAACATGACCTTCGATGCAACCAAGAGTCAGATACTGAACGCACAGAGCCCACCACGTGTCGCTATCTTTTTCTCTTTTTCTGAAAGTAGAGTTGTCCTCCGAATCATTCCGTGTCTGTGCCAAAGAGCCATATTCTGCCCTGAAAGAGGAGACACCCGCAGACTTCCCCGGACTGTGGTTATGTTGCGTGCAGGGCTCCTCCCATTAGGGTTTCAGGACACCTGGCACATGCGGAAACGTCAGGTGTCTGAATCACCCATTCACCACACCAAGAAAGAGGCAGGACACACACAGGGCACACACAATGTCCCAAACTCCAAACATGCGTACCTCCAAGGAATTCGAGAAAGGGAACACACAACACCTTAAAGAGTCACACTACACCTACAACACCAACACTGCTAAGGCAACCAGGGTGTATAACCAACTTCATACCACAGCCACATATAGATTGTGAGAACCAATGAACACCACACACAGCACTCAGAGAACACACACACACACACACACACTTACACACAGACCGGAAGGACTGCAGATACAGGCAACTCCTCCATCACTAGCACATGACAATTCCAACACACACCATCCCTACAGCACTGACATAAACCTCATGGCGTCCAAACTATGCCCAGCAAATCACCCCACACACCCCATTCTGAAACCATGTGTATAAAACCGAGCCAAGCAAATCCCACCACTCATCGTCATCCCTTCTTGTACATGCCCGTCACAAATCATATACCAATGACACAGACAACCTAGGGAACACACACACACACACACACACACTTACTCATATCATTGAGACCACACACACGACCCTCTCTATGCTCCACACTCACGACACGTATTCCACCCAGAACACATATCTCCTGCACTCACCACCCATACAAAACACAAACAAACCAGCACACAACCAAGACACTCCTCTCCACTGTGAGCAGTCAAGTCTCCTACTCCTCTCACACTCACTCCACAGGCAAAAAAGGAATCACGGCTCCTTTGGCACCCACATTCCGTGCATCCACTACCTACCTACCACAACTCTACTCCTCATGCACACCTCATATCGCTACACATATACCGAAGGCATTCCTCCTATTCATGACAGACACCCCAGACATAAGCCAAGCACACACAGGGAACCCATGCCAAAAGCAACACATAGAGCCATCTGTTACATGGATCAATGCACACTGCACAGACAGCTTAAATTACGTGCCTACACTTCAAATGAGGCATCACATCACAACACACACCACTTCTAGACCAGAAGCACAAACTCTTAGCCCACTCACTCCGAACAAACACCATAGACACAACACGATTCACCACGCACACCACACGTCTCCCACAACCATACCGCACAGAGACCACATGAATGGGCACCCCACACACCATGAACACACTATAGATACCCCAAACTCAGCCCACCAAGTCCACCCTAATAGGCACTGCACACACACCAGAAGAAAAGCACACAAACATCCCACACTCAAGACACGCCCCACTAACACAGTGCATGGATATCAGGCATACACACCACCCACCCTAAAACCATATGGACAGGAGAAACATAAACTATTCACCACAGGAAACACATCTCCCTCACACACCAGTGCCACGTAAACCGAACAAGACACACACCATACCATTCGGACTAGAGAACTGCGAGCACTCAACACACCTCGAGCTCACATATACACTCACTGATCCAGAACACCTATGGAAAACACACATCCACTTCAAGAGTCAAAACACCTGTCAGATTCAAGCCATGCAGCAAAGACACCGACCACACAAATAGTCACACACACACACAGACACACACACACACCGACACTCAAACACACACACAGAGTTCGGCTTCCTTCTTGGGTGGCTGGTGTCAGCCTGCTTAAGCAGAGCCAGCTCGTCTCCTTCCCCAGGCTGACTGACCTGCCTTCATGAGGAAGAAAAGATGGCTAACGCCTGCCCAGAATGCTTCATAGCATGGCGTGCTCTGAAAGTGCCCTTGCCTGATAGAGTGCCCTGGGTCCCAGCCAATCACGTTAGAGTCGCCCACCAAAGCACCCCAGCTCTTCCTGAGACGCTCCTGATGGTAGTCAGCATGGGAGAGCCAGGAAAAGGAGCCAGGGACAGCAGGTTTCATTGCCTTTTGGGAGAAAGGACCCAGTCGGCTTGCTGACAGGGCTCACAGGTGTAGCCTCTGAACGTTCCCTTTGCCCGGGCCCACAGCTGTTTCTTATTGCTGATATGGGGAACTCACGAGGAAAGCGGGCTTGCTAGTCCCTTCCTTTTCCACACCATCACATGCTCCTCTGTGCTGAAGATATGTGGCCCTCTCTATCCACTTCCAAGCACTGCTTCTCATTCCATCCTAGCTTCTGGCCCGAGGCCATGCGAATCCCCTGTCTCAGTGAAGCTGGGAGTCTGGCCGAGTCCTTGGGCCTGTACATTAGGTTGGGCCCAGGAAACCCTACAATCTGGTCTCAGAAATACATGGGGGATTGCCTTTGGCAGCAGAGGCTGGGCTGCAGGTTCTCAGAGACACCTGGTCACATTTCGTAGCCAAGGGACACAGAGTTGATGCAATGGTCAGATTGATTTCATTCCCTTTGGAATAGACCCCATTGTCCCCCCTGTAGCTCTTGTCCCAAGCTTACTCAATTTCACACCGTCCCTTGGCTTCCATTCTTGGGACACGGAGCTGTCATGCACCCAGCCGGCACTCACTCGTCGGTGGTAAGATTTCCTTGTGGTCCTGTGCTCAGTGAGAGCAGTCGGGGTTAGATATTGCCAAGGAATCTTTGGCTCCTGCCTGTGCCTGCATGCTGCTGGGCTGCATGGAGTAAGGACTGGAATGGCTGGTCAGCTGTCTCTGTTCTTTGACCGCCTCGGATACCTCTGTTCTGAAGACCAGATGGCGAGGGTGGTCAGAGTATTAGGCCCATTCTTGTGAGGCCTTTATCACAGCATACTCAGGGAATATTGACTGAAGGCCCACTTGCAAAACAGGAGCTTCCACAGAGAGTAATCCACCTCGGCTTGCCCTGAACGACTGCTATCTCCAGTCACTGGCTTCAAAGGCAGGGAGCACCCGAATGCCAGATGCAGTTCCGGCGCTTTCTCAAGGAGGAAGGCATGCCTTTGTCTGAACAACTCTCTGGGGTATTCAGTGCAGATTTCCCGTCATCAGAATGCAGAATTGAGTCTTAGTCCTCAGCAAGTCAACTCTTTGGGAGCCTGGGCTCGAGCTTCAATTCAAACATCCCTCTTTTTTTGGAAATGCAGGTTTGGAGAGTGCGCACGCCTTGGGGGAGTCCAGAGGGAAGGAATCTTCGCGGAGACTGCCCCACATAGCAGGGGGCAGCACAAGGATTGTCCATAGCACCGCCCATGAGAACATGACCTTCGATGCAACCAAGAGTCAGATACTGAACGCACAGAGCCCACCACGTGTCGCTATCTTTTTCTCTTTTTCTGAAAGTAGAGTTGTCCTCCGAATCATTCCGTGTCTGTGCCAAAGAGCCATATTCTGCCCTGAAAGAGGAGACACCCGCAGACTTCCCCGGACTGTGGTTATGTTGCGTGCAGGGCTCCTCCCATTGGGGTTTCAGGACACCTGGCACATGCGGAAACGTCAGGTGTCTGAATCACCCATTCACCACACCAAGAAATAGGCAGGACACACACAGGGCACACACAATGTCACCAACTCCAAACATGCGTACCTCCAAGGAATTCGAGAAAGGGAACACACAACACCTTAAAGAGTCACACTACACCTACAACACCAACACTGCTAAGGCAACCAGGGTGTATAACCAACTTCATACGACAGCCACATATAGATTGTGAGAACCAATGAACACCACACACAGCACTCAGAGAACACACACACACACACACTTACACACAGACCGGAAGGACTGCAGATACAGGCAACTCCTCCCTCACTAGCACATGACAATTCCAACACACACCAACCCTACAGCACTGACATAAACCTCATGGCGTCCAAACTATGCCCAGCAAATCACCCCACACACCCCACTCTGAAACCATGGGTATAAAACCGAGCCAAGCAAATCCCAACACTCATCGTCATCCCTTCTTGTACATGCCCGTCACAAATCATATACCAATGACACAGACAACCTAGGGAACACACACACACACACACACACACACACACACACACACCTACTCATATCATTGAGACCACACACACGACCCTCTCTATTCTCCACACTCACGACACCTATTCCACCCAGAACACATATCTCCTGCACTCACCACCCATACAAAACACAAACAAACCAGCACACAACGAAGACACTCCTCTCCACTGTGAGCAGTCAAGTCTCCTACTCCTCTCACACTCACTCCACAGGCAAAAAAGGAATCACGGCTCCTTTGGCACCCACAATCCGTGCATCCACTCCCTACCTACCACAACTCTACTCCTCATGCACACCTCATATCGCTACACATGTACCGACGGAATTCCTCCTATTCATGACAGACACCCCAGACATAAGCCAAGCACACACAGGAAACCCATGCCAAAAGCAACACATAGAGCCATCTGTTACATGGATCAATGCACACTGCACAGACAGCTTAAATTACGTGCCTACACTTCAAATGAGGCATCACATCACAACACACACCACTTCTAGACCAGAAGCACAAACTCTTAGCCCACTCACTCCGAACAAACACCATAGACACAACACGATTCACCACGCACACCACACGTCTCCCACAACCATACCGCACAGAGACCACATGAATGGGCACCCCACACACCATGAACACACTATAGATACCCCAAACTCAGCCCACCAAGTCCACCCTAATAGGCACTGCACACACACCAGAAGAAAAGCACACAAACATCCCACACTCAAGACACGCCCCACTAACACAGTGCATGGATATCAGGCATACACACCACCCACCTCAAAACCATATGGACAGGAGAAACATAAATTATTCACCACAGGAAACACATCTCCCTCACACACCAGTGCCACGTAAACCGAACAAGACACACACCATACCATTCGGACTAGAGAACTGCGAGCACTCAACACACCTCGAGCTCACATATACACTCACTGATCCAGCACACCTATGGAAAACACACATCCACTTCAAGAGTCAAAACACCTGTCAGATTCAAGCCATGCAGCAAAGACACCGACCACACAAATAGTCACACACACACACACAGACACACACACACACACACCGACACACAAACACACACACAGAGTTCGGCTTCCTTCTTGGGTGGCTGGTGTCAGCCTGCTTAAGCAGAGACAGCTCGTCTCCTTCCCCAGGCTGACTGACCTGCCTTCATGAGGAAGTAAAGATGGCTAACGCCTGCCCAGAATGCTTCATAGCATGGCGTGCTCTGAAAGTGCCCTTGCCTGATAGAGTGCCCTGGGTCCCAGCCAATCACGTTAGAGTCGCCCACCAAAGCACCCCAGCTCTTCCTGAGACGCTCCTGATGGTAGTCAGCATGGGAGAGCCAGGAAAAGGAGCCAGGGACAGCAGGTTTCATTGCCTTTTGGGAGAAAGGACCCAGTCGGCTTGCTGACAGGGCTCACAGGTGTAGCCTCTGAACGTTCCCTTTGCCCGGGCCCACAGCTGTTTCTTATTGCTGATATGGGGAACTCGCGAGGAAAGCGGGCTTGCTAGTCCCTTCCTTTTCCACACCATCACATGCTCCTCTGTGCTGAAGATATGTGGCCCTCTCTATCCACTTCCAAGCACTGCTTCTCATTCCATCCTAGCTTCTGGCCCGAGGCCATGCGAATCCCCTGTCTAGTGAAGCTGGGAGTCTGGCCGAGTCCTTGGGCCTGTACATTAGGTTGGGCCCAGGAAACCCTACAATCTGGTCTCAGAAATACATGGGGGATTGCCTTTGGCAGCAGAGGCTGGGCTGCAGGTTCTCAGAGACACCTGGTCACATTTCGTAGCCAAGGGACACAGAGTTGATGCAATGGTCAGATTGATTTCATTCCCTTTGGAATAGACCCCATTGTCCCCCCTGTAGCTCTTCTCCCAAGCTTACTCAATTTCACACCGTCCCTTGGCTTCCATTCCTGGGACACGGAGCTGTCATGCACCCAGCCGACACTCACTCGTCGGTGGTAAGATTTCCTTGTGGTCCTGTGCTCAGTGAGAGCAGTCGGGGTTAGATATTGCCAAGGAATCTTTGGCTCCTGCCTGTGCCTGCATGCTCCTGGGCTGCATGGAGTAAGGACTGGAATGGCTGGTCAGCTGTCTCTGTTCTTTGACCGCCTCGGATGCCTCTCTTCTGAAGACCAGATGGCGAGGGTGGTCAGAATAGTAGGCCCATTCTTGTGAGGCCTTTATCACAGCATACTCAGGGAATATTGACTGAAGGCCCACTTGCAAAACAGGAGCTTCCACAGAGAGTAATCCACCTCGGCTTGCCCTGAACGACTGCTATCTCCAGTCACTGGCTTCAAAGGCAGGGAGCACCCGAATGCCAGATGCAGTTCCAGCGCTTTCTCAAGGAGGAAGGCATGCCTTTGTCTGAACAAGTCTCTGGGGTATTCAGTGCAGATTTCCCGTCGTCAGAATGCAGAATTGAGTCTTAGTCCTCAGCAAGTCAACTCTTTGGGAGCCTGGGCTCGTGCTTCTATTCAAACATCCCTCTTTCTTTGGAAATGCAGGTTTGGAGAGTGCGCACGCCTTGGGGGAGTCCAGAGGGAAGGAATCTTCGCGGAGACTGCCCCACATAGCAGGGGGCAGCACAAGGATTGTCCATAGCGCCGCCCATGTGAACATGACCTTCGATGCAACCAAGAGTCAGATACTGAACGCACAGAGCCCACCACGTGTCGCTATCTTTTTCTCTTTTTCTGAAAGTAGAGTTGTCCTCCGAATCATTCCGTGTCTGTGCCAAAGAGCCATATTCTGCCCTGAAAGAGGAGACACCCGCAGACTTCCCCGGACTGTGGTTATGTTGCGTGCAGGGCTCCTCCCATTGGGGTTTCAGGACACCTGGCACATGCGGAAACGTCAGGTGTCTGAATCACCCATTCACCACACCAAGAAATAGGCAGGACACACACAGGGCACACACAATGTCCCAAACTCCAAACATGCGTACCTCCAAGGAATTCGAGAAAGGGAACACACAACACCTTAAAGAGTCACACTACACCTACAACACCAACACTGCTAAGGCAACCAGGGTGTATAACCAACTTCATACCACAGCAACATATAGATTGTGAGAACCAATGAACACCACACACAGCACTCAGAGAACACACACACACACACTTACACACAGACCGGAAGGACTGCAGATACAGGCAACTCCTCCCTCACTAACATGACAATTCCAACACACACCATCCCTACAGCACTGACATAAACCTCATGGCGTCCAAACTATGCCCAGCAAATCACCCCACACACCCCACTCTGAAACCATGTGTATAAAACCTAGCCAAGCAAATCCCACCACTCATCGTCATCCCTTCTTGTACATGCCCGTCACAAATCATATACCAATGACACAGACAACCTAGGGAACACACACACACACACACACCTACTCATATCATTGAGACCACACACACGACCCTCTCTATGCTCCACACTCACGACACCTATTCCACCGAGAACACATATCTCCTGCACTCACCACCCATACAAAACACAAACAAACCAGCACACAAACAAGACACTCCTCTCCACTGTGAGCAGTCAAGTCTCCTACTCCTCTCACACTCACTCCACAGGCAAAAAAGGAATCACGGCTCCTTTGGCACCCACAATCCGTGCATCCACTCCCTACCTACCACAACTCTACTCCTCATGCACACCTCATATCGCTACACATGTACCGAAGGCATTCCTCCTATTCATGACAGACACCCCAGACATAAGCCAAGCACACACAGGAAACCCATGCCAAAAGCAACACATAGAGCCATCTGTTACATGGATCAATGCACACTGCACAGACAGCTTAAATTACGAGCCTACATTTCAAATGAGGCATCACATCACAACACACACCACTTCTAGACCAGAAGCACAAACTCTTAGCCCACTCACTCCGAACAAACACCATATACATAACACGATTCACCACGCACACCACACGTCTCCCACAACCATACCGCACAGAGACCACATGAATGGGCACCCCACACACCATGAACACACTATAGATACCCCAAACTCAGCCCACCAAGTCCACCCTAATAGGCACTGCACACACACCAGAAGAAAAGCACACAAACATCCCACACTCAAGAAACGCCCCACTAACACAGTGCATGGATATCAGGCATACACACCACCCACCCCAAAACCATATGGACAGGAGAAACATAAATTATTCACCACAGGAAACACATCTCCCTCACACACCAGTGCCACGTAAACCGCAAAAGACACACACCATACCATTCAGACTAGAGAACTGCGAGCACTCAACACACCTCGAGCTCACATATACAATCACTGATTCAGCACACCTATGGAAAACACACATCAACTTCAAGAGTCAAAACACCTGTCAGATTCAAGCCATGCAGCAAAGACACCGACCACACAAATAGTCACACACACACACACACACACACAGACACACACACACACCGACACACAAACACACACAAAGAGTTCGGCTTCCTTCTTGGGTGGCTGGTGTCAGCCTGCTTAAGCAGAGCCAGCTCGTCTCCTTCCCCAGGCTGACTGACCTGCCTTCATGAGGAAGAAAAGATGGCTATCGCCTGCCCAGAATGCTTCATAGCATGGCGTGCTCTGAAAGAGCCCTTGCCTGATAGAGTGCCCTGGGTCCCAGCCAATCACGTTAGAGTCGCCCACCAAAGCACCCCAGCTCTTCCTGAGACGCTCCTGATGGTAGTCAGCATGGGAGAGCCAGGAAAAGGAGCCAGGGACAGCAGGTTTCATTGCCTTTTGGGAGAAAGGACCCAGTCGGCTTGCTGACAGGGCTCACAGGTGTAGCCTCTGAACGTTCCCTTTGCCCGGGCCCACAGCTGTTTCTTATTGCTGATATGGGGAACTCGCGAGGAAAGCGGGCTTGCTAGTCCCTTCCTTTTCCACACCATCACATGCTCCTCTGTGCTGAAGATATGTGGCCCTCTCTATCCACTTCCAAGCACTGCTTCTCATTCCATCCTAGCTTCTGGCCCGAGGCCATGCGAATCCCCTGTCTCAGTGAAGCTGGGAGTCTGGCCGAGTCCTTGGGCCTGTACATTACGTTGGGCCCAGGAAACCCTACAATCTGGTCTCAGAAATACATGGACATGGGGAGCGATGGGGGATTGCCTTTGGCAGCAGAGGCTGGGCTGCAGGTTCTCAGAGACACCTGGTCACATTTCGTAGCCAAGGGACACAGAGTTGATGCAATGGTCAGATTGATTTCATTCCCTTTGGAATAGACCCCATTGTCCCCCCTGTAGCTCTTCTCCCAAGCTTACTCAATTTCACACCGTCCCTTGGCTTCCATTCCTGGGACACGGAGCTGTCATGCACCCAGCCGGCACTCACTCGTCGGTGGTAAGATTTCCTTGTGGTCCTGTGCTCAGTGAGAGCAGTCGGGGTTAGATATTGCCAAGGAATCTTTGGCTCCTGCCTGTGCCTGCATGCTGCTGGGCTGCATGGAGTAAGGACTGGAATGGCTGGTCAGCTGTCTCTGTTCTTTGACCGCCTCGGATGCCTCTGTTCTGAAGACCAGATGGCGAGGGTGGTCAGAGTAGTAGGCCCATTCTTGTGAGGCCTTTATCACAGCATACTCAGGGAATATTGACTGAAGGCCCACTTGCAAAACAGGAGCTTCCACAGAGAGTAATCCACCTCGGCTTGCCCTGAACGACTGCTATCTCCAGTCACTGGCTTCAAAGGCAGGGAGCACCCGAATGCCAGATGCAGTTCCGGCGCTTTCTCAAGGAGGAAGGCATGCCTTTGTCTGAACAACTCTCTGGGGTATTCAGTGCAGATTTCCCGTCGTCAGAATGCAGAATTGAGTCTTAGTCCTCAGCAAGTCAACTCTTTGGGAGCCTGGGCTCGTGCTTCTATTCAAACATCCCTCTTTTTTTGGAAATGCAGGTTTGGAGAGTGCGCACGCCTTGGGGGAGTCCAGAGGGAAGGAATCTTCGCGGAGACTGCCCCACATAGCAGGGGGCAGCACAAGGATTGTCCATAGCACCGCCCATGAGAACATGACCTTCGATGCAACCAAGAGTCAGATACTGAACGCACAGAGCCCACCACGTGTCGCTATCTTTTTCTCTTTTTCTGAAAGTAGAGTTGTCCTCCGAATCATTCCGTGTCTGTGCCAAAGAGCCATATTCTGCCCTGAAAGAGGAGACACCCGCAGACTTCCCCGGACTGTGGTTATGTTGCGTGCAGGGCTCCTCCCATTGGGGTTTCAGGACACCTGGCACATGCGGAAACGTCAGGTGTCTGAATCACCCATTCACCACACCAAGAAATAGGCAGGACACACACAGGGCACACACAATGTCCCAAACTCCAAACATGCGTACCTCCAAGGAATTCGAGAAAGGGAACACACAACACCTTAAAGAGTCACACTACACCTACAAAACCAACACTGCTAAGGCAACCAGGGTGTATAACCAACTTCCTACCACAGCCACATATAGATTGTGAGAACCAATGAACACCACACACAGCACTCAGAGAACACACACACACACACAATTACACACAGACCGGAAGGACTGCAGATACAGGCAACTCCTCCCTCACTAGCACATGACAATTCCAACACACACCATCCCTACAGCACTGACATAAACCTCATGGCGTCCAAACTATGCCCAGCAAATCACCCCACACACCCCACTCTGAAACCATGTGTATAAAACCGAGCCAAGCAAATCCCACCACTCATCGTCATCCCTTCTTGTACATGCCCGTCACAAATCATATACCAATGACACAGACAACCTAGGGAACACACACACACACACACACACACACACACACCTACTCATATCATTGAGACCACACACACGACCCTCTCTATGCTCCACACTCACGACAACTATTCCACCCAGAACACATATCTCCTGCACTCACCACCCATACAAAACACAAACAAACCAGCACACAACGAAGACACTTCTCTCCACTGTGAGCAGTCAAGTCTCCTACTCCTCTCACACTCACTCCACAGGCAAAAAAGGAATCACGGCTCCTTTGGCACCCACAATCCGTGCATCCACTCCCTACCTACCACAACTCTACTCCTCATGCACACCTCATATCGCTACACATGTACCGACGGAATTCCTCCTATTCATGACAGACACCCCAGACATAAGCCAAGCACACACAGGAAACCCATGCCAAAAGCAACACATAGAGCCATCTGTTACATGGATCAATGCACACTGCACAGACAGCTTAAATTACGTGCCTACACTTCAAATGAGGCATCACATCACAACACACACCACTTCTAGACCAGAAGCACAAACTCTTAGCCCACTCACTCCGAACAAACACCATAGACACAACACGATTCACCACGCACACCACACGTCTCCCACAACCATACCGCACAGAGACCACATGAATGGGCAACCCACACACCATGAACACACTATAGATACCCCAAACACAGCCCACCAAGTCCACCCTAATAGGCACTGCACACACACCAGAAGAAAAGCACACAAACATCCCACACTCAAGACACGCCCCACTAACACAGTGCATGGATATCAGGCATACACACCACCCACCCCAAAACCATATGGACAGGAGAAACATAAATTATTCACCACAGGAAACACATCTCCCTCACACACCAGTGCCACGTAAACCGCACAAGACACACACCATACCATTCGGACTAGAGAACTGCGAGCACTCAACACACCTCGAGCTCACATATACACTCACTGATCCAGCACACCTATGGAAAACACACAACCACTTCAAGAGTCAAAACACCTGTCAGATTCAAGCCATGCAGCAAAGACACCGACCACACAAATAGTCACACACACACACACACACACACAGACACACACACACACACACACAAAGTTCGGCTTCCTTCTTGGGTGGCTGGTGTCAGCCTGCTTAAGCAGAGCCAGCTCGTCTCCTTCCCCAGGCTGACTGACCTGCCTTCATGAGGAAGAAAAGATGGCTAACGCCTGCCCAGAATGCTTCATAGCATGGCGTGCTCTGAAAGAGCCCTTGCCTGATAGAGTGCCCTGGGTCCCAGCCAATCACGTTAGAGTCGCCCACCAAAGCACCCCAGCTCTTCCTGAGACGCTCCTGATGGTAGTCAGCATGGGAGAGCCAGGAAAAGGAGCCAGGGACAGCAGGTTTCATTGCCTTTTGGGAGAAAGGACCCAGTCGGCTTGCTGACAGGGCTCACAGGTGTAGCCTCTGAACGTTCCCTTTGCCCGGGCCCACAGCTGTTTCTTATTGCTGATATGGGGAACTCGCGAGGAAAGCGGGCTTGCTAGTCCCTTCCTTTTCCACACCATCACATGCTCCTCTGTGCTGAAGATATGTGGCCCTCTCTATCCACTTCCAAGCACTGCTTCTCATTCCATCCTAGCTTCTGGCCCGAGGCCATGCGAATCCCCTGTCTCAGTGAAGCTGGGAGTCTGGCCGAGTCCTTGGGCCAGTACATTAGGTTGGGCCCAGGAAACCCTACAATCTGGTCTCAGAAATACATGGACATGGGGAGCGATGGGGGATTGCCTTTGGCAGCAGAGGCTGGGCTGCAGGTTCTCAGAGACACCTGGTCACATTTCGTAGCCAAGGGACACAGAGTTGATGCAATGGTCAGATTGATTTCATTCCCTTTGGAATAGACCCCATTGTCCCCCCTGTAGCTCTTCTCCCAAGCTTACTCAATTTCACACCGTCCCTTGGCTTCCATTCCTGGGACACGGAGCTGTCATGCACCCAGCCGGCACTCACTCGTCGGTGGTAAGATTTCCTTGTGGTCCTGTGCTCAGTGAGAGCAGTCGGGGTTAGATATTGCCAAGGAATCTTTGGCTCCTGCCTGTGCCTGCATGCTGCTGGGCTGCATGGAGTAAGGACTGGAATGGCTGGTCAGCTGTCTCTGTTCTTTGACCGACTCGGATGCCTCTGTTCTGAAGACCAGATGGCGAGGGTGGTCAGAGTATTAGGCCCATTCTTGTGAGGCCTTTATCACAGCATACTCAGGGAATATTGACTGAAGGCCCACTTGCAAAACAGGAGCTTCCACAGAGAGTAATCCACCTCGGCTTGCCCTGAACGACTGCTATCTCCAGTCACTGGCTTCAAAGTCAGGGAGCACCCGAATGCCAGATGCAGTTCCGGCGCTTTCTCAAGGAGGAAGGCATGCCTTTGTCTGAACAACTCTCTGGGGTATTCAGTGCAGATTTCCCGTCGTCAGAATGCAGAATTGAGTCTTAGTCCTCAGCAAGTCAACTCTTTGGGAGCCTGGGCTCGTGCTTCTATTCAAACATCCCTCTTTTTTTGGAAATGCAGGTTTGGAGAGTGCGCACGCCTTGGGGGAGTCCAGAGGGAAGGAATCTTCGCGGAGACTGCCCCACATAGCAGGGGGCAGCACAAGGATTGTCCATAGCACCGCCCATGAGAACATGACCTTCGATGCAACCAAGAGTCAGATACTGAACGCACAGAGCCCACCACGTGTCGCTATCTTTTTCTCTTTTTCTGAAAGTAGAGTTGTCCTCCGAATCATTCCGTGTCTGTGCCAAAGAGCCATATTCTGCCCTGAAAGAGGAGACACCCGCAGACTTCCCCGGACTGTGGTTATGTTGCGTGCAGGGCTCCTCCCATTGGGGTTTCAGGACACCTGGCACATGCGGAAACGTCAGGTGTCTGAATCACCCATTCACCACACCAAGAAATAGGCAGGACACACACAGGGCACACACAATGTCCCAAACTCCAAACATGCGTACCTCCAAGGAATTCGAGAAAGGGAACACACAACACCTTAAAGAGTCACACTACACCTACAAAACCAACACTGCTAAGGCAACCAGGGTGTATAACCAACTTCCTACCACAGCCACATATAGATTGTGAGAACCAATGAACACCACACACAGCACTCAGAGAACACACACACACACACAATTACACACAGACCGGAAGGACTGCAGATACAGGCAACTCCTCCCTCACTAGCACATGACAATTCCAACACACACCATCCCTACAGCACTGACATAAACCTCATGGCGTCCAAACTATGCCCAGCAAATCACCCCACACACCCCACTCTGAAACCATGTGTATAAAACCGAGCCAAGCAAATCCCACCACTCATCGTCATCCCTTCTTGTACATGCCCGTCACTAATCATATACCAATGACACAGACAACCTAGGGAACACACACACACACACACACACACACACACCTACTCATATCATTGAGACCACACACACGACCCTCTCTATGCTCCACACTCACGACACCTATTCCACCCAGAACACATATCTCCTGCACTCACCACCCATACAAAACACAAACAAACCAGCACACAACGAAGACACTCCTCTCCACTGTGAGCAGTCAAGTCTCCTACTCCTCTCACACTCACTCCACAGGCAAAAAAGGAATCACGGCTCCTTTGGCACCCACAATCCGTGCATCCACTCCCTACCTACCACAACTCTACTCCTCATGCACACCTCATATCGCTACACATGTACCGACGGAATTCCTCCTATTCATGACAGACACCCCAGACATAAGCCAAGCACACACAGGAAACCCATGCCAAAAGCAACACATAGAGCCATCTGTTACATGGATCAATGCACACTGCACAGACAGCTTAAATTACGTGCCTACACTTCAAATGAGGCATCACATCACAACACACACCACTTCTAGACCAGAAGCACAAACTCTTAGCCCACTCACTCCGAACAAACACCATAGACACAACACGATTCACCACGCACACCACACGTCTCCCACAACCATACCGCACAGAGACCACATGAATGGGCACCCCACACACCATGAACACACTATAGATACCCCAAACTCAGCCCACCAAGTCCACCCTAATAGGCACTGCACACACACCAGAAGAAAAGCACACAAACATCCCACACTCAAGACACGCCCCACTAACACAGTGCATGGATATCAGGCATACACACCACCCACCCCAAAACCATATGGACAGGAGAAACATAAATTATTCACCACAGGAAACACATCTCCCTCACACACCAGTGCCACGTAAACCGCACAAGACACACACCATACCATTCGGACTAGAGAACTGCGAGCACTCAACACACCTCGAGCTCACATATACACTCACTGATCCAGCACACCTATGGAAAACACACAACCACTTCAAGAGTCAAAACACCTGTCAGATTCAAGCCATGCAGCAAAGACACCGACCACACAAATAGTCACACACACACACACACACACAGACACACACACACACACACAGAGTTCGGCTTCCTTCTTGGGTGGCTGGTGTCAGCCTGCTTAAGCAGAGCCAGCTCGTCTCCTTCCCCAGGCTGACTGACCAGCCTTCATGAGGAAGAAAAGATGGCTAACGCCTGCCCAGAATGCTTCATAGCATGGCGTGCTCTGAAAGAGCCCTTGCCTGATAGAGTGCCCTGGGTCCCAGCCAATCACGTTAGAGTCGCCCACCAAAGCACCCCAGCTCTTCCTGAGACGCTCCTGATGGTAGTCAGCATGGGAGAGCCAGGAAAAGGAGCCAGGGACAGCAGGTTTCATTGCCTTTTGGGAGAAAGGACCCAGTCGGCTTGCTGACAGGGCTCACAGGTGTAGCCTCTGAACGTTCCCTTTGCCCGGGCCCACAGCTGTTTCTTATTGCTGATATGGGGAACTCACGAGGAAAGCGGGCTTGCTAGTCCCTTCCTTTTCCACACCATCACATGCTCCTCTGTGCTGAAGATATGTGGCCCTCTCTATCCACTTCCAAGCACTGCTTCTCATTCCATCCTAGCTTCTGGCCCGAGGCCATGCGAATCCCCTGTCTCAGTGAAGCTGGGAGTCTGGCCGAGTCCTTGGGCCTGTACATTAGGTTGGGCCCAGGAAACCCTACAATCTGGTCTCAGAAATACATGGGGGATTGCCTTTGGCAGCAGAGGCTGGGCTGCAGGTTCTCAGAGACACCTGGTCACATTTCGTAGCCAAGGGACACAGAGTTGATGCAATGGTCAGATTGATTTCATTCCCTTTGGAATAGACCCCATTGTCCCCCCTGTAGCTCTTGTCCCAAGCTTACTCAATTTCACACCGTCCCTTGGCTTCCATTCTTGGGACACGGAGCTGTCATGCACCCAGCCGGCACTCACTCGTCGGTGGTAAGATTTCCTTGTGGTCCTGTGCTCAGTGAGAGCAGTCGGGGTTAGATATTGCCAAGGAATCTTTGGCTCCTGCCTGTGCCTGCATGCTGCTGGGCTGCATGGAGTAAGGACTGGAATGGCTGGTCAGCTGTCTCTGTTCTTTGACCGCCTCGGATACCTCTGTTCTGAAGACCAGATGGCGAGGGTGGTCAGAGTATTAGGCCCATTCTTGTGAGGCCTTTATCACAGCATACTCAGGGAATATTGACTGAAGGCCCACTTGCAAAACAGGAGCTTCCACAGAGAGTAATCCACCTCGGCTTGCCCTGAACGACTGCTATCTCCAGTCACTGGCTTCAAAGGCAGGGAGCACCCGAATGCCAGATGCAGTTCCGGCGCTTTCTCAAGGAGGAAGGCATGCCTTTGTCTGAACAACTCTCTGGGGTATTCAGTGCAGATTTCCCGTCATCAGAATGCAGAATTGAGTCTTAGTCCTCAGCAAGTCAACTCGTTGGGAGCCTGGGCTCGAGCTTCAATTCAAACATCCCTCTTTTTTTGGAAATGCAGGTTTGGAGAGTGCGCACGCCTTGGGGGAGTCCAGAGGGAAGGAATCTTCGCGGAGACTGCCCCACATAGCAGGGGGCAGCACAAGGATTGTCCATAGCACCGCCCATGAGAACATGACCTTCGATGCAACCAAGAGTCAGATACTGAACGCACAGAGCCCACCACGTGTCGCTATCTTTTTCTCTTTTTCTGAAAGTAGAGTTGTCCTCCGAATCATTCCGTGTCTGTGCCAAAGAGCCATATTCTGCCCTGAAAGAGGAGACACCCGCAGACTTCCCCGGACTGTGGTTATGTTGCGTGCAGGGCTCCTCCCATTGGGGTTTCAGGACACCTGGCACATGCGGAAACGTCAGGTGTCTGAATCACCCATTCACCACACCAAGAAATAGGCAGGACACACACAGGGCACACACAATGTCACCAACTCCAAACATGCGTACCTCCAAGGAATTCGAGAAAGGGAACACACAACACCTTAAAGAGTCACACTACACCTACAACACCAACACTGCTAAGGCAACCAGGGTGTATAACCAACTTCATACGACAGCCACATATAGATTGTGAGAACCAATGAACACCACACACAGCACTCAGAGAACACACACACACACACACTTACACACAGACCGGAAGGACTGCAGATACAGGCAACTCCTCCCTCACTAGCACATGACAATTCCAACACACACCAACCCTACAGCACTGACATAAACCTCATGGCGTCCAAACTATGCCCAGCAAATCACCCCACACACCCCACTCTGAAACCATGGGTATAAAACCGAGCCAAGCAAATCCCAACACTCATCGTCATCCCTTCTTGTACATGCCCGTCACAAATCATATACCAATGACACAGACAACCTAGGGAACACACACACACACACACACACACACACACACACCTACTCATATCATTGAGACCACACACACGACCCTCTCTATTCTCCACACTCACGACACCTATTCCACCCAGAACACATATCTCCTGCACTCACCACCCATACAAAACACAAACAAACCAGCACACAACGAAGACACTCCTCTCCACTGTGAGCAGTCAAGTCTCCTACTCCTCTCACACTCACTCCACAGGCAAAAAAGGAATCACGGCTCCTTTGGCACCCACAATCCGTGCATCCACTCCCTACCTACCACAACTCTACTCCTCATGCACACCTCATATCGCTACACATGTACCGACGGAATTCCTCCTATTCATGACAGACACCCCAGACATAAGCCAAGCACACACAGGAAACCCATGCCAAAAGCAACACATAGAGCCATCTGTTACATGGATCAATGCACACTGCACAGACAGCTTAAATTACGTGCCTACACTTCAAATGAGGCATCACATCACAACACACACCACTTCTAGACCAGAAGCACAAACTCTTAGCCCACTCACTCCGAACAAACACCATAGACACAACACGATTCACCACGCACACCACACGTCTCCCACAACCATACCGCACAGAGACCACATGAATGGGCACCCCACACACCATGAACACACTATAGATACCCCAAACTCAGCCCACCAAGTCCACCCTAATAGGCACTGCACAGACACCAGAAGAAAAGCACACAAACATCCCACACTCAAGACACGCCCCACTAACACAGTGCATGGATATCAGGCATACACACCACCCACCTCAAAACCATATGGACAGGAGAAACATAAATTATTCACCACAGGAAACACATCTCCCTCACACACCAGTGCCACGTAAACCGAACAAGACACACACCATACCATTCGGACTAGAGAACTGCGAGCACTCAACACACCTCGAGCTCACATATACACTCACTGATCCAGCACACCTATGGAAAACACACATCCACTTCAAGAGTCAAAACACCTGTCAGATTCAAGCCATGCAGCAAAGACACCGACCACACAAATAGTCACACACACACACACAGACACACACACACACACACCGACACACAAACACACACACAGAGTTCGGCTTCCTTCTTGGGTGGCTGGTGTCAGCCTGCTTAAGCAGAGACAGCTCGTCTCCTTCCCCAGGCTGACTGACCTGCCTTCATGAGGAAGTAAAGATGGCTAACGCCTGCCCAGAATGCTTCATAGCATGGCGTGCTCTGAAAGTGCCCTTGCCTGATAGAGTGCCCTGGGTCCCAGCCAATCACGTTAGAGTCGCCCACCAAAGCACCCCAGCTCTTCCTGAGACGCTCCTGATGGTAGTCAGCATGGGAGAGCCAGGAAAAGGAGCCAGGGACAGCAGGTTTCATTGCCTTTTGGGAGAAAGGACCCAGTCGGCTTGCTGACAGGGCTCACAGGTGTAGCCTCTGAACGTTCCCTTTGCCCGGGCCCACAGCTGTTTCTTATTGCTGATATGGGGAACTCGCGAGGAAAGCGGGCTTGCTAGTCCCTTCCTTTTCCACACCATCACATGCTCCTCTGTGCTGAAGATATGTGGCCCTCTCTATCCACTTCCAAGCACTGCTTCTCATTCCATCCTAGCTTCTGGCCCGAGGCCATGCGAATCCCCTGTCTAGTGAAGCTGGGAGTCTGGCCGAGTCCTTGGGCCTGTACATTAGGTTGGGCCCAGGAAACCCTACAATCTGGTCTCAGAAATACATGGGGGATTGCCTTTGGCAGCAGAGGCTGGGCTGCAGGTTCTCAGAGACACCTGGTCACATTTCGTAGCCAAGGGACACAGAGTTGATGCAATGGTCAGATTGATTTCATTCCCTTTGGAATAGACCCCATTGTCCCCCCTGTAGCTCTTCTCCCAAGCTTACTCAATTTCACACCGTCCCTTGGCTTCCATTCCTGGGACACGGAGCTGTCATGCACCCAGCCGACACTCACTCGTCGGTGGTAAGATTTCCTTGTGGTCCTGTGCTCAGTGAGAGCAGTCGGGGTTAGATATTGCCAAGGAATCTTTGGCTCCTGCCTGTGCCTGCATGCTCCTGGGCTGCATGGAGTAAGGACTGGAATGGCTGGTCAGCTGTCTCTGTTCTTTGACCGCCTCGGATGCCTCTCTTCTGAAGACCAGATGGCGAGGGTGGTCAGAATAGTAGGCCCATTCTTGTGAGGCCTTTATCACAGCATACTCAGGGAATATTGACTGAAGGCCCACTTGCAAAACAGGAGCTTCCACAGAGAGTAATCCACCTCGGCTTGCCCTGAACGACTGCTATCTCCAGTCACTGGCTTCAAAGGCAGGGAGCACCCGAATGCCAGATGCAGTTCCAGCGCTTTCTCAAGGAGGAAGGCATGCCTTTGTCTGAACAACTCTCTGGGGTATTCAGTGCAGATTTCCCGTCGTCAGAATGCAGAATTGAGTCTTAGTCCTCAGCAAGTCAACTCTTTGGGAGCCTGGGCTCGTGCTTCTATTCAAACATCCCTCTTTCTTTGGAAATGCAGGTTTGGAGAGTGCGCACGCCTTGGGGGAGTCCAGAGGGAAGGAATCTTCGCGGAGACTGCCCCACATAGCAGGGGGCAGCACAAGGATTGTCCATAGCGCCGCCCATGTGAACATGACCTTCGATGCAACCAAGAGTCAGATACTGAACGCACAGAGCCCACCACGTGTCGCTATCTTTTTCTCTTTTTCTGAAAGTAGAGTTGTCCTCCGAATCATTCCGTGTCTGTGCCAAAGAGCCATATTCTGCCCTGAAAGAGGAGACACCCGCAGACTTCCCCGGACTGTGGTTATGTTGCGTGCAGGGCTCCTCCCATTGGGGTTTCAGGACACCTGGCACATGCGGAAACGTCAGGTGTCTGAATCACCCATTCACCACACCAAGAAATAGGCAGGACACACACAGGGCACACACAATGTCCCAAACTCCAAACATGCGTACCTCCAAGGAATTCGAGAAAGGGAACACACAACACCTTAAAGAGTCACACTACACCTACAACACCAACACTGCTAAGGCAACCAGGGTGTATAACCAACTTCATACCACAGCAACATATAGATTGTGAGAACCAATGAACACCACACACAGCACTCAGAGAACACACACACACACACTTACACACAGACCGGAAGGACTGCAGATACAGGCAACTCCTCCCTCACTAACATGACAATTCCAACACACACCATCCCTACAGCACTGACATAAACCTCATGGCGTCCAAACTATGCCCAGCAAATCACCCCACACACCCCACTCTGAAACCATGTGTATAAAACCTAGCCAAGCAAATCCCACCACTCATCGTCATCCCTTCTTGTACATGCCCGTCACAAATCATATACCAATGACACAGACAACCTAGGGAACACACACACACACACACACCTACTCATATCATTGAGACCACACACACGACCCTCTCTATGCTCCACACTCACGACACCTATTCCACCGAGAACACATATCTCCTGCACTCACCACCCATACAAAACACAAACAAACCAGCACACAAACAAGACACTCCTCTCCACTGTGAGCAGTCAAGTCTCCTACTCCTCTCACACTCACTCCACAGGCAAAAAAGGAATCACGGCTCCTTTGGCACCCACAATCCGTGCATCCACTCCCTACCTACCACAACTCTACTCCTCATGCACACCTCATATCGCTACACATGTACCGAAGGCATTCCTCCTATTCATGACAGACACCCCAGACATAAGCCAAGCACACACAGGAAACCCATGCCAAAAGCAACACATAGAGCCATCTGTTACATGGATCAATGCACACTGCACAGACAGCTTAAATTACGAGCCTACATTTCAAATGAGGCATCACATCACAACACACACCACTTCTAGACCAGAAGCACAAACTCTTAGCCCACTCACTCCGAACAAACACCATATACATAACACGATTCACCACGCACACCACACGTCTCCCACAACCATACCGCACAGAGACCACATGAATGGGCACCCCACACACCATGAACACACTATAGATACCCCAAACACAGCCCACCAAGTCCACCCTAATAGGCACTGCACACACACCAGAAGAAAAGCACACAAACATCCCACACTCAAGAAACGCCCCACTAACACAGTGCATGGATATCAGGCATACACACCACCCACCCCAAAACCATATGGACAGGAGAAACATAAATTATTCACCACAGGAAACACATCTCCCTCACACACCAGTGCCACGTAAACCGCAAAAGACACACACCATACCATTCAGACTAGAGAACTGCGAGCACTCAACACACCTCGAGCTCACATATACAATCACTGATTCAGCACACCTATGGAAAACACACATCCACTTCAAGAGTCAAAACACCTGTCAGATTCAAGCCATGCAGCAAAGACACCGACCACACAAATAGTCACACACACACACACACACACACAGACACACACACACACCGACACACAAACACACACAAAGAGTTCGGCTTCCTTCTTGGGTGGCTGGTGTCAGCCTGCTTAAGCAGAGCCAGCTCGTCTCCTTCCCCAGGCTGACTGACCTGCCTTCATGAGGAAGAAAAGATGGCTATCGCCTGCCCAGAATGCTTCATAGCATGGCGTGCTCTGAAAGAGCCCTTGCCTGATAGAGTGCCCTGGGTCCCAGCCAATCACGTTAGAGTCGCCCACCAAAGCACCCCAGCTCTTCCTGAGACGCTCCTGATGGTAGTCAGCATGGGAGAGCCAGGAAAAGGAGCCAGGGACAGCAGGTTTCATTGCCTTTTGGGAGAAAGGACCCAGTCGGCTTGCTGACAGGGCTCACAGGTGTAGCCTCTGAACGTTCCCTTTGCCCGGGCCCACAGCTGTTTCTTATTGCTGATATGGGGAACTCGCGAGGAAAGCGGGCTTGCTAGTCCCTTCCTTTTCCACACCATCACATGCTCCTCTGTGCTGAAGATATGTGGCCCTCTCTATCCACTTCCAAGCACTGCTTCTCATTCCATCCTAGCTTCTGGCCCGAGGCCATGCGAATCCCCTGTCTCAGTGAAGCTGGGAGTCTGGCCGAGTCCTTGGGCCTGTACATTAGGTTGGGCCCAGGAAACCCTACAATCTGGTCTCAGAAATACATGGACATGGGGAGCGATGGGGGATTGCCTTTGGCAGCAGAGGCTGGGCTGCAGGTTCTCAGAGACACCTGGTCACATTTCGTAGCCAAGGGACACAGAGTTGATGCAATGGTCAGATTGATTTCATTCCCTTTGGAATAGACCCCATTGTCCCCCCTGTAGCTCTTCTCCCAAGCTTACTCAATTTCACACCGTCCCTTGGCTTCCATTCCTGGGACACGGAGCTGTCATGCACCCAGCCGGCACTCACTCGTCGGTGGTAAGATTTCCTTGTGGTCCTGTGCTCAGTGAGAGCAGTCGGGGTTAGATATTGCCAAGGAATCTTTGGCTCCTGCCTGTGCCTGCATGCTGCTGGGCTGCATGGAGTAAGGACTGGAATGGCTGGTCAGCTGTCTCTGTTCTTTGACCGCCTCGGATGCCTCTGTTCTGAAGACCAGATGGCGAGGGTGGTCAGAGTATTAGGCCCATTCTTGTGAGGCCTTTATCACAGCATACTCAGGGAATATTGACTGAAGGCCCACTTGCAAAACAGGAGCTTCCACAGAGAGTAATCCACCTCGGCTTGCCCTGAACGACTGCTATCTCCAGTCACTGGCTTCAAAGGCAGGGAGCACCCGATTGCCAGATGCAGTTCCGGCGCTTTCTCAAGGAGGAAGGCATGCCTTTGTCTGAACAACTCTCTGGGGTATTCAGTGCAGATTTCCCGTCGTCAGAATGCAGAATTGAGTCTTAGTCCTCAGCAAGTCAACTCTTTGGGAGCCTGGGCTCGTGCTTCTATTCAAACATCCCTCTTTTTTTGGAAATGCAGGTTTGGAGAGTGCGCACGCCTTGGGGGAGTCCAGAGGGAAGGAATCTTCGCGGAGACTGCCCCACATAGCAGGGGGCAGCACAAGGATTGTCCATAGCACCGCCCATGAGAACATGACCTTCGATGCAACCAAGAGTCAGATACTGAACGCACAGAGCCCACCACGTGTCGCTATCTTTTTCTCTTTTTCTGAAAGTAGAGTTGTCCTCCGAATCATTCCGTGTCTGTGCCAAAGAGCCATATTCTGCCCTGAAAGAGGAGACACCCGCAGACTTCCCCGGACTGTGGTTATGTTGCGTGCAGGGCTCCTCCCATTGGGGTTTCAGGACACCTGGCACATGCGGAAACGTCAGGTGTCTGAATCACCCATTCACCACACCAAGAAATAGGCAGGACACACACAGGGCACACACAATGTCCCAAACTCCAAACATGCGTACCTCCAAGGAATTCGAGAAAGGGAACACACAACACCTTAAAGAGTCACACTACACCTACAAAACCAACACTGCTAAGGCAACCAGGGTGTATAACCAACTTCCTACCACAGCCACATATAGATTGTGAGAACCAATGAACACCACACACAGCACTCAGAGAACACACACACACACACAATTACACACAGACCGGAAGGACTGCAGATACAGGCAACTCCTCCCTCACTAGCACATGACAATTCCAACACACACCATCCCTACAGCACTGACATAAACCTCATGGCGTCCAAACTATGCCCAGCAAATCACCCCACACACCCCACTCTGAAACCATGTGTATAAAACCGAGCCAAGCAAATCCCACCACTCATCGTCATCCCTTCTTGTACATGCCCGTCACAAATCATATACCAATGACACAGACAACCTAGGGAACACACACACACACACACACACACACACACACCTACTCATATCATTGAGACCACACACACGACCCTCTCTATGCTCCACACTCACGACAACTATTCCACCCAGAACACATATCTCCTGCACTCACCACCCATACAAAACACAAACAAACCAGCACACAACGAAGACACTTCTCTCCACTGTGAGCAGTCAAGTCTCCTACTCCTCTCACACTCACTCCACAGGCAAAAAAGGAATCACGGCTCCTTTGGCACCCACAATCCGTGCATCCACTCCCTACCTACCACAACTCTACTCCTCATGCACACCTCATATCGCTACACATGTACCGACGGAATTCCTCCTATTCATGACAGACACCCCAGACATAAGCCAAGCACACACAGGAAACCCATGCCAAAAGCAACACATAGAGCCATCTGTTACATGGATCAATGCACACTGCACAGACAGCTTAAATTACGTGCCTACACTTCAAATGAGGCATCACATCACAACACACACCACTTCTAGACCAGAAGCACAAACTCTTAGCCCACTCACTCCGAACAAACACCATAGACACAACACGATTCACCACGCACACCACACGTCTCCCACAACCATACCGCACAGAGACCACATGAATGGGCAACCCACACACCATGAACACACTATAGATACCCCAAACACAGCCCACCAAGTCCACCCTAATAGGCACTGCACACACACCAGAAGAAAAGCACACAAACATCCCACACTCAAGACACGCCCCACTAACACAGTGCATGGATATCAGGCATACACACCACCCACCCCAAAACCATATGGACAGGAGAAACATAAATTATTCACCACAGGAAACACATCTCCCTCACACACCAGTGCCACGTAAACCGCACAAGACACACACCATACCATTCGGACTCGAGAACTGCGAGCACTCAACACACCTCGAGCTCACATATACACTCACTGATCCAGCACACCTATGGAAAACACACAACCACTTCAAGAGTCAAAACACCTGTCAGATTCAAGCCATGCAGCAAAGACACCGACCACACAAATAGTCACACACACACACACACACACACAGACACACACACACACACACAGAGTTCGGCTTCCTTCTTGGGTGGCTGGTGTCAGCCTGCTTAAGCAGAGCCAGCTCGTCTCCTTCCCCAGGCTGACTGACCTGCCTTCATGAGGAAGAAAAGATGGCTAACGCCTGCCCAGAATGCTTCATAGCATGGCGTGCTCTGAAAGAGCCCTTGCCTGATAGAGTGCCCTGGGTCCCAGCCAATCACGTTAGAGTCGCCCACCAAAGCACCCCAGCTCTTCCTGAGACGCTCCTGATGGTAGTCAGCATGGGAGAGCCAGGAAAAGGAGCCAGGGACAGCAGGTTTCATTGCCTTTTGGGAGAAAGGACCCAGTCGGCTTGCTGACAGGGCTCACAGGTGTAGCCTCTGAACGTTCCCTTTGCCCGGGCCCACAGCTGTTTCTTATTGCTGATATGGGGAACTCGCGAGGAAAGCGGGCTTGCTAGTCCCTTCCTTTTCCACACCATCACATGCTCCTCTGTGCTGAAGATATGTGGCCCTCTCTATCCACTTCCAAGCACTGCTTCTCATTCCATCCTAGCTTCTGGCCCGAGGCCATGCGAATCCCCTGTCTCAGTGAAGCTGGGAGTCTGGCCGAGTCCTTGGGCCAGTACATTAGGTTGGGCCCAGGAAACCCTACAATCTGGTCTCAGAAATACATGGACATGGGGAGCGATGGGGGATTGCCTTTGGCAGCAGAGGCTGGGCTGCAGGTTCTCAGAGACACCTGGTCACATTTCGTAGCCAAGGGACACAGAGTTGATGCAATGGTCAGATTGATTTCATTCCCTTTGGAATAGACCCCATTGTCCCCCCTGTAGCTCTTCTCCCAAGCTTACTCAATTTCACACCGTCCCTTGGCTTCCATTCCTGGGACACGGAGCTGTCATGCACCCAGCCGGCACTCACTCGTCGGTGGTAAGATTTCCTTGTGGTCCTGTGCTCAGTGAGAGCAGTCGGGGTTAGATATTGCCAAGGAATCTTTGGCTCCTGCCTGTGCCTGCATGCTGCTGGGCTGCATGGAGTAAGGACTGGAATGGCTGGTCAGCTGTCTCTGTTCTTTGACCGACTCGGATGCCTCTGTTCTGAAGACCAGATTGCGAGGGTGGTCAGAGTATTAGGCCCATTCTTGTGAGGCCTTTATCACAGCATACTCAGGGAATATTGACTGAAGGCCCACTTGCAAAACAGGAGCTTCCACAGAGAGTAATCCACCTCGGCTTGCCCTGAACGACTGCTATCTCCAGTCACTGGCTTCAAAGTCAGGGAGCACCCGAATGCCAGATGCAGTTCCGGCGCTTTCTCAAGGAGGAAGGCATGCCTTTGTCTGAACAACTCTCTGGGGTATTCAGTGCAGATTTCCCGTCGTCAGAATGCAGAATTGAGTCTTAGTCCTCAGCAAGTCAACTCTTTGGGAGCCTGGGCTCGTGCTTCTATTCAAACATCCCTCTTTTTTTGGAAATGCAGGTTTGGAGAGTGCGCACGCCTTGGGGGAGTCCAGAGGGAAGGAATCTTCGCGGAGACTGCCCCACATAGCAGGGGGCAGCACAAGGATTGTCCATAGCACCGCCCATGAGAACATGACCTTCGATGCAACCAAGAGTCAGATACTGAACGCACAGAGCCCACCACGTGTCGCTATCTTTTTCTCTTTTTCTGAAAGTAGAGTTGTCCTCCGAATCATTCCGTGTCTGTGCCAAAGAGCCATATTCTGCCCTGAAAGAGGAGACACCCGCAGACTTCCCCGGACTGTGGTTATGTTGCGTGCAGGGCTCCTCCCATTGGGGTTTCAGGACACCTGGCACATGCGGAAACGTCAGGTGTCTGAATCACCCATTCACCACACCAAGAAATAGGCAGGACACACACAGGGCACACACAATGTCCCAAACTCCAAACATGCGTACCTCCAAGGAATTCGAGAAAGGGAACACACAACACCTTAAAGAGTCACACTACACCTACAAAACCAACACTGCTAAGGCAACCAGGGTGTATAACCAACTTCCTACCACAGCCACATATAGATTGTGAGAACCAATGAACACCACACACAGCACTCAGAGAACACACACACACACACAATTACACACAGACCGGAAGGACTGCAGATACAGGCAACTCCTCCCTCACTAGCACATGACAATTCCAACACACACCATCCCTACAGCACTGACATAAACCTCATGGCGTCCAAACTATGCCCAGCAAATCACCCCACACACCCCACTCTGAAACCATGTGTATAAAACCGAGCCAAGCAAATCCCACCACTCATCGTCATCCCTTCTTGTACATGCCCGTCACTAATCATATACCAATGACACAGACAACCTAGGGAACACACACACACACACACACACACACACACCTACTCATATCATTGAGACCACACACACGACCCTCTCTATGCTCCACACTCACGACACCTATTCCACCCAGAACACATATCTCCTGCACTCACCACCCATACAAAACACAAACAAACCAGCACACAACGAAGACACTCCTCTCCACTGTGAGCAGTCAAGTCTCCTACTCCTCTCACACTCACTCCACAGGCAAAAAAGGAATCACGGCTCCTTTGGCACCCACAATCCGTGCATCCACTCCCTACCTACCACAACTCTACTCCTCATGCACACCTCATATCGCTACACATGTACCGACGGAATTCCTCCTATTCATGACAGACACCCCAGACATAAGCCAAGCACACACAGGAAACCCATGCCAAAAGCAACACATAGAGCCATCTGTTACATGGATCAATGCACACTGCACAGACAGCTTAAATTACGTGCCTACACTTCAAATGAGGCATCACATCACAACACACACCACTTCTAGACCAGAAGCACAAACTCTTAGCCCACTCACTCCGAACAAACACCATAGACACAACACGATTCACCACGCACACCACACGTCTCCCACAACCATACCGCACAGAGACCACATGAATGGGCACCCCACACACCATGAACACACTATAGATACCCCAAACTCAGCCCACCAAGTCCACCCTAATAGGCACTGCACACACACCAGAAGAAAAGCACACAAACATCCCACACTCAAGACACGCCCCACTAACACAGTGCATGGATATCAGGCATACACACCACCCACCCCAAAACCATATGGACAGGAGAAACATAAATTATTCACCACAGGAAACACATCTCCCTCACACACCAGTGCCACGTAAACCGCACAAGACACACACCATACCATTCGGACTAGAGAACTGCGAGCACTCAACACACCTCGAGCTCACATATACACTCACTGATCCAGCACACCTATGGAAAACACACAACCACTTCAAGAGTCAAAACACCTGTCAGATTCAAGCCATGCAGCAAAGACACCGACCACACAAATAGTCACACACACACACACACACACAGACACACACACACACACACAGAGTTCGGCTTCCTTCTTGGGTGGCTGGTGTCAGCCTGCTTAAGCAGAGCCAGCTCGTCTCCTTCCCCAGGCTGACTGACCAGCCTTCATGAGGAAGAAAAGATGGCTAACGCCTGCCCAGAATGCTTCATAGCATGGCGTGCTCTGAAAGAGCCCTTGCCTGATAGAGTGCCCTGGGTCCCAGCCAATCACGTTAGAGTCGCCCACCAAAGCACCCCAGCTCTTCCTGAGACGCTCCTGATGGTAGTCAGCATGGGAGAGCCAGGAAAAGGAGCCAGGGACAGCAGGTTTCATTGCCTTTTGGGAGAAAGGACCCAGTCGGCTTGCTGACAGGGCTCACAGGTGTAGCCTCTGAACGTTCCCTTTGCCCGGGCCCACAGCTGTTTCTTATTGCTGATATGGGGAACTCGCGAGGAAAGCGGGCTTGCTAGTCCCTTCCTTTTCCACACCATCACATGCTCCTCTGTGCTGAAGATATGTGGCCCTCTCTATCCACTTCCAAGCACTGCTTCTCATTCCATCCTAGCTTCTGGCCCGAGGCCATGCGAATCCCCTGTCTCAGTGAAGCTGGGAGTCTGGCCGAGTCCTTGGGCCTGTACATTAGGTTGGGCCCAGGAAACCCTACAATCTGGTCTCAGAAATACATGGACATGGGGAGCGATGGGGGATTGCCTTTGGCAGCAGAGGCTGGGCTGCAGGTTCTCAGAGACACCTGGTCACATTTCGTAGCCAAGGGACACAGAGTTGATGCAATGGTCAGATTGATTTCATTCCCTTTGGAATAGACCCCATTGTCCCCCCTGTAGCTCTTCTCCCAAGCTTACTCAATTTCACACCGTCCCTTAGCTTCCATTCCTGGGACACGGAGCTGTCATGCACCCAGCCGGCACTCACTCGTCGGTGGTAAGATTTCCTTGTGGTCCTGTGCTCAGTGAGAGCAGTCGGGGTTAGATATTGCCAAGGAATCTTTGGCTCCTGCCTGTGCCTGCATGCTGCTGGGCTGCATGGAGTAAGGACTGGAATGGCTGGTCAGCTGTCTCTGTTCTTTGACCGCCTCGGATGCCTCTGTTCTGAAGACCAGATGGCGAGGGTGGTCAGAGTATTAGGCCCATTCTTGTGAGGCCTTTATCACAGCATACTCAGGGAATATTGACTGAAGGCCCACTGCAAAACAGGAGCTTCCACAGAGAGTAATCCACCTCGGCTTGCCCTGAACGACTGCTATCTCCAGTCACTGGCTTCAAAGTCAGGGAGCACCCGAATGCCAGATGCAGTTCCGGCGCTTTCTCAAGGAGGAAGGCATGCCTTTGTCTGAACAACTCTCTGGGGTATTCAGTGCAGATTTCCCGTCGTCAGAATGCGGATTGAGTCTTAGTCCTCAGCAAGTCAACTCTTTGGGAGCCTGGGCTCGTGCTTCTATTCAAACATCCCTCTTTTTTTGGAAATGCAGGTTTGGAGAGTGCGCACGCCTTGGGGGAGTCCAGAGGGAAGGAATCTTCGCGGAGACTGCCCCACATAGCAGGGGGCAGCACAAGGATTGTCCATAGCACCGCCCATGAGAACATGACCTTCGATGCAACCAAGAGTCAGATACTGAACGCACAGAGCCCACCACGTGTCGCTATCTTTTTCTCTTTTTCTGAAAGTAGAGTTGTCCTCCGAATCATTCCGTGTCTGTGCCAAAGAGCCATATTCTGCCCTGAAAGAGGAGACACCCGCAGACTTCCCCGGACTGTGGTTATGTTGCGTGCAGGGCTCCTCCCATTGGAGTTTCAGGACACCTGGCACATGCGGAAACGTCAGGTGTCTGAAACACCCATTCACCACACCAAGAAATAGGCAGGACACACACAGGGCACACACAATGTCCCAAACTCCAAACATGCGTACCTCCAAGGAATTCGAGAAAGGGAACACACAACACCTTAAAGAGTCACACTACACCTACAACACCAACACTGCTAAGGCATCCAGGGTGTATAACCAACTTCATACCACAGTACATATAGATTGTGAGAACCAATGAACACCACACACAGCACTCAGAGAACACACACACACACTTACACACAGACCGGAAGGACTGCAGATACAGGCAACTCCTCCCTCACTAGCACATGACAATTCCAACACACACCATCCCTACAGCACTGACATAAACCTCATGGCGTCCAAACTATGCCCAGCAAATCACCCCACACACCCCACTCTGAAACCATGTGTATAAAACCGAGCCAAGCAAATCCCTCCACTCATCGTCATCCCTTCTTGTACATGCCCGTCACAAATCATATACCAATGACACAGACAACCTAGGGAACACACACACACACACACACACACACACACACACCTACTCATATCATTGAGACCACACACACGACCCTCTCTATGCTCCACACTCACGACACCTATTCCACCCAGAACACATATCTCCTGCACTCACCACCCATACAAAACACAAACAAACCAGCACACAACCAAGACACTCCTCTCCACTGTGAGCAGTCAAGTCTCCTACTCCTCTCACACTCACTCCACAGGCAAAAAAGGAATCACGGCTCCTTTGGCACCCACAATCCGTGCATCCACTCCCTACCTACCACAACTCTACTCCTCATGCACACCTCATATCGCTACACATGTACCGAAGGCATTCCTCCTATTCATGACAGACACCCCAGACATAAGCCAAGCACACACAGGAAACCCATGCCAAAAGCAACACATAGAGCCATCTGTTACATGGATCAATGCACACTGCACAGACAGCTTAAATTACGTGCCTACACTTCAAATGAGGCATCACATCACAACACACACCACTTCTAGACCAGAAGCACAAACTCTTAGCCCACTCACTCCGAACAAACACCATAGACACAACACGATTCACCACGCACACCACACGTCTCCCACAACCATACCGCACAGAGACCACATGAATGGGCACCCCACACACCATGAACACACTATAGATACCCCAAACTCAGCCCACCAAGTCCACCCTAATAGGCACTGCACACACACCAGAAGAAAAGCACACAAACATCCCACACTCAAGACACGCCCCACTAACACAGTGCATGGATATCAGGCATACACACCACCCACCCCAAAACCATATGGACAGGAGAAACATAAATTATTCACCACAGGAAACACATCTCCCTCACACACCAGTGCCACGTAAACCGCACAAGACACACACCATACCATTCGGACTAGAGAACTGCGAGCACTCAACACAACTCGAGCTCACATATACACTCACTGATCCAGCACACCTATGGAAAACACACAACCACTTCAAGAATCAAAACACCTGTCAGATTCAAGCCATGCAACAAAGACACCGACCACACAAATAGTCACACACACACACACACACACACACAGACACACACACACACACACAGAGTTCGGCTTCCTTCTTGGGTGGCTGGTGTCAGCCTGCTTAAGCAGAGCCAGCTCGTCTCCTTCCCCAGGCTGACTGACCAGCCTTCATGAGGAAGAAAAGATGGCTAACGCCTGCCCAGAATGCTTCATAGCATGGCGTGCTCTGAAAGAGCCCTTGCCTGATAGAGTGCCCTGGGTCCCAGCCAATCACGTTAGAGTCGCCCACCAAAGCACCCCAGCTCTTCCTGAGACGCTCCTGATGGTAGTCAGCATGGGAGAGCCAGGAAAAGGAGCCAGGGACAGCAGGTTTCATTGCCTTTTGGGAGAAAGGACCCAGTCGGCTTGCTGACAGGGCTCACAGGTGTAGCCTCTGAACGTTCCCTTTGCCCGGGCCCACAGCTGTTTCTTATTGCTGATATGGGGAACTCGCGAGGAAAGCGGGCTTGCTAGTCCCTTCCTTTTCCACACCATCACATGCTCCTCTGTGCTGAAGATATGTGGCCCTCTCTATCCACTTCCAAGCACTGCTTCTCATTCCATCCTAGCTTCTGGCCCGAGGCCATGCGAATCCCCTGTCTCAGTGAAGCTGGGAGTCTGGCCGAGTCCTTGGGCCTGTACATTAGGTTGGGCCCAGGAAACCCTACAATCTGGTCTCAGAAATACATGGGGGATTGCCTTTGGCAGCAGAGGCTGGGCTGCAGGTTCTCAGAGACACCTGGTCACATTTCGTAGCCAAGGGACACAGAGTTGATGCAAAGGTCAGATTGATTTCATTCCCTTTGGAATAGACCCCATTGTCCCCCCTGTAGCTCTTCTCCCAAGCTTACTCAATTTCACACCATCCCTTGGCTTCCATTCCTGGGACACGGAGCTGTCATGCACCCAGCCGGCACTCACTCGTCGGTGGTAAGATTTCCTTGTGGTCCTGTGCTCAGTGAGAGCAGTCGGGGTTAGATATTGCCAAGGAATCTTTGGCTCCTGCCTGTGCCTGCATGCTGCTGGGCTGCATGGAGTAAGGACTGGAATAGCTGGTCAGCTGTCTCTGTTCTTTGACCGCCTCGGATGCCTCTGTTCTGAAGACCAGATGGCGAGGGTGGTCAGAGTAGTAGGCCCATTCTTGTGAGGCCTTTATCACAGCATACTCAGGGAATATTGACTGAAGGCCCACTTGCAAAACAGGAGCTTCCACAGAGAGTAATCCACCTCGGCTTGCCCTGAACGACTGCTATCTCCAGTCACTGGCTTCAAAGGCAGGGAGCACCCGAATGCCAGATGCAGTTCCGGCGCTTTCTCAAGGAGGAAGGCATGCCTTTGTCTGAACAACTCTCTGGGGTATTCAGTGCAGATTTCCCGTCGTCAGAATGCAGAATTGAGTCTTAGTCCTCAGCAAGTCAACTCTTTGGGAGCCTGGGCTCGTGCTTCTATTCAAACATCCCTCTTTTTTTGGAAATGCAGGTTTGGAGAGTGCGCACGCCTTGGGGGAGTCCAGAGGGAAGGAATCTTCGCGGAGACTGCCCCACATAGCAGGGGGCAGCACAAGGATTGTCCATAGCACCGCCCATGAGAACATGACCTTCGATGCAACCAAGAGTCAGATACTGAACGCACAGAGCCCACCACGTGTCGCTATATTTTTCTCTTTTTCTGAAAGTAGAGTTGTCCTCCGAATCATTCCGTGTCTGTGCCAAAGAGCCATATTCTGCCCTGAAAGAGGAGACACCCGCAGACTTCCCCGGACTGTGGTTATGTTGCGTGCAGGGCTCCTCCCATTGGGGTTTCAGGACACCTGGCACATGCGGAAACGTCAGGTGTCTGAATCACCCATTCACCACACCAAGAAATAGGCAGGACACACACAATGTCCCAAACTCCAAACATGCGTACCTCCAAGGAATTCGAGAAAGGGAACACACAACACCTTAAAGAGTCACACTACACCTACAAAACCAACACTGCTAAGGCAACCAGGGTGTATAACCAACTTCCTACCACAGCCACATATAGATTGTGAGAACCAATGAACACCACACACAGCACTCAGAGAACACACACACACACACAATTACACACAGACCGGAAGGACTGCAGATACAGGCAACTCCTCCCTCACTAGCACATGACAATTCCAACACACACCATCCCTACAGCACTGACATAAACCTCATGGCGTCCAAACTATGCCCAGCAAATCACCCCACACACCCCACTCTGAAACCATGTGTATAAAACCGAGCCAAGCAAATCCCACCACTCATCGACATCCCTTCTTGTACATGCCCGTCACAAATCATATACCCCTGACACAGACAACCTAGGGAACACACACACACACACACACACACACACACCTACTCATATCATTGAGACCACACACACGACCCTCTCTATGCTCCACACTCACGACACCTATTCCACCCAGAACACATATCTCCTGCACTCACCACCCATACAAAACACAAACAAACCAGCACACAACGAAGACACTCCTCTCCACTGTGAGCAGTCAAGTCTCCTACTCCTCTCACACTCACTCCACAGGCAAAAAAGGAATCACGGCTCCTTTGGCACCCACAATCCGTGCATCCACTCCCTACCTACCACAACTCTACTCCTCATGCACACCTCATATCGCTACACATGTACCGAAGGCATTCCTCCTATTCATGACAGACACCCCAGACATAAGCCAAGCACACACAGGAAACCCATGCCAAAAGCAACACATAGAGCCATCTGTTACATGGATCAATGCACACTGCACAGACAGCTTAAATTACGTGCCTACACTTCAAATGAGGCATCACATCACAACACACACCACTTCTAGACCAGAAGCACAAACTCTTAGCCCACTCACTCCGAACAAACACCATAGACACAACACGATTCACCACGCACACCACACGTCTCCCACAACCATACCGCACAGAGACCACATGAATGGGCACCCCACACACCATGAACACACTATAGATACCCCAAACTCAGCCCACCAAGTCCACCCTAATAGGCACTGCACACACACCAGAAGAAAAGCACACAAACATCCCACACTCAAGACACGCCCCACTAACACAGTGCATGGATATCAGGCATACACACCACCCACCCCAAAACCATATGGACAGGAGAAACATAAATTATTCACCACAGGAAACACATCTCCCTCACACACCAGTGCCACGTAAACCGCACAAGACACACACCATACCATTCGGACTAGAGAACTGCGAGCACTCAACACACCTCGAGCTCACATATACACTCACTGATCCAGCACACCTATGGAAAACACACAACCACTTCAAGAGTCAAAACACCTGTCAGATTCAAGCCATGCAGCAAAGACACCGACCACACAAATAGTCACACACACACACACACACACACACACACACAGACACACACACACACACACAGAGTTCGGCTTCCTTCTTGGGTGGCTGGTGTCAGCCTGCTTAAGCAGAGCCAGCTCGTCTCCTTCCCCAGGCTGACTGACCAGCCTTCATGAGGAAGAAAAGATGGCTAACGCCTGCCCAGAATGCTTCATAGCATGGCGTGCTCTGAAAGAGCCCTTGCCTGATAGAGTGCCCTGGGTCCCAGCCAATCACGTTAGAGTCGCCCACCAAAGCACCCCAGCTCTTCCTGAGACGCTCCTGATGGTAGTCAGCATGGGAGAGCCAGGAAAAGGAGCCAGGGACAGCAGGTTTCATTGCCTTTTGGGAGAAAGGACCGAGTCGGCTTGCTGACAGGGCTCACAGGTGTAGCCTCTGAACGTTCCCTTTGCCCGGGCCCACAGCTGTTTCTTATTGCTGATATGGGGAACTCGCGAGGAAAGCGGGCTTGCTAGTCCCTTCCTTTTCCACACCATCACATGCTCCTCTGTGCTGAAGATATGTGGCCCTCTCTATCCACTTCCAAGCACTGCTTCTCATTCCATCCTAGCTTCTGGCCCGAGGCCATGCGAATCCCCTGTCTCAGTGAAGCTGGGAGTCTGGCCGAGTCCTTGGGCCTGTACATTAGGTTGGGCCCAGGAAACCCTACAATCTGGTCTCAGAAATACATGGACATGGGGAGCGATGGGGGATTGCCTTTGGCAGCAGAGGCTGGGCTGCAGGTTCTCAGAGACACCTGGTCACATTTCGTAGCCAAGGGACACAGAGTTGATGCAATGGTCAGATTGATTTCATTCCCTTTGGAATAGACCCCATTGTCCCCCCTGTAGCTCTTCTCCCAAGCTTACTCAATTTCACACCGTCCCTTAGCTTCCATTCCTGGGACACGGAGCTGTCATGCACCCAGCCGGCAATCACTCGTCGGTGGTAAGATTTCCTTGTGGTCCTGTGCTCAGTGAGAGCAGTCGGGGTTAGATATTGCCAAGGAATCTTTGGCTCCTGCCTGTGCCTGCATGCTGCTGGGCTGCATGGAGTAAGGACTGGAATGGCTGGTCAGCTGTCTCTGTTCTTTGACCGCCTCGGATGCCTCTGTTCTGAAGACCAGATGGCGAGGGTGGTCAGAGTATTAGGCCCATTCTTGTGAGGCCTTTATCACAGCATACTCAGGGAATATTGACTGAAGGCCCACTTGCAAAACAGGAGCTTCCACAGAGAGTAATCCACCTCGGCTTGCCCTGAACGACTGCTATCTCCAGTCACTGGCTTCAAAGTCAGGGAGCACCCGAATGCCAGATGCAGTTCCGGCGCTTTCTCAAGGAGGAAGGCATGCCTTTGTCTGAACAACTCTCTGGGGTATTCAGTGCAGATTTCCCGTCGTCAGAATGCAGAATTGAGTCTTAGTCCTCAGCAAGTCAACTCTTTGGGAGCCTGGGCTCGTGCTTCTATTCAAACATCCCTCTTTTTTTGGAAATGCAGGTTTGGAGAGTGCGCACGCCTTGGGGGAGTCCAGAGGGAAGGAATCTTCGCGGAGACTGTGCCACATAGCAGGGGGCAGCACAAGGATTGTCCATAGCACCGCCCATGAGAACATGACCTTCGATGCAACCAAGAGTCAGATACTGAACGCACAGAGCCCACCACGTGTCGCTATCTTTTACTCTTTTTCTGAAAGTAGAGTTGTCCTCCGAATCATTCCGTGTCTGTGCCAAAGAGCCATATTCTGCCCTGAAAGAGGAGACACCCGCAGACTTCCCCGGACTGTGGTTATGTTGCGTGCAGGGCTCCTCCCATTGGGGTTTCAGGACACCTGGCACATGCGGAAACGTCAGGTGTCTGAATCACCCATTCACCACACCAAGAAATAGGCAGGACACACACAGGGCACACACAATGTCCCAAACTCCAAAAATGCGTACCTCGAAGGAATTCGAGAAAGGGAACACACAACACCTTAAAGAGTCACACTACACCTACAACACCAACACTGCTAAGGCATCCAGGGTGTATAACCAACTTCATACCACAGTACATATATATTGTGAGAACCAATGAACACCACACACAGCACTCAGAGAACACACACACACACTTACACACAGACCGGAAGGACTGCAGATACAGGCAACTCCTCCCTCACTAGCACATGACAATTCCAACACACACCATCCCTACAGCACTGACATAAACCTCATGGCGTCCAAACTATGCCCAGCAAATCACCCCACACACCCCACTCTGAAACCATGTGTATAAAACCGAGCCAAGCAAATCCCTCCACTCATCGTCATCCCTTCTTGTACATGCCCGTCACAAATCATATACCAATGACACAGACAACCTAGGGAACACACACACACACACACACACACACACACACACACCTACTCATATCATTGAGACCACACACACGACCCTCTCTATGCTCCACACTCACGACACCTATTCCACCCAGAACACATATCTCCTGCACTCACCACCCATACAAAACACAAACAAACCAGCACACAACCAAGACACTCCTCTCCACTGTGAGCAGTCAAGTCTCCTACTCCTCTCACACTCACTCCACAGGCAAAAAAGGAATCACGGCTCCTTTGGCACCCACAATCCGTGCATCCACTCCCTACCTACCACAACTCTACTCCTCATGCACACCTCATATCGCTACACATGTACCGAAGGCATTCCTCCTATTCATGACAGACACCCCAGACATAAGCCAAGCACACACAGGAAACCCATGCCAAAAGCAACACATAGAGCCATCTGTTACATGGATCAATGCACACTGCACAGACAGCTTAAATTACGTGCCTACACTTCAAATGAGGCATCACATCACAACACACACCACTTCTAGACCAGAAGCACAAACTCTTAGCCCACTCACTCCGAACAAACACCATAGACACAACACGATTCACCACGCACACCACACGTCTCCCACAACCATACCGCACAGAGACCACATGAATGGGCACCCCACACACCATGAACACACTATAGATACCCCAAACTCAGCCCACCAAGTCCACCCTAATAGGCACTGCACACACACCAGAAGAAAAGCACACAAACATCCCACACTCAAGACACGCCCCACTAACACAGTGCATGGATATCAGGCATACACACCACCCACCCCAAAACCATATGGACAGGAGAAACATAAATTATTCACCACAGGAAACACATCTCCCTCACACACCAGTGCCACGTAAACCGCACAAGACACACACCATACCATTCGGACTAGAGAACTGCGAGCACTCAACACACCTCGAGCTCACATATACACTCACTGATCCAGCACACCTATGGAAAACACACAACCACTTCAAGAGTCAAAACACCTGTCAGATTCAAGCCATGCAGCAAAGACACCGACCACACAAATAGTCACACACACACACACACACACACAGACACACACACACACACACAGAGTTCGGCTTCCTTCTTGGGTGGCTGGTGTCAGCCTGCTTAAGCAGAGCCAGCTCGTCTCCTTCCCCAGGCTGACTGACCAGCCTTCATGAGGAAGAAAAGATGGCTAACGCCTGCCCAGAATGCTTCATAGCATGGCGTGCTCTGAAAGAGCCCTTGCCTGATAGAGTGCCCTGGGTCCCAGCCAATCACGTTAGAGTCGCCCACCAAAGCACCCCAGCTCTTCCTGAGACGCTCCTGATGGTAGTCAGCATGGGAGAGCCAGGAAAAGGAGCCAGGGACAGCAGGTTTCATTGCCTTTTGGGAGAAAGGACCGAGTCGGCTTGCTGACAGGGCTCACAGGTGTAGCCTCTGAACGTTCCCTTTGCCCGGGCCCACAGCTGTTTCTTATTGCTGATATGGGGAACTCGCGAGGAAAGCGGGCTTGCTAGTCCCTTCCTTTTCCACACCATCACATGCTCCTCTGTGCTGAAGATATGTGGCCCTCTCTATCCACTTCCAAGCACTGCTTCTCATTCCATCCTAGCTTCTGGCCCGAGGCCATGCGAATCCCCTGTCTCAGTGAAGCTGGGAGTCTGGCCGAGTCCTTGGGCCTGTACATTAGGTTGGGCCCAGGAAACCCTACAATCTGGTCTCAGAAATACATGGGGGATTGCGTTTGGCAGCAGAGGCTGGGCTGCAGGTTCTCAGAGACACCTGGTCACATTTCGTAGCCAAGGGACACAGAGTTGATGCAAAGGTCAGATTGATTTCATTCCCTTTGGAATAGACCCCATTGTCCCCCCTGTAGCTCTTCTCCCAAGCTTACTCAATTTCACACCGTCCCTTGGCTTCCATTCCTGGGACACGGAGCTGTCATGCACCCAGCCGGCACTCACTCGTCGGTGGTAAGATTTCCTTGTGGTCCTGTGCTCAGTGAGAGCAGTCGGGGTTAGATATTGCCAAGGAATCTTTGGCTCCTGCCTGTGCCTGCATGCTGCTGGGCTGCATGGAGTAAGGACTGGAATAGCTGGTCAGCTGTCTCTGTTCTTTGACCGCCTCGGATGCCTCTGTTCTGAAGACCAGATGGCGAGGGTGGTCAGAGTATTAGGCCCATTCTTGTGAGGCCTTTATCACAGCATACTCAGGGAATATTGACTGAAGGCCCACTTGCAAAACAGGAGCTTCCACAGAGAGTAATCCACCTCGGCTTGCCCTGAACGACTGCTATCTCCAGTCACTGGCTTCAAAGGCAGGGAGCACCCGAATGCCAGATGCAGTTCCGGCGCTTTCTCAAGGAGGAAGGCATGCCTTTGTCTGAACAACTCTCTGGGGTATTCAGTGCAGATTTCCCGTCGTCAGAATGCAGAATTGAGTCTTAGTCCTCAGCAAGTCAACTCTTTGGGAGCCTGGGCTCGTGCTTCTATTCAAACATCCCTCTTTTTTTGGAAATGCAGGTTTGGAGAGTGCGCACGCCTTGGGGGAGTCCAGAGGGAAGGAATCTTCGCGGAGACTGCCCCACATAGCAGGGGGCAGCACAAGGATTGTCCATAGCACCGCCCATGAGAACATGACCTTCGATGCAACCAAGAGTCAGATACTGAACGCACAGAGCCCACCACGTGTCGCTATATTTTTCTCTTTTTCTGAAAGTAGAGTTGTCCTCCGAATCATTCCGTGTCTGTGCCAAAGAGCCATATTCTGCCCTGAAAGAGGAGACACCCGCAGACTTCCCCGGACTGTGGTTATGTTGCGTGCAGGGCTCCTCCCATTGGGGTTTCAGGACACCTGGCACATGCGGAAACGTCAGGTGTCTGAATCACCCATTCACCACACCAAGAAATAGGCAGGACACACACAATGTCCCAAACTCCAAACATGCGTACCTCCAAGGAATTCGAGAAAGGGAACACACAACACCTTAAAGAGTCACACTACACCTACAACACCAACACTGCTAAGGCAACCAGGGTGTATAACCAACTTCCTACCACAGCCACATATAGATTGTGAGAACCAATGAACACCACACACAGCACTCAGAGAACACACACACACACACAATTACACACAGACCGGAAGGACTGCAGATACAGGCAACTCCTCCCTCACTAGCACATGACAATTCCAACACACACCATCCCTACAGCACTGACATAAACCTCATGGCGTCCAAACTATGCCCAGCAAATCACCCCACACACCCCACTCTGAAACCATGTGTATAAAACCGAGCCAAGCAAATCCCACCACTCATCGACATCCCTTCTTGTACATGCCCGTCACAAATCATATACCCCTGACACAGACAACCTAGGGAACACACACACACACACACACACACACACACCTACTCATATCATTGAGACCACACACACGACCCTCTCTATGCTCCACACTCACGACACCTATTCCACCCAGAACACATATCTCCTGCACTCACCACCCATACAAAACACAAACAAACCAGCACACAACGAAGACACTCCTCTCCACTGTGAGCAGTCAAGTCTCCTACTCCTCTCACACTCACTCCACAGGCAAAAAAGGAATCACGGCTCCTTTGGCACCCACAATCCGTGCATCCACTCCCTACCTACCACAACTCTACTCCTCATGCACACCTCATATCGCTACACATGTACCGAAGGCATTCCTCCTATTCATGACAGACACCCCAGACATAAGCCAAGCACACACAGGAAACCCATGCCAAAAGCAACACATAGAGCCATCTGTTACATGGATCAATGCACACTGCACAGACAGCTTAAATTACGTGCCTACACTTCAAATGAGGCATCACATCACAACACACACCACTTCTAGACCAGAAGCACAAACTCTTAGCCCACTCACTCCGAACAAACACCATAGACACAACACGATTCACCACGCACACCACACGTCTCCCACAACCATACCGCACAGAGACCACATGAATGGGCACCCCACACACCATGAACACACTATAGATACCCCAAACTCAGCCCACCAAGTCCACCCTAATAGGCACTGCACACACACCAGAAGAAAAGCACACAAACATCCCACACTCAAGACACGCCCCACTAACACAGTGCATGGATATCAGGCATACACACCACCCACCCCAAAACCATATGGACAGGAGAAACATAAATTATTCACCACAGGAAACACATCTCCCTCACACACCAGTGCCACGTAAACCGCACAAGACACACACCATACCATTCGGACTAGAGAACTGCGAGCACTCAACACACCTCGAGCTCACATATACACTCACTGATCCAGCACACCTATGGAAAACACACAACCACTTCAAGAGTCAAAACACCTGTCAGATTCAAGCCATGCAGCAAAGACACCGACCACACAAATAGTCACACACACACACACACACACACACACACAGACACACACACACACACACAGAGTTCGGCTTCCTTCTTGGGTGGCTGGTGTCAGCCTGCTTAAGCAGAGCCAGCTCGTCTCCTTCCCCAGGCTGACTGACCAGCCTTCATGAGGAAGAAAAGATGGCTAACGCCTGCCCAGAATGCTTCATAGCATGGCGTGCTCTGAAAGAGCCCTTGCCTGATAGAGTGCCCTGGGTCCCAGCCAATCACGTTAGAGTCGCCCACCAAAGCACCCCAGCTCTTCCTGAGACGCTCCTGATGGTAGTCAGCATGGGAGAGCCAGGAAAAGGAGCCAGGGACAGCAGGTTTCATTGCCTTTTGGGAGAAAGGACCCAGTCGGCTTGCTGACAGGGCTCACAGGTGTAGCCTCTGAACGTTCCCTTTGCCCGGGCCCACAGCTGTTTCTTATTGCTGATATGGGGAACTCGCGAGGAAAGCGGGCTTGCTAGTCCCTTCCTTTTCCACACCATCACATGCTCCTCTGTGCTGAAGATATGTGGCCCTCTCTATCCACTTCCAAGCACTGCTTCTCATTCCATCCTAGCTTCTGGCCCGAGGCCATGCGAATCCCCTGTCTCAGTGAAGCTGGGAGTCTGGCCGAGTCCTTGGGCCTGTACATTACGTTGGGCCCAGGAAACCCTACAATCTGGTCTCAGAAATACATGGACATGGGGAGCGATGGGGGATTGCCTTTGGCAGCAGAGGCTGGGCTGCAGGTTCTCAGAGACACCTGGTCACATTTCGTAGCCAAGGGACACAGAGTTGATGCAATGGTCAGATTGATTTCATTCCCTTTGGAATAGACCCCATTGTCCCCCCTGTAGCTCTTCTCCCAAGCTTACTCAATTTCACACCGTCCCTTAGCTTCCATTCCTGGGACACGGAGCTGTCATGCACCCAGCCGGCACTCACTCGTCGGTGGTAAGATTTCCTTGTGGTCCTGTGCTCAGTGAGAGCATTCGGGGTTAGATATTGCCAAGGAATCTTTGGCTCCTGCCTGTGCCTGCATGCTGCTGGGCTGCATGGAGTAAGGACTGGTATGGCTGGTCAGCTGTCTCTGTTCTTTGACCGCCTCGGATGCCTCTGTTCTGAAGACCAGATGGCGAGGGTGGTCAGAGTATTAGGCCCATTCTTGTGAGGCCTTTATCACAGCATACTCAGGGAATATTGACTGAAGGCCCACTTGCAAAACAGGAGCTTCCACAGAGAGTAATCCACCTCGGCTTGCCCTGAACGACTGCTATCTCCAGTCACTGGCTTCAAAGGCAGGGAGCACCCGAATGCCAGATGCAGTTCCGGCGCTTTCTCAAGGAGGAAGGCATGCCTTTGTCTGAACAACTCTCTGGGGTATTCAGTGCAGATTTCCCGTCGTCAGAATGCAGAATTGAGTCTTAGTCCTCAGCAAGTCAACTCTTTGGGAGCCTGGGCTCTTGCTTCTATTCAAACATCCCTCTTTTTTTAGAAATGCAGGTTTGGAGAGTGCGCACGCCTTGGGGGAGTCCAGAGGGAAGGAATCTTCGCGGAGACTGCCCCACATAGCAGGGGGCAGCACAATGATTGTCCATAGCACCGCCCATGAGAACCTGACCTTCGATGCAACCAAGAGTCAGATACTGAACGCACAGAGCCCACCACGTGTCGCTATTTTTTCTCTTTTTCTGAAAGTAGAGTTGTCCTCCGAATCATTCCGTGTCTGTGCCAAAGAGCCATATTCTGCCCTGAAAGAGGAGACACCCGCAGACTTCCCCGGACTGTGGTTATGTTGCGTGCAGGGCTCCTCCCATTGGGGTTTCAGGACACCTGGCACATGCGGAAACGTCAGGTGTCTGAATCATGCATTCACCACACCAAGAAATAGGCAGGACACACACAGGGCACACACAATGTCCCAAACTCCAAACATGCGTACCTCCAAGGAATTGGAGAAAGGGAACACACAACACCTTAAAGAGTCACACTACACCTACAACACCAACACTGCTAAGGCAACCAGGGTGTATAACCAACTTCATACCACAGTACATATAGATTGTGAGAACCAATGAACACCACACACAGCACTCAGAGAACACACACACACACACACTTACACACAGACCGGAAGGACTGCAGATACAGGCAACTCCTCCCTCACTAGCACATGACAATTCCAACACACACCATCCCTACAGCACTGACATAAACCTCATGGCGTCCAAACTATGCCCAGCAAATCACCCCACACACCCCACTCTGAAACCATGTGTATAAAACCGAGCCAAGCAAATCCCTCCACTCATCGTCATCCCTTCTTGTACATGCCCGTCACAAATCATATACCAATGACACAGACAACCTAGGGAACACACACACACACACACACACACACCTACTCATATCATTGAGACCACACACACGACCCTCTCTATGCTCCACACTCACGACACCTATTCCACCCAGAACACATATCTCCTGCACTCACCACCCATACAAAACACAAACAAACCAGCACACAAACAAGACACTCCTCTCCACTGTGAGCAGTCAAGTCTCCTACTCCTCTCACACTCACTCCACAGGCAAAAAAGGAATCACGGCTCCTTTGGCACCCACAATCCGTGCATCCACTCCCTACCTACCACAACTCTACTCCTCATGCACACCTCATATCGCTACACATGTACCGAAGGCATTCCTCCTATTCATGACAGACACCCCAGACATAAGCCAAGCACACACAGGAAACCCATGCCAAAAGCAACACATAGAGCCATCTGTTACATGGATCAATGCACACTGCAGAGACAGCTTAAATTACGTGCCTACACTTCAAATGAGGCATCACATCACAACACACACCACTTCTAGACCAGAAGCACAAACTCTTAGCCCACTCACTCCGAACAAACACCATAGACACAACACGATTCACCACGCACACCACACGTCTCCCACAACCATACCGCACAGAGTCCACATGAATGGGCACCCCACACACCATGAACACACTATAGATACCCCAAACTCAGCCCACCAAGTCCACCCTAATAGGCACTGCACACACACCAGAAGAAAAGCACACAAACATCCCACACTCAAGACACGCCCCACTAACACAGTGCATGGATATCAGGCATACACACCACCCACCCCAAAACCATATGGACAGGAGAAACAAATTATTCACCACAGGAAACACATCTCCCTCACACACCAGTGCCACGTAAACCGAACAAGACACACACCATACCATTCGGACTAGAGAACTGCGAGCACTCAACACACCTCGAGCTCACATATACACTCACTGATCCAGCACACCTATGGAAAACACACAACCACTTCAAGAGTCAAAACACCTGTCAGATTCAAGCCATGCAGCAAAGACACCGACCACACAAATAGTCACACACACACACACACACACACACACAGACACACACACACACACACAGAGTTCGGCTTCCTTCTTGGGTGGCTGGTGTCAGCCTGCTTAAGCAGAGCCAGCTCGTCTCCTTCCCCAGGCTGACTGACCTGCCTTCATGAGGAAGAAAAGATGGCTAACGCCTGCCCAGAATGCTTCATAGCATGGCGTGCTCTGAAAGAGCCCTTGCCTGATAGAGTGCCCTGGGTCCCAGCCAATCACGTTAGAGTCGCCCACCAAAGCACCCCAGCTCTTCCTGAGACGCTCCTGATGGTAGTCCGCATGCGAGAGCCAGGAAAAGGAGCCAGGGACAGCAGGTTTCATTGCCTTTTGGGAGAAAGGACCCAGTCGGCTTGCTGACAGGGCTCACAGGTGTAGCCTCTGAACGTTCCCTTTGCCCGGGCCCACAGCTGTTTCTTATTGCTGATATGGGGAACTCGCGAGGAAAGCGGGCTTGCTAGTCCCTTCCTTTTCCACACCATCACATGCTCCTCTGTGCTGAAGATATGTGGCCCTCTCTATCCACTTCCAAGCACTGCTTCTCATTCCATCCTAGCTTCTGGCCCGAGGCCATGCGAATCCCCTGTCTCAGTGAAGCTGGGAGTCTGGCCGAGTCCTTGGGCCTGTACATTACGTTGGGCCCAGGAAACCCTACAATCTGGTCTCAGAAATACATGGACATGGGGAGCGATGGGGGATTGCCTTTGGCAGCAGAGGCTGGGCTGCAGGTTCTCAGAGACACCTGGTCACATTTCGTAGCCAAGGGACACAGAGTTGATGCAATGGTCAGATTGATTTCATTCCCTTTGGAATAGACCCCATTGTCCCCCCTGTAGCTCTTCTCCCAAGCTTACTCAATTTCACACCGTCCCTTGGCTTCCATTCCTGGGACACGGAGCTGTCATGCACCCAGCCGGCACTCACTCGTCGGTGGTAAGATTTCCTTGTGGTCCTGTGCTCAGTGAGAGCAGTCGGGGTTAGATATTGCCAAGGAATCTTTGGCTCCTGCCTGTGCCTGCATGCTGCTGGGCTGCATGGAGTAAGGACTGGTATGGCTGGTCAGCTGTCTCTGTTCTTTGACCGCCTCGGATGCCTCTGTTCTGAAGACCAGATGGCGAGGGTGGTCAGAGTAGTAGGCCCATTCTTGTGAGGCCTTTATCACAGCATACTCAGGGAATATTGACTGAAGGCCCACTTGCAAAACAGGAGCTTCCACAGAGAGTAATCCACCTCGGCTTGCCCTGAACGACTGCTATCTCCAGTCACTGGCTTCAAAGGCAGGGAGCACCCGAATGCCAGATGCAGTTCCGGCGCTTTCTCAAGGAGGAAGGCATGCCTTTGTCTGAACAACTCTCTGGGGTATTCAGTGCAGATTTCCCGTCGTCAGAATGCAGAATTGAGTCTTAGTCCTCAGCAAGTCAACTCTTTGGGAGCCTGGGCTCGTGCTTCTATTCAAACATCCCTCTTTTTTTGGAAATGCAGGTTTGGAGAGTGCGCACGCCTTGGGGGAGTCCAGAGGGAAGGAATCTTCGCGGAGACTGCCCCACATAGCAGGGGGCAGCACAAGGATTGTCCATACCACCGCCCATGAGAACATGACCTTCGATGCAACCAAGAGTCAGATACTGAACGCACAGAGCCCACCACGTGTCGCTATCTTTTTCTCTTTTTCTGAAAGTAGAGTTGTCCTCCGAATCATTCCGTGTCTGTGCCAAAGAGCCATATTCTGCCCTGAAAGAGGAGACACCCGCAGACTTCCCCGGACTGTGGTTATGTTGCGTGCAGGGCTCCTCCCATTGGGGTTTCAGGACACCTGGCACATGCGGAAACGTCAGGTGTCTGAATCACCCATTCACCACACCAAGAAATAGGCAGGACACACACAGGGCACACACAATGTCCCAAACTCCAAACATGCGTACCTCCAAGGAATTCGAGAAAGGGAACACACAACACCTTAAAGAGTCACACTACACCTACAACACCAACACTGCTAAGGCAACCAGGGTGTATAACCAACTTCATACCACAGTACATATAGATTGTGAGAACCAATGAACACCACACACAGCACTCAGAGAACACACACACACACACACTTACACACAGACCGGAAGGACTGCAGATACAGGCAACTCCTCCCTCACTAGCACATGACAATTCCAACACACACCATCCCTACAGCACTGACATAAACCTCATGGCGTCCAAACTATGCCCAGCAAATCACCCCACACACCCCACTCTGAAACCATGTGTATAAAACCGAGCCAAGCAAATCCCACCACTCATCGTCATCCCTTCTTGTACATGCCCGTCACAAATCATATACCAATGACACAGACAACCTAGGGAACACACACACACACACACACACACACACCTACTCATATCATTGAGACCACACACACGACCCTCTCTATGCTCCACACTCACGACACCTATTCCACCCAGAACACATATCTCCTGCACTCACCACCCATACAAAACACAAACAAACCAGCACACAACGAAGACACTCCTCTCCACTGTGAGCAGTCAAGTCTCCTACTCCTCTCACACTCACTCCACAGGCAAAAAAGGAATCACGGCTCCTTTGGCACCCACAATCCGTGCATCCACTCCCTACCTACCACAACTCTACTCCTCATGCACACCTCATATCGCTACACATGTACCGAAGGCATTCCTCCTATTCATGACAGACACCCCAGACATAAGCCAAGCACACACAGGAAACCCATGCCAAAAGCAACACATAGAGCCATCTGTTACATGGATCAATGCACACTGCACAGACAGCTTAAATTACGTGCCTACACTTCAAATGAGGCATCACATCACAACACACACCACTTCTAGACCAGAAGCACAAACTCTTAGCCCACTCACTCCGAACAAACACCATAGACACAACACGATTCACCACGCACACCACACGTCTCCCACAACCATACCGCACAGAGACCACATGAATGGGCACCCCACACACCATGAACACACTATAGATACCCCAAACTCAGCCCACCAAGTCCACCCTAATAGGCACTGCACACACACCAGAAGAAAAGCACACAAACATCCCACACTCAAGACACGCCCCACTAACACAGTGCATGGATATCAGGCATACACACCACCCACCCCAAAACCATATGGACAGGAGAAACAAATTATTCACCACAGGAAACACATCTCCCTCACACACCAGTGCCACGTAAACCGAACAAGACACACACCATACCATTCGGACTAGAGAACTGCGAGCACTCAACACACCTCGAGCTCACATATACACTCACTGATCCAGCACACCTATGGAAAACACACAACCACTTCAAGAGTCAAAACACCTGTCAGATTCAAGCCATGCAGCAAAGACACCGACCACACAAATAGTCACACACACACACACACACACACAGACACACACACACACACACAGAGTTCGGCTTCCTTCTTGGGTGGCTGGTGTCAGCCTGCTTAAGCAGAGCCAGCTCGTCTCCTTCCCCAGGCTGACTGACCTGCCTTCATGAGGAAGAAAAGATGGCTAACGCCTGCCCAGAATGCTTCATAGCATGGCGTGCTCTGAAAGAGCCCTTGCCTGATAGAGTGCCCTGGGTCCCAGCCAATCACGTTAGAGTCGCCCACCAAAGCACCCCAGCTCTTCCTGAGACGCTCCTGATGGTAGTCAGCATGGGAGAGCCAGGAAAAGGAGCCAGGGACAGCAGGTTTCATTGCCTTTTGGGAGAAAGGACCCAGTCGGCTTGCTGACAGGGCTCACAGGTGTAGCCTCTGAACGTTCCCTTTGCCCGGGCCCACAGCTGTTTCTTATTGCTGATATGGGGAACTCGCGAGGAAAGCGGGCTTGCTATCCCTTCCTTTTCCACACCATCACATGCTCCTCTGTGCTGAAGATATGTGGCCCTCTCTATCCACTTCCAAGCACTGCTTCTCATTCCATCCTAGCTTCTGGCCCGAGGCCATGCGAATCCCCTGTCTCAGTGAAGCTGGGAGTCTGGCCGAGTCCTTGGGCCTGTACATTACGTTGGGCCCAGGAAACCCTACAATCTGGTCTCAGAAATACATGGACATGGGGAGCGATGGGGGATTGCCTTTGGCAGCAGAGGCTGGGCTGCAGGTTCTCAGAGACACCTGGTCACATTTCGTAGCCAAGGGACACAGAGTTGATGCAATGGTCAGATTGATTTCATTCCCTTTGGAATAGACCCCATTGTCCCCCCTGTAGCTCTTCTCCCAAGCTTACTCAATTTCACACCATCCCTTAGCTTCCATTCCTGGGACACGGAGCTGTCATGCACCCAGCCGGCACTCACTCGTCGGTGGTAAGATTTCCTTGTGGTCCTGTGCTCAGTGAGAGCAGTCGGGGTTAGATATTGCCAAGGAATCTTTGGCTCCTGCCTGTGCCTGCATGCTGCTGGGCTGCATGGAGTAAGGACTGGAATGGCTGGTCAGCTGTCTCTGTTCTTTGACCGCCTCGGATGCCTCTGTTCTGAAGACCAGATGGCGAGGGTGGTCAGAGTATTAGGCCCATTCTTGTGAGGCCTTTATCACAGCATACTCAGGGAATATTGACTGAAGGCCCACTTGCAAAACAGGAGCTTCCACAGAGAATAATCCACCTAGGCATCCCCTGAACGACTGCTATCTCCAGTCACTGGCTTCAAAGGCAGGGAGCACCCGAATGCCAGATGCAGTTCCGGCGCTTTCTCAAGGAGGAAGGCATGCCTTTGTCTGAACAACTCTCTGGGGTATTCAGTGCAGATTTCCCGTCGTCAGAATGCAGAATTGAGTCTTAGTCCTCAGCATGTCAACTCTTTGGGAGCCTGGGCTCTTGCTTCTATTCAAACATCCCTCTTTTTTTGGAAATGCAGGTTTGGAGAGTGCGCACGCCTTGGGGGAGTCCAGAGGGAAGGAATCTTCGCGGAGACTGCCCCACATAGCAGGGGGCAGCACAAGGATTGTCCATAGCACCGCCCATGAGAACATGACCTTCGATGCAACCAAGAGTCAGATACTGAACGCACAGAGCCCACCACGTGTCGCTATCTTTTTCTCTTTTTCTGAAAGTAGAGTTGTCCTCCGAATCATTCCGTGTCTGTGCCAAAGAGCCATATTCTGCCCTGAAAGAGGAGACACCCGCAGACTTCCTCGGACTGTGGTTATGTTGCGTGCAGGGCTCCTCCCATTGGGGTTTCAGGACACCTGGCACATGCGGAAACGTTAGGTGTCTGAATCACCCATTCACCACACCAAGAAATAGGCAGGACACACACAGGGCACACACAATGTCCCCAACTCCAAACATGCGTACCTCCAAGGAATTCGAGAAAGGGAACACACAACACCTTAAAGAGTCACACTACACCTACAACACCAACACTGCTAAGGCAACCAGGGTGTATAACCAACTTCATACCACAGTACATATAGATTGTGAGAACCAATGAACACCACACACAGCACTCAGAGAACACACACACACACACACTTACACACAGACCGGAAGGACTGCAGATACAGGCAACTCCTCCCTCACTAGCACATGACAATTCCAACACACACCATCCCTACAGCACTGACATAAACCTCATGGCGTCCAAACTATGCCCAGCAAATCACCCCACACACCCCACTCTGAAACCATGTGTATAAAACCGAGCCAAGCAAATCCCTCCACTCATCGTCATCCCTTCTTGTACATGCCCGTCACAAATCATATACCAATGACACAGACAACCTAGGGAACACACACACACACACACACACCTACTCATATCATTGAGACCACACACACGACCCTCTCTATGCTCCACACTCACGACACCTATTCCACCCAGAACACATATCTCCTGCACTCACCACCCATACAAAAGACAAACAAACCAGCACACAACCAAGACACTCCTCTCCACTGTGAGCAGTCAAGTCTCCTACTCCTCTCACACTCACTCCACAGGCAAAAAAGGAATCACGGCTCCTTTGGCACCCACAATCCGTGCATCCACTCCCTACCTACCACAACTCTACTCCTCATGCACACCTCATATCGCTACACATGTACCGAAGGCATTCCTCCTATTCATGACAGACACCCCAGACATAAGCCAAGCACACACAGGAAACCCATGCCAAAAGCAACACATAGAGCCATCTGTTACATGGATCAATGCACACTGCACAGACAGCTTAAATTACGTGCCTACACTTCAAATGAGGCATCACATCACAGCACACACCACTTCTAGACCAGAAGCACAAACTCTTAGCCCACTCACTCCGAACAAACACCATAGACACAACACGATTCACCACGCACACCACACGTCTCCCACAACCATACCGCACAGAGACCACATGAATGGGCACCCCACACACCATGAACACACTATAGATACCCCAAACTCAGCCCACCAAGTCCACCCTAATAGGCACTGCACACACACCAGAAGAAAAGCACACAAACATCCCACACTCAAGACACGCCCCACTAACACAGTGCATGGATATCAGGCATACACACCACCCACCCCAAAACCATATGGACAGGAGAAACAAATTATTCACCACAGGAAACACATCTCCCTCACACACCAGTGCCACGTAAACCGCACAAGACACACACCATACCATTCGGACTAGAGAACTGCGAGCACTCAACACACCTCGAGCTCACATATACACTCACTGATCCAGCACACCTATGGAAAACACACATCCACTTCAAGAGTCAAAACACCTGTCAGATTCAAGCCATGCAGCAAAGACACCGACCACACAAATAGTCACACACACACACACACACACACAGAGACACACACACACCGACACACAAACACACACACAGAGTTCGGCTTCCTTCTTGGGTGGCTGGTGTCAGCCTGCTTAAGCAGAGCCAGCTCGTCTCCTTCCCCAGGCTGACTGACCTGCCTTCATGAGGAAGAAAAGATGGCTAACACCTGCCCAGAATGCTTCATAGCATGGCGTGCTCTGAAAGAGCCCTTGCCTGATAGAGTGCCCTGGGTCCCAGCCAATCACGTTAGAGTCGCCCACCAAAGCACCCCAGCTCTTCCTGAGACGCTCCTGATGGTAGTCAGCATGGGAGAGCCAGGAAAAGGAGCCAGGGACAGCAGGTTTCATTGCCTTTTGGGAGAAAGGACCCAGTCGGCTTGCTGACAGGGCTCACAGGTGTAGCCTCTGAACGTTCCCTTTGCCCGGGCCCACAGCTGTTTCTTATTGCTGATATGGGGAACTCGCGAGGAAAGCGGGCTTGCTAGTCCCTTCCTTTTCCACACCATCACATGCTCCTCTGTGCTGAAGATATGTGGCCCTCTCTATCCACTTCCAAGCACTGCTTCTCATTCCATCCTAGCTTCTGGCCCGAGGCCATGCGAATCCCCTGTCTCAGTGAAGCTGGGAGTCTGGCCGAGTCCTTGGGCCAGTACATTAGGTTGGGCCCAGGAAACCCTACAATCTGGTCTCAGAAATACATGGACATGGGGAGCGATGGGGGATTGCCTTTGGCAGCAGAGGCTGGGCTGCAGGTTCTCAGAGACACCTGGTCACATTTCGTAGCCAAGGGACACAGAGTTGATGCAATGGTCAGATTGATTTCATTCCCTTTGGAATAGACCCCATTGTCCCCCCTGTAGCTCTTCTCCCAAGCTTACTCAATTTCACACCGTCCCTTAGCTTCCATTCCTGGGACACGGAGCTGTCATGCACCCAGCCGGCACTCACTCGTCGGTGGTAAGATTTCCTTGTGGTCCTGTGCTCAGTGAGAGCAGTCGGGGTTAGATATTGCCAAGGAATCTTTGGCTCCTGCCTGTGCCTGTATGCTGCTGGGCTGCATGGAGTAAGGACTGGGATGGCTGGTCAGCTGTCTCTGTTCTTTGACCGCCTCGGATGCCTCTGTTCTGAAGACCAGATGGCGAGGGTGGTCAGAGTATTAGGCCCATTCTTGTGAGGCCTTTATCACAGCATACTCAGGGAATATTGACTGAAGGCCCACTTGCAAAACAGGAGCTTCCACAGAGAGTAATCCACCTCGGCTTGCCCTGAACGACTGCTATCTCCAGTCACTGGCTTCAAAGGCAGGGAGCACCCGAATGCCAGATGCAGTTCCGGCGCTTTCTCAAGGAGGAAGGCATGCCTTTGTCTGAACAACTCTCTGGGGTATTCAGTGCAGATTTCCCGTCGTCAGAATGCAGAATTGAGTCTTAGTCCTCAGCAAGTCAACTCTTTGGGAGCCTGGGCTCGTGCTTCTATTCAAACATCCCTCTTTTTTTGGAAATGCAGGTTTGGAGAGTGCGCACGCCTTGGGGGAGTCCAGAGGGAAGGAATCTTCGCGGAGACTGCCCCACATAGCAGGGGGCAGCACAAGGATTGTCCATACCACCGCCCATGAGAACATGACATTCGATGCAACCAAGAGTCAGATACTGAACGCACAGAGCCCACCACGTGTCGCTATCTTTTTCTCTTTTTCTGAAAGTAGAGTTGTCCTCCGAATCATTCCGTGTCTGTGCCAAAGAGCCATATTCTGCCCTGAAAGAGGAGACACCCGCAGACTTCCCCGGACTGTGGTTATGTTGCGTGCAGGGCTCCTCCCATTGGGGTTTCAGGACACCTGGCACATGCGGAAACGTCAGGTGTCTGAATCACCCATTCACCACACCAAGAAATAGGCAGGACACACACAGGGCACACACAATGTCCCAAACTCCAAACATGCGTACCTCCAAGGAATTCGAGAAAGGGAACACACAACACCTTAAAGAGTCACACTACACCTACAACACCAACACTGCTAAGGCAACCAGGGTGTATAACCAACTTCATACCACAGCCACATATAGATTGTGAGAACCAATGAACACCACACACAGCACTCAGAGAACACACACACACACACACTTACACGCAGACCGGAAGGACTGCAGATACAGGCAACTCCTCCCTCACTAGCACATGACAATTCCAACACACACCATCCCTACAGCACTGACATAAACCTCATGGCGTCCAAACTATGCCCAGCAAATCACCCCACACACCCCACTCTGAAACCATGTGTATAAAACCGAGCCAAGCAAATCCCACCACTCATCGTCATCCCTTCTTGTACATGCCCGTCACAAATCATATACCAATGACACAGACAACCTAGGGAACACACACACACACACACACACACACACCTACTCATATCATTGAGACCACACACACGACCCTCTCTATGCTCCACACTCACGACACCTATTCCACCCAGAACACATATCTCCTGCACTCACCACCCATACAAAACACAAACAAACCAGCACACAACGAAGACACTCCTCTCCACTGTGAGCAGTCAAGTCTCCTACTCCTCTCACACTCACTCCACAGGCAAAAAAGGAATCACGGCTCCTTTGGCACCCACAATCCGTGCATCCACTCCCTACCTACCACAACTCTACTCCTCATGCACACCTCATATCGCTACACATGTACCGAAGGCATTCCTCCTATTCATGACAGACACCCCAGACATAAGCCAAGCACACACAGGAAACCCATGCCAAAAGCAACACATAGAGCCATCTGTTACATGGATCAATGCACACTGCACAGACAGCTTAAATTACGTGCCTACACTTCAAATGAGGCATCACATCACAACACACACCACTTCTAGACCAGAAGCACAAACTCTTAGCCCACTCACTCCGAACAAACACCATAGACACAACACGATTCACCACGCACACCACACGTCTCCCACAACCATACCGCACAGAGACCACATGAATGGGCACCCCACACACCATGAACACACCATAGATACCCCAAACTCAGCCCACCAAGTCCACCCTAATAGGCACTGCACACACACAAGAAGAAAAGCACACAAACATCCCACACTCAAGACACGCCCCACTAACACAGTGCATGGATATCAGGCATACACACCACCCACCCCAAAACCATATGGACAGGAGAAACATAAATTATTCACCACAGGAAACACATCTCCCTCACACACCAGTGCCAAGTAAACCGCACAAGACACACACCATACCATTCGGACTAGAGAACTGCGAGCACTCAACACACCTCGAGCTCACATATACACTCACTGATCCAGCACACCTATGGAAAACACACATCCACTTCAAGAGTCAAAACACCTGTCAGATTCAAGCCATGCAGCAAAGACACCGACCACACAAATAGTCACACACACACACACCGACACACAAACACACACACAGAGTTCGGCTTCCTTCTTGGGTGGCTGGTGTCAGCCTGCTTAAGCAGAGCCAGCTCGTCTCCTTCCCCAGGCTGACTGACCTGCCTTCATGAGGAAGAAAAGATGGCTAACGCCTGCCCAGAATGCTTCATAGCATGGCGTGCTCTGAAAGAGCCCTTGCCTGATAGAGTGCCCTGGGTCCCAGCCAATCACGTTAGAGTCGCCCACCAAAGCACCCCAGCTCTTCCTGAGATGCTCCTGATGGTAGTCAGCATGGGAGAGCCAGGAAAAGGAGCCAGGGACAGCAGGTTTCATTGCCTTTTGGGAGAAAGGACCCAGTCGGCTTGCTGACAGGGCTCACAGGTGTAGCCTCTGAACGTTCCCTTTGCCCGGGCCCACAGCTGTTTCTTATTGCTGATATGGGGAACTCGCGAGGAAAGCGGGCTTGCTAGTCCCTTCCTTTTCCACACCATCACATGCTCCTCTGTGCTGAAGATATGTGGCCCTCTCTATCCACTTCCAAGCACTGCTTCTCATTCCATCCTAGCTTCTGGCCCGAGGCCATGCGAATCCCCTGTCTCAGTGAAGCTGGGAGTCTGGCCGAGTCCTTGGGCCTGTACATTACGTTGGGCCCAGGAAACCCTACAATCTGGTCTCAGAAATACATGGACATGGGGAGCGATGGGGGATTGCCTTTGGCAGCAGAGGCTGGGCTGCAGGTTCTCAGAGACACCTGGTCACATTTCGTAGCCAAGGGACACAGAGTTGATGCAATGGTCAGATTGATTTCATTCCCTTTGGAATAGACCCCATTGTCCCCCCTGTAGCTCTTCTCCCAAGCTTACTCAATTTCACACCGTCCCTTGGCTTCCATTCCTGGGACACGGAGCTGTCATGCACCCAGCCGGCACTCACTCGTCGGTGGTAAGATTTCCTTGTGGTCCTGTGCTCAGTGAGAGCAGTCGGGGTTAGATATTGCCAAGGAATCTTTGGCTCCTGCCTGTGCCTGCATGCTGCTGGGCTGCATGGAGTAAGGACTGGTATGGCTGGTCAGCTGTCTCTGTTCTTTGACCGCCTCGGATGCCTCTGTTCTGAAGACCAGATGGCGAGGGTGGTCAGAGTAGTAGGCCCATTCTTGTGAGGCCTTTATCACAGCATACTCAGGGAATATTGACTGAAGGCCCACTTGCAAAACAGGAGCTTCCACAGAGAGTAATCCACCTCGGCTTGCCCTGAACGACTGCTATCTCCAGTCACTGGCTTCAAAGGCAGGGAGCACCCGAATGCCAGATGCAGTTCCGGCGCTTTCTCAAGGAGGAAGGCATGCCTTTGTCTGAACAACTCTCTGGGGTATTCAGTGCAGATTTCCCGTCGTCAGAATGCAGAATTGAGTCTTAGTCCTCAGCAAGTCAACTCTTTGGGAGCCTGGGCTCGTGCTTCTATTCAAACATCCCTCTTTTTTTGGAAATGCAGGTTTGGAGAGTGCGCACGCCTTGGGGGAGTCCAGAGGGAAGGCATCTTCGCGGAGACTGCCCCACATAGCAGGGGGCAGCACAAGGATTGTCCATAGCACCGCCCATGAGAACATGACCTTCGATGCAACCAAGAGTCAGATACTGAACGCACAGAGCCCACCACGTGTCGCTATCTTTTTCTCTTTTTCTGAAAGTAGAGTTGTCCTCCGAATCATTCCGTGTCTGTGCCAAAGAGCCATATTCTGCCCTGAAAGAGGAGACACCCGCAGACTTCCCCGGACTGTGGTTATGTTGCGTGCAGGGCTCCTCCCATTGGGGTTTCAGGACACCTGGCACATGCGGAAACGTCAGGTGTCTGAATCACCCATTCACCACACCAAGAAATAGGCAGGACACACACAGGGCACACACAATGTCCCAAACTCCAAACATGCGTACCTCCAAGGAATTCGAGAAAGGGAACACACAACACCTTAAAGAGTCACACTACACCTACAACACCAACACTGCTAAGGCAACCAGGGTGTATAACCAACTTCATACCACAGCCACATATAGATTGTGAGAACCAATGAACACCACACACAGCACTCAGAGAACACACACACACACACACACTTACACACAGACCGGAAGGACTGCAGATACAGGCAACTCCTCCCTCACTAGCACATGACAATTCCAACACACACCATCCCTACAGCACTGACATAAACCTCATGGCGTCCAAACTATGCCCAGCAAATCACCCCACACACCCCACTCTGAAACCATGTGTATAAAACCGAGCCAAGCAAATCCCACCACTCATCGTCATCCCTTCTTGTACATGCCCGTCACAAATCATATACCAATGACACAGACAACCTAGGGAACACACACACACACACACACACACACCTACTCATATCATTGAGACCACACACACGACCCTCTCTATGCTCCACACTCACGACACCTATTCCACCCAGAACACATATCTCCTGCACTCACCACCCATACAAAACACAAACAAACCAGCACACAACCAAGACACTCCTCTCCACTGTGAGCAGTCAAGTCTCCTACTCCTCTCACACTCACTCCACAGGCAAAAAAGGAATCACGGCTCCTTTGGCACCCACAATCCGTGCATCCACTCCCTACCTACCACAACTCTACTCCTCATGCACACCTCATATCGCTACACATGTACCGAAGGCATTCCTCCTATTCATGACAGACACCCCAGACATAAGCCAAGCACACACAGGAAACCCATGCCAAAAGCAACACATAGAGCCATCTGTTACATGGATCAATGCACACTGCACAGACAGCTTAAATTACGTGCCTACACTTCAAATGAGGCATCACATCACAACACACACCACTTCTAGACCAGAAGCACAAACTCTTAGCCCACTCACTCCGAACAAACACCATAGACACAACACGATTCACCACGCACACCACACGTCTCCCACAACCATACCGCACAGAGACCACATGAATGGGCACCCCACACACCATGAACACACTATAGATACCCCAAACTCAGCCCACCAAGTCCACCCTAATAGGCACTGCACACACACCAGAAGAAAAGCACACAAACATCCCACACTCAAGACACGCCCCACTAACACCGTGCATGGATATCAGGCATACACACCACCCACCCCAAAACCATATGGACAGGAGAAACATAAATTATTCACCACAGGAAACACATCTCCCTCACACACCAGTGCCACGTAAACCGCACAAGACACACACCATACCATTCGGACTAGAGAACTGCGAGCACTCAACACACCTCGAGCTCACATATACACTCACTGATCCAGCACACCTATGGAAAACACACAACCACTTCAAGAGTCAAAACACCTGTCAGATTCAAGCCATGCAGCAAAGACACCGACCACACAAATAGTCACACACACACACACCGACACACAAACACACACACAGAGTTCGGCTTCCTTCTTGGGTGGCTGGTGTCAGCCTGCTTAAGCAGAGCCAGCTCGTCTCCTTCCCCAGGCTGACTGACCTGCCTTCATGAGGAAGAAAAGATGGCTAACGCCTGCCCAGAATGCTTCATAGCATGGCGTGCTCTGAAAGAGCCCTTGCCTGATAGAGTGCCCTGTGTCCCAGCCAATCACGTTAGAGTCGCCCACCAAAGCACCCCAGCTCTTCCTGAGATGCTCCTGATGGTAGTCAGCATGGGAGAGCCAGGAAAAGGAGCCAGGGACAGCAGGTTTCATTGCCTTTTGGGAGAAAGGACCCAGTCGGCTTGCTGACAGGGCTCACAGGTGTAGCCTCTGAACGTTCCCTTTGCCCGGGCCCACAGCTGTTTCTTATTGCTGATATGGGGAACTCGCGAGGAAAGCGGGCTTGCTAGTCCCTTCCTTTTCCACACCATCACATGCTCCTCTGTGCTGAAGATATGTGGCCCTCTCTATCCACTTCCAAGCACTGCTTCTCATTCCATCCTAGCTTCTGGCCCGAGGCCATGCGAATCCCCTGTCTCAGTGAAGCTGGGAGTCTGGCCGAGTCCTTGGGCCTGGACATTAGGTTGGGCCCAGGAAACCCTACAATCTGGTCTCAGAAATACATGGACATGGGGAGCGATGGGGGATTGCCTTTGGCAGCAGAGGCTGGGCTGCAGGTTCTCAGAGACACCTGGTCACATTTCGTAGCCAAGGGACACAGAGTTGATGCAATGGTAAGATTGATTTCATTCCCTTTGGAATAGACCCCATTGTCCCCCCTGTAGCTCTTCTCCCAAGCTTACTCAATTTCACACCGTCCCTTGGCTTCCATTCCTGGGACACGGAGCTGTCATGCACCCAGCCGGCACTCACTCGTCGGTGGTAAGATTTCCTTGTGGTCCTGTGCTCAGTGAGAGCAGTCGGGGTTAGATATTGCCAAGGAATCTTTGGCTCCTGCCTGTGCCTGCATGCTGCTGGGCTGCATGGAGTAAGGACTGGAATTGCTGGTCAGCTGTCTCTGTTCTTTGACCGCCTCGGATGCCTCTGTTCTGAAGACCAGATGGCGAGGGTGGTCAGAGTAGTAGGCCCATTCTTGTGAGGCCTTTATCACAGCATACTCAGGGAATATTGACTGAAGGCCCACTTGCAAAACAGGAGCTTCCACAGAGAGTAATCCACCTCGGCTTGCCCTGAACGACTGCTATCTCCAGTCACTGGCTTCAAAGGCAGGGAGCACCCGAATGCCAGATGCAGTTCCGGCGCTTTCTCAAGGAGGAAGGCATGCCTTTGTCTAAACAACTCTCTGGGGTATTCAGTGCAGATTTCCCGTCGTCAGAATGCAGAATTGAGTCTTAGTCCTCAGCAAGTCAACTCTTTGGGAGCCTGGGCTCGTGCTTCTATTCAAACATCCCTCTTTTTTTGGAAATGCAGGTTTGGAGAGTGCGCACGCCTTGGGGGAGTCCAGAGGGAAGGAATCTTCGCGGAGACTGCCCCACATAGCAGGGGGCAGCACAAGGATTGTCCATAGCACCGCCCATGAGAACATGACCTTCGATGCAACCAAGAGTCAGATACTGAACGCACAGAGCCCACCATGTGTCGCTATCTTTTTCTCTTTTTCTGAAAGTAGAGTTGTCCTCCGAATCATTCCGTGTCTGTGCCAAAGAGCCATATTCTGCCCTGAAAGAGGAGACACCCGCAGACTTCCCCGGACTGTGGTTATGTTGCGTGCAGGGCTCCTCCCATTGGGGTTTCAGGACACCTGGCACATGCGGAAACGTCAGGTGTCTGAATCACCCATTCACCACACCAAGAAATAGGCAGGACACACACAGGGCACACACAATGTCCCAAACTCCAAACATGCGTACCTCCAAGGAATTCGAGAAAGGGAACACACAACACCTTAAAGAGTCACACTACACCTACAACACCAACACTGCTAAGGCAACCAGGGTGTATAACCAACTTCATACCACAGCCACATATAGATTGTGAGAACCAATGAACACCACACACAGCACTCAGAGAACACACACACACACACACACTTACACACAGACCGGAAGGACTGCAGATACAGGCAACTCCTCCCTCACTAGCACATGACAATTCCAACACACACCATCCCTACAGCACTGACATAAACCTCATGGCGTCCAAACTATGCCCAGCAAATCACCCCACACACCCCACTCTGAAACCATGTGTATAAAACCGAGCCAAGCAAATCCCACCACTCATCGTCATCCCTTCTTGTACATGCCCGTCACAAATCATATACCAATGACACAGACAACCTAGGGAACACACACACACACACACACACACACACCTACTCATATCATTGAGACCACACACACGTCCCTCTCTATGCTCCACACTCACGACACCTATTCCACCCAGAACACATATCTCCTGCACTCACCACCCATACAAAACACAAACAAACCATCACACAACCAAGACACTCCTCTCCTCTGTGAGCAGTCAAGTCTCCTACTCCTCTCACACTCACTCCACAGGCCAAAAAGGAATCACGGCTCCTTTGGCACCCACAATCCGTTCATCCACTCCCTACCTACCACAACTCTACTCCTCATGCACACCTCATATCGCTACACATGTACCGAAGGCATTCCTCCTATTCATGACAGACACCCCAGACATAAGCCAAGCACACACAGGAAACCCATGCCAAAAGCAACACATAGAGCCATCTGTTACATGGATCAATGCACACTGCACAGACAGCTTAAATTACGTGCCTACACTTCAAATGAGGCATCACATCACAACACACACCACTTCTAGACCAGAAGCACAAACTCTTAGCCCACTCACTCCGAACAAACACCATAGACACAACACGATTCACCACGCACACCACACGTCTCCCACAACCATACCGCACAGAGACCACATGAATGGGCACCCCACACACCATGAACACACTATAGATACCCCAAACTCAGCCCACCAAGTCCACCCTAATAGGCACTGCACACACACCAGAAGAAAAGCACACAAACATCCCACACTCAAGACACGCCCCACTAACACAGTGCATGGATATCAGGCATACACACCACCCACCCCAAAACCATATGGACAGGAGAAACATAAATTATTCACCACAGGAAACACATCTCCCTCACACACCAGGGCCACGTAAACCGCACAAGACACACACCATACCATTCGGACTAGAGAACTGCGAGCACTCAACACACCTCGAGCTCACATATACACTCACTGATCCAGCACACCTATGGAAAACACACAACCACTTCAAGAGTCAAAACACCTGTCAGATTCAAGCCATGCAGCAAAGACACCGACCACACAAATAGTCACACACACACACACACACACACACACACACACACAGACACACACACACACCGACACACAAACACACACACAGAGTTCGGCTTCCTTCTTGGGTGGCTGGTGTCAGCCTGCTTAAGCAGAGCCAGCTCGTCTCCTTCCCCAGGCTGACTGACCTGCCTTCATGAGGAAGAAAAGATGGCTAACGCCTGCCCAGAATGCTTCATAGCATGGCGTGCTCTGAAAGAGCCCTTGCCTGATAGAGTGCCCTGGGTCCCAGCCAATCACGTTAGAGTCGCCCACCAAAGCACCCCAGCTCTTCCTGAGACGCTCCTGATGGTAGTCAGCATGGGAGAGCCAGGAAAAGGAGCCAGGGACAGCAGGTTTCATTGCCTTTTGGGAGAAAGGACCCAGTCGGCTTGCTGACAGGGCTCACAGGTGTAGCCTCTGAACGTTCCCTTTGCCCGGGCCCACAGCTGTTTCTTATTGCTGATATGGGGAACTCGCGAGGAAAGCGGGCTTGCTAGTCCCTTCCTTTTCCACACCATCACATGCTCCTCTGTGCTGAAGATATGTGGCCCTCTCTAACCACTTCCAAGCACTGCTTCTCATTCCATCCTAGCTTCTGGCCCGAGGCCATGCGAATCCCCTGTCTCAGTGAAGCTGGGAGTCTGGCCGAGTCCTTGGGCCTGTACATTAGGTTGGGCCCAGGAAACCCTACAATCTGGTCTCAGAAATACATGGACATGGGGAGCGATGGGGGATTGCCTTTGGCAGCAGAGGCTGGGCTGCAGGTTCTCAGAGACACCTGGTCACATTTCGTAGCCAAGGGACACAGAGTTGATGCAATGGTCAGATTGATTTCATTCCCTTTGGAATAGGCCCCATTGTCCCCCCTGTAGATCTTCTCCCAAGCTTACTCAATTTCACACCGTCCCTTGGCTTCCATTCCTGGGACACGGAGCTGTCATGCACCCAGCCGGCACTCACTCGTCGGTGGTAAGATTTCCTTGTGGTCCTGTGCTCAGTGAGAGCAGTCGGGGTTAGATAAGGCCAAGGAATCTTTGGCTCCTGCCTGTGCCTGCATGCTGCTGGGCTGCATGGAGTAAGGACTGGTATGGCTGGTCAGCTGTCTCTGTTCTTTGACCGCCTCGGATGCCTCTGTTCTGAAGACCAGATGGCGAGGGTGGTCAGAGTATTAGGCCCATTCTTGTGAGGCCTTTATCACAGCATACTCAGGGAATATTGACTGAAGGCCCACTTGCAAAACAGGAGCTTCCACAGAGAGTAATCCACCTCGGCTTGCCCTGAACGACTGCTATCTCCAGTCACTGGCTTCAAAGGCAGGGAGCACCCGAATGCCAGATGCAGTTCCGGCGCTTTCTCAAGGAGGAAGGCATGCCTTTGTCTGAACAACTCTCTGGGGTATTCAGTGCAGATTTCCCGTCGTCAGAATGCAGAATTGAGTCTTAGTCCTCAGCAAGTCAACTCTTTGGGAGCCTGGGCTCGTGCTTCTATTCAAACATCCCTCTTTTTTTGGAAATGCAGGTTTGGAGAGTGCGCACGCCTTGGGGGAGTCCAGAGGGAAGGAATCTTCGCGGAGACTGCCCCACATAGCAGGGGGCAGCACAAGGATTGTCCATAGCACCGCCCATGAGAACATGACCTTCGATGCAACCAAGAGTCAGATACTGAACGCACAGAGCCCACCACGTGTCGCTATCTTTTTCTCTTTTTCTGAAAGTAGAGTTGTCCTCCGAATCATTCCGTGTCTGTGCCAAAGAGCCATATTCTGCCCTGAAAGAGGAGACACCCGCAGACTTCCCCGGACTGTGGTTATGTTGCGTGCAGGGCTCCTCCCATTGGGGTTTCAGGACACCTGGCACATGCGGAAACGTCAGGTGTCTGAATCACCCATTCACCACACCAAGAAATAGGCAGGACACACACAGGGCACACACAATGTCCCCAACTCCAAACATGCGTACCTCCAAGGAATTCGAGAAAGGGAACACACAACACCTTAAAGAGTCACACTACACCTACAACACCAACACTGCTAAGGCAACCAGGGTGTATAACCAACTTCATACCACAGCCACATATAGATTGTGAGAACCAATGAACACCACACACAGCACTCAGAGAACACACACACACACACACACTTACACACAGACCGGAAGGACTGCAGATACAGGCAACTCCTCCCTCACTAGCACATGACAATTCCAACACACACCATCCCTACAGCACTGACATAAACCTCATGGCGTCCAAACTATGCCCAGCAAATCACCCCACACACCCCACTCTGAAACCATGTGTATAAAACCGAGCCAAGCAAATCCCACCACTCATCGTCATCCCTTCTTGTACATGCCCGTCACAAATCATATACCAATGACACAGACAACCTAGGGAACACACACACACACACACACACACACACCTACTCATATCATTGAGACCACACACACGACCCTCTCTATGCTCCACACTCACGACACCTATTCCACCCAGAACACATATCTCCTGCACTCACCACCCATACAAAACACAAACAAACCAGCACACAACCAAGACACTCCTCTCCACTGTGAGCAGTCAAATCTCCTACACCTCTCACACTCACTCCACAGGCAAAAAAGGAATCACGGCTCCTTTGGCACCCACAATCCGTGTATCCACTCCCTACCTACCACAACTCTACTCCTCATGCACACCTCATATCGCTACACATGTACCGAAGGCATTCCTCCTATTCATGACAGACACCCCAGACATAAGCCAAGCACACACAGGGAACCCATGCCAAAAGCAACACATAGAGCCATCTGTTACATGGATCAATGCACACTGCACAGACAGCTTAAATTACGTGCCTACACTTCAAATGAGGCATCACATCACAACACACACCACTTCTAGACCAGAAGCACAAACTCTTAGCCCACTCACTCCGAACAAACACCATAGACACAACACGATTCACCACGCACACCACACGTCTCCCACAACCATACCGCACAGAGACCACATGAATGGGCACCCCACACACCATGAACACACTATAGATACCCCAAACTCAGCCCACCAAGTCCACCCTAATAGGCACTGCACACACACCAGAAGAAAAGCACACAAACATCCCACACTCAAGACACGCCCCACTAACACAGTGCATGGATATCAGGCATACACACCAACCACCCCAAAACCATATGGACAGGAGAAACATAAATTATTCACCACAGGAAACACATCTCCCTCACACACCAGTGCCACGTAAACCGCACAAGACACACACCATACCATTCGGACTAGAGAACTGCGAGCACTCAACACACCTCGAGCTCACATATACACTCACTGATCCAGCACACCTATGGAAAACACACAACCACTTCAAGAGTCAAAACACCTGTCAGATTCAAGCCATGCAGCAAAGACACCGACCACACAAATAGTCACACACACACACACACACACACACACACAGACACACACACACACCGACACACAAACACACACACAGAGTTCGGCTTCCTTCTTGGGTGGCTGGTGTCAGCCTGCTTAAGCAGAGCCAGCTCGTCTCCTTCCCCAGGCTGACTGACCTGCCTTCATGAGGAAGAAAAGATGGCTAACGCCTGCCCAGAATGCTTCATAGCATGGCGTGCTCTGAAAGAGCCCTTGCCTGATAGAGTGCCCTGGGTCCCAGCCAATCACGTTAGAGTCGCCCACCAAAGCACCCCAGCTCTTCCTGAGACGCTCCTGATGGTAGTCAGCATGGGAGAGCCAGGAAAAGGAGCCAGGGACAGCAGGTTTCATTGCCTTTTGGGAGAAAGGACCCAGTCGGCTTGCTGACAGGGCTCACAGGTGTAGCCTCTGAACGTTCCCTTTGCCCGGGCCCACAGCTGTTTCTTATTGCTGATATGGGGAACTCGCGAGGAAAGCGGGCTTGCTAGTCCCTTCCTTTTCCACACCATCACATGCTCCTCTGTGCTGAAGATATGTGGCCCTCTCTATCCACTTCCAAGCACTGCTTCTCATTCCATCCTAGCTTCTGGCCCGAGGCCATGCGAATCCCCTGTCTCAGTGAAGCTGGGAGTCTGGCCGAGTCCTTGGGCCTGTACATTAGGTTGGGCCCAGGAAACCCTACAATCTGGTCTCAGAAATACATGGACATGGGGAGCGATGGGGGATTGCCTTTGGCAGCAGAGGCTGGGCTGGGCTGCAGGTTCTCAGAGACACCTGGTCACATTTCGTAGCCAAGGGACACAGAGTTGATGCAATGGTCAGATTGATTTCATTCCCTTTGGAATAGACCCCATTGTCCCCCCTGTAGCTCTTCTCCCAAGCTTACTCAATTTCACACCGTCCCTTGGCTTCCATTCCTGGGACACGGAGCTGTCATGCACCCAGCCGGCACTCACTCGTCGGTGGTAAGATTTCCTTGTGGTCCTGTGCTCAGTGAGAGCAGTCGGGGTTAGATATTGCCAAGGAATCTTTGGCTCCTGCCTGTGCCTGCATGCTGCTGGGCTGCATGGAGTAAGGACTGGAATGGCTGGTCAGCTGTCTCTGTTCTTTAACCGCCTCGGATGCCTCTGTTCTGAAGACCAGATGGCGAGGGTGGTCAGAGTAGTAGGCCCATTCTTGTGAGGCCTTTATCACAGCATACTCAGGGAATATTGACTGAAGGCCCACTTGCAAAACAGGAGCTTCCACAGAGAGTAATCCACCTCGGCTTGCCCTGAACGACTGCTATCTCCAGTCACTGCCTTCAAAGGCAGGGAGCACCCGAATGCCAGATGCAGTTCCGGCGCTTTCTCAAGGAGGAAGGCATGCCTTTGTCTGAACAACTCTCTGGGGTATTCAGTGCAGATTTCCCGTCGTCAGAATGCAGAATTGAGTCTTAGTCCTCAGCAAGTCAACTCTTTGGGAGCCTGGGCTCGTGCTTCTATTCAAACATCCCTCTTTTTTTGGAAATGCAGGTTTGGAGAGTGCGCACGCCTTGGGGGAGTCCAGAGGGAAGGAATCTTCGCGGAGACTGCCCCACATAGCAGGGGGCAGCACAAGGATTGTCCATAGCACCGCCCATGAGAACATGACCTTCGATGCAACCAAGAGTCAGATACTGAACGCACAGAGCCCACCACGTGTCGCTATCTTTTTCTCTTTTTCTGAAAGTAGAGTTGTCCTCCGAATCATTCCGTGTCTGTGCCAAAGAGCCATATTCTGCCCTGAAAGAGGAGACACCCGCAGACTTCCCCGGACTGTGGTTATGTTGCGTGCAGGGCTCCTCCCATTGGGGTTTCAGGACACCTGGCACATGCGGAAACGTCAGGTGTCTGAATCACCCATTCACCACACCAAGAAATAGGCAGGACACACACAGGGCACACACAATGTCCCAAACTCCAAACATGCGTACCTCCAAGGAATTCGAGAAAGGGAACACACAACACCTTAAAGAGTCACACTACACCTACAACACCAACACTGCTAAGGCAACCAGGGTGTATAACCAACTTCATACCACAGCCACATATAGATTGTGAGAACCAATGAACACCACACACAGCACTCAGAGAACACACACACACACACACACTTACACACAGACCGGAAGGACTGCAGATACAGGCAACTCCTCCCTCACTAGCACATGACAATTCCAACACACACCATCCCTACAGCACTGACATAAACCTCATGGCGTCCAAACTATGCCCAGCAAATCACCCCACACACCCCACTCTGAAACCATGTGTATAAAACCGAGCCAAGCAAATCCCACCACTCATCGTCATCCCTTCTTGTACATGCCCGTCACAAATCATATACCAATGACACAGACAACCTAGGGAACACACACACACACACACACACACACCTACTCATATCATTGAGACCACACACACGACCCTCTCTATGCTCCACACTCACGACACCTATTCCACCCAGAACACATATCTCCTGCAGTCACCACCCATACAAAACACAAACAAACCAGCACACAACCAAGACACTCCTCTCCACTGTGAGCAGTCAAGTCTCCTACACCTCTCACACTCACTCCACAGGCAACAAAGGAATCACGGCTCCTTTGGCACCCACAATCCGTGCATCCACTCCCTACCTACCACAACTCTACTCCTCATGCACACCTCATATCGCTACACATGTACCGAAGGAATTCCTCCTATTCATGACAGACACCCCAGACATAAGCCAAGCACACACAGGAAACCCATGCCAAAAGCAACAACTAGAGCCATCTGTTACATGGATCAATGCACACTGCACAGACAGCTTAAATTACGTGCCTACACTTCAAATGAGGCATCACATCACAACACACACCACTTCTAGACCAAAAGCACAAACTCTTCGCCCACTCACTCCGAACAAACACCATAGACACAACACGATTCACCACGCACACCACACGTCTCCCACAACCATACCGCACAGAGACCACATGAATGGGCACCCCACACACCATGAACACACTATAGATACCCCAAACTCAGCCCACCAAGTCCACCCTAATAGGCACTGCACACACACCAGAAGAAAAGCACACAAACATCCCACACTCAAGACACGCCCCACTAACACCGTGCATGGATATCAGGCATACACACCACCCACCCCAAAACCATATGGACAGGAGAAACATAAATTATTCACCACAGGAAACACATCTCCCTCACACACCAGGGCCACGTAAACCGAACAAGACACACACCATACCATTCGGACTAGAGAACTGCGAGCACTCAACACACCTCGAGCTCACATATACACTCACTGATCCAGCACACCTATGGAAAACACACAACCACTTCAAGAGTCAAAACACCTGTCAGATTCAAGCCATGCAGCAAAGACACCGACCACACAAATAGTCACACACACACACACACACACACACACACAGACACACACACACACCGACACACAAACACACACACAGAGTTCGGCTTCCTTCTTGGGTGGCTGGTGTCAGCCTGCTTAAGCAGAGCCAGCTCGTCTCCTTCCCCAGGCTGACTGACCTGCCTTCATGAGGAAGAAAAGATGGCTAACGCCTGCCCAGAATGCTTCATAGCATGGCGTGCTCTGAAAGAGCCCTTGCCTGATAGAGTGCCCTGGGTCCCAGCCAATCACGTTAGAGTCGCCCACCAAAGCACCCCAGCTCTTCCTGAGACGCTCCTGATGGTAGTCAGCATGGGAGAGCCAGGAAAAGGAGCCAGGGACAGCAGGTTTCATTGCCTTTTGGGAGAAAGGACCCAGTCGGCTTGCTGACAGGGCTCACAGGTGTAGCCTCTGAACGTTCCCTTTGCCCGGGCCCACAGCTGTTTCTTATTGCTGATATGGGGAACTCGCGAGGAAAGCGGGCTTGCTAGTCCCTTCCTTTTCCACACCATCACATGCTCCTCTGTGCTGAAGATATGTGGCCCTCTCTATCCACTTCCAAGCACTGCTTCTCATTCCATCCTAGCTTCTGGCCCGAGGCCATGCGAATCCCCTGTCTCAGTGAAGCTGGGAGTCTGGCCGAGTCCTTGGGCCTGTACATTACGTTGGGCCCAGGAAACCCTACAATCTGGTCTCAGAAATACATGGACATGGGGAGCGATGGGGGATTGCCTTTGGCAGCAGAGGCTGGGCTGCAGGTTCTCAGAGACACCTGGTCACATTTCGTAGCCAAGGGACACAGAGTTGATGCAATGGTCAGATTGATTTCATTCCCTTTGGAATAGACCCCATTGTCCCCCCTGTAGCTCTTCTCCCAAGCTTACTCAATTTCACACCGTCCCTTGGCTTCCATTCCTGGGACACGGAGCTGTCATGCACCCAGCCGGCACTCACTCGTCGGTGGTAAGATTTCCTTGTGGTCCTGTGCTCAGTGAGAGCAGTCGGGGTTAGATATTGCCAAGGAATCTTTGGCTCCTGCCTGTGCCTGCATGCTGCTGGGCTGCATGGAGTAAGGACTGGAATTGCTGGTCAGCTGTCTCTGTTCTTTGACCGCCTCGGATGCCTCTGTTCTGAAGACCAGATGGCGAGGGTGGTCAGAGTAGTAGGCCCATTCTTGTGAGGCCTTTATCACAGCATACTCAGGGAATATTGACTGAAGGCCCACTTGCAAAACAGGAGCTTCCACAGAGAGTAATCCACCTCGGCTTGCCCTGAACGACTGCTATCTCCAGTCACTGGCTTCAAAGGCAGGGAGCACCCGAATGCCAGATGCAGTTCCGGCGCTTTCTCAAGGAGGAAGGCATGCCTTTGTCTGAACAACTCTCTGGGCTATTCAGTGCAGATTTCCCGTCGTCAGAATGCAGAATTGAGTCTTAGTCCTCAGCAAGTCAACTCTTTGGGAGCCTGGGCTCGTGCTTCTATTCAAACATCCCTCTTTTTTTGGAAATGCAGGTTTGGAGAGTGCGCACGCCTTGGGGGAGTCCAGAGGGAAGGAATCTTCGCGGAGACTGCCCCACATAGCAGGGGGCAGCACAAGGATTGTCCATAGCACCGCCCATGAGAACATGACCTTCGATGCAACCAAGAGTCAGATACTGAACGCACAGAGCCCACCACGTGTCGCTATCTTTTTCTCTTTTTCTGAAAGTAGAGTTGTCCTCCGAATCATTCCGTGTCTGTGCCAAAGAGCCATATTCTGCCCTGAAAGAGGAGACACCCGCAGACTTCCCCGGACTGTGGTTATGTTGCGTGCAGGGCTCCTCCCATTGGGGTTTCAGGACACCTGGCACATGCGGAAACGTCAGGTGTCTGAATCACCCATTCACCACACCAAGAAATAGGCAGGACACACACAGGGCACACACAATGTCCCAAACTCCAAACATGCGTACCTCCAAGGAATTCGAGAAAGGGAACACACAACACCTTAAAGAGTCACACTACACCTACAACACCAACACTGCTAAGGCAACCAGGGTGTATAACCAACTTCATACCACAGCCACATATAGATTGTGAGAACCAATGAACACCACACACAGCACTCAGAGAACACACACACACACACACACTTACACACAGACCGGAAGGACTGCAGATACAGGCAACTCCTCCCTCACTAGCACATGACAATTCCAACACACACCATCCCTACAGCACTGACATAAACCTCATGGCGTCCAAACTATGCCCAGCAAATCACCCCACACACCCCACTCTGAAACCATGTGTATAAAACCGAGCCAAGCAAATCCCACCACTCATCGTCATCCCTTCTTGTACATGCCCGTCACAAATCATATACCAATGACACAGACAACCTAGGGAACACACACACACACACACACACACACCTACTCATATCATTGAGACCACACACACGACCCTCTCTATGCTCCACACTCACGACACCTATTCCACCCAGAACACATATCTCCTGCACTCACCACCCATACAAAAGACAAACAAACCAGCACACAACCAAGACACTCCTCTCCACTGTGAGCAGTCAAGTCTCCTACTCCTCTCACACTCACTCCACAGGCAAAAAAGGAATCACGGCTCCTTTGGCACCCACAATCCGTGCATCCACTCCCTACCTACCACAACTCTACTCCTCATGCACACCTCATATCGCTACACATGTACCGAAGGCATTCCTCCTATTCATGACAGACACCCCAGACATAAGCCAAGCACACACAGGAAACCCATGCCAAAAGCAACACATAGAGCCATCTGTTACATGGATCAATGCACACTGCACAGACAGCTTAAATTACGTGCCTACACTTCAAATGAGGCATCACATCACAACACACACCACTTCTAGACCAGAAGCACAAACTCTTAGCCCACTCACTCCGAACAAACACCATAGACACAACACGATTCACCACGCACACCACACGTCTCCCACAACCATACCGCACAGAGACCACATGAATGGGCACCCCACACACCATGAACACACTATAGATACCCCAAACTCAGCCCACCAAGTCCACCCTAATAGGCACTGCACACACACCAGAAGAAAAGCACACAAACATCCCACACTCAAGACACGCCCCACTAACACAGTGCATGGATATCAGGCATACACACCAACCACCCCAAAACCATATGGACAGGAGAAACATAAATTATTCACCACAGGAAACACATCTCCCTCACACACCAGTGCCACGTAAACCGCACAAGACACACACCATACCATTCGGACTAGAGAACTGCGAGCACTCAACACACCTCGAGCTCACATATACACTCACTGATCCAGCACACCTATGGAAAACACACAACCACTTCAAGAGTCAAAACACCTGTCAGATTCAAGCCATGCAGCAAAGACACCGACCACACAAATAGTCACACACACACACACACACACACACACACACACACACACAGACACACACACACACCGACACACAAACACACACACAGAGTTCGGCTTCCTTCTTGGGTGGCTGGTGTCAGCCTGCTTAAGCAGAGCCAGCTCGTCTCCTTCCCCAGGCTGACTGACCTGCCTTCATGAGGAAGAAAAGATGGCTAACGCCTGCCCAGAATGCTTCATAGCATGGCGTGCTCTGAAAGAGCCCTTGCCTGATAGAGTGCCCTGGGTCCCAGCCAATCACGTTAGAGTCGCCCACCAAAGCACCCCAGCTCTTCCTGAGACGCTCCTGATGGTAGTCAGCATGGGAGAGCCAGGAAAAGGAGCCAGGGACAGCAGGTTTCATTGCCTTTTGGGAGAAAGGACCCAGTCGGCTTGCTGACAGGGCTCAGAGGTGTAGCCTCTGAACGTTCCCTTTGCCCGGGCCCACAGCTGTTTCTTATTGCTGATATGGGGAACTCGCGAGGAAAGCGGGCTTGCTAGTCCCTTCCTTTTCCACACCATCACATGCTCCTCTGTGCTGAAGATATGTGGCCCTCTCTATCCACTTCCAAGCACTGCTTCTCATTCCATCCTAGCTTCTGGCCCGAGGCCATGCGAATCCCCTGTCTCAGTGAAGCTGGGAGTCTGGCCGAGTCCTTGGGCCTGTACATTAGGTTGGGCCCAGGAAACCCTACAATCTGGTCTCAGAAATACATGGACATGGGGAGCGATGGGGGATTGCCTTTGGCAGCAGAGGCTGGGCTGGGCTGCAGGTTCTCAGAGACACCTGGTCACATTTCGTAGCCAAGGGACACAGAGTTGATGCAATGGTCAGATTGATTTCATTCCCTTTGGAATAGACCCCATTGTCCCCCCTGTAGCTCTTCTCCCAAGCTTACTCAATTTCACACCGTCCCTTGGCTTCCATTCCTGGGACACGGAGCTGTCATGCACCCAGCCGGCACTCACTCGTCGGTGGTAAGATTTCCTTGTGGTCCTGTGCTCAGTGAGAGCAGTCGGGGTTAGATATTGCCAAGGAATCTTTGGCTCCTGCCTGTGCCTGCATGCTGCTGGGCTGCATGGAGTAAGGACTGGAATGGCTGGTCAGCTGTCTCTGTTCTTTAACCGCCTCGGATGCCTCTGTTCTGAAGACCAGATGGCGAGGGTGGTCAGAGTAGTAGGCCCATTCTTGTGAGGCCTTTATCACAGCATACTCAGGGAATATTGACTGAAGGCCCACTTGCAAAACAGGAGCTTCCACAGAGAGTAATCCACCTCGGCTTGCCCTGAACGACTGCTATCTCCAGTCACTGCCTTCAAAGGCAGGGAGCACCCGAATGCCAGATGCAGTTCCGGCGCTTTCTCAAGGAGGAAGGCATGCCTTTGTCTGAACAACTCTCTGGGGTATTCAGTGCAGATTTCCCGTCGTCAGAATGCAGAATTGAGTCTTAGTCCTCAGCAAGTCAACTCTTTGGGAGCCTGGGCTCGTGCTTCTATTCAAACATCCCTCTTTTTTTGGAAATGCAGGTTTGGAGAGTGCGCACGCCTTGGGGGAGTCCAGAGGGAAGGAATCTTCGCGGAGACTGCCCCACATAGCAGGGGGCAGCACAAGGATTGTCCATAGCACCGCCCATGAGAACATGACCTTCGATGCAACCAAGAGTCAGATACTGAACGCACAGAGCCCACCACGTGTCGCTATCTTTTTCTCTTTTTCTGAAAGTAGAGTTGTCCTCCGAATCATTCCGTGTCTGTGCCAAAGAGCCATATTCTGCCCTGAAAGAGGAGACACCCGCAGACTTCCCCGGACTGTGGTTATGTTGCGTGCAGGGCTCCTCCCATTGGGGTTTCAGGACACCTGGCACATGCGGAAACGTCAGGTGTCTGAATCACCCATTCACCACACCAAGAAATAGGCAGGACACACACAGGGCACACACAATGTCCCAAACTCCAAACATGCGTACCTCCAAGGAATTCGAGAAAGGGAACACACAACACCTTAAAGAGTCACACTACACCTACAACACCAACACTGCTAAGGCAACCAGGGTGTATAACCAACTTCATACCACAGCCACATATAGATTGTGAGAACCAATGAACACCACACACAGCACTCAGAGAACACACACACACACACACACTTACACACAGACCGGAAGGACTGCAGATACAGGCAACTCCTCCCTCACTAGCACATGACAATTCCAACACACACCATCCCTACAGCACTGACATAAACCTCATGGCGTCCAAACTATGCCCAGCAAATCACCCCACACACCCCACTCTGAAACCATGTGTATAAAACCGAGCCAAGCAAATCCCACCACTCATCGTCATCCCTTCTTGTACATGCCCGTCACAAATCATATACCAATGACACAGACAACCTAGGGAACACACACACACACACACACACACACCTACTCATATCATTGAGACCACACACACGACCCTCTCTATGCTCCACACTCACGACACCTATTCCACCCAGAACACATATCTCCTGCAGTCACCACCCATACAAAACACAAACAAACCAGCACACAACCAAGACACTCCTCTCCACTGTGAGCAGTCAAGTCTCCTACACCTCTCACACTCACTCCACAGGCAACAAAGGAATCACGGCTCCTTTGGCACCCACAATCCGTGCATCCACTCCCTACCTACCACAACTCTACTCCTCATGCACACCTCATATCGCTACACATGTACCGAAGGCATTCCTCCTATTCATGACAGACACCCCAGACATAAGCCAAGCACACACAGGAAACCCATGCCAAAAGCAACAACTAGAGCCATCTGTTACATGGATCAATGCACACTGCACAGACAGCTTAAATTACGTGCCTACACTTCAAATGAGGCATCACATCACAACACACACCACTTCTAGACCAAAAGCACAAACTCTTCGCCCACTCACTCCGAACAAACACCATAGACACAACACGATTCACCACGCACACCACACGTCTCCCACAACCATACCGCACAGAGACCACATGAATGGGCACCCCACACACCATGAACACACTATAGATACCCCAAACTCAGCCCACCAAGTCCACCCTAATAGGCACTGCACACACACCAGAAGAAAAGCACACAAACATCCCACACTCAAGACACGCCCCACTAACACAGTGCATGGATATCAGGCATACACACCACCCACCCCAAAACCATATGGACAGGAGAAACATAAATTATTCACCACAGGAAACACATCTCCCTCACACACCAGGGCCACGTAAACCGAACAAGACACACACCATACCATTCGGACTAGAGAACTGCGAGCACTCAACACACCTCGAGCTCACATATACACTCACTGATCCAGCACACCTATGGAAAACACACAACCACTTCAAGAGTCAAAACACCTGTCAGATTCAAGCCATGCAGCAAAGACACCGACCACACAAATAGTCACACACACACACACACACACACACACACAGACACACACACACACCGACACACAAACACACACACAGAGTTCGGCTTCCTTCTTGGGTGGCTGGTGTCAGCCTGCTTAAGCAGAGCCAGCTCGTCTCCTTCCCCAGGCTGACTGACCTGCCTTCATGAGGAAGAAAAGATGGCTAACGCCTGCCCAGAATGCTTCATAGCATGGCGTGCTCTGAAAGAGCCCTTGCCTGATAGAGTGCCCTGGGTCCCAGCCAATCACGTTAGAGTCGCCCACCAAAGCACCCCAGCTCTTCCTGAGACGCTCCTGATGGTAGTCAGCATGGGAGAGCCAGGAAAAGGAGCCAGGGACAGCAGGTTTCATTGCCTTTTGGGAGAAAGGACCCAGTCGGCTTGCTGACAGGGCTCACAGGTGTACCCTCTGAACGTTCCCTTTGCCCGGGCCCACAGCTGTTTCTTATTGCTGATATGGGGAACTCGCGAGGAAAGCGGGCTTGCTAGTCCCTTCCTTTTCCACACCATCACATGCTCCTCTGTGCTGAAGATATGTGGCCCTCTCTATCCACTTCCAAGCACTGCTTCTCATTCCATCCTAGCTTCTGGCCCGAGGCCATGCGAATCCCCTGTCTCAGTGAAGCTGGGAGTCTGGCCGAGTCCTTGGGCCTGTACATTACGTTGGGCCCAGGAAACCCTACAATCTGGTCTCAGAAATACATGGACATGGGGAGCGATGGGGGATTGCCTTTGGCAGCAGAGGCTGGGCTGCAGGTTCTCAGAGACACCTGGTCACATTTCGTAGCCAAGGGACACAGAGTTGATGCAATGGTCAGATTGATTTCATTCCCTTTGGAATAGACCCCATTGTCCCCCCTGTAGCTCTTCTCCCAAGCTTACTCAATTTCACACCGTCCCTTGGCTTCCATTCCTGGGACACGGAGCTGTCATGCACCCAGCCGGCACTCACTCGTCGGTGGTAAGATTTCCTTGTGGTCCTGTGCTCAGTGAGAGCAGTCGGGGTTAGATATTGCCAAGGAATCTTTGGCTCCTGCCTGTGCCTGCATGCTGCTGGGCTGCATGGAGTAAGGACTGGAATTGCTGGTCAGCTGTCTCTGTTCTTTGACCGCCTCGGATGCCTCTGTTCTGAAGACCAGATGGCGAGGGTGGTCAGAGTAGTAGGCCCATTCTTGTGAGGCCTTTATCACAGCATACTCAGGGAATATTGACTGAAGGCCCACTTGCAAAACAGGAGCTTCCACAGAGAGTAATCCACCTCGGCTTGCCCTGAACGACTGCTATCTCCAGTCACTGGCTTCAAAGGCAGGGAGCACCCGAATGCCAGATGCAGTTCCGGCGCTTTCTCAAGGAGGAAGGCATGCCTTTGTCTGAACAACTCTCTGGGGTATTCAGTGCAGATTTCCCGTCGTCAGAATGCAGAATTGAGTCTTAGTCCTCAGCAAGTCAACTCTTTGGGAGCCTGGGCTCGTGCTTCTATTCAAACATCCCTCTTTTTTTGGAAATGCAGGTTTGGAGAGTGCGCACGCCTTGGGGGAGTCCAGAGGGAAGGAATCTTCGCGGAGACTGCCCCACATAGCAGGGGGCAGCACAAGGATTGTCCATAGCACCGCCCATGAGAACATGACCTTCGATGCAACCAAGAGTCAGATACTGAACGCACAGAGCCCACCACGTGTCGCTATCTTTTTCTCTTTTTCTGAAAGTAGAGTTGTCCTCCGAATCATTCCGTGTCTGTGCCAAAGAGCCATATTCTGCCCTGAAAGAGGAGACACCCGCAGACTTCCCCGGACTGTGGTTATGTTGCGTGCAGGGCTCCTCCCATTGGGGTTTCAGGACACCTGGCACATGCGGAAACGTCAGGTGTCTGAATCACCCATTCACCACACCAAGAAATAGGCAGGACACACACAGGGCACACACAATGTCCCAAACTCCAAACATGCGTACCTCCAAGGAATTCGAGAAAGGGAACACACAACACCTTAAAGAGTCACACTACACCTACAACACCAACACTGCTAAGGCAACCAGGGTGTATAACCAACTTCATACCACAGCCACATATAGATTGTGAGAACCAATGAACACCACACACAGCACTCAGAGAACACACACACACACACACACTTACACACAGACCGGAAGGACTGCAGATACAGGCAACTCCTCCCTCACTAGCACATGACAATTCCAACACACACCATCCCTACAGCACTGACATAAACCTCATGGCGTCCAAACTATGCCCAGCAAATCACCCCACACACCCCACTCTGAAACCATGTGTATAAAACCGAGCCAAGCAAATCCCACCACTCATCGTCATCCCTTCTTGTACATGCCCGTCACAAATCATATACCAATGACACAGACAACCTAGGGAACACACACACACACACACACACACACCTACTCATATCATTGAGACCACACACACGACCCTCTCTATGCTCCACACTCACGACACCTATTCCACCCAGAACACATATCTCCTGCAGTCACCACCCATACAAAACACAAACAAACCAGCACACAACCAAGACACTCCTCTCCACTGTGAGCAGTCAAGTCTCCTACACCTCTCACACTCACTCCACAGGCAACAAAGGAATCACGGCTCCTTTGGCACCCACAATCCGTGCATCCACTCCCTACCTACCACAACTCTACTCCTCATGCACACCTCATATCGCTACACATGTACCGAAGGAATTCCTCCTATTCATGACAGACACCCCAGACATAAGCCAAGCACACACAGGAAACCCATGCCAAAAGCAACAACTAGAGCCATCTGTTACATGGATCAATGCACACTGCACAGACAGCTTAAATTACGTGCCTACACTTCAAATGAGGCATCACATCACAACACACACCACTTCTAGACCAAAAGCACAAACTCTTCGCCCACTCACTCCGAACAAACACCATAGACACAACACGATTCACCACGCACACCACACGTCTCCCACAACCATACCGCACAGAGACCACATGAATGGGCACCCCACACACCATGAACACACTATAGATACCCCAAACTCAGCCCACCAAGTCCACCCTAATAGGCACTGCACACACACCAGAAGAAAAGCACACAAACATCCCACACTCAAGACACGCCCCACTAACACAGTGCATGGATATCAGGCATACACACCACCCACCCCAAAACCATATGGACAGGAGAAACATAAATTATTCACCACAGGAAACACATCTCCCTCACACACCAGGGCCACGTAAACCGAACAAGACACACACCATACCATTCGGACTAGAGAACTGCGAGCACTCAACACACCTCGAGCTCACATATACACTCACTGATCCAGCACACCTATGGAAAACACACAACCACTTCAAGAGTCAAAACACCTGTCAGATTCAAGCCATGCAGCAAAGACACCGACCATACAAATAGTCACACACACACACACACACACACACACACAGACACACACACACACCGACACACAAACACACACACAGAGTTCGGCTTCCTTCTTGGGTGGCTGGTGTCAGCCTGCTTAAGCAGAGCCAGCTCGTCTCCTTCCCCAGGCTGACTGACCTGCCTTCATGAGGAAGAAAAGATGGCTAACGCCTGCCCAGAATGCTTCATAGCATGGCGTGCTCTGAAAGAGCCCTTGCCTGATAGAGTGCCCTGGGTCCCAGCCAATCACGTTAGAGTCGCCCACCAAAGCACCCCAGCTCTTCCTGAGACGCTCCTGATGGTAGTCAGCATGGGAGAGCCAGGAAAAGGAGCCAGGGACAGCAGGTTTCATTGCCTTTTGGGAGAAAGGACCCAGTCGGCTTGCTGACAGGGCTCACAGGTGTAGCCTCTGAACGTTCCCTTTGCCCGGGCCCACAGCTGTTTCTTATTGCTGATATGGGGAACTCGCGAGGAAAGCGGGCTTGCTAGTCCCTTCCTTTTCCACACCATCACATGCTCCTCTGTGCTGAAGATATGTGGCCCTCTCTATCCACTTCCAAGCACTGCTTCTCATTCCATCCTAGCTTCTGGCCCGAGGCCATGCGAATCCCCTGTCTCAGTGAAGCTGGGAGTCTGGCCGAGTCCTTGGGCCTGTACATTACGTTGGGCCCAGGAAACCCTACAATCTGGTCTCAGAAATACATGGACATGGGGAGCGATGGGGGATTGCCTTTGGCAGCAGAGGCTGGGCTGCAGGTTCTCAGAGACACCTGGTCACATTTCGTAGCCAAGGGACACAGAGTTGATGCAATGGTCAGATTGATTTCATTCCCTTTGGAATAGACCCCATTGTCCCCCCTGTAGCTCTTCTCCCAAGCTTACTCAATTTCACACCGTCCCTTGGCTTCCATTCCTGGGACACGGAGCTGTCATGCACCCAGCCGGCACTCACTCGTCGGTGGTAAGATTTCCTTGTGGTCCTGTGCTCAGTGAGAGCAGTCGGGGTTAGATATTGCCAAGGAATCTTTGGCTCCTGCCTGTGCCTGCATGCTGCTGGGCTGCATGGAGTAAGGACTGGAATTGCTGGTCAGCTGTCTCTGTTCTTTGACCGCCTCGGATGCCTCTGTTCTGAAGACCAGATGGCGAGGGTGGTCAGAGTAGTAGGCCCATTCTTGTGAGGCCTTTATCACAGCATACTCAGGGAATATTGACTGAAGGCCCACTTGCAAAACAGGAGCTTCCACAGAGAGTAATCCACCTCGGCTTGCCCTGAACGACTGCTATCTCCAGTCACTGGCTTCAAAGGCAGGGAGCACCCGAATGCCAGATGCAGTTCCGGCGCTTTCTCAAGGAGGAAGGCATGCCTTTGTCTGAACAACTCTCTGGGGTATTCAGTGCAGATTTCCCGTCGTCAGAATGCAGAATTGAGTCTTAGTCCTCAGCAAGTCAACTCTTTGGGAGCCTGGGCTCGTGCTTCTATTCAAACATCCCTCTTTTTTTGGAAATGCAGGTTTGGAGAGTGCGCACGCCTTGGGGGAGTCCAGAGGGAAGGAATCTTCGCGGAGACTGCCCCACATAGCAGGGGGCAGCACAAGGATTGTCCATAGCACCGCCCATGAGAACATGACCTTCGATGCAACCAAGAGTCAGATACTGAACGCACAGAGCCCACCACGTGTCGCTATCTTTTTCTCTTTTTCTGAAAGTAGAGTTGTCCTCCGAATCATTCCGTGTCTGTGCCAAAGAGCCATATTCTGCCCTGAAAGAGGAGACACCCGCAGACTTCCCCGGACTGTGGTTATGTTGCGTGCAGGGCTCCTCCCATTGGGGTTTCAGGACACCTGGCACATGCGGAAACGTCAGGTGTCTGAATCACCCATTCACCACACCAAGAAATAGGCAGGACACACACAGGGCACACACAATGTCCCAAACTCCAAACATGCGTACCTCCAAGGAATTCGAGAAAGGGAACACACAACACCTTACAGAGTCACACTACACCTACAACACCAACACTGCTAAGGCAACCAGGGTGTATAACCAACTTCATACCACAGCCACATATAGATTGTGAGAACCAATGAACACCACACACAGCACTCAGAGAACACACACACACACACACACTTACACACAGACCGGAAGGACTGCAGATACAGGCAACTCCTCCCTCACTAGCACATGACAATTCCAACACACACCATCCCTACAGCACTGACATAAACCTCATGGCGTCCAAACTATGCCCAGCAAATCACCCCACACACCCCACTCTGAAACCATGTGTATAAAACCGAGCCAAGCAAATCCCACCACTCATCGTCATCCCTTCTTGTACATGCCCGTCACAAATCATATACCAATGACACAGACAACCTAGGGAACACACACACACACACACACACACACCTACTCATATCATTGAGACCACACACACGACCCTCTCTATGCTCCACACTCACGACACCTATTCCACCCAGAACACATATCTCCTGCAGTCACCACCCATACAAAACACAAACAAACCAGCACACAACCAAGACACTCCTCTCCACTGTGAGCAGTCAAGTCTCCTACACCTCTCACACTCACTCCACAGGCAACAAAGGAATCACGGCTCCTTTGGCACCCACAATCCGTGCATCCACTCCCTACCTACCACAACTCTACTCCTCATGCACACCTCATATCGCTACACATGTACCGAAGGAATTCCTCCTATTCATGACAGACACCCCAGACATAAGCCAAGCACACACAGGAAACCCATGCCAAAAGCAACAACTAGAGCCATCTGTTACATGGATCAATGCACACTGCACAGACAGCTTAAATTACGTGCCTACACTTCAAATGAGGCATCACATCACAACACACACCACTTCTAGACCAAAAGCACAAACTCTTCGCCCACTCACTCCGAACAAACACCATAGACACAACACGATTCACCACGCACACCACACGTCTCCCACAACCATACCGCACAGAGACCACATGAATGGGCACCCCACACACCATGAACACACTATAGATACCCCAAACTCAGCCCACCAAGTCCACCCTAATAGGCACTGCACACACACCAGAAGAAAAGCACACAAACATCCCACACTCAAGACACGCCCCACTAACACAGTGCATGGATATCAGGCATACACACCACCCACCCCAAAACCATATGGACAGGAGAAACATAAATTATTCACCACAGGAAACACATCTCCCTCACACACCAGGGCCACGTAAACCGAACAAGACACACACCATACCATTCGGACTAGAGAACTGCGAGCACTCAACACACCTCGAGCTCACATATACACTCACTGATCCAGCACACCTATGGAAAACACACAACCACTTCAAGAGTCAAAACACCTGTCAGATTCAAGCCATGCAGCAAAGACACCGACCACACAAATAGTCACACACACACACACACACACACACACACAGACACACACACACACCGACACACAAACACACACACAGAGTTCGGCTTCCTTCTTGGGTGGCTGGTGTCAGCCTGCTTAAGCAGAGCCAGCTCGTCTCCTTCCCCAGGCTGACTGACCTGCCTTCATGAGGAAGAAAAGATGGCTAACGCCTGCCCAGAATGCTTCATAGCATGGCGTGCTCTGAAAGAGCCCTTGCCTGATAGAGTGCCCTGGGTCCCAGCCAATCACGTTAGAGTCGCCCACCAAAGCACCCCAGCTCTTCCTGAGACGCTCCTGATGGTAGTCAGCATGGGAGAGCCAGGAAAAGGAGCCAGGGACAGCAGGTTTCATTGCCTTTTGGGAGAAAGGACCCAGTCGGCTTGCTGACAGGGCTCACAGGTGTAGCCTCTGAACGTTCCCTTTGCCCGGGCCCACAGCTGTTTCTTATTGCTGATATGGGGAACTCGCGAGGAAAGCGGGCTTGCTAGTCCCTTCCTTTTCCACACCATCACATGCTCCTCTGTGCTGAAGATATGTGGCCCTCTCTATCCACTTCCAAGCACTGCTTCTCATTCCATCCTAGCTTCTGGCCCGAGGCCATGCGAATCCCCTGTCTCAGTGAAGCTGGGAGTCTGGCCGAGTCCTTGGGCCTGTACATTACGTTGGGCCCAGGAAACCCTACAATCTGGTCTCAGAAATACATGGACATGGGGAGCGATGGGGGATTGCCTTTGGCAGCAGAGGCTGGGCTGCAGGTTCTCAGAGACACCTGGTCACATTTCGTAGCCAAGGGACACAGAGTTGATGCAATGGTCAGATTGATTTCATTCCCTTTGGAATAGACCCCATTGTCCCCCCTGTAGCTCTTCTCCCAAGCTTACTCAATTTCACACCGTCCCTTGGCTTCCATTCCTGGGACACGGAGCTGTCATGCACCCAGCCGGCACTCACTCGTCGGTGGTAAGATTTCCTTGTGGTCCTGTGCTCAGTGAGAGCAGTCGGGGTTAGATATTGCCAAGGAATCTTTGGCTCCTGCCTGTGCCTGCATGCTGCTGGGCTGCATGGAGTAAGGACTGGTATGGCTGGTCAGCTGTCTCTGTTCTTTGACCGCCTCGGATGCCTCTGTTCTGAAGACCAGATGGCGAGGGTGGTCAGAGTAGTAGGCCCATTCTTGTGAGGCCGTTATCACAGCATACTCAGGGAATATTGACTGAAGGCCCACTTGCAAAACAGGAGCTTCCACAGAGAGTAATCCACCTCGGCTTGCCCTGAACGACTGCTATCTCCAGTCACTGGCTTCAAAGGCAGGGAGCACCCGAATGCCAGATGCAGTTCCGGCGCTTTCTCAAGGAGGAAGGCATGCCTTTGTCTGAACAACTCTCTGGGGTATTCAGTGCAGATTTCCCGTCGTCAGAATGCAGAATTGAGTCTTAGTCCTCAGCAAGTCAACTCTTTGGGAGCCTGGGCTCGTGCTTCTATTCAAACATCCCTCTTTTTTTGGAAATGCAGGTTTGGAGAGTGCGCACGCCTTGGGGGAGTCCAGAGGGAAGGAATCTTCGCGGAGACTGCCCCACATAGCAGGGGGCAGCACAAGGATTGTCCATAGCACCGCCCATGAGAACATGACCTTCGATGCAACCAAGAGTCAGATACTGAACGCACAGAGCCCACCACGTGTCGCTATCTTTTTCTCTTTTTCTGAAAGTAGAGTTGTCCTCCGAATCATTCCGTGTCTGTGCCAAAGAGCCATATTCTGCCCTGAAAGAGGAGACACCCGCAGACTTCCCCGGACTGTGGTTATGTTGCGTGCAGGGCTCCTCCCATTGGGGTTTCAGGACACCTGGCACATGCGGAAACGTCAGGTGTCTGAATCACCCATTCACCACACCAAGAAATAGGCAGGACACACACAGGGCACACACAATGTCCCAAACTCCAAACATGCGTACCTCCAAGGAATTCGAGAAAGGGAACACACAACACCTTAAAGAGTCACACTACACCTACAACACCAACACTGCTAAGGCAACCAGGGTGTATAACCAACTTCATACCACAGCCACATATAGATTGTGAGAACCAATGAACACCACACACAGCACTCAGAGAACACACACACACACACACACTTACACACAGACCAGAAGGACTGCAGATACAGGCAACTCCTCCCTCACTAGCACATGACAATTCCAACACACACCATCCCTACAGCACTGACATAAACCTCATGGCGTCCAAACTATGCCCAGCAAATCACCCCACACACCCCACTCTGAAACCATGTGTATAAAACCGAGCCAAGCAAATCCCACCACTCATCGTCATCCCTTCTTGTACATGCCCGTCACAAATCATATACCAATGACACAGACAACCTAGGGAACACACACACACACACACACACACACCTACTCATATCATTGAGACCACACACACGACCCTCTCTATGCTCCACACTCACGACACCTATTCCACCCAGAACACATATCTCCTGCACTCACCACCCATACAAAACACAAACAAACCAGCACACAACCAAGACACTCCTCTCCACTGTGAGCAGTCAAATCTCCTACACCTCTCACACTCACTCCACAGGCAAAAAAGGAATCACGGCTCCTTTGGCACCCACAATCCGTGTATCCACTCCCTACCTACCACAACTCTACTCCTCATGCACACCTCATATCGCTACACATGTACCGAAGGCATTCCTCCTATTCATGACAGACACCCCAGACATAAGCCAAGCACACACAGGGAACCCATGCCAAAAGCAACACATAGAGCCATCTGTTACATGGATCAATGCACACTGCACAGACAGCTTAAATTACGTGCCTACACTTCAAATGAGGCATCACATCACAACACACACCACTTCTAGACCAGAAGCACAAACTCTTAGCCCACTCACTCCGAACAAACACCATAGACACAACACGATTCACCACGCACACCACACGTCTCCCACAACCATACCGCACAGAGACCACATGAATGGGCACCCCACACACCATGAACACACTATAGATACCCCAAACTCAGCCCACCAAGTCCACCCTAATAGGCACTGCACACACACCAGAAGAAAAGCACACAAACATCCCACACTCAAGACACGCCCCACTAACACAGTGCATGGATATCAGGCATACACACCACCCACCCCAAAACCATATGGACAGGAGAAACATAAATTATTCACCACAGGAAACACATCTCCCTCACACACCAGTGCCACGTAAACCGCACAAGACACACACCATACCATTCGGACTAGAGAACTGCGAGCACTCAACACACCTCGAGCTCACATATACACTCACTGATCCAGCACACCTATGGAAAACACACAACCACTTCAAGAGTCAAAACACCTGTCAGATTCAAGCCATGCAGCAAAGACACCGACCACACAAATAGTCACACACACACACACACACACACACACACCGACACACAAACACACACACAGAGTTCGGCTTCCTTCTTGGGTGGCTGGTGTCAGCCTGCTTAAGCAGAGCCAGCTCGTCTCCTTCCCCAGGCTGACTGACCTGCCTTCATGAGGAAGAAAAGATGGCTAACGCCTGCCCAGAATGCTTCATAGCATGGCGTGCTCTGAAAGAGCCCTTGCCTGATAGAGTGCCCTGGGTCCCAGCCAATCACGTTAGAGTCGCCCACCAAAGCACCCCAGCTCTTCCTGAGACGCTCCTGATGGTAGTCAGCATGGGAGAGCCAGGAAAAGGAGCCAGGGACAGCAGGTTTCATTGCCTTTTGGGAGAAAGGACCCAGTCGGCTTGCTGACAGGGCTCACAGGTGTAGCCTCTGAACGTTCCCTTTGCCCGGGCCCACAGCTGTTTCTTATTGCTGATATGGGGAACTCGCGAGGAAAGCGGGCTTGCTAGTCCCTTCCTTTTCCACACCATCACATGCTCCTCTGTGCTGAAGATATGTGGCCCTCTCTATCCACTTCCAAGCACTGCTTCTCATTCCATCCTAGCTTCTGGCCCGAGGCCATGCGAATCCCCTGTCTCAGTGAAGCTGGGAGTCTGGCCGAGTCCTTGGGCCTGTACATTACGTTGGGCCCAGGAAACCCTACAATCTGGTCTCAGAAATACATGGACATGGGGAGCGATGGGGGATTGCCTTTGGCAGCAGAGGCTGGGCTGCAGGTTCTCAGAGACACCTGGTCACATTTCGTAGCCAAGGGACACAGAGTTGATGCAATGGTCAGATTGATTTCATTCCCTTTGGAATAGACCCCATTGTCCCCCCTGTAGCTCTTCTCCCAAGCTTACTCAATTTCACACCGTCCCTTGGCTTCCATTCCTGGGACACGGAGCTGTCATGCACCCAGCCGGCACTCACTCGTCGGTGGTAAGATTTCCTTGTGGTCCTGTGCTCAGTGAGAGCAGTCGGGGTTAGATATTGCCAAGGAATCTTTGGCTCCTGCCTGTGCCTGCATGCTGCTGGGCTGCATGGAGTAAGGACTGGTATGGCTGGTCAGCTGTCTCTGTTCTTTGACCGCCTCGGATGCCTCTGTTCTGAAGACCAGATGGCGAGGGTGGTCAGAGTAGTAGGCCCATTCTTGTGAGGCCTTTATCACAGCATACTCAGGGAATATTGACTGAAGGCCCACTTGCAAAACAGGAGCTTCCACAGAGAGTAATCCACCTCGGCTTGCCCTGAACGACTGCTATCTCCAGTCACTGGCTTCAAAGGCAGGGAGCACCCGAATGCCAGATGCAGTTCCGGCGCTTTCTCAAGGAGGAAGGCATGCCTTTGTCTGAACAACTCTCTGGGGTATTCAGTGCAGATTTCCCGTCGTCAGAATGCAGAATTGAGTCTTAGTCCTCAGCAAGTCAACTCTTTGGGAGCCTGGGCTCGTGCTTCTATTCAAACATCCCTCTTTTTTTGGAAATGCAGGTTTGGAGAGTGCGCACGCCTTGGGGGAGTCCAGAGGGAAGGAATCTTCGCGGAGACTGCCCCACATAGCAGGGGGCAGCACAAGGATTGTCCATAGCACCGCCCATGAGAACATGACCTTCGATGCAACCAAGAGTCAGATACTGAACGCACAGAGCCCACCACGTGTCGCTATCTTTTTCTCTTTTTCTGAAAGTAGAGTTGTCCTCCGAATCATTCCGTGTCTGTGCCAAAGAGCCATATTCTGCCCTGAAAGAGGAGACACCCGCAGACTTCCCCGGACTGTGGTTATGTTGCGTGCAGGGCTCCTCCCATTGGGGTTTCAGGACACCTGGCACATGCGGAAACGTCAGGTGTCTGAATCACCCATTCACCACACCAAGAAATAGGCAGGACACACACAGGGCACACACAATGTCCCCAACTCCAAACATGCGTACCTCCAAGGAATTCGAGAAAGGGAACACACAACACCTTAAAGAGTCACACTACACCTACAACACCAACACTGCTAAGGCAACCAGGGTGTATAACCAACTTCATACCACAGCCACATATAGATTGTGAGAACCAATGAACACCACACACAGCACTCAGAGAACACACACACACACACACACTTACACACAGACCGGAAGGACTGCAGATACAGGCAACTCCTCCCTCACTAGCACATGACAATTCCAACACACACCATCCCTACAGCACTGACATAAACCTCATGGCGTCCAAACTATGCCCAGCAAATCACCCCACACACCCCACTCTGAAACCATGTGTATAAAACCGAGCCAAGCAAATCCCACCACTCATCGTCATCCCTTCTTGTACATGCCCGTCACAAATCATATACCAATGACACAGACAACCTAGGGAACACACACACACACACACACACACACCTACTCATATCATTGAGACCACACACACGACCCTCTCTATGCTCCACACTCACGACACCTATTCCACCCAGAACACATATCTCCTGCAGTCACCACCCATACAAAACACAAACAAACCAGCACACAACCAAGACACTCCTCTCCACTGTGAGCAGTCAAGTCTCCTACACCTCTCACACTCACTCCACAGGCAACAAAGGAATCACGGCTCCTTTGGCACCCACAATCCGTGCATCCACTCCCTACCTACCACAACTCTACTCCTCATGCACACCTCATATCGCTACACATGTACCGAAGGAATTCCTCCTATTCATGACAGACACCCCAGACATAAGCCAAGCACACACAGGAAACCCATGCCAAAAGCAACAACTAGAGCCATCTGTTACATGGATCAATGCACACTGCACAGACAGCTTAAATTACGTGCCTACACTTCAAATGAGGCATCACATCACAACACACACCACTTCTAGACCAAAAGCACAAACTCTTCGCCCACTCACTCCGAACAAACACCATAGACACAACACGATTCACCACGCACACCACACGTCTCCCACAACCATACCGCACAGAGACCACATGAATGGGCACCCCACACACCATGAACACACTATAGATACCCCAAACTCAGCCCACCAAGTCCACCCTAATAGGCACTGCACACACACCAGAAGAAAAGCACACAAACATCCCACACTCAAGACACGCCCCACTAACACAGTGCATGGATATCAGGCATACACACCACCCACCCCAAAACCATATGGACAGGAGAAACATAAATTATTCACCACAGGAAACACATCTCCCTCACACACCAGGGCCACGTAAACCGAACAAGACACACACCATACCATTCGGACTAGAGAACTGCGAGCACTCAACACACCTCGAGCTCACATATACACTCACTGATCCAGCACACCTATGGAAAACACACAACCACTTCAAGAGTCAAAACACCTGTCAGATTCAAGCCATGCAGCAAAGACACCGACCATACAAATAGTCACACACACACACACACACACACACAGACACACACACACACCGACACACAAACACACACACAGAGTTCGGCTTCCTTCTTGGGTGGCTGGTGTCAGCCTGCTTAAGCAGAGCCAGCTCGTCTCCTTCCCCAGGCTGACTGACCTGCCTTCATGAGGAAGAAAAGATGGCTAACGCCTGCCCAGAATGCTTCATAGCATGGCGTGCTCTGAAAGAGCCCTTGCCTGATAGAGTGCCCTGGGTCCCAGCCAATCACGTTAGAGTCGCCCACCAAAGCACCCCAGCTCTTCCTGAGACGCTCCTGATGGTAGTCAGCATGGGAGAGCCAGGAAAAGGAGCCAGGGACAGCAGGTTTCATTGCCTTTTGGGAGAAAGGACCCAGTCGGCTTGCTGACAGGGCTCACAGGTGTAGCCTCTGAACGTTCCCTTTGCCCGGGCCCACAGCTGTTTCTTATTGCTGATATGGGGAACTCGCGAGGAAAGCGGGCTTGCTAGTCCCTTCCTTTTCCACACCATCACATGCTCCTCTGTGCTGAAGATATGTGGCCCTCTCTATCCACTTCCAAGCACTGCTTCTCATTCCATCCTAGCTTCTGGCCCGAGGCCATGCGAATCCCCTGTCTCAGTGAAGCTGGGAGTCTGGCCGAGTCCTTGGGCCTGTACATTAGGTTGGGCCCAGGAAACCCTACAATCTGGTCTCAGAAATACATGGACATGGGGAGCGATGGGGGATTGCCTTTGGCAGCAGAGGCTGGGCTGCAGGTTCTCAGAGACACCTGGTCACATTTCGTAGCCAAGGGACACAGAGTTGATGCAATGGTCAGATTGATTTCATTCCCTTTGGAATAGACCCCATTGTCCCCCCTGTAGCTCTTCTCCCAAGCTTACTCAATTTCACACCGTCCCTTGGCTTCCATTCCTGGGACACGGAGCTGTCATGCACCCAGCCGGCACTCACTCGTCGGTGGTAAGATTTCCTTGTGGTCCTGTGCTCAGTGAGAGCAGTCGGGGTTAGATATTGCCAAGGAATCTTTGGCTCCTGCCTGTGCCTGCATGCTGCTGGGCTGCATGGAGTAAGGACTGGAATTGCTGGTCAGCTGTCTCTGTTCTTTGACCGCCTCGGATGCCTCTGTTCTGAAGACCAGATGGCGAGGGTGGTCAGAGTAGTAGGCCCATTCTTGTGAGGCCTTTATCACAGCATACTCAGAGAATATTGACTGAAGGCCCACTTGCAAAACAGGAGCTTCCACAGAGAGTAATCCACCTCGGCTTGCCCTGAACGACTGCTATCTCCAGTCACTGGCTTCAAAGGCAGGGAGCACCCGAATGCCAGATGCAGTTCCGGCGCTTTCTCAAGGAGGAAGGCATGCCTTTGTCTGAACAACTCTCTGGGGTATTCAGTGCAGATTTCCCGTCGTCAGAATGCAGAATTGAGTCTTAGTCCTCAGCAAGTCAACTCTTTGGGAGCCTGGGCTCGTGCTTCTATTCAAACATCCCTCTTTTTTTGGAAATGCAGGTTTGGAGAGTGCGCACGCCTTGGGGGAGTCCAGAGGGAAGGAATCTTCGCGGAGACTGCCCCACATAGCAGGGGGCAGCACAAGGATTGTCCATAGCACCGCCCATGAGAACATGACCTTCGATGCAACCAAGAGTCAGATACTGAACGCACAGAGCCCACCACGTGTCGCTATCTTTTTCTCTTTTTCTGAAAGTAGAGTTGTCCTCCGAATCATTCCGTGTCTGTGCCAAAGAGCCATATTCTGCCCTGAAAGAGGAGACACCCGCAGACTTCCCCGGACTGTGGTTATGTTGCGTGCAGGGCTCCTCCCATTGGGGTTTCAGGACACCTGGCACATGCGGAAACGTCAGGTGTCTGAATCACCCATTCACCACACCAAGAAATAGGCAGGACACACACAGGGCACACACAATGTCCCAAACTCCAAACATGCGTACCTCCAAGGAATTCGAGAAAGGGAACACACAACACCTTAAAGAGTCACACTACACCTACAACACCAACACTGCTAAGGCAACCAGGGTGTATAACCAACTTCATACCACAGCCACATATAGATTGTGAGAACCAATGAACACCACACACAGCACTCAGAGAACACACACACACACACACACTTACACACACCGGAAGGACTGCAGATACAGGCAACTCCTCCCTCACTAGCACATGACAATTCCAACACACACCATCCCTACAGCACTGACATAAACCTCATGGCGTCCAAACTATGCCCAGCAAATCACCCCACACACCCCACTCTGAAACCATGTGTATAAAACCGAGCCAAGCAAATCCCACCACTCATCGTCATCCCTTCTTGTACATGCCCGTCACAAATCATATACCAATGACACAGACAACCTAGGGAACACACACACACACACACACACACACCTACTCATATCATTGAGACCACACACACGACCCTCTCTATGCTCCACACTCACGACACCTATTCCACCCAGAACACATATCTCCTGCACTCACCACCCATACAAAACACAAACAAACCAGCACACAACCAAGACACTCCTCTCCACTGTGAGCAGTCAAATCTCCTACACCTCTCACACTCACTCCACAGGCAAAAAAGGAATCACGGCTCCTTTGGCACCCACAATCCGTGTATCCACTCCCTACCTACCACAACTCTACTCCTCATGCACACCTCATATCGCTACACATGTACCGAAGGCATTCCTCCTATTCATGACAGACACCCCAGACATAAGCCAAGCACACACAGGGAACCCATGCCAAAAGCAACACATAGAGCCATCTGTTACATGGATCAATGCACACTGCACAGACAGCTTAAATTACGTGCCTACACTTCAAATGAGGCATCACATCACAACACACACCACTTCTAGACCAGAAGCACAAACTCTTAGCCCACTCACTCCGAACAAACACCATAGACACAACACGATTCACCACGCACACCACACGTCTCCCACAACCATACCGCACAGAGACCACATGAATGGGCACCCCACACACCATGAACACACTATAGATACCCCAAACTCAGCCCACCAAGTCCACCCTAATAGGCACTGCACACACACCAGAAGAAAAGCACACAAACATCCCACACTCAAGACACGCCCCACTAACACAGTGCATGGATATCAGGCATACACACCACCCACCCCAAAACCATATGGACAGGAGAAACATAAATTATTCACCACAGGAAACACATCTCCCTCACACACCAGTGCCACGTAAACCGCACAAGACACACACCATACCATTCGGACTAGAGAACTGCGAGCACTCAACACACCTCGAGCTCACATATACACTCACTGATCCAGCACACCTATGGAAAACACACAACCACTTCAAGAGTCAAAACACCTGTCAGATTCAAGCCATGCAGCAAAGACACCGACCACACAAATAGTCACACACACACACACACACACACACACACACACACCGACACACAAACACACACACAGAGTTCGGCTTCCTTCTTGGGTGGCTGGTGTCAGCCTGCTTAAGCAGAGCCAGCTCGTCTCCTTCCCCAGGCTGACTGACCTGCCTTCATGAGGAAGAAAAGATGGCTAACGCCTGCCCAGAATGCTTCATAGCATGGCGTGCTCTGAAAGAGCCCTTGCCTGATAGAGTGCCCTGGGTCCCAGCCAATCACGTTAGAGTCGCCCACCAAAGCACCCCAGCTCTTCCTGAGACGCTCCTGATGGTAGTCAGCATGGGAGAGCCAGGAAAAGGAGCCAGGGACAGCAGGTTTCATTGCCTTTTGGGAGAAAGGACCCAGTCGGCTTGCTGACAGGGCTCACAGGTGTAGCCTCTGAACGTTCCCTTTGCCCGGGCCCACAGCTGTTTCTTATTGCTGATATGGGGAACTCGCGAGGAAAGCGGGCTTGCTAGTCCCTTCCTTTTCCACACCATCACATGCTCCTCTGTGCTGAAGATATGTGGCCCTCTCTATCCACTTCCAAGCACTGCTTCTCATTCCATCCTAGCTTCTGGCCCGAGGCCATGCGAATCCCCTGTCTCAGTGAAGCTGGGAGTCTGGCCGAGTCCTTGGGCCTGTACATTACGTTGGGCCCAGGAAACCCTACAATCTGGTCTCAGAAATACATGGACATGGGGAGCGATGGGGGATTGCCTTTGGCAGCAGAGGCTGGGCTGCAGGTTCTCAGAGACACCTGGTCACATTTCGTAGCCAAGGGACACAGAGTTGATGCAATGGTCAGATTGATTTCATTCCCTTTGGAATAGACCCCATTGTCCCCCCTGTAGCTCTTCTCCCAAGCTTACTCAATTTCACACCGTCCCTTGGCTTCCATTCCTGGGACACGGAGCTGTCATGCACCCAGCCGGCACTCACTCGTCGGTGGTAAGATTTCCTTGTGGTCCTGTGCTCAGTGAGAGCAGTCGGGGTTAGATATTGCCAAGGAATCTTTGGCTCCTGCCTGTGCCTGCATGCTGCTGGGCTGCATGGAGTAAGGACTGGTATGGCTGGTCAGCTGTCTCTGTTCTTTGACCGCCTCGGATGCCTCTGTTCTGAAGACCAGATGGCGAGGGTGGTCAGAGTAGTAGGCCCATTCTTGTGAGGCCTTTATCACAGCATACTCAGGGAATATTGACTGAAGGCCCACTTGCAAAACAGGAGCTTCCACAGAGAGTAATCCACCTCGGCTTGCCCTGAACGACTGCTATCTCCAGTCACTGGCTTCAAAGGCAGGGAGCACCCGAATGCTAGATGCAGTTCCGGCGCTTTCTCAAGGAGGAAGGCATGCCTTTGTCTGAACAACTCTCTGGGGTATTCAGTGCAGATTTCCCGTCGTCAGAATGCAGAATTGAGTCTTAGTCCTCAGCAAGTCAACTCTTTGGGAGCCTGGGCTCGTGCTTCTATTCAAACATCCCTCTTTTTTTGGAAATGCAGGTTTGGAGAGTGCGCACGCCTTGGGGGAGTCCAGAGGGAAGGAATCTTCGCGGAGACTGCCCCACATAGCAGGGGGCAGCACAAGGATTGTCCATAGCACCGCCCATGAGAACATGACCTTCGATGCAACCAAGAGTCAGATACTGAACGCACAGAGCCCACCACGTGTCGCTATCTTTTTCTCTTTTTCTGAAAGTAGAGTTGTCCTCCGAATCATTCCGTGTCTGTGCCAAAGAGCCATATTCTGCCCTGAAAGAGGAGACACCCGCAGACTTCCCCGGACTGTGGTTATGTTGCGTGCAGGGCTCCTCCCATTGGGGTTTCAGGACACCTGGCACATGCGGAAACGTCAGGTGTCTGAATCACCCATTCACCACACCAAGAAATAGGCAGGACACACACAGGGCACACACAATGTCCCCAACTCCAAACATGCGTACCTCCAAGGAATTCGAGAAAGGGAACACACAACACCTTAAAGAGTCACACTACACCTACAACACCAACACTGCTAAGGCAACCAGGGTGTATAACCAACTTCATACCACAGCCACATATAGATTGTGAGAACCAATGAACACCACACACAGCACTCAGAGAACACACACACACACACACACTTACACACAGACCGGAAGGACTGCAGATACAGGCAACTCCTCCCTCACTAGCACATGACAATTCCAACACACACCATCCCTACAGCACTGACATAAACCTCATGGCGTCCAAACTATGCCCAGCAAATCACCCCACACACCCCACTCTGAAACCATGTGTATAAAACCGAGCCAAGCAAATCCCACCACTCATCGTCATCCCTTCTTGTACATGCCCGTCACAAATCATATACCAATGACACAGACAACCTAGGGAACACACACACACACACACACACACACCTACTCATATCATTGAGACCACACACACGACCCTCTCTATGCTCCACACTCACGACACCTATTCCACCCAGAACACATATCTCCTGCAGTCACCACCCATACAAAACACAAACAAACCAGCACACAACCAAGACACTCCTCTCCACTGTGAGCAGTCAAGTCTCCTACACCTCTCACACTCACTCCACAGGCAACAAAGGAATCACGGCTCCTTTGGCACCCACAATCCGTGCATCCACTCCCTACCTACCACAACTCTACTCCTCATGCACACCTCATATCGCTACACATGTACCGAAGGAATTCCTCCTATTCATGACAGACACCCCAGACATAAGCCAAGCACACACAGGAAACCCATGCCAAAAGCAACAACTAGAGCCATCTGTTACATGGATCAATGCACACTGCACAGACAGCTTAAATTACGTGCCTACACTTCAAATGAGGCATCACATCACAACACACACCACTTCTAGACCAAAAGCACAAACTCTTCGCCCACTCACTCCGAACAAACACCATAGACACAACACGATTCACCACGCACACCACACGTCTCCCACAACCATACCGCACAGAGACCACATGAATGGGCACCCCACACACCATGAACACACTATAGATACCCCAAACTCAGCCCACCAAGTCCACCCTAATAGGCACTGCACACACACCAGAAGAAAAGCACACAAACATCCCACACTCAAGACACGCCCCACTAACACAGTGCATGGATATCAGGCATACACACCACCCACCCCAAAACCATATGGACAGGAGAAACATAAATTATTCACCACAGGAAACACATCTCCCTCACACACCAGGGCCACGTAAACCGAACAAGACACACACCATACCATTCGGACTAGAGAACTGCGAGCACTCAACACACCTCGAGCTCACATATACACTCACTGATCCAGCACACCTATGGAAAACACACAACCACTTCAAGAGTCAAAACACCTGTCAGATTCAAGCCATGCAGCAAAGACACCGACCATACAAATAGTCACACACACACACACACACACACACACAGACACACACACACACCGACACACAAACACACACACAGAGTTCGGCTTCCTTCTTGGGTGGCTGGTGTCAGCCTGCTTAAGCAGAGCCAGCTCGTCTCCTTCCCCAGGCTGACTGACCTGCCTTCATGAGGAAGAAAAGATGGCTAACGCCTGCCCAGAATGCTTCATAGCATGGCGTGCTCTGAAAGAGCCCTTGCCTGATAGAGTGCCCTGGGTCCCAGCCAATCACGTTAGAGTCGCCCACCAAAGCACCCCAGCTCTTCCTGAGACGCTCCTGATGGTAGTCAGCATGGGAGAGCCAGGAAAAGGAGCCAGGGACAGCAGGTTTCATTGCCTTTTGGGAGAAAGGACCCAGTCGGCTTGCTGACAGGGCTCACAGGTGTAGCCTCTGAACGTTCCCTTTGCCCGGGCCCACAGCTGTTTCTTATTGCTGATATGGGGAACTCGCGAGGAAAGCGGGCTTGCTAGTCCCTTCCTTTTCCACACCATCACATGCTCCTCTGTGCTGAAGATATGTGGCCCTCTCTATCCACTTCCAAGCACTGCTTCTCATTCCATCCTAGCTTCTGGCCCGAGGCCATGCGAATCCCCTGTCTCAGTGAAGCTGGGAGTCTGGCCGAGTCCTTGGGCCTGTACATTACGTTGGGCCCAGGAAACCCTACAATCTGGTCTCAGAAATACATGGACATGGGGAGCGATGGGGGATTGCCTTTGGCAGCAGAGGCTGGGCTGCAGGTTCTCAGAGACACCTGGTCACATTTCGTAGCCAAGGGACACAGAGTTGATGCAATGGTCAGATTGATTTCATTCCCTTTGGAATAGACCCCATTGTCCCCCCTGTAGCTCTTCTCCCAAGCTTACTCAATTTCACACCGTCCCTTGGCTTCCATTCCTGGGACACGGAGCTGTCATGCACCCAGCCGGCACTCACTCGTCGGTGGTAAGATTTCCTTGTGGTCCTGTGCTCAGTGAGAGCAGTCGGGGTTAGATATTGCCAAGGAATCTTTGGCTCCTGCCTGTGCCTGCATGCTGCTGGGCTGCATGGAGTAAGGACTGGAATTGCTGGTCAGCTGTCTCTGTTCTTTGACCGCCTCGGATGCCTCTGTTCTGAAGACCAGATGGCGAGGGTGGTCAGAGTAGTAGGCCCATTCTTGTGAGGCCTTTATCACAGCATACTCAGGGAATATTGACTGAAGGCCCACTTGCAAAACAGGAGCTTCCACAGAGAGTAATCCACCTCGGCTTGCCCTGAACGACTGCTATCTCCAGTCACTGGCTTCAAAGGCAGGGAGCACCCGAATGCCAGATGCAGTTCCGGCGCTTTCTCAAGGAGGAAGGCATGCCTTTGTCTGAACAACTCTCTGGGGTATTCAGTGCAGATTTCCCGTCGTCAGAATGCAGAATTGAGTCTTAGTCCTCAGCAAGTCAACTCTTTGGGAGCCTGGGCTCGTGCTTCTATTCAAACATCCCTCTTTTTTTGGAAATGCAGGTTTGGAGAGTGCGCACGCCTTGGGGGAGTCCAGAGGGAAGGAATCTTCGCGGAGACTGCCCCACATAGCAGGGGGCAGCACAAGGATTGTCCATAGCACCGCCCATGAGAACATGACCTTCGATGCAACCAAGAGTCAGATACTGAACGCACAGAGCCCACCACGTGTCGCTATCTTTTTCTCTTTTTCTGAAAGTAGAGTTGTCCTCCGAATCATTCCGTGTCTGTGCCAAAGAGCCATATTCTGCCCTGAAAGAGGAGACACCCGCAGACTTCCCCGGACTGTGGTTATGTTGCGTGCAGGGCTCCTCCCATTGGGGTTTCAGGACACCTGGCACATGCGGAAACGTCAGGTGTCTGAATCACCCATTCACCACACCAAGAAATAGGCAGGACACACACAGGGCACACACAATGTCCCAAACTCCAAACATGCGTACCTCCAAGGAATTCGAGAAAGGGAACACACAACACCTTACAGAGTCACACTACACCTACAACACCAACACTGCTAAGGCAACCAGGGTGTATAACCAACTTCATACCACAGCCACATATAGATTGTGAGAACCAATGAACACCACACACAGCACTCAGAGAACACACACACACACACACACTTACACACACCGGAAGGACTGCAGATACAGGCAACTCCTCCCTCACTAGCACATGACAATTCCAACACACACCATCCCTACAGCACTGACATAAACCTCATGGCGTCCAAACTATGCCCAGCAAATCACCCCACACACCCCACTCTGAAACCATGTGTATAAAACCGAGCCAAGCAAATCCCACCACTCATCGTCATCCCTTCTTGTACATGCCCGTCACAAATCATATACCAATGACACAGACAACCTAGGGAACACACACACACACACACACACACACCTACGCATATCATTGAGACCACACACACGACCCTCTCTATGCTCCACACTCACGACACCTATTCCACCCAGAACACATATCTCCTGCACTCACCACCCATACAAAACACAAACAAACCAGCACACAACCAAGACACTCCTCTCCACTGTGAGCAGTCAAATCTCCTACACCTCTCACACTCACTCCACAGGCAAAAAAGGAATCACGGCTCCTTTGGCACCCACAATCCGTGTATCCACTCCCTACCTACCACAACTCTACTCCTCATGCACACCTCATATCGCTACACATGTACCGAAGGCATTCCTCCTATTCATGACAGACACCCCAGACATAAGCCAAGCACACACAGGGAACCCATGCCAAAAGCAACACATAGAGCCATCTGTTACATGGATCAATGCACACTGCACAGACAGCTTAAATTACGTGCCTACACTTCAAATGAGGCATCACATCACAACACACACCACTTCTAGACCAGAAGCACAAACTCTTAGCCCACTCACTCCGAACAAACACCATAGACACAACACGATTCACCACGCACACCACACGTCTCCCACAACCATACCGCACAGAGACCACATGAATGGGCACCCCACACACCATGAACACACTATAGATACCCCAAACTCAGCCCACCAAGTCCACCCTAATAGGCACTGCACACACACCAGAAGAAAAGCACACAAACATCCCACACTCAAGACACGCCCCACTAACACAGTGCATGGATATCAGGCATACACACCAACCACCCCAAAACCATATGGACAGGAGAAACATAAATTATTCACCACAGGAAACACATCTCCCTCACACACCAGTGCCACGTAAACCGCACAAGACACACACCATACCATTCGGACTAGAGAACTGCGAGCACTCAACACACCTCGAGCTCACATATACACTCACTGATCCAGCACACCTATGGAAAACACACAACCACTTCAAGAGTCAAAACACCTGTCAGATTCAAGCCATGCAGCAAAGACACCGACCACACAAATAGTCACACACACACACACACACACACACACACCGACACACAAACACACACACAGAGTTCGGCTTCCTTCTTGGGTGGCTGGTGTCAGCCTGCTTAAGCAGAGCCAGCTCGTCTCCTTCCCCAGGCTGACTGACCTGCCTTCATGAGGAAGAAAAGATGGCTAACGCCTGCCCAGAATGCTTCATAGCATGGCGTGCTCTGAAAGAGCCCTTGCCTGATAGAGTGCCCTGGGTCCCAGCCAATCACGTTAGAGTCGCCCACCAAAGCACCCCAGCTCTTCCTGAGACGCTCCTGATGGTAGTCAGCATGGGAGAGCCAGGAAAAGGAGCCAGGGACAGCAGGTTTCATTGCCTTTTGGGAGAAAGGACCCAGTCGGCTTGCTGACAGGGCTCACAGGTGTAGCCTCTGAACGTTCCTTTTGCCCGGGCCCACAGCTGTTTCTTATTGCTGATATGGGGAACTCGCGAGGAAAGCGGGCTTGCTAGTCCCTTCCTTTTCCACACCATCACATGCTCCTCTGTGCTGAAGATATGTGGCCCTCTCTATCCACTTCCAAGCACTGCTTCTCATTCCATCCTAGCTTCTGGCCCGAGGCCATGCGAATCCCCTGTCTCAGTGAAGCTGGGAGTCTGGCCGAGTCCTTGGGCCTGTACATTAGGTTGGGCCCAGGAAACCCTACAATCTGGTCTCAGAAATACATGGACATGGGGAGCGATGGGGGATTGCCTTTGGCAGCAGAGGCTGGGCTGCAGGTTCTCAGAGACACCTGGTCACATTTCGTAGCCAAGGGACACAGAGTTGATGCAATGGTCAGATTGATTTCATTCCCTTTGGAATAGGCCCCATTGTCCCCCCTGTAGATCTTCTCCCAAGCTTACTCAATTTCACACCGTCCCTTGGCTTCCATTCCTGGGACACGGAGCTGTCATGCACCCAGCCGGCACTCACTCGTCGGTGGTAAGATTTCCTTGTGGTCCTGTGCTCAGTGAGAGCAGTCGGGGTTAGATATTGCCAAGGAATCTTTGGCTCCTGCCTGTGCCTGCATGCTGCTGGGCTGCATGGAGTAAGGACTGGTATGGCTGGTCAGCTGTCTCTGTTCTTTGACCGCCTCGGATGCCTCTGTTCTGAAGACCAGATGGCGAGGGTGGTCAGAGTATTAGGCCCATTCTTGTGAGGCCTTTATCACAGCATACTCAGGGAATATTGACTGAAGGCCCACTTGCAAAACAGGAGCTTCCACAGAGAGTAATCCACCTCGGCTTGCCCTGAACGACTGCTATCTCCAGTCACTGGCTTCAAAGGCAGGGAGCACCCGAATGCCAGATGCAGTTCCGGCGCTTTCTCAAGGAGGAAGGCATGCCTTTGTCTGAACAACTCTCTGGGGTATTCAGTGCAGATTTCCCGTCGTCAGAATGCAGAATTGAGTCTTAGTCCTCAGCAAGTCAACTCTTTGGGAGCCTGGGCTCGTGCTTCTATTCAAACATCCCTCTTTTTTTGGAAATGCAGGTTTGGAGAGTGCGCACGCCTTGGGGGAGTCCAGAGGGAAGGAATCTTCGCGGAGACTGCCCCACATAGCAGGGGGCAGCACAAGGATTGTCCATAGCACCGCCCATGAGAACATGACCTTCGATGCAACCAAGAGTCAGATACTGAACGCACAGAGCCCACCACGTGTCGCTATCTTTTTCTCTTTTTCTGAAAGTAGAGTTGTCCTCCGAATCATTCCGTGTCTGTGCCAAAGAGCCATATTCTGCCCTGAAAGAGGAGACACCCGCAGACTTCCCCGGACTGTGGTTATGTTGCGTGCAGGGCTCCTCCCATTGGGGTTTCAGGACACCTGGCACATGCGGAAACGTCAGGTGTCTGAATCACCCATTCACCACACCAAGAAATAGGCAGGACACACACAGGGCACACACAATGTCCCAAACTCCAAACATGCGTACCTCCAAGGAATTCGAGAAAGGGAACACACAACACCTTAAAGAGTCACACTACACCTACAACACCAACACTGCTAAGGCAACCAGGGTGTATAACCAACTTCATACCACAGCCACATATAGATTGTGAGAACCAATGAACACCACACACAGCACTCAGAGAACACACACACACACACATTTACACACAGACCGGAAGGACTGCAGATACAGGCAACTCCTCCCTCACTAGCACATGACAATTCCAACACACACCATCCCTACAGCACTGACATAAACCTCATGGCGTCCAAACAATGCCCAGCAAATCACCCCACACACCCCACTCTGAAACCATGTGTATAAAACCGAGCCAAGCAAATCCCACCACTCATCGTCATCCCTTCTTGTACATGCCCGTCACAAATCATATACCAATGACACAGACAACCTAGGGAACACACACACACACACACACACACACCTACTCATATCATTGAGACCACACACACGACCCTCTCTATGCTCCACACTCACGACACCTATTCCACCCAGAACACATATCTCCTGCACTCACCACCCATACAAAACACAAACAAACCAGCACACAACCAAGACACTCCTCTCCACTGTGAGCAGTCAAATCTCCTACACCTCTCACACTCACTCCACAGGCAAAAAAGGAATCACGGCTCCTTTGGCACCCACAATCCGTGTATCCACTCCCTACCTACCACAACTCTACTCTCATGCACACCTCATATCGCTACACATGTACCGAAGGCATTCCTCCTATTCATGACAGACACCCCAGACATAAGCCAAGCACACACAGGGAACCCATGCCAAAAGCAACACATAGAGCCATCTGTTACATGGATCAATGCACACTGCACAGACAGCTTAAATTACGTGCCTACACTTCAAATGAGGCATCACATCACAACACACACCACTTCTAGACCAGAAGCACAAACTCTTAGCCCACTCACTCCGAACAAACACCATAGACACAACACGATTCACCACGCACACCACACGTCTCCCACAACCATACCGCACAGAGACCACATGAATGGGCACCCCACACACCATGAACACACTATAGATACCCCAAACTCAGCCCACCAAGTCCACCCTAATAGGCACTGCACACACACCAGAAGAAAAGCACACAAACATCCCACACTCAAGACACGCCCCACTAACACAGTGCATGGATATCAGGCATACACACCAACCACCCCAAAACCATATGGACAGGAGAAACATAAATTATTCACCACAGGAAACACATCTCCCTCACACACCAGTGCCACGTAAACCGCACAAGACACACACCATACCATTCGGACTAGAGAACTGCGAGCACTCAACACACCTCGAGCTCACATATACACTCACTGATCCAGCACACCTATGGAAAACACACAACCACTTCAAGAGTCAAAACACCTGTCAGATTCAAGCCATGCAGCAAAGACACCGACCACACAAATAGTCACACACACACACACACACACACACACACACACAGAGTTTGGCTTCCTTCTTGGGTGGCTGGTGTCAGCCTGCTTAAGCAGAGCCAGCTCGTCTCCTTCCCCAGGCTGACTGACCTGCCTTCATGAGGAAGAAAAGATGGCTAACGCCTGCCCAGAATGCTTCATAGCATGGCGTGCTCTGAAAGAGCCCTTGCCTGATAGAGTGCCCTGGGTCCCAGCCAATCACGTTAGAGTCGCCCACCAAAGCACCCCAGCTCTTCCTGAGACGCTCCTGATGGTAGTCAGCATGGGAGAGCCAGGAAAAGGAGCCAGGGACAGCAGGTTTCATTGCCTTTTGGGAGAAAGGACCCAGTCGGCTTGCTGACAGGGCTCACAGGTGTAGCCTCTGAACGTTCCCTTTGCCCGGGCCCACAGCTGTTTCTTATTGCTGATATGGGGAACTCGCGAGGAAAGCGGGCTTGCTAGTCCCTTCCTTTTCCACACCATCACATGCTCCTCTGTGCTGAAGATATGTGGCCCTCTCTATCCACTTCCAAGCACTGCTTCTCATTCCATCCTAGCTTCTGGCCCGAGGCCATGCGAATCCCCTGTCTCAGTGAAGCTGGGAGTCTGGCCGAGTCCTTGGGCCTGTACATTAGGTTGGGCCCAGGAAACCCTACAATCTGGTCTCAGAAATACATGGACATGGGGAGCGATGGGGGATTGCCTTTGGCAGCAGAGGCTAGGCTGCAGGTTCTCAGAGACACCTGGTCACATTTCGTAGCCAAGGGACACAGAGTTGATGCAATGGTCAGATTGATTTCATTCCCTTTGGAATAGACCCCATTGTCCCCCCTGTAGCTCTTCTCCCAAGCTTACTCAATTTCACACCGTCCCTTGGCTTCCATTCCTGGGACACGGAGCTGTCATGCACCCAGCCGGCACTCACTCGTCGGTGGTAAGATTTCCTTGTGGTCCTGTGCTCAGTGAGAGCAGTCGGGGTTAGATATTGCCAAGGAATCTTTGGCTCCTGCCTGTGCCTGCATGCTGCTGGGCTGCATGGAGTAAGGACTGGAATGGCTGGTCAGCTGTCTCTGTTCTTTGACCGCCTCGGATGCCTCTGTTCTGAAGACCAGATGGCGAGGGTGGTCAGAGTATTAGGCCCATTCTTGTGAGGCCTTTATCACAGCATACTCAGGGAATATTGACTGAAGGCCCACTTGCAAAACAGGAGCTTCCACAGAGAGTAATCCACCTCGGCTTGCCCTGAACGACTGCTATCTCCAGTCACTGGCTTCAAAGGCAGGGAGCACCCGAATGCCAGATGCAGTTCCGGCGCTTTCTCAAGGAGGAAGGCATGCCTTTGTCTGAACAACTCTCTGGGGTATTCAGTGCAGATTTCCCATCGTCAGAATGCAGAATTGAGTCTTAGTCCTCAGCAAGTCAACTCTTTGGGAGCCTGGGCTCTTGCTTCTTTTCAAACGTCCCTCTTTTTTTGGAAATGCAGGTTTGGAGAGTGCGCACGCCTTGGGGGAGTCCAGAGGGAAGGAATCTTCACGGAGACTGCCCCACATAGCAGGGGGCAGCACAAGGATTGTCCATAGCACCGCCCATGAGAACATGACCTTCGATGCAACCAAGAGTCAGATACTGAACGCACAGAGCCCACCACGTGTCGCTATCTTTTTCTCTTTTTCTGAAAGTAGAGTTGTCCTCCGAATCATTCCGTGTCTGTGCCAAAGAGCCATATTCTGCCCTGAAAGAGGAGACACCCGCAGACTTCCCCGGACTGTGGTTATGTTGCGTGCAGGGCTCCTCCCATTGGGGTTTCAGGACACCTGGCACATGCGGAAACGTCAGGTGTCTGAATCACCCATTCACCACACCAAGAAATAGGCAGGACACACACAGGGCACACACAATGTCCCAAACTCCAAACATGCGTACCTCCAAGGAATTCGAGAAAGGGAACACACAACACCTTAAAGAGTCACACTACACCTACAACACCAACACTGCTAAGGCAACCAGGGTGTATAACCAACTTCATACCACAGCCACATATAGATTGTGAGAACCAATGAACACCACACACAGCACTCAGAGAACACACACACACACACTTACACACAGACCGGAAGGACTGCAGATACAGGCAACTCCTCCCTCACTAGCACATGACAATTCCAACACACACCATCCCTACAGCACTGACATAAACCTCATGGCGTCCAAACTATGCCCAGCAAATCACCCCACACACCCCACTCTGAAACCATGTGTATAAAACCGAGCCAAGCAAATCCCACCACTCATCGGCATCCCTTCTTGTACATGCCCGTCACAAATCATATACCAATGACACAGACAACCTAGGGAACACACACACACACACACACCTACTCATATCATTGAGACCACACACACGACCCTCTCTATGCTCCACACTCACGACACCTATTCCACCCAGAACACATATCTCCTGCAGTCACCACCCATACAAAACACAAACAAACCAGCACACAACCAAGACACTCCTATCCACTGTGAGCAGTCAAGTCTCCTACACCTCTCACACTCACTCCACAGGCAACAAAGGAATCACGGCTCCTTTGGCACCCACAATCCGTGCATCCACTCCCTACCTACCACAACTCTACTCCTCATGCACACCTCATATCGCTACACATGTACCGAAGGCATTCCTCCTATTCATGACAGACACCCCAGACATAAGCCAAGCACACACAGGGAACCCATACCAAAAGCAACACATAGAGCCATCTGTTACATGGATCAATGCACACTGCACAGACAGCTTAAATTACGTGCCTACACTTCAAATGAGGCATCACATCACAACACACACCACTTCTAGACCAGAAGCACAAACTCTTAGCCCACTCACTCCGAACAAACACCATAGACACAACACGATTCACCACGCACACCACACGTCTCCCACAACCATACCGCACAGAGACCACATGAATGGGCACCCCACACACCATGAACACACTATAGATACCCCAAACTCAGCCCACCAAGTCCACCCTAATAGGCACTGCACACACACCAGAAGAAAAGCACACAAACATCCCACACTCAAGACACGCCCCACTAACACAGTGCATGGATATCAGGCATACACACCAACCACCCCAAAACCATATGGACAGGAGAAACATAAATTATTCACCACAGGAAACACATCTCCCTCACACACCAGTGACACGTAAACCGAACAAGACACACACCATACCATTCGGACTAGAGAACTGCGAGCACTCAACACACCTCGAGCTCACATATACACTCACTGATCCAGCACACCTATGGAAAACACACAACCACTTCAAGAGTCAAAACACCTGTCAGATTCAAGCCATGCAGCAAAGACACCGACCACACAAATAGTCACACACACACACACACACACACACACACACACACACAGAGTTTGGCTTCCTTCTTGGGTGGCTGGTGTCAGCCTGCTTAAGCAGAGCCAGCTCGTCTCCTTCCCCAGGCTGACTGACCTGCCTTCATGAGGAAGAAAAGATGGCTAACGCCTGCCCAGAATGCTTCATAGCATGGCGTGCTCTGAAAGAGCCCTTGCCTGATAGAGTGCCCTGGGTCCCAGCCAATCACGTTAGAGTCGCCCACCAAAGCACCCCAGCTCTTCCTGAGACGCTCCTGATGGTAGTCAGCATGGGAGAGCCAGGAAAAGGAGCCAGGGACAGCAGGTTTCATTGCCTTTTGGGAGAAAGGACCCAGTCGGCTTGCTGACAGGGCTCACAGGTGTAGCCTCTGAACGTTCCCTTTGCCCGGGCCCACAGCTGTTTCTTATTGCTGATATGGGGAACTCGCGAGGAAAGCGGGCTTGCTAGTCCCTTCCTTTTCCACACCATCACATGCTCCTCTGTGCTGAAGATATGTGGCCCTCTCTATCCACTTCCAAGCACTGCTTCTCATTCCATCCTAGCTTCTGGCCCGAGGCCATGCGAATCCCCTGTCTCAGTGAAGCTGGGAGTCTGGCCGAGTCCTTGGGCCTGTACATTACGTTGGGCCCAGGAAACCCTACAATCTGGTCTCAGAAATACATGGACATGGGGAGCGATGGGGGATTGCCTTTGGCAGGAGAGGCTAGGCTGCAGGTTCTCAGAGACACCTGGTCACATTTCGTAGCCAAGGGACACAGAGTTGATGCAATGGTCAGATTGATTTCATTCCCTTTGGAATAGACCCCATTGTCCCCCCTGTAGCTCTTCTCCCAAGCTTACTCAATTTCACACCGTCCCTTGGCTTCCATTCCTGGGACACGGAGCTGTCATGCACCCAGCCGGCACTCACTCGTCGGTGGTAAGATTTCCTTGTGGTCCTGTGCTCAGTGAGAGCAGTCGGGGTTAGATATTGCCAAGGAATCTTTGGCTCCTGCCTGTGCCTGCATGCTGCTGGGCTGCATGGAGTAAGGACTGGAATGGCTGGTCAGCTGTCTCTGTTCTTTGACCGCCTCGGATGCCTCTGTTCTGAAGACCAGATGGCGAGGGTGGTCAGAGTATTAGGCCCATTCTTGTGAGGCCTTTATCACAGCATACTCAGGGAATATTGACTGAAGGCCCACTTGCAAAACAGGAGCTTCCACAGAGAGTAATCCACCTCGGCTTGCCCTGAACGACTGCTATCTCCAGTCACTGGCTTCAAAGGCAGGGAGCACCCGAATGCCAGATGCAGTTCCGGCGCTTTCTCAAGGAGGAAGGCATGCCTTTGTCTGAACAACTCTCTGGGGTATTCAGTGCAGATTTCCCGTCGTCAGAATGCAGAATTGAGTCTTAGTCCTCAGCAAGTCAACTCTTTGGGAGCCTGGGCTCGTGCTTCTATTCAAACATCCCTCTTTTTTTGGAAATGCAGGTTTGGAGAGTGCGCACGCCTTGGGGGAGTCCAGAGGGAAGGAATCTTCGCGGAGACTGCCCCACATAGCAGGGGGCAGCACAAGGATTGTCCATAGCACCGCCCATGAGAACATGACCTTCGATGCAACCAAGAGTCAGATACTGAACGCACAGAGCCCACCACGTGTCGCTATCTTTTTCTCTTTTTCTGAAAGTAGAGTTGTCCTCCGAATCATTCCGTGTCTGTGCCAAAGAGCCATATTCTGCCCTGAAAGAGGAGACACCCGCAGACTTCCCCGGACTGTGGTTATGTTGCGTGCAGGGCTCCTCCCATTGGGGTTTCAGGACACCTGGCACATGCGGAAACGTCAGGTGTCTGAATCACCCATTCACCACACCAAGAAATAGGCAGGACACACACAGGGCACACACAATGTCCCAAACTCCAAACATGCGTACCTCCAAGGAATTCGAGAAAGGGAACACACAACACCTTAAAGAGTCACACTACACCTACAACACCAACACTGCTAAGGCAACCAGGGTGTATAACCAACTTCATACCACAGCCACATATAGATTGTGAGAACCAATGAACACCACACACAGCACTCAGAGAACACACACACACACACTTACACACAGACCGGAAGGACTGCAGATACAGGCAACTCCTCCCTCACTAGCACATGACAATTCCAACACACACCATCCCTACAGCACTGACATAAACCTCATGGCGTCCAAACTATGCCCAGCAAATCACCCCACACACCCCACTCTGAAACCATGTGTATAAAACCGAGCCAAGCAAATCCCACCACTCATCGGCATCCCTTCTTGTACATGCCCGTCACAAATCATATACCAATGACACATACAACCTAGGGAACACACAGACACACACACACACACACACCTACTCATATCATTGAGACCACACACACGACCCTCTCTATGCTCCACACTCACGACACCTATTCCACCCAAAACACATATCTCCTGCACTCACCACCCATACAAAACACAAACAAACCAGCACACAACCAAGACACTCCTCTCCACTGTGAGCAGTCAAGTCTCCTACTCCTCTCACACTCACTCCACAGGCAAAAAAGGAATCACGGCTCCTTTGGCACCCACAATCCGTGCATCCACTCCCTACCTACCACAACTCTACTCCTCATGCACACCTCATATCGCTACACATGTACCAAAGGCATTCCTCCTATTCATGACAGACACCCCAGACATAAGCCAAGCACACACAGGAAACCCATGCCAAAAGCAACACATAGAGCCATCTGTTACATGGATCAATGCACACTGCACAGACAGCTTAAATTACGTGCCTACACTTCAAATGAGGCATCACATCACAACACACACCACTTCTAGACCAGAAGCACAAACTCTTAGCCCACTCACTCCGAACAAACACCATAGACACAACACGATTCACCACGCACACCACACGTCTCCCACAACCATCCCGCACAGAGACCACATGAATGGGCACCCCACACACCATGAACATACTATAGATACCCCAAACTCTGCCCACCAAGGCCACCCTAATAGGCACTGCACACACACCAGAAGAAAAGCACACAAACATCCCACACTCAAGACACGCCCCACTAACACAGTGCATGGATATCAGGCATACACACCACCCACCCCAAAACCATATGGACAGGAGAAACATAAATTATTCACCACAGGAAACACATCTCCCTCACACACCAGTGCCACGTAAACCGCACAAGACACACACCATACCATTCGGACTAGAGAACTGCGAGCACTCAACACACCTCGAGCTCACATATACACTCACTGATCCAGCACACCTATGGAAAACACACAACCACTTCAAGAGTCAAAACACCTGTCAGATTCAAGCCATGCAGCAAAGACACCGACCACACAAATAGTCACACACACACACACACACACACACACACAGACACACACACACACCGACACACAAACACACACACAGAGTTCGGCTTCCTTCTTGGGTGGCTGGTGTCAGCCTGCTTAAGCAGAGCCAGCTCGTCTCCTTCCCCAGGCTGACTGACCTGCCTTCATGAGGAAGAAAAGATGGCTAACGCCTGCCCAGAATGCTTCATAGCATGGCGTGCTCTGAAAGAGCCCTTGCCTGATAGAGTGCCCTGGGTCCCAGCCAATCACGTTAGAGTCGCCCACCAAAGCACCCCAGCTCTTCCTGAGACGCTCCTGATGGTAGTCAGCATGGGAGAGCCAGGAAAAGGAGCCAGGGACAGCAGGTTTCATTGCCTTTTGGGAGAAAGGACCCAGTCGGCTTGCTGACAGGGCTCACAGGTGTAGCATCTGAACGTTCCCTTTGCCCGGGCCCACAGCTGTTTCTTATTGCTGATATGGGGAACTCGCGAGGAAAGCGGGCTTGCTAGTCCCTTCCTTTTCCACACCATCACATGCTCCTCTGTGCTGAAGATATGTGGCCCTCTCTATCCACTTCCAAGCACTGCTTCTCATTCCATCCTAGCTTCTGGCCCGAGGCCATGCGAATCCCCTGTCTCAGTGAAGCTGGGAGTCTGGCCGAGTCCTTGGGCCTGTACATTAGGTTGGGCCCAGGAAACCCTACAATCTGGTCTCAGAAATACATGGACATGGGGAGCGATGGGGGATTGCCTTTGGCAGCAGAGGCTGGGCTGCAGGTTCTCAGAGACACCTGGTCACATTTCGTAGCCAAGGGACACAGAGTTGATGCAATGGTCAGATTGATTTCATTCCCTTTGGAATAGACCCCATTGTCCCCCCTGTAGCTCTTCTCCCAAGCTTACTCAATTTCACACCGTCCCTTGGCTTCCATTCCTGGGACATGGAGCTGTCATGCACCCAGCCGGCACTCACTCGTCGGTGGTAAGATTTCCTTGTGGTCCTGTGCTCAGTGAGAGCAGTCGGGGTTAGATATTGCCAAGGAATCTTTGGCTCCTGCCTGTGCCTGCATGCTGCTGGGCTGCATGGAGTAAGGACTGGAATGGCTGGTCAGCTGTCTCTGTTCTTTGACCGCCTCGGATGCCTCTGTTCTGAAGACCAGATGGCGAGGGTGGTCAGAGTATTAGGCCCATTCTTGTGAGGCCTTTATCACAGCATACTCAGGGAATATTGACTGAAGGCCCACTTGCAAAACAGGAGCTTCCACAGAGAGTAATCCACCTCGGCTTGCCCTGAACGACTGCTATCTCCAGTCACTGGCTTCAAAGGCAGGGAGCACCCGAATGCCAGATGCAGTTCCGGCGCTTTCTCAAGGAGGAAGGCATGCCTTTGTCTGAACAACTCTCTGGGGTATTCAGTGCAGATTTCCCGTCGTCAGAATGCAGAATTGAGTCTTAGTCCTCAGCAAGTCAACTCTTTGGGAGCCTGGGCTCGTGCTTCTATTCAAACATCCCTCTTTTTTTGGAAATGCAGGTTTGGAGAGTGCGCACGCCTTGGGGGAGTCCAGAGGGAAGGAATCTTCGCGGAGACTGCCCCACATAGCAGGGGGCAGCACAAGGATTGTCCATAGCACCGCCCATGAGAACCTGACCTTCGATGCAACCAAGAGTCAGATACTGAACGCACAGAGCCCACCACGTGTCGCTATCTTTTTCTCTTTTTCTGAAAGTAGAGTTGTCCTCCGAATCATTCCGTGTCTGTGCCAAAGAGCCATATTCTGCCCTGAAAGAAGAGACACCCGCAGACTTCCCCGGACTGTGGTTATGTTGCGTGCAGGGCTCCTCCCATTGGGGTTTCAGGACACCTGGCACATGCGGAAACGTCAGGTGTCTGAATCACCCATTCACCACACCAAGAAATAGGCAGGACACACACAGGGCACACACAATGTCCCAAACTCCAAACATGCGTACCTCCAAGGAATTCGAGAAAGGGAACACACAACACCTTAAAGAGTCACACTACACCTACAACACCAACACTGCTAAGGCAACCAGGGTGTATAACCAACTTCCTACCACAGCCACATATAGATTGTGAGAACCAATGAACACCACACACAGCACTCAGAGAACACACACACACACACACACTTACACACAGACCGGAAGGACTGCAGATACAGGCAACTCCTCCCTCACTAGCACATGACAATTCCAACACACACCATCCCTACAGCACTGACATAAACCTCATGGCATCCAAACTATACCCAGCAAATCACCCCACACACCCCACTCTGAAACCATGTGTATAAAACCGAGCCAAGCAAATCCCACCACTCATCGTCATCCCTTCTTGTACATGCCCGTCACAAATCATATACCAATGACACAGACAACCTAGGGAACACACACACACACACACACCTACTCATATCATTGAGACCACACACACGACCCTCTCTATGCTCCACACTCACGACACCTATTCCACCCAGAACACATATCTCCTGCACTCACCACCCATACAAAACACAAACAAACCAGCACACAACCAAGACACTCCTCTCCACTGTGAGCAGTCAAGTCTCCTACAACTCTCACACTCACTCCACAGGCAAAAAAGGAATCACGGCTCCTTTGGCACCCACAATCCGTGCATCCACTCCCTACCTACCACAACTCTACTCCTCATGCACACCTCATATCGCTACACATGTACCGAAGGCATTCCTCCTATTCATGACAGACACCCCAGACATAAGCCTAGCACACACAGGGAACCCATACCAAAAGCAACACATAGAGCCATCTGTTACATGGATCAATGCACACTGCACAGACAGCTTAAATTACGTGCCTACACTTCAAATGAGGCATCACATCACAACACACACCACTTCTAGACCAGAAGCACAAACTCTTAGCCCACTCACTCCGAACAAACACCATAGACACAACACGATTCACCACGCACACCACACGTCTCCCACAACCATACCGCACAGAGACCACATGAATGGGCACCCCACACACCATGAACACACTATAGATACCCCAAACTCAGCCCACCAAGTCCACCCTAATAGGCACTGCACACACACCAGAAGAAAAGCACACAAACATCCCACACTCAAGACACGCCCCACTAACACAGTGCATGGATATCAGGCATACACACCAACCACCCCAAAACCATATGGACAGGAGAAACATAAATTATTCACCACAGGAAACACATCTCCCTCACACACCAGTGACACGTAAACCGAACAAGACACACACCATACCATTCGGACTAGAGAACTGCGAGCACTCAACACACCTCGAGCTCACATATACACTCACTGATCCAGCACACCTATGGAAAACACACAACCACTTCAAGAGTCAAAACACCTGTCAGATTCAAGCCATGCAGCAAAGACACCGACCACACAAATAGTCACACACACACACACACACACAGAGTTTGGCTTCCTTCTTGGGTGGCTGGTGTCAGCCTGCTTAAGCAGAGCCAGCTCGTCTCCTTCCCCAGGCTGACTGACCTGCCTTCATGAGGAAGAAAAGATGGCTAACGCCTGCCCAGAATGCTTCATAGCATGGCGTGCTCTGAAAGAGCCCTTGCCTGATAGAGTGCCCTGGGTCCCAGCCAATCACGTTAGAGTCGCCCACCAAAGCACCCCAGCTCTTCCTGAGACGCTCCTGATGGTAGTCAGCATGGGAGAGCCAGGAAAAGGAGCCAGGGACAGCAGGTTTCATTGCCTTTTGGGAGAAAGGACCCAGTCGGCTTGCTGACAGGGCTCACAGGTGTAGCCTCTGAACGTTCCCTTTGCCCGGGCCCACAGCTGTTTCTTATTGCTGATATGGGGAACTCGCGAGGAAAGCGGGCTTGCTAGTCCCTTCCTTTTCCACACCATCACATGCTCCTCTGTGCTGAAGATATGTGGCCCTCTCTATCCACTTCCAAGCACTGCTTCTCATTCCATCCTAGCTTCTGGCCCGAGGCCATGCGAATCCCCTGTCTCAGTGAAGCTGGGAGTCTGGCCGAGTCCTTGGGCCTGTACATTAGGTTGGGCCCAGGAAACCCTACAATCTGGTCTCAGAAATACATGGACATGGGGAGCGATGGGGGATTGCCTTTGGCAGCAGAGGCTGGGCTGCAGGTTCTCAGAGACACCTGGTCACATTTCGTAGCCAAGGGACACAGAGTTGATGCAATGGTCAGATTGATTTCATTCCCTTTGGAATAGACCCCATTGTCCCCCCTGTAGCTCTTCTCCCAAGCTTACTCAATTTCACACCGTCCCTTGGCTTCCATTCCTGGGACACGGAGCTGTCATGCACCCAGCCGGCACTCACTCGTCGGTGGTAAGATTTCCTTGTGGTCCTGTGCTCAGTGAGAGCAGTCGGGGTTAGATATTGCCAAGGAATCTTTGGCTCCTGCCTGTGCCTGCATGCTGCTGGGCTGCATGGAGTAAGGACTGGAATGGCTGGTCAGCTGTCTCTGTTCTTTGACCGCCTCGGATGCCTCTGTTCTGAAGACCAGATGGCGAGGGTGGTCAGAGTATTAGGCCCATTCTTGTGAGGCCTTTATCACAGCATACTCAGGGAATATTGACTGAAGGCCCACTTGCAAAACAGGAGCTTCCACAGAGAGTAATCCACCTCGGCTTGCCCTGAACGACTGCTATCTCCAGTCACTGGCTTCAAAGGCAGGGAGCACCCGAATGCCAGATGCAGTTCCGGCGCTTTCTCAAGGAGGAAGGCATGCCTTTGTCTGAACAACTCTCTGGGGTATTCAGTGCAGATTTCCCGTCGTCAGAATGCAGAATTGAGTCTTAGTCCTCAGCAAGTCAACTCTTTGGGAGCCTGGGCTCGTGCTTCTATTCAAACATCCCTCTTTTTTTGGAAATGCAGGTTTGGAGAGTGCGCACGCCTTGGGGGAGTCCAGAGGGAAGGAATCTTCGCGGAGACTGCCCCACATAGCAGGGGGCAGCACAAGGATTGTCCATAGCACCGCCCATGAGAACATGACCTTCGATGCAACCAAGAGTCAGATACTGAACGCACAGAGCCCACCACGTGTCGCTATCTTTTTCTCTTTTTCTGAAAGTAGAGTTGTCCTCCGAATCATTCCGTGTCTGTGCCAAAGAGCCATATTCTGCCCTGAAAGAGGAGACACCCGCAGACTTCCCCGGACTGTGGTTATGTTGCGTGCAGGGCTCCTCCCATTGGGGTTTCAGGACACCTGGCACATGCGGAAACGTCAGGTGTCTGAATCACCCATTCACCACACCAAGAAATAGGCAGGACACACACAGGGCACACACAATGTCCCAAACTCCAAACATGCGTACCTCCAAGGAATTCGAGAAAGGGAACACACAACACCTTAAAGAGTCACACTACACCTACAACACCAACACTGCTAAGGCAACCAGGGTGTATAACCAACTTCATACCACAGCCACATATAGATTGTGAGAACCAATGAACACCACACACAGCACACAGAGAACACACACACACACACTTACACACAGACCGGAAGGACTGCAGATACAGGCAACTCCTCCCTCACTAGCACATGACAATTCCAACACACACCATCCCTACAGCACTGACATAAACCTCATGGCGTCCAAACTATGCCCAGCAAATCACCCCACACACCCCACTCTGAAACCATGTGTATAAAACCGAGCCAAGCAAATCCCACCACTCATCGGCATCCCTTCTTGTACATGCCCGTCACAAATCATATACCAATGACACATACAACCTAGGGAACACACAGACACACACACACACACACACCTACTCATATCATTGAGACCACACACACGACCCTCTCTATGCTCCACACTCACGACACCTATTCCACCCAAAACACATATCTCCTGCACTCACCACCCATACAAAACACAAACAAACCAGCACACAACCAAGACACTCCTCTCCACTGTGAGCAGTCAAGTCTCCTACTCCTCTCACACTCACTCCACAGGCAAAAAAGGAATCACGGCTCCTTTGGCACCCACAATCCGTGCATCCACTCCCTACCTACCACAACTCTACTCCTCATGCACACCTCATATCGCTACACATGTACCAAAGGCATTCCTCCTATTCATGACAGACACCCCAGACATAAGCCAAGCACACACAGGAAACCCATGCCAAAAGCAACACATAGAGCCATCTGTTACATGGATCAATGCACACTGCACAGACAGCTTAAATTACGTGCCTACACTTCAAATGAGGCATCACATCACAACACACACCACTTCTAGACCAGAAGCACAAACTCTTAGCCCACTCACTCCGAACAAACACCATAGACACAACACGATTCACCACGCACACCACACGTCTCCCACAACCATCCCGCACAGAGACCACATGAATGGGCACCCCACACACCATGAACATACTATAGATACCCCAAACTCTGCCCACCAAGTCCACCCTAATAGGCACTGCACACACACCAGAAGAAAAGCACACAAACATCCCACACTCAAGACACGCCCCACTAACACAGTGCATGGATATCAGGCATACACACCACCCACCCCAAAACCATATGGACAGGAGAAACATAAATTATTCACCACAGGAAACACATCTCCCTCACACACCAGTGCCACGTAAACCGCACAAGACACACACCATACCATTCGGACTAGAGAACTGCGAGCACTCAACACACCTCGAGCTCACATATACACTCACTGATCCAGCACACCCATGGAAAACACACAACCACTTCAAGAGTCAAAACACCTGTCAGATTCAAGCCATGCAGCAAAGACACCGACCACACAAATAGTCACACACACACACACACACACACACACACACAGACACACACACACACCGACACACAAACACACACACAGAGTTCGGCTTCCTTCTTGGGTGGCTGGTGTCAGCCTGCTTAAGCAGAGCCAGCTCGTCTCCTTCCCCAGGCTGACTGACCTGCCTTCATGAGGAAGAAAAGATGGCTAACGCCTGCCCAGAATGCTTCATAGCATGGCGTGCTCTGAAAGAGCCCTTGCCTGATAGAGTGCCCTGGGTCCCAGCCAATCACGTTAGAGTCGCCCACCAAAGCACCCCAGCTCTTCCTGAGACGCTCCTGATGGTAGTCAGCATGGGAGAGCCAGGAAAAGGAGCCAGGGACAGCAGGTTTCATTGCCTTTTGGGAGAAAGGACCCAGTCGGCTTGCTGACAGGGCTCACAGGTGTAGCCTCTGAACGTTCCCTTTGCCCGGGCCCACAGCTGTTTCTTATTGCTGATATGGGGAACTCGCGAGGAAAGCGGGCTTGCTAGTCCCTTCCTTTTCCACACCATCACATGCTCCTCTGTGCTGAAGATATGTGGCCCTCTCTATCCACTTCCAAGCACTGCTTCTCATTCCATCCTAGCTTCTGGCCCGAGGCCATGCGAATCCCCTGTCTCAGTGAAGCTGGGAGTCTGGCCGAGTCCTTGGGCCTGTACATTAGGTTGGGCCCAGGAAACCCTACAATCTGGTCTCAGAAATACATGGACATGGGGAGCGATGGGGGATTGCCTTTGGCAGCAGAGGCTGGGCTGCAGGTTCTCAGAGACACCTGGTCACATTTCGTAGCCAAGGGACACAGAGTTGATGCAATGGTCAGATTGATTTCATTCCCTTTGGAATAGACCCCATTGTCCCCCCTGTAGCTCTTCTCCCAAGCTTACTCAATTTCACACCGTCCCTTGGCTTCCATTCCTGGGACACGGAGCTGTCATGCACCCAGCCGGCACTCACTCGTCGGTGGTAAGATTTCCTTGTGGTCCTGTGCTCAGTGAGAGCAGTCGGGGTTAGATATTGCCAAGGAATCTTTGGCTCCTGCCTGTGCCTGCATGCTGCTGGGCTGCATGGAGTAAGGACTGGAATGGCTGGTCAGCTATCTCTGTTCTTTGACCGCCTCGGATGCCTCTGTTCTGAAGACCAGATGGCGAGGGTGGTCAGAGTATTAGGCCCATTCTTGTGAGGCCTTTATCACAGCATACTCAGGGAATATTGACTGAAGGCCCACTTGCAAAACAGGAGCTTCCACAGAGAGTAATCCACCTCGGCTTGCCCTGAACGACTGCTATCTCCAGTCACTGGCTTCAAAGGCAGGGAGCACCCGAATGCCAGATGCAGTTCTGGCGCTTTCTCAAGGAGGAAGGCATGCCTTTGTCTGAACAACTCTCTGGGGTATTCAGTGCAGATTTCCCGTCGTCAGAATGCAGAATTGAGTCTTAGTCCTCAGCAAGTCAACTCTTTGGGAGCCTGGGCTCTTGCTTCTTTTCAAACGTCCCTCTTTTTTTGGAAATGCAGGTTTGGAGAGTGCGCACGCCTTGGGGGTGTCCAGAGGGAAGGAATCTTCACGGAGACTGCCCCACATAGCAGGGGGCAGCACAAGGATTGTCCATAGCACCGCCCATGAGAACATGACCTTCGATGCAACCAAGAGTCAGATACTGAACGCACAGAGCCCACCACGTGTCGCTATCTTTTTCTCTTTTTCTGAAAGTAGAGTTGTCCTCCGAATCATTCCGTGTCTGTGCCAAAGAGCCATATTCTGCCCTGAAAGAGGAGACACCCGCAGACTTCCCTGGACTATGGTTATGTTGCGTGCAGGCCTCCTCCCATTGGGGTTTCAGGACACCTGGCACATGCGGAAACGTCAGGTGTCTGAATCACCCATTCACCACACCAAGAAATAGGCAGGACACACACAGGGCACACACAATGTCCCAAACTCCAAACATGCGTACCTCCAAGGAATTCGAGAAAGGGAACACACAACACCTTAAAGAGTCACACTACACCTACAACACCAACACTGCTAAGGCAACCAGGTTGTATAACCAACTTCATACCACAGCCACATATAGATTGTGAGAACCAATGAACACCACACACAGCACTCAGAGAACACACACACACACACACTTACACACAGACCGGAAGGACTGCAGATACAGGCAACTCCTCCCTCACTAGCACATGACAATTCCAACACACACCATCCCTACAGCACTGACATAAACCTCATGGCGTCCAAACTATGCCCAGCAAATCACCCCACACACCCCACTCTGAAACCATGTGTATAAAACCGAGCCAAGCAAATCCCACCACTCATCGGCATCCCTTCTTGTACATGCCCGTCACAAATCATATACCAATGACACAGACAACCTAGGGAACACACACACACACACACACACACACCTACTCATATCATTGAGAACACACACACGACCCTCTCTATGCTCCACACTCACAACACCTATTCAACCCAGAACACATATCTCCTGCACTCACCACCCATACAAAACACAAACAAACCAGCACACAACCAAGACACTCCTCTCCACTGTGAGCAGTCAAGTCTCCTACTCCTCTCACACTCACTGCACAGGCAAAAAAGGAATCAAGGCTCCTTTGGCACCCACAATCCGTGCATCCACTCCCTACCTACCACAACTCTACTCCTCATAAACACCTCATATCGCTACACATGTACCGAAGGCATTCCTCCTATTCATGACAGACACCCCAGACATAAGCCAAGCACACACAGGGAACCCATACCAAAAGCAACACATAGAGCCATCTGTTACATGGATCAATGCACACTGCACAGACAGCTTAAATTACGTGCCTACACTTCAAATGAGGCATCACATCACAACACACACCACTTCTAGACCAGAAGCACAAACTCTTAGCCCACTCACTCCGAACAAACACCATAGACACAACACGATTCACCACGCACACCACACGTCTCCCACAACCATACCGCACAGAGACCACATGAATGGGCACCCCACACACCATGAACACACTATAGATACCCCAAACTCAGCCCACCAAGTCCACCCTAATAGGCACTGCACACACACCAGAAGAAAAGCACACAAACATCCCACACTCAAGACACGCCCCACTAACACAGTGCATGGATATCAGGCATACACACCAACCACCCCAAAACCATATGGACAGGAGAAACATAAATTATTCACCACAGGAAACACATCTCCCTCACACACCAGTGACACGTAAACCGAACAAGACACACACCATACCATTCGGACTAGAGAACTGCGAGCACTCAACACACCTCGAGCTCACATATACACTCACTAATCCAGCACACCTATGGAAAACACACATCCACTTCAAGAGTCAAAACACCTGTCAGATTCAAGCCATGCACCAAAGACAACGACCACACAAATAGTCACACACACACACAGACACACACACACACCGACACACAAACACACACACAGAGTTCGGCTTCCTTCTTGGGTGGCTGGTGTCAGCCTGCTTAAGCAGAGCCAGCTCGTCTCCTTCCCCAGGCTGACTGACCTGCCTTCATGAGGAAGAAAAGATGGCTAACGCCTGCCCAGAATGCTTCATAGCATGGCGTGCTCTGAAAGAGCCCTTGCCTGATAGAGTGCCCTGGGTCCCAGCCAATCACGTTAGAGTCGCCCACCAAAGCACCCCAGCTCTTCCTGAGACGCTCCTGATGGTAGTCAGCATGGGAGAGCCAGGAAAAGGAGCCAGGGACAGCAGGTTTCATTGCCTTTTGGGAGAAAGGACCCAGTCGGCTTGCTGACAGGGCTCACAGGTGTAGCCTCTGAACGTTCCCTTTGCCCGGGCCCACAGCTGTTTCTTATTGCTGATATGGGGAACTCGCGAGGAAAGCGGGCTTGCTAGTCCCTTCCTTTTCCACACCATCACATGCTCCTCTGTGCTGAAGATATGTGGCCCTCTCTATCCACTTCCAAGCACTGCTTCTCATTCCATCCTAGCTTCTGGCCCGAGGCCATGCGAATCCCCTGTCTCAGTGAAGCTGGGAGTCTGGCCGAGTCCTTGGGCCTGTACATTAGGTTGGGCCCAGGAAACCCTACAATCTGGTCTCAGAAATACATGGACATGGGGAGCGATGGGGGATTGCCTTTGGCAGCAGAGGCTGGGCTGCAGGTTCTCAGAGACACCTGGTCACATTTCGTAGCCAAGGGACACAGAGTTGATGCAATGGTCAGATTGATTTCATTCCCTTTGGAATAGACCCCATTGTCCCCCCTGTAGCTCTTCTCCCAAGCTTACTCAATTTCACACCGTCCCTTGGCTTCCATTCCTGGGACACGGAGCTGTCATGCACCCAGCCGGCACTCACTCGTCGGTGGTAAGATTTCCTTGTGGTCCTGTGCTCAGTGAGAGCAGTCGGGGTTAGATATTGCCAAGGAATCTTTGGCTCCTGCCTGTGCCTGCATGCTGCTGGGCTGCATGGAGTAAGGACTGGAATGGCTGGTCAGCTGTCTCTGTTCTTGACCGCCTTGGATGCCTCTGTTCTGAAGACCAGATGGCGAGGGTGGTCAGAGTAGTAGGCCCATTCTTGTGAGGCCTTTATCACAGCATACTCAGGGAATATTGACTGAAGGCCCACTTGCAAAACAGGAGCTTCCACAGAGAGTAATCCACCTCGGCTTGCCCTGAACGACTGCTATCTCCAGTCACTGGCTTCAAAGGCAGGGAGCACCCGAATGCCAGATGCAGTTCCGGCGCTTTCTCAAGGAGGAAGGCATGCCTTTGTCTGAACAACTCTCTGAGGTATTCAGTGCAGATTTCCCGTCGTCAGAATGCAGAATTGAGTCTTAGTCCTCAGCAAGTCAACTCTTTGGGAGCCTGGGCTCGTGCTTCTATTCAAACATCCCTCTTTCTTTGGAAATGCAGGTTTGGAGAGTGCGCACGCCTTGGGGGTGTCCAGAGGGAAGGAATCTTCGCGCAGACTGCCCCACATAGCAGGGGGCAGCACAAGGATTGTCCATAGCACCGCCCATGAGAACATGACCTTCGATGCAACCAAGAGTCAGATACTGAACGCACAGAGCCCACCACGTGTCGCTATCTTTTTCTCTTTTTCTGAAAGTAGAGTTGTCCTCCGAATCATTCCGTGTCTGTGCCAAAGAGCCATATTCTGCCCTGAAAGAGGAGACACCCGCAGACTTCCCCGGACTGTGGTTATGTTGCGTGCAGTTCTCCTCCCATTGGGGTTTCAGGACACCTGGCACATGCGGAAACGTCAGGTGTCTGAATCACCCATTCACCACACCAAGAAATAGGCAGGACACACACAGGGCACACATAATGTCCCCAACTCCAAACATGCGTACCTCCAAGGAATTCGAGAAAGGGAACACACAACACCTTAAAGAGTCACACTACACCTACAACACCAACACTGCTAAGGCAACCAGGGTGTATAACCAACTTCATACCACAGCCACATATAGATTGTGAGAACCAATGAACACCACACACAGCACTCAGAGAACACACACACACACACACACTTACACACAGACCGGAAGGACTGCAGATACAGGCAACTACTCCCTCACTTGCACATGACAATTCCAACACACACCATCCCTACAGCACTGACATAAACCTCATGGCGTCCAAACTATGCCCAGCAAATCACCCCACACACCCCACTCTTAAACCATGTGTATAAAACCGAGCCAAGCAAATCCCAACACTCATCGTCATCCCTTCTTGTACATGCCCGTCACAAATCATATACCAATGACACAGACAACCTAGGGAACACACACACACACACACACACACCTACTCATATCATTGAGACCACACACACGACCCTCTCTATGCTCCACACTCACGACACCTATTCCACCCAGAACACATATCTCCTGCACTCACCACCCATACAAAACACAAAGAAAGCAGCACACAACCAAGACACTCCTCTCCACTGTGAGCAGTCAAGTCTCCTACTCCTCTCACACTCACTCCACAGGCAAAAAAGGAATCACGGCTCCATTGGCACCCACAATCCGTGCATCCACTCCCTACCTACCACAACTCTACTCCTAATAAACACCTCATATCGCTACACATGTACCGAAGGCATTCCTCCTATTCATGACAGACACCCCAGACATAAGCCAAGCACACACAGGAAACCCATGCCAAAAGTAACACATTGAGCCATCTGTTACATGGATCAATGCACACTGCACAGACAGCTTAAATTATGTGCCTACACTTCAAATGAGGCATCACATCACAACACACACCACTTCTAGACCAGAAGCACAAACTCTTAGCCCACTCACTCCGAACAAACACCATAGACACAACACGATTCACCACGCACACCACACGTCTCCCACAACCATACCGCACAGAGACCACATGAATGGGCACCCCACACACCATGAACACACTATAGATACCCCAAACTCAGCCCACCAAGTCCACCCTAATAGGCACTGCACACACACCAGAAGAAAAGCACACAAACATCCCACACTCAAGACACGCCCCACTAACACCGTGCATGGATATCAGGCATACACACCACCCACCTCAAAACCATATGGACAGGAGAAACATAAATTATTCACCACAGGAAACACATCTCCCTCACACAACAGTGCCACGTAAACCGAACAAGACACACACCATACTATTCGGACTAGAGAACTGCGAGCACTCAACACACCTCGAGCTCACATATACACTCACTGATCCAGCACACCTATGGAAAACACACATCCACTTCAAGAGTCAAAACACCTGTCAGATTCAAGCCATGCAGCAAAGACACCGACCACACAAATAGTCACACACACACACACACACACAGACACACACACACACCGACACACAAACACACACACAGAGTTCGGCTTCATTCTTGGGTGGCTGGTGTCAGCCTGCTTAAGCAGAGCCAGCTCGTCTCCTTCCCCAGGCTGACTGACCTGCCTTCATGAGGAAGAAAAGATGGCTAACGCCTGCCCAGAATGCTTCATAGCATGGCGTGCTCTAAAGTGCCCTTGCCTGATAGAGTGCCCTGGGTCCCAGCCAATCACGTTAGAGTCGCCCACCAAAGCACCCCAGCTCTTCCTGAGACGCTCCTGATGGTAGTCAGCATGGGAGAGCCAGGAAAAGGAGCCAGGGACAGCAGGTTTCATTGCCTTTTGGGAGAAAGGACCCAGTCGGCTTGCTGACAGGGCTCACAGGTGTAGCCTCTGAACGTTCCCTTTGCCCGGGCCCACAGCTGTTTCTTATTGCTGATATGGGGAACTCGCGAGGAAAGCGGGCTTGCTAGTCCCTTCCTTTTCCACACCATCACATGCTCCTCTGTGCTGAAGATATGTGGCCCTCTCTATCCACTTCCAAGCACTGCTTCTCATTCCATCCTAGCTTCTGGCCCGAGGCCATGCGAATCCCCTGTCTCAGTGAAGCTGGGAGTCTGGCCGAGTCCTTGGGCCTGTACATTAGGTTGGGCCCAGGAAACCCTACAATCTGGTCTCAGAAATACATGGGGGACTGCCTTTGGCAGCAGAGGCTGGGCTGCAGGTTCTCAGAGACACCTGGTCACATTTCGTAGCCAAGGGACACAGACTTGATGCAATGGTCAGATTGATTTCATTCCCTTTGGAATAGACCCCATTGTCCCCCCTGTAGCTCTTGTCCCAAGCTTACTCAATTTCACACCGTCCCTTGGCTTCCATTCCTGGGACACGGAGCTGTCATGCACCCAGCCGGCACTCACTCGTCGGTGGTAAGATTTCCTTGTGGTCCTGTGCTCAGTGAGAGCAGTCGGGGTTAGATATTGCCAAGGAATCTTTGGCTCCTGCCTGTGCCTGCATGCTGCTGGGCTGCATGGAGTAAGGACTGGAATGGCTGGTCAGCTGTCTCTGTTCTTTGACCGCCTCGGAGGCCTCTGTTCTGAAGACCAGATGGCGAGGGTGGTCAGAGTATTAGGCCCATTCTTGTGAGGCCTTTATCACAGCACACTCAGGGAATATTGACTGAAGGCCCACTTGCAAAACAGGAGCTTCCACAGAGAGTAATCCACCTCGGCTTGCCCTGAACGACTGCTATCTCCAGTCACTGGCTTCAAAGGCAGGGAGCACCCGAATGCCAGATGCAGTTCCGGCGCTTTCTCAAGGAGGAAGGCATGCCTTTGTCTGAACAACTCTCTGGGGTATTCAGTGCAGATTTCCCGTCGTCAGAATGCAGAATTGAGTCTTAGTCCTCAGCAAGTCAACTCTTTGGGAGCCTGGGCTCGTGCTTCTATTCAAACATCCCTCTTTTTTTGGAAATGCAGGTTTGGAGAGTGCGCACGCCTTGGGGGAGTCCAGAGGGAAGGAATCTTCGCGGAGACTGCCCCACATAGCAGGGGGCAGCACAAGGATTGTCCATAGCACCGCCCATGAGAACATGACCTTCGATGCAACCAAGAGTCAGATACTGAACGCACAGAGCCCACCACGTGTCGCTATCTTTTTCTCTTTTTCTGAAAGTAGAGTTGTCCTCCGAATCATTCCGTGTCTGTGCCAAAGAGCCATATTCTGCCCTGAAAGAGGAGACACCCGCAGACTTCCCCGGACTGTGGTTATGTTGCGTGCAGGGCTCCTCCCATTGGGGTTTCAGGACACCTGGCACATGCGGAAACGTCAGGTGTCTGAATCACCCATTCACCACACCAAGAAATAGGCAGGACACACACAGGGCACACACAATGTCCCCAACTCCAAACATGCGTACCTCCAAGGAATTCGAGAAAGGGAACACACAACACCTTAAAGAGTCACACTACACCTACAACACCAACACTGCTAAGGCAACCAGGGTGTATAACCAACTTCATACCACAGTACATATAGATTGTGAGAACCAATGAACACCACACACAGCACTCAGAGAACACACACACACACACACTTACACACAGACCAGAAGGACTGCAGATACAGGCAACTCCTCCCTCACTAGCACATGACAATTCCAACACACACCATCCCTACAGCACTGACATAAACCTCATGGCGTCCAAACTATGCCCAGCAAATCACCCCACACACCCCACTCTGAAAACATGTGTATAAAACCGAACCAAGCAAATCCCTCCACTCATCGTCATCCCTTCTTGTACATGCCCGTCACAAATCATATACCAATGACACAGACAACCTAGGGAACACACACACACACACACACACACACCTACTCATATCATTGAGACCACACACACGACCCTCTCTATGCTCCACACTCACGACACCTATTCCACCCAGAACACATATCTCCTGCACTCACCACCCATACAAAACACAAACAAACCAGCACACAACCAAGACACTCCTCTCCACAGTGAGCAGTCAAGTCTCCTACTCCTCTCACACTCACTCCACAGGCAAAAAAGGAATCACGGCTCCTTTGGCACCCACAATCCGTGCATCCACTCCCTACCTACCACAACTCTACTCCTCATGCACACCTCATATCGCTACACATGTACCGAAGGCATTCCTCCTATTCATGAAAGACACCCCAGACATAAGCCAAGCACACACAGGAAACCCATGCCAAAAGCAACACATAGAGCCATCTGTTACTTGGATCAATGCACACTGCACAGACAGCTTAAATTACGTGCCTACACTTCAAATGAGGCATCACATCACAACACACACCACTTCTAGACCAAAAGCACAAACTCTTAGCCCACTCAATCCGAACAAACACCATAGACACAACACGATTCACCACGCACACCACACGTCTCCCACAACCATACCGCACAGAGACCACATGAATGGGCACCCCACACACCATGAACACACTATAGATACCCCAAACTCAGCCCACCAAGTCCACCCTAATAGGCACTGCACACACACCAGAAGAAAAGCACACAAACATCCCACACTCAAGACACGCCCCACTAACACAGTGCATGGATATCAGGCATACACACCACCCACCCCAAAACCATATGGACAGGAGAAACAAATTATTCACCACAGGAAACACATCTCCCTCACACACCAGTGCCACGTAAACCGAACAAGACACACACCATACCATTCGGACTAGAGAACTGCGAGCACTCAACACACCTCGAGCTCACATATACACTCACTGATCCAGCACACCTATGGAAAACACACAACCACTTCAAGAGTCAAAACACCTGTCAGATTCAAGCCATGCAGCAAAGACACCGACCACACAAATAGTCACACACACACACACACACACACAGACACACACACACACACACAGAGTTCGGCTTCCTTCTTGGGTGGCTGGTGTCAGCCTGCTTAAGCAGAGCCAGCTCGTCTCCTTCCCCAGGCTGACTGACCTGCCTTCATGAGGAAGAAAAGATGGCTAACGCCTGCCCAGAATGCTTCATAGCATGGCGTGCTCTGAAAGAGCCCTTGCCTGATAGAGTGCCCTGGGTCCCAGCCAATCACGTTAGAGTCGCCCACCAAAGCACCCCAGCTCTTCCTGAGACGCTCCTGATGATAGTCAGCATGGGAGAGCCAGGAAAAGGAGCCAGGGACAGCAGGTTTCATTGCCTTTTGGGAGAAAGGACCCAGTCGGCTTGCTGACAGGGCTCACAGGTGTAGCCTCTGAACGTTCCCTTTGCCCGGGCCCACAGCTGTTTCTTATTGCTGATATGGGGAACTCGCGAGGAAAGCGGGCTTACTAGTCCCTTCCTTTTCCACACCATCACATGCTCCTCTGTGCTGAAGATATGTGGCCCTCTCTATCCACTTCCAAGCACTGCTTCTCATTCCATCCTAGCTTCTGGCCCGAGGCCATGCGAATCCCCTGTCTCAGTGAAGCTGGGAGTCTGGCCGAGTCCTTGGGCCTGTACATTAGGTTGGGCCCAGGAAACCCTACAATCTGGTCTCAGAAATACATGGGGGATTGCCTTTGGCAGCAGAGGCTGGGCTGCAGGTTCTCAGAGACACCTGGTCACATTTCGTAGCCAAGGGACACAGAGTTGATGCAATGGTCAGATTGATTTCATTCCCTTTGGAATAGACCCCATTGTCCCCCCTGTAGCTCTTCTCCCAAGCTTACTCAATTTCACACCGTCCCTTGGCTTCCATTCCTGGGACACGGAGCTGTCATGCACCCAGCCGGCACTCACTCGTCGGTGGTAAGATTTCCTTGTGGTCCTGTGCTCAGTGAGAGCAGTCGGGGTTAGATATTGCCAAGGAATCTTTGGCTCCTGCCTGTGCCTGCATGCTGCTGGGCTGCATGGAGTAAGGACTGGAATGGCTGGTCAGCTGTCTCTGTTCTTTGACCGCCTCGGATGCCTCTCTTCTGAAGACCAGATGGCGAGGGTGGTCAGAGTATTAGGCCCATTCTTGTGAGGCCTTTATCACAGCATACTCAGGGAATATTGACTGAAGGCCCACTTGCAAAACAGGAGCTTCCACAGAGAGTAATCCACCTCGGCTTGCCCTGAACGACTGCTATCTCCAGTCACTGGCTTCAAAGGCAGGGAGCACCCGAATGCCAGATGCAGTTCCGGCGCTTTCTCAAGGAGGAAGGCATGCCTTTGTCTGAACAACTCTCTGGGGTATTCAGTGCAGATTTCCCGTCGTCAGAATGCAGAATTGAGTCTTAGTCCTCAGCAAGTCAACTCTTTGGGAGCCTGGGCTCGTGCTTCTATTCAAACATCCCTCTTTCTTTGGAAATGCAGGTTTGGAGAGTGCGCACGCCTTGGGGGAGTCCAGAGGGAAGGAATCTTCGCGGAGACTGCCCCACATAGCAGGGGGCAGCACAAGGATTGTCCATAGCGCCGCCCATGTGAACATGACCTTCGATGCAACCAAGAGTCAGATACTGAACGCACAGAGCCCACCACGTGTCGCTATCTTTTTCTCTTTTTCTGAAAGTAGAGTTGTCCTCCGAATCATTCCGTGTCTGTGCCAAAGAGCCATATTCTGCCCTGAAAGAGGAGACACCCGCAGACTTCCCCGGACTGTGGTTATGTTGCGTGCAGGGCTCCTCCCATTGGGGTTTCAGGACACCTGGCACATGCGGAAACGTCAGGTGTCTGAATCACCCATTCACCACACCAAGAAATAGGCAGGACACACACAGGGCACACACAATGTCCCAAACTCCAAACATGCGTACCTCGAAGGAATTCGAGAAAGGGAACACACAACACCTTAAAGAGTCACACTACACCTACAACACCAACACTGCTAAGGCAACCAGGGTGTATAACCAACTTCATACCACAGCCACATATAGATTGTGAGAACCAATGAACATCACACACAGCACTCAGAGAACACACACACACACACTTACACACAGACCGGAAGGACTGCAGATACAGGCAACTCCTCCCTCACTAGCACATGACAATTCCAACACACACCATCCCTACAGCACTGACATAAACCTCATGGCGTCCAAACTATGCCCAGCAAATCACCCCACACACCCCACTCTGAAACCATGTGTATAAAACCGAGCCAAGCAAATCCCACCACTCATCGTCATCCCTTCTTGTACATGCCCGTCACAAATCATATACCAATGACACAGACAACCTAGGGAACACACACACACACACACACACACCTACTCATATCATTGAGACCACACACACGACCCTCTCTATGCTCCACACTCACGACACCTATTCCACCCAGAACACATATCTCTTGCACTCACCACCCATACAAAACACAAACAAACCAGCACACAACCAAGACACTCCTCTCCACTGTGAGCAGTCAAGTCTCCTACTCCTCTCACACTCACTCCACAGGCAAAAAAGAAATCACGGCTCCTTTGGCACCCAAAATCCGTGCATCCACTCCCTACCTACCACAACTCTACTCCTCATGCACACCTCATATCGCTACACATGTACCGAAGGCATTCCTCTTATTCATGACAGACACCCCAGACATAAGCCAAGCACACACAGGAAACCCATGCCAAAAGCAACACATTGAGCCATCTGTTACATGGATTAATGCACACTGCACAGACAGCTTAAATTACGAGCCTACATTTCAAATGAGGCATCACATAACAACACACACCACTTCTAGACCAGAAGCACAAACTCTTAGCCCACTCACTCCGAACAAACACCATAGACACAACACGATTCACCACGCACACCACACGTCTCCCACAACCATACCGCACAGAGACCACATGAATGGGCACCCCACACACCATGAACACACTATAGATACCCCAAACTCAGCCCACCAAGTCCACCCTAATAGGCACTGCACACACACCAGAAGAAAAGCACACAAACATCCCACACTCAAGACACGCCCCACTAACACCGTGCATGGATATCAGGCATACACACCACCCACCCCAAAACCATATGGACAGGAGAAACATAAATTATTCACCACAGGAAACACATCTCCCTCACACACCAGTGCCACGTAAACCGAACAAGACACACACCATACCATTCGGACTAGAGAACTGCGAGCACTCAACACACCTCGAGCTCACATATACACTCACTGATCCAGCACACCTATGGAAAACACACATCCACTTCAAGAGTCAAAACACCTGTCAGATTCAAGCCATGCAGCAAAGACACCGACCACACAAATAGTCACACACACACACACACACACACAGACACACACACACACAGACACACAAACACACACACAGAGTTCGGCTTCCTTCTTGGGTGGCTGGTGTCAGCCTGCTTAAGCAGAGCCAGCTCGTCTCCTTCCCCAGGCTGACTGACCTGCCTTCATGAGGAAGAAAAGATGGCTAACGCCTGCCCAGAATGCTTCATAGCATGGCGTGCTCTGAAAGAGCCCTTGCCTAATAGAGTGCCCTGGGTCCCAGCCAATCACGTTAGAGTCGCCCACCAAAGCACCCCAGCTCTTCCTGAGACGCTCCTGATGGTAGTCAGCATGGGAGAGCCAGGAAAAGGAGCCAGGGACAGCAGGTTTCATTGCCTTTTGGGAGAAAGGACCCAGTCGGCTTGCTGACAGGGCTCACAGGTGTAGCCTCTGAACGTTCCCTTTGCCCGGGCCCACAGCTGTTTCTTATTGCTGATATGGGGAACTCGCGAGGAAAGCGGGCTTGCTAGTCCCTTCCTTTTCCACACCATCACATGCTCCTCTGTGCTGAAGATATGTGGCCCTCTCTATCCACTTCCAAGCACTGCTTCTCATTCCATCCTAGCTTCTGGCCCGAGGCCATGCGAATCCCCTGTCTCAGTGAAGCTGGGAGTCTGGCCGAGTCCTTGGGCCTGTACATTAGGTTGGGCCCAGGAAACCCTACAATCTGGTCTCAGAAATACATGGACATGGGGAGCGATGGGGGATTGCCTTTGGCAGCAGAGGCTGGGCTGCAGGTTCTCAGAGACACCTGGTCACATTTCGTAGCCAAGGGACACAGAGTTGATGCAATGGTCAGATTGATTTCATTCCCTTTGGAATAGACCCCATTGTCCCCCCTGTAGCTTTTCTCCCAAGCTTACTCAATTTCACACCGTCCCTTGGCTTCCATTCCTGGGACACGGAGCTCTCATGCACCCAGCCGGCACTCACTCGTCGGTGGTAAGATTTCCTTGTGGTCCTGTGCTCAGTGAGAGCAGTCGGGGTTAGATATTGCCAAGGAATCTTTGGCTCCTGCCTGTGCCTGCATGCTGCTGGGCTGCATGGAGTAAGGACTGGAATGGCTGGTCAGCTGTCTCTGTTCTTTGACCGCCTCGGATGCCTCTCTTCTGAAGACCAGATGGCGAGGGTGGTCAGAGTATTAGGCCCATTCTTGTGAGGCCTTTATCACAGCACACTCAGGGAATATTGACTGAAGGCCCACTTGCAAAACAGGAGCTTCCACAGAGAGTAATCCACCTCGGCTTGCCCTGAACGACTGCTATCTCCAGTCACTGGCTTCAAAGGCAGGGAGCACCCGAATGCCAGATGCAGTTCCGGCGCTTTCTCAAGGAGGAAGGCATGCCTTTGTCTGAACAACTCTCTGGGGTATTCAGTGCAGATTTCCCGTCGTCAGAATGCAGAATTGAGTCTTAGTCCTCAGCAAGTCAACTCTTTGGGAGCCTGGGCTCGTGCTTCTATTCAAACATCCCTCTTTTATTGGAAATGCAGGTTTGGAGAGTGCGCACGCCTTGGGGGAGTCCAGAGGGAAGGAATCTTCGCGGAGACTGCCCCACATAGCAGGGGGCAGCACAAGGATTGTCCATAGCACCGCCCATGAGAACATGACCTTCGATGCAACCAAGAGTCAGATACTGAACGCACAGAGCCCACCACGTGTCGCTATCTTTTTCTCTTTTTCTGAAAGTAGAGTTGTCCTCCGAATCATTCCGTGTCTGTGCCAAAGAGCCTTATTCTGCCCTGAAAGAGGAGACACCCGCAGACTTCCCCGGACTGTGGTTATGTTGCGTGCAGGGCTCCTCCCATTGGGGTTTCAGGACACCTGGCACATGCGGAAACGTCAGGTGTCTGAATCACCCATTCACCACACCAAGAAATAGGCAGGACACACACAGGGCACACACAATGTCCCAAACTCCAAACATGCGTACCTCGAAGGAATTCGAGAAAGGGAACACACAACACCTTAAAGAGTCACACTACACCTACAACACCAACACTGCTAAGGCAACCAGGGTGTATAACCAACTTCATACCACAGCCACATATAGATTGTGAGAACCAATGAACACCACACACAGCACTCAGAGAACACACACACACACACTTACACACAGAACGGAAGGACTGCAGATACAGGCAACTCCTCCTTCACTAGCACATGACAATTCCAACACACACCATCCCTACAGCACTGACATAAACCTCATGGCGTCCAAACTATGCCCAGCAAATCACCCCACACACCCCACTCTGAAACCATGTGTATAAAACAGAGCCAAGCAAATCCCACCACTCATCGTCATCCCTTCTTGTACATGCCCGTCACAAATCATATACCAATGACACAGAGAACCTAGGGAACACACACACACACACACACACACACCTACTCATATCATTGAGACCACACACACGACCCTCTCTATGCTCCACACTCACGACACCTATTCCACCCAGAACACATATCTCTTGCACTCACCACCCATACAAAACACAAACAAACCAGCACACAACCAAGACACTCCTCTCCACTGTGAGCAGTCAAGTCTCCTACTCCTCTCACACTCACTCCACAGGCAAAAAAGAAATCACGGCTCCTTTGGCACCCACAATCCGTGCATCCACTCCCTACCTACCACAACTCTACTCCTCATGCACACCTCATATCGCTACACATGTACCGAAGGCATTCCTCTTATTCATGACAGACACCCCAGACATAAGCCAAGCACACACAGGAAACCCATGCCAAAAGCAACACATTGAGCCATCTGTTACATGGATTAATACACACTGCACAGACAGCTTAAATTACGAGCCTACATTTCAAATGAGGCATCACATCACAACACACACCACTTCTAGACCAGAAGCACAAACTCTTAGCCCACTCACTCCGAACAAACACCATAGACACAACACGATTCACCACGCACACCACACGTCTCCCACAACCATACCGCACAGAGACCACATGAATGGGCACCACACACACCATGAACACACTATAGATACCCCAAACTCAGCCCACCAAGTCCACCCTAATAGGCACTGCACACACACCAGAAGAAAAGCACACAAACATCCCACACTCAAGACACGCCCCACTAACACCGTGCATGGATATCAGGCATACACACCACCCACCCCAAAACCATATGGACAGGAGAAACATAAATTATTCACCACAGGAAACACATCTCCCTCACACACCAGTGCCACGTAAACCGAACAAGACACACACCATACCATTCGGACTAGAGAACTGCGAGCACTCAACACACCTCGAGCTCACATATACACTCACTGATCCAGCACACCTATGGAAAACACACATCCACTTCAAGAGTCAAAACACCTGTCAGATTCAAGCCATGCAGCAAAGACACCGACCACACAAATAGTCACACACACACACACACACACACACAGACACACACACACACAGACACACAAACACACACACAGAGTTCGGCTTCCTTCTTGGGTGGCTGGTGTCAGCCTGCTTAAGCAGAGCCAGCTCGTCTCCTTCCCCAGGCTGACTGACCTGCCTTCATGAGGAAGAAAAGATGGCTAACGCCTGCCCAGAATGCTTCATAGCATGGCGTGCTCTGAAAGAGCCCTTGCCGGATAGAGTGCCCTGGGTCCCAGCCAATCACGTTAGAGTCGCCCACCAAAGCACCCCAGCTCTTCCTGAGACGCTCCTGATGGTAGTCAGCATGGGAGAGCCAGGAAAAGGAGCCAGGGACAGCAGGTTTCATTGCCTTTTGGGAGAAAGGACCCAGTCGGCTTGCTGACAGGGCTCACAGGTGTAGCCTCTGAACGTTCCCTTTGCCCGGGCCCACAGCTGTTTCTTATTGCTGATATGGGGAACTCGCGAGGAAAGCGGGCTTGCTAGTCCCTTCCTTTTCCACACCATCACATGCTCCTCTGTGCTGAAGATATGTGGCCCTCTCTATCCACTTCCAAGCACTGCTTCTCATTCCATCCTAGCTTCTGGCCCGAGGCCATGCGAATCCCCTGTCTCAGTGAAGCTGGGAGTCTCGCCGAGTCCTTGGGCCTGTACATTAGGTTGGGCCCAGGAAACCCTACAATCTGGTCTCAGAAATACATGGACATGGGGAGCGATGGGGGATTGCCTTTGGCAGCAGAGGCTGGGCTGCAGGTTCTCAGAGACACCTGGTCACATTTCGTAGCCAAGGGACACAGAGTTGATGCAATGGTCAGATTGATTTCATTCCCTTTGGAATAGACCCCATTGTCCCCCCTGTAGCTCTTCTCCCAAGCTTACTCAATTTCACACCGTCCCTTGGCTTCCATTCCTGGGACACGGAGCTCTCATGCACCCAGCCGGCACTCACTCTTCGGTGGTAAGATTTCCTTGTGGTCCTGTGCTCAGTGAGAGCAGTCGGGGTTAGATATTGCCAAGGAATCTTTGGCTCCTGCCTGTGCCTGCATGCTGCTGGGCTGCATGGAGTAAGGACTGGAATGGCTGGTCAGCTGTCTCTGTTCTTTGACCGCCTCGGATGCCTCTGTTCTGAAGACCAGATGGCGAGGGTGGTCAGAGTATTAGGCCCATTCTTGTGAGGCCTTTATCACAGCACACTCAGGGAATATTGACTGAAGGCCCACTTGCAAAACAGGAGCTTCCACAGAGAGTAATCCACCTCGGCTTGCCCTGAACGACTGCTATCTCCAGTCACTGGCTTCAAAGGCAGGGAGCACCCGAATGCCAGATGCAGTTCCGGCGCTTTCTCAAGGAGGAAGGCATGCCTTTGTCTGAACAACTCTCTGGGGTATTCAGTGCAGATTTCCCGTCGTCAGAATGCAGAATTGAGTCTTAGTCCTCAGCAAGTCAACTCTTTGGGAGCCTGGGCTCGTGCTTCTATTCAAACATCCCTCTTTTTTTGGAAATGCAGGTTTGGAGAGTGCGCACGCCTTGGGGGAGTCCAGAGGGAAGGAATCTTCGCGGAGACTGCCCCACATAGCAGGGGGCAGCACAAGGATTGTCCATAGCACCGCCCATGAGAACATGACCTTCGATGCAACCAAGAGTCAGATACTGAACGCACAGAGCCCACCACGTGTCGCTATCTTTTTCTCTTTTTCTGAAAGTAGAGTTGTCCTCCGAATCATTCCGTGTCTGTGCCAAAGAGCCATATTCTGCCCTGAAAGAGGAGTCACCCGCAGACTTCCCCGGACTGTGGTTATGTTGCGTGCAGGGCTCCTCCCATTGGGGTTTCAGGACACATGGCACATGCGGAAACGTGAGGTGTCTGAATCACCCATTCACCACACCAAGAAATAGGCAGGACACACACAGGGCACACACAATGTCCCAAACTCCAAACATGCGTACCTCGAAGGAATTCGAGAAAGGGAACACACAACACCTTAAAGAGTCACACTACACCTACAACACCAACACTGCTAAGGCAACCAGGGTGTATAACCAACTTCATACCACAGCCACATATAGATTGTGAGAACCAATGAACACCACACACAGCACTCAGAGAACACACACACACACTTACACACAGACCGGAAGGACTGCAGATACAGGCAACTCCTCCCTCACTAGCACATGACAATTCCAACACACACCATCCCTACAGCACTGACATAAACCTCATGGCGTCCAAACTATGCCCAGCAAATCACCCCAAACACCCCATTGTGAAACCATGTGTATAAAACCGAGCCAAGCAAATCCCACCACTCATCGTCATCCCTTCTTGTACATGCCCGTCACAAATCATATACCAATGACACAGACAACCTAGGGAACACACACACACACACACACACACACCTACTCATATCATTGAGACCACACACACGACCCTCTCTATGCTCCACACTCACGACACCTATTCCACCCAGAACACATATCTCCTGCACTCACCACCCATACAAAACACAAACAAACCAGCACACAACCAAGACACTCCTCTCCACTGTGAGCAGTCAAGTCTCCTACTCCTCTCACACTCACTCCACAGGCAAAAAAAGAATCACGGCTCCTTTGGCACCCACAATCCGTGCATCCACTCCCTACCTACCACAACTCTACTCTTCATGCACACCTCATATCGCTACACATGTACCGAAGGCATTCCTCCTATTCATGAAAGACACCCCAGACATAAGCCAAGCACACACAGGAATCCCATGCCAAAAGCAACACATAGAGCCATCTGTTACATGGATCAATGCACACTGCACACACAGCTTATATTACGAGCCTACATTTCAAATGAGGCATCACATCACAACACACACCACTTCTAGACCAGAAGCACAAACTCTTAGCCCACTCACTCCGAACAAACACCATAGACACAACACGATTCACCACGCACACCACACGTCTCCCACAACCATACCGCACAGAGACCACATGAATGGGCACCCCACACACCATGAACACACTATAGATACCCCAAACTCAGCCCACCAAGTCCACCCTAATAGGCACTGCACACACACGAGAAGAAAAGCACACAAACATCCCACACTCAAGACACGCCCCACTAACACAGTGCATGGATATCAGGCATACACACCACCCACCCCAAAACCATATGGACAGGAGAAACATAAATTATTCACCACAGGAAACACATCTCCCTCACACACCAGTGCCACGTAAACCGAACAAGACACACACCATACCATTCGGACTAGAGAACTGCGAGCACTCAACACACCTCGAGCTCACATATACACTCACTGATCCAGCACACCTATGGAAAACACACATCCACTTCAAGAGTCAAAACACCTGTCAGATTCAAGCCATGCAGCAAAGACACCGACCACACAAATAGTCACACACACACACACACACACACACACAGACACACACACACACAGACACACAAACACACACACAGAGTTCGGCTTCCTTCTTGGGTGGCTGGTGTCAGCCTGCTTAAGCAGAGCCAGCTCGTCTCCTTCCCCAGGCTGACTGACCTGCCTTCATGAGGAAGAAAAGATGGCTAACGCCTGCCCAGAATGCTTCATAGCATGGCGTGCTCTGAAAGAGCCCTTGCCTGATAGAGTGCCCTGGGTCCCAGCCAATCACGTTAGAGTCGCCCACCAAAGCACCCCAGCTCTTCCTGAGACGCTCCTGATGGTAGTCAGCATGGGAGAGCCAGGAAAAGGAGCCAGGGACAGCAGGTTTCATTGCCTTTTGGGAGAAAGGACCCAGTCGGCTTGCTGACAGGGCTCACAGGTGTAGCCTCTGAACGTTCCCTTTGCCCGGGCCCACAGCTGTTTCTTATTGCTGATATGGGGAACTCGCGAGGAAAGCGGGCTTGCTAGTCCCTTCCTTTTCCACACCATCACATGCTCCTCTGTGCTGAAGATATGTGGCCCTCTCTATCCACTTCCAAGCACTGCTTCTCATTCCATCCTAGCTTCTGGCCCGAGGCCATGCGAATCCCCTGTCTCAGTGAAGCTGGGAGTCTGGCCGAGTCCTTGGGCCTGTACATTAGGTTGGGCCCAGGAAACCCTACAATCTGGTCTCAGAAATACATGGACATGGGGAGCGATGGGGGATTGCCTTTGGCAGCAGAGGCTGGGCTGCAGGTTCTCAGAGACACCTGGTCACATTTCGTAGCCAAGGGACACAGAGTTGATGCAATGGTCAGATTGATTTCATTCCCTTTGGAATAGACCCCATTGTCCCCCCTGTAGCTCTTGTCCCAAGCTTACTCAATTTCACACCGTCCCTTGGCTTCCATTCCTGGGACACGGAGCTGTCATGCACCCAGCCGGCACTCACTCGTCGGTGGTAAGATTTCCTTGTGGTCCTGTGCTCAGTGAGAGCAGTCGGGGTTAGATATTGCCAAGGAATCTTTGGCTCCTGCCTGTGCCTGCATGCTGCTGGGCTGCATGGAGTAAGGACTGGAATGGCTGGTCAGCTGTATCTGTTCTTTGACCGCCTCGGAGGCCTCTGTTCTGAAGACCAGATGGCGAGGGTGGTCAGAGTATTAGGCCCATTCTTGTGAGGCCTTTATCACAGCACACTCAGGGAATATTGACTGAAGGCCCACTTGCAAAACAGGAGCTTCCACAGAGAGTAATCCACCTCGGCTTGCCCTGAACGACTGCTATCTCCAGTCACTGGCTTCAAAGGCAGGGAGCACCCGAATGCCAGATGCAGTTCCGGCGCTTTCTCAAGGAGGAAGGCATGCCTTTGTCTGAACAACTCTCTGGGGTATTCAGTGCAGATTTCCCGTCGTCAGAATGCAGAATTGAGTCTTAGTCCTCAGCAAGTCAACTCTTTGGGAGCCTGGGCTCGTGCTTCTATTCAAACATCCCTCTTTTTTTGGAAATGCAGGTTTGGAGAGTGCGCACGCCTTGGGGGAGTCCAGAGGGAAGGAATCTTCGCGGAGACTGCCCCACATAGCAGGGGGCAGCACAAGGATTGTCCATAGCACCGCCCATGAGAACATGACCTTCGATGCAACCAAGAGTCAGATACTGAACGCACAGAGCCCACCACGTGTCGCTATCTTTTTCTCTTTTTCTGAAAGTAGAGTTGTCCTCCGAATCATTCCGTGTCTGTGCCAAAGAGCCATATTCTGCCCTGAAAGAGGAGACACCCGCAGACTTCCCCGGACTGTGGTTATGTTGCGTGCAGGGCTCCTCCCATTGGGGTTTCAGGACACATGGCACATGCGGAAACGTGAGGTGTCTGAATCACCCATTCACCACACCAAGAAATAGGCAGGACACACACAGGGCACACACAATGTCCCAAACTCCAAACATGCGTACCTCGAAGGAATTCGAGAAAGGGAACACACAACACCTTAAAGAGTCACACTACACCTACAACACCAACACTGCTAAGGCAACCAGCGTGTATAACCAACTTCATACCACAGCCACATATAGATTGTGAGAACCAATGAACACCACACACAGCACTCAGAGAACACACACACACACTTACACACAGACCGGAAGGACTGCAGATACAGGCAACTCCTCCCTCACTAGCACATGACAATTCCAACACACACCATCCCTACAGCACTGACATAAACCTCATGGCGTCCAAACTATGCCCAGCAAATCACCCCACACACCCCACTCTGAAACCATGTGTATATAACCGAGCCAAGCAAATCCCACCACTCATCGTCATCCCTTCTTGTACATGCCCGTCACAAATCATACACCAATGACACAGACAACCTAGGGAACACACACACACACACACACACACACCTACTCATATCATTGAGACCACACACACGACCCTCTCTATGCTCCACACTCACGACACCTATTCCACCCAGAACACATATCTCCTGCACTCACCACCCATACAAAACACAAACAAACCAGCACACAACCAAGACACTCCTCTCCACTGTGAGCAGTCAAGTCTCCTACTCCTCTCACACTCACTCCACAGGCAAAAAAAGAATCACGGCTCCTTTGGCACCCACAATCCGTGCATCCACTCCCTACCTACCACAACTCTACTCCTCATGCACACCTCATATCGCTACACATGTACCGAAGGCATTCCTCCTATTCATGACAGACACCCCAGACATAAGCCAAGCACACACAGGAATCCCATGCCAAAAGCAACACATAGAGCCATCTGTTACATGGATCAATGCACACTGCACACACAGCTTATATTACGAGCCTACATTTCAAATGAGGCATCACATCACAACACACACCACTTCTAGACCAGAAGCACAAACTCTTAGCCCACTCACTCCGAACAAACACCATAGACACAACACGATTCACCACGCACACCACACGTCTCCCACAACCATACCGCACAGAGACCACATGAATGGGCACCCCACACACCATGAACACACTATAGATACCCCAAACTCAGCCCACCAAGTCCACCCTAATAGGCACTGCACACACACGAGAAGAAAAGCACACAAACATCCCACACTCAAGACACGCCCCACTAACACAGTGCATGGATATCAGGCATACACACCACCCACCCCAAAACCATATGGACAGGAGAAACATAAATTATTCACCACAGGAAACACATCTCCCTCACACACCAGTGCCACGTAAACCGAACAAGACACACACCATACCATTCGGACTAGAGAACTGCGAGCACTCAACACACCTCGAGCTCACATATACACTCACTGATCCAGCACACCTATGGAAAACACACATCCACTTCAAGAGTCAAAACACCTGTCAGATTCAAGCCATGCAGCAAAGACACCGACCACACAAATAGTCACACACACACACACACACACACACACAGACACACACACACACAGACACACAAACACACACACAGAGTTCGGCTTCCTTCTTGGGTGGCTGGTGTCAGCCTGCTTAAGCAGAGCCAGCTCGTCTCCTTCCCCAGGCTGACTGACCTGCCTTCATGAGGAAGAAAAGATGGCTAACGCCTGCCCAGAATGCTTCATAGCATGGCGTGCTCTGAAAGAGCCCTTGCCTGATAGAGTGCCCTGGGTCCCAGCCAATCACGTTAGAGTCGCCCACCAAAGCACCCCAGCTCTTCCTGAGACGCTCCTGATGGTAGTCAGCATGGGAGAGCCAGGAAAAGGAGCCAGGGACAGCAGGTTTCATTGCCTTTTGGGAGAAAGGACCCAGTCGGCTTGCTGACAGGGCTCACAGGTGTAGCCTCTGAACGTTCCCTTTGCCCGGGCCCACAGCTGTTTCTTATTGCTGATATGGGGAACTCGCGAGGAAAGCGGGCTTGCTAGTCCCTTCCTTTTCCACACCATCACATGCTCCTCTGTGCTGAAGATATGTGGCCCTCTCTATCCACTTCCAAGCACTGCTTCTCATTCCATCCTAGCTTCTGGCCCGAGGCCATGCGAATCCCCTGTCTCAGTGAAGCTGGGAGTCTGGCCGAGTCCTTGGGCCTGTACATTAGGTTGGGCCCAGGAAACCCTACAATCTGGTCTCAGAAATACATGGACATGGGGAGCGATGGGGGATTGCCTTTGGCAGCAGAGGCTGGGCTGCAGGTTCTCAGAGACACCTGGTCACATTTCGTAGCCAAGGGACACAGAGTTGATGCAATGGTCAGATTGATTTCATTCCCTTTGGAATAGACCCCATTGTCCCCCCTGTAGCTCTTGTCCCAAGCTTACTCAATTTCACACCGTCCCTTGGCTTCCATTCCTGGGACACGGAGCTGTCATGCACCCAGCCGGCACTCACTCGTCGGTGGTAAGATTTCCTTGTGGTCCTGTGCTCAGTGAGAGCAGTCGGGGTTAGATATTGCCAAGGAATCTTTGGCTCCTGCCTGTGCCTGCATGCTGCTGGGCTGCATGGAGTAAGGACTGGAATGGCTGGTCAGCTGTATCTGTTCTTTGACCGCCTCGGAGGCCTCTGTTCTGAAGACCAGATGGCGAGGGTGGTCAGAGTATTAGGCCCATTCTTGTGAGGCCTTTATCACAGCACACTCAGGGAATATTGACTGAAGGCCCACTTGCAAAACAGGAGCTTCCACAGAGAGTAATCCACCTCGGCTTGCCCTGAACGACTGCTATCTCCAGTCACTGGCTTCAAAGGCAGGGAGCACCCGAATGCCAGATGCAGTTCCGGCGCTTTCTCAAGGAGGAAGGCATGCCTTTGTCTGAACAACTCTCTGGGGTATTCAGTGCAGATTTCCCGTCGTCAGAATGCAGAATTGAGTCTTAGTCCTCAGCAAGTCAACTCTTTGGGAGCCTGGGCTCGTGCTTCTATTCAAACATCCCTCTTTTTTTGGAAATGCAGGTTTGGAGAGTGCGCACGCCTTGGGGGAGTCCAGAGGGAAGGAATCTTCGCGGAGACTGCCCCACATAGCAGGGGGCAGCACAAGGATTGTCCATAGCACCGCCCATGAGAACATGACCTTCGATGCAACCAAGAGTCAGATACTGAACGCACAGAGCCCACCACGTGTCGCTATCTTTTTCTCTTTTTCTGAAAGTAGAGTTGTCCTCCGAATCATTCCGTGTCTGTGCCAAAGAGCCATATTCTGCCCTGAAAGAGGAGACACCCGCAGACTTCCCCGGACTGTGGTTATGTTGCGTGCAGGGCTCCTCCCATTGGGGTTTCAGGACACATGGCACATGCGGAAACGTGAGGTGTCTGAATCACCCATTCACCACACCAAGAAATAGGCAGGACACACACAGGGCACACACAATGTCCCAAACTCCAAACATGCGTACCTCGAAGGAATTCGAGAAAGGGAACACACAACACCTTAAAGAGTCACACTACACCTACAACACCAACACTGCTAAGGCAACCAGCGTGTATAACCAACTTCATACCACAGCCACATATAGATTGTGAGAACCAATGAACACCACACACAGCACTCAGAGAACACACACACACACTTACACACAGACCGGAAGGACTGCAGATACAGGCAACTCCTCCCTCACTAGCACATGACAATTCCAACACACACCATCCCTACAGCACTGACATAAACCTCATGGCGTCCAAACTATGCCCAGCAAATCACCCCACACACCCCACTCTGAAACCATGTGTATATAACCGAGCCAAGCAAATCCCACCACTCATCGTCATCCCTTCTTGTACATGCCCGTCACAAATCATACACCAATGACACAGACAACCTAGGGAACACACACACACACACACACACACACCTACTCATATCATTGAGACCACACACACGACCCTCTCTATGCTCCACACTCACGACACCTATTCCACCCAGAACACATATCTCCTGCACTCACCACCCATACAAAACACAAACAAACCAGCACACAACCAAGACACTCCTCTCCACTGTGAGCAGTCAAGTCTCCTACTCCTCTCACACTCACTCCACAGGCAAAAAAAGAATCACGGCTCCTTTGGCACCCACAATCCGTGCATCCACTCCCTACCTACCACAACTCTACTCCTCATGCACACCTCATATCGCTACACATGTACCGAAGGCATTCCTCCTATTCATGAAAGACACCCCAGACATAAGCCAAGCACACACAGGAATCCCATGCCAAAAGCAACACATAGAGCCATCTGTTACATGGATCAATGCACACTGCACACACAGCTTATATTACGAGCCTACATTTCAAATGAGGCATCACATCACAACACACACCACTTCTAGACCAAAAGCACAAACTCTTAGCCCACTCACTCCGAACAAACACCATAGACACAACACGATTCACCACGCACACCACACGTCTCCCACAACCATACCGCACAGAGACCACATGAATGGGCACCCCACACACCATGAACACACTATAGATACCCCAAACTCAGCCCACCAAGTCCACCCTAATAGGCACTGCACACACACGAGAAGAAAAGCACACAAACATCCCACACTCAAGACACGCCCCACTAACACAGTGCATGGATATCAGGCATACACACCACCCACCCCAAAAACATATGGACAGGAGAAACATAAATTATTCACCACAGGAAACACATCTCCCTCACACAACAGTGCCACGTAAAACGAACAAGACACACACCATACCATTCGGACTAGAGAACTGCGAGCACTCAACACACCTCGAGCTCACATATACACTCACTGATCCAGCACACCTATGGAAAACACACATCCACTTCAAGAGTCAAAACACCTGTCAGTTTCAAGCCATGCAGCAAAGACACCGACCACACAAATAGTCACACACACACACACACACACACACAGACACACACACACACAGACACAGAAACACACACACAGAGTTCGGCTTCCTTCTTGGGTGGCTGGTGTCAGCCTGCTTAAGCAGAGCCAGCTCGTCTCCTTCCCCAGGCTGACTGACCTGCCTTCATGAGGAAGAAAAGATGGCTAACGCCTGCCCAGAATGCTTCATAGCATGGCGTGCTCTGAAAGAGCCCTTGCCTGATAGAGTGCCCTGGGTCCCAGCCAATCACGTTAGAGTCGCCCACCAAAGCACCCCAGCTCTTCCTGAGACGCTCCTGATGGTAGTCAGCATGGGAGAGCCAGGAAAAGGAGCCAGGGACAGCAGGTTTCATTGCCTTTTGGGAGAAAGGACCCAGTCGGCTTGCTGACAGGGCTCACAGGTGTAGCCTCTGAACGTTCCCTTTGCCCGGGCCCACAGCTGTTTCTTATTGCTGATATGGGGAACTCGCGAGGAAAGCGGGCTTGCTAGTCCCTTCCTTTTCCACACCATCACATGCTCCTCTGTGCTGAAGATATGTGGCCCTCTCTATCCACTTCCAAGCACTGCTTCTCATTCCATCCTAGCTTCAGGCCCGAGGCCATGCGAATCCCCTGTCTCAGTGAAGCTGGGAGTCTGGCCGAGTCCTTGGGCCTGTACATTAGGTTGGGCCCAGGAAACCCTACAATCTGGTCTCAGAAATACATGGACATGGGGAGCGATGGGGGATTGCCTTTGGCAGCAGAGGCTGGGCTGCAGGTTCTCAGAGACACCTGGTCACATTTCGTAGCCAAGGGACACAGAGTTGATGCAATGGTCAGATTGATTTCATTCCCTTTGGAATAGACCCCATTGTCCCCCCTGTAGCTCTTCTCCCAAGCTTACTCAATTTCACACCGTCCCTTGGCTTCCATTCCTGGGACACGGAGCTGTCATGCACCCAGCCGGCACTCACTCGTCGGTGGTAAGATTTCCTTGTGGTCCTGTGCTCAGTGAGAGCAGTCGGGGTTAGATATTGCCAAGGAATCTTTGGCTCCTGCCTGTGCCTGCATGCTGCTGGGCTGCATGGAGTAAGGACTGGAATGGCTGGTCAGCTGTCTCTGTTCTTTGACCGCCTCGGAGGCCTCTGTTCTGAAGACCAGATGGCGAGGGTGGTCAGAGTATTAGTCCCATTCTTGTGAGGCCTTTATCACAGCACACTCAGGGAATATTGACTGAAGGCCCACTTGCAAAACAGGAGCTTCCACAGAGAGTAATCCACCTCGGCTTGCCCTGAACGACTGCTATCTCCAGTCACTGGCTTCAAAGGCAGGGAGCACCCGAATGCCAGATGCAGTTCCGGCGCTTTCTCAAGGAGGAAGGCATGCCTTTGTCTGAACAACTCTCTGGGGTATTCAGTGCAGATTTCCCGTCGTCAGAATGCAGAATTGAGTCTTAGTCCTCAGCAAGTCAACTCTTTGGGAGCCTGGGCTCGTGCTTCTATTCAAACATCCCTCTTTTTTTGGAAATGCAGGTTTGGAGAGTGCGCACGCCTTGGGGGAGTCCAGAGGGAAGGAATCTTCGCGGAGACTGCCCCACATAGCAGGGGGCAGCACAAGGATTGTCCATAGCACCGCCCATGAGAACATGACCTTCGATGCAACCAAGAGTCAGATACTGAACGCACAGAGCCCACCACGTGTCGCTATCTTTTTCTCTTTTTCTGAAAGTAGAGTTGTCCTCCGAATCATTCCGTGTCTGTGCCAAAGAGCCATATTCTGCCCTGAAAGAGGAGACACCCGCAGACTTCCCCGGACTGTGGTTATGTTGCGTGCAGGGCTCCTCCCATTGGGGTTTCAGGACACCTGGCACATGCGGAAACGTCAGGTGTCTGAATCACCCATTCACCTCACCAAGAAATAGGCAGGACACACACAGGGCACACACAATGTCCCAAACTCCAAACATGCGTACCTCCAAGGAATTCGAGAAAGGGAACACACAACACCTTAAAGAGTCACACTACACCTACAACACCAACACTGCTAAGGCAACCAGGGTGTATAACCAACTTCATACCACAGCCACATATAGATTGTGAGAACCAATGAACACCACACACAGCACTCCGAGAACACACACACACACACTTACACACAGACCGGAAGGACTGCAGATACAGGCAACTCCTCCCTCACTAGCACATGACAATTCCAACACACACCATCCCTACAGCACTGACATAAACCTCATGGCGTCCAAACTATGCCCAGCAAATCACCCCACACACCCCATTCTGAAACCATGTGTATAAAACCGAGCCAAGCAAATCCCAACACTCATCGGCATCCCTTCTTGTACATGCCCGTCACAAATCATATACCAATGACACAGACAACCTAGGGAACACACACACACACACACACACACACACACTTACTCATATCATTGAGACCACACACACGACCCTCTCTATGCTCCACACTCACGACACCTATTCCACCCAGAACACATATCTCCTGCACTCACCACCCATACAAAACACAAACAAACCAGCACACAACCAAGACACTCCTCTCCACTGTGAGCAGTCAAGTCTCCTACTCCTCTCACACTCACTCCACAGGCAAAAAGGAATCACGGCTCCTTTGGCACGCACAATCCGTGCATCCACTCCCTACCTACCACAACTCTACTCCTCATGCACACCTCATATCGCTACACATGTACCGAAGGCATTCCTCCTATTCATGACAGACACCCCAGACATAAGCCAAGCACACACAGGAAACCCATGCCAAAAGCAACACATTGAGCCATCTGTTGCATGGATCAATGCACAATGCACAGACAGCTTAAATTACGAGCCTACATTTCAAATGAGGCATCACATCACAACACACACCACTTCAAGACCAGAAGCACAAACTCTTAGCCCACTCACTCCGAACAAACACCATAGACACAACACGATTCACCACGCACACCACACGTCTCCCACAACCATCCCGCACAGAGACCACATGAATGGGCACCCCACACACCATGAACACACTATAGATACCCCAAACTCAGCCCACCAAGTCCACCCTAATAGGCACTGCACACACACCAGAAGAAAAGCACACAAACATCCCACACTCAAGACACGCACCACTAACACAGTGCATGGATATCAGGCATACACACCACCCATCCCAAAACCATATGGACAGGAAAAACATAAATTATTCACCACAGGAAACACATCTCCCTTACACACCAGTGCCACGTAAACCGAACAAGACACACACCATACCATTCGGACTAGAGAACTGCGAGCACTCAACACACCTCGAGCTCACATATACACTCACTGATCCAGCACACCTATGGAAAACACACATCCACTTCAAGAGTCAAAACACCTGTCAGATTCAAGCCATTCAGCAAAGACACCGACCACACAAATAGTCACACACACACACACACACAGACACACACACACACACAGACACACAAACACACACACAGAGTTCGGCTTCCTTCTTGGGTGGCTGGTGTCAGCCTGCTTAAGCAGAGCCAGCTCGTCTCCTTCCCCAGGCTGACTGACCTGCCTTCATGAGGAAGAAAAGATGGCTAACGCCTGCCCAGAATGCTTCATAGCATGGCGTGCTCTGAAAGAGCCCTTGCCTGATAGAGTGCCCTGGGTCCCAGCCAATCACGTTAGAGTCGCCCACCAAAGCACCCCAGCTCTTCCTGAGACGCTCCTGATGGTAGTCAGCATGGGAGAGCCAGGAAAAGGAGCCAGGGACAGCAGGTTTCATTGCCTTTTGGGAGAAAGGACCCAGTCGGCTTGCTGACAGGGCTCACAGGTGTAGCCTCTGAACGTTCCCTTTGCCCGGGCCCACAGCTGTTTCTTATTGCTGATATGGGGAACTCGCGAGGAAAGCGGGCTTGCTAGTCCCTTCCTTTTCCACATCATCACATGCTCCTCTGTGCTGAAGATATGTGGCCCTCTCTATCCACTTCCAAGCACTGCTTCTCATTCCATCCTAGCTTCTGGCCCGAGGCCATGCGAATCCCCTGTCTCAGTGAAGCTGGGAGTCTGGCCGAGTCCTTGGGCCTGTACATTAGGTTGGGCCCAGGAAACCCTACAATCTGGTCTCAGAAATACATGGACATGGGGAGCGATGGGGGATTGCCTTTGGCAGCAGAGGCTGGGCTGCAGGTTCTCAGAGACACCTGGTCACATTTCGTAGCCAAGGGACACAGAGTTGATGCAATGGTCAGATTGATTTCATTCCCTTTGGAATAGACCCCATTGTCCCCCCTGTAGCTCTTCTCCCAAGCTTACTCAATTTCACACCGTCCCTTGGCTTCCATTCCTGGGACACGGAGCTGTCATGCACCCAGCCGGCACTCATTCGTCGGTGGTAAGATTTCCTTGTGGTCCTGTGCTCAGTGAGAGCAGTCGGGGTTAGATATTGCCAAGGAATCTTTGGCTCCTGCCTGTGCCTGAATGCTGCTGGGCTGCATGGAGTAAGGACTGGAATGGCTGGTCAGCTGTCTCTGTTCTTTGACCGCCTCGGATGCCTCTGTTCTGAAGACCAGATGGCGAGGGTGTCAGAGTATTAGGCCCATTCTTGTGAGGCCTTTATCACAGCATACTCAGGGAATATTGACTGAAGGCCCACTTGCAAAACAGGAGCTTCCACAGAGAGTAATCCACCTCGGCTTGCCCTGAACGACTGCTATCTCCAGTCACTGGCTTCAAAGGCAGGGAGCACCCGAATGCCAGATGCAGTTCCGGCGCTTTCTCAAGGAGGAAGGCATGCCTTTGTCTGAACAACTCTCTGGGGTATTCAGTGCAGATTTCCCGTCGTCAGAATGCAGAATTGAGTCTTAGTCCTCAGCAAGTCAACTCTTTGGGAGCCTGGGCTCGTGCTTCTATTCAAACAGCCCTCTTTTTTTGGAAATGCAGGTTTGGAGAGTGCGCACGCCTTGGGGGAGTCCAGAGGGAAGGAATCTTCACGGAGACTGCCCCACATAGCAGGGGGCAGCACAAGGATTGTCCATAGCACCGCCCATGAGAACATGACCTTCGATGCAACCAAGAGTCAGATACTGAACGCACAGAGCCCACCACGTGTCGCTATCTTTTTCTCTTTTTCTGAAAGTAGAGTTGTCCTCCGAATCATTCCGTGTCTGTGCCAAAGAGCCATATTCTGCCCTGAAAGAGGAGACACCCGCAGACTTCCCCGGACTGTGGTTATGTTGCGTGCAGGGCTCTTCCCATTGGGGTTTCAGGACACCTGGCACATGCGGAAACATCAGGTGTCTGAATCACCCATTCACCACACCAAGAAATAGGCAGGACACACACAGGGCACACACAATGTCCCAAACTCCAAACATGCGTACCTCGAAGGAATTCGAGAAAGGGAACACACAACACCTTAAAGAGTCACACTACACCTACAACACCAACACTGCTAAGGCAACCAGGGTGTATAACCAACTTCATACCACAGCCACATATAGATTGTGAGAACCAATGAACACCACACACAGCACTCAGAGAACACACACACACACACTTACACACAGACCGGAAGGACTGCAGATACAGGCAACTCCTCCCTCACTAGCACATGACAATTCCAACACACACCATCCCTACAGCACTGACATAAACGACATGGCATCCAAACTATGCCCAGCAAATCACCCCAAACACCCCACTCTGAAACCATGTGTATAAAACCGAGCCAAGCAAATCCCACCACTCATCGTCATCCCTTCTTGTACATGCCCATCACAAATCATATACCAATGACACAGACAACCTAGGGAACACACACACACACACACACACACCTACTCATATCATTGAGACCACACACACGACCCTCTCTATGCTCCACACTCACGACACCTATTCCACCCAGAACACATATCTCCTGCACACACCATCCATACAAAACACAAACAAACCAGCACACAACCAAGACACTCCTCTCCACTGTGAGCAGTCAAGTCTCCTACTCCTCTCACACTCACTCCACAGACAAAAAAAGAATCACGGCTCCTTTGGCACCCACAATCCGTGCATCCACTCCCTACCTACCACAACTCTACTCCTCATGCACACCTCATATCGCTACACATGTACCGAAGGCATTCCTCCTATTCATGACAGACACCCCAGACATAAGCCAAGCACACACAGGAATCCCATGCCAAAAGCAACACATAGAGCCATCTGTTACATGGATCAATGCACACTGCACAGACAGCTTAAATTACGTGCCTACACTTCAAATGAGGCATCACATCACAACACACACCACTTCTAGACCAGAAGCACAAACTCTTAGCCCACTCACTCCGAACAAACACCATAGACACAACACGATTCACCACGCACACCACACGTCTCCCACAACCATACCGCACAGAGACCACATGAATGGGCACCCCACACACCAAGAACACACTATAGATACCCCAAACTCAGCCCACCAAGTCCACCCTAATAGGCACTGCACACACAGCAGAAGAAAAGCACACAAACATCCCACACTCAAGACACGCCCCACTAACACAGTGCATGGATATCAGGCATACACACCACCCACCCCAATACCATATGGACAGGAGAAACATAAATTATTCACCACAGGAAACACATCTCCCTCACACACCAGTGCCACGTAAACCGAACAAGACACACACCATACCATTCGGACTAGAGAACTGCGAGCACTCAACACACCTCGAGCTCACATATACACTCACTGATCCAGCACACCTATGGAAAACACACATCCACTTCAAGAGTCAAAACACCTGTCAGATTCAAGCCATTCAGCAAAGACACCGACCACACAAATAGTCACACACACACACACACACACAGACACACACACACACAGACACACAAACACACACACAGAGTTCGGCTTCCTTCTTGGGTGGCTGGTGTCAGCCTGCTTAAGCAGAGCCAGCTCGTCTCCTTCCCCAGGCTGACTGACCTGCCTTCATGAGGAAGAAAAGATGGCTAACGCCTGCCCAGAATGCTTCATAGCATGGCGTGCTCTGAAAGAGCCCTTGCCTGATAGAGTGCCCTGGGTCCCAGCCAATCACGTTAGAGTCGCCCACCAAAGCACCCCAGCTCTTCCTGAGACGCTCCTGATGGTAGTCAGCATGGGAGAGCCAGGAAAAGGAGCCAGGGACAGCAGGTTTCATTGCCTTTTGGGAGAAAGGACCCAGTCGGCTTGCTGACAGGGCTCACAGGTGTAGCCTCTGAACGTTCCCTTTGCCCGGGCCCACAGCTGTTTCTTATAGCTGATATGGGGAACTCGCGAGGAAAGCGGGCTTGCTAGTCCATTCCTTTTCCACACCATCACATGCTCCTCTGTGCGGAAGATATGTGGCCCTCTCTATCCACTTCCAAACACTGCTTCTCATTCCATCCTAGCTTCTGGCCCGAGGCCATGCGAATCCCCTGTCTCAGTGAAGCTGGGAGTCTGGCCGAGTCCTTGGGCCTGTACATTAGGTTGGGCCCAGGAAACCCTACAATCTGGTCTCAGAAATACATGGACATGGGGAGCGATGGGGGATTGCCTTTGGCAGCAGAGGCTGGGCTGCAGGTTCTCAGAGACACCTGGTCACATTTCGTAGCCAAGGGACACAGAGTTGATGCAATGGTCAGATTGATTTCATTCCCTTTGGAATAGACCCCATTGTCCCCCCTGTAGCTCTTCTCCCAAGCTTACTCAATTTCACACCGTCCCTTGGCTTCCATTCCTGGGACACGGAGCTGTCATGCACCCAGCCGGCACTCACTCGTCGGTGGTAAGATTTCCTTGTGGTCCTGTGCTCAGTGAGAGCAGTCGGGGTTAGATATTGCCAAGGAATCTTTGGCTCCTGCCTGTGCCTGCATGCTGCTGGGCTGCATGGAGTAAGGACTGGAATGGCTGGTCAGCTGTCTCTGTTCTTTGACCGCCTCGGATGCCTCTGTTCTGAAGACCAGATGGCGAGGGTGGTCAGAGTATTAGGCCCATTCTTGTGAGGCCTTTATCACAGCATACTCAGGGAATATTGACTGAAGGCCCAATTGCAAAACAGGAGCTTCCACAGAGAGTAATCCACCTCGGCTTGCCCTGAACGACTGCTATCTCCAGTCACTGGCTTCAAAGGCAGGGAGCACCCGAATGCCAGATGCAGTTCCGGCGCTTTCTCAAGGAGGAAGGCATGCCTTTGTCTGAACAACTCTCTGGGGTATTCAGTGCAGATTTCCCGTCGTCAGAATGCAGAATTGAGTCTTAGTCCTCAGCAAGTCAACTCTTTGGGAGCCTGGGCTCGTGCTTCTATTCAAACATCCCTCTTTTTTTGGAAATGCAGGTTTGGAGAGTGCGCACGCCTTGGGGGAGTCCAGAGGGAAGGAATCTTCGCGGAGACTGCCCCACATAGCAGGGGGCAGCACAAGGATTGTCCATAGCACCGCCCATGAGAACATGACCTTCGATGCAACCAAGAGTCAGATACTGAACGCACAGAGCCCACCACGTGTCGCTATCTTTTTCTCTTTTTCTGAAAGTAGAGTTGTCCTCCGAATCATTCCGTGTCTGTGCCAAAGAGCCATATTCTGCCCTGAAAGAGGAGACACCCGCAGACTTCCCCGGACTGTGGTTATGTTGCGTGCAGGGCTCCTCCCTTTGGGGTTTCAGGACACCTGGCACATGCGGAAACGTCAGGTGTCTGAATCACCCATTCACCACACCAAGAAATAGGCAGGACACACACAGGGCACACACAATGTCCCAAACTCCAAACATGCGTACCTCGAAGGAATTCGAGAAAGGGAACACACAACACCTTAAAGAGTCACACTACACCTACAACACCAACACTGCTAAGGCAACCAGGGTGTATAACCAACTTCATACCACAGCCACATATAGATTGTGAGAACCAATGAACACCACACACAGCACTCAGAGAACACACACACACACACTTACACACAGACCGGAAGGACTGCAGATACAGGCAACTCCTCCCTCACTAGCACATGACAATTCCAACACACACCATCCCTACAGCACTGACATAAACCTCATGGCGTCCAAACTATGCCCAGCAAATCACCCCACACAACCCACTCTGAAACCATGTGTATAAAACCGAGCCAAGCAAATCCCACCACTCATCGTCATCCTTTCTTGTACATGCCCGTCACAAATCATATACCAATGACACAGACAACCTAGGGAACACACACACACACACACACACACCTACTCATATCATTGAGACCACACACACGACCCTCTCTATGCTCCACACTCACGACACCTATTCCACCAAGAACACATATCTCTTGCACTCACCACCAATACAAAACACAAACAAAGCAGCACACAACCAAGACACTCCTCTCCACTGTGAGCAGTCAAGTCTCCTACTCCTCTCACACTCACTCCACAGGCAAAAAAGGAATCACGGCTCCTTTGGCACCCACAATCCGTGCATCCACTCCCTACCTACCACAACTCTACTCCTCATGCACACCTCATATCGCTACACATGTACCGAAGGCATTCCTCCTATTCATGACAGACACCCCAGACATAAGCCAAGCACACACAGGAAACCCATGCCAAAAGCAACACATAGAGCCATCTGTTACATGGATCAATGCACACTGCACAGACAGCTTAAATTACGTGCATACACTTCAAATGAGGCATCACATCACAACACACACCACTTCTAGACCAGAAGCACAAACTCTTAGCCCACTCACTCCGAACAAACACCATAGACACAACACGATTCACCACGCACACCACACGTCTCCCACAACCATACCGCACAGAGACCACATGAATGGGCACCCCACACACCATGAACACACTATTGATACCCCAAACTCAGCCCACCAAGTCCACCCTAATAGGCACTGCACACACACCAGAAGAAAAGCACACAAACATCCCACACTCAAGACACGCCCCACTAACACAGTGCATGGATATCAGGCATACACACCACCCACCCCAAAACCATATGGACAGGAGAAACATAAATTATTCACCACAGGAAACACATCTCCCTCACACACCAGTGCCACGTATACCGAAGAAGACACACACCATACCATTCGGACTAGAGAACTGCGAGCACTCAACACACATCGAGCTCACATATACACTCACTGATCCAGCACACCTATGGAAAACACACAACCACTTCAAGAGTCAAAACACCTGTCAGATTCAAGCCATGCAGCAAAGACACCGACCACACAAATAGTCACACACACACACACACACACACACACACACAGACACACACACACTCAGACACGCAAACACACACACAGAGTTCGGCTTCCTTCTTGGGTGGCTGGTGTCAGCCTGCTTAAGCAGAGCCAGCTCGTCTCCTTCCCCAGGCTGACTGACCTGCCTTCATGAGGAAGAAAAGATGGCTAACGCCTGCCCAGAATGCTTCATAGCATGGTGTGCTCTGAAAGAGCCCTTGCCTGATAGAGTGCCCTGGGTCCCATCCAATCACGTTAGAGTCGCCCACCAAAGCACCCCAGTTCTTCCTGAGACGCTCCTGATGGTAGTCAGCATGGGAGAGCCAGGAAAAGGAGCCAGGGACAGCAGGTTTCATTGCCTTTTGGGAGAAAGGACCCAGTCGGCTTGCTGACAGGGCTCACAGGTGTAGCCTCTGAACGTTCCCTTTGCCCGGGCCCACAGCTGTTTCTTATTGCTGATATGGGGAACTCGCGAGGAAAGCGGGCTTGCTAGTCCCTTCCTTTTCCACACCATCACATGCTCCTCTGTGCTGAAGATATGTGGCCCTCTCTATCCACTTCCAAGCACTGCTTCTCATTCCATCCTAGCTTCTGGCCCGAGGCCATGCGAATCCCCTGTCTCAGTGAAGCTGGGAGTCTGGCCGAGTCCTTGGGCCTGTACATTAGGTTGGGCCCAGGAAACCCTACAATCTGGTCTCAGAAATACATGGACATGGGGAGCGATGGGGGATTGCCTTTGGCAGCAGAGGCTGGGCTGCAGGTTCTCAGAGACACCTGGTCACATTTCGTAGCCAAGGGACACAGAGTTGATGCAATGGTCAGATTGATTTCATTCCCTTTGGAATAGACCCCATTGTCCCCCCTGTAGCTCTTCTCCCAAGCTTACTCAATTTCACACCGTCCCTTGGCTTCCATTCCTGGGACACGGAGCTGTCATGCACCCAGCCGGCACTCACTCGTCGGTAGTAAGATTTCCTTGTGGTCCTGTGCTCAGTGACAGCAGTCGGGGTTAGATATTGCCAAGGAATCTTTGGCTCCTGCCTGTGCCAGCATGCTGCTGGGTTGCATGTAGTAAGGACTGGAATGGCTGGTCAGCTGTCTCTGTTCTTTGACCGCCTCGGATGCCTCTGTTCTGAAGACCAGATGGCGAGGGTGGTCAGAGTATTAGGCCCATTCTTGTGAGGCCTTTATCACAGCATACTCAGGGAATATTGACTGAAGGCCCACTTGCAAAACAGGAGCTTCCACAGAGAGTAATCCACCTCGGCTTGCCCTGAACGACTGCTATCTCCAGTCACTGGCTTCAAAGGCAGGGAGCACCCGAATGCCAGATGCAGTTCCGGCGCTTTCTCAAGGAGGAAGGCATGCCTTTGTCTGAACAACTCTCTGGGGTATTCAGTGCAGATTTCCCGTCGTCAGAATGCAGAATTGAGTCTTAGTCCTCAGCAAGTCAACTCTTTGGGAGCCTGGGCTCGTGCTTCTATTCAAACATCCCTCTTTTTTTGGAAATGCAGGTTTGGAGAGTGCCCTCGTCTTGGGGGAGTCCAGAGGGAAGGAATCTTCGCAGAGACTGCCCCACATAGCAGGGGGCAGCACAAGGATTGTCCATAGCACCGCCCATGAGAACATGACCTTCGATGCAACCAAGAGTCAGATACTGAACGCACAGAGCCCACCACGTGTCGCTATCTTTTTCTCTTTTTCTGAAAGTAGAGTTGTCCTCCGAATCATTCCGTGTCTGTGCCAAAGAGCCATATTCTGCCCTGAAAGAGGAGACACCCGCAGACTTCCCCGGACTGTGGTTATGTTGCGTGCAGGGCTCCTCCCATTGGGGTTTCAGGACACCTGGCACATGCGGAAACGTCAGGTGTCTGAATCACCCATTCACTACACCAAGAAATAGGCAGGACACACACAGGGCACACACAATGTCCCAAACTCCAAACATGCGTACCTCGAAGGAATTCGAGAAAGGGAACACACAACACCTTAAAGAGTCACACTACACCTACAGCACCAACACTGCTAAGGCAACAGGGTGTATAACCAACTTCATACCACAGCCACATATAGATTGTGAGAACCAATGAACACCACACACAGCACTCAGAACACACACACACACACTTACACACAGACCGGAAGGACTGCAGATACAGGCAACTCCTCCCTCACTAGCACATGACAATTCCAACACACACCATCCCTACAGCACTGACATTAACCTCATGGCGTCCAAACTATGCCCAGCAAATCACCCCACACACCCCACTCTCAAACCATGTGTATAAAACCGAGCCAAGCAAATCCCACCACTCATCGTCATCCCTTCTTGTACATGCCCGTCACAAATCATATAACAATGACACAGACAACCTAGGGAACACACACACACACACACCTACTCATATCATTGAGACCACACACACGACCCTCTCTATGCTCCACACTCACGACACCTATTCCACCCAGAACACATATGTCCTGCACTCACCACCCATACAAAACACAAACAAACCAGCACACAACCAAGACACTCCTCTCCACTGTGAGCAGTCAAGTCTCCTACTCCTCTCACACTCACTCCACAGGCAAAAAAGGAATCACGGCTCCTTTGGCACCCACAATCCGTGCATCCACTCCCTACCTACCACAACTCTAGCCTCATGCACACCTCATATCGCTACACATGTACCGAAGGCATTCCTCCTATTCATGACAGACACCCCAGACATAAGCCAAGCACACACAGGAAACCCATGCCTAAAGCAACACATAGAGCCATCTGTTACATGGATCAATGCACACTGCACAGACAGCTTAAATTACGTGCCTACACTTCAAATGAGGCATCACATCACAACACACACCACTTCTAGACCAGAAGCACAAACTCTTAGCCCACTCACTCCGAACAAACACCATAGACACAACACGATTCACCACGCACACCACACGTCTCCCACCACCATACCGCACAGAGACCACATGAATGGGCACCCCACACACCATGAACACACCATAGATACCCCAAACTCAGCCCACCAAGTCCACCCTAATAGGCACTGCACACACACCAGAAGAAAAGCACACAAACATCCCACACTCAAGACACGCCCCACTAACACAGTGCATGGATATCAGGCATACACACCACCCACCCCAAAACCATATGGACAGGAGAAACATAAATTATTCACCACAGGAAACACATCTCCCTCACACACCAGTGCCACGTAAACCGCACAAGACACACACCATACCATTCGGACTAGAGAACTGCGAGCACTCAACACACCTCGAGCTCACATATACACTCACTGATCCAGCACACCTATGGAAAACACACAACCACTTCAAGAGTCAAAACACCTGTCAGATTCAAGCCATGCAGCAAAGACACCGACCACACAAATAGTCACACACACACACACACACACACACACAGACACACACACAGACACACAAACACACACACAGAGTTCGGCTTCCTTCTTGGGTGGCTGGTGTCAGCCTGCTTAAGCAGAGCCAGCTCGTCTCCTTCCCCTGGCTGACTGACCAGCCTTCATGAGGAAGAAAAGATGGCTAACGCCTGCCCAGAATGCTTCATAGCATGGCGTGCTCTGAAAGAGCCCTTGCCTGATAGAGTGCCCTGGGTCCCAGCCAATCACGTTAGAGTCGCCCACCAAAGCACCCCAGCTCTTCCTGAGACGCTCCTGATGGTAGTCAGCATGGGAGAGCCAGGAAAAGGAGCCAGGGACAGCAGGTTTCATTGCCTTTTGGGAGAAAAGACCCAGTCGGCTTGCTGACAGGGCTCACAGGTGTAGCCTCTGAACGTTCCCTTTGCCCGGGCCCACAGCTGTTTCTTATAGCTGATATGGGGAACTCGCGAGGAAAGCGGGCTTGCTAGTCCCTTCCTTTTCCACACCATCACATGCTCCTCTGTGCGGAAGATATGTGGCCCTCTCTATCCACTTCCAAGCACTGCTTCTCATTCCATCCTAGCTTCTGGCCCGAGGCCATGCGAATCCCCTGTCTCAGTGAAGCTGGGAGTCTGGCCGAGTCCTTGGGCCTGTACATTAGGTTGGGCCCAGGAAACCCTAAAATCTGGTCTCAGAAATACATGGACATGGGGAGCGATGGGGGATTGCCTTTGGCAGCAGGGGCTGGGCTGCAGGTTCTCAGAGACACCTGGTCACATTTCGTAGCCAAGGGACACAGAGTTGATGCAATGGTCAGATTGATTTCATTCCCTTTGGAATAGACCCCATTGTCCCCCCTGTAGCTCTTCTCCCAAGCTTACTCAATTTCACACCGTCCCTTGGCTTCCATTCCTGGGACACGGAGCTGTCATGCACCCAGCCGGCACTCACTCGTCGGTAGTAAGATTTCCTTGTGGTCCTGTGCTCAGTGAGAGCAGTCGGGGTTAGATATTGCCAAGGAATCTTTGGCTCCTGCCTGTGCCTGCATGCTGCTGGGCTGCATGGAGTAAGGACTGGAATGGCTGGTCAGCTGTCTCTGTTCTTTGACCGCCTCGGATGCCTCTGTTCTGAAGACCAGATGGCGAGGGTGGTCAGAGTATTAGGCCCATTCTTGTGAGGCCTTTATCACAGCATACTCAGGGAATATTGACTGAAGGCCCACTTGCAAAACAGGAGCTTCCACAGAGAGTAATCCACCTCGGCTTGCCCTGAACGACTGCTATCTCCAGTCACTGGCTTCAAAGGCAGGGAGCACCCGAATGCCAGATGCAGTTCCGGCGCTTTCTCAAGGAGGAAGGCATGCCTTTGTCTGAACAACTCTCTGGGGTATTCAGTGCAGATTTCCCGTCGTCAGAATGCAGAATTGAGTCTTAGTCCTCAGCAAGTCAACTCTTTGGGAGCCTGGGCTCGTGCTTCTATTCAAACATCCCTCTTTTTTTGGAAATGCAGGTTTGGAGAGTGCGTACGCCTTGGGGGAGTCCAGAGGGAAGGAATCTTCGCGGAGACTACCCCACATAGCAGGGGGCAGCACAAGGATTGTCCATAGCACCGCCCATGAGAACATGACCTTCAATGCAACCAAGAGTCAGATACTGAACGCACAGAGCCCACCACGTGTCGCTACCTTTTTCTCTTTTTCTGAAAGTAGAGTTGTCCTCCGAATCATTCCGTGTCTGTGCCAAAGAGCCATATTCTGCCCTGAAAGAGGAGACACCCGCAGACTTCCCCGGACTGTGGTTATGTTGCGTGCAGGGCTCCTCCCATTGGGGTTTCAGGACACCTGGCACATGCGGAAACGTCAGGTGTCTGAATCACCCATTCACCACACCAAGAAATAGGCAGGACACACACAGGGCACACACAATGTCCCAAACTCCAAACATGCGTACCTCGAAGGAATTCGAGAAAGGGAACACACAACACCTTAAAGAGTCACACTACACCTACAACACCAACACTGCTAAGGCAACCAGGGTGTATAACCAACTTCATGCCACAGCCACATATAGATTGTGAGAACCAATGAACACCACACACAGCACTCAGAGAACACACACACACACACTTACACACAGACCGGAAGGACTGCAGATACAGGCAACTCCTCCCTCACTAGCACATGACAATTCCAACACACACCATCCCTACAGCACTGACATAAACCTCATGGCGTCCACACTATGCCCAGCAAATCACCCCACACACCCCACTCTGAAACCATGTGTATAAAACCGAGCCAAGCAAATCCCACCACTCATCGTCATCCCTTCTTGTACATGCCCGTCACACATCATATACCAATGTCAAGGACCACCTAGGGAACACACACACACACAAAAACACACCTACTCATATCATTGAGACCACACACACGACCCTCACTATGCTCCACACTCACGACACCTATTCCACCCAGAACACATATCTCCTGCACTCACCACCCTACAAAACACAAACAAACCAGCACACAACCAAGACACTCCTCTCCACTGTGAGCAGTCAAGTCTCCTACTCCTCTCACACTCACTCCACAGGCAAAAAAGGAATCACGGCTCCTTTGGCACCCACAATCCGTGCATCCACTCCCTACCTACCACAACTCTAGCCTCATGCACACCTCATATCGCTACACATGTACCGAAGGCATTCCTCCTATTCATGACAGACACCCCAGTCATAAGCCAAGCACACACAGGAAACCCATGCCAAAAGCAACACATTGAGCCATCTGTTACATGGATCAATGCACACTGCACAGACAGCTTAAATTACGTGCCTGCACTTCAAATGAGGCATCACATCACAACACACACCACTTCTAGACCAGAAGCACAAACTCTTAGCCCACTCACTCCGAACAAACACCATAGACACAACACGATTCACCACGCACACCACACGTCTCCCACAACCATACCGCACAGAGACCACATGAATGGGCACCCCACACACCATGAACACACCATAGATACCCCAAACTCAGCCCACCAAGTCCACCCTAATAGGCACTGCACACACACCAGAAGAAAAGCACACAAACATCCCACACTCAAGACACGCCCCACTAACACAGTGCATGGATATCAGGCATACACACCACCCACCCCAAAACCATATGGACAGGAGAAACATAAATTATTCACCACAGGAAACACATCTCCCTCACACACCAGTGCCACGTAAACCGCACAAGACACACACCATACCATTCGGACTAGAGAACTGCGAGCACTCAACACACCTCGAGCTCACATATACACTCACTGATCCAGCACACCTATGGAAAACACACAACCACTTCAAGAGTCAAAACACCTCTCAGATTCAAGCCATGCAGCAAAGACACCGACCACACAAATAGTCACACACACACACACACACACACACACAGACACACACACAGACACACAAACACACACACAGAGTTCGGCTTCCTTCTTGGGTGGCTGGTGTCAGCCTGCTTAAGCAGAGCCAGCTCGTCTCCTTCCCCTGGCTGACTGACCAGCCTTCATGAGGAAGAAAAGATGGCTAACGCCTGCCCAGAATGCTTCATAGCATGGCGTGCTCTGAAAGAGCCCTTGCCTGATAGAGTGCCCTGGGTCCCAGCCAATCACGTTAGAGTCGCCCACCAAAGCACCCCAGCTCTTCCTGAGACGCTCCTGATGGTAGTCAGCATGGGAGAGCCAGGAAAAGGAGCCAGGGACAGCAGGTTTCATTGCCTTTTGGGAGAAAGGACCCAGTCGGCTTGCTGACAGGGCTCACAGGTGTAGCCTCTGAACGTTCCCTTTGCCCGGGCCCACAGCTGTTTTTTATAGCTGATATGGGGAACTCGCGAGGAAAGCGGGCTTTCTAGTCCCTTCCTTTTCCACACCATCACATGCTCCTCTGTGCTGAAGATATGTGGCCCTCTCTATCCACTTCCAAGCACTGCTTCTCATTCCATCCTAGCTTCTGGCCCGAGGCCATGCGAATCCCCTGTCTCAGTGAAGCTGGGAGTCTGGCCGAGTCCTTGGGCCTGTACATTAGGTTGGGCCCAGGAAACCCTACAATCTGGTCTCAGAAATACATGGACATGGGGAGCGATGGGGGATTGCCTTTGGCAGCAGGGGCTGGGCTGCAGGTTCTCAGAGACACCTGGTCACATTTCGTAGCCAAGGGACACAGAGTTGATGCAATGGTCAGATTGATTTCATTCCCTTTGGAATAGACCCCATTGTCCCCCCTGTAGCTCTTCTCCCAAGCTTACTCAATTTCACACCGTCCCTTGGCTTCCATTCCTGGGACACGGAGCTGTCATGCACCCAGCCGGCACTCACTCGTCGGTGGTAAGATTTCCTTGTGGTCCTGTGCTCAGTGAGAGCAGTCGGGGTTAGATATTGCCAAGGAATCTTTGGCTCCTGCCTGTGCCTGCATGCTGCTGGGCTGCATGGAGTAAGGACTGGAATGGCTGGTCAGCTGTCTCTGTTCTTTGACCGCCTCGGAGGCCTCTGTTCTGAAGACCAGATGGCGAGGGTGGTCAGAGTATTAGTCCCATTCTTGTGAGGCCTTTATCACAGCACACTCAGGGAATATTGACTGAAGGCCCACTTGCAAAACAGGAGCTTCCACAGAGAGTAATCCACCTCGGCTTGCCCTGAACGACTGCTATCTCCAGTCACTGGCTTCAAAGGCAGGGAGCACCCGAATGCCAGATGCAGTTCCGGCGCTTTCTCAAGGAGGAAGGCATGCCTTTGTCTGAACAACTCTCTGGGGTATTCAGTGCAGATTTCCCGTCGTCAGAATGCAGAATTGAGTCTTAGTCCTCAGCAAGTCAACTCTTTGGGAGCCTGGGCTCGTGCTTCTATTCAAACATCCCTCTTTTTTTGGAAATGCAGGTTTGGAGAGTGCGCACGCCTTGGGGGAGGCCAGAGGGAAGGAATCTTCGCGGAGACTGCCCCACATAGCAGGGGGCAGCACAAGGATTGTCCATAGCACCGCCCATGAGAACATGACCTTCGATGCAACCAAGAGTCAGATACTGAACGCACAGAGCCCACCACGTGTCGCTATCTTTTTCTCTTTTTCTGAAAGTAGAGTTGTCCTCCGAATCATTCCGTGTCTGTGCCAAAGAGCCATATTCTGCCCTGAAAGAGGAGACACCCGCAGACTTCCCCGGACTGTGGTTATGTTGCGTGCAGGGCTCCTCCCATTGGGGTTTCAGGACACCTGGCACATGCGGAAACATCAGGTGTCTGAATCACCCATTCACCACACCAAGAAATAGGCAGGACACACACAGGGCACACACAATGTCCCAAACTCCAAACATGCGTACCTCGAAGGAATTCGAGAAAGGGAACACACAACACCTTAAAGAGTCACACTACACCTACAACACCAACACTGCTAAGGCAACCAGGGGGTATAACCAACTTCATACCACAGCCACATATAGATTGTGAGAACCAATGAACACCACACACAGCACTCAGAGAACACACACACACACACACTTACACACAGACCGGAAGGACTGCAGATACAGGCAACTCCTCCCTCACTAGCACATGACAATTCCAACACACACCATCCCTACAGCACTGACATAAACCTCATGGCGTCCACACTATGCCCAGCAAATCACCCCACACACCCCACTCTGAAACCATGTGTATAAAACCGAGCCAAGCAAATCCCACCACTCATCGTCATCCCTTCTTGTACATGCCCGTCACACATCATATACCAATGACACAGACAACCTAGGGAACACACACACACACACACACACCTACTCATATCATTGAGACCACACACACGACCCTCTCTATGCTCCACACTCACGACACCTATTCCACCCAGAACACATATCTCCTGCACTCACCACCCATACAAAACACAAACAAACCAGCACACAACCAAGACACTCCTCTCCACTGTGAGCAGTCAAGTCTCCTACTCCTCTCACACTCACTCCACAGGCAAAAAAGGAATCACGGCTCCTTTGGCACCCACAATCCGTGCATCCACTCCCTACCTACCACAACTCTAGCCTCATGCACACCTCATATCGCTACACATGTACCGAAGGCATTCCTCCTATTCATGACAGACACCCCAGACATAAGCCAAGCACACACAGGAAACCCATGCCAAAAGCAACACATAGAGCCATCTGTTACATGGATCAATGCACACTGCACAGACAGCTTAAATTACGTGCCTACACTTCAAATGAGGCATCACATCACAACACACACCACTTCTAGACCAGAAGCACAAACTCTTAGCCCACTCACTCCGAACAAACACCATAGACACAACACGATTCACCACGCACACCACACGTCTCCCACAACCATACCGCACAGAGACCACATGAATGGGCACCCCACACACCATGAACACACCATAGATACCCCAAACTCAGCCCACCAAGTCCACCCTAATAGGCACTGCACACACACCAGAAGAAAAGCACACAAACATCCCACACTCAAGACACGCCCCACTAACACAGTGCATGGATATCAGGCATACACACCACCCACCCCAAAACCATATGGACAGGAGAAACATAAATTATTCACCACAGGAAACACATCTCCCTCACACACCAGTGCCACGTAAACCGCACAAGACACACACTATACCATTCGGACTAGAGAACTGCGAGCACTCAACACACCTCGAGCTCACATATACACTCACTGATCCAGCACACCTATGGAAAACACACAACCACTTCAAGAGTCAAAACACCTGTCAGATTCAAGCCATGCAGCAAAGACACCGACCACACAAATAGTCACACACACACACACACACACACACACACACAGACACACACACAGACACACAAACACACACACAGAGTTCGGCTTCCTTCTTGGGTGGCTGGTGTCAGCCTGCTTAAGCAGAGCCAGCTCGTCTCCTTCCCCTGGCTGACTGACCAGCCTTCATGAGGAAGAAAAGATGGCTAACGCCTGCCCAGAATGCTTCATAGCATGGCGTGCTCTGAAAGAGCCCTTGCCTGATAGAGTGCCCTGGGTCCCAGCCAATCACGTTAGAGTCGCCCACCAAAGCACCCCAGCTCTTCCTGAGACGCTCCTGATGGTAGTCAGCATGGGAGAGCCAGGAAAAGGAGCCAGGGACAGCAGGTTTCATTGCCTTTTGGGAGAAAGGACCCAGTCGGCTTGCTGACAGGGCTCACAGGTGTAGCCTCTGAACGTTCCCTTTGCCCGGGCCCACAGCTGTTTCTTATAGCTGATATGGGGAACTCGCGAGGAAAGCGGGCTTGCTAGTCCCTTCCTTTTCCACACCATCACATGCTCCTCTGTGCGGAAGATATGTGGCCCTCTCTATCCACTTCCAAGCACTGCTTCTCATTCCATCCTAGCTTCTGGCCCGAGGCCATGCGAATCCCCTGTCTCAGTGAAGCTGGGAGTCTGGCCGAGTCCTTGGGCCTGTACATTAGGTTGGGCCCAGGAAACCCTACAATCTGGTCTCAGAAATACATGGACATGGGGAGCGATGGGGGATTGCCTTTGGCAGCAGGGGCTGGGCTGCAGGTTCTCAGAGACACCTGGTCACATTTCGTAGCCAAGGGACACAGAGTTGATGCAATGGTCAGATTGATTTCATTCCCTTTGGAATAGACCCCATTGTCCCCCCTGTAGCTCTTCTCCCAAGCTTACTCAATTTCACACCGTCCCTTGGCTTCCATTCCTGGGACACGGAGCTGTCATGCACCCAGCCGGCACTCACTCGTCGGTAGTAAGATTTCCTTGTGGTCCTGTGCTCAGTGAGAGCAGTCGGGGTTAGATATTGCCAAGGAATCTTTGGCTCCTGCCTGTGCCTGCATGCTGCTGGGCTGCATGGAGTAAGGACTGGAATGGCTGGTCAGCTGTCTCTGTTCTTTGACCGCCTCGGATGCCTCTGTTCTGAAGACCAGATGGCGAGGGTGGTCAGAGTAGTAGGCCCATTCTTGTGAGGCCTTTATCACAGCATACTCAGGGAATATTGACTGAAGGCCCACTTGCAAAACAGGAGCTTCCACAGAGAGTAATCCACCTCGGCTTGCCCTGAACGACTGCTATCTCCAGTCACTGGCTTCAAAGGCAGGGAGCACCCGAATGCCAGATGCAGTTCCGGCGCTTTCTCAAGGAGGAAGGCATGCCTTTGTCTGAACAACTCTCTGGGGTATTCAGTGCAGATTTCCCGTCGTCAGAATGCAGAATTGAGTCTTAGTCCTCAGCAAGTCAACTCTTTGGGAGCCTGGGCTCGTGCTTCTATTCAAACATCCCTCTTTTTTTGGAAATGCAGGTTTGGAGAGTGCGCACGCCTTGGGGGAGGCCAGAGGGAAGGAATCTTCGCGGAGACTGCCCCACATAGCAGGGGGCAGCACAAGGATTGTCCATAGCACCGCCCATGAGAACATGACCTTCGATGCAACCAAGAGTCAGATACTGAACGCACAGAGCCCACCACGTGTCGCTATCTTTTTCTCTTTTTCTGAAAGTAGAGTTGTCCTCCGAATCATTCCGTGTCTGTGCCAAAGAGCCATATTCTGCCCTGAAAGAGGAGACACCCGCAGACTTCCCCGGACTGTGGTTATGTTGCGTGCAGGGCTCCTCCCATTGGGGTTTCAGGACACCTGGCACATGCGGAAACATCAGGTGTCTGAATCACCCATTCACCACAACAAGAAATAGGCAGGACACACACAGGGCTCACACAATGTCCCAAACTCCAAACATGCGTACCTCGAAGGAATTCGAGAAAGGGAACACACAACACCTTAAAGAGTCACACTACACCTACAACACCAACACTGCTAAGGCAACCAGGGAGTATAACCAACTTCATACCACAGCCACATATAGATTGTGAGAACCAATGAACACCACACACAGCACTCAGAGAACACACACACACACACACTTACACACAGACCGGAAGGACTGCAGATACAGGCAACTCCTCCCTCACTAGCACATGACAATTCCAACACACACCATCCCTACAGCACTGACATAAACCTCATGGCGTCCACACTATGCCCAGCAAATCACCCCACACACCCCACTCTGAAACCATGTGTATAAAACCGAGCCAAGCAAATCCCACCACTCATCGTCATCCCTTCTTGTACATGCCCGTCACACATCATATACCAATGACACAGACAACCTAGGGAACACACACACACACACACACACCTACTCATATCATTGAGACCACACACACGACCCTCTCTATGCTCCACACTCACGACACCTATTCCACCCAGAACACATATCTCCTGCACTCACCACCCATACAAAACACAAACAAACCAGCACACAACCAAGACACTCCTCTCCACTGTGAGCAGTCAAGTCTCCTACTCCTCTCACACTCACTCCACAGGCAAAAAAGGAATCACGGCTCCTTTGGCACCCACAATCCGTGCATCCACTCCCTACCTACCACAACTCTAGCCTCATGCACACCTCATATCGCTACACATGTACCGAAGGCATTCCTCCTATTCATGACAGACACCCCAGACATAAGCCAAGCACACACAGGAAACCCATGCCAAAAGCAACACATAGAGCCATCTGTTACATGGATCAATGCACACTGCACAGACAGCTTAAATTACGTGCCTACACTTCAAATGAGGCATCACATCACAACACACACCACTTCTAGACCAGAAGCACAAACTCTTAGCCCACTCACTCCGAACAAACACCATAGACACAACACGATTCACCACGCACACCACACGTCTCCCACAACCATACCGCACAGAGACCACATGAATGGGCACCCCACACACCATGAACACACCATAGATACCCCAAACTCAGCCCACCAAGTCCACCCTAATAGGCACTGCACACACACCAGAAGAAAAGCACACAAACATCCCACACTCAAGACACGCCCCACTAACACAGTGCATGGATATCAGGCATACACACCACCCACCCCAAAACCATATGGACAGGAGAAACATAAATTATTCACCACAGGAAACACATCTCCCTCACACACCAGTGCCACGTAAACCGCACAAGACACACACCATACCATTCGGACTAGAGAACTGCGAGCACTCAACACACCTCGAGCTCACATATACACTCACTGATCCAGCACACCTATGGAAAACACACAACCACTTCAAGAGTCAAAACACCTGTCAGATTCAAGCCATGCAGCAAAGACACCGACCACACAAATAGTCACACACACACACACACACACACACACAGACACACACACAGACACACAAACACACACACAGAGTTCGGCTTCCTTCTTGGGTGGCTGGTGTCAGCCTGCTTAAGCAGAGCCAGCTCGTCTCCTTCCCCTGGCTGACTGACCAGCCTTCATGAGGAAGAAAAGATGGCTAACGCCTGCCCAGAATGCTTCATAGCATGGCGTGCTCTGAAAGAGCCCTTGCCTGATAGAGTGCCCTGGGTCCCAGCCAATCACGTTAGAGTCGCCCACCAAAGCACCCCAGCTCTTCCTGAGACGCTCCTGATGGTAGTCAGCATGGGAGAGCCAGGAAAAGGAGCCAGGGACAGCAGGTTTCATTGCCTTTTGGGAGAAAGGACCCAGTCGGCTTGCTGACAGGGCTCACAGGTGTAGCCTCTGAACGTTCCCTTTGCCCGGGCCCACAGCTGTTTCTTATAGCTGATATGGGGAACTCGCGAGGAAAGCGGGCTTGCTAGTCCCTTCCTTTTCCACACCATCACATGCTCCTCTGTGCTGAAGATATGTGGCCCTCTCTATCCACTTCCAAGCACTGCTTCTCATTCCATCCTAGCTTCTGGCCCGAGGCCATGCGAATCCCCTGTCTCAGTGAAGCTGGGAGTCTGGCCGAGTCCTTGGGCCTGTACATTAGGTTGGGCCCAGGAAACCCTACAATCTGGTCTCAGAAATACATGGACATGGGGAGCGATGGGGGATTGCCTTTGGCAGCAGGGGCTGGGCTGCAGGTTCTCAGAGACACCTGGTCACATTTCGTAGCCAAGGGACACAGAGTTGATGCAATGGTCAGATTGATTTCATTCCCTTTGGAATAGACCCCATTGTCCCCCCTGTAGCTCTTCTCCCAAGCTTACTCAATTTCACACCGTCCCTTGGCTTCCATTCCTGGGACACGGAGCTGTCATGCACCCAGCCGGCACTCACTCGTCGGTAGTAAGATTTCCTTGTGGTCCTGTGCTCAGTGAGAGCAGTCGGGGTTAGATATTGCCAAGGAATCTTTGGCTCCTGCCTGTGCCTGCATGCTGCTGGGCTGCATGGAGTAAGGACTGGAATGGCTGGTCAGCTGTCTCTGTTCTTTGACCGCCTCGGATGCCTCTGTTCTGAAGACCAGATGGCGAGGGTGGTCAGAGTAGTAGGCCCATTCTTGTGAGGCCTTTATCACAGCATACTCAGGGAATATTGACTGAAGGCCCACTTGCAAAACAGGAGCTTCCACAGAGAGTAATCCACCTCGGCTTGCCCTGAACGACTGCTATCTCCAGTCACTGGCTTCAAAGGCAGGGAGCACCCGAATGCCAGATGCAGTTCCGGCGCTTTCTCAAGGAGGAAGGCATGCCTTTGTCTGAACAACTCTCTGGGGTATTCAGTGCAGATTTCCCGTCGTCAGAATGCAGAATTGAGTCTTAGTCCTCAGCAAGTCAACTCTTTGGGAGCCTGGGCTCGTGCTTCTATTCAAACATCCCTCTTTTTTTGGAAATGCAGGTTTGGAGAGTGCGCACGCCTTGGGGGAGGCCAGAGGGAAGGAATCTTCGCGGAGACTGCCCCACATAGCAGGGGGCAGCACAAGGATTGTCCATAGCACCGCCCATGAGAACATGACCTTCGATGCAACCAAGAGTCAGATACTGAACGCACAGAGCCCACCACGTGTCGCTATCTTTTTCTCTTTTTCTGAAAGTAGAGTTGTCCTCCGAATCATTCCGTGTCTGTGCCAAAGAGCCATATTCTGCCCTGAAAGAGGAGACACCCGCAGACTTCCCCGGACTGTGGTTATGTTGCGTGCAGGGCTCCTCCCATTGGGGTTTCAGGACACCTGGCACATGCGGAAACATCAGGTGTCTGAATCACCCATTCACCACACCAAGAAATAGGCAGGACACACACAGGGCTCACACAATGTCCCAAACTCCAAACATGCGTACCTCGAAGGAATTCGAGAAAGGGAACACACAACACCTTAAAGAGTCACACTACACCTACAACACCAACACTGCTAAGGCAACCAGGGAGTATAACCAACTTCATACCACAGCCACATATAGATTGTGAGAACCAATGAACACCACACACAGCACTCAGTGATAACACACACACACACACTTACACACAGAACGGAAGGACTGCAGATACAGGCAACTCCTCCCTCACTAGCACATGACAATTCCAACACACACCATCCCTACAGCACTGACATAAACCTCATGGCGTCCACACTATGCCCAGCAAATCACCCCACACACCCCACTCTGAAACCATGTGTATAAAACCGAGCCAAGCAAATCCCACCACTCATCGTCATCCCTTCTTGTACATGCCCGTCACACATCATATACCAATGACACAGACAACCTAGGGAACACACACACACACACACACACCTACTCATATCATTGAGACCACACACACGACCCTCTCTATGCTCCACACTCACGACACCTATTCCACCCAGAACACATATCTCCTGCACTCACCACCCATACAAAACACAAACAAACCAGCACACAACCAAGACACTCCTCTCCACTGTGAGCAGTCAAGTCTCCTACTCCTCTCACACTCACTCCACAGGCAAAAAAGGAATCACGGCTCCTTTGGCACCCACAATCCGTGCATCCACTCCCTACCTACCACAACTCTAGCCTCATGCACACCTCATATCGCTACACATGTACCGAAGGCATTCCTCCTATTCATGACAGACACCCCAGACATAAGCCAAGCACACACAGGAAACCCATGCCAAAAGCAACACATAGAGCCATCTGTTACATGGATCAATGCACACTGCACAGACAGCTTAAATTACGTGCCTACACTTCAAATGAGGCATCACATCACAACACACACCACTTCTAGACCAGAAGCACAAACTCTTAGCCCACTCACTCCGAACAAACACCATAGACACAACACGATTCACCACGCACACCACACGTCTCCCACAACCATACCGCACAGAGACCACATGAATGGGCACCCCACACACCATGAACACACCATAGATACCCCAAACTCAGCCCACCAAGTCCACCCTAATAGGCACTGCACACACACCAGAAGAAAAGCACACAAACATCCCACACTCAAGACACGCCCCACTAACACAGTGCATGGATATCAGGCATACACACCACCCACCCCAAAACCATATGGACAGGAGAAACATAAATTATTCACCACAGGAAACACATCTCCCTCACACACCAGTGCCACGTAAACCGCACAAGACACACACTATACCATTCGGACTAGAGAACTGCGAGCACTCAACACACCTCGAGCTCACATATACACTCACTGATCCAGCACACCTATGGAAAACACACAACCACTTCAAGAGTCAAAACACCTGTCAGATTCAAGCCATGCAGCAAAGACACCGACCACACAAATAGTCACACACACACACACACACACACACACACAGACACACACACAGACACACAAACACACACACAGAGTTCGGCTTCCTTCTTGGGTGGCTGGTGTCAGCCTGCTTAAGCAGAGCCAGCTCGTCTCCTTCCCCTGGCTGACTGACCAGCCTTCATGAGGAAGAAAAGATGGCTAACGCCTGCCCAGAATGCTTCATAGCATGGCGTGCTCTGAAAGAGCCCTTGCCTGATAGAGTGCCCTGGGTCCCAGCCAATCACGTTAGAGTCGCCCACCAAAGCACCCCAGCTCTTCCTGAGACGCTCCTGATGGTAGTCAGCATGGGAGAGCCAGGAAAAGGAGCCAGGGACAGCAGGTTTCATTGCCTTTTGGGAGAAAGGACCCAGTCGGCTTGCTGACAGGGCTCACAGGTGTAGCCTCTGAACGTTCCCTTTGCCCGGGCCCACAGCTGTTTCTTATAGCTGATATGGGGAACTCGCGAGGAAAGCGGGCTTGCTAGTCCCTTCCTTTTCCACACCATCACATGCTCCTCTGTGCGGAAGATATGTGGCCCTCTCTATCCACTTCCAAGCACTGCTTCTCATTCCATCCTAGCTTCTGGCCCGAGGCCATGCGAATCCCCTGTCTCAGTGAAGCTGGGAGTCTGGCCGAGTCCTTGGGCCTGTACATTAGGTTGGGCCCAGGAAACCCTACAATCTGGTCTCAGAAATACATGGACATGGGGAGCGATGGGGGATTGCCTTTGGCAGCAGGGGCTGGGCTGCAGGTTCTCAGAGACACCTGGTCACATTTCGTAGCCAAGGGACACAGAGTTGATGCAATGGTCAGATTGATTTCATTCCCTTTGGAATAGACCCCATTGTCCCCCCTGTAGCTCTTCTCCCAAGCTTACTCAATTTCACACCGTCCCTTGGCTTCCATTCCTGGGACACGGAGCTGTCATGCACCCAGCCGGCACTCACTCGTCGGTAGTAAGATTTCCTTGTGGTCCTGTGCTCAGTGAGAGCAGTCGGGGTTAGATATTGCCAAGGAATCTTTGGCTCCTGCCTGTGCCTGCATGCTGCTGGGCTGCATGGAGTAAGGACTGGAATGGCTGGTCAGCTGTCTCTGTTCTTTGACCGCCTCGGATGCCTCTGTTCTGAAGACCAGATGGCGAGGGTGGTCAGAGTAGTAGGCCCATTCTTGTGAGGCCTTTATCACAGCATACTCAGGGAATATTGACTGAAGGCCCACTTGCAAAACAGGAGCTTCCACAGAGAGTAATCCACCTCGGCTTGCCCTGAACGACTGCTATCTCCAGTCACTGGCTTCAAAGGCAGGGAGCACCCGAATGCCAGATGCAGTTCCGGCGCTTTCTCAAGGAGGAAGGCATGCCTTTGTCTGAACAACTCTCTGGGGTATTCAGTGCAGATTTCCCGTCGTCAGAATGCAGAATTGAGTCTTAGTCCTCAGCAAGTCAACTCTTTGGGAGCCTGGGCTCGTGCTTCTATTCAAACATCCCTCTTTTTTTGGAAATGCAGGTTTGGAGAGTGCGCACGCCTTGGGGGAGGCCAGAGGGAAGGAATCTTCGCGGAGACTGCCCCACATAGCAGGGGGCAGCACAAGGATTGTCCATAGCACCGCCCATGAGAACATGACCTTCGATGCAACCAAGAGTCAGATACTGAACGCACAGAGCCCACCACGTGTCGCTATCTTTTTCTCTTTTTCTGAAAGTAGAGTTGTCCTCCGAATCATTCCGTGTCTGTGCCAAAGAGCCATATTCTGCCCTGAAAGAGGAGACACCCGCAGACTTCCCCGGACTGTGGTTATGTTGCGTGCAGGGCTCCTCCCATTGGGGTTTCAGGACACCTGGCACATGCGGAAACATCAGGTGTCTGAATCACCCATTCACCACAACAAGAAATAGGCAGGACACACACAGGGCTCACACAATGTCCCAAACTCCAAACATGCGTACCTCGAAGGAATTCGAGAAAGGGAACACACAACACCTTAAAGAGTCACACTACACCTACAACACCAACACTGCTAAGGCAACCAGGGAGTATAACCAACTTCATACCACAGCCACATATAGATTGTGAGAACCAATGAACACCACACACAGCACTCAGAGAACACACACACACACACACTTACACACAGACCGGAAGGACTGCAGATACAGGCAACTCCTCCCTCACTAGCACATGACAATTCCAACACACACCATCCCTACAGCACTGACATAAACCTCATGGCGTCCACACTATGCCCAGCAAATCACCCCACACACCCCACTCTGAAACCATGTGTATAAAACCGAGCCAAGCAAATCCCACCACTCATCGTCATCCCTTCTTGTACATGCCCGTCACACATCATATACCAATGACACAGACAACCTAGGGAACACACACACACACACACACACACACACCTACTCATATCATTGAGACCACACACACGACCCTCTCTATGCTCCACACTCACGACACCTATTCCACCCAGAACACATATCTCCTGCACTCACCACCCATACAAAACACAAACAAACCAGCACACAACCAAGACACTCCTCTCCACTGTGAGCAGTCAAGTCTCCTACTCCTCTCACACTCACTCCACAGGCAAAAAAGGAATCACGGCTCCTTTGGCACCCACAATCCGTGCATCCACTCCCTACCTACCACAACTCTAGCCTCATGCACACCTCATATCGCTACACATGTACCGAAGGCATTCCTCCTATTCATGACAGACACCCCAGACATAAGCCAAGCACACACAGGAAACCCATGCCAAAAGCAACACATAGAGCCATCTGTTACATGGATCAATGCACACTGCACAGACAGCTTAAATTACGTGCCTACACTTCAAATGAGGCATCACATCACAACACACACCACTTCTAGACCAGAAGCACAAACTCTTAGCCCACTCACTCCGAACAAACACCATAGACACAACACGATTCACCACGCACACCACACGTCTCCCACAACCATACCGCACAGAGACCACATGAATGGGCACCCCACACACCATGAACACACCATAGATACCCCAAACTCAGCCCACCAAGTCCACCCTAATAGGCACTGCACACACACCAGAAGAAAAGCACACAAACATCCCACACTCAAGACACGCCCCACTAACACAGTGCATGGATATCAGGCATACACACCACCCACCCCAAAACCATATGGACAGGAGAAACATAAATTATTCACCACAGGAAACACATCTCCCTCACACACCAGTGCCACGTAAACCGCACAAGACACACACCATACCATTCGGACTAGAGAACTGCGAGCACTCAACACACCTCGAGCTCACATATACACTCACTGATCCAGCACACCTATGGAAAACACACAACCACTTCAAGAGTCAAAACACCTGTCAGATTCAAGCCATGCAGCAAAGACACCGACCACACAAATAGTCACACACACACACACACACACACACACAGACACACACACAGACACACAAACACACACACAGAGTTCGGCTTCCTTCTTGGGTGGCTGGTGTCAGCCTGCTTAAGCAGAGCCAGCTCGTCTCCTTCCCCTGGCTGACTGACCAGCCTTCATGAGGAAGAAAAGATGGCTAACGCCTGCCCAGAATGCTTCATAGCATGGCGTGCTCTGAAAGAGCCCTTGCCTGATAGAGTGCCCTGGGTCCCAGCCAATCACGTTAGAGTCGCCCACCAAAGCACCCCAGCTCTTCCTGAGACGCTCCTGATGGTAGTCAGCATGGGAGAGCCAGGAAAAGGAGCCAGGGACAGCAGGTTTCATTGCCTTTTGGGAGAAAGGACCCAGTCGGCTTGCTGACAGGGCTCACAGGTGTAGCCTCTGAACGTTCCCTTTGCCCGGGCCCACAGCTGTTTCTTATAGCTGATATGGGGAACTCGCGAGGAAAGCGGGCTTGCTAGTCCCTTCCTTTTCCACACCATCACATGCTCCTCTGTGCGGAAGATATGTGGCCCTCTCTATCCACTTCCAAGCACTGCTTCTCATTCCATCCTAGCTTCTGGCCCGAGGCCATGCGAATCCCCTGTCTCAGTGAAGCTGGGAGTCTGGCCGAGTCCTTGGGCCTGTACATTAGGTTGGGCCCAGGAAACCCTAAAATCTGGTCTCAGAAATACATGGACATGGGGAGCGATGGGGGATTGCCTTTGGCAGCAGGGGCTGGGCTGCAGGTTCTCAGAGACACCTGGTCACATTTCGTAGCCAAGGGACACAGAGTTGATGCAATGGTCAGATTGATTTCATTCCCTTTGGAATAGACCCCATTGTCCCCCCTGTAGCTCTTCTCCCAAGCTTACTCAATTTCACACCGTCCCTTGGCTTCCATTCCTGGGACACGGAGCTGTCATGCACCCAGCCGGCACTCACTCGTCGGTAGTAAGATTTCCTTGTGGTCCTGTGCTCAGTGAGAGCAGTCGGGGTTAGATATTGCCAAGGAATCTTTGGCTCCTGCCTGTGCCTGCATGCTGCTGGGCTGCATGGAGTAAGGACTGGAATGGCTGGTCAGCTGTCTCTGTTCTTTGACCGCCTCGGATGCCTCTGTTCTGAAGACCAGATGGCGAGGGTGGTCAGAGTAGTAGGCCCATTCTTGTGAGGCCTTTATCACAGCATACTCAGGGAATATTGACTGAAGGCCCACTTGCAAAACAGGAGCTTCCACAGAGAGTAATCCACCTCGGCTTGCCCTGAACGACTGCTATCTCCAGTCACTGGCTTCAAAGGCAGGGAGCACCCGAATGCTAGATGCAGTTCCGGCGCTTTCTCAAGGAGGAAGGCATGCCTTTGTCTGAACAACTCTCTGGGGTATTCAGTGCAGATTTCCCGTCGTCAGAATGCAGAATTGAGTCTTAGTCCTCAGCAAGTCAACTCTTTGGGAGCCTGGGCTCGTGCTTCTATTCAAACATCCCTCTTTTTTTGGAAATGCAGGTTTGGAGAGTGCGCACGCCTTGGGGGAGGCCAGAGGGAAGGAATCTTCGCGGAGACTGCCCCACATAGCAGGGGGCAGCACAAGGATTGTCCATAGCACCGCCCATGAGAACATGACCTTCGATGCAACCAAGAGTCAGATACTGAACGCACAGAGCCCACCACGTGTCGCTATCTTTTTCTCTTTTTCTGAAAGTAGAGTTGTCCTCCGAATCATTCCGTGTCTGTGCCAAAGAGCCATATTCTGCCCTGAAAGAGGAGACACCCGCAGACTTCCCCGGACTGTGGTTATGTTGCGTGCAGGGCTCCTCCCATTGGGGTTTCAGGACACCTGGCACATGCGGAAACATCAGGTGTCTGAATAACCCATTCACCACACCAAGAAATAGGCAGGACACACACAGGGCTCACACAATGTCCCAAACTCCAAACATGCGTACCTCCAAGGAATTCGAGAAAGGGAACACACAACACCTTAAAGAGTCACACTACACCTACAACACCAACACTGCTAAGGCAACCAGGGAGTATAACCAACTTCATACCACAGCCACATATAGATTGTGAGAACCAATGAACACCACACACAGCACTCAGTGATAACACACACACACACACTTACACACAGAACGGAAGGACTGCAGATACAGGCAACTCCTCCCTCACTAGCACATGACAATTCCAACACACACCATCCCTACAGCACTGACATAAACCTCATGGCGTCCACACTATGCCCAGCAAATCACCCCACACACCCCACTCTGAAACCATGTGTATAAAACCGAGCCAAGCAAATCCCACCACTCATCGTCATCCCTTCTTGTACATGCCCATCACACATCATATACCAATGACACAGACAACCTAGGGAACACACACACACACACACCTACTCATATCATTGAGACCACACACACGACCCTCTCTATGCTCCACACTCACGACACCTATTCCACCCAGAACACATATGTCCTGCACTCACCACCCATACAAAACACAAACAAACCAGCACACAACCAAGACACTCCTCTCCACTGTGAGCAGTCAAGTCTCCTACTCCTCTCACACTCACTCCACAGGCAAAAAAGGAATCACGGCTCCTTTGGCACCCACAATCCGTGCATCCACTCCCTACCTACCACAACTCTAGCCTCATGCACACCTCATATCGCTACACATGTACCGAAGGCATTCCTCCTATTCATGACAGACACCCCAGACATAAGCCAAGCACACACAGGGAACCCATACCAAAAGCAACACATAGAGCCATCTGTTACATGGATCAATGCACACTGCACAGACAGCTTAAATTACGTGCCTACACTTCAAATGAGGCATCACATCACAACACACACCACTTCTAGACCAGAAGCACAAACTCTTAGCCCACTCACTCCGAACAAACACCATAGACACAACACGATTCACCACGCACACCACACGTCTCCCACAACCATACCGCACAGAGACCACATGAATGGGCACCCCACACACCATGAACACACCATAGATACCCCAAACTCAGCCCACCAAGTCCACCCTAATAGGCACTGCACACACACCAGAAGAAAAGCACACAAACATCCCACACTCAAGACACGCCCCACTAACACAGTGCATGGATATCAGGCATACACACCACCCACCCCAAAACCATATGGACAGGAGAAACATAAATTATTCACCACAGGAAACACATCTCCCTCACACACCAGTGCCACGTAAACCGCACAAGACACACACCATACCATTCGGACTAGAGAACTGCGAGCACTCAACACACCTCGAGCTCACATATACACTCACTGATCCAGCACACCTATGGAAAACACACAACCACTTCAAGAGTCAAAACACCTGTCAGATTCAAGCCATGCAGCAAAGACACCGACCACACAAATAGTCACACACACACACACACACACACACACACACAGACACACACACAGACACACAAACACACACACAGAGTTCGGCTTCCTTCTTGGGTGGCTGGTGTCAGCCTGCTTAAGCAGAGCCAGCTCGTCTCCTTCCCCTGGCTGACTGACCAGCCTTCATGAGGAAGAAAAGATGGCTAACGCCTGCCCAGAATGCTTCATAGCATGGCGTGCTCTGAAAGAGCCCTTGCCTGATAGAGTGCCCTGGGTCCCAGCCAATCACGTTAGAGTCGCCCACCAAAGCACCCCAGCTCTTCCTGAGACGCTCCTGATGGTAGTCAGCATGGGAGAGCCAGGAAAAGGAGCCAGCGACAGCAGGTTTCATTGCCTTTTGGGAGAAAGGACCCAGTCGGCTTGCTGACAGGGCTCACAGGTGTAGCCTCTGAACGTTCCCTTTGCCCGGGCCCACAGCTGTTTCTTATAGCTGATATGGGGAACTCGCGAGGAAAGCGGGCTTGCTAGTCCCTTCCTTTTCCACACCATCACATGCTCCTCTGTGCGGAAGATATGTGGCCCTCTCTATCCACTTCCAAGCACTGCTTCTCATTCCATCCTAGCTTCTGGCCCGAGGCCATGCGAATCCCCTGTCTCAGTGAAGCTGGGAGTCTGGCCGAGTCCTTGGGCCTGTACATTAGGTTGGGCCCAGGAAACCCTACAATCTGGTCTCAGAAATACATGGACATGGGGAGCGATGGGGGATTGCCTTTGGCAGCAGGGGCTGGGCTGCAGGTTCTCAGAGACACCTGGTCACATTTCGTAGCCAAGGGACACAGAGTTGATGCAATGGTCAGATTGATTTCATTCCCTTTGGAATAGACCCCATTGTCCCCCCTGTAGCTCTTCTCCCAAGCTTACTCAATTTCACACCGTCCCTTGGCTTCCATTCCTGGGACACGGAGCTGTCATGCACCCAGCCGGCACTCACTCGTCGGTAGTAAGATTTCCTTGTGGTCCTGTGCTCAGTGAGAGCAGTCGGGGTTAGATATTGCCAAGGAATCTTTGGCTCCTGCCTGTGCCTGCATGCTGCTGGGCTGCATGGAGTAAGGACTGGAATGGCTGGTCAGCTGTCTCTGTTCTTTGACCGCCTCGGATGCCTCTGTTCTGAAGACCAGATGGCGAGGGTGGTCAGAGTATTAGGCCCATTCTTGTGAGGCCTTTATCACAGCATACTCAGGGAATATTGACTGAAGGCCCACTTGCAAAACAGGAGCTTCCACAGAGAGTAATCCACCTCGGCTTGCCCTGAACGACTGCTATCTCCAGTCACTGGCTTCAAAGGCAGGGAGCACCCGAATGCCAGATGCAGTTCCGGCGCTTTCTCAAGGAGGAAGGCATGCCTTTGTCTGAACAACTCTCTGGGGTATTCAGTGCAGATTTCCCGTCGTCAGAATGCAGAATTGAGTCTTAGTCCTCAGCAAGTCAACTCTTTGGGAGCCTGGGCTCGTGCTTCTATTCAAACATCCCTCTTTTTTTGGAAATGCAGGTTTGGAGAGTGCGCACGCCTTGGGGGAGGCCAGAGGGAAGGAATCTTCGCGGAGACTGCCCCACATAGCAGGGGGCAGCACAAGGATTGTCCATAGCACCGCCCATGAGAACATGACCTTCGATGCAACCAAGAGTCAGATACTGAACGCACAGAGCCCACCACGTGTCGCTATCTTTTTCTCTTTTTCTGAAAGTAGAGTTGTCCTCCGAATCATTCCGTGTCTGTGCCAAAGAGCCATATTCTGCCCTGAAAGAGGAGACACCCACAGACTTCCCCGGACTGTGGTTATGTTGCGTGCAGGGCTCCTCCCATTGGGGTTTCAGGACACCTGGCACATGCGGAAACGTCAGGTGTCTGAATCACCCATTCACCACACCAAGAAATAGGCAGGACACACACAGGGCACACACAATGTCCCAAACTCCAAACATGCGTACCTCGAAGGAATTCGAGAAAGGGAACACACAACACCTTAAAGAGTCACACTACACCTACAACACCAAAACTGCTAAGGCAACCAGGGGGTATAACCAACTTCATACCACAGCCACATATAGATTGTGAGAACCAATGAACACCACACACAGCACTCAGAGAACACACACACACACACACACTTACACACAGACCGGAAGGACTGCAGATACAGGCAACTCCTCCCTCACTCGCACATGACAATTCCAACACACACCATCCCTACAGCACTGACATAAACCTCATGGCGTACACACTATGCCCAGCAAATCACCCCACACACCCCACTCTGAAACCATGTGCATAAAACCGAGCCAAGCAAATCCCACCACTCATCGTCATCCCTTCTTGTACATGCCCATCACACATCATATACCAATGACACAGACAACCTAGGGAACACACACACAAACACACACACACCTACTCATATCATTGAGACCACACACACGACCCTCTCTATGCTCCACACTCACGACACCTATTCCACCCAGAACACATATCTCCTGCACTCACCACCCATACAAAACACAAACAAACCAGCACACAACCAAGACACTCCTCTCCACTGTGAGCAGTCAAGTCTCCTACTCCTCTCACACTCACTCCACAGGCAAAAACGGAATCGCGGCTCCTTTGGCACCCACAATCCGTGCATCCACTCCCTACCTACCACAACTCTAGCCTCATGCACACCTCATATCGCTACACATGTACCGAAGGCATTCCTCCTATTCATGACAGACACCCCAGACATAAGCCAAGCACACACAGGAAACCCATGCCAAAAGCAACACATAGAGCCATCTGTTACATGGATCAATGCACACTGCACAGACAGCTTAAATTACGTGCCTACACTTCAAATGAGGCATCACATCACAACACACACCACTTCTAGACCAGAAGCACAAACTCTTAGCCCACTCACTCCGAACAAACACCATAGACACAACACGATTCACCACGCACACCACACGTCTCCCACAACCATACCGCACAGAGACCACATGAATGGGCACCCCACACACCATGAACACACCATAGATACCCCAAACTCATCCCACCAAGTCCACCCTAATAGGCACTGCACACACACCAGAAGAAAAGCACACAAACATCCCACACTCAAGACACGCCCCACTAACACAGTGCATGGATATCAGGCATACACACCACCCACCCCAAAACCATATGGACAGGAGAAACATAAATTATTCACCACAGGAAACACATCTCCCTCACACACCAGTGCCACGTAAACCGCACAAGACACACACCATACCATTCGGACTAGAGAACTGCGAGCACTCAACACACCTCGAGCTCACATATACACTCACTGATCCAGCACACCTATGGAAAACACACAACCACTTCAAGAGTCAAAACACCTGTCAGATTCAAGCCATGCAGCAAAGACACCGACCACACAAATAGTCACACACACACACAAAGACACACACACACACACACCGACACACAAACACACACACACAGAGTTCGGCTTCCTTCTTGGGTGGCTGGTGTCAGCCTGCTTAAGCAGAGCCAGCTCGTCTCCTTCCCCAGGCTGACTGACCTGCCATCATGAGGAAGAAAAGATGGCTAACGCCTGCCCAGAATGCTTCATAGCATGGCGTGCTCTGAAAGAGCCCTTGCCTGATAGAGTGCCCTGGGTCCCAGCCAATCACGTTAGAGTCGCCCACCAAAGCACCCCAGCTCTTCCTGAGATGCTCCTGATGGTAGTCAGCATGGGAGAGCCAGGAAAAGGAGCCAGGGACAGCAGGTTTCATTGCCTTTTGGGAGAAAGGACCCAGTCGGCTTGCTGACAGGGCTCACAGGTGTAGCCTCTGAACGTTCCCTTTGCCCGGGCCCACAGCTGTTTCTTATTGCTGATATGGGGAACTCGCGAGGAAAGCGGGCTTGCTAGTCCCTTCCTTTTCCACACCATCACATGCTCCTCTGTGCTGAAGATATGTGGCCCTCTCTATCCACTTCCAAGCACTGCTTCTCATTCCATCCTAGCTTCTGGCCCGAGGCCATGCGAATCCCCTGTCTCAGTGAAGCTGGGAGTCTGGCCGAGTCCTTAGGCCTGTACATTAGGTTGGGCCGAGGAAACCCTACAATCTGGTCTCAGAAATACATGGGGGATTGCCTTTGGCAGCAGAGGCTGGGCTGCAGGTTCTCAGAGACACCTGGTCACATTTCGTAGCCAAGGGACACAGAGTTGATGCAATGGTCAGATTGATTTCATTCCCTTTGGAATAGGCCCCATTGTCCCCCCTGTAGCTCTTCTCCCAAGCTTACACAATTTCACACCGTCCCTTGGTTCCATTCCTGGGACACGGAGCTGTCATGCACCCAGCCGGCACTCACTCGTCGGTGGTAAGATTTCCTTGTGGTCCTGTGCTCAGTGAGAGCAGTCGGGGTTAGATATTGCCAAGGAATCCTTGGCTCCTGCCTGTGCCTGCATGCTGCTGGGCTGCATGGAGTAAGGACTGGAACGGCTGGTCAGCTGACTCTGTTCTTTGACCGCCTCGGATGCCTCTGTTCTGAAGACCAGATGGCGAGGGTGGTCAGAGTATTAGGCTCATTCTTGTGAGGCCTTTATCACAGCATACTCAGGGAATATTGACTGAAGGCCCAGTTGCAAAACAGGAGCTTCCACAGAGAGTAATCCACTTCGGCTTGCCGGGAACGACTGCTATCTCCAGTCACTGGCTTCAAAGGCAGGGAGCACCCGAATGCCAGATGCAGTTCTGGCGCTTTCTCAAGGAGGAAGGCATGCCTTTGTCTGAACAACTCTCTGGGGTATTCAGTGCAGATTTCCCGTCGTCAGAATGCAGAATTGAGTCTTAGTCCTCAGCAAGTCAACTCTTTGGGAGCCTGGGCTCGTGCTTCTATTCAAACATCCCTCTTTTTTTGGAAATGCAGGTTTGGAGAGTGCGCACGCCTTGGGGGAGTCCAGAGGGATGGAATCTTCGCGGAGACTGCCCCACATAGCAGGGGGCAGCACAAGGATTGTCCATAGCACCGCCCATGAGAACATGACCTTCGATGCAACCAAGAGTCAGATACTGAACGCACAGAGCCCACCACGTGTCGCTATCTTTTTCTCTTTTTCTGAAAGTAGAGTTGTCCTCCGAATCATTCCGTGTCTGTGCCAAAGAGCCATATTCTGCCCTGAAAGAGGAGACACCCGCAGACTTCCCCGGACTGTGGTTATGTTGCGTGCAGGGCTCCTCCCATTGGGGTTTCAGGACACCTGGCACATGCGGAAACATCAGGTGTCTGAATCACCCATTCACCCCACCAAGAAATAGGCAGGACACACACAGGGCACACACAATGTCCCAAACTCCAAACATGCGTACCTCGAAGGAATTCGAGAAAGGGAACACACAACACCTTAAAGAGTCACACTACACCTACAACACCAACACTGCTAAGGCAACCAGGGGGTATAACCAACTTCATACCACAGCCACATATAGATTGTGAGAACCAATGAACACCACACACAGCACTCAGAGAACACACACACACACACACTTACACACAGACCGGAAGGACTGCAGATACAGGCAACTCCTCCCTCACTAGCACATGACAATTCCAACACACACCATCCCTACAGCACTGACATAAACCTCATGGCGTCCACACTATACCCAGCAAATCACCCCACACACCCCACTCTGAAACCATGTGTATAAAACCGAGCCAAGCAAATCCCACCACTCATCGTCATCCCTTCTTGTACATGCCCGTCACACATCATATACCAATGACACAGACAACCTAGGGAACACACACACACACACACACACACCTACTCATATCATTGAGACCACACACACGACCCTCTCTATGCTCCACACTCACGACACCTATTCCACCCAGAACACATATCTCCTGCACTCACCACCCATACAAAACACAAACAAACCAGCACACAACCAAGACACTCCTCTCCACTGTGAGCAGTCAAGTCTCCTACTCCTCTCACACTCACTCCACAGGCAAAAAAGGAATCACGGCTCCTTTGGCACCCACAATCCGTGCATCCACTCCCTACCTACCACAACTCTAGCCTCATGCACACCTCATATCGCTACACATGTACCGAAGGCATTCCTCCTATTCATGACAGACACCCCAGACATAAGCCAAGCACACACAGGAAACCCATGCCAAAAGCAACACATAGAGCCATCTGTTACATGGATCAATGCACACTGCACAGACAGCTTAAATTACGTGCCTACACTTCAAATGAGGCATCACATCACAACACACACCACTTCTAGACCAGAAGCACAAACTCTTAGCCCACTCACTCCGAACAAACACCATAGACACAACACGATTCACCACGCACACCACACGTCTCCCACAACCATACCGCACAGAGACCACATGAATGGGCACCCCACACACCATGAACACACCATAGATACCCCAAACTCAGCCCACCAAGTCCACCCTAATAGGCACTGCACACACACCAGAAGAAAAGCACACAAACATCCCACACTCAAGACACGCCCCACTAACACAGTGCATGGATATCAGGCATACACACCACCAACCCCAAAACCATATGGACAGGAGAAACATAAATTATTCACCACAGGAAACACATCTCCCTCACACACCAGTGCCACGTAAACCGCACAAGACACACACCATACCATTCGGACTAGAGAACTGCGAGCACTCACCACACCTCGAGCTCACATATACACTCACTGATCCAGCACACCTATGGAAAACACACAACCACTTCAAGAGTCAAAAAACCTGTCAGATTCAAGCCATGCAGCAAAGACACCGACCACACAAATAGTCACACACACACACACACACACACACACACACAGACACACACACAGACACACAAACACACACACAGAGTTCGGCTTCCTTCTTGGGTGGCTGGTGTCAGCCTGCTTAAGCAGAGCCAGCTCGTCTCCTTCCCCTGGCTGACTGACCAGCCTTCATGAGGAAGAAAAGATGGCTAACGCCTGCCCAGAATGCTTCATAGCATGGCGTGCTCTGAAAGAGCCCTTGCCTGATAGAGTGCCCTGGGTCCCAGCCAATCACGTTACAGTCGCCCACCAAAGCACCCCAGCTCTTCCTGAGACGCTCCTGATGGTAGTCAGCATGGGAGAGCCAGGAAAAGGAGCCAGGGACAGCAGGTTTCATTGCCTTTTGGGAGAAAGGACCCAGTCGGCTTGCTGACAGGGCTCACAGGTGTAGCCTCTGAACGTTCCCTTTGCCCGGGCCCACAGCTGTTTCTTATAGCTGATATGGGGAACTCGCGAGGAAAGCGGGCTTGCTAGTCCCTTCCTTTTCCACACCATCACATGCTCCTCTGTGCTGAAGATATGTGGCCCTCTCTATCCACTTCCAAGCACTGCTTCTCATTCCATCCTAGCTTCTGGCCCGAGGCCATGCGAATCCCCTGTCTCAGTGAAGCTGGGAGTCTGGCCGAGTCCTTGGGCCTGTACATTAGGTTGGGCCCAGGAAACCCTACAATCTGGTCTCAGAAATACATGGACATGGGGAGCGATGGGAGATTGCCTTTGGCAGCAGGGGCTGGGCTGCAGGTTCTCAGAGACACCTGGTCACATTTCGTAGCCAAGGGACACAGAGTTGATGCAATGGTCAGATTGATTTCATTCCCTTTGGAATAGACCCCATTGTCCCCCCTGTAGCTCTTCTCCCAAGCTTACTCAATTTCACACCGTCCCTTGGCTTCCATTCCTGGGACACGGAGCTGTCATGCACCCAGCCGGCACTCACTCGTCGGTAGTAAGATTTCCTTGTGGTCCTGTGCTCAGTGAGAGCAGTCGGGGTTAGATATTGCCAAGGAATCTTTGGCTCCTGCCTGTGCCTGCATGCTGCTGGGCTGCATGGAGTAAGGACTGGAATGGCTGGTCAGCTGTCTCTGTTCTTTGACCGCCTCGGATGCCTCTGTTCTGAAGACCAGATGGCGAGGGTGGTCAGAGTATTAGGCCCATTCTTGTGAGGCCTTTATCACAGCATACTCAGGGAATATTGACTGAAGGCCCACTTGCAAAACAGGAGCTTCCACAGAGAGTAATCCACCTCGGCTTGCCCTGAACGACTGCTATCTCCAGTCACTGGCTTCAAAGGCAGGGAGCACCCGAATGCCAGATGCAGTTCCGGCGCTTTCTCAAGGAGGAAGGCATGCCTTTGTCTGAACAACTCTCTGGGGTATTCAGTGCAGATTTCCCGTCGTCAGAATGCAGAATTGAGTCTTAGTCCTCAGCAAGTCAACTCTTTGGGAGCCTGGGCTCGAGCTTCTATTCAAACATCCCTCTTTTTTGGAAATGCAGGTTTGGAGAGTGCGCACGCCTTGGGGGAGGCCAGAGGGAAGGAATCTTCACGGAGACTGCCCCACATAGCAGGGGGCAGCACAAGGATTGTCCATAGCACCGCCCATGAGAACATGACCTTCGATGCAACCAAGAGTCAGATACTGAACGCACAGAGCCCACCACGTGTCGCTATCTTTTTCTCTTTTTCTGAAAGTAGAGTTGTCCTCCGAATCATTCCGTGTCTGTGCCAAAGAGCCATATTCTGCCCTGAAAGAGGAGACACCCGCAGACTTCCCCGGACTGTGGTTATGTTGCGTGCAGGGCTCCTCCCATTGGGGTTTCAGGACACCTGGCACATGCGGAAACATCAGGTGTCTGAATCACCCATTCACCACACCAAGAAATAGGCAGGACACACACAGGGCTCACACAATGTCCCAAACTCCAAACATGCGTACCTCGAAGGAATTCGAGAAAGGGAACACACAACACCTTAAAGAGTCACACTACACCTACAACACCAACACTGCTAAGGCAACCAGGGAGTATAACCAACTTCATACCACAGCCACATATAGATTGTGAGAACCAATGAACACCACACACAGCACTCAGAGAACACACACACACACACACTTACACACAGACCGGAAGGACTGCAGATACAGGCAACTCCTCCCTCACTAGCACATGACAATTCCAACACACACCATCCCTACAGCACTGACATAAACCTCATGGCGTCCACACTATGCCCAGCAAATCACCCCACACACCCCACTCTGAAACCATGTGTATAAAACCGAGCCAAGCAAATCCCACCACTCATCGTCATCCCTTCTTGTACATGCCCGTCACACATCATATACCAATGACACAGACAACCTAGGGAACACACACACACACACACACACACCTACTCATATCATTGAGACCACACACACGACCCTCTCTATGCTCCACACTCACGACACCTATTCCACCCAGAACACATAACTCCTGCACTCACCACCCATACAAAACACAAACAAACCAGCACACAACCAGACACTCCTCTCCACTGTGAGCAGTCAAGTCTCCTACTCCTCTCACACTCACTCCACAGGCAAAAAAGGAATCACGGCTCCTTTGGCACCCACAATCCGTGCATCCACTCCCTACCTACCACAACTCTAGCCTCATGCACACCTCATATCGCTACACATGTACCGAAGGCATTCCTCCTATTCATGACAGACACCCCAGACATAAGCCAAGCACACACAGGAAACCCATGCCAAAAGCAACACATAGAGCCATCTGTTACATGGATCACTGCACACTGCACAGACAGCTTAAATTATGTGCCTACACTTCAAATGAGGCATCACATCACAACACACACCACTTCTAGACCAGAAGCACAAACTCTTAGCCCACTCACTCCGAACAAACACCATAGACACAACACGATTCACCACGCACACCACACGTCTCCCACAACCATACCGCACAGAGACCACATGAATGGGCACCCCACACACCATGAACACACCATAGATACCCCAAACTCAGCCCACCAAGTCCACCCTAATAGGCACTGCACACACACCAGAAGAAAAGCACACAAACATCCCACACTCAAGACACGCCCCACTAACACAGTGCATGGATATCAGGCATACACACCACCCACCCCAAAACCATATGGACAGGAGAAACATAAATTATTCACCACAGGAAACACATCTCCCTAACACACCAGTGCCACGTAAACCGCACAAGACACACACCATACCATTCGGACTAGAGAACTGCGAGCACTCAACACACCTCGAGCTCACATATAACTCACTGATCCAGCACACCTATGGAAAACACACAACCACTTCAAGAGTCAAAACACCTGTCAGATTCAAGCCATGCAGCAAAGACACCGACCACACAAATAGTAACACACACACACACACACACACACACACACAGACACACACACAGACACACAAACACACACACAGAGTTCGGCTTCCTTCTTGGGTGGCTGGTGTCAGCCTGCTTAAGCAGAGCCAGCTCGTCTCCTTCCCCTGGCTGACTGACCAGCCTTCATGAGGAAGAAAAGATGGCTAACGCCTGCCCAGAATGCTTCATAGCATGGCGTGCTCTGAAAGAGCCCTTGCCTGATAGAGTGCCCTGGGTCCCAGCCAATCACGTTAGAGTCGCCCACCAAAGCACCCCAGCTCTTCCTGAGACGCTCGTGATGGTAGTCAGCATGGGAGAGCCAGGAAAAGGAGCCAGGGACAGCAGGTTTCATTGCCTTTTGGGAGAAAGGACCCAGTCGGCTTGCTGACAGGGCTCACAGGTGTAGCCTCTGAACGTTCCCTTTGCCCGGGCCCACAGCTGTTTCTTATAGCTGATATGGGGAACTCGCGAGGAAAGCGGGCTTGCTAGTCCCTTCCTTTTCCACACCATCACATGCTCCTCTGTGCGGAAGATATGTGGCCCTCTCTATCCACTTCCAAGCACTGCTTCTCATTCCATCCTAGCTTCTGGCCCGAGGCCATGCGAATCCCCTGTCTCAGTGAAGCTGGGAGTCTGGCCGAGTCCTTGGGCCTGTACATTAGGTTGGGCCCAGGAAACCCTACAATCTGGTCTCAGAAATACATGGACATGGGGAGCGATGGGGGATTGCCTTTGGCAGCATGGGCTGGGCTGCAGGTTCTCAGAGACACCTGGTCACATTTCGTAGCCAAGGGACACAGAGTTGATGCAATGGTCAGATTGATTTCATTCCCTTTGGAATAGACCCCATTGTCCCCCCTGTAGCTCTTCTCCCAAGCTTACTCAATTTCACACCGTCCCTTGGCTTCCATTCCTGGGACACGGAGCTGTCATGCACCCAGCCGGCACTCACTCGTCGGTAGTAAGATTTCCTTGTGGTCCTGTGCTCAGTGAGAGCAGTCGGGGTTAGATATTGCCAAGGAATCTTTGGCTCCTGCCTGTGCCTGCATGCTGCTGGGCTGCATGGAGTAAGGACTGGAATGGCTGGTCAGCTGTCTCTGTTCTTTGACCGCCTCGGATGCCTCTGTTCTGAAGACCAGATGGCGAGGGTGGTCAGAGTATTAGGCCCATTCTTGTGAGGCCTTTATCACAGCATACTCAGGGAATATTGACTGAAGGCCCACTTGCAAAACAGGAGCTTCCACAGAGAGTAATCCACCTCGGCTTGCCCTGAACGACTGCTATCTCCAGTCACTGGCTTCAAAGGCAGGGAGCACCCGAATGCCAGATGCAGTTCCGGCGCTTTCTCAAGGAGGAAGGCATGCCTTTGTCTGAACAACTCTCTGGGGTATTCAGTGCAGATTTCCCATCGTCAGAATGCAGAATTGAGTCTTAGTCCTCAGCAAGTCAACTCTTTGGGAGCCTGGGCTCGTGCTTCTATTCAAACATCCCTCTTTTTTTGGAACTGCAGGTTTGGAGAGTGCGCACGCCTTGGGGGAGGCCAGAGGGAAGGAATCTTCGCGGAGACTGCCCCACATAGCAGGGGGCAGCACAAGGATTGTCCATAGCACCGCCCATGAGAACATGACCTTCGATGCAACCAAGAGTCAGATACTGAACGCACAGAGCCCACCACGTGTCGCTATCTTTTTCTCTTTTTCTGAAAGTAGAGTTGTCCTCCGAATCATTCCGTGTCTGTGCCAAAGAGCCATATTCTGCCCTGAAAGAGGAGACACCCGCAGACTTCCCCGGACTGTGGTTATGTTGCGTGCAGGGCTCCTCCCATTGGGGTTTCAGGACACCTGGCACATGCGGAAACATCAGGTGTCTGAATCACCCATTCACCACACCAAGAAATAGGCAGGACACACACAGGGCTCACACAATGTCCCAAACTCCAAACATGCGTACCTCGAAGGAATTCGAGAAAGGGAACACACAACACCTTAAAGAGTCACACTACACCTACAACACCAACACTGCTAAGGCAACCAGGGAGTATAACCAACTTCATACCACAGCCACATATAGATTGTGAGAACCAATGAACACCACACACAGCACTCAGAGAACACACACACACACACACACTTACACACAGACCGGAAGGACTGCAGATACAGGCAACTCCTCCCTCACTCGCACATGACAATTCCAACACACACCATCCCTACAGCACTGACATAAACCTCATGGCGTACACACTATGCCCAGCAAATCACCCCACACACCCCACTCTGAAACCATGTGTATAAAACCGAGCCAAGCAAATCCCACCACTCATCGTCATCCCTTCTTGTACATGCCCATCACACATCATATACCAATGACACAGACAACCTAGGGAACACACACACAAACACACACACACCTACTCATATCATTGAGACCACACACACGACCCTCTCTATGCTCCACACTCACGACACCTATTCCACCCAGAACACATATCTCCTGCACTCACCACCCATACAAAACACAAACAAACCAGCACACAACCAAGACACTCCTCTCCACTGTGAGCAGTCAAGTCTCCTACTCCTCTCACACTCACTCCACAGGCAAAAACGGAATCGCGGCTCCTTTGGCACCCACAATCCGTGCATCCACTCCCTACCTACCACAACTCTAGCCTCATGCACACCTCATATCGCTACACATGTACCGAAGGCATTCCTCCTATTCATGACAGACACCCCAGACATAAGCCAAGCACACACAGGAAACCCATGCCAAAAGCAACACATAGAGCCATCTGTTACATGGATCAATGCACACTGCACAGACAGCTTAAATTACGTGCCTACACTTCAAATGAGGCATCACATCACAACACACACCACTTCTAGACCAGAAGCACAAACTCTTAGCCCACTCACTCCGAACAAACACCATAGACACAACACGATTCACCACGCACACCACACGTCTCCCACAACCATACCGCACAGAGACCACATGAATGGGCACCCCACACACCATGAACACACCATAGATACCCCAAACTCAGCCCACCAAGTCCACCCTAATAGGCACTGCACACACACCAGAAGAAAAGCACACAAACATCCCACACTCAAGACACGCCCCACTAACACAGTGCATGGATATCAGGCATACACACCACCCACCCCAAAACCATATGGACAGGAGAAACATAAATTATTCACCACAGGAAACACATCTCCCTCACACACCAGTGCCACGTAAACCGCACAAGACACACACCATACCATTCGGACTAGAGAACTGCGAGCACTCACCACACCTCGAGCTCACATATACACTCACTGATCCAGCACACCTATGGAAAACACACAACCACTTCAAGAGTCAAAAAACCTGTCAGATTCAAGCCATGCAGCAAAGACACCGACCACACAAATAGTCACACACACACACACACACACACACACACACACAGACACACACACAGACACACAAACACACACACAGAGTTCGGCTTCCTTCTTGGGTGGCTGGTGTCAGCCTGCTTAAGCAGAGCCAGCTCGTCTCCTTCCCCTGGCTGACTGACCAGCCTTCATGAGGAAGAAAAGATGGCTAACGCCTGCCCAGAATGCTTCATAGCATGGCGTGCTCTGAAAGAGCCCTTGCCTGATAGAGTGCCCTGGGTCCCAGCCAATCACGTTACAGTCGCCCACCAAAGCACCCCAGCTCTTCCTGAGACGCTCCTGATGGTAGTCAGCATGGGAGAGCCAGGAAAAGGAGCCAGGGACAGCAGGTTTCATTGCCTTTTGGGAGAAAGGACCCAGTCGGCTTGCTGACAGGGCTCACAGGTGTAGCCTCTGAACGTTCCCTTTGCCCGGGCCCACAGCTGTTTCTTATAGCTGATATGGGGAACTCGCGAGGAAAGCGGGCTTGCTAGTCCCTTCCTTTTCCACACCATCACATGCTCCTCTGTGCTGAAGATATGTGGCCCTCTCTATCCACTTCCAAGCACTGCTTCTCATTCCATCCTAGCTTCTGGCCCGAGGCCATGCGAATCCCCTGTCTCAGTGAAGCTGGGAGTCTGGCCGAGTCCTTGGGCCTGTACATTAGGTTGGGCCCAGGAAACCCTACAATCTGGTCTCAGAAATACATGGACATGGGGAGCGATGGGAGATTGCCTTTGGCAGCAGGGGCTGGGCTGCAGGTTCTCAGAGACACCTGGTCACATTTCGTAGCCAAGGGACACAGAGTTGATGCAATGGTCAGATTGATTTCATTCCCTTTGGAATAGACCCCATTGTCCCCCCTGTAGCTCTTCTCCCAAGCTTACTCAATTTCACACCGTCCCTTGGCTTCCATTCCTGGGACACGGAGCTGTCATGCACCCAGCCGGCACTCACTCGTCGGTAGTAAGATTTCCTTGTGGTCCTGTGCTCAGTGAGAGCAGTCGGGGTTAGATATTGCCAAGGAATCTTTGGCTCCTGCCTGTGCCTGCATGCTGCTGGGCTGCATGGAGTAAGGACTGGAATGGCTGGTCAGCTGTCTCTGTTCTTTGACCGCCTCGGATGCCTCTGTTCTGAAGACCAGATGGCGAGGGTGGTCAGAGTATTAGGCCCATTCTTGTGAGGCCTTTATCACAGCATACTCAGGGAATATTGACTGAAGGCCCAGTTGCAAAACAGGAGCTTCCACAGAGAGTAATCCACCTCGGCTTGCCCTGAACGACTGCTATCTCCAGTCACTGGCTTCAAAGGCAGGGAGCACCCGAATGCCAGATGCAGTTCCGGCGCTTTCTCAAGGAGGAAGGCATGCCTTTGTCTGAACAACTCTCTGGGGTATTCAGTGCAGATTTCCCGTCGTCAGAATGCAGAATTGAGTCTTAGTCCTCAGCAAGTCAACTCTTTGGGAGCCTGGGCTCGAGCTTCTATTCAAACATCCCTCTTTTTTGGAAATGCAGGTTTGGAGAGTGCGCACGCCTTGGGGGAGGCCAGAGGGAAGGAATCTTCACGGAGACTGCCCCACATAGCAGGGGGCAGCACAAGGATTGTCCATAGCACCGCCCATGAGAACATGACCTTCGATGCAACCAAGAGTCAGATACTGAACGCACAGAGCCCACCACGTGTCGCTATCTTTTTCTCTTTTTCTGAAAGTAGAGTTGTCCTCCGAATCATTCCGTGTCTGTGCCAAAGAGCCATATTCTGCCCTGAAAGAGGAGACACCCGCAGACTTCCCCGGACTGTGGTTATGTTGCGTGCAGGGCTCCTCCCATTGGGGTTTCAGGACACCTGGCACATGCGGAAACATCAGGTGTCTGAATCACCCATTCACCACACCAAGAAATAGGCAGGACACACACAGGGCTCACACAATGTCCCAAACTCCAAACATGCGTACCTCGAAGGAATTCGAGAAAGGGAACACACAACACCTTAAAGAGTCACACTACACCTACAACACCAACACTGCTAAGGCAACCAGGGAGTATAACCAACTTCATACCACAGCCACATATAGATTGTGAGAACCAATGAACACCACACACAGCACTCAGAGAACACACACACACACACACACTTACACACAGACCGGAAGGACTGCAGATACAGGCAACTCCTCCCTCACTAGCACATGACAATTCCAACACACACCATCCCTACAGCACTGACATAAACCTCATGGCGTCCACACTATGCCCAGCAAATCACCCCACACACCCCACTCTGAAACCATGTGTATAAAACCGAGCCAAGCAAATCCCACCACTCATCGTCATCCCTTCTTGTACATGCCCGTCACACATCATATACCAATGACACAGACAACCTAGGGAACACACACACACACACACACACACCTACTCATATCATTGAGACCACACACACGACCCTCTCTATGCTCCACACTCACGACACCTATTCCACCCAGAACACATAACTCCTGCACTCACCACCCATACAAAACACAAACAAACCAGCACACAACCAGACACTCCTCTCCACTGTGAGCAGTCAAGTCTCCTACTCCTCTCACACTCACTCCACAGGCAAAAAAGGAATCACGGCTCCTTTGGCACCCACAATCCGTGCATCCACTCCCTACCTACCACAACTCTAGCCTCATGCACACCTCATATCGCTACACATGTACCGAAGGCATTCCTCCTATTCATGACAGACACCCCAGACATAAGCCAAGCACACACAGGAAACCCATGCCAAAAGCAACACATAGAGCCATCTGTTACATGGATCACTGCACACTGCACAGACAGCTTAAATTATGTGCCTACACTTCAAATGAGGCATCACATCACAACACACACCACTTCTAGACCAGAAGCACAAACTCTTAGCCCACTCACTCCGAACAAACACCATAGACACAACACGATTCACCACGCACACCACACGTCTCCCACAACCATACCGCACAGAGACCACATGAATGGGCACCCCACACACCATGAACACACCATAGATACCCCAAACTCAGCCCACCAAGTCCACCCTAATAGGCACTGCACACACACCAGAAGAAAAGCACACAAACATCCCACACTCAAGACACGCCCCACTAACACAGTGCATGGATATCAGGCATACACACCACCCACCCCAAAACCATATGGACAGGAGAAACATAAATTATTCACCACAGGAAACACATCTCCCTAACACACCAGTGCCACGTAAACCGCACAAGACACACACCATACCATTCGGACTAGAGAACTGCGAGCACTCAACACACCTCGAGCTCACATATAACTCACTGATCCAGCACACCTATGGAAAACACACAACCACTTCAAGAGTCAAAACACCTGTCAGATTCAAGCCATGCAGCAAAGACACCGACCACACAAATAGTAACACACACACACACACACACACACACACACAGACACACACACAGACACACAAACACACACACAGAGTTCGGCTTCCTTCTTGGGTGGCTGGTGTCAGCCTGCTTAAGCAGAGCCAGCTCGTCTCCTTCCCCTGGCTGACTGACCAGCCTTCATGAGGAAGAAAAGATGGCTAACGCCTGCCCAGAATGCTTCATAGCATGGCGTGCTCTGAAAGAGCCCTTGCCTGATAGAGTGCCCTGGGTCCCAGCCAATCACGTTAGAGTCGCCCACCAAAGCACCCCAGCTCTTCCTGAGACGCTCGTGATGGTAGTCAGCATGGGAGAGCCAGGAAAAGGAGCCAGGGACAGCAGGTTTCATTGCCTTTTGGGAGAAAGGACCCAGTCGGCTTGCTGACAGGGCTCACAGGTGTAGCCTCTGAACGTTCCCTTTGCCCGGGCCCACAGCTGTTTCTTATAGCTGATATGGGGAACTCGCGAGGAAAGCGGGCTTGCTAGTCCCTTCCTTTTCCACACCATCACATGCTCCTCTGTGCGGAAGATATGTGGCCCTCTCTATCCACTTCCAAGCACTGCTTCTCATTCCATCCTAGCTTCTGGCCCGAGGCCATGCGAATCCCCTGTCTCAGTGAAGCTGGGAGTCTGGCCGAGTCCTTGGGCCTGTACATTAGGTTGGGCCCAGGAAACCCTACAATCTGGTCTCAGAAATACATGGACATGGGGAGCGATGGGGGATTGCCTTTGGCAGCATGGGCTGGGCTGCAGGTTCTCAGAGACACCTGGTCACATTTCGTAGCCAAGGGACACAGAGTTGATGCAATGGTCAGATTGATTTCATTCCCTTTGGAATAGACCCCATTGTCCCCCCTGTAGCTCTTCTCCCAAGCTTACTCAATTTCACACCGTCCCTTGGCTTCCATTCCTGGGACACGGAGCTGTCATGCACCCAGCCGGCACTCACTCGTCGGTAGTAAGATTTCCTTGTGGTCCTGTGCTCAGTGAGAGCAGTCGGGGTTAGATATTGCCAAGGAATCTTTGGCTCCTGCCTGTGCCTGCATGCTGCTGGGCTGCATGGAGTAAGGACTGGAATGGCTGGTCAGCTGTCTCTGTTCTTTGACCGCCTCGGATGCCTCTGTTCTGAAGACCAGATGGCGAGGGTGGTCAGAGTATTAGGCCCATTCTTGTGAGGCCTTTATCACAGCATACTCAGGGAATATTGACTGAAGGCCCACTTGCAAAACAGGAGCTTCCACAGAGAGTAATCCACCTCGGCTTGCCCTGAACGACTGCTATCTCCAGTCACTGGCTTCAAAGGCAGGGAGCACCCGAATGCCAGATGCAGTTCCGGCGCTTTCTCAAGGAGGAAGGCATGCCTTTGTCTGAACAACTCTCTGGGGTATTCAGTGCAGATTTCCCATCGTCAGAATGCAGAATTGAGTCTTAGTCCTCAGCAAGTCAACTCTTTGGGAGCCTGGGCTCGTGCTTCTATTCAAACATCCCTCTTTTTTTGGAACTGCAGGTTTGGAGAGTGCGCACGCCTTGGGGGAGGCCAGAGGGAAGGAATCTTCGCGGAGACTGCCCCACATAGCAGGGGGCAGCACAAGGATTGTCCATAGCACCGCCCATGAGAACATGACCTTCGATGCAACCAAGAGTCAGATACTGAACGCACAGAGCCCACCACGTGTCGCTATCTTTTTCTCTTTTTCTGAAAGTAGAGTTGTCCTCCGAATCATTCCGTGTCTGTGCCAAAGAGCCATATTCTGCCCTGAAAGAGGAGACACCCGCAGACTTCCCCGGACTGTGGTTATGTTGCGTGCAGGGCTCCTCCCATTGGGGTTTCAGGACACCTGGCACATGCGGAAACATCAGGTGTCTGAATCACCCATTCACCACACCAAGAAATAGGCAGGACACACACAGGGCTCACACAATGTCCCAAACTCCAAACATGCGTACCTCGAAGGAATTCGAGAAAGGGAACACACAACACCTTAAAGAGTCACACTACACCTACAACACCAACACTGCTAAGGCAACCAGGGAGTATAACCAACTTCATACCACAGCCACATATAGATTGTGAGAACCAATGAACACCACACACAGCACTCAGAGAACACACACACACACACACACTTACACACAGACCGGAAGGACTGCAGATACAGGCAACTCCTCCCTCACTCGCACATGACAATTCCAACACACACCATCCCTACAGCACTGACATAAACCTCATGGCGTACACACTATGCCCAGCAAATCACCCCACACACCCCACTCTGAAACCATGTGTATAAAACCGAGCCAAGCAAATCCCACCACTCATCGTCATCCCTTCTTGTACATGCCCATCACACATCATATACCAATGACACAGACAACCTAGGGAACACACACACAAACACACACACACCTACTCATATCATTGAGACCACACACACGACCCTCTCTATGCTCCACACTCACGACACCTATTCCACCCAGAACACATATCTCCTGCACTCACCACCCATACAAAACACAAACAAACCAGCACACAACCAAGACACTCCTCTCCACTGTGAGCAGTCAAGTCTCCTACTCCTCTCACACTCACTCCACAGGCAAAAACGGAATCGCGGCTCCTTTGGCACCCACAATCCGTGCATCCACTCCCTACCTACCACAACTCTAGCCTCATGCACACCTCATATCGCTACACATGTACCGAAGGCATTCCTCCTATTCATGACAGACACCCCAGACATAAGCCAAGCACACACAGGAAACCCATGCCAAAAGCAACACATAGAGCCATCTGTTACATGGATCAATGCACACTGCACAGACAGCTTAAATTACGTGCCTACACTTCAAATGAGGCATCACATCACAACACACACCACTTCTAGACCAGAAGCACAAACTCTTAGCCCACTCACTCCGAACAAACACCATAGACACAACACGATTCACCACGCACACCACACGTCTCCCACAACCATACCGCACAGAGACCACATGAATGGGCACCCCACACACCATGAACACACCATAGATACCCCAAACTCAGCCCACCAAGTCCACCCTAATAGGCACTGCACACACACCAGAAGAAAAGCACACAAACATCCCACACTCAAGACACGCCCCACTAACACAGTGCATGGATATCAGGCATACACACCACCCACCCCAAAACCATATGGACAGGAGAAACATAAATTATTCACCACAGGAAACACATCTCCCTCACACACCAGTGCCACGTAAACCGCACAAGACACACACCATACCATTCGGACTAGAGAACTGCGAGCACTCAACACACCTCGAGCTCACATATACACTCACTGATCCAGCACACCTATGGAAAACACACAACCACTTCAAGAGTCAAAACACCTGTCAGATTCAAGCCATGCAGCAAAGACACCGACCACACAAATAGTCACACACACACACACAGACACACACACAGACACACAAACACACACACAGAGTTCGGCTTCCTTCTTGGGTGGCTGGTGTCAGCCTGCTTAAGCAGAGCCAGCTCGTCTCCTTCCCCAGGCTGACTGACCTGCCTTCATGAGGAAGAAAAGATGGCTAACGCCTGCCCAGAATGCTTCATAGCATGGCGTGCTCTGAAAGAGCCCTTGCCTGATAGAGTGCCCTGGGTCCCAGCCAATCACGTTAGAGTCGCCCACCAAAGCACCCCAGCTCTTCCTGAGATGCTCCTGATGGTAGTCAGCATGGGAGAGCCAGGAAAAGGAGCCAGGGACAGCAGGTTTCATTGCCTTTTGGGAGAAAGGACCCAGTCGGCTTGCTGACAGGGCTCACAGGTGTAGCCTCTGAACGTTCCCTTTGCCCGGGCCCACAGCTGTTTCTTATTGCTGATATGGGGAACTCGCGAGGAAAGCGGGCTTGCTAGTCCCTTCCTTTTCCACACCATCACATGCTCCTCTGTGCTGAAGATATGTGGCCCTCTCTATCCACTTCCAAGCACTGCTTCTCATTCCATCCTAGCTTCTGGCCCGAGGCCATGCGAATCCCCTGTCTCAGTGAAGCTGGGAGTCTGGCCGAGTCCTTAGGCCTGTACATTAGGTTGGGCCCAGGAAACCCTACAATCTGGTCTCAGAAATACATGGGGGATTGCCTTTGGCAGCAGAGGCTGGGCTGCAGGTTCTCAGAGACACCTGGTCACATTTCGTAGCCAAGGGACACAGAGTTGATGCAATGGTCAGATTGATTTCATTCCCTTTGGAATAGGCCCCATTGTCCCCCCTGTAGCTCTTCTCCCAAGCTTACTCAATTTCACACCGTCCCTTGGCTTCCATTCCTGGGACACGGAGCTGTCATGCACCCAGCCGGCACTCACTCGTCGGTGGTAAGATTTCCTTGTGGTCCTGTGCTCAGTGAGAGCAGTCGGGGTTAGATATTGCCAAGGAATCTTTGGCTCCTGCCTGTGCCTGCATGCTGCTGGGCTGCATGGAGTAAGGACTGGAATGGCTGGTCAGCTGACTCTGTTCTTTGACCGCCTCGGATGCCTCTGTTCTGAAGACCAGATGGCGAGGGTGGTCAGAGTATTAGGCTCATTCTTGTGAGGCCTTTATCACAGCATACTCAGGGAATATTGACTGAAGGCCCAGTTGCAAAACAGGAGCTTCCACAGAGAGTAATCCACTTCGGCTTGCCCGGAACGACTGCTATCTCCAGTCACTGGCTTCAAAGGCAGGGAGCACCCGAATGCCAGATGCAGTTCCGGCGCTTTCTCAAGGAGGAAGGCATGCCTTTGTCTGAACAACTCTCTGGGGTATTCAGTGCAGATTTCCCGTCGTCAGAATGCAGAATTGAGTCTTAGTCCTCAGCAAGTCAACTCTTTGGGAGCCTGGGCTCGTGCTTCTATTCAAACATCCCTCTTTTTTTGGAAATGCAGGTTTGGAGAGTGCGCACGCCTTGGGGGAGGCCAGAGGGAAGGAATCTTCGCGGAGACTGCCCCACATAGCAGGGGGCAGCACAAGGATTGTCCATCGCACAGCCCATGAGAACATGACCTTCGATGCAACCAAGAGTCAGATACTGAACGCACAGAGCCCACCACGTGTCGCTATCTTTTTCTCTTTTTCTGAAAGTAGAGTTGTCCTCCGAATCATTCCGTGTCTGTGCCAAAGAGCCATATTCTGCCCTGAAAGAGGAGACACCCGCAGACTTCCCCGGACTGTGGTTATGTTGCGTGCAGGGCTCCTCCCATTGGGGTTTCAGGACACCTGGCACATGCGGAAACGTCAGGTGTCTGAATCACCCATTCACCACACCAAGAAATAGGCAGGACACACACAGGGCACACACAATGTCCCAAACTCCAAACATGCGTACCTCCAAGGAATTCGAGAAAGGGAACACACAACACCTTAAAGAGTCACACTACACCTACAACACCAACACTGCTAAGGCAACCAGGGAGTATAACCAACTTCATACCACAGCCACATATAGATTGTGAGAACCAATGAACACCACACACAGCACTCAGAGAACACACACACACACACACACTTACACACAGACCGGAAGGACTGCAGATACAGGCAACTCCTCCCTCACTAGCACATGACAATTCCAACACACACCATCCCTACAGCACTGACATAAACCTCATGGCGTCCACACTATGCCCAGCAAATCACCCCACACACCCCACTCTGAAACCATGTGTATAAAACCGAGCCAAGCAAATCCCACCACTCATCGTCATCCCTTCTTGTACATGCCCGTCACACATCATATACCAATGACACAGACAACCTAGGGAACACACACACACACACACACACACCTACTCATATCATTGAGACCACACACACGACCCTCTCTATGCTCCACACTCACGACACCTATTCCACCCAGAACACATATCTCCTGCACTCACCACCCATACAAAACACAAACAAACCAGCACACAACCAAGACACTCCTCTCCACTGTGAGCAGTCAAGTCTCCTACTCCTCTCACACTCACTCCACAGGCAAAAAAGGAATCACGGCTCCTTTGGCACCCACAATCCGTGCATCCACTCCCTACCTACCACAACTCTAGCCTCATGCACACCTCATATCGCTACACATGTACCGAAGGCATTCCTCCTATTCATGACAGACACCCCAGACATAAGCCAAGCACACACAGGAAACCCATGCCAAAAGCAACACATAGAGCCATCTGTTACATGGATCAATGCACACTGCACAGACAGCTTAAATTACGTGCCTACACTTCAAATGAGGCATCACATCACAACACACACCACTTCTAGACCAGAAGCACAAACTCTTAGCCCACTCACTCCGAACAAACACCATAGACACAACACGATTCACCACGCACACCACACGTCTCCCACAACCATACCGCACAGAGACCACATGAATGGGCACCCCACACACCATGAACACACCATAGATACCCCAAACTCAGCCCACCAAGTCCACCCTAATAGGCACTGCACACACACCAGAAGAAAAGCACACAAACATCCCACACTCAAGACACGCCCCACTAACACAGTGCATGGATATCAGGCATACACACCACCCACCCCAAAACCATATGGACAGGAGAAACATAAATTATTCACCACAGGAAACACATCTCCCTCACACACCAGTGCCACGTAAACCGCACAAGACACACACCATACCATTCGGACTAGAGAACTGCGAGCACTCAACACACCTCGAGCTCACATATACACTCACTGATCCAGCACACCTATGGAAAACACACAACCACTTCAAGAGTCAAAACACCTGTCAGATTCAAGCCATGCAGCAAAGACACCGACCACACAAATAGTCATACACACACACACAGACACACACACACACACACCGACACACAAACACACACACACAGAGGTCGGCTTCCTTCTTGGGTGGCTGGTGTCAGCCTGCTTAAGCAGAGCCAGCTCGTCTCCTTCCCCAGGCTGACTGACCTGCCTTCATGAGGAAGAAAAGATGGCTAACGCCTGCCCAGAATGCTTCATAGCATGGCGTGCTCTGAAAGAGCCCTTGCCTGATAGAGTGCCCTGGGTCCCAGCCAATCACGTTAGAGTCGCCCACCAAAGCACCCCAGCTCTTCCTGAGATGCTCCTGATGGTAGTCAGCATGGGAGAGCCAGGAAAAGGAGCCAGGGACAGCAGGTTTCATTGCCTTTTGGGAGAAAGGACCCAGTCGGCTTGCTGACAGGGCTCACAGGTGTAGCCTCTGAACGTTCCCTTTGCCCGGGCCCACAGCTGTTTCTTATTGCTGATATGGGGAACTCGCGAGGAAAGCGGGCTTGCTAGTCCCTTCCTTTTCCACACCATCACATGCTCCTCTGTGCTGAAGATATGTGGCCCTCTCTATCCACTTCCAAGCACTGCTTCTCATTCCATCCTAGCTTCTGGCCCGAGGCCATGCGAATCCCCTGTCTCAGTGAAGCTGGGAGTCTGGCCGAGTCCTTAGGCCTGTACATTAGGTTGGGCCCAGGAAACCCTACAATCTGGTCTCAGAAATACATGGGGGATTGCCTTTGGCAGCAGAGGCTGGGCTGCAGGTTCTCAGAGACACCTGGTCACATTTCGTAGCCAAGGGACACAGAGTTGATGCAATGGTCAGATTGATTTCATTCCCTTTGGAATAGGCCCCATTGTCCCCCCTGTAGCTCTTCTCCCAAGCTTACTCAATTTCACACCGTCCCTTGGCTTCCATTCCTGGGACACGGAGCTGTCATGCACCCAGCCGGCACTCACTCGTCGGTGGTAAGATTTCCTTGTGGTCCTGTGCTCAGTGAGAGCAGTCGGGGTTAGATATTGCCAAGGAATCTTTGGCTCCTGCCTGTGCCTGCATGCTGCTGGGCTGCATGGAGTAAGGACTGGAATGGCTGGTCAGCTGACTCTGTTCTTTGACCGCCTCGGATGCCTCTGTTCTGAAGACCAGATGGCGAGGGTGGTCAGAGTATTAGGCTCATTCTTGTGAGGCCTTTATCACAGCATACTCAGGGAATATTGACTGAAGGCCCAGTTGCAAAACAGGAGCTTCCACAGAGAGTAATCCACTTCGGCTTGCCCGGAACGACTGCTATCTCCAGTCACTGGCTTCAAAGGCAGGGAGCACCCGAATGCCAGATGCAGTTCCGGCGCTTTCTCAAGGAGGAAGGCATGCCTTTGTCTGAACAACTCTCTGGGGTATTCAGTGCAGATTTCCCGTCGTCAGAATGCAGAATTGAGTCTTAGTCCTCAGCAAGTCAACTCTTTGGGAGCCTGGGCTCGTGCTTCTATTCAAACATCCCTCTTCTTTTGGAAATGCAGGTTTGGAGAGTGCGCACGCCTTGGGGGAGGCCAGAGGGAAGGAATCTTCGCGGAGACTGCCCCACATAGCAGGGGCAGCACAAGGATTGTCCATAGCACCGCCCATGAGAACATGACCTTCGATGCAACCAAGAGTCAGATACTGAACGCACAGAGCCCACCACGTGTCGCTATCTTTTTCTCTTTTTCTGAAAGTAGAGTTGTCCTCCGAATCATTCCGTGTCTGTGCCAAAGAGCCATATTCTGCCCTGAAAGAGGAGACACCCGCAGACTTCCCCGGACTGTGGTTATGTTGCGTGCAGGGCTCCTCCCATTGGGGTTTCAGGACACCTGGCACATGCGGAAACGTCAGGTGTCTGAATCACCCATTCACCACACCAAGAAATAGGCAGGACACACACAGGGCACACACAATGTCCCAAACTCCAAACATGCGTACCTCCAAGGAATTCGAGAAAGGGAACACACAACACCTTAAAGAGTCACACTACACCTACAACACCAACACTGCTAAGGCAACCAGGGTGTATAACCAACTTCATACCACAGCCACATATAGATTGTGAGAACCAATGAACACCACACACAGCACTCAGAGAGCACACACACACACACTTACACACAGACCGGAAGGACTGCAGATACAGGCAACTCCTCCCTCACTAGCACATGACAATTCCAACACACACCATCCCTACAGCACTGACATAAACCTCATGGCGTCCAAACTATGCCCAGCAAATCACCCCACACACCCCACTCTGAAACCATGTGTATAAAACCGAGCCAAGCAAATCCCACCACTCATCGTCATCCCTTCTTGTACATGCCCGTCACAAATCATATACCAATGACACAGACAACCTAGGGAACACACACACACACACACACACACACACACCTACTCATATCATTGAGACCACACATACGACCCTCTCTATGCTCCACACTCACGACACCTATTCCACCCAGAACACATATCTCCTGCACTCACCACCCATACAAAACACAAACAAACCAGCACACAACCAAGACACTCCTCTCCACTGTGAGCAGTCAAGTCTCCTACTCCTCTCACACTCACTCCACAGGCAAAAAAGGAATCACGGCTCCTTTGCCACCCACAATCCGTGCATCCACTCCCTACCTACCACAACTCTACTCCTCATGCACACCTCATATCGCTACACATGTACCGAAGGCATTCCTCCTATTCATGACAGAAACCCCAGACATAAGCCAAGCACACACAGGAAACCCATGCCAAAAGCAACACATAGAGCCATCTGTTACATGGATCAATGCACACTGCACAGACAGCTTAAATTACGTGCCTACACTTCAAATGAGGCATCACATCACAACACACACCACTTCTAGACCAGAAGCACACACTCTTAGCCCACTCACTCCGAACAAACACCATAGACACAACACGATTCACCACGCACACCACACGTCTCCCACAACCATACCGCACAGAGACCACATGAATGGGCACCCCACACACCATGAACACACTATAGATACCCCAAACTCAGCCCACCAAGTCCACCCTAATAGTCAGTGCACACACACCAGAAGTAAAGAACACAAACAACCCACACTCAAGACACGACCCACTAACACAGTGCATGGATATCAGGCATACACACCACCCACCCCAAAACCATATGGACAGGAGAAACATAAATTATTCACCACAGGAAACACATCTCCCTCACACACCAGTGCCACGTAAACCGCACAAGACACACACCATACCATTCGGACTAGAGAACTGCGAGCACTCAACACACCTCGAGCTCACATATACACTCACTGATCCAGCACACCTATGGAAAACACACAACCACTTCAAGAGTCAAAACACCTGTCAGATTCAAGCCATGCAGCAAAGACACCGACCACACAAATAGTCACACACACACACACACACAGAAACACACAGACACACAAACACACACACAGAGTTCGGCTTCCTTCTTGGGTGGCTGGTGTCAGCCTGCTTAAGCAGAGCCAGCTCGTCTCCTTCCCCAGGCTGACTGACCTGCCTTCATGAGGAAGAAAAGATGGCTAACGCCTGCCCAGAATGCTTCATAGCATGGCGTGCTCTGAAAGAGCCCTTGCCTGGTAGAGTGCCCTGGGTCCCAGCCAATCACGATAGAGTCGCCCATCAAAGCACCCCAGCTCTTCCTGAGACGCTCCTGATGGTAGTCAGCATGGGAGAGCCAGGAAAAGGAGCCAGGGACAGCAGGTTTCATTGCCTTTTGGGAGAAAGGACCCAGTCGGCTTGCTGACAGGGCTCACAGGTGTAGCCTCTGAACGTTCCCTTTGCCCGGGCCCACAGCTGTTTCTTATTGCTCATATGGGGAACTCGCGAGGAAAGCGGGCGTGCTAGTCCCTTCCTTTTCCACACCATCACATGCTCCTCTGTGCTGAAGATATGTGGCCCTCTCTATCCACTTCCAAGCACTGCTTCTCATTCCATCCTAGCTTCTGGCCCGAGGCCATGCGAATCCCCTGTCTCAGTGAAGCTGGGAGTCTGGCCCAGTCCTTGGGCCTGTACATTACGTTGGGCCCAGGAAAACCTACAATCTGGTCTCAGAAATACATGGACATGGGGAGCGATGGGGGATTGCCTTTGGCAGCAGAGGCTGGGCTGCAGGTTCTCAGAGACACCTGGTCACATTTCGTAGCCAAGGGACACAGAGTTGATGCAATGGTCAGATTGATTTCATTCCCTTTGGAATAGACCCCATTGTCCCCCCTGTAGCTCTTCTCCCAAGCTTACTCAATTTCACACCGTCCCTTGGCTTCCATTCCTGGGACACGGAGCTGTCATGCACCCAGCCGGCACTCACTCGTCGGTGGTAAGATTTCCTTGTGGTCCTGTGCTCAGTGAGAGCAGTCGGGGTTAGATATTGCCAAGGAATCTTTGGCTCCTGCCTGTGCCTGCATGCTGCTGGGCTGCATGGAGTAAGGACTGGAATGGCTGGTCAGCTGTCTCTGTTCTTTGACCGCCTCGGATGCCTCTGTTCTGAAGACCAGATGGCGAGGGTGGTCAGAGTATTAGGCCCATTCTTGTGAGGCCTTTATCACAGCATACTCAGGGAATATTGACTGAAGGCCCACTTGCAAAACAGGAGCTTCCACAGAGAGTAATCCACCTCGGCTTGCCCTGAACGACTGCTATCTCCAGTCACTGGCTTCAAAGGCAGGGAGCACCCGAATGCCAGATGCAGTTCCGGCGCTTTCTCAAGGAGGAAGGCATGCCTTTGTCTGAACAACTCTCTGGGGTATTCAGTGCAGATTTCCCGTCGTCAGAATGCAGAATTGAGTCTTAGTCCTCAGCAAGTCAACTCTTTGGGAGCCTGGGCTCGTGCTTCTATTCAAACATCCCTCTTTTTTTGGAAATGCAGGTTTGGAGAGTGCGCACGCCTTGGGGGAGGCCAGAGGGAAGGAATCTTCGCGGAGACTGCCCCACATAGCAGGGGGCAGCACAAGGATTGTCCATAGCACCGCCCATGAGAACATGACCTTCGATGCAACCAAGAGTCAGATACTGAACGCACAGAGCCCACCACGTGTCGCTATCTTTTTCTCTTTTTCTGAAAGTAGAGTTGTCCTCCGAATCATTCCGTGTCTGTGCCAAAGAGCCATATTCTGCCCTGAAAGAGGAGACACCCGCAGACTTCCCCGGACTGTGGTTATGTTGCGTGCAGGGCTCCTCCCATTGGGGTTTCAGGACACCTGGCACATGCGGAAACGTCAGGTGTCTGAATCACCCATTCACCACACCAAGAAATAGGCAGGACACACACAGGGCACACACAATGTCCCAAACTCCAAACATGCGTACCTCCAAGGAATTCGAGAAAGGGAACACACAACACCTTAAAGAGTCACACTACACCTACAACACCAACACTGCTAAGGCAACCAGGGAGTATAACCAACTTCATACCACAGCCACATATAGATTGTGAGAACCAATGAACACCACACACAGCACTCAGAGAACACACACACACACACACACTTACACACAGACCGGAAGGACTGCAGATACAGGCAACTCCTCCCTCACTAGCACATGACAATTCCAACACACACCATCCCTACAGCACTGACATAAACCTCATGGCGTCCACACTATGCCCAGCAAATCACCCCACACACCCCACTCTGAAACCATGTGTATAAAACCGAGCCAAGCAAATCCCACCACTCATCGTCATCCCTTCTTGTACATGCCCGTCACACATCATATACCAATGACACAGACAACCTAGGGAACACACACACACACACACACACACCTACTCATATCATTGAGACCACACACACGACCCTCTCTATGCTCCACACTCACGACACCTATTCCACCCAGAACACATATCTCCTGCACTCACCACCCATACAAAACACAAACAAACCAGCACACAACCAAGACACTCCTCTCCACTGTGAGCAGTCAAGTCTCCTACTCCTCTCACACTCACTCCACAGGCAAAAAAGGAATCACGGCTCCTTTGGCACCCACAATCCGTGCATCCACTCCCTACCTACCACAACTCTAGCCTCATGCACACCTCATATCGCTACACATGTACCGAAGGCATTCCTCCTATTCATGACAGACACCCCAGACATAAGCCAAGCACACACAGGAAACCCATGCCAAAAGCAACACATAGAGCCATCTGTTACATGGATCAATGCACACTGCACAGACAGCTTAAATTACGTGCCTACACTTCAAATGAGGCATCACATCACAACACACACCACTTCTAGACCAGAAGCACAAACTCTTAGCCCACTCACTCCGAACAAACACCATAGACACAACACGATTCACCACGCACACCACACGTCTCCCACAACCATACCGCACAGAGACCACATGAATGGGCACCCCACACACCATGAACACACCATAGATACCCCAAACTCAGCCCACCAAGTCCACCCTAATAGGCACTGCACACACACCAGAAGAAAAGCACACAAACATCCCACACTCAAGACACGCCCCACTAACACAGTGCATGGATATCAGGCATACACACCACCCACCCCAAAACCATATGGACAGGAGAAACATAAATTATTCACCACAGGAAACACATCTCCCTCACACACCAGTGCCACGTAAACCGCACAAGACACACACCATACCATTCGGACTAGAGAACTGCGAGCACTCAACACACCTCGAGCTCACATATACACTCACTGATCCAGCACACCTATGGAAAACACACAACCACTTCAAGAGTCAAAACACCTGTCAGATTCAAGCCATGCAGCAAAGACACCGACCACACAAATAGTCACACACACACACACAGACACACACACACACACACCGACACACAAACACACACACACAGAGGTCGGCTTCCTTCTTGGGTGGCTGGTGTCAGCCTGCTTAAGCAGAGCCAGCTCGTCTCCTTCCCCAGGCTGACTGACCTGCCTTCATGAGGAAGAAAAGATGGCTAACGCCTGCCCAGAATGCTTCATAGCATGGCGTGCTCTGAAAGAGCCCTTGCCTGATAGAGTGCCCTGGGTCCCAGCCAATCACGTTAGAGTCGCCCACCAAAGCACCCCAGCTCTTCCTGAGATGCTCCTGATGGTAGTCAGCATGGGAGAGCCAGGAAAAGGAGCCAGGGACAGCAGGTTTCATTGCCTTTTGGGAGAAAGGACCCAGTCGGCTTGCTGACAGGGCTCACAGGTGTAGCCTCTGAACGTTCCCTTTGCCCGGGCCCACAGCTGTTTCTTATTGCTGATATGGGGAACTCGCGAGGAAAGCGGGCTTGCTAGTCCCTTCCTTTTCCACACCATCACATGCTCCTCTGTGCTGAAGATATGTGGCCCTCTCTATCCACTTCCAAGCACTGCTTCTCATTCCATCCTAGCTTCTGGCCCGAGGCCATGCGAATCCCCTGTCTCAGTGAAGCTGGGAGTCTGGCCGAGTCCTTAGGCCTGTACATTAGGTTGGGCCCAGGAAACCCTACAATCTGGTCTCAGAAATACATGGGGGATTGCCTTTGGCAGCAGAGGCTGGGCTGCAGGTTCTCAGAGACACCTGGTCACATTTCGTAGCCAAGGGACACAGAGTTGATGCAATGGTCAGATTGATTTCATTCCCTTTGGAATAGGCCCCATTGTCCCCCCTGTAGCTCTTCTCCCAAGCTTACTCAATTTCACACCGTCCCTTGGCTTCCATTCCTGGGACACGGAGCTGTCATGCACCCAGCCGGCACTCACTCGTCGGTGGTAAGATTTCCTTGTGGTCCTGTGCTCAGTGAGAGCAGTCGGGGTTAGATATTGCCAAGGAATCTTTGGCTCCTGCCTGTGCCTGCATGCTGCTGGGCTGCATGGAGTAAGGACTGGAATGGCTGGTCAGCTGACTCTGTTCTTTGACCGCCTCGGATGCCTCTGTTCTGAAGACCAGATGGCGAGGGTGGTCAGAGTATTAGGCTCATTCTTGTGAGGCCTTTATCACAGCATACTCAGGGAATATTGACTGAAGGCCCACTTGCAAAACAGGAGCTTCCACAGAGAGTAATCCACTTCGGCTTGCCCGGAACGACTGCTATCTCCAGTCACTGGCTTCAAAGGCAGGGAGCACCCGAATGCCAGATGCAGTTCCGGCGCTTTCTCAAGGAGGAAGGCATGCCTTTGTCTGAACAACTCTCTGGGGTATTCAGTGCAGATTTCCCGTCGTCAGAATGCAGAATTGAGTCTTAGTCCTCAGCAAGTCAACTCTTTGGGAGCCTGGGCTCGTGCTTCTATTCAAACATCCCTCTTTTTTTGGAAATGCAGGTTTGGAGAGTGCGCACGCCTTGGGGGAGGCCAGAGGGAAGGAATCTTCGCGGAGACTGCCCCACATAGCAGGGGCAGCACAAGGATTGTCCATAGCACCGCCCATGAGAACATGACCTTCGATGCAACCAAGAGTCAGATACTGAACGCACAGAGCCCACCACGTGTCGCTATCTTTTTCTCTTTTTCTGAAAGTAGAGTTGTCCTCCGAATCATTCCGTGTCTGTGCCAAAGAGCCATATTCTGCCCTGAAAGAGGAGACACCCGCAGACTTCCCCGGACTGTGGTTATGTTGCGTGCAGGGCTCCTCCCATTGGGGTTTCAGGACACCTGGCACATGCGGAAACGTCAGGTGTCTGAATCACCCATTCACCACACCAAGAAATAGGCAGGACACACACAGGGCACACACAATGTCCCAAACTCCAAACATGCGTACCTCCAAGGAATTCGAGAAAGGGAACACACAACACCTAAAGAGTCACACTACACCTACAACACCAACACTGCTAAGGCAACCAGGGAGTATAACCAACTTCATACCACAGCCACATATAGATTGTGAGAACCAATGAACACCACACACAGCACTCAGAGAGCACACACACACACACTTACACACAGACCGGAAGGACTGCAGATACAGGCAACTCCTCCCTCACTAGCACATGACAATTCCAACACACACCATCCCTACAGCACTGACATAAACCTCATGGCGTCCAAACTATGCCCAGCAAATCACCCCACACACCCCACTCTGAAACCATGTGTATAAAACCGAGCCAAGCAAATCCCACCACTCATCGTCATCCCTTCTTGTACATGCCCGTCACAAATCATATACCAATGACACAGACAACCTAGGGAACACACACACACACACACACACACACACACCTACTCATATCATTGAGACCACACATACGACCCTCTCTATGCTCCACACTCACGACACCTATTCCACCCAGAACACATATCTCCTGCACTCACCACCCATACAAAACACAAACAAACCAGCACACAACCAAGACACTCCTCTCCACTGTGAGCAGTCAAGTCTCCTACTCCTCTCACACTCACTCCACAGGCAAAAAAGGAATCACGGCTCCTTTGCCACCCACAATCCGTGCATCCACTCCCTACCTACCACAACTCTACTCCTCATGCACACCTCATATCGCTACACATGTACCGAAGGCATTCCTCCTATTCATGACAGAAACCCCAGACATAAGCCAAGCACACACAGGAAACCCATGCCAAAAGCAACACATAGAGCCATCTGTTACATGGATCAATGCACACTGCACAGACAGCTTAAATTACGTGCCTACACTTCAAATGAGGCATCACATCACAACACACACCACTTCTAGACCAGAAGCACACACTCTTAGCCCACTCACTCCGAACAAACACCATAGACACAACACGATTCACCACGCACACCACACGTCTCCCACAACCATACCGCACAGAGACCACATGAATGGGCACCCCACACACCATGAACACACTATAGATACCCCAAACTCAGCCCACCAAGTCCACCCTAATAGTCAGTGCACACACACCAGAAGAAAAGAACACAAACAACCCACACTCAAGACACGACCCACTAACACAGTGCATGGATATCAGGCATACACACCACCCACCCCAAAACCATATGGACAGGAGAAACATAAATTATTCACCACAGGAAACACATCTCCCTCACACACCAGTGCCACGTAAACCGCACAAGACACACACCATACCATTCGGACTAGAGAACTGCGAGCACTCAACACACCTCGAGCTCACATATACACTCACTGATCCAGCACACCTATGGAAAACACACAACCACTTCAAGAGTCAAAACACCTGTCAGATTCAAGCCATGCAGCAAAGACACCGACCACACAAATAGTCACACACACACACACACACAGAAACACACAGACACACAAACACACACACAGAGTTCGGCTTCCTTCTTGGGTGGCTGGTGTCAGCCTGCTTAAGCAGAGCCAGCTCGTCTCCTTCCCCAGGCTGACTGACCTGCCTTCATGAGGAAGAAAAGATGGCTAACGCCTGCCTAGAATGCTTCATAGCATGGCGTGCTCTGAAAGAGCCCTTGCCTGGTAGAGTGCCCTGGGTCCCAGCCAATCACGATAGAGTCGCCCATCAAAGCACCCCAGCTCTTCCTGAGACGCTCCTGATGGTAGTCAGCATGGGAGAGCCAGGAAAAGGAGCCAGGGACAGCAGGTTTCATTGCCTTTTGGGAGAAAGGACCCAGTCGGCTTGCTGACAGGGCTCACAGGTGTAGCCTCTGAACGTTCCCTTTGCCCGGGCCCACAGCTGTTTCTTATTGCTCATATGGGGAACTCGCGAGGAAAGCGGGCGTGCTAGTCCCTTCCTTTTCCACACCATCACATGCTCCTCTGTGCTGAAGATATGTGGCCCTCTCTATCCACTTCCAAGCACTGCTTCTCATTCCATCCTAGCTTCTGGCCCGAGGCCATGCGAATCCCCTGTCTCAGTGAAGCTGGGAGTCTGGCCCAGTCCTTGGGCCTGTACATTACGTTGGGCCCAGGAAAACCTACAATCTGGTCTCAGAAATACATGGACATGGGGAGCGATGGGGGATTGCCTTTGGCAGCAGAGGCTGGGCTGCAGGTTCTCAGAGACACCTGGTCACATTTCGTAGCCAAGGGACACAGAGTTGATGCAATGGTCAGATTGATTTCATTCCCTTTGGAATAGACCCCATTGTCCCCCCTGTAGCTCTTCTCCCAAGCTTACTCAATTTCACACCGTCCCTTGGCTTCCATTCCTGGGACACGGAGCTGTCATGCACCCAGCCGGCACTCACTCGTCGGTGGTAAGATTTCCTTGTGGTCCTGTGCTCAGTGAGAGCAGTCGGGGTTAGATATTGCCAAGGAATCTTTGGCTCCTGCCTGTGCCTGCATGCTGCTGGGCTGCATGGAGTAAGGACTGGAATGGCTGGTCAGCTGTCTCTGTTCTTTGACCGCCTCGGATGCCTCTGTTCTGAAGACCAGATGGCGAGGGTGGTCAGAGTATTAGGCCCATTCTTGTGAGGCCTTTATCACAGCATACTCAGGGAATATTGACTGAAGGCCCACTTGCAAAACAGGAGCTTCCACAGAGAGTAATCCACCTCGGCTTGCCCTGAACGACTGCTATCTCCAGTCACTGGCTTCAAAGGCAGGGAGCACCCGAATGCCAGATGCAGTTCCGGCGCTTTCTCAAGGAGGAAGGCATGCCTTTGTCTGAACAACTCTCTGGGGTATTCAGTGCAGATTTCCCGTCGTCAGAATGCAGAATTGAGTCTTAGTCCTCAGCAAGTCAACTCTTTGGGAGCCTGGGCTCGTGCTTCTATTCAAACATCCCTCTTTTTTTGGAAATGCAGGTTTGGAGAGTGCGCACGCCTTGGGGGAGGCCAGAGGGAAGGAATCTTCGCGGAGACTGCCCCACATAGCAGGGGGCAGCACAAGGATTGTCCATAGCACCGCCCATGAGAACATGACCTTCGATGCAACCAAGAGTCAGATACTGAACGCACAGAGCCCACCACGTGTCGCTATCTTTTTCTCTTTTTCTGAAAGTAGAGTTGTCCTCCGAATCATTCCGTGTCTGTGCCAAAGAGCCATATTCTGCCCTGAAAGAGGAGACACCCGCAGACTTCCCCGGACTGTGGTTATGTTGCGTGCAGGGCTCCTCCCATTGGGGTTTCAGGACACCTGGCACATGCGGAAACGTCAGGTGTCTGAATCACCCATTCACCACACCAAGAAATAGGCAGGACACACACAGGGCACACACAATGTCCCAAACTCCAAACATGCGTACCTCCAAGGAATTCGAGAAAGGGAACACACAACACCTTAAAGAGTCACACTACACCTACAACACCAACACTGCTAAGGCAACCAGGGAGTATAACCAACTTCATACCACAGCCACATATAGATTGTGAGAACCAATGAACACCACACACAGCACTCAGAGAACACACACACACACACACACTTACACACAGACCGGAAGGACTGCAGATACAGGCAACTCCTCCCTCACTAGCACATGACAATTCCAACACACACCATCCCTACAGCACTGACATAAACCTCATGGCGTCCACACTATGCCCAGCAAATCACCCCACACACCCCACTCTGAAACCATGTGTATAAAACCGAGCCAAGCAAATCCCACCACTCATCGTCATCCCTTCTTGTACATGCCCGTCACACATCATATACCAATGACACAGACAACCTAGGGAACACACACACACACACACACACACCTACTCATATCATTGAGACCACACACACGACCCTCTCTATGCTCCACACTCACGACACCTATTCCACCCAGAACACATATCTCCTGCACTCACCACCCATACAAAACACAAACAAACCAGCACACAACCAAGACACTCCTCTCCACTGTGAGCAGTCAAGTCTCCTACTCCTCTCACACTCACTCCACAGGCAAAAAAGGAATCACGGCTCCTTTGGCACCCACAATCCGTGCATCCACTCCCTACCTACCACAACTCTAGCCTCATGCACACCTCATATCGCTACACATGTACCGAAGGCATTCCTCCTATTCATGACAGACACCCCAGACATAAGCCAAGCACACACAGGAAACCCATGCCAAAAGCAACACATAGAGCCATCTGTACATGGATCAATGCACACTGCACAGACAGCTTAAATTACGTGCCTACACTTCAAATGAGGCGTCACATCATAACACACACCACTTCTAGACCTGAAGCACAAACTCTTAGCCCACTCACTGCGAACAATCACCAGACACACACCACGATTCACCACGCACACCACGCGTCTCCCACAACCATACCGCACAGAGACCACATGAATGTGCAACCCCCACACACCATGAACACTCTATAGATACCCCAAACTCAGCCCACCAAGTCCACCCTAATAGGCACTACAAACACACCAGAAGAAAAGAACACAAACAACCCACACTCAAGACATGCCCCACTAACACAGTGCATGGATATCATGCATAAACACCACCCCACACCCATATGCACAGGAGAAATATAAATTATTCACCACAGGAAACACATCTCCCTCCCACACAAGTGCCACGTAAACCCCACAAGACACACACCATACCATTCGGACTAGTGAACTGCGAGCCCTCAACACACCTCGAGCTCAGATATACACTCACTGATCCAGCACACCTATGGAAAACACACAACCACTTCAAGAGTCAAAACACCTGTCAGATTCAAGCTATGCAGAAAAGACACCGACCACACAAATAGTCACACACACACATGCACACACACACTGACACACAAGCACACACAGAGTTCAGCTTCCTTCTCGGGTGGCCGGTGTCAACCTGCTTATGCAGAGCCAGGTTATCCCCTACCCAGGCTGACTGACCTGCCTTCATGAGGAAGAAAATATTGCTAACACCTTCCCAGAATGCTTCACAGCACTGCGTGCTCTGAAAGAGCCCTTGCCTGGTATAGTGCCCTGGGTCCCAATGCCAAACACTTGAGAATCGCCCACCAAAGCACCCCAGTCCCTCCTGACACACTCCTAATGGTATTCAGTATGGGAAAGACAGGAAAAGGAGCCAGGGCCAGCAGGTTTCATTTTTTTTTAGGAGAAATGACCCAATTCTCTTCCTGAGAGGGCTCCCAGGTGTAGCCTCTGGATGTTCCTTGGCCGAGCCCACAGCTGTTTCTTATTGCTGAAATGGGGAGCTCACTAAGAAATTGTGCTTGGATACTCCCTTCCCCTTCCACATCATCACATGTTCCTCTGTACTCAAGAAATATGGCCCTCAGTATCCACTTCCTTGCATGGCGTCTCATTCCATACTAGCTTCAGTCCTGAGCCCATTCTAATCCTGCATCTCAGTAAAGCTGGGAGTCTGGCCGAGTCCTTGGGCCTGTAAAGTAGGTTGGGCCCCAGGATATGCTACAATCTGGTCTAAGAAATAAATGGACAATGGGAGCCCATCCCAGAGGCTGGGATGTAGGTTCCATGAGACACCAGGTAACATTTCCATAGCCAAGGGGGACAGACAATGCATTTGTCAGATTGATTTCATTCCCACTGGGATGGACGCCATTGGCCCTCCTTTAGTTCTTCTCCCATGCTTGATGAATTTTGCACCTTCCTAGGCTTCCATTCCTGGGATATGAAGCTGTCATGCACCCAGCCAGCACTCACTGGTCGGTGGCAAGTTTCCTTGTGGTCCTGTGCTCAGTGAGAGCAGTCAGGGTTAGATATTGCCAAGGAATCTTTGGCTCCTGCTTGTGCCTGCATGCTGCTGGGCTGCATGGAGTAAGGACTGGTAAGTAAGCTGGTCAGCTGACTCTATTCTCTGACCGTCTCTGATGCCTCTGATCTGAAGACCCGATGGCGAGGGCCGTCAGAGTCTTCTGCCGGTCCTGGTGAGGCCTTTTTCAGAGCAAACTCAGGGAGTATTGACTGAAGGCCCAGTTGCAAATTAGGAGCTTCCACAGAGAGTAATCCATCACGGCTTCCCCTGAACGACTGCTATCTCCCAGTCACTGGCTCGAAGGGCAGACAAATATAGAATACCAGATGCGGTTCCTCCTTTTTCTCAAATAGGAATGGACGCCTCTTTCTGAACAACTCTCTGCTGTATCCGGTGTCGATTTCCCGTCGTCAGAATCCAGACTTGAGTCTTAGTCCTCAGCAAGTCAACTCGTTGGGAAACTGGGCTTGTGCTTCCATTCTGAATATCACTGTTTCATTGGAAAGGCAAGTCTGAGGGGTACACATGACTTGGGGGAGAGGCAGAGTGACAGAATCTTCATGGAGAATGTCCTACAGAGCATGGAGCAGCACAAGGATGTTCCATACCACCACCGATGAAAACATGACCTCGGATGCAACCAAGAGTCAGATACTGAATGCACAGAGCCCACCACGTGTTGTATTCTTGTTCTCTTTGTCTTAAAGTAGAGGGGCCCTCCTAATCATTCCATTTCCTTGTCAAAGAGCTATATGCTCCCTTGAAAGAGGAGACACCCACAGACTTGCCCAGACTGTGGTTATGTTACAGTGCAGGGCTCCTCCCAGTGGGGTTGAACACCTGGCACATGCAGAAACTTCAGGTGTCTGCATCACCCATTCACCACACCAAGACATAGGCAGGACACACACAGGGCACACAAAACGTCCCAAGACTCCAAATATGTATACCTCGAAGGAAGTCGAGAAAGGGAACACACAATACCATGAAGAGTCACACCACACCTACAACACCAACACTGCTAAGGCACCCAGAGACATGTACCAACCACATACAATAGGCACACATAAGTCCATGTGTGAAAACCAATGAACACCACACACAGCACTCAGAGAACACACACACACACAAAAGACATGTACACCGGATGGACAGCAGACACAGGCAACTCCTCCCTTACTGGCACATGACACTTCCAACACACGCCATCCCTACAATGCCAACATACACGTCAGGCCATCAAAACAATTCCCAGCAAAAACACCCCCACACACCCAACACTGAAACCACGTGTATAACACACAGCCAACCGATTCACACCACTCATCGTTGTCCCTTCTTGTGCATGTCCATCAGAAATCATAGACACAAAACACAGACAACCTAGAGAACACACACACACCTACCCACATCATTGAGACCACACACACGACCCTGTCTATGCTCCACACTCATTACACCTATTCCACGCAGAGCACCTATCACCTGCACTCACCACCCATACAAAACCCAAACGCACCACCACACCACCAAGACACTCCACTCCACTATGAGAAGTCAAGTCACCTACTCCCCTCACACACATTCCACAGGCAACCAAGGAATCACAGCCCTTTCAGCACCCACAATCTGTGCATCCACTGCATAACCTGGAATGGCAGAGCACTACCTCTGTCAACGCAACCTCTCTACCTCTGTCGAAAAGGCTTCAAACGTGGTAAGAAAGTCTGGTTTTGAAAGGACTCACAGTAGTTTTCCGACCGTGGAAATCTGGAAAGTGTTGGAACTGTGCTGAAAACCTGAAGAGTCGCATACAGGGCCCTAACTCGAACAGCCATACCGGTGACCATAGGAAGCTCTGTATTCAATGACATTTCTTCAGGCAGACACCCATTCATGGCAGTGTTTCCAGTTCAGGAAAGAAGCTTGAACAAGGACGGACTCTGAGCCACTTGGATACTCTGGGGTAAGTGCATGCCAAGGCTCTTAGACCTCCAAAACATGGAATGGCAGAGCACGACCTCAGGTCATCCAAACTGCCTACCTCTGTCAAAACATGGTAAGGGAAGTGTGGTTTAGGGAGGACTCAAGACTGCTTTGAGATGGTCTACTCAGGGAAGCTGTGGGAACTAGGCAGACCCCCATTCGTGACAGTGTGTTCCCACCTGAAGAAAGAAGCTAGAACAAGGACGGGCTCTGGGCAGATTGGATACTTTAAGTAAAGTATCGAACCATGGCCCTTAGGCTTCCATAACATGGAATGACAGAGCACGACCTGTGGTCAATGCAAAGTGTCTACCTCTGTCGAAAAGGCTTCATAAGTAGAAAGGGAATTGCGGTTTAGGAAAGAATCGCGACTGTATTTGACAGTGGAAACAGGAATCTGTTGGACGTGCCTGTTTTGAAACCATAGTGAGTTGCTTACAGGGCCCAAATCTCGAACACCCATACCTGTGACCATAGGATGGTCCATGTTCAGTGAAACATCTTCCAGCGGGCACCCATTCATGGCAGTGTGTTCTCAGTGAGGAAAGAAGCTAGAACAAGGACAGACCTGGGCACATTGGATACTCTGGGGTAAGTGGAGGCCAAGGCCCTTAAGCCTCCATAACATGTTATGCAAGAACATGACCACAGCTCATCCAAAATGACCTCTGTCAAAAAGGCTTCAAACGTGGTAAGGAAAGTATGGTTTAGGAAGACTCGCGACTTTTAGTTGATGGAAACTTGGAATCTGCTGGATATGCCTGCGTTGACACCATGGTGATTTGCTTCCAGGACACTAATCTAGAACATCCATACCAGTGAGCTTAGAAGTTGGAACTTCTAAGTTTCAGTGAAACGACCCAATGACTCTGGGGTAGTACAGGCCAAGGCACTTAGGCCTCTAAAACATGGAATGGCAGAGCACGACCTCAGGTTATCCAAACTGTCTACCTCTGTTGAAAATGCTTTAAACTTTGTAAGGGAAGTGTGGTTTAGGTAGGACTTGAGACTTATCTGAGATGGTCTCTTCAGGGAAGCTGTGGGAACTAGGCAGACCCCCATTTGTGACAGTGTGTTCCCAGCTGAGGAAAGAAGCTAGAACAAGAATGGGCTCTGGGCAGGTTGGATACTTTGAGTATAGTGCAGGCCACGGGCCTTAGGCTTCCCAAACATGGAATGGCAGAACACGACCTGTGGTCATCCATACTGTCTACCTCTGTCTAAAAGGCTTCAAATGTGGTTCCAGAATTGTTGTTTTGAAAGAACTCATGGCACGTTTTGTTCAGTGGAAACATGGAATCTGTTGGACATGCCTGGGTTGAAAAAATGAAGACCCTCAGATTGTTTTTCAGAGTCTATCATCTTTCATGGTCCATCTCTCCCTCCAATTTCCCCCAACTCCCTTCTTTCCAGCTCCCCATGTCCTCCATTATTCCTTACGCTCAACAAATAAGCAAAACCATATGATAATAGACTCTCTCTGCTTGACTTATTTCAGTCAGCATAATCTCTTCCAGTCCCGTCCATGTTGCTACAAAAGTTGGGTATTCATCCTTTCTGATGGAGGCATAATACTCCATAGTGTATATGGACCACATCTTCCTTATCCATTCGTCCATTGAAGGGCATCTTGGTTCTTTCCACAGTTTGGCGACTGTGGCCATTGCTACTATAAACATTGGGGTTACAGATGTCCCTTCTTTTCACTACATCTGTATCTTTGGGGTAAATACCCAGGAATGCAATGGCAGGGTCATAGGGAAGTTCTATTTTTAATTTCTTGAGGAATCTCCACTGTTCTCCAAAGACGCTGCACCAACTTGCATTCCCACCAACAGTGGAAGAGGGTTCCCCTTTCTCCACATCCCCTCCAACACATGTTTCCTGTCTTGTTAATTTTGGCCATTCTAACTGGTGTAAGGTGGTATCTCAATGTGGTTTTGATTTGAATCTCCCTGAGGGCTAGTGATGATGAACATTTTTTCATGTGTTTGATATCCATTTGTATGTCTTCACTGGAGAAGTGTCTATTCTATCTTCATATCTTCTGCCCATTTTTGATATGATTATCTGTTTTGTGTGTGTTGAGTTTGAGGAGTTCTTTATAGATCCTGGATATCAACCTTTTGTCTGTACTGTCATTTATAAAAATCTTCTCCCATTCCATGGGTTGCCTCTTTGTTTTCTTGACTGTTTCTTTGCTGTGCAGAAGCTTTTGATTTTGATGAAGTCCCAAAAGTTCATTTTGCTTTTGTTTTCTTTGCCTTTGGAGACATAGCTCGAAAGAAGTTGCTGTGGCTGATATCGAAGAGATTACTGCCTATGTTCTCTTCTAGGATTCTAATGGATTCCTGTCTCACGTTGAGATATTTTATCCATTTTGAGTTTATTTTTGTGTACGGTGTAAGAGAATGGTCGAGTTTCATTCTTCTGTGTATAGCTGTCCAGTTTTCCCAGCACCATTTATTGAAGAGACTGTTTCTTTTTCCACTGGATATTTTTTCCTGTTTTGTTCAAGATTATTTGGCCATAGAGTTGAGGGTCCATATCTTGGCTCTCTGTTATATGTGTCTATGTGTCTGGTCTATGTGTCTGTTTTTATGCCATGCTGTCCTGGTGATCACAGCTTTGTAGTAAAGCTTGAAATCAGGTAACGTGATGCCCCCAGTTTTATTTTTGTTTTTCAACATTTCCTTAGTGATTCGGGATCTCTTCTGTTTCCATACAAATTTTAGGATTATTTGCTCCAGCTCTTTGAAAAATATTGGTGGAATTTTGATCGGAATAGCATTAAAAGTATAGATTACTCTAGGCAGTATAGACATTTTAACAATGTTTATTCTTCCGATCCAAGAGCATGGAATGGTCTTCCATCTTTTTGTGTCTTCTTCAATTTCTTTCATAAGTGTTCTGTAGTTCCTCAAGTACAGATCCTTTACCCCTTAAGCACCATTTCAATGCTTCTCTTACCATTGTATATTTTCCTCAGAGAAATGCCTACTTAAATATTTTGACCATTTTAGGGGGGTTCTTCAACTTTATTATTTTTCCAGATGTAATGAGAAACAATTGACAGATATAATAATATATATTTAAAGTGCACAATGTGATCATTTGATAAATATATACACCAGAAAATAATCACCAAGATGAAGATAATTAACATACCCATCATCTCACAAGTTAAATATTTTGTGGCTGTGGGTGAGAATTCTTAATATATCAGCAAGTCACTCAGTCCCAGCAACTTCAAGTACCCAATGCCATATTAACTGTACATTATTGTTAGAGCTTGTTCATCTTTTTTTAAAAGATTTTATTTATTTATTTGACAGAGAGAAATCACAAGTAGGCAGAAAGGCAGGCAGAGAGAGCGGGGAGGGAGGCTCCTTGCTGAGCAAGGAGCATTGAGCCCAATGCGGGTCTCAATCCCAGGACCCCAGGATCATGACCTGAGCCAAAGGCAGAGGCTTTAACCCACTGAGCCACCCCGGTGACCCAGGGTTTGTTCATCTCAAGTAAAAGTTGGTACCTCACAGTTTTCCCCTCCACCCATCTCTTAAAGCAGTCTTATATATATTTTTTCTCTTTATCAAATCAGCTTTAAAGAACCTACTGATAACCGTTTGTTTCTCTCCATCTGGCTTATTTCACGCAGCATAATGCCTTCTACTTTAATCTATGTTGTCAGAAATGACAGGATTTTCTTTTATAATTGCTTAATAGTGTGTGTGTAAACACATTTTTGTTATCCATTCTTACGTTGAAGGACACTTGGGTTGTTTCCATTTTGACTATTGTGAAAAATGCTGTAATGAACATGAGAATGTAGGTATATCTGTGAGATGCTGATTTTGTTTCCTTTGGAAAATACCAAGCGTGGGATTGCTTGATCTCATATTAGTTCCAATTTTAATATTTTGAAGAACCTACATGGCTTACATGCACTGGTTTTACCAATTTACATTTCTACCAACAGTGCACGAATGTTGACTTATCTCAATATCCCTCAACAATGGACATTTTAGCAAGTGTGAGGAAATATCTTTTTGAAATTTTGATTTACAATTTCCTGATAGTGATATTTAGGAGGCGGGCCTGAGTGGCTCAGTTAAGTGTCTGCCTTCAGCAGACAGAGTCCTGGGATCAAGTCCCACATTGTCTTCCATGCTCAAGAGGGAATCTGCTTCTCCCTCTCCCTCTGCTGCACCCCAGCTCATGCTCAGTCTCTCCCTTGCTCTCTCGCAAATAAATAGAATTTTAAAATATCTATTGAAATTATTTGCCCATTTGTAATTGGAATATTTATTTTTGTTTTGCTCTTGAGCTGAATGTGTTCCTTATGTATGTTGAATAATAATTTAACATTGAGTTTTGATTTGCCTTTTCCTGATAACGAATGATGTTGTGTATCTTTTTGTGTCTGTTGACAATCTATATGTCTTCTTTGGAAAAATGTCTATTCATATTTTCTGCCGATGTTTAAACTGGATTATTCCATTTGGGTGTGTTGAGTTTTATGGTTTTTATATTTTCGGATACTAAGACTTTGTAAGATATGTCATTTGCAAATCTTCCCATCCCACTGGTTGCATTTTAGTTTTCTTGACTGTTTCCTTCACTGTGTAAAGCTTTTAATCTTGATGAAGTCCCAATAGCTCAATTTTGGTTTTGTTTCCCTTGCCTCTGGAGATAGTATCTAGAAAGAAGTTTCTATTGCCATGTTCTTCTTCAGGATTTTGATGGGTTTCCATCTCACATTTAGGTCTTTAGTGCATTTTGAGTTTCTTTTTGTGTGTGGTTTAAGAAGGTGGTCCAGTTTCATTCTTGGCATAGTGCAGTCTAGTTTTCCCAGCAGCATTTGTTGAAGAAACTATCTTTTTTCCAATTTGATATTCTTTCCCGGTGTGGGTTCATTTCTGGGTATTCCATTCTGTTCTATTGATCTATTTATCTATTTTTTGTGCCAGTACCAACTGTTTAGATTACCACAACGTTGTAATATAACTTGTAGTCCAGAATTGTGATGCCTCCAGCTTTGCTTTTCTTTTTCAGGATTGCTTTGGCTATACAGGATCTTCTGTGGTTCAATACACATTTTAGGATTGTTTGTTCTAGCTCTGTGAAAAACACTGTTGGTATTTTGATAGGGACTGCATTAAGTGTGTAGATTACTTTGGATAGTATAGACATTTTAACAATATTTGTTCTTCCAGTCCAGGAGAATGGAATATCGTTCCATTTATTTGCATCCTTTATATTTTCCTTCATCAATATTTTGTAGTTTTTAGAGTATAGGTTTCACTGCTTTGTTGATTCCTAGATATTTTCATGGATTTCTTTTATTTCTTCATGTGTTCTAGTTGCTGAGGCTAGGGCTTCCAGTACCAATGGTGACAGTGAACATCTATGCCTTGTTCCTGACTCTAGAGAGAAAGTTCTTGTTCTTTGCCTGTTGAGGATGATATTAGCTGTGGATTTTTCATATATGGCCTTTATTATGTTGAGCTATGTTCTCTCTATCCCTACTTTGTTGAGGGATATTATCAAGAATGGATGCTTTATTTGCCAAATGCTTCTTCTGGATCTATTGAAAGGATCATATGGTTGTCTCCCTTTCTTTTATTAATCTGGTATCATGTTGATTGATTTGCAGATGCTGAACCACTCCTGCAACCCAGGAATAAATACAATTTGGTCATGATGCATGACTCTTTTAATGTACTGTTGGATTCAGTTATCTTTTTTTCTTTCTTTTTTAAATTATATATATATATATATATATATATATATATATATATACTCCAAGATTCATTATGCATCACGACGATTTCTTCATGCAATATGTGCCCTCCTTAGTACCCACCACCAGGCTCACCTATCCCCCACCTCCCTCCCCTCCAAAACCCTCAGTTTGTTTCTCAGAGTCCACAGTTTCTCATACTTTATCTCCCCCTCCAATTCCCCCAAATTCACTTTTCCTTTCCTTCTCCTAATGTCCTCCATGTTATTCCTTATGCTCCACAACTAAGTGAAACCATATAATAATTGACTCTCTGTTTGACTCAGCATAATTTCCTCCAGGTCCATCCATGCTGATATGAAAGTTGGGTATTCATTCTTTCTGATGGAGACATTCAATTTTCTTTTATTTCTTCTTTCTTAGTTGACCCATTCATTCTTTAGTAGTATGTCATTTGACCTCCACATATTAGTGATCTTTCCAATTTTTTTCTTGTGTTTGAATTCTAGTCTCATAATGTTGTGGAAGGAAAAGATGCATAGTATGGTCTCAAATTTTTTTTTTACTTCTTGAGACCTGTATTGTGACCTAGAGTGACATATTCTGGAAAACATCTCATGGGCAGTTGAAAAGAATGTGTATGTTGCTTCTTTAAGATGAAAAGTTCTGAATATATCTGTTAACCCATCTAGTCCAGTGTACCATTCAAAGCCATTGTTTCCTTGTTGATTTTTTGTTTAGATGATCTGTCTGTTGATGTAAGTGGGGTATTAAAGTCCCCGACTTTAATTTTGTTAAAGTAGGTGTTAACATCCCCTACTTTAGTTTTGTCTTATTGAGTTCCTTTATATTTGTTATTAATTGATTTATATATTTGGGTGCTCTGATATTGGGGGCACAAGTATTTATAATTGTTAGATCTTCTTGTTGGGTAGTCCCTTTTATTATGACGTAGTGCTCTTGTTAGATTGCCCCTTTTATTATTATATAGTGCTCTTCCTACATAGAGTCTTTGGGTTTTTTTTAAGCATTTATTTTTTCTTTATTTCTTTCTTTTTTGACAGAGTTCACACACAAGCAGGGGGAGTGGCAGGCAGAGGGAGAGGCAGAATCCCCTCTGAGCAAAGAGCCCTTTTCAGGAGCAAAGAGCCAAATTGCAGGACCTGGGATCATGACCTGAGCTGAAAGCAGATGCTTAACTGACTGAGCCACTCAGGTGCCCCACAGTCTTTGGTTTAAAATTTAATTTGTCTGTTACAGGTATTGTTACTCTGGCTTTCTTTTGTTGTCCATTTGCATGATAAGTGTTTCTCCATCCCTTCACTTTCAGTTTTCAGGTGTCTTCAGGTCTAATATGACTTTCTCATAGGCAGCACATATGTGGGTCTTGTTTTCTTATTGATTTTGACACCCTGTGTCTTTTGATTGAAGGGCTTAGTACACTTACATTCAGTGTAATTATTGTTAGATATGTATTTAGTGCCATTGTATTACTTGTTTTGTTGTTGTTTCCGGAGATTTCTGTATTCCTTTCTAGTCTTTGTTACTTTTGGTCTTTAATTTCATTCAAAGAGTCCTCTTTAATATCTCTTGCAAGGGTGGTTTAGTGGTCATGAACTCTTTCAGTGTTTGTTTGTCTGGGAAATTATGTCTTCTGTTCTAAGTGAAAGCCTTCCTGGATAAAATACTCTTGACTACAGATTTTTCCCATTCAGCAAACTGAGCATATCAACCACTCCCTTCTGGCTTGTCACATTTCTGTTGAGAGGTCATCTGTGCCTAGCATTATGGATCTTCCCTGGTAAGTTAGGGTCTTCTTTTACCTGTTGTTTTTAAGACTTTTTTTTCTTTATTGCTATATTTCATTATTTATTTATGTTTTATGAAGATTTTATCCATTTTTTTGACAGAATTAGAGAGAGAGAGATCACAAGTAGGTAGAGAGGCAAGCATAAGCATAGGGGGAGCAGGCTCCCTATCAAGTAGAAAGCCTGATGTGGTGCTTAATCCCAGAACCCCAAGATCATGACTTGAGCTGAAGGCAGAGGTTCAACCCACTGACCCACCCAGGAGCCCCTATTTCACAAATTTAAATACAATATATCTCCTTTGTTAATTTTTATGGGAGTTACCTGTGCCTCCTGGATTAGGATATCTGTTTCCTTACTCAGAGTAGGGAAGTTTTCAGTTATGATTTCCTTAAATAACTTGTTTACCCCCTTTTCTCTCTTCTTCTTCTGTGACTCCTGTAACAGGAATGTTATTACATTAGATGTAACATTGCATCCCTAAATCTATTCTCATGATCCATAGTTCTTTCTTTCTTTTGTGCAGCTTCATTATTTTCCATTATCTTTTCTTCTATATCACTTATCCTTTCTCTTCCTTCTTTCAGCCTTGTGTTCATTGCATCAGGTCTGTTCTAATTTCAGTTTTTTTTTTTTAATTTCTGACTAATCTTAACTCTTTTATCTCTGCTATAAAGACCTACCTTGAAGCCTTACATTCTTTTCTTTTCTTTTTTTTAATTTTTTATTTTTTATAAACATATATTTTTATCCCCAGGGGTACAGGTCTGTGAATCGCCAGGTTTACACACTTCACAGCACTCACCAAAGCACATACCCTCCCCAATGTCCATAAACCCACCCTCCTTCTCCCAAGCCCCCTCCCCCCAGAAACCCTCAGTTTGTTTTGTGAGATTAAGATCACTTATGGTTTGTCTCCCTCTCATACCATCTTGTTTCATTGATTCTTCTCCTACCCCCTTAAGCCCCCATGTTGTATCACCACTTCCTCATATCAGGGAGATGATATGATAGTTGTCTTTCTCTGCTTGACTTATTTCGCTAAGCATGATACGCTCTAGTTCCATCCATGTTGTCGCAAATGGCAAGATTTTATTTCCTTTGATAGCTGCATAGTATTCCATTGTGTATATATACCATTTCTTCTTTATCCATTCATCTGTTGATGGACATCTAGGTTCTTTCCATAGTTTGGCTATTGTGGACATTGCTTCTATAAACATTTGGGTGCACATGCCCCTTTGGATCACTACATTTGTATCTTTAGGGTAAATACCCAGTAGTGCAATTGCTGGGTCATAGGGCAGTTCTATTTTCAACATTTTGAGGAACCTCCATGCTGTTTTCCAGAGTGGTCGCACCAGCTTGCATTCCCACCCATAGTGTAGGAGGGTTCCCCTTTCTACGCATCCTCGCCAGCATCTGTCATTTCCTGACTTGTTGATTTTAGCCATTCTGACTGGTGTGAGGTGATATCTCATTGTGGTTTTGATTTGTATTTCCCTGATGCCGAGTGATATGGAGCACTTTTTCATGCGTCTGTTGGCCATCTGGATGTCTTCTTTGCAGAAATGTCTGTTCATGTCCTCTGCCCATTTCTTGATTGGATTATTTGTTCTTTGGGTGTTGAGTTTGCTAAGTTCGTTATAGATTTTGGACAGTAGTCCTTTATCTGATATGTTGTTTGCAAATATCTTCTCCCATTCTGTCCGTTGTCTTTTGGCTTTGTTAACTGTTTCCATTGCTGTGCAAAAGCTTTTGATCTTGATGAAATCCCAATAGTTCATTTTTGTCCTTGCTTCCCTTGCCTTTGGCGATGTTCCTAGGAAGATGTTGCTGCGGCTGAGGTCCAAGAGGTTGCTTCCTGTGTTCTCCTCAAGGATTTGGATGGATTCCTTTCGCACATTGAGGTCCTTCATCCATTTTGAGTCTATTTTCGTGTGTGGTGTAAGGAAATGGTCCAATTTCATTTTTCTACATGTGGCTGTCCAATTTTCCCAACACCATTTATTGAAGAGGCTGTCTTTTTTCCATTGGACATTCTTTCCTACTTTGTCGAAGATTAGTTGACTGTAGAGTTGAGGGTCTATTTCTGGGCTCTCTATTCTGTTCCATTGATCTATGTGTTTGCTTTTGTGCCAGTACCATGCTGTCTTGATGATGACAGCTTTGTAATAGAGCTTGAAGTCCGGAATTGTGATGCCACCAACGTTGGCTTTCTTTTTCAATATTCCTTTGGCTATTCGAGGTCTTTTCTGGTTCCATATAAATTTTAGAATTATTTGTTCCATTTCTTTGAAAAAGCTAGAAGGTACTTTGATAGGAATTGCATTAAATGTGTAGATTGCTTTAGGGAGGATAGACATTTTCACAATATTTATTCTTCCAATCCAGGAGCATGGGACATTTTTCCATTTCTTTGTGTCTTCCTCAATTTCTTTCATGAGTACTTTATAGTTTTCTGAGTATAGATTCTGTGCCTCTTTGGTTAGGTTTATTCCTAGGTATCTTATGGTTTTGGGTGCAATTGTAAATGGGATTGACTCCTTAATTTCCCTTTCTTCTGTCCTGTTGTTGGTGTAGAGAAATGCAACTGATTTCTGTGCATTGATTTTATATCCTGACACTTTACTGAATTCCTGTACAAGTTCTAGCAGTTTTGGAGTGGAGTCTTTGGGGTTTTCCACATATAGTATCATATCATCTGCGAAGAGTGATAATTTGACTTCTTCTTTGCCGATTTGGATGTCTTTAATTTCCTTTTGTTGTCTGATTGCTGAGGCTAGGACCTCTAGTACTATGTTGAATAGCAGTGGTGATAATGGACATCCCTGCCGTGTTCCTGACCTTAGCAGAAAAGCTTTCAGTTTTTCTCCATTGAGAATGATATTTGCGGTGGGTTTTTCATAGATGGCTTTGATGATATTGAGGTATGTGCCCTCTATCCCTACACTTTGAAGAGTTTTGATCAGGAAGGAATGCTGTACTTTGTCAAATGCTTTTTCAGCATCTATTGAGAGTATCATATGGTTCTTTTTCTTTTTTTTGTTAATGTATTGTATCACATTGGTTAATCTGCAGATGTTGAACCAAGCTTTCAGCCCTGGAATAAATCCCACTTGGTCGTGGTGAATAATCCTTTTAATGTACTGTTGGATCCTATTGGCTAGTATTTTGGTGAGAATTTTCGCATCTGTGTTCATCAAGGATATTGGTCTATAGCTCTCTTTTTTGATGTGATCCTTGTCTAGTTTTGGGATCAAGGTGATGCTGACCTCATAAAATGAGTTTGGAAGTTTTCCTTCCGTTTCTATTTTTTGGAACAGTTTCAGGAGAATAGGAATTAGTTCTTCTTTAAAGGCTTGGTAGAAATCCCCCGGGAAGCCATCTGGCCCTGGGCTTTTGTTTGTTTGGAGATTTTTAATGACTGTTTCAATCTCCTTACTGGTTATGGGTCTGTTCAGGCTTTCTATTTCTTGCTGGTTCAGTTGTGGTAGTTTATATGTTTCTAGGAATGCATCCATTTCTTCCAGATTGTCAAATTTGTTGGCATAGAGTTGCTCATAGTATGTTCTTATAATAGTTTGTATTTCTTTGGTGTTAGTTGTGATCTCTCCTCTTTCATTCCTGATTTTATTTATTTGGGTCCTTTCTCTTTTCTTCTTGATAAGTCTGACCAGGGGGTTATCAATTTTATTAATTCTTTCAAAGAACCAGCTCCTAGTTTCGTTGATTTGCTCTTTTTTTTTTTTTTGGTTTCTATTTCATTGATTTCTGCTCTGATCTTTATGATTTCTCTTCTCCTGCTGGGCTTAGGGCTTCTTTCTTGTTCTTTCTCCAGCTCCTTTAGGTGTAGGGTTAGGTTGTGTACCTGAGACCTTTCTTGTTTCTTGAGAAAGGCTTGTACCGCTATATATTTTCCTCTCAGGACTGCATTTGTTGTGTCCCACAGATTTTGAACCATTGTATTTTCATTATCATTTGTTTCCATGATTTTTTTCAATTCTTCTTTAATTTCCTGGTTGACCCATTCATTCTTTAGAAGGATGCTGTTTAGTCTCCATGTATTTGGCTTCTTTCCAAACTTCCTCTTGTGGTTGAGTTCTAGCTTCAGAGCATTGTGGTCTGAAAATATGCAGGGAATGATCCCAATCTTTTGATACCGGTTGAGTCCTGATTTAGGATCGAGGATGTGATCTATTCTGGAGAATGTTCCATGTGCACTAGAAGAGAATGTGTATTCTGTTGCTTGGGATGAAATGTTCTGAATATATCTGTGATGTCCATCTGGTCCAGTGCGTCATTTAAGGCCTTTATTTCCTTGTTGATATTTTCCTTGGATGATCTGTCCATTTCAGTGAGGGGAGTGTTAAAGTCCCCTACTATTATTGTATTATTGTTGATGTGTTTCTTTGATTTTGTTATTAATTGGTTTATATAGTTGGCTGCTCCCACGTTGGGGGCATAGATATTTAAAATTGTTAGATCTTCTTGTTGGACAGACCCTTTGAGTATGATATAGTGTCCTTCCTCATCTCTTATTATAGTCTTTGGCTTAAAATCTAATTGATCTGATATAAGGATTGCCACTCCTGCTTTCTTCTGATGTCCATTAGCATGGTAAATTCTTTTCCACCCCCTCACTTTAAATCTGGAGGTGTCTTCGGGCTTAAAATGAGTTTCTTGGAGGCAACATATAGATGGGTTTTGTTTTTTTATGCATTCTGATACCCTGTGTCTTTTGATTGGGGCATTTAGCCCATTAACATTCAGGGTAACTATTGAGAGATATGAATTTAGTGCCATTGTATTGCCTGTAAGGTGACTGTTACTGTATATTGTCTCTGTTCCTTACTGTTCCTTACTGGTCTCAATATTTCCTGTAGAGCTGGTTTGGTGTTTGCAAATTCTTTCAGTTTTTGTTTGTCCTGGAAGCTTTTAATCTCTCCTTCTATTTTCAATTATAGCCTAGCTGGATATAGTATTCTTGGCTGCATGTTTTTCTCGTTTAGTGCTCTGAAAATATCATGCCAGCTCTTTCTGGCCTGCCAGGTCTCTGTGGATAAGTCAGCTGCCAATCTAATATTTTTACCATTGTATGTTACAGACTTCTTTTCCTGGGTTGCTTTCAGGATTTTCTCTTTGTCACTAAGACTTGAAAATTTTACTATTAGGTGATGGGATGTGGGCCTATTCTTATTGATTTTGAGGGGTGTTCTCTGAACCTCCTGAATTTTGATGCTCGTTCCCTTTGCCATATTGGGGAAATTCTCCCCAATAATTCTCTCCAGTATACCTTCTGCTCCCCTCTCTCTTCTTCTGGAATCCCAATTATTCTAATGTTGTTTCTTATGGTGTCACTTATCTCTCAAATTCTCCCCTCGTGGTTCAGTAGCTGTTTGTCCCTCTTTTGCTCAGCTTCTTTATTCTCTGTCATTTGGTCTTCTATATCACTAATTCTTTCTTCTGCCTCATTTATCCTAGCAGTGAGAGCCTCCATTTTTTTATTGCACCTCATTAATAGCTTTTTTTATTTCAACTTGGTTAGATTTTAGTTCTTTTATTTCTCCAGAAAGGCTTTTATATCTCCCAAGAGGGTTTCTCTAATATCTTCCATGCCTTTTTCGAGCCTGGCTAGAACCTTGAGAATTGTCATTCTGAACCTTCCATTCTTTTCTCAAGCTCAGCTCGTATTCCTGTGATTATTGCTTTCAATTCTCCATCAAGCATGTTACCTATATCTGTTTCACTTAGATCTTTGGCCACAATCTTATCTTTTTGTTTCATTTGGGATGAAATCCTGACCTTGGCATTTTGTCTATGCCTCTGTGTTCTCTGTGTTAGAGAAGCCTGTTATGTTTCCTGCTCTCGAGAGAAATGCCTTTATGAAGTGATCATATATTGTCCAGGACCTACACTTCAAAGATGCCTCTGGTGTGTGCTTCATGCCTTGTGCTACAGTGTTTTTGCTATTATGTCCTTCAGATCTTTCATCTGTGGCGGCTCTCCTTGCCTGCAGTGGGCAGTGTTTGGACCTTGGCCAGAACATAGCTAGTTTTCACTAGGTGCCCTCTGGTCTGCTCCTTAAATGAGACCTGACGCCACTTCCATGATAAATGAAGCCCTACAGAACTCTTTGGTTGGGATATGTGGTGTGTGTGTGTGTGTGTGTGTGTGTGTGTGTGTGTGTTGGGGGTGGGGTTTCTGCTCTTCTTCTGGATAAGAGGCCCATAACACTGGGACTGATGCAAGCTTGACAAGATGGGAAGTCAACGCAGAATGCAGGGGTGTGGGACTTGGATTAAGCAGTTTAGGCAGCAAGTGCTGGGGCTGAGGTGCTTTACAGAGGTGGCTCTATGTTTATGCTGGGGGGTGGGGGAGGGAAATGTCTCCTTTGTTCTGGGGGAGCCAAAAGAAGTAGTTTTCTACTTCTAGGGATACCTCCAAGAAGAGGAGTCTCCCTCCTGTGCATCCCAGGCATTCTTCAGATTACTATTTCCATGCTCTCTGCATTGGCATTGTTTGCGGGCCTTCTGTCCAGGGACACAGTAGTTTTTTCAGGGCTCTATCCCAGCCAAGGCCACTGTCTTTTAAAATTCCAGTCTTTAAGTCCCACTTGTTACAAGAACTCACAAAACTCAGCCCCTCTCATTTTCCAAGAAATGGCTTTGAGGAAATATTTGCCTTGCACAATCCTCTGTGTGCTCTACTCTCTCTGGCCTTTCTTTGGACCACAGCTCCCTCCTATCCTCAGCACCCACGTTCCATTTCTCCCTCAAACCACGTCTCCACACTTCCTACCTTCTTTGATGTGACTTCTTCTCTTCTTTTAGTTTTGGAGTTTATTTTTTCAGTCTTCAGGTTGATCTGAGGTATCCAGAGATTTGATAGTGGTCTCCTTATGTTCTAGGGATGAGATGAACCTCAGGTACACTTACTACACCACCACCTTACTTGAAAAACACCCACTAGTTTGGGATTTATAATTAAGAGACTGTTTGTTTATTTCTCTTTTTTATTCTTTTGCTCTTTTGTTTTGTTTCTTAAATTCCACATATGAGTGTAATAATATGGTATTTGTCTTTCTCTGACTTATTTCACTTAGCATCATCATCTCTAGCTCCTTCCATGTCATTGTAAATGGCGAGATTTCATTTCTATGGCTGAATAATCTTTCATTGTATATGATAAATATATGTATAAGATACACACACACACACACACACACACACACACACACACACACCATCTTCTTTATCCATTTATCAATCAGTGGACATTTAGGCTGCATCCACATCTTGGCTTTGTAGATAATGCTACCCTAAACATAGAGGTGCATAGCCTTTGAATGGGTGTTTTGTATTCTTTTGCTAAATACCCAGTATTCCAATTGTTGGATTCGAGATTAGTCCCATTTTTAACTTTGAGGAAACTCCATGCTGTTTTCCAAGTAGCTGCACCAGCTTACATTCCCGCCAGTTGTGTGCAAGTGTTCCTTTTTTTCAATCCTCACCAACACCATTTGTTTCTTATACTGTTGATTTTAGTTGTTTTGAAAGGTGCGAGGTATCTCATTATAGTTTTGAATTGAATTTCCATGAAGACAAGTGATGGTGAATATCTTTTATATGTCTGTTGGCCATCTTTGTGTCTTCTGTTAATATCCTCTACCCATTTTTTAATTGGATTTTATGTTTTGGGGGTGTTGAGCTATATAAGTTCTTTGTATACTTTGGATACAAACTTTTTTTATTATTTTATTCACTTATTTGACAGAGAGGAAGATCACAAGTAGGCAGAGTGGCAGGCAAAGAGAGAGGAGGAAGCAGGATCCCCACTGAGCAGGCAGCCTATGTGGGGCTCGATCCTAGGACCCCGAGATCATGACCTGAGCCAAAGACAGAGGCCTATCCCACTGAGCTACCCAGACGCCCCCAAACTTTTTGTCAGAGAGATAGTTTTTTTTTAAGATTTAATTTATTTATTTGAGAGAGAGAGAGAGCATGAATGAGCATGACTGAGTGGGGGAGGGAGGTGGAGGGCCAGAGAAAGAAGCAGGCCCCGTGCTGAGCAGGGATCCTGGTGTGGGGCTCAGTCCCAGGACCCTGAGATCACAACTAGAGTCAAAAGCAAACCCTTAACAGACTGAGCCACACAGGTACCCCTAACTTCTTATTTGAATATATCCCATTCCATAGTTTACCTTTTAATTTTGTTGGTTGTTTCCTTTGCTATGCAGAAGCATTTTATTTTGATAAAAACCAAGCTGTTTATTTTGCTTTTGTTTTCCTTGCCTCAATAGACATACCTAGAAAAATGTTGCTACCACTAATGTCACAGAAGGTACTGCCTGTGTTCTCTTCTAGGATTTTTGTGGTTTCAGGTCTCACATTTAGGTCTCGAATCCGTTTTGAATTTATTTTTGTGCATGGTGAAAGAAAGTGGTCCAATTTCTTTCTTTTGCATGTTGCTGTCCATTTTCCCCAACACCATTTGTTGACGGGAATTTTTTCCATTCAATATTCTTTCCTGCTTTGAGCACCTGGGTGGTTCAGTCATTAAGCATCTGCCTTTGGCTCAACTCATAATCCCAAGGTCCTGGGATCGCAGGCCATATCGGGCTCCTTGTTTGATGGGAAGCCTGCTTCTCTCTCTCCCACTCCCACTGCTTGTGTTCCCTCTCTCTCTCTGTATCTCAAATAAATAAATAAATAAATAATAAATAAATAAATAAATTATTTTAAAAATATTTTTTCCTGCTTTGTTGAAGTTTAATTGGTTATATGATTATGGGATTATTGGGTTTTCCATTCTGTTCTATTGATCTGTGTATCTATTTTTGTGCCAATACCATACTATCTTATTACTACAGTTTTGTAATATAACTTCAATTCCAGAATTATTATACCTCCAGCTTTGCTCTTCTTTGTCAAGATGGCTTTGGCTATTCTGGGTTTTTTGGCTTTTCTTTGTGGTTCCATACAAATTTTAGGATTGTTTGTTCTAGCTCTTTGAAAAATATTGGTGTTTTGTTTGGTTTTGTTTGGTTTTCTAATTACAATAACATTTATTACGTCTATTCTAACTTCAATATAACTTCATCCCTAGCCAACTTTTCCTTAACAGGGTCTTGTTTCGTTTCTTTTCTTCAAGATTTATTTCCTTTATTTCTTTTATTTCTTTCTTTCTTTTCTTCCTTCCTTCCTTCCTTCCTTCCTCTCTTTCTTCTTTTTGGCTTAGGATTAGACTTCAGTGATTCATCACCTACATTCAACACTCAGTGTTCATCACAATAACAAGTGCCCTCTTTAATACCTGTCACCTGTTTAACCTATCCCCTCACACCACCTCCCATCAATCCTCAGTTTGTTCTCTGTAGCTAAGAGTATCTTAGTTCCCCTTCTTTTTTTAAACTTATCTTTCTTTCTCTTCTCCTATGAATGGTGGTAATATTTTGATAAGGATTGCATTAAATGTGTATATTGCTTTGTGTAGTATAGACATTCTAACAGTATTTGTTCTTCTGATCCACGAGCATGGAATATTTGTCTACTTCTTTGTGTCGTCCTCAATTTCTTTCATCAGTCCTTTATAATTTTTAGAGTATAGGTCTTTCCTCTCTTTGGTTAAGTCTATTCCTAGGCATCTTATTATTTTTGGTACAGTTATAAATGGGATGATTTTCTTCCTTTCTTGTTCTACTATTTCATTATTATTGTATAAAAATAGAGCAGAGTTCTGTACATTAATTTTGTAACCTGTGACTTTACTGAATTTGTCCAACTGTTCTAGCCTCATTCTGGAGAAGTCTTTCAGATTTTCTATACATAGTGCTGTGTCATCCACAAAGAGTGAAAATGTTACTTCTTCCTTACTAATCTGGATGTCTTTTGTGTCTAGTTGCTATGGCTACAACTTTCAGTACTCTGTTGAATAGAATTGGTAAGAGTGGATATCCTTGTTTTGTTCCCAATCTGAGATGGTAAGCCCTTAATTTTCACCATTGAATATGATATAAGCTGTGGGGTTTTCATATATGGCCTATATTATGTTGATGTGTGTTTCCTCTGAACCTCCTTTGTTAGAGTTTTCATCATGAATGGATGTGATATTTTGTCATATGCTTTTTTCTGTATCTACCAAAATGATCATCTGATTCTTCTTTTGAGGTATATCACATTGATTAATTGTTGAATATTTTAAATATTGAACTACCTTCACATCCCTGGAAAATATCCCACTTTCATCAGAGATTTTGGTCTGTAGCTCTCTCTTCTCTTCTCTTCTTTCTCTTCTCTCTCTCCTCTCCTCTCCTCTTCTCTTCTCTCCTATCCTCTTCTCTCTCTTCTCTTCTTTTCTCTTCTCTTCTCTTCTCTTTCCTTCTCTTCTCTTCTCTTCCTCTTCATTTATTTAAGAGATTTTGCTTTGCTTTGTTTTCTGTTTTGGCAACAAGCTAATGATGGTTTTGTTTAATAAATTTGGAAGCTTCCCTCTTCTATTTTTTGGATACTTCAAGAATAGGTATTAACTCTTCTTTAAATGTTTGGTAGAGGGAGGAGTCAAGATGGTGGAGAAGTAGCAGGCTGAGATGACATCCGGTAGCAGGAGATCAGCTAGATAGCTTATCAAACCATTCCAAACACATACAAATCCAAAAGGAGATCAAAGAGAAAAAGAGCAACAATTCTAGAAACAGAAAATCAACCACTTTCTGAAAGGTAGGACCGATGGAGGAGTGAATCCAAAGCGACAGGAAGATAGACTGTGGGGGGAGGGGACGGCTCCCGGCAAGTGGCGAAGCAGTGGAGCAAAAAATCAGGACTTTTAAAAGTCTGATCCGCTGAGGGACATCACTCCAGAAGCTAAACTGGGGTGAAGCCCACACGGGGACAGCATAGCCCCAGGTCCCGTAGAGATCGCAGGTATTAGAGCAAGGAAGTTCGCTACAGAGACAGAGCCAAAAAGTGAGCACTCAGCTTGGGGTCACCTTAAGTCATAATCCGTGGCACAGGCCACTGCTCTCTGAGGGAGGTCCCCACAATATCCAGGGAGATCTCTCCTGGAAAAGCTCAGGAATCTGCATGGATTGGAGATGCGAGGTAGAGCTGTGTGCCACAGAGAGACGTTTGGTCATAGGCTGGGTGAGCGTGCAACGCTTTGACAGCTTTTCTCTGAGGGCGCACTGAGGAGTGGGGCCCGGAGCTCTCGAGCTCTCGGCTACTCTACACGAGAGATTAGGGGGCTGCTATTTTCATTCCTGTCCTCTAAAACTCTACAGAACGCATTTAGGGAACAAAAGCTCCCAAAAGCAAACCCGAGGGGATTACTTAGCCTGGTCCCTGGTAAGGGCAGTGAAATTCTGCCTCAGGCATAGACATTTGAGAATCACTACAACAGGCCCCTCCCCCAGAAGATCAAAAAGAAATACAACCAAGATTAAGTTCACTTTTCAAGGAGAACAGCAGAATTCCAGAAGAGAAGAAAGAAAAGCATGGAATTCAAGGTTTTCTTCCCATGATTCTTTAGTATTGCAAAGTTAATAAACTTTTATATTTTTATTTTTTTCTTCCATTTTCTTTTTAACTTTTACCCTTTTCTCCTTTAACATTTTTTTAGCTAGTTTATCTTAACAATACCTTTCATAAAAATAAAAAAAAAAATCTTTACGGGGGCGCCTGGGTGGTTCAGTGGGTTAAGCCTCTGCTTTTGGCTCAGGTCATGCTCTCAGACTCCTGGGATCGAGCCCCACATTGGTCTCTCTGCTCAGAAGGGAGCCTGCTTCCTCCTCTCTCTCTGCCTGCCTCTCTGCCTGCTTTTGATCTTTCTGTCAAATAATTAAATAAAACCTTTTTAAAAATAACCTTTTTTGAACCTTCATTATTATATCATATTTTATCCTTCATTGTGTCTAACTTTACTTTTTGTATACACATAGTGGTTTTTTCTTCTAAAATAATTTAGAGTACAACTTCTAATAGATCAAAATATACCCTAAGACTAGCACCAGGCTTGTTCTAGTCTCCAGCCCAAGCAAATACTCTTCACTTTATTTTTCTTTATTCTCCCAACCAACTTGATTTATCAAATCCTGTTTTAGAAATTTTAAAAAAAAATTACTTATCGTTATAGTCATACTCCATTCCTTCACTGTGTTTACCCTTATATATGTTTTTCATTCTTTAAAATTTGGGGAGGTAGTTTCTTCAAGAGACCAAAATACTCCCAAAATTAAGTGGGTGACTTTGTTCTAGTCACCAGTCTTTTAGATATATATTGTTTTTTTATATTTTTCCTTTATTTGTTTTCTTTTTAAAATTATTCTTTTTATGTACTTCTTTTTACCGCCTTTCTCCACCCCAACCCCCATGATTTGGGGTCTCTTCTGATTTGATTAAAGCACATTTTCCTGGGGTCTTTGCCACCCTTTTAATATTTTATTTGCTCCTTCATATACTCTTATCTGGACAAAATGACAAGGCAGAAAAATTCACCACAAAAAAAAAAAAAAAAAAGAAGAAGAAGAAGAGACATTACTGAAGGCTAGGGATCTAATCAATACAGACATTGGGAATACGTCAGATCTAGAGTTCAGAATGACGATTCCCAAGGTTCTAGCCGGGCTCGAAAAAGGAATGGAAGATATTAGAGAAACGCTGTCCGGAGAAATAAAAGTCCTTTCTGGAGAAATTAAAGAACTAAAATCTAACCAAGTTGAAATTTAAAAAGCTACTAATGAGGTGCAATCAAAAATGGAGGCTCTCACTGCTAGGATAAATGAGGCTGAAGAAAGAATTAGTGATACAGAAGACCAAATGGCAGAGAATAAAGAAGCTGAGCAAAAGAGAGACAAACAACTACTGGACCATGAGGGGAGAATTTGAGTGATACCATAAGACGAAACAACCTTAGAATAATTGGGATTCCAGAAGAAGAAGAAAGAGAGAGGGGAGCAGAAGGTATATTGGAGAGAATCATTGGAGAGAATTTCCCTAATATGGCAAAGGGAACAAACATCAAAATCCAGGAGGTGCAGAGAATCCCCCTCAAAGTCAATAAGAATAGGTCCACACCCCTCCATCTAATAGTAAAATTTAAAAGAGAAAATCCTAAAAGCAGCCCGGGACAAGAAGTCTGTAACATACAAGGGTAAAAATATTAGGTTGGCAGTGGACTTATCCACAGAGACCTGGCAGGCCAGAAAGAGCTGGCATGATATATTCAGAGCACTAAATGAGAAAAACATGCAGCCAAGAATACTCTATCCAGCTAGGCTATCATTGAAAATAGAAGGAGAGATAAAAAGCTTCCAGGACAAGCAAACACTGAAAGAATTTGCAAACACCAAACCAGCTCTACAGGAAACGTTGAAAGGGGTCCTCTAAGAAAAGAGAGAGCCTAAAAGTAGTAGATCAGAAAGGAACAGAGACAATATACAGTAACAGTCACCTTACAGGCAATATAGTTGCACTAAATTCATATCTCTCAATAGATACCCTGAATGTAAATGGGCTAAATGCCCCAATCAAAAGACACAGGGTATCAGAATGGATTAAAAAAAAAATCAAAAACTAAAACCCATCAATATGCTGCCTACAAGAAACTCATTTTAGACCCAAAGACACCTCCAGATTCAAAGTGAGGGGGTGGAAAACAGTTTGTCATGCTAATGGACATCCAAAGAAAGCTGGGGTGGCAATCCTTAGATCAATTAGATTTTAAGCCAAAGACTATAGTAAGAGATGAAGGAGGACACTATATCACACTCAAAGTGTCTGTCCAAAAAGAAGATCTAACAATTTTAAATCTCTACGCCCCTAACATGGGAACAGCCAACTATATAAGCCAATTAATAACAAAATCAAACAAACACATCGACAATAATACAATGATAGTAGGGGACTCTAACACTCCCCTCACTGAAATGGACAGATCATGCAAGCAAAATATCAACAAGGAAATAAAGGCCTTAAATGACACACTGGACCAGATGGACATCACAGATATATTCAGAACATTCCATCCCAAAGCAACAGAATACACATTCTTCTCTAGTGCACATGAAACATTCTCCAGAATAAATCACATCCTGGGTCATAAATCAGGTCTCCACCGGTATCAAAAGATTGGGATCATTCCCTGCATATTTTCAGACCACAATGCTCTGAAGCTAGAACTCAATCACAAGAGGAAATTTGGAAAGAACCCAAATACATGGAGACTAAACAGCATCCAGGAAATTAAACAAGAATTGAAAAAAAATTCATGGAAACAAATAATAATGAAAACACAACGGTTCAAAATCTGTGGGACACAGCAAAGGCAGCCCTGAGAGGAAAATATATAGCGATACAAGCCTTTCTCGAAAAACAAGAAAGGTCTCAAATACACAACCTAACCCTACACCTAAAGGAGCTAGAGAAAGAACAACAAAGAAAGCTTAAACCCAGCAGGAGAGGAAAAATCATAAAGATCAGAGCAGAAATCAATGAAATAGAAACAAACAAACAAACAATAGAACAAATCAACGAAACTTGGAGCTGGTTCTTTGAAAGAATTAATAAGATTGATAAACCCCTGGCCAGACTTATCAAAAAGAGAAGAGAAAGGACCCAAATAAATAAAATCATGAATGAACGAGGAGAGATCACAACCAACACCAAAGAAATACAAACAAGTATGAGAACATATTACGAGCAACTCTACACCACCATATTTGACAATCTGGAAGAAATGGATGCATTCCTAGAGACATATAAACCAGCACAACTGAACCAGGCAGAAATAGAAAACCTGAACAGACCCATAACCAGAAAGAAGATTGAAGCAGTCATCAAAAATCTCCAAACAAACAAAAGCCCAAGGCCAGACGGCTTCCCAGGGGAATTCTACCAAACAGTTAAAGAAGAATTCATTCCTATGCTCCTGAAACTGTTCCAAAAAATAGAAATGGAAGGAAAACTTCCAAACTCATTTTATGAGGCCAGCATCACCTTGATCCCAAAACCAGACAAGGATCCCATCCGAAAAGAGAATTACAGACCAATATCCTTGATGAACACAGATGCGAAAATTCTCACCAATATACTAGCCAATAGGATCCAACAGTACATTAAAAGGATTTTCACCACGACCAAGTGGGATTTATTCCAGGGCTGCAAGCTTGGTTCAACATCTGCAGATTAATCAATGTGATACAATACATTAACAAAAGAAAGAACAAGAACCATATGATACTCTCGGTAGATGCTGAAAAAAGCATTTGACAAAGTGCAGAATCCCTTCCTGATCAAAACTCTTCAAAGTGTAGGGATAGAGGGCACATACCTCAATATCATCAAAGCCATCTATGAAAAACCCACCACAAATATCATTCTCAAAGGAGAAAAACTGGAAGCTTTTCCGCTAAGGTCAGGAACATGGCAGGGATGTCCGTTATCACCGCTGCTATTCAACACAATACTAGAAGTCCTAGCCTCAGAAGTCAGACAACAAAAAGAAATTAAAGGGATCCAACTTGGTAAAGAAGAAGTCAAACTATCACTCTTTGCAGATGATATGATACTATATGTGGAGAACCCAAAAGACTCCACTCCAAATCTGCTAGAACTTGTACAGCAATTCAGTAAAGTGTCAGGATATAAAATCAGTGCACAGAAATCAGTTGCATTTCTTTACACCAACAACAGGACAGAAGAAAGAGAAATTAAGGAGTCAATCCCATTTACAATTGCACTCAAAACCAGAAGATACCTAGGAATAAACCTAACCAAAGAGGCAAATAATCTATACTCAGAAAACTATAAAGTACTTATGACAGAAATTGAGGAAGACACAAAGAAATGGAAAAATGTTCCATGCTCATGGATTGGAAGAACAAATTGTAAGGTTTTGCTGGCAAGGTAAACACAACACCAGGCAAGGTAGGCACAAGGCAAGATTTATTAAAGGCTCTCTCCAGCGAAGTTTCAGGGCTCAGGAGAAGGGCAGCCAGGAAAGTCACACCGGGAGGAGGTGGGCGCCCTCGGGCGAGGTTCCTTGACTCCGGAAAGGGGAGTGGGGAAGTCGCACTGGGAGGGAGTTGGCGGGGGTCTTTTATCGGGCCAAGGTAGGGCATGGGCTCACATCCATATTTGGTGATCAGAAGGTAAGGGGTGAGGGCTCCTGATACTCTTGTTTCCTGCATAGGTATCGGGTTACCTATGGAGACGTGACCTGGACGTACACCCTTTTGGCGGGAGAGTCTAGGGTTAAGGAAGGAGGGGGAGGGGACTGTAAGATGGCGGCCCCGGCAGTCATTTCTATTGTTCCTCCTGCATTCCCAGAACCGCGGATCCAACACAAATATTGTGAAAATGTCTATGCTATCTGAAGCACTCCATTCATTTAATGCAATCCCTATCAAAACCCCATCCATTTTCTCAAAGAAATGGAACAAATAATCCTAAAAATTTATATGGAACCAGAAAAGACCTCGAATAGCCAAAGGAATATTGAAAAAGAAAGCCAAAGTTGGTGGCGTCACAATTCCGGACTTCAAGCTCTATTACAAAGCTGTCATCATCAAGACAGTATGGTACTGGCACAAAAACAGACACATAGATCATTGGGACAGAACAGACAGCCCAGAAATAGACCCTCAAATCTATGGTCAACTAATCTTCAACAAAGCAGGAAAGAATGTTCAATGGAACAAAGACAGCCTCTTCAACAAATGGTGTTGGGAAAATTGGACAGCCACATGCAGAAATTTAAATTGGACCATTTCCTTACACCACATGAAAATAGACTCAAAATGGATGAAATACCTCAATGTGAGAAAGGAATCCATCCAAATCCCTGAGGAGAACACAGGCAGCAACTTCTTGGACCTCAGCCGCAGCAACTTCTTCCTAGGAACATCGCCAAAGGCAAGGGAAGCAAGGGCAAAAATGGACTATTGGGACTTCATCAAGATCAAAAGCCTCTGCACAGCAAAGGAAACAGTTAACAAAACCAAAAGACAACGGACAGAATGGGAGAAGATATTGGCAAACCACATATCAGATAAAGGGCTAGTATCCAAAATCCATAAAGAGCTTAGCAAACTCAACACCCAAAGAACAAATAATCCAATCAAGAAATGGGCAGAAGACATGAACAGACATTTCTGCAAAGAAGACATCCAGATGGCCAACAGACGCATGAAAAAGTGCTCCATATCTCTCGGCATCAGGGAAATACGAATCAAAACCACAATGAGATATCACCTCACACCAGTCAGAATGGCTAAAATCAACAAGTCAGGAAATGACAGATGCTGGCGAGGATGCAGAGAAAGGGGAACCCTCCTACACTGTGGGTGGGAATGCAAGCTGGTGCAACCACTCTGGAAAACAGCATGGAGTTTTCCTCTAAAAGTAGAAAATAGAGCTACCCTACGACCCAGCAATTGCACTACTAGATATTTACCCTAAAGATGCAAACGTAGTGATCCGGAGGGGCACGTGCACCCGAATGTTTATAGCAGCAATGTCCACAGTAGCGAAACTATGGAAAGAACCTAGATGTCCATCAACAGATGAATGGATAAAGAAGAAGTGGTGTATATATACAATGGAATACTATGCAGCCATCAAAAGAAATGAAATCTTACCATTCAGGACGACGTAGATGGAACTAGGCGTTATTAAGCTTAGGGAAATGAGTCAATTGGAGAAAGACAACTATCATATGATCTCCCTAATATGAGGAAGCAGAGATGCAATGTGGGGGATTTGGGGGTAGGAAAAGAATAAATGAAACAAGATGGGTTTGGGAGGGAGGTAAAGCTTAAGAGACTTTTAATGTCACAAAAGTAACAGGGTGGCTGGGGGCAGTGGGGTAGGGAGAGGATGGTTGGGTTATGGACATTGGGGAGGGTATATGCTATGGTGAGTGCTGTGAAGTGTGTAAACCTGGAGATTCACAGGCCTGTACCCCTAGGGCTAATGATACATTATATGTTTAAAAAAAATTTGAAACAAAAATAAATTTTTAAAAAATGGAAGTGAGATGTGGGAGTAAATGAGTGGCCCAGTAGGTTTGGTGGCTGCTTTTGGCTTAGGCCATGATCCCATGGTCCTGGCATTGAGCCCCACATCAGGCTCCCTGCTTGGTGGGGAAACTGCTTCTCCCTCTCCTGTGCTCTCTCTCTGTGTCAAATAAATAGATAAAATCTTTTTTAAAAAAAAAGTGACATGTGGCAGAGATGCCTGGGTGGCTCAGTCAGTTAAGTGTCTGCCTTCAGCTCAAGTCATGATCCTAGTGTTCTGGGATAGAGCCGTGCATCGGGCTCCCTGCTCAGCAGGGGGTCTCCTTCTCACTCTACCTGCGACTCCCCACTTGTGCTTGCTCTGTCACATAAATAATCAATCAATCAATCATCTTTTTAAAAAAGTGACTTGTGGTAGAAAAATAAAATGCAGCAGCATATAGGGAGGGGAACTAAGCCAGAGTGGCAACATATCTTGAAACTTACCTTGAGAGTCCATTTGAACCTGGGGTGAAAGGAAGGACACTGGGGTCAGGTTCATGGGGCAGTGCTAGAGATTTTGGGGAGGGAAGTTTTCAGGTATCTGAGGTAGGACCGCTGGTGTACCAGCTATAATATTCATGGCAGCAGAAGTGCAAAAAAGAAGAGAGATCTGAGAAATATGTGGGAGAGAAGTTCAGAAAATTTCTCAGTTTCTGACTTGAACAGGATGCCATCTTGAGGAGTAATGAGCATTTTGGCACAAGTTCAATGTGGGACTTGCTGAGTTTCAGGTTAGCCACAAGGGGGAGCAGCTGGACAAGCATATCTGGAGACTATAGAAAGCGTCAGACTGTAGGGGAGAAACTGGGAATCATGCCCTGTCACAACAATGAAAGCCCTGAGAGAAGATGAGGTGGACAAGGCAGAAATAATGAAGACAAGAGGGCCTGGAAGGAGGGAGTCTAGGTAAAAGTGTATCTAAAAGACAAAGAGAAAAACAATACTGATGACTAAATGTCATGTGGGATCCTGGGACAGAAAAAGCCATTAGGGAAAATCTAAGTATGTCTGAATAAAAAAGCATCTTCCAAATGTCCTCTGAATAAAGTATGGACATCAGTCTTGTGATCAGGATGTCCATTCTCCCCCAACTTCTCCAGCAATTGTTTAAAACAATTGTTATTTTTCCCACTCCAAAGATTATATACCCATTCATATAAAGACGAGTAAGGTAGTTTCTCTGCTGTGGCCACTTTGGCTCTATTTTAAAATGGTTCCAGTCATGTCAGTTTTTCCATTTTCCTCCTTTGATCTGCATTTTTCTCTTAAAGCATCACTGATCAACCTTTATAAGGCACTGTTTGCCTGAAACTGGGTTCACCTCTAGGTGGGTGTGGAGGCAAAAGACACAACCAAGCCAGACTAGAAAAGGAGGGGTTTTACTTGCAACAAGGGTTTTACTTGTAAGGAGAACACTAGGGTAGTTTTTAAAGTAGTGTCTCCCTGAACAGCAAAATTGGATAAGTTTAAGGCTAAGGGCACATACATATTCATGAAGAGGTTGCACAATGGGGAATTCAGTATAAAATTGGGGATAAAGTCCAGGTCCAAGTCATGGGACTAGCCAGAGTAATCATCATTACTTCTCTGGTTTTAGTTGCTCTGGTATCTGAGTGATCAAAGAGGTTTCAGTCTTGCAAATATAACTCAGCAATGTGTGTCAGGTCAATTTTTACCTTTGAACCAGCACTTGGAGTTTACCACCGATTTTTTGTCCCTGGTATGATGAGGCTCTCTGCCTGGCCTGGAAGTGATCATGAGCCATCAAGCAATATTGATGTGTCTTCTTCAGGAAAACTCATTCCCAGTGTGGTGTCTCCCAGGAGGAGGAAATTGATTTCCTTAAGAGCTTTATGGTGCATTTGAGCAATAAGAATGCCAGAGCAGGAAAAGCCTTTACCATTAAGTTCTCTGAAGGCTTTATGTCTCCTGGAGTTTTTGCATCCTCCTCATGTGAGGTCCCATAAGCCTTAGAAATCACTTCAGATTGCTGAGTGACCATTATCTGGATGGTGTCTTAATAAAATGGAATTATAGAGAAGAGGCAAATGACAAATGACAAAAATTCCAGTAATGGTAAATAAAATTCTGAATGCAAATAGGAGGAGTGACCTGAACCAGGAAGCAATTCTTGAGGGAAGTCAGCTAAAAAGATCAAAGAGCCATGAGTGTCACTGGGCACTGCATTTAACTTGTAGTTCATAACTGGATTTTATCTGGTTCCATTCCATTACCAGAAAAGTTAACCCATGTCAAAAAAAATTTTTAAATTAATCAATTAGAAAACCAGGAAATCTAGGAAGATAAAAAATAAGAAAATCCTAAGTTCACCTTGTCCTACCAATACACCAAAATTATAGCCCCATCAGTGCAATTAATCCATAAAATGATCCAAAAACTGGCAGAACAGACTCTCCACAGTTAATCTTAGATAGGAGGTCACACTTAGAATGGTAGAAGAGTTGAAACATGGTCAGGAACTAAAGTCCCAGTGAGGCAAGGAGGAGTGATGCCACACATGTAGAGAAGGGATAGGAACAGACCCATGTGAGGCACCTTAGATCCAGAGGACTTGCACTGGGAAGACAAGTCCCTGTAATATTTGGTCTTGAAAAACATTGGGGCTTAACTACAGATACTTTAAAAATCAGCAGACTTGGGTGCCTAGGTGTTTCAGATGGTTAAGTCTGCCTTCAGCTGAGGTCATGATCCCAGGGTCCAAGGATCCTGCTCAGTAAGGAACCTGCTTCTCCTTCTCCCTCTGCCCCTCCTGCCCACTAGTGTTCTTTCATATTCTCTCTCAAATGCATAAAATCTTTTTTTTCCTATTTTATTTATTTACTTATTTATTTGACAGACAGAGATCAAAAGTAGGCAGAGAAGCAGGCAGAGAGAGGGGAGGAAGAAGGCTCCTGCTGAGTAGAGACCCCCATGCGGGGCTCAATCCTAGGACTCTGGGATCATGACCTGAGCCGAAGGCAGAGGCTTTAACCCACTGAGCCACCCAAACACCCCTCAAATACATAAAATCTTAAAAACAAAACAAAACAAAACAAAAACAGCAGACTTGGCTCTAGGAGAATGGGAAGGCAATAGGAAACTGAGTCCTCATCCTTATACAGAGACTATAACAAGCAGCCCAGTAGAGACACAGAATAGAAGCACCAGTTTGAAAAGTGGTTAGGGTGTATGGGAAGGAGATTTATTTACTGGGCTCAGAACTTGTGCTGGAAGGGCATGGGTCTTTAGGGATTTCTCTAATAATGAAAGAGCCGATAAGCACCATTTCTTTCCTCCCAACTGAACCTAGATACCCAGACATCTATGAAAACCAGCACCAAGTGTCACCACCTAGCCTGCCAACATATGCCCCATCCTATATTTTCTATTACATTCAGCCCATTAAACCTTCCCCATTCAGCAGGAGTCCTTCCAAAGCAACACCTGAGGCAACTCATTCTGCAAGCAACTCTAACAGTGACCACCATCACTCCAAAGTGACTCTTACCTGGAAAGAAGGGAAGATAACCATACATACTAGTTTGATCACAGTCCCAGCAGTGGGCTGGGAACAAACATTCTGATCTCACTGCCAGACAACCCCATCAAAAAGCAAACAAACAAGCAACCTCAAAAGGGACAGCATATGAATAGGCCCTGTAGTTTGGGGTCACAGCAACCCAAACAGACATATTAGGGACAGACATCTGGTCTGATTGCAGGCCACGCCCATTAGTAAAAATTATCTCAGGGTACAATGCATGGAGAGAACCCATGTGGTGTGGAGTGCCCACATATCCAGCAATGGGGCTGAAGGCAGGCCATCTGGTCTGACTCAATGGCAAGCCCAAGTTTGCCCCATATTGGCTCCTTAAGCAAACCCTACTGACAATAGGCAAAAAGGAGCTGATTGGACAAAAGGCAAACATATCTCAATCACAACAGTAGGGCACATGCAACTAGAAACGCTTGAAGCACCTGTTCTGGTGAACAGGGGACATTACACTTCAAGAGACCACAGGACCTCTTCTTCATAAATCCACTACTTTCCTAAGAGATATAAATAGAGAGTTAGACAAAATGAGGAGAAAGAGGAATATGTCCCAAATGAAAGAACAGGGCAAAATCACACACAACACACACACAAAATGGAGATAAACATTATGCCTGATAGAGAATTGAAGTAATAGCCATAAAGATACTCATTGGAGGGGTGCCTGGGTGGCTCAGTGGGTTAAAGCCTCTGCCTTCGGCTCAGGTCATGATCCCAGGGTCTTGGGACTGAGCCCCACATCAGTCTCTCTGCTAAGCAGGATGCCTGCTTCCCTCCCTCTCTCTGCCTGCCTCTCTGCCTACTTGTGGTCTCTGTCTGTCAAATAAATAAATAAAATGTTAAAAAAAGATACTCATTGGATGTGAGAAGAGGAGGGGAGGATCTCAATGAGACTGTCAACAAAAAGATAGAAGATATAAAAAAAGAACCAATCAGAAGGGAAAAATTCAATAACTGAAGCTAGAAATACACTACAAGGAATTAATAATAGACTACAGGAAAAAGAAGGATGGGCTAGTGACCTGGAAAGCAGTAATGAAAAGCCATCAAACTGAATAGCAAAAAAAAAGAAAGAATAATAAAAAATAAGAATAGGTTAAGGGAACACAGTGACATCATCAAGTGTAATAACATTTGCATTGTAGTAATCCCAGAAGGAAAATAAAGAGAAAATGGGGCAGAAAATCTATCTGATAAAATAACAGCTGAGAACTTCCCTAATCTAGGGAAGGAAACAGACATCCAGATCCAGGAGGCACAGAGGGTGCCCAACAAAATAAACCCAAAGAGATCTTCACAAGGGCACATAGTAATTAAAATGCCAAAAAAATAGTGATAAAGAGAACTTTAAAAGCAACACAGAAACAGTTACAAATAAGAAAACCCCATCAAGGCATCAGCTGATTTTTTTTCAGCAGAAAGTTTTCAGGCCAGAACCTAGTGGTATGATTATTCAAAATGTCAAAAAAGAAAAGAAGATAAAAGAAAAACTGCAGCCAAGAATACTCTATTCAGCAAGGCCACATTCATAATAGAAAGGGAAATAATATTTACCCTAAAGATACAGATATAGTGAAAAGAAGGGTCATCTGTACCCCAATGTTCATAGCATTAATGCCCACAGTCCCCAAACTGTGGAAAGAGCCAAGACACTGTTCAACAGATGAATGGATAAAGGAAATATGGTCCATATATACAATGGAGTGGAATGCCTACATCAGAAAGGATGAATACCCAATGATTGTATCAGCATAGAGGGGACTGGAAGAAATTATGCTGATGAAATAAGTCAAGCAGAGAAAATCAACTATCATATAGTTTCACTTACCTGTGGAGCATAAGGAATAACACGACAGACATTAGGATAAGGAAAGGAAAAGTGAATTGGGTGAAATCGGAGAGGGAGATGAACCATTAGGTACTGTGGACTCTGAGAAACAAACTGAGGGTTTTGGACAGAAGGAGTCTTGGGGGTTGGGAGAGCCTGGTGGTGGGTATTAAGGAGCACACATATTGCATGGAGCATGGGGGTGTAGTGCATAAACAATGAATCTTGGAACACTGAAAAAATAAAATAAAATTAATTTTTTTTTTTAAAGGTAGTGTTAGCCAGTAAGGTTAGAACCTAGATGAAATGGATGCATTCCTGGAAAACTATAAACTTCTAAAATTGAGCCAGGAGTAAATTGGCAACCTGAATAGACCAATATCTAGTAAAGCAATTGAATCAGTGGTCAAAAACCTCCCAAAAAACAAGGGCTCAGGACCTGATGGATTCCCTGGGGAATTCTACCAAACTTTCAAAGAAGAAATAATACCTATTCTTCTGGAGCCATTTCAAAAAATTGAAGTAGAAGGAAAACTTCCAGATTCTTTTTATGAAGTCAATATTACCCTGATCCCCAAACCAGGCAAATACCCCATCTAAAAGGAGAATTTCAGACCAATATCACTCATGAATAGAGATGCTATGATTCTCAACAAGATCCTAGCAAACAGGATCCAACACACATTAAAAAGATTATCTACCATGACCAGGTGGGATTTATCCTTGGGTTGCAAGGGTGGTTCAACATTCATAAATAAATCAATGTGATAGAATAAATTAAGGAGAAGAGAGAAGAACCACATGGTCCTCTCAATTAATGCAGAAAAAGCATTTGACAAGATACAGCATCCATTCTTGGCTAAAACACTTCAAAGTAAAGGTATAGAGGGAACATTCTTCAACATCATAAAATCTGTCTTCAAAGAGAAATTAAAGGTATTTGAGTTGGCAATGAAGAAGTCAAACTCTCTCTCATTACAGATGATGTGATACTTTATATAGAAAACCCAAAAGACGCCACCCCCAAACTACTAGAAATCATACAGCAATTTAGTAATGTGGCAGGATACAAAGTCAATGTACATAAATCAGTTGCTTTCTTATACACTAACAATGGAAATATAGACAGGGAAATTAGGGAATCGATTCCATTTACTATAGCACCAAGAATCATAAGATATCTGGGAATAAACCTAACCAAATATGTAAAGGATCTGTACTCGAGGAAATACAGAAGACTCATGAAATTTACTACAAAGCTGTGATCACCAAGACAGCAGGGCACTGGCACAAAAAGAGACACATAGACCAGTGGAACAAAGTAAAGAGCCCATATATGAACCCTCAACTCTATGGTCAAATAATCTTTGACAAAGCAGGAAAAAATATCCAGTGGAAAAAAGACAGTCTCTTCAATAAATGGTGGTGGTAAAATTGGACAGGTATTTGTAGAAGAATGAAACTCGACCATTGTCTTACACCATACACAAAGATAAACTTGAAATGGATAAAAGACCTCAACATGAGACAGAAATCCATCAGAATCCTAGAGGAGAACATAGGCGGTAACCTCTTCGATATCAGCCACAGCAACTTCTTTCAAGATATGTCTTCAAAGGCAAAGGACAAAATAAAAAATGAATTTTTGGGACTTCATCAAGATCAAAAGCTACTGCACAGCAAAGGAAACAGTCAACAAAACAAAGAGGCATCCCATTCCATGGGTTTGCAAATGACAGTACAGACAAAAGGCTGATATCCAGGATCTATAAAGAACTCCTAAAACTCAACACAAACAAAACAGATAATCATGTCAAAAAATGGGCAGAAGCCAATGTTCATAGCAGCATTGGCCACGGTCACCAAACTGAGGAAAAAACCAAGAATGCCCTTCAACAGATGAAAGGGTAAAAAATATATGGTCCATATATGCAATGGAGTATTATGCCTCCATCAGACAGGATGAATACCCATCTTTTGTATCAACATGGATGGGACTGGAAGCAATTCTGCTGAGTGAAATAAGTCAAGCAGAGAGAGTCAGTTATCATGTGGTTTCACTTATTTGTGGAGCATAAGGAATAACACAGAAGATATGGGGAAATGGAAGGGAGAAGGGATTTGGGGGGAAATGGAGGGGGAAATGAATCATGAGAAACTGTGGACTCTGAAAAACAATCTGAGGGTTTTGGAGGGGCAGAAGGTGGGAGGTTGGGTGAGCCTGGTGGTGGGTATTATGGAGGGCACGTATTGCATGGAACACTGGGTGTGGTACATAAACAATGTATTCTTGTACACTGAAAATAAATTAAAAAATAAAATAAATTTTTAAAAGTCAGGAAATGACAGATGTTGGTGAGGATGCAGAGAAAGGAAACCTTCCTACACTTTTGAGGAAATGAAAGCTGGTACAGTCACTCTGGAAAACAGTATGGAGTTTCCTCAAGCAGCTGAAAGTAGAGCTACCCTACAACCCAGCAACTGAACTACTGGGTATTTACCCTAAAGATACAAATGCAGTGATCTGAAGGGGCATAGGCACCTGAGTGTTTATAGGAGCGATGTCCGTAAAAGCCAAACTATGGAAAGAACCTAGATGTCCATTAACAGATCATGTATAAAGAAGATATGGTCCATATATATGTCTCCATCAGAAATGATGAATACCCAACTTTTGTATCAACATGGACATGACCTAAGGAGATTATGCTGAGTGAAATAAGTCAAGCAGAGACAGTCAATGATCATATGGTTTCACTTACTTGTGGAACATAAGGAATAACACGGAGGACATTGGGAGTTGGACAGGAGAAGTGAGATGGGTGAAATCAGAGGGGGAGATGACCCAAAAGAGACTGTGGACTCTGAAAAAGAAACTGAGGGTTTTAGAGGGAGTGTGGTTGGGAGGTTGGATGAGCCTGGTGGTGGGTATTAAAAAGGGCACGTATTGCATAGAACACTGGGTGTGGTGCATAAACAACGAATCTTGGGACACTGAGAAAAATTAAATTAAATAAAAAAAAAGAAGATAGAGGCCATATATACAATGGAATATTATGCAGCCACCAGAAAGGATGAATACCCAACTTTTGTATCAACATGTGCGGGTTCAGAGGAGATTATGCTGAGTGAAATAAGTCAAGGAGAGAAAGTCAATTATATGGTTTCACTTACTTGTGGAGCATAAGGAATAATATGGAGGACATTAGGAGAAGAAAAGGAAAATTGAATTGGGGTAAATCAGAGGGGGAGATGAAGTATGAAAGACTGTGGACTCTGAGAAACAAACTGAGGGTTTTGGAAGTGAAGGGGATGAGGGAATGGCTGAGCCTGGTGGCGGGTATTAAGGAGGGAATGTATTGCATGGATCACTAGGTGTGATGCATAAACAATGAACCTTGGAACACTAAAAAAATAAAATTTAATTAAAAAAAAAAAGAGAAACAAAAATTTTCAGGACAAACAAAAATTAAATGAATTCATATCACCATTAAATTAGCCTTACAAGAAATGTTAAAGGGAATTCTTTGGAAAGAAAAAGTCATAATCAGGTGTATGAAATTTAATAAAGGGAAAAAATTTACAGGTAAATAAAACCATAATAAAAGTAGTTGAAGATTAAACGCTTTAAAACTAGTTAAATTACAAAATCAATAATAAATCATATCTGTAAAAATTAGTCAAGGAGGTCTAGCTACTTCACTTGGTGGAACATATGACTCTTGACCTCAGGGTTATGAGTTTGAGCTCTGTGTTGGGTGTAAAGATTACTTAAAAAAAATCTTTAAAAAAATTAGTCAAAGGGTTCACAGAAGAAGATGTAAAGTGACATACATATGAAATGTGTTGGGGGAAGCAAAAAAAAAAAAAATCAGAACTTCTTGAATGAGTTCAAATATTAAGTGATTATCAGGGCACTTGGGTAGCTCCATCATCGAGCCTTTGGCTCAGGTCATGATCCCAGCGTCCTGGGATTGAGTCCTGCACCAGGCTCCCTGTTCAGCAGGAAGCCTTCTTCTCCCTCTCCCACTCCCCCTGCTTGTGTTCCTTCTCTCACTGTGTCTGTCTCTGTCAAATAAATAAATAAAATCTTTACAAACAAACAAACATTAAATGATTCACAACTTAATATAGACTGCTATGTACATAAAATGTTATACACTAACCTAAGAGTAACCAAAAATCAAAAACTTGTGATAGACATTAAAAATGAGAGGAAAAAAATCCAAGCATATCATAAAATAAAGCATATTATAAGGGAAGAGAGCAAGAGAAGAAATAAAAAGAGTAAAACTACAAAAATAACTAAAACAAAGAACAAGATGTCAGTAAGTATATACCTACCAATAATTACTTTGAAATTAAATGGACTAAATGCTCCAATCAAAAGATGTGGGGTTACTGAATGAATACAAAAACAAGACTGATTTATATGCTGCCTACTAGAGATTCATTTAAGACCTAAAGACACCAGCATATTGAAAGAAAAGGGATGGAAAACATTTGTCATGCAAATTAAAGCAAAAAGAAAGTTGGGGTAACAATGCTTATATTAAACAAAATATACTAAAACAAAGACTGTAACAAGAGCCAAAGAAAAACACTTTCTAATCATAAAGACAGCAATTCTATAAGATATAACAGTTGTAAATATTTATGCACCCAACATAGGAGCATCCAAATACCCAGTAAACTAATAACAAACATAAGGGATGAAATCAATAATAATACAATAGTAGTAATGGACTTAAATGTCCACTTATATCAATGGATAAATCATCCAGAAAAAAAAATAAGGAAACTATGGCTTCGAGTGACATATCGGACCAGAAGGATCTAACAGCTACATTCAGAAAATTTCATCCTAAAACAGCAGAACATACATTCTTTTAGGTGCACATGGAACAATCTCCAGAATAGATCACAAGTTATGCCACAAAACAAGTCTCAATAAATTCAAAAAGACTGAAATAATGTCATGTACTCTCTCTGACCACAGCAGTAAGAAACTGAATATAAATCACAAGAAAAAATCTGGAAAGGACATAAAAATGTAGAGGTTAAATAATGTGCTACTTGGGGTGCCAGGGTGGCTCAGCTGGTTAAGCATCTGCTTTCAGCTCAGGTCGTGATCTCGGGGTCCTGGGATGGAGCCCTAAGACAGGTTCCCTACTCAGCAGGGAGCCTGCGTCTCATTCTCCCTCTGCCCTTCTCTTTGCTTGTGTGTTCTCTCTCTCTCTCAAATATGTAAATAAAACCTTTTTAAAAAAATCAGTTAAAAAATAATGTGCTACTAAATAATGAACAGTTAAGTGAAACAAAATATACATGAAGACAAATAATAAACAACACACAACAATTTGGGCTGCAACAAAAGCTGTTCTAAGATGAAAGATTATAACAATACAAACGTACCTCAAAAAAAAAAAAAAAGAAAAATTTCAAATAAACAATCTTCCTTTACATCTAAAGGAACTAGGGGGAAAAAAGTTAAAAATAGAGAAGACAACAAAGTCGAAGCCAGGAGAAAGAAAGAAAGAAAGAATAACTATTAGAGGAGAAATAAATAAAATAGGGACAAAAAATGAAAGAAAGAAAAAGAAAGAAAGAAGAAAAAAGTATGGATCAAGAAAACTAGAAGCTGGCTCCTTGAAAAGAGCAACAAAATTGATAAATCTTTAGCAAGACAAAACTCATAAAAAAAGAGATAGAAATGATAGATAGGAAGATAGATGATAGATGGATAGATAGATGATAAGTATTACTCAAATAAATCAAATAAAAAATGAAAGAGGAGAAATAAAAATTGCCACATAAATCAAATAAAAAATGAAAGAGGAGAAATAAAAAAATGCCACAAAAATGAAGAATAAGAGAATTAAAAATTATATGCCGGCAAATTAGACAAACTAAAATAAATGGATAAATTTCTGGAAACATTTTATCTACCCAAACTGATAAGGAACACATAGAAAAATTGTACAGATCTATTACTAGCAATGAAATTGAATCACTCAATATGAAACAAAAGTTCAGGACCAGATGCCATCACAGGTAAATTCTACCAAACATTCTTTTTCCTTTTTTAAAAACATTTATTATTTTTATTTTTTATATACATATAAAGTATTATTAGTCCCAGGGGCAAAGGTACCCTCCCCAAAGTCCATAAAACCACCACCCTCACCCTATCCCCTCTCTGCCAGCCACCCTCATTTTGTTTTGTGAGATTAAGAGTCTCTTAAGGTTTGTCTCCCTCCCTTCCTACTCCCCTAAACCCGTACATTGCATCTCTGCTTCCTCATATCAGGGAGATCATATGATAGTTGTCTTTCTCCAATTGACTCATTTCCCTAAGCATAATACCCTCTAATTCCATCTACGTCATTCTGAATGGTAAGATTTCATTTCTTTTGATGGCTGCATAGTATTCCATTGTATATATACACCACTTCTTCTTTATCCATTCATCTGTTGATGGACATCTAGGTTCTTTCCATAGTTTCGCTACTGTGGACATTGCTGCTATAAACATTCGGGTGCACGTGCCCCTCCGGATCACTACGTTTGCATCTTTAGGGTAAATATCTAGTAGTGCAATTGCTGGGTCGTAGGGTAGCTCTATTTTCTACTTTTAGAGGAAAACTCCATGCTGTTTTCCAGAGTGGTTGCACCAGCTTGCATTCCCACCCACAGTGTAGGAGGGTTCCCCTTTCTCTGCATCCTCGCCAGCATCTGTCATTTCCTGACTTGTTGATTTTAGCCATTCTGACTGGTGTGAGGTGATATCTCATTGTGGTTTTGATTCGTATTTCCCTGATGCCGAGAGATATGGAGCACTTTTTCATGCGTCTGTTGGCCATCTGGATGTCTTCTTTGCAGAAATGTCTGTTCATGTCTTCTGCCCATTTCTTGATTGGATTATTTGTTCTTTGGGTGTTGAGTTTGCTAAGCTCTTTATGGATTTTGGATACTAGCCCTTTATCTGATATGTGGTTTGCCAATATCTTCTCCCATTCTGTCCGTTGTCTTTTGGTTTTGTTAACTGTTTCCTTTGCTGTGCAGAGGCTTTTGATCTTGATGAAGTCCCAATAGTCCATTTTTGCCCTTGCTTCCCTTGCCTTTGGCGATGTTCCTAGGAAGAAGTTGCTGCGGCTGAGGTCCAAGAAGTTGCTGCCTGTGTTCTCCTCAGGGATTTGGATGGATTCCTTTCTCACATTGAGGTATTTCATCCATTTTGAGTCTATTTTCATGTGGTGTAAGGAAATGGTCCAATTTAAATTTCTGCATGTGGCTGTCCAATTTTCCCAACACCATTTGTTGAAGAGGCTGTCTTTGTTCCATTGAACATTCTTTCCTGCTTTGTTGAAGATTAGTTGACCATAGATTTGAGGGTCTATTTCTGGGCTGTCTGTTCTGTCCCAATGATCTATGTGTCTGTTTTTGTGCCAGTACCATACTGTCTTGATGATGACAGCTTTGTAATAGAGCTTGAAGTCCGGAATTGTGACGCCACCAACTTTGGCTTTCTTTTTCAATATTCCTTTGGCTATTCGAGGTCTTTTCTGGTTCCATATAAATTTTTAGGATTATTTGTTCCATTTCTTTGAGAAAATGGATGGGGTTTTGATAGGGATTGCATTAAATGAATGGAGTGCTTCAGATAGCATAGACATTTTCACAATATTTGTGTTGGATCCGCGGTTCTGGGAATGCAGGAGGAACAATAGAAATGACTGCCGGGGCCGCCATCTTACAGTCCCCTCCCCCTCCTTCCTTAACCCTAGACTCTCCCGCCAAAAGGGTGTACGTCCAGGTCACGTCTCCATAGGTAACCCGATACCTATGCAGGAAACAAGAGTATCAGGAGCCCTCACCCCTTACCTTCTGATCACCAAATATGGATGTGAGCCCATGCCCTACCTTGGCCCGATAAAAGACCCCCGCCAACTCCCTCCCAGTGCGACTTCCCCACTCCCCTTTCCGGAGTCAAGGAACCTCGCCCGAGGGCGCCCACCTCCTCCCGGTGTGACTTTCCTGGCTGCCCTTCTCCTGAGCCCTGAAACTTCGCTGGAGAGAGCCTTTAATAAATCTTGCCTTGTGCCTACCTTGCCTGGTGTTGTGTTTACCTTGCCAGCAAAACCTTACAATTTGTTCTTCCAATCCATGAGCATGGAACATTTTTCCATTTCTTTGTGTCTTCCTCAATTTCTGTCATAAGTACTTTATAGTTTTCTGAGTATAGATTATTTGCCTCTTTGGTTAGGTTTATTCCTAGGTATCTTCTGGTTTTGAGTGCAATTGTAAATGGGATTGACTCCTTAATTTCTCTTTCTTCTGTCCTGTTGTTGGTGTAAAGAAATGCAACTGATTTCTGTGCACTGATTTTATATCCTGACACTTTACTGAATTGCTGTACAAGTTCTAGCAGATTTGGAGTGGAGTCTTTTGGGTTCTCCACATATAGTATCATATCATCTGCAAAGAGTGATAGTTTGACTTCTTCTTTACCAAGTTGGATCCCTTTAATTTCTTTTTGTTGTCTGACTTCTGAGGCTAGGACTTCTAGTATTGTGTTGAATAGCAGCGGTGATAACGGACATCCCTGCCATGTTCCTGACCTTAGCGGAAAAGCTTCCAGTTTTTCTCCTTTGAGAATGATATTTGTGGTGGGTTTTTCATAGATGGCTTTGATGATATTGAGGTATGTGCCCTCTATCCCTACACTTTGAAGAGTTTTGATCAGGAAGGGATTCTGCACTTTGTCAAATGCTTTTTTCAGCATCTACCGAGAGTATCATATGGTTCTTGTTCTTTCTTTTGTTAATGTATTGTATCACATTGATTAATCTGCAGATGTTGAACCAAGCTTGCAGCCCTGGAATAAATCCCACTTGGTCGTGGTGAAAATCCTTTTAATGTACTGTTGGATCCTATTGGCTAGTATATTGGTGAGAATTTTCGCATCTGTGTTCATCAAGGATATTGGTCTGTAATTCTCTTTTCGGATGGGATCCTTGTCTGGTTTTGGGATCAAGGTGATGCTGGCCTCATAAAATGAGTTTGGAAGTTTTCCTTCCATTTCTATTTTTTGGAACAGTTTCAGGAGCATAGGAATGAATTCTTCTTTAACTGTTTGGTAGAATTCCCCTGGGAAGCCGTCTGGCCTTGGGCTTTTGTTTGTTTGGAGATTTTTGATGACTGCTTCAATCTTCTTTCTGGTTATGGGTCTGTTCAGGTTTTCTATTTCTGCCTGGTTCAGTTGTGCTGGTTTATATGTCTCTAGGAATGCATCCATTTCTTCCAGATTGTCAAATATGGTGGTGTAGAGTTGCTCGTAATATGTTCTCATACTTGTTTGTATTTCTTTGGTGTTGGTTGTGATCTCTCCTCGTTCATTCATGATTTTATTTATTTGGGTCCTTTCTCTTCTCTTTTTGATAAGTCTGGCCAGGGGTTTATCAATCTTATTAATTCTTTCAAAGAACCAGCTCCAAGTTTCGTTGATTTGTTCTATTGTTTGTTTGTTTGTTTCTATTTCATTGATTTCTGCTCTGATCTTTATGATTTTTCCTCTCCTGCTGGGTTTAAGCTTTCTTTGTTGTTCTTTCTCTAGCTCCTTTAGGTGTAGGGTTAGGTTGTGTATTTGAGACCTTTCTTGTTTTTCGAGAAAGGCTTGTATCGCTATATATTTTCCTCTCAGGGCTGCCTTTGCTGTGTCCCACAGATTTTGAACCGTTGTGTTTTCATTATTATTTGTTTCCATGAATTTTTTTTCAATTCTTGTTTAATTTCCTGGATGCTGTTTAGTCTCCATGTATTTGGGTTCTTTCCAAATTTCCTCTTGTGATTGAGTTCTAGCTTCAGAGCATTGTGGTCTGAAAATATGCAGGGAATGATCCCAATCTTTTGATACCGGTGGAGACCTGATTTATGACCCAGGATGTGATTTATTCTGGAGAATGTTTCATGTGCACTAGAGAAGAATGTGTATTCTGTTGCTTTGGGATGGAATGTTCTGAATATATCTGTGATGTCCATCTGGTCCAGTGTGTCATTTAAGGCCTTTATTTCCTTGTTGATATTTTGCTTGCATGATCTGTCCATTTCAGTGAGGGGAGTGTTAGAGTCCCCTACTATCATTGTATTATTGTCGATGTGTTTGTTTGATTTTGTTATTAATTGGCTTATATAGTTGGCTGTTCCCATGTTAGGGGCGTAGAGATTTAAAATTGTTAGATCTTCTTTTTGGACAGACACTTTGAGTGTGATATAGTGTCCTCCTTCATCTCTTACTATAGTCTTTGGCTTAAAATCTAATTGATCTAAGGATTGCCACCCCAGCTTTCTTTGGATGTCCATTAGCATGACAAACTGTTTTCCACCCCCTCACTTTGAATCTGGAGGTGTCTTTGGGTCTAAAATGAGTTTCTTGTAGGCAGCATATTGATGGGTTTTAGTTTTTGATTTTTTTTTTAATCCATTCTGATACCCTGTGTCTTTTGATTGGGGCATTTAGCCCATTTACATTCAGGGTATCTATTGAGAGATATGAATTTAGTGCAACTATATTGCCTGTAAGGTGACTGTTACTGTATATTGTCTCTGTTCCTTTCTGATCTACTACTTTTAGGCTCTCTCTTTTCTTAGAGGACCCCTTTCAACGTTTCCTGTAGAGCTGGTTTGGTGTTTGCAAATTCTTTCAGTGTTTGCTTGTCCTGGAAGCTTTTTATCTCTCCTTCTATTTTCAATGATAGCCTAGCTGGATAGAGTATTCTTGGCTGCATGTTTTTCTCATTTAGTGCTCTGAATATATCATGCCAGCTCTTTCTGGCCTGCCAGGTCTCTGTGGATAAGTCCACTGCCAACCTAATATTTTTACCCTTGTATGTTACAGACTTCTTGTCCCGGGCTGCTTTTAGGATTTTCTCTTTTAAATTTTACTATTAGATGGAGGGGTGTGGACCTATTCTTATTGACTTTGAGGGGGATTCTCTGCACCTCCTGGATTTTGATGTTTGTTCCCTTTGCCATATTAGGGAAATTCTCTCCAATGATTCTCTCCAATATACCTTCTGCTCCCCTCTCTCTTTCTTCTTCTTCTGGAATCCCAATTATTCTAAGGTTGTTTCGTCTTATGGTATCACTCAAATTCTCCCCTCATGGTCCAGTAGTTGTTTGTCTCTCTTTTGCTCAGCTTCTTTATTCTCTGCCATTTGGTCTTCTGTATCACTAATTCTTTCTTCAGCCTCATTTATCCTAGCAGTGAGAGCCTCCATTTTTGATTGCACCTCATTAGTAGCTTTTTAAATTTCAACTTGGTTAGATTTTAGTTCTTTAATTTCTCCAGAAAGGACTTTTATTTCTCCAGACAGCGTTTCTCTAATATCTTCCATTCCTTTTTCGAGCCCGGCTAGAACCTTGGGAATCGTCATTCTGAACTCTAGATCTGACGTATTCCCAATGTCTGTATTGATTAGATCCCTAGCCTTCAGTAATGTCTCTTCTTCTTCTTCTTTTTTTTTTTTTTGTGGTGAATTTTTCTGCCTTGTCATTTTGTCCAGATAAGAGTATATGAAGGAGCAAATAAAATATTAAAAGGGTGGCAAAGACCCCAGGAAAATGTGCTTTAATCAAATCAGAAGAGACCACAAATCATGGGGGTTGGGGTGGAGAAAGGCGGTAAAAAGAAGTACATAAAAAGAATAATTTTAAAAAGAAAACAAATAAAGGAAAAATATAAAAAAACAATATATATCTAAAAGACTGGTGACTAGAACAAAGTCACCCACTTAATTTTGGGAGTATTTTGGTCTCTTGAAGAAACTACCTCCCCAAATTTTAAAGAATGAAAAACATATATAAGGGTAAACACAGTGAAGGAATGGAGTATGACTATAATGATGAGTAATTTTTTTTTTTAATTTCTAAAACAGGATTTGATAAATCAAGTTGGTTGGGAGAAAAAAGAAAAATAAAGTGGAGAGTATTTGCTTGGGCTGGAGACTAGAACAAGCCCGGTGCTAGACTTAAGGTATATTTTGATCTATTAGCAGTTGTACCCTAAAATTTTTAGAAGAAAAAACCACTATGTGTATACAAAAAGTAAAGTTAGACACAATGAAGGATAAAATATGATATAATAATGAAGGTTCAAAAAAGGTTATTTTTAAAAAGATTTTATTTAATTATTTGGCAGAAAGATCAAAAACAGGCAGAGAGGCAGGCAGAGAGAGAGGAGGAAGCAGGCTCCCTTCTGAGCAGAGAGACCAATGTGGGGCTCAATCCCAGGACTCTGAGAGCATGACCTGAGCCGAAGGCAGAGGCTTAACTCACTGAACCACCCAGCCGCCGCCAAAAAAGATTTTTTTTTAATGAAAGGTATTGTTAAGATAAACTAGTTAAAAAAAATGTTAAAGGAGAAAAGGGTAAAAGTTAAAAAGAAAGTGGAAGAAAAAAATAAAAATATAAATGTTTATTAACTTTTCAAGACTAAAGAATCTTGGGGAGAATGCTATGAATTCCATGCTCTGCTCTCTCCTCCTCTTGAATTCTGCTGTTCTCCTTGGTAAGTGAACTTGGTCTTGGCTGGATTTCTTATTTATTTTCTGGGGGAGGGGCCTGTTGTAGTGATTCTCAAGTATCTGCCCAAGGCAGAATTGCACTGTCCTTACCAGGGGCCAGGCTAAGTAAGTAATCCGCTGGGGTTCGCTTTTGGGAGCTTTTGTTTCCTGAATGCTCTCTGTAGAGTTCTGGAGGATGGGAATAAAAATGGCAGTCTCCCAATCTCTGGCCCAGAGGAGCCAAGAGCTTGGAGCCCCACTCCTCAGTGTGCCCTCAGAGAAAAGATGTCAGTCACTCCAGTATCCCTTGCTCTACCTGTGCTCTGAGCTCACCCAGCCTGTGACCAAGCATCTTTGTCTCTGGCACACAGCTCCGCCTGGATTCTCCAAACCCCACAGGTCTCTGAGCTCCTCTTGAGGGGTCTCCCCAGATCTTGTGGGGACACCAATCACAGAGCAGTGGCCTGTGCCACGGATTACAGTTCGAGGTAACCCTGAGTTGAGAGCTCACTCCTCGGCTCTGTTTCTGTAGCCAGCTTCCCCACTCTAATACCTGTGAGCTCTGTGACACTCAGATACCCATGCTCCTTCTGTGACCCCTCCAGACCTGAATGGCCTGTCTCCACGCGGGCTTCTCCCTGGCTTAGCCTCTGGAGCAATGTCCTCAGTGGAGCAGACTTTTTTTTAAAAAGTCTTGATTTTCAAAAGTTTCTGCACAGCAAATGAAACAGTCAATAAAACAAAGAGGCAACCCACAGAATGGGAGAAGATATTTGCAAATGACAGTACAGACAAAAGGTTGATATCCAGGATCTATAAAGAACTCCTCAACTCAACACACACAAAACAGATAATCATATCAAAAAATGGGAAGAAGATATGAACAGACACTTCTCCAATGAAGACATACAAATGGCTATCAGAAACATGAAAAAATGTTCATCATCACTAGCCCTCAGGGAGATTCAAATCAAAACCACATTGAGATACCACTTTACACCAGTTAGAATGGCCAAAATTAACAAGACAGGAAGCAACATGTGTTGGAGGGGATGTGGAGAAAGGGGAACCCTCTTCCACTGTTGGTGAGAGTGCAAGTTGGTGCAGCCTCTTTGGAGGACAGTGTGGAGATTCCTCAAGAAATTAAAAATAGAACTTCCCTATGACCCTGCAATTGCACTCCTGGGTATTTACCCCAAAGATACAGATGTCGTGAAAAGAAGGGCCATCTGTACCCCAATGTTTATAGCAGCAATGGCCATGTTCGCCAAACTGTGGAAAGAACCAAGATGCCCTTCAACGGAGGAATGGATAAGGAAGATGTGGTCCATATACACTATGGAGTATTATGCCTCCATCAGAGAGGATGAATACCCAACTTTTGTAGCAACATGGATGGGACTGGAAGAGATTATGCTGAGTGAAATAAGTCAAGCAGAGAGAGTCAATTATCATATGGTTTCACTTATTTGTGGAGCATATCAAATATCATGGAGGACATGGGGAGTTAGAGAGGTGAAGGAAGTTGGGGTAAATTGGAAGGGGAGGTGAACCATGAGAGACTATGGACTCTGAAAATCAATCTGAGGGGTTTGAAATGGCGGGAGGGGTGGGAGGTTGGGGGAACCAGGTGGTGGGTATTAGAGAGGGCACGGATTGCATGGAGCACTGGGTGTGTTGCAAAAATAATGAATACTGTTATGCTGAAAATAAATAAAAAATAAATTATAAAAAAAGTTTTTAATATTTAAAAAAAGTCTTGATTTTGTGCTCTGTTGTTCTGCCGCTTCCCGGGAGCTGGCCCCTCCCCCCGTGATCTATCTTCCCGTCGCTTTGGATTCACTTCTGCACCTGCCCTACCTTTCAGAAAGTGGTCAATTTTCTGTTTCTAGAATTGTTGCTCTTCTTCTCTTCAATCTCCTGTTGGGTTTGTAGGTATTTACAATGTTTTGATAAGCTATCTAGCTGATCTCCTACTGCCTGATGTCATCTCAGCCTACTATTTCTTCCCTTCATCTCACTTCTAAAGTTACTTCTCAGGGCCCCTTGGTGGCTCAGATAGTTAAATGTCTGCCTTCAGCTCAGGTCATGATCCCAGGGTCCTGGGATTGAGCCCTGAGTCGGGATCCTTGCTCAGAGAGGAGTCTGTTTCTCCCCTTGCACATTCTCTCTCTCAAATAAATAAATGAAATCTTAAAAAAAAAATGAAACTACTTCTCACAGAAGCCTTCCTGTAGGCAGGGCACCAGGGTGCAAGATCACCTGCTCTGGGATTCCCAAACAGACCAAGTTCACCCACTCGCTTCTCACAAAATCCAAACGCAGAGAGACAAGTGGTGATAAAATAAGAAAGGATTTTATTTCAGTGATTTCACTGCAAGGAAGACAGCCAACTAATGTCTCAGAGACAGTTTCCCAAATGCCAAAAATACTTACATGTTTATATAAGGAAAACGTGGGATTAAGGTGAGTGGGTATATGCAGGAAGGCAGTGAAGGTCAAGCCATTATTGTCTTGCTGTCAGTCAAGAGTGTGTTCTTGATGGCTCAGGGCAATCCTTATTTACTTGAAGGGGTAGTTATGGAGGATGCTTTGTCCTCAGGGTCTTCCACCTAAGCCAAGAGACAAGTTGGAAATAAGAGCCCAACTAGAAAGTTTGAGGTCAAAATGGAGGCATCCTAAATCCATTTTCATTCCCTGACCCCACAGAGTAAGGGAAACTTCCCTGATATATTCTCTCTGTATTCCTAATCTGTGATCCTATCACAGCAGTAATTTAAAAGTTATTTGTGCAATTTGTGATCTAATGCCTGAGATTGCAGAAGTGGGTTCAGCATGTTAGAAATGCCCAGACTACCTAGACAGGCTACCTGAATTGGATTCTTGGGTCATCTGTGTCTCTTAAACCTATTTCTTAACCATTGTGCCTCACTTGTGAAATGAGGGACTAATTGTGCCTGTTCTACAGGATGATCGTGCAGATTCAAGTTGGCTTGTAGAAAGATTTTCCAGGCTTTTCTAATTGACATGGAGCAGTTGCAAGTTTCTTGCAGGTCATAGGATAGTTCCTGAACTTCTTTTTCTGCTTCTTAGTTCATCAACCAAAGGGAGGGTGGCATACTGTGGTTTAGATAAAGTGTTGCCCAATGCAGGTAGCTTTCCCTTCCTAGGTCCAATGATCCTGACCTAGGGAAGAGCTCAGGTTATGGGTTTTATATACACCTCTGTCTACCAAGCCCAGGAAGCAGTTACTGAGCAAACCTCTTAGGCTTAGAGCAGTTAAATGAGTCCCAGAAAACCACCTACAGCCATCAGAAAGTAGTGAGGCCAGAATCTGGTCAGGTCTCCTTCTTAGGTCTCTCCACTACACTCATGTGTTCTTTGGGAAAACAGATAAAAAGACAGAGGCTGGGGAGGGGCAGGAGATTAGAGGTGGGAGAACTATATACCTTCAAGATATCTGTGGTCAGTGTTTCCATGGCTCTCCCTGGGCATTTGATCTGATTATCAAGACAAAAAGGTGCACTGGAATACTAGATACCCAGAAATGGGCACCACCACCCAGCTTCTGCTGTAACCCTGAAAGCAGTGCCCTGGATTTCCAAAAAGAGCCATCACTCTGAGTAGCTGGCACTAAGGAGTTTATGTCCATCTACCAGCATACAGCAGCCAAGTCAAGGGGTTCTGGCCTTTTAGAAGTTCCTCACCACCTGGCCAGCTGCTGAGGTGGCAAAGTTGAGTGAGACACAATGAGGACAGCTCCTAAGTCTTCCAGGTAAAACCAGTTCTCTCTTCCCATAGTCTCCCCTCACCTCATTTCAAAGCACATTGGGATCTTTTGATTAGAAATTATATTTTTTCCTTCTCTGGATTTGTCATGACTATTATGAGGGAACAGAAGGCAAGTTGAGAACAAAGCTGAAGCTGACACCAGGCAACCAACCTCCCCTCCACCCCATGGGATATATGTGACATTCCTCAGGCCCTCTGGGTGCCCTAAAGGAAAAACAAAAACAAATATTTAACTTGTAGAGATCACAATCCTGCAAGACTTGAGTTTTCCTCAGTTTACAAATGTCCTAGTGACTAAGAAAGAAGGTTTCTTATCAATGGCCTAACTTCCAGAGACCCATAACTCAGTTCCTGAAGCTCTAACAACACCCTCCCCTCCATAAAATTGAGGGAAGCTGAGGTGAAAGGAAATGCAAATAAAATTGAATTTCTTTTAAACCTATAGCCCATTGATAAGGGCCTGTGATAAGAGAAATGTCACATTCCTCTAGGAAGCTCCCAACTATCTTACTGTTAATGCCTTACTAGAAGGAAAAACAACCTTTACTTGACAAATAGCAAAACCTCTGGTATCCTGTGTGTCTTCCTTAATACATGAAAGTTTCTTTCAAAACCTCCTTTTTTTCCATACCTTCCCCAACCCCATAGTATATTATCAGTCACCCCACATAATCCCAAGGCAGCAGCTCTTTGTGCCCACAGGTACTGTCCCCATACTATCTATAAACCACCATTTTGCACCAGATGTCTCAAGTATTCATTCTTGGTCACTGACTCCAGACTCCACTCCACTGAACCTCACCACCATTCCAAAACAACATCAAATAAACCCTTACTTCCCAGAGCCTGAAGCTCACCAAGGCTGTAACTCAGTTTTCAGCTACACCTTGTGACCTGGACCCTGACATACCTGGAGGAAACTTGCTGGCTAGATCAACCCCCCTGCAACACATACACACACTAGTCTTTCCAGAATGACCTTCCCCCAGGCTTAGGGGGATGAACTCAAACTGGGGGAGGAGCAGGTTGTCTGGTTTCCAACAAACAAACATTTGTCTTATACTTCTTCCCAGGTGTCCATTGATGTAGTAAAGAACATTAAGGTTCAAAGCCAATGGCCAAGAAAAAATTCTTGAGATGTCTTTGGTGCAAAAGGTGGTTTTATTAAAGCACAGGGACAGGACCTATGGGCAAAAAGAGCTGTACTAGGGCCATAGGAGTGGCCCATTATATACTTTCAAGTTGGAAGGGGCTTAGGGAGAGCAGAAGCCTCTAAGGAATTTTGGAAGCAAAACTTTCAGGATCTTGAGGGGCCTAGCTATTGTTGGGAAAATGTCATTTATAATTTTCTTATGAAACATTAGTCATGAGACCCTTTAGATGTATATTGGTAGGCCATATGCTTGGGGAATGATTGCCAACATGCATCTTGTGGAGGTTTAGAGATAAGGGAAGTTTCCAGAGGAATTTTTATATATTAAAGTAGATTCACAGGATCCTGCTGGGGGGAGGGGCTTGGTCGACCTGGGATTGCCTTTTGCCCTTAGCAAAGTATTAACATTGAGGTGATTGAGTCCCTAGAGGAATGTCACTCTGCCTGTTTCAAGGACTTGTCAGTGGGCTCTAGGTAGTAAAGAAATGTAATAATTTTTATTCTGCCTTTGTTTCCTACATCATTCAGGAAGATGCAGAAAAACAATTTTCTTTCCTCTGCCTCTTAAAACCTAGCTCAAAATCTCAAAAAATAGTGACAAAAATCATGTGTTCCATGTTCTCAGACTGTCCAGCCTAGAGGGAGAAAACTGTATCTATGACATTTATTCCCCCTCCAAGGAGACTTCCTGGGCTGGGGTGGAGGCAGTGGTAACACACAAGGCCTTCTCAGCCACCCAGCACCTTGCTCAACATGGCTAAGTAAAGCACACCATGGGTGAGGCACTTTGCAGCCCACATCCTGGGACATCACGATTAGCAGAACGATGGAAATCCCACACAGGTGCAATTTACAGTAAGCACTGAAGGACATTAGGATATGCCACCCCAAAATATGCCACGGTGGGGTAAGTACAATTTTGAGCTAAAGGCATTTGAGTTCCTGGAATTCCTTATTTGCCTAAAAGCAGTGCTTTGCAAATGAACTGATATCCTAAATCCCCTCCCCTCCTGGGAGCTTCACCAAAAGTCAATAAAGATTGACTTTTATCACAAGAAAGCAGATTAGAAATCAACACATGGACACAGACTTTGCTACAAACTGTCGTACCTCCCATCTGTTTTCCTAAGGGCCCTGTAAGTCATTTGTGTGTCCATAAGTAAATCTTATGGAAGTATTATAGAAGTAAGACTTCTAAGAAGTAATTTTTTCTCCCCTCTGGCCCTCCCCACCAACTATTAAGATGGTATATAAGTCCCAAAGTCTAACCACCAACTTTTGAATCACATTTCTCTATGAATTTCTGTCTACACATGCATAAAAATCTGTCTTTTCTCTTGCTTATCTATATTTTGGCAGTTTAATCTGGAGGTTCCTAATTAATGAATAGAGGAAGGTAAAGAGAGAGTTTTTTTCTCCCTAGCAGTGCTCAGTAAAGACCAGCTGAGACCAGGCACAGAAACCCGGCTTTGAAACATGGAGAGAAGACAGGAAATTGGGACAAAAAGAACAGGATGGTACAGATGACCATGGACCCAGAGCAGATGCCAGCCCTGGATGAGGGAAACTGAGCTTCAGGAAGAGATGCCCCCCTGCAAGCTGCAGAGGTGCTCTGAAGCTGAAGGAATCTGCTGCAAGTGATGTGAAGAACAAAGGCAAAAGAAATGAGGATGAAATTAAATTTCCTCACAATTTGCAGCCCATTGACCAGTACTTTAGACTGGCAGAGTATGGCATTCCTCCAGAAACTCACAACTAACTGCCTTCTTTTTAATGTTTCACAGGAAGCAAAGTGAAACCCTACCTTGACAATAGTGAGACCTCCAGGATCCTGGGAGTCTTCTTTAACATATGAAAGTCCTTTTGGAAACAAGGTTTCCAGGATCCCGAGAGGTTTAGGAAAGGTCATTTATTACTGTCTAATAAAACCTCAGTCATGAGACCCTTCAGATATAGGAGTGGGTCTTATGTTTGGGAGAGGATTGTCAACATGTATCTTGGAAAGCTAGATATAAAGAAAGTTTCTAAAGGGATATATATATATATATATATATATATATATATATATGTTTAAAGGAGACTTACAGGATCCTGGGGTGGGGGTTGGGGGGTTTAGGCTAAGATTGCCTTTTGCCTTTAGCAAAGTATCAACCTTGAGGCAGTTGAGTTCCTAGAGGAATGTCTGCCTGTTTCAGGGACTTGTCAATGGGCTGTAGATAATAAGGAAATTTAATAATTTTTATTCTTCCTTTGTTTCCCACATCAGCTCTATCCTGACCACCAAAGCCAAGGATACACCTTTATGCAAATATCAATAGCAGTGAGAATAATTAACCTCTTAGGAGACGGTGAATTCTTTAGGGAGAATTCCTTGTTATGCCACTGTTTTGACTCTTGTCCCTCTAATTCCATCTAAGATAAGGGAATAGTATAAAGGGATTTTAAAACCAGAGTCCGCAAATGAAGGGTCCCCCTGATGTAGGAAAGAAGTAGGGTTTGAAGCTAACAGCCAAGAAAGAATTCTTGAGGTGTCTTTGGTGCAAAAAGGTGGTTTTATTAAAGCACAGGGAAAATACCTGTGAGCAGAAAGAGCTGCACTGGGGTCATGAGAAGTGGCCCATTATATACTTTCAAGTTGGGAAGGAGTTAGGAAGAGCAGAAAACTAAGCAATTTGGAAACAAGGTTTCCAGGACCTTAAGGAGGCGAGTTGTTGAAAAAATGTCATTTTTTACTGTCTAATAAGACCTTAGTCATGAGACCCTTGAGGTATATATCAATGGGTTGTATGCTTGCGGAATGATTGTCAACATGTATCTTGTGGGGCAGAGATAAAGGAAGTTTCCAAAGGAATTTTTATATGTTAGAGTAGACTTACAGGATCTTGGGGGGTTGGGCTAAGATTGCCTTTTGCCCTTAGCAAAGTAAGCAGTAAGTAAGCAAAGTAAAAGCATCTAAGCAGTTGAGTCCGAAGAGGAATGTCATTCTACCTGTTTCAAGGACTTGTCAGTGTGCTCTAGGTAGTAAGGAAATTAGAAAATTTTTATTCTGCCTTTGTTTCCCACATCATCCCTTCCCTGTGTTGAGTTTTGCTCAGCTTGTGAAAGGCACATTCATAGTCAAGACAATTTAATCTCGGGATGTTGGGTAGGAGAAGAGGGTGGGAAGTATGAAGTTTCAATCTTGCCACTCAAAGTAGAAACAATGGTAGTTTCTAGAGTTGGGAGTGATGTCCTGATTTGGAGCATAGCAGCCTCTGAATGGAGAAAAACAGGCCACAATATTCTTCTCAGCCCACCTTCCTGCTTCTCTAGTAGGTGGGCTTGGGTAAGCTCCTAAGCAGAGAGATGCAGAATAGGAGGTATCAGGATGGTGGGCAGCTGGTGGTAATAGGGGGGCAGGAAGGAAAGGAAGAAAACATTCATGGGGCCTCTGTTTTCTATCTGTCAGCTCAAGGCAGTGGGTTATGGAAGTTACGGAAAAGAAAAGAGGGCAGAGGGGCACCTGGGTGGCTCAGTGGGTTAAAGCCTCTGCCTTCGGCTCAGGTCATGATCCCAGGGTCCTGGGATCCAGTCCCACATCGGGGTCTCTGCTCAGCAGGGAGCCTGCTTCCTCCTCTCTCTCTCTGCCTCTGAGTACTTGTGATCTCTGTCTGTCAAATAAATAATAAAATCTTAAAAAAAAAAAAAAAGAAAGAAAAGAAAAGAGGGCAGGTGTTTGTTTAGGCTTCTAGGTGGACACCCAAGTATGGAGCATGGTAAGTGGTCAAGGGCACCAGCTTCTGGAGCCCAGAGGTAAGGTGCTCACCAGGGACATCATGTTCACATGTCCACTATAAGCTGCCTTGAATACTATCCAAACCATGGCATGGGTGCCATCAGGGAGCCAGGGACACCCTGGGTCTGTACAGAACCATCCTGAGAGAAACCAAGGAGGCCTTTCTGTCAGCTAGGGCAGAGTCAGTTACATCCATGCAGCATATCAGAACCTCAGTAATGGCTCATCTCATCTCTAAAGGTTATTCTCTTGGCTCCCAATTATTTACCCTTTTGAGGTTCAGTCATTCTTTGAAAAGTCACATCCTAAGAAGTGCCTGTAGATTGTGCATAGATAATACATAATATATAACATACACTTCCTCCCACCCCCTTCTTCCTTCTCTAAATGGGGAGCAAAGTCAGCAAGGAGGGGAATGGCAGGACTCTAGCAAGAGGTGGGACTGGTGAGTGGCCAGAAGCACCAGAATGGGGATGTCCAGAGCTCTATATAACCCTGACCCATGACTTCCTCTGGCTGTGCTATGGTTTATTCTGGCTGACTTCATCATGATATGCCCAGGACACTCAAGGGACTTGGAAAATTTCAGCATGAATTGAGAGGCTTGGAACAGACCTCTGTCTTAAGCAGACCTAAATTTACTTTCATGAGGAAAAGCAACTATAGGCCTGACCAACTGTTAACCTTGCCATAAGGTTACATTTTTAACTCATTCTAGACTTCTTGCCACCAGTTACCTGAGAAAGTGGGGATTTTGCCTTTGCAGCACAGAATTGGTCAAAGAAGTGGGAATCTAGGGGCACCTGGGTGGCTCAGTGGGTTAAAGCCTCTGCATTCGGCTCAGGTCATGGTCTCTGGGTCCTGGGGTTGAGGCCCAAGTCGGGCTCTCTGTGCTCAGTGGGGAGCCTGTTTCATCCTCTCTCTCTCTGCCTGCCTCTCTGCCTCCTTGTGATCACTGTCTGTCAAAAAAATAAATAAATGAAAGGGTCCGTAGACAAAAGGACGAGACCGATACAAAGCGGAAGTTAAGCAGGGCTTTATTTCCCGCTAAGCATCGAGAATCAAACTGACCAGCGAGGGCCGTCTCTTGCAAAGATGCGACCCCTCCCAGTCTCACAGACTAACTTTTATAGAGTAAAGGCTGTGTGGTTGAGCCTGGCCACACATAGGTGGCCAATTGAATTACAATTCACCCCATGATAGTCATTTAATTCAGCCTATAACCTTGGCTGGAATCGGCGCCTTTGTCTGGTGCCTGATAGGCGGGGCTCACACTCCTTGGCGGGTAATATGTGCGCTTTCCCTTGATTGGACGTTTCCACCTGGCCAGACACATCCTTGTATGTGGGCTCCGTTATCAGGGGCTGGCCAGTTATATTTCACCAGTTCTGTTTCTAAGCACTTTTCTCTTGTGGGGAAGGTGCAGGTTCAATCTAAGTTTACTGCATAAACAACAAAATGGCTCACTCTGTCTAAGGAGGCCCTTACATAAATAAAATCTTAAAAAGATAAAAAGAAGTGGGAATTTAAGTGTGATGATTGATTATGTGTCAACATGGCAAGGCTATAGGGGACAGATATCTGGTCAAAAATTTTTTGGAGGGGCACCAGGGTGGCTCAGTGTGTTAAAGCCTCTGCCTTCAGCTTGGGTCATGATCCCAGGGTTCTGGGATAGAGCCCCACATCGGGCTCTCTGCTCCACAGAGGGCCTGCTTCCTCCTCTCTCTCTGCCTGCCTCCCTGCCTACTTGTGATCTCTCTTTCTGTGTCAAATGAATAAATAAAATCTTTAAAAAAAATTTTTTTTTTGCCTGTGTGGCTCAGTAATTAGGCATCTGCCTTTGGCTTGGGTTGTGATCACAGGTTCCTGGGATTGAGCCCTGTGTTGGGCTTCCTGCTCTGTGGGAAGCCTGCTCCTTCCTCTCCTACTCCCTCTGCTTGTGTTCCCTCTCTTGCTGTCTCTCTCTGTCAAATAAATAAATAAAAATCTTAAAAAAAAAAGAGTGGAAAAAAATTTTTGGATGTTTCTGGGAAGGTGTTCTTGGGTGAGGTTAACATCTAAATCAGTAGGCACTGAGAAAAGCAGATTGCTCTCTGTAATGTGGGTGGGCCTCAGGCAATCAGACGAAGGCCGCTATGGACTGTATCTGCCCCTAATTTATATATTGAAAACTAACCTAACCTCAGCCTAATGCTATGAGGAAGTGAAGCCTTGGGAAGTGATTAGGTTATGAGCCTATGATGGGATTAGTGCACCCTATAGGGAGATCCAGAGAGCCCCATCACCCTTTCTACCCTAAAGACACAGCAAGATGTATGCTTATGAACTAGGAAGTGGGTTCTCACCAGACACCAGATCTGCTGGAGCCTCCATCTTGGACTTTCCAACCTCCATAACTGTGAGCAATGTTTAAGAAACATTGTTTCGCCACTCAGTCTCTGGCACTTTTGTTATTGTAGCCCAGATTAAGACAAAAGCCTTAATAAAAGCCTGACTTTTCCCAAGAAAGAAGGAATTCTGGGAGCAGATTGCCTTTGGACTATAACTGCAAGTTTTCCTGAGCATCCAGACAGCCAGTACATCCTGTAGATTTCAGATTTGCCAGCCCTCACAATCAGGTGTGCAATATCCTTAAAATAAGTTCCTTTCTATATATGTATATATACACATCCTATATTGGTGCCATTTCTGTGGAAAATCCTGATAGATACTACTAAGGTTTATTTTTTATTTTTATTTTTATTATTTTTTAATTTTCTAAATATTTTATTATTTATTTGAGAGAGAGAGAGAGAAGAGGAGAGGGAGAAGCAGGCTCCCTGCTGGGAGCCTGACCTGGTCTTGATCCCAGGACCCTGGGATCATGACCTGAGCGAAAGGCAGATGCTTAGCTGACTGAGCCACCCAGGCACTCCAAGACTTCTTACTTTTTATTTAAATAATCTCTACACTCATTTAACATGGATCTCAAATTCACAACCCCAAGATCAGGATTTGCACACTCCAGTGACTGAGCCAGCCAGGTGCCCCTCTTGACAGATACCATCCAATAAAAAAACAAAACAAAACAAACAAACAAACCAGCAAACAAAAACCCAAGAGACTCCTGGGTAACTCAGTGGGTTGGGCATCTGCCTTTAGCTCAGATCATGATACCAGGGCCCTGGGAAAGAGCCCCAGGTCAGGCTCTCTGCTCAACGGGGAGTGTGCTTCTCCCTCTCCCTCTGCCTGCTGCTCCCCACATAAATCTTTGAAAACAAAAACAAAAACAAAAACAAAACCCTCAACTGAGTAAATTCAAAGATTTAATTGACTTTAGTCAATGATTTATGAATTAGTCAGCATTGTCTAATGGATAGAAGGGAAGGAACTCTGAGGTGCTATATAAAATGAAAGACCTTAATAGGCAGAATAGCAAGGAAGTCATAAAGAAAAGAATTTATTATTTCAGGCGAGGTCACTTTTGTGGTAAGGGTGAGGACCTATCATGCAATTTACCTTACTAGCGTTGATCAGGAAATTCTAGACTGAGTGGTTGAAAATTCTACTCTAGAATTGGGTTAGGTTAGTTATTAAGTCTTGATCCGGCTTAGCAAGAGGGAATCCACTTTGAGCTTGTTTCTTTTTATTAAGACACTGAGATAGCATCCTGTCTCTCCTCTCACCAACCCCAGTGTTGCAGACTGGGATCCTGGCCCACCAGCAGACATCCTGGGTTCTTTCTCCTAGTCTAGGATCTCACAGAAAGCCAAATTGTCCCCTCCTGACAAGGAGGGTTCAGGTAACTATCCAAAGATCTTTCAGGTTTAACACTCCGAGCTCTTGACAGAGGCGATCATTTCTTGGGGGAGTATTTTTTTAATGTTGAAAACCAGACTCTCAAGGTTGGTTTAATTTGTTAGCATGGTAGAACATTACCGATTAACTGGCTGGATTTGATTATAATCCTCCCTTGAAAGAATCAGATCCTCAGTAATCACCATAGTGAGTTCAACAGGCCCCCCCTCAAAGATCTGTTCCCTGGAACTTATGAATGTAAGCTTATTTGGAGAAAGGGTCTCTGAAGATTAACTAAATTAGGGCTTTTGAGATGAGACAATCAAGGATTATGGTTGTTCTTAATTCCAGTGAAACAGAAGATGTGGTAAAGAGACAAAGGCAGGGTTTGGGATCCTGCAGTCACCAGCCAAGGGATGCCTAGAGCCATCCAAAGCTGGTGTAACTGGGGGATATCACAACAAATTGTCACAAACTCTGTGGCTTAAAACATTCAGAACGTGTTCTGACACAGCTCTATTGGCTCAAAGTCTGAAATCAAGGTGTTGAAGGCTTAGGGTCCAATCATTTCTTGCTTCTTCTAGCTTGCATTGGCTCGAGGCTCTCTCATCTTGTAGACACTCACTCCAACCTCTGCCTCTGTCCTGACAGACCTTGCTCCCAGGTGTATCCTCTTCTATCTGTGTCTCTTCTTCTAAGAACACTTGTCATTGGATTTCAGGTAATCCTGGATAACCTATTCCAAAATGTTTAACTTGATTATATCAGCAAAGACCCTTTTTCCTAAATAAGGTCACATTCACAGGTTCCGGAGGTTCAGACATGGACATATGCCTTTTTTTTTTTTTTAAGATTTTATTTATTTATTTGACAGAGAAAGAGAGAAAATAAACAGGCAGAGAAGCAGGCAGAGAGAGAGGAGGAAGCAGGCTCCCCACTGAGCAGAGTCTGATGCGGGGCTCTATCCCAGGACCCTGAGACCATGACCCAAGCCGAAGGCAGAGGCTTAACCCACTAAGCCACCCAGGTGCCCCATGGACATATGTCCTTTTTGAGGGACAGAATTCAAGCCCCTCATTCCCACCCAGTTCCTTAGGGCCTTCTCTTGCTTTCCCCTGGGGCCATGTTTTATTGCATTTTATTTGCAGTTTATTGTTGTCTTGCTTATATCAGATTCTCAGGAATCCTTAATGAACATTCTTTCTCCCAAGAACATTTATTTAACTTAAGATTTCATTCTTAGTAGTGAGGTCTCCTGTGGAGTCTCAAGATTAGTAATAAGAAGCAACAGATAGTGGCAAGGATATGGAGAAAGGGGAACCCTCTCACACTGTTGGTGGTAATGCATGCTGGCACAGCCCCTCTGGAAAACAGTATTGGGGTTCCTCAAGAAGTTAAAAATAGAACTACCCTACAACCCAGCAATTGCACTAGTAGGTATTTACCCAACGGATACAAAAATACTAATTTGAAGGGACACATGCACACTGATGTTTATAGCAGCATTATCTACAATAACCAAAAAGTGGAAAGAGCCCAAGTGTCCATCAACAGGTGAATGGATAAAGAAGATGTGATATACACATACAATGGACTTTTACTCCATGCAGCTTTTTCTGCATATGGATCCTGTCCCTGTGCTTTAATAAAACCAGCTTTGCACCAAACAAACAAATAAAAAGCCACAACCGAATACTACTCAGCCATCAAAAATAATGAAATCTTGCCATTTGCAATGAGGTGGATGGAGCTAGAGACTATTATGCTAAATGTAATAAGTTAGTTAAAGACAAACACCATATGGGGGTGGGTGCCTGGGTGGCTCAGTGAGTTAAAGCCTCTACCTTCGGCTCAGGTCATGATCCCAGGATCCTGGGATCAAGCCCCATATGGGGCTCTCTGCTCAGCAGGGAGCCTGTTTCCTTCTGCCTCTCTGCCTACTTGTGATCTGTCAAGTAAATAAATAAAATCTTAAAAAAAAAAAAGACAAGCACCATATGATTTCACTTATATTTGGAACTTAAGAAACAAAACAAACAAGCATGGGGGAAAAATAGACAAACCAAGCATCAGACTTTTTTTTTTTTTTTTTTTTTTGACAGAGATCACAAGGAGGCAGGGACATGCAGAGAGAGAGAGATCACAAGGAGGCAGGGACATGTGGAGCAGAGAGCCTGATTCGGGGCTCGATCACAGGACCCTGAGACCATGACCCAAACTGAAGGCAGAGGCTTAGCTCACTGAGCCACCTACGTGCCCCCAGACTCTTGAGTATAGAGAACAGACTGCTGGTTACTGGAGGGGTGATGGGCAGGGAGATAGGCATTAAGGAGGGCACTTGTGATGAGCATTGAGTTTCTATGTAAGTGATAAATCACTAAATTCTATACTTGAAACTAATACTTTATTCTATATAAACTAACTTGAATTTGAATAAAACTTAAAAAAAAAAAAAAGAAAAAGAAACATATGGCGCCTCATTGGATAGTGAGGGGTGGATATTTGTGCCTACTCATATGGAGAGTCCCAAGAAGAGCATTTAAGAGATGTGGCCACTGGTCTAAATGATTCTACATTAAATCAGCCCCCTGAACAGCCCTGAGGTCTTATATCAGGACCCTGACCAAGGTGTTCATAGTTCATGAGTCTTCTTCTTTCTTCTTCTTCTCCTTCCTCTCCTCCTTCTTCTTCTTTTTGAAAGGGAAAGGGGTGGGGAGGGGCAGCAGGAGAGAGAATCTTAAGCAGGTTCCATGCACAGCACAGAGCTAAAATCACAACCCTGAGATTGGGACCTGAGATGAAATCATGAATCAGACACTTCAGGAGCCATCAGGCACCCAAGGCAAATTTCTTTTATGTCCTTCCCACTCTTTCTATCCCTTGACCTTTACTAATGTGCTTCTGTGCTCAGGGTTGTGCTGGTTTCCTGTTTCCCAGGGTTTTGTAGATAAATTGTGATTACAAATGCGGTGGAAGACAGGTTTCCTGGGAGTAGGAAACAGAGTCATTTCATGTCTTAATAAACCTCTCTACCTGATCTGCTTCAAAATGAGAGGCTAGAAGAGGCCCCCTGACTGTCACTTCTTTGGGGTGCAGGGGCCTGCCTTTCTTGTGACTCTGCTATTTTGTTGACAGTTTTGTGCAATGTGGCATCTGGAAGAATCCACATGGAGCTGCTTCCCCCACCCCAAAAAGTCATACTAAATGCTTAGGGAATGTCGTAAAGTGAATAAATCTGCTCATCCAGAGCATTCTTCTCTAGACCAATGAAGAATTTGCAAACATTCACCTGGGCTGCAAACCATCTAAGAAAGGGGTCACATTGCCAAAACCCAACTAGGTGGGAGTTTCCACAGCTGTGAACCGAAAGAAGCATGACTAGGTCACTGCTATCAAAGACTAGGTGTCTGTTTCCAGCTCCCACTTCTAAGGAGTAGAATGCAAAGTTTAACACAAACCAAGGAAGGTAATTGTGGATGGGAACCACAAGGTGTCTGTCTAGAGCAACAGATAGCTAGCTCCATGTTTGTTTTCTTGTGTTTAACACACCCATACCACCACTCATGGCTCCTTTACATCTGGGAATTTCCTAAGACAGGTACAGACCGGCATTCTCTGTTGTAGACACAAAGGGGATGACTGCAGAGAAATACCTTCTCAAAAATCACATGGTATTAAACCCAAACACCTGCAACCCTTTACCACACCAGGCTAACTCCCTGAGTAAGAAGTATTTCTTGAAAAATTCTCTTCTAGGAGTTGTCTCTGGTTACAAATGTTTAGGAGTGAAGGTCTCATGTGTGAGAATATTCACCTGCATGCATTCCTTCTCAAAGTTTGAACTTGATTCTCCATCTGGAAACTAAACTCATGGTGATGTAGTTTTTTTTTTTTTGGGGGGGGGGTGTTTTGGTGGGGTCTGGAGAAAGAATTCCTGAGATGGCTTCCATGCAAAAAAGTGGGCTTTTTTGTTCTTTGTTTTTTGTTTTAAAGATTTTATTTATTTATTTATTTATTTGACAGACAAAGATCACAAGTAGGCAGAGAGGCAGGCAGAGAGAGGAGTAAAAAGGCTCCCTGCTGAGCAAAGAGCCTGATGTGGGGCTCAGGCTCAGGCTCCATCCCAGGACCCTGGATCATGACCTGAGCCATCCAGGCACCCCCCAAAAGGTGGTTTTGTTAAAGCAAGGGGACAGGATGCATGGGCAGAAAGAGCTGTTGTCCTAGCATGGTGAGGAGCAACTGATTATATACCTTTCAGCTCGGGTGGGGTGAGGGAAGGGAGTAAAATAAAGGAAGTGCCAAAAGGCCTTTCATATGCTGAAGATGTACAGATTCTTGGAGGAATGTTCCACTCTGTCTATTCCGAGTATTTGTCAATGGGCTGCAGGACCTAAGGACTTCTACCTACATTTCCTTCTGCCTTTATTTCCCACATCAGTGGGGCTGATCTACTGACCCCTCCAGTGCCAGCCACCCTGACATACATAGGGTGCTGGGGATGGGGGGGGGGCAGTGGCATCTGTCGAGACAAAGGGGGTAAGAGCCCACCATCTTTGAGTAAAATCCTCAGAGCAATGGCCACTTTGTTGTTCCCCTAGTATATGATCGGTTGATTCTTTTAGCTCCTTGAAATCGCGAAGTATTCACAGTATTAGTACTAATAAAACCAGCTATTCCTAGGAAATTTCCTCCAGCATGCAGTTCTCTTCAGACTTGCAGCTCCAGCGGGTTCTGGGAACAACAGCATCTCTATGAAGCCAGCAAGCTGGCATCCTTAAATGAACCAGTGAGGTCAGGCTGCAGCCAGCACAGGGGTCTAGACAGTGGCAGTAGGGACAAGACAGGAGCAGAATAGGACCCACACTCTGAGGAGTCCTCTCTTAAGGAGGCTCTGTAAGAAACCTCCCAGAGACAGTGAGGCATAATAATGAATATATCTGGTCTCTGTCCCTGGTTCCTGGCACGGATCTTCAAAAACCCTGCAAATATTTGGAGAGGTAATGTCTTTGTTATGCTGGTGAGGTGTCTTCTCCTGGACAGGGGGGCCAGTAGCCTCAGGGTGGGGCTGGTCACCAGGAAACCAAGCACTTAACCAAAGGCTAAGGACTTTGGACCAAATCCAGCTCTTGGGCAGGGAGGAGGGAGGGAAGTGCAGAGGTGATGTCAGCTACACAGGGCCTTGTAATGAAATCCTGCCAACAGTTCTGGATAGCTCCACTTGGGGGAGCTTTCTGATAGTGAACCCAGTGTGTTGTGCTGGAAGGGGGATGCACCCTGACTCCACAGGGTAAGAGCACAGAGACCTTCCCTGACCCTGCCCTGTGCATTCCTTCCATGTGACCAGTCGTCACTGTATCCTTTATAATAAAAACTAACTATAAGGACAATGTTCTCAGTAAGTTCATTGGAAAATGAGGGGTCATTGGAGCCCTAATTTGCTGCCAGCCCAGAAGAAGTGTCAGTGGCCCCTGAGATATGTGACTGACACCCAAAGTGGGGAGTTTTGTGCAGGATTTTGCCCTTTAACCTGTGGGATCTGATGTTAATCCCAGGTAGTTAGACACCTTACGTGGTGGACACTTATGTGGTGTCAAAGAATTGGCATTAGGACAGTGAGTGGCAAGCTTTCCTGGGGGACCTGGGGCCTCTATTTCAGTTTCTAGACAGCAGAAATGATAGTCCAGCCTTCTAGAACACACAATCAAAGTTCCATTTTGTTAACAGATGCTGAGCTGGATGACATAAACAGATGAACACATTGAGGTTCCTGCCTTTGGTGAGAAGCTGTGGAGAAAATTTTGAGAAGATGCACTATGTATCTATGTGCTCTCTTCTTCCCAGCTACAATGTGGGTCTGTGCTCGCCTTCTCCGTGCCCTAAGACTGCCTACCTCCCTAACAGCTTTTCACAGGACAGGGGGTGTCACCAATGGCAGCTATATGAAAATCTCCACACAGGGATTAGAGACTGCTTTCAAGATGCTGCCCCCCCCACCCCTGAACACCTGTCCAGGTGGCTGTATTTGCTGGAACACCGGGCCTGCTTCTATAAATTTGGTGAGTGCACATCCAGACTTTTGGCTTCCTGAGCACAGATTAAAGGGAGTTGTTAGTGAAGGTTTCAGATCGTGACCACAGAATATCATGCTAACACCAGCCAAGCCATTTTAGAAAAACATGAGTGTCAAAAGGGAGATGATACAAATATAGTCCAGCTACCTACCCACCATCCCTGTCTCCCATTCCTACTCTCTCACCCCCACAACTGGAGGAGTCAGTGTTTGCTGAAGATGCAAAGTGCTGGTATGATTTCCACCTGAGTTTATATTCTTTCCCACGTCAGATCATTCTCTGGGGAAACACTCAGGGAAAACACTTAAAACTATCCAGAAATCTCACTCTTCACAGTGCGCTGGAGGCAGGCAGGTCCTGTCTCTTCTTAGAGCCATGCTTTCAAAAAAAGCTGCACGTTAATTTGGGTGGGATCAATTTGCCACTACTACAGCTGTGTCTTTTCTGACCTGCTATGTTTTTTGAGCAGGTATCTGAGTACCTCCATATTTTGACAAGATGGAGCAAGACCTAGTTATTTTTTAAGCAGAAGAGGAAGAAAAGGGCAATCTCTTGCCAATCGCTTGTGTGGTGAGACAGCCTTTGTCTTGTAGAGGTCACCAGCATGCCTGTGAGATCCTCGGCTGTAGCGAAAATATTGGAGGTAAGCCACTGGCCCTTCACACCTGTGTGTTCCCAAGGAATCTGCTTCCCCATTTCTTCTGCAGAGAATTCTGCATCTTATGTGGACTTTTTATGGCTTCGATGTACTGTGATTATATGTACATTAATCATGGTGCCCTGATTGTAGGCTATGGTTTCCAGAAAGAATCAAGTTCCCAGCAGGTACTTGATGGTCACAGCAGGTATGGACAGAACCCCAGGGGTCTGCCCTTGATGAACTCATGATCTCTAATAACCAACTTCTGGATACTGGGTGCCCTGCATGTGGGGTGGGGTGGCAGATCATCCAGGCTTCCTCCTATCGCTCCTTTCCTGTCCAGTCTGCCTTCTTGATCCCTGTTCTTAACTTGTAGCCTTGTTGCATGGAGCACTGGTGGGCAGTGACCATCTTTTTTTTTTTTTTTTCAAAGCTCTATTCATTTATTTTAGAAAGCATGTGTGAACAGGCGGCAGAGGGAGAGGGAGAATCCTCAAGCGAACCATCCTCTGAGCATAGAGCCCTCCAGGGCTTGATCCCAGGACCCTGACATCATGACCTGAGCCCAAATCAAGTCTGTGGTTTGACTGACTGAGTCCCCAGGCACCCTGACTGACAGTATCAAATTTTGTTGTTAGTAGAAAATGTGCCTAGCCTTGTTTGATAGGACTGGAGACCATTAATTCCCCTATATTATGGAAGCAGAAGAGCTTGTGCCTCATCCAAATTCTGTTTTTGGCGGAGGAGGGAAACCATCTCGGGGGAGAGCAACTTGGACCAATTCCCAAGTCTAAGGCCGGTGTGGACGCGTGTCCTCTCTTCCATCTGTGTCATGGTGGGACTTTGCAATGGTGAGTCTCTCCCACCACTGGTCTCATCTTTATTTTGCCCAGATGGGGCAAGTGTTCAGGAGACATAGGATACGCCAAACCCTAGCCAGTTTTGAGTTAAATGGCTATGGTGTAACCAGGTGTGTAACCTACACCTGGTATTGGGAAACCTTTCCTTCCTCTCTCCTCTAGATCAGATGACTGAAACTATCTGAGACTTAAATTTCGCAAGGCGATATAATGCAGAATGGCCATTTTCAATATCCTTGCACACCTACGCTCTCCGACTGACCAGACTGTGCTTCTACTTTTTTTTTTTTTTAAATAATGTAAGTCTAACACAAATATTAATCCAGAGAATTTTTATTATGCACCTGTTACGTTTGTGGGAACAGTACCAAGGGATGAGAGGAACAGGGAGGGCAGATGCTTCTCAGATGTGTGGTCTCTGAACCTCATGGCAAGGTAGACATCTCACCTGCCTGCCCAGCTCCCACAGAGGAAGGAGGAACCAGATGGGCCAGCTCTCCTGTTTTCCCCAGTGTAGGAAGCCCTGGCTTCTGCATGGCATGAACCTGGCATCTGAGCTACACCAGCCTGGGCAGTTTCCAGGGGCAATGTCAACTCCCAGTTTCCTTAGGCACCTCGGTCAGTTTTGGGTAACTGAAGTAAGAAGGCCTCACAATACTTGATGGACACTCAAAGAAATGCACAGCCTGTTACGTTCTATTTGTTTTCTATTTAGGACCCAATTTTACCCATAAGATACACAAGTTGAGTTGAGCAATGCCTCTTCTGGACAAGTTTCTTAAATGGGTGGGTTAATACACTCCCCAGCAACGCGAGAGCTCAGGTGGATGGGAGAAGGATGAATGTGCGGAGTCCGATTTCTACTTGGAATTTTCCTCTCTTCTAGCCTTAAAGATTTGGGGGGTTATTTTCCCCCTCTTCCTGGCAGATCAACACAAGAGGCAAACTATTTAGAAACAAAGAGCCCAACGGTTTATTTTTTGTTGAAGGTATGACCGAATGGTTTTATTGCATTTACTGTCCCTGGGTGGGTAGGTACATCTACGCAGGCACAGAGTTCAACTACAGGACCTGGTAACCCTTTCACTGGTTTGGGGGAGTAGCATCTCCATGTGGTCATGAAGGGGTCATCTGACATGGTGCAATGGCAGCAGAGGGGCCCGGACATACAAACTATACAAAACCCCTACCTGGTCACTGCTGACTTTTACAACTGGCCACAGCGACTCATCAGCCCCCACATTTCCCTGTCATTGGGACACTAAGGGACACTGCGTTTGTCCACAACAGTGAGCCCAGTGATCACTGCTCAAGTTTCCACTACCAGTGGTTGCTCCCAGTCCACAATCACGGGCTGCAGACTTCAAAGGTTCTTGTGCATTGGATACCCACCCTGGAAACAGAAGGTTGAGTCTGAATCCTGCTTCTGATGGATGGGAAAGCAAGCTCATTTGTACTGATTCTTCCATGAACTGGAACAGCAGCAGCACTGCAGGTCTATCTGGTGTTGTGGGCTGAACTGTGTCTAACTACACAACGTGCAGGTTTAAGTCCTAACCCTGGTACGTCGGTGTGACACTGGAAATAAAGACCTGGCAGAGGTCTTAATCAGTTAAGAAGGGCAGGACTTAGGTTGGTGTCCTTACAAGGTAAGTGTGGAGACAGACATACACAGAACACCATGTGAAGATAAAGCATGGATGGGGTGATGCTTCCAACAAGTCACAGAGTGTCAACCACTGCTAGCCACTACCTGCTAGAGGAGACATGTAACACAGACCCTCCTTCTCAAAAAACCAAGCCTGCTCACACCTCCATCTTGGACTCCTTCCTCCAGAACTCAGAAGATGTGTCTAAGCCATCCCACTGTTACAGATACGACTGGCAGGCTGAGTTAATGCTCATGGAACATCCTGTCCCTTGCCCACCTGGGGGACTGGCAGGTGAGCACCCCATTCCTAGATGCGGTGGGGTGGGATGGGGTGCCTTAGTGCTCTTCAAACGATAACCATGCTCCCACCCCACAACCCTTTATCAAGGGCCTCCCAGGGTACAGAGAAACATTTTGGGGAGAGTGTGCAACAATGTAAAAATGTGGGCTTTGCCTTCAATGAACTCACATTCCCTAATCACAGACACCATGACAAATAAAAGGGTGGGACTTTTTCGCCCTCCAAGCCTCGTGATGATGGTGGACTGCTCCTATGGGCCAGATGGTGATAGGGACTGACTTCTGAGGATTGGACATGGCTTGGAGTGCTTGGCCTGCTGCCCACAGGCACCAGAGGACACCTGCCTCCCAGCCTTCCTCCCAGCCCACCCCCACACTGGAAGCTTCTTGTTGGCACACAGAAGTACAGTTACTCCCAGACTGCAGGATGGGGGAAGGGAGGATGTGCAATAGGTACTTATGAAGAGTGTATTGAAGACTGGTTGGCAAGGGATAGACCCCTGTGGGGTCACCATAGTGGAGGAGACCCCAGGTCCTTCCCCGCTTGGAAAGCAGTGCTGGGTTCTCTAAGACCTGGAAAGATGGAAAAGTCAAAACTGGTGGAGACAAGCCCTCCCTGCTTTTTGGCACAGCAGAGACAGAACAAATGCTCATTCGGCCACTATCTCGTTTCTACCTGAGAGCAAAGGGCAGGAAGGTGTGACTCTGTCCTGGGGGAGGTGCGTGGTGGGCGGGGTGTGGGACCAGTCCGAATGGAGAGCCTCACCCTGCCCTGGGGTGGGAGGAGGGAGACAGGATCAGGAAAGGGAACTGGATGGGAGGCCGCCCTGCCTGGGGAAGGAGCCCTGTCCCAGGAAGGGGGAGGGGACATGCTGCCAGTCCGGCAGGCCTTCTCAGTAGGAGTTCAGAGCCTGCTTGGAGCGGCGCTTCATGTGCAGACGCTGGTGGCGGAGGAGGTCGCAGTTCTGCGAGAAGCTTTTGACACAGTAGCGGCACTGGAAGGGCCGTGCCTTGTCCTTCACATGCGCGCTGCTGCGGTGGCGCGCCAGGTGCTCGGGCCTCTGGAACGCCTTCCCGCACTCGCGGCACTGGCAGCTGAGCTTGGGCGGTCCCTCGGCCAGCAGCCCGCCGGGCCCCGCTCCCGCAGCAGCTGCCTCTCGCTTCTGCGACGGCTCCAGTCCCCGGGTCTGCAGGTGGATGCGCCTGTGCGACAGCAGGTGTGAGTTGAGGCGGAAGCTCTTTCCGCAGGCGCCGCAGCGGTGAGGTTTCTGGGCCTCATGGCTCTCCAGGTGCCCGTCCAGGTCCTCGCTGTCACTGAACAGCTCCCCGCACACTGAGCACTCGTGTGGCTTCTCCTGCTCTCTGCGGCTCCGCAGGTGCCGGATGAAGTTGACCCTCCAGCGGAAGATCTTCCCACAGTTCGGGCAAATGTAGGACTTCTTGGAGGTCGAAGTCTGCACCTCGCCCCCGGCCTCAGCGCCACTCCGGTGGGAGGCGGGGAGACTGCGTGGCTTTTCTGTGGGGCTCCGTGGTTCATCTGCACAGTAGGGGCCGTGCTGGGAGTCCTCGTCCCCAGAGCTGGACAGGACGATCTCGATGGTCACCTCCTCATCTAGGCCGTTCTCAGGGGTCAGCGCGTCACCTCCAGCTATGGGAAAGCCACAGGGAGGGTCAGCGGTGCTGCATCAGTCACATCCCCACACCTAGAAACACCAACCCGGAAGGCTCCACTTGATTCTTTCCCACTAGGACCCCAATCCCAATCTTTATTTTTCCTCTCTAGGCACTAAGACTCTTCAAGCCCTAACGACTTGTTTCTATCAGTGTCAGTCAAGTCGTGGCCATGCACATCAGTTAGCACTGCCCTACTTAACCAGAAATCGGGCACCTTAAAGACCATGGTAGAGAGAAAGACCCTATATCCTACAAAGGCAGTGGCAGGAAGCTGCCAGCTACTAAGGGGCTGAGCACTGAAATCCTTCAGAGTCTCTGCAAGACTTCGGACACCAATAGCCCCACTGGCTCCTGGACACCACCCAATGACCTATTCTTTGCCAAATTATACACACAAGCCAACTGGGGTGACACACTCCGGGCTCAGGGTTGAGGACAGAGTTAGCCTCGCTGTGCTGATGATATCATGACTATCTGAGCGTTCCTACCACCCAGGTCAACTATGTCACTTCTGATGCCCCACCAGCAGCCACCGTGGGGATAAGTAGTGGTTCTGGAGTTTATAACCTAGTCTGAAGCAGACTCACTGAATCCCAAATCTGTGATTTAGAAGAAGTGGGCGGGCAGTGGAGTGCCTGGCATGAGGTCCCAGCCCGCAGCCCACACACAGCAACCACTCGGGTGTTCTGGATGTAATCTCTGGAACAAGGAGAGTTCTGTGAGGTTAGGGCACCTGAGGGCAGGTGAAGCCAGAGAGACAGAAGCAGGGCAGGGAGACCGAGAAGCCAGAAAGCAGGAGACAGCAGGCAAGAGCAGAGCCATGGGCGCATCTGTTCCTCAGAAGACAAAGGTCACGGGGTTCAGCTTGATATGAGGCTAGGGGGTGGGAAAAGACGAGAATATCTGGAAAATTCCCAGTTTCTTCCATACTGAAGATGACAAAGCATGTTTTGGAGAGAACACAGAAGGGCTGGGGAACCACCAGGTAAAGGGATTATGGATGTGAGCCACAGATCCAGGCAGGCAACAGAGATGAAATAATCCAGGAAAGATCTGTAAAGGACCCTCCTGTTGCATGGCCTGAGCTCCTGGGGACTGCAAGGGCCCAACACTGGTTCTGAGACTTGTGTCTGAGTAGAAACACTGCCAGCCTAGACTAAAGAGCAAGAGATGGATGAACCTTGGGGTTCAGACATCTGGCATTCTACACAATAGGCCAGAGAGCTACTTATCCTTCATGCCCAAGGAAGACTGGCCGCCAAGGCTGTCCTTCGGGAGACAGGACTCCAACTGCTTCCCTGAGCCCGACAGCGACAGAGCCCTGAGCCCACTGCTACCTGTAAACTGTACCTTCTCATGGAATTCCAACCTTTGCCTGGGGGCCATCAGCCTTTCTTCTTCCTAATTTCTCCCTTTTCAAGATTTTATTTGACAGAGAGCATGAGCAGGGGGAGTGGGAGAGAGAGAAGCAGGCTCCCCGCTGAGCAAGGAGGCCGACACGAGGCTCCATCCCAGGACCCCAAGAGCTGAAGGCAGATGCTTAACCAACTGAGCCACCCAGGCACTGACAATTTCTCCCTTTTGAAATAAAAAGGTCCATTCTATGCCTGTCCCACAAATGCATTTTGGGAGGTACATAACATGATGTCTGGTTGCACAGGTTCACAGCTAGAGAGGAACATGCCTGGGTTTCACCTACCTACACCTGATCTACAGGATATTTAGGTGAGATGGATATAGGACGGATGTAGAATAGACTAAGGGATGTTTGGAGAGGGTGATTATCTGCTACATATGAAGAGGACAGGAATTTTGGGGCACCTGAAGGCAGAATGCAATGAACCGAAATGCATCCCCTTAAAAATCTGTATATTGAAGTCCTAAGCCCAGTACCTCGAATACGACACTATTTGGAAATAAGGCATTTCAAGGGGTAAAGAAGTTAGAATGAGGTCATCAGGGCAGGTCCTACTCTAGCAGGTGTCCTTCAAAAGATCAGGGCATAGACATCCAGAGATGGGCCATGTGTAGATGCAGGGAGGAGACCTCTGTCCGCAGGCCAAGGGAAGCCTCAGGGGAAGGTAACTGTGCTGCCCCCTTCAGCCTATGCTTTGAGCCCCCAGATTTCTGAGAAAATCAGTGCTGCTTGAGCCTCCCCGTCTGTGGTTCTTTGGTATGCAGCCCTAGGAGACTAACATAATGCATATGGGGTCACATCCACTCCAATCAGAGTAAACAGAAACAAATGCAGAGCTTCTACAGAGGGAGGAATAAATCAGCAATAATGCCGTCACATGTTATCAACACAACAACGTGAAGAACTCCTAGTAGAAAAGCTGAGACTCAGAGGAGTGCCCAAATACCAGGGGAAGAGGGACAGGAGCTCAGGGCTCAGCACTGAGAAGTAACTCGGGGTGTATGAGTGGGGGCGCACAGGATTACAGGAGGAAAGACGGGAGAAATTACTGGTCTGAGAGCTCTTTCGTCCATTAGTTAATCCTCAACAGAAACCACCTGGCAGCCAAGACTGTTATCTCGGAGAGACAAAGTTGCCCAGGGTTTCAGAAGAACAGAAATGTAGCCTGTGCTTGGCTAGCTGCAGGTGGGAAATACCAGACCATGGGGTGTGCTGGGAGCACAGCTCCTGCCTTGGGAAGGGCACTCACTCATGGTCTGCAAACGCACCGCTCGCTCCCTGAGATGGAGGGCTGAGTCACGGCAGGGTCAGAGAGACAGATGAGAAAATAAACAAATAGAAATCCAGGCGTTATAAGAAATACATTCTTGTCATGTTAGAATGGGGAGGCTTTTGGGGCGCTTGGGTGGCTCAGCCATTAAACGTCTGCCTTTGGCTCAGGTCATGATCCCAGGGTTCTGGGATCGAGCTCCTCATCAGGCTCCCTGCTCAGCAGGAAGCCTGCTTCTGCCTCTCACACTCCCCTTGCTTGTGTTCTGTCTCTGTCAAATAAATAAATAAAAGCTTAAAAAAATGGGAGGCTTTCTTATAAGACACAAAACCTGAAAGGTTTTCTACATTTTTTAAATGTAGAAAGGGATGCCTGGGTGGCTCAGTCGGTTAAGCATCTGCCTTCAGCTCAGATTATGATCCCAGAGTCCCGGCCGGATCGAGTCCTGCATCAGGCTCCCTGCTCATCGTAGAGCCTGCTTCTCCTCCTCCTTGTGCCCCCTCACATAAATAAATAAGATCTTAAAAAAAAAATAAATGTAGGGGAGAAGTTATGGGCTGACATATAAAGTTTTATAAAATGGGGAGAAATTGTGTGCAAATACCTAAGAGGCAACAGATCCAGGCCCATAACTGAGAGTTTCTAGGAACAGATCCAGGCCCATAACTGAGAGTTTCTAGGAACAGATCCAGGCCCATAACTGAGAGTTTCTAGGATATTCCCAGAGAGGACATGCAATGGCTCAGTGAGGTACAGACAAGAGCCAGGAGGCCCTAAGCCCCAGTGTGAGGGCATCAGGCACTGGAGCCTTTGAGAGGTAGCTGGGCCTAGAAGCAGTCTTGAGGGTGGGAGCCTTGTGCTGGGATGAGCACTTATAAGGAAAGGAAGAGATGGGAGAGCATCAACTTCTGTCTCCAACAGCAGGCGTAGTGAAAGGCCACGTGAGCACACAGGGGGAGGGCAGGCATTCCATGGCAGAGCGTGTCTTCACCATCCACAGAGCCTGCCAGCACCTCCGAGGCTGGCCCTGACCCCATTCCAGGACCGGGAGGAGGGAAATGTCTGCTGTCTCGGCAGACCTCTTGGGAAGTGTCATCAGCACACAAGGTGCACACACAGCACCTCACACAGACTACATGCTTCCATAAGGCTTGGGTCCAAGCAGAGCTCACCCCGTGGGAGAGGAGAGGAACACAAGCCAACACCAGGACTGCAGAGTATTATGCAGGCAATGCATGAAGAGAGAGTCCAGTGACGCATTACAGCGACCAGGCCTGGAGCACCCTGCATGCGAACGGCGGGGGACCAAGTCCCTCCCCTGCTCAGAGGCCATGGGCGACCAACGCGCTTGGAAACCAAGCATCCCTCCTTGTTCTCAGACAGCCACACTCAGTGTCTTGCCCATTCAGAGCCAAATCCCCCACAGGGCCTGGGGAGGAGGAGGTGGAGCTGAGAACAACCCAGGTTGGTTATCATCTACCTTCTAAAGAGGTGCTGAAGGCACGCAGAAGCCAGCAAGGATGCCAAGGCCTGTCCTGGGTACTCCTCAAGCCATGACCACCCTCTCAGCACACAGAACCCTTGTCCACTGGCGGAGCCCTGGCTCTCACCTGCAGAGGGAAGGCAAGGAGGGGAGGGTCCCAGACTGGGAGAATAGCGCTATAGCATATAGTCCACAGGAGCCGTCAGCAGGGATCTTAGAGACCTAGGGACGCCCTCCCCCGAGCAGCACGCATACACACAGACACACACAGACACACACACACACACACACACACACACATATACCGCACACACAGGTGTGCAGCCTCCCCAACCCAGTACCTGGGCAGGTGTTCTGAGTAAGTGTCATCTGCTGGCAGGTCTGGAACTCTGGCACCTGTAGCTCATCCCTTTTTCGTCTCTCTTCTATCTGGAATGGCTGGAGGCTTGGGAAGTCTGGAGAAATTGGTTGGAGAATAGCCCTGGGTTCAGTCAAGTGTTGTAGACAAGACAGGTCACTCCCCGAACCTGGGTGCTGAACTCAACAGAACTCCCAGCGCTCACTCCCACTTTCTGTGCTGGGTGTCTACAAGGTCCCCCGCCTCACACAGATGCTGCATATACGCAGCGTGCAGAGTTAGCCAGGGCATGTGCATGCTTGTTCGAGGCGGGCATGGGGCGCAAACCTGGTCTGCTCCATGCCAGCTTTAGGGTTCCAAGGGGATGGGGGTTGCTGTTGATACCGCACAGAGCCCATTCCCATGAAGGAGCAGACATTTCCAGGGCACGGAGGCTACAGACATGAGCTCGATGGACACGGCGTGGAGGAGGATGTGAAAAAACACCATGGCCGAGCCCCAGCTCCTCCCCGTGTGGCTGGGAGCCAGACAGTCTGAGTGAGCATCCACTCCTCCTCCCCAACCTGACTTCTGGAGAGGATCTAAGATCACCTGTGGATGGGCCACCTAGTTAGCATAAGCCAGGCCCCACTTGCAGCACAGGGGATTCCTGTCATACTCTCTCCTCTGGCTGAGGGGAATGGCAACGTGCTTTCTGGCAAGAGTCAGGAAGGAGGCCAGACAAGGTGTAGGAGTAACACCGAGCTGCAGAGAGATGGTGGTGGGAGCAGGCCTGCCTCTGGCCGGTGGCAACCTTCTACCCAGTTCTGGAACCATTACTCACCCAAGTATGAGACCTGGGTCACATCCTTTCCTTGGAGGTCCTGCAACTCAGGGACCCGGGGTTCATTCTCCTCTCCCTGGGAGAGATCCAGCTGGGTGCCTGGGTCATCTGTTCACGAAGGGGAGGACACACACCCATCAGCTATGTGTTCTCACAGGAAGCCAGGGAGGGTGGAGGGCTGACCCCACACAGGTCCAGAAAGGAGAGCCGGAGACATGCACACCCTGTCACAGCCCCCAAGGGGGCCAGGAAGGGCCACTGAGAGGAAACAGGGAGGGGACAGGAGGAGAATTTGAAGGGAGGAGCTGTGGTTAGGGGGGTCTCCTTCAGGACCATCAGGGAAACAGAAGCAAAACGAGCCATAGCCTACACACAACAGAAAACCAGGCGCATGGAAAGCATGTTATATTTGGCTTAGTATGCAAACCAGCCAGCTAGGCCTGATGTATGTGCAGTCAGTAGGCCTGAGGGTTCAGGGGTGAACACTGAAGCAGAGACTGGCCCTGCAGTTCTCTGATTTCAGGACAGAGGCAAGGAAGCCTTACTTGGAGGCAAGGAGACTCCACAGTCCTCCCCAATGATGAACTCTCCGTAGAAGCCAGTCTGTGCAGGGTCTAGAAGGGACCAGTCCTCTTGCGAGAAGCAGAAGATCATATCCTTGAAGGGGGACACCCGGTTCTGAAACCGCAGAACGGCGATACCTCAATCCTGGGTCAAGCTCGGGCAGGCTTGCGGGGCGAAGGGCAGAGCCTCCAGCAAGACAAGTGAGCCGGGAGGCTGCCCGGCGCCCCCCTCCCTTGCTCCAGCTGGCATCCTCCTCCCGCCCCTCTCGTCAGGCAGGTGCCTCACAGAGTGGCTGGGGGTGCACAGGGACAGACCTCCAACTCGGTGCATGATACCCGCAACTGTCAGGTGGGCAGACGCGGGACGCCCAACCCCAGTACCCATGCTGACATCCCACTTCCAGAGTTCATTCTGCATGCGGGACTTTTCATGGCAGCATTAGTGATATTGGGTAATAGCAGCATACTGAACACGGCCTCTGAATGGGGCAAGCTGCCGGGCACAGCACACACCCGTGAGGAAGTGCACACAGAAGGGACCCTCCACGGTCTGCTGGTGCATGAAAAGCTCCTGTGCAGAGGGCTGTCCAGCCTGTCCCCACAGGGAGGAGTCTCACCATCTGGGACGCCAGCAACTGCTACAGGGACCGCAGGTTACTACTGCAAGGAGACATTTCTGACACTTTTGAGTCATGGACCCCAGGAATGTGTCAAAATTGATTTTAATCTAAAATCTGATGGCATATCCATGTAACATGCCTCTTATTATTCCCTCACATACACACTTCTTTTTTTTTTTTTTTTTAAGATTTTATTGATTTGACACACAGAGACAGACAGAATAGGAAAACAAGCAGGGGGAGTGGAAGAGGGAGAAGCAGAGCAGGGAGCCCAATGTGGGGCTTGATCCCAGGATCCTGGGATCATGACCTGAGCTGAAGGCAGACACTTAACTGACCGAGACCCCAGGCATCCCACATACACACTTCTTAATTCTTAAAACTGAATCTGGAGACAAGAGATTGAGGCAGCAAACATGAGGGGTACAGAGCCACTCAGGCAGATGTACCAAGTTACCCCCATTCATATATGGTGCCAGATTCTCGTTCCCCTGACCACCGAGGAACTGCAGGCATGTGTCAACTCAACATCTACCAGCGTGATTCTTTGAGCGAGGTGACTCTGGCCCAGTGGGGCTGGTCTGCACCAGCCCAGAGGGACTGCCTCCCACCACCGTGGGGTGGGCTGCCCTGGCATCGACTGCCGAGCCTCGGACAGCCCCACGCAGCAAACAGTGACCCAGCCACTATGTCCACAGAGCCACAGCAGACAGACCACTCCACAACACCCCCAAACTGCCCAGGGTTCAGTAACCTCATCTTGTGTTGTGTGAATTATGGGTCTTCCTTTTTAAGGAAAAAAAAATTAAGAGTTGCAGAGGTGCCTGTAACAAGCAGTTAGGATGGGGAACCGCTGTGTTAACTTTCTAATGGGGACCCCAGAAACCTTGCTAAACTACCATCTATGCTAAACATGCTAAACACATCTACCATCAGGGGTTCAAGTGGAAACAGTCCCAGTTTTGCGCTTACTTGGTTTTGTTTCAGGTCCCCCCCCCACCCCAGGGAGCAGCTGATTGAAAAGGATTATAAGTATCATGCTCCCCTGTGTCCTCAAGAATTTGGGAAACAGGACCTCATGCACACTGAGTGGAAACGCATGTTTGTGGACCTCTGGGAAGATGTCACAAGCACGCCCACTGTTTCCAGGAGATTCAGAGGCGCAGGAAGGAATGTGTCAAACACAAAAATGTGTGTGGAACACCCACTGTGTGGAACCACATGAAGTTTCCTTTGCATGCTTTTCCCTCGTGTCTGACGGGGCCCTGAGCATGCATCGTCTACGATCAAAGAGACAAAATATGCAGGTCCCCAGCACAGAGGTGTAAAAACTACAAATACTGATAGCCTTTGCTTCAGGTCGGTGAGCCCCACAGGGGCCTGTGGTCTCCTCTGTGCAGCTGTGGCCCCAAGCCCCACCCCTAGGGCTGGTGGAGGGAGGACACAGTGTGGGCCTAGAGCTACATGGTCCGTGCCTACCTCAGGACAGCCATCAGAGGTGAACCCAGCCTTAAATCAAACCACAGCACCGTTCTGCACACTTCAATGCTGAACTTGGCTTTCGCTTGCACTCCCATTCAGCTGTATTTCCATGCACGTGTGTCTACTCCACGCACTTACCCAAAGGTGTGATTTCAGAACGCCGCTGATTCACCCCTTCTTCTGTCAGTAGCATTGGGTGGCCCCCAACAGTTTGCTGCTACAGCAATGGTTCAGGGAGTTCTCTCATGGGCCTCCCCTGTCCATGGGCAAGGGACTCTAGGGACACGCAGCAGAGGAGTGCTGGACCCTGTTGACACGTATCTTCCCCTATATTAAATACCCCCGCATGGTTCTTGCTCCAGACTGCGCACCTATGTCTTGTCTCCCCACCATCTTGCCAGCACTGGGCGGCAATACTATCATGGTTCCAATAACCAGGTGAGTAGCTGTCCTCGTGGGGGCCCACCCTGCTCTCCACCAACCTCTCCTCTCGGTTTAGTGGCCAACCTGTGTTTGTCTGCTTTATAATTGTGGATATACTTCACTCTTACAAAAGAAAGCATAGTATTATTTTAATTTTATTTAATTTTTTAAAAAAGATTTTATTTATTTATTTGACAAAGACAGATCACAAGTAGGCAGAGAGAGAGAGGGGGGAGCAGGCCCCCCGCTGAGCAGAGAACCCATTGTGGGGTTCAATCCTAGGACCCTGAGGTCATGACGAGCTGAAGGCGACACTTAATGATTGAGCAACCCAGGTGCCCCGGAAAAGATAATTTTTATCTAACGTATTTGATATAGTTGGTTGACTGGAAATAAAACTAGATCCTGTTCCTTGACCAAACTAATATAAAAATAAAAACCCTAGGGGTACCTGGTTGGCTCAGTTGATGGAGCCTGTGACTCTCATCTGGGGCAGTGAGACTGAGCCCATGTTGAGTGTATAGGTTGCTGAAAACAAATTTAAAAATTAAAAACAAAAACAAAAACACACAAAAAAACCCCTAAAAACCTTAAAGTACCAGAAGGGCAAAAAATGGCTTCCAGGGAGTAAAAATAAAGACCATGTAAAGAAATAATGGGCAGACACATAAAACTTAGAAGTATGCTCAGTAATGACACAGCATGAATGAGACAAATGACAAACGGGTACACAGGTCCACCATGAATGAACGAGAAGAGGGGCTGAGAATATACAGAGCACCTGTCTAGAGAGCCTTCCATATCCGTTACAGAGGGAGTCAAGAAAGTAAATACTTTGAAGTGTATGAGAAAAAGTTCACCTTGACTCGTGCATGAAAACACGCCTATGAAACCATCTGATGAAGACTGGAAGACAGGTGAGGAGATCTGTCTGCAATCCTGACCATTCAGCATATGCTGGAAACTCCTGGCAGAAGCCACAGCCCCTGTAGTTATACCCAGAGAACTTCTGTCCCCTCACCACCTCCTGCTGGCCTCCGCCCTCTGGGGTCCCCCTCTACCTGCCAGGATTGCCCTACACCAGCTGGGGTCACCTCTACCTGCCAGGGACAACTGTACCAGCTGGGACCCCCCCTATGCCAGCCGGGGTCCCCTCTACCCAATCCAGTCATCCCACATCCAACTGGGATGCCCCACTTTTGGAGGACCTTGGCCCTAGGACTCTCCCCTGATTTCCCAGGGATCTCTAGGGACTCTCCCTGGTACACTGATGACCTCCTGTCTGGGTGATTCTTGGGTGAGGACCCAAAGCCCGGGGTGAACCCGCCACATGGCCCCTGCCCACAAGGATGATGGGTGTCCCCTCCCACCCTTCAGAGGGAACCCTCCCTCCCTCCCTTTCCCCACCAGCTCTGCAGCAGCAGAGCCACTGTTCTTCAACCAGGGCGGCTCTATGGGGTGGTCTGAAGATGCCAGGGCAAACAGGTGGGCTGCGAGCCCCTGGCGGGGGGGTGGGTCAGGACCGCTTTCCCTGGCTCTCCTGCTCGGTCCCCCGAGTCTCCGTTTCCCAGTGTGCACAGAAACTGGACCAGGGTGAATCTGCCTGTGTTAGGAGCCGGCTGGGACGCTGTCCTCAGGTTGCTGTTCCCAGCTGCCTTGCTCCTTCTTCCATGGCCCTTGTCCCTTTGTTTCACCTTCAATCACCTGCCTGCTTTTCCTGGAAACCAGTTACGGCTCTCCCCACTTCTTCTCTTCTTAGCACTTCTGCCCTCAATACTCATACTCCTCATTTTGGTCCCCTCTTTAATCTTTGTTAACTGGTCTCATCTTGAATCCAACAATTCTGTATGGGAAGGACTGCTGAACAGGGATTCCAGCCCATGCCACTGGAAGGGTCCCTTCCCCTAAATCCCATGGCCCTGACCACCAAGTAATATCACTCCAATGGCCCGCCAGCTTCCTAACCTCAAACCACACTCTGGTCTATAAATGAACTCCTGCTAGACAGATGCCCCCCACTCCCTGCCCCCATTCAGGAGGAAGCAGCTACTGAGGCCTCCAACCAATGCCAAGGATCTGTCCTTATCTATCTGTCGGGGGACATGCAGAGGCTACTTCAGGAAGGCTAAGTAAGACAGAAGGGCCCATGGTAGCCCCTGGGTTGGCTGCAAGCAGGGCCATCGGGCAGCCCACCTCAGAACAGCCACAGGCCAGAGTAGGCCAACGGGCTACTTACCACTGAGCACAAACAAGGGAATATTCCTTATGTTCCCAAACCTCCTCACCATTCCACCTTCCTCCTGAACCACCCCTCACCCTCCTGGCACATGGTCTCGGCTCTGCCGTCCAGCCCGCCACTCCCTGGCCCTGGATTCAATAAACCTGTATCTCCTCTCAAACCCTTGAACCACTGCCTCACTGGAGAGGCCAAAACTCCCACCACCCAATCACAGGACATGGTCTGGAATATTCTGGAAAGGTTTTATCCTGATAGGTAAAATTAACAAGGTTTCTGGACAGCAGGCCAATATACAATAATCATCTGTATTTCTATATCACTGTGTATGAGCAATAACTAGAAGATGAAATTAAAAAAAAAAAAAAAGGCTAGACCACTTACAAAATCAAAACCATGGACTTCTTAAGGAAAACACATACAAACTCTACTCTGCATGTTGCCTGAACACGGAAGGGTTGAACATATTTCTAGACCGTCAGCTCACCCCACCATGACCTACAGATTCTAGGCGATCCCACACAAAAACCCTAGGGGGCAGTTTTATAGAAACTGATGTACTAATTCTGAAATGAATGTGGACAAGCAAGCATTCAGACCAGTGGAAAGAATTCTGAAAATAAGGAATCAAACAGGAGGACTCACACTACCCAGCTGCAAACCTTCCATGAAGTTACGGTGGTTTGGTGTAAAGAATCAGAGCACGGATAAACCACGGTGCGGCCAGGATATCCAGATGTACGTGCGCAACTGATTTTGTTTTTTTTATTATCAGAAGAAAATTTTTTAAAGGTTTTATTTATTTGACACAGAGACAGAAGTACAAGTAGGCAAAGTAGCAGGCAGAGGTAGAGGGAGAAGCAGGCTCTCCACAGAGCAGGGAGCCCGATGTGGGGCTCGATCCCAGGACTCCGGGATCATGACCTGAGCCGAAGGCAGCCACTTAACTGACTGAGCCACCCAGGCGCTCCCAGACCACTGATTTTTGATGAAGGTATCAAGGCCACTAAAGGAAAAATATTTTTTTTTTTAAACATTCAGATGCACTTTTTTTTCAAGATTTTATATACTTGCTTGACAGACAGAGATCACAAGTAGGCAGAGGGGCAGGCAGAGAGAGGAAGGGAAGTAGGCTCCCCACTGAGCAGAGAGCCCAATGTGGGGCTCGATCCCAGGACCCCGAGATCATGACCTGAGCCGAAGGCAGAGGCTTTAACCCACTGAGCCACCCAGGCACCCCAGGAAAATCTTTTCAGTGAGTGGTGATTAATAACTAAATATCAACATTAAAAAAATAACTCTACACCTCATACCAAACACAAAAAAATAACCTGAAATGAACCAAAGACCTAAAAATGTAACTAAGCCACAACTCTAAAACTTCCAGGAGAAATTCTTTATGATTTTGGGGCAAAGATTTCTTAGGACATAAAAAGCTAAGTGACAAAAGAAAACAAAGTGATAAACTTGACCTCGTGAAAATTAAAGACACCATTAAAACAAGGAAACCACGAACTTCCAGTACATGTATAGGACAAACTACTGTCCTCCAGAATATATGATTTATACAAAGTTCTTAAAACATGGTAAGATGGGTACACAGTCACAGAGGGTGAGTCCTGATCTCAGGTCATGAATGTTGGCCTCATGCTGAGTGTGCAGCTTATTTAAAACTACACAGTAAGACAAGGAACCCCGTCATAGACAGGCTATGGGACACTTCACAAAAGATAGATACACTTCGTTGAGTCAAATGCAAACGAAAACCATAATGAATATTTTAATGACCAAAAACATACTTTTTCTAAGAAAATGAAAAGTGGGGAAGAGGTGCATTCACTAGGTGGGAGCCTAAGTGGTCCAGGGAAAACAGCCATCTTTTGTAGAACCGATCACACACTTACCCTCCAACAACTTCACTCCCAGAGAAATAAAAACGTGTCTCTGCATGAAGACATGCAAATGTTCTAGAAGATCCTTTGTAATGCTGAAAATGAAGTGACTGAAATCCCCATGGACAGGGGACGACAGACTGGCTGTCACCACATGCGATGCTACTCAGCAATGAACAGGGCCTCACCACTGACTCGCGCACGTGAGTCATGCCTGGATCACTGGGTTGGTAACAGGAGCCGCCCCTAGGCCACATCCCATAGGATTCTGTTCATGTACAGTTTCAGGAGAGAAGCTCATGTTCAGTAGCAATGGAGAGAGGCGAGGCGCAGGCGTGAGGGCCTGGCTCCACCACAAAGGGGCACCAGGGAGCCTCAAAGGTGGTGCAGAGATGCTCCCTATCCTGACTGGGGCAACCAGGACAGCAATGCACACACTTGTCCAACATTCTGCAAGCCAGATGCTGAAACAGCTGCACTATATGCAGATTATAGCCCCAAATCAGCTTGTTTTTTAAAATCAGGGCTTGAACTCAGGACCCTGAGGTTATCACCCTGGTGCTCCTCAAAATTAGATTTAAGGAAGTACAAATATAGACAGCATTTTCCACCATCATTCTGGTGAAGATGATAAACAATTCTAATATAAAAGAACAGCTCTCTGTGGAACAATCATATACACACACTCTCCCTGTACAAGGTGTTAACCCCTGGAGACCTGTACTCCAGCGAGAGAACCACATGACCCTGTGGGGCATGTGTGCCGGGGTGGACACAGCGCAGCCCATGGGTTTGCCATAGTGTGCGGCCTGCATCTGCGCAGAGTTGCCGCTGAGTGAGGAGGGCCAGTCTCCACCTGTTGGAATATGGGCATTACAGACTAGGAAAGCTCACCGGGGGTGCAGGGGGGATGCTGGACATCAGACGCAAACCCAGAAGCATAACCCTGGTTGCTCATTATCTCAACTGAAACTTCCAGAACGTGATACATATATCACACTCATGTATGCAGCTGGGCATGCTGTGGCCGGAGAGGTAAAGATGCGTCTGACACTCTGCAGGGTTGGGGAAAAGATGAGCCTAGGCGGGAAGGTGGGGGCAGGGAGACAACACAGAAACTAAAGTGAAGGGCATTTGCAAGTCTCTTGTCCTACTCTCGCAATCTTCCTCAAGTTTGGAGTCCATTCCACAATAAAAATTAAAATAAACAGAATAGTTCAGAAATGTCTAGGGTTGAACAGGAGTTGGGAACCGGCTTCCAAATCTCACAGACATGGATGAACCACTCAGTGTCTCCATACAAACACGCCTTGTCTAAGGAGGTCCACAGAGCCTGAGCAGCTGCGTCTCAACGGCCACGAAGAGGAGGCCAGTGTGGGGGCAGCACACAGTCCACAGAACGGATGACAGACTGCGGGGAAGCCATGGGCTTGCAGCATAGAACCAGGTGTTGGTCTCAGAGTGGGTCACAAAGGGCCATCCCCACCTGGGGACGCCACTTTGGAATCAAGACTTTCCAGCTGAGGGAAACTGAAGAATGAGAACAGACAATGTGCTCTGCTTGCCCCATCTCTGCCTAAAGCCAGCACTGTTCTTCCTCATCAAGAGCCCCCTTGACTCTCCCCTGCCCGGAAGGGCCAACAGCCCTTAACCCCCAGAAAGGACAGCATTCTGGTTGGCTCAGACAACATCAAACGTCACCTTAGTGTCCATCACCAACCGTGTGGTCCCCGGCTAAACAGTCCTTCAGCCACGGACTTACCTGCCTGCCTGGGGTTCTCACACAGACACATGAAGTGCCCCCTTCTCGCCTGCATTCCGCCCGTCAGCCCCTGTGCAGGCCAGCACTGAGCCCAGGAGAGCACAGGAAGGGGCTTGCTCCCGACGGCCTGCGGAGGAGCAAGACATGGGAAGCGCCACAGCTGGTGAGACCGAAGGAAATCAGAGCTGTCTTACAGCAGTGCCTGCTGGCTCTGCAGGTTCTGGAGAAAACAACAGACTACACAGCAAGGCAAGAGTTATGGGTTTCCTTCCCTTGACCCTTGGATCAGTGCCCGAGAATGGACCAAAGCCTGGAAGAAGGAACGAAACACAGTGGGCAGAGACACTCATGGCCTCACTGATGCAAAACTGAGCCCCGATGCCACGTGGGTGGGGTCACAGACTCGGCCACAAAGACCTGGGGAATTCTGCACTGCAGGGACATGTGCTCACATGTTGGCAGCAGCCGTGGTATACACTGACCCCACATATCATCCTAGCTAGGCAGAAACAAAGGACACAGAAGAGTCTGGAAGAACGTTATAGAACACGTGGAGATCTCAGGTAACCGGGAATGTATCACAGGCTTTCCATTTCTCAACCTTGCCAAGTTTCATCAGGAGAATGGATTTTCAGAGACTTCTGCGTCCTTCTGACACATGGAACAGATATATTTTCCCTAACTCTTGCCTCCAGAACAGAAATCCCAGGCCATTGATACCTAAAACCCACACTCAAGACTCTGAAAGGTGGAGAGAAGATGGGCTTTTGGCCTTGGACCAAAGAACTACAGCAATGAGCCCCTAGCCCTGCTCGTGCCAGCAGGGAGCACATGGGAGTCATGCCTTGTGCCTTCAGTGGGGCACCGTGAGCTTCCCAAAGCCCCTCTCCCCCTGCACGCCTGACCCACGCAGGAGCCCCCGCCGTGGCTGTGCCACCCCCCCCACCCCGTGCCCTAGCCCTACTCAGGAGCCCCTCCTATGGCAGTGCTCTCCCCCCACTCCCGCGCCCCATGCAGGAAACCCCCCATGGCTATGCCCCCCTCAATGCCCTAGTCCCATGCAGGAGCCCCACCATGGCTGTGCCAGTGGGGACCCCGAGGCAGCTTGATCCTATCTTCTGCTGGAACAGTGTCTGAAGGGAAAACCCAGCTGGACAGATGGTTTCAAGGAGACCTAGGAAGAGTGCGTGTGTCTGTAGAAAATCAGCCTACACCAAGTACCAAGAACCGGACTGAACACAGAAGACGTGAATAGAGAGTTAAGTGGAAATAGCAGAGCTGCAGAACGAGGGCTCAGCAACTGCTGACGGCAACAAGAAGGGGACAGAGGACAGAACCTGCCCGTGGGGAGGAGACGGAGAAACCTGACGTGCAATCTGAACGATGGGCAGAGAACAGACTGCGAACAAGTGAGCAGAGCGTCAGGAGCCTGGGCAAGGGCCTCGGGAGAGCCGAAGTCCTATTGGCCAAGTCCTGCAGGCAGAGGGGGTGCTTGGAATTGACGGGACGAGAAACCAACTCCAGAATTCCTGTATATGTTAAAACACACAGCCCCGCAGACCCAGGCGGAGGGAACCGGAGACAGGCCGTCCAGAGAAATCGTGGCAAACACACCATACGTGGACTGGGGACTCTGGAGACAGGATGGGCACGAGCAACCCAGAAGTGGCCAGGGAAGGAAGATCCTTTTCCTGCAGGAGCAAAGACCCTTCAGAGCTTTGATAAGGAAGCATGGAGCCCTCCATCCCAAGATCACGACCAGAGCCGAAACCAAGAATTGTTTCTTAACCGACTGTGTCACTGGGGCATCCCAGAAGTGAGTTTCTTTGAGACAGCAGAGTTAGGTCAGGTTTCTTAGTCTACTCTGCCAATCACTCGCTGTGATTTAATGGATGTGTTTAAGGGTACCTAACTGGCTTAGTTCTAAGAGCATGGGACTCTTATCTCAGGGTCGTGTGTTCAAACCCCATGTGTGGTGCAGAGTTTCACTTAAAGATGTATTTAGACCATATATATTTTAATGTAGTTACTTCTTCCTAAGGATTGATTTATTTGAGAGAGACTGCACATGTGGGCGGAGTGTGGTTGGGATTCTTTTTCTATCCCCGCCCCCCACCATTCGTGTGCTCTCCCTCTCTCTTTCAAATAAATAAATAAATCTTTAAAAAGAAAAGAAACTCACTTCAAACATAATGGTACAGGCAGGTTGGAAGTAAAAAGATGGAAGGTATGTATGACACAACCATTGATCAAAGGGAGGAGGAGGAGTCAAACGCCAGATAAGGCCGACTTTAGAGCAAAGAAAACGAGACAGAACATTTTATACTAATAAAAGGGTCGTCCCCCAAGAAGGGACAGCAACCCTCACTGTGTGTGTCCCAAACCAGAGAGCTGAGAAACGGACACAAAGAGTGACAGAACTGGAAGGAAGAGAGGAATCGACCATTACTGACGGGGGCCTCAATTTGACTTCTGTCAAGCGAAAGAAAATACGCAAGAGCAGAAGCACACAACTTGTGTGTTCCAGTCCACACCACCCACAGCACCTACACTGTTCCCAACCCACACACACGGCTTGGCCAGACATGCTGCGCTCACCAGATCCTGGAATCGCATTCCTGGATCACAATGCAATCAAACCAGACATCAGGGATAGAAAATAAAGGGAGAATCTCCAAGCCCTTGGAAATTAAACAGCGCATTTTAAAACAAAGCTTGGGTCAAAGAAGAAGGGTCAGGGAAATTTTAAAAAGTCACTGAAATGAATGAAAGTAAAGTTACATCATTACAATCTGTGGGATACAGCTGAAGTAGTTCTCAGGGGGATGGTCACTGCATGGAAACACTTATATTAAAATTCCTCCATGTGAGGGGAGGTCTCAGATCCATAACCGAAGATCCCACCTCAAGAGCCAAGATCACAAACAGTAAGCAGGCAGGCAGAAGAAACAGTCAAGATGACAGCAGAAATCAATGAAACCAGAAAAAGAAATCACAGAGAAAAATCAATGAAACAATGAGCTAGTTCTCTGAAAAGATCACCAACATTGAAAACCTCTAATAAGACTGACATGGAAAAGACAGAAGATACCAATTTCCAGTATCAGAAGTGAAATGGGTTTTGCAGCCAAACCAGATGGATGATACAGAACAGCATGAGCTTGTCTGTGCACATGGATCTGACAAGCTCGAAGGAAGGAGCTGACTGAGAAAGACCAGCACCTCCACCATCACAGAGGCAGCGTGGATGGCTCTAGGACTGCCAAGGAACTCAGGTCTATGATTAAAACACCACTTCCCCTCCACCCTATGAAACCTTTGGCTTCCCATGGTGTCATCTGAGAACTCTACCAAATGTCAAAGAATGAAAACCAATTCTAAACAATCTCCTTTAGAAATCAAGAGTGGACACAATCAGACTCGTCTTACAAACCTATTATTACCCTGATACCAAACTCAGACTGTTCTCTCCCCAAACGGCAGCTATAGAAATCCTTAACGAAATGTAGGCGACCCTTGGACTATGCAGGGGTCAGGGGCACAACCCTCCCCCTGCAACACACACCCCATGTATACCTTCTGACTTCCCCAAAACTTGACATAAAGAGTTGATGAACACACATTTTATATGTTATATGTATTCCATGCTGTATTCTTACAATAAATTAAGCAACAAAAAGGACTATTATTTAAAAAACCATAAGAGAAAGCACACTGAGGTTACTATACTGTATGTCAAAAAAAAAAAAAAATGTAAATGGACAAGCACAGTTCAAATTCATGTTCAAGGGTCACCTGTAAATGCAAATAAAATATGGCAATATACCCATAGAATGTTACTCTGTGACCAGGAGAGGTTTTGTTCCAGGGATGCAAGACTGGTTCGATATCCACAAATCGATAAATATAATCCACAACATTAACAATCTACAGAAAATACACCTGACCAACAGCAACAGAAAAAGTTTCAACAAATTTCAACAGCTACCCATTATAATAAAAACTACAGGAAAACAGGGATCGAGGAACTTTCGCAACTGCATCAAGTGTATTTCCAGGGGCGTCTGGGTGGCTCAGTGGGTTAAAGCTTCTACCTTTGGCTCAGGTCATGATCCCAGAGTCCTGGGATCGAGCCCCATGTAGGGCTCTCTGCTCTGCAGGGAGCCTGCTTCCTCCCCTCTCTCTCTCTCTGCCTGCCTCTCTGCCTACTTGTGATTTCTCTCTCTCTGTCAAATAAAAGGAATCTTTAAAAAAAAATTTTCTAAGAGTATTTCCAAACCCCTAAGGCTGCCAGGTCAGGGACAGTGAAAGACTGAATGAACTCTTTCCCATGAATCCTGGGGACAGGCAGGGACAAGGAGCTCAGCACTGCCTCCCAACTTTGTGCCGGGAGTTCTCAGTGAAAGGAAGCCAGGACAGGGAACAAAGACTTAGACTGGAAAAAAGTAAAATTGTCTTCATGGGCAGAGAGTGTGACTGCGTACACGGAAAATCTAGAGCATGCCGTTTAAAAACAAACTGATCCAGCAAGGTGACAGAATCAAGAGAAACAACAAAAACCAACTGCACTTTTTCTATTAGAAATGAGCACTCCTTCTGGAAAAGGACGCAGCAGTTTCCCACAAAATAAAACAGGCACATACCATACAACGCAGCAAGTGCAAACCTGGGCCTTCCTCCCAGAGCAAGAAGCTGACGCTCCTACAACAGCCCGCAAGCCGATATGTACATCAGCTTTATGCAACGCAGCCCCAGACTAGAAACAAGCCAGAGGTTTCAACAGGGGAGAGGTCAGGCACACTGCGGCGAATCCATGCTGTGGAATCTCATCGCACACAGCAGGACTCGAGCCAGACACCTGCAAAGCCCGTCACGGCTCCACTGTTTGCAGACTGAACACAGGCCGCTGTCAAGGGCAAAGGAAAGGATGGTTCCGAGGAAGCGCATGGTCTGCATCTTGTGTGCCTCCACACAAATAGGCTGGCCACGACTTTCTACAGTATTTTCACCATACACGACCGCATAGTGTGAACAGTACAAGGGAGCTCTGTCGTTTCTGGCCGCTGTAGATGAATGCAATTAACCTCAGACAGAAAAAGATCAACAGCACATTTACGCGCGTCTGCCTATGTTCACAACAGCACCGCTCCTAGGGGCCGAGATCCAGATGCAAACCAGGGACAAGTGAGTGAAGAGAACTCATCACATACACACTGTGCACTGTTACCCGGCTGACCAGAACAAGTCACACAAACGCCGTGCACTCTTACCTGGCTGACCAAAACGCATCACATACACTCTTACCCGGCTGACCAGAATGCGCCACATACACGCCGTGCACTCTTACCTAGCTGACCAGAACAAGTCACACACACACCGTGAGTGTTATCTGGCTGTCCAGAACACATCACACACACATGGTGCAATATTATCTGGCTGACCAGACCATGCCACATACATGTTGTGTACTCTTGGCCGGGTGACCAGAACATGCCACACATACGTGGTGCAGTATTATCTGGCTGACCAGAATGCCTCACACACATGCTGTGCAGTATTATCTGGCTGACCAGAATGTGTCACACACGCGCCATGCTCTTACCCGGCTGTCCAGAATGCGTTACACACACGCAATGCAGTATTATCTGGCTGACCAGAATGCATCACATACACACCAAGCACTCTGACCTGGCTGACCAGAACGCATCACACACACACTATGCACTCTTACCCGGCTGACCAGAATTTCTCACACACGTGCCGTGCAGTATTACCCAGCTGACCAGAATGTATCACATACACGCTGTTCAATCTTATCCAGCCTCAGAAAGGAAGGAAAGCCCACCACAGAAAAGTGTGACGGAACCTTGAGGACACCACACTGTGTGTAACAAGCCAGTCATGAAGACACAAATGCTGTAAAGGTGTAACTGCACTTACATGAACTATAGGGAGTAGCCAAATTCACAAAGGAGGCAGAGCAGCCATTTTGCTGGGGGTGTGGGGGAGAGGGGAGTTATATCCTAACATCCTAACCAGCAAGGGGTTTCCATTTCGGAAGATAAGAAAGTTCTGAAGGCTGTCTGCACAGTGGTGTGAACATACCTACACTCCCTGAGCCCTTAAAGACACTGCTCTACATTAAAAATAGTTAAGATGGTAAATTTTATGTAGTATGTATTTTACCACAATTAAAAATTTAAAAATTTCAAAATGATTCTGAAAAAATAAGACCTCTGTGATGGTGACTTCCAGTGCACTGAGCAGAAACTGTCTTCAGGGGAGTGACAAGATGGTACCGACTCACCGAAATCCATCTTCCTTTTGTAGAGGAGGACGTAGAGACTCAGAAGGATACCAGGCTCATCAGATCTGAGCTCACAGTGCTTCTCTGCATGTCGTACCAGTCAAACATCTCTATCTTTAGTAAAAACTGGGCATTTTACCTCTGGGTCAGTCTGTTCCACAACTGTCACAGGACATCGGTGATATGGGAGTGCACGTTGCACACAAGAGCCCTTGGATACCGCTTGAAAGGGAAGACACACATCCCAAGCCACATACCTGCCAGCTCCTCCCCACCGTGAGCCGACCCCACTCCCAGGTCCCAAGTCCTGCAGGATGCATGGTGCTGAGGCATACCTGGGACCACCAGACAGTCCTCTATCTGCCAGGTCCACACCTCACATCACCCACTTCTCCATGGGGCAAGACCATATTGGCTGCCAGGCAGGGAACGTGTCAGGAAAATGGAGGAGGCATGATGAGCAGCTGCAGCCAAAGGCAGCAAAACGGCAGGAAAGAAGGGAGGGAGACCCCTATCGGATGGGCTCTCTATTGCACGAGGGCACATGAGCAAGGACTCCTTGCTTGGCTGTGTGCAGTATCACATGGTAACATACCACGAAAAGTCCTGATGAGTGTGCCTGGCTGTGTACAGTACTGAAATGACATGTGCCTTCTCCCCTCATCTCCTAACACTTCTGGAATATAATCACTGTGATGATTAGGACAGAAACGGATATGCTGTGAGGTTCCCCCATCTTTCCCAGGGGGACCCTAAGGTGTCCAGAGGATGGCATACATTGACCTGAGGCTGTCTCTGCTCACATAGTGCGGTGGGAGAAGGGAGGGGCAGCACTGTGGAGTTCAAGGGCTCTGGAAGAAGTCACTCACCAGGGGTAGCTGGAGTTCCGCCACGGGCTGTGTATCCCTCAAATTTGCTTCCTGAAGAAGGGGGGTGTCTTGCAGAACTGAAAGACAGGGAAAACGCGTCTCCTTCCTCATCCACAGGAAGGGGGAGTACAAGACAATGCACATGAAGAGTACTGCAAACCACAGGAATCTTTGTCACTGTGCTTTCCGATGTAGCCAGGAGAGGCCTGAGCAGGGAGGGCATACCTGGGTTCAAGGCAGCTTTCCGTGCATGAGTGACGCCTACTTTCTCTTCTTGTTTGCTGTCCCTCCCAGTACAGTGAACACACACTGTTCTATCTGCATCAGGAGGACCATCTACCTATTCGAGATTCAACAATCTATTACTCAACACACTCCGCTGCCTCCCACAGGTCGAGAGACCCAATACCGGGAAAATAAAGGTTTAAGCTCTACGGCATCGAGATGTCCCTAAGAGCTGCCAGCAACAAACATCACTGCATGACCCGTGGTCACTTATTTACAAGTTGAGAAATCACACAGCTCCGGAAGAAAGATGGCTACCAACCACGAGCAGCTCCCAGCAGAGCCGTGGGCCAAGTGCTTTAAGGGCTAGCAGGCACGGCAGCGTGGCCCACCAGCAGCCCGGCCAACCCCTCCGCTCAGCTGCAGGAGGACCCCTCTCCTGCCTACACCAAACCACACTGCAGATGGTGAGCCACATGCCTGGCCTGTGGGGCCACCCTGAAAAACGAGTTGTTTTGAAATCTGCTTCTTCCGCAAAGGAAGACTTGGAAAGCCGGCATCTGCAGGGTCAGAACAAATCCAGAAGCCTACCTCACATGCTGAATCCCTCCCATCCAAGCTGATACCAGCATCCGGTGTGCCTCTTGCAGGTCTGGGATACCAGCCTCCAACACAATGAGGGTCAGACAGGGAGAGCTCAAGAGCAGTGACAGGTGACCGCCCCAGTGGCCCAAGTGCAGGCTGCGTGGGCTCGGATGTGGGAGGACCGTTGTATTTCCAGTTTCACACGTGCTTCCTTCCAGGTTAACTACAGCCCTCCCTCACTCGTCCGCAAGAGAAATGAGTACAGGGACGCCATGAGAATCACTGGAGAGCTCTCAGTCTCCAACAAAATCTACCTTTCTAGAAAGACCAGCAAGACTAGAACCTATATGGCTTCTACTGGAGGTTCATCCCCCAGTGACCAATCATGAACGTGTAACTTCAGAGTATGACTGCACTTGGAGATGAGGTCTTCCAAGGGGTAACTGAGCTACAGTGAAGTCCCACGGGTGGGTCCCGATCCAGTGACTCGTGTCCTGATCAAAAGGGATTAGGACACAGATGGACATTCAGAGACAACTCTGTGAAGACGCAGGGAGGAGCCTACAAGCCACAGAGAGGAGCCTCTTGAGAAAGCCACACACCCATGCCCTGATGGAGGGCACTGGCCCCCCAGAACTGTGAGAATATGCATTCCTGTTGTGTGAACTGCCCAGTGGATGATGCTTGGTCACAGAAGCCCCAGCAAGCCCCAATGGCCAGCAGCCCTGATGTTAAAAAAGAAAAATGAAACCTTACACAGAAGGCAGATTAATTACACACTGAGAGAAATTTAAGATTTTTTTTGGAAACTAAAAACCTTACTACATTTCAAAGGACCACTTGTGTGAATCACAAGCATGCACTCCTGGCTTTCTCCAGCTGTAATTACAGGACAATGTGGCAAGTCCTCCCAAACTGACCCTCCCATCGTGGATATCACCTCCCTCACCCTGAAGGCACTCAACTCCCGTGATGATCATGGGCAGCTCGGGTCCCTGCTCTCAGCATTCTGTGAGTCTCATCCTTCAATCCTCAACAAACCCAGGAAGGGTGCTTGATTTGTTACTGGGGATGCGCCTCCAGTAAAAGCCATACAGTTCCTAATTGTGCAGATGTCTCTTAAAAAATGTCTCTAGATTTCACTGGAAATCGGGACTTGGATTATGCCCTAGGTCAGAGCTCAAGGATTCAAAGCTGTCAAAACCACCTGCCTCCAGCCATGGGCGCTCTTCCCACAGAGAGCCAAATGCACCTAGGTGACACCCAGGCCCTGCACCCTGAAAACACCAGCCCGTTCCCTGTGAGGCAAATTTTATATTTCCTATGACACATCCCGAGGGCAGCTGTTCTGTAGCTGAGGAAAGAGCGGTTCAGGGAGACAAGGCATGGCCGTGCACAGCTGCCCACACAGGCCCTGCTGGGTGATGGTGACTGGCTGGCCCCCAAGCCTACAAGATCCAGAAATGCACCCTCCAAGAGATGGGCAGTGGTCCCCCTGGGAGGGCCTAACACAGTGAAGAGGACAGACATGCTCATCAGATTCTAACTGAATCACTTTAGGAAAGGACCCAGATCCCCAACATAGTTCATGGCTCTTCAGCAGAGGAGGAGGAAATACAGACACGGTGGGGTATGCATGCCCCTCCCCCATCCCCTTGGCAGTACCTGGTTCCCCACTGAGCTGGCCTGGTGGTCTGCTCGGGAGCCCGGGGCCTGGCGCCAGGGCCACAGACTGCGTGTCCTGGCTCTTGGCAAGGTCGCTCTGGGCTTCTGCTGGCAGCCGCTCCTGCTCCTGGTCTGGAGGGCTGTCCCCATCCTCGATCACCACAGGGTCTTCACAGTGCTTGAGCTTCAGTTCCAGAGAGGGTTTTTCAGGGCCAGGTGGAGAGGTCCCCGGCCAGGAGAGAGCTGGCGGCCAGAGACTGGACCGATACCACCCATCCCTGGACCTGCTGAACACCCTCCTGGTGAAGCGCTAGAGGCTCAGACAGGGCCTTCTACAGGGCTGTGAGGTCACAAGTCACAGAACCCATTTTCTGAGGAAACCGAACTCCAACCTGAGCCTCACTGAAGCCTGGAGCTCCACAGTTTCTCACCCCTGGCCAGAGAACATGTGATACTGCCGAACATCCAAGGACACGGCTGCCCCTCTCCACAAATGTTGTCCAGACCCGCTCCTTGCCTCTCCCACCCAGCAACCCCCCAACACCCACTAGCCTGGCGTAGCAACCCCTGCTCACCCACTGCCAGGGTCTCCCTGGCTCCCGCTCCAGCGCCTCCACGGCTGCCACAGCCTGGTCACCACTCTCGGGCTCCTGGGCCCGCACCCAGCCCTGGATCTCCCGGGGTAGGATGGCCAGAAACTGCTCCAGCACCAGCAGCTCCAGGATCTGCTCCTTGGTGTGCCTCTCCGGCCGCAGCCAGCCCCGGCACAGGTCCCAGAGGCGGTGCAAGGCCTCCCGGGGGCCCGCAGCCTCCTGGTAGCGGAAGCGGCGGAAGAGGCGGCGGGAGGACTCAGGGCTGGGAAGCTCCCCCTGGGGGCTAGGGTTCTCTCCCGGTGGGCTCCTCATTTTCCTGGGTTCCTCACTTTCCTTTGGAGCCAAGACTCGGGGGCACAGGGCTGTGGGCATGATGGGATTTGATGGGGGTCAGCAGCAGAAGACGACCCTATTTCCAAACAGAAATCACTGGCTTCAATGTTCTGGTCTCCTGTGGTAGGTTTTTGGGGGTGGTGATGGGGAGTGTGGCAAAGCCCCCAGAGACCAGCCCTCAGGAGGAGTTCTGGGACATGGGAGAGGGGTCAGCATGGCTGTTCCTTACACAAGGCGGGAGAGGGAAGTACCACCCTCTGCCCCTCAACAGCACCATCATGTGATTCCTCTAGCCGGTGACCAGACACGTGAGGCGGGGGCGGGGGGTGGGGAGTCTGGAAGAAAAGCGCTAGCAGGACAGGACACCAGTGTTTCAAGCAACCAGAATCATGGATGGACCACAGGCAGGAGACAGATGGAGTGAAGGTGCTGTGGTACCTTCAGGAGCCAGGTTCTCCTGGACAGGACCTGAGACGCACACGCCAAGCAAGACGCTATCTTGAGGCTTTGGAGCCAAAGTCGCCGTCCTTGCCCTTGAGACTTTTGCAAAAAGAGCTGGAAAGACAAAGAGAGACATTCCTGGGAAGAGCCTTCATAGCAGACCCAGGACCAGAAGTCAACCCCATGTCTGGCCAGGGCCAAGGACCGGTGCTGGACCTGCCAGAGTGAGTCCCAGCCAGCAGCGTGGAGAGGATGAAGCAGACAGCCCCCAAGACAGCAGACGAGAGATGCAGCCACATCCTGCATGTAACCAGAGAAAATAACTGTGTATTTAGAAACAGCAGTGCTGGGGCGCCTGAGTGGCTCAGTGGGTTAAAGCCTCTGCCTTCAGCTCAGGTCATGATCTCAGGGTCCTGGGATCGAGCCCCGCTTCGGGCTCTTTGCTCAGCAGGGAGCCTGCTTCCCTTCCTCTCTCTGCCTGCCTCTCTGCCTACTTGTGATCTCTCTCTGTCAAGTAAATAAAAATAAAATATTTAAAAAAAAAAAAAAAGAAAAGAAAAGAAACAGCAGTGCTGCCTATCAGCCTGTGCTCCTCACCCCCGTGTCATCCCCAAACCCCAAATGGTGAAGGCGACAGCACACAGCTCCCAGCTTCCTCAGGCAGGACAGTGTTCAGGCACAGGGATTCCGGGGAGCCCCCACACCTCTCCAGGGACATCCGAGAGCAGCCAAGGCTACTCTAGACTGGGGGACTCCAAGAAAGTGAAGGGTGCATGAAGCCCATAGCCCCTTCCCTCATCCTCAGGCTTCTGCCACTCTTGGACAGCAGACTGCATAAGGCTACCCCTCACCCACGCTTCGCACAACAGCATGCGAGGCCACAGTAACAGCAAAGGCCCCTGACCTGCCACCAGACTCCAGGCTCTGGACCTCTTGGCTTCACGTAAGAACAGAGTAGGACACCGAAGGGCTCTGACGGTGTGTACACCAGCCGCTGGAGCACCAGCCTAGCCCGAATTGCCCCCACCTCCCAGGAGCTCGGCCATCCCACAGCTGCAGGGTCTCTAGAGCGCTCAGGGCTGCCCCAGACTCGTGCCCCACCTTCACCGCTCAGGATGCTACGGGGCACCCTCAAGCGCACAGCCGGGGCCCTTTTTGTCAACAGGGCACCCGGCACGCAGGCGGCTCGGAGAAGATGCCTGATGAATGAACTCACTTTCGTCCCCGGGGCACTGCCGGAGGGGCGGGGCGTGCGGAAAGCAGCTCCGGGAGGACTCCGCGGGAGCAGCGGCGAGGAAGGAGGACCGCAGGCCAGGCCAGGCGCAGGGGCCAGCTTTCTTCGCCGCCTCCCCGCCAGACCGCAATCCCGCCAGCTCCCGGCTGCTCACCTCACCGCTCGGAACTCCTGCCAGGCGCCCAACTCGAGTCCCTCCTGCTGCGGCGGAAGCCTACGGCAGCAGCTCCGCATCCTTCCAGCCCGCTCCCCCGGGCGTCCCTCCTGAGGCCGGCCGGTTCCTCGCAGGGGCCGACGCCGTCCCCGGCTCATTCAGAAAACCGCGGCTGCGCTCGGTAGTGGAGAGGTGGGAGCAAATGGAGGCGCCTGCAAAACAGCATTTGTGTCGCCTTACGGCCCCGCCCGCACCGTCCCCGCCGCACGGCTCGGGGCAGGGCGGCCGGGGAGCGCGGACAGCCGGGGCGCGCGGGGAGCCGTGCGCGCGGGGCTGGGGTGCGCGAGTAGCCGGGCCGCCCAGGCCGCACTCACCCCCGCGGCGCGTCCCCGGTGGCGGGCCGCGCGAGCCTGGCCGCCGCGGAGCCCGCCGGACGCGCAAGAAAGGAAAGGCCGGAGCCCTCCGGCTCCCTCCCCTGGGACACTTCCTGCTCCGCTCTAGGACCGGGGAGGTCTCCGCATCTCAGTGGTTCGCTCCCCCGCCCCCCGGCCGAGGTGTGCGCGGGGGGGTGACATCCGACACCCCCGGCCCGGCCCGGCCGGCGCGCCCCGCCCCGCCCCGCCCCGGCTCCGCGCGTCCGGGCCTGGGCGTCCGGCCGGGGGCTTTGTGGGCCCAGCGCGCCGCGGCGGCCTGGACGACCCGGGGCCCGTTGGGGGACGCGCGCCGGGGGCGGGCGAGCGGGGACGCGGGCGGCGGCGGCCGGGCGCGCTTGTGCCGAAAGGGCCGTGTTGGGGTTCTTTCCGCTGCTGGTCTCCGCAGCCCGGCCTTTCCCGGGACTGCGGGCGCCGTGAACGGCGGAGCGCGACCCCCGAGCCGCGCCCAGATGCTGGAAGTGGGAGCGGAGAGCGGAAGGAGGTGCGCCCCGCTCCCGCGCGCCTTGGGCCACTCCATCTCCCGGCCCGCCTGTGACCTTTCCGACCCCACGCCTTGGCGGATGCAACCCCCTCGCCGCCAGAACCCCTCCCTTCCGCCCGGCTCGCGGCCGCTCGACAGACCCCTCCTCCCCGCCTCGTTCATTCTGGGACGCCAGGCTTTCTCTGGATGAAGCCCGCGGTTTCTTGGGTTTTCAGAGTTAACAGTTTAAGAAAGGACGCCTGTTGTATGGCCCTTCTGAGCATCAGGACAACGCTGTGGAATGCGCAAAGAGGCCGGGGTCAGTCTCGACCCCAGTGGGTGGGCTGCTGGTTTCAGTGGAGGAAGCAGCTAGACGTTCCTATTGTAGCAGAGAAAGAGGTTATGGGCCTTTTAAGTCCGGTGGCAGTGAGGGGCAAGCGGGAATCGGGGCCACTGTACCCCAGACAGGGCTACTTGGCCTCTACCCTATGCTGAACATAGCCCAGTGACTCAGCAGGGTCTTCCTGGGTCCATCCCGCATCTTCCAGGTTCCCTAGCTTGGGTGAAAGCATGTTGGGTCCCTGTGCAGGCCTGACTGGCACCAACCCTTCCACATACCCTGCTCCCCTCTGATGCTGGCCTCTCCCACGGAAGAGAAGGCAAAGGAAAGGTTCCACGTCCCAGAGGGGCGCCTGACTGCAGATCACTGTTTGAAGCCAAGCAGAAATAAAACCAGTTCGCCCAAAGACCATGTGGTCTGGAAGAACAGAGCAGAGGAAGGCGAAGGGATGAGAATCTGGACCCTTTTCTGTGTATTCTCAGTTGGTGCGCCTGGCTGCCTCCCATTTCCCATAAACTGCAAATAATTGCTCCTGACTAGTGGGGTTACTGGCAACCACCATTTGCCAAACGTCTGGATTCTGACATTAGTAGGAGATGCACCAAAGTGAAGGAGTGGAGCTTTTTGTGAACAGTGAGTGCTCCCCCAAATGACAGACACAGGCAGGGCCGCTGCCTTCAGACTTGACCAGACTCCCCGTGAGCAGGCTTCATGCACACCAGGAATCTCAGGAGCACCAGCTAGGCACCGTGGTTTGGAGGGGAGATGCCCCCAGGGAAGGACCAAGGATCACCCCAAAGGTATGCTGGGCTTGGGTCTCTGGCACTGCTCTGGATATCCACATCCTCAGGGGGAGTCCACATTCTCCTCAGGAGTTCGAGCTCTGTGACTGGCTGTGGAACGAGCTGCTGAGGGCTGGGAATCTTGTGCACATGGCTCTGCCCAGTGCAGCTCACACCAGATGAAACGTGGAGCCCAGAAATGGCTAGCATACAGCATCAGATCAATGCTGCTTAGCCCCATTCCCTCCCCATCCTCGTAAACTGTGCGCCTCCACCTTTCTGTGACAAGTTTGTCTTCATCCAGGAGATGGAGATGAAGCTGTCCACCTCACTTAGTGCATTTGGGGTCCTTAAGGCACTCGATAAACACCTGAGCCCCTGCCTGGCACTCGGGGCACATCCATGAACACAACCGGTTCGTAGGGGCACGGTGCTGGCTAGCAGTTAGCAGACTCTGTAACAGGATCTGCTGTGTTTGATGCCTGGTGCAGAAGTGAGCAGTGTCAAGGAACGTGGGGCTGGAGAGGGGCTGGTGGTGCTTGCGGTATTGGAGAGGTCAGGGCAGGATCCCGTGTGACTGGGATATCTGAGTTGGTCAAGCTCAAGCAGGGGTGAGAACAGTGTCCCAAGTGGAGGCCTAATGGGGAGCTACAGGGAGGTGGCCAGGGAGCCGGAAGAGTGGGCTCTTCGTGGGCAGGCGGGGCTTGGAGCCAGGGCCACGTCTCTTTCTGCCCCAGATGGGTTTGTCAGGTACAGTAGTGTGCAGCAGCATGGGATGAGCCTGAGTGGAGGCCCTGCTCAAGGAACGTTGACCATCTTTTGAAGGGGCGCGGGGGGTGGGGGGGGAAGAGCTGGGTGGTGGGTATTAAGGAGGGCACGTATTACATGGAGCACTGGGTGTGGTGCAAAAACAATGAGTACTGTTACGCTGAAAAGAAATTTAATAAATAAAAGAATAATAATAAAAAAAGGAACATCCATCATCTTGCACCCAATGTGAACATTTATTTGATTTACAGGACTGTTGCTGAGCATGTATATTTCTATGTGATACTTTCCATCTGCCACCAATTCTTCCGTCCTTGGAGAGACCACAGTGTACAGAAGATCCTGGCTTCTGGAGGCTTGAAGGGAAATCAGATAGAAAATGAAACATTGGTGATACATGCCATGAAAATGAAAGGCGTAAAATACAGCAGGGTGAGGAGGAGCCCGCCAGGGAAGTCTGGAAGGAGCTGCATGAGGACACGTTTTAACAGAGAGCAGGGGGAGGGCTCAGCCGGTGCTCTGACAGCAGAGCAGGGGCTGTGGGGAAGAGCATTCCAGCTGAGGGAACAGTGAGAGAGCAGGGAGGTGGGGGAACAGAGCGACTGCTCTTTATACTCAGCAGGTCCAGTAGGGTCGAGGCTGAAGGGACTTTCATCTTCTGTGGTCACTGTGCAGAGCCGATTGGAGTGAGACAGAGAAGGCAGACGCTATGTTCGAAGCTGTCAGGGAAGCACAGGCAGGAAGTGGCGGTTCCCTTATTGGCTGCTGGAGGTGCCTCTGGCTGGCGGGGCCGGTGGTGGCCCAGATTTCCCACTGATGGAAGGGCTGTGGTTGGAGTCTGAATTGGGTGAGGAAAACACTGGCCTGGGGTTGGGTAGAGATGCTCCTGAGCCGACTGGAGGCCGTGAAGGGCCGAGAGCTCACAGGCTGCGGGTGTGTGGCCATCTGGGAGTCCCGGTGACACACTGCACTAACAGAAGCAGGTGTAATGTCTTATTTTATGTGTCAGCTTGACTGTGCCCAGGTGCCCAGATTGTGATCAAACACTGGTTTAGATTTGCTAGGAAGGTATTTTTAAAGATTTATTTCAGAGAAAGAGAATGTGCCCATGAGTGGTGGGAGGGGCAGAAGAAGAGGGAGACTCAAGCAGACAGACGCTCTGCTGAGCGGGGAGCCCTCGGAACTCCATCTCAAGCCCCTCAGATTATGACCTGAGCCACCCAGGTGCCCCTGTGAAGGTGGTTGTAGATGAGATTCACACTGAAATCAGTAAGCCCTGGGTAAAGCAGCTTACCCTCCATAATGTGGGTGGGCCTCATCCAGCCTCCACAGTCTTGAAAGCCAGTCCCCGTCTCTCTAAATCTCTCCATCTACACACTTACCCTAAATATCTCTACACACAGCCTAAATATCTCTAAACAAACACCCTAAATATCTCTACACACACACACCCTAAATATCTCTATATGCATACCCTACATATCTCTCTGCATAGGTATCCTAAATCACTCTCTTCTACCCCCCACCCACACACACCTGATGCTGCAGGTCTGTTTCCTGGCTGCCACGAGACCGTGTTTCCTGGGAACACAGCACGGCTGCTCTGCTGGGTCTCTCTTCCCTGCTGGACCTCCGTCCTGTTGATTTTCATGCTTTGGCCCTTAGAAGGTTTCCTTTCTGTCTGCTCAAGTCAGGTGGATCCCAGAATGCTGGAATTTCAGGATGGCCCCTGAGACTCAGGGAGAGGAAAGTGGTCAAGGGCCGCATGGGATGAGACAGGGGTGTGTGTGTGTGTGTGTGTGTGTGTGTGTATGTGAGAGAGAGAGAGAGAGAGAGGAGTGATGAACAGAGACATTGTATAAGTTCTGTTTGGCATCTGCTAGGCGAACCACCAGCATTTTATCATAGTGCACCCTGGAATCCCAGGAAGCTGGAGCCAAAGAACCGCATAGTTTGTCCTACAGGACAGGAGGAACCAGTGTATGCTGTGTGTCCTCATTCTTATGTGTATCCTGACCCTCTCAGAGCACAGCCTGATCCTGGATCCCACTCACTTTGTGTCCTGACCCTCCTCTTAGAGCCTAGACCCCATCCTAGAACCCACACCCTGAGAATCCTTCTCAGGGCACAGACCCCATCCTGGATCCCACCGCCTGTGTGACATGATCCCTTCTCAGAGCATACATCCCATCCTGGATCTCATCTCCTGTGTGTCCCAGTCCTCTTCTCAGAGCCTAGACCCCATCCTGGATTCCACCTCCTGTGTGACCTGATCCCTTCTCAGAGCACACACTCCATCCTGGATCCCACCCCCTGTGTGTCCCGACCCTCCTCTCAAAGCACACACCCCATCCTGGAACCCACACCCTGAACTCCTCTCAGAGCACAGACACTATTCTGGCACCTCCATCTTCATCCACCCTGAGCACTGAGTCCTATAATTGTGGTGTTTTCTTTCAGTCCCAGGACCAGGGAAATCCGGTACCTGCCCCCACACTGTGTAAGGTACTTAAGTGTTGCTGAGAGGTGTAGAGATGTTTCTCTGTGAAGATCTGGTGATATAGCTCCTGGCTCCCATGGATCAAACAACAAAATGTTACCTAAGTATCCAGCACAAAGCCAGTGATACCAAGTGGGTACTTTTCCTCTCCTCCATTAGCTGCCTGTGAACCTCGAACCCTCTCATTTTAGTGTTTATCTGTTTATTCTTATGCTGTGGAAAACCCCTGGATCTATCTACAGAGTTTTGCTCCAGATGTGAATTCTGAATGACTGCAAGGGGAACTTAGTGCCACGTCTTCCGGAATTTCCTGATACTGTAGATACGAGCCCTTCCACGTGTGCTGGCCTCTTCCTCAAGTTCATTACCTCATGTGCACGTCCAGGTGACACTGAGGTCAGACTGGGCACCACTGTGTCTCCCCAGCAAGATAGGTTGAAGCGATGACCCTTCATGCCTATGAATGTGATAGCTTTCTATCCACTGATTCATCTGATTACATCTTCAAAGATGTAATCAAGTTCAGAGTAGGTTATACTGAATTACACGGAGCCCTAAGTATTTTATTTTATTTTTATTTTTATTTATTTATTTTCTTTTATTTAAAGATTTTGTTTGTTTATTCAACAGAGGGGGCACAAGCTGGGGGAGCAACAGAGGCAAAGGGAGAAGCAGACTCCCCAAAGAGCAGGCGGCCTGATGTGGGACTCAGTCCCAGGACCCTGGGATCATGAACTGAGCCAAAGGCAGATGCCTCACCGACTGAACTACCCAGACATCATAGGGTGAACCCTAATTCTAGTGATGCCTTACACATAGGCCATGTGGGGCACCTGGCTGGCTCCGATGGTGAGGCATGTGACTGTGGATCTCGGGGTCATGAGTTCAAGTACCACATTGGACATAGAGATTATTTAAAAATAAAATAGCTTTTCAAAGTTTATTTATTGTATTGATTAATCTCTAGATCCAATGTGGGCTGAACGCACAACCCACGATCAAGAGTTGGTGCCTTTCCAACTGAGCCAAGCAAGCTCCCCTAAAAATGAAATCTTAAAACAACAACAACAACAAAAGTAAGTAGACCCACAGAAAGCCTCATGACAACAGAGGTTGAGATTGGGGTGATGGGCTTCTAAGACCTGGAAAGACCCCCCCACACCAAACACACACCCACTAACTTGACTTGCCAAACTAGGAATTTTGTCTGATCGTCTTTGTTTTATAATGATTATTTCCAGTCTCCTGTGCACAGTCTCTTGTAGATAAATGAGAACCTTCAGTGGGACTTGAAACTTTTCACTGTCAGCTTTTTCCTGCCCTTTCTTTGCCACATCTAACCAGGCAGACTTGAGAACTGTTCCCCTAGCCATCTTTGCATTCCTGTCCATCTTGGTTGAGAGCCAACTCTTTGGAAAAGGGATCTTATTGCCAGCACATCTGCTGTCCTCTTTGTCTCTATCCTCTATGGATTAATTCAGAGCATTTTATGAGTGTCATTTATGGTTATCAACTCAGAGTGGATGACCTGAAAACCTCATAGGCACGACACGAAGATGAACTAAGGGAACACGGGGCCATTAGTTGAGGAGGGCAGTGATCAGCTTTCCTGGAGAGAAACAAAATACTTCCCTGTTGAGGGCTCCTCTTGCCCAACCAGGACAGTCTGCAGAAGCCTCCCCACCCCAACCCCCACAGAGGTGTTCACAGCCAAGAAGGAACTTGCAGGTGACCAGGGGCCCAGCGTACTTTGAAGTGCACCCCTCCCAGCTTCAGACTTCCCTCCATGGTCGGCCTGCAATAAGGGCTCCAAGGTGGCATCAGTTATGTTTGGTTTAGGGTTATCAGGGGAGCTCAACAGCTTAAAAGTAGGAGGTAGGGGTACCTAGGAAGCTAACAGAAAGGTGAGGTCTCCTGAAAACTCTTGCTGTTTGGATGGAACTCTGTGACCCGTAGACAAAGTCACCAGGTTAAAGAACATGCATTTCATTCTGCGGGTCAGCATTTCTCTTGGTTTTTGTTTGTTTGTTTGTTTGTTTTGCAGGAAGACTAAACAAAGCACATGCCTCATGTTGCACTCTGATAATTTTCATTCTATTTTGCTAGAAAAGGTTGGGCTGTTGTAGGCAAACATTCTCTCCTCAGTGCAACTCCTCTCAGGCTTCCTGGGCATTATTTCAAGTAGACCTGGCTTCTGGCCTTCCCCGTTCATGTCTGCATCGTCCAATTTTAGCAACTGCCCCTGGAGATGCCTGATCACCCCAGAGATGCCTGATGAGGTGTCCCTTGGGTGATGTCAGATCACCCTGCTGTGGGAATCCCCTTGGGTCATGTAGCTGTGGCCAGGATCCCCTTTGACTCCTAAAATTTCCTTTTAGTAGCTTTCTATCCACTGACTCACGCCCTGCTCTATGGCCATAAATTTCCACTTTTCCTTGTTGTTTTCAGACTGGAGCCCAATCTCTCTGCCCCAATGCGAGATTCCATTGTCAGACCCCTACAACTATCTCTCTAGTCCTTTGAATAGACTGCCTTACAGTGTTTTAACAAGTGTCATGGATTTTTTTTTTCCCTTTAACACTGGCACTGACTGTAACGCACTTTTTAATATAATGGGGGTCTTGATGATGGGTTCACAGAAGGCTGGGAGGATCTTGACAGGTAGCATTTTGGAAAAGGCCAGGGAAGAGAAGTGTGGGTTGCTGGCTCACTGACAAGAAAATAGACAATTGTCAGCACAGGAATTGAAGGCTGGAAAGACAGCTGCTTCTTAACTGGGACTGAATCCAGCAGTACCTGAAGGGGCCCTTTATATGTCTCAGCCACCAACAGGTTGTGGAAAGACAGTGTCAGGTAAAAATTCTCTCCCAGAACTGTGGGATGCCTGGGAGCCAAAACCTCTTTAGCCTTTTGTGAGGACTGCATTGTGGGAAATGTGGTAGTTCTGGCCCTTAACCCTCACCCAGGTTCTGGATCTGGTCACAGCTTGGGCAGGAGGGACAGATGAACCAGCTGGCTAGCTAGCTATAATGGACTCCGTGTGAGCCATGCCTGCCATGATCCAGGTTTCCAACTCCGGGAATAGATAGCTTAAATGTTCCTTTGCATTCTCGTTATCTTTCTTTACATATTCTTGTGTGGAAGTTGAGAATTTACTTGTATCCTTAGCCTCTCTCTCACACACACCTCCATGTTTCAAGATCAATTATTTACGCCCACAGCTATGATACAATTTCTTTAAACAGTTTTTTTTTTTAATTTTTAATTTGCTGCTTCTACTAACAGAGTTAATGCCATGATAAATCCTCACCAACTAGCCGAGTATCAAATTTCTGAACTGTTGAAACTAAGGCCTGGAAAACTTCGAGGGATTTCTGGGGACACACAGTGCCTTTGACTTTAGATTCCCCTCTCTGTTCCGGGATCATTTCCAGGTAGTCTCTCTAGGATTCCAGACCCTTACACGTGTGTTGAGCCAAACCCGTCATGACATTCCTCTCCCCTGTCCTCTCCACGGGACGCCTGGCTTCGGCAGTTCCTTTGCCACGCGGGGCCCTGTTACAGTCGGGGTCCCTGCCCCGGCTCCAGGAGTTTCTGGGGGCCCGCCCTGCATGCGGTGCGTCCTAGTGATGAGGGAGCAGGAGGCTGGCTGAGGACAAAGCAAAAGCTGGCGCCTTGCACCCCCTCTTCACCCGCTCCCCTCCATATGTGTAGCATTCCTCAGGCACCCCTGACTGCCATAAAAAGATAAATAGTTAACTTGCAGGGATCACAGTCCTGCAGAACAGGAATCTCCCTTGCCCTACAAGATGTCCTAGAGACCTAAACAGGGAGGTTACCTTATCAATAGCACAAATTTCCAGAGGCAAATAACTCTTGGTTCCTGAAGCCCTAATGTCCCCCTCCCACCATAAACTGGAGGAGACTGGGGTAGAAGGGAATGTAAATGATAGCCAGATCATAATGCCCCACCAAGAATCCCCCATTATCTTGATGTTAGTGCCTGACCTAAAGACGACATTGATCAAGCCATAAGGGCAAAGACTTCCCCCCCCCCCACCCCCGGCACCTTGTAGGCCCTCCCTAGCATGTGAGAACTCTGTTGAAATCTCCCATTCCTTCACCACCTCCCCCCAACCGTGGGGTATATAACATGCCCACCTTCACAACCCAGCGCAGCAGCTCTTCCTGCCCACGGGTCCTGTCCCCGTGCTTTAATAAACCACCATTTTGCACCAATGACGTCTTAAGAATTCTTTCTTTAGTCGTCGGCTCCGAACCTCCTCACCCCACCGAACCTGAATTAGGTTCTGGGACTTCATCACTAGGGCGAAGGGCCTCCGGGGTGGAACCCGCGGTGGTCGAGCCCAGGGGAGTGTCTAGAAGCAGACCTCCTCCTCCGGGCGGGCCTTCCCTGGGAAGCCAAGGGTCGGCGAGTGGGAGCATCTCTGTAATGTTTGCATCTCTGCCAGGCTCTCTTTGGTGACTCGGCATCTGGCTGGACCCACCATCAATCACCGACCGACTTCGGTGTCGGGACTGGAAAGTAGGGGCTGGCTCAGCCTCCAGCACCGTCTGAGGGCAGGAATGGAAGTCTCAAATAGCTCCACCCCTCCCCCAGAGACGAGCCCCAGAGCCTCCCAGGGCGCGTGCTTAATTCCAAATTGTCATGCAGATATTTGAAATACAAAGTAAACCAAAGGTCAGTTCTCCCATTGCTAGGGCCGAAGGTGGTTTAAATAAAATTGTACAAGAAAATCTTGTTCCTAGGGCATCTCCTTTGGAAGGGAAGCTAGGGGGTCCCTGGCGCGAGATTGTTCCAATGCATTGTTAGCGACCATTTAAGGTCCTAAGGGGCCCGACTAGGCACGGAGCGGCGCCGGCTTCCTGCGCCTTAAGAGAATCCGCACCTTCGCAAATGCAAACTCAGTCCCAGGCTGGAGAGCCCTCGCTGCAGGGGGAATCGCCTGCAGTTGCGAACTCTCACCCTCGGGCTTCAACTACAGCTGCTCCCCGGGTTCTGCTAACTAGCGAGAGTGCTGTTTCTCTCTCCTCCCTCTTCCAGAAACGTCGCCAAACGCCAAAAAGCGATTCAAATATACATTTCAAAGAGGAGTGAGAGGAGTCTGGGGTTTCTTCAGAACAAAGAGAATGTAAGGAATTTTGTTGTGGTTTTTCAACTCTTGGAACTAGTGGCTTAGTTCTGATGTTGGAGGGGCTGCTTTTTCTCCTCAGTGTCAGGGTAGTCCGGGACATTTGTTCTCATTGGACACATACACGCGGTTGCACTTACATAAATACAGTGTGAAATGAGTTTCTTTGGCTTTCAATTTAAGAACGCGTGAAAGACAGTAGCCATATTAAACCCCGAGTTCCTAAAGAGCAGTCTGTGGGGTTACCTATATTGTACCCCAATCGTGTGCCAGGAAAATGCTGATTCCTGGCCGCCCCTCGAGCCTTCCCAGTAGGAAACACCGGGAGAGCATGTCAATCTCCATTTCTCAAAACGCAGTAGGCCTGTACTCCCAGGATTTACTTGGTACCTGGAAGTTTGCACCTTCTGGCCACCTTCATCCATTTCACCCCTCCCCCCAGCGCTGTACTTTAATGGGTAACAAAAGACAGGCAGGGAGGGGCTGTAAAGCCCAAAGCCTCCATCTCTGCCCACACTCCCTCCCTGGACTTGAGGCCCGGTGGGAGCCTGCACAGCCATGGGCTCTGCAGGAATGCCAAGGCCAATGTGGGCGCCCGTACCCTTGGCAGTGGAGTGGGGCGTGTAGTTTATGAGCTGCCTGCACAATGCCTGCTGACTGCATATCAGCAATCGCGCACTCTTCTAAAAATAAAGTGGCTTGCTGAAGATGGAAAAATTATCTTAAGAAAAAATTTAAAAAAAAAAAAAGTTAGTGTCCTGTGCGCCCTGCCTTACCCAGGAGATCCCCTGGAGCCCCCTTTCCGTGCCTCCCTGGCCTGTCGCCGCCGAGCGACTTCCTTGCAGTTTCGGCCAAAGTTTACTCTGAGGTATTCAGGGCATCAGGGCGCTCCCCTCCGGGAGTGACCACCAGAGGTCCTCCGAGACCACCAGAGGTCCTCGAAGTTTGGGGTGACAAGGGCGCGACTCTCCGTGCTGCATGGGGTTCAGGCTGCAGAGGGGCTCCAGACGCGCGGGTGCTGAGCAGAACGCGAGGGCACAGCTGGTCCGCTGGGGTGCACACATGCGGTGAAATGGTGACCGGTTTTTATTTTATTTCTTTTATTAAAGATATTTTATTTATTTATTTGACAGAGATCACAAGTAGGCAGAGAGGCAGGCAGAGAGAGAGAGAGAGAGAGGAAGCAGGTTCCCTGCAGAGCAGAGAGCCCAATGCCGGACTCGATCCCCGTACCCTGAGGTCATGACCTGAGCCGTGGGCGGAGGCTTAACCCACTGAACCACCCAAGCGCCCCTTTATTTTATTTCTTATACAAATTGCAAGGTCAAGCGTTTCCCGCAGGACACCTGCATAAATCCATCCGTGCACACCCGAGTGTAGCGGAGGTAAACTTGCCCAACAGTTTTCTTTTGCCATAGCTACCAGAGAGCGAAGAAGGTGCCGGAGGGTCGTTTGGCCTTCGGGTTCAAAACTGCGCTTTCTCCAATCTGCCGGCTGGAAAGGTGGTTTGGGAAGTGCTGCACTGGGAACCCCGGGGGCTGGCTCCCTTCTCAATGCTAAGAGGGTTCCTCACATCTGAATGGCCAGGGCTACTGGCTAGAGATGCCCCACGGTTCCGGTGCCCCGGATGCAGCAGCGCTCCACCGCCCATGCGCACTGAGCCTGAAAGACCCGCGGATCCCCTTACCCAAGAATCCAACACTGCCACTGGATGCAATCAGCAAGAGGTTCTTTATTGTTACGCAGACGCCTGCGGGTGGTCAGCAGCTCCTGCTAGCTGAGCACACCTGGCTGGGGTGGTGCAGGATTTTTATAGACAGGTACAAACAAGTTTTGGGTGGGGCGCAACTGATTGGTTGACAGTTAAACTTTTGAAAAAGGCATACGTGGAGTTTGCTGATTGGCTCTAAGGACCCGCGCGCGCGAAGAGAGAGGCGGGAAGGGGGAACAAGCTGATTGGTTCTGAGGGCCCGCGCGTGGGAAGAGAGAGGCGGGAAAGGGGAACAAGAAGGGGGAAGGTAGGAATGCCATCATGGCGTCTCTATTATTTCTATAAGCCAAGCGGTTACAGAAGGGCAAAAGAGCGATTAATAAGCAATTAATAACCTAATTAATAACCTGGTCTATACCTAAAAGCCAGCGGTTTACAGAAAAGCAAACAAGCGGTTAGTTATCCTATCTATCTTCTAGGGGAGGGGTCTTTCATTCCCCCCTTTTTCTTTATCATGGATAGGGGGAGGGGTCTTTCAAGCCCACCCAGCTCAGCGTGGCAGCACACCGACTCTGGGAGCAGCGAGCTTCCCTGCAGCGCCAGGGTGGGTCGTCTCTGTGCCATCCTTTCCTTCCTTTTCCCCTCCCCCCACCGCTACCCACCCCTCTACCTTTCCCCCTCTTCCTGCCAAGGGCCAGGCTGATGTATGCTTCCCAGGGCGCCTGGGTGGCTCAGTTGATTAAGCATCTGCCTTCTGCTCAGTTCATGATCTCAGGGTCCTGGGATGGAGTCCCCCACCCAGAGTCCTGGGATGTAGTCCCCCTGTGGGGCTCCCTGCTCAGTGGGGATCCTGCTTCTCTCTCTCTCTCTCTCTCTCTGTCTCTGTCTCTGCAGCTCCTGCCGCTTGTGCTTTCTCTCATAAAATAAAATAAAATAAAATAAAATACAATCAAGTCAAATCAAATCAAATCAATTTAAGCTTCCCAGACAAGTTGTAAAGCGCACCATTTGCCAACATTGTGGTCAGTGACAGACAATATCAAACTTTTAAAGTTTTAGCAAATCTGACAGGTGAGGAGTAGGTTTTTCTTGTTATTTGCATTTCCTTGTCTCTCTATGGATTAACCATCTTAATGTTGCTGACAGCCAGCATTGAAGGCGGCTCCTATTCCATGTTCTGCTGTTGGGGCACCCTGGTTGTCCCTCCCCATTGCAGGAGGGTTTATCTGTGTGACCCTTAGCAGCACCAGGCAGAAGGGATGATGTATCTCTTCCAAGTAGAAGTAACAGAAGATTGCACTCTCCTGCCCACTTGTGCAGTCTTCCTCGGTCTCTTCCATCCTTGCTCTGGGGAGGCCAGCTATATGGGAGCAGACATAGTGGTGGTGGTGGGGGGGGAATTGTGGCCAGAACTGCCAGTGTCGCAGAGCGGCCCTGGAAGTGGATCCTGGAAGTGGACCCACACCCAGAGCCAGAACCCCATCACACCCATATCTGGGAGGCACAGACTCATTTAACCCATGCTTGCTCTTCATAGCCCCTTGTTATACACATGGCAACAGACAGCCAATAGGGCTTATTTGCTGGCTTATTTTTAGTAGGTTTTTACACACCTTGGATGTTAATAATTTATTGTATAAAATGAGAATATTTTCACAAATAATATTCTGCATCACTTGATGTTTTAACAATATGACATCTTTTGGGACATCTGGGAGGCTCCGTCGGTTAAGCTGCTGCCTTCGGCTCAGGTCATGATCCCAGTCAGGGTCCTGGGATTGAGTTCTGCATCCAGTTTCTTGCTCAGCGGGGATCCTGCTTCTCCCCTCTGCCTTCGGCTCCCCCTGCTTGTACTTTCTCTCCTTCTGACAAATAAAAAAATAAAATCTTAAAAAAAAACACAAAAACTTTATGGCACCTTTTGTCAAGTACAACGTTTAGAATCTAGGAAATGTGAAGCCGATTGGGGGTAAAGATTTCCAATTGAAGTAGGGAGAGAATGCTGTTAGCACTGAAGATCCCTGGAGGTGTGACAACTGACAGCTCTGAGACAAATTCCCCTGGTTTCAAGGAGTGTTTGCAACAAGTGCACATTAGCAGCTAGTCTGCCAGCCACACAGTGTGAGCTTCTGTGCACCGTCGACCTTCTTTGCAGCACAGTTTGCTCACTTGTCCACTGATGGTACCAAATAAGGTTCCTACAGGAATGAAACATCAGATCGATGTGCTCTACAGTGCAATACATAAACAGATGCACAGTGGTCTAGATTACAGCATGGTACCTCACACACAGTGTATGCATGACTGTGTGGGTATCACACCCCAGTTTAGAATGCTGTCTGCCATATGCACAGGACCACTGCCTACACAAAGCAGGTGTTGTGATGCATACTGTGATCATTTCCCGGGCTTCAGCATCCCTGTTGATAGAATGGAAGTGTTGAGCCTTCGTGATGCATGCCGGACAGGATGGCTGTGAGTGTGTGGTGTTAAATGTACATTAGGTCTTTGTCCTGTCTCCTGACATAGAATTTCTAGAGCCCTTGGAATTTATGGAGTGAGGTGGGTTAGAGGAGCATCTCTTGTTATTCTCAACAAGCCCCTTTTAAACACGCCTGAGTTTAAGCTAATGAGGTGAGTCTAGGAGGGGCCCCTGCATTGTCTTGGGGTGGGGGCTGGTTGGTAGACCAACCCATCATGTGATTTGGGCATTGGAAGCTTTAGCCCCATCCTCAGACCCCCTGGGAGGGGAGAGGACTGGAGATTGAGTTCCATCACCCATGCCCAATGATTGACTCATTCACGCATGTGTAATACCATCAAGTGAGGGGGTTTGGAGAACTTTCAGAAGGGCCAAGGCGGAGCCCTGGCAGGAGGATGTGGTGTCCAAAGAGGGTATGGAAGCTCTGTCCCTGCCCTAAATTAGTCTGTGTGCAGCTTCCATTGGGCCTTTACTGAGTTATATTCTTTATAACAAACTAGTAAAGTGCTTTTCTGAGTTTTGTGAGCCATTCTAGAAAGGCTTTCAACTCGAGGTGGGGAGTGGACGCGGAAACCCTTGAATGTAGGAGATGTCACGAGACATCCCAGTGACAATCTAATGAGATTGGCATCTGCGATGGGGGCTGTCTTGTGGGATGGAGCCCTGAGTCCATGAGATTTGACGCAGACTCCAGGTACTGTCAGAATTGAATTATAGGCCTCCAACCTGAGGTCCAGAGAACTGGGGAATTGGTGAATGAAAGTGAGGGGTTAAATTGGGTGTTGTTAGCAAGGACACACAGTCTTCCATGATGGTCTTGAAATTACTGAGAAAGAAGAAACTGAGTCTTTTTATCTTGTTTAAATCCTCTGTCTTGATTTATGCCAAGCCCTCTTTTTAGTTTTTATGTTTCTCCCTGTTTTTATTTTATTTATTTATATTAAAGATGTTATTTCTTTATTCGAAAGAGAGAGTGAAAGTGAATGAGTACAAGCGGGCAGTGGGGGCAGGCAGCAGCCAGAAGAAGAAGCAGACCCCCTGCTAATCCAGGGGCCCAACTCTGAGTTGAGCTCCATTCCAGGACTCTGGGATCATGACCTGAGCCAAAGGCGGATGCTTAACAGACTGAGTCACCCAGACACCCGTCATTTTTTATTTTTTTGAAAGTTTACCTCTTTCTTTATCTTTTAGTAATCTCTCCACATAACAGGGGGCTCAGATGCACCATCCTGAGATCCAGAGTTGCCTGTCTTTGCGAGGGAGCCAGCCAGAAGTCCCAAACTTGAGTCCTTTTAAACAAACATGTCAGTCAATGGATGCTGACCCTGTAGGTGTATTTGCAGCCCTTGTTGTCTCCTGGAAGACACAGAGACAGTAGCAGTCGTGTGTGACATGGAATGCAGACATGCCCTAATAGCTGGGAATAAAGGAAAGCTGAGAAATGGGGAGACAAGACCGTCTGAGCTGCTGAGTTGGCAGCCTTTTCCACGCCTCGCTTCCTCTGGGTCATTCCAGAAGAGTGGGCAGCCAAGGGTTAACCATGTGAGGTAGCCAGTGTGAGTGTGTTTTTGGTGGAGGTGAAAGCTCCAAGGCTCCGGAACGGGGATGGGGGTGGGGGTGGGTGACGGGGTCAGTGGGGCGGGGGTGGACCATGATTCCACCAGGCTGTCGGAGACATAGGCATGTTCAAATTGGTGATCTTGGGGCTGCCATAAACACCACAGTGTGCCCCTGAGCCTGTGACATGCTGCCCGTGAGGCCGTCCCCACGGTGAGCCTGGGAACGCTGCCGGGGAGGCCATCATCCATGTCTGTCTGTCTGCAAAGGAAGGCTGTCATGAGACCGTGTCAGCATCTCCTGGGTTGTGCAGTGTGGGGCCTTCTGCTGGGAATGGAGCTCAGCGTACGGAACTGCTTAGCCACAGTGTGGGTCAGACTCTTCTCTGGGAGGTGCCCCACCCTTACTCTCCGGTAGGAGTATTTGGGTGTGGGATGAGGGCCACAAGGATGACATATGGGAACATCAGTGCAGCTACTCTGCAAGCTCACAGGTGAAATCCTCAAGCCAGGCCTTGTCCTGCATCTGCTTCCCACGCGTCCACATGGGTGCCCAGAGCGTGTGCTGGGCAGTGCAGTGAGTGTTTCCAGTTGTCCTGGGGGCTGAGGAGCATCACCAGCGTTTAGTGAGGGGGAAGACAGGTTCTTCCTCAAGAGCTACATCGTAAAATCCCAGTATTGTCTGCTCCTAGCGCCTTGCACCCCTCATTGTGAACATGGGGTGGTGCAGGAAGAAGATACCAGGGTGGCGGTGTGTATGAATTTGCTGCATCGCCGTAACATAAACATAGAAATTTGTGTTTTCACCATTGTGGAGGCTGAAGTCTGAGATCACAGTGTGGGCAGGCCTAGCTTCTCCTGAGGCTTCACTCCTTGGCTTGTTGATGACCATTTTGGGCTCACATAGCTGTCCCTCTATGTGTGTGGGTGTCCTAGTCTCTTCATACGAGGACATCAATTGTATTGGATCAGGGCCAACTCAAATGACCTCAATTTAATTGTAATTACCTCTCCAAAGACCCTATGTCCAAGCGACCTCTCTGACACTGTTGGTGGAAATGAAAGCTGGTACAACCTCTCTGGAAATGGTATGATGTTCTTCAAAAAGTTAAAAATACTGCTACCCTAGGAACCAGCAATTGTATTACTGGGTGTTCACCCCAAAGATACAGATGTAGTGAGAAGAAGGAGCACCTGTACTCCAATGTTCATAGCAGCAATGACCACAATAGCCAAACTGTGGAAGGAGCCAAAATGCCCTTCAACAGATGAATGGCTAAAGAAGATGTGGTTCATATATATAATGGAATATTACTTAGCCATCAGAAAGGATAAATACCCATCATTTGCATCCACATGGATGGAACTGGAGGAGCTTATGCTGAGTATAGTAAGTCAAGCAGAGAAAGACAGTTATCATATGGTTTCAGTCATATGTGGAACATAAGGAATAGTATGGAGGACCACAGGGGAATGGATGGAAAACTGAATGGGAAGAAATCAGAGAGGGAGACAAATGATGAGAGACTCTGGACTCCAAGAACTAAACTGAGGGTTACAGAGGAGAAGGGGGTAGGGAGGGTAACCCAGTGATGGGTATTAAGGAGGGCAGGAGTTGTGATGAGCACTGTGTGTTACATGCAAATAATGAATCATTGAACACTACATAAAAAACTAATGATGCACTGTACTTTTTTAAAACAGATTTTATGTATTTGACAGAGAGATCATAAGAAGGCAGAGAGGCAGGTAGAGAGAGAGGGGGAAGCAGGCTCCCCTCTGAGCAGAGAGGCTGAAGTGGGGCTTGATCCCAGCACCCTGAGATCATGACCTGAGCCAAAGGCAGAGGCTTAACCCACTGGGCCACCCAGGAGCCCCTGATGCACTGTATTGTGGCTAGTTGAGCCTAATAAAAAAATACGATAATCCCCCCCAAAACAACCACAACAAAAAAACAAAGATCCTGTGTCCAAATATGGTCACATGTGGAGGTCCTGGGGATTAGGACTTCAACATAGGAATTTGGGAGGACGACCAGTGGATCTGAAACAGAGGAGATGGTATGAAAGCGTTGTATGTTCAAACAGCTGGGAGACATCACAGAGCCTCTCTAGACTATTTTCCGTTCCACTGTTGAAGGCAGGAAATCCCAGAGAGCTGAGAGAACCTGTGCTGTGGCTGAATGAAGCCCCATATGGTGTGTGAGTGAGTTTCGGTTGATCAGAGCACAAACACATGGGTATGGACAGTGCTGTCCTATCCCAGTGCAGTGGGCCCTATTGATTCTTGGAGCTGCTAAGGCATCTCAGAGTAAGCTGTTCATGGTTGGTGATCCCTTGAACTTCCAGGGACATGAGCATTTTCACTGACACACATGGGCGTGTGGAGTCTCGGAGGCATCACAGCAGATTTGTGGATGGCGGGGATGTTTGGGATGTGGAGGTGGGGTGTGCTGCCTGTCCTCCTGCAGATGTTGGGCAGCAACTTGGCTGGGGAGGGATGCTGATTGGCTTGGCCTTTGCAAGGCTGACTGGGAGCTGACTGGGAGCTGATTGGGAGCACCACTTGGAGAATGAGGGATCCCTTCCTGCAGAGACAAAGTAATATCGGATACTGCCCTCTGGCCTCGAGGTGTGCCCACCCTCCCCTCGCCCATAGGGCCCTGCACAGGGCAGGAGGACATGTGTGCAGAGCAGGAGTCTGAGCACTCCTGGCTGGTGAAGCACCTCTGGGCACTGGAGAGGCAGAGACTGATGCACTGGAACTAAGGACATCAACATCCAGCAGGAAAGCCAGACACAAACAAATGCAATGTGGGGTCCCAGCCACCATGTGCACAAATTGAGTGTCTGCAGGGGACGGAGATGTTCTCATCCCACCGACATGCCAGCTCAGGTTTCTAAAATGTTTTAATGTCCAGAGGGATTAATCTTTCCTCTTCATTCTTTCTTTGCAGCATTTTCTCTTTGCTCATAAAATCCTGTGTGTCCCCATCTCTCATGCACAGGACCTATTGACTATTGACCCTGGAGATTGACTTGGCAAAAGCAGTGGTTTTAGGGTCCTGAGTCCTGCTAGCCAAGGGGGGCTCACGTTTTCTCTAATCCCCTTCTATATTCCGTGTCTCTTCATATAGTATTGGCACATTTCTTTCTTCGTTTTTTCTTAACTTTATATTTAAAAAAATAACATGCTCATTTTAGACAAGTTGGAAAGTATAGAAAAATAGAACAGAACAGGAAAAAAAATCATTATTAAAAATGTCTTCCCAAAAGTTCATTTTTATTATAGTATTTGTAAACATTCCTCTAATGTCTTGTACAGCTTTTCAAATATTTGAGTTTATACTAGTTAATATAAATGCTTTCCTTTATGGTACAAAATAAGCATTCCCCTGTACACTTGGTCAATCTGAGTTTTATAGGCATTTTATTACTTAGATGTGCCATAAGTTTTAACCATTCACATTTTATTGGAATTTTAAGGTGTGTCCAGTTTTTTCACCATCATAAATAAAGCTGAAATGAACATACACATGAAGATACAAAATGCTTGCACATTTCTTTCTTTTTAAAGTTTTTAATTTATTTTAATCAATTTTTATTTTAATGAATTTCATCTCATTTATTTTTATTAATTTATTTTTAAAAATATTTTATTTATTTATTTGATAGAGAGTGAGCATGAGCAGGGTGAGGGGCAGAGGGAGAAACAGACTTCCCACTGAGCAGGGAGCCCAATGTAGGGTTTGATCCTGGGACTCAAGGATCATGAACTTAGCTGAAGACTGTCCCTCAACAGACTGAGCCACCCAGGTGCCCTCATTTATTTATTTTAGAGAGATAGAAAGAGAACATGTGCAAGCGGAGGTGGGGAGGGGCAGAGAGCGAGGGAGAACCTCAAGCAGACTCTCCGCTGAATGCAGAGATCGATGGGGGCTTGATCTCACCATCCATGAGATCACGACCTGAGCTGAAACCAAGAGTTGAGGCTTAACCGACTGAGCCACACAGGCGCCCCTTATGCACATCTTAAATACAGTTCACCTATTTGGTATTTATTCTTTTGTTTGCAGTTATAGATATACCTTTTACCTTTTTAACTTTGATTTGCTTATATACATGAAATGTACTGATTTCTGCAGGTTTGTGTTCAGCTGTAAATTCTAACTTTCCTGCTTCTTAAAAATTTCTGGGTTAATTCTCTAGAAAGAAAATTAGAGTTCCTCAGGAAACAATCACCTGGTCTGGAAAGAATGACAACTCGATATTTCTGTTTAGTTTTTACAGTGCCCATTTTTCTCTTACCTGACTGCAGGTCACCACCTCTGGACCAGGGTTAAAAATAATCTTGGGTAGACGTGTCCTGTTCCCACATGTAATTAGGATACTCCTTACTTTTTTCCATTCTGCATGAGGTTGACATTTGGGGGCATATTTGTTTTCTAGGACCGCCATAAGAAAGTGCTGCAAACTACATGACTTAACAGAAATTTATCGTCTATTCATTCTGAAGGCCAGACATCTGAAATAATGGTGTTGACAAGACCACATACTTGGACACCCAGGACAGAGCCCTTCTTTGCTTCTTCTAGATTCCAGTGTTTGCCAGCAACCCTTGGTGCCCCTTGGCCTGCAATTGTGTTCCTCTGCTGTCTGTCTGCATTCTCCCATAGCTATCCATGTGCCTGGGTCCTTCATCTAAGGACTAAGGGTCTACCCTATTCAAGCACAACCTCATGTTAACAAACTACTGCTGCAACTAACCAATTTCCAAACAAGGTCACCTTCTGTGAGTTAGGACGCCAACCTATCAATCCCATCCATAGCTAAGTGGTGGTAGATAACACTTATCATCATGGCATGTACTTGGTACTATGACTGTTACTTTAAGGAGTATTTATTTATTTATTCTTTATTCTTTTTTTTTTTAAAGATTTTATTTACTTATTGGACAGAGAGACACACAGTAAGAGAGAGAGAGTGGGAGAGGCCGAAGCAGGCTCCCTGCTGAGCAGAGAGCCCAATGCTGGGCTGAATCCCAGGACCCTGGGATCATGACCTGAGCTGAAAGCAGACACTTAACAACTGAGCTACCCAGGCACCCCAAAAAGTATTTAAAAATCAAAAATAGGTCAATAAAACAAATCAATAAAGATGTTGAATTTTATTAATGTATCATTAGCTTTCATGGAGATGACCATGTGATTGTTTTTGTGCTTTTTTGTCCTATTAATATTAATGAATGACATTAACCAGTTCCTTTCTTTTCCAGTGTTACCTAGGTGTCGTTGACACATGCACTATTTAAATTTAGGGTGGACAGCACAATGACTTCTATATCATGAGATGACTGTCAAGAACATCATCACATATAGATACAAAAGAGAAAACAGAATGTGTTTTTCCTTGGTGATGAAAACTTACACAAATTATTCTCTTAGTAACTCCAACCATATCATAGAGCTGTGTTAACTCTGGTCATCATGAGGGACGTCCCATCACTGGTACTTATTTATTGAATAGCGGGGAACCTGGAAGTTTGTACTTTGTCCCACCTTCATCCAGTTCTCCTACACCCCAGTCCTTGCCTCTGGTAACCACAAATCAGATCTCCTTCTGCATGATTTTTTTAATTGCACATATAAATGAGATTGTACAGTCCTAATTTTTTCTTTTTCTTTTTTTTTTTTTTAAAGATTTATTTATTTATTTGACAGAGATTACAAGTAGGCAGAGAGGCAGGCAGAGAGAGAGAGAGGAGGAAGCAGACTCTCTGCTCAGCAGACTCTCTGCTCAGCAGGGAGCCCGATGCGGGACTCGATCATGACCTGAGCCGAAGGCAGCGGCTTAACCCACTGAGCCACCCAGGCGCCCAGTCCTAATTTTTTCTATCTGACTTATTTCACTCAGCATAATCCCCTCAAGGTCCATCCACACTATTGCAAATGGCAGGATTTCCCTTTCTTAAAATGTCTGAATATATCACATTTTCTTTACCCACTCATGTATTGATGGACATTTAGGTTGTTTCCATGTCCTGACTACGGGGAATAATGCTGTGATGAACATGGGGGTGCAGACATCTTCAGCATGAATTTCATTTCCTTTTGATATATACCCAGAAGTGGAATTGCTAGCTCATGTGACAGCTCTATTTTAAATTTTTTGAGGAACTTCCCTTTTGTTTTCCCTCATGGGTGTACTAATTTACAATTCCACCAACACTCCACAAGATTAACCAATTTCTTAACACCGGAAAGTCTCTCTCTACTCACCCTGCCTTTTTTTTTTTTTTTTTTTTTTTTTGTCTTTTGTTGTGCTACCATATCCAGGGGTTTGCTGATGCTCAGAAACTTTGTGTTTGTACTCCTCATATCTGGATTAAAACTGGAAGAAAAGAGCAACTTCCTTGAGTCCTGGAGCAGAGAGCTCCAGCGGGAGTTGGAGCAAGGCAGAGGAGAAGGGCCTGAGAGGTAGGGAGAGGAGGAGGGAGACAGGCAGCACTCAGATTTGCAGCTCTCCCTCTTCATTCTGTGGGTCCCAGGACGGAGGCTGTCCTCCCTGCAACAACCTTTATGGGCTCCCTACTAATGGACTGAAGACAACATATCCTCAACTGCCTGGTTGGCCCTAGCTGCATGAGCCTAAACCACTAACCACTGTTAAATTAAAAAGAAAGACAGCAGGAGTGTTTTCCACCCTTGGAGTGCATCAGGATGTAGAGTTTCCATAGGGAAGAACTTTCAGTGCCCAAAGAGCAGCTCTTGTGTGCAGAGCCAAGCAGTGGGGAATGTGCTGGCACCAACAATTTGTGTCTACCACCCACAGCAATGCTGGAGCCCATCTTCTGCAATTCTCCTTTGGGTTCCGTGAAGAGAAAACCGGATATCTTTTTGAGGTGATTCATGCAACTTCTCTTTTCAGTCCAGTCATCCCGAACATATTCTCCAGAGTTTTCTATAAAGCTCTAACAATAATTTTGATTTTTAAAAAATAAATAAATAAAGAGATGACATGATAATGCATAGTAGAATCAGAGGATGTCAAGGCAGAAGAGAGAGGTTTGGGAGACACTCCAGATGTCTACCTATAGTCCTTAAAATGCAGTAGGGGAAACCTCCTGACCCTTGGCAGCCTTTCAGGGGGTCTGCGAGGTTCAAACTATTTTCATAATAGTATTCAGACATTTCTTTTTCACCCTCACAAGGGTGCAGTGGAATTTCAGTAGGCTCCACGACGTATGGTATTGCAACAGCCAGTATGCAGAAGCAGATGTGAGAATTCAGTTTTCCACTCAACCAGAGAAGTTCAGGAGATGTGCCAAAGGTAAAAGAAGGTCACTCCTCTCATGAGACATTTGTTTGTCAGGGGAAACAGTTATTTTTAAGAAAACTTAAGGTCACATGTTTTTATTATTATTTTAAAACAAATTAACAATTACAATTAGATTAACAATTACAATTGTCAATACAATTAGATTAACAATTACAATTGTTAAATTAACAATTACAATGAACAATTAGCATTTTCCTTCCTTTTGATTTATGACACCATAAGTATTGATAGATGGGATGCTCCCCCGGAAAGCCCTCTGGGATTCTCATTTTGGGGAGGGTAAAGGGTCCTTGAGGCCAAACATGTGGAGAACTGGGGCTTCAGCCTTTTTAACACAGAGCACACAAAGGTCTCCAACCTTGCCTGAGTCTGGGTTAAAGGGAGAGCATTAGATGGGATGGTTTCTAATGTCTCTTCACTTCTGTACAGTTGCAGGCTTGCACGAGCCTTTCTTGTGACTGGATGTCGATGAGGCGGGGGGGGGGGGTGCAGGAGGTGAGGAAGGCGCTGGTGCACGGAGGGGAGGGCCTGCTGGGATTGGGGCTCTGCACTGCCCGGCTCAGGGGTTCAGTGGGTACAGAGCAGGGATTTGATTTGAACAGGACTCCAGATCTGCAAGCACAGAGGAGCCCAGGAAGGGGCACGCGGGGGGGTGGATCACAGCCTGGACAGGGTGTGGAGAGGGTGTGCAGGAGTTCACTAGCTGTGCAGGTGTTCAGGAGGGTGCATGGAGCCTTTGGTCCATGTTCCCAGCAAAGGATGCACTGGCTGCTGCAGTCTCCTTGAAGGGAGCTCGGGGAAGGGGGTCGCTGGAGGGCTGCCTGGACAAGGAGTCACATCCTGTCCCATCTGGAAAAAGGGGCGCTCTCCGGGAGCTGCGTGGGAGACTTCTAGGATTCAGATTTCATGACTGGAGGCTTTTGCAAACAAAGGACGTTTTTCTCTCGCAAAAGTCCACGATAATCCCTGTATGCCAGACATACTCCCTCGCCTGGCCTCTCCCACCCCTGCAAGCAGCGACATTCACGTTCATTCAAAGGACATCTTCCACAGGCATCCCGTCCTCTCTCTGTGCCAGCTGTTCCCAGGCCTCCTGTGCTCTTTCCTCCCTGAGGAACCTTCTCCTTTTCCAGGCCTATGCATGCTCCTCCGTCCTTGCTTTGCTTGGGGGTGAGGGTGGGAGAGCACCTCTGACAGCCATGAGCAGTAGAGGGCAGCAGAAAGCAGCAGGTGAAGCTGGGGAGCATTCCCACCTGCCTGGAGCTCAGAAGGCAGGTGCTGGGACTGCAGGGGCCAGGCCAGGCCTGCTGAGATTCCCCAGCTAAGTAAGATGCAGCTGCGCTCAGGTCCTAGAAAGGAGAAGTGTCCCGGAGGCGGGCAGGACAAGTATTGCGAAAGCACAGTCAGGCCACTTCCATTTTTTTTTTCTTCCCCTACTTTTTTTTTTTTTTTTTTTTTGATTTGAGAATCCCAGCTCATTAAAAAAAGGGGAAGAAGGAGGAGAAGAAATGACAAAGCAGAGTTTCAAAACGGGTGTGTTTTCACTGGTTACCTGGAATGAACCTGCATTTACATGTATTCAAGGTCCCGTGCAATGATATTTTATTTCTAGGTGCCCAAAAAGACAGTGAGGGGGCTCTCTGGCAGGGTGCAGAATTTCAGGTCCTGTTTCTGAACACAGTAATCTCACTAGGGGACTCTAGCTGAGCTGGGGCGTTTTGTACAATTAGGAGCTTGAGCAACGGCTGTTCTTAAGGAATAAGAGATCATTCTGACACTTGTTATAGTGGAATGACTTCACAGGACTATTGTAACAGAGGTCTTGCAGGAGGGGAGAGAGATCCCTCTCAACATGAAATACAGTAGAGACAGCTGAGACGTAGAGACAGGCCAGGACAACAGGGAGGAGGTCTGTTGCTGAAGATTCTCCAGAAACCCAGCTAACATCATTCTTACTAAAGGCCAAGGGGCGGTGGGGGTGGGGGGGCTGCTGAGCCTTTCAGGGTGGGGGTGAGAAACCTGATGGGATCTGAGGGGGTGTAGGTGGGAGGACCTAGCAGAATTCTCCCTGAAGCTAGCGTGACTGTCAGAAGGCAGGATGAAGGCCAAAGGAACCTAAGTGAATTCTGGGCAAGGTGAGACTTCTGTCACTGGACAACATTACCTGAAACGCTGATTTTTTTTTTTTTAATCTCCTACTATACTTAGAAATACCTTCAGTAATATTGTGCTTTGAACGTGAGACTTGTAGAAATATGAAAAAAAAATTAGAATGTTGTACTGCAGGGACTATTAATGTAGGAAAGACATTAGGGTTTGAAGCCCATGGCCGAGAAAGAATTCTTGAGACATCTTTGGTGCAAAAAGGTGATTTTATTAAAGCATGGTGACAGGACCCATGGGCAGAAAGAGTTGCACTGGGGTCAGGAGGCGTGGCCCATTTTATTCTTTCCTACTTGGGAGGGGGTTAGGGAGAACGTGAGTCTCTAAAGAATTTTGGAAGTAAAGTTTCCAGGACCTTGAGAAGGCTAGCTGTTGTTGGGAAAATGTCACTTACAAGAGAAAAGCTTACAGATTTATTTAATTCTTATTTTATATGACATAGGAACCTTCATGAGGGAATAAAGTTGTGAAGAAGCAGTTAAGTCTGAACATTTTTATCATAGTTTCACGAAGAGTGGAAAGTCATGGAAAGACGTAATAGGACCATAAAAAGATATAAGATAAACTGCTTGTTATTTTAACAAGAAAAATGGGTTTATTCAGGAAGAGCAGAGGATTGAGGGTTTTATGACCTGCTTCAGGGAAGGTCAGAAAGGCCTTATTGCACCTGCCATTTCTTAATTCCTTCATCCTAAAATATTCCATTAAGGCAAGGCACCATATTTGGGGGCAGAGTGCCCTGAGCTCCATCAGAGGATCTTTACTGCTCTATCCAGCATGTAAGGGAGGCAAGAAAGAAACCCAGGTGATGAGGGAGCAGGAGGCTGGCTGAGAACAGAGCAGGGGCTGGCACCTTGCACCCCCTCTCTCCCACTCCCCTTGGTAATATGTGTGACATTTCACAGGCACCCCTGACTGCCCTAAAAGAAGAGCAAATGGTTATCTTGCAGAGATCACAGTCCTGCAAGGCAGGAGTCTCTCTTGGTTTACAAATGTCCTTGAGATTTACAACAAAGAAGTTGCCTTATCAATAGCCCAATTTCCAAAGACACATAACTCAGTTCCTCAAGCCCTAACGTCACCCTCCCCTCCATAAAAAACCAAAGGAGATGGAGGTAGAAGGAAAAGTAAATAAAGTTAAATTTCTTTTAAGACCTAAATCTCACTAACAAGGACGTTTGATAGCAGGAATGTAACATTCCACCAGGAGACTCCCAATTGTCTTTATGTTAGTGCCTCATTAGAGGGAAAGTGGCCTTGGCTTGATAGTAACCAGGCCTTCCATATCCTGACAGTCTTCTTTATCCCAATAGCCCTTCTGAACAACCCTTTGTCCTCACCTACCCAACTCCTGCGTATATAACCAACCACCCCTCACAACCCGGGGCAGCCGCATCTCTGCCTGCCCACGGGCCCTGTCCCCGTGCTCTAATAAATCACCTTTTGCACCAACGACGTCTCAAGAATTCTTTCTTTAGTCGTCGGCTCCGAACCTCCTCACCCCACCGAACCTGACTTAGGTTCTGGGACTTCATCACAGGGACCTCAGCATCCTATAGTCATGCTATCCCAAGACAGTCCACCTTCTTCTTTAGAACTTTCAGGTACTTCCTATGTCTTTTTATTGTGTTGTATCCAGGATTCTTCAGTTATGCAAAGGAGGACCTGGAATCGTATTACTTCATTTTCGTGGAGCCACAAGACTCTACCTCAGGTTTTAAAATAACCTGTTTATTAAAATATAAACCACTTCATTCTTTTTAGCAGCTCTGGAGCATTCCATAGTCTGGGTGTATCACATTTTATTTAAACTGTAGGAGAGCATTTATTGAAAATAATATCTGTAAACCCCATTGGGATTTCCATCACTCACATTCCTTTAGGAAAACCAACCCAAAGCAATCTACACATTCAATGCAATCCCTATCAAAATATCACCATCTTTCACAGAATTAAAATAATCCTAAAAACAATCTTGGGGAAAAAAAAAAATGCAAGCTGGAGGCAGCACAATTCCGGACTTCAAGCTGTATTAAAACACTTGTAGCGAGAAAACAAAACAAAACAAAACAAACAACAACAACAACAAAAAACTTGTAGTGATAAACACAGTATGGTACTGGCACAAAACCAGACACATAGATCCATGGAACAGAACAGAAAACCCAGAAAAAGACCCTCAACTCTGTGGTCAACTAATCTTCAACAAATCAGGAAAGAATATCCAATGGAAAAAAGACAGTTTTCTCAATAAAAGGTGCTGGGAAAATTGGACAGCTATGTATAGAAAAATGAAACTTGATCATTCTCTTACACCCAAAGATAAAATCTAAAGGGATGAAAAACTTCAATGTGAGACAGGAATCCATCAAAATCCTAGAGGACAACATACACAGCAACCTCTTCAACATTGGCTACAGTAACTTCTTTCAAGACATGTTTCCGAAGGTAAGGAAAACAAAAGCAAAAATGAACTTTTGGGACTTCATCAAGATCAAAAGCTTCTGCACAGCAAAAGAAACCGTCAACAAAACCAAGAAGCAACCCACAGGGGGCGCCTGGATGGCTCAGTGGTTTAAGCCTCTGCCTTCGGCTCGGGTCATGATCTCAGGGTCGTGGGATCAAGCCCCACATTGGGCTCTCTGCTCAGCAGGGAGCCTGCTTCCCCCTCTCTCTCTGCCTGCCTCTCTGCCTACTTGTGATCTCTCTCTGTCTATCAAATAAATAAATAAAAATCTTAAAAAAAAAAAAAAGAAGCAACCCACAGAATGGGAAAATATATTTGCAAATGACATATCCAAAATCTATAAAGAATTTCTCAAACTCAACACCCAAAAAATGGATAATCAACTCAAAAATGGGCAGAAGACATGAGCAGACATTTCTCCAAAGACATAAGAATTGTTAACAGACACATTAAAAATGTTCAACATCATTAGCCATCAGGGAAATACAAATAAAAACCACATTGAGATACCACCTTATACCAGTTAGAATGGTAAAAATTAATTTCAAAATATAAAAGGAAGCTCAGCTCCCCATCATTTTACGGTGTCTTCTCCTTTTGTTACAGATAGGCTTAAATTTGTTCTCTAGCAGGGTTGTTTGTTTGTTTGTTTTCCTCCTTTTCCAAAAAGTAGGCATGGCAATGGTATTTTTGAGGTTCTTATCTGTTTGAAAATGCTTTTCTTGAGTATTTGCTTCAATGAATTAGCTGCATCCACAATTCTCTTTTTCTTTAATTTAATTTTATTTGACCCTGAGGTTGAGTCACATGTTCCACCAACTGAAGTAGCTAGACCTCCTTGACTAATTTTTATAGATAAAATTTATTTATTGCTTTTGTGCTTTAACCTCTGTACCAGTTTTAAAGAGTTTAATCTTCTACTTTTATTATGTTTTTATTTGCCTGTGAATTTTTTCCCTTTATTAAATTTCATATACCTGATTTAGACTTTTTCTTTCCAAAGAATTCCCTTTAACATTTCTTGTAAGGCTGATTTAATGGTGATATGAATTCATTTAATTTTTGTTTGTCCTGAAAATTTTTGTTTCTTTTTCTTTTTTTTAAATTTGATTTTATTTTTTCAGTGTTCCAAGATTCATTGTTTATGCACCACATTCAGTGATCCATGCAATACGTGCCCTCCTTAATACCAACCACCAGGCTCTCCCAAACCCCTTCCCCTCTCCCCTCCAAAACCCTCAGTTTGTTTCTCAGAGTCCACAGCCTCTCTTGGGTACTTCTCACCTTCCGATTTCCACCCCCTTCACTTATCCTTTGCTTCTCCTAATGTCCTCCATGTTATTCCTTATGTTCCACAAGTGAAACCATATGATAATTGACTTTCTCTGCTTGGCTTATTTCATTCAGCATAATCTCCTCCTGTCTCATCCATTCAATGCAAAAGTTGGTATTCATCCTTTCTGGTGGCTGAATAATAGTCTATGGTATATACGGACCACATCTTCTTTATCTGTTCATCTGTTGAAGGGCATCTCAGCTCTTTGCACAGTTTGTCTATTGTGGACACTGCTGCTATGAACATTGGAGTGCATGTGCCCCTTCTTTTTTATTAATATAATGTAGTGTTTATTTCAGGGGTACATGTCTGTGAATCATCAGTCTTACACAATTCACAGCACTCACCATAGCACATACACTCCACAATGTCCATCACACAGCTAACCCATCCATCCCAACCCCCCTCCCCTCCAGCAACCCCTCAGTTTGTTTCCTGAGATTAAGAGTCCCTTATGGTTTGTCTCCCTCTCTGGTTTTGTCTTGTTTTATTTTCCCTCTTTTTCTCTATGATCCTCTCTCTTGTTTCTCAGATTCCTCCTATCAATGAGATCATATAATTGTCTTTCTCTGATTGACTTATTTTGCTTAGTGTAATACCCTCTAGTTCCATCCATGTCGTTGCAAATGGCAAGATTTCATTTCTTTGATGGCTGCATAATATTCCACTGCATGCACACGTGTGTATACCACACCTTTTTTTAAAAAAAAATTAATTATTTAATTGACTGAGAGAAACACAGGTAGAGAGGGAATACAAGTAGGGGAGAGGAAGAGGGAGAAGAAGGCTTCCTGCTGAGTCTGATATGGGGCTTGATCCCAGGACTCTGAACTGAAGAGCCAAAGGCAGATGCTTAATGATTGAGCCACCCAGGTGCCCCCCACAACTTTATCCATTCATCTGTTGACAAATATCTAGGGTCTTTCCATAGTTTAAGCCAAACTTTGCTTTAAGATTTCAATTAAATGATGCTGAGACTTTGATCAAGTCAGGGTAGCTTGGTTGGTATGCTTTACAGATGCTTTTATCAGTTCACTTTTGGCCATAGGAGTATTTCTCAGTCTCTGAAAGGCATGCCCAAATGTTGTACATCCCAAGTCATTTTTCCTTGAGATGCATTGTGCTTTTTAGCTGGTAGATTCAAGCATGCCTTCATTTTAGGAAAGCTTTATTTAAGTCTTTGATTTTCTTTTTCTTTTTTTCCTATTGCATTTGCTCTTGTCTTCAGGGATAAGCTTTATGTATATGTTGAATCCCCTTTTTCTTTACATCCTCACCAATACCATGTCTTGTTGATTTTATCCATTCTGATTGGTATGAGGTGGTATCTCATTGTGGTTTCACTTTGAATTTCCCTGATGATGAGTGATGTTGCATCTTTTCATGTTTCTGTTGGTTATCTGGATGTCTTTTAGAGAAAATGTTTATTCAGGTCCTCTGTCCCTTTTTATTCAGCTTATTTTAATTTTATTTACTTTTGGTTTTGAGTTTTACAACTTCTTTATATATTTAAATATTAGCCCCTTGGCAGATATACCATTTGCAAATACCTTCCCCATTAAGTACGTTGCCTTTTTTAATTTTGTGCAAAAGCTTTTCAATGACCATGTTCCTTTCTAGAGGGCCTAGGTGAAGAATTGTTTCCCTGTCTTTTCCAGCTTCCAGAGTCCCTCTCACATGGAATCACTATAAACTCTTCCCTCCCTCCCTTCCTCTTTTAAGGACCCTGTAATGACATTAAGCCCACCTGGACATCCCAGGGTCCTCTCCCTAACTTAAGGTCAATGATGACCATGCTTCATGCCCTCTGCTGCCTTAACTGCCCTGGGCCATACACTGTAACATGCTCATGGCTTATGAGAATCAGCGTGTGGACACAGGGTGAGAGCATTACTATGCCTACCGAATATCCACCCTATTGGAGTGTTCTTCACTATCTTCTATTGGCCAGATGCCTTTCCTCCTTCTGCTCCCCCCATCCCCAATTATGTTTACACAGTTTTCATGATGGTTTCCTTAAAAAAAAAAATCACATTTCTTTGAAATAATGGAGTTTTTCCTGGAGTAGCTGGAAATATTCCCGAGCATTTCGTGGCTATAATTTAGGGGTCTTTGAACATGGGTAGGAGAAAGTTGAATCTCAATTTTCTCTCACAAATGCAGGCAGTACAGCCCAGTAGCATCCATAAGTCATTTGCATTTGGTACCGTAGAAACTGGAGCCTTTCTCTGGTTGGTGTGAGTAATAGGAAGTGTCCTTGACTCGCGTCGTGCTTGAATGACAGAGGTTTTGGGTGACTTTATTGGAATTCTCAGTGACCAGTGTCAGCCTGTGTTAGGTTTTTACTGTCTTATACTTTCTCTCCACACTGGTGACCAGTACCTGCTATTGAAAATACATGTCCCTGCTTCATCGCCAAAGCCTGTGGAGCATAGGATCCAAGTATGTTTGGTGGTTTGCCTGTTCACCTAGACTTCTAGATTCCAAGGAGGGTAGGTCTGGAGTGACTCCTTCCCACCCATGCATGTCCCCCCCACCCAAAACCCTAGATTCCCTTTATTTCCCTGCAGATGTGCTCCCTCCCTGTGTCCTTCTGTTGCCAGCCCAGGCTCCATGGATCTAGGAGCCTCTCCTGCTTGTTGACGTTATCAAGTGGAGGTTCTTTCTCAGTCTCTCTTTCTTGTTGTCTTCAGTTGACTTCAGAGACGACACAGGGTTGAGGGCTTCCCCTCTGCCTTCTTTAACAGCTTGTCAGCTATTTGCATTATTATCTTTTTATATTTACTGAAGTCCCTTAGAACAAAGAGGTAGCACAGAACAGTGTGATGTAGGTATATCTTCCCACCCAGAGTCACCTCTCTTAGGGGGTGACCTGAGAGGCAAAATATGTGTGGTATCTATTTTCCTGTCTTTTCTCTATTCTTATATTCAAATGTTTTGTGTTCAATCCATCTTCAATTTATATAGGCATATCTTATAAAGTGAAGTATAATTGCTTACTTTTAGCTTTATGAATGTAAAAAAGTAGCATTTATACTAAAGCTCTTGTTTATTTTCTTCTGGGCTAAATGTTCACATTATCGTGCAATGATTGCCACTGTCCATCTCAAACTGGACCTTGTACCCCTCAACAACTCCCTCTGTCCTTCTCCTTAGTCCCTGTCAACCAGGATTGTTGTGGAGAACTAATAGGAAGAGGAGGCAACAAGCCATGGTTGGAACCCCCTGACCAGGGTCTCCAATGCTAATGTTCTTTGTAAAGAGTAATTCTACAGAAAGGCTTAATGACACAGGCAAAAAAATGGAAATGAACAACCTTGTAGAAATATGAGGCACAGGATTTTGAATGGAGGGCTTGCCTTTTGTAAAGTAAGAACTGAGAACTATTTGTCATGATCACCAGCCAAATATTCTTCAATCCATATCCCCGGTGTAGAGGTCTAAGAATTGGGGGTTCATACACCCATGGAAACCCACCTTTTCTGGGGAGGTGGTGGTTTCAGAGATGGAACACAGTGACAGCATTGGATGCCTTGACCAGGCTTCTTCCTACAAGAACTCATGGACTCAGTAATGAAAAATGACAGCTTTATTTCCCAATCCTGCCTTTGTATTTACACAGCACTGCCCCTGCCTGAACATCTCCTTTTCACCATGTGACTTGCTTTGGTTACCTGCATTTACAATGGAGTCTTTTTCAAGGAAAGCCTAGATACCTTGGGACCCCATGTCTCCTGTCCCTTCCCTTGTCCCTGGTAAAGGGAGGGTGTCCAGCTCTGGGGCTGCTCTCTGTCTTTGCTAGACCTCTTGGAGGTCTCCCTGCACTCACCTGGCTCCCCATCTTTCTCCCAGCTGCATCTGGCACCATGTCCTCATTGATCTCGGGTGCTCTGGGATTTCTGGTTGTTCCAGAATGCATGCTCCCTCCTTGAGTCTGGTCCATGGAGGGTTTTGTGCATACATCATGGCCTGGCACCTCACACACCATTTCTATATATATATATATATATATATATATTAAAGATTTTATTTATTTATTTGTCAGAAAGAGAGAGAGAGAGAGAAAGCACACAAGTAGATGGAGAGGCAGGTAGAGAGAGGGAGGGAAGCAGGCTCCCTGCCGAGCAGAGAGCCCGATGCGGGACTCGATCCCAGGACCCTGGGATCATTACCTGAGCTGAAGGCAGCGGCTTAACCCACTGAGCCACCCAAGCATCCCCCATTTCCTTTTTTTTGAAGAGGGACTTCTCTGAGAGGTGTGTGCTCTTTCTGAGCTACATTTGGGATAGTGAAGATTTTTTTTTTTAAATTTATTTTCAGATCCCCTCCACCTACTAGGAGCTTCTGTCAAACTCATCCTGGGAATTGCACCTCAGTTGTGTGGTTGGGCTCTGGGTCCTTACTCAGGGACTGTATTAGAGCTCTCCAGAGAAACAGCATCTGTAGGATGTGTACATTTATTTATGTATATATATGAATGTTGGTGTCACCCCCTGAAACTCATATGTTGAAACCTAATCCCCAATGAGATGACATTTGGAGGTGGGGCCTTTGGGACATCTTAGGTGACTAGAGTGTAGTTAGAGCTCTTGTGTAGGATATCAAGGAGAGCCCTCCCTCCTTCTTCATTGTGAGGACACAGAAGAGAGATGACCTAGAAGCTAGAAAGCTGACCCTCATTAGACACTGTATCTGCTTGTTCCTTTGTCTTGGACTACATGACTTCCAGAACTGTGTTAAATAAATGCTTATTTTTTTAGCCACCCATTTTATGGTCTGACATTTTTGTCATAGTATTCTGAATAGATGCAATATATATGTATATATTGCACATATATCTTATTTATATATTGATCTATATTTCCCTACAAATCATCTATCAATAAACCATCAGTCAATCAATCTATCTGTCATCTGTCAATCAATCTACCTATTTATCTATGGGTATTTTAAAGAATTATCTCATATGATTGTGGAAGCTGTCAAGTCCCAAACTGGCAGGGCAGGCTGGAGACCTAGGAAGAAATGACATTGAAGTTTTGAATCTGAAGGCAGCTTACAGGCAGAACTCCTTCTTCTTTGGAATATCACAGTCTTCTTTCTTAAGACTTTCAACTGGTTACACAACTTGATCTCATCTAAAAAAGTACTCTCACAGCAGCATCCAGACCAAATATCTGGGTACCATGGACTGGCTAACTTGACACATTAAATTACCCAGTGTAGGGACTCTTCCATTCTCCAATTCAGCCTCATGTTAAAATTTTCACCATAAGAGACTCTTAATCTCATGAAACAAACTGAGGGTTGCTGGGGGGTCCAGGGGGGTAGGGATGGGGTGGGTGGGTTATCAACATTGGGGAGGGTATGTGCTATGGTGAGTGCTGTGAAATGTGTAAGCCTAATGATTCACAGACCTGTACCCCTGCAGCAAGTAACACATTATATGTTAATAAAAAAATTTCATGTTCTTTGAAATTGTCCTTACATCACCTCATAGTCTTCCCTGTGCTGTAGTATGAGATGAAATTTGTTTCCTGAATTCATGAATGCTTATGCTACTAGGAGCTCAACAAAACTTTTCTCTCTCAAAAAGCCTGTATTTGCAGGGTCCACAGTCTGTCACAACTCATCTCCATCTCTCATTTCTCCCCCTTAAGGAGGGCATGTGTTGTGACCAGAGCTGGGTGTTTTATGTAACGAATGAATCATTGAATGCTACATCAGAAACTAATGATGTATTATACAGTGGCTAATTGAAAACACACACACACGCGCACACACACACACACAGCCTGTATTTGACCACAGAAGTTCTTTGTTCAAAGTCGTCATTCTAACTTGAAATTCAGAGCTGGCTGAGAACTTCTTATTTTTGACCATGTTGCCTCAGGGAAAATTATGGTGAGCAATTAGTAAAGGGATGCTAGTGGCCTATAGCAGGAGAATTCTTGAGAAATATTTCATAGTCCTAGGGCACAGACACCCATCTATCAGACAGTCACATTGTCAACAATATTACATCTGTACCACTAATTCTTAGCTCAAAGTCAGTTCCAGGGAAGTGGAAACTCAAAGAGAATAGTCAAATCTCAAAAATGGCATCTACTCCATATGTTGCCTTTGGATATAAGGAACAAAAAGAAATGCAAAATTGGCTTAAATATTGAGGCATATTATTGTTGGGTTTGTTGCATCAGTGGACATGTTCTGTGCATTCCTGGCTCTGCCATCCTTCTTGTTTTGTGCTCTCTCATAGCCACAAAATGGTCTCAGCTATTTCAGGCAGCATTTCATGCCAGATGTAAGCTCCTTTATTAATAAAGGAGCAAACATTATAAAAATTCTTTCATAGGAGCACAGACCTTTTCACCCCTGTGAAGTTCTGGTCTTCATAGGACTTACTCAATAGTTGACTCCCTAAAGAATCATTAGGAGAAGAAGATCCAATGATTACCTTGCGTAAATTGGAATACACTCCTGGAGTTGGAGGAAAGAGTTCACTTTTCTTGAGTCTTGTGGGGGAAAGGATGGACAATTCTGCAAAACTGGAGTCTTATTACCAAGGAAGAAGACAGACAATGGATGCTGGTCTGACCACCTAAAGGATTTGCTCCACTTCTGTGGAATTCTACCTTCATTTTAGAGTATAGTACATACTTAGACTTTTGTAGTTCAGGCTTTGACATGAAATAGAAAGCAGGAAAAAAAGGATTAGTACCTGCTGGGGCAGAGAAAAAAAGACCATGATTAGATAGTGGGCTTGTATACTGATGAAGGCTGGAAGAGAAGGGCAGTCCAGTTGTCCCTACCATCCTATATTGAGGTGACCAAAATTCCACCAACTTGATACATGGGTTAGGTAACATTATCTCTTTGTTTTTCTTTTTATATTACAAAATTATAAGGGCACCTGGGTGGCTTAGTTGGTTAAACATTTGCCTTCAGTTCAGGTCATGATCTCAGGGTCTTGGGATTGAACCCCATGTAGTCTCCCTCTGTGCTCTCTATCTCCCAAATAAATAAATGAATAAATAAATAAAATATTTAAAAAATAAGTTACAAAGCTATATATGCTTGTTGGAAAAAACAATTAATAAAGAAATGTACAAAATAATAGCATTTTTCTACTTTCTTTGAAGATTATTTATTTACTTGAGAGAGAAAGTTAGAGAGCATGAGCAGAGGGAAGAGGGGCAGAGGAAAAGGGGCAGAAGCCCTGAGGCAAAGCATGACTTAATCCCAGAATCCTGGGATCATGACCCGAGCTGAAGGCAGACACTTAATCAGCTGAGCCACCAAGGCACCCCACATTCCTTATTATTGTAGAAAATAAATATCCTCAGGAGCTTTCACTTCATATTTGCAGTTTCAAACATAGTTCTTCCAGATTTGTCTACATGTGTACTAGAAAATGCATATAAATATAAAAAAAAAAGAAAATAAGTAATATCATGCATACCTTCAACAAATTGCTTAGTGTCTCATAAAATATTCTGCAGGAGATTTTTTTATTTTTAATTTTTATTTTTTAAATAAACGGTATGTGCTTTGGTGAGTGCTGATTCACAGACCTGTACCCCTGGGGATAAAAATACATGTTTATAAAAAATTAAAAATAAAAAAAAAAAAGCACATACCCTTCCCAATGTCCACAACCCCACCCCCCTTCTCCCAACCCCCCTCCCCCCAGCAACCCTCAGTTTGTTTTGTGAGATTAAGAGTCACTAATGGTTTGTCTCCCTCCCAATCCCATCTTGTTTCATTGATTCTTCTCCTACCCCCTTAAGACCCCATGTTGCATCACCACTTCCTCATATCAGGGAGATCATATGATAGTTGTTTTTCTCCGCTTGACTTATTTCGGTAAGCATGATACGCTCTACTTCCATCCACATTGTTGCAATGGCAAGATTTCATTTCTTTTGATGGCTCCAGAGTATTTCATTGTGTATATATACCACATCTTCTTTATCCATTCATCTGTTGATGGACATCTAAGTTTTTTCCATAGTTTGGCTATTGTGGACATTGCTTCTATAAACATTTGGGTGCAGGTGCCCCTTTGGATCACTACATTTGTATCTTTAGGGTAAATACCCAGTAGTGCAGTTGCTGGATCATAGGGCAGTTCTATTTTCAACATTTTGAGGAACCTCCATGCTGTTTTCCAGAATGGTTGCACCAGCTTGCATTCCCACCCACAGTGTAGGAGGGTTCCCCTTTCTCCGCATCCTCGCCAGCATCTGTCATTTCCTGACTTGTTGATTTTAGCCATTCTGACTGGTGTGAGGTGATATCTCATTGTGGTTTTGATTTGTATTTCCCTGATGCCGAGTGATATGGAGCACTTTTTCATGTGTCTGTTCGCCATCTGGATGTCTTCTTTGCAGAAATGTCTGTTCATGTCCTCTGCTCATTTCTTGATTGGATTATTTGTTCTTTGGGTGTTGAGTTTGCTAAGTTCTTTATAGATTTTGGACACAGTCCAAACATCGTTTGCAAACATCTTCTCTCATTCTGTCAGTTGTCTTTTGATTTTGTTAACTGTTTCCTTTGCTGTGCAAAAGCTTTTGATCTCCATGAAATCCCAATAGTTCATTTTTGTCCTTGCTTCCTTTGCCTTTGGCGATGTTCCTAGGAAGATGTTGCTGCGGCTGAGGTCGAAGAGGTTGCTGCCCGTGTTCTCCTCAAGGATTTGGATGGATTCCTTTCGCACATTGAGGTCCTTCATCCATTTTGAGTCTATTTTTGTGTATGGTGTAAGGAAATGGTCCAATTTCATTTTTCTGCATGTGGCTGTCCAATTTTCCCAGCACCATTTATTGAAGAGACTGTCTTTTTTCCATTGGACATTCTTTCCTGCTTTGTCGAAGATTAGTTGGCCATAGAGTTGAGGTTCTATTTCTGGGCTCTCTATTCTGTTCCATTGGTCTATGTGTCTGTTTTTGTGCCAGTACCATACTGTCTTGATGAAGACAGCTTTGTAATAGAGCTTGATGTCCAGAATTGTGATGCCACCATCTTTGGCTTTCTTTTTCAATATCCCTTTGGCTATTCGAGGTCTTTTCTGGTTCCATATAAATTTTAGAATTATTTGTTCCATTTCTTTGAAAAAGATGGATGGTACTTTGCTAGGAATTGCATTAAATGTGTAGATTGCTTTAGGGAGCATAGACATTTTCACAATGTTTATTCTTCCAATCCAGGAGCATGGAAAGTTTTTCCATTTCTTTGTGTCTTCCTCAATTTCTTTAATGAGTACTTTATAGTTTTCTGAGTATAGATTCCTTGCCTCTTTGTTTAGGTTTATTCCTAGGTATTGTATGGTTTGGGGTGCATTTGTAAATGGGATTGACTCCTTAATTTCTCTTTCTTCTGTCTTGTTGTTGGTGTAGAGAAATGCAACTGATTTCTGTGCATTGATTTTATATCCTGACACTTTACTGAATTCCTGTACAAGTTCTAGCAGTTTTGGAGTGGAGTCTTTGGGGTTTTCCACATATAGTATCATATCATCTGCGAAGAGTGATAATTTGACTTCTTCTTTGCCGATTTGGATGCCTTTAATTTCCTTTTGTTGTCTGATTGCTGAGGCTAGGACTTCTAGTACTATGTTGAATAGCAGTGGTGATAATGGACATCCCTGCCGTGTTCCTGACCTTAGCGGAAAAGCTTTCGGTTTTTCTCCATTGAGAATGATATTTGCAGTGGGTTTTTCATAGATGGCTTTGATGATATTGAGGTATGTGCCCTCTATCCCTACACTTTAAAGAGTTTTGATCAGGAAGGGATTCTGCACTTTGTCAAATGCTTTTTCAGCATCTATTGAGAGTATCATATGGTTCTTGTGTTTTCTTTTATTGATGTATTGTATCACATTGACTGATTTGCGGATGTTGAACCAACCTTGCAGCCCTGGAATAAATCCCACTTGGTCGTGGTGAATAATCCTTTTAATTTACTGTTGAATCCTGTTGGCTAGTATTTTGGTGAGAATTTTCACATCTGTGTTCATCAAGGATATTGGTCTATAGCTCTCTTTTTTTGATGGGATCCTTGTATGGTTTTGGGATCAAGGTGATGCTGGCCTCATAAAATGAGTTTGGAAGTTTTCCTTCCATATCTATTTTTTGGAACAGTTTCAGGAGAATAGGCATTAGTTCTTCTTTAAATGTTTGGTAGAATTCCCCCGGGAAGCCGTCTGGCCCTGGGCTTTTGTTTGTTTGGAGATTTTTAATGACTGTTTCAATCTCCTTACTGGGTATGGGTCTGTTCAGGCTTTCTATTTCTTCCTGGTTCAGTTGTGGTAGTTTATATGTTTCTAGGAATTCATCCATTTCTTCCAGATTGTCAAATTTGTTGGTGTAGAGTTGCTCATAGTATGTTCTTATAATAGTTTGTATTTCTTTGGTGTTAGTTGTGATCTCTCCTCTTTCATTCATGATTTTATTTATTTGGGTCCTTTCTCTTTTCTTTTTGATAAGTCTGGCCAGTGGTTTATCAATTTTATTAATTTTTTTCAAAGAACCAGCTCCTAGTTTCGTTGATTTGTTCTATTGTTTTTTTGGTTTCTATTTTATTGATTTCTGCTCTGATCTTTATGATTTCTCTTCTCCTGCTGGTCTTAGGGTTTCTTTGTTGTTCTTTCTCCCGCTCCTTTAGGTGTAGCGTTAGGTTGTTTACCTGAGACCTTTCTTGTTTCTTGAGAAATGCTTGTACCACTATATATTTTCCTCTCAGGACTGCCTTTGCTGTGTCCCACAGATTTTGAACCGTTGTGCTTTCATTATCATTTGTTTCCATGAGTTTTTTCAATTCTTTAATTTCCTGGTTGACCCATTCATTCTTTAGAAGGATGCTGTTTAGTCTCCATGTATTTGGGTTCTTTCCAAACTTCCTCTTGCGATTGAGTTCTAGCTTCAGAGCATTGTGGTCTGAAAATATGCAGGGAATTATCCCAATCTTTTGATACCGGTTGAGTCCTGACTTAGGACCGAGGATGTGATCTATCTGGAGAATGTTCCATGTGCTCAAGAGAAGAATGTGTATTCCGTTGCTTTGGGATAAAGGGTTCTGAATATATCTGTGATGTCCATCTGGTCCAGTGTGTCATTTAAGGCCTTTATTTCCTTGTTGATCTTTTGCTTGGATGATCTGTCCATTTCAGTGAGGGGAGTGTTAAAGTCCCCTACTATTATTGTATTATTGTTGATGTGTGTCTTTGATTTTGTTATTAATTGGTTTATATAGTTGGCTGATCCCACGTTGGGGGCATAGGTATTTAAAATTGTTAGATCTTCTTGTTGGACAGACCCTTTGAGTAAAATATAGTGTCCTTCCTCATCTCTTATTATAGTCCTTGGCTCTAAATCTAATTGATCTGATATAAGGATTGCCACTCCTTTCTTCTGATGTCCATTAGCATGGTAAATTCTTTTCCACCCCCTCACTTTAAATCTGGAGGTGTCTTCAGGCTTAAAATGAGTTTCTTGTAGGCAACATATAGATGGGTTTTGTTTTTTTATCCATTCTGATACCCTGTGCCTTTTGATTGGGGCATTTAGCCCATTAACATTCAGGGTAACTATTGAGAGATATGAATTTAGTCCCATTGTATTGCCTGTAAGGTGACTGTTACTGTATATTGTCTCTATTCCTTACTGGTCTACCACTTGTAGGCTCTCTCTTTGCTTAGAGGACCCCTTTCAGTATTCCCTGTAGATCTGGTTTGGTGTTTGCAAATTCTTTCAGTTTTTGTTTGTCCTGGAAGCTTTTAATCTCTCCTTCTATTTTCAATGATAGCCTAGCTGGATATAGTCTTCTTGGCTGCATGTTTTTCTCGTTTAGTGCTCTGAAAATATCATGCCAGCTCTTTCTGGCCTGCCAGGTCTCTGTGGATAAGTCAGCTGCCAATCTAATATTTTTACCATTGTATGTTACAGACTTCTTTTCCCGGGCTGCTTTCAGGATTTTCTCTTTGTTACTAAGACTTGTAAATTTTACTATTAGGTGACGGGGTGTGGGCCTATTCTTATTGATTTTGTGGGGCATTCTCTGCACCTCCTGAATTTTGATGCTTGTTCCCTTTGCCATATTGGGGAAATTCTCCCCAATAATTCTCTCCAGTATACCTTCTGCTCCCCTCTCTCTTTCTTCTTTTTCTGGAATCCCAATTATTCTAATGTTGTTTCATCTTATGGTGTCACTTATCTCTCAAATTCTCCCCTTGTGGATCAGTAGCTGTTTGTCCCTCTTTTGCTCAGCTTCTTTATTCTCTGTCATTTGGTCTTCTATATTGCTAATTCTTTCTTCTGCCTCATTTATCCTAGCAGTGAGAGCCTCCATTTTTGATTGCACCTCATTAATAGCTTTTTTGATTTCAACTTGGTTAGATTTTAGTTTTTTTATTTCTCCAGAAAGGGCTTTTATATCTCCCGAGAGGGTTTCTCTAATACCTTCTATGCCTTTTTTGAGACCAGCTAGAACCTTGAGAATTGTCATTCTGAACTCTAGATCTGACATATTACCAATGTCTGTATTTATTATGTCCCTAGACTTCAGTACTGCCTCTTGTTCTTTTTTTTTTTTTTTTTTTTTTTTTGTGGTGAATTTTTCCACTTTGTCATTTTGTCCAGATAAGAGTATATGAAGGAGCAAGTAAAATACTAAAAGGGTGGCAACAACCCCAGTAAAATATGCTTTAAGCCAATCAGAAGAGATCCCAAATTGTGAGGGGGGAGAAAGGGGATAAAAAGAGGTTCTGAAAGAAAGAAAGAGGAAAAATAAAAAGAAAGAAAAGAATTAAAAAAAGATAATGAGTAAAGAAAAGTATAAAAAAGAAATATATATATATATATATATATATTAGATAAACTAGTTAAAAACGTTAAAAAAGAAAAGGGTAAAAGTTAAAAAAATTTTAGCAGAAGAAGAGAAAAAAAATGAAAAAGAAGAAAAATTTAAATTAACTGCAAGACTAAAGAATCATGGGAAGAAAGCCATGAGTTTCCTGCTTTGCTTTCTCCTCCTCTGGAATTCTGCTGCTCTCTTTGGTATTGAAACTGCACTCCTTGGTAGGTAAACTTGGTCTGTCTGGATTTCTTGTTGATCTTCTTGGGGAGGGGCCTGTTGTAGTGATTCTCAAGTGTCTTTGCCCCAGGCGGAATTGTACCGCCCTTACCAGTGGCCAGGTTGAGTAATCTGCTCGGGTTTGCTTTCAGGAGCTTTTGTTCCCTGAGCACTTTCCTTAGAGCTCCAGAGGATGGGAATACAAATGGCGGCCTCCTGGTCCCCAGCCTGGAGGAGCCAAAAGCCCGGGGCCCCACTCCTCAGTGAGCCTTCAGAGAACAGTGCCCAGTAACTCCCGTCTGCCTGACCTCCGGCAGTGCTCCAAGCTCACCGAGCCTGTGACCGGTTCCAGGTAACCCCAAGCTCTGTCTCTGTAGCCAGCTTCCCTGTTCTAATACCTGTAAGCTCTGCAACACTCAGACACCCCTGATCCTTCTGTGACCCTGCGGGACCTGAGGCCACGCTGACCCCGTGTGGGCTTCACCCCGGTTTAGCCTCTGGAGTGATGTCCCTCAGAGGAACAGACTTTTAAAAGTACTGATTTTGTGCTCCGTTGCTCCGCCGCTTGTCGGGAGCCAGCCCCTCCCCCCGGGTCTATCTTCCCGTCGCTTTGGATTCACTTCTCCGCCAGTCCTACCTTTCAGAAAGTGGTTGTTTTTCTGTTTCTAGAATTGCTGTTCTTCTTCTCTTCGATCTGCTGATGGATTTGTAGGTGTTTGCAATCTTTAGATAAGCTATCTAGCTGATCTCCTGCTAGCTGAAGTATTCTCAACCTGCTACTTCTCTGCCATCTTGACTCCCCTCTCTGGAATCAGTAATTAAAAACCTCCCAAGAAACAAAACCCCAGGACCAGATGGATTCACAGGGGAATTCTACCAAGCATTCAAAGAAAAATTAATACCTATTCTCAAATTATTCCAAAAAATAGAAAAGGAAAGACAACTTTCAAATGCATTCTATGAGACCAGCATTTCCCTGAGATATAAAACAAAAACTCTACTAATAAAACAGAAGTACAAGCTAATATCCCTGATGAACATGGATGCAAAAATTTCTAATAAAACACTAGAAAATTGAATCCAATGGTACATTAAAAGAATCATTCACCATGATACAGTGGAATTTATTTCTGGGCTGCAACGATGATTTCTTATCACAAATCAATCAATGTGATACACCAAAGCAATAAGAGAAAGGATAAGGACTATAACATCTATTCATGATTAAAACCCTCAATAAAGTAAGTTGAGAGGGAATGTACCTCAACATAGTAAAAGCCACATATGAAAAACCCACAGCTAACATCATCTTCAATGGAGAAAAACTGAGAGCTTCTCCCCTGAGGTTAGGAACATAACAGGGATGCCCATTCCCACTGTTGTTCAACATAGTCCTAGAAGTCCTAGCTTCAGCAATCAGACAAGAAAAAGAAATAAAAGACATCCAAATTGGCAAAGAAGTCAAACTCTCACTCTTCAAATATGACATGATATTCTATGTAGAAAACATGGAAGACTCCAGCAAAACACAGTAGGAACTGATACACAAATTCATAAAGTCACAGAATAAAAAAATTAGTGTAAAAGAATGTTGCATTTCTACACACCAATAATGAAGTAAAAGAACAAGAAACCTAGGAATCGATCCCATTTCCATTTATACCAAAAGCAATAACATATCTTGGAATAAACCTGACCAAAGAGGTAAAATATCTGTAGTCCAAAAACTATGAAACGATTATGAAAAAAATTGAAGGTAAAACAAAGAAATGGGAAAATACTCAATGCTTATGGATCAGAAGAACAAAAATTGTTAAAATGTCTATACTACCAAAAGCAAGCTACACATTCAATCTACACATACCGATAGCAATCCCTATTGACATACCACCAATTTTTGGTCAGAGCTAGAAAAAACAATCCTAAAATTAATATGGAACCAAAAAAGACCCCCAATAGGGTGCCTGGGTAGCTCAGTGGGTTAAGCTGCTGCCTTCGGCTCAGGTCATGATCTCAGGGTCCTGGGATCGAGGCCCGCATCAGGCTCTCTGCTCAGTAGGGAGCCTGCTTCCCTCTCTCTCTCTCTCTGCCTGCCTCTCTGTCTACTTGTGATCTCTCTGTCAAATAAATAAATAAAATCTTAAAAAAAAAAAGACCCCCAATAGCCAAAGTAATCTTGAAAAAGAAAAGCACAGCTGGAGGTATCACAAATGCCAGACTTCAAGCTATATTACAAAGCTGTGATCAACAAGACATCATGGTATTGGCACAAAAACAGACACATAGATCAATGGAACAGAATAGATATCCCAGAAACAAACCCTCATCTCTATAGTCAAATAAACTTCAACAAATCAGGAAAGAATATCCAATGGAAAAAAAGACAGTCTCTTCAATAAATGATGCTGGGAAAGCTGGACAGTCACACGCAGAAGAATGAAACTGGATTATTCTCTTACACCATACACAAAAATAGACTAAAAACAGATGAAAGACCAAAATGTGAGACAGAAATCCATCAAAATCCTAGAGGAGAACACAGGCGGCAATCTCTTAGACCTCAGGTGCAGCAACTTCTTACTAGATATATCTCCACAAAACAAAAATGAACTATTGAGACTTCGTCAATATAAAAACTTTCACACAGGGGAATAAATAGTCCACAAAACTAAAAGGCAACCTATGGAATGCAAGAAAATATTTGCAAATGACATGACAGATAAAGGGGATGTATCCAAAACCTATAGAGAGCTTATCAAACTGAATACCCAAACCACAAATAATCTAATTAAAGCATAGGCAGAAACATGAATAGGCATTTCTCCAAAGAAGACATACAGATGGCCAATAAACTCATGAAAACATGCTCAACATCACTCAGCAACAGAGAAATACAGATCAAAACCCCAATGTGATACCACCTCACACCAGTCCGAATGGCTAAAATTAACAACTCAGGAAACAATAGATGTTGCAAGGATGTAGGGAAAGGGGAATCCTCTTACACTGTTGCTGGGAATGCAAACTGGTGCAGCTATTCTAGAGAACAGTATTGCAGTTCCTCAGAAAGTTAAAAATAGAGTTACCCAATGACCCAGCAATTGCACTACTAGGTATTTATCCAAAGGATACAGAAGTACTGATTCAAAGGGGCACCTGAACCCCAATGTTTACAGCAGCAATATCCACAGTAGTCAAACTATGGAAAGAGCCCAGAAGTCCATGGACAGATGAACAGATAAAGATGTGGTTCAGGGGGTAACTGGGTGGCTCAGTCTTTTAAGTATCAGCCTTTGGCTCAGGTCATGATCCTGGGGTCCTAGGATATATAACCTTGCATCAGGCTCCCCTCCCATTCGGGAACGTGCTTCTCTCTCTCCACCTTGATTATCCTCTTTCTCACTATCTCTCTGTCTCTCAAATAGATAAACAAAATCTTAAAAAAAAAAAAGAAAAAAAAAGATGTGGTTCATATACATAATGGAACATTACTTGGCTATCAAAAGGAATGACATTTTGTCATTTGCAATGATCTGGATGGAACTAGAGAGTATTATGTTAAGTGAAATAAGTCAGAGAAAGACAAATACCATATGACTTCACTCGTATGTTGAACTGTAGAATCACTATATTGTACACCTGAATATTTCACTATACGTTAGCTAACTAAAATTTAAATAAAACCTTAAAACTAGGGGTGCCTGGGTGGCTCAGTGGGTTGAGCCACTGCCTTCAGCTCAGGTCATGATCCCAGGGTCCTGGGATCAAGTCCCGCATCGGGCTCTCTGCTCAGCAGGGAGCCTGCTTCCTCCTCTCTCTCTGCCTGCCTCTCTGCCTACTTGTGATCTCTCTCTGTCAAATAAATAAATAAAATCTTAAAAAAAAAAAATAAAAAAATAAAACCTTAAAACTAAAAAAAAAAAAAAAAAACTTTAGAAAAGTGGGGAAAAATGAAGTTGAATCACTGGAGGGCTAACAGACAGAAAGTAACAGCCACCCTGTAGACTGAGAGAATTTCTCTTCCAGGAAGCCAGTGAGTGTACTTCTTGCAACCCATATGGGAGAAATAAAACTGTGTCCCCTGCCCACCCAGAGGGGATAATTGATGTGGCATGGTGTTCCCAGGGTAGGTGGAGGGAGCAGGGATCAGGGAGGAGGGTAAGGATTTGGGGTGTTCTGCTCTGTTACTATTGCTTTGGGTTTTCCAAAATGATCCTGACTTTCAATATTTGGGTCTTTGTCCCCAGGTCTGGTGTGTGAATTTTTGGATCAGAAAAATCTGTGTGATTTCCTGGCTCTGCTCCCATCTGCTGAACAAGGGCTTGTCCTGGTCTTGAGGACTACGATGTAGGGAGGGCAAAGTATATCTGTGCTGGCCATATTGCTTTTCCCCTCACATTTGGTAGGCTGCTGTCCCTGTGGCTTACATTGGTCATTGGTTTCTCAGAGTGGGTTTACTTTTGTTTTCTTTTAGCTTCCTGTAGTTCGTTCAGTGAGAAAGAATTTGTGGCCACTTTGGGTTCTCCTTACAGTGTGAGCTTCGAGTGTTAAATAGGTTCTCCACTCTGTTTTTCAAGGAGGTATGAATACAAATGAAGAAGAAAGTATGTTTTACTTTTGTGGCTGATCATCCTTGCTTATTATTCATGTTGACTTTTCTATTCCCACATTTGAAAGGGGAAAGGGCATGGACCAGCCAATAGGGATAGAAGGAAATGAGGTTAAGCATTGTGAAGGCTGGAGATCATGTCTTTTCTTCCTCAGATTCCCAATGACTAATGTCCCTAAGTAATTGCAATTAGTCAAACTGCACCAATTTTCAAATGATTTCTTTAATTTCACAAGTTCCCTACAAACCTGTTACAGTGGCTTAAACAAGTACAACACAACTGTTTCTGGCAAGGGGGCAGAGGGACTGGAGTCCTCATGCATGGTTGGTGGTGGAACCACTTTGGAAGATAGTTTGACAGTTCTTAGCATTTAAACACAGTCTTCTCATACAATCCAGCCATTCCACTCCTAGATATCTACACAAGGGGAATGAAAGCATACACACAAATCTGCATGTGAGTGTTTATAGTGGCTTTATTAACATTTGCCGAAAATGAGACACAACCCACATGTGCTTGTGTGGAAAATAGACAAACACACTGTGGTTTGTGCACACCATGGAATCCATCTTAGCAGCAAAGGAGGATGGAGATGCAGCAGCAGGAATGAGGTTCATGGGCATCACAAGGAATGGAAGGACCTGGCCACAAAAGGCTACATGCCATTGGATTCTGTGTCTGTGACACTCTGGAAACTAGGTCCCCATGGATGCCTGGGTCTGTGGGTGGAAGAGGGAGGAGTAGAGGTTGGGGGATGTTGGAAGTGGTTTTTGTTGTTTGTTTTTGTTTTTGTTTTGTTTTTGTTTTTTGCTTTCATCTATAAAAGGCAATTATTCTGAGAATCTAAAATCTGAACAAAGAATGTTGAATTTTTTAGAAAAAAGCCTACTCAGGATTTTGTTGTTTCTTCCTAATACATTAACAAATGTAATAATAAGGAGGAAAGAAAAATCTTTTAAAACAGTATTGCTCCAATTTGTCTTCAGTATAGGATTTAAAATATTTCTATTATATTGAGGTAAAAGCTCAATTTTTTTTTCAGTGTTCCAAGAATCATTGTTTATGCACCACACCCAGTGCTCTATGCAATACATGCCCCCCTTAATACCAACCACCAGTCTCACCCAATCCCATGTTCCCCTCCCCTCCAAAACCCTTAGTTTGGTTCTCAGAGTCCACAGTCCCTCATGGTTTTTCTCCCCTACGATTTCCCCCAGTTCACTTCTCCTCTCCTTCTCCCAGTGTCCTCCATGTTATTCCTTATGCTCCACAGGCAATTGAAATCATATGATAGTTGACTTTCTCTGCTTGACTTATTTCACTCAGCATAATCTCCTCCAGTCCCGTCCATGTTGATACAAAAGTTGGGTATTCATCCTTTCTGATGGAGGCATAATACTCCATAGTGTATATGGACCACATCTTCCTTATCCATTTGTCCATTGAAGGGCATCTTGGTTCTTTCCACAGTGTGGTGACCGTGGCCATTGCTGCTTTAAACATTGGGGTACAGATGGCCCTTCTTTTCACTACATCTGTATCTTTGGGGTAAATACCCAGTAGTGCAATTGTGGGGTCATAGGGAAGCTCTATTTTTAATTTCTTGAGGAATCTCCACACTGTTTCCAAAGTGGCTGCACCAACTTGCATTCCCACCAGCAGTGGAAGAGGGTTGCCCTTTTTCCACATCTTCTCCAACACACATTGTTTCCTGTCTTGCTAATTTTGGCCATTCTAACTGGTGTAAGGTGGTATGTCAATGTGGCTTTGATTTGAATCTCCCTGATGGCTAATGGTGATAAACATTTTTTCATATGTCTGATAGCCATTTGTATGTCTTCACTGGAGAAGTGTCTGTTTATATCTTCTGCCCAGTTTTTGACATGATTATATGTTTTGTGTGTGTTGAGTTTAAGGAAACCAGTGAGAATGAAGACACATTGTTCCAAAACCATGGGATACAGCAAAAGCAGTCCTAAAGGGTAAATACATAGACATCCAAGCCTCACTCACAAAAATTGAAAAATCCAGAGTACAACAGCTCTCTTTACCCCTCAGAGAACTGAAAAAATCAACTAATTAAGCCAACCCCATGCACAAGAAGGAAAATAAGATTAGAGTGGAGATCAATGAGATAGAAACCAGAGATACAGTAGAACACATCAACAAAACTAGAAGCTGGTTTTTTGAAAGAATCAATAAGATTGATAAACCACTGGTCAAACTAATCCAAAAGGAAAAAGGGAGGACCTAAATTAATAAGATTAGGAATGAAAGGGGAGAGATCATGACTAACTTCAAGGAAACAGAAACAATCATCAGACATTATTATCAATAGTTATATGCCAGTAAGTTAAGCAACCTAGAAGAAATGGATGCATTTCTGGAAAGCTCTAAGACTGAGACAGGAAGAATCTGACAAACTGAATAGACCAATATCTAGTAACAAGATTGAAGCAGTGATCAAAAACCTCCCCGAAAAACAAGAGCCCAGGACCTGACAGATTCCCTGGGGAATTCTACCAAGCATTCAAAGAAGAAATAATACCTATTCTCCCGAAGCTGTTTCAAAAAATAGAAACAGAAGGAAAAGCTTCTAGACCTTTTTTTTTTTTTTTTTTAAATGAAGCCAGCATCACTCTGATCTCCAAATCAGGCAAAGACCCCATCAAAAAGGAGAATTTTAGACCATCATCCCTGATGAATATGGATGCCAAGATTCTCAACAAGATCCTATCAAATGGGATCCAACAGCACCTCAAAAAGATTGAAGGTTTCTTTTAGATCTACTTTGAAGAAGTGGGGTCTATTAACTGATTAATTTATTTCTTACTCATATGAGTAATGCTTGGTAACAAAATAAAATTCAAATAGTACAGAAAGATAGAAAACAAAAGGGAAAGGCTGTCTTGTCCTAAAAGAAAAAAAATTAAATTCCATGTTTTCTGGTTCAGCGTGATTGTCTGTGTCACTGTCCTGACCATATGAAGTGCTTGCTACTCCTCAGATCGGTAAAGCTTGGCATTCAGGTCTGTTCTTCTGCCCTTTCCATAGTAGGAGTAGGTATCTCTCTTTCTTCTCTCAGGACATTCTGCACACAATTGTATAACAATTGCTACTACCAGTAGCAGGACTTAATCACTGACTCCAGATTCACTGAATCAGGTTGTGCTCATTTAGTCATTTGTTCAATCCCTAGGATAACTCTCTGCCTTCAGTGCCATCAGCACAGAGACAAAACCATTTTCCAGCACCCCTCCTCTGGACATGGATTCGTGTCCCTCTCACTCAAGGGTTCTGCCTTGGCTTGGGGAGCTGAGCACCTGTCCTCCACTATGCTCTATGAAACACATGACAGTGGCACACTCTGGTCCTGCAGCCACCATGAGTGCTGGGAAACATGGTCTGGGTGCTTCTCTGACCCCAGATCTTCCTGGGCCTACCAAGGTGCTTTTCAGGCTTGCAGTCATGCCTGGCACACACCAGGTGCTCTTTAAGTGTTTGTAGACAAGTGAGTTAGTCAGGGAGCAAAGTTTGTGTCTGTCCAAAGGAATTGAAATCAGGCTCTCGGAGAGAGGCTTACACTCCCAGGTCCATTATAGCATTACTCACAATAGTTAGATATGGAAACAATCTAAGTGTCCATAAACGGAAGAATGGATGAATATGGTGTGGGTATATATATATATATATATACATATCACACAGCATGGATATTATTCAGCCATGAAAGAAAAGGAAATCCTGGTGTTTGCAACAACATGGATAGACCTTGAGGGCATTATGCAAGGTGACATAGTCATACAGAGAAAGACAAATACAGTATGATGTCACATATATGTGGAATGTGAATTAGTCAAAATTATAGAAACAGAGAGTGGAATAGTAGTGGTCATGGGCTGGGGAAGGGAGGACTGGGGAAGTATCGGTCAGTGTAACCAAGTTTCTGTGATGCAAGATGTCCGGGTCTTGGAGATCTGCGCAGCACAGTGCCCATAACTGATCATTCTGTGATGTGCACTAAATATTTACTAAAAGGTAGATCTTGTATTAAGTGTTCTTACCATACACACAAAAAAGTAATGATAAAATAACAACAATAATACAAGGATATTAGGAAACTTTGGGAGGAGATAAATGTGGTCTGGTGGAGGTGATGTTTTCACAAGCATATTCTCACTTCAGTAAGGTGGTTACAGACAGTGACAGGTGATGTGGAGAGCCTACTGCCTGCCAACGGCTTCCATCTGATGGCTTGAGGGCTGGTCAGGCTTTTTTTTTTTTTTTTTTTAACTTTTAATTTTTTATTTTTTATAAACATATATTTTTAGTCCCCAGGGGTACAGGTCTGTGAATCACCAGGTTTACACACTTCACAGCACTCACCAAAGCACATACCCTCCCCAATGTCCATAATCCCACCCCCTTCTCCCAAACCCCCTCTCCCCAGCAACCCTCAGTTTGTTTTGTGAGATTAAGAGTCACTTATGGTTTGTCTCCCTCCCAATCCCATCTTGTTTCATTGATTCTTCTCGTACCCACTTAAGCCCCCATGTTGCATCACCACTTCCTCATATCAGGCTTTTGATCCTGTACTTGCCAGCCCTGGCAGAATCCTCTATCCCACTCAGAACCTTCCCATGGCTGCTGGAGACCCAGAGGGAACATCCCTACCCCAATGGCCACTGAGGACAGTGCAGACATCTCTGACTACAGCCAGAAATAAGAACACTATTCATTTGGTTTGGAAAATCCAGCTATATAAGTAACTGTTAGTCTCTGGCTTTGTCTGTGATGCAAGCTTGTTCACTCCATGCTGAGGCCACATCCTTCCTTCTCCTGCTGGGCTGTGACCATTATAAATGCATCAAGTTTCCTCTTGGGCTGTTTCTGAGGCTGTCGTCTGGGTGAGTCCAGTTCTGTGGAGCTGCATGGCTGGAAAGGTCTGGGGAGAAATGAGGAGGGGATGTTGAGGGCCAGAGTTGTCTTGGTTAATACACTAAGGATTTCTTCTGACCACTTCCAAGTCTGCCCTTCAGCAATGATTCTGGAAATTCCTTTTATGTTTCTCATTATTGGGCTCTGTGCATGTATGCAAGTGTGTATGTGTGTAGGGGCAGAGGGTGAGGGAAGTAGTGTACAGCTTATACCCACAACTGCATCAGATTTGCCAAGCACGCCCCCCACCCCCCGCCAAGGAGTGGATGTGTATGAGGAAATAAATGTCTTGGACACCAAGGGACACAGGAGGTAAAAGGATAGAGTGCATGAGACTTAGGGATAGGGGTCACAGAGGAGAGGTAGAGTCCTGGTGTGGGTGGAAAGACTGATGGAGGGGTACCTGGGAAGGTCTGTAAAACTGATGAATCTATCTGGACATGCCCCACCTCCCTTTCAAATGCGTAAGGAATGGACTTGGTGGTTGTGTGGAGCCAAAAGTGAGAGGCAAGATGAAGATACAAAGAGAGGTGAGCATGCTTCAGTTTTCTTGCACACTCGCTGTGGTCACACTAAATTCCCATATGCACTGTTCCACAGCTCCATAGGCCCTCTATCTCCTGTTAACATCATTTATGGCTTTGGGTTGGTGTGCTTTCCCAAATTCAGTAATGTGAGGGGATTGATCCCAAACAAAGACAAAGTATTTATTAATCCAAAATATGGGAGACATAGACCAGAGAAAGACACAGTAGCTGACCTCTGCTCTTTGTGAACCCTAAGTCTATGTAGTAAAACAGATCATGAACTCTGTAACAAGATGCTGTGTGTGGTAAATGCTGTGAAAGTGTTTTTTTTTTTTTGCCTTTTAACCATCTTTGATCTTGATTGTTGGTATCTGACTAAGGAACCTAGGTAAGTAGTGGATGATAGAGTCACACACATTTTCATGCTGTGAAAGTAGTATTTAGGGACATAAGTTCAGAAATCAGTGAACCTGATCTAAATTCTGGTTTTGAACCACCCCCCCTTTTGTTTTGAAACTCTGGGCAACTCACTTAATTTCTCCTAAGACTCAGTTCCTCTTCCATAAAGTGGGTCTAGGCCTATGTACTACCTCCCAGGGCTTTGCAAGAGTTAAGAAAACACATTAGTGCAGGGTCCTGCCCATGAGAGGTTCTCAGTAACCATGAGTTCTAACAATGACTATGATTGTGAATGTTGCCAGGAGACCTCAAGGAGGTGTTATGTGTTTATCATTCCCCCTATGCATCCCAAATGTCATCTCATTTGTTTTTATCTATCAATAGATGGATGGAAGTGCAGTCGAAGACCATTCCCTTCTCTGTGCATGTCCATCTTCTCCTTTCTCTGTCTAGCCACGTGCTGCTCTATTACAATTATACTTACTCACTTCCTGGGTCAAAACAGAAACAGGGAACCAGAGCCTTTCAGTTGGAAGGAATAGAAAAGGCATATTTTCCATTCTGTCATTTTATAGATGAAGAAACAGAAGCTGAGGAAGAGTTTGTCCTAGAACATAGTCCAGGAAACAGTAAGAACAAAGTTCTCCCCGTGGTATGTTGAGGGGACATTGTGAAGCGGTTTGGGCATATAGTACTGTGGACATGATTGCTTTTGTAGGTTTAACTACTGTTTCTCTCCATAGGGACACCATTTTTCCATGGATCAGGACACACCCCTGAGTCAAGCCAACAGGAAAACGTTGTGGTGGGTATTTGGGTCACTTTTCAAAACTAAAGATGGCATCTAATTAAAGTTCAGTGTTTATATATATATATATATATATATATATTTTTTTTTTTTTCCTTTGTATTGTGGGTTTTTCATGGTTTAGTTCTTTCTAAAGAGGATAGACTTTATTGAAGACTCTCCTTGCATGTGCACTGTTTTCACCATCCAGCTTCCTTGTGTGAATCTCTACACAAGGACCCTGAGAAAAGCCACAGATGAACATGACTAGTGTCCGTTGCAAGCTGGCCCGTTACCTGGAGGATCTGGAGGACGCAGACTTTAAGAAGTTCAAAATGCACTTACAAGACTATCCTTCTCAGAAAGGGTGCCGACCACTCCCTCGGAGTCAGACAGAGAAAGCCGACCACATGGATCTGGCCACTCTGATGATTGACTTCAATGGTGAGGAGAAGGCATGGGCCATGGCAGTGTGGATTTTTGCTGCAATCAACAGGAGAGACCTTTATGAGAAAGCTAAGAGGGATGCACCAGAATGGGGTGAGTGGAAGGAAGACAGCATATTTTTAAAATCATAATAAAATTCATATAACATAAAATTACCTTTTTAAGCCATTTCTCAGCATACGTTTCAGCAGTTTTAAGCACATTCCTGTTGTGCAATCAATCTCTACAACTTTTCTTCATCTTGCAACACCCTGTGCCCATTAAACAACAATTCCTCTTTTCCCCTCCCCTCAGACCCTGGAACCACCACCTTCTGTCTCTATGAATTTAACTACTCTTGGTACTTATAAACTGCATGATAAAGTATTTGTCTGTTTGTATCTGGCTTACTTTATGTAGTATAAAGTCCTCGAGCCCCTTCCATGTTGTCACATATGACATGATTTCAGTCCTTTTTAAGGTAGAATAATATCCTGTGGTATGCGTATACCACATTTTGTTCATTTATTTATCCATCAGTGGACATTTAGATTGCTTCTAGTTTATTGTGAATAATGATGCTAGGAACATGAAGGTACAAACCTCTTTGAGACCCTGCTTTCAGTTCTTTTGATTATATGTTCAGAAGTAGAATTGTTGTATTATATAGTGACTCTAGGTTTCATTTTTTGAGGAACCATCATAATGTTTTTTATAGTGGCTGCCCCATTTTGCACTTCCATCAACAGGGTACAAGGGTTCTAATTTTTCGTCATCATCACCAATGTTTATTTTATTTTATTTTTGTTTTGATACTAGTTATTCTAATGGGTGTGAGGTGATATCTCCTTGTGGTTTTGGTTTGCATTTCCCTATTGACTACTGATACTGAATGACTTTTCATGTGCTTGTTCACCATTTGTTTATCTTTGGAGAAATGTCTATTCAACTTTTTCCCATATATTTTAATTGGGTTATTTTTTTGTTGTTGTTGACTTATAAGGGTTCTTTATATATCCTGGATACTAACACTATCAGATATATGATTTGCAATGTTTTCTCCCATTCCATGGATTACGATTTCATCTGTTGATGGTATTTTTTGATGCAATGAAGTTAGTATATTTGTTTTTCGATAATTCCTTTTACCATCTTGGCTTTATCCTCTGTTTTCTTCTCATGATAGTGCTATGAGAAGTTGGAGGAAAACGGTTTTCTTTTTTCTAGTTTCTTTAAAAATGAAACTAGAATGAAATGAAATGAAATTTTCTTTAAAAATGAAAGTCAGGGCTCACCTACCCCTAGGACTATGGAGATGCTAGGAGTGAAGTTTTTATTCTTTTGGCTTGGTGTTCAGATCATGGGAAGAGCACAAGCAAGGGCTCAGAGGAATCTAGAAAATCACAGGATGGTGATGTTGAACTAGTTGAAAAGAGGAATAAAAATGGAAAAGCAGATTAGGAGAAGCATGGTGAGTGGAGCAGCAATATGGGTGAAATGAGGGAGAGACACATGACATGGAGGCATGAAGCACGGGTGCACGGTAGGTGGATGTTATAAACAAATTGCATATAATAACACAATTATGATTGTGTCAGTGCTTATATACTAACTAACCAAATTTAAGTTACAGAAGTGAGTTTACTAAGCAGTTTTTACGGATTTTCATCATTCCTCATAAAAACACCACAAAACTGGCATTTTACCTTTTTTTTTTTTTTTGTAGTCTGTACACACCCAGGGCTTGAACTTACAATCTCTAGATCAAGAGTTTCATGGCCTACCAACTATACCAGCCAGCAACCTTCAGGCTGCACTTTCGAAAGAACTTTCAATTTCATTACTAAACGAAGTACACCAGTCACGAAAAGACAAATGCAGTATGATTCTGTTTGTAATAGGTACTAGAGTAGATAAATTTATAGACAAGAAGTGGTTGCCAAGGGCTGCCGAGTAGGGACTGGGGAATTTTTAATGGCTATAGAATTTCAGTTTTGCAAACAAAAGATAATTCTGGAGCTCAACCAGCCACGTAAAGTGAGCCTGAAAGAGGTTTTGGTTGCTTGTGGCTCTCTTTCAGTCAGAGCCAAGGCCTGGGTTCAATGTTGGGTGTGTCTTTGGCTGGAATCTGGCTCTTAACCACTAGGCTATTTTGGCTTCTGTAACTGGGCTATGAGATGGAAGAATTATACCTAGTAAGAAGTTTGTTTGTCTTTTGCTGGGGAGGACCAGATTATAGGGTAAGGCTTTAGATAAGAATTAAGTCATGATTTTGGCATGAGTTAATGTTTAGATTTTGTTTTGTAATTGGGGTCACCAATAGCTTTTGCATTCAGACTGAGTAGACGCCTACCAGGAATCCTTTATGTTGATATTGGGTTCATCTCCCAAATATTTCCCCTGGTGCTTAGCACTCATTCTTTTGTACCTCAGTTTCTTCAGTGAAGTGCCTCCTCTTTAGGATGTGTAATTTAGTGACTGCTTAGATCTATGATTCTTTTTTTAAAGATTTATTTATTTATTTATTTGACAGAGAGAGAGATCACAAGTAGGCAGAGAGGCAGGCAGAGAGAGAGAGAGGAGGAAGCAGGCTCCCTGCCGAGCAGAGAGCCCAATGCGGGACTCGATCCCAGGACCCTGAGATCATGACCCGAGCCGAAGGCAGCGGCTCCACCCACTGAGCCACCCAGGCGCCCCCCAGATCTATGATTCTTAACTGTAGATGCATTTTGGAGCTTTCAAAATATAATAGTGCATGTGCACCCGAATGTTTATAGTAGCAATGTCCACAATAGCCAAACTATGGAAAGAACCTAGATGTCCATCAACAGATGAATAGATAAATAAGTGGTAGTATGTATATATATATATATATATATATATATATATATATATATATACATGCATATACACGATGGAATACTATGCAGCCATCAAAAGAAATGAAATCTTGCCATTTACGACGACATGGATGGAACTAGAGGTTATTATGCTTAGCGTAATAAGTCAATCAGAGAAAGACAACTGTCATATGATCTCCCTGATATGAGGAAGTGGAGATGCAACATGGGGGGTTGGGGGGAAGGAAAAGAATAAATGAAACAAGATGGGATTGGGAGGGAGACAAACCATAAGTGACTCTTAATCTCACAAAACAAACTGAGGGTTGCTGGGGGAAGGGAGGTCGGGAGAGGGTGGTTGGATTATGGACATTGGGGAGGGTATGTGCCATGGTGAGTGCTGTGAAGTGTGTAAACCTGGCGATTCACAGACCTGTACCCCTGGGGATAAAAATACATTATATGTCTATAAAAAAAATAAAAAATATATAATGGTGTTGGTCACACCTTGGATAGACTGAAAAATATTTACTGGGGGTAGAGCTTTTTAAAAGCTTCCTAGGTGAATTTCAAGTCAGTAAGGATTATGAACCACTGAGTTAAACAAACCTGCTTGACAATTCTGTCTTGAAGACTCAGAATGTGTGTATGATTAATCCAGGCATTTGGGGGCAGGGGAGGAGGAGAATCCTGCTGGCCCATAACCATTTTGGGCATATTTAGATATTTAGTGTGGGGATGGCCTCAAAACCAGGGCACCAAGGGAAGTTTGCCAAAAACAAAGGATAGGAGAAACCTTGCCTATCTCATGTGTTTGCTGATTGATTTCTGAGCCTGGGAGAGATCCTGAGACTGGATACTGTGGGCACACAATGCTAACTGGGTAAGTGATAGTGACATCCATTGCTTTGAAATTAGGAGTGCACAAATGCCACAAACTGGATGTTAAACTGTACACCTGTCATCTGAAGTTCAAAGCTATGTTTTTGTTTGCAAGATGTCTGGGATAGTGACTTTGAGCTGTGCCAGGTGTTGAGTACTGGGTCTCAATTACATCATCTTATTCAGGAGTCCTGATTTTTAACTTTGTATTTCTTTTTTTTTTTTTTTTTTTGTTCTTCCAGATAATGTACATGTGGTATGCCAGGAAGAAAGCCTTGAAGAAGAGTGGATGGGTTTATTGGGGTACCTAACCAGAATCTCTATTTGTAAAAAAAGGAAAGGTAAGCAATGAGGGTAGTGCTTCCTATTGCATTTGGAAACCCAGTTTTGGAAGCTGAGAAGCTTGATCATTCTAAATGTTACTTCTCCTTGGTGAGCAAAGGCCCATTTCAGGAAATCCACTAGAGCTGAAAAACAGATCAGTGTTCACATGGCTCCTTGTAGTCCCAGAACCAAGTGGAGGTGATTGAGTGTCTCAGGTTCTAAAAGGTATGGGCTGCAGACTACCTAAAGGAATAAAACTGAATAAGAGGAAAAAAAAAAAAACAAATAAGAAGGATTTTCTGGCAAGTGACAGTACCTATGGCACTTTGCTGTTCTCCTGCTCAACTGTGTATAGGAAATTTTGACATCCTAGAGTTTCTCGGGCTGTCCATACCCACAGTGAAGAGAATGTGTATCTCCCTTTCCTTAGCTCTGGTCATCACTCCCTCTGGACCACAGATCCTTGTTGATAGCTAATGTATGCTTGGACTTCTCCCAAATACTACCTTTCTGTCTTTACCCCAGATTACTGTAAGAAGTACAAAAAACACGTGAGGAGCAGATTCCAATGTATTAAAGACAGGAATGCCCGTCTAGGTGAGAGTGTGAACCTCAACAAACGCTACACCAGGCTGCGTCTTGTCAAAGAACACCAGAGCCAGCAGGAGAGGGAGCATGAACTCCTGGCCATTGGCAGGACCTCAGCCAGGATGCTGGACAGCCCTGTGAGTTCCCTGAATATGGAATTGCTGTTTGAGCCTGATGACCAACACTCAGAGCCTGTTCACACGGTGGTATTCCAGGGAGCGGCAGGCATTGGGAAAACAATACTGGCCAGGAAGATCATGTTGGATTGGGCATCAGAGAAAATTTACCAGGACAGGTTTGACTATTTGTTTTATATACACTGTCGGGAGGTAAGCCTCGGGACACGGAGGAGCCTGGGGGACCTGATTGTCAGCTGTTGCCCTGACCCAAATCCACCCATATGTAAGATTGTGAGCAAGCCTTCCAGGATTCTTTTCCTCATGGATGGCTTCGATGAGCTGCAGGGTGCCTTTGATGAGCACACAGAGACTCTATGCACAAACTGGCAGAAGGTGGAGCGGGGAGACATTCTCCTGAGCAGCCTCATCAGAAAGAGGCTCCTTCCTGAGGCCTCTTTACTCATCACCACAAGACCTGTGGCTCTGGAGAAACTGCAGCATTTGCTGGACCGTCCCCGTCATGTGGAGATCCTGGGTTTCTCAGAGGCCAAAAGAAAGGAATATTTCTTTAAGTATTTTTCAGATGAGCAACAAGCCACAGAGGCCTTCAGGCTGATTCAGGAGAATGAGGTCCTCTTCACCATGTGCTTTATCCCCTTGGTCTGCTGGATTGTATGCACTGGGTTAAAGCAGCAGATGGACAGTGGCAAGAGTCTTGCCCAGACATCCAAGACCACCACTGCTGTGTATGTCTTCTTCCTCTCCAGTTTGTTGCAGTCTCATGGAGAGAACCAGAAACACCAAGTCTCTGCCAACATCCGGGGTCTCTGCTCACTGGCTGCAGATGGAATCTGGAATCAGAAAATCCTGTTTGAAGAGTGTGACCTTAGGAACCATGGCCTTCAGAGGGCCGATGTGTCTGCTTTCTTGAGGATGAACCTATTCCAAAAAGAAGTGGACTGTGAGAAATTCTACAGCTTCATTCACATGACTTTCCAGGAGTTCTTTGCTGCCATGTACTACCTGCTGGAAGAGGAGGAACAGGGAGAGTTGAGGAACCTGCCATGGAGAAGTTCCAAGCTTCCCAACCGAGACGTGACTGTCCTTCTTGAAAACTACGGCAAATTTGAAAAGGGATATCTGATCTTTGTTGTCCGTTTCCTCTTTGGCCTTGTAAACCAGGAGAGAACCTCCTACTTGGAGAAAAAACTGAGTTGCAAGATCTCTCAGCACATCAGGCTGGAACTGCTAAAATGGATTAAAGAGAAAGCCAAGGCCAAGAATCTCCAAATCCAGCCCAGCCAGCTGGAATTGTTCTACTGTTTGTATGAGATGCAAGAGGAGGATTTTGTACAAAAAGCCATGGGCCATTTCCCCAAAATTGAGATCAGTCTCTCCACCAGAATGGACCATGTGGTTTCTTCCTTTTGTATTGAGAACTGCCACAGCGTGGAATCACTTTCCCTGAGGCTGCTTCATAACTCCTCAAAGGAGGAGGAGGAGGAAGAGGAGGAAGAAGGGGAAATGCAGCTCTCTGAGGTGGATCACTGTGTCCGCCTAGATCCTCATGCTGCCTGTACTCACCGGTAAGGTGATTTGCCTTCAGGTAGGTATTAGAATGGTAGGGCTGTCCTCCGCCATCTAGCCACCTTTCTCTGGGCATTTGTTCTTTCTGCCTGCTTCGTAACTGTCTTTACAATATGGTTGCCACAGCTCCATAATAATACCACCACCCCCCATTTCTACCAGACTCCTTCAGTGGCAGAGATGGACAAGTAGAGGAGAGGGAGGTGGATAAATGGATGAGGAGAAAAGCCAATGAAGAAAATAAGCAAGTGTTTGGTAGATGCCAACTCAGCGCAAGGTATTATGTGGGTTACAGAGTTGAATAAAAATGTAAACTCAAAATGCTTGCAGTCGACTTGGGGCTCTACTGCATAGTATTCAGTTAACACACAAGGAGCCAAACAACCCCAGTGACTGTCCCAGGAACACAGAGGACAGAAAGCCTTTAGTTCTGGGTGCTGGGGGGAGGTTTATCAGAGGAGTAAGTTTTGAGCCTGCCTTGAAGGACTGGTAGGATGTGGGTGAGTGCAGGAGAAGTTAAAGGGATTCTAGCAGTAGAGTCTGGTGTCTGAGGAACAATGTACATAGGAGACTATGCCAAGGGACATGGCTTCATTGGAACAGATATAATGAGGGAAAATTGAGGGACATAGGCCTGGGAAGGAGAGGGTGTTTTTAAGCTCCTACACTGTGTTTACAACCAGGAAGTCATCAACAGCTCCCTCTTTGGGGTCTGTTCAGTAATGTAGGAGATCAGAGGCGAGTTGCTATGTTGGGACAGCAATGCAGTTCAGTTACCTGACCTCTGAAGTCCCTGCTCAGGAACTGCCACAGCTACGGTGGGAGGGTGGATAGTCTATGAAAGCTTGGGTTTAGCCTGCACAGAAAGCACTTGATACAGGATAAAATTAAGGAGAAAGGGGACTGGCCTTTCCACCAAGAATAATAAATTTTCAGCTCCTTCTTTCATCCTTGGCATCACTAGCAGGATGACCTTTTAATTTATCATTTGGTCATCCAGGACCTCCTGCTGGGGCTTCAGTGGTGATGAAGACCCAGGCCTTGCTCATAGCAACTTAAGGTTCAATTGTGGGGATATCTGGGAAAAAAGGACAGACAGTGGAGAGGATGGGCTATGGCAAGAACACATATAGAATGCACCAGAAACACATGGTGGGAAGCCCTTGAACAGCTGGACTCTGACACATGGAGTATGAGAAACCTGAGTGTGGGCAAGGGGCAGCTCAAACAGAGGGAACAGTGGGTTCAGAGGGCAGAGGCTGGGGAAACAATTATGTCCCTATGATGGGAAATGATTCAGAAAACCTAGAGAGGGTGAGAGAAAGGTAATGAGGGAAGGAAGCACATCTGTCTCTTAGGGCCCTAAAAACTATGTTGGAAAGAAACCTGATCAAGATTACAGAGCTATAAAGAAGGCTGGGAGAGACTTGAATTAAAACTCCTGATGAAAAGCCTGATGCCCATTTGATTGGGTGACAGTTACCTTCTTCTGAGGGCAGGAGCTTGCTTTGTGTGTTCCAGAACCTTCTGAAGGCCAGCAGCATGGATATCCCACCCCATGCTGTCAAAAGTGCAGAATTGCAGGCACAATCTTAGACACACAGAGCCAGAATCTGTATTCTAACAAGGACTGCATGTTGGAACCATGTGGAAGTCTTAAAACTATTGATATACTTGGTCCTGCCTCAGAGATTCTGACTTTAGTCCTATGGTGTGGCCTGGCTCTCTTTTGAGAACATTGGTGATGCTATTATGCAGCCAATGTGAGATCTGAGATCTGGATCTCACAGTGTAGTCTCTGGATTACTTAACAGAAAACAAGGCCTTGGGCAGGACAGCTGTCTGATGACAGAGGAGGAGAAAGACATCTGAGGGAGGTACTGGAGGGTGTGCCAAGGCAGCCAGTCACAGACTCATGCTGTTTCCATAATAAGGTATGCAGGACAGTCTTACCATGGCCCCCTGGTCTTTGTCATTCCTTAGTAGGCAATTTTTGGTTCTGTGAGTCAGTTCTTAATCCTTGGGGAGTCTTTGAACTGGGGCCAGACACTCCTGATTTTCTTTTCTTTCTTCCTTCCCTACAATTTCAGGTTGGTGAATTGTTATGTCACTCTCAGCCTTTGGCAGGGGCTTTTCTCAGTCCTAAGCACTAACTCACTGAACCTCACTGAACTGAACCTCAGTGACAATGCTCTGGGGGACCCAGGGGTACAGGTGTTATGTGAAATGCTCCAGCGACCCGGCTGTAATATTCGGAGACTGTGGTAAGAAACTGTGTGTGTGTGTTTGTGTGTGCACGCATATCTGTGAGTGACACAGAGAGCAGAGTGGAGGAAGACCTCAGGGTCCAGATCAATGGTTTGTTAATTTTCTAGGGCTGCTGTAACAAAGTACCAGAGAAAAAGAAGCTTGAACAATAGAAATTCATATTCTCATAGTCCTGGAGTCTGGAAGTCCAAGCTGAAGGTGTCAGCAGGATTGGTTTCTCCTGAGTCTCTCTTTTTGGCTTGTAGATGGTGGTCTTCTCCCTAAGTCTTCATGTGGTCTCTGTGTTCGTGTCTGATTTCCTAAAGGATACCAGTTATGTTGGATTGGGGCCTGTCCTCATGACTTCATTTAAGGGTCTAAAACCTGATCTCCAAATATAGTCACAATTCTGAAATCCTAGGGATTATGATTTTTTTTTTGGGGGGTGGACACAGTTCAGCCCATAACAAGTAGGAAAGTAAAATGGATTGGAGGTCACTTGTTTAGAAAGCTTCAAATAGGGAAGAATGATGGGGAACTGAAAGTAAGCCATTTCTTGGCGATAGGACAAAAAGTGCATGGCCTTCAATATCTTCTGTTTCCTCACTGGCCCTCATCACGGCTGAGAATTGGAGAGTTTCATCATATACAATGTCTACCTGGGCTGGACCCCATCAAAACATTTCATATAGGTTGAAATGTCACAGAGAATCTCTTTCAGCTTTCTTAATAAAGAGTGCTTGCTCTGGACTCATACTGTAAATCAGACTCACATTCCCCAAGACAATACATGAGTGTCTGGGCCATCCTACAAACACTCTTCCATCACACATCTGCATTTTTTATGAGCTACATAGCCAGCACTAAAGCCCATCCCTCCAGAGTGTTTTCATACATCCCTTTCTTGATCATTATACCCACCCTAACACCAACTTTATCAATTTTATCTCCTATACAAACCAGTAGCCCAGGCCCAGTAACCATGACTGTTTGCCATGATATTGCAATACAATTCAAGATCATGGGACAGAATTTGTGTTCATCTTTCCACTGTCCCTACAATGTCTGGACAAGTGTCTTAGCACACATCAGTGCTCAAAAATACATACTGAGTGACTACTGACTGGTTTTCCCACATCCACCCTTACCACCTTCCTATTCTCCATATAGCACCATCCTATTCTCCATACAGAAGTCAGAGGGTTATTTAGAAAATTTTACTTTAATTATGTCATTCCCTTGCTTGAATGCTTTCTCTTTGTTCTTTTGATAAATTACAAATCCTCCTCTTGCCTTCAAGGCTCTGGCTGGTTTGGGCTCCTTGCCTTCTTCATCCCATGCCAGTCTTCCCACTATCCTGCTGGGTGCCCCTGTGTGATTCCATAGAGTGAGACACACATAGAGAGACATGGGTGATGATGAGATATTTTGCAAGTAAATAGAGGTTTAGTCATGCATTCAGCTCTAGTTGGTGTGAAGATAGGGGTATAAAGGAAGATGTTAACAGGCTTTAGGATGATGAAGTATTCATCTGGAAAGAACCAACATTCTTAGTCCTCTGACACAGGCACTCCTAGTTGTTGTTGATGATGGTGATAACGGTGTCTTTGTGTGTGTCTGTGTGTGTGTTGGGGGGAGTTGTAAATCAAATCAAGAAACAGAGCTTCCTGCTATTTTGGTGTAGGTGGAGGGCTGGAATTTAATCATTAAACAGAACAATGGAGACAAGATTGACAAAGAAGTAGATAAGTTAAAAACCCCAGAGAGATCAGTGTCCACCTGAGGGATTTTTGCAGTGAAGAACATGTGATACAGAGGTGGGACACAGATTTACCTCCTTTTTCATTTATAAAACAGGGACATGCCTGTATATATTGTAGAGCTGACCATTATTTATGGAGGGAGTTCACTGACATACTCAGTGGTTGTGGTCTCAGGCTATGAGTTCATAAGCCTGGGAACTAACTTCACAATAAGTCTCAGCCTGCATGTGGGAGTTCTGGTAAGATCATACTCTCACCTAACTTCTTTCCTTAAAATTTTCCCTTTGTAACATGAGACCACAAATCGCCCCAGTTGGTGCTGAAAACTGGCATAGACCAGAAGGCAGTGTCAGAGAAGCAGCCTTGTTCTGATGCTTTCTGCTTCTCTACTTGGCATGAAGGTTGGGGCGGTGTTGCCTTTCCCATCACTGCTGCTTCAACATCTCCTCAGTCCTGAGCAGCAACCAGAAGCTGATGGAATTGGATCTGAGCCACAACACCCTGGGAGACTTTGGAATTAGACTTCTTTGTGTGGGGCTGAGGCATCTATTCTGCAATCTGAAGAAGCTTTGGTGAGTCTGAGCTATTTTCCTTCAGGTAACATGAGCTGTGGCTTCCGGGATCTATTATGCACTACAGTTTTAGCATGAGAATAGACTTTACTGCTCAGAAGATTTCCAGGTGTTTATCAGTAATTCATTCAGTTAGTGTTTGTTGTGGGAAGAGCCATATACTAAGTCTTAGAAATGAACTTAAGTAATCCAACAAATCATGCTCACTTTTAAGGTATTTACAGTCAAGCTGAGAAAATACAACCAGCTCCAGGAGAGTTTTGGGACTTTATGACAAGCTCTTGGTCTCCACACAAAACAGAAAAGAGGTGTTAACACACTTGATCTTTTATGAAGCCCTTCACTAAATGTTTCTGGGAGACTTGATTTTTGAATAAGAGAAAGCACTTGAAAATGGTAGGGCCATTAGGATGGCTATTATAAACAAACAAAACAAAACAAAAGATAAGTGTAGGCGAGGAGAAATTGGAACCATCATAATTGCTGGTGGGAATGTAAAATAGTATAGCTGGTATGTTAGTTCCTCAAAGTGGACATAGAATTACCGTATGATCCAGCAATTTCACTTCCAGGTATATAAAAAGCAGTGTAATCAGGGATCCAAACCTGTATTTGTACACTTGTGTCCATAGCAGCATTATTCACAATAGCCATAAAGTAGAAACAACTCAAATACCCATGGAATAATGAATGGATTAAACATGTGGTAAGGGGGTGGGGTTGGGGGTAGAAGAATGTGGTAGGTATATGCATACAGCCTTCAGGAGAATTCAGACACATGCTGCAACATGGATGCATCTTGAAAACATTATACTAATTAAAATAAGCCATACACAAAAGGGCAGAAATGTGTGATTCCACTTACAGGAATGACCTAAAATAATCAAATTCATACAGGCAAAAAATAGAATAGTGGGTCCTGGGGGTTGGGGGAGAGAGGAGTGAGGAGTTAGTGTTCAGTATGTACTAAGTTGCAGTTTGGAAAGATGAAAACCTTCTGGAGATGGATGGTGGTCACAGTTATACAACAATGAGAAGGTAACTTAAATGCTACTGAATTGTACACTTAAGGATTACAATGGTAATTTTTATGTTATGTATATTTTACCACAATAAAAAAAAGTATAGGGAGCTGATAAGATGGAGTATTGGCATGGGCTTGGAAGGTGTTTACTTGCTATTACACCAAACAAAAGGAAATAAATAGTTAATATACAGTTTGGACACTCTTCCTGTGTGTGGAAAGGACTAGAAACAGCATTGGAGCAAGTGCTTCCATGACTCACAGACAGTGAGGTGAGAGAAATGTCTGACATTCTGCCATCTTTATGGAAGGTTGGTCAGTTGCTGTCTCACATCAGCATGTTGTGAGGACCTTGCATCCGTCCTGAGCACCAACCAGTCCCTGACCAGACTCTACTTGGGGGAAAATGCCTTGGGAGATGCAGGAGTTGGAATTCTATGTGAAAAAGCAAAGCATCCACAATGTAAGCTGCAGAAACTGGGGTAAGTCTTCATTGGTATCTCAGTAGAAATCAGCTTCTCTTCACGATGTATTGCTTGGGAAACATGGATGAGGGTCGTTCTATAGTAGGATGATCAGACAGAGTTGAGGGTAGAGAATGGAGGAGACAGTATATGAAGTCGTTGGAATACTAGATACTACTTTCTACTAGTAAGTTATTTATGACTATAGAACTGAAAGAAACCTTAGGGATTGCTCAGCTCAATCCCCCACTGAGGGAAACCATTGTTTCTCAGACATTCACATGGATAGTTACTGGTTTCATGTGTGGACTCTTCCAAGCACACCAGCCATTGCTGCACATGCGGCCATTGCAGTAAGAGAGAGTTCTTATTTCTACATAACACCTTTGGTTTCTGTGTGTTGGTCCTTGCTCTGCTACGCAGGACTCTGCTGAGAGATATTGATCTCAGTTCCCAAGAGACAATACTCACATTCTAGGCCTTCTCCTCTCTTGCCTGGACATCTCTAAATTCTCAAGAAGGATATAGCTTCACGCCTTCACCTACATAGTCATGTTGTCCTAGGGAAGGGCTGTTCTCTTCGTGTCCCTATTTGAAGTACATTGCCCAGACCTGAACCTGATACTCCTAGAGATGTATGGTGAAATTTTCACCTCCTGTGGCAGGGCCCTGTAACTGTCACAGAGGGAGCCTCTGATTTTCTTGTGTTTCTGGCAGTCACATCAGATCACAAGTTCAAATTGGAATTCTGTAGTAAATAATAATGTGAAATTCTGGTGTGTTTTCTAACATTAACACCCAAATCTCTGCAGACTTCCAACTAGGTGCCATACAAGTCAATTCAGTTTTGACACTATCTACTCAGAGGTAGTGCGGACCCCACAGGTTAAGAACCTAGTCCTACATGTTCCCACACTGGCAATATCAGATATCATCGCAAGTAGTGGCACAAGTTACTTGCACTTCTTTCTTTATGACCTGGGGGTTTTTACACCCCCCTCCTCAGGTTTTAAAGTTTGCTAGGACCCCTCACAGAAATCAGGGAAACACAACTTACAGTTACATTTATTATAAAAGATATTATAAAAAATACATATAAACAGTGATACAGGGTGAAGTTGAGAAGGGTCCGGAGCACAGGGACACTTGTCCCCATGTATTTGGGGCATTTCACCCTCCCAGCAACGGATGCATTCACCAACCTATAAGGTCCCCAAACCTCATTGTTTAAGAGATTTTATAGAGTTTGATCAGCCTTCCTCCTTTCTGCCTCCTCAGGGTTGGTGGATGGGTTGAAAGTTCCACCTCACCAACTGCGTGATCATTCTGGTGACCAGCCCCATCCCAAGGCTATCTGTGGGACCCACCTTCAGTCACCTCATTACTACAAACTTACCTGTGATCAGAAAGGGCTCCTTTGAATAGGAAAAGAGGCTGCTTCACTTAGGACATTTCAAGGGTTTTAGAAGCTCTGTGCAGAAACTGGGGACAAAGACTAAATGTATTTCTCATTATGACACACAAAATATCTACTGATAATCATGTACTTAAACATGTATCATGGCTTTTCCATGATCATTTTACATGGATTATCTCAGCTGACCTCATAAAAATTATGCCAAGTAGATATTAGTGTCTCTAACTCAAATAGGAACAAATGAGGCCAAGAGAGCTTAAGACCTTTTCCCAAGGACACTTGGATAGAAGGCAGTGGAACCCATGAAGATACAGCCCAGTGTAACCCCCTGCCTGTTGCCTTAACACTAGTGCAATACTGAGTCATGAGTCTTGCTGTCAGGTTTTCTATGGGGCATTTACATCCCTGTCTGGGCCTCACAATCTTATCTTTTTTTGGACAGATTGCTTAGGCATTTTTGAATTGTGATTCTGTCAATGTTATCTCTACCTACAACAAGCAAACTGTAAATGTCTTCATTGACATTACTGATATGAATACCAACCATATCAGCACCAAGACAAATATAACAGAAAGGGTCTTTAATGAGGAATAATACATTAATTCATCATTACAACCTGCATAGGTTCACAACACTCTGATATCCTTCTATCTGTCCCATCAACCCATCCTCAGATATCACCACATCTCTTTCCTTGGAAAGCCCTGTCTTCAACGTCTCCATATCCTCTCCTTCTTACTCTACCTCAGCAGTTTGGCTTCTGCTACTCCATATTTGTTCAACAGACATATTTTGGCTCCTTTATTTCTGGGCATGCTGGAGGCTCACTTGTAGTTGCTGACAGTGGCAGTGAGTAAGACAGACCAAGAGTCATTTTTCACAAATATTGGTAGAACAGGCAACAGACACTAGACAATAGACAAACAATATACAGTACATGCAAGTGACATAATAAAACTGGAGTTGACAGTAAAAGTTTGCTTTCTTGTCCAAGTGTTTCTCAAATGCCTCTTGAGTGACGTGGGATCAAGTACTTAGTGAAGTGAAAGTATGAGTGGTGAAGGAGTCAGGGAAAAACAAACAAACAAACAAATGAAAAACAAAACCCAAGGGAAAAATAGAAGGAAGAGGTCCAGAACATAGACTCTCAGTTGGTCCTCAGTGATCCTGGTTCTGACGTATACATCCTTCCCAGTCTCTATTTTCATTGACATCTGTTGCCTTTAATTCTCCTCATTTTCCTGAAACTATTCTCTTATTTTGGGGGAATTGCTCATTCTTTCCTGTGAATTCTAAAACTTCTCCTTCTCTGGGTCCTGCATTGACTTCTCATCCTGTGGTCTGGGGAATTTCACCACTGGTTTTCTTTTTTACTGATGTTTGTACACTCTCTGGGAACTTTTATATGCCACTTAGCCTCAAAAACAATGTGTACAGAGGTGGCTCTGAAAAATGGTCTTAAACCCAGGTATTGTTCATTAACTTTTCTTTTTTAATAGATTTTCATACCTTAGAGCAGTTTTAGATTCACTGAGGATTGAGGGGAAGGTACTGAGATTTCCTATATGCCTTCTGCCCCCTTACGTGCATAGTCTCCCTGTTATCAACATCGGTGACCAAAGTGGTACATTTATTACAGTTAAAGACTTAATGGCATATCATTATCACACAAAGTGCACAGTTTATATCAGAATTCACTCTCAGTTATGTACATCATATGAGTTTGGGCAAGTGTATAATGACATGTATCTACTACTGTAGTATCACAGAAAGTAGTTTCATTGTCCCCAAATCTTTTGTGTTTGGACTATTCATCCATCCCTTTTGCTAATTCCAACAAACAACTGTTTTTTGTTTTTTAATTGAAGAAGAGTTAACATAAAATGTTATATTAATTTTAGGTGTACCACAAAGTGATTTGGCAATTCTATACATTATGCTATGCTTACCATGATAAATACAGTCACCATCTGTCAGCATGCAAAGTTACTACAATTTTATTGACTATATTCTCTATGCTGTACTTTTTGTCCTCATCACTAATTTATTTTATAACCACAAGTTATCCCCTTCACCTATTTTGCTTTCTCATTTGTTTCCATCTCCATTTGTCTCCAATTTGTTCATGGAACCACCAGTTTGTTCCCTGTATTTATGATTCTGTCTCTGTTTTTTGTTGATTTCTTGTTTTGTTTTGTTTTTTAGATTCCATATATATATCATGTGATATATTAAATAGGATCATTTTCTCAATTTCTCTTTCTGTTCCATTATTAGTGTATAGAAATGCAACCAATTTCTGTATATTAATTTTGTATCCTGCAACTTTACTGAATTCATTTATCAGTTCAAATAGTTTTTTTGTTGTATTCTTTAGGGTCTATAGTATCATGTGATTGGCAAATAATGAAAATCTTTCTTTTTCCTTACCACTTTGGATTCCTTTTTTTTTTTTTCTTGTCTGATTCCTGCAGCTAGGACTTCCAGTAACATGTTGAATAACAGTGGTGGGAGTGGCAATCTTTTCTTATTTCTGGTCTTAGAGGAATCCTCAGTTTTTCACAATTGAATATGATGATAGCTGTGAGTTTTTCCACATATGACCTTCATTATGTTGAAATATATTCCTTCTGAACCCACTTTGTTGGGAGGTTTTATTATGAATGGATGTTGTATTTTTTCATATGATTTTTCTACATGTATTGAGATGATCATATAACCTTTCTCTTATTAATGTGATGTATCACATTGATTGTTTTGTAAATATTGAAGCACTCTTGCATCCCTGATAAATCCTACTTGACCATGATGAGTGATTTTTTAGTGTATTGTTGAATATTTTGTTGAGAATTTTTTCATTTAGCTTCATCAGGGATATTGGCCCGTAGTTCTCTCTCTCTCTTTCTTTTTCTTTTCTTTTCTTTTCTTTTGTGTGTGTGTGTGTGTGTGTCTTTGTCTGGTTTTGGTATTGGAGTAATGCTGGAGTCAGGGAATGAATTTGGAAGTTTCCTTCCTCTTCTATTGTTTGGAATAGTTTGAGAGGAATAGGTAATACTCTTTTTTAAATATTTGATAGAATTCACCTGTAAAACCATCTGGCCCTGACTTTTATTTGTTGGTAATTATATTTGATTACTGATAACATTTCATTAATTGGTCTGTTCAAATTTTCTATTTCTTTCTGATTCAATTTTGAAAAATTATGTTTCTAAGAATTTATCTACTTCTTATAGGTTGTCCAGTTTGTTGGCATATACGTTTTCATAAAATTCTCTTATATTCATTTGTACTTCTGTGGTGTCTGTTGTTATTTCTCCTTCATTTCTATTTTCATGTATCTGGGTCTCCTTTCTCTCTTAATGAGTCTGGCTAAGGGTTTTTAATTTTGTTTATAGTTTCAGAGAACCAGCTCCTGGTTTCATTGATCTTTTGCACTGTTTCTTTAGTCTCTATTTAATTTATTTATGTTCTAGTCTAGAACATTTTTTCTTGTTTCTTCAGGCAGGCTTGTATTGCTATTAAGTTTTCTCTTAGAATAGGTTTTGCTGCATCCCAAAGATTTCGGATTGCTCTGTTATCGATTTGTCTCCATGGTTTTAAAAATTTCCTCTTTGATTTTTTGGTTGACCCATTCATTGTTTTGGAGAATGTTGTTTAACCTCCATGTATTAGTGTTCCTCACAGATTGTTTCTTGTAATTCATTTCTGGTTTTTTACTGTTGTGGTCAGAAAAGATGCTTGATATAACTTCAAACTTCTTAAATTTATTGAGATTTGTCTTGTGGAGAATATTTATATGCACTTGAAAAGAATGTGTATTCTGCTGTTTCTGGGTGGAATGTTCTGTATATATCTGTTAGGTCCATCTGGTCCAATGCGTTATTCAAAGCCACTGTTTTCTCATTGACCTTCTGTGTGGATGATCTGTCCATTGGTGTAATTGGAGTGTTAAAATCACCTAATCACCTATTGTAATTGTATTACTGTCATTTTCTCCTTCTATGCCTGTTAATAACTGATTTATTTATAGGTATTCCTATGTTGGGTGCATAGATATTGACAATTGTTATAACCTCTTATTGGATTTTCCCATTACCATTATACAGTGCCTTTCTTTTTCCCTTTTTTTAATTACAATCTTTGCTTTATTTTTATTTTTTTTTTTTAAGATTTTATTTGACAAAGATCACAAGCAGGCAGAGAGGCTGGCAGAGAGAGAGGAAGGGAAACAGACTCCCTGTTGAGCAGAGAGCCCATTGCAGGGCTGAATCCCAGGACCCTAAGATCATGACCTGAGCCGAAGGCAGAGGCTTTAACCTACTGAGCCACCCAGGCACCCCACAATCTTTGCTTTAAAGTTTGTTTTGTTAGAGACAAGTATTACCACTTTGACTTTTTTTTTCTTTTCTATTTGTATAGTATATTTTCCAATCCTTTCACTTTTAGTCCGTTTTTGTCTTTTTTTTAAAGATTTTTTTTAAGATTTCATTTTTTTATTTGACAGACAGAAATCACAAGTAGGCAGAGAGGCAGGCAAGGAGAGAGGAGAAAACAGGATCCCCGAAGAGCAGAGAGCCCAATGTGGGGCTCGATCCCAGGACCACCAAGGTACCCCTTTTTTCTAAAGATTTTATTTATTTATTTGATAGAGCGAGCACAGTGAGAGAGGGAACAGAAGCAGGGGGAGTGGGAGAGGGAGAAGCAGACTCCCCGCTGAGCAGGGATCCTGATGCGGGGTTCAATTCCAGGACCCTGGGATCACGACCTGAGCTGAAGGCAGATGCTTAATGACTGAGCTACCCAGGTGCCCAAGTCTGTTTTTGTCTTTAAGTTTGTAGTAAATTTCTTGCAGGGAACATGTAGATGGATCTATTTCTTTCTTTTTTTTTTTTAATTTATTCAGTCAGCCTATGTGTTTTGATTGGAGTACTTAGTCCATTTACATTTAAATTGGTTATTAATAAGCATGCATTTATTTCCATTTGGTTAATTGTTTTCTGGTTGCTTTTGTAGTTCATTTCTTGTCCTCTTGTTTTCTTCCCTTGTGATTTGTGTAGATTAAGTTCCAGTGTTATGTGTAGATTAAGTTAAAAATTTTGGGGGTAGGTATTTATTATAGGTTTTTGATTTGTAGTTACCATGAGGTTCATATATAGCATCTTAGGCATTTATCAGTCTATATTAAGTTAATGGTTGCTTGAGTTTGAACACATTCTAAAAACACTAAATTTTTACTCCCTTTCCATGTTTTATGTATATGATGTCATATTTTATCTCCTTTTTTAGTTTGCGTATCACCTGACTGATATTTGTAAATATAATTGATTTTATTACCTTCTTGTTTTAACCTTCATACTAACTTTATAAGTGATTAGTCTACTACCTTTACTGAATGTTTGTTATTATCGATTTTTTTTCTTTTATAATTTTCTTACTTCTAGTTATGGCTTTTTCTTTACATTGAAAGCTTTTTCTTACATTTCTTCCTTTCGCATTTCTTGTAAGGTTGATGTAGTGGTAATGAACCCCTTTAACTTTTTTTTCATCTGGGAAATACTGTCTCTCTCTTCCTATTCTGAATGATAATCTTGCCAGGTAGGATATTCTTGATTGCAGACTTTTTCCTTCCAACATTTTGAATATATCATACCACTATCTTCTGGCCTGAAATTCTTTTGCTGAAAATTAAAAAAAAAATTCTATCATTACTTTTTTTGTCATTTAAATTGTTATGCATTCTTGTGTAAACCTCTTTAGGTTTATCTTGTTAGGAACTCTGTGCTTGCTGGACCTGGATGTCTATTTCTGTCCCAAGATTAGAGAATTTTTCAGCTATTATTTCTTCAAGTATGTTATTGCTCTTCTCCTTCTGGGATCCCTAGAATGTAAATGTTATGCTTGATGATGTTGGTAAAGTACTTTAATCTATTGTAATTTTTTCTTTTCTTTTTTCTTCTCATTGTTCAACTTGGTTGGTTTCCATTACTTTGTCTTCCAGATTTTTGATCCATTACTCTGTATCCTTAAATCTGCTGTTGATTCCCTCTGGTGTATATTTTATTTCAGCTATTGAATTCTTTATATCTGGCTTGTTCTTTTTTATATTTTCTATCTTTTTGTTGAGGTTCTCTCTGAGTTCATCTACTCTTTTCTCAAGTCCTTTATCTTTATGACTGTTACTTTGAATTCTTTACCAGGCATATTGGTTTTCTGTGTTTTATTTAGTTCTTTTGCTGTAAATTTGTCTTGTTTTTTTCCATTTGGGACATATTTATCTTCCTCCTCTTTTTGTATGACTCTCTGTATTTGCTTCTTTGTATTAAGGAAGTTATCTACATCTCCTGGTCTTGGAAGTAGTGACCTTGTGTAGAAAAGATTCTTTGATTCCTTATGGTGCAATGCTCCTGGTTAACAGAATCAAGAATTCCAGGCGTGCTCTTCTATGTGGACTTCATACACCTTCTTGTGCCTACTGTAGGTGCAGTGGATGGGGTTTAGTTCCTGCTTTGTTGAGGAGCCTTCTGAGGCTGCTACAGGCTTATAGGTAGGTGGGGTCAACAATCAGGCTAGTTTTCTGGACTTAGCCTCTCTGCTACAGATGTGAGTACATGGAAAGGCAAGGCAATATTCCTGTGCAGCCAGCTTAAAGGCTTAGTTGCTGAAGCTGGTGTGTGGGGTTATCTTCCTATCTCTAAAGGACAAGAGTCACCTTGGAGTGGTGCAGGTCCCTGCTGGGGTGGCTTGCTGGTTTTGGTGGGGCAGCCATTTTGGGTGGACACTTGTTGAGGTGGGTGGTTTGGATATGATGGGTCTGCAGGGGAATACAGAGAAGGGCATGCAATGTTAGTAAGGTAGGTGGAGAATGTTAGTGCTGGCTTTGGCTAGTTTCCAGCTATCTAGGTGAGGAAGGAAAAGAGAAATGGTACCAACTAACACTTTTACTCTCAGAAAAATCTTCTGAAGACTACTGCCCCTCCAGAAGGTGATCTTAGATAAGAAAACAAATCACTTTTGGGGCACCTGGGTGGCTCAGTGAGTTAAAGCCTCTGCCTTCGGCTCAGGTCATGATCTCAGGGTCCTGGGATCAAGCCCTGCATTGGGCTTTCTGCTCAGCAGGGAGCCTGTTTCTCTCTCACTCTCTGCCTGCCTCTCTGCCTACTTGTGATCGGTCTGTCAAATAAACAAATAAAATCTTAAAAAAAAAAAAAAGAAGATAAATCATTTTCACATATACCCCAGGCACGTAAAAAAATATTAATTAATTAATTAATTAAAAAGGGGATGAAGGGCAAAGGACAAAGAATCTCAAACAGGCTCCCCACTGAACAAGGATCCTGACACAGATCTCAGTCTCACAACCCTGAGACCATGACCTGAACCAAAAATCTACTGAACCACCGAGGCTCTTCCCCTCTGACTAGGCACTTTTCAGTTGTGTGTTGTGTTTTGGGCTATATTATCTTTTATGTTGTTGTTTTTAAAAATATTTTTAACTTGGCGCACCTGGGTAGCGCAGTCCAGTAAGTATCAGACAGTAAGTGTCTGACTCTTGATCTCTAGTCATGTCATGATCTCATGGGTTATGGGATTGAGTCCTGCTTTGGGCTTCCTGCTCAGCAGGGAGTCTGCTTGGGGTTCTTTCTCTCCCCCTCCATCTTCTCCTTCTTCCACTGTTTCTCTCTCTTTCTCAAATAAACAAATAAATAAATAGTTTTAATTTTTTAAAAAAAATTACTCTCTGTACCCAACATGGGGCTTAAATTCATGAATCTATCAAGAATCCCACACTCTTCTGACTGAGCCAGCAAGGATTACATTTTTTGTTGTCCTCTGGCTCTCCTAAATTTTAGTCTGCTGATTTTTAAAGTGCCCAGAGTTAAGTCCTGCTTATTTTCAAAGCTAGATGTTATGGTGAATTTTCTTCACAGTTTGAGTCCCTCATGCTTGTATTGTCCATCTCACTTGTGGTTAGACTTGCCAGGCATTTTGTTCTTAACTGGGCCTCCATGACTTCTGTTTCCATGTGGCCTTCTCTCTGTGGAATATCTTTTCCACCAGTTTTCCAATTATTTTCAGAGTTTTAGTTCTAGAGATGTAGCTCTTGGTGTGTCCATGGGTCAAGGTGAACTCAGGATCCTCTTATACCACCATCTTTTAAAAAAGTTTTAATTTAAATTTCAGTTAGTTAACATACAATGTACCATTAGTTACAGATGTATAATACAGTGATTCAGCACTTCCATACAACAGTCAGTGCTCATCACAAGAAGTGTTCTTAATCCCTATCACCATTTCACTCATCCCCTCACCCACTTCCCCTCTGGTAACCATCAGTATTTCTCTATAGTTAGAAGTCTGTTTCTTGGTTTGTTTCTTTTTCCCTTTGCTCATTTGTCTTGTTTCTTAAGTTTCACACATGAGGGATGCCTGGGTGGCTCAGTCGGTTTAAGTGTCTACCTTCAGCTCAGGTCACAATCCCAGGGTTCTGAAATCAAGTTCCACATTGGGCTCCTTGCTCAGCAGAAAGCCTACTTCTCCCTCTGCCTACAGCTCCCCCTGCTTGTGCTCACTCTCTCTGACAAATAAATAAATAAAATTAAAAAAAAAAATTTCTACACATGAGTGATACTCTATGGTATTTGCTTTTCTCTAATTGACTTACTTTGCTTAACATAATACTCTTTCACTCCATCTATGTCATTGCAAATGGCAAGGTTTACTCTTTTTTTATGGTTGAATAACATTCCATTACACACACACACACACACACACACACACACACACACACACACACATCTTGTTTATCCATACATCATTCTGTGGACATTTGGGCTCTTTCCATCATTTGACTATTGTAGATAATGCTGCCATAAACATCAGGATGCATGTGTCCCTTCAAATTAATGTTCTTGTGTCCTTTGGGCAAATATCTAGCAGTGCAATTGCTGGATCTTAGAGTAGTTATATTTTCCACTTTTGGGGGAACCTCCATACTATTTTCTGAAGTGGCTGTACCAGTTTACATATCCACCAGCAGTGTAAGAGGGTTCCCCATTCTCCATATCCTTATCAACACTTATTTCTTGTGTTGATTTGAATCATTGTGACAGGTGTGGGGTGATGTCTCATTGTAGTTTTGATTTGTATTTTCCTGATGCTGAGTGATGTTGAAAATATTTTCATGTGTCTGTTGGTCATCTGTATATCTTCTTAGAAAAAATGTTTATTCATGTCTTCTGCCCCTATTTTAAGTGGATTGTTTGGTTTTTGGGTGTTAAGTTTGAGTTCTTTGTAGATTTTGCCTACTAATCCTTTATCAGATATGCTATTTGTAAATATCTTCTCTAACTCAGTAGGATGTCTTTAGTTTGTTGATTATTTCTTTTGCTGTGCAGAGATTTTTATCTTGATGAAGTCCCAATAGTTTATTTTTGCTTTTGTTTCCCCTGCCTCAGGAGACATATCTAGAAAGAAGTTGCTATGGCTGACCAAAGAGGTTATTGCCAGTCTTCTCTTCTAGGACTTTTTATGGTTTCAGGTTTTAGGTCTTTTATCCATTTTGAATTTATTTTTGTGTAAGGTGTGATAAAGTGGTCCAGTTTCATTCTTCTGCATGATGTTGTCCAGTTTTCCCAACACAATTTTTCCAATAGATATTCTTTACTGCTTTGTTGAAGATTAGTTGACCACATAGTTATAGGTTCATTTCTGGGTTTTCTATTCTGTTCCATTGATATATGTGCCAGTTCTGTGCTGTTTTGATTACAGCTTTGTAATATAACTCGAAGTCCACAATTGTGATGTGTCCAGCTTTGCTTTTCTTTTTCAAGTATTCTTTGGTTATTCAGGATCTTTTGTTACTCCACATAAACAATCTTTTTTTGTGTGTTTTTTGATGCCTGATTTGTGACCTAATGTGTGATCTCTTCTGGAGAATATCTTATCTGCACTTGAAAGGCATGTGTATTGTGCTGTTTGAGGATGTAATGTCTGAATATATTTGTTAAGTCCATCTGGTCTAGTGTGTCATTCAAAGCCATTGTTTCCTTGGTGATCTTCTGCAGATGATCTGTCTGCAGATGAATTTCTACAGATTTTCTGTAGATGATCTGTCCATTGTTGTGAGTGAGGTGTTAAAGTCCCATATCATTAAGGCACCACTTAACATTATATTTTGAAAATCTAATTACAATATATCTTGGTGTTGACTTGCTTCTCTTGATTTTGATGGGAGTTTTCGGTGTCTGCTGGATCTGGATATTTGTTTTCTTCCCCAGATTATAGAAGTTTTCAGCTGTAATTTTCTCAAATTAATTTTCTGTCCCATTTTCTCTCTCTTCTTCCAGGATTCCTAAAATACAAATGTTATTATGATTGATAGCAGCCACTGAGTCCCTAAGTCTTTTCTCATGATCCATAATTCTTTCTCTCTTTTGTTCAGCTTTATTATTTTCCATTATCTTGTCTTATATGCCACTAATTCCTTCTTCCACTTCTTCCAGTTTGCTGTTCATTGCATCAAGTCTGTTTCCAGTCTCGTTTATTGTGTTCTTCATCTCTGATTCTTTTTAACTTTTATCTCTGTGGTAAGGGTCTCATTGTGGTATTTTGTCTCTGTGGTAAGGGTCTTCTTTCTCAAGCCCAGTCAGTAACCTTATGCTGGTTGCTTTAAATTCTCTACCACACATTACCCATAACTGTTTCAATTAGATCTCTGGCCATCCCTTATCTTGTTCTTTCATTTGGGATAAATTCTTCCATCTTGGCGTTGTGTCAAGGAGAGATCATATAGTGTCAAGGTTCTGGTGCCTCAGGGAGTATCTCTGGTGTGTGTTGCATGCACTGTGCTGTTGTGTTCTGGCTGCTCTATCTTTCAGGCCAGTCATCTGAAGAAGCACTCTTTTCCTGCTGTGGGCAGTGTTTGGTCCCTGACTTGCATGTGGTAAGTTTTAATGTGGTATGTTCTTGTCTGCTTATAAAATGAAACCTGATACCACTTCCATGAGATCAGGGGACCCTATAGAACTCTCTGGTCAGTTGATGTGGTGGGGGCTGTGCTATGTGTGGTCTTCTGTGGGGAGGGCCCCACCATGCTGAAAGTGAAGCAAACTTTGCTGAGAAGGGCAGAGTCTCCAGAGCATAGGTGTGCGGGGCTTGGTGTAAGCAGGTTAGGCAGCCAATGTGGGTTCTGCCTTGCTTTCTGCAGGTGATTTCTGTTTATGCTGAGGGATGGAGGAAGGAAATGGCACTAGCTACTTCCTTTGTTCCTGTAGAGGGTCTCCTTGAATGCTTCCTTGAGTGGGAAAGTGTTCCAGGAAGAGGGAATAATTGTCCCACTGTGTGCCCCAGGCATTTTCAAATTACTCTTTCAATGTTATCTGCTGTAGGAGTAGGGTAGCACCCTCTAGGCTGTATCCCAGCCAAGCCTGCTGACTTTTAAAATCCAAGCTTTAAGCCCTGCTGGTTTTCAAGAACTCACAAAATTCAGTCTTTCTCACTTTCCCAGCCAATGCCTTTGGTGAATTTTTCTCCTTGAACTTCCCCTATGTGCTTGCTCTCCTCTCTTTCACCCGTCTCTGTTACCATGGGTCCCATCCCACCAGACACCCATAATTCATTTCTCCCTCAAACCACGTCTCTGACCTTCCTATCTTCTTCTTCAGTGTGCTCTCTTATGTCCCTTTAGTTGTATAGTGTGCTCTGTCAGTCTTCAGGTCAGTTTCTGGAGGTTTTTAAGATGATTTGTTAGATATCTAATTGTGTTCATGGAAGAGATGAACCTAGGGTCCTCCTACTCTGCAGCCATCTTTTGAATTTTTCCTACTCCATCATCTTACTGAACCTCTTGTGTTCAAGTTTTGATATGTATGAATTAGGGGGCATACACATCTGTGTGAAGGTTTTTGCATGGAAATAAGTTTTCAGCTCCTCAGGATAAATATCAAGGAGAGATATTGCTGCATTATATAATTAAAGGATGTTTAGTTTTGTAAGAAATCTCAAACGGGCCTTCTAAAGATGGTGTGTACCATTCTGCATCCCAAACACCATGAATGAGCACTTGTGTTGCTTCATATCCTCACCAGCAATTGGCATTGTCAGTTTCCATCATGGCAATTTTAATATTTATGTGGTCATATTTTGTTTTTCTTTTTGTTTTAGTTTGCATTTCTTTGATGACTTATGACATTGAGTGTCTTTTCATAAACTTATTAGTCATTTGTGTGTATTTTTTGATAAGGTGTCTGTTATAGTCTTTGGCACATTTTAAATCAGGTGTTTTATGTTCTTTGTATATTCCAAATAGCAGTCCTTTATCAAAAATGTCTTTGGAGATATTTTTTCCCAGTATGGCTTGTCTTTTTATTCTTTTGATGGTATCTTACAGAAAATAATTTTAATTTTAATAAAGTTCAACTTACTGATTCTTGTTCCCTGTTTCTTGCCTTTGGTATTGTATCTAAAAACTCATTGTCAAGCACAGGTGATCTAGGTTCCCTCCTGTTATCTTATAAGAGTTTTATAATTTTGTGTTTTTTACATTTAGATCTGTTTTGCATCAATTAAATTTTTTTACATACATACATGAAATACATTAAGATCAGTGTCAAGAGACATTTTTATTTTTTATTTTTTTTCACGTGGATGTCCAGTTGTTCCTGCACCATTTTTTGAAAAGATTAACTTTGGTCCATTGTTTCTTTGTCAAAGATCAACTGATGATGTTTATGTGGGTCTATTTTTGAGCTTTCTATTCTGCTCTGTCTGTTAATTTGGCAGTACCACATTGTCTTCATTAGTGTTGCTTTATAGCAACTCTTGGAGTTCAGTAATGTCAGTCCTCTGAATTTGTTCTATTCCTTCAATACCGTGTAGGTTGTTCTGGTTTTTTTGTCCACCCATATAGACTTCAGAGTCAATTTGTCAGTATCTTAAAAACATTTTCTGGGATTTTGTTGGAATTGCATCAAATCTATAGATAAAATTGGGCAGAACTGACATCTTGACAACACTGAGTCTTCTAACTATGAGCATGCACTGTCTGTTCATTTATTTGTTTTTTCTTTGATTTCTTTCATCAGAATTTTGTAGTTTTTCTCATACGGATCTTGTACATATTTTGTGATATATGTCAGCATATATTTCATTCTAAGAGTTTTTTAGTAAATTCTTTCAGATTTTTTATGTAAAAGATCATGCCATTTCCAAACGGTTTCATTTGTTCCTTTCTAATCTGTATATTTCTTTGTGTTTTACCTTTTGTTGTCATATTGCATTAGATAGGACTTCCATTAGGTGAATTAAAAGAATTAAAGAATGGGAGCATCCTTGTCTTTTTCTGATTTAAGTGGGAAATCTTTGAGTTCCTTTCCACTATATATGCTGCTGCAGTAGATTTTTTTTGTAGATATTCTTTGTTAAATTGAGGAAGTTCCCCTTTATTTTTAATTGGCTGAATACTTTGATCATGAATGAGTATTGGAATTTTGTCAAAAACTCTTCCTGCATCTATTGATATCATCATGTGATTTCTCTTCTATAGTCTTTTGATGTGATGTGTTATATTAATTTATTTTATTTTATTATTTTTAAAAAGATTTTATTTATTTATTTGATAGACTGAGATCACAAATAGGCAGAGAGGCAGGCAGAGAGAGAGGGGAAAGCAGGCTCTCTGCAAAGCAGAGAGCCCAGTGCAGGGCTCGATCCCAGGACCCTGGGATCATGACCTGAGCTAAAGGCAGAGGCTTTAACCCACTGAGCCACCCAGGTGCCCCTTAATTTATTTTTAAATGTTAAGTAACTTTCAAAGGTAGATTCAGCTTTGTGTACTGGGAATAAATCCTATATGGTTGTGGCATATAATTCTCTTTATACATTGTTGGATTCAATTTGGTGATATTTTGTTGAGATTTTTGAACTTATGGTTATAGGAAATATATGTAATTTTTTTCTTGTAATATCTTTGTCTGGTTTTGATATTAAGTTAATATTGGCCTTATAGAATGAATTTGAGAGTATTCCTTTTACTCTTTTCTTTTCAGAGAGATGTAGATAATTGACAAAATTTCTTCCTTAAATATTTGCTAGAATTAACCAGTGAAACAGTCTGGGTCAGGTGCTTATGTGTGTGTGTTTGTATGTGTTCAAATTGATTAATTATTGATTCAATTGCTTTAATAGATAAAAAGCCTATTCAGATTGTGTATTTCTTCTTGAGTGAGTTTGGCAGATTGTATTCTTTAATCATTGGTCCATTTAACCTAGCTTATTAACTCTGTAGGCATGACATATTTATAGGATTCTTTTATTTTTATTTATTTATTTATTTATTTTTATTTCTTTTCAGCGTAACAGTATTTATTGTTTTTGCACCACACCCAGTGCTCCAGATTGTTTTTCAGAGTCCATAATCTCTCATGGTTCACCTCCCCTTCCAATTTCCCTCAACTCCGTTCTCTCCATCTCCCCATGTCCTCCATGCTATTTGTTATGCACCACAAATAAGTGAAACCATGTAATAATTGACTCTTGCTGCTTGACTTATTTCACTCAGCATAATCTCTTCCAGTCCCATCCATGTTGCCACAAAAGTTAGGTATTCATCCTTTCTGATGGAGGCATAATACTCCATAGTGTATATGGACCACATCTTCTTTATCCATTCATCCATTGAAGGGCATCTTGGTTCTTTCCACAGTTTGGCAACCGTTCCACCCACCTATCTTAATACACTCAAAATAAATTGGTTTTCTAGGTCTGCTGTAACCAACATCCACAAAAGAGTGGTTAACAAGAGTCATTTATTTTCCTTTAGCTTTATTGAGATTCAGTTGACACCCAGCACTGTATAATTTAAGGTCTAAAGCATAATGACTTGATGTACATATAGTGTAAAAATCATCACAATAAGTCTAGTTAACATCCGTCAACTCGTTTAGTTACAAAAATATGTTTTTTTCCCTGTAATGAGAACATTTAAGATTTACTTTCTTATCAACTTTGAAGTATTCCATACAGCAGTATTAACTATAGTCATTATGTTATGTAATGTCCCCAGTACTTATTTATAACTAGAAGTTTATCCCTTTGACCACCTTCATCCAGTTCCCCCACTCCCTTCCCCACATCTCTGATAATCACAAATCTGATATCTTTTTCTGTAAGTGTGGTTTCAGTTTTTAATATTTTAAATTTCATGTATAAGTGAGATCATAATATTTGTTTTTCTCTGACTTGTGTCATTCAGTATAGCGTTCCCCAATGTCCACCCATCTTGTAGTAAATGACAGAATTTATTTCTTTTTTATGGTTGAACAGTATTCAATTGTATACACAATCATATCTTATTTACCCATTCATATGCAGATGGACAGTTAGGTTGTTTCCTTGTTTTGGCTATTGTATATAATGCTGCAATGAACATGGGGTGCAGATATCTTTCATATACTGATCTTATTTCTTTTAGATAAGTACTCAAATGAGAAATTGGTAGGACATGATAGTTGTATTCTTAATTTTTTGACATCCACACTGGTTTCCACTGATCTTACCAATTTGAATTCCCACCAACATTTCATGAGATTTATTCCACATCCTCCCAGGATTATTATTATTGTTATCTCTTGTCTCTATAATGATAGTCATTTTGGCAGGTGTGAGGTAGCAATCTCTTGGTATTTTTTATTTGCATTTTGCTGATGATTAGTGATGTTTATATATTTATTGATGTTTATCCACTTTGGATATTAGCCCTTTATCTGATATATCATTTGCAATTTTTCCCCCATTTTTAAGTTGCCTTTTCATTTTGTTGATCATTTCCCATACTGTGCAGAAGATTTTTAGACTGGTGAAATTCTCCATGTTTTTTGTTTGTTTGTTCTGTTTGTTTATTTTATTGCTTGTGTTTCAGGTGTCATATTAAAAAGAGATCATTCTTAAGACTTATGTCAAAGAGATTTTTCCCTGTATTTTCCTCCATAAGTTTTTATGGTTTCAGGTCTTATTTTAAATCATTCGTTCATTTTGAGTAATTTTGTGAATGGTGTAAAATAGGGGTCTAGTTTTATTTTGTTTTACATGTGAATATTCAGTTTTCTCAGTACCATTTATTGAGGAAATTGTCTTTTCTCTACTGAGTAATGTTAGCTTCCTTATCTAAGTAACTAAGTATCTAAATAAGTAACTAATACTTTAAGTATTAGTTAACCATATTCACATGGCTTTATTTCTGTGTTCTTGATTCTGTTCCATTGATATATGTGTCTGTTTTTATGTCAGTACTATACTGTTTTGATTACTATAGCTTTATAATGCCATTTGAAATCAGGAAGTGTGATGCCTATAGCTGCATTCTTCTCTTTCATGACTACTCTAGCTATTTGGGAGATTTTTGTGCTTCATACAAATTTTAGAATTTTCTTTTTTCCCACTTAAAAATGCCACTGGAGTCTTGATATAGATTGTATTGAATCTATAGATGGCTTTGGATAGAATGGACATTTTAACAATATTAATTATTTTTTTAATATGGTTACTTTTTAAAGATGATTGATTGATTGATTGATTGAGAGAGCATGAGAGGGAAGGGCTGAGGAAGAGGGAGAGTAAGAGTATCTCAATCTTACTTCACACTAACTGTAGAGCCCAACACAGAGCTCGATCTGAACCAAAACCAGGAGTTAAAACACTTAATTGAGTGCACCACCCAGGTGCCCCAATAATATTAATTCTAATCCATGAACCAGGGTATCTCTACATTTATTAGTCTCATCTTCAATTTTGTAGATTTTAGTAGAGATCTCTCCATTCCTTGGTTAAACTTATTCCTAAATAGTTTACTGTTTTTGATGTTATTGAAAATGAGATACTTTTAAAAATTTCATTTTCAGATAATTCATTATAGAAATAGTACTAATTTTTGTATATTAATGTTGTATCCCGCAGCTTTACTGAATCCATTGATTAGATTTTTTAAAAAGAATTACCTACTTATTTATTTGATAGAGAGAGAAATCAGAAATAGGCAGAGAGCCAGGTAGAGAGAGAGAAGGGGAAGCAGGCTCCCTGCTGGGCAAAGAGCTCAATGCGGGCCTAGATTCCAGGACCCTGAGACTATGACCTGAGCCAAAGGCAGAGGCTTAACCCACTGAGCCACCGAGGTGCAGGCTGTAACTGTTTTTTGGTTGAGTCTTTTGGATTTTCTATCTATAAAATCAAGTCAATTGTAAAAGTCATATTTACTTCTCCTTTCCAATTCTGAGGACTTTTATTTCTTTTTGTTTCCTGCTGGCTCTGGCCAGGATTTCCCAGACTATGTTGAATAGGAGTGCAGGGAATGGGTACTCTTGTTTTGTTCCTGACCATAGAGAAAAAACTTTCAACCTTTCACCATTGACCAAGATGTTAGCTCTGTGCTCATCATATATTGTTTTTATTATGTTGTGGTACATTCCTTCTATGCTTAATTTGCTAAAAGTTTTAATAATGAATGGATGTTGAGTTTTATTAAATGTCTATTCCGCTTCTATTAAGAGGATCAAATATATTTTCTTCCTGTTCTTTCTTTTTAGACTTATTTTTTTAAATTTCTTTTTTTAAATTTAAATTTCTTTTTAAAATTCTTTTCAAAATTTCTAGAATGCACTCTTTATGCACCCCACCCAATGCTCCATGCAATACGTGCTCTCCATAATACCCACCACTGGATCAAATGAATTTTATCTTTCATTTTATTACTGTTACTTATTACATTCATTGATTTTCATATGTGGAAACCATCTTGGAATCTTAGGGATAAATTCCACTTGACATAATTAATCTTTTACATGTGCTGCCCAATTCTGTTTACTATTATTTTGTTGAAAATTTTTGCTCTATATTCATGAGGAACATGGACCTCCGGTTTTCTTGTAGTGTCTGGTTTGTTAACATCAGGGTAATGTTAGTTTCAAAAATGACTTTGAGAGTATTCCTTTCTCTGAATTTTTTGGGGAAAGTTTGAGGTGGCTTACTATTAATTCTTTAAGTGTTGATGAAATTCACCATTGAAGCCATCTGTTCCTGACTCTTTCTTTGTGGGGAAATTTTTGATTATTGGTTCAATCTCCTTTCTAGTAGTTGTTCTGCTCACATTATTTCTTCTTTGTTCAGTTTTGATAAGTTGTATGTTTCTAAGAATTTTTCCGTTTCTTCTGGGTTGTCCAGTTTGTTGGTTATAGTTGTTGTTCTTCCTTTTTTTCTTTTTTTTGAATTTTTAAATTTAAATTCTGGTTAGTTAACAATAGTGTAATATAGGTTTAAGGAGTAGAATTCAGTGATTCATCACTTACATCAACACCCAGTGCTCATCAAAACAAGGACCCTCCTTAACACTCATCACCAATTTAGCCCATCCCCACCCACCACCCTCCATCAACCCTTAGTTTGTTTTCTATAGTTAAGAATCTCTTGTGATTTGCATCCCTTTCTCTTTTCCCCCTCCCCTTATGTTCATCTATATTGTTTTGTAAATTCCACATGTGAGTGAGATCATACAGTACTTGTCTTTCTGTGACTGACTTATTTCACTTAGCATGATACACTCTAGCTCCATCCACATCATTGCAAATGATAAGATTTCATTCTTTTTGATGGCTGAGCAATAGTCCATTGTGTGTGTGTGTGTGTGTGTGTGTGTGTGTGTGTGTGTGTACGTATATATGTATACCCCACATCTTTATCCATTCATCAGTCATTGTATATTTGGGCTCTTCCCATAGTTTGGCAATTGTTGATAATGTTGTTATGAACATCAGGGTGCATGTGCCCCCTTCAAATCCGTATTTTTTTTTTTTTTTTAGTGTCTCCAAAGCATAGAGCTAAGGGCCATCTAACATTCTTTTATTTTTTTAAATATTTTATTTGTTTATTTATCAGGGAGCACAAACAGTGGGAGGATCAGGCAGAAGGAAAAGCAGGCTCCCTATGAGCAAGGAGCCCAATGTGGAACACGGTTCTGAGATCATGACCCAAGCCAAAGGCAGATGCTTAACTGACTGAACCTGTCCCCAAATCTGTATTTTTATATCTTTTGGGTAAATGCCTAGAAGTACAATTGTGGGGTTGTAAGGTAGTTTTATTTTTAACTTTTTGAGGAATCTCCATACTACTTTCCAGAGTGGCTACACCAGTTTACATTCCTATCAACAGCATAAGAGGGCTTACCTTTCTCCACATCCTTGCCAACATCTGTTGATTCCTGTGCTTTTTAGCCATTCTGACAGGTGTGAGGTGCTCTCATCATGGTTTTGATTTGTAGTTCCCTGAAGGTGGGAAATACTGAACATCTATATCATGAGTCTATTGGTGATCTGGATGTCTTCTTTGGAAAAATGTCTATTCATGTCTTCTGCCCATTTTTTAACTGGGTTATTTGTATTTGGGTATTGAGTTTGATATGTTCTTTATAGATTTTGGATACCAACTCTTTATCAGATGTCATTTTCAAATCTTCTCCCATTCTGAACATTGACTTTTAGGTTTTTTTGACTGTTTCCTCACTCTTCAGAAGGTTTTTAACTAGATGAAGTGCCAATGGTTAATTTTTGTCTTTGTTTCCCTCACCTCTAGAGACATGTCTAGCAAGAAGTTCCTGCAGCTGAGGTCAAATAAATTGCTTCATTTTTTCCTTTCTAGGATTTTGGTGGTTTCTTTTCTCACATTGAGGTCTTTCATCTATTTTGAGTTTATCTTTGTGTATGGTGTAAGAGAATGGTCCAGTTTCATTCATCTATGTGTGGCCATCCAATTTTCCCAGCACTGTTTGTTGAAGAGACCATCTTTCTCCATTGCATGCTCTTTCCTGTTTTGTTGAAGATTAGTTAACCATAAAGATGAGGGTCAATTTCTGGGTTCTCCATTCTGTTCCATGAATCTATGCGTCTGTTTTTGTGTGAGTATCTTACTGTCTTGTTGACTACAACTTTGTAATATATCTTGAGGTCTAGAATTGTGATGCTTTCAAGTTTTCTTTTCAGGATTGCTTTGGCTATTCGGCCTCTTTTCTGGTTCCATGCAAATTTTAGAATTGTTTGTTCTAGCTCTCTGAAGAATGCTGGTGTTATTTTGATAGGGGGTTGCTTTAAGTATGTAGATTGCTTTGGGTAGTATAGACATTTTAGCAATGTTTATTCTTCCAGTCTACTAGATGGATTTTTACCCCCATTTCTTTGTGTCCTCTTCAATTTCTTTTGTAAGTATTCTATAGTTTTCAGATCTTTTACCTCTTCGATTAGGATTATTCCTAGGTATCTCATTGTTTTTGGTGCAATTATAAATGGGATCAATTCCTTTTTCTTTTTCTGCTACTTCGTTATTGGTATATAGAAATGCAACAGACTTGTGTACACTGATTTTGTGTACAGTGACTTTACTAAATTTGTGTATCAAGTCTAGCAATATTTTTGTGGAGTCTTTTTTATTATATCTTCTTAAATTTATCAGGAATTTATTACCATGCTGACATATACAGATCTACAGATTTAGGCATAATATTACATAGTATACATTACAGTAATTTATTTAGGTTCTTACCAAATGATAAACTTTTGGATGACCTTTTCCTTTTTTATTATTATAAGTAACTATGAAAAAATATATTTATATATATAAATTTTATTTATGTGTGGATATTTCTTTTGAGATGGAAACCTATAAACATAATTAATGAAGTCATCCTTTACGGCATTTTATATTTTGTTAGGTATGGCCACATGTCCTGAATTTTAGGCCTTTATTTTTGGTTGCATTTTGCACTCCCCCCTCCCATATTACATAAGTGCCTCATAGTGAGCAATTGCAAAATTCTTTAATTCTTATAACTTACTCTTCACCGTCATCCTTTGTCCCCTTCTTGCCCTTTCTTTACTGCCTTGTTGAATACTGGGATTTTCCAGAAGGCTGATTAGCCAGTAAACAGAGGAAAAACCTAGATTATCTTTCCTTTCAGTTCCCTTTACCTGCTTCTTTCTTTTTCAAAACACCAGAGGAGTTTTCTAAAATGCAGACTTGATAATATCACACTTTTTCTCAAAAAAATTTCAAAAGGGGACACCTGGGTGACTCAGTTGTTAAGTGTCTGCCTTTGGCTCAGGTCATGATCCCAGGGTCCTGGGACTGAGCCTTGCATTGGGCTCCGGGCTCAGCATGGAGCCTGCTTCTTCCTCTCCCACTCCCCCTGCTTGTATTTCTTTAGCTGCCTATGTCATATAAATTAAACAAAAACAAACAAAAACAAAGAAAACAAACAAACTTCATAAGTTCTTTGAAGTCAAAGTGTAGTTGCTGTGTGTTAGCATAGTATACAAAATTGTCCCTGATCAGCTTTAGATCATTGCTTCTGCCACATCCTTCACTCCATTCTGAGTCATATTTAGTAAGCTTTTAGTTCTAAGAATGTGACCTATTTTACCCTTCCTTCCTTTGCTTACCACTTTCTTTTTGCCTAGTATGCAAATTATTCACCCATCATCATAGTCTATCTAGGAAATTCCTCCTTATTTTTCAAGTAATTTCACAGCTTTTCCATTTAAAAATAAGGACAAAAATGATACCTAAATCTTGGTTTTGTTGTAATTCTATGAGACAATCCCATTTTAAGTCATTATTTCAGCCAAATATTATTATTGTGTAGAAATGAAACAGACTTGTTGCATTTTTATTCCTTAATTTTCTTTCTGACACATTTTTATAACATAAGCATATATTAGTGATTAAAAAAAACCACAATCATTTAACAATATAGTATATGGCAAGATATCTTTACTCAGTGAATGTAGAACTGAGTCAAATGGATTGATTGAGACCAAGATGTGTGATGTTGGTTATATCCCTCTAATCAACTGGATTGCTGGGTAGAACTCATTTGATTGCCTAAACATTTCATTATGCACTCCATGCACCCACCACTCAGTCTCAATAGTAATTAACATTTTGATAATTGAGATGTGATTTATATTTAACAAAACCACCTTGTGCTACCATTTCGTGCACTGCTAGTCAAACACCTGTTCATAATTCCTTCTAGTCATTTTCTGGAAATGATGGCAAAGCTTGTCATTTTGTAGCTTACAAAATAATTTTTCCTTTCCTTTTGGATGGGTATCTTCAGTTTTCTGGAATGGTCTTCATCTTTGCTGTTCTTTGTCTTCATCTTGTCTGTTCAGGCTGCTGTAACAAAAACACCATGGTCTGGGTGACTCAAACAACAAACATGACTCACAGTTCTGGAGGCTGGAGGCCCAATATCAAGGTGCCTGTAGATCATTTCCTTCCTGGCTTTCAAATAGCCACCTTATTGTTGTGTCTTCACATGACAATAGTGGCAAGGGAACTCTTTGGGGTCTGTTTTATCAGGGCACTAATTCCATCATGAAGACTCCACCCTGATGATGTAATTACTTCTTAAAGTCTGCACTCTTACCATCACAATGAAGGTTAAGATTTCAACATATGATTTCAATATGACACAAACATTTGGCTTGTAATAGCTAATAATCTTGCACATTAATTAAGGACCATCTGATGAAATTATTCTCAGCTGGAAATAAAGTTCTTACTAGAAGCCTTGTCCTGTTTTTTGTTTGTTTTGTTTGTTTGTTTATTTGTTGTTTTTTTTTAAAATTCATCCATCTTGGGATTTATTCCCCTCTTTGTCTTGCATATTCAGGTTTTTTTTTTTTTTTTTTAAATTACGATTCATCCCTGACTGCCAAGATGGAAGCCAGTAAGTAGATAAATACTTCTGTTTTCTTTTGACTACCTGCTGGTGCTACTTTCTATGTTTCTATTTTTCCTGATTCTAAAACATCTTGGAACTTATGAACATGTTATTGTTAAGAATTCCTTCAGGAAGGAATGTGACTGCATGAGATGTTGTTAAGTCAAGGTTTTGTTGAAGGCCTAGCATAAGTGGCTTTCTGTGTACTGTATACCCACCTCTGAGCTTCTGTGCTAGAGGGATGCAGCTCTCTCCTAAAACCCTCATGTTCTGTTGGGTGAGAGAATATATTCAATTTGACCCAAATGCAGCACACCAAATTTCTTAGTCCCACTGAGTGTAATAAAAATCTAGAGCTCTAAACTCTGAGAGTCCCCTACCAGTGCAGAAGGAAGGGTGATACGGATAGAAGGGCCACAGAAGAGGGATGGCCCTATAAGGCTTAAATTCATGTCTCTTCCCACTAAACACTTGCTCTTTCAACTTAAGAGAAACATAGGATTCGGTAAACCTGATTTCTAGTCTGCAAAAGACACATAATAGTTACAGCTGCACTGCTGCCTTACTCAGTTAATGTGAGAATCCAATAAGGCAACTCTTTGCAATGTTGTTGGAATTATCAGTGAAGGATAATTTGGGATGTATTTCTGGTAGGTGTGGTGGTAAAGAGCATGCATGGCAGAGGTAATATGTGTAAGAAGGGAGAAGAATGTATAAGATGGAAGAAGAATATGTAAGAAATCTGAATCCGTTTGCTTTTTCTGTCTGTTCCACCAATCCCAGGAGAGCAGCCACTGTGACTATTATTTGTCTCTCTTATGGGTTCAGAGACAGAGAGTCATGCTTTCCTCAGACTATATCCAAGAGGCTGGGTCCTGACCTTGAAGGAGAAGGATGCAGCTTTTTAAAAAAAATTTTTTTTTAAGATTTAATTTATTTGAGAGAAAGAGGGAGAGAGAGAGAGAGAGAGAGAGAGAGAACACCAGTTTGGAGTGGGGGGCAGAGAGAGGGAGAAGCAGACTCTCCACTGAGCCTGACATGGGGCTTGATCACAGGACACTGGGACAACAATCTGAGCCAAAGGCAGATGCTTCACCAACTGAGCCACCCAAGTGCCCTAAGGATGCACTTTTTAGATGAGATGAGATTCCTGTGCTAAGATAGCTTTGCAGTGTTCAAGAAAGGCTGAACATTGAGGCCTCATTTCCTTGTTCCTTCTCCAGGTTGATGAATTCTGGCCTTACATCAGGTTGTTGTCCAGCTTTGTCATCAGTGCTCAGCACTAACCAGAAGCTCACACACCTTTACCTACGGGGCAATTCTCTTGGAGACACGGGAGTTAAGCTACTCTGTGAGGGCCTCTTGCACCCCAACTGTAAGCTTCAGATATTGGAGTAAGTCCCTTAGCTAATTATAATGATGGGGATGCATAATGGCTAAGGTGGGGGGAATGATGGTGGGATGATTTTTATCTGAGAAGTGATGGTGATCTCCTAAGATTTGGCTTATTGCAGGATCATGGGACTGGGAGGAGTTCTATTTCTTGGTGGTATAAAGATAAAAACTGGATTTCATCACAAAAGAATGGGGCAATATGGCACTTGTGTTTAAGGGAAATTTGGAGAGAGCCATAGAATTTTGGAAAAATCAGTTCAAAAACGATTACTGATTGGATCTGCACAATCCAGGAGACTGGAAAAAATGCCTTCATCTGAAAAAGGGCACAGACACATAAAATTGTTCCAAATTCATTAATCCTGTGCTTTTTGTGCATTTGAAACATTGCAGGCTGAGATCTGGGGGGTCTAGGAGGATAGTTAAGGGGACATTTTCCTTAAATCACCATCTTTCTTGCAGATTAGATGGCTGTAGCCTCACCTCACACTGTTGCTGGGATCTTTCCACACTTCTGACCTCCAATAGGAGTCTGCGGGAATTGAGCCTGGGCAGTAATGACCTGGGTGATCTAGGGGTCATGCTGCTCTGTGAAGTGTTAAAACAGCAGGGCTGCCTCCTAAAAAGCCTGAAGTAAGTATGCTTTGAACATATTTATATGGCAGTGTTCAGAGTACTAAGGACAAGTTGATGAGTTATCAAAACCCAGGATGTCTTCATTTGTATTCAAAGAGTGAGGTTGGGTCTGTGTCTATTGTTGCAGACTTTTTTATGATTCACAAACCACATATTTAACTTCATCCAGACAGTTAGAATAATTAAGGTTCAGTTGGGTGTCAAAAGAGTTTCCATTTATATTCCTGAAAGAAATCCAAGTCCCAGTGAAAGTAGCCAAATAAAATTATATGACCCTGAAAGGGACCAAAGGTACTTCGTAGACCTAGAGCAGTCCATGGTTCCTCTTAATTGCAAAGGTCTTTGCACAGTGGGGGTATTCTTAGAATTTGAAAATGAGAAAAGAAAGTTCCAGAAATGTCAAGATAGAAATTCCATAAGCCAGTTTATGTGCATTGTGTTGTGTTTCATTACTGGTGATACCACTGGTATTCATTACCTCTCCAGTAAGAGCTTCCTAGTGAGTCCTGTACCTTTGTCAACCCTGATAATCACGTTCTTGCCAGAAGAACTTTCCCTCACTTGGCTTTAGGGGCCACACCTTCTCCACACTGGATTTTTTTCTCCTTCATTTGCTATTTCTGCTCAGTCTCCTTTTGTGGATTCTCTTTATCATCCTGACCTGCACATGCTGAAACACCAGGACTCAATCATTGAGCTATTTTTTTTTTTTCTTTATACTTTATCCCATGTTGATATCATCCAGTGTTCTGGCTTTACCATATATATGCTGTGCCAGCCAATTTATACCTGCATGAATTCTATGTCAAAATGTTAGTCTGACCTTTCCATTTTATGTCTAATAAATGTGCTAAACTTTACATGTTCAAATCCAAACCTATATTGGCCCCTCTTCTGCCTCTTCCTTATCTCAAGTCAATGGTTACTCAGTGAGAATTGCTCAAGCCAAACACAAACAAAACAATGCCACAAAAACAACAAAAAACCCCATCACTCTAGGTCAACTTTCTTATATGCACATTAGCTCATTGGCATGTCCTGTTTGTTCTGCTTCCATATCATGCCAGCTTCATGACTCCTACCCTAGTTCAAGCCACTGTCCCCCTTGTCTGAATTGTTCCAATGGCACCTTCCAGGCTACTCTGCATCTATTAGTATCCTGACCATGGCAGATGGAGGGTGCAGCTAAAACAGGAGCAAGTGATTATATCATTCCTACCCATGTGCTCTAGTGACTCCCTATCACATTGAAAGTAACATCCACAAATCCATGGAAATGCCTAAGGCCTCCTTTGATCCCCCTCTGCTCTTTCTGCAAATTCATTGTCTCCTAATCCATGTTCCTTCTGCTCCACACACACTGATTTTGCAGTTTTCCAAAAATATGGTCACCTCCATAACTTGGCATTTCCTGTTCCCTCTGCCTGAACCTCTCTCCCCTTTGATATCCATGTGTCTTGTTCCCATGTATCCTTAAATTCTCTGCTTCAAGGTCTTCTTCTGTGTCTGTCTCTGACCATCCTACTGAAAATAACAGTCCAGCATATTCCCCCCTTTTCTGCTTATTTTCCTCCACAGTGTGATCACCATCATACATACCTGCTACATCACTTTCTTGCTTATTTGTTATCTATATCTTACTCAAATAATATAAATTCTATTAGTCCTGGGCTTCTGTTCTAGTTCATGACCTCAAGGCTGAGAACCAGTTGGAATGCAGGCTCAAATAAACAGAAGTGTGCATCCTTATGTAGAGATAGTGGAACACAGGTACTGCAGGAAAAGCCAACATTCTAAGAGTGAAGAGAAATAGAACGAAAAAGGGAAGGGTAGGCCAGGATGAAGCTGAGAAAATGCTGTATCTGAAGTCACTGACCTAGCCCTGAGGGACACTCTGCAGATGAGGGATAGGCTTCAAACTGACTAAGGAACCTCTGGATACAATCAACCTGTCTCATTAGCTCAGGGTGCCTTAAACAACAGATATTTATTGCTCACAGTTTTGAATATGGGAAGTCTAAGATCACAGTGCCAACCAATTCAGGTTCTGCTGAGAGTTTTCTTCCAGGCTTGCAGATGGCTGTCTTTTACCCATGTACTTATGTGGAAGAGAGAGACAGAGACAGAGACACTGTGTGCCCTCACATCTCTTACCTTAGGGGAATGATCTCATTGTGATGACCCACTCCCATGACCTCATATAACCTTAACTATATCTTAAATGTCCCATTTCAAATACCATCATATGAGGGATTAGGGCTTCTGTATAGGAATTTTGAAGAATCACAAACATTCAATCCATAACACAACCAAATAAAGATTGGTAAAAATGGTGCAGGACAAATGGTGTGATTTCTTAGCTAAGTTGCAAGGGAAACAAGAAAAAAAGAGACAAGAGGGAAGAAATTATATATCAAAGAAGACTTGAGAGGCATACAAAACAGTTGCAATGTGGGAGCTTTACTTGGCTCCTGATTAAATGAACCTAATATAAAAAATGTATCAGCTAATCGAGGAAATTTAAATGCTGACTGGACATATATTGATATTAAGAGATCAGTGTTAACTTTTTAAGTGTGATATTGGCATTGGTGGTTGTGTTTCTAAAAACCTTCATTTAGTGTCACATAGTGCAACATTTATAGATGCAAGCAATGCTGTTTGTAATAATCCATTGGGTGGGTGATAGATGAAACAAGATTGACCATGAGTTATTTTTTTTTATTATTATTATTTTTTTTAATTTAATTTTTTATTTTTTATAAACATATATTTTTATCCCCAGGGGTACAGGTGACCATGAGTTATTTTTTTAATGTATTTTTAAAAAAGATTTTATTTACTTATTTGAGAGACAAAGATTGAGAGAGAGCAAGAGCATGAGCAGGGGAGGAGGGTAGAGGGAGAATGAGAAGCAGACCCCTCACTGAGCAGGGAGCCTGATGACATGGTAGTCAATTCCAGGACCTTGGGATCATAACCTGAGCTGAAGGCAGATGCTTAACTGACTGAACTCCCCAGGCGTCCCTGGCAATGGGTTATTAATTGTCAAATTTGGGTAATAGGCATAGGGATTAACTCATTCTCTCTAAATTAACATGTTTAAATATTTCCAAACTTGAAGGTTAAAAATATAACATAAAAACAATAGGCATGAAGTGTAGCATTGGAGAGCTTAGAAGTATGTTAGGTTAAGGAAAGTAAGGAGATGAGTTTTTAAGGCAAAACTCTGAGAGTGCTCTCTGAAGAATATAACACAAGGCTGTGAATTTGTTCTTACAGGTTATGTGAAATGTATTTCAATTATGATACAAAATGTGCATTAGAAACACTTCAAGAAGAAAAGCCGGAGTTGACCATTGTCTTTGAGCCCTTTTGGTAGTGATAGATGCCGGCTACCAGATGCAAGCATTTTGGCTCCCTGTCATCCAGGTGTGGAGAAGTGAGAATGAGCACTCCCCCAACCAAGGTGAAGACCATCACTCCACGACTCCTCTGGTCCAGGGTGGGACAGCGAAATCTTGCCGATGGTGTGTTTTACAAGAGAAGCATCTCCTTTCCCCTGGCTTGAAGACACCAGGACAATGAAATCATCCAAATGAGGTGGTTCTCATTATAGAACCTTAGAGGATATGTTCCTGTTGGTGACCTCATATAACTAACTCATGTAATAAAGCACTTTTTCTGTTTTTCTCTTCTTACTCTCTCTAAATCTCCTTTCCCTCATACCCTTTTTACCCATCTTTGTTCTGTTTACCTTCACCCATATCATCATTATCACACACTCCTATCTTTCTGACTATAACAGAACTAGTAAACTATATGCTATGTTGCAGTTTTGTAGCAGCAACTTATTTATTTTTAATTTTTGTAACAGTTATATTTTCTAATAAAATAATTCATGTTTATTGTAGCTGGTTGAAAAGTGAGAAAATTTAAAACCTTTTTGTATTTATTGATTTAAATAGTGTTTCCCTTAATTAATTAATTTTATTTTAAAATTATTATTATTATGTGCAATGATAGTACATCATTAGTTTTTAATGAACAACGATTCATTAGTTGCATATAACACACAGTGCTCATCACAACATGTGCCCTCCTTAATACCCATCATCCAGCTGCCCCATCCCCCATGTCCTCCCTTCTTTAACTCTCAGTTAGTTTCCTGGAGTCGAGTCTTTCATAGTTTGTCTCCCTCTCTGATTTCTTCCAATTCAGTTTTCCCTTCCTTCTCCTGTGCTTTTACTTAGTTTCCACATATGAGTGAAACCATCTGATAACTGTCTTTCTCTGCTTGACTTATTTCACTTAGCATAATTTCCTCCAGTTCTGTCCATGTTGATGTTAATGCTGGGTATTCATCCTTTCTGATGGCTGAGTAATACTCCATTGTATATATGAACCACATCTTCTTTATCCATTCATCTGTTGAAGGGCATCTTGTTTCCTCCCACAATTTGGGTATTGTGGACATTGCTGCTATGAATATTTGGATGTATGTACCCATTCTTTTCACTACATCTTTATCTTTTGGGTAAATACCTAGCAGTGTAATTACTGCATCCTAAGGTAATTCTATTATTAATAACCTGAAAAAACCTCCATACTGTTTTCCAGAGTGGCTGTACCAGCTTGCATTCTACCAACAGTGTAAGAGAGTTACCCTTTCTCTACATCCTCACCCACACTTGTTTCCTGTCTTTTTAATTTTTGCCATTTTTTTTTTGCCTTTGTGCCCTTTTTTTTTTTTAAATTTTTTATTTTTTATAAACATATATTTTTTATAAACATATATTTTTATCCCCAGGTCTGTGAATCACCAGGTTTACACACTTCACAGCACTCACCAAATCACATACCCTCCCCAATGTCCATAATCCCACCCCCTTCTCCCCAACCCCCTCCCCCCGGCAACCCTCAGTTTGTTTTGTGAGATTAAGAGTCACTTATGGTTTGTCTCCCTCCCAATCCCATCTTGTTTCATTTATTCTTCTACCCACTTAAGCCTCCATGTTGCATCACCACTTCCTCATATCAGGGAGATCATATGATAGTTGTCTTTCTCTGCTTGACTTATTTCGCTAAGCATGATACGCTCTAGTTCCATCCACGTTGTTGCAAATGGCAAGATTTCATTTCTTTTGATGGCTGCATAGTATTCCATTGTGTATATATACCACATCTTCTTGATCCATTCTAATGGGAGTAAGGTAATATCTCATTGTGGTTTTGATTTGTATTTCCCTGATGGCTAGTGATGTTGAACATTTTTTCATTTGTTTGTTAGCCATTTGTATGTCTTCTTTTTGGAGATATGTCTATTCAACTCTTCTGCCCATTTATCCATTTATTGACTGGATTATTTATTTTTTGTGTGTTGAGTTTGAGAAGTTCTTTATAGATCTGGATACCAGTCTTTTATCCATAATATCATTTGCAATTATTTTTCCCATTCTGTGGATTGCCTCTTTGTTTTGTTGACTATTTCTTTTGATGTGCAAAAGCTTTTTATCTTGATGAAGTCCTAATAGTTCATTTTTGCTTTTGTTTCCCTTGCCTTTATACATGTGTCTTGAAAGAGATCACTGTGACCAATGTTGAAGAGGTTACTTCTTATGTTCTCCTTTAGGACTTAGATTCCTTTCTCATATTGAGGTCTTTCAACCATTTAGAGTTTACCTTTGTGTATGGTGTAAGTGAATGGTCCAAACTCATTCTTCTGCATGTGGCTGTTCAATTTTCCCAGCACCATTTATTGAAGAGCCTGTCTTTTTTTCCATTGGGTATTCTTTCCTGCTTTGTCAAAGATTAGTTGACCATAGTGATGAGGGTCCATTTCTGGGGTCTCTATTATGTTCCACTGATCTATGTGTCTGTTTGTGTACTGATATCATGCTTTCTTGATGATCACAGCTTTGTAATATAGCTTGGAGTCAAGCACTGTAATGCCTGTAGCTTTGGTTTTCTTTTTCAACAATCCCTGGTAAATTTGGGGTCTTTTCTGGTTCCATATAAATTTCAGGATTGTTTATTCTAGCTCTGCAAAAAATGCCAGTGACATTTTGATAGGGATTTCACTGTACGTGTAGATTGTTCTTGGCAGCATAGACATTTAACAATGTTATTCTTCGAACCCAGTTTCAGTTTTTTTAGTTTGTATATTTCCAGGAAGGCATCCATTTCTTCCAGATTGCTTAATTTGTTCACATATAGTTGCTGGTAATAATTTCTAATAATTGTTTCAATTCCTTGCTGTTAGTCATGATGTCTCCCCTTTCATTCATGATTTTATTAATTTGGGTCCTTTTTTTTTTTCTTTTTTCCTGGATAAGTTTGGCCGGTGGTTTATTGATCTTATTCTTTCGTGGAACTAGCTTCTAGTTTCATTGATCTGTCTTACTGTTTTTTTCTGGTTTCTATTTCATTGAACTCTGCTCTAATCTTTATTATTTCTCTTCTCCTGCTTGTCTTAGGTTTTGTTTGCTGTTCTTTCTCTTTTAGGTGTGGGGTTAGCTTGTGCCTTTGGGATTTTTCTACTTTATTGAGAGAGGGCTGGATGGCTATGTATTTCCCCTTAGGTCCACCTTTGCAGTATCCCATAGGTTTTGGACTGATGTGTTTTCATTCTCATTAGTTTCCATGAATTGTTTAAGTTCTTCTTTGATTCCTTGGTTGACCCATTCATTCTTTAGCATGATGCTCTTTAACTTCCAAATATTTGAATTTCTTCCAAATTTTTTCTTGTGATTGAGTTCAAGTTTCAAAACATTGTGGTCTGATAATATGCAGGGAATAATCACAATCTTTTGGTATCAGTTGAGACCTGATTTGTGACCCAGTATGTGGTCTATTCTGGAGAAAATTCCATGTGCACTGGAGAAGAATGAATATTCTTTTATTTTAGGGTGGAATTTTTGTATATATCTATGAAGTCCTTCTGGTCCAATGTGTCAATCAAAGCTCTTGTTTCTTTGTTGATCTGCTTAGATGATGTATCTGTTTTTGTGAGTGGAGTGTTTAGGTCTCCTACTATTAATGTATTACTATCAACGTGATTCTTTTTTTGGTTAACAGTTGACTAGTTGGCTACTCCCATGTTGGGGAATAGATATTTATAATTTTTAGATCTTCTTGTTGGAAAGACCCTTTCAGTATGATACAGTGTCCCTCCGCATCTCTTACTACAGTCTTTGGTTTAAAATCTAATTGTCTGATATGAGAATTACTACACCAGCTTTCTTTTGAGGTCCATTGGCCTGATAAATGGTTCTCCATCCCCCTACTTTCAATCTGGAAGTGTCTTTAGGTTCAAAATAAGTCTCTTGTAGACTATGTAGGGATGGGTCCTGTTTTTTTACCCAATTTGCAATCCTGTGTCATTTCATGGGGGCATTTAGGCCATTCATGTTGAGGGTAACTATCGACAGATAAGAATTTAGTGCCATCATATTGCCTGTAAAATCCCTATTTTTATAGATTATCTCTCTAAATTTCTGGTCCATATTACCTTTGGGATCTTTCTTCTTTTATAAAATCTCCCTTGATATTTCTTGCAGGACTGGCTTGGTGGCCATATATTCTTTCAGTTTCCGCCCATTCTGGAAACTCTTTATCTCTCCATCCATTCTGGATGACAGCCTTGCTGAATACAGTATTTTTGGCTGCATGTTCTTCTCATTTAGTACCCTGAATATGTCTTGTCAGCCCTTACTGGCTTTCCAGGTTTCTGTAGACATGTCTGATGTTATTCTGATGACCCTCCCTCCATATGTAAGAAATATATTTCCAAAGCTGCTCTCAGGACAGATTACATGGCTCTAAGATGTGAAACTTTCATTATTATATGTCAGTGTTGCTTTATTTTTATCGATTTTAATTATTTTACTGATCTTGAGAGGGGTCCTCTCTGCCTTTTGGACACAATCACTTCTTTCCTACCCCAAGTTAAGTAAGTTCTCAGCTATGATTTGATCAAATATATCTTCTAGTCCTCTCTTTCTCTCCACCCCCTCAGTGATCCCAAGAATTCTGACATTGGAGCATTTCATGGCATCATTGATCTCTCTAAGTCTGTTCTCATGGGCTTCTAGCTGTTTATCGCTATCCTCCTCAGCTTCCTTCCTTTCTATCAGCTTAGATTCTAGAATACCAATTTGTTCTGCCTCATTTACCCTGGTTGTTGGAGTATCCAGTTTAGACTGTATTCTATTCATAGCATTTTAAAGTTTGGCCTATTAGACCACATTTCTGCCCTCAGAGATTCTATATTATTGCTAATGCTTTTTTTTTAAAGGATTTTATTTATTTATTTGACACAGAGAGATCACAAGTAGGCAGAGAGGCAGACAGAGAGAGAGAGAGAGGAGGAAGTAGGCTCCCTGCTGAGTAAAGCGCCTGATGTGGAATTCAATCCCAGGACCCTGAGATCATGACCTGAGCCAAAGGCAGAGGCTTAACCCAGTGAGCCACCCAGGCGCACCAGGTTGCTAATGCTTTTATGAGGCCTAACTATTGACTTCATAATTGCTACCTTGAAGTCTATCTCTGATATCTTGCTTATATTCATATCTAGTAGTTCTGTGTCAGAGACCATTTTCTCTGGTTCTTTTCTTTGTTGGGAGTTCTTCCTCTTAGTCATTCTGTTGAGAAATGGTTGAAGGAATGTACAGAGTCCAAAATATCAACCATGACCCAAGCAAAATGCACCCCCACAAAAATCCAAAGTAGTCTAAAGCTACCACAGATACACCATTAAAGCAGATGATCTGAAACAATACAAAAAAAACAAAGATAAAAGAGAGAAAAAAAGAGAGGGGACAGGGAGAGAGATGATAACCTCGCCGAGTGGACACAGCAGGGTGATTTGCCTGTTTTTGCTTCATTTTTGGTCTCTGTGTTAGAAGACACTATATCCCAACATTGCAAAAAAACAGAACTTGCACATATATCAAGATAAAATTGAATAGAGTGAAAAATGGGCCACAAGGTAGGAGGTGTAGAGAAATGAATCCAAGGAGTATGTTTGGGGTATAAGTCTATTATATATATATATGAAAACAAAAGTTAAAAAGTGACTTAATACATAGTTTGGGAAATAAAAATCTATTTGAAATGACAGCAGGGTCAAAAAAAGAAAATAAGAAAAAAAAAACTAATAAAGAAATATAACATTTTAGCCTAAAGTATAATCAAGTTTGAAGGGAACACCTGGAGCTCCTTATATTATTTCCCCCTGGCACTGGAGTTTTACAGTGCTCTGGGAAATAAGCTTAAAAGCTATTCATCTGTTCTTCTAGTCGGTCTTCTTAGGGAAAGGCCTGTTGCTTGGCTTCTCAGGTGTCTTAGCCTAGGTGGAGTTGCCCCACTTCTTGTCAGGGGGATGAACTTAATGTGAGCTGGTTGGCTGTATGGCTTTTGTTCCCTGGTATCTTTCTGCTTCTCTCTAGATGGTTAGAGCAAATGTGGCCATGCAGGAATCTCCAGCACAGAGTTTCAGTGTCCTGGTCCATGCCCCTTAACAAATCATCCAGGCTTTTGTTCCCTGGTATCTTTCTGCTTCTCTCTAGATGGTTAGAGCAAATGTGGCCATGCAGGAATCTCCAGCACAGAGTTTCAGTGTCCTGGTCCATGCCCCTTAACAAATCATCCTGTATCCACCTCTGCTTGTACCAAACTCCATAGACTCACACATCTTCTGTGGGAGGGCATGTTGTGTTGATTATCAAATAACTTTTCCCCAGATTGAATTGCTGCATCCTTGTCTGGAGGCCTGGCTAAGTAATCTGCTCTTGTTTGCTCTATGTGGCTTTTGTTCCCTGAAGTCTTTCTGTGCAGGTTTAGAGGATAAGAATGAGAATGGCAACCTCACAACTTCTGGGCCTGGAGCTGAAAGCTTGGGGCCCCACTCCTCAGTGAGCCCTCTGAGAAAAGTAGTCAATCACTCCTGTCTGCCTGGTCTCTGGCCACAATCTGTGCTCACCTAGCCTGTGACCGAGCATTTCTATCTCAGGGACGTGACCCTGTTTTGAGTTTCCAAACCCAGAAGCATCTTGTGGTGTGCTACTCACTATTACTCCTACAGGAGGAAGGGGGCTCTCCCTGGTTCTGCCACTTGTTGGGCCCCTGCTCCAGGAGTAGGGGCCAACAGTGCTGCAGATCACAGTCATGCCTGAGCTGAAATCCCACTCCTGGGCTCATTTTTTGGGCTGGCTTCCCCATTCTGATACTAGGGATCACTGCTGCACAAGATTTCCTGTGACCCTGAGAATCTGGGGACCACACTGTCCCAGCAAGTGTTCTACCTCCTGCTTGGCTGCCTGAGGGATGACCATCAGAGAAGCAGACTCCTAAAAGTTCTGATTTTGTGCTCCTCTGCTCTGTCATTTTCTAGAAGCTGGCTGATGGAGGTTGCCTCCCCCTGGAGTTTATCTTCCCATATATCGCCTTGGATTCACTTTTCTGCACCTCCTACCTTATGGAAAATGATCGCTTGTCTTTTTGTATTTGTAGCTATTCTTTTCTCCAATCTCCAGCTGAGTATGCAGGTGTTCAGAATGATTTGATAGCTATCTAGCTGAATTCCTGGGGCCAGAAGAAATTAATGTTTCCTACTTCACCATCTTGGACTCCTCTTTCCCTTAATTTTAAAAGAAGGTGACTAGAAATCTTTTTACTTTAAACTACTGAATATAAATTAAATTGCTTTATGCATTAAAAAATCTCTTTGGCAAATGATTCACTTGTAATAAATGGGGGAAAAAATCATCTTAACCCTAACTCTGCTGGTTAAAATTTCAGCTCTGATAGGACAAGAAGTTAAAAATCATGCAAAAGAAGGTTTTAGAATAGATGGAACCTATACTCATAAATGAATGCATAATGTAGAAAATGCCTTTTGCTTCTGCACAGCAAAGGAAATAGTCAACAAAACAAAGAGGCAACCCATGGAATGGGAGAAGATACTTGCAAATGTACAGTACAGACAAAGGCTGATATCCAGGATCTATAAAGAACTTCTCAAACTCAACACACACAAAACAGATACTCATGTCAAAAAATGGGCAGAAGATATGAAAAGACACTTCTCCGATCAAGACATACAAATGGCTATCAGACACATGAAAAAATGTTCATCATCACTAGCCATCAGGGAGATTCAAATTAACCACATTGAGATACCACCTTACACTAGTTAGAATGGCCAAAATTAGCAAGACAGGAAACAACATGTGTTGGGAGGATGTGGAGAAAGGGGAACCCTCTTACACTGTTGGTGGGAATGCAAGTTGGTGCAGCCTCTTTGGAGAACAGTGTGGAGATTCCTCAAGAAATTAAAAATAGAGCTTCCCTATGACCCCACAATTGCACTACTGGGCATTTACCCCACAAATACAGATGTAGTGAAAAGAAGGGCCATCTGTACCCCAATGTTTATAGCAGCAATGGCCATAGTCGCCAAACTGTGGAAAGAGCCAAGATGCCCTTCAATGGACAAATGCATAAGGAAAATGTGGTCCATATACACTATGTATGGAGTATTATGCCTCCATCAGAAAAGATGAATACCCAACTTTTGTAGCAACATGGACGGGACTGGAAGAGATTATGCTGGTTGAAATAAGTCAAGCAGAGAGAGAGTCAATTATCATATGGTTTCTCTTATTTGTGGAGCATAATAAATAACATGGAGGACATAGGGAGATGGAGAGGAGAAGGGAGTTGAGGGAAATTGGAAGGGGAGGTGAACCATGAGAGACTATGGACTCTGAAAAACAATCTGAGGCGTTTTAAGTGGTGGGGGGGGGTGGGAGGTTGGGGTACCAGGTAGTGGGTATTATGGAGGGAATGGATTGCATGGAACACTGGGAGTGGTGAAAAAAATAATGAATACTGCTATGCTGAAAATAAATAAATTTAATTAAAAAAATTAAAAATAGAGCTTCCCTATGACATTGCAATTGCACTACTGTGTATTTACCCCAAAGGTACAGATGTAGTGAAAAGAAGGGCCATCTGTACCCCAATGTTTATAGCAGCAATGGCCACAGTGGCCAAACTCTGGAAAGAACCAAGATGCCCTTCAACGGTTGAATGGATAAGGAAGATGTGGTCCATATACACTATGGAGTATTATGCCTCCATCAGAAAGGATGAATACCCAACTTTTGTAGCAACATGGATGGGACTGGAAGAGATTATGCTGGTTGAGATAAGTCAAGCAGAGAGAGAGTCAATTATTATATGGTTTCTCTTATTTGTGGAGCATAATAAATAACATGGAGGACATAGGGAGATGGAGAGGAGAAGGGAGTTGAGGGAAATTGGAAGGGGAAGTGAACCATGAGAGACTATGGACCTGAAAAAAAACCTGAGGGTTTTGAAGGGGTGAGGGGTGGGAGGTTGGGGGAGCCAGGTGATGGGTATTATGGAGGGCACGTTTTGCATGGAGCATTGGGTGTGGTACAAAAACAATGAATTCTGTTACGTTGAAAAGAAATTAAAAAAAAAAAAGAAAAACAGCATTTTACAAAATTTAATGAAGCATATTATGTCTTTGCAGTCTTTTAAATTACAGACTCCTTTTTATAATTAAACTTTTTCTTATAAATTTAAAAAATGCCTTTTGCCTTCAATTATAAGAGCTTATCTTGGATTTATCTGATCTGAGGAGCAGTTCATCTGCCATACTTCATATTGATTAATTTCTCCTCTACACATGGGACAACCCTTGAACCACATGGGATTTTTCAGGATGGAAACACTGCTTCCTCTGTTAAATTAGTGATCCAGACTTCTGCTGCTCAAGCATGGCCTGTGGACTGTTGATATAAGGAACTTGTGCAATAATGTAAGTCAATCACATTACAAAATATGCTTTTTAGATAAGCTTTTTTTTTTCTTGGTAAGATTATATCAATAAAGGAAGAAGTATGTGATTTATATTCTGTTGCAAACTTTTTTCTTGTCTAGGACTAGCACTTGGAAGTAACTCAGATGTAGGTTTTTATTTTTCACATGTTGGTGAAGGGAACTATTGCATACTGTCTCTCTGCTATATACACCTTGACATGCTGAGTAAAATGTAATTAAAGCACATTTAATCTGGAAAGAGAAAAACTTCTGGGCACCATGAACTTACAACTGAATTAAGAGTTTACCTGTCAATCATCAGAGGAATATCTGAACAAATAAAGATGCCACAGTGTGACTATTAATTTGGAAAAATCCATGAGGCTTTCTTTACCAGTAAAACTAAAAAATGAGTAGTTTCTGGATAGAAGATTTACATACAAACATCAACAGCATGCAATTGTAAAACAAATAACTTTTCTCAACTATCATAGTCAAGACTGGATAAGGTATGAAGCAAATGGATGCAAAACTCTAAAAAAAGTATAAGTGAAGAGCAGGATACTTACACAGTTGGAAAGCATCTCTCCACAGTTGGGTAATCAGTTGCAAAAAAATAGTAACTGTATAAAGAACAGAAATTAGATAGTGGTCTGACCATCTAATAAAAAATATTGGGGGGTTGGGATGCCTGGGTGGCTCAGTGGGTTGAAGCCTCTGCCTTCAGCTCAGGTCATGATTCCAGGGTCCTGGGATTGAGCCCAGCATCAGGCTTCCTGCTCAGCAGGGAGCCTGCTTCCTCCTCTCTCTCTGTCTGCCTCTGCCTACTTGTGATCTCTGATGGTCAAATAAATAAATAAATCTTAAAAAAAAAAATCAGGTACCTGAAGTAAATCTATCAAAAACTGTATAAAAATTATACAAAAAAGAACTAAATAAATGGAGAACTATTTATGGATGACAAGGTTCCAAAATTTCAGTACCGCAACAATGCAAGTTCTCTCCCCTTGCCCCCCACTTTCCACCAACGAACAAAAATTTAGTGCAATTGCTATTAACATACTAACAGGGATTTTAATAGATTTGAGCCAGATGATTTTGAAAATGTATATGAAAAATAGATGGAGAGAGGATTGAGGGGAATTTTGGCAACATAGGAGGATTTTCTGTACTAGATATTAAGGTGTTAAAATTGGTCTATGCAGTAGAGGCAGGATAGAGTTCATGTGCTGCCACTGGAATGCATGAAAATGTCATCTGTGACATTGAAAATGATGAAGAAAGGAACCTGGTTGGGACAAATAGCCATAAACATGGGAAAACTGCTGCTCATATCATACAAATAATTTCCCTATGTAGGAAAGACACAGTTTATTTTTTTTCAATAATGTTGATATTATTTATTTATTTATTATTATTATTATTATTTTGGTTTGTCTCCCTCCCTTTTTTTTTTTTTACTTTTAATTTTTTATTTTTTATAAACATATATTTTTATCCCCAGCGGTACAGGTCTGTGAATCACCAGCGTTACACACTTCACAGCACTCACCAAAGCACATACCCTCCCCAATGTCCATAATCCCACCCCCTTCTCCCAAAACCCCTCCCCCCAGCAACCCTCAGTTTGTTTTGTGAGATTAAGAGTCAAAATGTTGAAAATAGAACTGCCCTATGACCCAGCAATTGCACTATTGGGTATTTACCCTAAAGATACAAACGTAGTGATCCAAAGGGGCATGTGCACCCGAATGTTTATAGCAGCAATGTCCACAATAGCCAAACTATGGAAAGAACCTAGATGTCCATCAACAGATGAATGGATCAAGAAGATGTGGTATATATACACAATGGAATACTATACAGCCATCAAAAGAAATGAAATCTTGCCATTCGCGACAACATGGATGGAACTAGAGCGTATCATGCTTAGCGAAATAAGTCAAGCAGCGAAAGACAACTATCATATGATCTCCCTGATATGAGGAAGTGGTGATGCAACATGGGGGCTTAAGTGGGTATGAGAAGAATCAATGAAACAAGATGGGATTGGGAGGGAGACAAACTATTTATTTTATTTTTTATTTCATGTTTTTATTTAAATTCCTGTTAGTTAAAATATAGTGTAATATTAGTTTCATGAGTAGAATTTAGTGATTCATTGCTTACATATAACATCCAGTGCTCATCACAAGTTCCCTCCCTGATACCCATCACCCATTTAGCCCATCACCCCCCACTTCTCTCCCTCCATCAACCCTCAGTGTTCTCCATAGTTAATAGTCTGTTCCATGGTTTGCCTCTCTCTTTCTCCTCCCTATGTTCACCTGTTTCTTTTCTTAAATTCCACATGAGTAAAATCACATGTTATTTATCTTTTTCTGACTGACTTGTTTGACTACCTTCATCCACATCATTACGAATTGCAAGATTTCATCCTTTCTGAAGGCTGAGTAATATTCCATTATATATATACTATATCTTTTTTTTAAATTTATTTTTTATTTATTTTCAGCATAACAGTATTCATTATTTTTGCACCACACCCAGTGCTCCATGCAATCCATGCCCTCTATAATACACACTATATACTATATCTTTATCCATTCATTTGTCCATGGACATCTGGGCTTTTCCCACAGTTTGGCTATTGCGGACATTGCCACTACAAACATTGGGGTGCAAGTGTCCCTTTGGATCACAATGTTTCTATCCTTTGGGTAAATACCCAGTAGGGCAATTGCTGGGTCCTGGGGTAGCTCTATTTTTAATGTCCTGGGGAACCTCTGTACTATTTTCCAGAGTGGATGCACCAGCTTGCCTTCCCACCAACAGTATAAGAGTGTTCCCCTTTCTCCACATCCTCACCAACACTTGTTGTTTCCTGAGTTGTTAATCTTAGCTTTTCTGAGTGGTGTGAGGTGGTATCTCTTTTTGATCTGTATGATCTGTATTTCCCTAATGAGTGAGGTTGAGCATCTTTTTATGTGTGTTAGACATTTGTATGTGGTGTGTGGTGGTATCTCTTTATGATCTGTATGATCTGTATTTCCCTGATGAGTGAGGCTGAGCATCTTTTTATGTGTGTTAGACATTTGTATGTCTTCTTTGGAGAAATGTCTTCTGCCCATTTCTTAACTGGATTATTTGGGGGGGTTAAGTTTAATAACTTCTTTACAGATTTTAGATAGTAATCCTTTATCAGATATGTGATTTGAAAATACCTTTCTACGTTGTCTTTGGGTTCTGTTGATTGTTTCTTTCACTGTGTAGAGGCTTTTTATTTTGATGAAGTCCCAATAGTTCATTTTTGCTTTTCTTTCTCTTGCCTTCAGTGACACCTCTAATATAGATGTTGCTATGGGTGATGTCAAAGAGGTTGCTGCCATTTTGATGGATTCTTCTAAAAGTAGATCTAAATGTAGAGTAGTCTGACTATAGTTAATTATGCTGTATTGCACTCTTGAAATTTGTTAAGAAGGTAGATCTTAAGTGTTCTCATCACTCACACACACACACACACAAATGCACAGATTAAAAGGGTGACTATGTGAAATGATGGATATGTTAAATATCTTGTTGGTGGTAGTGATTGCACAATGCATACTTGTTTCAAAAGATTACATTATATACCGTATATAAACCTGGATTAAAAAAGCCAACAAATTTCATTGCATGTCATGTAAGCATATTGACATTGAACATTAACTTAACAGAATGGAATTACCATAAAAGCATATTGTTTCCATGGGTGTTGGGGGGGATAAAGGCATAAACCATTTAGAAGAAAATAGGGCAAAATATCTAAGATATAAGTTGAATGAATTTCTTGGAATAGACTTAAAATGCACACAGTATAAAAAAAAAACTTAGTAAATTAAACTACACTAAAAAGTAAAATTTTTGAATATTGTAAAGTTAACATTATAGCCCCAGCTTAAGACTTTTTGTGCTGGGCTCTGGTCCACATTTCCTTCCAGCCATCATTATGCCCACACATACCACAAACTGCAGGAGATATAATCTGACAGCATGGCACATCAGTGGGCCGCCTGTGATTCTTCATAGAGTTTCTGTGACACTGCTTAGGACACATGCAGAACCACTCCCTTTTGCTCAATCTGTCAATACAACAAAATGAATGCCTGTGGAGCTGCCTTTGACCAACACTGGTGGGGGCCCCATGAAGATTTCCACCCATTTTCTTTTTCTTTTTAAAAAATATTTATTTATTTGACAGAGAGAGAGATAATGAGAGAAGGAACACAAGCAGGGGCAGAGGGAGAGGGAGAAAGAGGCTACCCACTGAGCAGGGAGCCCAATTCAAGGCTTGATCCCAGGACCCTGGAATCCTGATTTGATCTGAAGGCAGATGCTTAATGACTGAGTCACCCAGGCCCCCCTTCACCCCTTTTCTGAGATGCATTCTACAAGTCTTTCAGAAGGTCCGCTGGGACTGAGCCTCTGTATCTAGCTGTAGATGCCAGTTCATTAGACTTCCCTTGTATTTGTTTCCTTTTCTTATGGGGTATAGTGTGTCCCCTGCCCCCACCCCCCGGACTTTTCAATTCAGAGGTTAAAATCCTCACCCCCGGTACCTCAGAGGGTGACTTTACTTGGAAATAAAGCTGTTGCAGATGTCATTAGTTAAGATGGGAACACAGGGAGTGTGGTGAGTCCTAATTTATATATAAGATGAGATGGGAAGAGTGGAATTTGGACACAGAAATGCATGCAGGGAAAACACCAGGTGAGGATGAATGATGACAGAGATGTACCAGCCATGCAATATTGGGGATTTCCCACAGACCACTTGAAGCCAGGAGAGAGACATGGGACAGATTCTTTCTTATAACCCTGAGAGGACCCAAATCTTCTGGCATACCACAGTCAGATTCCTACCCTCCAGAATTGTGGGATGATACATGTCTATTGTTTAGATTATGCTGTTTGTGGCAGCCCCAGCAAATACGTACAGTCCGTAACAGCAAAATGTACAGTTGGGTTACAATGGTACCATTCAGTCCCAGAATCAAGGCATTCAACTGAAGATTTCCTAGTAACCAAACTTTGAAGAAATACCTGTAGTAAAGGAGGAGGTCCACTGTACACTAGTATGTCCTCATCTTAATTAGCTGCAATGCTAATTGCTAACAACTGCAATGTTGTTTTTCTAAATAAGGTCATATTCTGAGGTTGTAGGGATTGGGAGTTCAGTATATGAATTCTGGGAAACACGGTTCAACTCATAAATGTGATCTCTCCCCAAATTCATGTTCTCACCTGTAAAATTATTCACTGTCTCTCCAAATCCCCTGAAGTCTTAACTCACTTCAGCACCCAATTTCATCTGAACAGCATCTAAATCAGATATAGGTGAGACTTGAGGGATGATTCTTCCTTTCCAGCTGTGAACCCATGAAGCCAGACCTCTTGCCATGTGCTTTCCAGATACAGTGGTGGGGCAGCATAAGATAGACACTCTCATTCCAAGGGAGAGAAATCAGAAGAGCAACAGGTGCATTGGTCCCAAGTGAGTATGCAACTTGATGGCAGATTTCATTAGATTTGAAGGCTTGAGAATAATCCTCTTTGGCTGTCCTCTGCCCTCCTTGTCTACACCCTGGGACTGAGGAAAAGACAGCCCCACCTCTGAGACTCTACACTCTGGGTCCTGATGCCAGTGACAGCCTTGTTAAACGCGGACCACCTCTGGGATTATTCTTTCCTTTTCTTGAAAAATAATATATATTTCCAGATATATAGCTCAGTTTTCCCTTTTTCTGCCAGTGGAATCTTACATTAACAGCCTTCCTTCATTTCATTCTGTATCTGCCTCCTTACTTTTCCAAGCTGTCAGTGTTTCTGCTGATAGAACATTCACAGAAATTTTGTTCATTTCCTGTGCAATCATAGGGGTCCAAACTGTCAAAGAGGGTCCTTTATAGACCTGTCCCATATAACCACATTTCTATTCCTGGTGTTAGTTGGGTGGATCACCTGGGTAGTGTCACTGTTGGATTGTGAAAGTGATTATACACACACACACACACAGGTGCACATATATATATACACACATGTGCATATATATATATACACATATATATAAAATCAACAACTTAAATAGTAAGTTACTATGTAAATATTTACTATTTATCTTTAGTCAAACAGTTATAGTGAGATGTCTTAATGTTCTAGTAGTTTGTCTAGTGGGTTCATCTAGTGATCTACTCATTTTTCCTATATAAATAATGCTTTTAAATAATACCAAGGCTGTCTCTTCTTTACTCATCCTCCTACATCTTATTCTTCCTTCTTGGTTTGTTACATTATATAGTTTTTAATGTGGGAAACAAAGGCAGAAGAAAAATTATTAAATTTCCTTACTATCTACAACCCATTGACAAGTCCTTCAAACAGGTAGAGTGATATTTCTCTAGGGATCCAAATCCCTCGATGTTGCTACTTTGTTAAGGGCAACTGGCAATCTTAGCCAGACCCCCCACGATCCTCAAAGTTTACTTTAACATATGAAAATTCTTTTGGAAATTTCCTTAATCTCTACCCCCTAGATACATGTTAGCAATCATCCCCCAAGCATATGGCTCACCACTATACATCTGAAGGGTTTCATGACTAAGGTTTTATTAGATGGTAATAAGTGACTTTTCTCAACAATAGCTAGCCCCTCAAGGTCCTGACAACCTTGCTTCTAAATTCCTTAGAGACTTATGCTCTCCCTAACCACTCCCAACTTGAAAGCCATTCCTCATGACCCTGGTGCAGCTCTTTCTGCCCACAGGTCCTGTCTTCGTGCTTTAATAAAATCATCTTTTTATACCAAAGTCATCTCAAGAATCCTTTCTTGGTCATCCTCTTTGAACTCTAATGTCTTCTCCTATATCAGTTTTTGCTACTTGGAGTAGTGGCGATATTTCTGTTATGCTCCATGGTTTAAAAGGAACTGACCTAAGATTCACAATTCTTGGTTTCTTTTAGAGTAAAATGGTGTTTACAGGTTACAATCAGGACTGTAAGTTCGGGGTTACTACTGGGTTATTTTTATAAATAAACAAATAAGTCAGTACTTGAAAGTGATATTTCTTGTTCCAAAGTAAGATTAAAGGATTTTTATTTAATTTCTTGGCATTTTATCTTTATTTTATATAAAAAATCTAGGTTCCTAAGCATATTAACCTCATTATAGATTTACTTTATCCTATCATCGATGTATCTGTGTATCTATCACCTATCAACCAACTGTATAAATAACTGTGAAATCAAGATACAGAGATTCAGGATTTCTTTTTTTTTTTTTTTTGTATGTGTGTGTTATGTTAGTCACCATACAATAATACATTAGTTTTTTTCTAATTAAATTTTATTTTTTTAATGTTCCAAAATTCATTGTTTATGTACCACACCCAGTGCTCCATGCAATATGTGCCCTCCTTAATACCCACCCCAGGCTCACCCATCTCCCCCAGCCCCCTCCCTTCTAAAACCCTCAATTTGTTTCTTGGATCTTCATGGTTGTTTTTGTCTGAAAACAGGTTATACAGCAACAGTATGGTTTGACAGCTCATTAAAACTAAATCTCGGTAGAGACTGCACCATTTTATGCTTAGATTGAAACCTGGTCTGACTCTTCTCCTCTGTAGTTGAATTGTTTTTCTGATAAGATGCATTTAGATTCTACTTCTTTTAAAAATATATTTTATTTATTTATTTGACAGAGATCACAAGTAGCTAGAGAAGCAGGCAGAGAGAGAGGTTGAAGCAGGCTCCCTGATGAGCAGAGAGCCTGAAGCAGGGCTCGATCCCAGGACATTGGGATCATGACCCTAGCCGAAGGCAGAGGCTTCAACCCACTGAGCCACCCTAGATTCTACTTTTTTATCTTTGAAGCTAAGTAACTTCATTAGGCACTTCTCTTTCAATACTGCATGTTCTATTTCTTTTTGGCCTTTTAATCTTCAGATTCAATTCTCTTTTATTTCAGGAACATGCTATGTTTTAATAATTTCCAGGTGCATCTGTTTTGCTGTGTTTTCGTTAGTGATAATAATTTTGTGTAAAAGGACAGTCATAGTCTTCTATGCCTGTCATCGTTTTCTATATGCATGACTTAATTTATCTTTGCAGCTTAGTTTTCTGTAATTTTCTTCTATTTTCACCAGAAGACATATTTTTAAAGATTTTATTTATTTATTTGAAAGAAAGAGAGAGTGTGCATGAGTGCAGTGGAGGAGCAGAGGAAGAAGGGGAAGCAGACTCGCTGCTGAGTAGCCCCCTCCCCCACTCCCACCTGGGACTGGATCTCAGGACCTGAGATCATGACCTGAGTCCAAAGGCAGAGCTTAACCAACTAAGCCATCCAGGCATCCCTTCAGCAGTAAATACTTTGCTTGCTCTTCCTCCAAAGTATTTTGTGGTGGTGCTAGAGAGGTCTGTAGACCTTTGAACTCCCAGGATTTGATCAGACCCTGTTGGCACCTTTGTCAATCACATCGCCACAATGCGTGTTTGTGTCATGTTTCCCACTAAGAGTTGCAGGGCTTAGAAGTCAGTGGGATGAGGGCACTCCCCTCTCCCCTCTCTCCTTTCTATCTCACCTCCAGCCAGAGGAATGTCTGATTCCAACCTCTAGGAGCTACCCCAATTTCCCTGTTGTTGTAGATGTGGACTGCATCACACAGAGAGAGCCACACATCACACACAGCTGCATACCACACCCTCAAGATTGTCATTGCCATGGCCCATCCTGGGGTCAAGATAGTGATCTCTGGACTGACCACACAGGCCAGTACCTCCTCACTATTCATTGACTGTGTGACCATGGGAGCCCCTTTATTTCTGTGTCTGAGTCCTCATCTGTAACATGACAAAGATCATCACATCTGCTTCACACATAATTGGTGTGTGAGGAAGAAATGAGTTAATATCTGTAAAGCACTTAGAATAATGTCTGTCATGCAAAAGGTACCATTAAGTCTCTTTCAGCTTTAAGTGTGTCTGAGAAATGAGGACTATCCTATTATTGGGATAAGACTGCAGGTTCTCATCATGTTCTTCATCTCCATAATAATGGAGCACTGTGTGACAATGGGTGACAGCTGTGCATGAGGGTGGGATCTCTGTGCCTGACTCGGGGTAGACAGATATTTGTGGCTATGAGTGTGATTGGACAACCATGCCTGTTTTCAGTCCTGTTTCTTTACTTATTCCTGCTTAGAATTCTCTTAATGGACATGTGCATTCTAACCTTTGAGGAGCTATTATCTTCCCTTCCTCAATAGCTGTCTGTTCAGAATATATACTTGAACTGTGCTGTGTTCTCTATGGCTCTGTGTTATGGACTGAATTGTATCCCCCCACCCCTAAATTCCTATGTTGAAACCCCAACCCCCAGTACCTCAAAAAGGTGACTGTATTTAAAGATAGAGACTTCAAAAAGAGACTTCAAAAAAGATATTAAGTTAAAGCACACTCATTAGGCTAGGTTGTAATTCAGTCTGATTGGGTCCTTACAAGAGTAGGTTAGGACACATACATGCGAAGAGGGAAAACCATACGCATACACAAGGAGAAGACAGTTATCCACAGGCCAAGGAGAGAGACCTGAAGAGAAATCTTCCCTGCTGACATGTTTATTTTGGACTTCGTAGCCTCTAAAACAGTGGCAACATAACTTTCTGTCATTTAAGCTGTCCATTAAGCTGATGGTGGTATTTGTTATGGCAGCCCTAGCAAACTAGTATGCTCTAAATGCTCTAATGCAGAGTTAGTGCAGAAAATCCATGCCTTTTCGCACCAATAAAAGGGTCTAAATTACTTATCAACAGCCAAATGATCATAGGTCCAGGTAAATGCATTCAAAGATCAAATAAGTGATAATGAAATTTCAGCATCAAACATATAAAGTGAAAAACTGGGGTTCGAAGAATCAAGTAAAATTTGAAAACTTTCTTCCATTTCCTCAAGGAAGACTTCACTTAGATGAGATCTAAGGTTGAACATAAAACAGAGTTGTGTCCCCGGAGTGTGGAATGGCAGAAGAGAAAAGTTACAAAAGAAATCGATGAGCTGTTTAAGAAGAAAGAAAGAAAAAGGAAGTGGGCAGAGGAAAAAGTGGGATGAAGAATGCAAAAGGAAGGGCACCAAATAATTCTGCTCATGAAGATTATAGACCAATAGAAATGTATGTGTTCCATTACTGAAGTGGTTTGGTACTCCTCAAGCCTCTTGAGATAAATGAGCAGTTCCCAGGACTGGAGCTGATGAAGCATGGAGAATGATTCAGTAGGCCCTGAGGCCATGCCAAGTGTTTGAATAACAAATTCTAACAAGGGGGAATCCCTTTCTGAGTGATCATACATGGAGCTGTGCCTCCCATGCTGTTCTGCTCATGTATATCATCTATGAACAGGATAAAACACAGATTCAGGCTTGGTGGGTTTGGCTTTGAACCTGGGATTCTGCATTTATATCATGCTCCAGGTGATGCTGATGCTGTTTATCCCACACTGGAGCAGGGAGGCTACAGGTCCAGAGACACATGCATTTGTCTGGGAAGCAGGGACAGGTCAGCTGAGCTGTACTCAGACAAGTATATGGTTCTCTTTTATTGCAGGATAGAGAGGACTGCATTAGCAGGTTATGATTTTGTTGACTTCTTTATTTATATCAACATTTAACTAAAAACAATCTGGTGGAATGTCTTCTCTGAAGATGGATCAAATTTTCCAACTGAAACCTTGCATATTGCATATAAAACAAGTATCAGGAAGCATCTCAAAGAAGAGAGAAGAAGCCAGCCGGGGGTCTCCAGACACAAGGAATGACACTGTGGTGAGGTCCCTGGCTTCAGTTTCCTTGTTTATTATTCATTCCTCTCCCCCAGTCTTGGAGCTCATGAAGCTCTTTTCAACAAATGATGCTGGAGTAATTGGATATTCACATGCTGAATAAGCAAATAAACCTCTGCCCAACTTTACATTTTGTGTAGAAATCAACAAAAATGGGATGCACAGCTGCCTTTGTCAGTGGAACATGAACTCTTGTTTTTGGGGTTGTACATTCAAGCCCCGTGCTGGATATAGGGATTACCTAAAAATAAAATGAAAAACCACAAAAATTCAAGAAACAACATAGGAGAAAGTTTCTATAGCTTGGACCTACAGCATGGAGAGATTTTAGAGATGACACTAAATGCATGATCCATAAAAGGAAAACTTGGTAAACTGGATTTCATTAATATTTAAAATGTTTGGGGGCTCCTGGGTAGCTCAGTCAATTGGGTGTTCCACTCTTCATTTCATCTCAGGTTATGATCTCATTGGTTCAAATGAGATCATACCCTGAGTTGGGCTCACTCAGTGCAGAGTCTGCTTGAAGATTCTCTCTCTCTGCCCCTGTCCCCACTAACCCTCTCTCTAGGATAAATAAATAAATCTTTAAACAAATTTTAGTGGTGGCTGGGTGGCTCAGTGTGCTAAGCATCTGCCTTTGGCTCAGGTAATGATCTCAGGTTCCTGGGATCAAGTCCCTCATCAAGCTCTTTATTCAGCTTGCTTCTGCCTCTCACTCTGTCCCTGTGCTCTCTCTCTCTCAAATAAATAAATGAAATCTTAAAAAAAATTAAAATGTTTGCTGTGTGAAAGTCTTTGTTAAAATGATGGTAAAAACAACAACAACCACAACAACAACAAGCTACAGATAAGGATCAGGTATTTCCAAACCATATGTCTGACAAGAAACTTTCCTGTAGAATATACAAGGAAATCTCAAATTTAACAACAGAAAACAATTAGAAAACAAGCAAAAGATAAGATTTATTGAGGACGATTCACTGATGAAAGATGAAGAATGTTCATCTTTATAGTCATTAGAGAAATTAAAATGAAAATCAGTGAGATATTCTTAGGCATCTATCAGAATTGGGTAAAATTAAAACAACAACAACAGCAACAACACCAAATGCTTGAGAGAATGCAGAGAAACTGGATTGCTCCTATGTTTTTTTGTGGGAAAAGTAAGTTTTACAGCTGCTAAGCTTATGGCAGTTTCTTACAACGTTAGACACGTGCTTTCTATATGATTCAGCAATTGTACTCTTCTGCATTTGTCCAAGAGAAACACAATTCTAACGATCACACAAATCCTGTTCCTAAATGTTCATAGCAGCTTTATTCTGATAGCCCCAACCTGGAGACAGCTCAGAATCCTTCAATGGGTGAATTAGATGAACTGAAGCATCGATACCCTCAAATACTCTTTGGCAATTAAAAGGAAATACAACAACAACAACAAAAAAACTATTGATACACACAACAACAGATACAGTTCCAGAGAATTCTGCTGAATGAAAAATGTCAGTCTTAATAGGCTACTTTTTATGTAGTTACATTTGTATAAAATTCTCAAGTTGGCCAAAATGTAGAAACATAGCATAGATGGGTTGATGCCAGGATTTAAACAGGTGTGATTGGGGTGGGAGAGAAGCAGGTGTGGCTTTCAAAGACAGTGAGAAGGATGCTTGTGTGTGGGGAAATACTCCCTATTTTCTGTTTATCAATGTCAGTATGCTTGTTACATTGTAGTACAGTTTTGCAAGATGTTACCATGGTGGGCACTGGGTAATGGGTCTGTGGGATATCTATTAATTCTTACAGTTGCATATGCATCTACAATTACCTCAAAATACAAAGTTTCATTTAAAATAAAAACAGTGTAACAGGCACAGTAAGGATGTCTTTATAGCCATAAGATTGTAAGTTTTGAGATTATTATTTTCTTTAGGGTATTTCAAGAATGTAAACTCCTATATTTGTTTCTTATCTTTATTCTGCTCACACATGGAGCTTTTGCTTAACAGAAAGTGATGTGTGGGAATTATACCGAGCATAATCTGTAAGATAACCAGGGCTGTACCTTCCTCTTGATTAGATTTGTATTCTGGATTGCTTTCATGGTGTCAAGAGTTATGAGACATGAAGCCTGTGGTTTACAGCTCTGAACCCACACTTGTATCACCCAGCTTCATGGTGAGGGTGATGCTGGGAGTGTGCATGCCATATTTCTGCTTCGCTTGCTCATTTCTTATGAGACTTCAGATAAGCAGGTGGGCTGTGAGCAGGCTGATGTTGGGAAGGAGACGTGTTCTTCCCTCTTTGTTTTTTGTTTGGTTTCTTTCCTGTTCATTTCATCTATAGGGGCAGTGTATTAGGGAAAAAACAGTTGAATGAAGATTCTCCACTAGGTGGTAACAAAACCAGTGTTTCCTCAATGACATTAACCCCAGCCAGTAATGCTTTTGTCTCAGAAGTAGGAAGTCTGAAAACTTACGCTCCCTTTACTCTGGGCCTTAAGTTTGAAAAATTCCTATTCTTTCTTTGTGTTCCTCTAGTGGTAGAGGGTGCTTCCTTTTGCATTTTCCTTCCTTCAATATCTAGTTAATTCCTCATAATAAATGCTCTCTTTTTGTTTTTATAGTGAGAGTGGTATCTACTTCCTGACAAGTCCCAGTGTTACTCCAGCATCTCTGTTTAAAGATAACAGACTCTTGGGGCGCCTGGGTGGCTCAGTGGGTTAAGCCGCTGCCTTTGGCTCAGGTCATGATCTCAGGGTCCTAAGATCGAGCCCCGCATTGGGCTCTCTGCTCAGCGGGGGGCCTGCTTCCTCCTCTCTCTCTGCCTGCATCTCTGCCTGCTTGTCATCTCTCTCTGTCAAATAAATAAATAAAATCTTAAAAAAAAATTAAAAAAAAAATAACAGACTCAGGGGCACCTGCATGGCTTAGTTGGTTAAGCCTCTGCCTTCAGCTCAGGTCATGATCTCAGAGTCCTGGGATCCAGCCCCGCATTGGGCTTTCCGCTCAGCAGGGAACCTGCGTTTCCCTCCCTCTCTGCCTACTTGTGATCTCTCTCTCTCTTTCTCTGTTAAATAAATAAATAAATAAATAAATAAATCTTAAAAAAAAAAAAAAGGTAACAGTGTCAGGTACATCAAATGTACATTTCATTAGTCCACTGTACAATGAGGCTAATGTCCCCTCCACTAGAGGTGATAGTTCAGAGTTCTCATGCATGAAAATCACACATTTGAGCAAAGGAAGCTGATCTCCCTCTGAGTCTGAGCCCTTTCCTCACTCTTCACTGGCCATTCTGTCTTTCCATAAGAGCCTCTTGAAAGCTCCCTTTATGTCCTTGTTCCTCAAAGTGTAGATGAGAGGGTTGAGAGTGGGAGTTACCACAGTGTAGAAAAGAGTTAGGAACTTGCCTCCCTTCCGGGATAAGTGACTCCGGGGTCGGATGTAGACAGCAGTGACACTGCAGTAGAAGAGAAAGACGACGGCCAGGTGGGAAGAGCAGGTGCTGAAGGCCTTGGTTCTGCCCTCCTGGGACTGGATGGCCAGTACTGCCTGGGCGATGTTCTCGTAGGAGACAAGGATAAGCAGAAGAGGCCCCATCAAGAAGATGGCACCAATCACTGAAATCTGGAGCTCATTGACATGTGTGTCTCCGCAGGCCAGACGGATCAGTGCAGGGACCTCACAGACAAAGTCATCAACCTGGTGGTGGTGGCAAAAGGGGAGTTTCATGGTGGTAGGAGACTGTACCAAGGTGCCAAAAATTCCACTTGCCCAGACCAGGAATGCCAGCTTGTGACACAGGCTTGGGCACATGATTACTGCATAGTGCAGGGGTCGACACACTGCCACATAAGCGATCAAAGGCCATGACCAGCAGCAGGACACACTGTGCAGCTCCGAGTCCCAAGAAGATGTAAAGCTGGACTTCACATCCCAGGTAGCTGATGGTCTTGTCTGAGCCCCAGAAATTGACCAGTATCTGGGGGATGCAGCTGGTGGTAAAGCAGAGGTCCAGGATGGAGAGGTGGGCGAGGAAGAAGTACATGGGGGTGTGCAGGTGAGGGTCTAGGTGAGACAGGAGTATGATGGTGGTGTTGCCCATGAGGGTTACTGTGTAAAAGACAGACACAACTACAAATAGGGTCATTCCTAGCCTGGGGTTATCTGAGAATCCCAAGAGGATGAAGTCATCTGGGATAGTGCCACTGGCATTTCTATACAGAGCCCACCTGGAACTGCAAGGAGCAACCCATCAATTAGAATACCATCTACAAGAGGTAGAGAAAAGCGATTTTTTATTTCAGAAAATTGCCCTTTCTTCATTAATATTTTCTCTAAGCTTCTACTGACTTTTATCTCTATCCCTTTTTGGACATTTTCATGTTAATTTCTTCGAACCTGGCCTGTTCTAGCAAACTTTTAGAACATGAGATTGTGGTAGGTTATATTTAAAACTAACTGTTAGCACTATGAGTAACTTATGCCAGCAAACTGGACAGCTAGATAAAATGGAAAAAAACTCTAGAAACATGCAAACTGCCAAAACTGAATCAGGAAGACATAGAAAACCTGAATAGACCAATTAATTGCTATTATAGAGAGTGAATCAGTAATTAAAAAATCTCCCATAAAAGAAAAGCCTAGAACTAGATGTCTTCACTGATAAATTTTACCAAACATTTATAAAATAAATGACAAAAAAACCTCAAACTTTTCCCAAAAAAATCAGAGGAAGGAGCACTCCAAGGCATTTATCCAAGGCAGCATTACCATAATACAAACTCCAGATAAAGACACCACCAGAAAAGAGAATGACAGACCAATACCATGTTGAATATAGATGCAAAAATTCTCAGCAAAATGATAGCACATTGAATTCAGCAGCAAATTAAAAGGATCATGTCCCATAATCAAGCAGAGTTTATCCCTGGGATCCAATGGTGGTTTAATATGTGCAAATCAATCAATGTGATACAACATATTAATACAATAAAAGGAAAACTTATATGATCATTTCATTACCAATGGAATAAGTATTTGACAAAATTCAGTATCTGTTAATGATGAAAACCTCTTTTTTTTAAAAATTCCGAGAATAGTTGACAATGTTACATTAGTTTCAGATGTACAACATAGTCAGTCAACAAGTTGATACATTATGCTGTGCTCATCACAAGTGTAACCACCATCTGTCCCCATATATCACTACTACAATATCATTGACCATATTCCCTATGCTGTGTCTTTTATGTCCATGACTTATTCATTCCATAATGGAAAGCCTGTGTCTTCCACTCCGTGTCACCCATTTTTCCCATCCCCTTACACTCCTCCCTTCTAGCAACTTATAGGTCTGATTCCATGTTTTTATTTATTTATTCCTTTTTCTTCTTTAGATTCCACATATTGGATGATGTGAGTGAAATCATATGGTAGTTGTCTTTCTCAGTCTGACTTATTACACTTAGCATGGTACACTCTAGGTCCATCAGTGTTGTCACAAATGACGCTATCTCATCCTTTTTCACATTTGCATAATATTCCATTGTATATATATCACATCTTCATTATCCATTCATTTATCAACCAACACTGGGTCTCTTCTGTATCTTGGCTAATCTAAAGAATGCTGCAATAAAAATAGGGGTGCACATATCTCTTTGAATTAGTGTTTTTCTTTTCTTTGGGTAAATACTCAGTGGCAGAATTACTGGATTGTAGGGAAGCTCTATTTTTTACTTTTTGAGGAAACTCTCTCTGTCTTGCTTTTGGTTATACCAATTTGCATTCTGACCGTACTTTATGACGGTTCCTTTTTCTCCACATCCTCATCAAAACTTGCTATTTCTTGTGTTTCTGATTTTACTCATTCTGATAGGTGTGATGTCATATCTCATTATGATTATGATTTGCATTTCCTTGATGATTAGGGGTGTTGAGCATCTTTTCATGTGTTTATTGGCCATTTGCATGTCTTCACTGGAAAAAAAAAATCTATTCATGTTTTCTGCCCATGAATGGACAATTGATGAATAGATATCAGATTCTGTTGTTTTGTTGTTGTTTTGATTTGATGTTTTGGTTTTTGGTGCTGACTTTTATAAGTTTTTTGTATATTTTGGATGTAAACCCTTTATTGCATATACATATATTGCATATACATATATTGCATATACATATAATGAATACTTTTGACAAATTAGGTATACAGGGAATGTGGCTTGCCATAATAAAGGTTATCTATGACAAGCCCACAGCTAACACCATACTCAATTTTGAAAGGCTGAGTTGAGAGCTTTTTCTCTAAGATCAACAATAAGAAAAAAGGATACTATCTCATTGCACTTATTCAACAAAGTATTGAAAATTCTAGCCAGATTAATCAGGAAAGAAAAGGAAACAAAAGCCATAAGAATTGTAAAGGAAGAAGTAAAATGTTCCTATTTGCAGATGACATGACTTTATATAAAGAAAATCACAAAAACTCCACCAAAAAACTAATATATTCAGTAAAGTTTCAGGGTACAAAGTTAACCAACAGAAACCAGTAATATTTCTATACACTAGTGATAAATTATCTGGAAAAAGACTGATTCTATTTACAATATCACCAAAACAATAAAATACTTAAGAAAAAAACAAAGAAAGTGAAAAACTTCTACTCCAAAAATTATTACACACTGATAAGAGTGTAAGAAACAAATAAATGGAAAGGTACCTTGTGTTTGTGAATTAGAAGAACTAATATTCTTATAATGTCAATACTACCAAAAAGCCAAGTATAGATTCAATGTAGTCCTGCAAGAATTCAATGGCATTTTTACAGAAGTAGAGAAATCAATTATTTATTTGTTTATTTATTTATTTATTTGACAGGCAGAGATCACAAGTAGGCAGAGAGGCAGGTGGGGGCAGGGGACAGGCTCCCTGCTGAGCAGAAAGCCAGATGCAGGACTCGATCCCAGGACCCTGAGATCATGACCTGAGCTGAAGGCAGTAGCTTAACCCATTGAGCCACCCAGGCACCCCGGAAAAATCAATTTTAAAATTTATTTGGAAACACGAATGACTCTGAATTGCCCAAACAATTTTGAAGAAGAATAGAGCAAGAGACATTATACTTCCTGATTTGAAGCTATACTATAAAGCCACAGTAATCAAAACAGTATTATAGGGCACCTGGGTGGCTCAGTGGGTTAAGCACCTGCCTTTGGCTCAGGTCATGATCTCAGGGTCCTGGGATCAAGTCCCATACCAGGCTCTCTGCTCAGCGGGGGGCCTGCTTCCCTTCCTCTCTATCTGCCTGCCTCTGTCTACTTGTGTTCTCTGTCTGTCAAATAAATAAATAAAATATTAAAAAAAAACAAAAAGCAGTATTATATTAATGCAAAAACAGGTAAGTACATCAAAGGAATGTAATAGAGAACCCAGAAAATAAACCCATGCATATATAGTAAACTAATATAAACCCATGCATATATAGTAAACTAATATTTGATGAGGGAGCCCAAAAACTAACACGCAAGTAACAGTTTCTTCAACAAATCATGCTGGGAAGATTGGATATTTTCAGGTAATAGTATGAAACTATAGACTCCTATCTTTTATCACTGACAAAAGTTAACTCAAATTGGATTAAAAAATTCAATGTAAGATCTGAAACCATAAAACACCTAAAAGGAAAAAAAATAGAAAAAAATTCCTTGACATAGTTTTTTTTTTTTTTTTTTTTTTTTAATTTTTTATTTTTTATAAACATATATTTTTTATATACATATATTTTTATCCCCAGGTCTGTGAATCACCAGGTTTACACACTTCACAGCACTCACCAAATCACATACCCTCCCCAATGTCCATAATCCCACCCCCTTCTCCCCAACCCCCTCCCCCCGGCAACCCTCAGTTTGTTTTGTGAGATTAAGAGTCACTTATGGTTTGTCTCCCTCCCAATCCCATCTTGTTTCATTTATTCTTCTACCCACTTAAGCCTCCATGTTGCATCACCACTTCCTCATATCAGGGAGATCATATGATAGTTGTCTTTCTCTGCTTGACTTATTTCGCTAAGCATGATACGCTCTAGTTCCATCCATGTTGTTGCAAATGGCAAGATTTCATTTCTTTTGATGGCTGCATAGTATTCCATTGTGTATATATACCACATCTTCTTGATCCATTCATCTGTTGATGGACATCTAGGTTCTTTCCATAGTTTGGCTATTGTGGACATTGCTGCTATAAACATTCGGGTGCATGTGTCCCTTTGGATCACTACATTTGTATCTTTAGGGTAAATACCCAATAGTGCAATTGCTGGGTCATAGGGCAGTTCTATTTTCAACATTTTGAGGAACCTCCATGCTGTTTTCCAGAGTGGCTGCACCAGCTTGCATTCCCACCAACAGTGTAGGAGGGTTCCCCTTTCTCCGCATCCTCGCCAGCATCTGTCATTTCCTGACTTGTTGATTTTAGCCATTCTGACTGGTGTGAGGTGATATCTCATTGTGGTTTTGATTTGTATTTCCCTGATGCCGAGTGATATGGAGCACTTTTTCATGTGTCTGTTCGCCATCTGGATGTCTTCTTTGCAGAAATGTCTGTTCATGTCTTCTGCCCATTTCTTGATTGGATTATTTGTTCTTTGGGTGTTGAGTTTGCTAAGTTCTTTATAGATTCTGGACACTAGTCCTTTATCTGATATGTCGTTTGCAAATATCTTCTCCCATTCTGTCAGTTGTCTTTTGATTTTGTTAACTGTTTCCTTTGCTGTGCAAAAGCTTTTGATCTTGATGAAATCCCAGTAGTTCATTTTTTCCCTTGCTTCCCTTGCCTTTTGCGTTGTTCCTAGGAAGATGTTGCTGCGGCAGAGGTCGAAGAGGTTGCTGCCCGTGTTCTCCTCAAGGATTTTGATGGATTCCTTTCGTACATTGAGGTCCTTCATCCATTTTGAGTCTATTTTTGTGTGTGGTGTAAGGAAATGGTCCAATTTCATTTTTCTGCATGTGGCTGTCCAATTTTCCCAGCACCATTTATTGAAAAGGCTGTCTTTTTTCCATTGGACATTCTTTCCTGCTTTGTCGAAGATTAGTTGACCATAGAGTTGAGGGTCTATTTCTGGGCTCTCTATTCTGTTCCATTGATCTATGTGTCTGTTTTTGTGCCAGTACCATGCTGTCTTGATGATGACAGCTTTGTAATAGAGCTTGAAGTCCGGAATTGTGATGCCACCAACGTTGGCTTTCTTTTTCAATATCCCTTTGGCTATTCGAGGTCTTTTCTGGTTCCATATAAATTTTAGAATTATTTGTTCCATTTCTTTGAAAAAGATGGATGGTACTTTGATAGGAATTGCATTAAATGTGTAGATTGCTTTAGGTAGCATAGACATTTTCACAATATTTATTCTTCCAATCCAGGAGCATGGAACATTTTTCCATTTCTTTGTGTCTTCCTCAATTTCTTTCATGAGTACTTTATAGTTTTCTGAGTATAGATTCTGTGTCTCTTTGGTTAGGTTTATTCCTAGGTATCTTATGGTTTTGGATGCAATTGTAAATGGGATTGACTCCTTAATATCTCTTTCTTCTGTCTTGCTGTTGGTGTAGAGAAATGCAACTGATTTCTGTGCATTGATTTTATATCCTGACACTTTACTGAATTCCTGTATAAGTTCTAGCAGTTTTGGAGTGGAGTCTTTGGGGTTTTCCACATATAGTATCATATCATCTGCGAAGAGTGATAATTTGACTTCTTCTTTGCCGATTTGGATGCCTTTAATTTCCTTTTGTTGTCTGATTGCTGAGGCTAGGACCTCTAGTACGATGTTGAATAGCAGTGGTGATAATGGACATCCCTGCCGTGTTCCTGACCTTAGCGGAAAAGCTTTCAGTTTTTCTCCATTGAGAATGATATTTGCGGTGGGTTTTTCATAGATGGCTTTGATGATATTGAGGTATGTGCCCTCTATCCCTACACTTTGAAGAGTTTTGATCAGGAAGGGATGTTGTACTTTGTCAAATGCTTTTTCAGCATCTATTGAGAGTATCATATGGTTCTTGTTCTTACTTTTATTGATGTGTTGTATCACATTGACTGATTTGCGGATGTTGAACCAACCTTGCAGCCCTGGAATAAATCCCACTTGGTCGTGGTGAATAATCTTTTTAATGTACTGTTGAATCCGATTGGCTAGTATTTTGTTGAGTATTTTCGCATCTGTGTTCATCAAGGATATCGGTCTATAGCTCTCTTTTTTGGTGGGATCCTTGTCTGGTTTTGGGATCAAGGTGATGCTGGCCTCATAAAATGAGTTTGGAAGTTTTCCTTCCATTTCTATTTTTTGGAACAGTTTCAGGAGAATAGGAATTAGTTCTTCTTTAAATGTTTGGTAGAATTCCCCCGGGGAGCCGTCTGGCCCTGGGCTTTTGTTTGTTTGGAGATTTTTAATGACTGTTTCAATCTCCTTACTGGTTATGGGTCTGTTCAGGCTTTCTATTTCTTCATGGTTCAGTTGTGGTAGTTTATATGTTTCTAGGAATGCATCCATTTCTTCCAGATTGGTAAATTTATTGCCGTAGAGTTGCTCATAGTATGTTCTTATAATAGTTTGTATTTCCTTGGTGTTAGTTGTGATCTCTCCTCTTTCATTCATGATTTTATTTATTTGGGTCCTTTCTCTTTTCTTTTTGATAAGTCGGGCCAGGGGTTTATCAATTTTATTAATTCTTTCAAAGAACCAGCTCCTAGTTTCGTTGATTTGTTCTATTGTTTTTTTGGTTTCTATTTCATTGATTTCTGCTCTGATCTTTATGATTTCTCTTCTCCTGCTGGGCTTAGGGTTTCTTTCTTGTTCTTTCTCCAGCTCCTTTAGGTGTAGGGTTAGGTTGTGTACCTGAGACCTTTCTTGTTTCTTGAGAAAGGCTTGTACCGCTATATATTTTCCTCTCAGGACTGCCTTTGTTGTGTCCCACAGATTTTGAACCGTTGTATTTTCATTATCATTTGTTTCCATGATTTTTTTCAATTCTTCTTTAATTTCCCGGTTGACCCATTCATTCTTTAGAAGGATACTGTTTAGTCTCCATGTATTTGGGTTCTTTCCAAACTTCCTTTTGTGGTTGAGTTCTAGCTTTAGAGCATTGTGGTCTGAAAATATGCAGGGAATGATCCCAATCTTTTGATACCGGTTGAGTCCTGATTTAGGACCGAGGATGTGATCTATTCTGGAGAATGTTCCATGTGCACTAGAGAAGAATGTGTATTCTGTTGCTTTGGGATGAAATATTCTGAATATATCTGTGATGTCCATCTGGTCCAGTGTGTCATTTAAGGCCTTTATTTCCTTGCTGATCTTTTGCTTGGATGACCTGTCCATTTCAGTGAGGGGAATATTAAAGTCCCCTACTATTATTGTATTGTTGTTTATGTGTTTCTTTGATTTTGTTATTAATTGGTTTATATAGTTGGCTGCTCCCACGTTGGGGGCATAGATATTTAAAATTGTTAAATCTTCTTGTTGGACAGACCCTTTGAGTATGATATAGTGTCCTTCCTCATCTCTTATTACAGTCTTTGGCTTAAAATCTAATTGATCTGATATAAGGATTGCCACTCCTGCTTTCTTCTGATGTCCATTAGCATGGTAAATTCTTTTCCACCCCCTCACTTTAAATCTGGAGGTGTCTTCGGGCTTAAAATGTGTTTCTTGGAGGCAACATATAGATGGGTTTTGTTTTTTTATCCATTCTGATACCCTGTGTCTTTTGACAGGGGCATTTAGCCCATTCACATTCAGGGTAACTATTGAGAGATATGAATTTAGTGCCATTGTATTGCCTGTAAGGTGACTGTTACTGTATATGGTCTCTGTTCCTTTCTGATCTACCACTTGTAGGCTCTCTCTTTGCTTAGAGGACCCCTTTCAATATTTCCTGTAGAGCTGGTTTGGTATTTGCAAATTCTTTCAGTTGTTGTTTGTCCTGGAAGCTTTTAATCTCTCCTTCTATTTTCAATGATAGCCTAGCTGGATATAGTATTCTTGGCTGCATGTTTTTCTCGTTTAGTGCTCTGAAAATATCATGCCAGCTCTTTCTGGCCTGCCAGGTCTCTGTGGATAAGTCAGCTGCCAATCTAATATTTTTACCATTGTATGTTACAGACTTCTTTTCCCGGGCTGCTTTCAGGATTTTCTCTTTGTCATTGAGACTTGTAAATTTTACTATTATGTGACGGGGTGTGGGCCTATTCTTATTTATTTTGAGGGGCATTCTCTGAACCTCCTGAATTTTGATGCTTGTTCCCTTTGCCATATTGGGGAAATTCTCCCCAATAATTCTCTCCAGTATACCTTCTGTTCCCCTCTCACTTTCTTCTTCTTCTGGAATCCCAATTATTCTAATGTTGTTTTGTCTTATGGTGTCACTTATTTCTCGAATTCTCCCCTCGTGGTCCAGTAGCTGTTTGTCCCTCTTTTGATCAGCTTCTTTATTCTCTGTCATTTGGTCTTCTATATCACTAATTCTTTCTTCTGCCTCATTTATCCTAGCAGTGAGAGCCTCCATTTTTGATTGCACCTCATTAATAGCTTTTTTGATTTCAACTTGGTTAGATTTTAGTTCTTTTATTTCTCCAGAAAGGGCTTTTATATCTCTCGAGAGGGTTTCTCTAATATCTTCCATGCCTTTTTCGAGCCCGGCTAGAACCTTGAGAATTGTCATTCTGAACTCTAGATCTGACATATTACCGATGTCTGTATTGATTAGGTCCCTAGCCTTCGGTACTGCCTCTTGTTCTTTTTTTTGTGGTGAATTTTTACGTCTTGTCATTTTGTCCAGATAAGAGTAAATGAAGGGGCAAGTAAAATACTAAAAGGGTGGCAACAACCCCAGGAAAATATGCTTTAGCCAAATTAGAAGAGATCCAAAATCGTGAGTGGGGAGAAAGGGGATAAAAAGAGGTTCAAAAAGGAAGAAAGAAAAAAGAAAAAAAAAAAAAAAAAGAAAAGAATTTTTTTTAAAAAAGAAAACACCTAAGAAAAATGTAAAAAAAAATATATATATATTAGATAAACTAGTAAAAAATCGTTAAAAAAGAAAAAGGTAACAGTTAAAAAAAAAAAAAATTTTACCCGAAGGCGAGAAAAAAAAAAAATGAAAAAGAAAAAATTAAATTAACTGCAAGACTAAAAAAAATCACAGGAAAAAAGCCATGAGTTCCGTGCTTGGCTTTCTCCTCCTCTGGAATTCTGCTGCTCTCCTTGGTATTGAAACCGCACTCCTTGGTAGGTGAACTTGGTCTCGGCTGGATTTCTTGTTGATCTTCTGGGGGAGGGGCCTGTTGTAGTGATTCTCAAGTGTCTTTGCCCCAGGCGGAATTACACCGCCCTTACCCGGGGCCGGGGTGAGCAATCCGCTCGGGTTTGCTTTCAGGAGCTTTTGTTCCCTGAGCGCTTTCCGTAGAGTTCCAGAGGACGGGAATACAAATGGCGGCCTCCTGGTCTCCGGCCCGGAGGAGCCGAGAGCCCAGGGCCCCACTCCTCAGTGCGCCCTCAGAGAACAGCGCCCAGTTACTCCCGTCTGCCTGACCTCCGGCCGCGCTCCGAGCTCACCGAGCCTGCGACCGTTTCAAGGTAACACGGAGCTGCGAGCTTACTGTCGGCTCTGTCTCTGTAGCCGGCTTTCCCGTTCCAATACCCGCAAGCTCTGCGACACTCAGACACCCCCGATCCTTCTGTGACCCTGCGGGACCTGAGGCCACGCTGACCCCGCGTGGGCTTCGCCCCGGTTTAGCCTCTGGAGCGATGTCCCTCAGCGGAACAGACTTTTAAAAGTCCTGATTTTGTGCGCGGTTGCTCCGCCGCTTGCCGGGAGCCGGCCCCTCCCCCCGGGGTCTATCTTCCCGTCGCTTTGGATTCACTTCTCCGCCGGTCCTACCTTTCAGAAAGTGGTTGTTTTTCTGTTTCCAGAATTGCTGTTCTTCTTCTCTTCGATCTGCCGATGGATTTTCAGGTGTTTACAATCTTTAGACAAGCTATCTAGCTGATCTCCGGCTAGCTGAAGCAGTCTCAGCTTGCTACTTCTCCGCCATCTTGACTCCTCCCCCTAGTTTTTGTTTTTTAAATATAACACATAAAGCACAAGAGACATAAAAAATAAATAAGTGAGCACACACCAAACCAAAATGCTTTTGCACAGTAAAATAAATCACAAAAGGAAAAGGCAACCTATGGAATGGGAGAAAATATTTGCAAATCCTATATCTGATAAGGGGTAAATATCCAGAATATATAAAGAACTCATACAACCCAACACACACACACACACACACACACACACATGCACATGCACTTAACTAAAAGGTGATAAAAGGACCGGAATAGATTTTTTTTTTCCAACAAAGATATACAAAAGGCCAACAGGTACAAGAAAAGAAGCTCAACCTCAGTATAGAGACACACAAATCAAAACCCCAATAAGAGATCTCATTATTGTTGAAATAATCATTACAAAAAAGACAAAGGATAAAATATATTAGTATGGGTGTGAAGAAAAGTGACCTTTGTTTATTGTTGGTGAGCTTGTAAACTGGTATAGCCACTGTGGAAAACTATATAGGATCTTGAAAAAATAAAAAATATTCCTACTATATGATGTAGTAATTTCACTTCTGGGAATTTGTCCAAAGAAAATGGAACAATAACTCTAGAAGATATTTGCTCCTCCATTTGCATACTAGCACTGCATACAATAGCCAAGACATGGAAACAACCTAAGGGTACATTGGCAGATGACTGGATAACAAATTTGTTATATAAGCCATAATTAGATACATGAAAATTATAAGTAAAAAGATATGAAATATGGCACATATACATAAAATATGGAGGAAGTAAAAAAGAAAGAATTAAGAAGGTATGTTTGAACTTGAATGACCATCAACTTAATATAGAATGTTATATTCTTAAGATGATATATATGAACATGATGGTAGTCACAAACCTCAAAGTCATCCTAAATAGACAAACAAATAAAAGGAAAGATCCAAATATAACACTTCAGAAACTCATCAGTTATAGTGAAAAAGAGCAGCAGCAGAAGAAAAGAACAGAGAAAAACTACAAAACAATGAGAAAGCAATGAACAAATGGCAATACATACATACCTATCAATACTTACTTTAGAAGCAAATGACCTAAATGTATCAATCAAAAGACACAGGGTGGTAGAATGAGTTAAAAAAAAGGGGGGGGGTACCCCAAAGTGAGCTGATTACCTACCAAAGAACTCCAATCACCCATGAAATCAGCCTGAGATCAGAATTATACACATCTGGATCTCTACAGGGGCAGAAGACGCCAGGGGGCAGGTAAAGTGGAATGGGAATGGCAGACTGATATTGGAAGATAAACAAAAGGGGGAGGGACCCAACAGAGGCGACCTGTTGGAAAGTAATACCCCAATAGGAGCGAGAGTGCCCGGCGTCTGGGGACCAGCATTAACTCCGAGACTGGTTGAAAGCACTCCAAAAGAGCAAAGGATCACGGGGGGGGGGGGGGGGATTGTGGGAATAGGGGCGACTAGGGACAGGGGCTTAAGTCCCCGGTCCCAGGACAACCTCCCCCGGCGCTGAGGCAGAGAGAATGCGGCAGAGAAACCAGCTCTTGGTCCCTAAGCCGCCAGCATGCCCGAGAATGCATGGGTTCTAGTTCCTGTGAGGGGATGGGAGCCACGCTGGTTGGCAGAGTGCAGGAGCTCTACCACAAAGCTTGAGATACGTGAACACGTCCCTCATGCTCCCCTGAGTTACAAAGGCCCAGCTGGCGCTCTTTGACCCACGCCATTGTTTCAAAGTGTAAGCCATGCGCCCCAAACTCTCCCCTGACAGAGGTGCGCAAAAGCCCAGCCTAGTGCTTGCGGACCAGCGCCCCATTCTCAGTGCCCAAGACGCGCTGCCTCTGAAAGAGGTGCGCACAAGCTAGGCACTCCCAGCCCAGGCCAGCGGCAAAGTCTCAGTGTGCGATTGCTGCTTGGAATCTCTCTGGCGGTCTGGGGCTCGCAGACAGCCGCCACGGCCTTGGCTTTGGGTACAAGCAAAAGATCCTGCACCCCCAGGGTCTGCAACTTGGAACCTGCTCTGCCAGCGGCCAAGGGGGAATTTATTTAGGCTCTGCACCCAGACTGAGGCTTCTATCTGAGAGGGAGAACAGGGTGCGGTTTGTTTTCCTCTAAAACTACAAAAACCATCAAAGGCGGTCAAGGTGAGAGAAAAAAAAAAATTGAACAAGCATAAAAACCACCAGAGAACAAAAGCCTGTAAAAAACGAGTTTTCTCAGAGCCCACTTCCTTGAGGGGGGCGGAGGACTTAACTCAGGAAACATCATTGACTGACAATCCACGTGGCAGGCCCCTTCCCCAGAAAACAAACCAAGAAAGAAAAAAAAAAAAAAGAGAGAGAGAGAAAAAAAAAAAAAAAGGACTACAGAGAACAACCACTACTTCATAGGAAAACTTGTATTCTTCACTCGTTCCCACTATTCCGGTTCATTTTTTTTTTTTTAACACATAGATAATTTTTTTTTAACCTATTTACCATCACAGCGAGTTGTACAGTACATCAAATTCCATAATACCTTTCTAACCTGAACTTTTTGATACATACACCTATGTTTTTCTTTTGCATTTTTATTTTTTGAATTTCTTTTTTTAAATTTTAGTTTAGTCTAGTTTATTCCTTTTTATTTTTATCCTATAATATTCATATAGAGTTAAACTTCAAAGTAATCCCCTTTCCCCAATCAATACTACCCCTATAGGTAAACCAATTTTTAATCCCCTTTATCTTAGGAAAGTTGAGTCCTTTAACAAAGATATCAAGATACATCCAGGAAGAATCAAAACAACCTTACTCGTACACACTGAGAATTTATAAGAACTCTCCCATGTTCTTCCACCAGTGTTTCTGTGTTTTTTTGTGTTTGTCCTGATAGCATATAAATTTTACACTTGGGGTTATTTTTGACGAGGTTCTTTCTTTATTTGCATATATATATATTTTTTCTATTGTATCTTTTTATCTCTTTTTGTTTGTCTACTTCATAAATCTTACCTTGGGGCTCATCTGGGCTGAACATTCTTTTTCATCTTCCCTTTCTTTCCTGTCTCTCTCTCTCTTTCTCTCTTTTTTTTCTTCTTTTCTTTTCTTTTTTTTTTTCCTTTTCTCTTGTCTCTCGTTAGGTGGGGAATCCTGATTGCTCAGAAGTGTTCCAGGGTGCACCTTGACTGCACCACAGTTGATACTTCCAGCTACATCTGTTCAGTCATCTCCCACCAAAATGACTAGGAGGAAGAATGCCCAACAGAAGAAAAATACAGAGGATGGACCTTCTGCAACAGAGCTAATGGCTATAAACATAGACAATATGTTGGAAAGAGAATTCAGGCTAACAATTATCCAGGCAATAGCTAAGTTGGAGAAAGCCATGGATGACCAAACAGAATTGATTAGGGCCGAACTGAAAGAGACCAGACAGGTGTTCACAATGTTAGGGCGGAGCTTAAAGCTACCAGGGAGGAGGCTCACAATGCTCTCAATGAGTTCCAATCTAATCTAAACTCTCTCAAAGCTAGGGTAACTGAGACAGAAGATAGAATTAGTGATCTGGAGGACAAACAGATAGAGAGAAAGGATCAGGAGGAAGCCTGGAACAAACAGCTTAGAAACCACGAAAACAGAATCAGGGAAATAAATGATTCCACGAAGCGTTCCAACATCAGAATTATTGGAATCCCTGAAGGGGAGTAGAAAGAAAGAAGTCTAGAAGATATAGTGGAACAAGTCTTTCAAGAAAATTTTCCCAATCTCGGGAATGGAACCAGCGTTCATGTACTAGAGGCTGAACGGTCTCCACCCAAGATTATACATTCCCAAATAACATCACGACACCTGATAGTCAAATTGAGGAATTATAATTGTAAGTATAATCTCGTGAAAGCCTCCAGGGCAAAGAGGCTCCTTACTTACAGAGGGAAGCCCATCAGAACAACATCAGACCTGTCCACAGAAACCTGGCAAGCCAGAAGAGGCTGGGAAGATATATTCAGGGCACTAAATGAGAAGAACATGCAGCCAAGAATATTTTATCCAGCAAGACTGACATTCAAAATGGATGGAGAGATAAAGAGTTTCCAAGACCAGCAAGGCTTAAAAGACTATGCAACCACCAAGCTGACACTGCAGGAAATATTAAGGGGGGTTCTATAAAAGAGAAAAATCCCAAGAATAGCACTGAACAGAAATATAGACACATTCTACAGAAAGAAAGACTTCAAAGGTAACTCAATGTCAATAAAAACGTATCTATCAATAATCACTCTCAATGTGAATGGCCTAAATGCACCTATAAAATGGCACAGGGTAGCAGATTGCATAAAATGACAGGACCCATAGATATGTTGTCTACAAGAGACCCATTTTGAACCTAAAGATACACGCAGACTGAAAGAGAAGGGATGGAGAAGCATCTTTCATGCCAATGGGCCTTAAAGAAGGTTGGGGTAGCGATTCTCATATCAGATAAATTAGACTTCAAACTAAAGACTGTAGTCAGAGATACAGAAGGACACTACATAATCCTTAAAGGGACTATCCACCAAGATGATCTAACAATTGTAAATATCTATGCTCCCTATATGGGAGCAGCCAGTTACTTAAGAAAACTGTTAATCAAGATAAAGAGTCATTTTGGTATGAATACACTAATCATAGGAGATCTTAACATGCCTCTCTCAGAATTAGACAGATCATCGAAGCAGAAAATCAATAAAGAAACAAGAGCATTGAATGACACATTGGACCAGATGGACCTCATAGATATATACAGAACATTCCACGCTAAAACAATAGAATACTCGTTCTTCTCAAGTGCACATGGAACCTTCTCCAGAATAGACCACATACTGGGTCCCAAATCAGGACACAACTGACCAAAAGACTAAGATTATTCCCTGCATATTCTCAGATCACAATGCTTTGAAACTGGATCTCGATCACAAGGAAAATTTCAGAAGGAACTCAAACACCTGGAAGCTAAAAACCACCTTGCTTAAGAATGCTTGGATTAACCAGTAGATCAAAGAAGAACTGAAACAATTCATGGAAACCAATGAGAATGAAGATACGTTGGTCCAAAACCTATGGGATACAGCAAAGGCAGTCCTAAGGGGGAAACACATAGCCATCCAAGCCTCCCTCAAAAAAATTGGAAAAATCCAGAACACACCAGCTGTCTCTATACCTTAAAGAACTGGAGAATCAACAACAAATCAAACCAACTCCACACATAAAAAAGGAACTCATCAAGATTAGAGCTGAGATCAATGAGGTAGAAACCAGAGATACAGTAGAACGTATCAATGAAACTAGAAGCTGTTTTTTTGAAAGAATCAATAAGATCGATAAAACATTGGCCACACTAATCCCCCCAAAAAGAGAGAAAGCCCAAATTCATAAAATTATGAATGAAAAGGGAGAGATCACAACTAAAACCAAGGAAGTAGAAATAATCATCAGAAGTTATTATCAACAGTTATATGCCAATAAGCTTAGCAACCTAGATGAAATGGATGCATTCCTGGAAAAATATAAACTACCAAAATTGAACCAGGAAGAAATCGACAACCTGAATAGACTGATATCTAATAACGAGATTGAAGCAGTGATCAAAAACCTCCCCAAAATAAGAGCCCAGGACCTGACGGATTCCCTGGGGGAATTCTACCAAATCTTCAAAGAAGAAATAACACCCATTCTCCTGAAGCTGTTTCAAAAAATTGAAGCAGAAGGAAAACTTCCAGACTCTTTCTATGAAGCCAGAATTACCCTGATCCCCAAACTAGGCAAAGACCCTACCAAAAAGGAGAATTTTAGACCAATATCACTGATGAATATGGATGCTACGATTCTCAACAAGATCCTAGCAAACAGGATCCAATAGCACATTAAAAAGATTATCCACCATGATCAGGTGGGATTCATCCCTGGGCTACAAGGATGGTTCAACATTTGCAAATCAATTAATGTGATACAACAAATTAATAGGAGATGAGAGAAGAACCACATGGTCCTCTCAATTGATGCAGAAAAAGCATTTGACAAAATCCAGCATCCGTTCATGATTAAAACACTTCAAAGTACAGGGATAGAGGGAACATTTCAGAACCTCATCAAGACTATCTATGAAAGACCCACAGCAAATATCATCCTCAATGGGAAAAAGCTTGCAGCCTTCCCATTGAGATCAGGAACAGGACAAGGATGCCCATTTTCACGACTCTTGTTCAACATAGTATTAGAAGTCCTAGCAACAGCAATCAGAGAACAAAGGGAAATAAAAGGTATCCAAATTGGTAATGAAGAAGTCAAACTCTCTCTCTTCACAAATGACATGATTCTTTATATGTAAAACCCAAGAGACTCCACCCCCAAACTACTAGAACTCACATACAGCAATTCAGCAACGTGGCAGGATACAAAGTCAATGTGCAGAAATCAGTGGCTTTCTTATACACTAACAATGAAAATACCGAAAGGGAAATTAGAGAATTAATTCCATTTACTATAGCACCAAGAACCATAAGATACCTGGGAATATACCTAACCAAAGAGGTAAAGGATCTGTACTCGAGGAACTACACAACACTCATGAAAGAAATTGAAGAAGACACAAATAAATGGAAGACCATTCCATGCTCCTGGATGGGAAGAATAAACATTGTTAAAATGTCTACACTGCCTAGAGCAATATATACTTTTAATGCCATTCCGATAAAAATTCCACCACTATTCTTCAAAGAGCTGGAGCAAATAATCCAAAAATTTGTATGGAATCAGAAGAGACCCTGAATCACTAAGGAAATGTTGAAAAACAAAAATAAAGCTGGGGGCATCACTTTACCCGATTTCAAGCTTTAACAAAGCTGTGATCACCAAGACAGCATGGTAGTGGCATAAAAACAGACACATAGACCAGTGGAACAGAGTAGAGAGCCCAGATATGGACCCTCAACTCTATGGTCAATTAATCTTCGATGAAACAGGAAAAAATATACAGTGGAAAAAAGACAGTCTCTTTAATAAATGGTGCTGGGAAAACTGGACAGCTATATGTAGAAGATTGAAACTCGACCATTCTCTTATACCGTACACAAAGATAAACTCAAAATGGATGAAAGACCGAGACAGGAATCCATCAGAATCCTAGAGGAGAACATAGGCAGTAATCTCTTCAATATCAGCCACAGCAACTTCTTTCAATATATGTCTCCAAAGGCAAAGGAAACAAAAGCGAAATTAAACTTTCGGGACTTCATCAAAATCAAAAGCTTCTGAACAGCAAAGGAAACAGTCAACAAAACAAAGAGGCAACCCATGGAATGGGAGAAGATATTTGCAAATGAGAGTACAGACAAAAGTATAGATCCTGATATCCAGGATCTATAATGAACACCTCAGACTCAACACACACGAAACAGGCAAACATATCAAAAAATGGGCAGAAGATATGAACAGACACTTCTCCAATCAAGACATACAAATGGCTATCAGACACATGAAAAAAATGTTCATCATCACTAGCCCTCAGGGAGACTCAATTAAAACCACATTGAGATATCACCTTGCACCAGTTAGAATGGCCAAAATTAACAAAACAGAAAACAACATGTGTTGGAGAGGATATGGAGAAAAGGGAACCCTCTTCCACTGTTCGTGGGAATGCAAGTTGGTGCAGTCTCTTTGGAGAACAGTGTGGAGATTCCTCAAGAAATTAAAAATAGAGCTTCCCTATGACCCTGCAATTGCTCTCCTGGGTATTTACCCCAGGGATACAGATGTCGTGAAAAGAAGGGCCATCTGTACCCCAATGTTTATAGCAGCAATGGCCACGGTCGCCAAACTATGGAAAGAACCAAGATGTCCTTCAACGGATGAATGGATAAGGGAGATGTGGTCCATATACACTATGGAGTATTATGCCTCCATCAGAAAGGATGAATATCCAACTTTTGTAGCAACATGTATGGCTCTGGAAGAGATTATGCTGAGTAAAATAAGTCAAGCAGAGAGAGTCAATTATCATATGGTTTCACTTATTTGTGGAGCATAACAAATATCATGGAGGACAAGGGGTGTTAGAGAGAAGAAAGGGGTTGTGGTAAATTGGAAGGGGAGGTGAATCATGAGAGACTATGGACTCTGAAAAACAATCTGAGGTGTTTGAAGTGGCGGGGGGGTGGGAGTTTGGGGTACAAGGTGGTGGGTATTATAGAGGGCTCAGATTGCATAGAGCACTGGGGGTGGTGAAAAAATAATGAATACTGTTTTTCTGAAAATAAATAAATTGAAAAAATAAAAAACAACAACAAAAATGAATAAATAAATGAATAAATAAATAAAATCTTAAAAAAAAAAAAAGTATGCTGCCTGCAAGAGTCTCATCTTAGACCTAAAGACACATATAGACTAAAAGGCAAGAGAAAGAAAGATATTTAGTATGCTAATGGAAGCAAGACAACAGCAGCAACAACAAATGGGATAGTAATGCTCATATTAGGCAAAATAGACTTTGAATAAAAGACTGTGACAAGAGACAAAGAAAGTCATTACATAATGATAAAGGGATCAAACAAAAGGGTATAACAATTATAAATATCTATGCACCCCAAAAAGGAGCACCTAAATTTATAAAGCAAATATTAATGGAAATAGAGAAATGGATAGCAATACAATAATAGTAAAGACTTTCACACAGCCCTTTCATCAATAGATAGATTATCAATGCAGAAAATCAGTAAGGATATAGTATAAATTTGAATAATGTATTAGGCTAGATGGGCATAACACATGCATAGAGAACATTCTATCAAACAAAATAAAAAACACATCCTTTTCAAGTACATCTAGAACATGCTCCAGAATAGATCATATATTAGGCCACAAAACAAGTCTCAATAAATTAAAGAATATTGAAATCATACCATGCATCTTTTCTGACTACAATAGTAAAAAACTAGAAATAAATCATAATGAAAACAAAACTGGAAAAAAGCAAAAACATGTGGAGTCTAAATAAAAAGATACTAAACAACCAGTTTGTCAACACAGCAATCAAAGAAAAAATTTAAAAAATACATAGAGACAAATGAAGTAAAAAGACAATGATCCAAACTCTTCAGAACACAGAAAAGCAGTTCTAAGAAAAAAACATAGTGGTATTGGCGTACCTCAAGAAACAAGAAAAAAGTTCAAATAAACAATTTCAGACCTTATAGCTAAAGAAACTGAAAAAAGAACAAGTAAAGCCCAAGGTAAGTAGAAGAAAGGAAATAAAGATTAGACTAGAAATAAGTGACACAGAGACTAAAAACAATAGAAAAAAATAAATGAAACCAAAAGCTGGTTCTTTGAAAAGATCAGCAAAACTGATAAACCTTTAGCCAGACTCATTAATGAAGAAAGGAAGAAGGAAAGAAAGAGAAAGAAAGAAGTGAGAAAGGACTCAAATAAATAAAAGCAGAAATGAAGGAGGAGAAATAACGACTGAGAACAGAGAAATACAAAGAATTATAAAAGAATACCATGAAAAATGATATGCCAACAAATTGGACAACCTAAAAAAAAAAAAAAAAAAAAAAGAATAAATCCTAGAAACATGCAATCTTCCAGATCAGGAAGAAATAGAAAATCTGAACAGACCAATGACTGTTAACAAAATTGAATTGTTAATCAAAAAACTACCAAAAAATAAAAGTCCAGAATCAGATGGCTTCACAGCTGAATTTTATTAAAAATGTAAATAAGAGTTAATACTTTTCTCAAATGTAGAAGCTTCCAAATTGAGGCCAGCATAACCCTGATACTAAAATCAGACACATTCCACAAAGAAAACTACATACCAATATCCTTGAAAAACATAGAGGGAAAATCCTCAAAAAATATATTATCAAATCAAATCCAACAATACATTAGAAGGATCATTCACCATGATCAAAGTGGGATTTATTTCAGGGATGCAAGAATTGTTCAATATTCACATCATACATCACATCAACAAAACAAAAGATAAAAATCATGTGACTATCTCAATAGATGCAGAGAAATTATTTGCAAAATCCAACGTCCATTCATAATGAAAACTCTCAACAAAGTGGGTTTAGAGGTAACATAAGTCAATATAATTATTGCCATATATGAAAACATCTATAACTACCATCATAGTGCTGAAAAACTAACAGCTTTTCCCCTAAGGTCAGGAAAAAAAACAAGGATGCTCCTTCTCATGACTTTTATTCAACAGTATTGGAAATCCTAGCTACAGAAATCAGAAAAGATAAAGACATAGAGGCATCCATATTGGTAAAGAAGGAGTTAAATAATCATTCTTTGCAGATGACATAATACTATACATAAAAATCCTAAGACTCCGCCAAAAACTGCCAGGAGTAATAAATGAATTCAGTAAAAGTATAGGATATAAAGTTAACATAAAGAAACAAATTGCATTTCTACACATTAATAATGAAGTCGCAGAAACAGAAATTAAGAAAATATTTCCATTTATAATTGTACCAAAAATAATAAAATACCTAAGAATAAACTTAGCCAAGGAGGTGAAAGGCTGTACTCTCAAACTATAAAGAAATTGATGAAAGGATTTGAAGATGGCACAAACAAAATAATATCCCATGATTGTGATTTAGAAGAATTAATATTGTTAAAATGCCCATAATACTCAAAGTAATCTACACATTTAGTGCACTCCCTATCAAATGATCAACAGAAGGGTGTCTGGGTGACTCAGTGGGTTGGACCACTGCCTTCACCTCAGGTCATGATCTCAGGGTCCTGGGGTAAGCCCTGCATCAGCATGGAGCTCTCTGTTTAGCGGGGAGCCTGCTCCACCCCACACCCCCGCCCTGCCTCTCTGCCTACTTGTGAATTCTCTGTTAAATAAATAAATAAAATCTTAAAAAAAAAAAAAGACCAACAGCAATTTTCACAAAACTAGAAGAAATAATCCTAAAATTTGTATGGAACCAGAAAGGACCTTGTACAGCCAAAGTGATCTTAGGAAGGAAAAAAATAAATAAATAAAGCTGGAGATACTGCAATTCCAAATTTCAAGATATAATATAAGGCTATGGTAATAAAATCAGTATTTACTGGCACAAAATAGATTCAAATAACAATGGAACGGAATAGAAAGCCCAGAAATAAACTCCAACTTTCATAATCAATTAATCTATGACAGAGGAGGCAAGAATATACAAAGTCAATCTCTTTAGCAAATGGTGTTGGGATGAGATAACTACATGCAATGCAATGAAACTGGACCATTTCTTATACCATACACAAAAATAAACTTAAAATGGATTAAAGACCTAAAAGTAACACCTGAAACCATAAAAATACTAGATGAGAGCACACACATTAATTTCTCTGACATTGGACATAACAACATTTTTCTACATATGTCTCCCGAGGGACAGGAAACAAAAGCGCAAATAAACTCTTGGGACTTCCTCAAAATTAAAAGTTTCTGTACAGTAAAGGAAACAATCAACAAAATTAAAAGGTAACCTACTAATTGTGAATATTTGCAAGTGACATATTCAATAAAGGGTTAATATCCAAAATATTTAAAGAATTTATACCACTCAACATCAAACAAACAATTCAATACAATTAAAAAAGGGGCAGAAGTTTGGTGCAGCCACTTTGAAAAACAGTCTGGAGATTCCTTAGGAAATTAAAAGTAACACTACCCTATGACCCTGCAATTGTACTACTGGGTTTTTACCCCAAAGATACAGATGTAGGGAAAAGAAGGGCCATCTGTACCCCAATGTTCATAGCAGCAATGACCACAGTCGCCAGACTGTGGAAAGAGCCAAGATGCCCTTCGACAGGTGAATGGATAAAGAAGATATGCTCCATGTATACAATAGAGTATGCCTCTATCAGAAAGGATGAATACCCAATTTTTGTTATCAACATGGACAGGACTGGAGGAGATTATGCTGAGTGAAATAAGTCAAGCAAAGAGAGTCAATCATCATATGGTTTCACTTACTTGTGGAGCATAAGAAATAACATGGAGGACATTGGGTAATGGAGAGGAGAAATGAGTTGGGGGAAATCAGAGGGGGAGACAAACCATAAGAGACTGTGGACTCTGAGAAACAAACCGAGGGTATTGGAGGGCAGGGGGTGAGATGTTGGGAGAGCCTGGTTGTGGGTGTTGTGGAGGGCAAAGAGCACTGGGTGTGGTGCATAAACAGTGAATATTGGAACACTGAAAAAATAAAATTAAATTAATAAAAGGGGGGGCAGAAAAAGTGAATGGCCATTTTCCCAAAAAGACATATAAATGATCACAGACACGTGAAAAGATGCTCAAAATCACTTATTGTCAGGGAAATACAGATCCTAACCACAATGAGAGATCATTTCACATCTGTCAGAATGGCTAAAATCAACAACACAAGAGATAACAAATGTTGGCAAGGATGTGGAGAAAAAGTAACCTTTGTCATACAGTGTTGGTCCATATGTAAATTGATACAGCCACTGTGGAAAACAAGAAGGAGTTTCCACCAAAAGTTAAAAATAGAAGTACCATATGACCCAATAATTCCACTACTGAGTATTTATCAAAAAACAAAACAAAACAAAATAACAAAAACACTAATTTGAAAAGATACATGCATCTCTAAATTTATTGCAGCATTATTTACAATAGCCAAGATATGGATGCAATCTGTGTCCATTGATAGATGAATGGATAAGGAAGATGTGTGTGTGTGTGTGTGTGTGTGTGTAAAATGGAATATTATGCAGACATTAAAGAAAAGACTGCCATTTGTAACAACATGGATGATCCTAAAGGGTATTATGCTAAGTGAAATAAATCAAACTGAGAAGGACAAGTATTAATATGATTTTACTCACATGTGGAGTAAAAGCAAAACTAAATAAGCAAACTAGCAGAATCAGACCCATAAATACAGAGAACACACTGATAGCTGCCAGAGAGGTGGGGGGTGGTAGTGTTCAAAATGGGTGAAGGGGAGTGGGTGGTACAGGTTTCCAGTTACAGAACGAATAAGTCATGGGGATGAAAGATATAGCCAAAGTGAATGTAGTCAGTGATATCATGATAGTGTCACAAGGTGACAGGCAGTAGTTACACATAACATATAAACTTGTCAAATCACCAAGTTGTACACCTGAAACTAATGTAACATTGTGTCAACTGTACTCAAGAAAAAATTAAAAAGTAGGGGCACCTGGTGGCTCAGTGGGTTAAGCCTCTGTCTTCAGCTCAGGTCATGAACTCAGCTTCCTGGGATTGAGCCCCACATCGGGCTCTCTGCTCAACGGGGAGCCTGCTTCCTCCTCTCTCTTTGCCTGCCTCTCTGCCTACTTGTGATCTCTCTGTCAAATAAATAAATAAAATCTTTAAAAAAATAAAAAGTAGACTTTATGATATATATATATTATTAATTATTTATATATTATTATATTTATTCTATATCATCACTAATTATTATTAACTATTATTATAGTATTATTATATTCTTCAGCCATAAAAGGAGGAAATCTTGTCAATTATATCAACATTGATGGACCTTGAGGACTTTTTATTAAGTGAAATTAGACAGAGAAAGGAAGCACTATTGATCTCATTTATATGTGGAATGTAAAAAAAAAGAAAAAGGAAAACAGAGAACCACATAGTCCTAGAGAAAGAGATGGGATTTGTGGTTACCCCAGATTTGTGGTTGGGGATAAGAGGAATTGCAAGAAGGTGGTCAACAGTTATCAGCTTCCAGCTATAAAGTAGGAAAGCACTAGGGGTGTAATGCATAAATGATGTTTAATGCTGCTTTGGGGTGTATAGGAAATTTGCTGAGAGAGTAGATCCTAAGAGTTCTCATCACGAGGAGAAAATTTTTCCTCCTTTTTTTTTTCTTTTTATTGTATCTATATGATACATATATTGTATCTATATGAGAAATGGGTATGATCATATCATAATATATGTGAGTCAAACCATGGTGCTGTAACTTAGAGAGTGATGCAAATCAATTATATCCTAGTAACCTGGACAACAACCCGCCTACCTTTGTCATTCTTTTGGAAATAGCATAATTTGATTCTTCCACCTTTTCTTTAGAATCAAGGATACCCTTTTGTTTCTGTGTAAGTTATTTTAGGCTGAAATTTGTGTTTTCTACCTGGAAAAAAAAAAAAAAAAAACCTGAAACAAATCCATTTTTGTACTCACCCTCAGTCATGTCTGCCTTTTTCCTAATGAGCAGAATTTGACTTCCAATGTGTCACTCAGTGGTTTTTCCATTGATCATTGGTGAAGCTGAAAGACCCTTGATCCGCACCCAAGAAGCAGACACCAAGCCTCCACTGGATGCAAGTTGCAAGAGGTTTATTGGTTACACAGGCACCTGCGGACGCATCAGCCTTTGTGGGCTGAGCGCGCCGGGATAGATTGGGGAGCAGATTATATAGGGCAAGGGTTGGGGTGGTGGGAAGCGAGCTTACAGAAGCAGATGCTTGGTTACAGGGATCTGATTGGTTAACTTAAATCAAGCATTGTCAGGCACTGGGTTTAAGGCAAGGACACAACGGTTTGTTCTGGTGGGCCTTGGCTCAGCACTCTGGAAAGTCCCAGGTACACTCTATTCCTCATTTGTCTTTTCTTTTGACAGACCGGGTGATCACAGACAATAGACATCCTGGTATGTGTTGCCATCCAGCTATGGGAACAATCAAGCCTTCAGCAAGGGGATAGGGGGTGCTTTGGGGACATCAGGTTACTTAAACAAGCCTTTAGCAAGGGGAGAGGGGTCTTTCATTCCCCCCTTTTTCTTTATCATGGATAGAATCTTATATCCATTTGCTTTGTTTATGAAGTAAGTCAGTTTGAGATCCGGTCTGTTTAATTAGTTGATATTGCTGTGTCAGTACCATTGTCCGGATTACTGACAAGCGATCTTTTACAAACTGTAAGAGTTTATTTAAGATACAAGGGCCGATTGAAAATTGGGCTATTGATAAGGTAATTTCTTTGTTGTAATCTCAAGGACATTTGCAAACCAAGTGAGGCTCCTGTCTTGCAGGATTGTGATCTCAGCAAGTCAACTATTTATCATTTTATGGCAGTCAGGGGTGCCTGAGGAATGCTACACATATGGAGGGGAGCGGGTGAAGGGGGGATGCAATGCGCCAGCTTTTAAAGACCCTTAAATTTTTAAGGTGGTTGAAGGTGGAAGGTCTCATCTTCTATAACTTCTTCGTGCTGAATAGGGGCGTAGAGCTGTCCCTACCTACTGGGGTTAATATTGATCAGGGTAGGAATGTATAAGGGAGTTTTGAAAGGTGGAGGCAGTTGAATCCAGCGCTGACAGTAAAGAGGTGTCCTTGTGCGCGACAAGGATCGTCTGTCGTGGTGTAGTCATTGTAGCAATGGAGTCTCAGCACCAAGTAGAGAAACATGGAACAAAACAACATATTAAGGTTAATAAGGCGATAAGAATGAGAAGCTCGAAAAAAAGATTCGGCCATAGTCCTTTAAACTAGGAACTTAACCATTTACTGGGAGAGAGAGAAGGATCTTGTAGGCCTTAATTTGGGTATTCATATCTTTTATTAGTCCTGTGACATTTTTGTGATAGTCTGGGATGTACACACAATAATCTGTCTTGATAATTGCACATGTGCTACCCTGGGCTGCTGTCAGGACATCTAAGGCCATCCTATTTTGTAGGACTGCCTTGCGTATCTGTGACACTTCGGTATTAAGCTGGGAGATGCTATTTAGTGAATTATTGAGTGTCTTTGTAGTATATTTATTAAGGACTTCTACATGCCACATGACATCCCCTAGTCCAGCAGATGGAACAAAAATACCATTTAAAAACAGATCGTGTTCATCTTTGTTTTAAGTTGGTGAGATTAGCAGGAGTTGTAATGGTTTTAGTAATGCGCCCATGATTCCAGGAAAATCCCCTTTCCTTCCAAATAGCTCTATGGGCATGTGGTACCAGGAAGGCATATTTGGAGTTAGTATAAATGTTAATTCTTAGGCTTTGGCAATTGCAAAGTTCTAGTGAGCACTATGGCACATCTAACTTTTCTTCTTCTTTCTATGAAAACTGTTTTCATCAGAAAACCAACTGTCATTCGTAATTTTAACAGGGGCATCTTAAACCTGGCCATATAGAATAAGCTAGATTAATAATCTCTGAACATTTTTGCTCTATACAGAAAGAAGTACAGTGGTCAGGTTCAGGCATACAGGTAACTAGGTTTAAAGTTTGACAAATTTTATGTTTTATTTCTGGCATCTCTGTTAGTGTAGCCCAGTATTTAATAAGTCGGCCTCCATCATCCATTGGTAGCCTTTGGCTACTAAGACAAATCTGGACCTGATGTGACATTATTACAGTTAGGGACTGTCCCATAGTGAGCTTTGAGGCTTTTTTTATGAGGGCTGTTTTAGGTTTTGCTAAAGCATCTGTTTGCAATTGCACCTCAACGGAGGTGGCCTCTAGATAAATATGACTAAGGGATGAAACCAATAAGAAGACCTTTGAGTGGTCCAACCTTAACAATATCCTGATTACAGAAGATCATTGTCAAGTGGGAGAAGAGTGCGGTATGCTGGCTTTTAGGCAATTTCATTATTCCAGTTGTTTAATCATGTGCCGTGGGGTCTGCTAATATCCCCACAAAATAATAAGATTCACTAAAGAAGCTATTGTACAGCTTCTCTGAAGTTTACCTCAAATTGTTTAGCTTAGGTAAACAAACATTTAAAGACAATCAAATCTAGAATTTAACATCCATAAAGGTGTGTTATTAAAACAGAATTTTTCTCTCTAAAATAACCCTCATTTACAGAGATAGCCAAATCAGGACTAATTTACTTGTGAAACAAGTTCAGTTTTAACAAACTTGGCCTATTATTTACATAAGCTCAGCAAGAACAATGAGTGTGATCAATAGATCTTTTAGCATCTGCTTTGCTGGAACTTTTAATAAGGAATCTCTAGGTTGAACTTTTAGTAGCCTCTCCGGGCCAGAAGCCAAGCCCTATACTTGACATCAGGCATGCCTGCAATACCTGTCGATTTGGGCGAATTCCTCTTCTGAGACTGCACCTACCAAGGAGTGATATTCTTTACTCACCTGGTGAGGTTGCTGGGAACTCTGTAAGCAAGATATCAGGCCAACAGTCCCAAGGGGCTTTATGGCTCCAGGTTTTATAAAGTCAACCTTAGTTCCTTTAAACTGTCTGGTCATATCCGAGTCTTTTCAAATATGACATTCCAGTCAAAGCTTGGTAAAATAACCCGTGTTTCCAATTCTTTCCTGTTACAAGGAGAACAGATTCTTATTGGACTTATGCAAATGACTGATTGCCATGGAAGAATGCTTACTTACTGAGACCTTTTGGTTTCAGAGGGTTCAGATAGAGAGAAAAGCTTGAATGCTTTGAGCTCTTTTATAAATGAGCACTTTTACATCTCTATAAGTTACAGATAACTAGGAGGAAGTATCCCTAGTCTGGAAGAGCAAACATCAGAGAGAATCAGCAATGTTTAAAGTAAGACAAAACATTAAGAGATATAACATTATATTTTTTTTTTTTTTTTTTTTTTTAGTTTATTTAGTCCCGTGTTACCAAATCTGGTGAATGCGGCTTTAGTCAGTTTTGGAAATTTTTACCCATTTCAAGTTTTAGGATTTTCAAGTATATCAAATATCTGTATTTGTCCTGAAAGTCCTTTATAGGAATCTCCTTGAAGATAAAACTCATTTTACAAGAGAATTAAAACAATTATAAATGACAAAAACTCAGAATGGATATGGTTAAAGCTAAAGAGACACGGGAGTTTACAATTTAGCTGCAAGGAAATCAGGTTATTTTTGTGATACATAACATTTCCATAATTACAGTATCAAGCGATGATCTCTCAAAACATTAAAACTTTAGGAAATGCATAGAATCTCTAGAATAATTATAGTATTTTCCCAAATGTAATCCAAGGTTTATCATTGGTTCAGTAGTATTTCATGAGCAACTTCATATATTAAGGAAAAGCCTGGGTTAAAGAGATTTTACAATTTAAATCTTGTCAACATTTGCTAAGATCTTAGAAAGTTTTGAAGCACATGCCTAAATATAATAGGGATGTTGAACACCTGATAAAACAAAACATGGAAACTGGTTTTTCTGGGCAGGCAAAGAGAAAATCATTTACATTCTCGTAACAGGAGATCAATTAATTTAAGAAAACTTTGTCCTTTGAACAGAGAATTTCAGTCTTGTACTAATGTAATGTACCTTTAAAACCCATTCATTTAGTCTATCTTAGTCCGTCCTGACCATCTACAACTTTTCTTTGCATTCAGGTTTTGTCCCAAGTCATTTTCTTTTAAACAATCATCTCATTTAGGTTAAAATTACCTTTAACAAAATGTATTCCCATTTCTTAAATTTTTCTTACATATTTCCTATTTTCTTACATACAGAGTTTTCTTTATTTCCATTAGTCTCAGTTATACTAAGCAGAACTTTGTATTCTTAGAAACACCTTAATCTCTAGTGAAGACTAAGTATTAACCAATTGTGAACTGTTACAACAGAATTCTTCAGGTGGCAAATTTATGAATCAGTTAAGTGGCAAACAAGTTTACCAACAAATTTAAATACTCTTAGTTTCTTTGCAGTAAGAAGTCAAAAGCACAAACCTACAACCAGTAATTAACGACTTAGCATTTTATCCTGTTTGGTTAAGACCTAGATGTTCATAATTCAATTCCATATGTCATCCAAGCAAAACTTTAAAGCTTTCAGATTATCAAAGACTTTGAAAGCTACTTCAGCAATTACCCATTAGAACTTTGAGACAGACAATTAACCATCAGTTTAGTTATTTCTTTGCTAACAAATTTTAATAAATAACATGAGTTTATTTGACCTTCAGTAAACTTCGAAGTTTTACATTTACTGCTGATAACTTAAAAGACAGGTTTTATCTTAATTAAACCAATAAACTTAACTTAGTTTCAACACTGATTTACGTTCCATCTGGACCCACTCCACTTTGAATGTTTACCTGAGACATGGTTGGGAAGATCTGGAGTGAGGGGGTGTTAGGTCCAGGGGGTGCTCTTCTTGCTCCTTGACAGTGAAGAGAGAAGGAGCTGTGGTGCATGATCTAGAGGCCAGTCATGCAGGCTGCACACACGTTGGTACAGAAATAGGAGAAGAGGGAAACAGAAGAAACAAAGTGCTGCCAGGAGGCAGAGAAAGGATTCCCAGTTTTGGAGCTCCTAAGCACCAACAGAGGAGCAGATGCCATGCTTTTTCATTAGCCATGGGGGAGGTGTTAGGCAGTCTAAGTCGGGCCAGAGAACACAGGGAAACCTCCCTGAAACAAAGAATTTCGGCAGCTACTTGGGAATATTCCCTATAGTCTCTGTCTCGAGTCAGACTAACCCCAGTTGGTTCCAGTTATAGCCATCAACACAGGAAGTGAGTAAGGGAGAAGCTCCCACATCTATTAGGAGAAGCAGAGAGAAATAAAGTCAGAGTCCCCTTTGCTAGGGATAGCCCAGCAACCTGGGATTACTAAAAGAAGGCTTATTTACATAATTATCATCCAATATGTCAGGAGGAAATTTACTAGCTGACTCATTGAATCTGGTTTTAGCTCTTAATACCTATCTCTTATATTCCCTCCCAATATGTACGATGTTGCAGACAAGGGGAGGGGGACCTTTCAGATGCTGTCCTGCTCGCGTCCCTCGAGGGAACTTAGGAGCGTCTTAGCTAAGGTCTATCCGTATAAACCCCGGACCAGGCTACTCCATGGAGTAGATGACCGTTATGCCGTATGACACTCCGTGAGACTCAGGGTGCAGCCCACTCAGACTCTGTAGCCGAAGGCGGTGGAGCCACACAAACATTCATACAGTCAGGCATTCCTCAGATTCAAACAGGTTAGACACCCTCCCTTTAAACAAAATGTAACCTTTATGACCAGTGTAAGGAACATATAACCACATTTAAAGACATTAATAGGACAATTTAGACATTAGACATTAGACATAGGAGACAACAACAACAACAACAACAACAAAACAGCTAACTGATTCAGACGGTCAGGAGGATCCTTCCTGACTCACAGACGGTCAGGAGGAGCACAGAGGCTCTTTCCTGACTCACAGACGGTCAGGAGGAGCACAGAGGCTCCTTCTTGACTCACAGACGGTCAGGAGGAGCACAGAGGCTCCTCCTAACTCATAGACCCCTGAGGCGTCCCCCGGGGTGGCAGGGGAGAAGTCCGAGCTCATCAACTCCTTCTCCAGCTGCCCACAAACACAAATCAACCACATAGTTGCTGAAAGGTTGCAGCGCAAGAACATAAAAACAGACAAACAGAGAGACAGAGACACAGATGCTGGCCAGCTTACCTCCCGGTGGGGATTGGTCTTGGGTGGGATTCCAAGAGATTTCGGTGGGATCTCCAAATGAAAGACCCTCGATCTGCACCCAAGAAGCAGACACCAAGCCTCCACTGGATGCAAGTTGCAAGAGGTTTATTGGTTACACAGGCACCTGCGGACGCATCAGCCTTTGTGGGCTGAGCGCGCCGGGATAGATTGGGGAGCAGATTATATAGGGCAAGGGTTGGGGTGGTGGGAAGCGAGCTTACAGAAGCAGATGCTTGGTTACAGGGATCTGATTGGTTAACTTAAATCAAGCATTGTCAGGCACTGGGTTTAAGGCAAGGACACAATGGTTTGTTCTGGTGGGCCTTGGCTCAGCACTCTGGAAAGTCCCAGGTACACTCTATTCCTCATTTGTCTTTTCTTTTGACAGACCGGGTGATCACAGACAATAGACATCCTGGTATGTGTTGCCATCCAGCTATGGGAACAATCAAGCCTTCAGCAAGGGGATAGGGGGTGCTTTGGGGACATCAGGTTACTTAAACAAGCCTTTAGCAAGGGGAGAGGGGTCTTTCAAAGCCACCATGATTTTAAGAACTAACAATGTATTTTAATACATTGTACATTGTACATTGTACATGCTCTGTGCTCTCTTACCTGAAGTTGTGACAGAGGTTGGCAGCTAACAGCTATGCAACTGCTCCCCTCCCATGTGTGGTAAAACCTAGATCCATGGATCTTAAAGCATATTCATTTACCAGATATACTTGTCCCATTTGGCCCTCACTCTATGGAACTGACTGTATTTTTGCCTGAAATACATGTCCTTAAGTCTTAGCTTCTTACATGACTGAATAAAAAAATGGTCCTAGGGAGATTTTAAAACTGTTTGCAAGGTACAGCTGACTATGCCATTTCCTTTGGTAAGGATCTTTGCGGGTATGAGGTATTATCACTACTGCAGTGTCTTTCCTGATGGTTTTGCTTGTGTAAGCTGCATTACAGTAGGACTAAGTACACCTTAGTCCATTTTTTTGCAAGTCTTTCCCATGCAATAAGCACTGGGTGGTCTAACAGATTGTGCTCTGGCCCCAAATTCTGCTAAATACCGCAAGGTATTTGCTAATACCCCAAGGCATTTGCTAATACCCCAAGGTGATAGCTTTATGGTTCCTCTTCAGGAAATTAGTCCCTACACTTGCCTTTCCTGCCCCATCTTTCTACCTGTCCAGGTTTGATAATTCATGTAACACCCCAGTTGTAGTTATAAATGGTGATGAGCAGTAGAGAATCTGGGCATAGCTTTGGGCAGGCCAGGAAAATCTAAAACAAGCAAAGTCACAACAAAAGGAGTATCTGCTGAGGAAAGAACACTGTCTTACCTAGACTTTGTGCACATTTGGGGGTACAATGAAGTGTTTCTATGGTGGATACTATGGACCTTATGGTATAATCCAGTCCTCCATTGCACCCTGCATGGTCATCTTCTGACAATTCCCCTGCCATGCCATTCGCTGACCTCACTGAACCTGTCCACATGTATGAGTGCAAGGGCTCCCGCCTTCTCCCCCAAACCCCACAGCAACTCTTATCATGATTATCAGATCTTATCATGATGATATATCATGATTATCAGATCTTATCATGACTATCAGATGCATCATGGCATCTGATACATTTAAGAACTTACATAAATTAATTTTACTACAGCTACTTGAAATTTATGGAAATATTCTCTTGGCTGCTACCTAATGATTTAATATGCTTATTTTTCTCCCCCCATCTGCATCTAAGTACTTGAATGGCCAACAATTCTCAGTTTGCACTGTCAATGCATACCTCTTATAGTTTTTGTTATTTTGTTATTTAAAAAATATTAACATATTAAATAAAAATATTAACATATTTAAATAATTTAATCAAATTGATATGAAATACTATTGACAAAGTAAATGCATCTTATTTTTCCACTTTTACTCATGTAAATTCATGCCGGATTCCATTTTCATTTTCATTCTTCTGTGGCAGTTGGCTATGTCCTCTTACAGATGGCTAAGCTATATGTCTACATGCTGTGGCAAGTCCTTGGCATTGGACCCTCAGAGCAAATACCAGATTGCTCTGCCCTTAACTGCAGATGCCAGTTTCTGAATTTCCTGAACATGCAAAGAACTGTTGAGCAGGGAAAACATATACTAATCTCAACCCCTTTTGAGTATGTGCTTGGAATGTGTTCCTTTCTCTTTCCCCCACTGAGTCTATCAAATCCTCGCCTAAGACATCACTTAGGTACACACTTCCTTCTCACAGGATTTTAAGGTATGGCATTTCAGCCCAGGTTTGGTTACCACATGAGCAGTGAGGTAAATGACTTACCTCCAGAGTAACATAGTTGTTGACGGGGGGCCTGGGATTGGAGACATGCTTTTATTAGCATCTTGGTGCACAGAATCAAGGAGAAATAATGGCCCTGGAAATTTTCTGCCTATCCCAGAAAGACTCCTCTTGGCTGATGAGGCCACTGGGACTGCTTCCCAGATGATAATTAGCCTTTCATCTGAGTGTCCTCTGTGGTGGGTTCTCTGTTGCCTCAGAGCTTATTTGCACCTTCTCTGAAAGATCAGTGTTGGGGACCCATGGGGTTCTCTTCAAAGCTGCTTATATCAGATTTTTTTTTTGTTGTTCATAAAGGAATTCTGTCAATATAACCCTCAATAAATCCTATGGGTCTTTGGAGTCTTGTCCTCAGCCTGGCTCCCATTGTCATGGTTTCCTCTGGCCAAGGTGTCTGTGTTGAAAATGCAGTATTTTTCTCCTCATGGACAAAAGACGAAGATGTGCAGAACAGACCCTGAGATCCAGGGGAAAGGATTTCTTATGTTATTTATTCTAAATTTTATGTGTACTTGTAGAAGAACATTCATAACACTAAATATTATATATCCTCTGTCCCCATAGTAGTCACTGTCATGATTTTATATGTGTTCCTGAGGTCATATGCAAACTCAACCACCTATGTTAATTTTTTTTTCCCTAAAGGTGAAGAGAAAATGATAGGCTCAAAATCATCAAGGGGGAAAATCAGCCATTAGGTGTTCACATTTTTCTTCTACTTACCATCACAAAGATAAAATAGTACAAAAAACAAAAATCACATTATGCTATAGGGTCAACATTGTGTTTTTAAAAAGCACAACAATATTTTATAAGTTTTTACCAACTAGCTGTTGAAGATTGAGAATATGATTTTGCCTTTAAGATACTTGGTTTTCTCTTCTTTAACCCTCTAGTCTTCAGTGAGAGGATTAGTTGTCTGCCCATTGACATTTGAGATCTTGCTGTGATTATTGTGTCATGTGGATTGATAACAGCATTGATGCTTAATGTCTGAGAAGAGACTGTGTACGGTAGTGAATGTAAATTTTGCAGCCATTTGTACAGCTAAGGCTTCTGCCTCTCCAGGGGTGCTCTTGTCTCTGGCATTGTTTACAGTGACTTTGTACGGGTCTTTGCCTCATTCTTTGTGCACTCCACTGCTGGGGCCTCTCAGGAAACATCAGCCATAAGGAGACTATATTTGGAGGGTGGAAAAGAGAAGGTAAAAGATGAAAACTCCCTTGAAAGGAATGGAGGTAGTGAGGGGGAACAGGACTCTGTGGGAAGGCTCCTGACATGGGAGAGGAAGTGATGGAAAGTGGACATTTTGATGGGGTTTTTTGAATACTGCTGTTGGGGTCCAAAGCCAACAGCCAAGAAATAATTCTTGGGGTGGCTTTGGTGCAAAAAGGTGGTTTTATTAAAGTATGGGGATGGGATCCATCAGCAGGAAAAGCTGCTGTCCCAGGATTGTGAGGGGCATCTGATTCGATACCTTGGGGTTGAGGGTGGGGGTAAAGGGAAGGGAGGTTTCAAATAAAGACTCACAGGATCCTGGAGGCTTGGCTATGGTCAAGCTGAGGTGGGTTTTCCCTCTAGAGAGGCACTAACAGAGTTGGGAGCTTAATGAAGGAACATGATATTCTGCCTGCCTCAAGTATTTGTTAATGGACTGCATGTTAGAAGGACATTTAATTTTATCTACATTTCCTTCTGCCTTTGTTTCCCACATCAATTTCCTGCTGGGTTTTGTTTTCTGCTTCTGGAGTCCTGGGTTTGAAAAGTTTGAACACGTGTCCTTTTTCTAGCAGCCATCAGGGAGCACCACAGCAAGTCAGGGCCCCTGAGTTGGATTCTGCTGGACAGAATTGGCCAGCTAATCCCAGCTGAGGGAGGCACCCCACAGATGCCAGCTTCAGAGCCACACCCTGGAGTCCATGTACATTCCCAACCACAAATAACTGTGGAAAGGTATTCTGTGTAGGTGCTTAGAAATAATGGTCAGGGTAAAGAATGATTTCTTTGCACCACTGAATGAACAGAAGCTTCAGCCTCAGTAGAGAAGCTCCAGGGGCATGAGAAATCATAGGAATGAAAAACACTTATCAGAATATTACAGAAATGTCCTAAATAAGTAAATGTATAAACACAGAAAGTAGCTGATTGCTTAGGGCTGGGGGTGGAATGTAGGTTTGGGGGTGATGACTGGGGCTGTGGGTGTGTGTACATGTGTGGTAGAATAGGGGTTTGGGGGTAACTCTCAGGGCCGGGTGTCTGTGTAATGGAATGGAGGCTTGGGGGTGATGGCCAGGGCTGGAGTTTTGTGTGGTAGAATGGAGGTTTGGGGGTGATGACTAAGTAGGAGTGGATTTTCTTAAAGGTTAAAAATTCTGAAATTTCGTGATGGATTTACAACTGTGTGAGTATTCTAAAACTCATCAATTCTACATTTTACATGGATAGATTATATGGTATCCAATTATATCTCACTAACATTGTTGTTTTAAGCCTGATTTATAGTTACAACTATATCAGAGAGTTATCTCAATACACTTTGCTGCCTCAAGATTTAGTCCTTGATTTTTTTAATTAATTTTTAAATTTTTCTATAAACATGTAATGTATTTTTATTCCCAGGGGTACAGGTCTGTGCATCACCAGGCTTACACATTTCACAGCACTCACCATAGCACATACCCTCCCCAAAGTCGTCCTTGATTTTTGTATGTAGTTTTATCCCCTTTTTAAAATTGGATATGACATGGTAGCTCGGTTGTGATGTTTTTGCAACAGTAGAAATTCTTCTTGAAGCCCCTGCCTTTCCCTGATGTGGATGAGGACACTTAGTGGTGGGACAGCTGATAGAGCATGGAAGAGGGTGACCACGACTTGTGTCATGGAGATTTGGGGAGCGATGGGGCAGATGCATTAACAAGGATGTTTTTAGTCCTTCCTCTGCCTTATCTTTCTGCCCAACCTTGACATGTCATAAAGTCTACACTCCATGGCATTGGTCCCACTTTCCTACTCTGCTTTTGATTCTCTGTGCTATCTTTGCTCCCTTTGCTTCCTCCTGGGGCACCTCAGGAAAGCAGCAGTGGAGCCCCATGGGCAGGAAGACTGAATTCAGCAGAGTTTTGCTGCTCTGGTATTGACATAGGAGGCAAGATTTTATTTTATTATTTTATTTTATATTTTATTTTATTTATTTTTAACATCTTAATTTAGTTTTATTTCTTATAAGTGTTTCAAGATTCATTCTTTATACACCACACCCATGAGACAACATTTTAAATGGGAACTTTAAGTGATTCTGAGGAAAGGACACCACTGTCCTCCTTTGAGAAAACTAGCTCAGTGGGAGTGGTGGACATGTCCCCAGTGAGTTGCTTATTTGTTGTACAATCTTGGCTCATCTAAATCACACTCTCTCAGCATGTAAAAAGGAGATGCTGGGTGGCTCAGTTGGTTAAGCGGCTGCCTTCGGCTCAGGTCATGATCCCAGCGTCCTGGGATCGAGTCCCACATTGGGCTCCTTGCTTGGCAGGGAGCCTGCTTCTTCATATGCCTCTGCCTGCCACTCTGTCTGCCTGTGCTTGCTGTCGCTTCTCTCTCTATGACAAATAAATAAAATAAAATCTTTAGTGATTTTTAAAAAAAGATGTTTGTAAAGCTCCAGTCTTGAACAATAATATAGGAGGTGTTCAATAACTGACTTCTTTCCTTATTTCCGTTTCCATGCGTTTCCTATTTACTTCCTTTTCTTCTTCTTTCATATACAACATGGAAGTACTGCGTTAAGTATAGGAACCAGGATTAACTTGTGAGATGGCTATCATCACCAGCATGAATCAGTATTAGTCTGTAGGTGGCTATCATCACCAGCATGAATCAGGATTAGACTGTGGGTGACTATCATCACCACCATGAATCAGGATTAGCGTGTAGGTGACTATCGTCACCAGCATGAATCAGGCTCAGCCTGTATTTGGTTATCATTGCCAGCATGAATCAGGATTATTCTGTGAGGCGGCTGTCATCACCAGCATGTTTCATAAATGAGGAAGCTATGAACTGAGCCCTAGTCAGCAATGTGTCTTTGATCTTTGCCACTGGAACCTGACCGGCCAGACTCTTCATTCATTTGTTCAGGTGACAAGAGTTTGTACATGCAGGGCACTGCTCTAAAGGCAAAACAATAAGTCTCTACCATCACAGAACATTCTGTGGGGAGGAACAAACATTAAGAACAATTGGAAAGAAAACTAATCAAAGGTGGTAAATGCCTTGGTGGGAGAAGAAGGTGGGGACACTCTCCCCACAGCTTTATTGAGAACTGATTGACAAACATTGTGTATACATATGGTGCACAGCCTGATGTTCTCATATAAATATATGAAATATATATATACTGTTTGTATAATTTAGATAGACATACTTTTTTAAAAATTTAATTTAATTTAATTTTTCAGTGTTCCAAGATTCATTATTTATGCACCATACCCAGTGATCCATGCAATATGTGGTAGACACTGTTTTTTTTTTTTTTTTTTTTTTTTTTTTATTTTTATCCCCAGGGGTACAGGTCTGTGAATCACCAGGTTTACACACTTCACAGCACACACCAAATCACATACCCTCCCCAATGTCCATAATCCCACCCCCTTCTCCCAAACCCCCTCCCCCCGGCAACCCTCAGTTTGTTTTGTGAGATTAAGAGTCACTTATGGTTTGTCTCCCTCCCAATCCCATCTTGTTTCATTTATTCTTCTACCCACTTAAGCCTCCATGTTGCATCACCACTTCCTCATATCAGGGAGATCATATGATAGTTGTCTTTCTCTGCTTGACTTATTTCGCTAAGCATGATACGCTCTAGTTCCATCCATGTTGTTGCAAATGGCAAGATTTCATTTCTTTTGATGGCTGCATAGTATTCCATTGTGTATATATACCACATCTTCTTGATCCATTCATCTGTTGATGGACATCTAGGTTCTTTCCATAGTTTGGCTATTGTGGAAGAATAAATATTGTGAAAATGTCTATGCTACCTAAAGCAATCTACACATTTAATGCAATTCCTATCAAAGTACCATCCATCTTTTTCAAAGAAATGGAACAAATAATTCTAAAATTTATATGGAACCAGAAAAGACCTCGAATAGCCAAAGGGATATTGAAAAAGAAAGCCAACGTTGGTGGCATCACAGTTCCGGACTTCAAGCTCTATTACAAAGCTGTCATCATCAAGATAGCATGGTACTGGCACAAAAACAGACATATAGATCAATGGAACAGAATAGAGAGCCCAGAAATAGACCCTCAAATCTATGGTCATCTAATCTTCGACAAAGCAGGAAAGAATGTCCAATGGAAAAAAGACAGCCTTTTCAATAAATGGTGCTGGGAAAATTGGACAGCCACATGCAGAAAAATGAAATTGGACCATTTCCTTACACCACACACAAAAATAGACTCAAAATGGATGAAGGACCTCAATGTGCGAAAGGAATCCATCAAAATCCTTGAGGAGAACACGGGCAGCAACCTCTTCGACCTCTGCCGCAGCAACATCTTCCTAGGAACAACGCAAAAGGCAAGGGAAGCAAGGGAAAAAATGAACTACTGGGATTTCATCAAGATCAAAAGCTTTTGCACAGCAAAGGAAACAGTTAACAAAATCAAAAGACAACTGGTAGACACTGTTTTAAAGGAGAATAAGGAGCTTAGGAAATTTTCCTTACCAGATGTTATAACTGCCATAATGCCATAGCCTCTAAAACCTCATGATCACAGGTTCAAGCCTCCAGTGGTAGATCTTAAGCAGTGGGGTCGAAGTGTTCAGCATGGTGACTAGAGTTCCCAAGACTGGGCTGCATATTTGAAAGTCCTGAGAAGAGTAGAGTTAAAAGTGCTCATCCCAAGGAAAAAAACTAACTCTGTGTGGTGCTGGAATGGTAACTAATCTTATTGTAATCATTTTGAAATATATACATAAGTTAAATGATTATGTGATGTGGTATACCTAAAATTATACAATGGATGCTATATGCTAATTCTGTTTTAAGAAAACCAAGAAAAAAACAATGCCCTGGTGATATTGGTGCAAATAGAGCAGTGAAACCAAAGAGAAGGTGACCGATTTCCTGGGTGACTGGAAGTAGAATTGTCATCAGTGTAGGACAAGCAGGTAGAGATGAAGGAGACCAGGGGTTTGCATTAAGTTAGGGCAGTGTTCTGCTCAGACATGGGGAGGTTTCCCAGACTGCAGCAGGCCATGGCACACATCCAGTGCCTGTTCTGAGAGCGGGTCTCACGTGGCTGGAATTTCCATCCTCTTGCTCTAACACAAGCAGCGGTGGTGGTAGCTTGCTCTGTTGTCCTTCCACATAAAGCTCATGTTTAAAACACCACTTCTCAGTTTGGTGCCGGAGGAATGCCACATTGCCTTTCTGAACAGGGCTGGCTCCTCCTCCTCCCACCAGGGGCCTCTTTGAGTCCCTGGTATCTCCCAGAAAATGTTTGCCGCTTACGCTATGTTCATGACTTACATTTCCAGCAAGTGAAGGACACTGGTGAGAACTGGGAACAGCACAGAGTGGTTTGTACCTTTTCTTTTCTTTCTTTCTTTCTTTCTTTCTTTCTTTCTTTCTTTCTTTCTTTCTTTCTTTCAAGAAATGCTGCTTAATTAAACATTGCAATCTGAAGAGTGGAGAGGGTGGTGCCTCTCAAATCTGGTATACAGAGCTTGGGGAGAGTCCTGGAAGGTGGAAGCCCCACTGTGTATCCTCAGCCTCCCTCTCTGAAAACCTCATTCACCTTTAATTGGAGCAATGAAGCAGCCACGAAGGGTAAGCAAACTGAGTTTGAGCAGAGCACTGGAGACTGCAGGCCAGCCAGGACCTCTGGAGAATATGTGGATTACAGATTTCCTTTCAGTCTGTGCCCACTGGGAGCTGAGCATCAGGATGGAAGAAACCAAGGCTTCCTGGTCTTCTGGATTGCTGGAGTGGAACCAGAGACCTCTGTGAACCTCTGCCTACAGGTGGTGCTTCTATCTCAAAGGGACTGATTTCTTGGAGACCTTTGAGCTCCTGGGATTTACTCCAAGCCCTTCAGCCGAGGTGTTGAGCCTTTCCTCAGCAGGAGCATGGTGATGTGCCACTATGGGAGCCTCATGCTTGGATGTGCAGGGTTGGAAGTCTGTCTCTTCCCTCTGTCCCCCTGCAGCTGTAGCTCTCACGCTCCAGGCTCATATAGCTTGGGTCCCACAGGGATGCTCTTCACTTCCCCTGTGGATGGATTTGCCCCCTCTCATGCCTTCTGGTTCTCTTTATTTCAAGGTATTGTGTTGGATAAGTTGAGAGTTCTGGAGTCAGTGTCTGTGGTGTAAGAAAAAAATGCGTATATTTGATCTTTGTCCCTAGTGCTTGATATACAGTGTCAAAAACTCTTCAGATTTCCTGAGTGATAAGAGTATCTTTTGTTGTTCATAAAAAGCCTGTTTTAGTCAGACCTGGACTTATACTAATGTAACATATGGTGGGTTTTTCCACAGTTTCCAAGGAGGGGCTGTCCCTGCCAAAAAGACCAAGCATGGGTTTAGGACGTTCAGCTCCATTCCTCCCACCTCTGAGGAGGGGACAGGGGCCGGAGACTGGGCCAGTCACATTATCAATGAGTTAATCAACCATGCCTGTGTAATAAATCCCCTGTACGAACTCTGGGTACCAAGGTTTGGCAGAACTCTACACACTGATGAGCTGGGAAGGGACAGGGCATGGAAGCTCTGCGTCCCCCACCCTGCAGCAGACCTTGCCCTGTGCATCTCTCCCACTCGGCTGCTTCTGAGTTGTATCTTTTATAATAAAATGGTCCTTACAAGCATGGCACTTTTCAGTGAGTTCCACAATTCATTGAACTTGAAAGATGGGCTGTGGGAAACCCAGAACTTATAGTTTAATCATTCCAAATTATAGGTGGGACTTGTGGTCCCATGGGACTGAGACCCTTCCACCTGTGGGCTCTGTGGTAACTCCACAGCTTGTGTCTATACTGGATTGGATTGTTGGATACCTGACTGGGGGTGGATGATTGGTCAGCAACCATGCAGGGCCCCAAGCACTTCACTCACCTTGTTACCATGCACAAGTAACTCCACTTTCCTTTTTGTGCAAAAATGCAAGTAATTATTATATCTGTATCAGTTCGATACTTTGAGATTTAAAAGGACTGCTATTGCATTCAGAGTGCTGCCCAGAATGCAATAAGGTCTATTTTCATCTGTTTCTCTTCTCATTATCTTTGAGGGGTAAATGTCAGAAATAAGGTCATGGGTTAAAGACTCAATTTCAGTTTCCCTTCTAGTGGACAACATGCTCAGGGAATTAGGGGACTTAGTTTGGAGTGGAGTCTCTGGAACACAACCTCCCAGGATAGAAAAGTTCATTCTGTGACCATGAATGAGCAAAAGGTATCTGTTTTCCACTTAATGATTTGTTGTTTAGTTGTATTGAGAATTACCTTAATGGACACATAAGCCTCATTTTAGGAATTATTAGCATTGATTCCTGGAGGACAAGAATGTCTCTAGGACTGTGAACTCACTTTCATTAAGCATATTTCTGCTCCCTAAACTGCTGTATATTCTAATTAAGGGGTTGTTAGGTACAAGTCATATGTTTTGGTAGTCTAGAGCAGTGATATCAGCATCTAAATAATAAACAGGTGTATCAGTCAGAACATAGCCATGTGACAGAAACTAGACCAATTGTTTCAACTGAAGGAATTTAACATAAAGATTGTGGGGAATTAGAGGTTGGGTCTCTGAAAAGAGAGAGACAACACAAAAGTTTTATGGGGGGAATGACTTCAGCAAACAGGTAGTTAGCTTTATGAGAATGTGGGTATTTGGAGGAGGGTCCCAGGAGAGTGCCGCTGGGTTGCTGTTGGTGTGAAGTGCTGGTCTTGCAGGTGTGCAAAGTGGAGTCAGCTGCTACCGGCAGCGTGAGGAGACCTCGCTGTAGAAGCATCGAAGGACAAAGGGAAGCCAGACGGAGAATGTCTTCTCTCCTTTCCAGCCTGGCAGACTGACTGAGGAACTTCCCACAGGATGTGTTTACAGGAAGCAGCTGACAGGCAAAATCATTTTTGCTCAAGTCCCAACTTTGCATCACAAAGAGGAGTACAACTTGCTGTCAAAAGACTAGCTTCATAGCTGGCACTGTGATACTTAGTATAGGGTGTGGGTATAAAAAATACATTTGAGAATCAAGTGTGTGTGTGTCAAGAGATGATTAAGTGAGGTTTCAGAAGGTGGGAGTAAGGAAGTGGGCAACTAGGAGAAATCCTGACAGTTAATTTTAGTTTGTCAAGGAAGGCTTTGTCTACTAGTGGGGATGGGAGGTTGAAAGGAAGAAGATGATGAATATATATCACTTCTTTGTCCATTCATCTCTTTGTGGACACTCGGGCTGTTTCCATATCTTGGCTATTGTAAATAAAGCTGCAATAATATCTTATTAAATTAATATCAGCCGTGACCAAGAATAGTAACAACAGGAATGGACCCAGAGGGTAGTATGCTAAGAGAAATCATTTAGTCAGAGAAGGGCAAATATCATAAGATTTCACTTGTATGTAGAATTTAAGAAACAAAACAAGTGAGGAAGTGGGGAAAAAGAGAGAGACAAACCAAGAAACAGACCTTAACTATGGAGACCAAACTGATGGTTACCAGAGGGGGGCGGGGTGGGAGGATGGGTGAAGTAGGTGAAGGGGATTAAGAAGACACTTGCCATGATGAGCACTGAGAAATGTATAGAATTGTTGAATCACTATATTGTACAACTTAAGCTAACATAACACTATGTTATTATATTTCAATAAAAGATAAATAGAGAAAATGAAAGATATGATCAAATTCGTGTACTTTACTGATTTTAAAAAAGCATCTGATGATTAGGGTGTCTGGGTGGCTCACATAGTGTTCAGTTCATGATCTCAGGGTTGTGGGATCAAGCCCTGTATCAGGCTCTATGCTCTGAGTGGTGTCTGCTTTGGACTCTCTCTCCTTCTCCCTCTGCCTCTCCTCCCATTCTCTCTCTCTCTCTCTCTCTTTGGAATAAATAAATAAAACTTAAAAAAAAAAATCTGACAGTTGTTAATGATGGAAACACGAAAGATAGCAGTAATTCTTCAAGAAAAAAGTTGGCATACTTGATTTTGTTTTTTATCATGAACTGGGAATGACATAATTAGAACTTTGTCTCTGCTAAATAATTAATGTCAGAAAGAGGTGCCAAGAAAGTCTAGAGTAAATGTCATTCTCTTTTTCCATACATCTCCCAATGACAAAAGACTCTATAACAAGATAGTCTGGTTAGTCAGCTACCTGAATCTTTTACAAACTTGTATTTACTATGTAAGAAACCTTTATTGACTGAAGGCAGATCCTTTGTGGGTGTCAGTGAAATTTTTAGAGTATTATTATCAGGTTTTCTTGAGGAAGATGTTGGCTTTCTTTTGGTTGACTTGAAGAGCTATCTACTCAGGTTGGACACCTTGAGAAGGTGGGTGCTGGGCCATTTTTGACTAGAGCATCCAATAAAGGATTTTTAAAGATCTTGGCTTGAGTTTCAACCAGTTATCACATCATCTCTAGTGATCATGCATCTAATTATCACAAGAAACAATTTAAAAGATTTTGTAGCTAAAAGCAGTAAGTGGTTCAGGGAAATAGTTAAGTCATTCAAGGAATGCTACCTTTCTTGTAAGAGTAATTTAAAAAAAAAAAGGGGAAGATTCTAGGCTTTTGTAAAATTTGCCTTGCTGAAACACTGCCCTCCACTGCTGGAAACCTTTTTCTGCTTACTCTCATTTTTTTGTGGCTTGAGCTCAGTGACAAGGAGTATGGTGTGGATGAAGCTGGATAATGACTAATTCATAGAATTAGGAATTTGCACAAATGGTAAATAGAGCATTATAATTATTTTAAGTATTATTAAGTGTTTTTCCTTTTTTTTTTCTTTTTGACATGATTTAAAAAAAAATTAAATATCCTAGAAATGTCTTTAAGGTAATGTCAATTTTAGCTCTCTCTTAACCTTTGGCCAAGGAATTCAGGGCTTTCTGGCTAACTTCAGTGTGATAAATATTTATCAAGCGCTGCTCAATTCCTTGAGTTGGAAACATGATTTTAAACATCTAAGACAGGTACAGAATTTGCCAAATGTAATTGAGTCTATTCTTCTTAAAGAATAAAAAAGGCTTTCTGTTGTCATTGTCGCACAAAGTCTAAGTTACTATGGGTGGAAAGTTACTATGGGGTTCAGTCCAGGGGTGAAGACAATCCTCTGTGGATGTGAAGCTGGCACGTTTCAGCCTTGTACCACTAGCCCTAGTGGTACTATGCAACACGAAGCTGTGCATAGTCTATCTGAAAGCCTCCCGTAGCTCCTGCAGCTAAGTGATTCTATGGTAGTCTTTGCATTTAACAAACTGACAGGCGCCTTTTTCTTTCTAAATACCGTGTGATAGATAATTTTAGCTAGCCATATATTGTGTGCATGAGGTTCATAAGGACTTTTCAATCATTAATTTCCATTTATCAACTGAAATTTTGTTTAGTATGTGATTTTTTTTTGGCACTAGTGGCAATTCATCAAGGAGCATATTAAAATTAATTTGACTCACCCCCTCAAAAATTAAAAAAAAAAAAAAAGAATCTCTTTATACTCACAGTACAGAGAATAGATTTCCAAAGTTTTACTGGCAAAGTGATACTTTTAGAAAAGTACCTGAAAAGCATACACCTTATCCTGTTTTCTTCATGGGTATTTCTCAGATTTTTCCACAAAGTATTCAGAAAAGCAGAGGACAGTGAATTTCAGAAACCTTACCATAATATAGAACAGTGCATCAAAGCACACAAAGTATTTGAAACTTTGGGTTTTATGATAAAAATTTACCTACATTTTTCTATCTATTCTCTCTGTTTATTATAATTATATTATAATAATTATCAGTTCAATTATTTAAATATCTTCTCAAGCATCAAATAATATCGATGCTTCTGGAAAATTTTTTTTTAAAGATTTTATTTATTTATTTTACAGAGAGAGATCACAAGTAGGCAGAGAGGCAGGCAGAGAGAGGAGGAAGCAGGCTCCCTGCTGAGCAGAGAGCCCAATGCGGGACTCTATCCCAGGACCCTGAGATCATGACCTGAGCCGAAGGCAGCGGCTTAACCCACTGAGCCACCCAGGCGCCCGCTTCTGGAAAATTTGTCATGTTTACCTTGTGCTTTTATGTAACTCTGATGTAGAATATTCTGGGGTCTCTGGTGTTCCAGCTGCATGCCAAACCATCCCCAAACTCAGTAGCTTGGGATGACTCACCATTTTGCACGTTGGGAATTTGGGCAGAGCTCAGCTTTATTTTCTTTTTGCCTATGCTGTGTCTACTGAGGTCACGGTGTGGTATTGAACTAGTGGGCAGGAGGGGCTCAGAGAGCCCCAACTCAAGTGCGGTAGAATTGGTGGGAAGCCTGGCAGAGGAAGGATGGAAGGTGATAATGTCTGCCCACAGTCTTCCCAGCATGGCTACCTAACAGCAGTTAAGCTTTCTACCTGGTAACTACAGACCCAGACAGACTGTGTTAACTGCACACTACCAAATTTCCTTTGATCTTGCCTTGGAAGGTCTAAAATATCACTTTTACCTCGTTTTTAATAAGAAGTACTTTGAGATCATCTTTAATCTAGCACACCTGTTTTGAGAAATATAATCTTCAGTCCTCTCAAATGTGTTTTAAAATTAGGTCGCTTCCGTACATAGCTGTATGTGCTATGAAGGTCTAAAATATCACTTTTATCTTGTTTTAATAAGAAGTACTTTGAGATCATCTTTAATCTAGCACACCTGTTTTAAGAAATATAGTCTTCAGTCCTCCCAAATGTGTTCTAAAATTAGGTCACATCCATACATAGCTGTATGTGCAGACTGACGTTTTTGCATCCATGCCAGATTGCTCTCATTGAATTGTGTCCTGGACCTGTGCTATTAGGAAAAGTAAGGAGAGAAAGTTCTTATGCATTATTATGCATGTCACTAAGGTAGTTCTAAAGGGCTTTTAGTTATTACCTGGGGAGAGCAACCCAGGGAAAAATTTCTTTGTGGTTGTGAAAATGGGAAGAGTCATGATTCTTCTACATTTCTTAAATCAAATGCAATAGCTTTGCAATCTTTATTTTCTTTTTGCCTTTACTGTCAAGAAAACTTCTTCAATTTTCCTTTTGTCCTAATTGTCATATGGCTGTTGTTGTTGTTGTTATTATTATTATTATATTTATTTTCTCTGCTAGATTATGTTAGTATCTGGGATATGTATGACAGCAGGATAAAAATGAATAAGTTAAATATAAATAAATACAAAATATGACAAAAATGCAAATACAGAGTCTTAGTATTGTGGCCTGTTCTACTAAAGGAGGCAGTCAGTATGGACGTTAGTACTGGTCTCAGTTCCAACAGTTACTGGAACAACCATGACCACGTTACCACTCCAATAACCAAATTCTTACATGACAATGGAAAAATATAAAAGTGTTTACCTCCTGGGGATATTTAAACAAGATAGCATACATAAATACACTTAATCTAGTACCTGCATCTTGGAAGCCTTCTACAAATGTTAGCTGTCACAATGACTTTGAACTTATTAAACTTATAGTGTCCTTAAATTTGATTGTATTTATATCTTCTATTCTCAACTAGATATTCTTTGTTTAGGTAATATGCTATTTTGGTTTATACTCATAAATCTAATATAGAGTCTTATGCATGCCATAATCTATGGCAGCAATGCTCACAATAGCCAAACTATGGAAAGAATCCAGATGTCCATTGACAGATGAATAGATAAAGAGGTAGTATATATATGTATATATATGATGCAGTATTACTCAGTCACCAGGAAAAGATGAAATCTTTCCATTTGCAACAACATGGATGGAACTAGAGGGTATTGTGCTAAGAGAAATAAGTTAATCAGAGAAAGACAATTATCATATGATCTCACTCATATATTGAATTTAAGAATTAAAACAAAAGATCATAGGGGAAAAGAGGAAAAAATAAAACAAGATGAAATCAGAGAGGGACACAAACCATAAGAGACCCTTAACCATAGGGGACAAACTGAGGGTCGCTGGAGGGGAGGGGGCTAAGGGATGGGGTAACTGGGTGATGGATATTAAGGAGGGCATGTGATGTAATGAGCACTGGATGTTATATAAGACGGATGAGTCATTAACCTCTACCTCAGAAAGCAATAATGCATTATATGTTAATTAATTAAAGTTACATAAAAATAATAAAGAAAAAACAAAAAAAATATGTGGAGACAAATTTATTATCATATCAGATTATGATTCAGTTTCACATTATGTATCCTTAGGAGTAATGAAAATGGAAGAGGAAGATTGGAAAGAGACAAATGGGAGAAAAATAAGAAAAAAATAGGAAGATGAAAAGGGGCAAGAATTAGGAAACTAGAAATGTAAATAATTTGACAAATAACTTATTGAACACCAATTCTGTTTAAACGAATCCTAAAAACAAATGGCCTCTGAGAACAAAGACTATTGGGAGGGGTGGGGTTTTAGGCACCATGACCACACAGAAGGTGAAATGTTGGGACAGTGACTTGGCGGGGGGGGGGGGGGGGTCTTTCAAATCTCTCAAAACACCTGTGCTATTTGGGTGTCGACTCCTTCAGCACACAACACGCTTGCCCAGGCTCTGTCACCAACAGGGACTGTCATGTCTCAGAGCCATATCTTCTGCAGAACCTCCAGGTCCTTGACAGGAGTCTCCTCAGAGCTCCCTTCACATCCTTATTCCTCAGGGTGTAGATGAAGGGGTTGAGGGTGGGGGTGATTATGGAATAGAAGAGGGAGATAAACTTGCCCTGCTCTTGGGAGTAGCTGGAAGGGGGCTGCAGGTACATGTAGATGGCAGGCAGGTAGAAGAGAGAGACCACCACCAGATGGGAGGAACAGGTCCCAAAGGCTTTGCGCCTTCCCCTGGAGGACTGGATCTTGAGCACTGCATGGGCGATGAAGCCATAGGAGAGAAGGATGAGGGCTAGGGGCACCAGCACAAAGAAGGCCACCAACACAGCCAGTGTAGCATCATTCACGGCAGTATCTGCACACGACAGCTTGATCATGGCTGGCACCTCACAGAAGAAATTGTTCAGCACCTGCCGCCCACAGAAAGGCAACTGCACTGTCAGCACAACCTGAACAAGGGAGTTTCCAAAGCCGCTGAGCCAGGCCACAGCCACGAGCTGCTGGCAGAGAGGGCGGTGCATGATAATGGCATATCGGAGGGGCTCACAGATGGCCACATAGCGGTCCAGGGCCATGGCGGCCAAGACGATGCACTCAGTGCATCCCAGCCAGTGGAAAATGGCGTACTGCACTGTGCAGCCACCATAGCTGATGGTCTTCCTGGAGCTGCCCATGTTGACCAGCATCTGTGGGACTGTGGTGGTGGTATAGCAGAGATCCAGGAAGGAGAGGTGTCCGAGAAAGATGTACATGGGGCTGTGGAGCTGGGGATCCAGCAGGGACACCAGGATGATAGCGATGTTTCCCAACATGGCCAGAATATAGGACACCAGGAGAACCACAAAGAGGGGGAGCTCCAGCCATGGCCTGTCAGAAACACCGAGAAGGATGAAGTCCTTAGGGAGATCCTCCAAGAAGCTCTGGTTGTCACCTCTCATGCTGAGGCATTCTCTGGAGCCTGTGATGAGTCAAAGTGAACGAAACCTGAGAATAGGAATTAGTTGCCTTCATAATGGCTATGCCTGAGCTTTCCTACAGAGTTGCATCCTGTCTTACCTCCCCCCTGAGATGTGGGGGAGTCAGAACCAGGAGGCAGAGCAGCTTCCCATGTGTTTTGCTCTGCTTCCTGTGACCTTGACTATGCCATTTATTCTTTCTGGAATTCAATTTTTGTATCTGTGACGTGGGAAGAAAATACTTGTCAAGTTCTGGGGATGATAGAGCAGTATGATGTTTGTGAAAATGTATCAAAAATAAATAAAATTTTTCTTCTGGTTTGGTCAAAGTCTGCTACATCCCCCATCACCATTAAAATGTTTGACTTCTCTCTGCAAACTCACTGACAGGGAGTTGACCACTTTTTGGTTTTCTTGCTTTGCCTTTTGGAAGTGGTGATAGGAGGGAAGTGAGAAATGGCATCAAGCAGGATAGGAACACACTCGACTCACCTGCTAAGGTTTACAACCTGGTTCTGTCAACATGAAGAGATGTTCTCTGGTTTCCTGAACATGTTGATCTCTCTCCCAGGGCCTTTTACATGCAGGCAGCACTATCATGCACCTTGCAGTAAAAAAAAAAAAAAAAAAAGTACAATCCAAGATCCTCTGAGACCCTGGAGTGAAGGAGCTAAGTCACTTTGGCTGTTGATTTGGTCATGGCACCTAATAAGATCCCAGAGCATAGGGGTTTGAACACCGGGAGAAAGACCCAGGATGTGTAAGAACCACAGCCCTTGGAGCTGTCTCTGAAGGATCAGACTGCCTCTAGAGCTAACATTTATGGGACAGTTTGATGGACATTTAGGTTTCCTGCACAACTTTGTTGCGAAGCAGCTTTTACAATCACAAAGCACAGCTGATTTGATTTTGGGACTCTGTAGTTTTTAGAAAGCAACTGGGTTACCACTTGCTGATTCATGGGTCCCTTACGCTGAGGTCCATCAGCCCCAGGGCCTACACTCTTCCTAGAACTGAAAACCCTCAAGTTTATGACATCAATGATATAGTGCATGAGAAGACTGAGAAGGATTCATCCTTAGTTCCTTATTTGCTGCTTTATGCATAAACTATAAAATTCATGGAGATCTCTTCAATGCTGCTGCAATAAACAAGGGCTGCCCTTCCCTCCAAGTCTTGCATTCTTAAGAACCCTGGTGTTACTTGAAAACAGTCCCAACTCTGGGGTTGCAATGGATACCTTAGTGCAAATAACCTTTCTCCCTCTGTTGTTTCAAAACTACATACACTTTCCAATATTCTTGTGGAACACCCAGTTATTACACTTCTGTAATATGGAAACTATGTCTTGGGTGACTCTTAGAGAATAAAGTTATTTTATCTCTAAAGGAAGCTCAGGACACATTTTCGATTCAGTGAGCTGGGAGGGGCAAAATCAGGCTTGTCCACCTTTCAAGATGAAAAGCACTCACACTATTTCCCTTTCTTAGGTTTCTGATTCCAAAGTTTCTTCTCAGCCAGCATCTATATTGGATAAGAAAGGGAAATGTTGCAGGGCTAGTAGGAAAGATATATAAGGTTGGAGGAACCAGGCATGACACAGGGTAGGTATGGCGCTCACATTAAATAAGGAATGCAAATCATGAAACACTCACTATGAGCCAGATGCTATAATCACTTGGTGCTTTCATGGCCCAGTAAAGGGGAAGTTTTTACCTCCATTTTGCTGTTGGCAGAGTGGCTTGGAGAAGATAGACTGTCTGCTATAGATTACTTACATAGTAGCACATGGTAAAGCCAAGGGTGAAAGCTAAGCTCTTGCTCTTAACCATTATTCTCTGTAGTATTTTGCCTTTAAAAATCACTTTGCTAGCTCTTAATCTCACAAAACAAACTGAGGGTGGCTGGGGAGTGGGGGTAGGGAGTGGGTGGTGGCTTATGGACATTGGGGAAGGCACGTGCTATGGTGAGTGTGAAGTGTGTAAACCTGGCAATTCACAGACCTGTACCCCTGGGGCTTATAATACATTATATTTTTATAAAAAATTTTAAAAAAGTCACTTTGCTAGACTGATGAGTCACACACCTATACCCCTGAAACAAATAATACATATATATTAATAAGAAAATTTAATCAACAAAATAAATCAATATATGTAATCAAAAAAACCTACAAAAATAACAGTAAACAGAAAACAAACAGAATATAACTCAAAAAATCACTTGCCTTTTAAAAAATGAATAGCATTCATGCAGATCCCTGAGACAGAAAAGAACGACAGAAACGGGAGAGTAATGTCACCTGAGAGAAAGGGGTGAGGGATTGAAGAGGAGACACTGTAATTTTCAGGCCAGTGTACCGGGTGTGCATGGGTGCACGTGCACACACACACACACACACACCTCCAGCTGGTTGACTGCAGAGCTGGACACCAGCCCAACCTGACCCTTCTTGCTGGACATCGGATGCCTTGTGGCCTCACACTTGGAACTGCTTCGGATCCAGCCTCTGAACTCCTTTGATCTCCTTACCCCTTCCTATCATGCAGATAGAGGTGTTCCCGGGGCACTACCCTGCTTCCCTGGATAAACAGCGATTTCCACATCTGCCACAGTCACACTCAAGCAGAGTCCTTCCAGATGTGTGTCTCTGTCACTTCTTCCCTTTTGGACACTGTTCACTGGAACATCTCAAATTTACCCTGTTGCTTGTTCCTCCAACTTCAGTCCAACACCTTCCTTCCCATTCCTGGCTGCCTCTGCATCAGTTACCCTGACTCAGAGTGTTCAGGTTATTTCTGATGACAGCCCTCATTGACCATATTTCATTGGGGACATCCTATCGGCTTCACTAAATAATGTCAGAGCACACGCTATCAATTTCCCCGCTTCTGCCGTCTTTGCCCAGAACCAGCATCTGGACCCCTCTTATCTAACCCATTACTCACATTCCCAGTGGAGTCATCTTTCTAAGACTCAGGTCTTAAGAGCAGAAATACCTTTAAGTGTTCCAGTTACCTGAGAACAGAACAACCATTTCCTTAGACAGTTATGTGGCAGGAGTACGGTTGTATTCTTCTCACACTGAATCCCTAGTTCTGCTTCTCACCACTGTCCTATCTCTCTGTCTTAGCAGCTGCCATGGGATATGTCAATAATAGGACTCACACCACACTTACTGTTAGGCTAGGGAGATTTTGAACCCATTGAAAAAAACTGTGATGTATATCATTCTGTGCATGACATAGAACCCATAGATAAAGGTACATGTATAGATGTATCTCCTACTGCCATATATTTTTATTACCAAGAATTCCTCTTGGGAGTCAGCAGAACATGTTCCCATACTAACAAACAGGAGAGAACACCTGAGAAATAAACTTATGAGCTGAGGAAACAAGGACTAGACCACAGGGTTTTATAGTCCTATTAGTCCAAGATCTCTTTCTTCAATCTAAAATTCAGCCTAAAATTTCCACCACCCAGATAAGCCAGTGAAGGCCCCATTTAGTTGTCCAGGTCAGAACAAGGATATTGAGTCTTGGGGACTTTGTCCTTCCTCGCACACAGCACAAGAACTTCTCTCAGGGTGAGCTTGAGTTTCCAGTCCTGTCCCCATGCCATGTGTACTCTTGGGTGGTGTTACCCTAAGACGGCACTCAGAAACTCAAGACCTCACCAAACAGAGGGTTGCTGGTCGGGGGGAGGAAGCTATGGAGACGGTGGTTTGGTTATGGACACTGGGGAGGGTATGTGGTATGGTAAATGCTGTGAAGTGTGTAAGCCTGACAATTCACAGACCTGTACCCCTGGGGCAAATAATACATTATATGTTAATTAAAAAGAAAAAAAAAAAAGACTACACTCAGAAAGTGGGTTGGCACAGCAAGGAGGACTCTGAAGACACAGCCTCTGTGTGCTCGCTAACTGTATTCTGCCAGGTCCGTGTATGCAGTCATGGGCCATCTACTCCCAGGCCTTGCTCGTCCCACACTAGTCCTTTGCCTGCCAAGAAATATTATTTCATGTCATGCAGGACAGCTCACCTTCTGCTTCTTTCAAACCACCTCACTTATGGTTCACTGCATCATGCCCTGCAAGTTCCCATGTACAGAGGGCTTGGAGGAGTGCTGATACCCATATCCCCACAAGGGGGCTGAGATGTACTTCCTCAAAATGCCTTAACCATTGAGATTACACAAGTATTTCATAAAAAGCAGTACAAGAGGAAGAGAAGTAAACCATCTCTGAGTGAGCATCCATCACCTCTCCTTTTGTATACCAGGAACCACGCACATGTCATTTCACGTCCTCCTTCAGTAACTCTGGAAAACTGGGAAGTCCATAAAGGTTAGGGACATGCTCTCCATGTCCGCACTATGACTCTGTGGGGACAGCTATTTAAGTCTCCCATTGCTGGTTTATATAGAAGGAAGTTGCCTCTCCATAGACCTCCAGATGTCCTATCCCCTGACCCAGGACACCCACACCTTGAAAGTGTCAACCGTCCTGTTTTGTAGCATGACTTTTTGTTCAACACACCTCTTGCAGAAAACCCCCACCTCACATACTGCTGCCTACTTTTGTTCTTTAAATATTTCAATTTCCTGCTAAGTTTTACTTCAAAGCTGTCTTTCTCTTGAGACTGGCAATATTTGGCTTGCCTAACCCCATTGTTCTCTTTATAGGGCCATACTGGGCTTCTTTTTGTGACTATGATAAAAATTTGTAAAAAATATTGAATTGTAGTGAAGCACCTGGGTGGCTTAGCCAGTTAAGTGGCCAACTCTGGATTTCCGCTCAGGTCATGATCTCAGGGCTATAACATCAACCCCTGCATTGGGCTCCAAGCTCAGCATGGACTCTGCTCTCTCTCTTCTTCTTCCCTCACCTCTTTCACCACTCGTGCACTCTCTCTCTCTCAAATAAGCAAGTAAATCTTGAAAAAACACTGAACAGCAGTAGAAATGAGGCTCATACACTGAGGAAATTCCTCTCTTCTGATTAATACTGGACAGTTGGTCTACCTACAGTCAGGGGCAGCCTGTTCTCCTCCTAACTGCCTTTTATAGCTTGAAGTATACAATTTTACATGTGCCACTTAATTATGGCCACTGTTCATTGACTCACCTTTCCTCCATATCATAGTCCTCTTTGCTCTCCAGTATAGCTTAGTGTTTATGCTGAGGACTTACCTCACCACTTACCTCCATGGTTTGGTGGCTTCCATAAAAGACTTGCTTATGGAATGGTGGTTTTATTAGCTTGTGGTGGCCTTAGCTGGGGAGGGACATTTAAGAATGGAGGCACTGGAAATGCTCTTTGTATTCCAGGAAGACATGACCTGTTTGCTGTGATGAGGCTGCTAGGACCTTGCCCTCACCTGAGTTTGATCCTCTGAGCAAGTGTGGAGAGATTATTCTCAGGCAAGAGGAAGAGTCTGCTTCCTGGGGAGACTCTGCTTTCTGGACTTCTTCTGGGTAATGAGGAGCTCTGTGGATCTGCTCTAGCCAGTCCCTGGAGTACCTGCAGAGACTTTGATACCATGGACTAGCTAGCTTAAACGCTTGTGCTGTGGAGATTACTTCTAAAGATACATTTCTTAGGTGACAAGCCATCCCTACCCCTTTCATAATTACTCTCAGGTTACCCTTGACATCATTATTATCATTCATTGCTATAAGGGCTCTGCTCTTTCTCTGTCTCTCAATGTCTGGAAAGACATTGAGAGGAAAAACTTTTTCTCCTTTGCTGAGAAATTATCCCTGATGTTCTGGTTAATTAGTGTCTGAGGGGTTAGCTGGTAATTGATGCAGTCTGTGAGCTTGGAGTATTTGCAATTAATGTTAATTCTTAGAAGATCAGATGAAATGGACCAATAATGAGGAATGAGGACTCTGTGTTTTTAACTCTTCAGGGCAGGTGGGTGTCATCCATAGAGTCAGAGTGGATGGGTAACTTGTACAGCATGTACTTCAGTGAGAGTGTGGCCACAGCACAGGCTCAATACCATGGTCAGTGACACACTGTCTGTCTCTGAGGAGATTACCTAACCTCTCTGTGTGGTGCTTATGTCATCAGAAAAGTATAGGGAACAGTAGTCTTGGCCTTCATAGTGTGTTGCAAAGGTAAAATGAGTTGGTTTTTGTTTGTTTGTTTGATTTAGTTATTTATTATTATTATTATTATTATTATTATTTATTTATTTATTTATTTATTTTTTTGGTAAAGCACCCAGGACAGTGACTGCCACAGAGTAATAACTGAATTTTTTTCTGACTACTACATGTGGTCTCAGCTGCCTGGTCCATTTGTCACATGGAAAGGATAGCCCTGAGCCTTCTGGTGGACAATCAGCATGAAATGGTGCATATGTTATCTCATGAGCTATAGTTCAAGTGAATAAAAGCTGGTGTTAGAAACCATCATAGACAATGACACCTTTGGGCAACTATTTCTCCTCTCTGTGTTTCTATTCAATGATCTTTGGGTAGCTCTAGATGTTGGAGTAGGAGTAAGATGAGATCATGGCAGTGGCTTCATTTTTATGTTCCAGCATTTGGGGAAGCATTTTGTCTAGTGTTAGATGGAGAGAAAGCCTGACCCAAGGGAAGAGGGGAGCTTGTGCTTGAGAGATGATTGGGGGAGTTCCCCTGTTCTAAGCACTGCTCTGCTATGTTCTCTCCCTGGGGGAATGGGATGAGAGATGTGGAATGTCTAAAGGAACTGTCTTGAAGTCCAGGTGGGATGATTCCCAGAGACACAGAGGCTTCATTGTCTGTGAAGTTGGAAAACAAAGAGATGGTATCCACAGTCTTGTGCCAGAAAATGCTGGCATAGTGTAGATGGACACTCTCGTGACTGAGACAGACACAGGGTCCCTTTCCAATTATGCAAATCTCAGCTCCTTCACCTCCATATCCCTCTGCTCCCATGTTTTGTCTACAGTCCCTGGCACTCCATGAGTTGTGTATTCCAGTTTCCCTGACAGACACAGGAGGAAAAAAAGACGAATGAGATGCTGGGAAAGCTGCCAGAGATATTTTTCCATCTTTCTTCTTCCTCCTCTTCTTCCTCCTCCTCCTCCTCTTCCTCCTCCTTCTCCCCCTCCCCCCCCCTCCTCCTCCTCCTCTTCTTCTTCTTCTCCTTCTTTTGGCTGGAGACTTAGCAAACATATTTGACCTTGAAGGAAACTTAAAGGTCAGATCTGTACCCTAAGAGTGATGGAACATTCAGAGGAGCCAGGGTGCCTGATGATCAAGGATGTGCATTAGCTGTTGACTCCCTGGTTCCTTGACATGAGAGTGATAACTTTCCATCTTGCTTATAGATTTGGGTTTTATGTTTTAAGAAGCTGAACCTAATCCTGAAAGACCTTTGAAGACTTCCTGAAATTTCTTTCTTAGCATTATTATATTTGGGGCCATAATAGAGCTCTTGTATTAGTCGTACAAGCCTCTGGGAGAATGTATCTTGAGGCAGTTTGTGTGGATACGGACATAACAGATTAATAATTGAACAGGGAGTATATGTATACATTTAATGATCAAAGAAATTATAGTTAGTGGAGAAGAGAGAGTCTCGTTCTGCTTGGAGTGAAAAGAAAGGTTCTCTGTGGAGGCAGAGGATGTGTTATGGGTTATATACATTTCTGGAATTTCTTTTTATTTTAGCTGTGATTAATATTATAGTAAAGGAAACAAGGATGTATGCAGATCACCAGAAGATACACCTCTAGACCAATATTCATTTAACATGAGACCAGTAAAAGGTGGTGGTGAGAAATGGGCACTTGGGGTCAAATGAATGGGATTCAAATGCCAGCACCCAGGTGTTAACCACTGGACCTTGTTAAGTAAGTGTCCTGAAGATCAGTCTTCGCATCTTTAAAGTAGAAATAACAATATCTGACCACCAAGTGGTTGTAAGAAAAACTGAAAAAAGATATGTGAGTATCTTAGTGTGGTTCCTGATATGGCATTTTGTAAGTGGTTGTCTAGCTCTCCCTTCCTACCTGTTTTCTTTCCTCCATTGACCTGTTGATAGACGTGGAAGGAATTCTCACCTGATGCCATGCAGTGATGATGGGGCTAAATAGAGTGTAAATAGACCGATTTGGCCTTTGAAGAAACTTTTTGGGGGTAACTGAAGGGTTCTGTGGCTAGACCAGAATGGTGTTGCACAATGCTATGTTTATTACATTGTATACAAAAAGGGTGATTTCTGTCGAATGTAAATTATATATACCACAGTGGTGCAGAAAAGCAGACATTAAGGAAATTATCACATGACAATGGAAATACAATTGAAAGAAGGATTAAGGAAAGCAAAGAGCAGAGAGAATGATTCAGACAGGACTTAATCCTAACTGAGAGGTGGTGCAAGAGAGCCATTCCTTCTGGACGTGCCATTCATCCTAATCATCATTACCCTCACCAAACTTAATGCCCTCTGGGATGTCCACTGGCAGATGTGACGATGCACAGCCATACTTTTGAGCTGTACCTTCTGTAGACACAAAGACGTTAACACTGGCTTGTCTTCAACAGTACATGCATTCTGTTTCATACAGTGGTGCAGTACGTTTGACCTGCCCTGTGCAATGGCCATATCCACACACAGGATCCAGGTACAATGACTCATCAGCTCAATGTCTGAAGGGTTCCCTATGATCACATTCCTGGATTTATGGGCAAGATTTTTGTTCCAGAATAAAGACAAGATGATTAGATCATAATTCATTGGTATCTATGATTTGGTCTCTTTACAATCTATTGTAATCAACTGAAATGAGAAATAAACCAAGGTTTTCCTTTCAGATCATCAAATTTGATGTGTCTCAGTAAAAGCACATAAGTAATAAAGTTACCAGATGGTATACATGGATTAATAATAATTTCAGGCTATCTTATGCCAGAAACTTAGACATGAATCAGTGTTTATGCTCTTATTTCTGCAAGGTATTATAAATTTAAAAAAAAACTGTACCCCTGGGGATAAAAATATATGTTTATAAAAAATAAAAAATTATTAAAAAAAATAAGTGAAAAAAGGTTATCTATTTGAAAGAAAAAAGGAAAGATAGCTTCAGTGGGAAAAATGTTTCAAAAATTAAATTTGATTTATATGGTAAGTGTTTTCAGATTAACCAAACAGGAAAAACTACATGGAGGGAAAAAAAAAAAGAGTTATGTAAGATTTGAGAACGAGAAAATGTAAGCTAAAAAGTTTAAAGACCCAAGGCACCTGGGTGGCTCAGTGGGTTAAAGCCTCTGCCTTCAGTTCAGGTCATGATCCCAGCGTCCTGGGATTGAGACCAGCATTGTGCTCTCTGCTCAGTAGGGAGCTTGCCTCCCTTCCTCTCTCTCTGCCTGCCTCTCTGCCTACTTGCGATCTCTGTCTGTCAAATAAATATGTAAAATCTTAAAAAAAAAAAAAAAACCAAAGACTCAAGATTTTAAAAAGGACAAGAAGACAATAAAGGCCAAGAATGATCAAGTACTACCCTTGAGAGAGACAAAGTGTGACAGACAACTTATCACAACAGATTTTCATTTGTGTTTGTGAAACATTACACTTTTAAAAAATTTTCACACCATCTGGGAATATGATCCTGAGTTATAACTCTTATGTTTGCTGATGGTTTGTCACTCTGAGAGGTTTTTCCAGAATGATTAATTTATAATTGCTTCCAGAGAATTGCTGTAATTATTCAGAGCTAAAGGGCCATGTAGAGACAGTCAAATGTGTTAGGGGTATCCCGGAGAAGAAAAATACAGGCAACAATCATCTTACCAGCTTTAGGATGAATTAACACCGCACCACACGGTCTGTCACTTTCCCTGCTTGGAATCTAATTAAATAAGGCATTAAATTAAAATAAAATAAACATTGTCCAGATAGATAAGAATGTCTCTAAATAAGAAGCTCTATTGTTATGATAAGGTTGTTCTGGCTTCAATGAGATGTAAGAGTTAGGGAAGACAATGAGAGGGGGTCAGGAAGGACTGTCAGGGGCTCTTGGGATCTCCAGAGTTGATCTCCTCCCTCCCTGCTCACTTCCGTCCCTCCAGAATTGCATCCTTCAACATGCATGTGCTGGCATGTCTTTCTATCCAGTTCTCCCCGCTCATAGAATTCTGTACAATAGCATATGTAAATACTCGTTTATACTGTACTATAATAATATATTAACATAATTATAATAATATAATCATATATTATGTAAATACAAAATACAAGTTGTGTATTTTATGTATGTTATAGGATATAAATTTAAAATATAAAATTTGGGTACATTACATAAAATACATATCTATTATATAGATAGATAAAGTTTTATCTTTCTTTTATTTGTTATTTTTGTGCAATATCTATTTCAGGATCAGAATCCAGACCTGGAAAGGATGCCACAGGGATGCATATTTAACCAGTATATTCAGCTGGACAGAAATTAAGCAGACTTTTCAAGTGAAAAGTAAATTATGTAATTTACACAATTATATATATATAGGACTAGGAGCTGTTGTGCATTCATACACCACTGTTTTCACAAGGGAACTACTGCTTATGCTGAAAAAAGTGGACAAAGATGTACTTATCAATAGGTAAGTATAGACCTTATCATTGATTCTATATCAATTGAGAATAAGACTTTAATGATGCCTGAGTGGCTCAGTGTTGAGCTTCTGACTCTTGGTTTAGACTCAGATCCTGATCTCAGGTCATGAGGTCGAGTCTGGGGTTGGGCTCTATGCTCACTGGGGAGTCTGCTTGAGATTTTCTTTTTATCCCCTATTCACACCCTTCTCTCTCTCTCTTGCTCTCAAATAAATAAATAAAACTTAAAAAAAAAAGACTTATTAATGCTCCTGTTTTTGAAAAAAGGGTCATTTTCTCTCAGTGATAAGATTTATCAAGGAGTGACCTAAATCATATCACTTTTGTCATTATAAGTTATATTTACATGTTCTAATTATAAGTTACACCATATATTCTATCATGTATAGTATATCAATGTTGTATATACATGTGTATGTCAGTATGTTAATAGAATGGGCAGTGTTACATAGTTTCTGTGCACTTTGCTTTCCCTCACATGGGCTGATCAAGATCTCACTCATTCTTTGCTGCTGTAGAGGATTCTTTCACCATCCTGAAGGACTGAGAAGCTCTAGGAATGCAGGAGGAATGATAGAAATGACCGTGGGACCGCTATCTTCCAGCCCCCCCCCCTTAACCCTTGACTCTCCCTCCAAAAGGATGTATGCCCCGGTCACCTCTCCATAGGTGATCTGATACCTATGCAGGAAACAGAAGTATCAGGACCCCCCCACCACCCCATACCCTCCAATCACCAAATACCTTACCATGTATCTCTGCCTTGGCCCTATAAAAGATCCCCCGCTGACTCCCTCCCAGCACGACTTCCCCCACTCCACTTTCCAGAGTTGCAGAAACTTGCCCGAGGGTGTCCAACTCCTCCTGGCACGACTTTCCTGGCTCCGCTTCTCCTGAGTCTTGAAACTTCACCAGAGAGTGCCTTTAATAAATCTTGCCTTGTGCCTACCTCGCCTGGTGTTGTGTTTACCTCGCCTGCAAAACTTTACAAATTCCATGTCATATCAGGAGCTACTTCCTCTCCTGGAACATCATTCCCACTCCTTCTTTAACCAGAAAGTGCCACTGGGTTTTGCATCTCGCCTTGGTGTTCTCTTTTCCCTCCACTTATAGGGACCTCTGTGTCCGTGGGTGAGAGCACCTATGTTGCACAGTCCGTTTCCTCTGCTCCACCCTGAGTCAAGCGCAGGTAGGCTGAGTCCTGAAAATACCAAGGGGCTACCACCTTCTTGGTTAGAACTGTCTTCACTCCCACCTGCTCTCACAGACCGCAGTCTTTTATCCCTCATGGTTTTGGAGCTATGGTGTTTTGAATGTGGAATTTGAGAATAACTCTTTGAAGTGCTCTTTGCTAAATGTTTGCTTTTGTAGGTGGTTTTTCACAACTGCCGGATGAGGCCTGTTATGCCTGAGTTTTGGCGTCTGAGAGACCACCAAGGAGCCAAGCACCAATACAATCACATGAGGGTTTATTTGACTAGCTTAAGCTTGAGCCCAAGTATACCCGACACAGCGGAGTAGGGACTTGGACCCCAAGCTAGATTACAGTCAGAGTTTTTAAAGGCAGAGTAGGGGTGGACTCGGTGGTGGGTGAGGACAAAAGGGGTTATGGATGATGTAAGTCTCTAAGGAATTTTGGAAGTGAGGTCTCCAGGACTTTGAGGGGCTAGCTGTTGTCTGGGGAAAAAGTTATTCATTACCAATAATTAAAATCTTCTTGTGAGACCCTTTAGATGTATATCAGTGGGTCATATGCTTGGGAATGATCGCTGACACTATCTTGGAGGTTTAGAGATAAAGTTTCACATTTCTCCTATCAAGTGTCCTTGTTAGTGAGATTTAGGTTTAGAAGAAATTTAACTTTATTTACATATCCTTCTGCCTCAGCCTCCTTCAGTTTTATGGTGGGGAGGGCGACATTAGGGCTTAAGGAACTGAGTTTTTTGCCTCTGGAAATTGTGCTATCGTTAGCTTCTTTGTTGTAAATCTCTAGGACGTTGGTAAACCAAGGGAGACTCCTGTCTTACAGGATTGTGATTTCTGCAAGTTAACTATTTGTTTTTCTTTTAAGGCAGCCAGGGGTGACTGAGGAATGTCACATATACTACTGAAGGGAGGGCAGTGGGTGGAGAGGGGGTGCAAGTTGCCAGCCTCTGATTTGCCAAGCTGGCTGTACTTTTGTCAGGGCTAGACTCCAGGTGGGTACAACCTTGTTTTTCTTGGCCTCCACAAGGCCACTGGTGACAGAAATGAGCAAAATTAACTCTATCATTAATGCTGTGGAATTGTTGTGGAGGCTGACTTGATTAATATTATTTTGGGGGTTATCTAGGGTCAGAATGCATGTAATATGAGGCAGTAAGTTGCTAGAGAGCAGGCATTTCTTTCTTTCTTTCTTTTTTTAAAATTATGTTTATTTACATATAATGTATTATTTGCCCCAGGGGTACAGGTCTGTGAAATCTTACACAATTCACAGCACTCACATACTCTCTCCAGTGTTCATAACTCAACCACCCTATCCCTATCTCCCCACCCCCTAGCAACCCTCAATTTGTTTTGTGGGATTAAGAGTCTCTTATGGTTTATCTCTCTCCTCATTCTATCTTATTTTATTTTTTACCCCCCCTACCCTGTACAACCCCCCACCCTGCTTCTCAAATTCCTAATATCAGAGAGATCATATGATAATTGTCTTTCTCTGATTGACTTATTTTGAAAGCAGGCACTTCTGACATTTTATGTACCCAAATTAGCTAAATTTTAATTAATTATTTAATTTATTTTTTTCTAAGCAAGCTAAATTTTTAAAATGCATAAGCATGGAAACATGAAAGTTCAGATCACTGCAGACCACCTTAGTGTCTGTTGGCCACAGAGACACAGACTGATCTGTCACTTATCCCTGTCCTCTCACTTCCTTCTCAAACTGTGGTGTCACAATATCTGAGGTACTGTTCAGTTCCTGCTGGCTTATTGTAAGCCTTTGTGCATTACCTCCTGAAGCTTCCTTTTATCTGCAATGGGAGAGATATACCTGCTGTGGCCCCTCCCATCTCAGGACATCCCCCTCCCATCTTTGTATCGAGAGAGAGATGTCTACAGCCCTTGTGCAGGCTGCGCAGTGAGTGTCTAAGTCTGGTCGGGATGTCATGACAGATCCTGTACACTGGGTAGCTTCATGGTCTCCTATTTTTCATGGCGCTGAAGGATGGGGAGTCTGAGATGGAGTTGCTGGCCAGGAAGACCTGGGATTCAGATGGCTGCCTTCTCACTGTGTTCTCAAGTGGCAAAGAGATTGAGAGATATTGAAAGAGAGATATAATCTCTGTATGTCTCTTGTAAGAACACTAATCCCATCGTGAGGGTGGACCTTTTTTGACCTAATTTCCTCCCAAAGGCCCCATCTCCAAATTCCATCATATTTGTGGTTAGAATTTCAAAGTACACTTTTGGGAGGGAAGAAACATTTATGCCATAGCAGGATGCCAGGTAAGTCACTCCAAAACTTTGCAGATAATGTGAAGACAAGCTAGCTCATTCTCTGAGAGTCATTCTAGAAAACTCATCCATACAACATCCGAGAGGAGCTATGGGCAGATGTAATCTACTTTAAATATAACTTATAAATCATAAATCTTAACATCAAATTAATTATTTAAATTAATTAATTATAAATTATAAATCATTGACATCCTAGGGATACTTGTTGAAGGCAGAGAAAACACTGGCTTGTGGACATGGGGTTATAGTCCAACTTTCTGTTACCTTTCCCTATTACTTCTTTTCTCTAAATGCAAGTTTCTTGTAGGTTTTTAAAATGTGTTGCATAGACCCTGCATATGTGAGTTTTTGGTTTATACTCAAGGTGCAAATGAATTCTTAATAATTTCCTGTCAGTTCTCTGAGCAGCCAGGTGGTTTTACTCTGATATCTCCCTTTGTAAGTCAAAGTTCAATGTGGTCCAAAAATTCCTGTCCCAGAAATAAACTTCCATTCTTGTCAGGAGTCTCCTGAGAGTACCCTCTGAAAACTATTGTTCAGTTTCCATGAAGTAGTTTCCTGGATGCTTCACATAAATGTTTTCCCCCTTTCTCAGAAAAAACAAGTTAGGGTTAATGTCAAAAGCTGAACTGTGGTAGAAAAGTAATCTACTGATGGCTGATTTTGCTGATATACTGATTTTTCTGCATCCCTTTCCTCCAGAAGGATAAATTTCAAAAGTTACAACAGATGGAACATGTCATATTTTCATAATTTTTGCAGGGGAGGGAGCGTAAAGTGAGCCTGCTTGCTCTTAGAATTTTTTTTAAATGATTTTATTTATTTATTTGACAGAGAGAGAGAGAGAGAGAGATCACAAGTAGGCAGAGAGGCAGGCAGAGAGAGGAGGAAGCAGGTTCACTGCTGAGCAGAGAGCCTGATGCGGCGGGGCTCAATCACAGGATCCTGAGATCATGACCTGAGCCGAAGGCAGAGGCTTTACCCACTGAGCCACCCAGGCACCCCACTCTTAGAAATTTTACAGATAGAGAAAAGTTGTCTTTCAAACTGATTCAAATGAGCTAACGAAGTCCTGACTGGATACCATCCTAGATTGACTTCCGTGCCCCGGGAAAGGTCAGAGATGGTGCAGTGGTTAAAGTCATCATTGATTTGAAGCAGATGCCTCTCTTTGAGCTAAGTTTTTGTTTCTATTTCCAAAATGTTTGGCTGGGAAGTCAGTTTCTTCTCAGATGCATAGAAGAAAGAAGACATATCAGAGAGGAGGGGATTAAATTAGTTTAGATAATAAATATATTCAAATAGTATCCTGGAAAGAGAATACAATGACAGTGTTAAATTATTTTATGTGTTAATTAACTGAAATCCAAGAGATCAAAAGTAGGTATCACTCAACAAAGGGAGTTGCCCATGGCTTGGCAGATGTCAAGAACAAACTCAGTGGGGACATTATGTGCTTTTGCTCATCAATAAGTGGGGACCACCTTTGTATTTAACTCTTAGTTCAAACCTTTATTCAATCCCTGTTCTATGTCAGATATATCTTGGGCATTTAGAGCCTAATATTTATTGATCAGTATACAATGGAAGAGGGCTGTCTCTAATCTTCAAAAGCTATATTGAAATAGTGAATTAGACAAATGAAGGAATTTGTTTGTACATATAGAAAAAATATAAAGGCATATTGAATCATATCTGTCATTAATTAATTGAGAGAAGTGAAGGAAATTTGTTATGGGGAGGTTGAAATTGTTTTCTTTTTCCTTTTTTTTTAAAGATTTTACTTTTAAGTAATCTCTACACTCAATATGGGGCTCAAATTTATAACCCCAAGATCAAGAGTCTCATGTTCCACCAACTGAGTCAGCCAGGTGCCCCTGAAATTGTTTTCATGAATGAATCATTGAAGATAGATGGAAAGGGCATTGATGAAGTAAGAATATGATAAGTTATAGGGTGATAAGGTGTTTGAGAAAGGAGAGAGCACCTGAGATCCTCAGGGACAGGAGAGATTAAAAAGGTTTGCATATAAGATGTGATCAATCCTTACTTAAATATCTTGTTTGGATCTGTATAAAAGTTTTTGGCAAATTTTCTTATATGCTATCTGGTAAATGGGAGCTGTTATAGAAAGGGATCTGAAAATGTTGTGTTACGTATCCTCCTATGGATGTGTGGAATCGTTCTTTCCACTGAGAATCAGACTTTTGGGGAAGGTCAGAAGGAGCAGGATTGTTTCACTTGAGATTTCAGAACCAAGCACTTTCTAGTTGGAAGAGTTTCTTTAGGCATTAGGATGGTTGCTGTTAAGTGATGGGAACTCTTTCCTTGGGGCTCATGGACAACTCATTTGGAAACAGACTTGCTGATAGTTACTGAGTTGTGCATGTGATTGGCCCAGAAGACAGGCAAAGATTACTTGGGCTTCTTCTTTTTTTTTTTTTTTTTCAGTGATTACCTCACTCTGGGGTTGTAGGATCCTTTTCCAAGCTCTCTTCACATCCTTGTTTCTCAGGGTGTTGATGAGTGGGTTGAGCAGTGGGGTGATAACACAGTAGAAGAAGGACATGAATTTGTCCTGGGTGCTATTGATAGGGGGTTGGAGGTCCAAAGTACATGATGACAACCACCAAGTGGGAGCTGCAGGTGCTGAGGGCCTTGTATCTCCCATTAATTGAAGGTAACTTCCACACAGTCTTGGCAATGAATGTGTAGGAGATTAACACAAGCAGGGGAGCCATCAGTGCAAAAGGGATGGCTCCCACAGCCAAGGACAGGTCATTAACAGTGGTGTCACCACAGGCCAGCTTGATCAGAACAGGTACTTCACAGAAGAAGTGGTTAAGTATATGGTGACCACAATGGTAGAGCTGGAGAGTGAGCGTAGCTTGGAGTACTGAATTGGCCAGGCCACTGGACCAGGCAGCCACTGCCAGTTGCACACACACCCATGGTTGCATGATAAGAGTGTACTGGAGGGGCTGGCAGATAGCTGCATAGTGATCAAAAGCCATTACCGCCAGCAGGGCACATTCAGTGCATCCTGTCCAGTGGAAGAGGTAAGCCTGGATGATACAGCCCCAGGAAGCAATGGTCTTCTCTGGCCCCAATAGGTTGTCCAGCAGCTGGGGCACAATGGTGCAGGTGACACAAGGTCCAGCACAGAGAGATTGTCCAGGAAGAAGTACATGGGGGTCTGGATTCTGGGCTCCACCATGGAAAGAATGATGGAGCTGTTCCCCATCAGGGTGAAGATTTAAGAGATCAGGACAACTCCAAAGAGGGGTATTTCTAGTCATGAATAATCTGAGAAGCCCAGCAACACAATCATGCTGGGGAAACACATTTTCTCCTTCCATGGCAGCAATCCTATGTATGGCTGGAAAGAGAGAGACACAGTTTAGAGAGTAAGTGTGACTTTTGTAATTGTTTTTTGTTTTTAAATTTTGGATCTGTGGTTTATTTGACACTTATTAAAGCTATATAAAAACCATGCACAGTTTATTTATAATTTTGGACATTATATTTGAAGACTACACAAAAATTTCACAGAACTTACTTATACAGAAAGACATGTGAAATAGGAGGCTTTAAAATTTTTAGGTATAGGGGTGCCTGGGTGGCTCAGTGGGTTAAGCCTCTGCCTTCAGCTTGGATCATGATTTCAGGGTCCTGGGATTGATCCCTGAATTGGGCTTTCTACTCAGTGGGGAGCCTGCTTCCCTCTCCCTCTCTGCCTGCCTCTCTGCTTGCTTGTGTCAATAAATAAATAAATAAATAAATAGTCTACGCAATCTGGGTTTGGTAAAAACAAACACCATGAGGGTGAAACAAAGCTTTTAATGAAGGATGGAAAATTTTAAAAAATTGAGTGAAGTTTTTGGAAAGTGTTAGAAATGATAATGGACAAAGGGGTAACAGAATTATTATTAAATACAGTCAGTGTAATTGGAAAAATGAGTTCAAGTAGGAACTACTTCTGTACCATATTGTCAGGCAACTAGGAGTGAGCACCTTGTATTTTGACATATATTTAATTCCTTTGACTCATAGATAATTACAGCATAGTGTATTGAGTTAGCTTGCAAATGTTCACAATTGTGGACACTTTCTGAAGATCAGAAAAAGTACCACCACATAAGAGAGGCAAATGCAATGCTGTGTTTCAGGAGGAGAGATTGATTATATTTAAGTGTGATGAGAAATCCTGAAGATACTGGGAGGAGATTATTCTCTTTCTTTAAAAATGCTATTTTGGGGCGCCTGGGTGGTTCAGTGGGTTAAGCCGCTGCCTTCGGCTCAGGTCATGATCTCAGGGTCCTGGGATCAAGTCCCGCATCGGGCTCTCTGCTCAGCAGGGAGTCTGCTTCCTCCTCTCTCTCTCTCTGCCTGCCTCTCTGCCTACTTGTGATCTCTCTCTCCGTCAAATAAATAAATAAATAAAATCTTAAATAAAAAAAAATTTAAAAAATGCTATTTTGTAAGCATTTTTAGGCAGTGTGTAATCAGGTTAATTAATATTATAGGTTAATTAAGAATATAGTTAATTTTAATAAAAAATGAAAAAAACCATGATTCAGGAAATGGGGCTTAGGATTCTGTTTCAGGTGTAGGCACTGTGTATATGCTTGGAACACCCATTGTAGGGCAATAAGCACTGTGTTTTAACTGGAGAAATTTTTCTCAATCTGCATTCTGCCTACGACTATTCTGGCAAATGAGGAACTGAGTGAACTGAGGACTTTGGGAGAGTAACGTCAACACTTTGAACCTCAGCCTTCTTGCATGAAAATGCAAAAGATAATGTTCAGCTTTTAGGGTTTGGAGAAACATCGAGTGCCCTAAAGGATGCATGGGAATAGAAGGTATACTGAAATAAATTACTTGTCTCTTCTCCAAATGATCATTTTACTAAATAATAATGGTAATAATGAACAAGAAACCAAAAGCACAACAGTAACCGTGAAACTGTATGGGAAGAGAGGAAGTTTGTTGTCATGGTTCAATTCCTGCTTCCCATATTTTAACAACTAGAGAGCCCTCTACAATTTCCTCATCTCCAGATAGATGATCTTTACACTTAATTTACACACTATTTGCACATAAAAAATGGTGCTAAATAAATGGTGAACATAAGTAGTAAGTGGAAAGAAACAGAGTTCAGGGGGTTATGAAACCTGTTAGGAGAGATCAGAGCTGCTACAGCATAAAGCCAGAGTCTACACCTGTAGCCCAGAAACCTGACCTTTTCACTCCTCTGCTTCACAAAAAACATGCAAATCTATGGTGATGCAAAACTGGCACGAATGCCTAATTCACCTTACCCCAACAGGCAAGAAGCTCATTGAAAATAAAAATATAGAGCTTAAATAAGATTTTGCTTAAAAATTCAATGTCACCATTATAAGATAGGGGGAAGGAACGTGGTTGAGAAATTTCATATTTTAAAAAATTCTGGTGTCTTTAATAACATGCTTAAAATGAGGAGAAGAATGGAGAAGTTATGAAAAAAAACTTCATTAATGGAAATACAGGTCAGATTGTAAAAATCTAAAGGCAGCATGTTTGAAGCTGCCAAACCACATCTATATTTTTTTCTTCGTTCAGGCAACATTTTAAAATCAGGTCATTGATACAGTGGGTATTTGGGGGGAGGTTGAGTTAGAATCTAGAAATGCACGATTGAAAAATCTATTTGAATGATTTGGTGTTATCAGTATAAGTACCATTATATAGGATAATATCTTTCTTTAAATGTATTCTCACTTGAAAGGGAAGGAAATATATACTGAGGGTTTTTTGTTTGTTTGTTTGTTTCAGTAGGAAAACTATATCACAAATGGGAAAGTTACAGAGGGGTCAAATTTGGATAAGTATGTGGAGATTCCTTAAGGAATTAAAAATAGAGCTTCCATATGATCCTGCAATTGCACTAATGGATATTCACCCCAAAGATAGAGGTGTAGTGAAAATAAGGGCCATCTGTACCCCAATGTTCATAGCTGCAATGGCCACAGTCACCAAACTGTGGAAAGAACCAATATACCCTTCAATGGATGAATGGATAAAGAAGATATGGTCTATATATACTATGGAGTATTATGCCTCCATCAGAAAAGATGAATGTCCAACTTTTGTACCAATATGGATAGGACTGGAAGAGATTATGCTAAGTAAAATAAGTCAAGCAGAGGGAGTCAATTATATGGTTTCACTTATTTGTGGAGCATAAGGAATAACATGGAGGGCAAGCGGAGATGGAGAGAAGTGATTTGGTGGAAATTGGAGTGGGCGACGAACCATGAGATACTGTGGACTCTGAAAAACGAACTGAGGGTTTTGGAGGGGAAATGGGTGGGAAGTTTGGTTAGCTGGGTGGTGGGTATTATGGAGGGCACATATTGCATGAAGCACTGGGTGTGGTGCATAAACAATGAATTCTGGAACACTGAAAAAAAAAGTATTTTAAAAATATTTTTTCCATGCAACAAAACCATTAGAAGTAATTTGCTTGGGTCACTGGTCTTTGAGAATACCAGAAAAATAATTCTTCACAAAATTCAAGAATGAGTTAAAATGATCCACTGGATGACCTTGTTGCTATAATGTGAGACTTTCTATTAATAACTGAGATTGTTATATCCAACCTAATCCATCCTTCATGCTGTTATACCCAAGTAATATTCCTGGGAGTAATATCATCCTTGAGTAATATTTGGAAATTACAATGCTCACTTTTTTCTCTCTGTTGCTTAAATCTTCAGAAACCCTCCAAAAACCAGGTGTGTACCTAGTGTTATTTCTGTTCTGGTCTGTAATTACATGCTTCCTCTTTCACGAACCTCACATCCTTCATCTTGTTTGAAAAGCACCCTTCTAGCTTCTATTCCTTTGCATGAGCTAACTTCTCTTTCTCCTACATTAACCTGCTGGGGTTCTATTTACCTATACAGCCAAGATCAAGCAACATTTCCCAGAAATGCCTGCTGATCTCCTCTTCCTTGTGTCTATATTCATCTTCCTATTCTGCCACTACAGTAACTTGCTGGCTTCTCCTTCAGCCTGAGAACATTTTAGGGGCTTACCCTATGTTTGGGACACTTCCTTCTCTAGCATCTAGATTAGTTTTGGCCTGAAGCAGGTATTTAATAAATGTATAAAAGAATAGCTAGATTCTGCACTTACTAAGAATGAGATATCTGCTTCCATAATGTAAATTTAATTCCATTGTTAACTCTTGTTCCACATAAATTCTTATGTTAGGCTGATCCTGTTGACTTGTTAAAATATAGGTATAGTCACTGGTGCCTCCATTCGCTTGTAATTGATGTATCTTTCACCTGACATAATAATGTCTTTCTATTTATTTTCTCAAATTCTATTTAACATTATAGATTTGGTTCAAATTTTTATTTTTTCCTAAGAATTTTGTCTCTCCCATCATGTAAGATATGAGGTGACAGAACGTTTATATCCTATGCTCTTAATGTTTTTTTCTGTAATATCTCGTGCAATGTTTAACACCTGACATGTACTTGGATGATTATTCTTTTATCTTTTTCTTTTTGGGTAATTTTGTCTTGTCTTTCTTTCTGTCACTGACTTCTTGAAATATATATTTTCTTGAGTCTTAATATGTACCCGGCTCTGAAAATTATTGTAGTGATGGTGTTAAGGAGGCCATCATTAGGTTTGAGTGTACTGTCTTCAATACTATTATTTGGGGTACTATGTTTTTTTTTTTAAATTTATTCATTCACTTATTTATCTGAGAGAGAGAGAGAGAGAGAGGAGGAGCAGAGGGAGAGAGATAAGCAAGTTCCTCAGTGAGCCCAGAGCCCCACATGTGGCTCTAGTTTGTGACTTTCAGATCATGGCCTGAGCTGAAATCAAGAGTCAGATGCTTAACTGACTGAGTTACCCAGTTGCCCCTATGTGTTAGTTCTTATCACCAAGAATAGCCCACCCTCATTGGATATATAAGATAACCTCCTTTTGAATCTTCTTTGAAATTTACCAGAAGAGAAATGAATGCTAACATAAGTACTCAAACCTAGCCTGGTCTCTCCCACCCATTTTACAATAAGCTGAAGAAGGAAGAAGTGTAGAAAGGCAAGGAGCTGGCACTTGGATGTTGAGACTGGGTTGGAAAGAGGCAGATTCTCTTCAGAGGGCCGGGTCTTTAGTCGAGAGAGGGATAGGTAGGATGATCTTGAATTCAGCCACAACAGCAAGAATTTGCTGACACTGAAGGGAGCCTCCTGTGGTTTTTTCTCTTGGATCCTCTGAGACCCAGGCTATGTCACATAGGTAATTAGTTCAAGGGCTAAGTTTGTACACAAGAGAATTCTAGAGGGATTTCTACTCCTTCTAATTTATTGTCTTCAGAACATCTTCCCCCTGGAAAATATGCCTCAGTGAGCTGAGGGAAAGACCATGAAACAATAAAATTGTCCTAGAATAGGACTGAAATAAAGTCTCTGGACACATTAGTTTATTTCTCTGGGCTGCTTAGGAAAGATGTGCAGAGGTGCAAACAGATGCCAATCATAGCAGACTTTACTGTTATAAAACTTTACATGTGTGATTCAGTATATATTTAAACATAAACTCATCACTTCAATAGAAAATTGAGTATCTCTCAAATTTAGGTGAACATTTGTATTTTCTTGCCATAGGGTAAATTTATGGCATCTTTATAAAATGCTGTATTTTCAATACTGTTTTTCTTAAATTTTTTTCCTACAGTATAAAACCATGATTTCATTCCATTCCACCCACTGGAATCATTACCCTTCAGAGATCTTCAGAGATGATAAATATGACTGGCTTTGTTTTTGAACACCTTATTGATTGCAGAGATTTCCCACACCATGGGATGCTGGTCATGAGCTCCTGCAAACCCAGCTTGGAGAAAATTGTCACAAATTTTCATACTTGAACCTTAGCCCATATGGAAGAAGTATTTACCAATATCCTTCTGTATTCACCTTATTGCATTGAAAAATAACCCAGATTTTGTTCACAAAAGAGTCCATTCTTCATGTCTTATAGAACTACAGCATCTTTTTGGCATTCTCTGGGTCACACTCAATGGTTGGTTGTAAAGAGTACAGATACCCAAATTTTACATATGGAGGAATCTGTGTTTCTACCAGGGTATCAGTCGTGACAGCTTTAGGAAGAAGGAATGACAAAAATAGTATTTGCAAATATGTTGTTTGAGGCAAAAGAACAAAATAAAGCTGCTAATAAAATGTATCCTCTTGATACATTTTATGCTAATAAAATGTATCCTCTTAGAAACCTTTGAGTAAAAGAGTAAATTCTTCATTTTTTTCCAACAGTTTGCTGGATTTGCCAATTACCTTTCAGTAAAAGCTTTCTTAGTGTTAGTATTAAGCTTTTGTAGAATCAAAACTCCTCTGTATCCTGAAAACATTAATACTACTGAAGGCAATATTTTCCCATTTCAGAAAGAGATGCAAGATTGCTTCCAGAATTATTAAAGGACAAACATGTTTCTGCTCTGCTGTAGGTTGCATATTATACACACGCATTATTTTATTTAGAATTTTTAAATAATCAGGGAACAGAATGTTTTGCCAAGTTGTATTCTTCTAGGAATTTAGACATTTCTTCTTGGTTATCCAATTAGTTGGTATATGCAGTTGTTCAAAATCGTTTCTGATGTTCCTATGTATTTCTGTGATATCAGTTGTAATATACCCACTTTCATTTCTGGTTTTATGATTCTTCTCTCTTTATTAAAATTCAGATATGATTGATATATAATATTATTTTCAGGTATACAACACAATAATTTGATATTTGCATATATTGTGAAATGATGACCGGAATAAATCTAGTTAACATCTATCACTACAGTTATATATTTTTTTTCTTGTGAATGAAAACTTTTAAGATTTATTCTTTTAGTAATATCCAAATATACAATGCAGCATTATTACCTAGATTCGCCATGCTGTACACTGTATCTCTATGATTTATTTTATAACTAAAGTTTGTACTTTTTAACCTATTTTACATCTCATCCCCCTTTGCCTCTGAAAACCAGCAATCTGTTCTCTGTCAATTTGTTTTGTTTTGTTTTAGATTCCATAAATAAGTAAGACCATAAGGTATTTATCTTTCTCTAACTTATTTCACTTAGCATAATGTCCTCAAGGTGCATCCATGTTGCTGTAAATGGCAATATTATATTTTTTTTAATGGCTAAATGGTATTCCATTGTGTATATATGCTACATTTTCTTTATCCATTTATCCATTGATGGACACTTAGGCTGTTAGCATATCTTGGTTATTATAAATTATACTGCTTTGATCATAGATATGCATTTACATTTTTTCAGTTAGTGTTCTCATTTTCTCCAAATAAATAACAAGAAGTAGAACTGCTAGATCAAAAGATACTTCTATTTTTCAGTTTTTTGAGAAACTTACATACTGTTTTCCAGAGTGGCTTAACTAGCTTGCATTCTTGCCAACAGTTTAAGAGTTCTTTCTCTGCCTCCTCTTCAACATCCGTTTTGTCCTGCACTGTTAGTTTTAGCCATTCTGTGACTAACAGTCACATGAAAAAAATATTTAATATCATTATCCATCAGGGGAATTCAAACCAAAGACACATTGAGATACCACCTTACATCAGTTAGAATACAAAATTTAACAAGACAGGAAACAACAAATGGAGAGGATGTGAAGAAAGGGGAACCCTCTTACACTGTTAATGGGAATGCAAGTTGGTACAGTCACTTTGGAAAACAGTATGGAGGTTCCTCAAAAAGTTAAAAATAGGGCTACCCTAAGACCCAGCAATTGCACTACTGGATATTTGCCACAAAGATACAGAGGTAGTGAAAGAAGGGGCATACACACTCCAATGTTCATAGCAGCAACATCCACAATAGCCAAACCATGAAAAGAGCTGAATAGGCTCTCTTTTCGTACTGTCAATGATTTCCCTTGCTTTGCAGAAGCTTTTAGTTTGATGTAATCTCACCTGTTCATTTTTGCATTTGGTGTCAAATCCCAAAAAATTCATGGCCAAGACTGATGTCAAGCAGATTACCTTATGATTCTTCTAGAAGTTTTATGATTTCAGGTCTTATGTTAATATTTTTGATCCACTTTGTGTTAATTTTTATGTATGGTGTAAGATTGTGGTCCAGTTTCATTCTTCTGCATGTGGCTGTCCAATTTTCCCAGCACCATTTGTTGAAGAGATTGTCCATTTCCCATTGGATATTCTTGGCTTTTTTCTTCATAAATTGACAGTATAAGTTTGGGCTTATTCTAGGCTCTATGTTCTCTCCCATTGATTTATGTGTTTATTTTTAAGCCAAATCTATAGTTTTTAAATTATTACTATAGTTTGTAATATAGTTTAAAATTAGCAAGCATGAAGCCTTCAACTTCATTCATTATCTCAAGATCATTTTGGCTATTTGGGGTCTTTTATGGTTTCATAAAAATTTTAGGATTATTCTCTTTCTGTGCTGAGCCTTCCTTTTTATCGTACTCTAGGTAAATGTTTGTCAACTTTTTTAATCTTTTTTTTGAAAGATTTTATTAATTTATTTGACAGACAGAGATCACAAGTAGGTAGAGAGGCAGGCAGAGGGGGGGGGGAATAGGCTCCCCACAGAGCAGAGAGCCTGATGCAGGGCTTGATCCCAGAACCCTGGGATCATGACCTGAGCTGAAGGCAGAGGCTTTAACCCACTGAGCCACCCAGGCGCCCCACTATGCTAGTTTATTTTTTTCCTTATAACAGTTTGAACATATTGTCTCATTCTCTGCCTTGTAAGAAACCTGCTGAGAAATCTGATGGAAAGTCAAGGCCTGTTTTGCTATTCTCTCCTTGTCTTTGATTTTTGACAGTTTCATTATGCTGTGTCTTGAGGAAGATGAGATTGTTTTGATATGAAATAATTAGTGATCTATAATTTCATGAGCTTAGAGGTCCAATTTGTCTCCAGGCTTGGGAAGTTTTCAGCCACTATTTCTATCTTTATTTTTATTTATTTATTTATTTAATTTTTTTAAAAAAATTTCAATGTTCCAGAATTCATTGTTTATGTACCACACCCAACGCTCCATGCAATATGTACCCTCCATAATATCCACCACCAGGCTTACCAAACCTCCCACTCCTCTGCCCTCCAAAATCCTCAGATTGTTTCTCAGAGTCCACAGTCTCTCATGGTTCATCTCTCCCTCAAATTTCTCCCAACTCCCTTCTTCTCTCCATCTCTCCATGTCCTCCATGTTATTCCTTATGCTCCACAAATAAGTGAAACTATATGATAATTGACTCTCGCTACTTGACTTATTTCACTCAGCATAATCTCTTCCAGTCCTGTCCACCTTGATACAAAAGTTGGGTATTCATCCTTTCTGATGGAGGCATAATACCCCATAGGGTATATGGACCACATCTTCCTTATCCATTTATCCGTTGTGGGCATCTTGGTTCTTTCCACAGTTTGGTGACTGTGGCCATTGCTGCTTTGAACACTGGAGTACAGATGGCCCTTCTTTCACTACATCTGCATCTCTGAGGTAAATACCCAGTAATGCAATTGCAGGGTCATATGGAAGCTGTATTTTAAATTCTTAAGGAATCTGCACACTGTTTTTCCAAAGTGGCTGCATCAACTTGCATTCCCACCAAAAGCGTAAGAGAGTTCCCCTTTCTCCACATCCTCTCCAACACATGCTGTTTCCTGACTTGCTAATTTTGGCCATTCTAACTGGTGTAAGGTGGTATTTCAATGTGGTTTTGATTTGAATCTCCCTGGTGGCCAGTGATGATGAACATTTTTTCATGTGTCTGTTAGCCATTTATAGGTCTTCATTGGAGAAGTGTCTATTTCTTCTGCCCATTTTTTGACATGGCTATCTGTTTTGTTTGTGTTGAGTTTGAGGAGTTCCTTATAGATCCTTGATATCAGCCCTTTGTCTGTATTGTCATTTGCTACTATTCTCCCATCCTGTGGGTTGCCTGTTTGTTTTGTTGACTGTTTTCTTTGATGTGCAGAAGCTTTTGACCTTGATGAAGTCCCTAAAATTCATTTTCACTTTTGTTTCCTTTACCTTTGGAGACATAGCTTGAAATAAGTTGCTGTGGCCAATGTCCTAGCAACAGCAATCAGACAAGAAGGAGAAATAAAAGGTATTCAAATTGGTAATGAAGAAGTCAAACTCTCTCTCTTCACAGATGACATGATACTTTATACGGAAAACCCAAAAGACTCCACCCCTAAACTACTAGAACCCATACAGCAGTTCAGTAATGTGGCAGGATACAGAATCAATGTACAGAAATCAGTTGCTTTCTTATACAATAAAAATGAAAATACAGAAAGGGAAATTAGAGAATAGATTCCATTTACTATAGCACCAAGAGCCATAAGATACCTGGGAATAAACCTAACCAAAGAGGTAAAGGATGTGTACTCAAGGAACACAGAACACTCATGAAATAAATTGAAGAAGACACAAAAAGATGGAAGACCATTCCATGCTCATGGGTTGGAAGAATAAACATTGTTAAAATGTCTATACTGCCTGGAGCAATCTATACTTTCAACGCCATTCAAATCAAAATTCCATGGGCATTTTTCATAGAGTTGGAGCAAACAATTTAGGATTCTAAAATTCGTATGGAATCTGAAGAGACCCCGAATTGCTAAGGAAATGTTGAAAAAGAAAAACAAAACTGGTGGCATCACATTGCTTGATTTCAAGCTTTTCTACAAAGCTGTGATCACCAAGACAGCACTGTACTGGCACAAAAACACACATAGACCAGTGGAACAGAGTGGAGAGCCCAGATATGGACCCTCAACTCTATGGTCAAATAATCTTTGACAAAGCAGGAAAAAGTATCCAGTGGAAAAAAGACAGTCTCTTCAATCAATGGTGCTCAAAATAATTGGCCAGCTATGTGTAGAAACTCAACCATTCTCTTATACCGTGCACAAAGATAAACTTGAAATTGGTAAAAGAACACAACATGATGCAGGAATCCAATGGAATCCTTGAGGAGAACATAGGCAGTAACGTCTTCTTTCTTTATTTTTTAATGATTTAATTTATTTATTCATGAGAGGCAGAAAGAGAAAGGCAGAGGGAGAGAGAAGCAGGTTCCCATAGGAGCAGGGAGCCCAGTGCGGGACTTGATCCCAGGACTCCAGGACCATGACCTGAGCTAAAGGCAGATCTTAATTAACTGAGCCACCCAGGCACCCAACCACTATTTGTTTAAACAATTTATTAAATTTTATTTTTTTTATTTTGTTTTATTTTTTCAGTGTTCCAGGATTCATTGTTTATGCACTATACCCAGTGCTTCATGTAATACATGCACTCCTTAATACCCACCACCCAGCTCCCCTAACTCCCCACTCTTCTCCCCTCCAAAACCCTCAGTTTGTTTCTGAGTCCACAGTCTCTCATGGTTCATTTCCCCCTCCAATTTCCCCCAATTCAGTTATCCTTCCCTTCTCCTAATGTCCTCCATGTTATTCTTTATGCTCCACAAGTAAGTGAAACCATATGATCATGGACCTTCTCTGCTTGACTTATTTCATTCAACATAATCTCCAGTCCTGCCAATGTTGATACAAAATTTTTGCTCCCTTCTCTCACTCCTCTTTTCAGAACTCCAATGATTCTGGTATTGGTTCTTTTGATGGTATCTCATAGATTACATACACTCTGCTCTTTTTCATTATTTTTTTTCTCATTCTCTTATGACTGGATTATTTCTAAGTTTTATCCTCTAACCCACTGATTCTGTCTTCTACCTGATATTGTCTGTGTCTTCATTTTATTCACTGAATTCTTTAGTTTCAGGATTTCTGTTTGTTTGTTTGTTTTAATGATTTATTTCTCTTTGTTATGTTTCTCTTTTATCCTCTGAACAACTATATAACAATTTTGAATTCTTTATTATTTAGGTAATATATACATAGTTTATACATTTACATAACTTATTTATTTTTCTGCCCAATGCAGAGCTTGAATTCATGCCCCAAGATCAAGAGTTACATGCTCTACCAACTGAGCCAGTCAGGTTCCCCAGCAATCTCTACTTTCAACGCCATTCAAATCAAAATTCCATGGGCATTTTTCAAAGAGTTGGAGCAAACAATTTAGGATTCTAAAATTCGTATGGAACCTGGAAGATTGCTCTTGGAAGATTGCTCCAAGGATTCCATTGGATTCCTGCATCATGTTGTGTTCTTTTACCAATTTCAAGTTTATCTTTGTGCACGGTATAAGAGAATGGTTGAGTTTCTACACATAGCTGGCCAATTATTTTGAGCACCATTGATTGAAGAGACTTTTTTCCACTGGATACTTTTTCCTGCTTTGTCGAAGATTATTTGACCATAGAGTTGAGGGTCCATATCTGGGCTCTCCACTCTGTTCCACTGGTCTATGTGTCTGTTTTTGTGCCAGTACAGTGCTGTCTTGGTGATCACAGCTTTGTAGAAAAGCTTGAAATCAAGCAATGTGATGCCACCTGTTTTGTTTTTCTTTTTCAACATTTCCTTAGCAATTCGGGGTCTCTTCAGATTCCATACGAATTTTAGAATCCTAAATTGTTTGCTCCAACTCTTTGAAAAATGCCCATGGAATTTTGATTTGAATGGCGTTGAAAGTATAGATTGCTCCAGGCAGTATAGACATTTTAACAATGTTTATGTGTTTGGTTATTGCATTATTATTATCAACTTTTGGTGATGTTATATTTTCTTGATTCTTCATGTTTTTGTAGTGTTTCTTTTCCCTTAAAATACATATATATATTTTTTATTTTTATTTATTTATTTCTTAAAATTATTTGTTATTATATTATGTTAGTCACCATACAGTAGGCCATTAGATTTTTAAATTTTTTATTTTTAAAATTTCTTTTCAATGTACCAGAATTCATTGTTTATGCATCACACCCAGTGCTCCTTGCAATACATGCCCTCCATAATACCCACCACCACCCTCACTCAACTTCCCACCCCCCGCCCCTTCAAAACTCTCAGATCGTTTTTGAGAGTCTATAGTCTCTCATCGCTCTTCTCCCCCTCCAATTTCCCTCATCTCCCTTTCCCTCTCCATCTCTCCATGTCCTCCAGGTTATTTCTTATGCTCCAATAATAAGTGAAACCACAGGTCATTAGTTTTTGATGTAGTATTCCAAGATTCATTGTTGGCTTTTGTTTTATTTTGTTTTGTTTTTAACAAGCTTTAGGTCACTTTATTTTTCTTGTGTAAAACGACGTGGTGGCCATGGCTGAGGCTTAGGTCCTCTGCAGGGAGATTCTGCTGTAGGTCTTCAGAAGATGGTCAATGATATCCTGATAGAGGGAATTGGTGAACACTATCCTTGCAGAAGGCAAGGGTGGGATAACTGCAGGTCTTGAAGATCATATCTAAAGTAGACTTGGCAAAGTTGCCCAGAGTGCCAGTTCAGCCTCTGGCCAGGTATAGCAGTCATCAATTTCAGCCATCATCATAAGCTTCTTGGGCATAGGGGCTGAGACAATGCCAGTGCCTCTGGGAGCAGGGATGAGATACAGTAACACAGACCCACAACAGCCTTGTACACAACACTGCAGGGCTTGCAGATCTTGTTCCCCCAGTAGCTCAGCCACACAGGACAATGGAAACCTTCACCAGGAGATGGCCCCACGGATGGCAGTGACTAACTCCTTGGAGCACTTGACATCCAGACTGACGTGTCCATTGTCATCTCTGATGGCAACAAATGCCTTGAACCTTGTCTGCTGGCCAGCCTGGGTCTGCTTTTGCACCAGCAGAATCTTCAAAACCTCATCCTTGAGGGATGCTCCCAGAGAGAGAAGTCAATGACCTCAGATTCCTTGATGGGCAGGGAGATAAAATAAATCTCCTCCAGGACTTGCTCTTCATGTCCTTGCCAGGTGACCTTGGTGAGGGGGATCCACTCCTCATTCTTGGCCTTGCTTCCACAAGCTTTGCTGTCTTGGCCCCAGACCCTGGATGCCACTGCCAAAGCCTTCTTGAAAGCCTCCATGGCCTCACATTCCAGGGCCCTCTGATTCTGGGCAGTCTGGCAACACCAGCGTCATCTGCCATTTGGTATTTTCTCAGAGAAGTTCTTTGGAGATTTGTATTGTTCCTTGTACACTTGACTTAGCAGTCATCTCCTCTAATTTTTACTAGCTGCCTTCATGTGAGAAATATTTTGTTGGTCCTACAGATATTTGGGATTTTCTGTAACTTTGTGCAGAGACACCTGCTCCACACTTCCTATTTCCTTTTGTGGCATGATTCTTAAGCTTTTATGTCTTCTCTCAATCTTCCATCTCAGCAGGATGGCTGCTGGAATGTTCTTTGTGGTTTTCCCAAAGGTGGTGCTATAGGTCAATATTGTGGTTTGTCCCTTGCTCACAACCCTGGCTTGTTTCCTTCGTGGACTTCTGTCTAGCCAAATTTTCTCTTACTGCTATTCTCAGAAGCTGGTTGCAGAGTAGGCAGAGGTGTGGGTCTGGCGCTCAGGGTATTAAGGGTGTTTTCGACAAATTGGGAAGAATCCTTGGGTGAGGTTTTCCTAGCAGCTTATGGATAGGCTTCCTGCTGAAGCCTAGAAAGCAGCCAGCAGGACCCACATCAGTTTAATACCCTCTTAATGCCCTGATACTCTCATTTGCCTGGTTCCTGATCTGTCTCTTCCCAACCTGCATTTTTACACTCTGGTTACTGTGGGGGACAGATGCCTTTCTTCAGCATTGTTCCACATAGCTGTTCAAGTGGGTACTTGCTTATTGTTCTCCCTTCCCCACTGTGAGAGGGTTTCTGGTCTCTTCTTTTTTCACAGTATACAACCAAGATTAGGTTTGCAGAGTAATACTTGCAAAGTTCCTCTTACCAACTCTAAATTCAAGTTCTCATGGCTTTTCCTCTCTTGGAGTATTGGAACTTCTCTAGAAACCTGGAATTCTATAAATTCTCACTCATCCATGGTTAGCTGTCCAATTCAGTGTTTCACAGGTGATGTGGCTGAAAATGTTGGATAGGTTCGTAGTTACACAGTCCATTCCCATATCTGTCTCCCTGTTACCTGATGCACAAAGGATGAGACTCCTCCTGGGTCCCTGGTCTATGGGTCTAGATCCCACAACTCCCACACAGGCATTTTTGTTCATAAATACCCAACTTTTGATGTTAATGGGGGACAAAACAAAGAACATCTTATACCAACATGATCCTACAAGACAATATTGTTAATTGTACTCATTATGCTGAATATTTGATCTCCAGAACTTATTCATCTTGTAATTAAAACTGTACCCTCTGACCAACATTTCGCTATTTCTTCCTCCCCCTTCCCCTGTCAACCATCATTTTATCCTCTGCTTTTATATACCGTATTATTTTAGATTCCACATATAAGTGAGATAATGCAATATATGTTTTACTAGGTCTGGATTATTTCACTTAGCATTACATCTTCTATGTTGTAACATCCATGTTGTTACAATTGGCAGGATTTCCTTTTATTTTAAGGCCATATAATATTCTACTGTGTATTTTTTTTAAATACTTTTTCCTTTTCAGTGTAATGGTATTCATTGTTTTTGCACCACACCCATTATTCCGTGAAATCCATGCCCTCTCCAATACCCACAACCTGGTTCCTGCAACCTCGCACCCACCGCCCCTTCAAAACCCTCAGATTGTTTTTCAGGGTCCATAGTCTCTCATAGTTCACCTCCCCTTCCAATTTCCCTCAACTCTGTTCTCCTCTCCATCTCCCCTTGTCCTCCATGCTATTTGTTATGCTCCACAAATAAGTGAAACCATATGATAATTGACTCTCTCTGCTTGACTTATTTCACTCAGCATAATCTCTTCCAGTCCCATCCATGTTGCTACAAAAGTTGGGTATTCATCCTTTCTGATGGAGGCTTAATACTCCATAGTGTATATGGACCACATCTTCGTTATCAATTCATTTGTTGAAGGGCATCTTGGTTCTTTCCACAGTTTGGTGACTGAGGCCATTGCTGCCATAAACATTAGACCTCATGTTGAGGTCTCTTATCCATTTTGAGTTTATCTTTGTGTACGGTGTAAGAGAATGGTCGAGTTTCATTCTTCTACATATAGCTGTCCAGTTTTCCCAGCACCATTTATTGAAGAGACTGTCTTTTTTCTAGTATAAATTTTTTCCTGTTTTGTCGATGATGATTTGCCCATAGAGTTGAGGGTCCATATCTGGGCTCTACTCTGTTCCACTGGTATATGTGTCTGTTTTTATGACAGTACCTGGCTGTCTTGGTGATAACAGCTTTGTAGTAAATCTTGAAATCTGGTAACGTGATGCCACTAGTATTATTTTTGTTTTTCAACAGTTCTTTAGCGATTCGGAGGCACTTCGGATTCCATACAAATTTTTTGATTATTTGCTCCAGCTCTTTGAAGAATACTGGTGGAATTTTGATCGGAATGGCATTAAAATATAGATTTCTGTAGGCAGTATAGATTTTAACAATGTTTATTCTTCCAATCCAAGAGTATGGAATAGTCTTCCATCTTTTTGTGTCTTCTTCAGTTTCTTTCTTGAGTGCTCTGCAGTTCCTCGAGTTCAGATACTGTACCTCTTTGGTTAAGTTTATTCCTAGGTATCTTATGTTTATTGGTGCTATAGTAAATGGAATCTATTCTCTAATTTGCCTTTCTGTATTTTCATTGTTAGTGTATAAGAAAGTCACTGATTTCTGTACATTGACTTTGTTTCCTGCCATGTTGCTGAATTGTTGTATGAGTTCTAGTAGTTTGGGAGTGGAGTTGTTTGTGTTTTCCATATAAAGTATCATGTCATCTTTGAAGAGAGAGAGTTTGACTATTCCTTGCCAATTTGAATACCTTTTATTTCTCTTTGTTGTCTGATTGCTGTTGCTAGGACTTCTAATATCTTCAACAAGATTGGTGAGAGTGGGCATCCTTGTCATGTTCCTGATCTCAACGGGAAGGCTGCAAGCTTTTCCCTATTGAGGATGGTATTTGCTGTGGGTCTTTCATAGATAGATTTGATGAAGTTCAGGAATGTTCCCTCTATCCCTATACTTTGAAGTGCTTTAATCATGAACAGATGCTGGATTTTGTCAAATGCTTTTTCTGCATCAATTGAGAGGACCATGTGGTTCTTCTCTCTTCTCTTATTAATTTGTTCTATCACATTAATTGATTTGTGAATGTTGAACCATCCTTGTAGCCCAGGGATGCATCCCACCTGGTTATGGTGGATAATCTTTTTAATGTGCTGTTGGATCCTGTTTGCTAGGATCTTGTTGAGAATCTCAGCATCCATATTCATCAGTGATATAGGTCTGAAATTCTCCTTTTTGGTAGGGTCTTTGCCTGGCTTGGGGATCAGGGTAATTCTGGCTTCATAGAAAGAGTCTGGAAGTTTTCCTTCTGCTTCAATTTTTTGAAACAACTTCAGGAGAATAGGTGTTATTTTTTCTTTGAAAGATTGGTAGAATTCCCCAGGGAATCCATCAGGTCCTGGGCTCTTGTTTTTTGGGAGATTTTTGATCACTGCTTCAATCTTGTTACTAGATATCAGACTATTCAGGTTATCGATTTCTTCCTGGTTCAATTTTGGGAGTTTAAAGTTTTCCAGGAATGCATCCAATTCATCTAGGTTGCTTAGCTTATTGGCATATAAAATTGATAATAACTTCTGATGATTGTTTCTACTTCCTTGGTGTTCGTTGTGATCTCTCCCTTTTCATTCATAATTTTATGAATTTGGGCTTTCTCACTTTTCTTTGGGATTAGTGTGGCCAATGTTTTATCAATCTTATTGATTCTTTCAAAAAACCAGCTTCTACAGTATCTCTGGTTTCTACCTCATTGATCTCAGCTCTATTCTTGATTTTTTCCCTTCATATGTGTGGAGTTGGTTTGAATTATTGTTGATTCTCCAGTTCTTTAAAGTGTAGAGACAGCTGCTGTGTTCTGGATTGTTCAATTTTTTTTGAGAGATGCTTGGGTGGCTATGTATTTCTCACCTAAGACAACCTTTGCTGTATGCCATAGGTTTTGGACTGAAGTGTCTTCATTCTCATTGGTTTCCATGAATTGTTTCAGTTCTTCATTGATTTCCTGGTTGATCCAAGCATTCTTAAGCAAAGTGGTTTTTAGCTTCGAGGTGTTTGACCTCCTTCTGAACTTTTCCTTGTGATTGAGCTCCAGTTCCAAAGCATTGTAATCTGAGACTATTCAGGGAATTATCTCAGTCTTTTAGTATCAGTTGAGGCCTAATTTGTGACCCAGTATGTGTTATAATCTTGAGAAGGTTCCATGTGCACTTGAGAAGAATGAGTTCTGTCTTTTAAGGTGGAATATTTTGTATATATCTATGATGACCATCTGGTCCAATGTGTCATTCAATGATCTTGTTTCTTTATTGATTTTCTGCTTCGACAATTTGTCTATTTCTGAGAAAGGTGTGTTAAGATCTCCTACTATTAATGTATTCATATTGAAAGACCCCCCCCCCCGTCGTCGTTAACTAATTAACTGCTCTTTTGTTGTGTAAGAGTACCCCTCCTCCCCTTGCAATGAAAAGACCCTTCCCCCAGGGTTGAATTCAATGTAACTGCTCTTTTGCCTTTCTGTAACCGCTTGGCTTTTAGGACATGACACTTGTCTCCTGTTTGAACAAGATACCTTCTCCTAATAGCCGAGGCATGGTCACGCAGGCAAGGGGGCTGCATGGTCACGTAGGTCACGTAGACAGGGGGCTGCATAGTCACGTAGACAGGATGTCTTTCTGCTGAGTAATAAGGTCAAACTTCCCCTCTTTGTTTCCCCTTCCCGCCTTTCTCTTCGCGCGCGGGGGTCTTCCAAAGCCAATCCACTAACACCAAGTATGCCTTTTTTCAAATGTTCAAATTGTCAGCCAATCAGCCCCGTCCCATCCAGGACTTGTATGTACCTGTCTATAAAAATCCTGCACCACCCCAGCCTGGTGTGCTCAACTAGCAGGAGCTGCTGACCACCCGCAGGCGCCTGTGCTACAATAAAGAACCTCTTGCTGTTTGCATCCTGTGGCAGTGTTGAATTCTTGGGTAAGGGTATCCGCGGGTCTTTCAATATCAATATGACTGTTTATCTTGATTAACAGTTTTCTTATGTAATTGGCTGCTCCCATATTGGGGGCATAGATATTAACAATTGTTAGATCTTCTTGATGGATAGTCCCCTTAAGAATTTAGTAGTGTCATTCTGTAACTCTGACTACAGTTTTTAGTTTAAAATCTATCTGATATGAGAATTGCTACCCTCGCCTTCTTTTGAGGCCCATTGGCATGAAAGATGCTTCTCCATCCCTTCACTTTCAGTCTGGTTGTGTCTTTACTTTCAAAATTGGTCTTTTGTAGACAACATATGGATGGGTCCTGTTTTATCCAATCTGCAACCCTGTGCTGTTTTATGGGCACATTTAGGCCACTCCATTGTGAATGATTATTGATAGATACGTTTTTATTGACATCATGTTACCTTTGATAACTTTCTTTCTGTAGATTGTCTCTCTATTTCTGTTCAATGCTATTATTAGGATTAGTCCTCTTTTAAAGAACTCCCCCCCCCCCTTAATATTTCCTGAAGTGTCAGCTTGGTGGTTGCATAGTCTTTTAAGCCTTGCTGGTTTAGGAGACTCTTTATCTCTCCATTCATTTTGAATGTCAATCTTGCTGGATGAAGTATTCTTGGCTGCATGTTCTTCTCATTTAGTGCCATGAATATATCTTGCCAGCCCTTTCTTGCTTGCCAGGTCTCTGTGGACAGGTCTGACGTTATTCTGATGGACTTTCCTCTGCAAATAAGGAGCCTCTTTGCCCTACTGGCTTTCAAGAAATTATGATTTCTCAATTTGACTATCAAGGATTTTTTTTTTTTTTTTTGTATCTACAATCTTGTGTGGAGACCGTTTAGGCTCTAGTACATGAACGCTGGTTCCATTCATGAGATTGGGAGAATTTTTGTGAAGAACTTGTTCCACTATATCTTCTAGACTTCTTTCCTTCTTCTCCCCTTCAGGGATTCCAATAATTCTGACATTGGAGTGTTACATGGCATCATTTATTTCCCTGATTCTGTTTTCATGGCTTCTAAGCTCTTTGTTCCAGGCTTCCTCCTGATCCTTTCTCTTTATCTGTTTGTCCTCCATATCACTAATTCTATCTTCTGTCTCAGTTACCCTAGCCTGAGAGAATTTAGATTAGATTGGATTTCATTGAGAGCATTGTGAACCTCATCCCTGGTAGCTTTCAGGTCTGCCCTAACATTGTGAACATCCTTTCTGGTCTCTTTCAGTTTTGCCCTAATCAATTCCATTTGTTCATCCATGGCTTTCTCCAACCTAGCTATTGCTTGGATAATTGTTAGCCTGAATGCTCTTTCTGGCATATTGTCTATGTTGATATTCATTAGCTCTGTTGCAGAAGGCCCATCCTCTGTATTTTTCTTCCATTGGGCATTCCTCCTCCTTGTCATTTTGGTGAGAGATGACTGAACTGATGTAGGTGGTTGTATCGACTGTGGTTCAGTCAAGGTGCACCCTGGAATGCTTCTGAGCAATCAGGGGTTCCCCACCTAAATGAGAGAAAAAAGAAAAGAAAAAAAATGAGAGAGAGAGAGACAGGGGAAAAAAGGAAGTTAAAAGAGAAGGTTCAGCCCAAATGGGCCCCAAGGTAAGATTTATGTAGTAGACAAACAAAAACAGACAAACAAAAAGACGGATACAAGTATATGACAAGAGAAAAAAATATACAAATAAATGAAGAACCTTGTTAAAAAGAACCCCAAGTGTAAGATTTATAAGTTATCAGGACAAACACAAAAACACAGAAACACTGGCAAAAGAAAAAGTTTGGAAAGTGATTATAAATTCTCAGTGTGGGTGAGGAAGTTTGTTTTGATTCTTCCTGGATGTATCTTGATATCTTTGATAAAGGACTCAACTTTCCTAAGATAAAGGTTGATTAAAAATTGATTTACCTATAGGGGTAGCATTGATTGGGGAAAGGGGATTACCTTGAAATTTAACTCTATATGAATATCAGAAAATAAAAATAAAAAAGAAATAAACCAGACTAAACTAAACTAAAATTTAAAAAAAATTTTAAAAATAGATGTGCAAAAGAAAAATACAGGTGTATGTATCAAAAGGCTCAGTTTAGAAGGTTGTTATAGAATTTGATGTACTGGACATCTCACTGTGATGGTAAATAAGTTAAAAAATTATCTACATAGGGGAGGAGTCAAGATGGCAGAGAAGTAGCAGGCTGAGACTACTTCAGGTGGCAGGAGATCAGCGAGATAGCTTATCTAAAGATTGCAAACACCTACAAATCCAAAGGGAGATCGAAGAGAAGAAGAACAGCAATTCTAGAAACAGAAAATCAACCACTATCTGAAATGTAGGACTGGTGGAAAAGTGAATTGAAACCAATGGGAAAGTAGACTGCGGGGGGAGGGGCTGGCTCCCGGCAAGTGGCGGAGCAATTGAGCACAAAATCAGGAATTTTAAAAGTCTGTTCCGCTGAGGGACATCACTCCAGAGGCTAAACCAGCTTGGGGCCATGCGGGGTCAGCGTGGCCTCAGGTCCCGCACGGTAACAGAAAATCGGGGGTGTCTGAATATCGCAGAGCTTGCAAGTATTAGAACGGGGAAGCCAGCTACAGATAAAGAGCTGAGGAGTGAGCTCACAGCTCGGGGTTACCTTGAAAGGGTCGCAGGCTCAGTGAGCTTAGAGTGTGGCTGGAGGAGAGGGAGACGGGAGTAAATGGGCGCTGTTCTCTGAAGGCTCACTGAGGAGTGGGACCCTGAGCTCTTGGCTCCTCTAGGCTGGAGACTGGGAGTCTGCCATTTCCATTCCCATCTTCTGGAACTCTACAGAAAGCACTCAGGGAACAAAAGCTCCCAAAAGCGAACCCTAGCAGATTACTCAACCTGGCCCCTGGTAAGGGCAGTGCAATTCTGCCTGAGGTAAAGACACTTGAGAATCACTACAACAGGCTCCTCTCCCAGAATATCAACAAGAAATCCAGCCAGGACCAAGTTCACCTACCAAGGAGTACAGTTTCAATACCAAGGAGAGCAGCGGAATTCCAGAGGAGGAGAAAGCAAAGCACAAAACTCACGGCTTTCTCCTCATGATTCTAGAGTCTTGCAGTTCATTTAATTTTTTTTCTTTTTCAGTTTTATTTTCTCTCTCTTCTTCTGCTAATTTTTTTTTAACTCTTGCCCTTTCCTTTTTTTTAACGTTTTTAAACTAGTTTATCTAATATATATATATATGTATATATATATGTATATATAATATATACATATACATATTTTTGTTTTTATATTTTCTCTTTATTCATTTTATTTTTTAAATTGTTTCTTTTTTTTTTTTTTTCTTTCTGAACCTCTTTTTATTCCCTTTCTTCCCCCTCACGATTTGGTATCTCTTCTGATTTGCTTAAAGCATATTTTCCTGGAGTCTTTGCCACCCTTTTAGTATTTAACTTGCTCCTTCATATACTCTTATCTGGACAAAATGACAAGAAGGAAAAATTCACCACAACAAATAAGAACAAGAGGCAGTACCAAAGGCTAGGGACCTAATCAATACGGACATTGGTAATATGTCAGATCTAGAGTTCAGAATGATGATTCTCAAGGTTCTAGCTGGGCTCGAAAAAGGCATGTAAGATATTAGAGAAACCCTCTCAGGAGATATAAAAGCCCTTTATGGAGAAATAAAAAAACTAAAATCTAACCAAGTTGAAATAAAAAAAGCTATTAATGAGGTGCAATAAAAAATGGAGGCTCTCACTGCTAGGATAAATGAGTCAGGAGAAAGAAGTAGCAATACAGAAGACCAAATGACAGAGAATGAAGAAGCTAAGAAAAAGAGGGATAAACAGCTACTGGACCACGAGGGCAGAATTCAAGAGATAAGTGACACCATAAGATGAAATAACATTAGAATAATTGGGATTCCAGAAAAAGAAGAAAGAGTGAGGGGAGCAGGAGGTATACTGGAGAGAATTATTGGAAAGAAGTTCCCCAATATGGCAAAGGGAACGAGCATCAAAATCCAGGAGGTGCAGAGAACCTCCCTCAAAATCAATAAGAATAGGTCCAAACCCCGTCACCTAACAGTAAAATTTACAAGTCTTAGTGACAAGAGAAAATCCTGAAAGCAGCCCAGGAAAAGAAGTCTGTAACATACAAAGGTAAAAATATTAGATTGGCATCAGACTTATCCACAGAGACCTGGCAGGCCAGGAAGAGCTGGCATGATATATTCAGAGCACTAAACGAGAAAAACATGCAGCCAAGAATACTATATCCAGCTAGGCTATCATTGAAAGTAGGAGAGATTAAAAGCTTCCAGGACAAACAAAAACTGAAAGAAATTGCAAACAACAAACCAGATGTACTGGAAATATTGAAAGGGGTTCTCTAAGCAAAGAGAGAGCCTAAAATTAGTAGATCAGAAAGAAACAGAAACAATATGCATTAACAGTCACCTTACAAACATACAATGGCACTAAATTCATATCTCTCAGTAGTTACCCTGAATGTTTTGACTGGGGCTAAATGCCCCAATCAAAGACACAGGGTATCAGAATGGATAAAAAACCAAAATCCATCTATATGTTGCTTACAAGAAACTCATTTCAGACCCGAAGACACCTCCAGATTTAAAGTGAGGGGGTGGAAAGAAATTTACCATGCAAATGGACAACAGAAGAAAGAAGGAGTGGCAATCCTTATATCAGATCAATTAGATTTTAGGCCAAAGACTATATCATAAGAGATGAAGAAGGACACTATGTCATACTCAAAGGATCTGTCCAACAAGAAGATCTAACAATTTTAAATATCTATGCCCCTAACGTGGGAGCAGCCAATTATACAAACCAATTATTAACAAAGTCAAAGAAATACATTGACAATAATACAATAATAGTAGGGGATATAATACTCCCCTCACTGAAATGGACATATCATCCAAGCAAAAGATCAACAAGGAAATAAAGGCCTTAAATGACACACTGGACAAGGGGGACATCACAGATATATTCAGAACATTTCAAGCCAAAGCAACAGAATACACATTCTTCTCTAGTGCACATGGAATATTTTCCAGAATAGATCACATCCTGGGTCCTAAATCAGGCCTCAACTAGAATCAAAAGATTAGGATCATTCCCTGAATATTTTCAGACCACAATGCTCTGAAGCTAGAACTCAATCACAAGAGGAAATTTGGAAAGAACCCAAATACATGGAGACAAAACAGCATCCTTCTAAAGAATGAATGGATCAACCAGGAAATTAAAGATGAATTGAAAAAAATCATGGAAAAAAATGATAATGAAAACAACGGTTCAAAATCTGTGGGACACAGCAAAGGCAGTCCTGAGAGGAAAATATATAGCGGTACAAGCCTTTCTCAAGAAACAAGAAACGTCTCAAGTACACAACCTAACCCTACACCTAAAGGGGCTGGAGAAAGAACAAAAAGAAACCCTAAACCCAGCAGGAGAAGAGAAATCATAAAGATCAGAGCAGAAATCAATGAAATAGAAACCAAGAAAAACAATAGAACAAATCAACAAAACTAGGAGCTGGTTCTTTGAAAGAATTAATAATATAGATAAACCCCTCACCAGACTTATCCAAAAAAAAAAAAAAAAAAAAAGAGAGAGAGAGAGAGAGAGAGAGAAAGGGGAGAGATCACAACCAACACCAAAGAAATACAAACAATTATAAGAACATAGTATGAGCAACACTATGCCAAAAAATTTGACAATCTGGAAGGAATGGATGCATTCCTAGAGACAAATAAACTACCACAACTGAACCAGGAAGAAATAGAAAACCTGAACAGACCCATAACCAGTAAGGAGATTGAAACAGTCATCAAAAATCTCCAAACAAGCAAAAACCTAGGACCAGAAGGCTTCCGGGGGGAATTCTACCAAACATTTAAAGAAGAACTAATTCCTATTCTCCTGAAACTGTTCCAAAAAATAGAAATGGAAGGAAAACTTCCAAACTCATTTTATGAGGCCAGCATCACCTTGATCCCAAAACTAGACAAGGATCCCATCAAGAAAGAGAGCTATAGACCAATATCCTTGATGAACACAGATGCGAAAATTCTCACCAAAATACTAGCCAATAGGATTCAACAGTACATTAAAAGGATTATTCACCACGACCAAGTGGGATTTATTCCAGGGCTGCAAGTTTAGTTCAACATCTGCAAATCAATCAATGTGTTACAAAACTTTGATAAAGGAAAGAACAAGACCATATGATACTTTCAACAGATGCTGAAAAAGCATTTGACAAAGTACAGCATCCCTTCCTGATCAAAACTCTTCAAAGTGTAGGGATAGAGGGCACATACCTGAATATTATCAAAGCCATCTATGAAAAACTCACGGCAAACATCATTCTCAATGGAGAAAAACTGAAAGCTTTTCTGCTAAGGTCAGGAACACGGCAGGGATGTCCATTATCACCACTGCTATTCAACATAGTACTAGAAGTCCTAGCCTCAGCAATCAGACAACAAAAGGAAATTAAAGGCATCCAAATCGGCAAAGAAGTCAAACTATCACTCTGCAGATGATATGATACTATATGTGGAAAACTCAAAAGACTCCACTCCAAAGCTGCTAGAACTTGTACAGGAATTCAGTAAAGTGTCAGGATATAAAATCAATGCACAGAAATCAGTTGCATTTCTCTACACCATAAACAAGACAGAAGAAAGAAAAATTAAGGAGTCAATCCCATTTACAATTGCACTCAAAACTATAAGATACCTCCGAATAAAGCTAACCAAAGAGGCTAAGAATCTATACTCAGAAAAGTATAAAGTACTCATGAAAGAAATTGAGAAAGACACAAAAAATTAAAAAAAAAAGTTCCATGCTCCTGGATTGGAAGAACAAATGTTGTGAAAATGTCTATGCTACCTAAAGCAATCTACACATTTAATGAAATTCCTTTCAAAATACCATTCATTTTTTTCAAAAGAAATGGAACAAATAATCGTAAAATTTATATGAAACCAGAAAAGACCTCGAATAGCCAAAGGGATATTGAAAAAGAAAGCCAACGTTGGTGGCATCACAATTCCGGACTTCAAGCACTATTACAAAGCTGTCATCATCGAGACAGCATGGTTCTGGCACAAAAACAGACCCATAGTTCAATGGAACAGAATAGAGAGTCCAGAAATAGACCCTCAACTCTATGGTCAACTAATCTTCAAAAGAAGCAGGAAAGAATGTCCAATGGAAAAAAGACAGCCTCTTCAATAAATGGTGTTGGGAAATTGGGACACCAACATGCAGAAAAATGAAATTGGACCATTTCCTTACACCACACACAAAAATAGACTCAAAATGGATGAAGGACCTCAATGTGAGAAAGGAATCCATCCAAATCCTTGAGGAGAACACAGGCAGCAACCTCTTCGACCTCAGCCACAGCAACATCTTCCTAGAAACATCGCCAAAGGTAAGGGAAGAAAGGGCAAAAATGAACTACTGGGAATTCATCAAGATAAAAAGCTTTTGAACAGTAAAGGAAACAGTTAACAAAACTAAAAGACAACCAACAGAATGGGAGAAGATTTTTGCAAACGACCTATCAGATAAAGGACTAGTGTCCAAAATCTATAAAGAACTTAGCAAACTCAACACCCAAAGAACAAATAATCCAATCAAGAAATGGGCAGAAGACATGAACAGACATTTCTGCAAAGAAGACATCCAGATGGCCAAAAGACACATGAAAAAGTGCTCCACATCACTTGGCATCAGGGACATACAAATCAAAACCACAATGAGATATCACCTCACACCAGTCAAAATGGCTAAAATGAACATGTCAGGAAATGACAGATGCTGGCGAGGATGCGGAGAAAGGGGAACCCTCCTACACTCTTGGTGGGAATGCAAGCTGGTGCAACCACTCTGGAAAACAGCATGGAGGTTCCTCAAAATGTTGAAAATAGAACTATCCTATGTCCCAGCAATTGCACTATTGGGAATTTACCCTAAAGATACAAAGGTAGTGATCCGAAGGGGCACATGCACCCAAATGTTTATAGGAGCAATGTCTACAATAGCCAAACTATGGAAAGAACCTAGATGTCCATCAACAGATAAATGGAGAAAGAAGATGTGGTATATACACTCAATGGAATACTATGCAGCCATCAAAAGAAATGAAATCTTTCCATTTGCAATGACATGGTTGGAACTAGAGGGTATCATGCTTAGTGAAATAAGTCAATAAGAGAAAGACAACTGTCATATAATCTCCCTGATATGAGAAAGTGGGGATGCAACATGGGGGGTTAAGGGGGTAGGAGAAGAATAAATGAAACAGGATGGAATTGGGTGGGAGACAAACCATAAGTGAACAAAACAAACTGAGGGTTCCTGGGGGAAGGGGGGGCTGGGAGAAGAGTGTTGGGGTTATGGACATTGGGGAGGGTATGTGCTATGGTGAGTGCTGTGAAGTGTGTAAACCTGGCGATTCACAGACCTGTACCAATGGGAATAAATATATATTATATGTTTATAAAAATAAATAAAAAATGAAAAAAAATCTATATAAAGAAAAATGAACTAGAATATTGGGACTGAGTTAAAAATAAAAGTTGTCCTATGAAGTAGTGGTGGTTGTTCTCTTGTAGTCTTTTTTTTTTTTTTTTTCTTTCCTGGTTGGTTTTCTGGGGGAGGGGCCTGCCACGTGGGTTTTCAGTCAATGATATTCCCTGACTTAAGTCCTCCTGCCCCCCTGTCAAGGGGGTGGGCTCTGAGGAAACCGATTTTTCAGGCTTTTGTTCTCTGAAGGTTTTTATGTTTGTTCACCTTTTTTTCCTCTTGCCTTGAACGATGGTTTTCATAGGTTTGAAGGAAAGCAAACTACACCCTGACCTTCCTCTCAGAGAGAAGCCTCAGCCTTGTCCCCTGTGGGTGCTGCAGAGCCCATATAAATTCTTTCTTGGTCCCTGGCAGAGCAGGTTCCGAGTTGCAGTCCCTGTGGATGCAGGATCTTCTGCTTGTACCCAAAACCAGGGCAGCGGCAGCTGTCTGGGTAGCTCCAGACCACCAGAGAGTTTCCAGACAGCGATCGTACACTGAGATTTTCCTGCTGGCCCAGGCTGGGAGTGCCTGGTCTTTCTGGGTCTAGGAGTGCCGGGCTTGTGTGCACCTCTCTCAGGGGAGGGTGTGGGTCGTGCTCGCTTCTCAAGCTCTGTTAGTAGGGCGCAGGTCAGAAAGCACCAGGCTGGGCCTTCCTGCACTGCTCTCAGGGGAGAGTGAGGGGCGCGCGGGTCTCAGGCTCTGTAGCATGGCTCAGCTTTCTGCCGTCTGGCGAGGCTCCCAGCTCCTCATGGGAGCCGGACCCCCCACTCTCAGGCACGCTGACGTCTCAGGGACCAAGACCTGATTTCTTCCACCGGCACTCTCTCTGGCTCAGAGCCAGGGGAGGCTGTCCTGGGTGCCGGGACTTAAGCCCCTGTCCCTAGCGGCCCCGATTCCCACAATCCCAACCTCCCGCAATCCTTTGCTCTTTTTGACTGGTTTCAACCAGTCTCCAAGTTAATGCTAGTCCCCAGATGCAGGACACTCTCGTAGTAGGGGTATTACTTTTCAACTGGTTGCCTCTGTTGGCTCCCTCCCCCTTTTGTTTATCTTCCATTATCAGTCGGACATTCCCACTCCACTTTACCTGCCCACTGGTGTCTTCTGCCCCTGTAGAGATCCAGACATGTATAATTCTGATTTCAGGCTGATTTCATGGGTGATAGGAGTTCTTTGGTAGGTGATCAGCTCACTTTAGGGTACAGGATGAAATGGTGCCTCTTCCTACTTCCCCAGTATGTTGTCTCCCCCTGCATATTTTTTTAAATTATTTTATTTTTTAAAATTTAATGTAATTTTTTCAATGTTCCAAGATTCATTGTTTATGCATCACACCCAGTTCTCCATGCAATACATGCGCTCCTTAATACCCATCACCAGGCTCTCCCAATCCCCAATCCCCCCTAAACCCTCAGTTTGTTTCTCAGAGTCCACAGTCTCTCATGGTTCCTCTTCCCCTCTGATTTCCCCCAACTCACTTATCCTCTCCTTCTCCTAATGTCCACTGTGTTATTCCTTATGCTGCACAAGTAAGTGAAACCATGTGATAATCAACTCTCTGCTTGACTTACTTTACTCAGCATAATCTCTTCCAGTCCCATCCACGTTGATACAAAATTTGAGTATTCATCCTTTCTGATGGAGGCATAATATTCCATTGTATATTTGGACCATATGTTTACTCATTCATCTGTTGAAGGGCATCTTGGCTCTTTCCACAGTTTAGAGACTGTGGCCATTGTTGCTATGAACACTGGGTTCCATATTGCCCTTCTTTTCAATACATGTGTATTTTGGGGGTAAATACATTGTTCCACTGTGTATGTTAATCACGTTTCCTTTCTTCATTTATTCACTGGATGGTTTCTATACCTTAGTTACCATGAGTAATCCCACAATGAGCATAAGATTGAAGATATTTCTTCCAGGTAATGATCTTATTTTCTTTAGATATGTACTCAATCCAGTTAAATTGATAAATCATATGAGAGTTATACTTTTAGTTTTTTGAGGAAGCTTCATACTGTTTTCTATTTTTTTAAGTTTTTATTTAAATTTCCAGTTATTTAATGTTCAGTGTAATATTAGTTTCATTTGTACAATTTAGTGATTGAACACTTTCATACTACACTGAATTCTCATCACAACAGGTGCACTCCTTAATCCTCATCACCAATTTAAGCCATCCCTCCATCAACCTCCCCTCTTTGTGACCTTGAGTTCGTCCTCTATAGTTCAGAAGCTGTTTTTAAACTTTTTAGTGTTTTCCATATTGACTGTACCAATTTAGCATCCCACCAACTGGGCAAGGATTCTTTTTTCTCCTCAGCCTAGTTAATGCGTGTTATCCCTTATAATCTCTATAGTGGTCATCTGAATAGTTGTGAGGTGATATTTCATTGTCCTTTTTATATGTATTTTGATGATTAGTGATGTTTAATATCCTTTTGTGTGCCTGTTTGCCATTTGTATGTTTTCTTTTGGTATGAGGGCAATGCTGGCCTCATAAAAATTAGTTTATAAGTGCTCCCTATTCTGTTTTGGGGAAAAGTTTAAGAAAACTTGGTGCAAATAAAACTTTGAATGTTTGGAAGTATTCATCTGGGAACCCATCTGGTCCTTGGATTTTCTCTTTGGGAGGTTTTTGATTACTGAATCTATCTCCTTCATTACTGATCTATTCAGGCTTTCCATTTCTTCTTTATTCAGTCTTAATAGAGTGTGTCCTTCTAGGAATTTATTATTTTCTTCTAGGCCATTGATTTTGGAGGCTTATAGTTGTTCACAATTGTGTGTTATAGTCTTTTTTCAAAAATTCTGAACCTTTCATAATAATGTATCCTCTTTCATTTCTGATTTTATTTATTTGCATCTTTTGTCTTTTTTCCTTTGTTAATATATTACTTTTATTTTCTATTTGATATATTTCCTTCTATAATATTTATTATTTCCTTTCTTTCTAGTAACTTTGGGTTGAGTCCTTCTTTTTCTAGCATCATTAACTATGAAGTTTTAACTATGAAGTTTTTTAACTATGAAATTTTTTTATTTGAGATCTTTAAAAATATATATTTACATAAATAAATATTTAATATTTAAATATTTATTCATATATATTTATTTATTAAATATAAATATATATATTTATATTTTATAAATATATAAAATTGCTATGGACTTTCCTTTTAGAACTGCTTTTGTTGCATCTGATAAGTTTTGGCGTGTTGTCTGTCTCAGTCAATTTGGGCTGCTATAACAAAATGCCAGAGACTGGGTAACTTATATGCCACACATTTACTTCTCACACTTCTGACTGTTGGAAGTCTGAGGTCAGGGTGCCAGTATGGTTGATTGAGGGCACTCTTCTGGCTGCAGACTTCTTGTTGTGTCCTCACATGGTGGAAAGGACTCGGGAGCTCTATGGGGTCTCCCATTTGTGGAGATTCCACCCTCATGAGCTAACATCTCCCAACATCTGTACCTCCTAATATCATCATGTTGTGGGGACAGGAATTCAACATTTGAATTGTGGAGGAACACACTGGCTAAAGTAGAAAAGAAACTCAAAATGGATGAAAGTTCTAAATGTGAGATAGGAAACCATCAAAATCTTGGAGGTGAGCACAGACAGCAACCTATATTCTCCACCAAAAACTGCTTACTAGACATGTCCCTGGAGGCAAGGGAAACAAAGCAGAAATGAGCTATTGGAACTTCATCAAGATAAAAAGCTTCTGCACAGCAAAGGGAGCAGTCAACAAAACTAAAAGGCAGCCTGTGGAATAGGAAAAGATATTTACAAATGACATATCAGATAAAGGGAAATCAAAAGAGAATAAAAATATACCTTTAGACAAATGAAAATGAAAAGAATGCTATAGTCTGTTTGTTTTGTGTTTCTTCCCTCCAAAAGAAAAAAAAAATCTAATGTTAAAGGCTAACGCCCAATGTGATTACAGTAGGAGGTGAGAATGTGGAGGGTTTCAGTTATTTAAAAATATTTTTGTTCCCCTGTGTTGCTCAAATTTCTTACGCGAGGAGCACCTGGGTAGTTCAGTGGGTCAAGCCTCTGCCTTCAGCTTAGGTCATGATCTCAGGGTCCTGGGATAGAGCCTGTGTCAGGCTCTCTGCTTGGTAGGGGGCCTGCATCCCCCTCTCTCTTTATGCCTGTCTCTCTGCCTACTTGTGATCTCTGTCTGTCAAATAAATAAATAATTTCCATATTTTTAATAAAACCCTAAACATTTTTTTAAAGATTTTGTTTATTTATTTGACAGACAGAGATCACAAGTAGTCATAGAAGCAGGCTCTCCGATGAGCAGAGAGCCCAATATGGGGCTCGATCCCAGGACCCTGGGATCATGACCTGAACTGAAGGCAGAGGCTTTAACCCACTGAGCTACTCAGGCATCCCCCCCAAAACCCTAAACTTCTTAAGTGGACTACTCAGCTCTCTTGGAGTTGTATTTGTTTGTAGGTAGCTATCTAATTGTTGATATTTGTGGAAGAACTGCATTTGGCTCTCCTACGCAGCCATCCTGGGATACCACTTGACTTTGCCTTGCTCATTTGGATTAATTGGGTGTTTTTAGTGTTAGTCTTTAAGAGTTATTTATGTATACTGGATACAAGATACCTAATATATTGCAAATATTCTCCCCAATGACTGCCTTGTACTTTCATTCCCTTAATGGGATCTTTTACTGAATGAAAGTTTTAATGTAGATAAAGCACAATCTGTTAAGATTTTTATAGACTGTACTTTTGATATCAAGTGTAGGAACTTTCTATATAATATGTGATCCATTTTTATTTGAGTTTATAACCCATTACTTTTGCATAAACTTTGTGTGAATTAAATAGATTTTGTTCTTTTACTTGTTCTTTTCTCTTTTTTTTTTTCCAGTTGAATCCAGTTCTTCCAGCAACTATTGTGGAAAAGGCTACTTATTCTCCATTGATCTGTTTTTGCATTTCTGTAAAATATCAGTCAGGCATGTTTTATGTCAGCTTATTTCTAGGTTTCCTAATATGTCCTATTGATCTCTGTGTTTACCCTTCTCTAATAATTCCTACATTTGGTTACTATACCTTTTTTATATTAATTTATTTTCAGCATAACAGTATTCATTATTTTATTTTTAAAATTAATTTATTTATTTTCAGAAAAACAGTATTCATTATATTTTCACCACACCGAGTGCTCCATGCAATCTGTGCCCTCTGTAATACCCACCACCTGGTACCCCAACCTCCCACCCCACTCCACTTCAAACCCCTCAGATTGTTTTTCAGAGTCCATAGTCTCTCATGATTCACCTCCCCTTCCAATTTACCCCAACACCCTTCTCCTCTCAAACACCCCTTGTCCTCCATGATATTTGTTATGCTCCACAAATAAGTGAAACCATATGATAATTGACTCTCTGTGCTTGACTTATTTCATTCAGCATAATCTCTTCCAGTCCCATCCATGTTGCTACAAAAGTTGGGTATTCATCCTTTCTGATGGAGGCATAATACTCCAAGGTGTATATGGACCACATTTTCCTTATCCATTTGTCCGTTGAAGGGCATCTTGGTTCTTTCCATAGTTTGGCGACCGTGGCCATTGCTGCTATAAACATTAGGGTACAGATGGCACTTCTTTTCATGACATCTGTATCTTTGGGGTAAATAACCAGGAGTGCAATGGCACGGTCATAGGCAAGTTCTATTTTTAATTTCTTGAGGAATCTCCACACTGTTCTCCAAAGAGGCTGCACCAACTTGCATTCCCACCAACAGTGGAAGAGGGTTCCCCTTTCTCCACATCCTCTCCAACACATGTTGTTTCCTGTCTTGTTAATTTTGGCCATTCTAACTAGTATAAGGTGATATCTCAATGTAGTTTTAATTTGAATCTCCCTGAGTGCTAGTGATGATGAACATTTTTTCATGTGTCTGATAGTCATTTGTATGTCTTGATTGGAGAAGTGTCTGTTCATATCTTCTTACCATTTTTTGATATGTTTGCCTATTTCGTGTGTGTTGAGTTTGAGGAGTTCATTAGAGATCCAGGATATCAACCTTTTGTTTGTACTGTCATTTGTAAATATTTTCTCCCATTCCGAGGGGTGCCTCTTTGTTTATTTATTTATTTATTTAATTCTTTTTTCTTTTTTTAAAATAAATTATTTATTTTCAGAAAAACAGTATTCATTATTTTTGCAACACACCCAGTGCTCCATGCAATCGTGCCCTCTATAATACCCACCAACTGGTTCCCCCAACCTCCCACCCCACCACCACTTCAAACCCTCATATTGTTTTTCAGAGTTCATAGTCTCTCATGATTCTTATACTAATTTTTTTTGTTTGTTTGTTTTTTAATCTTTTCAATTTATTTATTTTCAGAAAAACATTATTCATTATTTTTTCACCACACCCAGTGCTCCATGCAATCATGCCCTCTCCGATACCCACCACCTGGTACCCCAACCTCCCACCACCCCGCCACTTCAAACCCCTCAGATTGTTTTTCAGAGTCCATAGTCTCTCATGATTCACCTCCCCTTCCAATTTACCCCAATTTCCTTCACCTCTCTAACACCCCTTGTCCTCCATGATATTTGTTATGCTCCACAAATAAGTGAAACCATATGATAATTGACTCTCTGTGCTTGACTTATTTCACTCAGCATAATCTCTTCCAGTCCTGTCCATGTTGCTACAAAAATTGGGTATTCATCCTTTCTGATGGAGGCATAATATTCCAAGGTGTATATGGACCACAATTCCTTATCCATTCGTCCGTTGAAGGGCATCTTCGTTTTTTCCATAGTTTGGCGACCATGGCCATTGCTGCTATAAACATTGGGGTACAGATAGCCCTTCTTTTTACGACATCTGTATCCGTGGGGTAAATAACCAGGAGTGCAATAGCAGAGTCATGCAGAAGTTCTGTTTTTAATTTCTTGAGGAATCTCCACACTGTTCTCCAAAGAGGCTGCACCAACTTGCATTCCCACCAACAGTGGAAGAGGGTTCCCCTTTCTCCACATCCTCTCCAACACATGTTGTTTCCTGTTTTGTTAATTTTGGCCATTCTAACTGGGGTAAGGTGATATCTCAATGTGGTTTTAATTTGAATCTCCCTGAGTGCTAGTGATGACGAACATTTTTTCATTTGTCTGATAGCCATTTGTATGTCTTGATTGGAGAAGTGTCTGTTCATATCTTCTTACCATTTTTTGATATGTTTGCCTGTTTCGTGTGTGTTGAGTCTGAGGAGTTCATTATAGATCCTGAATATCAACCTTTTGTCTGTACTGTCATTTGCAAATATCTTCTCCCTTTCCGTGGGTTGCCTCTTTGTTTTCTTGACTGTTTCCTTGGCTGTGCAGAAGCTTTTGATTTTGATGAAGTCCCAGAAGTTTATTTTGGCTTTTGTTTCCTTTGACTTTGGAGACATATCTGGAAAGAACTTGCTGTGGCTGATATCGAAGAGATTATTGCCTATGTTCTTCTCTAGGATTCTGATGGATTTCTGTTTCACGTAGAGGACTTTTATCCATTTTGAGTTGATCTTTGTGTAGAGTGTAAGAGAATGGTCGAGTTTCATTCTTCTACATATAGCTGTCCAGTTTTCCCAGCACCATTTATTGAAGAGACTGTCTTTTTTCCACTGTACATTTTTTCCTGCTTTGTCGAAGATTATTTCACCATAGAGTTGAGGGTCCAGATCTGGGCTCTCTACTCTGTTCCACTGGTCTATGTGTCTGTTTTTATGCCAGTACCATGCTGTCTTGGTGATCAAAGCTTTGTAGTAAAGCTTGAAATCAGGTAACATGATGCCCCCAGTTTTATTTTTGTTTTTCAACATTTCCTTAGCAATTCGGGGTCTCTTCGAATTCCATACAAATTTTTGGATTATGCTCCAGCTCTTTGAAGAATACCGGTGGAATTTTGATAGGAATGGCATTAAAAGTATATATTGCTCTAGACAGTATAGAAATTTTAGCAATGTTTATTCTTCTGATTCAAGAGCATGGAATGGTCTTCCATCTATTTGTGTCTTCTTCAATTTCTTTCATGAGTGTTGTGTAGTTCCTTGAGTACAGATCCTTTACCTCTTTGGTTAGGTTTATTCTCAGGTACCTTATAGCTCTTGGTGCTATAGTAAATGGAATTGATTCTCTCAATTCCCTTTCATATTTTCATTGTTAGTGTATAAGAAAGCCACTGATTTCTGCACATTGACTTTGTATCCTGCCATATTGCTGAATTGCTGTATGAGTTTTAGTAGTTTGGGGGTGGAGTCTTTTGGGTTTTCCATATAAAGAATCATGCCATCTGTGAAGAGAGAGAGTTTGACTTCTTCATTGCCAATTTGGATACCTTTTATTTCTCTTTGTTGTCTGCTTGCTGTTGCTAGGACTTCTAGTAGTATGTTGAACAAGAGTGGTGAAAGTGGGCATCCTTGTCTTGTTCCTGATCTCAACGGAAAGGCTGCAAGCTTTTTCCCATTGAGCATGGTATTTGCTGTGGGTCTTTCATAGATAGATTTGATGAAGTTCAGGAATGTTCCCTCTATCCCTATACTTTGAAGCGTTTTAATCAGGAACGGATGCTGGATTTTGTCAAATGCTTTTTATGCATCAATTGAGAGGACCTTCTCTCTTCTTATATTAATTTGTTGTATCACAGTGATTGATTTGCGAATGTTGAACCATCCGTGTAGCCCAGGGATGAATCCCACCTGATCAAGGTGGATAATCTTTTTAATATACTGTTGGATCCTGTTGGCTAGGATCTTGTTGAGAATCTTAGCATCCATATTCATCAGTGATATTGGTCTAAAATTCTCATTTTTGGTAGGGTCTTTGTCTGTTTTGCTTATCAGGGTAATGCTGGCTTCATAGAAAGAGTCTGGAAGTTTTCCTTCTGCTTCAATTTTTTGAAACAGCTTCAGGAGAATACGTGTTATTTCTTCTTTGACGGTTTGGTACAATTCCCCAGGGAATCCGTCAGGTCCTGGGCTCTTGTTTTTTGGGAGGTTTTTGATCACTGCTTCAATCTTGTTATTAGATATTGATCTATTCAGGTTGTCGATTTCTTCCTGGTTCAATTTTGGGAGTTTAAAGTTTTCCAGGAATGCATCCATATCATCTAGGTTGCTAAGCTTATTGGCATATAAAATTGATAATAACTTCTGATGAGTGTTTCTACTTCCTTGGTGTTCGTTGTGATCTCTCCCTTTTCATTCATAATTTTATGAATTTGGGCTTTCTCTCTTTTCTTTGGGATTAGTGTGGCCAATGGTTTATTGATCTTATTGATTCTTTCAAAAAACCACCTGCTAATTTCATTGATACGTTCTACTATATCTCTGGTTTCTACCTCATTGATCTCAGCTCTTATCTTGATGATTTCCATTCTTATGTGTGGAGTTGGTTTGATTTTTTGTTGATTCTCCAGTTATTTAAGGTGTAGAGACAGCTGGTGTGTTCTTGATTTTTCAATTTTTTTTTGAGGAAGGCTTGGATGGCTATGTATTTCCCCCTTAGGACCGCCTTTGCTGTATCCCATAGGTTTTGGTCGAAATGTCTTCATTCTCATTGGCTTCCATGAATTGTTTCAGTTCTTTTTTAATCTCCTAGTTGATCGAAGTATTCATAAGCAAGGTGGCCTTTAGCTTCCAGGTGTTTGAGTTCCTTCGGAACTTTCATTTGTGATTAAGCTCTAGTTTCAAAGCATTGTGATCTGAGAATATGCAGGGAATAATCTCAGTCTTTTGGTATTGGTTGAGTCCTGATTTGTGACCCAGTATGTGGTCTATTCTTGAAAAGCTTCCATGTGCACGTGAGAAGAATGATTATTCTGTTGTTTTAGGGTGGAATGTTCTGTATATATCTATTAGGTCCATCTGGTCCAATGTGTCATTCAATGCTCTTATTTCTTTATTGATTTTCTGCTTTGATGATCTATTTCTGAGAGAGGCATGTTAAGATCTCCCATGATTAGTGTATTCATATCAATATGACTCTTTATTTTGATTAACAGTTTTCTCATGTAATTGGCTGCGCCCATATTGGGAGCATAGATATTTACAATTGTTAGATCATCTTGGTGGATAGACCCTTTAAGGATTATGTAGTGTCCTTCTGTATCTCTGCCTACAGTCTTTAGTTTAAAGTCTAATTTATCTGATATGAGAATTTCTACATCAGCCTTCTTTTGTGGTCCATTGGCATGAAAAATGCTTCTCTATTCCTTCACTTTCAGTCTGGGTGTAACTTTAGGTTCAAAATGGGTCTCTTGTAGACAACATAGGGTTGGGTCCTGTTGTTTTATCCAATCTGCAACCCTGTGCCATTTTATTGGCGCATTTAGGCCATTTACATTGAGGGTGGTTATTGATAAATAAGTTTTTATTGACATCAAGTTGCCTTTGTAGTCTTTCTTTTTGTAGATTGTCTCTATATTTCTGTTCAATGCTATTCTTAGTATTTTCCTCTTTTATAGAACCCTCCTTAATATTTCCTGCAGTGTCGGCTTGGTGGTTGCATAGTCTTTTAAGCCTTGCCGTTCTTGGAAACTGTTTATCTCTCCATCAATTTTGAATGTCAGTCTTGCTGGATAAAGCATTCTTCGCTGCATGTTCTTCTTATTTAGTGCACTGAACATATCTTTCCAGGTTTTTCTGGCTTGCCAGGTCTCTGTGGACAGTTCTGACGTTATTCTGATGGGCTTTCCTCTGTAAGTAAGGACCCTCTTTGCCCTAGCGGCTTTCAAGAGATTATAACTACAGTTATAATTCCTCAATTTGACTATCAGGTGTCGTGATGTTTTTTTGGAATGTATAATCTTCGGTGGCGACCGTTCAGCCTCTAGTACATGAACGCTGGTTCCATTCGTGAGATTGGGAAAATTTTCATGAAGGACTTATTCCACTATATCTTCTAGACTTCTTTCTTTCTACTCACCTTCACGGATTCCAATAATTCTGACTTTGGAACGCTTCATGGCATCATTTATTTCCCTAATTCTGTTTTCGTGGTTTCTAAGCTCTTTGTTCCAGGCTTCCTCCTGTTCCTTTCTCTCTATCTGTTTGTCCTCCAGATCACTAATTCTATCTTCTGTTTCAGAAGAGAGAGAGTTTAGATTAGATTGGAACTCATTGAGAGCATTGTGAACCTCTTCCCTGGTAGCTTTCAGCTCCACCCTAACATTGTGAACATCCTGTCTGGTCGTTTTCAGTTGGGTCCTAATCAATTCTGTTTGGTTATCCGTGGCTTTCTCCAATGTAGCTATTGCCTGGATAATTGTTAGCCTGAATTCTCTTTCTGACATATTGTCTATGTTGATAGCTGTTAGCTCTGTTGCAGAAGGTCCATCCCCTGTATTTTTCTTCTGTTCCTCCTCCTAGTGTTTTTGGTGGTAGGTGACAGAACCGATATAGCTGGATGTATCAACCGTGGTGCAGTCAAGGTGCACCCTGGAACACTTCTGAGCAGTCAGAATTCCCCACGCAAAGGAGAGACAAAAGAAAAGAAAAAGTGAAAAAAGAAAAGAAGTAAAAAAGAGAGAGAGAGAGAGAGAGAGAGAGAGAGGAAAGAAAGGGAAGATGAAAAAGAATGTAAGAACGTTCAGCCCAGATGGGCCCCAAGGTACGATTTATGAAGTAGACAAACAAAAAGAGATAAAAAGACTGATACAAGTATATGTCCTGGAAAAAAATTTTTATATATGCAAATATAGAAAGAACCTCTTCAAAAAGAACCATAAGTGTAAAAGTTATATGCTATCAGAAGAAACACAAATGCACAGAAACACTGGTGGAAGAAGATGGGAGAGTTCTTTTAAATTCTCAGGGTGTGTGATTAAGGTTGTTTTGATTCTTCCTGGATGTATATTGATATCTTTGTTAAAGGACTCAACTTTCCTAAGATAAAGGGGATTAAAAATTGGTTTACCTATAGGGGTAGTATTGAATTGGGAAAGGGGATTACTTTGAAGTTTAACTCTATTTGAATATTAGAGGATAAAAATAAAAAGGAATAAACTAGACCAAACTAAAATTTTAAAAAAGGAATTCAAAAAATAAAAGTGCAAAGAAAAACATAGGTGTATGTATCAAAAAGCTCAGGTTAGAAAAGTATTATGGAATTTGATGTACTGTAGAACTCGCTGTGATGGTAAATAGGTTAAAAAAATTACCTATGTGTAAAAAAAAAAAATGAACTGGAATAGTGGGGATGAGTGAACAATACAAGTTTTCCTATGAAGTAGTGGTTGTTCTCTTGTAGTCCTTTTTTTTTCTCTCTCTCTCTTTTTTTTTTTTTCTTGGTTTGTTTTCTGGGGGAGGGGCCTGTCACGTGGGTTGTCAGTCAATGATGTTTCCTGAGTTAAGTCCTCCGCCCCCCTCAAGGGGGTGGGCTCTGAGGAAACTGGTTTTTTTCAGGCTTTTGTTCTCTGGCGGTTTTTATGCTTGTTCACTTTTTTTCCTCTCACCTTGACCGCCTTTGATGGTTTTTGTAGTTTTAGAGGAAAACAAGCCGCACCCTGATCTCCCTCCCAGAGAGAAACCTCAGTCTGGGTGCAGAGCCTAAACAAGTTCCCCTGTGGCCTCTGGCAGAGCAGGCCCCATGTTGCCGATCCTGGGGGCGCAGGATCCTTTGCTTACACCCAAAGCCAAGGCAATGGCAGCTGTCTGGGAGCTCCCAACCACCAGAGAGGCTCCAAGCAGCAATTGTATCATACATTGAGTTTTTGCCGCTGGCCTAGGCCGGGAGCGCCCAGCTTGCACGCACCTCTTTCAGAGGCGGCCCCGCCTCTCGGGCACTGAGAATGGGGGGCACTGGTCCACAAGCACTAGGCTGGGCTTTTGCGCACCTCTGTCAGGGGAGAGTTTGGGGCGCGTGGCTTAGGCTTTGAAACAATGGTACGGGTCAAAGAGCGCCGGCTGGGCCTCTGTAACTCAGGGGAGCATGAGGGACATGCGTGTGCACCAACTGGCGTGGCTCCCATCCCCTCACAGGAACTAGAACCCATGCATTCTTGGGTGCGCTGGTGGCTTAGGGACCAAGAGCTGGTTCCTCTGCCGCACTCTCTCTGCCTCAGCACCGGAGAGGCTGTCCAGGGACCGGGGACCCAAGCCCCTGTCCCTTGCCGCCCTGATTCCCACAATTTGCCCGTGGGATCCTTTGCTCTTTTGGTGCGCTTTCATCCAGTCTCCAAGTTAATGCTGGTCCCCAGATGCAGGGCACTCTCGCTCGTATTGGGGTATTACTTTCCAACCGGTCGCCTCTGGTGGCTCCCTCTCTCTTTTATCTTCTGATATCAGTCCGCCATTCCAATTCAGCTTTACCTGCCCACTGGCATCTTCTGCCCCTGTAGAGATCCAGATGTGTATAATTCTGATCTCAGGCTGATTTCATGGGTGATTGGAGTTCATTGCTAGGTAATCAGCTCACTTTGGGTTACAAGTTGAAAAGCCCTCTCTTCCTACTCCCCCACCATCTTGTCCACTCCTGTCTATTTATTTATATTTAAAGGTTTTATTTATTATCTGAAAGGAGAGAGAGAGCGCGCACAAGCATCGGGAGGGGCAGAGGGAGAGGGGCCTCTTTGTTTTTTTTTTTGTTTTGTTTTGTTTTGTTTTGTTTTTTGACTGTTTCCTTTGCTGTGCAGAAGTTTTTGATTTTGATGAAGTCCCAAAAGTTCATCTTCACTTTTGTATCCTTTGCCTTTGGAGACATATCTTGAAAGAACTTGCTGTGGCTGATAACAAAGAGATTATTGCCTATGTTCTGCTCTAGGATTCTGATGGATTCCTGTCTCACATTGAGGTCTTTTATCCATTTTGAGTTGATCTTTGTGTACAGTGTAAGAGAATGGTCGAGTTTCATTCTTTTATATATAGCTGTCCAGTTTTCCCAGCACCATTTATTGAAGAGACTGTCTTTTTTCCACTGTATATTTTTTCCTGTTTTGCTGAAGATTAATGGACCATAGAGTTGAGGGTCCATATCTGGGCTCTCTACTCTGTTCCACTGGTCTATGTGTCTGTTTTTATGCCACTACCATGCTGTCTTGTGATCAAAACTTTGTAGTAAAGCTTGAAATTGGTAACGTGATGCCCCCAGTTTTATTTTTGTTTTTCAACATTTCCTTAGCGATTCGGGGTCTCTTCTGATTCCATAAAATTTTTTGGATTATTTGCTCCAGCTCTTTGAATAATACTGGTGGAATTTTGATCGGAATGGTATTAAAAGTATAGATTGTTCTAGGTAGTATAGACACTTTAACAATGTTTATTGTTCCGATCCAAGAGCATGGAATGGTCTTCCATCTATTTGTGTCCTCTTCAATTTCTTTCATGAGTGTTCTGTAGTTCCTTGAGTACAGATCCTTTACCTCTTTGGTTAGGTTTATTCCCAGGAATCTTATGGTTCTTGGTGCTATAGTAAATGGAATCGATTCTCTCATTTCTTTCTGTATTTTCATTGTTAGTGTATAAGAAAGCCACTGATTTCTGCACATTGACTTTGTATCCTGCCATATTGCTGAATTGCTGTATGAGTTCTAGTAGTTTGGGGGTGGAGTCTTTTGGATTTTCCATATAAAGAATCATGTCATCTGTGAAGAGAGAGAGTTTGATTTCTTCATTGCCAATTTGGATACCTTTTATTTCTCTTTGTTGTCTGCTTGCTGTTGCTAGGACTTCTAGTAGTATGTTGAACAAGAGTGGTGAAAGTGGGCATCCTTGTCTTGTTCCTGATCTCAATGGGAAGGCTGCAAGCTTTTTCCCATTGAGGATGATATTTGCGGTGGGTCTTTCATAGATAGATTTGATGAAGTTCAGGAATGTTCCCTCTATCCCTATACTTTGAAGTGCTTTAATCATGAACAGATGCTGGATTTTGTCAAATGCTTTTTCTGCATCAATTGAGAGGACCATGTGGTTCTTCTCTCTTCTCTTATTAATTTGTTCTATCACATTAATTGATTTGTGAATGTTGAACCATCCTTGTAGCCCAGGAATGAATCCCACCTGGTCATTTTGGATAGTCTTTTTAATGTGCTGTTGGATCCTGTTTGCTAGATCTTGTTGAGAATCTCAGCATCCATATTCATCAGTGATATTGGTCTGAAATTCTCCTTTTTGGTAGGGTCTTTGCCTGGTTTGGGGATCAAATTCCCAAGAGGACAGGATATTACATTTGCCTTTTCATCCCCTTGTGTACCAATAAAATGACACTTATGTAAATTCTTAAAGCTCTTAAAATATATGCTTTCCTTCCTCCCTGGGGGTTACGTGCCATCTCCTTAGCCCTAGGGTACCTGTATATATGTGTGTGACATAAAGCAAGCTGATTTGAAATATGGCACTCTGCCACTTCCCTCCTGAGCTACAGAGGAAATGCTAACTCAGGCTGGTCAAGAGAACTTCAGACCATTGTTAGATATTCATCATGCTGTGTACTTAAAGATCCATTACCAATTTGATGGGGTAGACCTTAATTCTGTGCTCAATCCTTCATTAGAGTTTTTGTTGGGATTTCTTCTGGAAGACCCAGAAACTAAATGGGAGCAGAATTAGCTGCCTTCTCCCCAAGAAAACTCCTGGTTGATCTTTGGAATTGAAGTAAGGAGGGCTGACAGAATCTGGGAAAAACAAGAGTGAGGATGTGGATAGGAGCTTTGTGGTAGCAATGAATTTTATTTCTGTATCTTTGGTCCCTTGTATGAGGATATATAATTGTCTTGTGTGTTAGTTCTATTAAGGTTTGTGTCTGTTGGAGAAATTGAATTTTCTCATTGCCACTTGACACATTAACTCCAGTTTGGAATAGAGTTACTGCATCAATTCAGAAATGATTGAATGCACCAAAATTGGACAAAGTGGATCTATGACAAGTAGAAAGGAGAGAGTATATTCTACCTGCTTCCCCATTCCTAGCTGGGCCAATCCTAAGCCATCCCCTGACTTGATGCACACACATCATATGCTTTCTGATTTCCCCAATTAACAGAACACCTATGTGTCATTCTGTTTTGGCACAGTGACCAAACAAGCATGGCAAATTTCCCCAGCAATGCTGAGAATGATCACAAACTTTTCTCCGTAATGATGGACTTCAGTGTTAGGCCTTTATTGTTAAGTCTATGTGTAGATTAGCAGAAGAAGCAGGAGGAAATGACCACCTTTAAACAAGTTTAAAATGATAAGAACAGGGGAGTGATGAAGACTGGGAACTTTGAGTTAATGGGTAGGACTGGCATTATGGACCTCCCTAATACTGAGATCCTAATAGTTGGCCTACCCAACTTGGCAGGGATGTTGTGACAATGGCTCAGAACTTTAAGTGGAGAAGATCTGGGAAACATCTGACCTATAGTAAAAGTGAAAAGAATGATGGCTTTTAGGATGTGCTGTGTATCTGAAGCAGACAAAAAATAGCTCTACTGCTTGGAATGAAGTCCCACTCAGTGGTCACAAAATATAATTCAGGAAATTCTCCTCTGAGCATTGGTGCAGAGTCAGAGAATCAAGTCTAATGCATCAGCCCACCTTCAGACCTTTAGGCCAGAGCCATCAAAACTAATGTAGACTTGTAATGTCATGTGACTACAGGTTTAGTTCTATCCTGTTTCAGTTTTCATTTTCAGCAGCTCCATTCCTTTCAATTTCATAGTTTAGACTAGAGAGGTGAGCTAAAGCATGTAAAAAAAAAAAAAAAAAAAAAGGTAATTTATGCTTAAAATACCTTTTGGGGGAGAAATGCCTGTAGGATGACACAGAGGACAGCCTCTAGATACTGGACATGAGATTGAGCATTGGGTCACCTTGCAATGAAGGAATAGCAAAATGAGAAATGTCACCTATTTTCTCAGCAATTTTTCTAAGTCAGGCCCTCAGTGATGCATGTTGCTAAGCAATTGGTGTTGAGTTTCTCCTTGCCACTCCTGGGAATCTCTTGAGCTTGGAAAAAAGCCATGACAGGTCTGTGGATACAGATGTGCAAGTGATTCTTCCTAGCCAACACCAGTAGAATGTGTATGGGAATGTCTCTCTTTGAGTACTCTGTTCATACAGTAAGGTCACACAATCTGGTTCTTGGGTGGCTGCTTCTCATCATTCTCTGCCCCCTTCTGTGTCTTCAAGGGGCTTTACTGGGGGTCCTGTACCTGGAGTAATAATTGGGAACTTGTGGAATTCCTGTGTGCAGTCCCAGCTGGGTAGAGTTCATAAATTCTTGACAGTCAGGCTAGACAGGAGCTGACATCAGCCACACAGAGACACACACCTCAGAAGGTTTCTGTGCTCTTATTTCCACAGCTTCCTTCTTGCATGTTGTACAAAGCTATTTCTTAATGGCTACTGGCATTTGCCATCCCCATAGCTGAGACAAGCCCAGTGAACTCTAGAGCTACAGGGTGAACACCAGTAAAGTGGGAAACATGTACAGCTGAAAATGTTCAGGGCCTGTGCTGATACCACCAGTCTTGTAGAGATGTGAGGGGACTTGAGAGGTTCTAGCTTCCTTTACAGCACACACCAGGAAAAGCTAAGGCATAGAGAGAGAAACTGAGTATCAGGATATACATGTGTAGATGTGCCTTTTACAGAGGCAGAGTACATTCTATAATCTAGACTCTTTCTGATTGTGTCAAACCTTATTGGATTTAATTTCAATAAAATTATGTGTTGTTAAGGAATTGTGTGACATTCATATTTGTGAGCTCCCTGAATATCATCCATGAATTTGATTATTTGTGTCTGTGCAAGTACTACTTTTTCTTCTGGAAATATATTTTGCTTAATCTGCCACATGTAAAATTCTCACCAGTGTTTTGGAAAACAACAACAACAAAACCCCAAAAAACCAAACCAAACCAAAGAAAACAAAACCTCCCTCAGGTACAGCAGTGTCCCTGAACATAAAGTCTTCTATAGGGGTTTCTCTGATCAACTGGGAATAATTTGCAAAACACTCAGCTCTTTAACAAATCTTTTAGAGAGCTTTTACTTCCTCTCTTCTTTTTAATTATTTGCAATTACCAAACAGGGTAGCTTCTGAGTTAATTCATCCTCTCCCCTCCAGGAGAATCAGACACACTGCTTTGCATACAATAGGTATCAGTAAGTGTATGCTAGGAAAGTATGGAAGAGCAGATGACTCTCCTAACTTTATAGACCCACACATGGAAATTGGAGAGTGCTGGGTGAATCTTCATTTGCTGTCTTATCCAATACTTGCTTGTGTGTTTCCATAAGAGCTGGCAAAGACTATGGAGAAAGACAATGATAGCTACCAACAAGGATTCATCTTGCTGGGCTTTTCTGATCACCATTGACTGGAGATTATTCTCTTTGCTTTTATCTTGGTCTTCTACATCCTGACCTTTCGGGCAACACTGCTATCATCTTGTTGTCAATCATGGATGCTAGACTCCACATGCCCATGTACTTCTTTCTTAGGAAACTTTCTTTCTTGGATCTCTGCTTTACAACAAGCATTGTTTCCCAGCTTCTGTGGAACCTTTGGGGTCCAGATAAGACCATCTCCTACCATGCTGTGGCCCAGCTTTATATCTAGATGATGTTGGGCTCAACCAAGTGTGTTCTACTGGCTGTCATGTATATGACTGCTACGTGGCTGTCTACTGGCTTCTGCATTACACTGTGGTCATGCACCCACATCTCTGCCTGTAGTTGGTGACTGTGTCCTGGTTCTGTGGCTTTTTAAACTCCTTTGTCATGTGTCCCCAGACAGTGCAACTCTCTCAATGTGGGTGCCACACAGTGAACCACTTTCTTTGTGAGATGCCTGCTCTGATTGCCATGTCCTGTGAAGACACCATGTTGTTGGAAGCATTTGCCTTTGTCCTGGGTGTGGCCCTTCTCCTGGTGCCCCTCTCCTTGATCCTCATCTCCTATGGGATGATTGCTGCTGCTGTGGTGAGGATCAAGTCAGCTGCAGGGTGCAAGAAAGCATTCAATACCTGCTCTTCCCACCTAACCGTGGTCTCCCTTTTCTATGGGGCCATCATCTACATGTACCTGCAGCCAGCCAACAGCTACTCCCAAGACCAAGGCAAGTTCCTCACCCACTTCTACACCATTGTCACTCCCAGTGTCAACCCCCTGATCTACACTCTGAAGAACAAGAATGTAAATGGGGGCAATGAAGAGGCCCCTGAAGGGAGAGAAGGGGGCCAAGGAAACCTGAATGAGAGGAATGCTGGGGTAATACATGAAGTTCTGGAGTCTGTCTCTTAGATATGTATGTGATGATGTGGAGAGCAAACTTTCAGAGTAGAGTGAACACAGCTGGACATGATGATTTCAAGTGTGACCTCATCCCTTGGTCTCTGGATGTGAACTGATTTTCTTCAGTTTAAAGGCATCTACCTTAGGAAATCTCTCCTATACTTGCCTGTTACCCATCTTTGGGCTTCCTCCACAACTACAGGGACTGTTAACACTGATTCAAATCACACAGTATGTAGATTAAGTGATGAGATGTCAAATAAAAATGAGACAACATCAGTGGCCTCCTCTTGAAGCTCCTTTATTTTTATGACTATGGTGATTTTTCAGAGGTAAGCAAAACAACATCAGTCAAATCATAGGACTCTGTGTAGATGTAGGTTGTTTCTTCTTAAGTGAGGAGTTACCTGTTTTTGTTTTTTTGTAATTTGGCTTTTTAAGATTTTATTTTAGTTCTAGTTAGTTAACATATGGTGTAATATTTGTTTCATGTGTACGACATAGTGATCCAACAATTCCATACAACATCTGGTGCTCATCACAACAGGTACACCTCTTAATCCCCAGCCCCTACTTGATGCATCCTCCCACCTCCCCTCTGGTGACCATCAGTTTGTTCTCCATAGTTAAGAGTCTATTTCTTGGTTTGTGCACCCTCTTTCTGTCCCTTTTTGCTTTCTCTTTCTCCCTTTGCTCATTTGTCTTGTTTGTTTGCTTTTCTTTCTTAAAAAAAAAAAAAAATTTTACTTGTATATTTGAGGGAGAGAGAAAGCATGAGTAGGAAGGAAGAGGAAGACTCCCTGCTGAGTAGAGAACCAGATAGATCTTGTGATTTTAGTTTCCATACAATTAAATTTTGAAATCTTTAGTAGTCATATGTGGCCTTTCCTTATAATTAAAAAAGAACATTTAGGGGAGTTTGGGTAGCTCAGTTAGTTAAGCTTCTAACTTGTGATTTTGGCTTAGGTCACAATCTCAGGGTTATGAGCCCTGCACTGGGCTCTCTATTCAGTGGGGAATCTGCTTTAGATTCTCTGCATTTGCCCATATCTGCCCCTATCCACAATCGCACTCACTCTCTCTCTAAAACAAAAAAGTAAATATATATATATATATATTCTTTGGCAGCTGTCCTTCTATGATGATATTTAATTCTTACTTATTCTTGTTTATTGATTGATTGATTGAGAAAGTGCCTGGTGGTGGTGGGGGGGGGGGGGCTTGAGGAGGGACAGAGAGAGAGAGAAAGAAAGAGAATCCCAAGGAGGGTTGACACCGGGCTTGATCTCATGACCCTGAGATCATGATCTGAGCTGAAGTCGACAGTTGAACACTTAACTGATTGGGCCACCCAAGCACCTCACTCTATGATGATTTTTTTTTAACCACTTCTCTTTATTTATTCTTTCATAGTTTAATGTTTACAAGATAGTAACAAGTGGAATTTATTTTTATTTGTTAAAGACACAACTATTCTCTTTAATTTTTCCTATTAACATATAATGTATTATTTGTTTCAAGGGTACAGATCTGTGAATCATCAGTCTTATGCAATTCATAGCACTCACCATAGCACATACCTTCCCCAATGTCCATAACCCAGCCACCCTCTCCCTACTCTCTCACCCCCTAGCAACCCTCAGTTTGTTTCCTGAGATTAAGAGTCTCTTATGGTTTTTCTCCCTCCTGATCCCATCTTGTTTCATTACAAGTGGAATTTATTGAACATTGTCTATGACACTATGGTTAGCCCTTTTCCTATTTTATCTGAGCTAATATTTATAACAACACTGACAGGTAAACACTATTAATATTCTCTATATAAGAAAGCTGAGTCTAAGAGGGTTTATTATTAGAGGCTTAATTTGGGGTTGAATTCCTGTTTCCTGGATTGGTACTTCCATTATCAAATGACTCTGTCAGACCCAATGACTCAAGTACAAGAGCATGAGACGTGAAAAGGATGGAAGTATGTTAGTGAGGGAAAACACATCCATTGATACAATCCTCCATGTCTTAACCTCTCAGACTAAAATAACCAGACAGCTTTATCTTATTTATCTCTTCTAAAGTCATTCCATTAAGAACACTTATCACCAGCTCCTGTGCAAAAAGCCAGAGGAAACTGGATGATACCCAATGATGGCCTGGAGATTAAGACCTAATTCTGTTGGCTGAGGCTGCACTGTGCTCTCCTGGGCATGAGGGCTGGGGCCAGAGTGTGTCAGGGAAGGAGAGGGGGCTTGTGGACTAGGGGGGTGGGCCAATGTGCTGTCTTTGCCTTCCTCTTTGGAAATCTATTTTACCAGGCCTGATATAGGTTTGTTGCCTTCATAATGCTTGTTGCCAGATAATGCAAAACCCATATCAATTTTGTCCTTTAGTCTTATCAGTAAGAATCCCCAGAAACTTGTCTCTAATATTTAATTTTTAATAACAAAATCTTTGTTGGTGTTTCCAATGTAGGTATGCAATCAAACTTGGGATTCCATTACCAATACTAAGTCATCACTGCAGCTTATAACTTTGATGAATTTGAAAATTCCTCAAAGGTTTATAGTAAACTTTTCAACACTGACAACATCCAGGTCTTTCCTCTCAAATCAAAGATATTTAATCAATGCTTATTATCTTGAACCATATTTTCATTGAAGCCGCTATTTTTCCTGCAATTGTGGGATCCTCTCACAAGAAAATATGAATCTTTTACATCTCTAAGTGTAGCTCCCTGCCCTCTTAATGTGAATTTGCTTCAGGAGGGTGAGGAAAATAGATTCCAAGTGTACAGTGTGGTCATGGAGCACAGGGCTGATGGATTTGACCTTATGTCACCTTTAGAAGAAAAACATCAGATTCCAGGAGGATTTGCATATGGAACAGACTCTTAGCCACATGTAGAGCTGCAGAGATTAACTTGGATACTATTTAAAATACTTAGAAATGTAAGTATATTATGGTGTCTTTGCAAGTAGTAGCAATGCATTTTTATACTATTTCTCCCAAAAGGATGTTTGGCACAGTGATAAATACATAATATATCTTTTGTAAAATATGTTGATTTATAATAGGAAAAAAGAATGGTATATAAAGCACAAGTAAGCTTTATTATAATCTCTCATTTTGTAATTTGAAATTACTATTCATTGCCAGTATTTGTGATACTATATCTGATATACCAAAATTCTGGTTTTGAGAAAATAATTAGGGGTATTAATAATGACAAATAATCATTTATTCAGTGATTTGGGATTTTGCTCACGTTTTCTTATTCAGCCAGCAAGTATTTACTGAGGATCTATGACATGTCACACACGATGCTGGGATGATGGAGATACAAATATGAAACACAAAGAAAAGAAAAGTGCAGTCTGTCATTGATAATGTGATATGGGATGAATTGGGTGGGCACTTCACTTGATTGTTGAAGTTTGGTTTTCTGCAGGAGATGATGGCTGTTCTGTGTTTGAAAGATGAGTAAGTTTGAAAATGAAAGAGTAGAAAAAAGATGCTGTAGTAAAGAACAAAATGTATGTGTTAAGGCAAGGAGAGGATGGAACATATCCTGAGCTAGTAGTTTGAGGTATCTGGATACAAGATCCCTAAAGGTAATGGTTGTAGGTAAATGCGGAGGTGTGCACAAGAGCCAAATCTTTAAACACTCCCAACTAATACTCAGTTGGGAAACTTGGATTTTATCTTTCCTCCAATGGAAAAGAAATTAATGTACTTAGGAAAGATAGTGACACTTATAGGGTACATTTTAGGCAGATCATTTGTTACAATTTAAAGGATGACATAGAAAATAAAAGGAGGAAAAAAAAATAAAAAAATTAAAAGAAAAGAAAAGGAGGAAAATATTTCAGTAATCCGACTGAGAAGTTATGAGAATTTGAGGAATGAAATGGGTGAAGATGAAGCAGAGAAATTGGATTTTGGAGATGTTAGAGGGATGGACTCGGGACCAGGGATCTGGCTGGAAATAAGTAATGAGCAACAGAGAATACCCGAGACCCAATCCCTGGTGTTTGCTTTGCTTTCCTGGATGTAGAACGAACATGTTGGAGCTGGTGGCTGGAATATGTTGGAGCTGGTGGCTGAAGAGCACAATTTCAGTCACATCATCTGACAGCATAGTTCTCTCCCAAATCAGAAGGATCTCAGAAATTTATTTAAGGCCAGGAGAAAAAAACATCCCATAAAAATATCTATGTCAGACTCAACCTTCATATTAAGGAAGGAGCTCCTGGCACAGAAGGTCTCATTCTCATCAGGCTTTTGCTCACCCAGCTGTGAGCCTTTGACCCCCAGCTGTGGAAGTGAGTCATTAAGTTTGGTATGATTATGTCTGAGTCATGCCCTGAGCTGACAGTTGCTAGTGGGGTTTCCTTGTCATCTCCATCAGAATAAGCCACAGGCCTGGGCAGAAGTGATGATAACCTAATGAGAGATCTGCATCACAGATCAAACTGTTTGAAATCTTACTGCACTGTGCAAAGTTGGAGACACTTTAATCCCTTGGGTCCTGCCTCATCTGTCTGATTTAATTCTGTCTGAGAGCAGGAAACTACCTGATGGGTCAGAAGGTCAAGGGCTGATGAATTAATTCAGTAAACTGTCTGCTTAAACTTATTCTTGTAAATTACTCATACTGTTTGTATTAGTTATTCCATTCCTCTACCTGTCACTGGAGGCATAATTACACATAACAACCAAGCACTGGTTTTGCTAGTCCATTCAGGCAAAGGAAATAGGAGGATTAAGATCATCTAGGTTAACAAATGTTTCTCTGAAATATGAATTTTCTCGGTCATTATTTTTGTTTTTCATGTCTTAATGGCCTTGGAAATACTATATTCCAGAGAGAAGAATGAATCTAAAATTTGATAGTCATTTCTACTTGATAGCTGGTGTGGGAGACAAAAGCAAAAGAAAAACAAATTAAATTTCCTTACTACTTATAGCCCATTGACAAGTCCTTTAAACAGGTAAAGTGACCTTCTTCTGGGAACTCAGCTGCCTCAATGTTAATACTTCGCTAAGGGCAAAAGACAATCTTGGCTGAACATCCTACCCTCCAGGATCCTGTGAGTCTGTAATGCATAGAAATTCCTTTGGAAACTCCCTTTATCTCTATACCCCAACACATGTGTTAACAATCATCCTCCAAACATATGACCCATTGATGGTTCTCATGACTAAGATTTTATTAGACAGTAATAGAGAGTAGATAGTAATAAAGGGCCTTTTCCTAACAACATCTAACCCCTCAAGGTCCTGGAAACCTTGCTTCCAGATTCCTTGAAACTTATGCTATCCCTAACCCCCTCCCAACTTGAAAGTATATAATGGGCCACTCCTCATGACCCCAGTGCAGCTCTTTCTTCCCACAAGTCCTGTCCCTGTGCTTTAATAAAAACACTTTCTTTGCACCAAAGACACTTCAAGAATTCTTTCTTGACCATTTGCTCCAAATCCAACAATTCCACATCAACAGCTTTTCAAATAAGAGTAAAAGAGTCCTTGTTAAATTAAAAAATACTTTAATTTGGATTATCTTAAATTTTATTTTTTAATTTTTCATAAAGTCAAGTTGTAACTCTTGGTGAATAGCTCTATGATTTTGTATACATATATAGATATATGTAACTACCATCAAGATCTGAATATATTACCACTGAAAACTTTTCTTGTCTTATGCTATCATTGATAGTCTTCCCAAATCTAAATTTTGGCAACCACCATATTTTTGTCATTTTGAGTCTTGAACAATCTACAAATGAAATGATACAGTACCTTGGTTAGTTTTAAGATTGGCTTCTTTTATTCATAAAGATGTGGTATATATATATACAAGAGACTATTACTCAGCCATCAAAAGAAATAAAATCCCACCACTTGCAATGATCTGGATGGAACTAGAGGATACTATTTTAAGTGAAATAAGTCAATCAGTGAAAGACAATTATATCATATGATTTCACTCATATGTGGAATTTAAGAAACAAAATAGACAAGCATAGGGGAAGGGAGGAAAAAATAAAATAAGTTGGAAACAGAGAGGGAGACAAACCATGAGAGTCTCTTAACTGTGGGGAACAAACTGAGGGTTGTTGGAGGGGAGGTGGGTGGGGAGATGAGGTAACTGTGTTATGGGCATTAAGCAGGGCATTTGCTGTAATGAGCACTGTTGAATTACTGAAATCTACCTCTGAAACTAATAATACACTCTATGTTAATTAATTGAATGTAAATATACTTTTAAAGATTTTATTTATTTGATAGAAAGAGAAAGAAAGAGAATGAGTGGTGGGAAGGTTAGAGGGAGAAGCAGATTCCTGCTGAGCAGGGAGCCTGATTTTGGACTCAATCTTGGGACTCTGGAGCCACCCAGACACCTCTGAATTTAAATAAATGAAAAAAAAAAAAAAAAGAAAGCAAAGAAAGAGGGAAAAAAGATTGACTTTTTTCAATGAGCAGAATGTCTTTGAGATTTAAACAAATTGTTTGTCAGTAATACATTCTACATTTTACTGAGTAGAATTGCATTGTGGGGGTGACATCAGTATGTTCACTTGTTGAAGGATATTTGGGATGTTTCCAGTGTTGGGTATTATAAATAGAGCTGCTATGAACTTTTGAATACAGGTTTCCAAAGGAACATAATATTTCATTTCCCTGCGTTAAGTACTCAGGAGTGGACTGCAGGGTCATAGGGTAAGGATATATTTGCTTTAAAAAGTACAAAACCATTTTCCAGAAAGGTATGGCATTTTGCATTTTCAAAATCAATGTATCAGAATTCCAGGTGTCAACTTCATCAGCACTTGGTAGTGTCAGTTTGAGTTAGACTAATAGGTGTACAATGACATTTCATCATGGCTTTAATTTTCCTAATTTCTACTGAGGTTGAACATCCTTTCATGTGCTTATTGGGTACCTAAATGGGGCATCTCTTCATCAGAAAGGGGCCCCCAAATGTGGGGTGATGATCAGGTGGAGGCTTGTGCATGCAGTGAAAGAATTCACCTGAGGCAAAACAAAGGAGATAGAAGTTTACTGAATACATTGCAAGGGAGTGTTGGACAGGACAGCAGAGAAAAGTTGTTTGCAATGAGGCAGTGGTAGAGGTTGGAGCCAAGGCGAAAGGTGAGGAGGAATGGGGATGTATGAAATCTTTCCTTTTTTGGTATCTGTGCTCTGTTGTAAGTAGGCTGTTGGTCAGCTAGGGTGTATGAATATTGTGAGGTCACCCAATGGTCCCATCTGCATTCCATTGCTCAAGCTTGTTTGCCTAAAAGTGACTTCTACACTTAGGTTCACCCATATATCCTTTTCATTAAATCAGTCTCTTGTTTTGCTCATTTTTCAGAATTGGGTTAATTGTTTTTTCTTTCTGAAGAGTTTTGAGTGAGTTTTTTTTTTTTAAATTTTAAAACTTACTTAAATTTATAATTTTTTAGAAAGAGCGTGAATGTGTGTGCATGTGTGGGTGGGGAGAGGAGGCGCAGAGGGAAAGGGAGGGAGAGAAAATCCTAGGCAGGCTTCATGCTCAATACAGAGCCTAATCTAGGGCTCATCTCACAACCCCGAGATCATGATCTGAACTGACATCAAGAGTCACACTTAAGTGACTAAGCCACTCAAGTGTCCCAAGTTCTGAGTGTTCTTCAACAATCATAGAAGGAAGTCACTTGATGAATACATAATTTATAAATATTTTATCACAGCCTCTAACTTTGCCTTTTACTTTCTCAACAGTGTCTTTCCGAAAGCAAATTTCCATTTGGATTGAATCCAATGTATCATTTTTTCTAACATATTTGACTTTATGGTGTCATGAATTTTTTGTCTAACTCCAGCCCCAAAAGATTTTTCTCTATTGTTTTCTACTAAAAGTTCTATGATTTTACATTTTATATTTGGATCTGTCATCCATCTGAGTTATTTTTATGGAAGGTATGGAATTTAGGCAGATGACCACAATTTTTTGTTTTTAAATGTCCAGTTCCAACAATTTGCTGAAAATGCTTGAAGAATTGCTTGTGTTTATTTGTCAAAAATCAGTTAGCTACATTTCTGTAGGTCCATTTCTCAGCTCCTGTTCTGTTCTGTTGACCTATCCATTTATCGCTTAATAATGCTATATTGATTATTTCAGCTTGACAGTAAATCTTAAGAACAGGTACTGTGATTTCTTCAACTTTAATCTTAATTTTAAAATTTGATCTAGATTTTCCTTTTCCTTTCCATATAAATCAGAATTAACTTGCCTGTATCACCAAAAATGTTGCTGAAATTTTTATTGGAATTGCATTAAATCAGTGCATCAAATTGAAGTGAATTGGAATCTCTACCACTTTGAGTCTTCTTATCCTTTAACATAAAGTTGTTTTCTTTTATGGTTTCAGCAGCTTTTTCAGTTTTTAGCATACAGATCCTTTTTGCCATATTCTAGATTCTGTGATAGAAATATTTCTTTGGGGGGTGCCTGGGTGGCTCAGTGGTTTACACCTCTGCCTTCAGCTCAGGTTGTGATCTCAGAGTCCTGGGATCGAGGCCTGTATCAGGCTCTCTGCTCAGGGGGAGCCTACTCCCCCCCACCCCTCTGCCTGCCTCTTTGTCTGCTTGTGATCTCTGTCTGTCAAATAAATAAATAAAATCTTTTAAAAAAGTGAAAAAAATATTTCTTTGGAAATACGTCAATCAATAAAAGAAAATTATAGGATTTCACTGATATGTGAAATTTAAGAAACAAAACAGAGTAACATAAAGGAAGGGAAGGAAAAGTAAAATCAAAGATTATTGAAGGAGGCAAATCGTAAGAGACTCTTAACTGTAGGAAACAAACTGAGGGTTACTGGAGGGGAGTGGGGGGGAGGATGGGATAACTAGGTGATGGGCATTAAGGAGGGCATGTGATGGAATGAGCACTGGGTGTTCTATGTAGCTGATGAATCACTCAATTCTACTCTTGGAACTAATAATACACTATGTTAATTAATTGAATGTAATTAAAATAAAATTAAACAAACAAACAAAACATAAACCAAACAAACAAAAAAAGAAATATTTCTTTTGAGTATTTAACTTAAAAACTTCATGAATTCATTGTCACTAAGCAAAAACAAAATAAGAGCTTTGATCTAAATAAATGATTTTATTGTCTGCAAAAGAAATTGTGAATGAGGAGAGCTGTAAGAGAGGCCTGATTCTGAGATGTGATACAACTGTGAACCCCAAAAGAAGGTGGGAGCAGAAATTGAAGGACGGGAGGAAACTTAGTTTGTCCATAGTCACACAGGTACAGTCTGGAAATGAATCAAAACCTGCAGGAATCTTGCCTGGCCTTTCCCTGTTCTATCATTGGATGAGAACTGAGTTGAGTAGAGTCTTTAAATTGCTTAGACTATTGCCAGCACATAAAACAGAAACAAAAACACAAACTGCATGGTTTTCTCACTGAAAGCAGAAAGTTGGGTTTGTTTACATTGCTTGCTAATTAGTATTTTTTTAAAGGCACATCCCTGCCTCTCCTATTTAATGACACCATCTTCAGTGTCATTAACATTTTCAAGATCCAACTAAAGAATTATGTCCTCTCACCATTGTTCTAGTAAGGTAATGATTACTTTCTCTTTATTTTTTCAGCAGTATGGACCAAGTTTCTAAAACCTAGTCTGCTAATGATAGCAGTCTTCTTTGTAATTTATGCTAATGCTCAGGAATTATGTGTGTGAATATATAAGAAAGCAACTCTGCCTTGTGAACTTTTGCAACTGAAGTATCAAACAAGGTCAGAATCACAGCTTGCTCATATAAAAGCTTATGTTTTTAATATTTCCCTTTTAAATGCAATGCAACATTTTCAAATATAGTAGAAATTTTAATCAAATTATTTTGTGACTCCAGGCACACAAGAACTCAATCTGTCTTTTGCAATTTACCAAGTAATATTTAGGAGGACTATTTTTCTCCTCTCTAAATTTGAGTCATCTTAGTGATTGTTCTGATGTAAAATTATTGTTTATATGATTTGCCTTCCTCTATAGCCTCCAGAGAAATCTCTTGAGAGTTGTTTCCCTTTAGGATCTTATATCTCTAGAGGATGGAAGACCTTAGAACTCAGGCAACCTAATAGCATAAACAACTTAAGCTCATTCTAAGAAATCTACAGGGGCTTATGCTAATTTTCTAACCACTTGAAAAGCTTTAAAAGTCCCTGCAGTTTAGTGTGTGAGAGGAATGCTGGGATAGTGGTGGGGGACCAGTGTTGTCTCCTCTCTCTGGGCAGCAAGGGGAGGGATGACTTTTTTTGGGTTGGCAGTTTCATCCCCCCTTGTTAACTAAGCTTATAATTAAGCTGAATGCTTATTTCCTTCCCTGGGTCAGTATTTCAGAGAGAGTACTTTCCTTTCTCTCTTCCTTTCCAACTTATATATGAAATGTTACATTAAATCTGATGCCGATATTTATTTGGTCAAATAATTCACCAGTTTGCCCACGTTCCTCATTGTTCCCTAGAGACTTGCTATTTCAACTAAACAGGGGTTTCCCAGTCCACATTTTTTTTTCAGAAAACCTTACCTTTTCTGCTCCCCAAATTACCCACCCATGCTTTCCCAAACCGTCGTATTAATTTAGGAAAGAATGAATGGGTACAACGTCTCAGGTTTCACCAGATGGTGCTAAAAATAATTGTAATTGTATATGGGCTTATGCTATTAGCAATAAATGGAATCCATTAATTTTATTGAAGCAACAATATTTAAAGAACTATGCTTTGTACACTGTACGAAGTATTCTAAAATCCTGTCTTCAGCAATTTTGCAGTTTGTTTTTCCTTCAAGAACTCTAGATTCTTTGTCAGGGCTTCTTTTCCTGTTGTCTATCTCTGGCTAGAGAATGACTTATTGTGCAGGGTTAGGTGTTTCTGTTTGCCTTGTTTTGTTTCTTATCTGTGGACCAGCATCATTTGTCTTCTGCCATCTGTACTGACCATTCGTTATACGTCCAGATTTACCCTTCTAAAACTGGAACACAGGCATTGTTCAAATGTAGACAATCCAGGCAGAAGCAGGGTGTTGTTGATCTGCCACAACAGCAGGATGAGTAGGAGAACCACAGCTGATTCTCTGTAGCCTGTGAACTCAGCTGACCCTCCTCTTTAAACTCTGGGTGAGGACAAGGGCAAGCCCCACCCTTGGTCACTGCTTTCCCTCTTGGAGGAAGCTCCCTTCTTCTACCACCTGACCCCATGGACACAAAGGGATGACTCTGGGAAGAGGCTTCATCAACATCTCATCCAAGACCTACTCATCATTTCTTCTAAGAACTTGGTGCAGGTCAGTATAAACAATGATGGTGCTGCAGTGAGGGGGAAATGTTACCCAAAAAGACCTGCTGGCCTGTATATTTTATTTGAGATCATGGGCTCCCAGAACACTGTCTTAGAACACTGATGCATTTGTAAGTTTAAGCATACGAGTCTTATATTTTAGGAATTATTTTGTTATTCTTTCCTAACAAATATTGTGATTTTCATTTTAAAAAAGAAACATTTAAAATGGGATTGGGAGGAAGACAAACCATAAGTGACTCTTAATCTTACAAAACAAACTGAGGGTTGCTGGGGGGAGGGGGTTGGGAGAAGGGGGGTGGGGTTATGGACATTGGGGAGGGTATGTGCTTTGGTGAGTGCTGTGAAGTGTGTAAACCTGGCGATTCACAGACCTGTATCCCTGGGAATAAAAATATATGTTTATAAAAAATAAAAAATTAAAAAAAAAAAAAAACATTTGAGTGCCTTTAAATACAAGTGTTTTAAGGAATGCTCTGAAAACCCCCATGATGTAGTCATTAATATTTCCTCCTAAGAGAAAACCAGTTCTTGTGGGCATACTGGAATCCAGGGAGTGTGTGGATCTACATCTCAGATTGCAGGACAAAGGGCTTTAAACCCTGCTGCAGTCTCACAAACCTGCATTTCTGTAACAGGTAATCAGCTAGGTGAATGGTTAGGCAAATGTATTTTTCAGATGTTTGATAAGCTTTCTAGATTTCTATGTACGTTTATTTAGTAGTCTGTGTTTGAACATAAATTTCAGGAAGCTTGAGAGTATTCAGAACAACCCATGCAAGCTAATACAGTATTCAGAAAAACCCCAAGAGCTGTGGTAGAGGATGTGGACACAGAGAGCTGGAATTCAATCAAGTAAACTTCCTTAAATGTGTGACCTCTAAGGTGTGGTGACTGGGTTCAGGTCATATGGACTTCTCAGGCCCATTTCCAATGGCCAGTCCATTAGAACATAAGTCTGACAGTTCTGGGGCTCCTCAGGAAGCATGCTGCCATCGGGAAATGGGTGGCTAATCTCCTTCCAGATATCTGACTTCTCCTGAGGTCACAAAGATCTCCCCTCCCTATGTAATTGTTCCACTTCATCTGCAACATCACCACCCCTAGATGGGAAGAGCTAATGATGAGGGCATGTGAAGTGGGCAAAATCTCTCTAGACCTTTGCCAGAGTAATTACACAGATGGAAATGTACATGTGAAGTTCATGGCAGAGGCTTTCTTGGTCTGTGGTGAGTCTTTGAATACACCTAAATACTGATTGGTGGGTCATCTTGGGCAGCTCATTGGTTTAATGTCTTCGGTTCAGGTCATGATCTCGGGATCCTGGGATCAAGCTCCATGTCAGGCTCCCTGCTCAGTGGGGAGTCTGCTTCTCCCTCTGCCCCTCCCCTGCTCATGCTCTCTCTCAAATAAATGAATTAAAAAAAAAAAAAACACCATAAAAGATCGGTTAGGAAAAACAATGGTAACATTATAAGGATGTTTGTACCTGAGGAGATCACTATAGGTCCAAAACCTTTTTGTGTTCATGGACCTAATATTCAGGTGACCCAATGGCGATTGAGACCAGGAAGCTTACTGTTCTTGAGCAAACCTACAGGTATTTGGTGGGCCCCCAGGAGGGATAGACTATTGTCATTGAGGGTATGGCATTCAGGCCAGCAGATGGGAAGCAAGGACAGGAGAGCAGGTGACAGTGTGAGGACTGTTAGCTGGTCCGGGGATTATGGGAGGCCCACAGCCTCCATGACAGGAGTGCCTGCCCCCTAGGAAGATCTCCCATGCCAGTGAGGCAGGACCACTTCTATCTGGCATACTTTTGAAAATGCACAAGGGGATAATTGTGTCTCCACTTTCTCTTTCCTAAATTCCATTCAAATAATTTGTGTGACCCTGATGGGGTCATGGATTTTGGTTTAGTATCTTTAAGATACCAGACTCCAGACCTGGAACAAAATCATGAGTGAGTGCATGGGGCAAGTACTGAATGGTTCCTCATGTTAGGAGAGTGAAATGCTCTTGCACACACATACACACATGCACACATGATGAACATGCGAGTTAGATAGAGGGTTTCTTTCACAGACTGTATATGTATCTAATTACCACGTTGTATACCTTAAATATCTTACAATTTTATATGCCAACCCTACCTCAATAACGCTGACATATATAGGTATATATGATTCATATACACATAAGTTCTAAAAACCTGGAAGAAGAAAATAGAGAAAACAAGTATATATATAAATTTATCAATAGCTATTGTCTATGAGTAGATGGGATTATGCAGTTATTTATTTCTTCAATGGTCTTTTTTTCCTCTAAAAAACATGAATTGCTCTTATGATGAGTTGTTTTAAAGTAACTAACTAAACAGATAACAAGTTCCTGTCTTTGGGGTATCACTCTTCAGCTAAAATCAAGAAAGAAAAGTAAAAGTATTGTCCCTTTTATGTGTGGTGATTACAAATGTTATGTCTCATTACAACATTTTTTTTAAAGATTTTATTTATTTATTTGACAGACAGAGATTACAAGTAGGAGGAGAGGCAGGCAGAGAGAGAGAGGGAGGAGGAAACAGGCTCCCTTCTGAGCAGAGAGCCTCATGCGGGGCTCGATCCCAGGACCCTGGGATCATGACCTGAGCCGAAGGCAGAGGCTTTAACCCACTGAACCACTCAGGTGCCCCTACAGCATGGTTTTTAAATTTAACTTAAAAAAAAAAAATTAATTTAAGGATTCTTCTACTAAAAAAAAAAAAAAAAAAAGAAGAAGAAGAAGAAGAAAAAGGAAATATTCCTCGTGTCCATATTTTTCAAACTTGCAATTCATGCTGACCTACTCTAGTTCTTGGTATGCATTTTCACTTGGATATCCGCAGAGATGCTGCATTCATAATACACTCCTTCTCCAAGCCATCCCTTAAGCTGGTTTGTCAAAATTTCCAAGTTGTTTTTTCAAAACGCTGGCTTTCATGGTCCTTTGTGTATGGTTTCACCTCAGACAATAACTTCTTCCTGAGTTTAGGATCTGCGCCTTTCCGTTTGGACCACAAGAGGACATGACCCACGGGTAGACATGCATTTATAGACTCTCCATTTATGTCGTATTCTAACTTCTCCAGCAGCTGGATCCTTGTAAGTTCCAAACAAGTTGATGGCAGTAAACTGTGTCTGTACAGCTAGCATTTAATTCTTGATATGGAGGACATATGCCTTTTTCTGTTAATTTCTGAATGTTGGAAGTGTTCATAAGCCAAATATTTGATTGGTGTCTATTCAATAATGTAAATATTTAGTCTGCTTTCACTGAAGCAATGCAGGTAATCCCACCGCCACCCTGGGGCAGCTTTCCCAAAGCTGTTGCAAAAATAATCCTGCGCAATGCTTCTTACTATTTCCTTTAACATTGAGCATAGTTTTAGGTTGAGCTGTAATGTGAAAAAGAATGTCCCTCATTTCTGCTCATTCTGTGAATGCTTGTGGGAGGAAAGAAAATCCCCTCAACCTCTGCACAATCAAATCTGCTTTTGGTTTCTTGGATAACTAACTCTACCTTCATCATTGGGTCAGGAGACTGGACCAAATCATTGACAGCTCAGAGTCAAGTAAATTCCAGGCTGTTTTATTTCAAGGGCCCCAAGGCTGTTACTTTCCTGATCGCATATAGGTAATTCAAGTATTTTACGATAGACTCTGTCTCTCATTTTTATCTATATTCCCTGCTTACAGTTCAGAGTCCAGCACAGAGTGAGTCACCAATACATTTTTTTTTCTTCTTCCAGTTGAGTTTATAATCATGAAACCTGAGAGTTGATCATACTAATTGAAGCCATTGTTCCACAAATTTTAGCAGGTAATTTATCAGTTAGCAGAGAAATAGGCTTAAAGTTAGTGGATTCTGACAAAAGTATTTGCTTTTTTCCCCCTAAATTATTTTATTGCTATTTATATCATTGAAAGCTTATTTTTTTTTAAAAAGATCTGTCCGCTTATCTCACTTAACCAGATTATAAAATATTAAGGCCAAAGTTATGGCTTTCATCACTTTACAGACAAATATGTTTTTAGTACTTCAGCCTCCAGTTCCAGGAATGGGCAGGCAGGTGACCCAGTTCAGGTGGGAGGGGGCTCAGTGAAATACATCCACTGTTGGGACCACACGAGGTATACCATTTTCTGCATGAGTGATAGCACAGATGTTAACCTCTGTAAACAGGTTTATCAAGCCAAGAGTATGGAAAGAAGTAACATGAGCTCTGGAGGAGACTTCATTCTGCTGGGGTTCTCTGACCGTCCAAAGTTGGAGACCATTCTGTTTTTCATTAACACAGTTTTTTACCTTCCGGCTGTGGTGGGGAACTCGACCATCATCTTTCTCTCCCTGGTGGACCCTCGACTGCACTTGCCTATGTACTTCTTCCTCTGCAATCTGTCCCTCCTGGACCTCTGCTACACGACTAGTAGCATACCTCAGATGCTGATCAACCTCTGGGGGCCACACAAGACCATCACTTATGTAGGTTGTGTTGTCCAACTCTTTGCTTTCCTGTCTGTGGCGGGCACTGAGTGCATTCTCCTTTCAGTCATGGCTTATGACCGCTTTGTGGCTGTTTGCAAGCCACTCCACTACATGGCCATCATGCACCCACAGTTGTGCCTGCAACTGGCAGCCTTTGCCTGGCTCAGTGGGATCGCCAACTCTGTGCTCATGTCCCCACTGACCATGTCCCTGGGGCGCTGTGGTCAACGCCGCATCAATCACTTTGTGTGTGAGATGCCAGCCATCATCCGCATTTCCTGTGTGGACACCAGCCGCGTTGAAGGCTTAGCTTTCTTCCTGGCCATCCCCATTGTGCTGGTGCCTCTCACCATGATCCTTGTGTCCTACCGCTACATTGAAGCTGCGGTTGCACGCATCCGGTCTGCAGTGGGGAGGCGCAAGGCTTTCAACATCTGCTCTTCGCACATGGCGGTGGTGTCTCTCTTTTACAGCAGTATAATCTACATGTACATGCAGCCTGGGAATGTGGCCAGCCAGGACCAGGGCAAGTTCCTCACACTCTTCTACTGTCTAGCGACCCCCACTCTGAATCCTTTCATCTACACGCTGAGAAACAAAGACGTGCAAGGGCCCGTGCGCAAGGTTTTCGGGAAAGACAGTGGTGCATTGGACATGGGAGCGCACTGAGGGAGGCTGGCTTCCCAGCGCTCAGGTGCTTCGGGTCTGGGGAGACTGAGGTGCTCCAAAGCAGGGAAGGTACACAGGGTGGTGCACAGACACTGAAGTGTGGGTGAAGGGGGTCTACTCTCTTTTAGGAGTCCTAAAGCAGTGTCTGCTTGTGGGGGCTGGACAGAACCCCTGACCTTCCAGGAGACAGTGTTAACCGCGGGAGATAGTGTGCTGGGGTGATGGGGGGATGCTACTTCCTCTCTGCTCAGTGGGGACAGGCATGACTTGTGGCTTGGATTCCAGAGACCTGTAATGTCACTCCCAAATCAGCCCTCAGGGAAGAGACAGCGGGGTTGAAGAAGTGTGTGCTCGTGTGTGAGGGCGAGACTGGGATGCTGACGGTCGATAGTTCCGGTCCATAAACCCTTTCAGTACAAACGTTCTAGACCCCCCTGGAGATGGTGCTGTTATTTCTGCAGGCTACTGTTGCCTGCTAACCCATGCCTTGCGCAAGTGGTTATTTAAAATTTAAAGTCCTATGCCACTTGTCAATCTAAATTAAGTCGACTTAATGAGCATTCAAGGCAACTAGCATTTAAAAGTTAGTTGGATTAACATGAAAGGGTATAGAACATTTCAGAGATGATTCCATAAGGTAGGGTAAGTCAGCTGTGTGTGTGTGTCAAATGTTTTCCTTACAGTGAACCATTGACACAGAAGTTTGAAGGTCACTGCCTTAAAGAGTCTTACTGGAACAAGCTCCCAAGCAGAGAATACATCTGCAGTGAGGGAAAAAAAAAATAGGGATAGAATTATTATTTTCCTAAATACTCTTTTTAAAAAGTTTTTGAATTTCAGTTTACAGTATAATAATAATTTCAAGTGTAGAATTTAGTGATTCATCACTTCCATACAACACCCAGTGATCAAAAGTGCCCTCCTTCATCCCCATCACCGTTTTTTCCCATCTCCCACCCCGCCCCTCTAGTGACTATCAGTGTGTTATCTAGAGTGAAGAGTCTAGTTCTTGATTTGTCTCTTTCTCCTCTTTTCCCTCTGCTCATCTGTTTTGTTTCTTAAATTCCACATATGAGTGAGATCATGCGGTATTTGTCTTTCTCTGAGTGACTTAACATAATACCCTCTAGCTTCATCCACATCCTCACACATCCATATAACACCTGGTGTTTATCACAAGTGCACTCCTTAATGCCCATCACTTGCTTAACCCATCCCCCAACTCCAACCCCTCTGGTCACCATCAGTTTGTTCTCTGCAATTAAGAGTCTGTTTTTTGGTTTACCTCTCTCTCTTTCTTTCTCTCTAGGGATACCATTCTTACTAATTGAATTAGTGGTCTTAAGGTCACAGAAGGAGATAGTGGTGTGGGAGCATGTGGACAGGAATGGGAAGCTGCACAGTATGAGAGAGTTTGCCAGGATAAATGATGATCATGATGAGGATGATGATGCTAATTATGATGAAAATGGATCTGTACTTCACTAACTTATGTATTTTCACCTTCTGATAATTCTGAAGTAAGAATGATTCAAGATTTAATGGCAAGGCAAAGTTTTCTTTGCAATATTTTTTTCTCAGATTTACAGCAAAAGGTGAACATGAGTATCTTTAAGTTGTAAAAATTAATGCAATCAATAAAATTTCAATGAATTCTAGGAACTAATTAGTGTCTATAATGGTGAACTTGCTCTGTCAGTCTGACTAGGCCACAGTACCCAGGTGTTTGTTTGAACACCATTCTTGTTGTGGCTATGAAGATATTTCTAAGAGGAGATTAATATTAAGATCATTAAACTTTGAGTAAAGCAGATTGCTCTCCAACGTGTGGGTGGGCTGTATCCAATCAGTTGAAGGTCTTAGGATAAAACAGAAATCCCCCTAGCAAGAGGGAATTTTGCTTTTAGACCACTGCTGGACTTCAACTGCAACATCTACTCTTCCTTGGATTTCCAGACTGTCTTACAGATTTTGAACTTGACAGCCACCCAAATCACAAGAGTCATTTCCTTAGAATCTCTCTACCTATCTACCATCTATCATCTATCCCTCTGTCATCTATTTATCTGTTATCTATCTATCATCTATTTATCTATCACTCATCTATCCATCTATTATCTATATCTATATGGTCTATTGATTCTGTTTCTTTGGAGAACCCTAATACTTTCCAAAAAATAATAAAAAAATTAAGTATGTATACATTGACTTTTGCATAGATTTTACTTTTTTTTCCTTTTTTTTGTTTTAATTTTTTATTTTTTATAAACATATAATATATTTTTATCCCCAGGGGTACAGGTCTGTGAATCACCTGGTTTACACACTTCACAGCACTCACCAAAGCACATACCCTCCCAATGTCCATAACCCAACCCCCTTCTCCCCACCCCCCTCCCCCCAGCAACCCTCAGTTTGTTTTATGAGATTAAGAGTCACTTATAGTTTGTCTCCCTCCCAATTCCATCTTGTTTCATTTATTCTTCTCCTACCCCCTTAAGCCCCATGTTGCATCACCACTTCTTCATATCAGAGAGATCATATGATAATTTTTTTTATCTGATTAACTTGTTTCACGTAGCATAATACCATCAAGTTCCATCCACGTCACTGTAAATGGCAAGATTTCATTTTTGATGGCTGCATAGTATTCCAGTGTGTGTGTATATGTGTGTGTGTGTGTGTATACATACCACATCTTCTTTATCCATTCATCTGTTGATGGAAATCTATGTTCTTCTCATAGTTTGGCTATTGATGGAAATCTATGTTCTTCTCATAGTTTGGCTATTGTGGACATTGCTGCTATAAACATTCGGGTGCACATGCCCTTTCAGATCACTACATTTGTATCTTTAGGGTAAATACCCAGTAGTGTGACTGCTGGGTCATATGGTAGCTCTATTTTCAACTTTTTGAGGAACCTCCATACTGTTTTCCAGAGTGGCTGCACCAGCTGTCATCTGTAGATAGCAAAATATTACTTTTTCCTTACCAATTTGAATGTCTTCCCTTACTTTTTCTTTTTTCTTTTCTATTTAGTACTAAGTTGAATAAAAGTGTTAAGGTGACACCCTCATCTTGTTCCTAGCTTCAGGGGAAAAGGACTCAGATTTTCAGCCTTGAATATATAATCTTAGCTGTGAGTTTTTCCTATATGGCCTTTATTATGTGAAGTATTGTCCCTCCAAATCCACTTTGTTGAGTTTTTATCATGAATGGATATTGAATCTTGTCGAACGTTTTTTCTGTACCTGTTGAGATGTTCATGTGGTTTTTTGTTGTTGTTGTTTTTGTTTTGTTTTGTTTTCTGTTGTTAATGCAGTAGATCACATTGACTGATTTGTGAATATCGAAATCTGCTTGGATCCCTGGAAATTATCCTACTTGATTGTGGTGAAGGACTTTTTAATGAATTATTGGATTAGGTTTGCTAATGTTTTCTTAAAGATTTTTACATCTATGTTCACAAGACATTGGTCTGTGTTTTTTGTTTTTTTGTGGTATCTTTATCTGGTTTTGATATCTGGGTAATGCTGCCTAATAGAATGACTTTGGAAACTTTCCTTCATCTTCTATTTTTTGGAATAGTTTGAGAATAGGTATTAACTCTTTTTAAATGTGAAACCCTCTGGTCTTGGACTTTGTTTGTTGGGAGTTTTTTGATAACTGATTCAACTTCAAATTAGTCTGTTCAGATTTTCTATTTCTTCCTGATTCAGTTTTTGAAGGTTTTGTGTTTATACAGATTTATCCATTCTTCTAGGGCTGTTCAGTTTGCTGGCATATAATTTTTCATGATATTGTATGTCTCTGGTATCAGTTGTTTTTTTCTCCTCCTTTATTTCTGATTTTATTTGAGCTTTCTCTCTCTCTTATTCTCTGTGTCTCTGTTTTATGAGTCTGACTAAAGGTTTATCAATTTTGTTGATCTTTTCAAAAACCAGTTTCTGGTTTCATTTATCTGTTATATTGTTTTCTTAATCTTTATTTCATTTATTTCTACTCTGATCTTTATTATTTCCTTCTTTACACCAAATTCAGGTTTTGCTTTTTCTCTTGTTTTAGTTTGCATTTAAAGTCTATTTTGTCTGATATAAGTATTGCTACCCCTGCTTTCTTTTCACTTCCATTTGCACAAAAAGTGTTTTCCCATCCCTTCACTATCAGTCTTCAGGTGCCATTAGACAGCTTATAGGATGGACCTGATTTTTATCCATTTAGTCACCCTATGTCTTTTTTTTCCAGTATGTTTTGATTGGAGAATTTTCTCTCTTTATATTCAAAGCAATTATTGATAGGTATGTTCTTATCACCATTTTGTGACTTTTAAAAATATTTTATTTATTTATTTGTCAGAGAGAGAGAGAGCACACAAGCTGGGGGAGCAACAGAGGCAGAGGGAGAAGCAGATTCCCTGCTAGCAAGAAGCCAGAGGAAGGGCTCAATCCCAGGACCCCAGGATTATTTCCTGAGCTGAAGGCAGATGCTTAACTGACTGAGCCACCCAGGCATCACTCTTGCTGGTTTTTTATAGTTGTTTTTGTAGTTCTTCTCTTTTCCTTTCTTCTCTTGTTCTCTTCCCCGTGGTTTGATGGCTTTCTTTAATGTTTAGATTCCCTTCTATTTTTTGTATACCCATACAGGTTTTAATCTGTGGTTACCTGTAATAAATATATATATATAGATAGATAGATATACATCTATCTATCTATATGTATATCTCCTTTACATATAGAAGTCTGTATTAAGTTGATGTTTCTTAAGTTTGAACCCATATTAAAAACACTATATTTTTACTCACTCCCTGCCACACATTTTGCATATATGATTTCATACTTTACGTCTTTTTATTTTGTGAATCCCTTGGCTGATTTTTGTATCATAATTAATTTTACTGCTTTTATGCTTTAACCTCTGTACTGGTTTTATATGTTATTAACCTACTACATTTATTATGTTCAAATTTATTGTGGAATTTTTATGAATTCTAATTTTCTTACTCCTAATTATGGTCTTTTCTTTCAACTCAAAGAATTTCTTTTAATATTCCTTGTAAGCCTGGTTTAATGGTAATGAATTCCTTTAACTTTTGTTTGCCTGGGAAATGTTGATCTTTCCTTCTATTCTGAATGGTAACCTTGTTGGATAGAGTATTTTTGGTTGCAGGTTCTTTTGTTTTTGTTTTGCTTTGTTTTGTTTTACTTTTAACAGGGATTATATCATGTCACTCCCTTTTGTCTTACAAAGCTGAAAAATTAGCTGAGAGTTTTGTGGGTTTCTCCTGTACATAACTCTTTTATTTCTTTTCTGCTGCTTTTAATATTCTCTCTTTATTGCTACTTTTTGCCATTTTAATTATCATATGTCTTGGTGTGGACCTCTTTGGGTCAATTTTTTGGGGTACTCTCTGTCCTCCTGGATCTGGATGTCTGTTTCTTTCCCCATATTAGGGAAATTTTTAGCTATTATTTCTTCAAATTAATTTTCTGCCCCTTTTTCTCTCCTCCTTCTGGAGTTCCTGTAATGCAAATGTTACTATATTTGATGATGTTGCTGAGTTCCCTTAGCCTATTCTCATTATTTCTTCTTCTTCTCCTTCTCCTTCTCCTTCTTCTTTCTTCTTTTTCTGTTCAGGTTTCTTGTTTCCATTACTCTGTCTTCCAGCTCCCTGAACCTTTTTTTTTTTTTTTCTCTTCCTCTAGTATACCATTTACTCACTCTAGTGTAGTTTTAATTTCAATTTTTGAGTTCTTCACAACTTATTGGTTCTTTTATGTGTTTTCTTTGTTGGCAGTCTCACTGAATTCTCCACTTTTTTCTCAAGTTCAATAAATATTTTTATAATCATTACTTTGAATTCCTTATAAGGACTTTAGCTTACTTCTGTTTTATTTAGCTCTTTTGCTGTGTTTTTTTTTTTTTTTTCTTGTTCATTCATTCAGGATATATTCATCTGTCTTCTCACTTTTTCTAAATATTTTGTTTGTGTCTATATGTTGGGAAAGTCAGCTACATCTCCTGATCTTGAAAGTAGTGTCCTATAAGAGATCCTATAGTGCCTAGCAGTTCAATGTTCCCTGTTCACCAGAGCCCAGCATTTCAGCGAAAGTATCTTATGTATGTTGTGTGCACCCTAGTGTTGTCACTAAGCCACACTTGCCTTCAGTCTGATCAGCGACAATGACTCCCTTGGTCTATTATGGGCAGGGTTTGGTCCTGTGCTTTTAAGGATCCAGTCTGGGCTTATAGCTGGATCAGACCAGATACCTGCCTTCAACCTATTTATTCTGGTAGCAGTCACGAGGAACTGCAGGGAACTATCCCAGAGTTTTCCCCTGAGAGGCTTTCAATGATGGGCAATTTCTGTAGTTAGACCAGATGTGTGCCTCTAATTCATCTGTTGGGCAATTTCTGTAGTTAGACCAGATGTGTGCCTCTAATTCATCTTTTGCACTAACTCCAAACTATAGGACTCTTTATTAATGTTGCCTACTGTGAGTTTTTTTTTTTAATTTTTAATTATTTAAATTTCTATAAAGTATAACAGAATTGATTGTTTATGCACCGAAACCAGTGCTCCATGCAATATGTTCCCTCCATTATACCCAATACCAGGCTCACCCAACTTCCCATCCTCTGCCCCTTCAAAACCCTCAGATTGTTTTTCAGAGTCCATGGCCTCTCGTGGTTCATTTCCCCTTCCAATTTTGCTTCTCCCCTCCATCTCCCCATGTCCTCCATGTTATTTCTTATGCTCCACAAATAAGTGAAACCATATGATAATTGGCTCTCTCTGCTTGACTTATTTCACTCAGCATAATCTCTTCCAGCTTGTTCATGTTGATACAAAAGTTGGTTATTCATCCTTTCTTTTTTTTTTTATATTGTTTTCAGCGTAATAAGTATTTATTGTTTTTGCAACACACACAGTGCTCCATGCAATATGTGCCCTCCTTAATACCCACCAACTGGTTCCCACAACATCCCACCCCCACCCCTTCCAAACCCTCAGGTTGTTTTTCAGAGTCCATAGTCTCTCATGGTTCATCTCCCCTTCCAAATTCCCTCGAACTCCCTTCTCCTCTACATCTCCCATTGTCTTCCACAAATAAGTGAAACCATATGATAATTGACTCTCTCTGCTTGACTTATTTCACTCAGCATAATCTCTTCCAGTCCCGTCTATGTTGCTACAAAAGTTGGGTATTCATCCTTTCTGATGGAGGCATAATACTCCATAGTGTATATGGACCACATTTTTCTTATCCATTCGACCGTTGAAGGGCATCTTGGTTCTTTCCACAGTTTGGCGACCGTGACCATTGTTACTATAAACATTTGGGTACAGATGGACCTTATTTTCACTACATCTGTATCTGTGGGGTAAATACCCAGTAGTGCAATTGCAGGGTCATAGGGAAGCTCTATTTTTAATTTCTTGAGGAATCTCCTTCCAAAGTGGCTGCACCAACTTGCATTCCCAACAACAGTGGAAGTGGGTTCCCCTTTCTCTACATTCTCTCCAACACACGTTGTTTCCTGACTTGCTAACTTTGGCTGATCTAACTAGTGTAAGGTGGTATCTCAATGTGGTTTTAATTTAAATCTCTTTGATGGCTAGTGATGATGAGCATTTTTTCATGTGTCTGATAGCCATTTGTATGTCTTCATTGGAGAAGTGTCTGTTCATGTCTTCTGCCTATTTTTTGACATAATTATCTGTTTTGTGTGTGTTGAGTTTGAGTTCTTTGTAGATCCTGGATATCAACCTTTTGTCTGTACTGTCATTTGCAAATATCTTCTCCCATTATGTGGGTTGACTCGTTTTGTTTTTGTTTTTGTTTTTGTTTTGTTTTTTTTTTTTAACTGTTTCCTTGGCTGTGCAGAAGCTTTTGATCTTGATGAAGTCCCAAAAGTTTCTTTTTGTTTTTGTTTCCTTTGCCTTTGGAGACATATCTTGAAAGAAGTTGCTGTGGCTGATATCGAAGAGATTACTGCCTTTGTTCTCCTCTAGGATTCTGATGGATTCCTGTCTCATGTTGACGTCTTTTATCCATTTCAGGTTTATCTTTGTGTACAGTGTAAGAGAATGGTTGAATTTCGTTCTTCTACGTAGAGCTGTCCAATTTTCCCAGCACCATTCATTGAAGAGACTATCTTTTTTCCACTGTATATTTTTTCCTGCTTTGTCGAAGATTATTTGACCATAGAGTTGAGGGTCCATATCTGGGCTCTCTACTCTGTTCCACTTGTCTATCTGTCTGTTTTTATGCCAGTACTATGCTGTCTTGGTGATCACAGCTTTGCAGTAAAGCTTGAAATCAGGTAACGTGATGCCCCAGTTTTGTTTTTCTTTTTTAACATTTCCTTAGCAATTCGGGGTTTCTTCTGATTCCATACAAAATTTAGGATTATTTGCTCCAGCTCTTTGAAAAATATAGGTGGAATTTTGATTGGAATAGCATTAAAAGTAAAGATTGCTCTTGGCAGTATAGACATTTTAACAATGTTTATTCTTCTGATCCAAGAGCATGGAATGGTCTTCCATCTTTTGGTGTCTTATTCAATATCCTTCATGAGTATTCCATAGCTCCTTGAGTATAGATCCTTTACCTCTTTGTTTAGGTTTATTCCCAGGTATCTTATGGTTCTTGGTGCTATAGTAAATGAAATCGATTCTCTCATTTCCCTTTCTGTATTTTCATTGTTAGTGTATAAGAAAGCCACTGATTTCTGCACATTGACTTTGTATCCTGCCACGTTGCTGAGTTGCTGTATGAGTTCTAGTAGTTTGGGTGTGGAGTCTTTTGGGTTTTCCATATAAAGAATTATGTCATCTGTGAAAAGAGAGAGTCTGACTTCTTCATTGCCAATACGGATGCCTTTTATTTCTCTTTGTTGTCTGATTGCTGTTGCTAGGACTTCTAATACTATGTTGAACAAGAGTGGTGAAAGTGGGCATCCTTGTCTTGTTCCTGATCTCAACGGGAAGGCTGCAAGATTTTTCCCAAAGAGGATAATATTTGCTGTGGGTCTTTCATAGATGGATTTAATGAAGTTCAGGAATGTTCCCTCTATCCCTATACTTTGAACGTTTTAATCAGGAACAGATGCTGGATTTTGTCAAATGCTTTTTCTGCATCAATTGAGAGGACCATGTAGTTCTTCTCTCTTCTCTTGTTAATTTGTTCTATCACATTGATTGATTTGCGAATGTTGAACCATCCTTGTAACCCAAGAATGTATCCCACCTGGGCATGGTGGATAATCTTTTTAATGTGCTGTTGGATCCTGTTTGCTAGAGTCTTGTTGAGAATCTTAGCATCCATATTCATCAGTGATATTGATCTGAAATTCTCCTTTTTGGTAGGGTGTTAGCCTGGTTTGGGGATCAGAGTAATGCTGGCTTCATAGAAAGAGTCTGGAAGTTTTCCTTCTACTTCAATTTTTTTGAAACAGCTTCAAGAGAATAGGTGTTATTTCTTCTTTGAAAGTTTGGTAGAATTCCCCAGGGAATCTGCAGGGTCTGGGGCTCTTGTTTTCTGGGAGGTTTTTGATCACTGCTTCAATCTCGTTACTAGATATCAGTCTTCAGGTTGTCAGTTTCTTCCTGGTTCAATTTTGGGAGTTTAGAGTTTTCCAGGAATGCATCCATTTCATCAAAGTTGCTTAGCTTATTGGCATATAGCTGTTGGTAATAATTTCTGATGATTGTTTCTACTTCCTTGGTGTTAGTTTTGATCTCTCCCTTTTCATTCATAATTTTATGAATTTGGGCTTTCTCTATTTTCTTTTGGATTAGGTGGCAAGTGGCTTATCCATCTTATTGATTCTTTCCAAAAACCAACTTCTAGTTTCATTGATACTTTCTACTGTATCTTTGGTTTCTACCTCATTGATCTCAGCTCTAATCTTGATGATTTCCCTTCTTATGTGTGGAGTTGGTTTGATGTGTTGTTGATTCTCCCATTCTTTAAGGTGTAGAGACAGCTGCTGTGTTCTGGATTTTTCAATTTCTTTGTGAGAGGCTTGGATGGCTATGTATTTCCCCCTTAGGACCGCCTTTGCTGTATCCCATAGGTTTTGGACCGAAGTGTCTTCATTCTAATTGGTTTCCATGAATTGTTTCAGTTCTTCTTTGATCTCCTGGTTGATCCAAGCATTCTTAAGCAAGATGATCTTTAGCTTCCAGGTGTTTGAGTTCCTTTGGAACTTTTCCTTGTGATTGAGCTCCAGTTTCAAAGCACTGTAATCTGAGAATATGCAGGGAATAATCTCAGTCTTTGGTATCGGTTAAGTCCTGATTTGTGACCCAGTATGTGGTCTATTCTTTAGAAGGTTCCATGTGCACTTGAGAAGAATGAGTATTCTGTTGTTTTAGGGTGGAATGTTCTGTATATATCTATGAGGTCCATCTGTTCCAATGTGTCATTCAATGCTCTTGTTTCTTTATTGATTTTCTGCTTTGATGATCTGTCTATTTCTGAGAGAGGCATATTAAGATCTCCTATTATTCATGTATTCATATCAATATGACTCTTTATCTTGATTAACAGTTTTCTTATGTAATTGGCTGCTCGCATATTGGGGACATAGATATTTACAAGTGTTAGATCATCTTGGTGGATAGTCCCTTTAAGGATTATGTAGTGTCCTTCTGTATCTCTGACTAGAGTCTTTAGTTTAAAATCTAATTTATCTGACATGAGAATTGCTACCCCAGCCTTCTTTTGAGGCCCATTGGCATGAAAAATGCTTCTCCATCACTTCACTTTCAGTCTGGGTGTATCTTTAGGTTCAAAATGGGTCTCTTGTAGACAACATATGGATGGGTCCTGTCGTTTTATACAACCTGCAACCCTGTACCATTTTATGGGCGCATTTAGGTCAATCACATGGAGAGTGATTATTGATAGATACGTTTTTATTGACACTGAGTTACCTTTGTAGTCTTTCTTTCTGTAGATTGTCTCTATATTTCTGTTCAATGCTATTCTTAGGATTTTTCCTCTTTGATAGAACGTTTGTTAATATTTCCTGCTGTGTCGGCTTGGTGGTTGCATAGTATTTTAAGCCTTGCCAGTCTTGGAAACTCTTTGTCTCTTCATCCATTTTGAATGTCAGTCTTGCTGGATAAAGTATTCTTGGCTGCATGTTCTTCTCATTTAGTGTCCTGAATATATCTTGCCAGCCTTTTCTGGCTTGCCACGTCTCTGTGGACAGGTCTGACGTTATTCTGATGGGCTTTCCTCTGTAAGTAAGGATCCTCTTTGCCCTAGTGGCTTTCAAGAGATTATACCTACAATTATAATTCCTCAATTTGACTATCAGGTGTCATGATGTTTTTTTGAAATGTATAATCTTGGGTGGAGACCGTTCAGCCTCTAGTACATGAACGTTGGTTCCATTCGCGAGACTGGGAAAATTTTCATGAAGGACTTGTTCCACTATATCATCTCAACTTCTTTCTTTCTCCTCCCCTTCAGGGATTCCAATAATTCTAACGTTGGAATGCTTCATGGCATCATTTATTTCCATGATTCTTTTTTTGTGGTTTCTAAGCTGTTTGTTTCAGACTTCCTCCCGATCCTTTCTCTCTATCTGTTTGTCCTCCAGATCACTATCTTCTGTCTCAGTTACCCTAGCTTTGAGAGAGTTTAGATTAGATTGGAACTCATTGAGAGCATTGTGAACCTCCTTCCTGGTAGCTTTCAGCTCCGCCCTAACATTGTGAACATCCTGCCTGGTCGCTTTCAGCTCAGCCCTTATCAATTCTGTTTGGTCATCCGGTGGCTTTCTCCAACCCAGCTATTGCCTGGATTATTGTTAGCCTGAATTCTCTTTCCAACATATTGTCTATGTTAATAGCCATTAGCTCTGTTGCAGAAGGTCCATCCTCTGTATTTTTCTCCTTTTCATTCCTTCTCCTATTCATTTTGGTGGGAGATGACTGAACAGATGTAGCTGGATGAATTAACTGTGGTGCAGTCAAGGTGCACCCCAGAACACTTCTGAGCAATCAGGATTCCCCACCCAAACGAGAGACAAAAGAAAAGAAAAATAAAAAGAAAGAAAACAAAAAGAGATAGAGAGAGAGACATGAAAGAAAGGGAAGATGAAAGAGAAGATTCAGCCCAAATGGGCCCCACGGTAAGATATATGAAGTAGACTAACAAAAACAGACAAACAAAAAGACTGATAAAAGTATATGACAAGAGAAAAAAATATGCAAATAAAGGAAGAACCTCATCAAAAAGAACCCCAAGTGTAAGATTTATATACTATCAGGAAAAACACAGAAACACAGAAACACTTGTGGAAGCAAAAGTTGGGAGAGAGGTTATAAATTCTCAGTGTGCGAGCAAGGTTGTTTTGATTCTTCCTGGATGTATCTTGATATCTTTGTTAAAGGACTCAACTTTCTAAGATAAAGGGGGATTAAAAATTAGTTTACCTATAGTGGTAGTATTGATTAGAGAAAGAGGATTACTTTGAAGTTTAACTGTATATGAATATTAGAAGATAAAAATAAAAAGGAATAAACTAGACTAAAGTAAACTAAATTTTTTTAAAAAAAGAAGGAATTCAAAAAATAGAAATGCAAAAGAAAAACATTGGTGTATGTATCAAAAAGTTCAGGTTAGAAGGTTATTATGGAATTTGATCTACTGGACAGCTCATTGTGATTGTTATTGGGTTAAAAAAATTACCTATATATATATATATAAATGAACCAGAATAGTGGGATCGAATTAATAATAAAAATTGTCCTATTAAGTAGTGGTGGTTGTTCTCTTGTCGTCTTTTTCTTTTTTTTTTCCTTTCCTGGTTGGTTTTCTAGGTGAGGGGCCTGCCACTTGGGTTTTCATTCAATGATGTTCCCTGACATAAGTCCTCCAGCCCCACTCAAGGGGGTGGGCTCTGAGGAAACTAGTTTTTTTTTTTTTTTTTCAGCCTTTTGTTCTCTGGCGGTTTTTATGTTTGTTCTTTGACTGCTTTTGATGGTTTTTGTAGTTTTAGAGGAGAAGAAACCACACCCTGATCTCCCTCTCAGAGAGAAGCCTCAGTCTGGCTGCAGAGCCTAAATAAGTTCCCCCTTGGCTGCTGGCAGTGCAGGTTCCACGTCGTGGTTCCTGGGGGTGCAGGATCTTTTGCTTGTACTCAAAGCCAAGGCAGTGGCGGCTGTCTGGGCAGCTCTAGGCCACCAGAGAGGTTCCAAGCAGCAATCTCACACTGAGATTTTCCCGCTGGCCGGGGCTGGGAGTGCCTGGTCTTTCTGGATCTAAGAGCGCCTGGCTTGCGCTCACCAATTTCAGGGGAGGCTGAGGTTCATGTGCGGGTCTCAGGCTCTGAGAACGGGGCGCAGGTCCAAGAGCACCAGGCAGGGCCTTTGCGCACCTCTCTGGGGGGAGAGTTTGTTGCAGGCTCTGAAACAATGGTGCATATCAAAGGGCACTGGCTGGGCCTTTATACCTCTCTCATGGGAGTATCTCATAGCAGGGCTCTCTCTATTGCAGGGCTCAATCATTCTGCCGCGGGGCATGGCTCCCATCCCCCTCACAGGAAAGGAATCCCACGCACTCTCGGGCGCGCTGGAGGTTTAGGGACCAAGAGCTGGTTTCTCTGCTGCACTCTCTCTGCCTCAGTGCCAGGGGAGGCTGTCCTGGGACTGGGGACTTAAGCCCCTGTTGCTAGCCGCCTCGATTCCCACAATTTCCCCCCGCAATCCTTTGCTCTTTTGGAGTGCTTTCAACCAGTCTCCAAGTTAATGCTGGTCCCTAGACGTAGGGCACTCTCGCTTGTATTGGGGTATTACTTTCCAACCGGTCGCCTCTGGTGGCTCCCTTCCCCTTTTGTTTATCTTCCAATATCAGTACACTGTTCCCACTCCACTTTACCTGCCCCCTGTAGAGATCCAGATGTGTATAATTCTGATCTCAGGCTGATTTCATGGGTGATCGGAATTCTTTGGTAGGTAATCAGCTCACTTTGGGTTACAAGTTGAAAAGGCGCCTCTTCCTACTTCCCCGCCATGTTCTCCCCCCTTGGATTTTTCAATTTTTTTGAGGGACGCTTGGATGGCTATGTTTTTCCCCCTTAGGACCGCCTTTGCTGTATCCCATGGGTTTTGGGCCGAAGTGTCTTCATTCTCATTGGTTTCCATGAATTGTTTCAGTTCTTCTTTGATTTCCTGGTTGAGTCAAGCATTCTTAAGCAAGGTGGTCTTTAGCTTCCAGGTGTTTGAGTTCCTTCCAAACTTTTCCTTGTCATTGAGCTCCAGTTTCAAAGCATTGTGATCTGAGAATATGCAGGGAATAATCTCAATCTTTTGGTTCCGGTTGTGCCCGGATTTGTGACCCAGTATGTGGTATATTCTGGAGAACATTCCATGTGCTTTCGAGGAGCATGAGTATTCTGTTGTTTTAGGGTGGAATATTCTGTATATATCTATGAGGTCCATCTGGTTCAATGTGTCATTCAATGTCATTCAATGTTTTCTTGTTGATTTTCTTCTTGAATGATCTATTACTGAGAGTGGTGTGTTAATATCTCCCATTATTAATATATTCATATCAATATGACTCTTTATCTTGATTAACAGTTTTCTTATGTAATTGGCTGCTTCCATATAGGGGGCATAAATATTTACAATTGTTAGATCATCTTGGTGGATAGTCCCTTTAAGAATGATGAAGTGTCCTTCTGTATCTCTGACTACAGTCTTTAGTTTAAAATCTAATTTATCTGATATGAGAATCACTACCCTGGCCTTCTTTTGAGGCCCATTGTCATGAAAGATGCTTCTTCATCCTTTCACTTTCAGTCTGGGTGTATCTTAGGTTTGAAATGGGTCATGTAGACAATATATGGATGGGTCCTGTCATTTTATCCAATCTGCAACCCTGTGTCATTTTATGGCACATTTAAGCCATTCATGTTGAGAGTGATTGATAGATACATTTTTATTGACATCGTGTTACCTGTGAAGTCTTTTTTGCTATAGATTGTCTCCATATATTTCTGTTCAAAATATTCTTAGAATTTTTTCTTCTTTTATAGAAACCCACTTAATATTTCCTGCAGTGTCAGCATGGAGGTTTCATACGCTTTTTTGCTGGTCTTGGAAGCTGTTTATCTCTCCATCCATTTTGAATGTCACTCTTACTGGATAAAGTATTCTTGGCTGCATGTTCTTTTTTTTATTTAGTGCCCTGAATAAATCTTGCCAGCAGTTTGTCGCTTGCCAGGTTTCTGTGTACAGTCTGATGTTATTCTGATGGGCTTTCCTCTGTATGTAAGGAGCTTCTTTGCCCTAGCTGTTTTCACGAGCTCCTCTCTATAATTATGATTCATCATTTTCACTATCAGGTGCCTTGAGGTCTTTCTAGATTCTATGATCTTGGGAACAGACCTTTCTGCCTCTAGGATATGAACGCTGGTTCCATTCTCAAGATTGGGAGAATTTTCATGGAGAATTTGTTCAACTACATCTTCTAGTGTTTTTTCTTTCTCCTCCCCCTCAGGGATTCCAATAATTCTGATATTGGAGTGTTTCAAAGCATTATTTATTTCCCTAATTCTGTTTTCGTGGCTTCTAAGCTGTTTGTTCCAGGCTTCCTCCTGATCCTTTTTCTCTATCTGTTTGCCCTCCAGATCACTAATTCTATCTTCTGTCTCAGATACCCTAACTTTTAGAGAATTTAGATTAGATTGGAACTCATTGAGCACATTGTGAACATCATCCCTGGTGGCTTTCACTTCTGCACTAATCAATTCCATTTTATCATCAAAGGCTTTCTCCAACCTAGCTATTGCCTGGATAATTGTTAGCCTGAATCCCCTTTCTGACATACTGTCTATGTCCATATCCAATAGCTCTGATACAGAAGGTCCAGTCTCTGAATTTTCTTCTGTTGCGCATTCCTCCTCCTAGTCATTTTCATGAGAGATGGCTGAATGGGTGTGTAGCTGAATGTATCGACCGTGGTGCAAGCAAGGTGCACCCTGGTACCCTTCTGAGCAATCAAGAGTCCCCACCAAAAAGAAGGAAAAAAGAACAAAAGATAGAGAGAGAGAGAGACAGGAAAAAAATAAAAAAAAAGAAAGAAGAAATAAAAGAGAAGGCCCAGCCCAAACGTGCCCCAAGGTAAGATTTATAAAGTATATGAATAAAAACAGACAAACCAAAAGACCAACAAAAGTAGATGATGGAAAAAAAAAGAACCTCATCAAAAATAACCCCAAGTATAAGATTTATATACTATCAGGACAAAAACAAATACACCGAAACACTGACAGAATAAAAAGGTGGGAGAGTGATTATAAACTCTTAGTGTGGGCAAGGAAGTTTATTTTGATTCTTCCTGGGTGTATCTTATTATCTTTGTTAAAGGTCTCAACTTTCCTAAGATAAAGGGAGATTAAGAACTGGTTTACCTATAGGGGTAGCATTGATTGGAGAAAGGGGATTACCTTGAAGCTTATCTCTGTATGAATATTAAAAAAAAAAAAAGAATAAACTAAACTAAACTAAAATTTTTAAATATTTAAAAAATAGAAAAGCAAAAGAAAAACACAGGTATATACATCAAAAAGTTCAGGTTAAACATTTATTATGGAATTTGATGTAGTGGCTATCTCACTGTGATGGTAAATAGGTTAAAAAGTTATATTTTAAAAAATAATGAACCAGAATATTGGGAACAAATTAAAAATAAAAGTTGTATCTATGAAGCAGTGGTAGTTGTCCTCTTGTCTTTTTTGTTTGTTTGTTTGGCTTTTTTGGGGAGGGGGAGGGCCTGCTGTGTTTATTTTCAGGGACTCTTGCTAGAGCTAAGTCTTCCTGCACCCATCAAGGGGGTTGGCTCTGAGGAAACTGTTTTTTTCCAGGCTTTTATTCTCTTGAGGTTTTTTGTTTGTTGGTTTGTTTTCTCTCACCTTGACAGCTTTTGATGGTTTTGGTGGGGGGGGGGTTAGAGAAAAGCAAACTGCTCCCTGACCTCCCTCTAAGAGAGAAGCCTCAATCTGTTCCCTCTGGGTGCTCCAGAGCACATAAATTCCCCCTCTGCTGCTGGCAGAGCTCGTTCCCAGTCACGGTCCCTGGGGTCACAGGAAGGCTGTCTGGGCAGCTCCAGACCTCAAGAGAGGTCTCAAGCAGTGATAGAGCACTGAAATTTTCCAGCTGGCCCGGGCTGGGAGTGCTCAGAGTCCCTGGGGTCCAAGAGAGCACCAGCTGGCGCCTGCAGGCACTTCTCTCAGGGGAGGGTGTGGGGCACAACTCAGACTCTGGTAGCATGGTGCCTGCTTGGAGAGTGCAAAAAGCTTTGGTTCTGCTGGCTGGAGAGGCTCCCTCACTGTCATGGGAGCCACCACCCAAACACTTTCAGGCATTCAGGCGACTCAGGGACCAAGACCTGGCTTCTTCGCTGCATTCTCTCTGGCTCAGCGCCAGTGGTGGCTGTCCTGGTTGACAAACTTAAGCTCCTGTCCCTAATCAGCCTGATTCCCACAATTTCCCCCAACAATCCTTTGCTCTTTTTGAGTGCTTTCAACCAGACTCTAAGTTAATGCTGGTCCCCAATCTCAGGGCACTGTCATATTGGGATATTACTTTCCAATGGGTCGCTTCTGGTGGCTCCCCTTTTGTTTATCTTCCGATATCAATTCAACATTCCCACTCCACTTTACTTGCCCACTGGCATCTTCTGCCCCCATAGAGATCCAGAAGTGTATAATTCTAATCTCAGGCTGATTTCATGAGTGATCAGAGTTCTTTGGTAGGTAATCAGCTCTCTTTAGGGTACAAGTTGAAATGGCGCCTCCTCCTACTTCCCCACCATCTTGTCTCCCTTCCACTGTGAGGTTTTTGTTGGTAAGTATATCCAGCAGTCAGATCAGATGTCTGCTTCCAGCCCACTGCTGGGACTGCAGTCAAACTGGTTCCTGTGATTATCTCTCCCTCCCTGCAGAGCCTCTGTCACTTTGAAGTGCTGCTGCTCACTGTCAGGGCTGCTTGCAGGATGAGGTGTGTCAGGAGGTGCTTTGGAAGCATTCCTGCAAAGTGAGTAGGTTGGATGGGGTAGACCCATAGGACAAAGCAGGGACTGAACAGGAGGTATTAGCAAGTTAGATGGGGAGTGTTTATGCTGGTTCCTATAGGTCCAGGTATCTAGGCTAAGGTAGGAGGAGAAAAGACAGTAACAGGTTTTTTACTCTTAAAAACATCTCCTAAAGATCTCTGTCCCTCCAGCATGTAGAAAATTAGTAAGACATTTTCATGTATACCCTAGATGTTTTCCAAACTGTTACTTTGGATTTTTTTAAGTATTTTTTAAAGTACTTGGATTTAAGCTCAGGTGGTTGCAAAAAACTCATGATGTTAAGCCTCATTGGTTTTCAAAACCAAATGTTATGGGGACCTGTCTTTCCAGTGCAGGGGTTCTGAGGCTGGTGCACCTGCTGTGGGGACAATTTCTCTTCTCCATGCTTGTGGTGTCCCTCCCATTTGTGATTAGTCTTACAGGTTAGTTTGGCTCCTGACGGGGTCTCTGCTCCTCCTTATACCCTTTCCAGTGTGGCCTCCTCTCTGTGATTAACTGTGGAGGGTCTATTCTCTCAGTCTTTGGGTTGTTTCCTGGGTTAGTTGCACCAATATGGTTAATATCTAGGTGTGTTCATGGGACAAGGTTTGCTTATGACTACATCTTTTCTGTTCTTTTCTTTCCATTCTTTTATTTTCTTCCTTCCCCTCCTCTTCCCCCTCATTTCCTTTCTTTTTTTTTTCTTTTCTTTCATTTTCTTTCATTTCCTTTTCTTTTTCCTTCTTTTCTTTCTTAGTCACCCAAACCACATAATATTTGCGCCTGGCATTAAGGAAAACCCATGGAAAGTGGGAGCATGAAGTGTGGAATGAGTGAAATGTCAAGTATATGATCTAGACAAGGATCAAGTGATTTTCTCTAGAGACTAAAAGTAATCTGACAGTGGTCACATCTAAGTTTGTATTTTAGAAATAGTGTTAATTGCCAGGTAAGGAATCTACATCTATTACTTGTCAGCAGTTCTTGCTCTGCACTTGGTGGCTCTTAACCTTGTACATCAGAGACACCCCTTCCACCTGTACAAACTCAAACTTTATCAACTTTGAGCCATTTACTGTTCATATCAACAGTGAACTTATACCTTAAATACTAATAAAAACCTAGATGAAGAAACATTTTCCAAAGAAATAAAGGACTACATTCATTTACAGAAAATCATAATCACTTTTTTTAAACTTTGTCATACACTATATTGAATTATTTACCCACTTCTCATTACTTAATTCTTTACAGCAATCCTATGAGGCCCCACTTTGAAGATGAAGAGAACAGGGTTCAACAAAGTGGATTTATTAACTGAGAACACATAGTCACTAAGGAGTCAGATTCCACAGCAAGTATGACCTGACCTGATGCCATACTCCCAAGCCTTATGCTCCATGGCCTTTTTTCATTATGCACACAGTGGTCTTGGTCATATAAAACTCTGAATTCTCTTCAAATTAATTTACAAATTTAGTACAACAAATCAAAGTCCCAGTGAAATATTTTTGAGGTTAGTGGTAAGGCATCCTGTTATGACATTTAATCTGGTAACACAAAATATTGTAACTACCACAAAAAGTCTAAATTGAAAAAAGAAAAAAAAAAAGAAGAAAGAACAATGATCCATTCTTTGATCTACTAAATGATAAAATATCCTATAAATCTAAAATATCCTATAAATCCACAGTTACTAAAAGCATGTTTAGAAACTAACAAATATTACATGGTCAGAATTTATGTTCTCCCAAATAAACATATATACATTGGAAATTTAGTATGTGGCAAAGGTATAATTTCAGGACAATGGGGGAAAATATAGTTAATAAAATTAATTGGGAACTCTTCAGTAAAATTCGGAAATATTATATATTATCTCTTCTTTCTCTCAGTCATTGTAGATGGAATGGATTAAAAAGTTAAGCATAAAACAGAAAACTAAAGTAACAAGATAAACATAATCTCTAAGTATATCTTCAGACATTAATCTATAAAATCATGTCCTTTCCCAAATAGTCTGAAAACACAAAACAGTATTCATCTGGGGTCTCTAAGACCCTTTATTATCTAAGACCTCTGGGATACCTCAGAACTCACTTCCCACCACTCTTCTTTTCACTACCTCCCAGCCATAACAGACCTTTCCACATATAAATCTCTTTTTTCCTCTAAACCCTTTGTACTCCACCTTCTTGTGATTTCCTCTACACCCAAGTTCTGTGTCTCTCTCCCTCATTTCATCAGGGAGAGCTCACATGGCAGCTCCCAGATCTCTTGTGACTTCCTCTAGTCTCACCCCTTAGACTGTTGGTCTTCTTTACCTCTGTTCTCCATCAGTTTGCTTACTTGGTAAAACTTGCACATCTCTTAAAAGCAGTGACATCATTTCTTTGCTCTTGCATCTCCAGACAAGCCACATACACAAAATATGTTCAAATAATAATAATTCACTGAATTGAATGAAATAAAGAACACAGAAAGTCACACATGCATGAGTGACAACATTTAATGCATAAAAATAAAAACTTTTGTACCACAAAGTAAATAAAACAAAAATAACCAAAGGATAAACATCCCACTGGAAAGATTATTCATTGCCTTTGCAATGACATAGTGGAATAGATTCATACAGCAAAAGTTAAATAAAAGAAAAAAGAAAAGAAATTAATCAAGTACAAATAACCACAGAACATTTCAGAAGGTGTTACAACTCACCCTTGATCAAGTAAATTGATAATATGTGAGATTGACAACCAAAGACTGAAATGATCTACAATCCAATATTAGTGAAATTGTGACTATATGCCTTTCTAAATGTGGTTGGTAAAAGTATAAATTTATGGTTTCTGAAGGAAAATTTAAGATGTCTACAAAATATATGAACATTGTTTGCTTTAGTATTCTAAGATTCATCTTCTAGAACTAGTAGTTAAGTTTGCAAGGATTTTAACATGTGCAACTTCATTTGTAATAGTGAAAATGGGAAAATGCCCTTGGTAATTAGGTTTTCAGGATTCATGTGCACAACATAAATTGATCTGAAAAATACATCTATGATCTTGTCAGAACCAAAATTGCCAGGAGGTCCTCAACCTGCTCTTCTCTGGTTTGGTTTCTCAATTCTTGCATTCCCCTCTTGGAATGACAAGTGTGCTATCCTAAGTGTGCTTATAATTTTTAACCTTCAAATTTTTGATACCATCTGCCTCCTGATACTTTACCCACTGTTCTGTCCCAAGCTGGAAGACAACTTGCTGTGTGCTGAGATTGAGGAAAACACCTTAGTGTGGGTGTCCTCAAGGCAGCACCTGTGACTAGGGGAGTTGGTCTGTGATCCCTAAGAGCAGGGATGCAGGGCAAGGGCAAAGATGGATTTGGCCATAACTAAGAGCTATGGCCCAAGGGTGTCAGAAAGATAAATGAAATTGTGATATTATGATGTAATAAGAAGCATATATATTGGTCTTTGTCTATAGTCCACAATTCCTGGGATATAACTCTTCAAACCCTTGTAATTTCCTCAGTGATTAGAAAAATAATCTTTCATTATGAAATTGTTTTTTACCCTTGGTTCTTGAAATATTTACAGTGATAAAAATTCGATGACTGTCATTTGCTATTTATATAAAAAAAATCCCTTTCAATCACACTTGAGCTTATGATAATGAAATGACTTAAAAAAAAATAACTCTTGACAAACACCAGATCAGGGTCATTTCCAGGTGACTCACTCACATGATCAGAAAATTGGAACTTTCAGTCTCCACCCCAGCCCTGATATCTGGGGTGGGTATAGTGCTTGGAGGTTGAATCAATTACCAATGGTTAATGACTTCATATACTCAAATCTCAAAGGAATTAAAAAGGATGAAGGTGTGGTTCACCTCACCAGGTAAAGAATCCCTTTCTAGTTCAGATGCTGGAAAGAAGTTAGGGGGACATGGTTAAGGTGGTGGAAGAAAATAGTTGTGATTAAAAGCTCTTATCTCATACTTATCAAGAGTAATGGGAATTGTTAGCAGCTATGTTTTATCTTAAGTTATTGCCCCCCTTCTATTTTACTAATTTATGTAAAAAAACAATGGTGGTGGCTAACCTTTTAGATCTCAAAGAGCTTATTCCTAAATTGATATCACTTCTTGTAATAAGGTAGCCAATAGGAGCTTCTATGTCCCTGAAGTTGGAGATGTGAATTTTTACCAAAAGACCAGGATAGAGATAGAGAGCAATGAATATGGACTCTACCCCAGAAGATTTTCTCTCTACTTTCTCCAAATTCCTCCGTGCTGCATCTGCAGGGACAAGCCTTTATTCTGTGGTTGCATTCAGCTTTTATTCTGTGCTTGCATTCAGCCAATGGGGGACCATGCCAGGAGGTAGTAAGGATGGAGTAGAGTTAGGTCAACATCTTGACCCCTGTCTTTTCTTCCTAGGAGTGCATCTGGATGTTTCTCTCCCCGAAAAAAAAAAAAATAACTACTGTTGAACATCTGTCCCCACACAGTCCTTCTGTCTTCAGGTTCCTGTAACTGCTCCTCTCCTCTTGCCTTTGTCCACAAGTAGCAGTCATACCCACTGGGACTACCCCTGGAAAGTTCCTTAGTCTGTCCACAATGTAGGTGATTTTCTCTTTATTAAATATTATTCAAATTGCCCCACTTTTATATCTATTCCTTGATGAGACCCTAATTAATATAACTTCCCTGTAATTGGTTGACAAGTTTAATTATAAATCCAGCTCTTCTGGTTCAAATCCAGACTCATTTCCATTCTTCCTCATAGCTGTGGTGGGGTGGCAGTTGCCAGGTTAGCTGGGAGACCATTTTGGTTTCCATTACCTTATTAACTTAAGGAAGAGGAGTACATACCCTCTTCTTCATTTCAGAGGGAGAAGTAGTACCTGAGTACCACTCCTGAGTCTGGTACCTGAAGTTCTTTATAGAGAAGTGTAAGGTAGTATGGTATGAAATAAAGAATCAATGAAAACAAATGAGTATGATGTAATATTTGATATGCAGGTAGATTTCATTTTTTCAGGCAGATTTATAAAATAAATTGAATTGTATCAACAATCTGTTTTCCTCCCCAACTGCTAGTTTGTGGACAATATTTGTAAAAACAATACAATTCTTGTAGTATTTTTCCCCACGATATATATTCTGTAGAGTATTTGAAGGAAATGAATTCAAAATAAAAAAGAAACCTGCATACATTCCATAACAACAAAACATAAAATAAAAATAGCCAGAATGTCTACAAATAGAAAGAGCTGGAGATTAAAAAATACCTACTGATTAGATTGTTGCACATTGTTTTCAAAAAACATCATGAGACTTTGTCAGTGTGAACATTTTTATGTCATTTAATGTAGAAAGTACTTAAGAAGCAGCAGGACACTCTGAAACTGATGTCTGGATTAAAATATGAGCTTCCTGTATCTAAGCTCTGTTGATTTTGGCTTCAGTTCCCTCATTTATAAAATGGGGACAATGATGGTGCCTAATCAATAACTTCACTGTGAAAATTAAGTGAGTGAAGCCAGATAATTTTGTTAGAAATATGCTTGGCATATACTAAGCAGCTATGGTGTCCCAGTGTCCTGGGATCAAACCACACATCAGGCTCCAAGCTCAGTAGGGAGTCTGCTTCAGATTATTTCTCTCCCTCACCCTTTGCACCCCCTCCCACTCATACATTTGCCTGCTCTCTTTCAAATGAATAAATAGATCTTTAAAAAAAAAGAAAAAAGAATAAATGCATGCATGCTTGGACGTAAGAGAAAAGTAAGCAAATGTACCAGTGAGTCAATGAAATCATCTTTACATATCCTATAAAGGAAAGCCTAGGGTTGAAGAGGAAAATCAATATTTCAGTAGTTATAGATAAATCAGTGTAACATATTATTGATGAAACCACTGATTTGCTTGAAATCTGATTGAAGTTCTATTCTTGAGATGCTTGTATTTTCCAATTCCTTCTCTGAACGTGGTATGAACTGTTTTACTCCCAACACCTCTGACACTAAATGTGTGAGACTTTTCCCACCAAAAACTAACTTTCCAACTCTCTGGATACCTATATTAAATGAAATTCTGACACTAATACTCAGAGTTAGCACAAACCCCCCAAAGTTTGAGGGCTCATTGATATAAATCAGATATGGTAGAAATGGCCTCATTGTGAATAACAAAAGATGCACCTCTCACCCATGTCAGTCAGGAAATCCCAAGAGTCCTAGAAACTCTGTGCCATCAGACAAAAAGAGTGAATTTATATATATTCCTTATTATATTACTAGGAGTCACAGGCAAATGGGGAATACATGTATGGCTAGATAGATCTAGAGTTAAATCTCAGTATAAAATATTAATAGTTTTGTAATCAGTTAATCTTTATGAGATTAATAATATTTGCCTTGTGGAGTTATACATATTAGGGAAAAATGTAAAAGACTTCACACAGATCATTTCCAAAGGCAATTACTCTAAACAATGAACAAAATAATAACTAATGTATTTGACTATACAACAAATTGACGATAAGACAGCATATATATTATGTGTACATATCAATATGAACAACTAGGATTATTAACAAACTAATCAATTCGCTAATTAATGGGATTAATTAATTAATTAATAATTGCTAATTGATTAATAGGATTATTAACAAAAAACAAACAGAAAATACTTTCTTTTTACCTTGGCCTGAAAAATGATGCATAAGCACATTCATGTCAGATTGTCACCTACCTTGAACTCAAGCAATATTGGAAGAGAAACTACCTCCCAAGTATCCTGTCCCTCAAATCAATTTTGGTATCTTTCAAACTTTTCTTTCTCCTCACAAATTACTAAAGTCTCTAAATATTCCCCCTTGACCTTGCAAAGCCACAACAATTCTCTAACACAATGCACCTGAGAGCCTTCTTCACATCCTTGTTCCGTAGCGTGTAAATCAGGGGGTTCAGCATTGGGGTGACAACAGTGTAGAAGAGGGCTATGAACTTGCCCTGTTCATGAGAGTTACTCTTGGCTGGCTGGAGATCCATAAATATGATGCTCCCATAGAACAGAGCCACAACCGCCACATGGGAAGAGCAGGTGTTGAAGGCCTTTCTCCATCCTTCTGCTAACCCAATCTTCACCACAGCTCTGACAATGTGATTGTATGAGACCAGGATGAGAACCAGAGGCAAGACAACAAAAATAAAGCTGGCCACATACATCTCCACCTCATTGAGGCTGGTGTCCACGCAAGCCAGTTGCATAATGAGGGGCATCTCACAGAAGAAGTGGTCAATGTGATTGTTCCCACAGAGCTGCAGGAGCATAGTAAGTGTGGAGCCCACCACGCTGGTGGTCAGACCCCCAAGCCATGATGCAAGGGCCAAGCTGAGGCAAAGCTGTGGATGCATGATGATAGTGTAATGTAGTGGCCTACAGATGGCAACATAGCGGTCATAGGACATGACTGCCAGGAGGACGCATTCAGTTGCCCTCAGCCAGTGGGAGATCTATAGAATTGGACCACACACCCTCCATAGCTTATGGTTTTCTGTGGTCCCCAGAGGTTGACCAGGAGTTGTGGGACAATGCTTGTGGTAAAGCTAATGTCCAGGAAGGAAAGGTTGGCAAGAAAGAAGTACATAGGGGTATGGAGGTGCACATCCATGCAGGAAACCAGAATGATGATGCCATTGCCCAAGATAGACACCACATAAAACCCTGAGACAAGGATGAAGAGGATAGGTTCTAGTGAGGGTCGTGTGGAGAAGCCCAGGAGTACAAAAACTTCTGGAGAACTTACATTGTTTATTTCCATCATCCTGTGTAGTCAGGAGTGGGACAAAAAGACCACCTGTGGTGAGTGGGGGGCACAGAATATGGGGCCTCAAGTGACTATATCACTTAGCAGATTCTAGACATAATTTTATACCTATTTTCTTGAAAGCATGTACTCAACTGCTCCATGGATGATGCTGCATCATCTTCCTGAAGGCCAGTTTGGAGAAGCATGAGAATATGCATAGCCTGGGGAAAATGGACATTCATGCAATGTTCTTGGTACTGATTATTTTGTTGAAACATTACTTATAGTAGCAACATCTGGAGTCAGCCTGAATGTTTAGTGGTGAGATTTTCTTGGGTAAAAGATTTCATGTGATGAAACACTGCAGAGGAAATAAAATCATGCCCATGTTACTCCCTTTTTTAGTTAATGGCCACATGGAGTCCACCATGGTATTTCCCTTTTAAGTCCTACAATCAGCAAATTTTTGCTTTAATATTAAACTCATGTTCTCATCACTTCTTGCAGCTCCTTGCTACCATCCTGGCCTACGTCACCATCATTTATCACCTGGATTATTGATCTAATATCTTAACTTGCCTTCCTGCTTTCCCTATTAATTCCCTTCAGAATGTTCCCACCACAGAAGCTAGATTATCTTAGGATACAATATGATCATACTGCTCTTAACAGCCCTGTTGTCTTACAGCAAGGCTTTCAGTTACTTTCCCCCAAGACATCCATCCACAAACTCAATTCTTACCTCCTTCGGGTTATTGTTCAGAAGTCATCTTTCATTAAAAAAAAATGGTATTTTTTAAAGTGCTTATTTAAAGTCCAGTTAGTTGACCTACAGTGTAACGATTTAACACTTCCATACACTGAAGCAAATGTGCTATTTAATATTGAAACCCCTCTCAACTCCCTTCTCTTCCTTTCCAGCTTTGTTTTTATCCATAGTACTTATCAATAAGGAAGAAATATGATATACTAAGTTACTATGTTTGTAACTGTCTCACTCTGCTAGAGTTTAAATTCCATGAACTCCTAGCTTTCTGTTTACTTTGTTTCTGGGTCCCCAGTGCCTAGCTCATATCTGGTACACAAAAATCCTTTAATCAACAATCACTGAATGAGCAAAATATGAAAAAGGTCATTATAATGGGTACATGGAGCAGAACAATATAAAGGCATAGTTAAGGAATGCTCAGTGTAATCTCATAGCAGTGGTATCAGGAAAGAACTCTTGGAACTGTCAGAGTCATGCACTCGTGACCCAGATTATTCCATCCTCTTATGAGGTGAAAAAAAAACAAAAACAAAACAAAACAAAAAAAAAAACTGTGGGACAATGTGAGAAACCAGAAATCCCCATAGGAAGAAAAAAAATATGTACAATCTTAGTGTCCTTCAGATGTCCTTGAAAAGCCCTGGGGGTCCTTCCTACAAATACATTGATGTTTTATCCCTTGTCTTTTAAAAGGAGTAAATCCGTCATAATTAGAACCCATCCAGGTATGAAGAACAGAGCAGCTATAAACTCAAAGGTCTGCCTTTCTAAATCCCAGGGAGTGTAATTCATTCATCTCTAAAATGGGAAGTTGACCAAGGAAAATAGACTTGAACACACATGTTTATTCACAGATTTTCAAAATATCTGTAGCGTTTTCATTATGCATATGTTAAAATGGGGCTCAGAGGGCTTCAGACATTTGCCAAAATTTATACATAGAAGCTGTACCAGTGTGGACCTCACTGAGCCACAATGCTGAGATAATTGTCTGCTTTGCATGTAGCAGAGCAGTGCAGCACTAATGCTCTGAAAAAGCATCTGGGAAATGAATTCTGACCTCCTATAACCTGGGAAACATGGAGAGCTGCAAGGACATGGGTGGCTTCAAAATGTGGATATGAGAGAGGAGAAGTGAATGAGTGCAGATATGAGCAACTGAGTCATGACACAATGAGGTGATTACTCCATATAGAGAGTCATCTCAGATGAGCTGATGAGGACATAGAAAAGTGAAAGGTAAAACCCCAAACCATATTGTCCCCTATGGATATAAGCATCCCCTTCTGTGGAGATATGTACATTTTGTGGACTCACATATGAAGAAAATGTAGGAATGTCACCAAGGGATGACAGCCATAAGGTCAGTCATGAGGTAATAGTTCAGTAGAATTTTTGAGGAAGTAGAGACCTTTGTGGTGATCTGATCTATTTCTAGGAATGTTCAGTGGTTTACCCAAAGTTCCAGAGCTGCTCAGCACTGGCACTGGAGCTACACCCAAGGCATTCAGATTCTTAGTACAAAAATAACATTCTCTTTAGTAAAGGGGGAGGTTTTCTCATTCTCAGAGATTCACCAAAACTGTCACAGTAAATCATTCTTGAAAATGTGATCTCACCCCAAGTCCTATGACATCATGACAAAGAAAGATAGCATAGAGACATTTGTGAAAACGTGGAGTTCAAATTTTAAATCAAGTATGCAGTCATAAACTCTACTCCTGGCTGTAGGTAACCTGCCAAAATACCAAAGACCTCAAGAAGAGCAAGTCAGATTATTGAAATGCATCCGTGTTCATCAAACTTAACTGGAACTACCAGAAACTTTGTAATCCCAGTTCATCTTAAATACCATAAAAAACAAACAAATGAACAAACAAATAAGCAAACCTAAGAATGTCACTTACTGATGGTGAGCTAGCAGCAGCATCTCACTGTATGGAGGGTGGAAATACCAAATAATGCAGAGTATTTTATTTCAACTATTATTAAAATCCATGAATTCAATGGATGTGACATTAAAAAGTAGGAAGGTAGCCATGGGGTTTGAGAATCCCCGAAAATATTGGAAATCTCCAAGTCATTTGTGGCAGATGTGTTAGATTCTGTTCAAATGTATGTCTAAAGAACACTTTCTTAAATTTTAAAATCAGAATATCTGGTTTTAGTTAGAGAGAAACACTATTTTTTTCCCCATGAAAACTGTTAGCAAAAAGAATGAGGATGGCTCATAGTGTTTCCAGAATGAGAAATATATACCCACTCTCAAAGGACCTAGTGTGTCATAAAGCCTGTGTAATCACAAGACACTCATTTTATCCTCTGGAGCATTCAGAAGGGAGACAGAAGGTGATGTATATATCAGGGGAGTGAAATTGGTGGGAAGGAAGCTTTGGAGATTTTTTCTTCTATTGAATAATTATAATTTCATTGTAATCAGGTAAATGGTCATATTTATGAATAAAACACCATTTCAAGTTTTTATACTGCTAAACACTGCTTGCAGAACATAGAAACCAAGTCTCTACTCAAAGATTTATCATGCAGTGGAAGAGAGTCTGAAATATTTGCTCATTACAGTAATTTTGGTATATGTTGCTATAGACTTTCTTCTTTTTTTTTTCAAGACAGAAGAAGACATTAAGAATTTTATTTTTTATTTTTGTTATTTAAATTCAATTATCCAAGATATAATACATCATTAGTTTTTGATATAATGTTCAATGATTCATTAGTTGAGTATATCATCCAGTGCTCACAGATTTTCTTCAAAAATCAATCATATAATTATTGGTGTCCAACACAGCAATGAACTAACATCTTTTCTTTAAAATAAACTTATTTTTGTTGTATTAAAATACACAGAATGAATTTAGCATAACAATTTTTACATATACAAATCAGTGAAATTAAGTGCATTCACAAAATATTACAACCATCACCATCTAGTTACAGAACTTTCTCATTGTTCCAGATCTACCCCCTACATAGTCACTCTTCATTTGCTTTCTTTCTCCAGGCCTTGGCAACAACTAATCTGCTTTCTTTCTCTAAGGATCTACCTATTGTGAATATTCCACATATATTTATTCAGGTCCTTTGTCCACTTTTCATTGCATTGTTTGTTTGTTGTTGTTGTTAAGAAGAGTTCTTCATATATTCTGATTATTAGATCCCTTATAGCCAGATCAGTTGCAAATATTTTCTTTCATCTGGGTGCTGTTTTTATTTTCACTTTTTTCATATTTCATAATGTCCTTTGATAAAGAAATTTTTCTTTCATGAAGTCCGGTGTATTTATCTTTTGTTTCTTTTGTTTGGGGTATTACATTTAGGAAACTATTGCCAAATCCAGACTCATGAAGTGTTCTTTCTGTATTTTCTTTTAAGAGTTGTATAATTTTAGCCCTTGTAATAAGGTCCCTGACCATGTATGTATGTATGTTTTAATATGGTATTAGATAGCAGTTCAGCTTCATTCTTTTATAGGTACATATTCAGTTGTTCCAGGAACATTTGCTGAGGAAAGTATTCTTTCCCCATTGAATAGTCTTGACACCCTTGTCTAAAATCAATTGCCACAGATGTATGAGTTTATTTCTGTACTTCCAATTCTGTAACACTGATCTATTGTTATGTTAGGACCAATTTTGTTTACTGTAGATTTGTAGTAAGTTTTGAAATTGGAAAATATGAGGTTTTCCCCCCATCATTGTTTTGGGTATTCTGGGTCCCTTGTAATTAAAAACGAATTTGAGATTTGGCCTTTCTGTTTTTACAATAATGAAAACAAAAACATTGGGGTTTTGATAGGCATTGTATTCAATCCATGGATCATTTTGGGGAATGTTGCCATCTAAGACATATTAGGTCTTCCCAATCAGAGATATTGATGTCTTTCTACTTATTTAGGTCTTCAATATTTTCATTAATATTTTATTGCTTTCAGTGTATAAGCTTTAAACATTCTTAAATTTATTCCTAAGTATTTTCTTTCTTCCATGCAATTATAAATAGAATTACTCTGTTAATTTCCTTTTGGGATGTTTATTGCTAATGTACAAAAATACAACTGTATTTTGTGTTTTGATTAAATGTCTTGCAACTTTGGTCAATTAATTTATTAGCTCTAACAGTTGTGTGGATTCTTCAGGATTATATACATTAAAAATCATGACATTTGTGAATAGAGATCTTTTTACTACTCCCTTTTCATTTTGAGAGTTTTTATTTCTTTTGTTTTCATGATTACTTTCGCTAGAACTTCAGCATAATGTTGAATAGAAGTGGTAAAAGTGGATGCTGTTGACTTGTCCCTGATTTTAGGGAGTAATCTTAGTTTTTCACAATTGAGATGTTAGGTGTGTGTTTTTAAAATTATACCACCTTACCATGTTGAAGCAGTTTCCTTCTTGAATTACAAGAAATTGATTTTTGTTTGCTGTACTGTCCTTGCATTCCTATAGCAAATCTCACTTTGTCATCATGTATAATGCTTTTAACATGCTCTGCAAGATTTGATTTGCTTTTTTTGGATTATTTTCTGTATCTATATTCCAAAGCACATTGATCTGCAATTTTCTTTCCTTCAATGTCTTTAGTTAACAGCTGTACATTTTTACATATATTCTGGAATAACTTCACTAGATACTATTTCTTTCTTTTTCAATTTTTAATTTTTTATTTTTTATAAACATATAATATATTTTAATCCCCAGGGGTACAGGTCTGTGAATCGCCAAGTTTACACACTTCACAGCACTCACCAAAGCACATACCCTCCCCAATGTCCATATTTCTTATTCCTCTAGCACTGGTCCCTAATTGAGCCATAATTAATTTACTCTTTAATTTGTGTAAAGATTTGGGCAAGCATAATTACTAAGAATTTGGCCTTTGAAATTTGTCAAGACTGAGTTTGCACATTGCACTGGAACTAGCTAGTTCTGGCTATTAGTCAAGTCTCTTAAATTTACTTATCTTCTATTTTTTTTAATATGCACATTAAAAGAATTGCAGAATATCATTCTAATTTTTACCTCAGTAAAGGTAAGGTCTGTGTCTATCCTGGTAACTATTATATTCTCCATTGTCCCAATATATGTCTTGATATGATACCTGGCATGTTGACAACATTCAATACATATTTATTTTTATTATTATTATTCAATGAATGAATGATTTCAAATCTATTCTGTTAATGAGTATATAATGCTTTTGATATAACATAGGAATGCAGGCATTGGAATATGTATTTGACATAATTTATTCCAATATGAGTCATTTTACACCAATTATAGTTTTATCTAAATTTTGAACTATCCATGAATTATGAAGATTACTCCTAATTAACTCTGTAAAGAGCTATTATGAGTGCCACCTTAAAGATGAAGTCAGTAGGGCTGTGAGTGGGTTTGCTCAAGGTCATGTCTACAAAATGGCAGGACAAGGATGACATTCAGTTTCTGCTCCTAAGTAACATTCCTTTCCTATTTCACAAATTCCCTTATTGACCTTCTCTACTCCAATGGGTTCAAATACTAAATCCTGAAGACTTTCCATGTTATATCTATGGTCAGCACCTCTATCACAAAGTTCAGATTTCTATAGCTAATTGCCTGTACTGTTATGAAGAGAATTATGTCCTCTCCATTTATATATTGAAATCTTAATCCCCAATGTGACTCCCCACAACAGGTGAAAGATATATACTTTTAATTTTTCTTTTTTCATGCGTTTGTGCCTGTTAATGAATGTGTGTGTGGGGCAAGTTGTGATGGAAACAAATGTATTAGTTTGCTAAGGCTGATATAGCAAAATACAAACAAAACAAAACAAAACAAAACAAAAAAAACAACACAACTCTGTAGCTAGAATAACAGAAATCTATTTCTCACGGTTCTAGAGAATACAGTTTTGTAAAGATCAAGGGGCCATCAGGGTTAGTTTCTCCTGAGGCATCTCTCCGTGGCTTGTAGATGGTACTTCTGTGTCTTCACATGTCTGTGCATCCCTGGTGTCTGTCTCTCCGTGTATTCAGATCTCCTCTTCTTATGACACCAGTCATTTTGAAACAGGGTCTACTCTAACGGTGTCATTTTAAGTTAATTATTACTTTAAAGAGCCTATCTAAAAATATGCTTTCTAAGGTAATGGAATTAGGGTTTCAACATATGAATGGGGTGAGATCATAATTCAGTTCATAGCATTGTGATTTTTCTTTTTTTTTTTTTTTTTTTTTTATTTATTTATTTATTTATTTTTTAAAATTTTTTATTTTTTATAAACATATATTTTTATCCCCAGGGGTACAGGTCTGTGAATCACCAGGTTTACACACTTCACAGCACTCACTAAATCACATACCCTCCCCAATGTCCATAATCCCACCCCCTTCTCCCAAACCCCCTCCCCCCGGCAACCCTCAGTTTGTTTTGTGAGATTAAGAGTCACTTATGGTTTGTCTCCCTCCCAATCCCATCTTGTTTCATTTATTCTTCTTCTACCCACTTAAGCCTCCATGTTGCATCACCACTTCCTCATATCAGGGAGATCATATGATAGTTGTCTTTCTCTGCTTGACTTATTTCGCTAAGCATGATACGCTCTAGTTCCATCCATGTTGTTGCAAATGGCAAGATTTCATTTCTTTTGATGGCTGCATAGTACTCCATTGTGTATATATACCACATCTTCTTGATCCATTCATCTGTTGATGGACATCTAGGTTCTTTCCATAGTTTGGCTATTGTGGACATTGCTGCTATAAACATTCGGGTGCATGTGTCCCTTTGGATCACTACATTTGTATCTTTAGGGTAAATACCCAATAGTGCAATTGCTGGGTCATAGGGCAGTTCTATTTTCAACATTTTGAGGAACCTCCATGCTGTTTTCCAGAGTGGCTGCACCAGCTTGCATTCCCACCAACAGTGTAGGAGGGTTCCCCTTTCTCCGCATCCTCGCCAGCATCTGTCATTTCCTGACTTGTTGATTTTAGCCATTCTGACTGGTGTGAGGTGATATCTCATTGTGGTTTTGATTTGTATTTCCCTGATGCCGAGTGATATGGAGCACTTTTTCATGTGTCTGTTCGCCATCTGGATGTCTTCTTTGCAGAAATGTCTGTTCATGTCTTCTGCCCATTTCTTGATTGGATTATTTGTTCTTTGGGTGTTGAGTTTGCTAAGTTCTTTATAGATTCTGGACACTAGTCCTTTATCTGATATGTCGTTTGCAAATATCTTCTCCCATTCTGTCAGTTGTCTTTTGATTTTGTTAACTGTTTCCTTTGCTGTGCAAAAGCTTTTGATCTTGATGAAATCCCAGTAGTTCATTTTTTCCCTTGCTTCCCTTGCCTTTTGCGTTGTTCCTAGGAAGATGTTGCTGCGGCAGAGGTCGAAGAGGTTGCTGCCCGTGTTCTCCTCAAGGATTTTGATGGATTCCTTTCGTACATTGAGGTCCTTCATCCATTTTGAGTCTATTTTTGTGTGTGGTGTAAGGAAATGGTCCAATTTCATTTTTCTGCATGTGGCTGTCCAATTTTCCCAGCACCATTTATTGAAAAGGCTGTCTTTTTTCCATTGGACATTCTTTCCTGCTTTGTCGAAGATTAGTTGACCATAGATTTGAGGGTCTATTTCTGGGCTCTCTATTCTGCTCCATTGATCTATGTGTCTGTTTTTGTGCCAGTACCATGCTGTCTTGATGATGACAGCTTTGTAATAGAGCTTGAAGTCCGGAATTGTGATGCCACCAACGTTGGCTTTCTTTTTCAATATCCCTTTGGCTATTCGAGGTCTTTTCTGGTTCCATATAAATTTTAGAATTATTTGTTCCATTTCTTTGAAAAAGATGGATGGTACTTTGATAGGAATTGCATTAAATGTGTAGATTGCTTTAGGTAGCATAGACATTTTCACAATATTTATTCTTCCAATCCAGGAGCATGGAACATTTTTCCATTTCTTTGTGTCTTCCTCAATTTCTTTCATGAGTACTTTATAGTTTTCTGAGTATAGATTCTGTGTCTCTTTGGTTAGGTTTATTCCTAGGTATCTTATGGTTTTGGATGCAATTGTAAATGGGATTGACTCCTTGATATCTCTTTCTTCTGTCTTGCTGTTGGTGTAGAGAAATGCAACTGATTTCTGTGCATTGATTTTATATCCTGACACTTTACTGAATTCCTGTATAAGTTCTAGCAGTTTTGGAGTGGAGTCTTTGGGGTTTTCCACATATAGTATCATATCATCTGCGAAGAGTGATAATTTGACTTCTTCTTTGCCGATTTGGATGCCTTTAATTTCCTTTTGTTGTCTGATTGCTGAGGCTAGGACCTCTAGTACGATGTTGAATAGCAGTGGTGATAATGGACATCCCTGCCGTGTTCCTGACCTTAGCGGAAAAGCTTTCAGTTTTTCTCCATTGAGAATGATATTTGCGGTGGGTTTTTCATAGATGGCTTTGATGATATTGAGGTATGTGCCCTCTATCCCTACACTTTGAAGAGTTTTGATCAGGAAGGGATGTTGTACTTTGTCAAATGCTTTTTCAGCATCTATTGAGAGTATCATATGGTTCTTGTTCTTTCTTTTATTGATGTGTTGTATCACATTGACTGATTTGCGGATGTTGAACCAACCTTGCAGCCCTGGAATAAATCCCACTTGGTCGTGGTGAATAATCTTTTTAATGTACTGTTGAATCCTATTGGCTAGTATTTTGTTGAGTATTTTCGCATCTGTGTTCATCAAGGATATCGGTCTATAGCTCTCTTTTTTGGTGAGATCCTTGTCTGGTTTTGGGATCAAGGTGATGCTGGCCTCATAAAATGAGTTTGGAAGTTTTCCTTCCATTTCTATTTTTTGGAACAGTTTCAGGAGAATAGGAATTAGTTCTTCTTTAAATGTTTGGTAGAATTCCCCCGGGAAGCCGTCTGGCCCTGGGCTTTTGTTTGTTTGGAGATTTTTAATGACTGTTTCAATCTCCTTACTGGTTATGGGTCTGTTCAGGCTTTCTATTTCTTCCTGGTTCAGTTGTGGTAGTTTATATGTTTCTAGGAATGCATCCATTTCTTCCAGATTGTCAAATTTATTGCCGTAGAGTTGCTCATAGTATGTTCTTATAATAGTTTGTATTTCTTTGGTGTTAGTTGTGATCTCTCCTCTTTCATTCATGATTTTATTTATTTGGGTCCTTTCTCTTTTCTTTTTGATAAGTCGGGCCAGGGGTTTATCAATTTTATTAATTCTTTCAAAGAACCAGCTCCTAGTTTCGTTGATTTGTTCTATTGTTTTTTTGGTTTCTATTTCATTGATTTCTGCTCTGATCTTTATGATTTCTCTTCTCCTGCTGGGCTTAGGGTTTCTTTCTTGTTCTTTCTCCAGCTCCTTTAGGTGTAGGGTTAGGTTGTGTACCTGAGACCTTTCTTGTTTCTTGAGAAAGGCTTGTACCGCTATATATTTTCCTCTCAGGACTGCCTTTGTTGTGTCCCACAGATTTTGAACCGTTGTATTTTCATTATCATTTGTTTCCATGATTTTTTTCAATTCTTCTTTAATTTCCCGGTTGACCCATTCATTCTTTAGAAGGATACTGTTTAGTCTCCATGTATTTGGGTTCTTTCCAAACTTCCTTTTGTGGTTGAGTTCTAGCTTTAGAGCATTGTGGTCTGAAAATATGCAGGGAATGATCCCAATCTTTTGATACCGGTTGAGTCCTGATTTAGGACCGAGGATGTGATCTATTCTGGAGAATGTTCCATGTGCACTAGAGAAGAATGTGTATTCTGTTGCTTTGGGATGAAATATTCTGAATATATCTGTGATGTCCATCTGGTCCAGTGTGTCGTTTAAGGCCTTTATTTCCTTGCTGATCTTTTGCTTGGATGACCTGTCCATTTCAGTGAGGGGAGTGTTAAAGTCCCCTACTATTATTGTATTATTGTTGATGTGTTTCTTTGATTTTGTTATTAATTGGTTTATATAGTTGGCTGCTCCCACATTGGGGGCATAGATATTTAAAATTGTTAAATCTTCTTGTTGGACAGACCCTTTGAGTATGATATAGTGTCCTTCCTCATCTCTTATTATAGTCTTTGGCTTAAAATCTAATTGATCTGATATAAGGATTGCCACTCCTGCTTTCTTCTGATGTCCATTAGCATGGTAAATTCTTTTCCACCCCCTCACTTTAAATCTGGAGGTGTCTTCGGGCTTAAAATGTGTTTCTTGGAGGCAACATATAGATGGGTTTTGTTTTTTTATCCATTCTGATACCCTGTGTCTTTTGACAGGGGCATTTAGCCCATTCACATTCAGGGTAACTATTGAGAGATATGAATTTAGTGCCATTGTATTGCCTGTAAGGTGACTGTTACTGTATATGGTCTCTCTTCCTTTCTGATCTACCACTTGTAGGCTCTCTCTTTGCTTAGAGGACCCCTTTCAAGATTTCCTGTAGAGCTGGTTTGGTATTTGCAAATTCTTTCAGTTGTTGTTTGTCCTGGAAGCTTTTAATCTCTCCTTCTATTTTCAATGATAGCCTAGCTAGATATAGTATTCTTGGCTGCATGTTTTTCTCGTTTAGTGCTCTGAAAATATCATGCCAGCTCTTTCTGGCCTGCCAGGTCTCTGTGGATAAGTCAGCTGCCAATCTAATATTTTTACCATTGTATGTTACAGACTTCTTTTCCCGGGCTGCTTTCAGGATTTTCTCTTTGTCATTGAGACTTGTAAATTTTACTATTAGGTGACAGGGTGTGGGCCTATTCTTATTGATTTTGAGGGGCATTCTCTGAACCTCCTGAATTTTGATGCTCGTTCCCTTTGCCATATTGGGGAAATTCTCCCCAATAATTCTCTCCAGTATACCTTCTGCTCCCCTCTCACTTTCTTCTTCTTCTGGAATCCCAATTATTCTAATGTTGTTTCGTCTTATGGTGTCACTTATCTCTCGAATTCTCCCCTCGTGGTCCAGTAGCTGTTTGTCCCTCTTTTGATCAGCTTCTTTATTCTCTGTCATTTGGTCTTCTATATCACTAATTCTTTCTTCTGCCTCATTTATCCTAGCAGTTAGAGCCTCCATTTTTGATTGCACCTCATTAATAGCTTTTTTGATTTCACCTTGGTTAGATTTTAGTTCTTTTATTTCTCCAGAAAGGGCTTTTATATCTCTCGAGAGGGTTTCTCTAATATCTACCATGCCTTTTTCGAGCCCGGCTAGAACCTTGAGAATTGTCATTCTGAACTCTAGATCTGACATATTACCGATGTCTGTATTGATTAGGTCCCTAGCCTTCGGTACTGCCTCTTGTTCTTTTTTTTGTGTTGAATTTTTACGTCTTGTCATTTTGTCCAGATAAGAGTAAATGAAGGGGCAAGTAAAATACTAAAAGGGTGGCAACAACCCCAGGAAAATATGCTTTAACCAAATTAGAAGAGATCCAAAATCGTGAGTGGGGAGAAAGGGGATAAAAAGAGGTTCAAAAAGGAAGAAAGAAAAAAAAAACAAAAAGAAAAGAAAAAGAAAAAAAAAAAAGAAAAGAAAAGAAAAGAATTTTTAAAAAAAGAAAACACCTAAGAAAAATGTAAAAAAAAATATATATATATATTAGATAAACTAGTAAAAAGTCGTTAAAAAAGAAAAAGGTAACAGTTAAAAAAAAAATTTTACCCGAAGGCGAGAAAAAAAAAAAAAAAAATGAAAAAGAAAAAATTAAATTAACTGCAAGACTAAAAAAAATCACAGGAAAAAAGCCATGAGTTCCGTGCTTGGCTTTCTCCTCCTCTGGAATTCTGCTGCTCTCCTTGGTATTGAAACCGCACTCCTTGGTAGGTGAACTTGGTCTCGGCTGGATTTCTCGTTGATCTTCTGGGGGAGGGGCCTGTTGTAGTGATTCTCAAGTGTCTTTGCCCCAGGCGGAATTACACCGCCCTTACCCGGGGCCGGGGTGAGTAATCCGCTCGGGTTTGCTTTCAGGAGCTTTTGTTCCCTGAGCGCTTTCCGTAGAGTTCCAGAGGACGGGAATACAAATGGCGGCCTCCTGGTCTCCGGCCCGGAGGAGCCGAGAGCCCAGGGCCCCACTCCTCAGTGCGCCCTCAGAGAACCGCGCCCAGTTACTCCCGTCTGCCTGACCTCCGGCCGCGCTCCGAGCTCACCGAGCCTGCGACCGGTTCAAGGTAACACGGAGCTGCGAGCTTACTGTCAGCTCTGTCTCTGCAGCCGGCTTTCCCGTTCCAATACCCGCAAGCTCTGCGACACTCAGACACCCCCGATCCTTCTGTGACCCTGCGGGACCTGAGGCCACGCTGACCTCGCGTGGGCTTCGCCCCGGTTTAGCCTCTGGAGCGATGTCCCTCAGCGGAACAGACTTTTAAAAGTCCTGATTTTGTGCGCGGTTGCTCCGCCGCTTGCCGGGAGCCGGCCCCTCCCCCCGGGGTCTATCTTCCCGTCGCTTTGGATTCACTTCTCCGCCGGTCCTACCTTTCAGAAAGTGGTTGTTTTTCTGTTTCCAGAATTGCTGTTCTTCTTCTCTTCGATCTGCCGATGGATTTTCAGGTGTTTCCAATCTTTAGATAAGCTATCTAGCTGATCTCCGGCTAGCTGAAGCAGTCTCAGCTTGCTACTTCTCCGCCATCTTGACTCCTCCCCCCCGCATTGTGATTTTTCTATTCTGAAAGTTCATAACTATGGTCAATGCCCTAAGAGGGAAGAACTCAAGTTCTTCCCTGACTCCTTCTTTTTTTTGTTTTATTTAGGTATGATTGACAAATATTGTATATATTTAAGATGTACACAGTGATGTTTTTACTTACGTATACTTGTGAAATGAGGCCCCCAATTAAGCTAATTAACCTGTCCATCACCTCACCTTTCTTTCCTTGTGTGTGGGGAGAACAGATTTATTCTCTTAGCACATTTTGAGTATATAACACAGTATTGTGATATAGAGTCACCAGGTTGTATATTACTTCCCCAGAACTTATTAATCCTCTAGCTGAATGCTTATACCCTTAATTGAGTTAGCTCTGACAAGATCTAAAACTCCTTTTTCTGCAATACAGAAACAGAGTCACAAAGAGCATCTTGCAGGCTAGCCTGTCACCTCTTACATCCCTTCTAGAGCCATTCCTGATACTTTGCTTAGGCAAAGATGCATGACATCTGTGTGAACAGCTGCATATGCTCACACACACATATACATACCGAAACACACTTAGAAACAGTTAAATAACTGACTATTCAGACTGATTCAGACTGAATGATTCAGTCTACCTACAAAAATACAAAAGAACTTAGAAAAGTTTTTTCTAGAAAAAGTCTCCATGAAGTGATGGATGTGATACTTTACTTCATTAAAATGCATACCACTTGGGGCACCGGGGTAGCTCAGTCATTAAGTGTCTGCCTTTGTCTCAGGTCAAGATCCCAGGATCCAGCCCCCGCATAGGACTTCTTGCTCAGTGGGGAGCCTGCTTCTCCTCTCCCTCTTCCTGCGGCTTCCCCTGCTTTGCTGTCTCTCTCACATAAATGAATAAAGTCTTAAAAGAATAAAATTCAGGGGTGCCTGGGTGGCTCAGTTGGTTAAGCATCTGCTTTTGGCTCAGATCATGATCCCAGGGTCCTGGGATTGAGTCTCACATCGGTCTCCCTGCTTGGCCAGGAGTCTCCTTCTCCCTCTGCCCCTCCCACTCTGTCTCTCTCTGTGTCAAATAAAAAAAAAATAAAATCTTTAAAAAAAAAAAGTAAAATTCATAACACAAATCCCATCAGAGCAACTTGGCAGTTTGGGAAAACAAAAGCAGGACCTACTTGACTTGGTTATTTATTTATTTATTTATTTATTTATTTTTATTGCTTTACTTAACTAATAAAGTTCTATTGAATAAATTGAGTTTAAACCAAGAATACTGAGGGATCTTCATACATACTGTTTTCCACAGTGGCCATAACAATATGCAGTCCCACCAATAGTGTACACAGGTTCCCTTTTCTCCAAATCCTCACTGTCTTTTGTTATCTTTTGTCATTTTGAAAATTGTAACATGACATCTCATTGTGGTCTTTATTTGTATTTCCTGATGGCTAGTGGTATTAAACACCTTTTTATGTACCTGTTGGCTACTACCTGTACTTTCATGTTTACTGAAGCATTATTCACAATAGCCAAAATATGGAAAAACAACAACAACAACAACAGGTGTCTGTTGAAGGATGAATGGATAAAGATACAATGGAACATTATACAGTCATAAAAATAATGAGATCCTTTCATTTGAAACATGGGTGAAACTGGAGTGTGTTATGCTAAGTGAAATAAGTCATACAGAGAAAGAAAAATACTACACCATTTCATCTATAAGTGGAAGGAAGGAAAGAGAGAAGGAGAAAAGGAAGAAAGAAAGAAGAAAAGAGAAAGAAAAGAGAGAAAGAGAAAGGAATTCAACTTCTAGAAACAGAGCATTGGATGATAGTTTTTAGGGGGCTGGGGAGTGGGAAAAATGGGAAGATACTGGTTAAAGGGTACAAAATTTTAGTTATTACATATTTAATTTCTGAGGATCTAACACACCACACAGTGACTATAGTTAGTAATACTGCACTGTATTTTTGAAATTGCTGAAAGTGAATCTGAAGTGTTCCAATTATGAAAAAAAAAAAAAAAAGTCTCCATGAAGTGATGGATGTGATACTTTACTTCATTATAGTGATTATTTCACAATGTGTACGTATATCAAATCATCAAGTTGTATACGTCATTTATTTTTTTGGAGGGATAATTCAGGATAGAACATTTTATTTCATTTTTAAAATTTGTATTTTAACTCCAGTTGGTTAACATACAGTGTAATAAAAGTTTCAAGTATGCACTATAGTGAGTCAATACTTCCATACAGTAACTAGGGCTCATCAGCTCATCACGAGTGTTCTTCTTAATTCCCATCACTTGTTTTCCCCTATCCCCCTACCCACTCCCTTCAGGTCACCACCAATGTGTTCTCTATTGTTAACAGTCTGTTTCTTGGTTTGTCTTGCTCTCTTTTGTTTCCCCCCTTTGCTCCTTTGTTTTCTTAAATTCCACATATGAATGAAATCATATGAAAATTGTCTTATTCTGACAGACTTACATCACTTAGAATAATAACTCTCTAGTTGCATTGATGTTTGCAAATAGAAAGATTTCATTCTTTCTTATGGTGAGAAACATTGCATTATATCAAGTTTTTTTATTTTTCCTCAGAACCAGGATTAATATTTGGTTTAGGGCTACAATAATGGTTAAGGTTAAGGTTAAGCTTAAGGTTAGAGAACAATATAAGGACATATGCCTATTATCTTGCATTTGTTGAGGGTTTTTTTTTTTTTTTTCAGTGTAACAGTATTCATTGTTTTCGCACCACACTGACTGCTCTATGCAATCTGTGCCCTCTCCAATACCCACCACCTGGTTCTCCCAACCTCCCACCCCCTGCCCCATTAAACCCCTCAGACTGTACTTCAGACTCCATAGTCTCTCATGGTTCACTTCCCCTTCCAATTTCCCTCAACTCCCTTCTCATCTCTAACTCCCATTGTCCTCCATACTATTTGTTATGCTCCACAAGTAAGTGAAACCATATGATATTGACTCTCTGCTTGACTTATTTCACTCAGTATAATCTCTTTGAGTCCCATCCATGTTGCTGCAAAAGAAGGGTATTCGTCCTTCTGATGGAGGCATAATATTTCATAGTGTATAATATTCCACATCTTCCTTATCCATTCGTCTGTTGAAGGGCCTCTTGGTTATTTCCACAGTTTGACAACCGTATTCATCCTTTCTGATGGAGGCATAATACTCCATAGTCTATATGGACCACATCTTCCTCATCCAGTCATCCGTTGAAGGGCATCTTGGTTCTTTCCACAGTTTGGTGACCGTGGCCATTGCTGCTATGAACATTGGGGTACACATGGCCCTTCTTTTCACTACATCTGTATCTTTGGGGTAAATACACAGGAGTGCAATTTCAGGGCCATAGGGAAGCTCTATTTTTAATTTCTTGAGGAATCTCCACACTGTTCTCCAAAGTGGCTGCACCAACTTGCATTCCCACTAACAGTGCAAGAGGGTTCCGCTTTCTCCACATCCCTTCCAACACATCTTGTTTCCTATCTTGCTAATTTTGGCCATTCTAACTGGTGTAAGGTGGTAACTCAATGTGGTTTTAATTTGAATCTCCCTGATGGCTAGTGATGATGAGCATTTTTTTCATGTGTCTGATAGCCATTTGTATGTCTTGATTGGAGAAGTGTCTGTTCATATCTTCTGCCCATTTTTTGATATGTTTGCCTGTTTTGTGTGTGTTGAGTTTGAGGAGTTCATTTTAGATCCTGGATATCAACATTTTGTCTGTACTGTCATTTGCAAATATCTTCTCCCATTCCGTGGGTTGCCCTTTTATTTTTTAGACTGTTTCCTTTGCTGTGCAGAAGCTTTTGATTTTGATGAAGTCCCAGAAGTTTATTTTCACTTTTGTTTCCTTTGCCTTTGGAGACATGTCTTGAAAGAAGTTGCTGTGGCTGATATTGAAGAGATTACTGCCTATGTTCTCCTCTAGGAGTCTGATGGATTCCTGTCTCATGTTGAGGTCTTTTATCCATTTTGAGTTGATCTTTGTGTACAGTGTAAGAGAATGGTCGAGTTTCATTCTTCTACATATAGCTGTCCAGTTTTCCCAGCACCATTTATTGAAGAAACTGTCTTTGTTCCACTGTACATTTTTTCCTGTTTTGTCAAAGATTAATTGACCATAGAGTTGAGGGTCCATATCTGGGCTCTCTACTCTGTTCCACTGGTCTATGTGTCAGTTCTTATGCCAGTACCATGCTGTCTTGGTGATCACAGCTTTGTAGTAAAGCTTGAAATCAGGTAACGTGATTCACCCAGTTTTATTTTATATTTTTTTTTCAACATTTCCTTAGTGATTCAGGGTCTCTTCTGATTCCATACAAATTTTGGGATTATTTGATCCAGCTCTTGGAAAATACTGGTGAAATTTTGATCAGAATGGCATTAAAAGTATAGATTGCTCTAGGCAGTATAGATATTTTAACAATGTTTATTCTTCTAATCCAAGAGTATGGAAAGGTCTTCCATCTTTTTGTGTCCTCTTCAATTTCTTTCATGAGTGTTCTGTAGTTCCTTGAGTACAGATCCTTTACCTCTTTGGTTAGGTTTATTCCCAGGTATCTTATGGTTCTTGGTGCTATAGTAAATGGAATCAACTCTTTAATTTCCCTTTCTGTGTTTTCATTGTTTGTATATAAGAAAGCCACAGATTTCTATACATTGTCTTTGTATCCTGCCACATTACTGAATTGCTCTATGAGTTCTAATAATTTGGGGGTGGAGTCATTTGGGTTTTCCATATAAAGAATCATGTCATCTGTGAAGAGAGAGAGTTTGACTACTTTCTTACCAATTTTGATACCTTTTATTTCTCTTTGTTGTCTGATTGCTGTTGCTAGGAATACTAATACTATTTTGAACAAGAGTGGTGAAAGTGGGCATCCTTCTCATGTTCCTGATCTCATTGGGAAGGCTGCAAGATTTCTCCCATTGGGGATGATATTTGCTTTGGGTTTTTTATAGATAGATTTTATGAAATTCAGGATTGTTCCCTCTATCCCTATACTTTGAAGCGTTTTAATCAGGAAGGGATGCTGGATTTTGTCAAATGCTTTCTCTGCATCAAGTGAGAGGACCATGCGGTTCTTCTCTTTTCTGTTATTAATTTGTTCCATCACATTGATTGATTTGTGAATGTTGACCATTCTTGTAGCCCAGGAATGAATCCCACCTGGTCATGGTGGATAATCTTTTTAATGTGCTGTTGGGTCCTGTTTCCTAGGATCTTGTTGAGAATCGTAGCATCCATATTCATCATTGATATTGGTCTGAAATTCTCCTTTTTGTAGGGTCTTTGCCTGGTTTGGGGATCAGGGTAATGCTGGCTTCATAGAAAGGGTCTGGAAGTTTTCCTTCTGCTTCAATTTTTTGAAACAGCTTCAGGAGAATAGGTGTTATTTCTTCCTTGAAAATTTGGTAGAATTCCCCAGGTAATCCATCAAGTCGTGGGCTCTTGTTTTTGGGGAGGTTTTTAATCACTGCTTCAATATTGTTATTAGATATTGTTCTATTCAGGTTGTTAGTTTCTTCCTGGTTCAATTTTGGGAGTTTATAGTTTTCCAGGAATGCATCCATTTCATCTAGGTTGCTTAGTTTATTGGCATATAACTGTTGATAATAACTTCTGAAGATTGTTTCTATTTCCTTGGTGTTCGATGTGATCTCTCCCTTTTCATTCATAATATTATGAATTTGGGCTCTCTTTACTTGGGGGTTAGTATGGCCAATGCTTTATCAATCTTATTGATTCTTTCAAAAAGCCAGCTTCTAGTTTCATTGATATGTTCTACTGTATCTCTGGTTTCTACCTCATTGATCTCAGCTCTATTCTTGGTTATTTCCTCTGTTATGTGTGGAGTTGGTTTGATTTGTTCTTGATTCTCCAGTTCTTTAAGGTGTAGAGACAGCTGGTGTGTTCTGGATTTTTCAATTTTTTTGAGAAAGGCTTGGATGGCTATGTATTTCCCCCTTAGGACTGCCTTTGTTGTATACCATGGGTATTGGACCAAAGTGTCTTCATTCTCATTAGTTTCCATGAATTATTCAGTTCTTCATTGATCTCCTGGTTGATCCAAGCAGTCTTAAGCAACGTGGACTTTAGCTTCCAGGTATTTGAGTTCCTCCCAAAATTTTCCTTGTGATTGAGCTCCAGTTTCAAAGGACTGTGATTTGAGAATATGCAGAGAATAATCTCAGTCTTTTGGTATTGGTTGATTCCTGATTTGTGACCCAGAATGTGGTCTATTCTAGGGAAGGTTCCATCTGCACTTGAGAAGCATGAGTATTCTGTTGTTTTAGGGTGGAATGTTCTGTATATATCTATGAGGTCCATCTGTTCCAATGTGTCATTCAATGCTTTTGTTTCTTTATTGATTTTCTGCTTCGATAATCTATTTCTGAGAGAGGCATGTTAAGATCTCCTACTATTCATGTATTCATATCAATATGACTCTTTATCTTGATTAACAGTTTTCTTATGTAATTGCCTGTTCCCATATTGGGGGTATAGATATTTAAAATTGTTAGGTCATCTTGTCATTCTAGTCCCTTTAAGAATGATGTATTTTCCTTCTGTATCTCTGACTACAGTCTTTAGTTTAAAATCTAATATGTCTGTTATGAGAATTGCTACCCAGGCCTTCTTTTAAGGCCCATTGACAGTAAGATGTTTCTCCATCCCTTCACTTTCAGTCTGGGTGTATCTTTAGGTTTAAAATGGGTCTCTTGTAGACAACATATGGATGGGTCCTGTCATTTTATCCAATCTGCGGCCCTGTGCCATTTTATGGGCACATTTAGGCCATTCACATTGAGAGTGATTATTGATAGATACGTTTTTATTGACATCGTGTTACCTTTGAAGTCTTTCTTTCTGTAGATTGTCTCTTTTTTTCTGTTCAATGTTATTCTTAGGATTTTTCCTCTTTTATAGAACCTCCCTTAATATTTGCTGCAGTGTTGGCTTGGTGGTTGCATAGTCTTTTAAACCTCGCCAGTCCTGGAAACTCTTTATCTCTCCATCCATTTTGATATCAGTCTTGCTGGATAAAGTATTCTTGGCTGCATGTTCTTCTCATTTAGTGTCCTGAATATATCTTGCCAGCCCTTTATGGCTTGCCAGGTCTCTGTGGTCAGGTCTGATGTTATTCTGATGGGCTTTCCTCTGTAAGTAAAGAGCCTCTTTGTCCTAGCAGCTTTCAAGAGATTATATCTACAATTATGATTCTACAATTTGACTATCAGGTGCCTTAATGTTTTTCAGGAATCTGTAATTTTGGGTGGAGCCCATTCAGCCTTTAGCACATGAACGCCTCTAGTACGTGGTTCCATTTGTGAGATTGGGAAAATTTTGATGAAGAACTTGTTCCACTATGTCTTCTAGACTTCTTTCTTTCTCCTCCCCTTCAGGGACTCCAATAATTCTGACATTGGAACGTTTCATGGCATCATTTATTTCCCTGATTCTGTTTTCATGGCTTCTAAACTATTTGTTCCAGACTCTCTCCTGATCCTTTCTCTATATCTGTTTGTCCTCCAGATCACTAATTCTATCTTCTGTCTCAGTTACCCTAGCTTTGAGAGAATTTAGATTAGATTAGAACTCATTAAGAGCATTGTGAACCTCATCCCCGGTAGCTTTCAGCTCAGCCCTAACAATGTGAACATCCTGTCTGGTTGCTTTCATTTCTGCCCTAATCAATTCCGTTTGGTCATCCATGGCTTTCTCCAACCTAGCTATTGCCTGGATAATTGTTAACCTGAATTCTATTTCCAACATATTGTCCATGTTGATAGCCATTAACTCTGTTGCATAAGGCCCATCCTCTGTATTTTTCTTCTGTTGGGCATTCCTCCTCCTAGTCATTTTGGTGAGAGATAGCTGAACGGATGTAGCTGGATGTATCAACTGTGGTGCAGTCAAGGTGCATCCTGGAATGCTTCTGAGCAATCAGGATTCCCAACCCAAACGAGAGACAAAAGAAAAGAAAAAGAAAAAGATAGAGAGAGAGAGAGAGAGAGAGAAAAAAGAAATGGAAGATAAAAGAGAAGGTTCAGCCCAAATGGGCCCCAAGGTAAGATTTATGAAGTATATAAACAAAAACAGACAAACAAAAGACTGATAAAAGTATATGAAAAGAGAAAATATATATATATAAGCAAATAAAGGAAAAACCTCATCAAAATGAACCCCAAGTGTAAGATTTTTATATTATCAGGACAAACACAAAAACACAGAAACACTGGTGGAAGAAAAAGATGGGAGAGTGGTTATAAATTCACAGTGTGAGCAAGGAAGGTTTTGTTTCTTGATGTATCTTGATGTGTTTGTTAAAGAACTTAACTTTCCTAAGATAAAGGGGGATTAAAAATTGGTTTACCTATAAGGGTAGTATTGATTGGGGAAGGGGGATTACTTTGAAGTTTAACTCTATATGAATATTAGAAAATGAAATAAAAAAGGAATAAACTAGACTAAACTAAAATTTAAAAAAAAGAAATTAAAAAAATAGAAATGCAAAAGAAAAACACAGGTATATGTATCAAAAAGTTCAGTTAGAAGGTTATTATGGAACTTGATGTACTGGACATCTCACTGTGATGCTAAATAGGTTAAAAAATTATCTATATACAAAAAATAAACCAGAATAGTGGGAACGAATTAAAATAAATTTGTCCTATGAAGTAGTGGTGGTTGTTCTCCTGTAGTCTTTTTTTTTTCTTTCCCAATTGGTTTTCCGTGGGAGGGGCCTGCCACGTGGGTTTTCAGTCAATGATGTTCCCTGAATTAAGTCCTCCCGCCCCCCTCAAGGTGGTAGGCTCTGAGAAAACCGGTTTTTTCAGGATTTTGTTCTCTGGAGGTTTTTATGTTTGTTCACTTTTTTTTTTTTTTTCCCTCTCATCTTGATCACTTTTGATGCTTTTGTAGGTTTAGAGGAAAGCAAACTGCAGCCCAACCTCTCTCTCAGAGAAAAGCCTCAGTCTGCATTCCTGTGGGTGCTGCAGAGCCCATCTAAATTCCACCTTGGCCACTGGCAGAGCAGATTCCAAGTCTTGGTCCCTGGGGATGCAGGATCTTCTGCTTGTACCCAAAATCATGGCAGTGGCGGCTGTCTGGGCAGCTCCAGACCGCCAGAGAGGTCCACGCAGTGATCGCACACAGATTTTCCAACTGGCCCAGAGTGGGACTGCCTGGTCTTTCTGGGTCTAAGAGCGCTGGGCTTTTGCGCACCTCTCTCAGGGGAGGCTGCATCCGGCATGCGTCTCAGGTTCTGCTAGAAGGGCATGTGTCTGAGAGCCCCAGCCTGGGCCTTCACACACCTCTCTCAGGGGTTCTGCCATCTGGCAAGGCTCCCAGCCCCTCACAGGAGCCAGACCCCATGCATTCTCAGGCTCGCTGGCAGCTCAGGGACCAAGGCCTGGTTTCTCCACTGTACTCTGTCTCAGCACCAGGGGAAGCTGTCCTGGGTCCAGGGTCTTAAGCCCTTGTCCCTAGCGGCCCCGATTCCCACAATTTCCACCGCTCCCCCACGATTCTTTGCTTTTTTTGAGTGCTTTCAACCAGTCTCCAAGTTAATGCTTGTCCCCAGATGCAGGGAACTCTTGTATTAGGGGTATTACTTTCCAATCTGTTGCTTCTGGTGGCTCCCTCCCCCTTTTGTTTATCTTCTGATATCCTTTATCTCCGCTTTACCTGCCCACTGGCGTCTTCTGCCCCTGTAGAGATCCAGACGTATATAATTCTGATCTCAGGCTGATTTCATGGGTGATCGGCATTTTTTGGTAGGTAATCAGCTCACTTTAGGGTACAGGTTGAAACGGTGCCTCCTCCTACTTCCCCGCCATCTTGTCTCCTCCAAGTCAGGTTTTTATCTTTTTTTTTTTTTTTTTTTTTTTTTTTAAATCATGACTGTGTATTATACTTTGTCAAATGCTTTTTTCTGTATCTGTTAAGAGGATCATATGATCCTTATCCTTTCTTTTATTAATGTGATATATCACATTGACTGATTTGCAAACACTGAATCACCCTTGCAAGCTGGGAATAAATCTCATTTCACTGTGGTGAATAATTGTTTTTAATATATTGTTGAATTCAGTTTGTTAGAACTTTATTGAGAATTTTTTCATTTATGTTTATCAAAGATATTGGCTGATAGTTCTCTTTTTTGTGGATTTTTTAAATCTGGTTTTCATAGCAGGGTATTGCTGGCCTTATGGAATGACTTTTGAAATTTTCCTTCTCTTTGTATTTTCTGGAATAGTTTGAGAAGAATAAATATTAACTCTTCCTTTTTTATTATTTTTTTTGAAAAAGCATGAGTGTGGGAAGGGGAAGAGGGAGAGGGAGAGAGAGAATATTAAACAGGTTTCACCCCACCTGGGGCTTGATCTCATGATTCTGAGAATGTGACCTGAGCTGAAATCAAGGTTGGATGCTTAATCAGCTGAACCACCCAGGCACCCCACTATTAACTCTGCTTTTAATATTTGGTAGAATTTCCTTGCAAAACCATCTGGCCCTGCATTCTTTCTTGTTTGCTGGGAGATTTCTAAATTTGAATTCTTTTTTTTTCTTTTTTCTGGATATCAGTCTGCTCAAGTTTTTTTTTTTGTTTTGTTTTTTTTGTTTGTTTGTTTGTTTTTATTTCTTCCTGTTTTAGTTTTGGTAATTTAAATGTTTCTAGGAATTTATCCATTTCTTTCAGGTTGTCCAATTTGTTGTCATATCAATTTTTATAACATTTTCATATAATTGTATTTCTGTAGTGTTGGTTGTTATTTCTCTACTCTAATGTGTGATTTTATTTATTTGGGTCCTGAAAGACCCGCGGATCCCCTTACCCAAGAATTCAACACTGCCACAGGATGCAAACAGCAAGAGGTTCTTTATTGTAGCACAGGCGCCTGCGGGTGGTCAGCAGCTCCTGCTAGCTGAGCACACCAGGCTGGGGTGGTGCAGGATTTTTATAGACAGGTACAAACAAGTCCCGGATGGGACAGGGCCGATTGGCTGACAATTTGAACATTTGAAAAAAGGCATACTTGGTGTTAGCGGATTGGCTTTGGAAGACCCCTTCACGCGAAGAGAAAGGCGGGAAGGGGAAACAAAGAGGGGAAGTTTGACCTTATTACTCAGCAGAAAGACATCCTGTCTACGTGACTATGCAGCCCCCTTGCCTATGTGACCATGCCTCGGCTATTAGGAGAAGGTATCTTGTTCAAACAGGAGACAAGTGTCATGCCCTAAAAGCCAAGCAGTTACAGAAAGGCAAAAGAGCAGTTACATTGAATTCAACCCTGGCGGAAGGGTCTTTTCACTGCAAGGGGAGGAGGGGTACTCTTACACAACAAAAGAGCAGTTAATTAGTTAACGACGGGGGGGGGGGGGGAGGGGGGGTCTTTCAGGTCCTTTCTGTTTTTTTGTTAAGTCTATCTGGTGGTTATCAATTTTATTAATTTTTTCAAAGCACTAATCTTTTTAAATTGATAATATTCTGTTGTGTGTGCTTTTTAAATTTTAGTTTCTTGTTTTTTTTTTAAAGATTTTATTTATTTATTAGAGAGAGAGACAGTGAGAGAGAGTATGAGAGGGGAGAAGGTCAGAGAGAGAAGCAGACTCCCCGTGAAGCTGGGAGCTGATGTGGGACTCAATCCCAGAACCTCTAGGATTATGACCTGATCTGAAGGCAGTTGCTTAGGCAACTGAGCCACCCAGGCGCCCTTATTTTAGTTTCTATATCATCCATTTCTGCCTAATCTTTATTATTTCCCTTCTGCTGGCTTTAGGCTTTGTTTTTCTTTTTCTAGCTCCTTAGATGTAATGTTAAGTTACTTATTTGAGACTTTTCTTGCTTCTTGCTGTAGGGTTGTGTTGCAATATACTTCCCTCTTATGACTGCCTTTTCTGCAGCCCAAAGATTTCGGATGGTAGTGTTTTCACTTTCATTTGTTTCCATGTATGTTCTTCTTTCTTTTTTGATTTCCTAGATGACCCATTCATTCTTTAGAAGCATGTTGTTTAACCTCTGTATATTTGTGGTCTTTCCAGATTTTTTCTTGTGGTTGACTTCTAGTATGATACCATATGCATGGTATGATCTCAGTCTTTTCCTCCATTTTTTTTTTTTTTTTTGCATAACAGAATCCATTATTTTTGCGCCACATCCAGTGCTCCATGCCATACGTGCTCTCCTTAATACCCACCACCTGGCTCCTCCAACATCCCACCCCCCACCCCTTCAAAACCCTCAGGTTGTTTTTCAGAGTCCATAGTTTCTCATTGTTCATCCCCCTTCCAATTTCCCTCAACTTCCTTCTCCTCTCCATCTCCCTATGTCCCCCATGTTATTTGTTATGCTCCACAAATAAGTGAAACCATATGATAATTGACTCTCTCTGCTTGTCTTATTTCACTCAACATAATCTCTTCCAATCCCATCCATGTTGCTACATGGGTATTCATCCTTTCTGATGGAGGCATAATACTCCATAGTGTATATGGACCACATCTTCCTTATCCATTCATCCATTGAAGGTCATCTTGGTCCTTTCCATAGTTTGGCGACCGTGGCCATTGCTGCTATAAACATTGGGGTACAGATGACCCTTCTTTTCACTATATCTGTATCTGTGAGGTAGATACACAGTAGTGCAATTGCAGGGCCATAGGGAAGCTCTATTTTTAATTTCTTGAGGAATCTCCACACTGTTCCCCAAAGTGGCTGCACCAACTTGCATTCCCACCAACAGTGCAAGTGGGTTCCCCTTTCTCCACATCCTCTCCAACACTTGTTATTTCCTGTCTTGCTAATTTTGGCCATTCTAACTGGTGTAAGGTGGTAACTCAATGTGGTTTTAATTTGAATCTCCCTGATGGCTAGTGATGATGAGCATTTTTTTCATGTGTCTGATAGCCATTTGTATGTCTTGATTGGAGAAGTGTCTGTTCATATCTTCTGCCCATTTTTTAATATGTTTGCCTGTTTTGTGTGTGTTGAGTTTGAGGAGTTCATTATAGATCCTGGATATCAAACTTTTGTCTGTACTGTCATTTGCAAATATCTTCTACCACTCCGTGTGTTTTGTTGACTGTTTCCTTTGCTGTGCAGAAGCTTTTGATTTTGATGAAGTCCCAAAAGTTCATTTTTGCTTTTTTCCCCTTTGCCTTTGGAGACATATCTTGAAAGAAGTTGCTGTGGCTGATATCCAAGAGAGGTTACTGCCTATGTTCTAATCTAGGATTCTAATGGATTCCTGTCTCACTTTGAGGTCTTTTATTCATTTCGAGGTTATCCTTGTGTACATTGCAAAAGAATGGTCGAGATTCATTCCTCTACATATAGCTGTCCAGTTTTCCCAGCACCATTTATTTTTTTTTTATTATTTCTTTAGTAGTTTTTTAAATTTATTTTTTTTTATTTTCAGCATAACAGTATTCATTATTTTTGCTCCACAACCAGTGCTCCATACAATCCGTGCACTCTATAATACCCACCACCTGGCACTCCAACCTTCCACCCCCCACCCCTTCAAAACCCTCAGATTGTTTTTCAGAGTACATAATCTCTCATGGTTTACCAATCCTTCCAATTTTCCCTCAAATCCCTTCTCCTCTCTATCTCCCCGTGTCCTCCATGCTTTTTGTTATGCTCCACAAATAAGTGAAACCATATGATAATTGACTCTCTCTGCTTGACTTATTTCACTCAGCATGATCTCTTCCAGTCCCATCCATGTTGCTACAAAAGTTGGGTATTCGTCCTTTCTGATGGAGGCATAATTGTCCATAGTGTATATGGACCACATCTTCCTTATCCATTCGTCTGTTGAAGGGCATCTTGGTTCTTTCCACAGTTTGGCGACCGTAACCATTGCTGCTATAAACATTGGGGTACAGATGGCCCTCCTTTTCACAACATCTGTATCTTTGGGGTACATACCCAGGAGTGCAATGGCAGGGTCATAGGGAAGTTCTATTTTTAATTTCTTGAGGAATCTCCACACTGTTCTCCAAAGTGGCTGCACCAACTTGCATTCCCACCAACAGTGGAAGAGGGTACCCCTTTCTCCAAATCCCCTCCAACACGTGTTGTTTCCAATCTTGTTAATTTTGGCCATTCTAACTGGCGTAAGGTGGTATCACAATGTGTTTTTTTTTTTTAAGATTTTATTTATTTATTTGACAGAGAGAAATCACAAGTAGATGGAGAGGCAGGTAGAGAAAGAGAGAGAGAGACAGAAGCAGGCTCCCTGCCGAGCAGAGAGCCCAATGCCAGACTCGATCCCAGGACCCTGAGATCATGACCTGAGCCGAAGGCAGCGGCTTAACCCACTGAGCCACCCAGGCGCCCCTCAATGTGGTTTTAATTTGAATCTCCCTGATGGCTAGTGATGATGAACATTTTTTCATGTGTCTGATAGCCATCTGTATGTCTTCATTGGAGAAATGTCTCTCCATATCTTCTTCCCATTTTTGATATGATTGTCTGTTTTGTGTGTGTTGAGTTTGAGGAGTTCATTATAGATCCTGGATATCAACCTTTGTCTGTACTGTCATTTGCAAATATCTTCTCCCATTCCGTGGGTTGCCTCTTTGTTTTCTTGACTGTTTCCTTTGCTGTGCAGAAGCATCTGATTTTGATGAAGTCCCAAAAGTTCATCTTCGCTTTTGTTTCCTTTGCCTTTGGAGATATATCTTGAAAGATGTTGCCGTGACTGATATCGAATAGATTACTGCCTATGTTCTCCGCTAGGATTCTGATGGATTCCTGTCTCACATTGAGGTCTTTTATCCATTTTGAGTTGATCTTTGTGTACAGTGTAAGAGAATGGACAAGTTTCATTCTTCTACATACAGCTGTCCAGTTTTCCCAGCACCACTTATTGAAGAGACTGTCTTTTTTCCACTCTATATTTTTTCCTGTTTTATCGAAGATTATTTCACCATAGCATTGAGGGTCCATATCTGGGCTCTCTACTCTGTTCCACTGGTCTATGTGTCTGTTTTTATGCCTGTATCATGCTTTCTTGGTGATCAAAGCTTTGTAGTAAAGCTTGAAATCAGGTAACGTGATGCCCCCAGGTTTATTTTTGTTTTTCAACAGTTCCGTAGCGATTCGGAGTCTCTTCTGATTCCATACAAATTTTAGGATTGTTTGCTCCAGCTCTTTGAAGAATACCGGTGGAATTTTGATTGGAATAGTATTAAAAGTATAGATTGTTGTAGGCAGTATAGAAATTTTAACAATGTTTATTCTTCTGATGCAAGAGCATGGAATAGTCTTCCATCTTTTTGTGTCTTCTTCAATTTCTTTCATGAGTGCTCTGTAGTTCCTCGAGTACAGATCCTTTACCTCTTTGGTTAGGTTTATCCCCAGGTATCTTATGGTTCTTGGTGCTATAGTAAATGGAATTGATTCTCTCATTTCCCTTTCTGTATTTTCATTATTAGTGTATAAGAAAGCCACTGATTTCTGTACATTGACTTTGTATCCTGCCACATTGCCGAATTGTTGTATGAGTTTTAGTAGTTTGGGGGTGGAGTCTTTTGGGTTTTCCATATAAGGAATCATGTCATCTGCAAAGAGAGAGAGTTTGACTTCTTCATTACCAATTTGGATAACGTTTATTTCTCTTTGTTGTCTGATTGCTGTTGCTATTGTTGAACAAGAGTGTTGAGAGTGGGCATCCTTGTCGTGTTTCTGTTCTCAACGGGAAGGCTACAAGCTTTTTCCCATTGAGGATGATATTTGCTGTGGGTCTTTCATAGATAGATTTGATGAAATTCAGGAATGTTCCCTCTATCCCTATACTTTGAAGCATTTTAATCAGGAACGGATGCTGGATTTTGTCAAATGCTTTTTCTGCATCAATTGAGAGGACCATGTGGTTCTTCTCTCTTCTCTTATTAATTTTTTCTATCACATTGATTGATTTGCGAATTTTGAACCATTTTTGCAGCCCAGGGATGCATCCCACCTGGTCATGGTGGATAATCTTTTTAATGTGCTGTTGGATCCTGATTGCTAGGATCTTGTTGAGAATCTTAGCATCCATATTCATCAGTGATATTGGTCTGAAATTCTCCTTTTTCGTAAGGTCTTTGCCTGGTTTGGGGATCAGAGTAATGCTGGTTTCATAGAAAGATTCAGGACGTTTTCTTTCTTTCTTTTTATTTTATTTTATTTTTTTAAAATTTTTTAAAGATTTTTTATTTTATTTTATTTATTGGACAGAGAGAAATCACAAGTATTCGGAGAGGCAGGCAGAGAGAGAGAGGGAAGCAGGCTCCCTGCTGAGTAGAGAGCCCGATGGGGGACTCGATCCCAGGACCCTGAGATCATGACCTGAGCCAAACGCAGCGGCTTAACCCACTGAGCCACCCAAGCGCCCCAGGAAGTTTTCTTTCTGCTTCAATATTGAAACAGCTTCAGGAGAATAGGTGTCATTTCTTCTTTGAAAGTTTGGTAGAATTCCACAGGGAATCCATCAGGTCCTCGGCTCTTGTTTTTTGGGAGGTCTTTGATCACTGCTTCATTTTCATTACTAGATATTGGTCTCTTCAGGTTGTCGATTTCTTCCTGGTTCAATTTTGGGAGCTTATAGTTTTGCAGGAATGCATCCATTTCATCTAGGTTGCTTACCTTATTGGCATATAACTGTTGATAATAACTTCTGATGATTCTTTCTACTTCCCTCGTGTTCGTTGTGATCTCTCCCTCTTCATTCATAATTTTATGTATTTGAGCTTTCTATCTTTTCTTTTGGATTAGTGTCACCAGTGGTTTTTCGATCTTATTGATTCTTACAACAAATCAGCTTCTAGTTTTATCAATACGTTCTACTGTATCTCTGGTTTCTACCTCATCGATCTCAGCTCTAATCTTGATGATTTCCCTTCTTATGTGTGGAGTTGGTTTGATTTGTTGTTGATTCTCCAGTTCTTTAAGGTGTAGTGTCAGGTGCTGTGTTCTGGATTTTTCATTTTTTTTGAGGGAGGCTTGAATGATTATGTATTTACCCCTTAGGACGGCCTTTGCTGTATCCCATAGGTTTTGTACCGAAGTGTCTTCATTCTCATTGGTTTCCATAAATTGTTTCAGTTCTTCTTTGATCTCCTGATTGATCCTAGCATTCTTAAGCAAGGTGGACTTTAGCTTCCAGGTGTTGGAGTTCCTTTGGAACTTTTCCTTGTGGTTGAGCTCCAGTTTCAAAGCATTGTGATCTGAGAACGTGCAGGGAATAATCTCAGTCTTTTGGTATCGGTTGAGTCCTGATTTGTGACCCAGAATGTGGTCTATTCTAGGGAAGGTTCCATGTGCACTTGAGAAGCATGAGTATTCTGTTGTTTTAGGGTGGAATGTTCTGTATATATCTATGAGGTCCATCTGTTCCAATGTGTCATTCAATGCTCTTGTTTCTTTATTGATTTTCTGCTTCGATGACCTATTTCTGAGAGAGGTGTGTTAAGTTCTCCTACTATTAGTGTATTAATATCAATATGACTCTTTATCTTGATTAACAGTTTTCTTATGTAATTGGCTGCTCCCATATTGGGGGCATAGATATTTACAATTGTTAGATCATCTTGGTGGATAGTCCCTTTAAGAATGATGTAGTGTCCTGGATTTCTGACTAGAGTCTTTAGTTTAAAATCTAATTTGTCTGATATAAGAATTGCTACCCTAGCCTTCTTTTGAAGCCCATTGGCATGAAAGATGCTTCTGCATCCCTTCACTTTCAGTCTGGGGGTATCTTTAGGTTCACAATGGGTCTCTTGTAGACAACATATGGATGGGTTCTCTCGTTTTATCTAATCTGCAACCCTGTGCCATTTTATGGGCGCATTTAGACCATTCACATTGAAGGTGATTTTTGATAGATACGTTTTTATTGACATCGTGTTACCTTTGAAGTCTTTCTTTCTGTAGGTTGTCTCTATATTTCTGTTCAGTGCTATTCTTGGGCTTTTTCCTCTTTAAAGAATCCCCCTTAATATTTGCTGCAGTGTTGGCTTGGTGGTTGCATAGTCTTTTAAGCCTTGCCGGTCTTGGAAACTCTTTATCTCTCCATCCATTTTGAATGTCAGTCTTGCTGGATAAAGTATTCTTGGCTGCATGTTCTTCTCATTCAGTGCCCTGAATATATCTTGCCAGCCCTTTCTGGCTTGCCAGGTCTCTGTGGACAGGTCTGATGTTATTCTGATCGGCTTTCCTCTGTATGTAAGGATCTTCTTTGCCCTAGCTGCTTTTAAGAGTTTCTGCCTACAATTTTAATTCTTCATTCTTACTATTAGGTGTCTCGAGGACTTTTGAGAATCTGTAATCTAGGGGGAAACCTTTTGGCCTCTAGTAAATGAACGGTGGTTCCATTCACGAGATTTGGAGATTTTTCATGAAGAACTTGTCCCACTATATCTTCTAGACTTCTTTCTTTCTCCTCCCCTTCAGGGATTCCAATAATTCTTTTTTTTTTTTTTTTTTAATTTATTTATTTATTTTAAATTTTTTATTTTTTATAAACATATATTTTTATCCCCAGGGGTACAGGTCTGTGAATCACCAGGTTTACACACTTCACAGCACTCACCAAATCACATACCCTCCCCAATGTCCATAATCCCAAGGGATTCCAATAATTCTGACATCAGAACGTTTCTACCCTGATTCTGTTTTCGTGGCTTCTAAGCTGTTTGTTCCAGTCTTCCTCCTGATTCTTTCTCTCTATCTGTTTGTCCTCCAGATCATTAATTCTATCTTCTGTCTCAGTTACTCTAGCGTTGAGAGAATTTAGATTAGATTGGAGCTCATTGAGAGCATTGTGAAGTTCATCCCTAGTAGCTTTCAGCTCTTCCCTAATATTGAAAACATGATCTCTGGTGGTTTTCATTTCTGCCTTAATCAATTCCGTTTGGTCACCCATGGCTTTATCCAACCTAGCTATTTCTTGGATAACTGTTAGCCTGAATTGTCTTTCCAACATATTGTCGATGTTGATAGCCATTAGCTCTGTTGCAGAAGGTCCATCCTCTGTATTTTTCTTCTGTTGGGCATTCCTGCTTCTAGTAATTTTGGTGAGAGATGGCTGAACAGTTGTAGCTGAATGTATCGACCGTGGTGCAGTCAAGGTGCACCCTGGAACACTTCTGAGCAATCAGGGTTCCCCACCCAAATGAGAGGGAAAAAAAATGAAAAGAAAAAAGAGAGGGAGAGAGACAGGAAGGAAGGGTGAGACAAAAGAGAAGGTTCATCCCAAATGGGCCCCAAGGTAAGATTTATGAAGTATACAAACAAACACAGACAAACAAAAAGACTGATAAAATTATATGACAATATAATTTATATGCAAATAAATATATATATGCAAATAAAGGAAGAACCTCGTCAAAAAAAAACCCCGAGTGTAAGATTTATATACTATCAGGAGAAACACAAAAACACAGAAATACTGGTTGAAGAAAAAGATGGGAGAGTGGTTGTAAATTCTCAGTGTGGATGAGGAAGGTTGTTTTGATTCTTCCTGGATGTATCTTGATATCTTTGTTAAAGGACTCAACTTCCTAAGATAAATGGGGATTAGGAATTGGTTTACCTACAGGGGTGGCACTGATTGTGGAAGGGGGATTACCTTGAAGTTTAACTCTATATGAATATTAGAAAATAAAAATTTTAAAAAAGGAATAAACTAGAATAAACTAAAATTTAAAAAAAAAGAAATTTAAACAATAGAAATGCAAAAGGAAAACACAGGTGTATGTATCAAGAAGTTCAGGTTAGAAGGTTATTATGGAATCAGATGTACTGGACATCTCACTGTGACCTTAAAGAGGTTAAAAATTATCTATATAATAATAAAAAATTATCTCTATAAAAAAATGAGCCAGAATTGTGGGATCGAATTAATAATAAAAATTGTCCTATGAAGTAGTGGTGGTTGTTCTTTTGTTGTCTTTTTTTTTTTTTTTCCTTTCCTGGTTGGTTTTCTGGGGGAGAGGCCTGCCAAGTGGGTTTTCAGTCAATGATGTTCTCCTGCCCCCCTCAAGGGGGTGGGCTCTGGGGAAACTGTTTGAATTTTTCAGACTTTTGTTCTCTGGAGGTTTTTATATTTGTTCACTTTTGTTTTTCTCTCTCGCCTTGACCGCTTTTGATGGTTTTTATAGCTTTAGAGGAAAGCAAACTGCACCTGGACCTCCCTCTCAGAGAGAAGCCTCAGTCTGGCTGCAGAGCCCAAATAAATTCTGCCTTGTCCGCTGGCAGAGCAGGTTCCCTTTCGCGGGAACTCAGGATTTTTTGCTTGTACCCAAACCCACAGCAGCGGTAGCTGTCTGGACAACTCCAGGTTGCCAGAGAAGTTCCAAGCAGCAATTGCACACTGAGATTTTTCTGCTGGCCCAGGCTGGGAGTCTGTTCTTTCCAGTCTGAAAGCACTTGGCTGGTGCCTGTGTGCACCTCTCTCAGGAGAGGGTGCGGGGCACAAATTGGACTCTGAGGGCAAGGCAGGGCACTCACGTGGGGACTGCAAAAAGGCTGTGCTTTTGTTGGCTGGCGAGGCTCCCAGCCCTTCACTGGAGCCAGGCGCCATGCACTCTCAGGTGCGCTGGTGGTTCAGGGACCTGGTTTCTCTGTCCCACTCTCTCTGACTCTGGCCAGGGGTGGCTGTCCTGGGTCCGGGGACTTAAGCCCCTGACCCTAACACCCCTATTCCCGCAATTTCCCCGCGGTGATCCTTTGTTCTTTTTGAGTGCTTTCTACCAGATTCCCAAGATAATGCTGGTCCCCAGGCTCAGGGCACTCTCGTATTGGGATATTACTTTCCAACGGGTCGCCTCTGGTGGCTCCTTCCCCCTTTTGTTAATATTCTGATATCAGTCTGACTTTCCCACTCTGCTTTACCTTCCCACTGGCGTCTTCTGCTCCGGTAGAGATCCAGACATATATAATTCTGATCTCAGGCTGATTTCGTGGGTGATCGGAGTTCTTTGGAAGGTAATCAGCTCACTTTAGGGTACAGGTTGAAAGGGCGCCCCCTCCTACTTCCCTGCCATCTTTTCTCCCCCTCCCAGCACCATTTATTGAAGAGACTTTCTTTTTTCCACTGTATATTTTTCCTGCTTTGTTGAAGATTACTTAACCACAGAGTTGAGTGTCCATATCTGGCTCTCCTCTGTTCCACTGGTCTATGTCTGTTTTTACACCAGTTGATCTCAGTCTTTTTGTGTCTGTTCAGGCCTGATTTGTGACCCAGTATGGGATTTATTCTGGAGAATGTTTCATGTGAACTTGAAAAAAATGTGTATTCTGCTGCTTTAGGATAAAGTGTTCTGAACATATCTCTGAAGTCTATCTGGTCCAGTATGTCATTCAAAGCCCTTGTTTCCTTGTTGATCTTCTACTTAGAGGATCTGTCCATTGCTGTGAGTGGGATGTTAATGTCCTCTACTCTATTGTATTATCATCAATGATTTCTCTTATGTTTCTTACTAATTGTTGTATATATTTGGGTACTCCTGTGTTTGGTGCACAGATATTTACAATTGTCATATCTTCTTGTTGGATTGTCCCCTTTATTATTATATAGTGATTCTCTTTATCTATTGTTAGAGTTTTTGCTTGAAAGTCTATGGTCTGATATAAGTATGGATACTCTAGCTTTCTTTTGACATCTTTTTGTGTGATAGTTTTTTTCATCCTCTCACTTTCAATCTGCAGAAGTCTTTAGTATACAATGAGTCTCTTGTAGGCAGCATGTGGATGGGTCTTGTTTTTTTTTTTTTTTTTTTTTTTCATCCATTCTGTTACCCATGTCATGTAATTGGAGCATTTACTCCATTTACATTCAGAGTAATTATTAATTGACATGTATTTTTTGTCATCTTATTTCTTGTTTTGTAATTGCTTTTTAAAGATTTTCTCTCATTATTGCTTGTCTTTCTCATTCATATTTAGTTTATTTTCTTTAGTTATAAATTAGAAAATATATCTCTTTTTTTGCAGGTTTATTAATGGTTTTTGATATATTTACAATTAGCTTGTATGTAACCTGTTCTACAGATAGTAGTCTATGTTAAGTTGATGGTCACTTAAGTTTGAACCCATTCTTTTTCTTTTTTTTTTAAATGATGATATTTATTTATTTGTTTATTTATTTTTTCTGTAAGCTTGGTTTTACACTTATTTAATGCAGGTCTATTCAATGCCAAAGGTATTTTCCAAGCCCCTCCAAACTTTAGCTTTTTTTTTTTTTTAACTTAATTTAATTTTATTTTTTCAGTGTTCCAAGATTCATTGTTCATACACTGCATCCAGTGCTTCATTCAATACATTCCCTCCTTAATAACCACCACCACGCCCTCCCAACCCCAGACTTCCTCCCCTCCAAAACCCTCAGTTTGTTTCTCAGAGTCCTCAGTCTCTTATGTGAACCCATTCTTTACTTCTCTCCCAAATTTTAGGCATGTTGTTATATTTTGTACCCTTTTGAGTTCCTTGGCTGATTTTTTGCAGAAATATTCATTCTTATTGTTCTTATGTTTCCTACCTTTATACTGTCAATTTTTATCTCTCCTTTCCATTCAAAGAGTTCTCTTTAATATTTCTTGCATTTCTGGGTTACTGGTCATGAATTTCTTTGGTTTTTGTTTTTCTGCAAAACTCTCTCTCTCTCTTGTTCTGAATGATAGCCTTGCAGGTGCAATATTCTTAGCTGCAGATTTTTCCTTTTCAGCATGTTGAATATATCATGGCACTCTTTCTAGCTAGAAAGGTTTCTGTTGAGAAATCTTCAGCTAGCCTCATGGGACTTCCTTTGTAAGTTGCTGCCTTCCTTTGTTTTGCTGCTTTTAAGATTCAAAAAAACTTTTTTTTCTTTATCATTATATTTTGCCAGCTTAATTTTAATATATCTCGATATGGATCTGCTTTCTTTGATTTTGGTGAGAGTTCTCTGCCTCCTGGAACCATATGTCTCTTTCCTTCCCCAGACTGAGGAAGTTTTCAGCTATTATTTTTTCAAATAAATTTTCTGCCCCTTTGCTCTCCCTTCTTCTGGGTCTTCTATAATATGAATACTATTATGTTTGATGGAGTCAGTTAGTTCTCTAAGCCTATTCTCATTTAATGTAATTATTTTCTCTCTCTTTGTTTAGCTTGATTACTTTCCATTACTCTGTCTTCTCGGTCACTATTTTGTTCCTCTGCTTCTTCTAGCCTGCTATTTCTTCTATCAAGTTTATCTGTCATTTCATTTATTGTATTCTTCATCTCATATTATTCCTTATCTGTGTGATAAAGGTCTCATTCATGTCTTCCACTCTTTTTTTCAAGTCTAGTGACTATTCTTATAATCATTACTTTAAATTCTCTATCAGCCATATTACTTATATCTGTTTTTTTAATAGATCTCTGTGTATGGCCTTGTCCTGCTCTTTCATTTGGGATACATTTCTGTATCTCTTCATTTTGTCTGCCTCTGTGTGTCTTTTCCATTGTGTTAAGAAAGTCAGCTACATCTTCTGCTCCTTAAAGTAGTGACTTTAAATAAAACAAAGAGGCAACCTATGGAATGGGAGAAGATATTTGAGAATGACACGACAGAGAAAGGGCTGATATCCAAGATCTACAAGGAACTTCTTAACCTCAACACCCAAAAAACTGATAATCATGCCAAAATGTGGGCAGAAGACATAAACAGATATTTCTCCAATGAAGACATACAAATGGCTAACAGACACATGAAAAAGTGTTCATCATCATTAGCCATCACAGAGATTTAAATCAAAACCATATTGAGATACCACCTTACACCAGTTAGAATGGCCAGAATCAACAAGATAGGAAGCAAGTGTTGGAGAGGATGTGGAGAAAGGGGAACCCTCTTGAACTGTTGGTGGGAATGCAAGTTGGTGCAGTCACTTTGGAAAACTGTGGAGGTTTCTCAAAAAGTTCAAAACTCCCTTCACCTATTTTCCCCACCCCCAACACCCCACATAGTGGAGCCAGATGTGATGCTTGATCTCACAATACTGAGATCATGACCTGAGCTGAAACCAAGAGTCAGATGCTTAACTGACTGAGCCACCCAGGTGCCCCAGCTTTTATAATAATTTAAAATGTGAAAGAAAAAATTCAGAAAATTCCTAAAACTAGAAAACATTTTTAGGAGTACAAATGACAGGCTATCTTACAAACTGGTCTTATATTTTTATTTTCTTCCTCTTCTTCCTTTTTTTTTTTTTTTTGTTTTAAGTTTTTATTTAAATCCCCCCCTTTTTTGTTTACATTTTTATTTAAATTCCAGTTAGTTAAATAAAATGTAATATTAGTTCCTGGAGTACAGTTTAGTGATTCATCACTTACATATAACACTCAGTGCTCATCACAAGTGCCCTCCTTAATCCCCATCCCATGTTTAACCCATCCCCCACCCCTCTGGTAACAATCAATTTGTTCATCTCAGTTGATGGACATTGGGGCTCTTTCCGTAATTTGACTAATGATGATAGTGCTGCTATAAACATCAGGATGCATATATACCTTTGAATCAGTACTTTTGTATCCTTTGGGTATATACCCAGTAGTGCAATTGCTGGATGAGAGGGTAGCTCTATTTTTAACTTTTAAAAGAAAAAAATTATGTTACGTTCGTCACCATACAGTACATCATTAGTTTTTGATGTAGTGTTCCATTATTCATTGTTTGTTATAACATCTAGTGCTCCATGCAATCCGTGCCCTCCTATATACCCATCACCAGGCTCACCCATTCCCCCTCCCCCTTCTTCTAAAACTGTCAGTTTGTTTCCTGGAGTCCATAGTCTCTCATGATTCATCTCCTACTCTGATTTCCACTCCCTTCATTTTTCCCTTTCTTCTTCATGCTATTCCTCCTGTTCCACAAATAAAGGAAATAGTAGGATAATTGATTCTCTGTGATTGACTTCTTTCTTTCTTTTTTTAAGATTTTATTTATTTATTTGACAGAGAGAGATCACAAGTATGCAGAAAGGCAGGCAGAGAGAGAGGAAGGGAAGCAAGGTCCATGCTGAGCAGAGAGCCCAATGTAGGGCTGGATCCCAGGACCCTGGGATCATGACCTGAGTCAAAGGCAGAGGCTTTAACCCACTGAGCAACCCAGGCACTCCATGATTGACTTATTTCACTCAGCATAATCTCCTCCAGTCCCATCCATAATTTTTAAAAAATTAATTAATTATTTTTTTCAGCATAACAGTATTCACTGTTTTTGCACCACACCCAGTGCTCCATGCAATCTGTGCCCTCTCCAATACCCACCACCTCATTCCACCAACCTCCCACCCCCTGTCCCTTCAAAACCCTCATATTGTTTTTAAGTCCCATCCATGTTGATACAAAAGTTGGTTATTTATTCTTTCTGATGAAGGCATAATATTCCATTGTATACATGGACCATATTTTCTTTATCCATTCATCTGTTGAAGGGCATGTTGACTCTTTCTACAGTTTGGCTATTGTGGACATTGCTGCTATGAACATTGAGGTGCATTTGGCCCTTCTTTTCACTACATCTTTATCATTGGGGTAAATACCCAGTAGTGCAATCGCAAAGTCTTAGCTCTATTCTTAATTTCTTAAGGAATCTCCATATTGTTTTCCAAAGTGGCTGCACCAACTTACATTCCCACCAACAGTGTGAGAGTGTTCCCTTTTCTCCACATCCTCTCCAACACATGTTGTTTACTGTCTTATTAATTTTGGCCAATCTGACTTGTGTAAAGTGGTATCTCTATGTAGTTTTGATTTGAATCTCCCTGTTGGCTAATGATGATGAACATTTTTTCATGTGTCTGCTATTCATTTGTATGTCTTCTTTGGAGAAGTGTCTGCTCATGTCTTTTGCCCATTATTTTTTTAACTTTTTGAGAAACCTCCATACTATTTCCAGAGTGGCTGCATCAGTTTTCATTACCACCAACAGTGTAAGAGGATTCCTTTTTCTCTGCATCCTCACCAACATTTGTTGTTTCCTGAGTTGTTTCCTCACTTTTGTGAGGTGGTATATCATTGTGCTTTTTATTTGTATTTCCCTGATGTTGAGTCATGTTGAGCATCTTTTCATGTGTCTGTTGGTCATCTATATGTTTGCTTTGGAAAAATGTCTATTAAAGTCTCCTGATTTTTTTAAATATTTATTTATTCGAGATGAGAGAGAACAGAAGTGGGAATTTTAATGGTTTCCTGTCTCAAATTTAGGTCTTTAATCCATTTTGAAATTATTTTTGTGTATGGTATAAGAAAGTGGTCCAGTTTCATTATGCAAGTTACTGTCCAGTTTTCCCAGCACCATTTGTTGAAGAGATAGTCTTCCATTAGATATTCTTTCCTGCTTTGTCCAAGACTTGTTGACCATAAAGTTGTGGTTTCTAGGTTTTCTAGTCTGTTCCATTAATCTATGTGTCTGTTTTTGTGCCAATACCCTGCTGTCTTGATGATTACAGCTTTGTAATATAGCTTGAGGTCAGGAATTGTGATGCCTCTGTCTTTGCTCGCCCCCTTCCCTGAAGATTGTTTTGGCTATTTGTGGTCTTTTGTGGTTTCATACAAATTTTAGGATTGTTGATTCTAGCTCTGTGAAAATACTGGTGATATTTTGTTAAGGATTTCATTAAATGTATAGGTTGCTCTAGGTAGTGTAGGCATTGTAACAATATTTGTTCTTCCAATCGATGAGTATGGAATATCTTCCCATTTTGTTGTTGCCTCAATTTCTTTCATCAGTGTTTTATAGTTTTCAGAGTACATATATTTTACTCCTTTGTTTAGGTTTTGTTTTTTGCCTAGTTATCTTATGGTTTTGGTGCTTTTGTAAACGGGATCAATTCCTTGATTTCTCTTTCTCCTGCTTCATTACTGATATATAGAAATGCAACAGATTTCTATATATTGATTTTTTATTCTGTGACTTTACTGAATTTGTGTATCAGTTCTAGTAATTTTTTGATGAAGTCTTTTGAGTTTTCTATATAGAGTATCATGTTATCTGCAAAATATTTGACTTCTTCCTTGCATTTAGGATACCTTTTATTTCTGTTTGTTGTCTGATTGCTAAGGTCAGGTCGTCCAGTACTATATTAACTAACAAATGTGAGAATGGACATCTCTGTCTTGTTCCTTACTGTAGAGGAAAAGCTTTCAGTTTTTCCCCATTGAGGATGATTATAGCTCTGGGTTTTTGTTTATGACTTTTTTTATATTGAAGTATGTTCCCTGGGTCCCTACTTTGTTGAGGATTTTTATCATTAATGGATGTTGTACTTTGTCAAATGCTTTTTCTGCATATGGTGAGAGGATAATATGTTTTTTTTTATCCTTTCTTTTATTAATATGGTATATCATACTGACTTGTGAATATTGAAACACCCATGCAATCCAGGAATAAATCCACCTGATCATGGTAAATAAGTCTTTTAATGTACTGTTTGATTCGATTCATTAGTATTTTATTGAGAATTTTTGCATCTATGTTCATTAGGATATAGTTCTATTTTTTTTAGTGGAGTCTTTTTTGTTTTTTGTTGTCAACGTAATGTTGGTCTCATGGAATGAATTTGGAAATTTTTCTTCTTTTTCTGTTTTTTGGAACAATTTGAGAAGAATAGGTATTAATTCTTTAAATATTTGGTATAATTCCTCCTGTTAAGCCATCTGGTCCTGTACTTTCATTTGTTGGGAGATTTTTGGCTACTGATTAAGTTTCTTTGCTGGTTATTGCTCTGTTCATATTTTCTATTTCTTCCTATTTCAGCTTTGGAAGTTCATATGTTTCTGGGAATTTATCACTTTTTTCCAAATTGTCAAATTTGTTTGCATATAATTTTTCACAATATTCTATTTGCATTTCTGTGGTATTGGTTATTTCCCTTTTCACCTTTGTAATTTTATTTACTTAAGTGCTTTCTCTTTTCTTTTTGATAAGTCTGGCTTAGAGTTTATCTTTATTTATTTATTTATTTATTCAAAGAATCAGCTCCTGGTTTCATCGATCTCTTCTACAGTAGGTTTTTTTGTTAGTTTTGTTCATTTCTATATCATTTATTTCTGCTCTAAAATTTGTTATTTTTCTTCTGCTGCTGTCCATAGGTGTTTGTTGTTGCTGTTTTCAGCTCCTTTAGGTACACAGTTAGGTTGTTTGTTTAAGATTTTTAGGTCTAACTTGAATCCCTTGTAGGCAGCATATGAATGGGCCTTGTTTTGTTATTCATTCTGACAGCCTGTATCTTTTGATTGGGGCATTTAGTCTATTTATATTCAGAGTAATTACTGATGCATATTTAGTGTCATTTTATTACTTATTTTGTCATTGTTTCTGCAGGCTTTCTCTGTTCCTTTGTAGTCTTTGTTGTTTTTTATCTTTCCCATTCAGAGTCTGCTTAGTATTTCTTGGAGGGCTGGTTTGGCAGTCACAAACTCCTTTAGTTTTTGTTTGCCTGGGAAACTCTTCGTGTCTCTTTCTATTCTGAATGACAGCTTTGCTGGATAGTGTATTGTTGGCTATAGATTTTTCCATTCAAAATTCCTGACTTTAAAAGCCCAAACACTTATCTAAACATTGCAAACACCTACAAATACAATGGGAGATTGAAGAGAAGAAGAACAGCAATTCTATAAAAAGAAAATCAACCATTTTCTGAAAGGTAGGACTGGTGGAGAACTGAATCCAAAGTGACGGGAAGATAGACCACGGGGGGAGGGGCCAGCTCCCAGAAAGTGGCAGAGCAATGGAGCACTAAATCAGGACTTTTAAAAGTGTTCTGCTGAGGGATATCGCTCCAGAGGCTAAACCGGAGTGAAGCCCACGTGGGGTCAGCATGGCCCCAGGTCCCACAGGGTCACAGAAGGATCGACAGTATCTGAATGTCACAGAGCTTGCAGGTATTAGACCGGGGAAGCCGGCTACAGAGACAGAGCCGAGGAGTGAGCTCTCAGCTCGGGGTTACCTTGAACTGGTTGCAGCCTGGGTGAGCTCAGAGCGTGGCCAGAAGCCAGGGAGATGGGAGTGAATGTGCGCTATTCTCTGAGGGTGCACTGAAGAGTGGGGCCCCAAGCTCTCAGCTTCTCTGGGCCAGAGACTGGGAGGCCACCATTTTCATTGCCATCCTCCGGAAATCTATGGAAACCATTCAGGGAACAAAAGATCTCGAAAGCAAACCCGAGGGGATTACTCAGCCCAGCCCTTGGTAAGGACAGTGCAATTCCGCCTGGCGTAAAGACACTTGAGAATCATTACAACAGGCCCCTCCCCCAGAAGGTCAACAAGAAATCCAGCCAGGACCAAGTTCACCTACCAAGGAGTGCAATTTCAATACTAAGGAGAGCAGCGGAATTCCAGAGAAGGAGAAAGCAAAGCATGAAACTCATGGCTTTCTCCCCATGATTCTTTAGTCTTGCAGTTCATTTAATTTTTTTTTCAATTTTTTTCTTCTGATAATTTTTTTTAACATTTACCCTTTACTTTTTTGAAATTTTTTATTTTTCATAAACATATAATATATTTGTAACCACAGGGGTACAGGTCTGTGAATCGCCAGGTTCGCCAGAAGTGCCACTTCACAGTACTCACCATAGCACACACCCTCCTCAAGTCCATAACCCCGCCCCCCTTCTCCCAACCCCTCTCCCCCCAACAACCCTCAGTTTGTTTTGTGAGATTAAGAGTCACTTATGTTTTGTCTCCCTCCCAATCCCATCATGTTCCATTTAATTCTTCTCCTACCCCCTTATAGCAGCACAATACCATTTACTTTTATAACATTTTTAACTAGTTTATCTAATATATATATATATATATTTTTCATTATTTGTTTTCTTTTTTTAATTTTTTCTGAACCTCTTTTTATCCCCTTTCTCCCCCCATGATTTGAGGTCTCTTCTGATTTGGTTAAAGCACATTTTCCTGGGGTCTTTGCCACCCTTTTAGTATTTTGCTTGCTCCTTCATATACTCTTATCTGGACAAAATGACAAGGTGGAAAAATTCACCACAAAAAAAAAGAACAAGAGGCAGTACCAAAGGCTAGAGACTTAATCAATACAGACATTGATAATATGTCAGATCCAGAATTCAGAATGATGATTCTCAAGGTTCTAGCCGGGCTCGAAAAAGGAATGGAAGACATTAGAGAAACACTTTTGGAAGATATAAAAGCCCTTTATGGAGAAATAAAAGAACTAAAATCTAACCAAGTTGATATTAAAAAAAACTATTAATGAGGTGCAATAAAAAATCGAGGCTCTGATTGCCAGGATAAATGAGGCAGAAGAAGGAATTAGTGATATAGAAGACCAAATGACAGAGAATAAAGAAGCTAAGAAAAAGAGGGACAAACAGCTACTGGACCACGAGGCCAGAATTCGAGAGATAAGTGTCACTATATGATGAAACAACATTAGAATAATTGGGATTCCAGAAGAAGAAGAGAGAGGGGAGAAGAAGGTATATTGGAAAGAATTATTGGAGAGAATTTCCCTAATATGGCAAAAGGAACAAGCATCAAAATCCAGGAGGTGCAGAGAACACCCCTAAAAATCAAAAAGAATAGGTCCACACCCCGTCACCTAATAGTTAAATTTACAAGTCTTAGTGACAAAGAGAAATTCCTGAAAGCAGCCCGGGAAAAGAAGTCTATAACATACAATGGTAAAAATATTAGATTGGCAGCAGACTTATCCACAGAGACCTGGCAGGCCAGAAAGAGATGACATGATAGATTCAGAGCACTAAATGAGAAAAACACACATCTAAGTATACTATATCCAGCTAGGCTATCACTGAAAACAGAAGGAGAGATAAAAAAAAAAAAAAAAAAAAAAAAAAAAAAAAAAAAAACCTCCAGGACAAACAAAAACTGAAAGAACTTGCAAACACCAAACTGTACAGGAAATATTGAAAGGGGTCCTCTAAGCAAAGAAAGAGCCTAAAAGTAGTAGATCAGAAAGGAACAGAGACAATATGAAGTAACAATCGCCTTACAGGAAATAAAATGTCCCTAAATTCATATTTCTCAATAGTTACCCAGAATGTTAATAGGCTAAATGCCCAAATCAAAAGACACAGGTTATCAGAGTGGATAAAAAACAGCCCATCTATTCTTTTATTCTTCTCCTACCCACTTAATGGGATTGGGAGGGAGACAAACCATAAGTGACTCTTAATCTCACAAAACAAACTGAGGGTTGCTGGGGGGAGGGGGTTTGGGAGAAGGGGGTGGGATTATGGACATTGGGGAGGGTATGTGCTTTGATGAATGCTGTGAAGTGTGTAAACCTGGTGATTCACAGACCTATACCCCTGGGGATAAAAATATATGTTTATAAAAAATAAAAAATTAGTAAAAAAAAAAAAACCAAAAAAAAAAAAAAAAAACAGCCCATCTATATGTTCCTGTCAAAAAACTCATTTTAGACCTGAAGACACCTCCAGATTTAAAGTGAGGGCATATAATGTTTATAGCAACAATGGCCATGGTTGCCAAACTGGAAAGAACCAAGATGCCCTTCAACGGATGAATGGATAAGGAAGATGTGGTCCATATACACTATGGAGTATTATGCCACCATCAGAAAGGACGAATACCCAACTTTTGTAGCAACATGGACGGGACTGGAAGACATTATGCTGAGTGAAATAAGCAGAGAGAATCAATTATCATATGGTTTTACTTATTTGTGGAGCATAACAAAAAGCATGGAGAACATGGGGAGATAGAAAGGAGAAGGGAGTTGCGGGAAATTGGAAGGGGAGGTGAAGTATGAGAGACTATGGACTCTGTAAAAAAATCTGAGGGTTTTGAAGGGGCGAGGGGTGGGAGGTCAGGGTGCCTGATGGTGGGTATTTTAGAGGGCATGGATTGCATGTTGTACTGGGTGCGTTGCAAAAATAATGAATACTGTTATGCTGAAAATAAATTTAAAAAAATAAATAAATAAAGTGAAGGGGTGGAAAGAAATTTACCATGCTAATGGACATCAGAAGAAAGCAGGAGTGGCAATCCTTATATCAGATCAATTAGATTTTAAGCCAAAGACTATAATAAGAGATGAAGAAGGACACTATATGATACTCAAAGGATCTGTACAACAAGAAGATCTAACAATTTTAAATATCTATGCCCCTAACATGGGAGCAGCCAACTGTATAAACTAATTATTAACAAAATTAAAGAAACACATCGACAATAATACAATAATAGTAGGGGAATTTCACACTCCCCTCACTGAAATGGACAAATCATCCAAGCAAAAGATCAACAAGGAAATAAGGGCCTTAAATGACACACTGGACCAGATGGACATCACAGATATATTTAGAACATTTCATCCCCAAACAACAGAATACACATTCTTCTTTAGTGCATATGGAACATTCTCCAGAATAGATCACATTCTGGGTCCTAAATCAGGTCTCAACCAGTATCAAAAGATTGGGATCATTCCCTGCATATTTTCAGACCACAATGCTCTGAAGCTAGAACTCAATCATAAGAGGAAGTTTGTAAAGAACCCAAATACATGGAGACTAAACAGCATCCTTCTAAAGAAGGAATGGGTCAACCAGGAAATTAAAGAATTGGAAAAAACTCATGGAAACAAATGATAATGAAAACAAAACGGTTCAAAATCTGTGGGACACAACAAAGGCAGTCCTGAGAGGAAAATATATAGTGGTACAAGCATTTCTCAAGAAACAAGAAAGGTCTCAGGTACACAACCTAATGCTACACCTGAAGGAGCTGGAGAAAGAACAACAAAGAAACCCTAAGACCAGCAGGAGAAGAGAAATCATAAAGATCAGAGCAGAAATCAATAAAATAGAAACCCCCCAAAAAAACCAACAGAACAAATCAACGAAACTAGGAGCTGGTTCTTTGAAAAAAAAATTAATAAAATTGATAAACCCATGGCCAGACTTATCAAAAAGAAAAGAGAAAGGACCCAAATAAATAAAATCATGAATGAAAGAGGAGAGATCACAACTAACACCAAAGAAATACAAACGATTATAAGAACATACTATGAGCAACTCTACGCCAACAAATTTGACAATCTGGAAGAAATGGATGCATTCCTAGAAACATATAAACTACCACAACAGAACCAGAAAGAAATAGACAGCCTGAACAGACCCATAACCAGTAAGGAGATTGAAACAATCATTAAAAATCTCCAAACAAATAAAAGCCCAGGGCCAGATGGCTTCCTGGGGGAATTCTACCAAACATTTAAAGAAGAACTAATTCCTATTATCCTGAAACTGTTCCAAAAAATAGAAATGGAAGGAAAACTTCCAAACTCATTTTATGAGGCCAGCATCACCTTGATCCCAAAACCAGACAAGGATCCCATCAAAAAAGAGAGCTATAGACCAATATCCTTGATGAACACAGATGCGAAAATTCTCACCAACATACTAGCCAATAGGATTCAACAGTACATTAAAAGGATTATTCACCACGACCAAGTGGGATTTATTCCAGGGCTGCAAGTTTGGTTCAACATCCGCAAATCAATGTGATACAACACATCAATAAAATAAAGAACAAGAACCATATGATACTCTCAATAGATGCTGAAAAAGCATTTGACAAAGTACAGCATCCCTTCCTGATCAAAACTCTTCAAATTGTAGGGATAGAGGGCACATACCCCAATATCATCAAAGCCATCTATGAAAAACCCACCGCAAATATCATTCTCAATGGAGAAAAACTGAAAGCTTTTCCGCTAAGGTCAGGAACACGGCAGAGATGTCCATTATCACCACTGCTATTCAACATAGTACTAGAAGTCCTAGCCTCAGCAATCAGACAACAAAAGGAAATTAAAGGCATCCAAATTGGCAAAGAACAAGTCAAATTATCTCTCTTTGCAGATGATATGATACTATATGTGGAAAACCCAAAGGACTACACTCCAAAACTGTATAACTTGTACAGGGATTCAGTAAAGTGTTAGGATATAAAATCAATGCACAGAAATCAGTTGCATTTCTCTACACCAACAAGACCGAAGAAAGAGAACTTAAGGAGTCAATCCCATTTACAATTGCACCCCAAACCATAAGATACCTAGGAATAAAGCTAACCAAAGAAGCTAAGAATCTATCCTCAGAAAACTATAAAGTACTCATGAAAAATATTGAGGAAAACACAAAGAAATGAAAAAATGTTCCATGCTCCTGGATTGGAAGAATAAATATTGTGAAAATGTCTATGCTACCTAAAGCAATCTACACATTTAATGCAATTCCTATCAAAGTACCATCCATCTTTTTCAAAGAAATGGAAGAAATAATCCTAAAATTTATATGGAACCAGAAAAGACCTCGAATAGCCAAAGGGATATTGAAAAAGAAAGCCAAAGTTGGTGGCATCAGAATTCTGGACTTCAAGCTCTATTACAAAGCTGTCTCCATCAAGACAGCATGGTACTGGTACAAAAAGAGACACCTAGATCAATGGAACAGAATAGAGAGCCGAGAAATAGACCCTCAACTCTACGGTCAACTAATCTTCGAAAAAGCAGGAAAGAATGTCCAATGGAAAAAAGACAGCCTCTTCAATAAATGGTGCTGGGAAAATTGGACAGCCACATGCAGAAAAATGAAATTGGACCATTTCCTTACACCACACACAAAAATACACTCAAAATGGATGAAGGACCTCAATGTGAGAAAGGAATCCATCCAAATCCTTGAGGAGAACACAGGCAGCAACCTCTTCGACCTCAGCCGCAGCAACATCTTCCTAGGAACATCGCCAAAGGCAAGGGAAGCAAGGGCAAAAATGAACTATTGGGATTTCATCAAAATCAAAAGCTTTTGCACAGCAAAGGCAACAATTAACAAAATCAAAAGACAACTGACAGAATGGGAGATGATATTTGCAAACGACCTATCAGATAAAGGCGTAGTGTCCAAAATCTATAAAGAACTTAGCAAACTCAATACCCAAAGAACAAATAATCCAATCAAGAAATGGGCAGAGGACATGAACACACATTTCTGCAAAGAAGACATCCAGATGGCCAACAGACACATGAAGAAGTGCTCCATATCACTCGGCATCAGGGAAATACAAATCCACACCACAATGAGATATCACCTCACGCCAGTCAGAATGGCTAAAATCAACAAGTCAAGAAATGACAGATGTTGGCGAGGATGTGGAAAAAGGGGAATCGTCCTACACTGTTGGTGGGAATGCAAGCTGGTGCAACCACTCTCGAAAACAGCATGGAGGTTCCGCAAAATGTTGAAAATAGAACTGCCCTATGACCCAGCCATTGCACTACTGGTATTTACCCTAAAGATGCAAACGTAGTGATCCTAAGGGGCACGTGCACCCAAATGTTTATAGCAGCAATGTCCACAATAGCCAAACTATGGAAAGAACCTAGATGTCCATCAACAGATGAATGGATAAAGAAGAGGTGGTATATATACACAATAGAATACTATGCAGCCATCAAAAGAAATGAAATCTTGCCATTTGTGACAACATGGATAGAACTATAGCATACCATGCTTATCGAAATAAGTCAAGTGGAGAAAGACAACTATCATATGATCTCCCTGATATGAGGAAGTGGTGATGCAACATGGGGGCTTAAGTGGGTAGGAGAAGAATCAATGAAACAAGATGGGATTGGGAGGGAGACAAACCATAAGTGACTCTTAATCTCACAAAACAAACTGAGGGTTGCTGGGGGGAGGGGGTTTGGGAGAAGGGGGTGGGGTTATGGACATTGGGGAGGGTATGTGCTTTGTTGAGTGCTGTGAAGTGTGTAAACCTGGCGATTCACAGACCTGTACCCCTGTGGATAAAAATATATGTTTATAAAAAATAAAAAAAAAACCATATAGCCCAGCTATCATGCTGCTTGATATTTACCCAAGGAGTTGAAAATATGTCCTCAGAATAACCTCCACAGAAATGTTTATAACCACGTTGTTCTTAGTAGTGCAAATATGGAAATAACCAACATGTCCTCAGGTAAGTGAAAAGATATATAAACTGTGGTTTATCTAAACAGTGGCATATTATTCTGTGCTAAAATTAGGTGACTATCAAATCATGAAAAACATGGATGAATTTTAAATGTATATTATAATATAAAGAAGCCCGTCTGTAATGGCTACACTACTGTGATTCTAATTTCATGATATAATGGAAAAATATTAAGGCAATGAAATATCCATAGTTTCCAGGGGTAAGGAGATATGGGGTGTATCCATGAAATATGGGATTTTGGGGGGTTGCAAACTACTATGCAGAATATTATAATGGTGATGAATGTTATTATATATTTGTCAAAATTCAGCACCAAAAGTAAATGATATTATAAACTATGTACTCTGACTGAAAAAAAAAAAAAAAAAACCCACAAATATCCTGGTCCAAGATGGTGATGTAGGAAAACTCTGAATTTACATCCTCTGTGGAAACATCAAATATACACCTATTTATAGAACGATTCCTTCTGAAGAAGAACCAATCAACTGAACAGCTTTTGCTCTACAAAAGAGAGAGAGACTGCATAAGGAATAGGAGGAGAGATGGAGATGCAGGAACAAAGGGAATTCCCACTCCTGGTGCAAACTGCAATGGGGAGTGATAGTACTGTTAGAACAGGAGCAGATTCATCTCCCCTGAGGCACAGAAAACAGCCATGATTTAAAAGAACACCTGAACCAAAAAAAAGACCCAGCTCCAGAATTCTGCCAAATGGTAGAGGAGCTACTTAAACTCTCTCTGGGTCAGAGAAGCTGGTGAGCATGATGGTTTATGTTCCTCCTCCATACTGACAGTGCAAACAGGAGCAGGATCTAGATGCTATGGGCAGCATGCCACATAAGCAAATTCTAGGCTTCTAGACCACAGCAGGCTCAGATGCCTTGGAAGACAGAAAGAGAAAGCCATGGATTAAAAGAACTACTACACTATGAAGAAACTAGCCCCAAACTCTGACAAATGGCAGGGGAGCAGCTGGAACTCACTCTGGGTCAGAGGAACCAGTGAGTGGTAGGATTTACATTCTCCTATGATTTTGATAGCATGGATGGGAGCAGGGTCCAGATGCTCTATTTCACCTACAACCTCAGTAAGCCTCAAACTACTACCCCACACCAGCCCCAGCCACCCTTAGCATAGTGCATACAGGGACACACTTGGTCAGTTCCTACTACAGCTGCAGCCCTCTCGCCAAGGTGACAAATGTGCAAAGCACCCTGAAACACTCCAGGCTTGCACCACTTAGGCTCCAGATATCTTTCTAAGGCATCCCTTTCTCAGAATGCTCAGGAAATTCCCAGCTTATGCCTGCTTCAGCTCTAGACAATGTTCAGAGCACCCCACATATTTCCAACCTTTGTCCATCTCAGCTTTAGCCACAATACCAGGGTGCCCCCAGCACCACACATGCACTCAGCCCACACCAATTTCAGTACCAGCCACAATGTCAGGGTGCTCACTGAACTGAACACAGTGTGTATGCACTTCAATGTTAGCTATTTTTCCAGGGTGTCCTTGTGTGAAGAGACCTGGGACCACCCCTGCTTCCACCCACTTGATAAAGTGCTGTCCACAGGACACCCCCCTACATGGAGTGCACTGGGACCCCCAGGACATTAATCCATCTCGGATCCAGCCACCCCAGCAGGCTTTCCCACCCAAAGAGGATCTCATGATGCCCTAGCCCACATCGTGCTTCAGCCCCAGTGAATTTCCGTGTGCTCCATATAGAGCATTCCAGGATCTACAGTTTGCACCCACATTTCCATCAGCTATCTTGCCAGGTACCCTCTGTGCAGATCCTTGGGCTCCTCAGCTTGCATCTGCACAAGCTTTAGCTGTTTTGCTAGTTTGTATTCTGCATGGAGAGCCTAGCAACCACACTGGCCTATGCCCACTTTACCTCTGGCCACTCTCCCATAGAAGCTCTGACATAGAGTGCCCTGGAAACCCCAGGAACCCCAGCTCATATTAGACACAGCTCCATTTAGCCAACCGAAGTCCCCAGGCACAGTCTAAACAGGGAGTGACTGTAGACCCCTTTTCTTTTCTCCAAGTCTTTTCTCCAAGTCTAGAAGAAATAGCAGTACCACCTAATTCATAAAAAAAAAAAAAAAAGACAGAAAGGCAAGCAAATTGAGGAGATAGAAGCATATGCTTCAAATGAAAGAACAAGATAAAACCTCAGAAATATAACTAAGTGAAATAGAGATGAACAGTATGCCAGGTGAAGATGTATGATTATAAATGATCATAGAGATGTTCCCTAGACTGGAAAGAAGACTGAAAGGACTCAGTGAGAACTTTAAAAAAGAAATTAAAAATATAAGTAAAACTCAGAGTTGAACATAATAACTGAAATGAAAAATACACTAGAAGGATTCATCAACAGATCAAGATGCAGAATAGGTCAGTGATCTGGAAGACATGGTATTAGAAAGCACCCAAGCAGAACAGCAAAATGAAAAATAAATACATAGATAAATAAAATAAAAATGAGGCTAGGTTAAGAAACATTTGGATGATATCAAGTAAACAAATATTCACATTATAGGTGTCACAGAAGAAGAAGAGAGAAAGGAGTACTAAAGCTATTTGAGTAAATAATAGCTGAAAATGTCCCTAACCTGGAAAAGGAAAGAGAAATCCAAATTTAGGAAGCACAGTGAGTTTCAAATACCATAAACTCAAGAAAATCCAAACCATGACATAATAATTAAAATGTCAAAGATTAAAGGTAAAGAGGGGAAAAAAAGATTTTATTTTCTTATTTGAGAGAGGGACAGAGAAAACACAAGCAGGGGTAGAGACAGAGGGAGAAGCAGAATTCCCACTGAGCAGGGAGCCTGATGTGGGGCTCAATTCTTGGACCCTGGGATCATGACATGAACCAAAGGCAGACTCTTAACTGAATGACCCACCCAGGTGACCCAGATCTATGATTTTAATATTTATCACATAAGTAATCTAATTTTTATGCTTTATTTTTCTTACCAATATTTCAAGTTCTTTTAAAATTTTAGTTAATTAAAATATAGTGTAATATTAGTTTCAGGAGTAGAATTTAGTAATTTATCACTTACATATAACACCCAGTACTGATCACAAGTACCCTCCTTAATATCCTTCACCTATTTAGCCCACCTCCCTCTATCAACCCTCAGTGTGCTCATTATAGTTAAGCGTTTCTTATGGTATGCCTCCCTCTGGTTATTTTTCTTTCCCCTTTGTTCACCTGTTTTGTTTTATTCCCTCAATTACACATAAAACGGAAATCATATTTTTCTTTGACTGACTTATTTGGCTTAGCATTATGCACTCCAGCTCCATGTATGTCACTGCAAATGGCAGGATTACATCAGTTTTGATTTCTGAGTAATATTCCATTCTGTATATATACTATATCTTCTTTATCCATTCATCAGTTGTTGGACACTTAAGCTTCTTCCATCATTTGGCTATTGCTGATAATGCTATCATCAAGGTGCATGTGCCCCTTCAAATCAGTACTTTATTTTTTTTTATTTTTTTTAAAGATTTTATTTATTTATTTGACAGATAGAGATTATAAGTAGGCAGAGAGGCAGGCAGACAGAGAGGAGGAAGCAGGCTCCCCCGCGGAGCAGAGAGCCCGATGTGGGGCTCGATCCCAGGACCCTGTGATCATGACCTGAGCCACCCAGGCACCCCAGTACTTTAGAAGCATATTTTATATTTTATTATATTAAGATGATCAATAAGTATTCATATATTATGTTCCAAACAACATTATATTATTTTAATGGTGTTCTTTTTAAAATTTTTTTTTTATGATTAAGTTCAATTAGCTTATATATAGTGAAACACTCAGGGCTCATCACAACATGTGCCCTCCTTAATATTCATCACCCTGTTACCTCATCCTCCCACCCCCCCAATTCTGTAACCCCCAGTTTGTTTCCTGGAGTCCAGAGTCTCTCATGGTTTGTCTCCTTCTCTGATTTCCTCCCATTCAGTGTTCCCTCCCTTCCCTTATGGTCCTCTGCATTATTACCTATGCTCCAGGTATGATAATTGTCCCTCTTGGCTTGACTTATTTCACATAGCATAAGCCCCTCCTGTTCCATCCATGTCAATGCAATGATGGGTATTCATCCTATCTGATGGCTTTAATTATACTGATATTTTCCTTCACTGTATAGGAGCTTTTTATCTAGATAAAGTCCAAAATTCTTCAATTTTGCTTTTGTTTCCTTTGACTCTGGAAAAGTATGTAGTAAGAAGCTGGTACAAATGAGGTCAAAGAGAGTGCTGCCTGTGTTCTTCTCTAGGATTTTGGTGGTTTCCTGCCTTACATTTAGGTCTCTCATCCATTTTTAATTTATTTCTGTGAATAGAATAAGAAAATGATCCAGTTTCATTCTTCTGCATATTGCTTTCCAGTTTTCCCAAAACCATTTGCTGAAGAGACTGTTTCCCATTGGATATTCTTTACTGCTTTGTTAAGGATTAGTTGACCTATAGTTGTGGATCCCTTTCTGGGTTTTATATTCTGTTCCATTGTTTTATGTGCCTGTTTTTGTGCCCAAGCTGTACTGTCTTGAACACTGTAGCTTTGTTTTCAATTAGCAATAATCGCGCCTCGGATAAACCTCATTGGCTACGATACTGCCACTGCACAAAGCTGAACACTGTAGCTTTGTAATACAACTTGAAGTCCAAAAACATTATGCCTACATATTTGCTTTGTTTTTCCAAGATTGCTTTGGTTATTTGGGGTATTTTGTGGTTCCTTGCAAATTTTGGAATTGTTCTAACTCTGTGAAAAATGCTGGTCATATTTTGATAGGTACAGCATTAAGTGTGTAGATTGCTTTGGGTAGTATAGATATTTTAACAATATTTGTTTTTTCAGTCTATAAGCATGGAATGTTTTCCCTTTTATTTGTGTCTTCAGTTTCTTTCATAAGCATTCTGTAGTTTTCAGAGTATAGATTTTTTTACATCTTTGGTTAGGTTTATTACCAGGGATTTTTATGGGTTTTGGTAAAATTGTAAATGAGATTGACTCCTTGATTTCTTTTTCTGTTGCTTCATATTTGATATATAGAAGTGCAATTGATTTCTGTATGTTGATTTTATATCCATTTTAAGCATTTTTTAAAAAGATTTAATTAATTTATTTATTTGACACAGAAAAAGGGCACACAAACAGGGGCAGTGGCAGGCAGAGGGGCCAAGCAGGGAGCTGATGTGGGGCTTGATTCCAGGACCCCAGGATCATGAGCTGAGTAGAAGGCAGACACAACTGACTGAGCCACCCAGGCATCACAAGTTCTAGCAATTTTTGGTGGAGTCTCTTGGGTTTTGTATATATATCATGTTGCCAACAAATAGTGAAAGCTTGACTTCTTCCTTGCTGGTTTGGGTGCTATTTATTGTTTTCTACTTGCTGAGGCTAAGACTTCCAGTACTGTGTTAAATAACAATTATGAGAGAAGACATCCCTATCTTGTTCCTGACTATAGAGGAAAATTTCTCAGTTTTTCCCCATTGAGGATGATATTAGCCATGGGTCTTTCATGTATAGTCTTTATGATGTTGAGGTTTGTTCCATCTCTACTTTGTTGAGGCTTTTTTATGAAGAATGGATGTATTTTGTCAAATGATTTTTCTGCATCTATTGAGAGGATCATTTAGCTTTTATCCTTTTTTGTTGTTGTTAATGTGATGTATAATGTTAATTATTTTGTTGAATAGTAAACATCCCTTACACCCAGTAATAAACCCTACTTGACCCCAAATAATTATTTTAATGTACTGTTGGATTTGATTTGCTAGTATCTTGTGTATTTAGCTTCCATGTTCATCAAGGATATTGGCCTGTAATTCTTTTTATTAGACTTTTTTGTTTTGGCATCAAGATAATGCTGGCCTTGTAGACTGAATTTGGAAATTTTCCTTTCATTTTTATTTTTCAGATCACTTGAGAAGAATAGGTATTGACTCTTCTTTTTTTTTCTTCCTTGTTTCATTTTTAAAATTTAAATTCAATTAGCCAACATATAATACATCATTAGTTTCAGATGTAAAGTTCCATAATTTGTCAGTTCATATGACACCCCCTGCTCATCATATCATGTGTCCTCCTTAATTTCTATCATCCATTTACCCCATCCCCCAATCCACCCCCCCTTCCAGGAACCCTCAATTTTTTCCTATAGTTAAGAGTCTCTCATGGTTTTTCTTCCTCTCTGTTGACTTCCCATTCAGTTTTCCCTCCCTTCCCCTATGATCTTCTGTGCTATTTCTTATATTCTACTCATGAGACCATATAATTGTCTTTCTCTGATTGACTTATTTTACTCAGAATACATGTTGATGCACATGGTAAGAGTTATATTCCATTGAAACAAAACAGAAAAGAATATCCAATGGAAAAAAGACAGTTTAGTCAATAAATGTTCCTGAGAAAACTGGACAGCCACATGCAGAAGAATGAGACAAGACCATTCTTTTACACCATATACAGAAATACTCTCAAAATGGGTGAAAGATATAAATGAGAGATAGACATCCATCAAAATCCTAGAAGTGGACACAGGCAGCAACCTCCTCGACCTCAAGTGCAGCAACTTCTTACTAGATATATCTCCAAAGACAAGGGAAACAAAAGCAAAAATGAACTATTGGAAATTTGTCAAGATAAAAATCTTCTGAACAGAAAAGGAAACAGTAAGCAAAACTAAAAGGGAACCTATGGAATGGGAGAAGATATTTGCAAACGACAATATAGATAAAGGACTGGTATCTAAGATCTATAAAGAACTTCTCAAACTCAACACCAAGAAAAGGGCAGAAAACATGAGCAGACATTTCTGCAAAGAAGACATACAAATGGCCAACAGACACATGAAAAAATTCTCCATATCACTTGACATCAGGGAAATACAAATCAAAACTACACTAAGATATCACCTCACAGCAGCCAATTTGGCCAGGAAACAGCAAATGTTACTGAGGATGTGGAGAAAGGGGAACCCTCTTACGTTGTTGGTGGAAATGCAAGCTGGTACAGACACTCTGGAAAACAGTATGGGGTTTCCTCAAGAAGCTAAAAAAAATAGGATATTAACTTTGCTTTAAATATTTGGTAGAATTCCTCCAGGAAGTCATCTGGCTCTGGACTTCGGTTTGTTGTTTTGATTACTGATTCAATTTCTTTGCTGACTATGTCTATTCAAATTTTCCATTTCTTCCTGTTTCAGTTTTGGTAGTTAATATGTTTCTAGGAATTCATCCATTTCTTCCAGACATAAAATTTCCATATATTCTCTAATAATGGTATTTCTGTGGTTTTGGTTGTAATCTCTCCTTTTTCATTCGTGATTTTATTTAGATCTTTCTCTTTTCTTTTTGATAAGTCTGGCAGGGATTTACCTTTCTTATTAATTCTGTCAAAAAATCAGTTCCTAGTTCCACTGATCTGATTTACTGTTTTTTTTTTTTTTTTTTTTGTCATCTCCATATCATTTATTTTGGCTCCAATCTTTAGTATTTCCCTTCTGCTGGCTTTAGGCTTTATTTGCTTTTCTTTTTCTCCTTTAGGTATAAGGTTAGGCTGTTTATTTGAGATTTTCCTTGCTTCTTGAGTCCTGTATTACTATTTGATTCCGTCTTAGGACCACTTTTGCTACATCCCAAATGTTTTGGACAGTAGGATTTTCATTTTTCTTTGTTTCCATGTATTTCTTTATTTTTTCTTTAATTTCCTGGTTAAATCATTCATTCTATGGTAGTATGTTCTTCAACCTCCATGTGCCTATAGTCCTTCCAAGTTCTTTTTTTCTGGTTGACTCTAGTTTCATAGTATTATGGTCTTAAAATATGCATGTTGTGATCTAAATCTTTTTGTATTTGTTAAGGACTAGTTTGTGACTCTGTGATCTATTCTGGAGTATGCATTATGTATACTTGAAAAAAATGTGTAGCCTGCTGCATTAGGATGTAATGTTCTGAATATATTTGTTAATTCCCTCTGGTCTAGTGTGTCACTCAAAGCCATTGTTTCCTAATTGATTTTCTGTTTAGATGATCTGTCCATTGGTGTAAGTAGGATGCTAAAGTCCCCCACTATTATGGTATTATTAGCAATGAATTTCTTTGTGTTTGTTATTAATTGATTTATACGTTTGGGTCCTCCAAAGCTTGGGACATAAATACTTATAATTGTCACATCTTCTTGTTGGATTGTCCCCTTTGTTGTGATGTAGTGTCCTTCTTCATCTCTTGTTACAGTCTTTGGTCTAAAATCTAATTTTTCTGATATAAGGTTGGCTACTCTTCTTTCTTTTGACATCTATGACCATGGTAAATGTTTGTCTATCCCTTCACTATCAATCTTCAGGTGACTTTAGGTCTAAATGAGTCTTTTATATCCAGCATATTGATGGGTCTTGCTATTTGTCCATTCTGGCACCCAAGGCTTCGATTGAAGTACTTGGTCCATTTACATTCAGAGTGATTATGGGTAAGTATGAATTTAGTGCCATTGTATTACCTGTAAATTCATTGTTTCTAGAGATTTTCCCTGTTCCCTTCTAGTCTTTGTTGCTTTTGGCTACCCCCCACCCCGCCAACCACACACACACACACACACACACACTCTAAGAGTCCCCTTTAATATTTCTTTTAGGGATTGTTTAGTGGCCACAAATTCCTTTAGTTTTTGTTTGGGAAACTCTTTATATTTCCTTCTTTCTGAATGATAGCCTTGTTGGATTAAGTATTCTTGACTGCATATTTTTCCCATTCTGCACATTGTATATATCATGCCATTCTCTCTGGCTTGCCAACTTTCTCTTGATAAATCTGACGATAACCTGATGTGTCTTTCCTTGTAACTTAGGGATTTCTTTTCCCTTGCTGTCTCAGGATGTTTTTCTTATGTCAGTATTTTTGCAAATTTTACTACAGTATGTCTTGGTGTTGGCCTCATTTTGTTGATTTTGATGGGAGTCTTCTCTGCCTCCTTGATTTAGATGTTTCTTTCCTTCCACAGTTAGCAAAATTTTCAGCTAAAATTTGCTCATGCAAACCTTTTCCCTATCTCTTTCTTCTGGAACTATATGGTATTAATGTTATTATGCATTATGGAGTTGCTTAGTTCCCTAAGTCCACTTTCATGAGCTAATATTTTTTCTACCTTCTCCTTTACAGCCTCATTATTTTCCATAATTTTATCTTCTGTATCACATTAATTCCTCTTCTTCTTCTTCCATCTTTGTGGTCATTACATGCAATCAGTTTCACATTTTGGTTATAGCACTTTTTATGTCAGCTTTATTAGTTTTTATGTCTTTTTATTTCTATGCTAAGTGATTCCTTGGTGTCTTTTTGCCTTTCTTAAGCCCAGTTAGTAACCTTATGGTTGTTCTTTTAATTCTGGTTCATGCATATTACTTATATCTTGATTAGATCCCTGGCTGTGCCCTTTCTTATTCTTTCATTTGGGATGAATTCCTCTGTCTTGGCATTTTGCCTAAGTCTGTTTTCTGTGTGTTAGGAGAGTCTGTATTTCTTACTCTTCAGCATAATGTCTATATTATGAAGATGTCATATACTGATAAAGGTCTGGCATCAGAATGTGTTTCTGGTATATGCTCTGTGTTCTCTGCTGTTGTGTTTTGGGTGTTCTGTCCTCAGGTCAGTCCTCTTCAGAGTTTTCCTTGCCTACAGTGGGATGTGTGTGAACCTTGTCTAGTGTCGGGGAGTATTTTAACTAGGTGTGTTTTGGTCTGCATGTTAAAAGAGGGTAGACAAAAATTTCCCATAGAGCTGAAGTTGTGCAATAGTCTGGGTCACTTCAGGGAAAAAAGTTCCCCTTCTGGGAGGGCATTTAGGAGGGGTGGCACTGCCTCTCAGGGGACAAAAAAAGCTGGTGAGTGCCTTTGATCTAACCCATTCATTAGCATAGTCTCAGAGGCACTGCTAAGGGCAACTAGTCTGGATGTTGGCTTTTTGGTGTGTTTTACTATAAACTCCAAGCCCTTGAGTGTTCGTGCTGCTGCCACTCTGGGACAAACTAGCACCCACCAGAGAAGGGAGAGACCCTTGCCCAGAGGATCAGTGCAGGTCCACATCATGCTGGGTCCCTATGATTTAGGGTTTTGAAGCATAACCAGCACACATAACATAAAATATAGGAACACAGCACCACCAGGTGGTCAGATGGCTTGGATAAAGACAGAATGAAGGCTGGGATATGAGGGATACCTGGAACACACAAAGGGAGATAGTTCACTCTTTTCTGAGGGTTTCCTGAACAGCAGTGGATGCAAATTACCCTCTCCAGGGATGATAGAACATGCTAATACCATTTTTATTCCCTGCCAGTCAGTACAGACTGACTTCAATGACCAGTACAGTGCCCATAATGGAGGCTTGAGCTGCTTATACCAAGCCCCACCCCCCTTCACTCTGCAAGTGTTTTTTAACTAGGGAAACTCAGCCTGAGAGCCAGAACAGCAGGAGGCCCCTTCTCCAGAAGACCATCAGAAACCACCACCATGCGCTACACACACATGCACCAAGTCTACTGACATAGAGTCTGGCTCAACTTCAGTTCTAGTGGAAATGGGATCTAGCCTCTTTTAACAAGCAGACCAAAAAACACTTAGTTAAAATTACCCACACACTCTGAAGAGGACTCAGACAACACTGTCTTCTCCTTGGGCCCTGTCCGCCTTCTCCATAGGAGTACTGCTGTGCCTGCCAGGGCACACCCCAGCAATGCAGACTTATAAACTTTGTACTTTGAGCACTGCCACTTATAAAATCTTGGAATAATCAGCTTTACTTTTTTCCGTGTCAATGGCTTTGGGGAAGTGCTTTTCTTGTGTAATCCCCAGGATGTTAGTCTCTCTCCCTCTGTTTCTCTCTTTTATCCCCTGATCCAGGTTCCTTTCCCTCTGCAGCACTCATTTTTTTTTTCTCCCCCCAATCAGATCCTACCTTCCATCATGTGGCCTCTTTTATTTCTCTAGTTGTGTAGTTTGTTCTCTCAGTTCTCAGAGCAACTTCTTGGGGTTCTCAGAGTGATTTGATATTATCTAGCTGTGTTCAAGGGAAAAGACAAGCATAGTGTTCCCCTACTTCTCTGCCATAACTGCTACACAACTCTAGCTGTTTTTAAGATTTTTTTCCTACATCAATATATTTGGCAAATTTAATTACAATATGTCTTGGTGTTGGTTTGGTATTGTTAATTTTGGTGGGAATTCTCTGTGCCTCCTAGTTCTGGATGTCTGCTTCCTTTTCCAGATATGGGATGTTTTCAGCTATTATTTCTTCAAATAAATGTTCTGCTCTTTTCTCTCCTTCTAGGATTCCTAGAATACCAATGTTATTACATCTGAGTCACTGAGCTCCCTAAGTCTACTCTCATTCTGCTTAATTCTTTTCTCTCTCTTTTATTCAGCTTGTTTATTTTCCATTAATGTGTTTTCTAGGTCACTAATTCTCTACTCTGCTTCTTCCAGACTGCTCATCATTCCATCAAGTGGGTTTCTCATATCATTTATTGTGCACTTTATATACGCCATGTTATTGATATCTTTGTGTTAAGTGTCACTTATGTCCTCTACTCTTAAGTCTAGTGAGTATCCTTATGATCATTGCTTTAAATTCTCTATCAGGCATATTACTTATATTTGCTTCACTTAGATTTCTGGATGTGGCCTTGTCCTGTTCTTTTATTTGTTGTAAATTTCTCTTTCTACTTAAATTTCTGCCTTTGTGTGTTTCTGCAGGCAGAAAGTTAGTGTTCATTTTATATTTACACTCTGCTGAATTCATGCGTTAGTTCTAGTAATTTTTTGAAGGAGTCTTTCAGGTTTTGACCGAAAGTTTGACTTCCTTTTTGCCAGTTTGGATGTCTTATTTCTTTTTGTTGTTTGATTGCTGAGATTAGAGTTTCCACTGTTAAATAACAGTGGTAAAAAGGGACATTCCTGTCTTATTCCTGACCATAGAGGAAAAGCTCTGTTTTTCCCCATTGAGGATCTTATTACCTGTGGGTCTTCCATATATGGCCTTTGTGATGTTGAGGTATGTTCCCTCTATCCCTGCTTTGTTTAAGTTTTTACCAAGAATGGATGCCATGTTTTGTCAAATTCAGAAAGAGGTCAGATGTCCATTGACTGTTGAATGGATAAAGAAAATGTGATGTGCTATGATGGACACCACGTCTTCTGAGTATGTGTGTGTATACACATATACATATATATCTCTATATATGTATATATATGTATATATATATATATACACACACATATATCTATCCATATGTGTGTATATCTATATATATGTATACATATGTATGTGTACATTTATACATATATAAATATAATTTCAGCTATCAAAAAAATGAAATCTTGTCATTTGTGAGGACATAGATAGAGCTAGTGGATATTAAAATAAATAAGTGAAATAAATCAGAGAAAGAAAAATACCATACAATCCACTCATAACGTGGAAGTTAAGAAACAAAACAAAACATAAGGAAAGGGGAGGCAAAGGAGAAGGTAAACCAAGAAACATTCTTTTAACTATAGTGACCAAACTGAGGTTTGATGGGCTAAGTGAGGGATAGGCTAAGTGGGGGATGGGTATTAAGGAGGGCACTTGTGTTGAACACTGGGTTTTATATGTAAGTGAAGCATTGCTAAATCCTACTTGTATGTTAACTGACTTGTATGTTAATTGTTACTTGTATGTTAACTGAGTAGAATTTAAACAAATTTTAAACAAAAATCTAAAAAAGAAAGCAAAAAAGAAAGTGAGCTGTGTCTTATTTTCTTGAACTTAGTGATTTTATGAAGAAGAGGTACTGGATTGCCCTGCAGTACAGTTTCCCCCTTCGGCAGAATCCAACACTTTTGGAGAATATCCTAAGAGTGCTGTGAATGTTGTGCTAATTTGTTTGATTTCCTTTTACTTTCAGTGTTGTTGTTGTTGTTGTTGTTGTTTTTGCACTGATTTTTTGCTTGTTGTGCGATATTTTTGTTCTCTGTAGGAGGCAGACAAGGCAAGACTTCTGTCAAAGCTGGATGCAGGGCAGTGGTGTTAACAAAATTTGCATGGGGCCACTAGTCCTATGCAGGATCCCCCGAATCTCTGTGTCAGCTGGGGGCTGCATGTTGGGGTAGATGAGGGCATGAAGCTTGGCACAGCATAAAATGATGGCTGGCTATTGTTGCACCTGTTGCACGACATTGTTTGATGGCCCATGACTGAGCTCTATGCGGTGGGTTGGTCTGGCGGGTAAGCTGGGCATGGCACACACCAGCAGCTGTGTACCTGGAAGGTGTGTGCATTGTGCAGTGATGGCTGGGGACACACATGTGAGCCCTGCACAGCAGATGTACACAGCACACAGGGACAGCTACAGATCCAGCATCTACGTGGTATGCACACACAGTCTTAACAAAATTTGTACTCAACCCAAGTCCCAGGCTAGCAGGTTTGGAGTGGGCAAGTCATCAGGAGAATTCATGGGTGTGATACACTTCTAGCAGGTCTGTAGTTAAGTGTCTGTACAGTCTCATCTCTAGAAAGTGTCTCTGTGTTTGTGTTGTTGACAATGAAGGAAAATGGAGTCTTTCATCTCCCTCATTTTCAAAGAATTCCCCCAACATCTTCTAAAATCAGTATAACAGATCCATTTCCCGTTTACCCTTGATGTTTTGTAAATTGTCACTTTTATGTTTTCTCTTTGGGCAGGATAATGTAAGGACCTATTTAGCAAGAGGCTTTCATTAAAGTTAAACTGTCCCTGCTCCCCTTCCCCCAGGGGATTTACTTAAAAACAAGTCCTGAAAACCAGCTCCAGGTAAAAAGCCCAGATACAAGGGTGGGTCAGGCCAGGTGGACACATCCAATCATTGGGGGGTTGCATACTGTCTCCCTAGCTACCAAGAAGTAGGGGATCCTTTTTGGCGCTATTCCTAATCAAGGTGTAATAGGTTGGTTAAAATGTCTACTAGGGTAAATTGTAACTCAATTGGTCACCTAGCATCACTGTGGAGTTTCCTGTGTGTGTTTCAATCTCATTGGCCACCTGTGCGTGGCCAGGCCTGACCGCATGGCTTTTGCCCTTAAAAATTAGTCTATGAAACAGAGAAGGGTCGCTCTCTCTTAGAAGAGGTGCATCCCTGAGCGTTCGGTTAGATTCTTGATGCTTGGTGTGAAATAAAGCTTTGCTTGACCTTTGCTTTGTATCAGTCTCACTCTTTTAATCATGGACCCATTATTGGGGCATAACATATGGGGGCTCTGTCCAGGATTAAACGACAAGAACTTAGCCAGCATCAGAATTTCTGGGAAAAGCCTCGAAGGTAAGATCTCACAGATTTTACTCTGTGGAATCTGCCGATCTGCAGGTGCTCTTTGAGATCAGTCTGTCTATCTGGGTGGAGCTCCAGATATAGCCCACCGGGGTGAAGCTGTACACAGCCATGCTCCCCAGGGCTGGAGAGGATGTGAAGATACCCCTTCCCTCCAACCCCCCCTCGAACCAGGGGGTTCGAGTCCCTCTAGACAGTCAGGGGGTTTGAGTCCCCCAGGCAGTCAGGGAGTTTGAGTCTCCCTAGGCGGTCACCTAGGCAGTTGGGGGTTCGAGTCCCCCTAGGCAGCAAGGGGAGTTCAAGTCCCCCCAGACAGTCAGGGCATTTGAGTCCCCCTAGGCAGTCAGGGGGTTCGAGTCCTCCTAGGCAGCCAAGGAGTTCGAGTCCCCCCAGGTGGTCACCACGGGTTCGAGTCCCCCTAGGTGGCCAGGAGGTTTGAGTCCCCCTGGACGGCCAGAAGATCAAAAAGCCCCCACTTGTGGCAGGTTCTGGGTAAGAACTGCTGGGCCTGCAGTTGTCTTTGTCTTGTCTTTTTGATGAAGTCCCAGAACCTAAGTCAGGTTCGGTGGGGTGAGGAGGTTCGGAGCCGACGACTAAAGAAAGAATTCTTAAGACGTCGTTGGTGCAAAAGGTGATTTATTAGAGCACGGGGACAAGGTCCGTGGGCAGGCGGAGATGCGGCTGCCCCGGGTTGTGAGGGGTGGTTGGTTATATACACAGGAGTTGGGTAGGTGAGGACAAAGGGGTGTTCAGAAGGGCTATTGGGGCAAAGAATACTATCAGGATATTGAAGGCTTAGTTGCTATCAAGTAAAGACAATTGGAAGTCTGGTGGAATGTTACATTCCTGCTATCAAGCATCCTTGTTAATGAGATTTAGGTTTAGAAGAAATTTAACTTTATTTACTTTTCCTTCTACCTCCACCTCCTTCGGTTTTTTATGGAGGGGAGGGTGACATTAGGCTTGAGGAACTGAGTTCTCAACTGAGTCTTTGGAAATTGGGCTATTGATAAGGTAACTTCTTTGTTGTAATCTCAAGGACATTTGTAAACCAAGGGAGACTCCTGTCTTGCAGGATTGTGATCTCAGCAAGTTAACTATTTATCATTTTATGGCAGTCAGGGGTGCCTGAGGAATGCTACACCTATGGAGGGGAGCGGATGAAAGGGGGGGGTGCAAGGCGCCAGCTCTTGCTTTGTCCTCAGCCAGCCTCCTGCTCCCTCATCATTTTTGTTGTCTGCTGTGCTGTTTGTTGTGTTTGAAGGAATGGGGCAAGCAGAGAGTAAGGGACTCTGACTTTTAATGGCTATACCTGGAGCCAACTGGGGGTAGTCTAACTCAAGACAGAGACTTTAAGGAATATTCCCAAGCAGCTGCCAAAACAAACTTTGTTTCAGGGACATTCCTTGCCCTCTCTGGTCCAACGGAGACTGCCTAGCCCCTCCTCCTTGCTGGCAGGAAAGCATGGCGTGTGCTCCTCTCTTGGAGCTGATGAGCCCTAGAACTGGGAACCCTTTCTCTGCCTTCTGGTGGCCCTTTATTCTATTCTTCACTGTCAGGAAATAAGAAGAGCACTTCCCTGGACCTAACACCCCCCACTCCGGATCTCCCCACCCGGGTCTCAGGTAAACATTTGAAGTGGAGTGGGCCCAGGTGGAACATAAATCAGTATTTGATCTAAGTTAATTTTGTTGGCTTAATTAGGATAAACATGTCTTTTGAGTTAACAGTAGTAAATGTGAAACTTCAGAGTTTTTACTTAAAGTCAAGTAAGCTCGTGTTATCTGTTAAAATTTGTGTTAAAAATCTGTTGAAATCTATTAGCAAGGAGATAACTAAACTGATGGCTAATTGTCTGTCTCAAAGCTTTAATGGGTAATTATTAAAGTAGCTTTCAAAATCTTTGCTAACTTGAAACTTTAAACCAAATGTGATAAAATGCTAGAGCACTGGTTGCTGGAACTAGGTTTGTGCTTTTGAAATCTGTTGGTAAACATGTTTTGTGCTTAACTGATTCATAAATTTGTTTTCAAAGAATTCTGTTTTAACAGTTCACAATTGGTTTATATTTAGTCTTCAGTAGAGGTTAAGGTACTTCTAAGAGTACAAAATTCTGCTAAGTGTAATTAAGACTGATGGAAATAAGGGAAGCAGCTCTGTATGTAAAAGAGTAGGAGATAAGTAAAAGAGAAAAAGACCAGATGCCTGACTGTTTGAATAAGAAAGACAGGAAAACAGGCTTGGAGCCACTGTCTAAGCTAAATCCATTCCTAAAGAATGGAAGGGGAGATGTGGGGGTGGGAGTGGAGAAGCGGGGTGGGGGGGGGGGAGTCTGGGGAGGGTCCAACTTGTTTGAATCTGAAGAGTGCCTGACTGTGTGAATGTATCTGTATGGCTCCAACGCTTTGGCTATGGAGTCTGAGTGGGCTGCACCCTGAGTCTCGCGGGGTGTCATATCGCATAACAGTCATCTACTCCACGGAGTAGCCTGGTCCAGGGGTTTATACAGACAGACCTTAGCTAAGACACTCCTAAGTTCCCCCAAGGGACATGAGCAGGACAGCATCTGAAAGATCCCTCTCCCTTTGTCAGCAACATCATTCACGATGGGAGGGAAACCCAGAAAACTAATATTTTAAGATTGCATGCTTAAAATTTTTTTAAAAATAAATAAATAAATAAAAAGGAAAGACACTGGTATAGAAAAGCTGGTTTTCTCTCTGTTTAAAAGGGCAGAAGTTTTCTTTGGTTAATTGAAATGTAAATGGTTTTCTCTTTGCCTGCCCAGATATCTTTGACTCATAAGGCTTCCTTGATATACTAAGTTACTCAGTTAGTTACTGCTAAACCAGTGATAAACCTTGGGTTACGTTTGGGTAAATGCTGTAATTACTCTAGAGATTCTATACATTTCCTAGAGTTTAATGCTTTGATAAGAGTCATCACTTGATATTTAACCATATCTATTCTAAATTTTTATAATTTGTAATTGTTTTAATTCTCTTGTAAGATGAATTCCACCTTAAAGGAAATTCCTATGGGAGACTTTCAGGATAAACACAGGTCTTTGATATGTTAAAATCCTGGGAAGTGAAATGGGTAAGAATTTACAGAAGTGAGGGCTACATTCGGACTAAACCAGAATTAGTAACATGGGACTAGATGAACTGAAAGGTTGTAATGTTGTGTCTCTTAATGTTTTGTCTTATTTTAAACATTACTGGTTCTGTAATGTTTGCTCCTCTAGACAAGGGAAACTTTCTCTTAAATTATCTGTAACTTATAGAGATGTAAAGATATTCGTTTGTAAACAAATCGAGGCATTCAACTTTTTTCTCTACTGAACCCTCTGAAACCAAAAGGCCTCAGTAAATATTCTTTCTTCCTTGGTAATCAGTCATTTGCATAAGTTCAATAAGAATCTGTTCTCCTTGTAACAGGACACCATTGGAAACTGGTTATTTTACCAACGCTTTGACTGGAATGTCATATTTGAAAAGACTCAGATATGACCAGACAGCTTAAAAGAACTAGGGTTGACTTTATGAAGCCTGGAGCCATAAAGCCCTTTGGAACTGTTGGCCTGATACCTTGCTTACAGAGTTCCCAGCAGCCTCACCAGGTGAGTAAAGAATATCACTCCCTTGTAGGAGGAGGAGCCTCAGGATACTTTGGGTACCTCAGGGAGAGGAATTTGCCCAAGTTGACAGGTGTTGCAGACATGTCTGATGGCAACTACATGGCTTGGCATCTGGCCTGGAGAGGCTACTAAAAGTTCAACCTAGAGATTCCTTATAAGAAGTTCCAGCAAAGCAGATTCTAAAAGATCTATATGATCACTCACTCTTCTTGCTGAGCTTATGTAAATAATTAGGCCAAGTTTGTTAAAACTGGACTTGCTTTTCAAGTGAATTAGTTCTGATTTGGCTATCTCTGGAAATAAGGGTTATTTTAGAGAGCAAAATTGGTTTTAATAACATGCCTTTATGGGTATTAAATTCTAAATTAGATTGTTATTAAATGTTTATTTACCTAAGCTAGGCAGCGTAAGGTAAACTTCAGAGAAGTTGCACAATAACTCGTGTAGACGATCTTGCTTTTGCCAGTCAGCCAGCCCCAGATATAAGGAGGAAACTTCATAAAATTGAAGGATTTTAAAGGAAGAATCTGACTGAGTTAGTGGGAATAATAGAAATAGCCGCTGAGGCCTATGGGTCATGCTTGGGAGGACAAGAGCTCTCTTACAGACTCTGCAGGGAAAACGGTATCAGGTGTCAGCAATGAAAACACACCTGTGTCAGAGCCACACCATTTATTTAGGCTTTGATCTCTGTGAGGGAGTTTCTTGGGACAGTGGGCTACTGCAGGCTGTGGATACCATGGTTTGCAGAGATGGCGCGACTTCTCTACAAGCTGGCTAAGTGAGGACTCAATATGGTAAGGTGGACAGCTCAGGTGGAAGGAGCATTTGGGAATTACAAACAGACTTACTGAATGCCCCAGCATTGGCCTTCCCAGATGTTACCAAGCTCTTCCACTTGTATGTAGATGAAAAGGTAGGGGTGACTAAAAGAGTTTTGACTCAGACTCTGAGGCCTTGGCAAAGGTCAATAACCTATCTTAGCAAGAAACTGGATCTAGTAGTAGTTGGGTTCCCCCTTGACTCCACATAATTGCTGCCATGGTCCTCCTGGTCAAGGATGCAGGTATATTTGCAGAAATGGACTAAATTAGTGTGCTGCCCCTCGGAACAATTTGTTACTTAAACTGTAATCCCTGGAGGATTTTACTAGTTACCAAGCACATTTAGATATGGCCTTAAGAAATACATATACTGGCAACAGGTCTTTGGGGAGATGGATGATGAACGACCGTGAAGCTGGGCAGCTGGGGATGCCCGGCTCTCTCAGGGCAGAAGGCCACCCCTTCACAGAAGATGGGCAGCCAGGAACCCCTGGCCTGCCCAGGGCGGAATGCCGCCTGCTTCAGGGAAGCCAAACACCGGGGAACGCCCGGTCAGCTCAGGGTGGAACAATAACCACCTGCTTCCCTTTTCCATTATCGATCCTTTCTCTTCCCAGAAGCACCTGTTTTTAGTTAGATGAGTCCTTTGAATGTGCTTGTTTAACTATAAACTTTATCCTCCTCCTTGCTTGTCTGCAAGACGGGATTAATATTTGACCTTCATCAGTCCTTCTGTTGGCTATTGTTTCTATCCAATAAAAGTAAGACTGTGGAGTTGCTTCAGCAGTCCTTTTCGACTGTTGTCCCCTGCTCCCAATCTCTTGCAGCTGACTTGTTTGTGCCTAATTCTTCTCCTATCGCTGACTGGAAGCGGCAAATTAGACTATAAAGGGGATTGGGATAAAACTAGAACAGGAAAGTTAATTCTTACTAGCAAGAAAATTAGTGAGCCAAATACATTAGAGAATTCATTTGGAGACACGCAAGCTTAAAGAGCTTATGGACAAGTAGATCCAGGTTTCTAAATTAGGGAGTATGGCTCAAGATGTGGTTGATAGATGTGCTCAATATCATGCAGTAAATGCGGAATGAACTAGAATGGAAAGAGGGAAAAGAGAAGGAGGTAAGGAATCAAGAATATATTGGGAAATAGATTTTATAGAGATGAAACCGGGAAAATATGGGCACACGTATATGTTAGTTTTTGTCGATACCTTTTCAGGCTGGGTAAAGGCTTTTTCTGCTGAACATGAGATGGCAGGAATGGTAACCAAAAAGCTACTAGAGGTTTGGGTCACCTCTTGCAATAGGGTCAGACAATGACCCTGCCTTTGTGAGTTCAGTCTTACAGGTATTGGCCAAAGCCATAGGCACTAATTCGAAACATTGTGCCTACCGGCCCCAGAGCTTGGAGCAAGGAGAAAGAATGAATCGGATTCTTAAAGAGACTTTGACAAATTTAATTCTGGAGACTGGAGGTGGATGGGTAGATCTTCTTTCCTTTGCCCTCCTCAGGGCTCTATGTACACCCTACTTAAATAAGGTGACCCCATTTAAAATAATGTTCAGAAGACACCCCCCCCGCCCTCAATTTTAAGAGGATGCTATAGCAAAAATGACTGACCAGTCTGTACTCCAGTCACTGCAGGCATTACAGTCTGTCTTAAAGTAAGCCCATGCAGAAATTTGGACTGCACACCCACTGGGATGGAGACAGAGGTGGAGCCATATCCTTACCGACCCAGGGACTTGGTTTGGATACATCGCCACCAAGTGGGAAACCTGGAGCCTCGCTGGAAGACAGACCATTTACTGTCATACTGACCACCCCCATGGCAATAAAAGTAGAAGGCATCAGGGCCTGGATTCATGCGGGTTACGTCAAATGAGCCAAGGACAAGAATGCCCCCTAGAGGTGGATGCCGCTGAGATGGACTCCCCCGATTGTGGACTAAAACTAAGACTCAAAAAACAATGAGTTCATTAAATTCATTGTTGCCCTTATTGTTAAGATATAGGCGGGAGGTATAAGCAATTGCAAAATAAAAAGGGGGGGGGGGTTCTGCATAACCTTAGGAGAAAAATACTGTTTCTGGGTAAATCACACTGGAGTCATTAAAACGGTCTAGCAGCCATTAAAAGGAGGGTATAGAGCTGGCTTTTAAGTCAAAGATTTGACTAGTCTCCAAGAAAAGGGGGGAATGTAAGGACCTATTTAGAAAGAGGCTTTCATTAAAGTTAAACTGTCCCCGCTCCCCTTCCCCCAGGGGATTTACTTAAAAACAAGTCCTGGAAACCAGCTCCAGGTAACAAAGCCCAGATACAAGGGTGGGTTAGGCCAGGTGGAGACATCTGATCAGTGGGGGGTTGCATACTGTCTCTCTAGTTACCAAGGAGTAGGGGTCCCCGCACTTTGGGAGCCTTTTTGGTGCCAATCCTAATCAAAGTGTAATAGGCTTGTTCAAATGTCTACTAGGGTAAATTGTAACTCAACTGGTCACTTAGCATCTCTGTGGAGTTTCCTGTGTGTGTTTCAATCTCATTGGCCACCTGTGCGTGGCCAGGCCTGACCGCATAGCTTTTGCCCTTAAAAACTAGTCTGAAACAGGGAAGCGTTGTCCTCTCTTGTAAGAGGTGCGTCCCCAAACATTCGGTTAGATTCTTGATGGTTGGTGTGAAATAAAGCTTTGCTTGACCTTCACTTTGTATCAGTCTCACTCCTTGAATCACAGACCCATTATTGGGGTATAACACTACTATCTCTTTAAGGGCAGTGACCCAGCTATCACTGACCCTCCTGGGTGGCCCAGAGCTAAGTCAAGTTATTTTTAATGCTCCAGGTTCCAAGTCCCACTGGTTTTATGAACTCATGGAATTCCATCCCTCTGGTTTATAAAGCCAAATATTATGGGGATCAGTCTTCGTTGTGTGGGCTATCTGGTGCAAGGGCTGTTTTCTTTGCCCTCTGCATGCATGCAGCTTCCTCTACCTTTCTGACCTTCCTTGCCTTTCATAGGTAGCTTCATTTATTTAGAGAAGGGTGTTTTGTTTTTTGTTTTTTGTTTTTTCAGCCAGTCTTTGAGTCACTCTCTGGCTTATTGATTTGGATGTGGATGATAGTTTATTGTAAACATAAGACCAGATGACATCATCTGCCATCTTTCCAAGCTCCTTCCCTGCCATGTTTCTTTATTGATTTTCTCTCTTGAACATCTATTCATTAAGGTAATTATGATATTGAAGTCTACTACTATTACTATATTGCTATCTATTTCTTTTTTTAAGGTCTGTAAAGATTTGCTTTCTATATTTAAGATTTTCTATGTTTGGTGCATATATATATATATATATATATATGTGTGTGTGTGTATATATATATATATATATATATATATACAACAAATGTGTGTGTGTGTATATATATATATATATATATACACACACACACATTTGTTGTATCTTCTTGTTGGATTGACCTGTTTAACATTATACAATACCCTTCTCTATCTTTTTTTTTTTTTCTTAAGGGGGCAAATTATTATATTATTATTTAAAAATTTGGTTACAACCAAGTTATTTTAGATTTGAATGGATAAACCAAAAACCAGAAATTAAGTTTGGTAAAAATGGGACTAGTTTTCCAGTAATTACCGACTAGGAGGCAGAAATCAACTTGGAGAACCACAGACAAACCCCATGTTTATAATGATTGTGCCACAGATTTAAAATTCAGTAGTGTATCAGTAAACTATTCACATTTAGATTTTCATCTTGAGATTATGGTAAAGTTTTAGAATATAGGTGAAATTCTGTGAGGTTAGGTCTAGAGCCCAGGACCAGGAAAGAATTCTTGAGACATCTTTGGTACAAAATGGTGGTTTATTAAAGCACGGGGACAAGACCTATGGACAGAGAGAGCTGCTGCTGCTGCTGCTGCTGCTGCCATCCCAGGTTTGTGAGAAGTGATCCATTATATACTTGCAAGTTGGTATATGTGCTGCCAAAGCGAGCACTATACTTGCAAGTTGGGAGGGGGTTAGGAACAGCATAGATGTCTCAGGAATTTTGGAAGCAAGGTTTCCAGAACCTTGAGGGGCTAGCTGTTGTTCAGAAAATGCAATTTATTACTGTCTAATAAAACTTCAGTCATGAGACCCTTCAGATATATATCAGTGGGCCATATGCTTGGGGATGATTGCCAGCATGTATCTTGGAGGGTTAGAGATAAAGGAAGTTTCCCAAGGAATTTTTCTATGTTAAAGTAGACTTACAGGATCCTCTTTGGGGGTGAAGGGCTGTCAGGCTAGGATTGCCTTTTGCCCTTAGCAAAGTATTAAGGTAGAGGCAGGTGAGTCCCTAAAGGAATGTCACTCTGTTTCAAGGACTTCTCAGTGGGCTCTCAGATAGTAAGAAAATTTAATAACTTTTTTTCTGCCTCTGTTTCCCACATCAATTAGATAGCTATTTCTTAAAAAACGAACGAACAAACAAACAAACAAAAACAAAACCCCAAAACTCAGTACCTTGTGCAAATAAATCAATTTTCCATGTACCTTGGCACACTTAAAATGTGGAGGCCAAGAAGATTAAGGCCATCCCACCTCAAGTTTAGCTGATGTGGGAAACAGAGGCAGAAGAAAATCATTAAAATTCCTTACCTACTGACAAGCCCTTGAAACAGACAGAGTGTATCTCCCCTGGGGACTTAACTGGCCTCACCTTGAGGTTTTGCTGAGGACAATCCTAGCCTGACTGACCCCCCCTACTCCAACAGGTCCAACCAGGATCCTGTAAGTCTACTTTAACAATTATTTCAGGAAATTTTATCTCTAAACCTCCAAGATAGTGTCAAGAATCATTCCCAAGTATATGGCCCACTGATATACATCTAAAGGGTATCGAGAAGATTTTTATTATTGGTAATAAATAACCTTTCTCCCCAAAATAGCTAGCCCCTCAAGGTCCTGGATACCTTGCTTCCAGAAATCCTTGGAGACTTACATCATCCATAATCCCCTTTGTCCTCACCCACCGCCGAGCCCACTCCTACTCTGCCCTTAAAAACTCCAATTGTAATCTGGTTCGGGGTCCAAGTCCCTACTCCACTGCATCGGGTATACTTGTGATAAAGTTCTAGAACCTAGGTGAGGTTCAGTGGGCTGAGGTCCGGAGCCGATGACCAAGAAAGAATTCTTGAGACCTTTGGTGCAAAATGGTGGTTTATAAAAGCACGGGGACAGGACCCATGGGCAGGAAGAGCTGTTGCCCTGGGTTGTGAGGATGGCAGGTTATGTACCCTGTGGTTGGGGAAGGTGAGGAAAAGGGAGGTTTCGATGGAGTTTTCATATGCTAAAGAGGGCCTACAAGGTGCTGGGCCTTTCCCTTGTGGCTTGGTCAATGTAGTCTTTAGGCCAGCCATTAACATTAAGATAGTGGGGAGACTTTTTGGTGGGATGTCATAATCCATATCACAAGTAGGCAGAGAGGCAGGCAGAGAGTGGGGGGAAGCAGTTCCCCTGCTGATCAGAGATCCCTATCAATCATCTTTGTTAGTGAGATTTAGGACATTTGTAAGCCAAGGGAGACTCCTGTCTTGCAGGATTGTGATCCCTGCAAGTTAACTATTTGTTTCTTGTTTATGGCAGTCACGGGTGCCTGAGGAATGCTACACATACTACTGAGGGGGAGCAGATGGAGAGGGGGGTGCAAGGTGCCAGCTTTTGCTTTGCCCTCAGCCAGCCTCCTGCTCCCTCATCACTTGGACCCAAGCTTAAGCATGTCACCTTGGGGTCCAAGTCTCTACTCCACTCTGTTGGGTATACTTGGGCCCAAGCTTAAGCTTGTCAAATAAACCCTCGTGTGATTGCATTGGTGCTTGGCTCCTTGATGGTCTCTCGGACGTGAAAACGCAGGCATATCAAAAATTTCTTCATTGTATATATACAAAACACTTACCAATTGGTAGAACAAAATACATACTTTCATAACAAAACTATAATATATCTCTCAAGTATGAACAATATACCCATAATACATGGTATACAGTATTTAAGAATATAAAATATAATACAACTTGTTTACAATTTTTTAAACTCATCTTTTGCACTTGTATGTTAAGGCAAATTTCCATTTCCGTACCAATTTTCAAGAGTCCAGAGATTTTGAAAAAACTGTTTTACAAGACATACTGTGATCTGAGATCTAAGTGTGAACTTTTAGGAGCATTTTTTAAAGATTTTATTTATTTATTTGAAAAACAGAGATCACAAGTAGGCAGAGAGGCAGGCAGAGAGTGGGGGGAAGCAGTTCCCTTGCTGATCAGAGATCCCTATGCAGGGCTAGAGCCCAGGACCCTGAGATCATGACCTGGGCCTAAGGCAGAGGCTTTAACTGAGCCACCCAGGCACCCCTTTAGGAGCATTTTTAAGTGTACTGATGAAGTTCTAGAACCTAGGTGAGGTTCGGTGGGCTGAGGTCCAGAGCTGATGACCAAGAAAGAATTCTTGAGACATCTTTGGTGCAAAATGGTGGTTTATTAAAGCAAGGGGACAGGACCCATGGGCAGGAAGAGCTGTTGCCCTGGGTTGTGAGGATGGCAGGTTATGTACCCGTGGTTGGGGGAAGGTGAGGGAAAGGGAGGTTTCATATGCTAAAGAGGGTCTACAAGGTGCTGGGATCCCCAAGGCTTGATCAATGTTGTCTTTTGGCAAGCCATTAACATCAAGATAGTTGGGGGATTCCTGTCTTGCAGGATTGTAATCTCTGCAAGTTAACTATTTGTTTCTCACTTATGGCAGTCAGGGGTGCCTGAGGAATGTCATGCACATTACCTTGGGGAGCGGGTGGAGAGGGGGTGCAAAGCTTTCGCTTTGGCTTTGTCCTCAGTCAGCCTCCTGCTCCCTCATCATGTACGGCCATCAACTCCCTATATTGGTTGGAATTTCCAATAGTGTTTCCCATCCAGTGACTGGGAGCCTTTAGAAGAACACTAGGAGAAGTCTGATCACTAAATTTTGCCCAGCATAATTTTCCTTTTGGTTCATTTCAGTGAGAAATGCTGATTTCTTCAAATGTGTATTTTTAATGTTCTCAGTATTTTTAAAATACTTTCTTTTTTTCCTGCTTCCGGAGTTGTCAGATGAAGCAGAATCCTGCAGAAAGTTATTTTCATTTCTTTTTGAATAGTGATTTTGGTTAGTGGTAAGTTATATTTCCTTTTCTGTCTGCTTATCTTTGGTTGTTCACATACATGGATGTATACCATGAACAAACTGGACATAGGGAATGAGAATTTTCTCCAATTTTCCCATTTTTGAATGGAAAACCTCTCTTCTGAACGAGGGTTGGCTGGGCGCAGCCGGCAGCAGTTGCTCAGGTAAAGGGCTCACTTCCTCAATTTGGGTTGCTACTGCAGGACTGGACCAGGGGCTAAATAGGCCAGCTGGTGTGGGACTTCCTGTGCTGCGCTAGGCCGGTTGAGGGACTCTGCTCGCCCTCCAGGACCGGTCGGTGCCCATGGTACTGACAGAAGTGGCTGGGCAATTGTCCAGCCATGCTGGCCCACACCCTCTTCTTTCACCACTTCTTTTGCACTGCTCGAGGGGTGCCTCCCACTGGAACTAGACTACAGCTGGACAGAGCTGCAGGGGCACGAGACTGTGCAATTATCCCGGAATCGTCTCACCCTAGGAAGTGAGAGAGGTAAAGGGTGTCGGGCAGTGCCCAGAGGTCCAGGTTTCAGGGTCTAGGTGGCAGGGCTGTGGCCACCATTGGGAGGGCCCCGAAGTAACCATGGGTGGGAAAGACCAGGGACACCAGGCAGCCACCCAAACAAGTGGCTCCCACTGTGCTGGGGTGATGAAGTTCTTTGATGCAAAATGGTGGTTTATTAAAGCACGGGGACAGGATCCAGGGTCAGAAAGAGCTGCTGCCCCAGGTTGTGAGGGATGGCAGGTTATATACCTTGTTGGGGGGTGGTGGTGAAGGGATGGGAGGTTTCAATGGAGCTTTCATATGCTAAAGAGGGCCTACAAGGTGCGGGGAGGAGGCCTTGCCCTGTGGTTTGATCAATGTCATCTTTAGGCCAGCCATTAACATCAAGATAGTTGGGAGATTTTTGGTGGGGTGCTATGATACTGCTATCATTTACATTCCCTTCTACCTCAGCCTCCTCCAGTTCCGTTTATGGCGGGGAGGGAGACATTAGGGCTTCTGTAACTGAGTTATTTGCCTCTGGAAATTTGTGCTATTGATAAGGTAACCTCCCTGTTTGTAGATCTCTAGGACATCTGTAGAGAAAGGGAGATTCCTGTACTGCAGGATTGTGATTTCTGCAAGTTAACTAGTTATCATTTTATGGCAGTCAGGGGTGCCTGAGGAATGCTACACATATTACAGAGGGAAGCGGGTGGAAAGGGGGGTGCGAGGCACCAGCTTCTGTTCAGTCCTCAGCCAGCCTCCTGCTCCCTCATCAGGGAGACAGAGATGACAGTCCTAGTGATGAGGGGACAGAAGCCTGGCTGAAAACAAAGCAAAAGCTGACACCTTGAACCCCACCCCCCAACCCGCCACTCCTGGGTGGGACATATGTGACATTCTTCAGGAATCTCCCACCCATCTTAATGTTAATTCCTTGCTAGAGGGCAAAACAACCTTGGTAAAGGCAAGGCCTCTGGTATCCAGTATCTTGCACGTCCTCTTTAGCATATGGAAGTTCTACTGAAACCTCCGTTTTCCTTACTTCCCCCACCCCCATAGTACATAACCTGCTACCTCTCACAACCCAGGGCAGCAGCTCTTCCTGCCCACGGGTCCTGTCTCCCTGCTTTAATAAACCACCATTTTGGGGACCTGGGTGGCTCAGTGGGTTAAGCCGCTGCCTTCGGCTCAGGTCATGATCTCGGGGTCCTGGGATCGAGTCCCGCATTAGGCTCTCTGCTCAGCGGGGAGCCTGCTTCCTTCTCTCTCTCTCTCTGCCTGCCTCTCTGCCTACTTGTGATCTCTCTCTGTCAAATAAATAAATAAAATCTTAAAAAAAAAAAAATCCACCATTTTGCACCAAAGATGTCTCAAGAATTCTTTCTTGGTCATCAGCTTTGGATCTCAACCTACTGAACCCAACATATATTCTAGAACTTAATCATAGCTCCAGGAGGAAGTAGCTCAGCAGGGAAAGAAGTGAGAGGGGAAGTCCGAGACCACGCCCCCCCCCAGGCTGCTAAGAGAGCCCAAGGGGAGGGCAGACCACAGTTCAGGCACTAGCAGAGAGGCAAATCTGTTTTTATGGTCCTTGTTTCAAAATCTGTTTGTCTGCTATAAACATTTCCCAGCTTTTATTTGCTTTTCATTTGCATGGAGTATCTTCCACTCTAAGGCTCTTATAAACAGCATCTTTTTTTTTTTTTAATCCCATTTAGCTACTATTTGTCTTTCTAAAGTCCAATTTACGCCATTTACATTTAAATAATCACTAATAAGTCTGTACTTACTGCCTTTTTGTTAATTGTTTTCTGTGATGTTTTGTAGTTTCTAACTCTTGTTTTATTCTTCTCTCTCTTTGTGGTTTGATATTTTTATTTAGTGGTGTACTTAGAGTCCTTTCTATCTTTTAGGATTTTGCTTTGATGTTACAATGAGTCTTACCTGTAACAACTTGTATGTATAACAGACTACATAAGTTAATAACAACGTAAATTTGAATACATTCTGAATCTCTATATTTGGTTTATTCCTCCTTATTTTTTTTTGTTTTTTATATTACTCTTTACATCTTTTTACCTTGCATATTTCTCGACAGAGTATGTAGTTCTAGTTATCCTTGCTACATTTTTCATTTAAACTTTATACTAGACTTACAAGTGATTCACTATTTTTTTCTATATAATAACCTTTCCTAGTGACATTTACACTTCCATTTTTTTTGTTACAAATTATCATCCTTCTTTCAGCTTAAATAGTCTGTATATAATTTATTGTAAGGCCAGTCTAGTGGTGATAATTTTTTTCCACTTTCGCCTGAAGATACTTTTTATATCTCCTTCAATTCTGAAGGACAACATTTCTGGATAGAGTATTTTTTGTTGGAAACTTTTCTTTTTTTCCTTGCACTTTGAATATATTATGCTACTCTTTGGGGGGAGGCATGTCAAGTTTCTGCTAAAAAGTCAACCTATAGTCTTCTGGGGGTTTCCTTACTGTAAAGTTTTTTCTGGCGAGATAAACATAACACCAGGCAAAGTGGGTGCAAGGCAAGTGTCGTGAGCAAAACCCCTGCGTCCCACCAGGAGGTCTCAACGTGTAAAGAAGAGATAGAGAGATGGATATGATGTAACTCACTTGATCTTTATTGGGATGAGGTCCGCACCACTATTGTGGCCCTGTCATGGCCCGCTGACGTTGTCATGGAGATGTCGCCTCACAATCTAGACAGAGAGGTCACCGCAGAAGTTGAGACTGAGAACCAGCGAGTGGTTGGCAACGAAACTGTCGGAGCATCGGTAGCACTGGCGAGGATGTTCTCCCGACAGGGAACTCGCTTCACCTCAGTCCAACCCGATGCCTCTTTATATACTGTGCTAAGTCTCCTTCAAAAACATATTACATCACTTGTTTTTCTTATGCTTAAACACCAAAAGCATACACACGTCGCAAACATGTTTTGGTTTACAATATTTCACACAAGTTAAAATATTTTCAACTTGTTACTCCATGCTAACCTTATCACTACACGCATATGGTCTAGGCTTATTTGCTATGTGGTATTTGCTATGTGGTTAGTTTGTTGTCACTACACGCATATGGTCTAGGCTTATTTGTTATGTGGTTAGTTTGTATTTTGTTTCTGTTTTTCATTTAGTAGGGGTTTGCACTTACTACATATTATTTATTTATTTATTCATTTATTTATTACACTTTATTTATTAAAGGTTCGTACTCACTACAGCAAAATTTATTAAAAACACTCTCCGGCGAAGTTTCATGGTTCAGGAGGCGAGCCAGGAAAGTTGCGCAGGGAGAAGGTGGGCACCCTCGGGCGAGGCTCTGAGACTCTGGAAAGCACAGTGGCGGAAGTCGCGCCCAAGGCAAGAAGGAGGGTGCTTTTAAGCGGTCTTGGGGAAAAGCTCAGGGGTCTTTTGGCAAGTTTCCCTTATTTGGATATCCCGCCTGCTCATCGGGATCCCATTGGTCCACAGGAACCCAGGGCGGGGGTCTCAGATTCCTGCTTGGGCCTTTGTTCTCCTGTCTGAGCTCAGGTCTTGTGGTGGGAACTTTTGCCATCTTGGACCTTTGTTCTCCTGTCCGAGCTCAGGTCTTGTGGCAGGAACTTTCGCCATCTTTAGTAGCCCTTCCTGCCAGCCCAACATTCCGACCTTTTGCTTAATATAATGGTGTCAGGGGCCCACTCGGTTCTGGCTACTTCCTGCTGAAAGGGGGCATCGTCATAGGGGTAGTCGGAAGTGGGCAGGCGAGAGTAGGGCTGGAGGAGGAGTTGATTGACAGATACTCAGGCAAGTTCTTGTAGGTGACCCTGCAAGTACCGAAAAAGACAGGGAACAACTGAGATTAGAAGGAGGATTATGCATACAGGTGCCGCCGGAGGGAGCAGCCAGGTTACCCACTTGTAGGGGTCCAGGCCCCAGGAGGACGTGTCTCGCCACTGTGCTTGGATACGATCCCTGAGTTCTTTGATCCTGGAGGTAACTATATGATTGGTTACCAAAGTAACAACATTCTTCATTTAAGAATAGGCAGGTCCCCCCTTTTTCGGTGGTCAGAAGGTCTAAGTCCCATCGGTTCTGTAGAGCTAAGGCTACCAGGCTGGTGACTTGCGTCTGTAGGGCTGTAAGGGAGTCAGCAACCTGTTCCGTGTCATCATTCAGGGCTTGGGAGAGTTTGTAATAAAAGTCTATGGAGGTTCCTATCCCCGCTGTTCCAGTTGCCACCCCTGTGGCTATTCCTGCCCCTGTTATGAATGGGAGGAAGGCAGCCCTTCCTCCATGGTGTTGGGGGAATAGGATGGACAGCAGCTGGGATTCAGAGTAGATGGTGGTAGAGGGAGAGAGTAGCATGAATATACAGCCCAGGGAGTCATTAGTGGTTAGGCAGCGATAGGTTCCCTGAGGGCACGAGAGAAATACTCCCAAGGGAGTACAATACGGGAGGGAGGAGTCAGTGATATGGCAGCTGCGGTGGTCAGGGGGGAGGACACATTAATAATTGGTATGTTTCCCCCAATAGGGCCGATATGAACCGTACTATTTGTGGCCCTGAAGTTGGGGAGTGGACAGTCAATAGGGAGGGGTATCCCTACGATGTAGAGTGAGGTAAGGTAGATAGGATAAAAGAGGCGGGGAAATGGCCAGAGGGCTATGATTTATAAGAAAGGGCCGGCCATATAGTAATTCAAATGGGCTTAAGCCTGAAGACCCGTGGGGCGTAGCCAGGAGTCTGGTGAGAGCCATAGGCAGAAGTGTAGGCCAGAAAAGATGGGTTTCTAGGGTAGGTTTGGTGAGTTGGGCTTTGAGCAGCCTGTTGGCCTTTTCTACCTTACCCCATGACTGTGGGTGGTACGGGATGTGAAGTTTCCAGGTTATGTTGAGGCTCTCAGCTACCTGTTGGGTTACACTGGAGGGGGAGTGGCGGGTCGTTGTCTGACTGGAGGGTCGAGGGTCAATCAAACCTCGGGATGATGTGCTTGATGAGTAGTGTAGAAATCGTAGGGTCGGGGTAGTGGGGTTGCGGTATGCCTGGCGGTAGCCAGATCAGTAAGGGGTGATAGGTTGGTGGAAGGTTATGGGAGGCAGTGGGAAGTGCAGTTTGCCAGCTTGATGACTCGGAGCTGTTGGTAGGCCTGGTCTGGATTCCTCTGTGAATTCACAGAGTGAACAGGTTGCAAGCCTGTGGAATTAATTCTGTAGGTGGGGGATTTGGAAGGGTGATGATAAGGAAGGATGATTGAACAATGCTGAAGAAATTAGTGGAGAGCCCGCGATGGGGTAAGGGATGAGGTGAATAGGGTGGGATATTTTATGGTGGGATTAAGTTTCTGGATTGGTAGGATGTCTTTGGCTGTTTATCTGGAGTTGTTTGGTCGGTATAGGCAGTAGAAGTTGGGTGCAGGTTTAAGCGGGGGGAAGGTAGAGAGAGAGATGCGGCTTCTCCAGGAATAGCAGATGGAATAGCTGGAGACGAGGAGAAGTCAGATGGGCCAGGGATCGGTGGCTAAGGTCTGTGAGTTAGCGGGAGAGTAGACCGTGATGGGCTGCCCTAGAGTCATGTTGACTTCCTTAGAGGGGGTGACTTGATATCCCTTGGCCCCCAGAAAGTTAAGTAGGGTGGAGGTGTCGCCTTGGGAGACCGAGAGGGAGGGGCTACAGAGGAGGAGGTCATCCACATATTTTAGTAGAGTACTGGCCTTAAGGATGCACTGCTGTTAAGTCTGTAGGCCTGGCCGAAAATGTGAGGGCTGTCCCTGAACCCCTGGGGTAGAACAGTCCAAGTTAGTTGTCCAGAAGCATGCATGTCAGGATCCTCCCAGGTGAAGGCAAAAAGATAATAGGAATCAGGGTGCAAAGGGACGGTGAAAAAGGCGTCCTTTAGCTCCAGTACAGTAAAGTGAGAGGTGTTTGGGGGAATGCGAGACAGTAGGGTTAGGAACGACTGGGTGGAGGGGGACCACGACCTCGTTGATAAGCCTAAGGTCTTGTACCATCAATAAGCCCCTGAGGGCTTGCGTACTGGGAGGATGGGGTGTTACAGGGGGAAATGATGGGGATCAGGAGTCCCTGACATTAACGTCATTCTATGATAGTTTCAGGCCCCGGCGGTGGGCTAAGGAAATAGGGAACTGAGCTTGAGGGAAACTTAGAGTTATCCTTAAGCTGTACTTTAACTGGGGTAATGTGGGAGGCGATTATGGGTTCCGAGGTGTCCCACACCTGAGGGTCTACAGTAGGTAGGTCATCTGGAGTGAGGGTCGAGGGAGTGGAGAGGTGTAGGATGAGACGAGTTGAGGTGGATAGAGGGGAGGAAGGGGAGAGGCAGATAGTTACCCTTAGTTTCTGGAGAATGTCCCTACCCAGTAGAGGACAGGCAGGAAGGATCTAGGAACGAGTGGGGAAGGATACCCATCAGACTATAGGGTAAGGGATACGGGTCACCCTACGATTGGAGGGGAAGGGTCACCTACGATTGGCGGAGGTCCCATAACATTAATTGGTGAGGTTCGAGTAAGTTCGAGTGGAAGGCCCGAGGTAGGAGCAGTGTCCAGCAAAAAAGAGATGGATTACCCCTGAGCTACAGGAGCGTACCCCTGGGACCTCGGCCTGGGTGAGAGGGATGGCTGAGTCTGGGCTTTATCAGTCGTCCTCTAATCCAAGCAGTTGAAAGACTGACTTCTTATCGGTGAATCGGGAGGGTTCCCCGGAGCGGATTTGAGGCGAAGTTACCCAGTAGGCTTCGAGATGTGGATTCCAGTGGCCATCAAATGGCATTGAGGGCAAGGCCAAATTGGTGGCTTTGGACTGGGGCACTGGCGAGCCCAATGTCCCTCGGCCCCTCATTTGAAACAGGCCCCCTGGGGGGGTGCGGTTGGTTGCCCCTCTCTGCTGGCTCCCGAAGCCGGCTGGCCGCAGGGCTGCTACCAAGGCTTGGGTCTGCAACTGAACCTTTTGCTGGAATATGGCTTGTCGTTTAAACTCAGCCGCCTCCTCACAGGAATTAAAGACCTTAAATGCCATTTTCACCAAGTCAGAAATGGGGGTCTGAGGGTCCTCCTCAGCCTTCTTTAACTTTCTCTGTATATCCGGTGCCTATTGAGAGATAAAATGAGTAGCCAGTACCGTGGCCCCCGCAGAAGAGGCAGGGTCCAAGCGAGTGTACTGGGTTAAAGGTTCGGTTAACTGGTTAAGAAACATGGTGGGGTTGTCATAGGGGCCTGGACAATCTCCCTAATCTTGTCGTAATTAACGGCCTTATTAGAGGCTGCCCGCATGCCGGCTATGAGACACTGGACCATGCGGTTGTGGCGCCAGTGGCCATCTTGGCCATCCTGATAATCCCAACCTGGTTCTACAGCTGGGACCGCCCGGGCTCCAACTGGCATGGCAGCATCAGTGAGCTGTACCTGATCCGCGTGCTCCCGGGCAGCAGCCTGGATACGTTCCCTCTCCTCTATGGTGAGGGTGGTGGTCTGGATCACATGTAAATCATGCCAGGTGAGGTAATAGGCTTGGGCCAGATATTGGAATTCTTTAATATATTTATCAGAACTGGCTGAAAAGGAGCCCAAACGTTTCTCAATTTGGGAAAGGTCCTGTAGAGAGAAGGGCACATGAACTCAAACAACTTCCTCAACTCCAGCAACCTCCCTTGGGGGGCAGACTAAATCGGGGGGGGGGGCTTTCGAGCCCTAGTATGTGTCTGTATGGCTCCATGCCAGCTGGAGCCATTCAGACACATTCACACAGTCAGGCACTCTTCAGATTCAAACAGATTGGACACCCTCCCCTTTGGGTATCCCTGGCTAATGGGAGGTGATCAGTCTCCCCCCCCTTCCATTCTTTACAAAAGGATCTAGCTCAAACAGTAGCCCTGTGGCTGTTACAACAGAATTCAATTAAACACAAAAGGTGTTTACCAACAGATTTCAAAAGCGTAAACCTAGTTCTAGCGACCAGCGCTCTAGTATCTTATCCCATTTGGTTAACGGTTACCAAAGACTTTGAATGCTACCTTAAGAATGACCCATTAAAACTCTGAGACACACAATTAACCATCAGTTCTAGTCATCTCTTTGCTAGCAGATTTTAACAAATAACAAGAGCCTATTTGACCTTCAGTAAACTTTGATTGGAGTTTCCCGTTTACTGCGGATAAATTTGTTAGGAGTTCGGATAGGAGTGGGGAGGGGGAGTAGGAGGGGTAGACGAGGGCGCTGATTCAGAAATCCTGAATTTAAGGGACCTTGGGGTGAAGGATCGAGGTAAGGAGGAGGAACCAGAGGCCCTCTTGTCAGTGGGTGCGTGAAGCTTTCCGGGGGTTCAGAGAGAGGTGACGGGGAGGAGAGGTCCGAGTCTTTGGGAGCAGTGGGTGGCAGGGTAGGGGGAGGGGAGCAGGCCAAGAGGACCTGAGAGGTGGAGCAGTGAGAGCAGAGGAAGGGGCGAGAGTGCAGAGTCCAGAAAGCTGGACATAAGGGACCTTGGCCCATCTGCCTTGGTGTCTGCCGAGGTTATTTAGGTCCATGAAAATCTGATAGTTAAATGTGCCTTCCGGAGGCCATTGGGACTGATTGTCTAATCGGTATTGTGGCCAAGCGACAGTACAGTAACGTCGTTTTCGCAGGTCCTGGTCCAGTTCCAGGGTTTTAAGATTGGCCAGCAGGCCTAAAACACCCCCGGATGTTTTAGGGTCGAATTTGGATTGGGAGGTCCCCACAATTCGTTGCCGGGCAACCCGAGGGCTGGAGGAAGGCGTCCCCTCGTCCACCACTGGGCTGCAGAAAAACTGTGTTGACTGCCATAGAGGTTAGGACGTCTCCCAGCCTCTCAGAGTCACGGAGGTCACCTGGTGACTGGCGGGGTCCACCCCGAAGTGGCCGCGATTAGGGCAGGACTTTCCGGAAGGAGGCGCGGAATCGGGGAAACTCACCACAGCTTCGGAAGTGGTGTTCGGAAAGGCAGGTCCGGTTCGGCCAGGGAAAGGAGAGAGCCTCCCCACTGTGTGGGGGCTCAGTCTCTTTCCTGAGTTTCGGCACCAAATGTAAAGTTTTTTTTTCTGGCGAGATAAACACAACACCAGGCAAAGTGGGTGCAAGGTAAGATTTATTAAAAACACTCTCCGGCGAAGTTTCAGGGTTCAGGAGAAGGCGAGCCAGGAAAGTTGCGCCGGGAGGAGGTGGGCACCCTCCGGCGAGGTTCTGAGACTCTGGAAAGCAGAGTGGCGGAAGTCGCACCCAAGGCAGGGAGGAGGGAGCTTTTAAGGGTTCTTGGAGAAAGCTCAGGGGTCTTTTGGCAAGTTTCCCTTATTTGGATATCCCGCCTGCTCATCAGGATCCCATTGGTCCATAGGAGCCCGGGGCGGGGGTCTCAGATTCCTGCTTGGGCCTTTGTTCTCCTGTCTGAGCTCAGGTCTTGTGGTGGGAACTTTTGCCATCTTGACCCTTTGTTCTCCTGTCTGAGCTCAGGTCTTGTGGCGGGAACTTTCACCATCTTTAGTAGCCCTTCCTGCCAGCCCAACACTTACCACAAATTATTTTTCTCTTGCTGTTTTTAAGATTCTCGGCCTTTAACTAATGACAATTTAAGCACAATGTCCTTCTGAGAGCCTTTTTGGGTTAATACTGTAAGGGCCTACTTAGCCAGAGCCAGCCATTTTGTTGTTTATGCAGTGAACTTAGATTGAACCTGCCCCTTCCTCCCAAGAGAAAAGCGCTTAGAAAGAGAACTTGTGAAATATGACTGACCAGCCCCTGATAATGGAGCCCACATACAAGGACGTGTCCAGCCAGGTGGAAATGTCCAATCACTAAAAGTGCACGTATTACCTCCCTACCCACCAAGGATGAGCCAGGCCAGGTGGAAACATCCAATCAAGGGAAAGTGCATGTATTACCTGCCAAGGAGTGTGAGCCCCGCCTATTAGGCACCAGACAAAGGCGCCGAATCCAGCCAAGGTCATAGGCTGAATTAAATGACTATCATGGGGTGAATTTTAATTCAATTGGCCACCTGTGTGTGGCCAGGCTCAACCACATGACCTTTACTCTATAAAAGTTAGTCTGTGAGAAGGGGAGGGGTTGCCTCTTTGCAAGAGACAGCCCTGGTCGGTCAGTTTGATTCTCGATGCTTGGCGTGAAATAAAGCCCTGCTTGACCTTCGCTTTGTATCAGTCTTGTCCTTTTGTCTATGGACCCTTTCAATATTATTTAGAACTCTAAAGTTCCTGAATCTGGATGTTAGTTTCCTTCCTCACATTGGGAAGTTTAAGGTATTATTTCTTCAAATAAGTTTTCTGCCCATTTTGTCTTTCTCTTTTCCTTTTGGGAATCCTGTAAAGTAAATGTTGGCTTGCTTCATATTGTCCCATAAAACCTTTAAGCTATTTTAACTCATTCTTATTTTTTATTTTTTTCTCTTTCTGCTCTGATTGAATGAGTTCCACTGCCATGTTTTCAAACTCATTACTCTTTTCTTCTGCTTCATCTAGACTGCTCTTGAAACGCTTTATTGTATTCTTTCAGTGCAGTTATTCTATTCTTCAACTTTATGATTTCTGTTTGGTACTTCTTCATATTCTTTATCTCTTTATTGAAATTCTCACCTTGTCTTGAATCGAATTTTTCAGTTCATTGAATCAAAGGGATTGTTCATCTGACCTCTGAGCATCTTTATGAACTCCCTTATCACGTTAATTAGTTATCTCCATTTCGTTAAGGTATTTTTTGAGGTTTTTAAAATCTTTTTTGGGGAACCTATTCTTTTATATTGTTTTTCATTTTTATTTAAAATCTGTGTTTTGTTCTGTGTACTAGATAAAGCAACCCTTTTCCATTGTCTTATGAGGAATGGCCTCATGTAGAAGATGAATTTTATTATTCAACTTTGCCCTGTTAGGGCACAGAGTCGACCACAAACTCAATTAGACAGAGAACACTCTCAATAATGCAAGTCACACAGCAAGGTTTATTTCCAGCTAGCTGATGTCCAAGTATCCTCCCGGCGCAGTGGGTTTCAACAAGGACCCCGAGCACTCAAAGCCAAGGGTTTATATAGTATTTTCAAGGCATTTTTTAATAGCTACATACATCTCTTATGCCCGACTTTGACAGTTTAATTTTGTTTAACTTTTTGCCACCCTGGCATCACCCTGGAGCCATCCTGGCAGTTAAGTGAGATTTAGGTTTTAGAAGAAATTTAACTTTATTTACATTTCCTTCTGCCTCAGCCTCCTTCAGTTTTATGGTGTGACCTTAGGCCTTGAGGAACTGAGCCATTTGTCTCTGAAAATTAGGCCATTGAATAGATAGCCCTTTTTGTTGTAAATCACCAGGACATTTGCAAACCAAGGGAGATTGCTGTCTTGCAGGATTGTGATCTCTGAAAGTTAACTGTTTTTCTTTAACATTTGGTCCCTGTGGCACCACCACCTAGCCGCCCTGGTGGTATATGATTAAGTTGTTTTTCCAGGTTTTAGCTACTTTCTCTTACCTCAAGTTACCTGCTCAGTGTGGCCTGGTTAGGGACGGTCAGTAAAATGGCTTCCCAGCCTTCAGGATGGTCATTCTTATGCTAACCCACTCTTACAGTGCAAGGTGCCGGCTTTTGCTTTGCCAAGATGGCTGTACTTATGTCAGGGCTAGACTTGAGGTGGGTACAGCCTTGTTTTTCTTGGCCTGCACACCTGGAAATGGTTTCTGGGACTTGTTTTTAAGTCCCATGGGGGAAGGGGAGCAGGGAAAGTTTAAGGGTTAAACAACAAAGTTATTGTTTAACCTCAATGGAAGTCTCTGGCTAAAATAAAAATATAAAATAGGCCCTTACAGCCCTAACTTTGGTTGTCTCTTAAACCACTGTAATTGTCCAAGCAATTTACTTTGATTTACTGGCTCTCAGTAGCTGGGGATATGCCAAGACTACTCAGTGTGCCAAAGGAAAGAATCTCAGTGAGAACCTTGCTTCAGGCTAACTGAAAACTGGACCCTCATGCATTATCTTTAAGGTATGCAAATATTCTTTCAAAGAAAGACTTAAAAGGGATGTTTTCCTCTCTCTTCTGCACTAATTCCTGAGATGATAGCCAGTTATTAACTGTTTATTTGTTTGCTACCATCTTGTTAAACATGTGAACACAGGCCCCACTGACCATCTGAACCAGGATATTAAGGGATGTGTCCTCTGGGAGGCACCCACAAAAATTGTGTCACCCACTGTCCACACAAACTTCTTTCTTGAAGACACTGGTAACCTGAGGCAGAGCAGAAAGAGAACATGACGATGGTGTCTCCTGGCCTTCCCAGTTTCTGGATGTGTGTTTAATTAATGTATGTTTAATCCCTAGATGTGTGTTTAATTAGAATCCTCCTGCTCAAACTACAACTATAAAGGTAAGTTAATAGGCCTTTTTCATAGGAAGACCCCATTTCTCTCTGCTGCCTCTGTACTGTGCCCTGAGGTAGTAGCTGGTTAAAATGTGTTATTCTGTATGTTTCAGTCTTGAGGGACCATAAACAAAAGCCTCATTGGCCACTAAAGTCAGGCAATTAATGGGTAATCCTTGGGTGGTAGCTGCAGACGTGGACTCTGGAATGTGTGTAAGCTCCTTTCTGGGAGATACTGGTACCATGTGGTGAGGCAGAAGAAGAATGTGAAGATGGTACCTGTCCTCCAAAGTCTCTGGAGAGGATTACCCTTGGCCCTTAGATGTGTGCTTAATTAGAAACCTGTCTCTGGCCACAAATATGAAACACATGTGACCTGGAGCAAGACAGACGGAAAGTATGAACATGGTGTCTGTTGGGCTTTGCAGTCTTTAGAAAATATTTCAGTTGGTCTCTAGATATGTGTTAAATTAGATGCTTGTCTGTTATGCCAAAAATTTTGAGATAAGCAGATTCCCTTTCATAGGAAAACTACATGCAGCTGCCTCTGTGCTGTGTCCTGAGAGGTTGGCCAGGGTGAGTCTGCTAATGCTTTAAGAAATGCTTCTCTGTTTACTAAAACCTTGTGGATCTCATGGATGCAAACCCTGTTGGCTTTCAAAGGTAGATGTTTTAGAAGTACATATTTTGGATGCAGGTCTTAAAATTTGGGGTGCCTGATGTGGGATTAAAACATTTTAGTCATCAGGAAAAACCTAGATAATGTAAATTTCACCCCAACTGTGGGTCACCAGGGCAAGGATAATATTTATGACTTCGTTTCAGCCTTTCCTACCATCTTTGATGTGAGTTTTCGTTCTTTTGCCCAATGTGTAAGCATCACTTAACTAGTTCTTAGATTTATATTAGAAGGAATTGTTTCATATGTAGTGACAGATTTGGTATGTCTGTGGGAGGAGGTGAGTTCAGGACCTTCTTAATTTTCATCTTGAATTAGAGCTCCTATCCCTTCAACTTTTGATAGACAACTGGCTTTTGCATATTTTAATAGTTTTGAACAATCCTGCTATAAATGTGTCCATGTGTATTCTTGTGCATATGTGGCCACATTTTTCTAGGACTCTTAGATATAGAATTCCTGGGCAAACATGTTTACCAATGTTCAACTATACTAGGAAATGCCTAAAAAATTCCTAAATGGTCATAGTAAGTCTCAACATCATTATATCACATTTTTGATGGATGCTGCACATGGTTGTCGCCTCTCATGTTGTCAGTCTTTTAAATTTTTGTAAATATTATAGATAGATGTGCAATGAAACCATGTTCTGATTTTAAATTTATTTCCCTTGAAGACCTTTGTTTTATTGATTGATTTATTTTCCAAAGTACACATTTAATTATTTGGAACATATTTCCTATGGATTTTATGTTTGTATTGATTTATAGGATGTGTTTATGTATGCTGGATACAAGTCATTTGTTGTGTATTTATGTTATAAATATCAAGTCAATAGCTTTGCTTTAACTTTTTTAATGAGCAGAATTTCTTGATTGTTCTGTCATTAAATGTCTCAATCTCATTTTATTTATTAGTTTTTTAATTAATTTATTTATTTTTGAAAATTAAATTAATTTATTTATTTTCAGAAAAACAATATTCATTATTTTTTCACCACACCCAGTGCTCGATGCAATCCGTGCCCTCTATAATACCCAGCACCTGGTAACCCAACCTCCCACCCCCCCACCACTTCAAACCCCTCAGATTGTTTTTCAGAGTCCATAGTCTCTCATGATTCACCTCCCCTTCTAATTTACCCCAACTCCATTCTCCTCTCTAACACCCCTTGTCCTCCATGATATTTGTTATACTCCACAAATAAGTTAAACTGTATGATAATTGACTCTCGCTGCTTGACTTATTTCACTCAGCATAATCTATTCCAGTCCCGTCCATGTTGCTACAAAAGTTGGGTATTCATCCTTTCTGATGGAGGCATAATACTCCATAATGTATATGGACCACATCTTCCTTATGCATTCCTCCGTTGAAGGGCATCTTGATTCTTTCCATAGTTTGGCGACCATGGCCATTGCTGCTGTAAACATTGGGGTACAGATGGCCCTTCTTTTCACGACATCTGTATCTTTGGGGTAAATACCCAGGAGTGCAATGGCAAGGTCATAGGGAAGTTCTATTTTTAATTTCTTGAGGAATCTCCACACTGTTCTCCAAAGAGGCTGCACCAACTTGCATTCCCACCAACAATAGAAGAGGGTTCCCCTTCCTCCACATCCTCTCCAACACATGTTGTTTCCTGTTTTGTTAATTTTGGCCATTCTAACTGTTGTAAGGTGATATCTCAATGTAGTTTTAATTTGAATCTCACTGAGGGCTAGTGATGATGAACATTTTTTCATTTGTCTGATAGCCATTTGTATGTCTTCAATGGAGAAATGTCTGTTCATATCTTCTGCCCATTTTTTGAATATGTTTGCCTGTTTATTGTGGGTTGAGTTTGAGGAGTACATTATACATCCTGAATATCAATCTTTTGTCTGTACTGTCATTTGCAAATATCTTCTCCAATTCCGTGGGTTGCCTCTTTTTTTCTTGACTGTTTCCTTTGCTGTGCAGAAGCTTTTGATTTTGATAAAGTCCCAAAACTATATTGTTGCTTTTGTTTCCTTTGCCTTTGAGACACATCTTGAAAGAAGTTGCTGTGGCTGATATCGAAGAGATTACTGCCTATGTTCTCCTCTAGGATTCTGATGGATTCCTATCTCACATTGAGGTCTTTTATCCATTTTGAGTTGATCTTTGTGTACGGTGTAAGAGAATGGTCAAGTTTCATTCTTCTACTTATAGCTGTCCAGTTTTCCCAGGACCATTTATTGAAGAGACTGTCTTTTTTCCACTGTATATTTTTTCCTGTTTTGTCGAAGATTATTTCACCATAGAGTTGAAGGTCCATATCTGGGCTCTCTGCTCTGTTTCACTGGTCTATGTGTCTGTTTTTATGCCACTACCATGCTCTTTGGTGATCACAGATTTGTAGTAAAGCTTGAAATCAGGTAACGTGATGCCCCCAGGTTTATTTTTGTTTTTCAACATTTCCTTAGCGATTCGGGGTCTCTTCGGATTCCATACAAATTTTAGGATTATTTGCTCCAGGTCTTTGGAGAATACCGGTGGAATTTTTATCAGAATGGCATTAAAAGTATAGATTGCTCTCGACAGTATAGACATTTTAACAATGTTTATTCTTCCAATCCAAGAGCATGGAATGGTCTTCCATCTTTTAGTGTCTTCTTCAATTTCTTTCATGAGTGTTCTGTAGTTCCTCAAGTACAGATCCTTTACCTCTTTGGTTAGGTTTATTCCCAGGTATCTTATGGATCTTGGAACTATAGTAAATGGAATCAATTCTCTAATTTCCCTTTCTGTATTTTCATTGTTAGTGTATAAGAAAGCCACTGATTTCTGCACATTGACTTTGTATCCTGCCACGTTGCTGAATTGATGTATGAGTTCTAGTAGTTTGGGACTGGAGTCTTTTGGGTTTTCCATATAAAGAATCATGTCATCTGCAAAGAGAGAGAGTTTGACTTCTTCATTGCCAATTTGGATACCTTTTATTTCTCTTTTTGTCTGATTGCTGTTGCTAGGACTTTTAATACTATGTTGAATGAGAGTGGTGAAAGTGGGCATCCTTGTTTTGTTCCTGATCTCAATGGTAAGGCTGCAAGATTTTTCCCATTGAGGATGGTATTTGCTGTGGGTCTTTCATAGATAGATTTGATGAGGTTCAGGAATGTTCCATCTATCCCTATACTTTGAAGTGTTTTAATCAGGAGCGGATGCTGGATTTTGTCAAATTCTTTTTCTGCATCAATAGAGAGAACCATGTGGTTCTTCTCTCTTCTCATATTAAATTTTTCTATCACATTGATTGATTTGCGAATGCTGAACGATCCTTGTAGCCCAGGGATGAATCCCACCTGATCATGGTGGATAACCTTTTTAATGTGCTGTTGGATCCTGTTTGGTAGGTAGGATCTTGTTGAGATATTTAGCATCCATATTCATCAGTGATATTGGTCTGAAATTCTCCTTTTTAGTAGGGTATTTGCCTGTTTTGGGGATCAGGGTAATGCTGGCTTCATAGAAAGAGTCTGGAAGTTTTCCTTCTGCTTCAATTTTTTGAAACAACTTCAGGAGAATTGCTGTTATTTCTTCTTTGAAAGTTTTGTAGAATTCTCCAGGGAATCCGTCAGGTCCTGGGCTCTTGTTTTTTGGGAGGTTTTTGATCACTGCTTCAATTTCATTACTAGATATTGGTCTATTCAGGTTCTCGATTTCTTCCTGGTTCAATTTTGGTAGTTTATAGTTTTCCAGGAATGCATCCATTTCATCTAGGTTTCTAAGCTTATTGGCATATAACAGTTGATAATAACTTCTGATGATTGTTTCTACTTCCTTGGTGTTCGATGTGATCTCTCCCTTTTCATTCATAATTTTATGAATTTGGGCTTTCTCTCTTTTCCTTTGGATTAGTGTGGCTAATGACTTATTGATCTTATTGATTCTTTCAAGAAACCAACTTCTAGTTTTATTGATACATTCTGCTGTATCTCTGGTTTCTACCTCATTGATCTCAGCTCTAATCTTGATGATTTCCCTTCTTATGTGTGGAGTTGGTTTGATTTGTTGTTGATACTCCAATTCCTACGGTATAGAGAATTCTGCTGTGTTCTGGATTTTTAAGTTATTTGAGGGAGTCTTGGATGGCTATGTATTTCCCCCTTAGGACGGCGTTTGCTGTTTCCCTTAGGTTTTGGACCGAAGTGTCTTCATTCTCATTGGTTTCCGTGAATTGTTTCAGTTCTTCTTTGAACTCCTGGTTGATCCAAGCATTCTTAAGCAAGGTGGTCTTTAGCTTCCAGGTGTTTGTTTTACTTCTGAACTTTTCCTTGTGATTGAGCTCCAGTTTCAAAGCATTGTGGTCTGAGAATATGCAGGGAATAATCTCAGTCTTTTGGTATCGGTTGAGTCCTGATTTCTAACCCAGTATGAGTTCTATTCTGGAGAAGGTTCCATGTGTACTTGAGAAGCATGTGTATTCTGTTGTTTTAAGGTGGAATGTTCTGTATATATTTATGAGGTCCATCTGGTCCAATGTGTCATTCAATGCTCTTGTTCCTTTATTGATTTTCTGCTTCGATTATCTGTCTATTTCTGAGAGAGGCGTGTTAAGATCTCCTATGATTAGTGTATTCATATCAAAATGACTCTTTATCTTGATTAACAGTTTTCTTAAGCAATTGGCTGCTCCCGTATTGGGAGCATAGATTTTTACAATTGTTAGATCATCTTGGTGGATAGTCCCTTTAAGGATTATGTAGTGTCCTTCTGTATCTCTGACTACAGTCTCTAGTTTAAAGTCTAATTTATCTAATATGAGAATCGCTACCCCAGCCGTCTTTTGAGACCCAATGGCATGAAAGATGTTTTTCCATCCCTTCACTTTCAGTCTGTGTGTATCTTTAGGTTCAAAATGTGTCTCTTGTAGACAACATATGGATGGGTCCTGTTGTTTTATCCAATCTGCAACCCTGTGCCATTTTATGGGCACATTTAGGCCATTCACATTGAGAGTGATTATTGATAGATACGTTTTTATTGACATCGATTTACCTTTGAAGTCTTTCTTTCTGTAGACTGACTCTATATTTCTGTTCAATGCAATTCTTAGGATTTTCCCTCTTTTATAAAATCCCCCTTAATATTTCTTGCAGTGTTGGCTTGGTGGTTGCATAGTCTTTTAAGCCTTGCCGGTCTTGTAAACCCTTTATACCTCCATCCATTTTGAATGTCAATCTTGCTGGATAAAGTCTTCTTGGCTGCATGTTCTTCTCATTTAGTGTCCTGAATATATCTTGCCAGCCTTTTCTGGCTTGCCAGGTCTCTGTGGACCGGTCTGATGTTATTCTGATGGGCTTTTCTCTGTAAGTAAGGAGCTTCTTTGCCCTGGCAGCTCTCAAGAGATTATACCTACAATTGTAATTCCTCAATTTGAATATCAGGTGTCATGATGGTTTTTTTTGGAATGTATAATCTTGGGTGGAGACCGTTCAGCCTCTATTACATGAACGCTGGTTCCATTCACGAGATTGGGAAAATTTTCATGAAGGACTTGTTCCACTGTATCTTCTAGACTTCTTTCTTTTTCTTCCCCTTCAGGGATTCCAATAATTCTGACGTTGGAACGTTTCATGGCATCATTTATTTACCTCATTCTTTTTTGGGGTTTCTAAGCTGTTTGTTCCAGGCTATCTCCTGATCTTTTTGCTCTATCTGTTTGTCTTCCAGATCAATAATTCTATATTCTGTCTCACTTACCGTAGCTTTGAGATAATTTATATTAGATTGGAACTCATTGAGAGCATTGTGAACCTCCTCCCTGGTAGCTTTTAGCTCCGCCCTAACATTGTGAACATCCTGTCTCATCATTTTCAGTTTGGCCCTAATCATTTCCTTTTGGTCATCCATGGCTTTCTCCAACCTAGCTATTGCCTGGATAATTGTTAGCCTGAATTCTCTTTCCGACATATTGTCTATGTTGATAGCCGTTAGCTCTGTTGCAGAAGGTCCATCCTCCATATTTTTCTTCTGTTGGGCATTCCTCCTCTTAGTCATTTTGGTGGGAGATGACTGAACAGATGTAGCTGGATGTATCAACCGTGGTATAGTCAAGGTGTACCCTGGAATGCTTCTGAGCAATCAGGATTCCCCACCCAAATCAGACAAAAGAAAAAAGAAGAAAAAGAAATAAAAAAGAAAAGAAAAAAAAAAAAAGAGCGAGAGAGAGAGAGAGGAAAGAAAGGGAAGATGAAAGAGAAGGTTCAGCCCAGATCGACCCCAAGGTAAGCTATATGAAGTTGACCACGCAAAAGAGACAAATAAAAAGACTGATACAAGTATATGACAAGAGAAAAATATATATATATATTATATGCAAATAAAGGAAGAACCTCGTCAAGAAGAACCCCAAGTGTAAGATTTATATGCTCTAAGGAAAAACACAAAAACATAGAAACACTGGAGGAAGAAGATGGAGAGTTCTTATACATTCTCAGTGTGTGCGAGGAAGGTTGTTTTCATTCTTTCTGGATGTATCTTGATATCTTTGTTAAAGGACTCAACTTTCCTAAGATAAAGGGGATTAAAAATTGGTTTACCTGTAGGGGTAGTATTGATTGGGGAAAGGGGATTACTTTGAAGTTTAACTCTATATGAATATTAGAGGATAAAAATAGAAAGGAATAAAGTAGACTAAACTGAACTAAAATTAAAAAAAAAAGGAATACAAAAAATAAAAATACAAAAGAAAAACATAGGTGTATGTATCAAAAAGTTCAGGTTAGAAGGGTATTATGGAATTTGATGTACTGTACAGCTCGCTGTGATGGTAAATAGGTTAAAAAAATTACCTATGTGTAAAAAAAAATGAATCAAAATAGTGGGAACGAGTGAACAATACAAGTTTTCCTATGAAGTAGTCGTTGTTCTCTTTTAGTCCTTTTTTTTTTTCTTTCTTTCTTGGTTTGTTTTCTGGGGAAGGGGCCTGCCTCGTGTGTTGTCAGTCAATGATGAGTTAAGTCCTCCTTCCCCCCTCAAGGCGGTGGGCTCTGAGAAAACTGTTTTTTTTTTTTTCAGGCTTTTGTTCTCTGGCTGTTTTTATGTTTGTTCACTTTTTTTTTCCTCTCATCTTGACTGCTTTTGATGGTTTTTGTAGTTTTAGAGGTAAACAAACTGCACCCTTACCTCCCTCTTAGAGCAAAGCCTCAGTCTGGCTGCAGAGCCCAAATAAGTTCACCCTTGGCCGCTGGCAGAACAGGTTCCACATTGCAGACTCTGGGGACGCAGGATGTTTTGCTTGTACCAAAAGCCAAGGCAGTGGCGGCTGTCTGGGAGCTCCCGACCACCAGAGAGCTGCCTCCAAGCTGTTGGAGGCAGGCTCCTGGCCAGGGCAGCCTCCGCCATTAAAAGATGGCGCCTGGCTAGTTGCCAGGTGAGGATAGCCTCCTGAGACTAAGGGGAACACCCAAAGAGGAAATAAACAGCATTGGTTGCTAGAGAAGTTGTTCGTTTAGGTGCACAGCCTGATTTGCTCCCTCCTGTACCCTGCTCGCTGATTGGTCATGTGAGCGTATATAAGTGTGTAGACTTGTGGAGATAAAGAGAGAGAAGATGCATCTGAACCAGGCTTCTTGTCGTCCTTGCCGGCCGAGTGCGATACCAAGCAGCAATCGCACACTGAGATTTTGCTGCTGGCCCGGGCTGGGAGTGCCTGGTCTTTCTGGGTCTAAGAGTACCCGGCTTGCGCACACCTCTTTCAGGGGCGGCTATGGGTCACGCGCGTGTCTCAGGCACTGAGAATGGGGTGCAGGTCCAAAAGCACCAGGCTGGGCTTTTGCGCACCTCTGTCAGGGGAGAGTTTGGGGCACATGGCTTAGGCTCTGAAACAATGGTGCGGGTCAAAGAGCGCCGGCTGGGCCTTTGTAACTCTCTCAGGGTAGCATGAGGGACGTGCGCGGGTATCTCAGACTTTGTAGTAGGGCTCTCGGGTTCTGCCAACTGGCGTGGCTCCCATCCCCTCACAGGAGCTAGAGCCCATGCATTCTAGGGTGTGCTGGCGGCTTAGGGACCAAGACCTGGTTTCTCTGCCACATTCTCTCTGCCTCAGCACTGGGGAGGCTGTCCTGGGACCAGGGACTTAAGCCCCTGTCCCTAGCCACCCCAGTTCCCACAATTTCCTCCTCAAGATCCTTTGCTTTTTTGAAGTCCTTTCAACCAGTCTCCAAGTTAATGCTGGTCCCCAGACGCAGGGCACTCTCGCTTGTATTTGGGTATTACTTTCCAACCAGTCACCTCTGGTGGCTCTCTCCCCCTTTTATCTTCTGATATCAGTCCGCCTTCCCACTCTGCTTTACCTGCCCACTGGCGTCTTCTGCCCCTGTAGAGATCCAGACATGTATAATTCTGATCTCAGGCTGATTTCATGGGTGATCAGAGTTCTTTGGTAAGTAATCAGCTCACTTTGGGGTACAGGCTGAAAAAGCGCCTCCTCCTACTCCCCCGCCATCTTGTCCCCTCTATTTATTATTTTTTAAAACCTTAATAAATAAAATGTAATAATAAATTCTAGTATTTGTTGTTTTTATTACATTTTCTCTTAGATTTATAGCTATATAGGGTATTTTAGGCATTCTATTGATAGCTGTGCAATTTTATTTTTATGAAGGTAAAATATACAAAATAAAATTTTTGAGATAAAAGTATATATAAACAAGAAATGTACATTTATAAGTGTATAATTTAGTGATACTAAAAAGAATCACAATGTCCAGACTTTTTCATCATTCCAAACTTTTTATCAGTTTTATTTTTATTTAGGTATCCAATGGGACTAGAACTATTCATTCAGAGGAGAAAAAAAAATCCCTTACTGATCTCCATTGTGCACTTGTAACATATCGTAGATTCATGTTCTTATGTCTAAGTTTTTTCTTCCTTCTGTTGACCTCTTTAGTTATCAGTGCTCTTATATTGCAAACTCTTGATTACTATTTTAAGAGGTCTTAGTAATATGGTAGAATGAATATTTTTTGTGAATAAACTGTTTTTTTTTCAAAAATTTATTGACTTTTTCCATTCTACTGAATTCCCATATAACTTTTAAAATTACCTTGTAATGTGTCAATAAAACTTGTTATATTTTATATTAAATCTAAATTTTTTTCTCCCTTCTCCTTGAGCTTTTTGATTAAAAATTTAAAATGCCTTAATTACTATCATGGAAAGTGGCTGATAAATTTATTCTCCTAATCTGTCATGTTTTCCTATAGTCCTATGTATTTATCTATATTTCTATACATACACTATCTTTCTGGCCCCTTTATCCCTGATCTTGCCAAGCTACTAGCAGAAAACTAATATATTTTTTTTCTGAGATTTTGTCCATTTGGATATTTTTCTGAGATTATGTCCATTTGTATATTTTTCTTGCACAGTACCTACTTTCTTTCTTTGTATCTTTTGATTGCTTCTTTTTTCAAACTCAGAGTGACCATTCCTATTTCAGATAGCACTTTTCTCTTTTTAGAGTCTAGATTAAATTTTTGTTCTTTTTTTAACATGATAATATGACACTGTATTGACTTTCTACAGTAGATGTAATCTTTCTTTTTCTATCCCATAAGATGCCTGAGAGCATGTTCATTGCTACATATTCATTTTTTGGTGCAGAGGCTAAAAGATAGATACTCAAGAAATAACCATGGAATGAAATCTTGCTTAATAACACCTGAATCAGTTTCATCCATTTACTACTCAATTTAATTCAGTATGCATTTATTACTATAGAAAGTTTAAAAGATTAGTAAGACATGATACCTGTCTTTAATAACATAAGGTATATATGATTATTAAATATCATATGCCTACATAAAATTATTTCAAATGTGAAGTAAATTTTGATGGAAGTTATGCAAGTATAGAAAGGTAAATTAAAATGCTTATCCCATTTAAGAGTATTTTTTGCACAACTACTAAGTGTCAGACAGTCCATTAAATGCTAGTGCATTTTTTTTAACAATTGTTAAGACACCATCTCAAAGTGCAGAATCTAGGATCATAGCCAGGAATTAAAAAAACAGGTTGGACAATTTTCTAATTGTTTTTAGATGCTCTAAAAAAAAATAAAGAGCATGAAAAAAAGAGATTTGTTTCAGATTGGTACTCTAAAAAGTATGTAAGGAATAAAGTGTGAAGAATAGGTAGACTGAGAAAAACATTTTTGTGTTAAGGACAGTTAAAAATGTTCCAAAATAAGGAACAAATTAAAATGTGAGAAATGTAAAACAAAACAAAGCAACACAAAGCATAGGCAAATGGAGTTGAGTAAGCAAGCTAAGACAAATCATGCTGGGCCCTGTACTGTGTTAAGATGTATCCATAATTTTCCCCTTTTTATTTGTTAAATAATATTTTGTTGTATAGAAATATGAAGTCTTATTGGTTATTTGCATTGTTTCCCGTTAGTATGTTTATTAAAGTTGCTATTAACAAACAGAATTTTGGGAAGCAAACCATAAGAGACTTTTGACAATAGAGAACAAGCTATCCTTATTGCTGCTGGAGGAGAAGTAGATGGGAGGTGGGGATAGGTTAAATAGGGGATAGGTATTAAAGTAATCTCCTATTGTGTTGAGCAATAGGAGTTGTATAGAAATGATGAATCACTAAATTCTACACTTGAAACCAATAGTTTCCTATATGTTAACTAACTAGAATTAAAAAATATATATATTTTATTTCTTTAGGTGAGAGAATTAAAGAGAGCATACAAGCACAGAGGGAGAGGGAGAAACAGACTCCCCACTGAGCAGAGTGTCTGATGTGGGGCTCAATCCCTGGGCCTCAAGGTCATGACCTGAACTAAAGGCATATGCCTAACTGGCTGAGCCATCCAGGAACCGCACCTAACTATAATTTAAATAAAAACTTGAAACAACAACAACAAAAGTAAAAACCAAAACCAAAATCAAAAAACAAACAAACAAAAAACCCTTTGTGATATTTTAGAATCTAATGAGAAATCATTAAATGAAATGTTAACATGGCAAGATGGACAGAGGGCTTATTGGCTAGCTGGATGTCTGGGTGCATGCAAGACTGCCTGTGTTCAAATTGTTTTGAGTACTTCCAGAAATACTACTGAAATTTCCTAGGCTGTAATGGTGCCTGGTACCCAGAAGTCCAACCCATGACCTCTCTCTAGAGTATGCAAGAATCCACACTTCAGGGAAATTGGCATTTTCAGAATAAATTACATCTATCCTCTGAACACCAAGGAGGAAGAACACCATTACCTACTACAAGTGTTGTACTGCTCTGAAGATGAATTATTCTAAATGTAGCACTTTTTGGAAATTCTTCAAAATTAGGTATTATGTCATTGGAAAGGATAGCTTTTAAGTATGTTTCTTAGAATTTTTCTGGTTGGACTACTGTGCTGACCAAAGTGAAATGTTCATGTTTTTAGAGTTGGATAACGTGAGGGAGTTTATTAAATTACAACCAAATTATGATCATAAATTTATTGCTTCAGAGACAGCTTTCTAAAGCATTTGCAGAATCCATTTGTGGCCCATAGATTTATATATAATATGTAGTTCATTGAGTTACAATAACTTTGCAGTTTTAAAAAATGAAATGATTTTAGTTTTTCTTTAAAGCATATGCAGAAATTGTTTTCATTTTCATTTTCTTTTTCTAGAGTTGAAAACAGAAGCATAGAGAGTTGAAACTAGGAGTCTGAGAATCTACTATGAGTTGGTAGCAGACTGTTTGGACTCATGTTGCCATGGAGCAGAGAAAAGGTAACTGGGTAATGCATTTACAATGGAAAAATGCCAGCAGGTTTGTGAGAGTGCCTACTGACTGGTTTTCAAAGTCTCATTCCCTTGGTAAACTTATGAAAATATAAAGTCCTCATCTTATGTTTTGTGGACCTAAAGCACTGTATTTTATTGATTGATTGATTTAGATTTTATTTGAGAGAGAGAGAGATATAGTGACAGAGAGCAAAGGGGAGAATAGAGGGAGAAGCAGACTCCTCGCTGAGCAAGGAGCCTGATGCAGGGCTCGATCCCAGGACTGTAGGATCATGACCTGAGCCCAAGGCAGACACTCAACTGACTGCGCTACCCAGGTGCTCCAAAACGCTGTATTTTAAATTGTATGTCCTTTATAGTAATGTATACCATTTAGATGAGATAGTAGCAAAGATTCCCTCTGCCCTGGGGAATGCTTAGATTTGGGTTCTGATAGGAACTAAAATTTTATTTATTTTCTTTTTTTTAGGTTTTTGTTTTTAGTTTTTATTAAGTTCCAGTTAGTTAACATACACTGTAATATTACTTTCACGTGTAGAATTTAGTCATTCTACATTTATGTACAGCACCCAGTGCTCACCACAACAGGTGCCCTCCCTAATGCTGATTATCCATTTAACCCATTCCCCACCCACCTCTGTTCTGGTGACAATCAGTTTGAAGAATTAAATTTTTATAACTCAGTCCTTGCACAGTTCAATTTTATTCTCTATTCTTTTTTTCTACTTCAGGAAAGAAAGGGGGGGTGGTCAAAAAAAAAAAAAGAAAAAATTAAAAAAAAAAAACTAGTTACTAAGATTAGACCAAATGTTTCTTGCAGGATTGATGATAGTCTCCTATCACAGTCAGAGTCAGCTATGAGCTTCACACTCGGAAGCTCAGAGAAACAATTATACATGAAGTCTTTTATCATTAGGTTTCAAGAGTGACTTTGCTGATTTTTCCAATACCACTTTCTCCCATAAGTAATGATTAAGTGTTTGGCAAAATCTAACCAGATAACCCCATTATATATTAATTTGAGTAAAATATGCTTAGACATTGTGACTTAGGGTCCATTGTGTGGAACAACAGAAACATTTTCTGGACTGCCACCCCTCTCCAAGCATGGCGCTGTGATGCACACTTCTGAATCTAAAGACACCACCTTAAGATTAAACCCTAAACATAGGCCTTATTCATGCCAGAATTCCTCAGCTGATTAGGCAAGTATCTTCAGTTCCAGAAGATGCAAACTATCATATCTGCCAGTTATCTCAAGATTATGTTTCTTATGCCCTTAATTCTTTTTCTACTGTCACTGGCCTTTTTATATATTCTTTTATAATCTTTCTTTCTCTCTGTAGCCCAAAGCAGCACATCTGGATATGCATATTGGAAATGAGAATTGCTACATCTCCAAGGAGACACTGTGTCCTGTCTGCAGTCTTGCAGTATAAATGACAAGTGTTTAAACATGAAATATCTGAGAGCTCTCTAAGTGACCAGCACAATCTTGGAAGCTCAAAGCTGTAATTCAAATCAGAACTATCATTCACTAAAATATATAGATCATGAGGAAGCAAATCACTATGAATAGCATGACAAAGAGATGATTTAGAAGGCACTGGTTCTGGGGGAACAAGATGGCGGGGAAGTAAGAAGAGGTGCCTTTTAAACCTATACCCTAAAGTGAGCTGATTACCTACCAAAGAACTCCGATGACCCATGAAATCAGCCTGAGATCAGAATTATACATGTCTGGATCTCCACAGGGGCAGAAGATGCCAGTGGGCAGGTAAAGCAGAGTGGGAACATCAAACTGATATCGGAAGATAAACAAAACGGGGAGGGAGCCACCAGAGGCGACTGGTTGGAAAGTAATAGCCCTAAAACAAGCGAGACTGCCCTGCATCTGGGGACCAGCATTAACTTGGAGACTGGTTGAAAGCAATTGAAAAGAGCAAAGGATTGTGGGAGGGATACTGTGGGAATCAGGGAGGCAAGGGACAGGGGCTTAAGTCCCTGGTCCCTGGACAGCCTCCCCTGGCACTGAGCCAGAAAGAGTGCAGCTGAGAAACCAGGTCTTGGCCCCTAAGCCACCAGCGCACCAGAGAACGCATGGGGTCAGGCTCCTGTGAGGGGCTAGGAGCCTCAGCGGACAGCAGAATGTGCAAACCTTGCTATACAGCCTGAAATGCGCGTCCACCTCATCCTCCCCTGAAAGAGGTACACAAAGGCCCAGCCAGTGCTCTTTGACCTGCGCCATTGTTTCAGAGCCTAAGACAGGTGCCCCAAACTCTTCCCCAAAAGAGGTGTGTGAAGACCCAGCCTGATGCTTTTGGACCTGTGCCCCATTCTCAGAGCCTGAAATGCGTGTGCGACCCACAGCCTCCCCTGAAAGAGGTGCACGCAAGCCGGTTGCTCTTAGTCCCAGAAAGACCAGGCACTCCCAGCCCAGGCCAGCAGGAAAATCTCAGTGTGCGATCGCTGCTTGGAACCTCTCTGGCAGTCTGGAGCTGCCCAGACAGCCACTGCTGTCCTTGTTTTGGGTACAAGCAAAAGATCCTGTGTCCCAGGGACCGTGACTTAGAACCTGCTCTGCCAGCGGCCAAAGGGGAACTTATTTGGGCTCTGCAGCCAGACTGAGGCTTCTCTCTGAGAGGGAGGTCAGGGTGCAGTTTGTTTTCCTCTAAAACTACAAAAACCATCAACAGCAGTCAAGGTGAGAGGGAAACAAAAAGTGAACAAACATAAAAACCGCCGGAGAACAAAAGCCTGAAGAAAACCAGTTTCCTCAAAGCCCACCCCCTTGAGGGGGAGGAGGACTTAACTCAGGGAAAATTATTGACTGAAAACCTACATGGCAGGCCCCTCCTCCAGAAAACCAAACAAGAAAAGAAAAAGCAAAAGACTACAGGAGAACAACCATCACTACTTCATAGCACAACTTTTATTTTTAACTTGTTCTCACTATTCCGGTTCATTTTTTAAAATATAGATAATTTTTTAACCTGTTAACCATCACAGTGAGCTGTCCAGTACATCAAATTCCATAATAACCATCTAACATGAACTTTTTGATACATACACCCGTGTTTTTCTTTTGGATTTCTGTTTTTTGAATTTTTTAAAATTTTAGTTAAGTTTAGTCTAGTTTATTCCTTTTTATTTTTATTTTGTAATATCCCTTTTTATTTTTATTTTCTAATATTCATATAGAGTTAAACATCAAAGTAATCCCCTTTCCCCAATCAATACTACCCCTATAGGTAAACCAATTTTTAGTCCCCCTTTATCTTGGAAAGTTGAGGCATTTAACAAAGATATGAAGATACATCCCGGAAGAATCATAACAGACTTCCTCGCCCACACTGAAAATTTAGAACCACTCTCCCATCTTTTTCTTCCACCATTGTTTCTGCATTATTGTGTTTGTCCTGATAGTATATAAATCTTACACTTAGGGTTCTTTTTGACGAGGTTCTTATAGACATATCTATCCATCTGCAAATAAAGGAAGAACCTCGTCAAAAAGAACCCTAAGTTCTCTATATATATAGATACGTCTATATATATATGTATATATATATATGTATAAATATATATATATATATTTTTTTTTCTCTTGTCATATACTTTTATCAGTCTTTGTGTTTGTCTGTTTTTGTTTTATAAATCTCACCTATGGGTCCATTTGGGCTGAACCTTCGCTTTCATCTTCCCTTTCTTTCCTCTCTCTCTCTCTCTTTTTTCTTTTTCTTTTCTTTTGTCTCTCATATGGGTGGGGAATCCTGATTGATCAGAAGTGTTCCAGGGTGCACCTTGACTGTACCATAGTGGATACATCCAGCTACATCTGTTCAGTCATCTCTCACCAAAATGACTAAGAGGAGAAATGCCGAACAGAAAAAAATACAGAGGATGGACCTTCTGCAACAGAGCTAACGGCTATCAACATAGACAATATGTCGGAAAAGAATTCAGGCTAACAGTTATCCAGGCAATAGCTAGGTTGGAGAAAGCCATGGATGACCAAACGGAATTGATTAGGGCTGAGATAAAAGCAACCAGAGATGATGTTCACCATGTTAGGGCGGAGTTAAAATCTACAAGGGCTGAGGATCATAATGCTCTCAATGATTTCCAATCTAATCTAAATTCTCTCAAAGCTAGGGTAACTGAGACAGAAGATACCGTTAGTGATCTGGAGGACAAACAGATAGAGAGAAAGGATCAGGAGGAAGCCTGCAACAAACAGCTGAGAAACCATTAAAACAGAATCAGGGAAATAAATGATGCCATGAAACATTCCAACGTCAGAATTATTGGAATCCCTGAAGGGGAGGAGAAAGAAAGAAGTCTAGAAGACATAGTGGAACAAGTTTTTCATGAAAATTTTCATAATTTCGCGAATGGAACCAGTGTTCATGTACTAGAGTCCGAAAGGTCTCCACCCAAGATTCTACATTCCAGAAAAACATCAAGGCACCTGATATTCAAATAGAGGAATTATAATTGTAGGTATAATCTCTTGAAAGCCACTAGGACAAAGAGGCTCTTTACTTACAGAGGAAAGCCCATCAGAATAATGCCGGATCTGTCCACAGAGACCTGGCAAGCCAGAAAGGGCTGGCAAGGTATATTCAGGGCACTAAATGAGAAGAGAATGCAGCCAATAATACTTTATCCAGCAAGACTGACATTCAAAATGGATGGAGGGATAAAGAGTTTTCAAGACCGGCAAGGCTTAAAAGACTTTGCAACCACCAAGCTGACACTGCAGGAAATATTAAGGGGGGTTTGATAAAAGAGGAAAAATCCCAAGAATAGCATTGAACAGAAATAAAGAGACAATCTACAGAAAGAAAGACTTCAAAGGTAACACGATGTCAATAAAAACGTATCTATCAATAATCACTCTCAATGTGAATGGCCTAAATACACCCATAAAATGGCACAGGGCTGCAGATTAGATAAAATGACAGGACTCATCCATATGTTGTCTACAAGAGACACATTTTGAACCTAAAGATACACCCAGACTGAAAGTGAAGTGATGGAGAAGCATTTTTCATGCCAATGGGCCTCAAAAGTAGGCCGGGGTAGCGATTCTCATATCAGACAAATTGGATTTTAAACTAAAGACTGTAGTGAGAGATACAGAAGGACACTACATAATCCTTAAAGGGACTATCCACCAAGATGATCTAACAATTGTAAATATCTATGCCCCCAATATGGGAGCAGCCAATTACATAAGAAAATTGTTAATCAAGATAAAGAGTCATATTGATATGAAGACATTAATAGTAGGAGATCTTAACACGCCTCTCTCAGCAATAGACAGATTATCGAAGCAGAAAATCAATAAAGAAACAAGAAACATTGAGTGACACTTTGGACCAGATGGACCTCATAGAAATATACAGAACATTCCACCCTGAAGCAACAGAATACTCATTCTTCTCAAGTGCACATGGAACCTTCTCCAAAAGAGACCACATACTGGGTCAAAAATCAGGACTCAACCCAAAAGACAGAGATTATTCCTTGCATATTCTCAGATCACAATGCTTTGAAACTGGAGCTCAATCACAAGGAAAAGTTCAGAAGGAAAACAAACACCTGGAAGCTAAAGACCACCTTGCTTAAGAATGCTTGGATCAACCAGGAGATAAAAGAAGAACTGAAACAATTCATGGAAACCAATGAGAATGAAGACACTTCGGTCCAAAGCCTATGGAATACAGCAAAAGCGGTCCTAAGGGGAAATACATAGCCATCGAAGCCTCCCTCAAAAAAAAAAAAAAAAAAAAAGAAAAGAAAAGAAAAGAAAAATCCAGAGCACAGCAACTGTCTGTACACCTTAAAGAAATGAAGCATCAACAACACATCAAACCAACTCCACACATAAGAAGGGAAATCATCAAGATTAGAGCTGAGATCAATGAGGTAGAAACCAGAGATACAGTAGAACGTTTCAATGAAACTAGAAGCTGGTTTTTTGAAAGAATCAATAAGATCAATAAACCATTGGCCACACTAATACAAAAGAAAAGAGAAAAAGCCCGAATTCATAAAAGTATGAAGGAAAATGGAGAGATCACAACTAAGATCAGGAAGTAGAATCAATCATCAGAAGTTATTATCAACAGTTATATGCCAGTAAGCTAAACAACCTAGATGAAATGGATGCATTCCTGGAAAACTATAAACTCCCAAAATTGAACCAGGAAGAAATTGACAAACGGAATAGACTGATATCTAGTAACGACATTGAAGCACTGATCAAAAACCTCCCAAAAAACAAGAGCCAAGGACCTGATGGATTCCCTGGGGAATTCTACCAAACTTTCAAAGAAGAAATAACACGTATTCTCCTGAAGTTGTTTCAAAAAATTGAAGCAGAAGGAAAACTTCCTGACTCTTTCTATGAAGCCAGCATTACCCTGATCCCCAAACCAGGCAAATACCCTACCAAAAAGGAGAATTTCAGACCAATATCCCTGATGAATATGGATGCTAAGATTCTCAACAAGATCCTAGAAAACAGGATCCAACAGCTCATTAAAAAGATTATCCACCATGACCAGGTGGGATGCATCCCTGGGCTACAAGGACGGTTCAACATTTGCAAATCAATCAATGTGATAGAAAAAATTAATATGAGAAGAGAGAAGAACCACATGGTCCTCTCAATTGATGCAGAAAAAGCATTTGACAAAATCCAGCATCCGTTCCTGATTAAAACTCTTCAAAGTATCGGGATAGATGAAACATTCCTGAACTTCATCAAATCTATCTATGAAAAGACCCACAGCAAATATCATCCTCAATGGGAAAAAGCTCACAGCCTTCCGGTTGAGATCAGGAACACGACAATGATGCCCTCTTTCACCACTCTTGTTCAATATAGAGTTAGAAGTCCTAGCAACACCCATCAGACAACAAAGAGAAATAAAAGGTATCCAAATTGGCAATGAAGAAGTCAAACTCTCTCTCTTCGCAGATGACATGATTCTTTATATGGAAAACCCAGAAGACTCCACTTCCAAACTACTAGAACTCATACAGCAATTCAGCAACATGGCAGGATACAAAGTCAATGTACAGAAATCACGTGGCTTTATTATACACTAACAATGAAAATACAGAAAGGGAAATGAGAGAATCGATTCCATTTACTATAGCACCAAGAACCATAAGATACCTGGGAATAAACCTAACCAAAGAGGTAAAGGATCTGTATTCAAGAAACTACAGAACACTCATGAAAGAAATTAAAGAAGACACAAAAAGATGGAAGACCATTCCATGCTCTTGGATCAGAAGAATAAACATTGTTAAAATGTCTATACTGCCTAGAGAAATCTATACTTTTAATGCCATTCCAATAAAAATTCCACCAGTATTCTTCAAAGAGCTGGAGCAAATAATCCAAAAATTTGTATGGAATCAGAAGAGACCCCGACTCGCTAAGGAAATGTTGAAAAACAATAAAGCTGGGGCATCAGGTTACCTGATTTCAAGCTTTATTACAAAGCTGTGATCACCAAGACAGCATGGTACTGGCATAAAAACAGACACATAGACCAGTGAAACAGAGCAGAGAGCCCAGATATGGACCCTCAACTCTATAAATAATCTTAGACAAAGCAGGAAATAATCTTGGACAAAGCAGGAAAAAATATACAGTGGAATAAAGACAGTCTCTTCAATAAATGGTGCTGGGAATACTGTGCAGCTAAATGTAGAAGAATAAAACTCGACCAGTGTCTTACATCGTACACAAAGATAAACTCAAAATGGATAAAAGACCTCAATGTGAGACAGGAATCCATCAGACTCCTAGAGGAGAACATAGGGAGTAATCTCTTCGATATCAGCCACAGCAACTTCTTTCAAGATATGTCTCCAAAGGCAAAGGAAACAATGTCAAAAATAAACTTTTGGGACTTCATCAAAATCAAAAGCTTCTGTACAGCAAAGGAAACAGTCATGAAAACAAAGAGGCAACCCACGGAATGGGAGAAGATATTTGAAAATGGCAGTAAAGACAAAAGATTGATATCCAGGATCTATAAAAACTCCTCAAACTGAACACACACAAAACAGACAATCATATCAAAAAATGGGCAGAAGATATGAACAGACACTTTGCCAATGAAGACATACAAATAGCTATCAGACACAAAAAAAATGTTCATCATCACTAGCTCTCAGGGAGATTCAAATTAAAACCACATTGAGATATCAACTTACACCAGTTAGAATGGCAAAAATTAGTAAGACAGGAAACAGCATGTGTTGGAGAGGATGTGGAGAAAGGGGAACCCCCTTACGCTGTTGGTGGGAATGCAAGTTGGTGCAGCCTCTTTGGAGAACAGTGTGGAGATTCCTCAAGAAATTAAAAATAGAACTTCCCTATGACCCTGCAATTGCACTCCTGGGTATTTACCCCAAAGATACAGATGTAGTGAAAAGAAGGGCCATCTATACCCCAATGTTTATAGCAGCAATGGCCATGGTCGCCAAACTATGGAAAGAATCAAGATGCCCTTCAACGGACGAATGGATAAGGAAGATGTGGTCCATATACCCTATGGAGTATTATGCCTCCATCAGAAAGGATGAATACTCAACTTTTGTAGCAACTTGGACTGGACTGGAAGAGATTATGCTGAGTGAAATAAGTCAAGCAGAGAGAGTCAATTATCATATGGTTTCACTTATTTGTGAAGTATAACAAAAAGCATGGAGGATATGGGGAGTTAGAGAGGAGAAGGGAGTTGAGGGAAATTTGAAGGGGAGGTGAACCATGAGAGTCTATGGACCCTGAAAAACAATCCAAGGGTTTTGAAGTGTCGGGGGGGGTGTGAGGTTGTGGTACCTGGTGGTGGTTATTACATAGGGCACGGATTGCATGGAGCACTGGGTGTGGTGCAAAAATAATGAATACTGTTATGTTGAAAATAAATAAAAAATAAATTAAAAAAAGAAGGTACTTGTTCTTCTACTGCATTTATAAACATGTCCATTTCTTCCATCTCAGCAGGAATCCAGGAGGCCAGAATAGTGCATGGGGCTTGGGAATGCAAGCACCTGGGCTCAGATTCTGGCTTTACCTATAAAGTCAACTTCACTCAGAGTCTTAGTTCCCTCATCTGTGTTGATAGGAATAGTAATACCCCCACTTTCATTGTGGAGAGGTTCATGATTCACAGACCTGTAGCCCTGGGGATAAAAATATATGTTTATAAAAAATAAAAAAATAAAAAAAAAATAAAAAAAATAAAAAAATAAATACTAGTTGTGGAGAGGTTCAGTCGGTTCATAGAAGATAGGTCCTTGGAGCAGAATTTGAAGTGAAAAGTGAGCCCTCTGTAAGTGTGCGTTATACCACGATCACCAGGAGCTCAGGGCCAGACTGTTGACTCTCAATGCAGATGCTCAGGTGTGTATTATTCTTCATGACAACATGTCTTAAGTGCTTGCAGAAACTGATGTTACTATCCTTGCTTTACAAAGGGAGATACTTAGTTTTAGGGACAAAAAATCCTTTCCCAAGGTTAGTGAGGGAGTTCAGTAATCAACTTTAGCATGGATTCGTGTCTCATCATCCATCTAGTGAATCCCTGGGCAGCAGCACAGATTGTAGTCCCAGAATTCTCTCAGGATAAATACAGCATTAACAGTTTAGAACACCTTTCTTTTCTGTTCCAAACGAAACGTAAAAGCTGGTGAAAACTTTCTGCAGGAAAGCATGGAAACTGCATTATTATGCAGAGGGAAAATGTTCAGCAATGTGAGGTGCACCAATGGGTTTCTTCTTCTTTTAAATTTAAATTCAATTATCAAACATATAGGACGTCATTAATTTTTGATGACATCATTAGTTCATTAGGCATATAACATGCAGTGCTGGCTTTATTTCTGAGTGCCTGATTTGCAGTCAGACTTGGACGTTTGCCCTGGAGGTTCTCTCCATGCCTCAGACTTCAGAGGGATATGCTACTGACTGCTTCCCTCAGACACAGACCAGGCTGTCCCTTCGCCTTCAGGTCACTTTCCAAATGGATATGGGTTGTACCCAATTGGTAGCACTCCCCTGAATAAACTCATATGTTCTTCCAGTAAGGAGGAAAATGGAACAGGGTATTTGAGTTAGGTAGGGAATGCAGACAAACATTGATGTACACAGCTGGTAAAAACTGTTAATCTGAGCTTTCAAGTTATGATATCTTAAAGAACCCTAAAAAGTTTAAGAACAACTGCATAAATTATGGTTTAACTCTCAGAAATGCATCATATGTTTTTCTCTCTGTACTGCTATTGATGATACCTGTTAAACCATTGTTACATTTTTATTGTTTGACTTATGTCTAGTACCTTTTTCCCCCTAATTTTATTCTCCTTCCTGCTTACTTCTTTGCTTGTCTTTGTGTGACTATGGTGCATGGAGCATTCATGTTTTACACCTAATGATCTTCCTACTAGAACTTCTGAAGAGTGACATCCTTGGCTAATATTTTATTTACATGTGGTTGGAAGAGCTAGACGTTCATATTGGTAGATAAACAGAAAACCCACTCAGAATTCTCATATCAGAATGTCCTGTTCAAAAGCAGCATGGAGATGCATTTATTTTTAGAAAAAGACATACATTGGGTCAGAGACAGTGGGAAATGAAACTGGAGGTCAGTAGTCCCTATACCCTTATCCTTCCCATCTTGCTATTTCAGATCCCTTTAGTCTCACTCAGCCACTGATGTCTTTAAAGTCATTTCATAACATTCTTTTTGGTAAAATTTTCCATATAGTTTTCACTGTAAAATGTTGTTTGGATTTCTAGTCCTAAAGAACATGGCCTAAGATCAATCTTAGTTGGTTTTAGTCTTCCCTTTTTCCTCTCCATACCTTATAATCTCAGTTCCAGAAGCACACACAACCTCCACGAGTGATGGAAGATGATGCCCAATTATTTTAAGACTTTGCATCATCAGTAAGACTGCTTTTTCCTCCTGGGACAACCTTGTCCAACTCAAGAACACTTCATAATCTTAAAAACTCAAATCTGCTTTCTGAGGCCTTTCTTTCATCTCCTTCTTTCTCTCTTCTATTAGTCATTATAGAGTGGAATAAGATTTGCCATTTAGTTGCACTTAAAACTTACTATTGTGCTTATATTTTTTTAGTTCCCTTTCTGTTTTGGATAGCCAAGAAGGTTCTTGATAGCAAAATTCATGCCTTTTTATTTTGTTTTTAGAGAGTGTGTATGAGCAGGGGGAGGGGCAAACGGAGAGGGAGAAACCCAAGCAGGCTCCACACTGGGTGTGGAACCTCATGTAGGGCTCCAGTATCATGACCCTGAGATCATGACCTGAGCTGAAATCAAGTCTGAATGCTTAACTGACTGAGCTATCCAGGCATCCCAAAATTCATGCCCTCCTAATTTTATATGCCTGATACCCAGCAGAGGTTCTGGAACACTGTATGTATCCAATAAATACTGATGGATACATTAATTGACAAAATGTCCAATGGGAAATAGTTAAGTTACAATTATCCATCTAATATCTATAATGTACCTTAAAACTTGTTGTTGAAAAAATGAAAAAATATGTCCTCTGTGTGTGTATGGTTGAATAGAGCTGTATAGGACAATCACATAAAATTTCACATACATATATATGTATATATAAATTATATGTAAATACATTTGACAGTGATGAAAAAGTAAGGAAGACCTTAATCTAAATGTGTTCTTTTAGTCTATCCTTATATTCTCTATTTTAATCCTTTCTCTTTAGCTATTTCCAAAGTTTTATTTCTCCACATCTATTATCTGTTATTTTTATCATTTATTTTTCTATATATAAAATACATATTATATATTCATTACATTTATTTTAATATAATATAATGTACATATGGCTATATATTAATGTGTTTAAATAAAATATGTGCACATGACTGTATATAATATATTTTAATAGATATTTTATTTTTATAATATCATAGATATTTTATTTTATCATTATATTCTATTATTATATTTTATATATTATATTATTAATTGTATATTTTATTTTTAATAAAATCCATGATAAAGATAAAAGATCAGTATTTGTGTTGGAAGATAAAAGACATATATAATGAAATAAGTGATAAAATCTTCATTTTTATTTTCATTTATTTATACAATACACACATATTATTTCACAGTCATTTTTTGGGGACTATGCTGCATTAAAGGTCATCAAGATAAGTGAGATATAGCATTCAATATCCTTTAATTCTACAATATATATAGAAATACCTACAGAGTGATGTGGAAATGAACTGTAAAAGGTGATTTTTCTATAAAGATTCCCAGAATCTTTGTTATTTGAACCAAGTCTTAAAGGATGCATAAAAATGTCTGAGCAGATGCCATGAGTGAATACTATGAAAATCACAGCCAATGACAGAACCTGATAATGAAAGACCATACTCTGAGTTTGGAGAACTGGAAGTATTTCCTTCTGTGGCTTGGGAGAAGGCATCAAAAGCTGGGAAGGTAGGGTTAGGCAAATATTGAGGGGCTTATAAGCTATATAAAGGACTTACATTTAATATCCTGATCCACACACTGAATACACTGTTTATGTGTCTTCATGCTCAACTCTTGCCCAGGTATTGTTGAGCTGCCATCTCCTACAGTCCTAACACTATCCCTGTAAATGGTAACTATTTATCATCTCCATGTCACAGACAGACAAACAAAAGCTCAGTGGTATCTACTTATTTACTCCAGATGTACAACCAAAAGGAGGAGGACCAGGAATTAAACCTAAGCTTTTTCTGTTAGCAAAGTCCTTGATTTTTCATCATGGTTTATAGAATTCCATCAACATGGGGAGTGGCAATGATTGCATGTGTATCTAAACTCAGTAAATATGGCTTCAGTTGTGTTCTGGTGGAAGGACACTAGTTTTAAGTTCATTTCATACCATAAAAGACAAAATTTTTAAAACCTGAACTGAGATGGCAAACTTGGTGGTATAAAGAAGTATAGTCAGCAAAAATTTAAAATCTTAACAGGATGTTGAAACATAACTTCAGAGTAAAGACTTAGGACCTTAATGAACTTAATGAACTCCTTTCAACTGTATTTGCTTTTTTAAAATTAATTATTTTTATTAAGATATAATGTATTATTTGCCCCAGGGGTACAGGTCTGTGAATCGTCAGGCTTACACACTTCACAGCACTCACCATATCACATACCCTCCCCAATGTCCAAACCCAACCACCCTAGTTTGCGATTATTAATTAGCCATATTGTTTTTCAGACATGCAGAGTTTTGAATGGGAATAGTCCTTATGTTAATTGAGCTTCCCTAATTATGTTTTTATGCAATTTTGTGGTTATAGAAGATATATATGACTTATGTGTTTTTATAGAGTCTAAGTTGTGGGGGGTATCAAATGAGTAGTTGCTACCAATGCATCGCAGCTTAAGTGAGACTCTAGGTCCAAATCTTTATACCAAGGAGAACATCAAAACAATGGTCCTCAATCCTATTCTAGGACTCTGTAGAAATTATCAGTCTGATTCTTCCTGGCATCACCAAGTGAGTTGGGACTGAATAAATGCAGGCTGTTCTTAATTATTAGCTCTCCCTTTTTCATCATATGTAAAACTTTAATAATTTAACTTCTTCCTATTCATTTGTCTTATATCCCATTAGTAGTTAAATCTTGATTGTCATTTAACTGTGCAGCATTTCTTGCATTCTATTTACATCGCCTTTATTCTATTCCAAATTTGTAACATGGTGTTCACTGTTACATTGGATGCCTACATAGTTTCTGGACTAAAGGGTCTTCTTTTTAAAAATCTTCTATATTGTTTCTTTTTTTTCCTCCCAAGTTTCTATTTAAATTCTCTCTAGTTATTAGATAGTGTAATATTAGCTTCAGGTTTAGGATTTAGTAATTCAACACTTCCATACAACACTCAGTGCTCATCATGAAAGGTGCACTCCTTAATCCCCATCATCTATTTCACCCATCCTGCTTCCCTCCATCTCTTTAGTTACCACCCCCAAATCTATATTTTGTATCCATATTTATCTTGAAAAGAACAATTTAAATCAAACAAAAACCCTCCTAACATGAACATCTGCTATCCAAATAATGCTTATTGATGTCATTGAAAAAGTGTGAGGTGCCTGCATGGCTCAGTGGGTTAACGCCTCTGCCTTCTTGTCAGGTCCTGATCCCAGGGTCCTGGGTTTGAGCCCCACATTGGGCTCTCTGCTCAGCAGGGAGCCTGTTCCCTTTCTCTCTCTGCCAGCCTCTCTGCCTACTTGTGATATCTGTCAAATAAATAAATAAAATTTTAAAAAAAGCAAGAAAAGAAAAAGTGACTCAAATTTACCTTGTAAATTTCATATTCTATTATACAGCATAGCCAGTATATGCAATAATCACACCCTAAATTTAGTTCCTTTCTTTTTAATGACACTCTATAGTGTACTCTCCATTTCTATGCTTATTTCTTAACATCGTGCAATTCTATCATTTTTGATTCCTCTCATTTTTAAGAATAAGATGTAACTTAATCCTTGAACTTAATCTCAACCTTCCCTCTATAGATTCTTCTCCCTGCTCTGCACTCTCATACCACATACACCCAGGTGATGTCTTGCACATTCTGACATGTTTCATTGTTCCTCCCTAATTTGTCCACCTATATGATAGATTCTGAGAATGAAGTATGGTGTTTGAAATTCCATATTTCCTACACAATTCCATTATCTTTATACTGAAAAAAGGCATTGACAAAACAGTGGGGTAAACCTGATCTTTGATGTATTTTAACTTTTGTTTTGCCCTCAAGTTAGATGGAAAACCTATGATCAACACACCAGGTATGCCACTTCGTGGGATAATCAATGGCATCTTATTTGATATTCTCTTTTCCTACATCCAAAGTCTTATTTTTCAACACTTAGATCTTAATTATGAAGGAATTTACATAAAATTCTTGAGTTTCTGTTTAACGTGACTTTATCACTCTGGAGTTAATAAGCAAATAGTAATGTGGTGAACTAAATGATAGCACACTCCCTGGGTTCATTTTGGTAGGCTTCTCTTACCTAAATGGTTAAAGGTAAACCTCAGTTAAAGCTGGTTCTCTTTGGGATAATCTTTTTTCTTTACCTGATGACACTCCTAGGCAATACCACTATCATCCTAGTATCCCTCTTGAACTCTAAACTGCACACTCCCATGTACTTTTTTCTCTCCCATTTCTTCTCCCTCGACCTCTGCTTCACCAGCAGCATTATTCCTTAGCTTCTAGTCAACCTGGGTGGTTCAGATAAGTCCATCACTTATGGAGGCTGTATGGTTCAGCTCTATGTCTCTCTTGCCCTGGGATCCACAGTGTGTCCTCCTGGCTGTGATGTCCTATGATCACTAAATTGCCATCTGCTGTCCTCTACATTATGCCTTTGCTATGCGCCCTGGACTCTGTCACATCCTGGTATCTGTGGCATGGCTCAGTGGGGTGTCCACCACCCTTGTACAGTCCACTCTTACCCTGCAGCTGCCTTTCTGTGGGCATCACCAAGTGGATCATTTTTTTTCTGTGAGGTCCCTGTGCTCATCATGTTGGCTTGTGTGGACACCACTTTCAACCAGGCAGAGCTCTTCATGGCTAGTGTTTTATTCCTGGTGGTGCCTTTGTCACTCATCCTGATCTTCTATTGGTGCATTGCCCTAGCAGTTCTGAAGGTCAAGTCAGCCATCAGATGGCACAAAGCATTTGGTACCTGCTCCTCCCACCTGATGGCTGTCATAATCTTCTATGGAACCATCATATTCATGTATCTGCAGTCAGCCAAGAGTAGATCCAAGGACCAGGGAAAGTTTGTTTCCCTCTTTTACACTGTGGTGACCCCCATATTCAACCCCCTCATCTACACCCTGAGAAACAAGAAAGTGAAGGCAGCACTGAAAAAAATTCTTGGGAGAACTTTGACTTAGTGAAATGTGATTATCAAGAATATATTAGGAGGCAGTTATTATGACTGGATAATTTAATGGATGATTATTCAGTAAATTATTTGGTTATTTCATAAACCTATAGTGGGTTTTGTTAGAAAAAAAATTAACAGTACTTGAATTTCTGAGTTGGACAAACCTGAGTTTGAATGCTCATTTCATGACATAATAGCTGAGTGACCTGAACAATCTGCATAACATTTATACCATCTATGAACTGGAAAGTGTAATATTGAACAACCCAAATTAAAATTAGATCACTATCCTAAGCATTTGACTTTAAATAAGTTTTATTCATAAAGTCTATTGTATTTAATAGACACAACTGTATGCTAGATGGGTATTGTTATGCCTTATTTTGCAGAGATCAAGGTATTTTAACTATTTGCTCAAAACAGAAAGAAGAAATGTTAAACTTCAGTGGTATTGCTCTTTCAACAGACTGTGGATTATTGGACCCTGAAGTTGTGGTCAAGTCTCCATCACACACTAAGCTCATTTCTATTCCAGCACTTTCCCTTCTGTTTGACAAGTTTCTGATTTTTTTGTGTTTCTCTCCTTAGTAGGTTTCTGAGAATGACAACTACATTTTGACTTAATCATGATTTAAAGTAGAATATATTTACAGGTGGCTCCTGGATTTGTATTTTCTATCTATATTCTCATGTTCAGCTGTATGTTTTACTTCTCCACCTGGGTGTATTAAAACATCTTCTAAATGAGCACATTATAACTAAGTCAAAAGCTTCTCTGCTTTTGGCTCTTTCTCACTATTCTCAATATCACAAAATGAAGCATGCACCATCCTAAATCCTGCCCTTTCTTTCACCAACTGTATGTAACCTATACACAATTCTGTAGATTTTACCTTTTAATTATCTCTCTAGTTTACCCACTTCTTTCCATTTTAATTTCCTGCTACTTGCATACTGCTGAAATGGATTCTTTACTAGATGGAGAGATATTTATTTAATTAATTGCTCACATCTTCCATTATACACTCTATCTTATATTACTAGGTGCACACAATTTTTAATGTACTGTGGAACATATGCTTGTCTTATCTGCTTTAATACAATTATTTGTCCAACAATTATTGAGACATTGAGAGCACAGATGTGAAGGAAACAGTATCTTTATATGCTAGTGGTTCAACTCAGTTAATTGGTAGATTTTCACTATCTGATAGTTTCTATTATTTAACAAAATAAGTCATTAATGGGGGAAAAAGTCACTTTCAGCAAGTTGGTTGCAAAAAATCAAATCTATCTCAAGCTATAAGCTTAATGGCTATGTGCTTTTATTTTACTTGGATATTTGTTACTAAATTGATGTGGTTGCAAATCAACTTTATCTAAACAGTGGCACATCAACTTGAAAAAGGAGTAAAGAGTTTATATTGTTTTTGCTAAGTTACAAATAAGTTAATATGTGTATAAGAAAGAAAAGAATCCATGGGTGAATTTTAAAGGGCTGACAGCTTATAACAGGAACCAAATAGTCTTCAAATGGTACAATACACTTTGGATAACCGGAAGCCATTTTATTTAAAATTATTAGAAGAGCCAGAGGATATATAGAATACAAAGATATGGTTGGAAATAGAATGTTTTTCTTTGTGCTCAGAAGTGCATGAACATCTCTGAACTCCAAGTAAACTGGGGCTTAATGATCTAGAAAAACATGTGGGAAATGAAAAGATTTCTTAGGCAGAATTTGGGAATTGTTGATAAGCATGATCAGAGACTTAGATAACCAAGGAAAAATGGGGACTCTCTTATTTTGAATAACAATAGAGCAACAATTCTTTTTTACTTCTATGGGGCAATTAAAGTGTTTAAGTGTAGGTGCAATAAATAATAATAGAATTATTAATTTTTCTGCTCAAAATTGTAAAGGGACAGTTTACTAGAGTGAGAATAGCACAATGCAATAATGTCTGGCATTTGGTGTCCCATTGGAGCTCAATCCATAGACACCATGATATTGTGAGCCCGTTACTCAAGAGACTTACTCTTGAGTTTATTTCTCTGAATTCTGTGTGATTACTGAAGACAGCATTTTTCTACTGCCTCTTGCATTACAATGAGATAATCAGGATGAATTTAATTGGTAATGTTTTGGAAAGTGTCAAGGTAAGCTCCTGATGTCTTAGTGAATCCTTACATGATAGGGGGAAATTATGACCACAGGGCTCTTGTGCATGACCATGTCCCAGCATCCTCTCCTAAAGACATTTTAATGAGCTACACATTTTCCATAGAGGGAAGATGGTAAATCTCTAACCCTTCTGGGGACATGATTCGGTCACATCAACAGAACTTTTTTTTTTTTTTTTCCCTCTTTCCTAGCTTAAGCCATTTCCTCATCGCAGAGGTAAGTCACTGGGTTTCTAACTTCCAAGTTCTTTTTCATAGAAGTGGAGTCACTAAGGTTAGCTCACTTTCTTCTGACATGTTCCCAGGAAAGTCCTGACATCTAGTCTAGAAACTGTTTAATTTTTTATCTTATTTGGCATGAACATTTCCATGTTGTACCACATACAGCATGGATCAGGAATAACCAACCACTTTTGGAGCTGTTGCAGAGAGATTCAGGGCCCAGAGAGGTAGCTTTCGAGCCGTTGTTTTTCTTTGCAAGCATAACTGAGGGTCAGACTTCACCTGTGGTCCTAACTCTCAGCCATAGTTTCAACATTTTTGCATACCTTTCCAGACAGTAGTAAGAGTTAGGTATCATCTTTGTGAGCATACTGCTATCTGGTTTATGGGGCAGTCAGTGACTGGGGTCTTCAACAACCCAGACTCCTCTTTTCTTAGAATCTTACATGTGGTTCCCAGCTAGTTCTTTCTGGGATCTTAACCTGGGGACACCTTTTTATTTCCTCTCAAGACACAGGCAGCTAAAGATACTGCAGACAAGAAAGTAACTCTTGAGGCCAGAATGAATATTCTTGGCCTGAAATACATTTTTGGTCAGGTTCTATGTTTTATGGCACATAGATCAAACTGAAGTTAAAGCAACTCAGAATCGTGAAGTCTGAATTTCAGACTAGTCTTTTCATGTTGCCTTTGATTATTCACAACCAAACAGGAAATATCTCATAAAATTCTTTTTATTTTGTTATCTCTCTCTTTTTTATACCCAATATTCCTTCTGCTCAAAGGCAGCCAAGACTGGGTTTAAATTGTTCACTCCTGATTCTTCTATAGTCTTCAAACTGAAAAAAATAATCATTCCCACCTAAATATTTTTGCGTTTAATAAACATTTGTGAAACATCTTACCAGGGTATGGTGACAATCTCATTGAATTAAAAGGGAATTGATTGAAAATATACATAATTTGCTCAACCAATTCATCTTAATTCTGACTACAAGTAAATTCTCAAAAAAAATGGCTCTAAAAGGAGATCAATATATGGCATGTATGTCCACTTACCACCCTCTTTGCTGCTTTGTCTACTTGTAGCCACAGTCTCCTGAACTGCTCTGGGGCTATCTTTGATTCTATAGAAAATGAAGATGCTTGTATTTTACATCAGCATGCTCCCTCCTTTCATGGCACATGCCATAATTATCTTGTTTTGAGAGAACATTTGAATTCAATTTTTTAAAAGAGTTTTTAATTAATAAATTATTTGAGAGAGTGGGGGAGGTGTAGAGGAAGAGAAGCAGACCAACTGCCCACTGAGTGGGGAGCAGAATGCCGGGGCAATCCCATGACCCCAAGAATACAACCTGAGGCCAAACCAAGAGCTGGTTGCTTAACCAACAGAGCCACCCAGCTGCCTCTGAACTCAATTTTTTAAAAAGATTTTACTTATTTATTTGACAGAGAGAGAGAGAGAGAGAGATGCCAAGTAGGCAGAGAGACAGGCAGAGAGAGAGAGGGGAAGCAGGCTGCCTGCTGAGCAGAGAGCCCGATGTGGGACTGGATCCCAGAACCCTGAGATCATGACCTGAGCTAAAGGCAGAGGCTTAACCCACTGAGCCACCCAGGCACCCTGAACTCAATTTTTTAAAAAAATGCTTTTGAGTGCAACTTTTCCTGTATGAAAAAGTACATCTAGTTAGCTGACAATATTTGTGTCCTTTGGCCTAGATTTATTCTATTTGGATGAGAAAGTTGCTTTTAGTATGTTTAAAGTAAGTTCTTGTTTTTGTGTTTTGTAGTTGGGTCTAGAAAGGAATAAAAGGGGTGTGTGGGGGGGTCTTCCAGAACAGAGTAGCAGGTTAAATAGTTTATAGCAACATTTAGAATACATGGGCTCATCATTAAAATAGCATTTTCAACTCATGCCCTACAATCACACAGTGAAATAATGGAGGGTGCACTATTCTCAAAGTGAAAATAATTCCACTTAGAAAAGGAGGTAAGATGTAGGAATTCACAAAATCCGGTGATCCATGTAGCATTTCTGATAGGGTCAACCTAGAATAGCAGACCAGGAAAGTGACTCTAGAGCTGAAATCTGGTGAATAGATTTTAAAGGAGAAAAAGCTCCAAGTGGGGGTGAGCGGCTATGGAGGTGTCTGGCACAAGCAGGGGGCATGGGCTTTATCAATGATAATCAGATATGATAATCAGGCTGGACCCTGTGTGATATGGAAATACCCAGATGTTTACTATATTCTAAGGCAGATAGATTAGAGGTATATTTAAAATAGCATTGATTAGGATCATTTCATGTTCTGAGGTTGGCACAATTAGTGGTCTTTAAAAGTGGTGAGTGACTGTGGAGACACAGAAAGCATTATCTGCAAAGGTGTAGAGAACCCTGTCCCATGGGATGCTGTTTGTCACTATGGGTAGGGTCTAGACAAAGGGACTAAAGGAGGTGGTATTATGGACATTGGGGAGGGTATGTGTTTTGGTGAGTGCTGTGAAGTGTATAAACCTGGTGATTCACAGACCTGTACCCCTGGGGATAAAAATATATGTTTATAAAAAAAAAAAAAAAAGTCTTTTCAGTTGTCAAATGCAAAATTCAGCTTATATGATAGTTTAGGGGCCAGGATATAGTGTGTTTGAATGGCAAGGAAGACTAGTCTGCACAGAAAGGAGAAACAGAAGCATAATGGGACATGGTCAGCATCTGGAGGGACTGGAAGGGAAGTTGATTGGACTTTGAAAGAAACTTCTTCAATATTGGTAAAAGAGGCAATGATTAGCATGAGTTACTTGGTTCCCAAATAGACAATCTCATTGTTTCCATTGTATCCCTGCATATTTAAGGAAAAGTGTCTTTTTTTATAGATATTTTTTGCTTTAATTAAGAAAACAGTGATAGTATTTTGTAATGCAGGTGTTTTACAGTTTTGTAAAAAAAAGTACAATAAGTTTACAATATAGCCTCTTAATTTGCTGTTTTATATGAAAATTATTAAATTATTAAGCTGTTTCTGAAATATTTTTAAAAATTATCTTGTTACTTTTGTGTTACTATAATATGCTATTTTTTATACTTTTGGGTGATGTTATATTAATATTCATGATTACTTTTGTTTATTATGCTATGTAAAATATTATCTTTATTTTTACTAGATTTTATTTTCTGACATTTTTCTAACTTATTTCTTATTTTTTTCTCATTTTATCTTTTTAAAAGAAGTATTAAAAACTGTTTACATTTTAATATTCAAATTTTTAAAAAATTCATTTAATAATCCCCAATTGAAATTTTGGCACCCTCTTTCACTTAAATTTCTATTATATATTTAAGTTCCACAGCAATTATTTAGAGAATAGAATGAGAGAAATTTCTTTTCTCCACATAATTGAGCTTTTCATTAAAGCTTAATACCTGGTCAATAACACAAACTTTATTATATGACCAGTGTGTTATGTATTTTATGTTTGTTTTATGGGAATTTAGTAGGGCTATGTCTCATTGTAGATTAATGTATAGTTATAAAATAACTGTGAGAATTAGAACTTTAGCTTCCACGTTAGCTTTCATAATGTTAAACTGTGAGTGTTTAATGTCAAAATTTACTAACTTTGAAAATCTTATGATATATTATGTTTTTAACTCTTTCATGTCACCTGTCATTGTAACTCCCTCTTTCTCCTTTATTCCATTCTGGGCAAGTTACTTAGGCATATCTTTTACTCCAGCTTTGTTTTTACTTCCTCAGTACAAATTAGGATGTAATTGCTCTATATGTCCTTAATCATTTTCTACAGCCAGGTTACCTTTTAAAATCAACGGTTGTTTTGAATCATTTGTTTTAGTAACACCCTTGTCTTAAATTTCTTGAGTGTGAAGAACTACTGTTTGCTTCCCAAATATTTATACTGGTTTTTGGAAAAATTCTTCTGCAAGTATATGTTCTTCATTGCACTTTTGTTTCTTGAAGGTCGCACATTTTCTTTTTTGTCTTTGTCCTTGGTCTTGTTTTGTACTTTAGTTTCTTTTTTTGAGATGTTCAAAACCTATGTTCGATGTTTTTATATTTCTTAAATACCCACCTTTGGATGTACATAGTGATCTAGACTTAATGTTTCCTGAATAAACAGAACAATTCTTTCTTTCTTTCTTTCTCTCTTTCTTTCTTTCTCTCTCTCTTTCTTTCTTTCTTTCTTTCTTTCTTTCTTTCTTTCTCTTCTTCTTTTCTTCCCCTGAATGCTTTTTTGTGTTTTCCTCATTAAGTGCATTTATTTGTAGTGAACGTTGCTTAATATATATTAGATACACTTTTATATACTTTAAAATTGAGGCATGTTTTATTAGACTACTTGCTAAACATGATCTTTTTTCACTCCATCTTCTTAAAATAGGAAAAATATTTATTTATATTTGAACAATTACTATTTGTGTTACACAAGTCAAAATAATAAAACGGTGAGTAGCAAAATCCCATCTCTCTCCCAGAGGTCTACCACTCCTATAAGCCACTGCTCTGAGCAGCTTCCTGTGTATCTGCGTATATAGGGACATATGACTATACAGAATTCCTCTAATTTAGGCACACATATATGGAATGTGATACATATGTTTACACATTCCATAGTTTTAGAATTGTTCCTGTTTAGAATATTCTCTTTCTGCTCCCTGTTTGATATGTTGAAGCTATAAGATTTGAAGAGAAAAGTTGTGGAAATACTGCATTCACTGTCAATATTTATAGCTTAATAATTTTTCTATAGAACTAATTAAAAACCTTCAAAGCTTAGTAATTTATGATGCCCTTAATGAGTAATGAGGATTTCTAACTTGATCAGAAAAATTGCTACAACTAAAAGGTCCAAACTCAGTGTTATCTGAAGGGGAATTAACTGCTTTCTGTAAACTCTGCAATGCATCTTTGGCAGGTGACTGGACACTGCTGCTCTCTGTGAGTCCACTTGTGGATGGGTAGAGTGAAATCAATAAAGGTTCAGGAGGAGGGTAGACTGAGGCAATGTTTATTCCCCATGCATATTAAAGGTAGTGGTTTCAGGGTTCACCAATGAGGTGGCTGCGGACATTTTGCAGGGCTCATACATGAAGTGACAAAGACAGAACTAAAAACAATTAATTCTGCATAATATTTACCCAAGAAAAAAAATGAATTTGAAAAAGGAAGCATTTGTTTTTGTAATAGACATATATTTTCTTTAGTAATAGATAAAATATATGAAGTTTCCTACTGGGAAAGAATGGGGCAAATAGACAAACTAGTAATCAAACCATCCCTCCACCTATTTCCCCTCCAGTAGCCCTCAGTTTGTACTCTATCAAAAGAGTCTTTTTTGTGGTTTGTCTCCTCTTTTTTTCCCTCTCCCATATGTTAATCTGTTTTTTTTTGTTGTTGTTGTTTTTTAATTCCACATAAGCGTGAAATCAATACAGTATTTATCTTTCTGATTGACTTATTTTTATTAGCATAATACACTTTAGCTCCATACATGTTGTTGAAAATGACAAAATTTCATTCTTTTCGATAGCTGAGTAATAGTCCATTGTATGTATCTACCACATCTTCTCTCTTTTTTTAAGATTTTATTTATTTATTTGACAGACAGAGATTGCAAGTAGGCAGAGAGGCAGGCAGAGAGAGGAAGGGAAGCAAGCTCCCTACTGAGCAGGAAGCCCGATGCGGGGCTTGATCCCAAGATCCTGGGGTCATGACCTGAACTGAAGGCAGAGGCTTTAACCCACTGAGCCACCCAGGCACCCCCACATCTTCTTTATCCATTCATCAGTCTATGGATGTTTGGGTACTTTCCATAGTTTGACTATTGTTGACAATGCTGCTATAAACATCAGGACACATGTCCCTTCAAACCAGTATTTTTGTATCCATTGGATAAATACTTGGTAGTACAATTGCTGGGCCATAGAGTAGCTCTATTTTTAACATCTTGAGGAACCTCCAACCTGTTTCCAGAGGGCTACACCAGTTTGCATTCCCACCAACAGTATAAGGGGATTTTCCTTTCTCTGCATCTTTGCCAACACCTGTGGTTTCCTATGTTGTTGATTTTAGCAATTCTAACATAGCCATGTTTAAATAGATGGCAGAATAACATGTGTTTGAGGCAGCTCCAAGGTGGAGGAAGATTGGTAAGGCCTGCTTATTCATTCATTTGGTAATGGTATCTCTAGTAACTCTACTATTGACTACAGATGTGTTAGTCTCTTTAGGGAAAATAAAATAGGTATGAAATGGTGATTGTAATTTAGATGAATTGCTGACTAATTTGGGAGAGACTACTTTGTGCTGAGCCATCTAAGGATTGGGTGCTACAAAATTACATTTTATATGACCCTTGGCCTCATGACTCTCAGAAGCTGTTGTAAACAGATACATACACAACTTAGTCATGTAAGCAAATAGAGAAGATATTTTATATTATCTAGTCATGTGCAAAAAAAATAAAAATTACCCCATTAGCTAGTTTCCCATTCAAATAAGGACAAAGGCTTTGGAGTATAGTATTAAAGTATGATACTGAGGAAAATTTCATTGGTAGCAGCAATGTAAGAGAAGGACTCACATTTTTATGATGAAATCATAATTACTAGCTTGCTAAGTATCATTATTTTATAAATTGGATACAGTGCCATCATTGGAAATAAAATAGCCCCTTAATTAATTGTTTCCAAAACAAGAGCCACATTTTGCATTTACACTTTGAGCTGATGACTAAAGTACACATGATTTCAGGAAAAAGAAATCTAAAGCCATATGGATAGGATTTCACTTCCTAAAAATTGATAATAGAGCCTGGATTATCCTGAGTCTCTGAAAAAAGGAGCAGGCAAAACAAACAAACAGAAAAAAAACAACCACCACGACCACCACCACCACCAACAACAAAAAAACCCTAAGAAATAAACATAATGAGAAGGAAGAAGAAAGGTAGTGTGGAGAATTAACTGGAGGAAGAAATAGACTTGTTAAGTGTATACAATACACTATATATATATATATATATATATATATATATATAAAATACACTGTATATAATATACTATATATAAAATACACTATAATATTATATACTATATTATATACACTACATAGTGTATATAATACATATTTAATATATAATAATATATACACATATATAATACATAATAATATATACTATATATTATATACACTATATAGTGTATATAATACACTTGTTAAGTATATGTGTGCCGTTGACTGGGTCACATAAGCTCTCAGGACTTGATTTTTAAAGTAATGCCATTTGAAAAATGTAATGACCATTACATCTGCTATATTTTTAAAAATATAAATTTATAAATGGCTTCCACTATTTGGGGTGATGAAAATGGTTTTATTTCCTCTTGATTGAAATTTGCTTAAAACAAGCCTGTTTTTTCCTTCTATTGAAATTAGTTGTATTTCCCATCTTTCTGTTAACTAGAAAGATGTTAATATAAAGAGGTAAATTTGATTGGATGGAAATGATGGTCTAATTTATTTCCTGCAATAGATAATATTGCTTCCCTCAAGACACACAGAGTTTTATTGACATATAACTGATACACAAAAATCTTCACATATTTGAAGTGTAGAGTTGATGAATCTGGACATATATATGAACTATTCCCACAATCAAGGTAATAAATTACCTGCAAAAGTTTTCTAGTTTACTTGTGTCCGTGTGTGTGTGTGTGTGTGTGTGTGGTAAAAATACTTAACATAATTTGCCCACTTAACACATTTTAATTGCATAATTAAATTTAATTGCATAACTGTATTGTTAAATTCAAGCAATATGCTGGACAGTAGTTTTCTAGAATTTATTCATTTGTATGACTGTAACTTTATAACCATTGAACAACTTCCTATTTTTCTCTCCTCCCATCCTCTGGCCACCACACCATTTTATTTTTTATTTCTGTAGATTTAACTGTTTTATATACCTCACATAAGAGGAGTATTTTTCCTTCTGTGTCTGGCTTATTTCACTTGGCATAATGCCCTGAAAGTTTATCCATGTTGCGCATTGCAGGATTTCTTTTTTTAAAACTGAATAACATTACATTAATATCAAATGATATAATATTCATTAAGAGTGAGTAATAAATACCATATCTATTCACCCATAGATGGACACTTAAGTTGGCTGTTGTAAATAATGTTGTAATAAACACAAAAATAAAGACATTTCTTTGAGATCCTGATCTCAGCTCTTTTGGGTATATACCAGAAATGGGACTGTTAGGTCCTATGGAAGTTTTGTTTTTAATTTTTGAGAAATGTTGATTCTGTTTTTCATAATGACTACCATTTTACACCCCCACCAACACCATATAAGGATTCTAATTTCTCCAAAACCTTGTCAACATTCCCTGTCTTTTTTGCTAACATCCATATTTACAGGTATGATGTGATATTGTATTTTTCATTGCATTATCTTGATGATGACAATGCCAAGCACTTTTTCCTATACCTATTCAATATCTCTATGTCTCATTTGGAGAAATATCCATTCAAGACTTTGCCTACTTTTTTATTAAGTTTTTATTAATTAATTTATCTATCTATTTATTTATTTTGCTATTGTTTCATTTGTGATTCTTACATATTTTGGATATTAACTCATTATTGGATATTTGTTTTACAAATATTTTCTTCCATTTCCTAGATATTCCTTTTGTTATCTGTGATTTTGGTGTCGTATCTATAAAGATATTGTCAAGACCAATGTCATAACGCTTTTCCTTTATGTTTCTCCTAAAAGTTTATGTTTTATATCTTACATTTAAGTTTTCAATACATTTGGAGTTGATTAATGGTGTGTATAGTGTAAGCTAGACATCCAACTTCATTATTTTGTATGTGGATATTTAGCTTTCCCAGCACCATTTATTGAAAAGACTATCTTTTTCCCATTATCTATCCCTGATAACTTTGTTGACAATCCAGTGGTTGTATATAAATGGGTTCTATCCGGGCCTTCATTTTACTCCACTGATATATACATCTACATTTATGCCTGTACCATAGGTTCTAATTATTGTAGCTTGATTATTATGTTTTTACATATGTCTGCTCTTCTCTATTTTAGAAAGCATCAGAGGAGAAGATGCATATTTATTTACAATGCACATAGTAGGAAAAAAGATCTAAGCTACTAGATGTAAGGACATAGCTTTTAAGAACTTAACATAGAATACTTTTGGGGGAAGTATACTGTCTCATTTGACCTTATATAATATGTCATCTTTCTCAACTGTAGCAGTCTTTGGGAACACACTTTGCATATGGGGATGATGAGGAGTACCAATGAGACCAGACTAACAGGTTTCGTCCTCTTGGGGTTTTCTGATTATCCCCAGTTACAGAAGGTTCTATTTGTGGTCATTTTGATCTTGTATTTATTAACCATTTTTGGGAATACCACCATCATTCTGTTATCTCGTCTGGAATCCAAGCTTCATACGCCAATGTATTTTTTCCTTTCTCATCTCTCCTTTTTGGATATATGTTTTACAAGCAGTGTTATTCCTCAGCTCTTGGTAAACTTGTGGGATCCTATGAAAAACATCACCTATGGTGGCTGTGTGGTTCAGCTCTATGTCTCTCTTGCCCTGGGATCTACAGAATGTGTCCTCCTAGCTGTGATGTCCTATGATCGCTACATTGCCATCTGCCGTCCCCTCCACTACACTGTCATAATGCATCATCATCTTTGTATGGCTTTGGCATCTTTGGCATGGCTCAGTGGGGTGGTCACTACTCTAGTACAGTCCACTCTCACCTTGCAGCTACCTTTCTGTGGACATCATCAAGTGGATCATTTTATCTGTGAGGTCCCTGTACTCATCAAGTTGGCTTGTGTGGACACCACTTTCAATGAGGCTGAGCTCTTTGTAGCTAGCATTATCTTCCTTATAGTACCTGTTTCCATCATCCTGGTTTCCTATGGCTATATTACCCAAGCAGTTTTGAAGATTAAGTCAGCTTCGAGAAGAAAGAAAGCATTTGGGACCTGCTCCTCCCACCTGATGATTGTCATAATCTTCTATGGAACCATCATCTTCATGTATCTGCAGCCAGCCAAGAGTAGATCCAAGGACCAGGGAAAGTTTGTTTCCCTCTTTTACACCGTGGTGACCCCCATGCTCAACCCCCTTATCTATACTTTGAGAAATAAAGAGGTTAAGTGGGCACTAAGGAAAGTTCTAGGAAAGATTCTGGGAATAAAGTTTACATGATTATTTAAAAAAAAAAAAAAGGTTTTTTAAAAAGCACGACCATGATAAACATCTCTTTGTGTGTGGTAAAAACAAAATTAAACTTTTTTTTAAACATTAAACTTTTTAGTAAAAGCCTATTTGAGTCATTTTCTCCCATTTTCTTTTGGTTAATTATTTATACACCATTATATAATATACTGTGGAATATATGTGTCTAGTACCAACTTTGTATCAATAGCAACAAAAAATATCAAAAAAGTCACTATTTCAATCTATTCTTAAATATCTTTCCTCCTGAAATATATCATCTATGAAACCCCTCTGAAATTGTTGTTTTCCCATGTTGAGAAAAAAAAAATTGAGGAATGTTTTAAACTAGTCATTTCTTTTTTCTTTATTTGTGAAAAACATTTTTAGTCTCTCAGCTTTCCTGTATCTCTAGTTGAACCAGTGTCTTCCCTTTTCCAAAGTTGCACCAACAATGGAAGAAATTGAGGCAAACTGTTATGAGGCAGAAATTTTATTTCCTCCAACACTCTATCCTCTTAGAATGTGATATCAATGTGTAGAAGAGCATAATCGACATGGAACAAAAACTATACATTCAGGTAGAGGATAAAGTAGAAAGAATCAACCTGGTTCTATTATTTTGTAGTTGAGCCAATAAAAGCAGTTCTAAGTGACTGACAAAAGTAGTTGAGCTAATAAACCAGTTCTGACTAAATGACTGACTAAGTGATTGACAAACCACATTTCTTTGCTTTTTTAATGTTTTATTTTTTTATAAGCATATAATGTATTATTAGCCCCAGGAGTACAGGTCTATGAATCACCAGGTTTACACACTTCACAGCACTCACCATAGCACATACCCTCCCCAATGTCCACAACCTCACTCACCTCTCCCTCCCTCTCCCCCCAGCAACCCTCAGTTTGCTTTGTGAGATTAAGAGCATGGTTTGTCTCCCTCCCAATCCCATCTTGTTTCAATTATTTTTTCCTACCTCCAAGACCCCCACATTGCATCTCCACTAAGAATAATACCCTCTAGTTCCATCCATGTCATCACAAATGGCAGGATTTCATTTCTTTTAATGGCTGCATAGTATTCCATTGTATATATACCCCACATCTTCTTTATCCATTCATCTGGTGATGGACATCTGGGTTCTTTCCATAGTTTGGCTATTGTTGACATTGCTGTTAAAACATTCAGGTACACGTGCCCCTTTGGATCACTATGACAAACCACATTTCTTTTCTGGAAATGACTAACAGTGATGTCTGATTCATAAGAAAAAGCTTAGCTATATAATACTCTAGGGCTTGCAAATACATATAAATAAAAAACATTCACTATTGTTAGGTAACTCTACATTTCTATATTTAAACACATTTTCTTAACTTGGAGATTTATATTCCAGATGAGAGTTTAGTTAAACTAGTCTTGTTGTTTATGCCATAGCACTGATGATTTGTTTCCCAGGACTTCACTCTAAATGGCCTTTGCTTAGAACACTTATTTTCTGGGTGTTATACATAACTAATGAATCATTAAACTCTACATGAAAAGCTAGTGATGTACTGTATGTTGGCTAATCGATTTGAATTAAATTTTTTTTTTCTGGAAATGAGTGACTTTTTCAACTTGATTCTTGGGGATTTGTTTGTAAACACTCTATTTCACTGAGTTTTTTGTAAACACTATTTCACTGAATTGTAGCAAACATTGATTGTATGGTCTTTAGCTTCCAAACATGCTGTGTGTTTAAACATACATCAGAATAAATATATAAATTCAATGAAATGAGGAAGAATTTTGTGATAATATCCTGCAGGTCCAGATGTGGTAATAATTTCAAATAAAGAATAAGAAGTCAGGAAATGAATTATCACTCCTAACTGTTCTAATGCAGAGGTATAATTAGAATGATAATGCTTTTCCTAGATTCTATCTCTTTGTGCGTGTGTGTGTGTGTGTTTTTAATTTTAGTACAATCAACATACAGTGTTATATTATTTTGGGTGTACAATATTCAAGCATTCTATAGATTATTCAAAGCTCTTTAAGACAAGTATACTCTTAATCTTCTTTATCTATCTCACCCATAATCCCATCCATTTTCCCTCTGGCAATCACCAGGTTGTTCACTATGTTTAAGAGTCTGAGTCTTTATGTCTTTTCTCTCTGCTTCTTCATTTGTTTTATTTCTTAAATTCCACATATGTGCACAATCGTGTGGTATTTTCTTTCTCTGAGTGATGTATTTCACTTAGATGATACCCTCAATGTCCATTCCTGTCATAAATGGCAAAATCTCATTATTATGTATGACTGTATAATATTCCATCACGCACACAGGAAAACACACACACACACATACACCATGTATTTCTCCATTCACCTGTCAATGGCAACAGGAGCTGTTTCTATATTGTGGTTATTTTAAACAATGTTGCAATAAACATGGGAATACATATATCTCTTCAAATTAGTGTTTTTGTTTTCTTTGGGTGAATATCCAACAATGACATTACTGGATCATATGGAAACTCTATTTTTTTTCAAGATTTTGTTAATTGATTGATTGATTGATTATTTCTTTATTATAACACAAGTGGGGTGAGATGCAGAAGGAGAGGGAGATAGAGAATCTCAAGCAGATGTCCCACTGAGCCCAGAGCCTGACTCACTCCAGAGCCCAACAGGGGACGCCATCTCAGGACCCTGAGGTCATGGCCTGAGGAAAAATCAAGAATCAGACACTTAAGTGACTGAGCAACCCAGGTGCCCCTCTATTTTTAATATGTTGAAAAACCTCTTTATAGTCTTCCACTGCACCAATTTGAATCTCCACCAGCAGTGCAGGAGTGTTCCTTTGTCTTCTCATATTCATCAACAGGTGTTCTTTTTTTATATTTTAGGCATTCTGACAGGTGTGAGGTACTATCTCACTGTAGTTTTCATTTGCATTCCTTGATGATTGCTGATGCTGGCCATCTTTTCATGTCTTTTGGTCATTTGTATGTCTTCTTCAAAAATGTATATTCATGTCTCATGCCCATTTTATAATCAGATTATTATTATTTTATTATTGATGTTGACTTGTGTAAGTTCTTTATATATTTTTGGATACTAATCCTTTATTGTATATATCATTTGAAAATATCTTCTTCCATTTGGTAGGTTGCCTTTTTTTTTACATCCTTGTCATAAGTATGTTTTTTTTTTTTTAATCTATCTATTATCTATCTATAAAGAGAAACACAGCAGAGGAAGTAGCAGACAGAGAGAGAAGCAGGCTCCCTAATGAGTAAGGAGACTGATGCCAGACTTTATCCCAAGACCCTGGGATCATGACCTGAGCTGGTCAGGACTCAACCTGCTGAGCCACCCAGGTGTGCAATGTCTTTTTGTTTCAGTTATAGTTTCCTTCACTGTGCAAAACCTTTTATTTTGATGAAGTCTGAGTAGCTTTTGGTTTTATTCCCCTTGCCTGAGGAGACTTCTAGAAAAACTGTTTCTATAGCTTATGTCAAAGGAACTATTGCTTAATGTACTCTTCTAGGAGTTTTTGATTTCAGGTGTCATATCTAAGTCTCTAATACATTTTGAGTTTATTTTTGTGTATGATGTAAGAAAGTGGTCTAGTTTCATTCTTCTGCATGTAGCTGTCCATTTTCCCCAATGTGACTTGTTGAAAAGACTGTTTTCTCCCCATTATATATTCTTGCATCCTTTGTGGTTAATTGGCCACTTAAGTGTGGGTTTATTTCTGGGCTCTCTATTCTGTTCTACTGATCTGTCTACTTTGTATCAGTATCATACTGTTTTGATCACTATACTTGAAATCTGGGATGATAATATCTCCAGTTTTCTTATCATTTATTTATTTTTTCAAGATTGCTTTGGCTAATTTAGGTCTTTTATGGTTTCATACAAATTTTAGTTTACTTCTATCTCTATAAACAGTGTTTTTGATATTTTCATAGGCATTGTACTCAATCTATAGATTGCTTTAGGTAATATGGACATTTTAATAATAACGATTCTTTCTTTACATTAGCATGGAATATCTTTCCATTTGTTTGTTTCATCTTAAATTTCACCAATATTTTGTATTTTATAGTTTTCTGAGTGCAGAATTTTCATCTGTTTGATTAAGTTTATTCCTGGGTATTTTATTCTTCTTGGTGCAATTGTAATGGAATTTCTCTCTTAATTTCTTTCTCTGCTACTTCATTATTAGTGTATATAAATGCAACACATTGTTTTATATTAATTTTGTATCCTGTGATTTTACTGAATTCCTTTTTTAGTTCTAGAAATTTATTGATGGTCTTTAGGGTTTTGGAAGCATATCATGAAAGAAATTGCTGTGGTTGATGTCGGAGAGATTACTGCCTATGTTTTCCTCTAGGAATTCTGATGGATTCCTGTCTCACGTTGAGCTCTTTTATCCATTTTGAGTTTATCTTTGTGTACGGTGTAAGAGAATGGTCGAGTTTCATTCTTCTACATATAGCTGCCCAGTTTTACCAGCATGATTTATTGAAGAGACTGTCTTATTCCCACTGAATATTTTTTCCTGTTTTGTTGACGATTATTTGCCCATAGAGTGGAGGGTCCATATCTGGGCTCTCTATTCTGTTCCACTGGTCTATGTGTCTGTTTTTTGTGCCAGTACCATGTTCTCTTGGTGATCACAGCTTTGTAGTAATTACTGAAATCAGGCAATGTGATGCTCCCAACTTTGTTTTTATTTTTCAGCTTTTCTTAAGTAATTCAGGGTCTTTTCTGGTGCCATAAAAATTTTAGAACTGTTTGTTCTAGCTCTTTGAAAAATGACAGTGGAACTTTGAATAAGATGACATTGAAAGTATAGATGGCTCTAAGCAGTATAAACATTTTTTTTCTTTTTTTTAATATTATTTTTATTTATTTTTTATTTTTTTTGTTTTCTTTTTTTATTTATTTTCAGCATAACAGTATTCATTATTTTTGCACCACACCCAGTGCTCCATGCAATCCGTGCCCTCTATAATACCCAGCACCTGGTAGCACGACCTCCCACCCCCCACCCCTTCAAAACCCTCAGATTGTTTTTCAGAGTCCATAGTCTCTCATGGTTCACTTCCCCTTCCAATTTCCCCCAACTCCCTTCTCCTCTTTAACTCCCCTTGTCCTCCATGCTATTTCTTATGTTCCACAAATAAGTGAAACCATATGATAATTGACTCTCTCTGCTTGACTTATTTCACTCAACATCATCTCTTCCAGTCCCGTCCATGTTGCTACAAAAGTTGGGTATTTGTCCTTTCTGATTGAGGCATAATACTCCATAGTGTATATGGACCACATCTTCCTTATCCATTTGTCCACTGAAGGGCATCTTCATTCTTTCCACAGTTTGGCGACTGTGGCCATTGCTGCTATAAACATTGGGGTACAGATGGCCCTTCTTTTCACTACATCTGTATCTTTGGGGTAAATACCCAGGAGTGTAATGGCAGGGTCATAGGGAAGTTCTATTTGTAATTTCTTGAGGAATCTCCACACTGTTCTCCAAAGAGGCTGCACTAACTTGCATTCCCACCAACAGTGTAAGGGGATTCCCCTTTCTCCACATCCTCTCCAACACATGTTGTTTCCTGTCTTGCTAATTTTTGCCATTCTAACTGGTATAAGGTATCATCTCAATGTGGTTTTAATTTGAATCTCCCTGAGGGCTAGTGATGATAAACATTTTTTCATGTATCTGATAGCCATTTGTATGTTTTCATTGGAGAGGTGTCTGTTCATATCTTCTGCCCATTTTTTGATATGATTGTCTGTTTTGTGTGTGTTGAGTTTGAGGAGTTCTTGATAGATCCTGGATATCAACCTTTTGTCTGTACTGTCATTTGCAAATATCTTCTCCCATTCCGTGGGTTGCCTCTTTGTTTTCTTGACAATTTTCTTTGATGTGCAGAAGCTTTTCATTTTTATAAAGTCCCAAAAGTTTATTTTCACTTTTGTTTTCTTTGCCTTTGGAGATATATCTTGAAAGAAGTTTCTGTGGCTGATATCAAAGAGATTACTGCATATGTTCTCCTCTAGGATTCTGATTGATTCCTGTCTCACATTGAGGTCTTTTATTCATTTTGAGTTTATCTTTGTGTACGGTGTAAGAGAATGGTCGAGTTTCATTCTTCTACATATAGCTGTCCAGTTTTCCCAGTACCATTTATTGAAGAGACTGTCTTTTTCCACTGTATATTTTTTCCTGTTTTGTCGAAGGTTATTTGCCTATAGAGTTGAGGGTCCGTATCTGGGCTCTCTGTTCCACTGGTCTATGTGTCTGTTTTTATGCCTTCTAAACTGAACTTTTTGATACATACACCTTTTGGATTTCTATTTTTGAAATTTTTTAAATTTTAGTTTAGTTTAGTCTAGTTTATTCCTTTTTATTTTTATTTTCTAATATTCATATAGAGTTAAACTTTAAATAATCCCCTTTCCCCAATCAATACTACCCCTATAGGTAAACCAATTTTTAATCTTCCTTTATCTTAGGAAACTTGAGTCCTTTAACAAAGATATCAAGATACATCCAGGAAGAATCAAAACAACCTTCCTCACCCACAAAGAAAATGTATTACCACTCTCCCATCTTTTTCTTCCAACATTATTTCTGTGCTTTTGTGTTTGTCCTGATAGTATATAAATCTTACACTTGGGGTTCTTTTTGATGAGGTTCTTCCTTTATTTGCATATATATTTTTTTTTTCTCTTGTCATATACTTTTATCAGTCTTTGTGTTTGTCTGTTTTTCTGTGTATACTTCATAAATCTTACCTTGGGGCCCATTTGGGCTGAACCTTCTCCTTCATCTTCCCTTTCTTTCCTGTCTCTCTCTCTCTCTCTCTTTTCTTCTTTTTTTTTCTTTTTCTTTTCTTTTGTCTCTCATATGGGTGGGGAATCCTGATTACTCAGAAGTGTTCCAGGGTGCACCTTGACTGCACCACGGTTGATACATCCAGCTACATCTGTTCAGTCATCTCTCACCAAAATGACTAGGAGGAGAAATGTCCAACAGAAGAAAATTACAGAGGATGGACCCTCAGCAACAGAGCTAATGGCTATCAACAGAGACAATATGTCGGAAAGAAAATTCAGGCTAACAATTATCCAGGCAACAACTAGGTTGGAGAAAGCCATGGATGACCAAACAGAATTGATTAGGGCCAAGCTGAAAGCGACCAGACAGGATGTTCAAAATGTTAGGGCAGAGTTAAAAGTAACCAGAGCTGAGGTTCACAATGCTCTCAATGAGTTCCAATCTAATCTAAACTCTCTCAAAGCTAGGTTAACTGAGACAGAAGATAGAATTAGTGATCTGGAGGACAGACAGATAGAGAGAAAGGCTCAGGAAGAAACCTGGAACAAACAGTTTAGAAACCATGAAAACAGAATCAGGGAAATAAATGATGCCAGTATAAACATTTTAACAATGTTTATTCATCTGATGCCTGAGCATGGAATGCTTTTCATTGTTTTTATGTCTTCTTCAATTTCTTTCATGAGTGCTCTGTAGTTACTCAAGTACAGATCCTTTACAAGTACAGAACCTAACCTTGGTTATGTGTATTCCCAGGTATGTTATGGGTCTTGGTGCTATAATAATTTGAATCAATTCTCCAATTTCCCTTTTTATATTTTCATTGTTAGTGTGTAAGTAAGCATTGGATTTCTGTACATTGATTTTGTATGTTGCCACATTACTGAATTGCTCTATGAGTTCTAGTACTTGAAGGGTGGAATCTTTTGGGTATTCTCTATAAAGTCTCAATTCATCTGTGAAGTGAGAGAGTTTGACTTCTTCATTGCCAGTTTGAATATCTTTTATTTCTTTTTGTTGCCTGATTGCTGTTGCTAGGACTTCTAGTACTGTGTTGACCAACAGAGACATGAGTTGATATCCTTGTCGTGTTCCTGATCTCAAAGGGAAGGCTGTTTTTTTTTTTTTTTTTTCCCCATTGAGGATATTTGCTGTGGGATTTTCATAGATAGCTTTTATGAAGTTGAGGAATGTTCCCTCTATACCTATACTTTGAAGCGTTTTAATCAGGAACAGATGCTGTATCTTGTCAAATGCTTTTCTGCATCAACTGAGAGGACAATGTCATTTTCTCTCTTCTCTTATTGATTTGTTCTATCACATTAATTGATTTGTGAGTGTTGAACCACTCTTGCCTACAGGGGATAAATCCCAACTCGTCATAGTGTATAATCTTTTTAATGTACTGTTAGATTGTATTAGCTAGGATCTTGTTGAGAATCTTAGCATCCGGGCGCCTGGGTGGCTCAGTGGGTTAAGCCGCTGCCTTCAGCTCAGGTCGTGATCTCAGGGTCCTGGGATCGAGTCCCGTATCGGGCTCTCTGTTCAGCAGGGAGCCTGTTTCTCTCTCTCTCTGCCTGCCTCTCCATCTACTTGTGATTTATCTCTGTCAAATAAAAAAATAAAATCTTAAAAAAAAAAAGAATCTTAGCATCCATATTGATTAGGCAAATTGGTCTGAAATTCTCTTTTTTGGTTGTTTCTTTGTCTGTTTGGGGGATTAGGGTAATTCTGGCTTCATAGAAAGAGTCTGGAAGTTTTACTTCTTCTATTTTTGAAACAGCTTCAGGAGAATAAGTATTGTTTCTTCTTTGAATTTTACACAGAATTCCCCAGGGGATCCATCAGGTCCTGGACTCTTGTTTTGGGGGAGGTTTTTGATCACTGTTTCTCTCTTGTTACTAGATATTGGTCTGTGAGGTTTCAGTTCCTTCCTGATTCAGTTTTGAAAGTTTATAGGTTTCCAGGAATTATTCCATTTAATCTAGGTTGCTTATTTGTATATAAAAGTTGATAATTTCTGATGATCATTTCTATTTCCTTGGTGTTAGTTGTGATCTCTCCCTTTTCATTCATACTTGTATTAATTTGGGTCCTTTCTCTTTTATTTTGGATTACTTTGGCCCATGTTTTATTGATCTTATTGATTCTTTCATAGAACCAGCTTCTAGTTTCTTTGATGTGTCCTACTGTATCTCTAGTTTCTATATCATTGATCTTTGCTCTAATCTTGATTATTTCCTATTTTGTGTGTTGGTTTGGCTTAATTTGATGTTGATTCTCCAGTTCTTTAATGTGTAAAGAGAGTTGGTGTATTCTGGATTTTTCAATTTTTTTTTGAGTGAGGCTTGGATGACTTTGTATTTCTCCCTTAGGACCGCCTTTGTTGTATCCCATAGGCTTTGGGCCAGAGTGTCTTCATTCTAATTGGTTTCCATGGATTTTTAAAGTTCTTCTTTGATTTCCTTATTGATCCAAACATTCTTAAGCAGGGTTGTTTTTAGGTTCCAAGTGTTTGAATTCCTCCTAAACTTGTTCTTGTGGTTAAGTTCCAGTTTCAAAGCATTGTGGTCTAAGAATATGCAGGGAATAACTCAATATTTTCATATTGGTTGAACCCTGATTTGTGACCCAGTACATGTTCTATTCTGGAGAAAATTCCGTGTTTGCTGGAAAAGAATGAGTATTCTGTTGTTTTAGGATGATGTGTTATGTATATCTATGGTTCATATCTATGGTTCCATCTGGTTCAATGTGTCATTCAATGCTCCTTTTGTGTCATTCAATGCTCATTTTGTGATTGGGTGATCTGTCTGTTTATGAGAATGACGTGTTAACATCCCCTTCTATTAATGTATTTCTGTCAATATGAATCTTTATTTTGATTAACATTTGTCTTATGTAGTTGGTGGTTCCCCTTTTGGGGGCATAAATATTTACAATTGTTAGATCTTCTTGGTGGCTAGACCATTTCAGAATAATGTACTGTACTTCTTTGTTTCTGACTACATTATTTAGTTTAAAATCTGATTTCTCTGCGTGAGAGTCACTACCCAAGCTTTCTTTTGATGTCCATTGACATGAAAGATTCTTCTTCACCTTCAGTCTGAATGTATCCTTAGGTTCCAAATGGGTCTTTGTAGACAGTATTTGAATGGGTCCTGTCGTTTTATCCAATCTGTAACCCTGTGCTGTTTTTTTTTTTTTTTTTGAGAATTTTTGGCCATTCACATTGAGAGTGATTATTGAAAGATATGTTTTTATTGACATCATGTTGCCTGTGAAGTCCTTGTTTCTATAGAGTATGTCTGTAAATTTCTGTTCTATGTCACTCTTGGGTTCTTTTTTTCTTTTATAGAACTCCTTAATATTTCTTAGAGTGTCAGCTTCGTGGTCATATACTCTTTTAAACGTTTCCATTCTTGAAAGCTCTTTATCTTTCCATCCATTTTGAATGTCAACCTTGTTGCATAAAGTATTCTTGGCTGCATGTTCTTTTTATTTAGTGCCCTGAATATGTCTTGTCAGCTCTTTCTGGTATTCCAGCTTTCTGTGAATAGGTCTGATGTTATTATGATGGACCTTCCTCTGTATGTAAGGAATCTCTTCACCTTAGCTGCTCTCTAAAGCTGTTGTCTCAAATTATGATTCATCAGTCTCACAATCAAGTGTCTTGTGGTCTTTCTATATTTGTTGATCTTGAGGGGTGATCTTTCAACCTCTAGGAAACAAATGTTGGTTCCATTCTCCAGACTGGTAAGATTTTTATGGAGAATTTGTTCAACTATATTTTCTAGTCTTCTTTCTTTCTCCTCCCCCTCAGGGGGGATAATAATTATTCCCAATAAATCTGATGTTAGAATGTTTCCTGGTATCAATTATTACCCTAATTCTGTTTTCATGGCTTCTTAGCTGTTTTTCCAGGCCTCCTCCTGTTCTCTATTATTTTGTGCTCTAGACCACTAATTCTATATTCTGCCTCAGTTACCCTAGCTGTTAGAATATTTAGATTAGATTGGAACTCATTGATAGCATTTTTAACTTATTCCTGGGCTGCTCTCACTCTGCCCTTAGAGATTCTATGTTGTCACTAATGGTTTTCTCCAACCTAGCCATTGCCTGGATAATTTTTACCCTGAATTCCCTTTCTGTTTATGTCCATATCCAATAGCTCTGAAGGAAAGGGCGCAGCCTCTGAATTTTTCCTCTTTTGGGTGTTTCTCTTTCTAGTCATTTTGGTGAGAGGTGGTTGAGGGGATTTATAGCTAAATATATCAACTGCCGTTGAGGCAAGGTGTACTCTGGAATGCTTATGAGCAATCAGAATTCACCACCAAAAAGAAAGAAAAGAGAGAGAGAGAGAGAGAGAGAGAGACAGAAAAAAAAGACAGAATGGGCCCCAAAATTAAGGTATACAAACAAAAATGGGCAAACAAAAAAATGGACAAAAGTAAATGACAAGAAAAAAGAAAAAAAATGAACCCAGTGAAAATGAACCCCAAGGATAAGTGTTTTATTATACCCAAACAAAAACCAAATACACAGAAATACTGACAGAAGATAAAGATGGAAGGGTGGTTAAATCCTCCAAGTGTGTGAGAAAGGTTATTTTGATTCTTTCTGTGTGTCTTGATAACTTTGGTAAAAGACTCAAATTTACAGAAATAAAGGGAGATTTAATCTTGTTTATAAATAGGGGTAGTATAAGGTAGCAAATAGGATTTCATTGAAGCTTATATCTATGTGTATATTAAAAAATATAAAAGGAAAAGAAAAACACAGATATATGTATGAAAAAAATCAACTTAAAAGGTTATTATGGAATATGCTATATTAACCCTCTAGTTGTAATAGTTAAAAAAACTAAGTAGGTTAAAAAAAGTAGGTTTAAAAACTACGTAGTTTCAAAAAATTAAAAAGAACAAGAATAGTGAGAATGAATTAAAAATAAAAGTTCTATCTATGAGTTATACTGATTTTAGGGCAATAACAAGTGCTTAATATATTGTTTTTCCCTGATATTGAGGTTTTACAGCTTTATGGTTACCCTGAGGTGGTTGTCCTCTCCTTCTTTTTGCTGACTTTCTGGAGGAGGGGCCTCCTGGGTTGTTCTTCAGGTAGTCGTGCTTGGGTTGAGTCCTCCTGCCCTCTATCAAGGGGCTGGGCTCTCTGGAAACCAGTTTTTCAGTCTTTTTTTCTCTGGACGGTTCTCCCCCCCCCCCCCCAGTTTAGTTGCTTATTTTGGCTTTTCAGAGGTTTAGTGGAAAGCAAACTGGACCCAGACCTCTGTCTCAGAGAGAACCTTCAGTCTGCTCCCCTCTGGGTGGTCCAGAATACACAGACTCCTCTCTGCAAACTCTGCTGAGCTATGCAATCTCCCACAGGCAGAGGAGATCCCCAGTGACCATCCCAGGGCATGCTGGAAGTGTCTACTTGACTCTGCACCCCCATGCTACTAAAGCCGTAAGTGATATTTGTCCAAGGAGCATGTTTCAGATAGCTGCCTTTGCTGGGACTGCTGGGGTCCAGACATGAGTTTGCCACCATGGGTGATTGCACTGGCCCCAGCTAGGAGAGTCCAGATCCTTGGTTGGTCCTAGACACCACTGGCTAGCTCAAGGGCAGAGCTTTCTCAGGCACTGGCAGGGAGTGGGTAAGACCCTGGTCATGCAGTGCACAGAAGTGTTCAAGGAAATACAGGCTGGTGTTGTCACCAGACTAGCTCCTGCGGGGGCATCAGTGTGCCCAGCTGAGTTGTGATGCAAGCCACACAACCCTGCAGGCTTGACCACACTCTCTCTGGGACAGGTGGTCATAGGTGGTGGCTGTTCTGGGAACATGTGTGTAGGCCTATGCCTATTATCCCCTGATTCCATCAATGGCCCCTTAAGATCTTTTGCTCTTTTTGAGTGCTTTTAACCAGAATCCAAGTTAATTCTGGTTACCAGGGCACTCTCATATTGGGATATTACTTTCCAATGGGATGCTTCTGGTGACTCCCTCCATCTTCTATTTATGCTCTGATATCAATCCAATTGTGCCCTCTCTGCTTTACTGCTCCATTGGAGTCTTCTGCCCCAATAGAGACGCAGAACATTATAATCCTACATCTCAGGATGATTTCATGGGTGTTCAGAGTGTTTTGGTGAATAATTAGCTCACTTTAGGGGACAATTGAAACAGGGAGCCTGGGTGGCTCAGTGGGTTAAAGCCTCTGCCTTTGGCTCAGGTCATAATCTCAGGGTCCTGGGATTGAGCCCCACATCAGGCTCTCTGCTCAGCAGGAAGCCAGCTTCCTCCTCTCTCTCTGTCTGCCTCTCTGTCTGCTTGTGATTTCTGTCTGCCAAATAAATAAATAAAATCTTTAAAAAAAAAAAAGAATCAGGGTCTCCTACTTCTCTGCCATCTCCCCTTCTCAGCATATAGGTTTTCATAATATTTTCCTATAATTGCATTTCTTCAGTGTCCTTCATTATTTATCCTCTCTCATTTGTGATTGTATTTATCTGTGTACTTTCCATTATGTTTTTGATAAGTCTGATTTCTCAATATCATTTATTTTTCATTTTTTCAAAGAACGAGTTTCTCTTTCATTGTTCTGTTCCACTGTTTTATTCATGTGTATATATATATAGAATTTATTTTTCTACTAATTGCAGTTATTTCATTACTTCTTTCTATTGGACTTAGGCTTTGCTTTTTGTTATTTTCCAAGTTAATTTCAATGTAAGGTTAGGTTTTTTTATTTGAGATTTTTTTCTTGTTACTTTTGTTAGTTCTTACTTTCTATTTACCTCTTGTGACCAATTTTGTGGTATCCTAAAGGATTTGAAATTCTCCATGCTCATTTTTATTTGTATCTATTTATTTATTTATTTATTTTTTATTTCGTCTTTGACTTCTGGTTGACCCATTCATTCTTTAGTAACATGTTGTTTACATTCATGTGTTTGTGATCTTATGATTTTCCCCCCATGTGGTTAACGTCAACTTCCATACCTCTGTGGTCAGAAAAGATGCACGGTATGATGTCTATCTTTTTATATTGTTTAGCTCTGATTTTTGATCTAGTATGTGATTTCTGGAGAAAGTCCATTTTGTATTGAGTAGAATGTTTACTGGAAGATGCAATAGGAAAACAGCTCTAGTATCTGGGGGGAGACTAGTGGGACAGGACACCAAAAATGGGAAGCACAAGAAAGATTGGGAAGTTGGACTCTACTCATTCAAAGATTCAAAAAATAAAATCTTGCCCATCACATGACAAGACTAAAACTAGGAAAGGCTCTATCGACATACCAGCTAAGGAACTGTATACACTTCTAGACAGGATAACTAGGAATCAAGAAAGAAAGGTAGGTCACTTAAAAACAATGAAAATCCTGGAACAGAAATATCCCAAGGAGAAAATCATCAGGCAATAATCACATGAAAAGATTACTAACATCCTCAGGGATCACAAAAGAACAAAGGAAAACACAATGTGTTAGTGTAAACAACACCCAGAAGGCAGCCCCCCCCCCAAAAAGTGTTGCTTAATCAAATGGATTGAATAGTGAAAAACTGATTTAATCATGGAGTGGGGCACCTGGAGGGCTCCATTGGGAAGCATCTACTTTCTGCTGGGGTCCTGATGCCAAGGTCTTGGCATCAAGCCCTACCTGGGTCTCTCTGCTCAGCAGGAAGCCTGCTTCTCCCTCTCACACGTGCACTGCTTGTGCTCCCTCTCTCACTGTCTCTCTCTTTCTGTCAAATGCATCAATGAATCAACCAATTCCTTCAATCCAATCAGTCAAAGTAAAATGTTGACTCATGGGGTACTAAGGAACAACCAGAATATTGAGGGTTGCTCGATTATATATTTTTGAAGATTTGATTTCTTCCTTTGACAGACAGAGATGAGAAGTAGGCAGTGAGGCAGACAGAGAGAGAGAGGCAAACAGGCTGTGTGCTCAGTAAAGAGCCAGATGCAGGGCTGGGTCCGCAGGCTGATGCCTAGCCACGTCCACCATGAAGCCCTGTAGCAGCTCCCACAGTCCTGTGGGGATGCCTGTGCACATCCTGCCTGCCCCCTGCGGGCTCCTGGGCATTGCCCTCACCTCCTCCCTGGACAGGTCTGTTGCCCCTCAGCCTCCAAGCAAGCGCTCTCAGAGGGCGCTGGAGGCGCTGCTAGCTGCTAGCGCCGTGCTCTGGGCCCTGGCAGCCCATGCTGCCTGCCCCTCAGATGCTTCCTGAGGCGGTGGTGGTGGTGGCTGTGGCTGTGGCAGCGGCAGGGCAGCAGAGGCATTTGTGGCTGCGTGAGCTTGACCCTGGGAGGGCGGGCAGCATCTCAGGCTCCTCCCACTCGCCCGGGTCAGGTCGCTTCTGTCCCCTCCCCTCCCACTCTCAACCTTTGTTCATTTCTGTGAAGGCTTTCCGTTGTTTGTTTTAGGAAAAGAGCACACGTGAGTGGGAGAGGCAGCAAGGGTAGGACAAAGAGAGAGTCCTAGTGGACTCTGCCCTGAGCCCAGAGCTTGCCTCAGGGCTCAGTCACAATGGCCTGAGATCACCACCTGTGCCAGAACCAAGACTTGGGCACTTCACTGAAATTGCGGCCCAGCTGCCCCTCAGCTCTTGTTGACCAGTTTCTTGAGAAGGGCGCCTATGTGGTTCCCTTGGTTAAGCGACTGCCTCTGGCTAAGGTCATGACCCCGGACTTGCAGGATCTCCTCTCACATCAGGCTCCAGGCTCCTTGGGGAGTCTGCTTGTCCCTCTAACCCTCTCCTCTCTCATGCTCTCTCTCACTCATTCTCTCTCAAAGAGAGAATAAAAATATTTCCCCAAAAATGTCTTGAGTCTTCCTTGATGGACTTGAATGGGGTGGATGGATCTCAATGAGTTTTCTCATCAGAAGCAGACAACTTGGCCATGTCTATCTAAATGGATCTAAATGGATCCTTTGTTGTTCTGAATTGTTTTTCTTCTCTGTGCCTTATATGGGTTGTCTTTCTCTTGTCTCATATCAAGACCTATGAAACTCAGCTTGTAGGATTCCTTTGGCTACCGTCTAGCACTTTTCATCATTTTCTTTTCACAAAATCTATACTCTCCTCTGCATCCTTCTAGGTAGAGTTTAGTTTTCACGGACATATTTAGGTCTTTCCTTTAAATAGAATATGAGTAGTTCATTCTGAAAGTCATTGTTGAAATGTTGAAGTCTACTACCTGGCTAGTCATGTTTTCTTTTTCCCCTCTGTTCCTTCTTTCCTTTTGGACTTCCTTCCTTTCAATGAACTGAATTATTTGTAGGCTGCTATCTGCCTTCTATTCTTGGCTGTCACACGGGCAGTGAGATATTATTCGTAGGTTATTCTGACTCTTTCTGAACTTGTTATTTCACATGTTTAAGGAATCTGTAAAGTCAGCTTTCTTGGAGGGATCATTTCGTCTCACTCCTCACTCATGATCCTTACCGGGTCTCGACTAAATATTCTGACTTCTCCAAAAGAACTCTTCCCTCTGGCTGGTTGGAACTCCAATGACCTCTCACTTTGTATGAGTCTTGGGAACCATCTGGTTCAGTTGCCTTGACTCTTTGTTAGAACCTGGGGCATTTTCTTAGACACACACTGCTTCCTATTGAGCACGGACTCAAGAGGACTCCAGTGTGTATTTCCAAGCGTTTGTTGTCTGCTTGACTTCCTTCTTTCTGGAAGCCATGGCCTTTTCATCAATGCAGACTTCCTGAATTCCAATATCACTTTCCTCACACCAGTGAGACTCCCATCTTTTCCTTGGAATCTCCTCCATACCCACACATCCAGAACTCCTCCAGGTGAAAAGCTGAGTGAATCCTGGGGCTCGGTTTCTTTTGTTTGCTGGTTTTCCTTTTCACAGGTTTCACAAATGTGTGTTCCTTTTCAATGTTTTCAAGAGTTAGATATTGATAGATAGGTAGATAGATATATTTTTTTTTTCCTTTTCCAGTTCTCTATGGGCTTATGGCTGGTTTCTTTTTCTTTAACAAGGTTTGTATTAGTTTTCTAGGGGTGCTATAACAACATGCCACAAGCCTAGTGGCTGAAACAACAGAAGTGGTCAGTGTCACAGTTCTAGAGGCTACAATGTTGGTAGGCCATCCTCCTTTTGTAGGTATTAAGGAAGGATCTGTTCCAGGCCCCTGTTACAGCTTGAAGTATTGCTCTGGCATTGGACTTCTTCACATGGCCTTCTCCCTCAGTGCATATCTGTGCATTCCAAGTTGCCCTTCTGAGAAGGACACATGTCCTCCTGAATTAGGGGCCCAGGCTAGTCAAATATGACCTTATCCTAGCTCCTTACATCTCAAGGGACCCTATTTCCATATAATGTTACGCTCACAGGTGCTGGGGTTTAGAACTGGGATAGTTTATATGCATTATATTACACATGTGTGTGTGTGTGTGTGTGTGTGTGTGTATTGTGTGTGTGTGTGTGTGTTCATTTGCTTAATTTTTTTTTATTTTTGTATTTTTTGGCTAATAGAACATTTTTGTTAGGAATCTCTGTCTTACTTCCTTTCATTACAAGGTTATTCACGTTTTTGGTGCCTAGTGAACCATTTGACCACCTTGACCTCCTCAAACTCTGTGAAAGTTATTGTTACCTAATGTTGTGTGCCATTGTTTTTAAAAACAGTTGGCATGTTTTCAAGTTTACTTTTTTTTTTTTGGCATAGATTATCTGTTTATAGGCTGATGAAGGTGACTTTCATTCTACTCTTTCCTTCTGAATTGGTTTTTCTTTGGGAAAGTAAATTCTCTAGTGTTTTAAAAGAGTGTTTTAAAAGCTAGTGTTTTAAAAGCTAAATGGTTCTTCTTTGTTAGTCTACATTCCTTTTTCTCATTTGGTATGTCCTTTAAGTGACCAGAGTATTGGAGGCTGACAGCATTTATCAGCATTTCAAAGACATAGAGAAAACAAATGTATCTTTAGAAAGTGATGTAAAAAATGGATGAAGCAAACCAATTGCAAAACAACGGACAAAAATGGAGGAGTCAGTCATTTCATGAAATGTCAATGGTTTCTATACTCTAATGAAAAGATTAAATGTTTTAGATTGCATCCATACCCACATACATACATAATGATGTGCTGCTTCTAAGAGACACAGAATCATCTCATCAAGGCAGAGACAAAATTCGGGGCTATTGAACACCTAAAATCGAACAAGTATTCTACAAACCCAAAAGGGGACATCCTAGAGAGTATAAGAAGTGATGGAAAACATCCAAGAGGTAACAATGGAATAAAATGAGTGCAAATTGTATAGAAAGATATTCTATGAGATTGTACAAAGTATTCGGATGAGGAAATGAATGATTCAAATCATCGGATATAAGTCAAAAATTACGAAAAATTCATTGGAATTCTGTGAAAAATCCTATTGAGGAGAGCACCAAAACGAGGACTTCATCTATCCAAAGACTTTATACAGTCTCAACATGGCAAGTCTCCACCCAGAAAACCATCAAAGATGACTAAGTGAGATTTCAGATCTAAATCAATGGGATGGCCAATATGTTAATATGTTACCAATGTTCATAGAACAGGTTCCCAGATTGGATGATCGGTATTGTAAAGTTTCAATTGACCCCACCTTGATCAAGAGATTCAATGCAATCCCAGTCTCCTATCTAACAAGTGCCTGTGTCTTCTATTTCCATGGAAATGAACAGGACTAGTCCTTCCCCAGCAAATGGGGAACAACCCTGTGTTGTTTTATGAGCACATTTAGGCCACTCACGTTGAGATGATTATTGAGAGATACGTTTTTACGTTTTTATTGACATCATGTTACATGTGAAGTCTTTGTTTCTATATATTGTCTCCATAAATCTCTTTCCAATTATATTCTTGGGTTTTTTCCTCTTTAATAGAACATCCCTTAATATTTCTTGCAGTTTCATCTTGGTGTTCACATACTCTTTTAAACCTTGCCATTCTTGGAAGCTCTTTATCTCTCCATCCATTTTGAATGTCAGTCTTGTGGGATAAAGCCATCTTGGCTGCATGTTCTTCTCATTTAGTGCCCTGAGTACATCTTGCCAGCCCTTTCTGGCTTGCCAGATTTCTGTGGACACATCTGATGTTATTTTGATGGGCTTTCCTCTGTACACATGGAATCTCTTTCCCCTTGATGCTTTTAAGAGCTCCTGTCCAAAATTATGATTCATCATTTTCACAATCAGGTGTCTCTGGGTCTTTCTAGATTCTGTGGTCTTGTGGGCAGCTTTTTCTGCCTCTAGGACATAAACGTTGCTTTCATTTGCCAAATTGGGAAAATTTTCACGGAGAATTTGTTCAATTATATCCTCTAGTCTTCTTTCCTTTTTCTCCCCCTCAGGGATTCCAGTAATTCTGATGTTAGAATGTTTCATGGTGCCATTTGTTTCCCTAATTCTGTTTTCGTGGCCTCTAAGCTGTTTGTTCCAGACTTCCTCCTGATCCTTTTTCTCTATAAGTTTGTTCTCCAGATCACTAATTCTATCTTCTGCCTCAGTCATCCTACATCTTAGAGAATTTAGATTAGACTGGAACTCATTGAAAGAATTTTTAACATCTTCCCTAGTGGCTTTATCTTCTTCCCTAATCAATTATATTTTGTCATTAATGGCTTCCTCCAACCTAGCCACTGCCTGGGTAATTGTTAGCCTGAATTCCCTTTCAGACATACTGTTTATGTCCATATACAATAGCTCTGATGGAGAGGGCACAGTCCCTGAATTTTTCCTCTGTTGGGCATTCCTCCTACTAGTCGTTTTGATGAGAAATTGCTGAGGGTATGTGTATCAGAATGGAAGGAGAGATAAAGAATTTCCAACACAAGAAAAACAAACAGAGCTCATGACCACTAAAGTAGTCTTTCAAGAAACATTAAAGGGGACTCTAATTTTTTAAAAGATTTTATTTATTTACTTGAGAGAGAGATTGAGAGAGAGAGAGAAAATGAGGGGGCAGAAAGAGCAGAGGAAGAGAAAGAAGCAGACTCCTAATTGAGCAAGGATCCTGATGTGGGGTTCAATTCTAGGACCCTGAGGTCATTATCTGAGCCAAAGGCAGATGTTCAAACAACTGAGTCACCCAGGTGCCCCTGGGGACTCTTTGAGTGCCAAAGAGAGACCAGAAGTGTCAATGACAACAAAGGATCAGAGAAAGTCTCCAGAACAACGTCAAAACAGTAATAAAATGGCACTAAATACATATCCATCAACAATTATGACTGTAAATGGACTGAATACACCAATTAAAATAATAGGGTTTCAGAATGTATTTTTTAAAAAAGACCTTATGCTACCTATAACAGACATATTTCAGACCTAAAGGTGACTGTTCATTGAAAGTGATGGGATGAATCATTTATAATGAAAATGGATAACAAGGGAAAATGGACTAGTAATACTTACATCAGAAAACTAGACCTTAAAACGAACCCTATAAGAAGAGATGAAGAAGAACAACATATTATGAAAAAACGAGACAATCCAACAAGTAGCTGTAACAATTGTAAATGTTTATGCATCCAACATGGAAGTTCTCAAATATATAAAACAGTAAGAAACATAAAACAACTACTTGATAATGATGCAATAATAGTAGGGGACATTAATTCCCCATGTAGATCAATAGAAAGATCATGTAAACAGAAAATCTATAAGGAAACAATGGCTTTGAATGACACACTGCACCAGATGGATTTAAGTGATATATTCAGAACATTCAATCCTAAAACAGAAGAAGACACATTATTTTCAAGTGCACATGGGACATTTCCCAGAATAGATCACATATTAGGTCATGAATAAGGTTTCAACTGGCACAAAAAGATTAAGATCATACCATATATAATTTCTAGCAACAACCCTGTGAAACTTGATGCCAGTTCAAGAATAAAAAATCGGAAAGACAATATGGAGGTCAAATGACATATAAAAAACAACAAATGGGTCAAATCAGAAATCAAAGAAAAAAATAAAAATACATGAAAACCAATGAAAATGAAATACAATGGTCCAAAACCATTTGGAGGCAGCAAAAGTGGTCCTAAAAGGAAACAGTATAGTAATGCAGGTCAAACTCAAAAAGCAAGAAAAGCTCATATGTATAACCTAGGCTTACACTAAAAGGAGCTAGAGGAAGAACAAGTGAAGCCTAAAGTCAGCTGAAAAGGGAAAACATAAAGATTAAAACATAAATTTATGATACAAATACAAAAAAATAGAACAGATCAATGAAACTGGAGCTGATTCTTTGAAAAAACTGATAAACCCATAGCAAGACATATCAAAAGAAAAGAGGGGGCGCCTGGGTGGCTCGGTAGGTTAAAGCCTCTGCCTTTGGCTCAGGTCATGATCTCGGGTCCTGGAATCGAGTCCCGCATTGGGCTCTCTGCTTGGCAGGGAGCCTGCTTCCTCTCTCTCTCTCTCTCTCTCTCTCTCTCTCTATGCGTGCCTTTCTACCTACTTGTAATCTCTGTCAAATAAATACATAAAATCTTTAAAAAAAAGAGAGAAATGATCCAAATAAATAAAATCAAATAAAATGAGAAAGGAGAAACCACAACCAAACCACTGAAATATAAATAAGTATAAGATAATATTATGAAAAATTATATGTCAACAAATTTGACAACCTGGAAAAAAATGGATAAATTCCTTGAAACAATTAAACTACCTAAACGAAAACGGGATTAAATAGAAACATTGAACAGAATAGTAACCAGCAAAGAAAAGAAATTGAATGAATCAGTAATTTTAAAAAAAAGAAAAAGAAATTCCCAAGAGACATAAGTCCAAGGCCAAGTGGCTCCACAAGAGAATTTTACTAAACATTTAAAGAAACGTTAATATCTACTCCTCTCAAAATATTCCAAAATATAGAAAAGGAAGACAGACTTCCAAATTCATTCTTGAGATTGGCATTAACCTGATAACAAAATTAGATAAAGACTCCATTAAAAAAGAAAATTACAGACCAATATCCCTGATGAACATGGATGTAAGAATTTTCAATAAAACACTTGAAAACCAATTCCAACAGTACATTAAGAGAATCATTCTCCATTATAATTTGGATTTATTCCTGGACTGTAAGTTTGTTTCAGTATTCAAAAACCAAACACCCTGATACACCCCATCAATAAAAGAAAGGAAAAAAGCATATGATCATTTCAATAGATACAGGAAAAACCATTTTACAAATACAACACCCATTTATGATTAAAACATAGCAAAGTTGAGGGAATATACCTCAACATAATAAAAAATATATTTTATTATTTTTTTTTATTTTTATTATGTATGTTTATATATCTATACACACACACACACACATACACATATATACCCTTTTCATATATATATGAAAAACCCATATGTAATATCATCATCAGTGGAGAAAAACTAAAATCCTTTCCTCTATGATCAGGAAAAAGACAAGGATGTCCACTTTCACCACTGTTATTTAACATAGTACCGGAAATCTTAGCCATGATAATCAGAGGGAAAAAAAAGAAATAAAACTCATCCAAATCAGCAAATAAGATGCCAAATTTCTGAAGACATGGATGGAGCTACAGAGTATTATGCTAAGTGAAATAAGTCCATCAGAGAAATTCAAATACCATATGATCTCACTCACATGTGGAATATAAGAAATAAAGCAAATGAGGAGAAGGGAAAAAAAGAGAGAGAGGAGTCCAAGGAATAGTCTCTCAACTACAGATAATAAGCTGATGATTACCAGAGGAGTGGGAGGTGGGGGGATGGGTTAAATATGGGATAGGGAGTAAGGTGTGTACTTATTGAGAAGAGCACAGGGCATTGTATGAAACTACCGAATCATTAATTTGTACACCTGAAAGTAATATGTCACCATATGTTAACTAACTGGAATTTAAATAAACACAAATAAAATAAAATAAAGCATAACACAGGAGAGGTGTGTGTGTGTGTGTGTGTGTGTGTGTGAAACAGAATGAGGAGATTAAGAGTACACTTATGATAAGCTCTGTGTAATGATGTGTAGATTTTTCCAATCACTATTTTGTATACTTAAAAATATTATGATACTGTATATTAACTATATTGGATTTAAAATGAAAAGAAAGAAAGAAAGAAAGAGAAAAGCCACTTAGGTGTGTAAGCTAATTCCTCAGGTAAATTTTACTCTTTGGTCAAGGATCATATTTGGTCCATATTTAAAGTATATTATTAACTCAGGGAGGATTCCCATAAGTTTTCTGAAGAATTGGATCATCAGGGACTATAATCCTGGGCTGCTAGGTTTTTATCAGCTTGTGCACATGCTGGTAGGGGCTGATGGAGCCCAATAAGTGGATTTGAGAAGCAGAATTCTCAGGATAGTATTGGAAATTCAATATGACAATTTCATAAAACAAAAAAAGCTTGCAAAATAGCAACTGATTTTGTAAAACAAAAACAAACAAACAATCTTTCCTGAAGTCTTCCCTGCCTGAATTCTGAGTTGATTTATGTATTATTTTAACATGCAAACAAAAGAAGAAGAAATCTTCAACAGACTTTAAAAGCCCATCTGAAAGTTCTCTTCCTATGGCATTCTGGGTTCCATATAATAATTCAGGTTACCCCAACTTCTATATCTGCCCTGTTTGTAAAAGTATTATCTCCAGAATTTAGCAGATTGATAAAAAGGCAAAAAAAAAAATAAGATTCACGATCACCAGAATAACTGAATTATAATCATAACTGAACACTTGGAAAGAGCTTTCAAGTAATACCACAAACAAAAAAATCTATCAAGCTACAACAGTTCTTAGAGCTACAACAATTCCAACACCAGTAGCTACATTAATACCTGGACCTCCCACACCACATCTCTCTATAGGTCCTTCATCAAAATACTGACCCAAGAGTGGATGCTGCTCTTGTAATCAGCTAAGATAGTGAAAAATATATACTGAAAAATAAATAAATAAATAAATAAATAAGTCCTTCAAGAGTTCATGCAACCTCTTTCATATCAGCTTAGGTGTCCCTATAGCTATCCTCTTAGGAAGGATGCAATATGGGTCATTCCAGAGTTAACAGGAGTCTAAGGTGTCCCACAATAAATTGCTACCAGATTTTCACTTAAATAGGTATGGGGAAATTACAATGAAAATCATTGGTAAACGTTCTCCAAATTTGATAGATAACAAAGCCATTCTCTCTACTTTAAACTCTACAAATACAGGAAAACAAACATCTTCGAGTAAAGAAGTTTCCATAGAAGGGAGTAAAATACAATCCAGAGAGAATTTATATCTCAACAAGTACAAATAGTTCTGGGACATTGCCCAGGAAAAAAAAAAAAAAAAAAAAAATATATATATATATATATATATATATATATATATATAGTTAGGTAACACAGGTCTAGTAATTCTATTAGGTAGTAATCTCTTAATTCTAAAGGAAAAATATATTTTTGTCTCCAATGGAGACCTCACCTTAAAATTTCTTGATGGGGGCGCCTGGGTGGCTCAGTGGGTTAAGCCACTGCCTTCGGCTCGGGTCATGATACCAGGGTCCTGGGATCGAGTCCTGCATTGGGCTCTATGCTCAGCGGGGAGCCTGCTTCCTCCTTTCTCTCTCTGCCTGCCTCTCTGCCTACTTATGATCTCTCTCTGTCAAATAAATAAATAAATTCTTTAAAAAAATTTCTTGATGAATATAAACCTGGCTTTTTATACTCCTTATGGTCTGCACTTTATTTAGAAGAGCAATGATGACAACAAAAGTCTCCTAATTTAATTAAGATAACCAAATATCTGTGCCTTATTTCTAATACAAGCTTTGGGTGAATTAAAAAAAAAAAAAGCAGAACCTGTAAACATCTCCTTCATATTTTCTTACCTGGATAAATTTACAAGACAGAAAAATACAAAGATAAAGAAAAATAGTTAGTACCAAAGGTGAGGGACCTAATCAATACAGACATTGGTAATATATCAGATCTAGAGTTCAGAATGACGATTCTCAAGATGCTAGACAGGCTCAAAAAAGGCATGGAAGATATTATAGAGCCCCTGTCAGGAGAAATAAAAACTCTTTCTGGAGAAATGAAAGAACTAAAATCTAATCAAATTGAAATAAAAAAAAATCCATTAATGAGGTGCAATAAAAAATGGAGGCTCTTAGTGATAGGATAAAAGAGGCAGAAGAGAGAATTAGTGATATAGAAGACCAAATGACAGAGAATAAAGAAGCCAAACAAAAGAGAGACAAGCAACTACCGGACCAAGAGGGGATAATTTGAGACATAAGTGACACCATATGATGAAACAACATTAGAATAATTGGGATTCCAGAAGAAGAGAGAGAGAACGGAGCAGAAATTATATTGGAGAGAATTATTGTAGAGAATTTCCCTAATATGGAAAAGGGGACAAGCATCAAATTCCAGGAGGTGCAGAGAACCCCCTCAAAATCAATAAGAATAGGTCCACATGCTGTCATCTAATAGCAAAATTTATGAGTTTTAGCAACAAAGAAAATATTCTGAAAGCAGCCCAGGACAAGAATTCTGTAACATACAATGGTGAAAATATTAGACTGACAGCAGACTTATCCACAGAGACCTGGCAGGCCAGAAAGAACTGGCATGATATATTCAGAGCATGAAATGAGAAAAACATGCAGCCAAGAACTCTATATCCAGCTAGGCTATCATTGAAAATAGAAGGAGAGATAAAAAGCTTTCAGGACAAACAGAAACTAAAAGAATTTGTAAACACCAAACCAGTTCTACAGGAAATATTGAAAGGGGTCCTCTAAGCAAAGAGAGAGCCTAAAAGTAGTAGATCAGAAAGAACAGGGACAATATATATTAATAGTCCTTATAGGCAATACAATGGCACTAAATTAATATCTCTCAGTAGTTACCTTGAATGTAAATGGGCTAAACATCCCAGTCAAAAGACACGGGGTATCAGAATCGATAAAAAAAAAAAACCCATCAATATGCTGTTTACCAGAAACTCATTTTATACCCAAAGACACCTCCAGATTTAAAGTGAGGGAGTGGAAATTTATTTACCATGCTAATGGACATCAAAAGATAGCTGAGATGGCAAGCCCTATATCAGATCAATTAGATTTTAAGCCAAAGACTATACAAAGAGATGAGGAAAGACACTATATCATACTCAAAGTGTCTGTCCAATAAGAAGATTTAACAACTTTAAATATCTATGCCCCTAACATGGGAGAAGGCAACTATATAAACCAGTTAATAACAAAATCAAAGAAACACATGGGCCATAATACAATAATAGTAGGGGACTTGAATATTCCCCTCACTGAAATGGACAGATCATCCAAGCAAAAGATCAACAAGGAAATATAGGTAATAAATGACACATTGGACCAGATGAACATCACAGATATATTCAGAACATTCCATTCCAGAGCAACAGAATACACATTCTTCTCCAGTGCAAATGGAACATTCTCCAGAATGGATCACATCCTGGGACATAAATCAGCTCTCAACTGGTATCAAAAGATTGGGATATTTCCCTGCATATTTTCAGACCACAATGCTCTGAAGCTAGAACTCAAGCACAAGAGGAAATTTGGAAAGAACCCAAATACAAGGCGACGTAAGATAATCCTTCTATGGAATGAATGGGTCAACTAGGAAATTAAGGAATTGACAAAATTCAGGAAACAAATGATAATGAAATCACAAAGTTTCAAATTCTGTGGGACACAGCAAAGGCAGTCCTGAGAGGAAAATATATAGCAGTGCAAGGCTTTCTCAAGAAATAAGAAAGGACTAAAATACACAACCTAACCCTACACCTAAAGGAGTTGGAAAAAAAAAAAAAAACAGCAAAGAAAGCCTAAACCCAGCAGAGGAAGATAAATCATAAAGATCAGACCAGAAATAAATGAATTAAAAACAAAACAAAACAAACAAACAAACAAAAAACAATAGCACAAATAAAAAAAACTAGGAGCTGCTTCTTTAACAGAACTAATAAGATTGATAAACCCCTGGCCAGACTTATCAAAAAAAAATAATAAAAGAGAAAGGACTCAAATAAATAAAATAATGAATGAAAATGGAGAGATCACAAACAACACTAAAGAAATACAAACAATTATAAGAACATACCATGAGAAACTCTACACCAGCAAATTTGACAAACTTGAGGAAATGGATGCATTTCCAGAGACATATAAACTACCACAACTGAGCCAGGAATAAATAGAAAAGCTGAACAGACCCATAACCAGTAAGGAGATTGAAACAGTCATCAAAAATCTCCAAACCAAAAAGAGCCCAGAGCCATAGAGCTTCTCAGGGGAATTCTACCAAATATTTAAAGAAGAATTAATTCCTATTCTCCTGAAAATGTTCCAAAAAATAGAAATGGGAGGAAAACTTCCAAACTCAGTTTATGAGGCCAGCATCACCTTGATCCCAAAATCAGACAAGGATCCCATCAAAAAAGAGAATTACAGAGCAATATCCTTGATGAACACAGATGTGAAAATTCTCACCAAAGTACTAGCCAATAGGATCCAACAGTACATTAAAAAGATTAGTCACCACAACCAAGCGGGATTTATTCCAGGGCTGCAAGATAGGTTCAACATCCACAAATCAATCAGTGTGATGCAATACATTAATAAAAGAAAGAACAAGAAGTATATGATACTCTCAATAGATGCTGAGAAAGCATTTGACAAAGTACAGCATCCTCTCCTGATCAAAAATCTTCAAAGTGTAGGGATAGAGAGTACATACCTCAGTATCATGAAAGCCATCTATAAAAAACAAACAAACAAGCAAACAAACAAACAAAAAAACCCACTGTGAATATCATTCTCAATGGAGAAAAACTGAAAACTTTTCTGCTAAGGTCAGAAACACAGTAAGGATGTCCATTATCACCACTGCTATTAAATATAGTACTAGAAGTCCTAGCCTCAACACAATCATATAACAAAAAGAAATTAAAGGCATCCAAATCAGCAAAGAAGAAGTCAAACTAACACTCTTTGCAGATGATAGGATACTATATGTGGAAAACCCAAGACTCCACTCCAAATCTGCTAGAACTTGTACAGGAATTCAGTAAAGTGTCAGGATATAAAATCAATGCACAGAAATCAGTTGCATTTCTTTACACCAATAACAAGAGAGAAGAAAGAGAAATTAAGGAGTCAATCCCATTTACAATTTCACCCAAAACCATAAGATACCTAGGAATAAACCTAACCAAAGTGGCAAAGAATCTATTATCAGAAAACTATAAAGCACTCATGAAAGAAATTGAGGAAGACACAAAAAAAAGGAAAAATTTTCCATGTTCATGGATTGGAAGAACAAATGTTGTGAAAATGCCTATGCTACCTAAAGCAATCTACACATTTGATGAAATCCCTATCAAAATCCCATTTTTTTTTTTTCAAAAGAAAATGGAACAATAATTCTAAAATTTATATGGAACAAGAAACGACCTTGAATCGCCAGAGTAATATTGAAAAAGAAAGCCAAAGTTTATCACAATTCCAGAGTTCATGCTCTATTACAAAGCTGTCATCATCAAGACATGGTACTGACAGAAAAACAGACACATAGATCAATGGAACAGAATAGAGAGCCCAGAAATTACCCTCAACTCTATGGTCAACTAATCTTTGACAAAGCAGGAAAGAATGTCCAGTGGAAAAAAGGTAGTCCCTTCAACAATGGGCATTGGGAAAATTAGACAGCCACATGAAGAAAAATGAAACTGGACCATTTCCTTACACCACACATGAAAATAGACTCAAAATGGATGAAGGACCTCAATGTGAAAAAGGAATCCATCAAAATCCATGAGGAGAACACAGGCAATAACCTCTTTGACCTCAGCCACAGCAACATTTTCCTAGGAACACCGTCAAAGACAAGGGAAGCAAGGGCAAAAATAAGCTATTGGGACTTCATCAAGATCAAAAGCTTTCGCACAGCAAAGGAAACAGTTAACAAAACCAAAAGACAACTAACAGAATGGGAGAAGATATTTGCAAATGACATATCAGATAAAGGGCTAGTATCCAAATTCTATAAAGAACTTAGCAAACTCAACACTCAAAGAACAAATAATCCAATCAAGATATGGTCAGAGGACATGAACAGACATTTCTGCAAAGAAGACATCCAGATGGGCAACAGACACATGAAAAAGTGCTCCACATCACTTGGCATCAGGGAAATATAAATCAAAACCAGCTCTACAGGAAATATTGAAAGGGGTCCTCTAAGCAAAGAGAGAGCCTACAAGTGGTAGATCAGAAAGGAACAGAGACCTATACAGTAACAGTCACCTTACAGGCAATACAATGGCACTAAATTCATATCTCTCAATAGTTACCCTGAATGTGAATGGGCTAAATGCCCCTGTCAAAAGACACAGGGTATCAGAATGGATAAAAAAACAAAACCCATCTATATGTTGCCTCCAAGAAACACATTTTAAGCCCGAAGACACCTCCAGATTTAAAGTGAGGGGGTGGAAAAGAATTTACCATGCTAATGGACATCAGAAGAAAGCAGGAGTGGCAATCCTTATATCAGATCAATTAGATTTTAAGCCAAAGACTATAATAAGAGATGAGGAAGGACACTATATCATACTCAAAGGGTCTGTCCAACAAGAAGATTTAACAATTTTAAATATCTATGCCCCCAATGTGGGAGCAGCCAACTATATAAACCAATTAATAACAAAATCAAAGAAACACATCAACAACAATACAATAATAGTAGGGGACTTTAACACTCCCCTCACTGAAATGGACAGGTCATCCAAGCAAAAGATCAGCAAGGAAATAAAGGCCTTAAACGACACACTGGACCAGATGGACATCACAGATATATTCAGAACATTTCATCCCAAAGCAACAGAATACACATTCTTCTCTAGTGCACATGGAACATTCTCCAGAATAGATCACATCCTCGGTCCTAAATCAGGACTCAACCGGTATCAAAAGATTGGGATCATTCCCTGCATATTTTCAGACCACAATGCTCTAAAGCTAGAACTCAACCACAAAAGGAAGTTTGGAAAGAACCCAAATACATGGAGACTAAACAGTATCCTTCTAAAGAATGAATGGGTCAACCGGGAAATTAAAGAAGAATTGAAAAAAATCATGGAAACAAATGATAATGAAAATACAACGGTTCAAAATCTGTGGGACACAACAAAGGCAGTCCTGAGAGGAAAATATATAGCGGTACAAGCCTTTCTCAAGAAACAAGAAAGGTCTCAGGTACACAACCTAACCCTACACCTAAAGGAGCTGGAGAAAGAACAAGAAAGAAACCCTAAGCCCAGCAGGAGAAGAGAAATCATAAAGATCAGAGCAGAAATCAATGAAATAGAAACCAAAAAAACAATAGAACAAATCAACGAAACTAGGAGCTGGTTCTTTGAAAGAATTAATAAAATTGATAAACCCCTGGCCCGACTTATCAAAAAGAAAAGAGAAAGGACCCAAATAAATAAAATCATGAATGAAAGAGGAGAGATCACAACTAACACCAAAGAAATACAAACTATTATAAGAACATACTATGAGCAACTCTACGGCAATAAATTTGACAATCTGGAAGAAATGGATGCATTCCTAGAAACATATAAACTACCACAACTGAACCAGGAAGAAATAGAAAGCCTGAACAGACCCATAACCAGTAAGGAGATTGAAACAGTCATTAAAAATCTCCAAACAAACAAAAGCCCAGGGCCAGAGGGCTTCCCGGGGGAATTCTACCAAACATTTAAAGAAGAACTAATTCCTATTCTCCTGAAACTGTTCCAAAAAATAGAAATGGAAGGAAAACTTCCAAACTCATTTGATGAGGCCAGCATCACCTTGATCCCAAAACCAGACAAGGATCCCACCAAAAAAGAGAGCTATAGACCGATATCCTTGATGAACACAGATGCGAAAATACTCAACAAAATACTAGCCAATAGGATTCAACAGTACATTAAAAGGATTATTCACCACGACCAAGTGGGATTTATTCCAGGGCTGCAAGGTTGGTTCAACATCCGCAAATCAGTCAATGTGATACAACACATCAATAAAAGAAAGAACAAGAACCATATGATACTCTCAATAGATGCTGAAAAAGCATTTGACAAAGTACAACATCCCTTCCTGATCAAAACTCTTCAAAGTGTAGGGATAGAGGGCACATACCTCAATATCATCAAAGCCATCTATGAAAAACCCACCGCAAATATCATTCTCAATGGAGAAAAACTGAAAGCTTTTCCGCTAAGGTCAGGAACACGGCAGGGATGTCCATTATCACCACTGCTATTCAACATCGTACTAGAGGTCCTAGCCTCAGCAATCAGACAACAAAAGGAAATTAAAGGCATCCAAATCGGCAAAGAAGAAGTCAAATTATCACTCTTCGCAGATGATATGATACTATATGTGGAAAACCCAAAAGACTCCACTCCAAAACTGCTAGAACTTATACAGGAATTCAGTAAAGTGTCAGGATATAAAATCAATGCACAGAAATCAGTTGCATTTCTCTACACTAACAGCAAGACAGAAGAAAGAGATATTAAGGAGTCAATCCCATTTACAATTGCATCCAAAACCATAAGATACCTAGGAATAAACCTAACCAAAGAGACACAGAATCTATACTCAGAAAACTATAAAGTACTCATGAAAGAAATTGAGGAAGACACAAAGAAATGGAAAAATGTTCCATGCTCCTGGATTGGAAGAATAAATATTGTGAAAATGTCTATGCTACCTAAAGCAATCTACACATTTAATGCAATTCCTATCAAAGTACCATCCATCTTTTTCAAAGAAATGGAACAAATAATGCTAAAATTTATATGGAACCAGAAAAGACCTCGAATAGCCAAAGGGATATTGAAAAAGAAAGCCAACGTTGGTGGCATCACAATTCCGGACTTCAAGCTCTATTACAAAGCTGTCATCATCAAGACAGCATGGTACTGGCACAAAAACAGACACATAGATCAATGGAACAGAATAGAGAGCCCAGAAATAGACCCTCAAATCTATGGTCAACTAATCTTCGACAAAGCAGGAAAGAATGTCCAATGGAAAAAAGACAGCCTTTTCAATAAATGGTGCTGGGAAAATTGGACAGCCACATGCAGAAAAATGAAATTGGACCATTTCCTTACACCACACACAAAAATAGACTCAAAATGGATGAAGGATCTCAATGTACGAAAGGAATCCATCAAAATCCTTGAGGAGAACACGGGCAGCAACCTCTTCGACCTCTGCCGCAGCAACATCTTCCTAGGAACAACGCAAAAGGCAAGGGAAGCAAGGGAAAAAATGAACTACTGGGATTTCATCAAGATCAAAAGCTTTTGCACAGCAAAGGAAACAGTTAACAAAATCAAAAGACAACTGACAGAATGGGAGAAGATATTTGCAAACGACATATCAGATAAAGGACTAGTGTCCAGAATCTATAAAGAACTTAGCAAACTCAACACCCAAAGAACAAATAATCCAATCAAGAAATGGGCAGAGGACATGAACAGACATTTCTGCAAAGAAGACATCCAGATGGCGAACAGACACATGAAAAAGTGCTCCATATCACTCGGCATCAGGGAAATACAAATCAAAACCACAATGAGATATCACCTCACACCAGTCAGAATGGCTAAAATCAACAAGTCAGGAAATGACAGATGCTGGCGAGGATGCGGAGAAAGGGGAACCCTCCTACACTGTTGGTGGGAATGCAAGCTGGTGCAGCCACTCTGGAAAACAGCATGGAAGTTCCTCAAAATGTTGAAAATAGAACTGCCCTATGACCCAGCAATTGCACTATTGGGTATTTACCCTAAAGATACAAATGTAGTGATCCAAAGGGGCACATGCACCTGAATGTTTATAGCAGCAATGTCCACAATAGCCAAACTATGGAAAGAACCTAGATGTCCATCAACAGATGAATGGATCAAGAAGATGTGGTATATATACACAATGGAATACTATGCAGCCATCAAAAGAAATGAAATCTTGCCATTTGCAACAACATGGATGGAACTAGAGCGTATCATGCTTAGCGAAATAAGTCAAGCAGAGAAAGACAACTATCATATGATCTCCCTGATATGAGGAAGTGGTGATACAACATGGAGGCTTAAGTGGGTAGAAGAAGAATAAATGAAACAAGATGGGATTGGGAGGGAGACAAACCATAAGTGACTCTTAATCTCACGAAACAAACTGAGGGTTGCCGGGGGGAGGGGGTTTGGGAGAAGGGGGTGGGATTATGGACATTGGGGAGGGTATGTGATTTGGTGAGTGCTGTGAAGTGTGTAAACCTGGTGATTCACAGACCTGTACCCCTGGGGATAAAAATATATGTATATAAAAAATATATGTTTATAAAAAATAAAAAAAAAAAATAAAAAAAAAAAAAATAAAAAAATAAATAAAAATTAAAAAAAAAATAAATAAATAAATCAAAACCACAATGAGATACCACCTTACACCAGTCAGAATGCCTAAAAATAACAAGCCAGGAAATGACAGATGCTGGCAAGGATGAAGAGAAAGGGAAACCCTCCTATGCTGTTTTTGGGAATGCAAGCTGGTGTGACCACTCTGGAAAACAGCAGGGGTGTTTCTTAAAAAGTTGAAAATAGAGCTACCATACAACCCAGTAACTGCACTGGATATTTACCCTAAAGATACAAATGTAGTGATCCAAAGGGGCATATGCACCTGAATTGTTTATAGCAGCAATGTCCACAATAGCCAAACTATAGAAAGAACCTAGATGTTCATCAACAGATGAATGGATAAAGAAGAGGTGGTATATATATACAATGAAATACTGTGCAGCCATCAAAAGAAATAAAATCTTGCCAGTTGCGATTATGTGGATGGAACTTCATGCTTAGCGAAGTAAGTCAATTGCAGAAAGACAACTATCATTGATCTCCCTGATATGAGGAAGTGGAGAGGCAACGTGGGTGGTTTGGGGGGTGGAGAAAGAATAAATGGAAAAGATGTGACCAGAAGGGAGACAAACCATAAGAGACTCTTAAACTCACAAAGCAAACTGAGGGTTGCTGGGGGGAGGGGGTAGTGAGAGGGTGGTGGGGTTATGGACATTGGGGAGGGTATGTGCTATGGTGAGTGTTATGAAGTGTGTAAACCTGGTGATTCACAAACCTGTACCCCTGGGGCTAATAATACATTATATGTCAGTTTAAAAAAAATGGAAGAAAAAAAAAAGAGAATACTGCAGTGTTTGGGGCACCTGGGTGGCCTTTGAGTTGTGTTATGATCACAGGGTCCTGGTATCAAAACACATGTTGAGCTCTCTACACAGTGGAGATTCTAATTCTCCCTTATACTCTCCCTCTGTGCCCTATCTCTCTCTCTAAAATAAATAAATAAAATATTAAAAAATATATTGCAGTGTTTAAGATGTAGATTAGGTAATAAAATCTAAGGATCTTATAGGGGGTTGGTCTTCTTTCAGAGAAATGTTCATTCAGTTCAGATTTAAGACTTTGGACTGCATGTGGAGTTTGTGAATAAATGTCTACTCCTAGGGTTGAATCTACCAAAGCTTCTGCAAACTTTGCATCTGAAGTTATATCCTTAAAGCATTTGGGATAGGCACAGGTAACTGAATAAAATTGTGTGCTATAACAAGCAAAAGACATATATTTATTTCCATGGTCTCTCATGAGTACTCCCAGGGCTTTGTTATCTCTTTCATGCACAAGTAAGTTGATAGGTAAAATAGTTAGCTAGCCCCAGAAAGGTAGTTCTTGCAGGGCTTGTTTTAGTCTTATAGCTGGTTCAACCACTCTGGAAAACAGCATGGGTGTTCCTCAGAAAGTTGAAAATAGAGCTACTATCCAACCCAGCAATTGCACTTCTGGGTATTTACCATAAAATGCAAATGTAGTGATCCAAAGGGGCCCGTGCAGCTGAATGTTTATAGCAGCAATGTCCACAACAGCCAACCTATCGAAAGAACATAGATGTCCATCAATAGATGAATGGATATATATATATATATATATATATATATATATATATATATATATATAATGGAATACTAAGCAACCATCAAAAGAAATGAAATTTTACCATATGATGATGTGGATGGAACTAGAGGGTATTATGCTTAGTGAAATAAGTCAATCAGAGAAAGACAACTATCATATGATATCCCTGATATGAGGAAGTGGAGATGCAATGTGAAGGATTTAGAGGGTAGGAAAAGAGTAAATGAAACAAGATGTGATCGGGAGGGAGACAAACCATAAGAGACTCTTAATCTCACAAACAAACTGAGGGTTGCCATGGGGAGGGGTGTAGGGAGAAGGTGGTGTGGTTATGGACATTTGGGAAGGAATGTGCTATGGTGAGTGCTGTGAAGTGTGTAAACCTTGCAATGTGCAGACCTGTACCTCTGGGGCTAATAATAAAAATATAAATAAAAAATATATTGTGCTAATATAGGAAAGACAAAAGACATTAGCTTTAAACAAAAGAAATATGAATAAAATATAGACTTTAGTTACTAATAGTGTATATCAATATTAGTTCATCAGTCTCAAAAAATGTACCATATTAATATTAAATATGGAACACCTAGGTGCCTCAGTCAGTTAAGTGCCTTTTCTCAGATCATGATTTCAAGGACCTAGGATCAAACCCCACAGAAGACTCTTCTCAGCAGTGAGTCTGCTTCTCCATCTCCCTCTGCCTCTTTCACCCACTCACTAATTCTCTCAAATAAATAAATAAAATTTTTCAAAATGAGAAATTAATATAGGAGAAATAGTATAAAGTATGTACCTTCCTTTCTTTGTATAAGTATTTTTTTTCTGTACAATGATTTTCAGTGAAAAATATAAGTATCCCAATGCTGCAATGACTATAGTTAATTGGATTCATCTTTCCAAAAGTAAGTTGATATGTCATAAAATATATTAAGCCTGCCAATTTTATTTTACACCAGTGTGTACCCTGGTGCTTGTCCTACTAATATATTTACTAATCTCTTTTGAGGTATTTAAATTTTATTCAGTTTTGTATTATAGAAATGAACATAACTCAATGATGAGGTCTCTAAAGACTTATTTCTTAATAAGGACTTCCCTGAATTTTCTCACATTTGAGTAATTGGGTATTTTGGTAGTAAGATTAATAAAATGTGTTTTTGCTATTCAGTCATTAAAATAAGTTATTATAAAGATTATACATCAGAGAATTAACTTTTCCTGGAACCAAAATGCTATTAAAAATGGTTTTCTTTTTTGAGGGTAGGAGGTTTTAGGATCCAAATAAACACACTTAAAAACATATAAAAGAAAACTATATCCAGTGTTTTGCACAGATGCTTCAAGAGAACCATGATATTTTTCCTTGGCAAGACATCAAGGATATATCATGAAAGTACTTTCTGCATAAACATACCAGGATGATAAATACATTTTCCCAGCTTTACCGAGGTATGATTGACAAATTTGTATGCATTTAATGTGTACAATATGATGTTTTGATATATGTATACATTATGATATGTTATCTTATCCATCACCTAGTGTAGGTAACTTGTGTGTGTGTGTGTGTGTGTGTGTGTCTGTGTGTGTCTGTGGTGAAAGCAAGTGAAATCTATTCATTTACCAACTATTAAGTTTGCAACATAATATTAAGTCTACTCACCATGCTCTATATTAGATTATTAATTTATACTCATGTTATATCTGAAAGCTTCTATGTCTTTTCCCCAAAAACCACACTTTGGTAACCATTATTCTATGTTCTGTTACCATAAGTTCAACTTTTTTTTTTTTCATTCACATATAGGTAAGATCATGCAATGTTTGCCTTTATATGTCTGACTTATTTCACTTAGCATTATATCCTGTAGGTTTTATCATGCTGTCACAAATGACAGGTATCCTTCTCTTTTTAAAGCTAAATGATACTCCATTATTTACATACACCACATTTTCTTTATCCATTAATTCATGGACACAGGTTGTTTCCATATATTGACTAAGGTGAATAATGCTTGAAAGAATTATGATGCAGATATCTCATCAAGACATTGGTTCATTTCATTTGGATATACACCCAAAAGTGGGATTGTTGCATGATAGGGCAGACCAATCTTTGTTATTTTAAGGAATCTTTTAGTGTTTTCATAATAGTTGTATGAATTTCCACTCCTACCAACAAGGTACGTGCACTCCTTACTTTGCTTACTTTGTTAATCTCAGTAACGCTTAAAATTTTTCATAGTAGCCTTCCAAACTAGTGTGAAGTGATATCTGCTAGAGGTTTGGGTTAACATTTTCCTGGTGATTAGTTTGGTTGAGAACCTTTTCATATGACTATTGACCATTTTATCTTTTGGAGGGGATATGCCTTCAAGTTTTTTGCCCATATTTTAATTGTTACTATTAATTATTATTATTATTTTTTTGCTACTAGCTTGTGTAAGTTCCTTTTATGTTTTGGATGTTAACTCCTTATAATATAAATGTTTTGCAAATCTTTAGTCCCATTTCATAGATTCTCTTTTTGTTTGTTGATTGTTTGCTGTGCAGAAACTTTTCAGTTGGATGTAGTCCTACTTGTTTATTTTTGCTTTTATTGTCTATGTTTTGTGTATTAAACCTACAAAATCATGAGAATAATATTGAAGAGTTTTCCTCAGTCCTTCTTCCCAAGGAGTTTGGCTGTCTCAAAACTTAGTTCTTTAATGTATTTTGAGGTGGTTATTCTGCGTGCTGTAATATAAAGTCTAATTTCATTCTTTAGTTTTCTCAGCACTGTGTTTTGAAGAGATCATTCCTTCCTATAATGTATTGTTGGTGTCTTTTATTGCTGTGTTCCCTTTGCTAGTCCATTGACCTATATGTTATTATTTTATATGAGTACTATATTGGTTTGATTAATATAACTTTATAATATTATTGATGAAGTATAATATCTTAAGCTTTTTTCTTAGAGTTTGCTTTAGCTATTCAGGGTTTTTGTTTTCCACAGAAATGTCAATATGATCTATTGTATTTCTTTGAAAATTCTATTCAAATTGCCATAAGCATTATTTTGAAGCTTTAGATCATGTGGGATATAATAGACATTTAAGGTATGTTATGAATGTAAGGTTTTTAGATCTAAATAGAAGTTATCTTTTCATTTATTTGAGTCATCTTTAAATTATTTCATTAATATTTCATAGCTATCAATGTACAGTTCTAATCTTAGATAAACTTACTGCTAAGTGTTTTATTAGTTTGATGTTACTGAAAAAAATAATTTTAGATAGTTCATTGTTAGTATAGAAAACAATTTATTTTTGTATATATCAACTCTGTCCTGCAACTTTACTGTATATACTTGTTTTTAATATTTTTTGTTTGAGTATTCAAAATATTCTGCATATAAGATTATATTTTCTGCAGAGATAATTTTGCTCCTTCTTTTCATTCTTCTTTTTTTTTGTCCTTTTGTTTATCTCTACTTCATTCCCATTTTCAGAAATACTACCAATTCTTGAATGTTTGGAGTTTTTTTTTCCAGAATAACTAGGCTGCTTCTCAGTTTTTCTTATCTTGTGTTCAGGAAGCCACAAATCCACATTCTCATATCTAGTGTTAGAGTAAGTCTATGTACCTGATATTATATTTTTTTGTTTTATTTAAATTTTAGTTAGTTATCATAAAGTGCTTTATTAATTTCAGGTGTACAATGTAGTGATTCAGTACTTCCATACAGCACTCAGAGCTCATATAAACAACTGTCCTTTTTAATATCCATCACCTATTTCACCCATCTACCCACCTACCTCTCTTCTTCTAACCATCAGTGTGTTCTTTGTAGTAAAGAATCTGTTCTGTGGTTTGTCTTCTCTCTCCTTCTCTCTTTTATTCCCCCCCTCTTTGCTCATTTATTTTGTTTCTTAAATTCTACATACGAGTGAAGTCATTGTGAAACTGTCTTTCTCCAACTGATGTATTTCGTTTAGTATAATACTCTCTTAAACTTTTTTTCTAATTTACATAATTTTATTTCTTTTTCATGACTGATTGCTTTGAATAGGATTCCTAGTACTGTATTAAATAGAAGTGACAAGAGTGGGCACCACAGACTTGTTCCTAATTTCAGTGGAAAATATTTCAGCTATTTGCTGTTGAATATGATGTTAGCTATGAGCTTGTCATATATGACCTTTATGATGTTGAGAATAATTCCTACCAAACTTAGTTTGTTGAATGTTTTATCATGAAACAATATTGAATCTTCAATATTTCTTTCTAAATCTATTAAAATTATATTTTAATCCTTCATTTTATTCATGTGTTCATCACACTTATTGATTTATATGTGTTGAAACATCCTTATACCCTAGGGATAAATTCCACTGATCACAGTGTATGATCTCTTTACTATACTGCTAAATTCACTTTGCTCATAAATGTGAGAGATTTTAAATTTATGCTTATCATACATATCAGTCTATAATTTTTCTTCCTTGTAGTGTTCTTATCCAGATACTACATGTACCAGGGTGTCAAGGTAAAGTCCGTCTAAAAAAAAACAAAAACAAAAAAACAAAAAACAAACAAAAAAAACCACAACTATAAATTTGGAAGTATTTATTTCTATTCATTTTTAAAGAGTTTAAGAGCATTGGCTATAATTCTTGAAATGTTAGCTAGAATCTACTAGAGAAGTCATCTGGCACCAGTCTTATCTTTCTTGGGAGGTGTTTTAAAATTAATTTATTTTTTAAATTTATTTTTAGTGTTTCAGAATTCATTGTTTAAGCACCACACCCAGTGCTCCATGTAATACGTACCCTCCAGACTACCAACCACCAGGCTCATTTAACCTCCCACTCCCCCTCCCCTCCAAAACGCTCAATTTGTTTCTCAAAATCAAAAGACTCTCATAGTCCATCTTCCCTGTCCAAAATCCCCCTTCTCCTCTCCATCTCTCATAGGAGATTTTAAATTATTGAGTAAATCTCCATTCTGTTTTCATGTTTTATTCTTTATGATTCACTCTTGCTTGATTTTATGTTTCTAGGAATTCCTCAATTTCTTTAAAGTTTTCTAATTGGTTAGCAAACAATTCTTTGTCCTATTATGATTTTTTATATTCCTGTAATATTATTTGTTAACATATTATCTTCAAGTTATAAGTTTTATTAATTTACTTTCCCCCTTGGTTAGTCTAGCTAAAGGATTTTTAAGTGTATTTGTCTTTAAAAATAAAAGAAAAGCAAATAAAGACCCTCAGCTTTATCTATCTTTTTCATTGTTTTCAAGTCTGTATTTCACTTATTCTGCTCTATTATTTATTTCCTTCTTTATTGTATTTGGGGACTTGGCTTTTTTTTTTCTTTTTGTTTTTAATGAGTCATTTCTAGATTTTATTTATTTTTATTTTTATTTTTGTTACCACCATACATTTTCCTTATTTTTTTTCAGTGTTCCAGAATTCATTGTTTATGAACCACACCCAGTTCTTCATGCAATATGTGCCCTCTATAATACCTACCACAGGCTGACCCAACCTCCCAGCCACCTCCTCTCCAAAACCTTCAGTTTGTTTCTCAGAGTCCACAGTTTCTCATAGTATGCCCCCCTCCAATTTCCCCCAACTCACATCTCCTCTCCATTTCCCCACGTCCTCCGTGTGATTCCTTATGCTCTACAAATAAGCAAAATCATATGATAATTGACTCTCTCTGCTTAACTTATTTCACTCAACATAATCTCTTCCAGTCCTGTCCATGGTGATACAAAAGTTAGGTATTCATCCTTTCTGATGGAGGCATAATACTCCATAGTGTATATAGACCACATTTTCCTTGCCCATTCATCCGTTGAAGGGCATCTTGGTTCTTTCCACAGTTTGGCGACCATAGCCATTGCTGTTATGAACACTGGGGTACAGATGACCCTTCGTTTCACTAAATCTGTATCTTTGGGGTAGATATCCAGTAGTGCAATGGCAGGGTCATAGGGAAGCTCTATTTTTAATTTCTTGAGGAATCTCCACAGTGTTTTCCAAAGTGGCTTCACCAGTTTGAATTCCCACTAACAGTGTAAGTGGGTTCCCATTTCTCCACATCCTCTCCAACACATGTAGTTCACTTTATTGTTAATTTGGGCCAATCTAACTGGTGTAAGGTGGTATCTCAATGTGCTTTTGATTTGAATCTCCCTGATGGCTGGTGATGATGAACATTTTTTTATGTATCTGTTAGCCATTTGCATGTCTTCATTGGAGAAATGTCTATTCATATCTTCTGCCCATTTTTTGACATGATTATCTGTTTTTTGTGTGTTGAGTTTGAGGAGTTCTTTATAGATGTTGGATATTAGCCCTTTGTCTCTACTGTCATTCTCCCATTCCATGGGTTACCTCTTCATTTTGTTGACTATTTCCTTTACTGTGCAGAATATTCTGATCTTGATGAAGTCCCAAAGTTCCTTTTCACTTTTGTTTTCTTTGCCTTTGGAGACATATCTTAAAAGAAACTTCTTTTAAGTTGCTGGGACCGATGTCGAAGAAGTTGCTTGCTTATGTTCTCCTCTATGATTCTGATGGAATTCTGACTCACGTTGAGGTTTCTATCCATTTTGAGTTTATTTGTGTATGGTGTAAGTGAATGGTCGAGTTTCATTCTTCTACATATAGCTGTCCAATTTTCCTAGCACCATTTATTAAAGAAAGAGACTCTCTTTTTTCCACTGTATATCTTTTCTACTTTGTTGAAGATTAGTTGTCCATTAAGTTGAGGGTTCATATATGGGTTCTTTACTCTGTTTTACTTGTCTATGTGTCTGTTTTTGTGCCAGTACCATGCTGTCTTTGTGATCACAGTGTTGTAGTAAAGCTTGAAATCAGGCTACATGATGCCCCAGTTTTGTTTTTCTTTTTCAACATTTCAATGATTTGGGTTCTCTTCTGAATCCATACAAATTTTAGGATTGTAAAAATGCCAATGGAATTTTGATTGGAATGGCATTGAAAGTGTAGATTGCTCTAAGCAATATAGACATTTTAACAATGTTTATTCTTCTGATCCATGAGCATGGAATAGTTTTCCATCTTTTTGTGTCTTCTTCAATTTCTTTCATGAGTGTTCTGTAGTTCCTCGAGTACAAGTCCTTTACTTCTTTGGTTAGGTTTATTCCCAGGTATCGTATGGTTCCTCATGCTATAGTAAATGGAACTGATTCTCTAATTTCCCTTTCTGTGTTTTTTTTTTGTATTTTCTGTATTTTTTACAGTATATAAGAAAGCAACTGATTTCTGTACATTGACTTTGTATCCCACCACAGTTCTGAATTGCTGTATAAGTTCTAGTAGTTTGGGGGTGGAGTCTCTTGGGTTCTCCATATAAAGTATAATGCCATTTGTGAAGAGAGAAAGTCTGACTTATTCTTTGACAATTTCAATGTCTTTTATTTCTCTTTATTGTCTAATTACAGTTTCTAGGACTTCTAGTACTAAGTTGTACTAGAGTTGCAAGAATGGGTATCCTTGTTGTGTTCCTGAACTCAAAGGGAATTCTGTCAGCTTCTCCTCATTGAAGACATTTGCTGTGGGTTTTTCATAGACAGCTTTTATGAAATTGAGGAATGTTCACTCTATCCCTAAACTTTGAAGTGTTTTAATCAAGAACTGATGTTGTATCTTGTCAAATGCTTTTTCTGCATCAATTGAGAGGACCATGTGGTATTTCTCTCTTCCCTTACTGATTTTTTTCTATCACATTGATTGATTTGCGAATATTGAACCACCTTGCAACTCAGGGATAAATCCCAACTGGTCATGGTGGATAATCTTTTCAATGTGCTGTTGGATCCTATTAGCTAGGATCTTGTTGAGAATCTTAGGGTCTGTATTCATCAAGGATATTGGTCTGAAATTATCCTTTTTGGTGGGGTCTTTGCCTGGTTTTGGAATCAGGGTAATGCTGGCTTCATAAAGAGAGTCTGAACGTTTTTCTTCTGCTTCAATTTTTTGAAAGAACTTCAGGAGAATAGGCATTAATTCTTGTTTGAAAGTTTGGTAGAATTCCCCAAGAAATCCATCAGGTTATTGACTCTTGTTTTTTGGGGGGAGATTTTTGATCACTGCTTCAATCTAGTCAAGTCTAGTGACTTCTATATCTAGTCACTAGATATTGGTCTATTCAGGTTGTCAATTTTTTTTTTTTATTCAGGATTAATATGTCCCAACCCATCGAGATCTCTAAACTCCTTTTAAGTCACTGGAAATAAAATTCTGTAAAATTCACCAGTTTAAACTCAATACTTGGGATAATTGACTATAGTACTGCTGGTCATATAAACTTCATTAAAATTTTTGCAGAGAAATAGAGTTATGCTGCTAATTAATGATTCAATATATTACTAAAAATTAAAAGTTTTCTATTTGAAGTTTGATGCTTAAATTTCTATCAGAGTATAGCTTAGTATGCATTATTTTTCTTTATTTGCTTGTTTCCCCAAGTCATTGAAGTCTAATTTACACATAACATTGGGTACATTTAAGGTGTACAGTGTGATTATTCAATAAATTTGTACGTTACTATATGATTACCCTACATATCACATAATTGCCATTTTATTTTTGTTGTAAGAAGATTTAACTTCTATTAATGTCCTCTGCACACCATCATTTATTGAAGAGACTGAACTTTCCCCATTGAGAATTGTTGACTCTTGTCAAATAATAGTTAATCACACATGAGTTTTGTTTTGTTCTATTTTTCTGGGATTTCTGTTGTGTCCCATTGATCTAAGACTCTATTTTTATTATGTTTATGTGAACACCCTAATATTTTGATTACAATCTATTTGCAGTGTAGTTTGAAATCAGCATGAATGATGCTTCTATCTTTATTCTTCTCTTAGAATTGCTTTGGTTATTCTGTCTTTTTTTTTAATTAAGTATTTTTATTTTATATATAATTCTTTTTTTTTAATAAACATGTATTTTTATCCCCAGGTGTACAGGTCTGTGATTCGCCAGGTTTACAAACTTCACAGCAGTCACCAAAGCACATACCCTCCCCAATGTCCATAACCCCACCCCCCCTTCTCCCAACCCCCCTCCACCCAGCAACCCTCAGTTTGTTTTGTAAGATTAAGAGTCACTTATGGTTTGTCTCCTTCCCATTCCCATCTTGTTTCATTGATTCTTCTCCTACCCACTTAAGCCCCCATGTTGCATCACCACTTCCTCATATCAGGGAGATCATATGATAGTTGTCTTTCTCTGCTTGACTTATTTCACTAAGCATGATACGCTCTAGTTCCATCCATGTTGTCGCAAATGGCAAGATTTCATTTCTTTTGATGGCTGCATAGTATTCCATTGTGTGTATATACCACATATTCTTGATCCATTCATCTGTTTATGGACATCTAGGTTCTTTCCTGTCTTTTGAAGTTACATATGTTTTTTTGGGATTTCTTTTTCTATTTTGTCAAAAATGTCATTGGAATCTTGATTAGAATTGAATTTAAATTAAAAAAAGAAAAAATTGCATTGAACCTACAGATGGTTTTGGATATTTTGAATATTTGTTTTTCTTTTAAGATTTTATTTGTTTATTTGAGGAGGGAGGGCATATGGAGAGGGAGAGAGAAAACCTCAAACCCAATGCCCAAATGTGGGGCTCAATTCCACAACCCTGAAATCATGACCTGAGCTGAAACCAGGAGTTGGATGCTTAACTGACTGAACTACCTGGGCACTCTCTGAATATTTTATCAGTCAATATTAATTATCCAAATCTTAAATATGGCATATCTTTTCACTAGTTCATGTATTCTTCAATTTATTTCATCAAAGTCCTATAGTTTCTAGTGCACTAACTTTCACTTCCTTGGTTAAATTTACTTCCAAGTATTTTATAGTTTTTATTATTGTGAATGGTATTGTTTCCTTCATTTCTCTTTTTTACATATGTTATTACTCATATCTAGAAATGCAACCAATTTCTATACGGTGATGTTACACATCGTGAGTTTTACTGAATTTATTTGTTAGCTATCTTTGCTTTGGGGGAAAATTTAGGATTTCTCTCTATATAAGGTTATATCAGTTCCAATAACAATTTTAGTTTTTCCTTTATAATTTGAATGTCTTAAATTGCTCTGGGTAGGCCTTTCAGTGCTATGTCAAATAAAAGGGACAATAGTGGGCACACTCATCTTATTTCTAATATGAAAGGAAAACATTCAACATTTCTTGACTGATTATGCTTTTAGCTGTAAGCTTGTCATATATGTCCTTTATTATGTTGAAGTATTTTTTCTTATATAAACAATTTGTTCAGAGTTTTTATCATGAATAAATGATTTGCTTTATTGAATGTCTTATTCTGAGTTGATTGAAATAATCACATCATTCTTACATTTTATACTGTTAATGTGGCACATCAAATATTTTGATTTGTATATGTTGAGCCATCTTTGCACCACAGCGATGTAAACTACTTGATCATGCTGTAGATTCTTTTATTGTGCTGGTGAATTTGCTTTCTTTGTATTTTGTTGAGAACTTTTGCATTTTCTCATCAATGACACTGATCTATAGTTTTTGTTATTGTTTACATAGTATCCTTTTTTCATGTTTCAACATTATTTAAATTCTAGTTAGTTAGCATACAATGTTATATTAGTCTCAGGAGTAGATTTAATGATTCATCAGTTACATGTCATACCCAGTACCCATCACAAATGCTCTTTTTAGTATACAACACCCATGGAGCCCATACTTGTCCACCTACCTGTTATCATCCTGCAGTTTTTTGCCATAGTAAAGAGCCTTTTATAGTTTGACTCCCTTTTTATATTAATTTTCCCTTCCTATATGTTCACTTGTTTTGATTCTTAAATTCCATGTATGAGTGAAATCATATGGTATTTATCTTTCTTTAGCTGACCTGTTTTATTAGTATAATGCACTCATAGTAAACATTTGGGACTTTCCATAATTTGGCTATTGTTGATAATGCTGCTATAAACATAAGGGAACATGCAACCCCTTCAAATTAGTATTTTTGAATCCTTTGGGTAAACACCAAGTAGTGCAATTGTTGAGTTGTAGGCTAGTTCTCTTTTTAAATTTTTGAGGAATCCCCATACTGTTTTCCAGAGTTGATGCAATAGTTTGCATTCCTATAAAAGTGTAAGAGGGTTCCTTTTTCTCTACATCCTCACATCTTCATCCTGTTTCCTGTTTTGTTATTTAAAGACATCATGACATGTGTGAGGTAAGGGTATCTCACTGAAGTTTAGATTTTCACTTCCCTGATAATGACTGATGTTGAGCATCTTTTCATGTGTACTTTAGGTATCTGGGTGTTTTTATTTTATTTTATTTTTTCATCTTTCCAAGATTCATTGTTTATAAACCACACCCAGTGCTCCATGCAACATGTGCCCTACTTAACACCCACCACTAGGCTCACTCATTCCTCCACCACCCTCCCTTCCAAAACCCTCTGTTTGTTTCTCAGAGTCAACAGTCTCTTATGCTTCAACTCTTCCTCTGATTTCTCCCAATTCACTTTTCCTTTCCTTCTCCTAATGTCCTCCATTTTATTCTTATGCTCCACAAGTAAGTGAAACCATATGATAATTGACTTTCTCTGCTTGGCTTATTTCACTGGTGTTTTCTTTAGAAAAATACCTATCATGTCTTCTATCCATTTCTTAACTGGATTATTTGCCTTGGGGTGTTGAGTTTGATGAGTTATTTAAAGGTTTTGGATAGTAACCCTTTTTCAGATATATCTTTGCAAATATTTACTACTACTCTATAGGCTGCCTTTTAGTTTTATTGATTGTTTTCTTTGCTGTGCAGAATGTTTATATCTTATTCAATTCTAATAGTTTATTTTTACCTTTGTTTCTGCTGCCTTAGGAAACATATCTAGAAAGTACTTATTAAGGGTGATGGCAAAGAAGTTACTGCCTGTGTGCTCTAGGACTGTCTCATATTTTGGCCTTTAATCCATTTTGAATTTATTTTTGTGTATGGTGTAATAAAGTTGTCCCAACATGGTAGACCCTTCTTCCCAAAGATCAGAACTGGGACCTACCACATAAGGTTATTTATAAATAATTTTTTTAGTTATTTAGTTATTTATAAATAAATAAAAATAAATAAATACATAAATTCGATTAATCTCTACACACTTATCAAGAAAAAAGAGAAAAAATCAAATAAACGAAATCACAAATGTAAGAGGAGGGGTAAACCAACACCACAGAAATAAAAACTGTTGTAAGACAGTATCATGGAAAATTATATGCTTCACAATCTAGAAGACATGTATATTTTTAAAGAAACATATAACTTACAAAAACTAAAAAAAAAAAAAAAGGAGAGACAAAATTTGAATAGACTGATTACAGCAAAGTAATTGAATCAGTAATCAAAACACTCCCAACAAAATACCAATACTAGATGGTTGCACAGACCAATTCTACCATACAGTATAAGAAGGGTTAATACTTCTCAAACTATTCCAAAAAATTCAAAAGGAAGAAAATCTTCTAATTTCATTCTAGGGATCCATCATTACCCTCATACCAAAACCGGGTAAAAACACCATTATAAAAGGGAAATAGAGAAAATATATCTGATGAACATAGATGCAAAAATTCACAACAAAACACTAGCAAACTAAATCCAACAGTATATTAAAAAATATTTACCATGATCAAGTGGATTTCATTACTGGGTTACAAGTGTGGTTTAATATTCAAAACTCAATCAATGTGGTACAAAAATCAATAAAAGAAAGGATAAGAACTATAAGATCTTTTCTATAAATTCAGATAAAAAACATTTAACTAACTACAGCATGCATTCATGATAAAAAAAAAATCTCAATAAAGTAGAGTTAGAAGGAACATACTTTAACATAATAAAGACCATACATGGAGAACCCACAGCTAACATCCTCCTTAATGAGGAAAAACAGAGACTTTCCCCTTAGGTCAGGAACACTAGAGACATCACAGTTCTGAACTTCAAGTTATATTATGAAGCTGTAGTGATCAAAACAGTGTGGTATTGGTGCAAAAAATAAACACATAGTTCAATAGAACAAAATAAAAAACCCACAAATAAACCCACAATTATATAGTCAGTTAATCTTTAACAAAGCAGGAAAGAATATCCAATGGGAGAAAGGCACTCCCTTCAAGAAATGGTGTTGGGAACCTGGACAGCACGATGTGAAAGAAGAAAACTGGGCTGCCTTCCTACCCCATACATAAAAGTAGCTCAAAAAAAAAAAAAAAAAAAAAAAAAAAAAAAAAAAAAAAACTAAAGACAAAATGTGAGACCTAGAAGAGTAAAAATTATAGAATATAGCATCAGTAACTTACCTGACATGTGCTGTAGTTTTTTTTTTTTAATCTTTGAAAAACATTGGGGTACATGTATTCCTTTGAATTAGTATCTTTTGTACATCTTGGGGTAAAATAACTAGTAGTGCAATTGCTGGGTTGCATTGCAGCTCTATTTTTTTAACTTTTTGAGAAACCTCCATACAGTTTGCCACAGTCACTGTACCAATTCACATTCCCACCGACAGTGCAAAAGGGTTCTTTTTTCTCCAAATCCTCACCAAGACCCGTTTGGTCTTGTGTTATTGATTTTAGCCATTCTGAGCGGTGTGAGGTGATACCTCATTGCAGTTTTCATACAGATATTTTTATTGTAGGCAATGAACATGATTTCATGTTTCTGTTGACTATTTGTATGTCTTGTTTGGAGAAATGTCTGTTTATGTCTTCTATAGTTTTTATTGGATTATTTGCATTCTATTTTAAAAGTTCTTTACCTATTTTGGAAACTATCCCAGAAATCTATATGTTATTTTCATTTATCTTCTCCTATTCTGTAAGTTGCCTTTTAGTTGTTGATCGAGTCATTTAATTCACTGTTCAGACACATTTGTTTTTTTTGTTTTGTTTTGTTTTTCTTTCAAATTTTTAATTTTTTAAATTTCTTTTCAGTGTACCAGAGTTCATTGTTTATGCAGCACACTCAGTGCTCAATGCAATATCTGCCCTCCATAATATGCACCACCAGACTCACCCAACTTCCCACCCCCGCCCCTACAAAACCCTCAGATTGGTTTTCTGAGACCATAGTCTTTCATGATTTATCTCCCCTTCCAATTTCCTGGGGGAAAGAAGCAAACTCCCTTCTCCACTCCATCTCCCCATGTCCTCCGTCCTATTTCTTATAGTCCACAAATAAGTAAAACCATATGATAATTGACTCTCTCTGCTTCACTTCTTTCACTCAGCATAATTTCTTTCAGTCTAGTTCATGTTGCTACAAAAGTTGGGTATTCATCCTTTCTGAAGGAAGCACAATTCTCCATAGTGTATATGGACCATGTCTTCTTTATCCATTCGTCCGTTGAAGGGCATCTTTGTTCTTTCCACAGTTGGGCGACCATAGCCATTGCTGCTATGAACATCGGGGTAAAGATGGCCCTTCTTTTCACTACATCTGTATCTTTGGGGTAAATACCCAGTAGTGCAATTGCAGGATCATAGGGTAGCTCTATTTTTAATTTTTGAGGAATCTGCACAAGAGGCTTCACCAACTAGAATTCCAACCAACAATATAAGAGGGTTCCCCTTTCTCCACATTCTCTCAAAAAATTGCTTCCTGTCCTGTTAATTTTGGCCATTCTAACTGTTGTAAGGTGGTATCTTCATGTGGTTTTGAGTTGAAGTTCCCTGATGGCTAATTATAATGAACATTTTTTGATGCGTCTGTTAGCCATTTGTATGTCTTCTTCAGAGAAAAGTCTGTTCATGTTTTCTGCCCATTTTAAGTCATGATTATCCGTTTTTGAGTGTTGAGTTTGAGGAGTTTTTTTTTTTTTAATTTATTTTCAGCGCAACAGTATTCATTGTTTTTGTACCACACCCAGTGCTCCATGCAATCCGTGCTCTTTCCAATACCCACCTCCTGGTTCCCCCAACCTCCCACCCCCTGCTCCTTCAAAACCCTCAGATTGTTTTTTCAGAGTCCATAGTCTTTCACGGTTCACCTCCCCTTCCAATTTCCCTCAACTCCCTTCTCCTCTGCATCTCCCATATCTTCAATGCTATTTGTTATGCTCCACAAATAAGTGAAACCATATGATAATTGACTCTCTCTGCTTGACTTATTTCACTCAGCATAATCTCTTCCAGTCCCGTCTATGTTTCTACAAAAGTTGGGTATTCATCCTTTCTGATGGAGGCATAAAACTCCATCATGTATATGGACCATGTCTTACTTATCCATTCGTCGTTGGAGGGCATCTTGGCTCTTTCCACAGTTTGGAAACCATGGCCATTGCTGCTATAAATATTGGGGTACAGATGGCCCTTCTTTTCACTACATCTGTATCTTTGGGGTAAATACCCATCAGTGCAATTGCAGGGTCAGAGGGAAGATCTATTTTTAATTTCTTGAGGAATCTCCACACTTTTGTCCAAAGTGGCTACACCAACTTTCATTCCCACCAACAGTGGAAGAGGGTTTCCCTTTCTCCACATCCCCTCCAAAACATGTTGTTTCCTGTCTTGCTAATTTTGGCCAATCTAACTGGTGTAAGGTGATATCTCAATGTGGTTTTAATTTGAATCTCCCTGATGGCTAATGATGATGAACGTTTTTTCATGTGTCTGATAGCCATTCCTATGTCTTCATTGGAGAAGTTTCTGTTCATATCTTCTGCCCATCTTTTGATATGATTACTTGTTTTGTGTGTGTTGAGTTTGAGAAGTTCTTTATAGATCCTGGATATCAACCTTTTGTCTGTACTGTCATTTGCAAATATCTTCTCCCATTCTGTGGGTTGCCTCTTTGTTTTGTTGACTTTTTCCTTTGCTATACAGAAGCTTTTGATCTAGAGGAAGTCCCAAAAGTTTATTTTCGCTTTTGTTTCCTTTGCCTTTGGAGACATATCTTGAAAGTAGTTGCTGTGGTTGATATCCAAGAGATTACTGCCTATGTTCTCCTCTAGGATTCTGATGGATTCCTGTCTCACATTGAGGTCTTTTATCCATTTTGAGTTTATCATTGTGTACGGTGTAAGAGAATAGTCAAGTTTCATTCTTCTACATAGAGCTGTCCAGTTTTCCCAGCACCATTTGTGGTAGAGACTGTCTTTTTTCCACTGTATACTTTTTCCTGCTTTGTGGAAGATTATTTACTTATAGAGTTGAGGGTCCATATCTGGACTCTCTACTCTGTTTCACTGGTCTATGTGTCTGTTTTTATGCCAGTACCATGCTGTCTTGGTGACCACAGCTTTGTAATAAAGCTTGAAATCAGGTAACGTGATACCCCCAGTTGTACTTTTGTTTTTCAACATTTCCTTAGTGATTCGGGGTCTCTTCAGATTCCATACAAATTTTTGGATTATGTGCTCTAGCTATTTGAAAAATACCGGTGGATTTTTTATCGGAATGGCATTAAAAGTATAGATTGCTCTAGGCAGTATAGACATTTTAACAATGTTTATTCTGCCGATCCAAGAACATGGAATCGTCTTCCATCTCTTAGTGTCTTCTTCAATTTCTTTCATGAATGTTCTGTAGTTCCTCGAGTACAGATCCTCTACCTCTTTGATTAGGTTTATTCCCAGGTATCTTATGGTTCTTGGTGCTGTAGTAAATGGAATCGATTCTCTCATTTCCCTTTCTGTATTTTCATTGTTAGTGTATAAGAAAGCCACTGATTTCTGCACATTGACTTTGTATCCTGTCACGTTGCTGAATTACTGTATGAGTTCTAGTAGTTTCCGGGTGGACTCTTTTGGGTTTTCCATATAAAGAAATATGTCATCTGCGAAGAGAGAGAGTTTGACTTCTTCTTTGCCAATTTGGATACCTTTTATTTCTCTTTGTTGTCTGATGGCTGTTGATAAGACTTCTAATACTATGTTGAACAAGAGTGGCGAGAGTGGGCAACCTTGTCGTCTTCCTGATCTCAGTGGAAAGGCTGCAAGCTTTTTCCCATTGAGGATGATATTTTCTGTGGGTCTTTCATAGGTAGATTTGATAAAGTTCAGGAATGTTCCCTCTATTCCTTTACTTTGAAGCATTTTAATCAGGAACGGATAATGGATTTTGTCAAATGCTTTTTCTTCATCGATTGACAGGACCATTGGTTCTTCTCTCTTCTCATATTAATTTGTTCTATCACATGGATTGATTTGCAAATGTTGAAGCATCCTTGTAGCCCAGGGATGAATCCCACATTGTAATGGTGGATAATATTTTTAATGTGCTTTTGGATCATGTTTGCTAGGATCTTGTTGAGAATCTTAGCATCCATATTCATCAGTGATATTGGTTTGAAATTTTCCTTTCTGGTAGAGTCTCTGCCTGCTTTGGGGTGCAGGGTAAAGCTGGCTTCATAGAAAGAGTCTGGAAGTTTTCCTTTGGCTTCAATTTTTTGAAACAGCTTCAGGAGAATAGGTGTTATTTCTTCTTTGAAAGTTTGGTGGAATTCCTGAGGCAATCCGTCAGGACATGGGCTCTAATTTTTTGGGAGGTTTTTGATCACTTCTTCAATCTCGTTACTAGATATCAGTCTATTCAGGTTGTCAATTTCCTCCTGGTTCAATTTTGGGAGTGTATAGTTTTCCAGTAATGCATCCATTTCATCTAGGTTGCTTAACTTATTGGCATATAGCTGTTTATAATAACTTCTTATGATTGTTCCTACTTCCTTGGTGTTATTTGTGATCTCTCCCTTTTCATTCATAATTTTATGAATTTGGGCTTTCTCTATTTTCTTTTGGATTAGTGTGGCCAGTGGTTTATTGATCTTATTGATTCTTTCATAAAACCAGCTTCTAGTTTCATTGATACATTCTACTGTATCTCTGGTTTCTACCTCATTGATCTCAGCTCTAATCTTGATGATTTCCCTTCTTATGTGTGGAGTTGGTTTGATTTGTTGTTGACTCTCCAGTTCTTTAAGGTGTAGAGACAGCTGCTGTGTTCTGGATTTTTCATTTTTTTTTTTTTTTTGAGGGAGGCTTGGATGGCTATGTATTTCCCCCTTAGGACTGCCTTTGCTGTATCCCATAGATTTTGGAACAAAGTGTCTTCATTCTCATTGGTTCCATGATTTGTTTCAGTTCTTCTTTGATCTTCTGGTTGATCCAAGCATTCTTAAGCAATGTGGCCTTTAGCTTCCAGGTCTTTGAGTTCCTTCTGAACTTTTCCTTGTGATTGAGCCCCAGTTTCAAAGCATTGTGATCTGAGAATATGCAGGGAATAATCTCATTCTTTTGGTATTGGTTAAGTCCTGATTTGTGACACAGTATGTGGTCTATTCTGGAGAAGGTTCCATGTGCACTTGAGAAGAATGAGTATTCTGTTGTTTTAGGGTGGAGTGTTCTGTATATATCTATGAGGTCCATCTGGTCCAATGTATCATTCAATGCTCTTGTTTCTTTATTGATTTTCTGCTTCAATGATATGTCTATTTCTGAGAGAGGCGTGTTAAGATCTCCTACTGTTAATGTATTCATACCATTATGACTCTTTATCTTGATTAACAGTTTTCTTCTGTAATTGTCTGCTCCCATATTGAGGGCATAGATATTTACAATTGTTACATCATCTTGGTGGATAGTCCCTTTAAGAATGATGTACTGTCCTTCTGAATCTCTGAATACAGTCTTAAGTTTAAAATCTAATTTGTCTGATATGAGAATCGCTACCCCAGCCTTCTTTTGTGGCCCATTGGCATGAAAAATGCTTCTCCATCCCTTCATTTTCAGTCTGCGTGTATCTTTAGGTTCAAAATGGGTCTCTTATAGACAACATATGCATGGGTCCTCTTATTTTATCCAATCTGCAACCTTGTGCCATTTTATGGGCGCATTTAGGCCATTCACACTGAGACTGATTACTGATAGATACATTTTTATTGACATCGTGTTACCTTTGAAGTCTTTCTTTCTGTAGATTATCTCTATATTTCTGTTCAATGGTATTCTTAGGATTTTTCCTCTTTTATAGAACCCCTCTTAATATTTCCTGCAGTGCTGGCCTGGTGGTTGCATAGTCTTTTAAGCCTTGGCAGTTCTTGGAAACTCTTTATCACTCCATCCATTTTGAATGTCAGTATTGATGGATAAAGTATTCTTGCTTGGCTGCATGTTCTTCTCATTTAGTGCCCGCCCTAAATATGTCTTGCCAGCCCTTCCTGGATTGCCAGGTCCTGGTGGACAGGTCTGACATTATTCTGATGGGCTTTCCACTGTAAGTAAGAAGCCTCTTTGTCCTACTGGCTTTCAAGAGATTATACCTATGATTATGATTCCTCAATTTGTCTATCAGGTGCCTTGGTGTTTTTTTCGAATCTAGAATCTTGGGTGGAGACCTTTTGTCCTCTAGTACATGAAAGCTGGCTCCATTCGCGAGATTGGGAAAATTTTCATGAAGAACTTGTTCCAGTATATCTTCTAGTCTTCTTTCTTTCTCCTCCCCTTCAGGGATTCCAATTATTCTGACATTGGAACGTTTCATGGCATCATTAATTTCCCTGATTCTGTTTTCGTGGTTTCTGAGCTGTTTGTTCCAGGCTTCCTCCTCATCCTTTCTCTCTATCTGTTTGTTCTCCAGATCACTAATTTTATCTTCTGTCTTAGTTACTCTGGCTTTGCAAGAATTTAGATTAGATTGGTACTCATTGAGAGCATTTGAAGCTCATCCCTGGTAGCTTCAGCTCAGCCCTCACATTGTAAACATCCTGTCTGGTCGCTTTCAGCTTGGCCCTAATAAATTCTGTTTGGTCATCCATGGATTTCTCCAACCCAGGTATTGCCTGGATAATTGTTAGCCTGAATTCTCTTTCCGACATATTGTCTATGTTGATAGTTGTTAACTCTATTGCAGAAGGTCCATCTTCTGTGTTTTTCTTCTGTTGGGCATTCCTCCTCCTAGTCATTTTGGTGAGAGATAACTAATAGATGTTTCTGGGTGTATCGACTGTGGTGCAGTCAAGGTGCACCCTGGAACACTTCTGAGCAATCAGGATTCCCCACCCAAACGAGACATAAACGAAAAGAAAAATCACAAAGAGAGTGAAAGAGAGAGAGACAGGAAAGAAAGGGAAGATGAAAGAGAAAGTTCAGCCCACATGGGCCCCAATGTATGATTTATGAAGTATATAAACAAAACCAGACAAATAAAAAGACTAATAAATTTATATGACACGAGAAAAAAAATATATGCAAATAAAGGAAGAACCTCGTCAAAAAGAACCCCAAGTGTAAGATTTATATACTATCAGGATAAACACAAAAACACAGAAACAATGGTGGAAGAAAAAGATGGGAGAGTGGTAATAAATTTTCTTTGTGGGTGAGGAAGGTTGTTTTGATTCTTCCTGGATGTATCTTGATATCTTTGTTAAAGGACTCAACTTTCCTAAGATAAAGCGGGATTAAAAATTGGTTTACCTATAGGGGTAGTATTGATTGGGGAAAGGGGATTACTTTGAAGTTTAACTCTATATTTATATCAGAAAATACATATAAAAAGGAATAAACTAGACTAAACTAAACTAAAATTTAAAAAAAAGAAATTCAAAAAATAGAATTGTAAAGGAAATACACAGTTTTATGTATCAAAAAGTTCAGGTTAGAAGGTTATTATAGAATTTGATGTACTGGACATTTCATTGTGATGGTAAATAGGTTAAAAAATTATCTATATATATAAAAAAATGAACCAGAATAGTGGGAACGAGTTAAAAATAAAATTTTTCCTATGAAGTAGTAGAAGATATCTTCCAATATCTTTCAGACTTTTTTTTTTTCTTTCTTGGTTTGTTTTCTGGGGTATGGGCCTGCCACGTGGGTTTTCAGTCAATTATGTTCCCTGAGTTAACTCCTCCCGCCCCCTTCAAGGGGGTGATCTCTGAGGAAACTGGTGTTGTTTTTTTTTTTTTTGGCTTTTGTTCTCAGGCGGCTTTTATTTTTGTTCACTTTATTTTTTTCTCTCACCTTGACCACTTTTGATGGCTTTTGTAGTTTTAGAGGAAAACAAACTGTACCCTGACCTCCCTCTCATAGAGAAGCCTCAGTCTGGCTGCAGAGCCCAAATGAGTTCCCCCTTTGCCATTGGCAGAGCAGGTTCTGAGTCGTAGTCCCTGGGGATGCAGGATCTTTTGCTTGTACCCAACACCACTGCAGTGGTGGCAGTCTGGGAGCCCCAGAATGCCAGAATAGTTCCAAGCAGTGATCACACACTGAGATTTTCCTGCTGGCCTGGGCTGGGAATGCCTGGTCTTTCTGCGTCTAAGAGTGCCTGGCTTGCACGCACCTCTTTCAGAGGAGGCTATGGGTCGCCCATGTGTCTCAGGCACTGAGAACAGGGCGCAGGTCCTAAAGCACCAGGCTGGGCTTTTGTGCACCTCTGTCGAAACTTTTGATACTGTCCATAGATGCTGAAAAAGCATTTGACAAAGTGCAGCATCCCTTCCTGATTAAAACTCTTCAAAGTGTGGGGATAGAGAGCACATACCTCAATATTATCAAAGCCATCTATGAAAAACCCACTGCAAATATCATTCTCAATGGAGAAAAACTGAAAGCTTTTCCTCTAAGGTCAGGAACACGGCAAGGATGTCTGTTATCACCACTGCTGTTCAACATAGTATTAGAAATCCTAGCCTCAGCAATCAGACAGCAAAAAGAAATTAAAGTCATCTAAATAGGCAAAGAAGAAGTCAAACTATCACTCTTTGCAGATGATATAATGCTATATGTGGAAAATCCAAAAGGATCCACTCCAAAACTGCTAGAACTTACACAGGAATTCAGTAATGTGTCAGGTTATAAAGTCAATGCACAGAAATCAGTTGCATTTCTTTACACTAACAACAAGACAGAAGAAAGAGAAATTAAGGAGTCAGTCCCATTTACAATTGCACCCAAAACCATAAGATATCTAGGAATAAACATGACCAAAGAGGCAAAGAATCTATACTCAGAAAACTATAGGGTACTCATGAAAGAAATTGAGGAAGACACAAAGAAATAGAAAAAATGTTCCATGCTCCTGGATTGGAAGAATAAATACTGTGAAAATGTCTATGCTACCTAAAGCAATCTACAAGATTAATGCAATCAATGCAATCCCTATCAAAATACCATCGATTTTTTCAAAGAAATGGAACAAATAATCTAAAATTTATATGTAACCAGAAAAAGACCTCAAATAACCAGAGCGATATTGAAAAAGAAAGCCAAAGATGGTGGCATCACAATTCCAGACTTCAAGCTCTATTACAAAGCTGTCATCATCAAGACAGTATGGAACTGGCACAAAAACAGACACATAGATCAATAGAACAGAATAGAGAGCCCATAAATAGACCCTTAACTCTATGGTCAACTAATCTTCGACAAAAGAGGAATTAATGTCCAATGGAAAAAAGAAAGCCTCTTCAACAAATGGTGCTGGGAAAATTGGACATGCACATGCAGAAAAATGAAATTGGACTATTTCCTTACACCACACATGAAAATAGACTCAAAATGGATGAAGGACCTCAATGTGAGACAGGAATCCATCAGAACCCTACAGGAGAATATAAGCAGTAACCTCTTCGATATCAGCCACAGCAACTTCTTCCAAGATATGTCTCCAAAGGCAAAGGAAACAAAAGGGAAAATGAACTTTTGGGACTTCATCAAAATCAAAAGCTTCTGCACAGCAAAGGAAACAGTCAACAAAACGAAGAGGCAACCCACGGATTGGGAGAAGATATTTGCAAATGACAGTACAGACAAAAGGTTAATATCCAGGATCTATAAAGAACTTCTCAAACTCAACACACAAAAAACAGATAATCATATCAAAAAAAATGGGCAGAAGATATGAACAGATACTTCTTCTATGAAGACATACAAATGGCTATCAGACACATGAAAAAATGTTCATCATCACTAGCCATCAGGGAGATTCAAATTAAAACCACATTGAGATATCAACTTACACCAGTTAGAATGGCCAAAATTAGCAAGGCAGGAAATAACATGTGTTGGAGAGGATATGGAGAAAGGGGAACCCTCTTACACTGTTGGTGGGAATGCAAGTTGGTGTAGCCTCTTTGGAAAACAATGTGGAGATTCTTCACGAAATTAAAATTAGAGCTTTCCTATGACCCTGCAATTGCACTGATGGGTATTTACCCCAAAGATACAGATGTAGTGGAAAGAAGGGCCATCTGTACCTCAATATTTATAGCAGTAATGGCCACAGTCGCCAAACTGTGAAAACAACCAAGATGCCCTTCATCAGACAAATGGATAAGGAAGATGTGGTCCATATACACTATGGAGAATTATGCCTCCATCAGAAAGCGTGAATACCCAACTTTTGTAGCAACATAGATGGGACTGGAAAGGATGATGCTGAGTGAAATAAGTCAAGCAGAGAGAGTCAATTATCATAGGGTTTCACTTCTTTGTGGAGCATAACAAATAGCATGGAGGACAAGGGAGGATGGAGAAGGGAAGGCAGTTGAGGGAAATTGGAAGGGGCGGTGAACCATGAGAGACTATGGACTCTGAAAAACAATCTCAGGGTTTTGGAGGGGCAGGGGATGGGAGGTTGTGGGAACCAGGTGGTGGGTATTAGAGAGGGCACGGATTGCATGGAGCACTGGGTGTGGTGCAAAAACAATGAATACTGTTATGCTGAAAAGAAATTAAAAAATTTTAAAAAAAGAATAAACTTAACCAAAAACTTGAAAGGCCTGTACTCTGAAAACTATAAAACATCAAAGAAAGAAATTGAAAATATCTAAAAGTAATGGAAAGACATTCCATTGTTGGATTGGAGGAATAAATATTGTTAAAATATCCATACTACCAAAAGCAGTCTACACATTTATTGCAACCCCTATCAAAATACCAACAACATTTTTCACATAACTAGAAAAATAATCTAAAATTTGTTTGGAACCACACACACACACACACACACACACACACACACACAATCCAAAGGAATTTGAAAAAGAAAACCAAAGTTGGTGGAGTTACAATGCCAGATTTCAAGCTGTAATCACCAAGAGAGTATGGTACTGGCACAGAAACAGACACATAGATCAATAGAAGAGAAGTGGGGAACCCAGAAATGGGAATGCAAGCTGGTACAGCCAATCTGTAAAAAACATGGAGGTTTCTCAAAATGTTAAAAATAGAGCTACCATATGACCCAGCAATTATACTATTATGTATTTATCCAACGGATACAAACATAGTAATTCAAAGGGGTATATGCACCCCAATGTTCCAGAACAACAGTGTCTACAATAGCCAAACTATGGAAAGAGCCCAGACATCCATCAACAGAAGAATGGATAAAGAAGATATGGTATAGGGGCGCCTGGGTGGCTCAGTGGGTTAAGCCGCTGCCTTCGGCTCAGGTCACGATCTCAGGGTCCTGGGATCAAGCCCCACGTCGGGCTCTCTGTTCAGCAGGGAGCCTGCTTCCCTCTCTCTCTCTCTCTCTCTGCCTGCCTCTCTGCCTACTTGTGATCTCTGTCTGTCAAATAAATAAATAAAATCTTAAAAAAAAAGATGTGGTTTATATACAAATGAGATATTACTCAGACATCAAAATGTATGAAATCTTATCTTTTGCAGCTACATTGATTGTACTGGAGGATATTATGCTCAGTGAAATAAGTGAAGCAGCAGTAGATAATTATCACATCACTTCATATTTATAATGTATGAAACAAAAATTAAGGATGATAGGGGAAGGAGGGAAAAATAAAACAAGATTAAATCATAGAAGGAGACAAACATAAGAGATGCTTAACTTTAGGAAACAATTTGATGGTTGCTGGAGGGGAGGGAGATAAAGAAAACATGATGGGCATTAAGAAAGGCATGTGATAGAATCATCACTGGGTATTATATGTGATTGATGGGAATGCTAAGTTGATAACTAAGCTCTGCATTTGAAACTAATGATACACTATATGTCAGTTAATTGAATTTAAGTAAAATAAGATTATAAAAGAAGAACACAAAAATCCCTGCTTAGGAGCACAGTATATTTTTAATTGATTTTGTGTGTATGTGCATTAAGGGAAAAACAGACACTAAATATACACAGGATAGGTAAATAAATTATGTAGAATGTTAGAAGAATATTGGTGATTTGGTAAAAGAAAAAGTAGCAAAGATGAGACCAATAAAAAGCAATGAGGGTAATATTGGGAAGTTTATTGTGGCCTGTTTGAATAATAACTTCAGAGCACAGACTAGAAAGCAAGGAGAGAATTATTCCCATACACAGTTGATAGAAGACTGTGGATAGTATGTTCCAGAACTACATGAATGTCAGTTAGTTGGCATGAAGAAGAGGTTAGAAATGAGGTCAAAGATATCTAGAAACATTACTGGCAGAATCTTGGAAGACTTCATAAGGAAGGTGAATTTGGCTACAAGGTCAATGGAAAGAAATTAAGCAAAGGCTATAATCTAGCTTTCATGTTTGATTTTAGCTACTTTGTTGAGAGTAGTTTGGTGAAAGTCAAGTTTAGAGGTAGGGAGATTAAGCAAACATTTCAGAAATCTATATGAGACATACATGTGGATCAGAGCAAGGTAGTTACAGTGGAGGTGGTGAGAAGTCACCTGATTCTGGATGTGTTTGGAGGTAGAGACCATAGTAATCTCAGTGGATGGGACATAAGAGTGTGGGCAGATCAGAGCACAATTGGATGACCCCAAAGCTTTGGGCCTGAGGCATTGAAGGATTCCACTGCTGTCCACAGGAATAAGGAAGGATGTGCATGGAAAACTATGGGATGGGGTATCAAGATACAGGATTGAACTTGTTACATCATAGATGTATAGGAGCCATTCAAATGGAAAGTTCACCTAAACAGTTAGATGCATGAGGGAATTAGCAAGTTAATAGATGTAAAATGTTTAGGAATCCCTGAAGACAACATCCCACAAGGAAAAAAAAAATGTGTGCAAAAGGCATGAATGGTAATTTAACAGAAATCATGAATGATTAATAAACCCATAAAATGATACTGAGTATAATTAATAATCATGGAAATGAAAACAAAACCAATAGTATTGCACACTCATTTTTGGAAAATATTTAAATGAGCAAATATACCAGATTTTCATGATGATGTGGAGCAAAATACACAGTCTGATGCATTAAAGATAGGAGTATAAATTTGCTCAATCACTTTGGAAAATAATCAGGAATTACCTGGTTCTAAAATCCATTTATTTCTATCCTAGTGTTTGTCCTAAAGCAACTCTTACTTTCATAGGGAACTTGTCCAAATACACTCATTGAACTTGTTTTTATAATAACACGGACTTGGAGAACAAAAAGGAATATGTTGTTGAGGTCAAGATGGAGGAGAAGTAGCAGGCTGAGACTACATCAGATAGCAGGAGATCAGCAAGATAGCTTACCAATCCATTGCAAACATCTACAAATCCAACAGGAGAGTAAAGAGAAGAACATCAACAATTCTAGAAACAGAAAATCGGCCATTTTCTGAAAGGTAGGACCAGCAGAGAAGTGAATCCAAAGCGACGGGAAGATAGACCATGGGGGGAGGTGTTGGCTCCTGGCAAGCCGTCGAGCAACAGAGCACAAAATCAGGACTTTTAAAAGTCTGCTCCATTGAGGGACATCATTCCAGAGGCTAAACTGGGGTGAAGCCCACGCTGGGTTAGCATGGCCCCAGGTCCCGCAGGGTCACAGAAGGATGGGGGGTTCCTGAGTGTCACAGAGCTCACAGGTATTAGAGCGGGGAAGCCCGCTACAAAGACAGAGCCAAAGAGTGAGCTCTCAGTTTGGAGTTACCTTGAACCGGTCGCAGGATGGGTGAGCTCAGAGTGTAGCCAGAGGCCAGGGATACAGGAGTGATTGAGTGCTTGTCTCTGAGGGTGCACTGAGGAGTGGCACACCGAGCTCTCAGCTCCTCTGGGATGGAGATTGGGAGGCCACCATTTTCATTACCATCCTCCAGAAATCTATGGAAAGCATTCAGGGAACAAAAACTCCCGAAAGTGAACCCGAGCGGATTAATTAGCCTGGCCTCTGGTAAGGGTGGTGCAATTCCACCTTGGGCAGAGACACTTGAGAATCACTATAACAGGCCCCTACCCCAGAAGATCAACAAGAAATCCAGCCAATACCAAGTTCATGTACCAAGGAGAATAGCAGAATCTCAGAGGAGAAGAAAGCAAAGCATGGAATTCATGGCTTTCTCCCCATGATTCCTTAGTTTGGCAGTTAATTTTTAAAAAATTTTTATTTATTTTCTTCTACATTTTTTAAACTTTTACTCTTTCCTCTTTTAATGTTTTTTAACTATTTTATCTTAACAATACCTTTCATAATAATAATAATAATCTTTTTTGAACCTTCATTATTACAGTCATATTTTATCCTTCATTGTATCTAACTTTATTTTTTGTATAAACATAAGGATTTTTCTTCTAAAACATTTGGGGTACAACTTCTAATAGATCAAAATATGCCCTAAATCTAGCTGCAGGCTTGTCCTAGTCTCCAGCCTGAGCAAAATCTCTTCACTTTCTTTTTCTTTATTCTTCCAACCAACTTACTTTATCAACTCCTTTTTAAGAAATAATTTTTTTTTGTCATCTTTATAGGCATATTCCATCCCTTCATTGTGTTTACCCTTATATATGTTTTTCATTCTTTAAAAATTTGGGAGGTAGTTTCTTCTAAGAGAACAAAATACTCCCCAAATTAAGTGGGTAGCCCTGTTCTAGTCACCAGCCTAATATATATATTTTTTCTTTTTATATATATTTTAAAATTTGTTTTCTTTTCTTTTTTTTTTCTCTGATCTTCTTTTTATCCTCTTTATCCTTCCCATGATTTGGAGTCCCTTCTGATTTGGCTAAAGTGCATTGTCCTGGGGTCTTTTCCACTCTTCTAGTATTTTATTTTCTCCTTCATATATTCTTATCTGGACAAAATGACAGGGTGGAAAAACTCACCACAAAAAGAAGAACAAGAGACAATACCAAAGGCTAGGGATTTAATCAATACGGACATTGGTAATATGTCAGATCTAAAGTTCAGAATGATGATTCTCAAGGTTCTAGTCAGGCTCAAAAAAGGCATGGAATATATTAGAGAAACCTTCTCTGGAGAGATAAAAGCCCTTTCTGGAGAAATAAAACAACTAAAATCTAACCAAGTCGAAATTAAAAAAAAAAAAAAAAGCTATCAATGAGGTGAAATAAAAAATGGAGGCTCTTACTGCTAGGATAAATGAGGCAGAAGAGAGAATTAGTGATATAGAAGACCAAATGACAGAGAATAAAGAAGCTGAGCAAAAGAGAGAAAAACAAATACTAAATCACTAGGGGAGAATTTGAGAGATAAGTGACACCATAAGATGAAACATTAGAATAATTGGGATTCCAGAAGAAGAAGAATGAGAGAAGGGAGCAGAAGCTATACTGGAGAGAATTATTGTAGAGAATTTCCCTAATATGGAAAAGGGAACAAATATCAAAACCCAGGAGGTGCAGAGAACCCCCCTCAAAATCAATAAGAATAGGTCCACACCCCGTCACCTAATAGTAAAATTTACAAGTCTTAGCGACAAAGAGAAAATCCTGAAAGCAGCTCAGGAAAAGAAGTCTGTAACATACAATGGTAAAAATATTAGACTGGCAGCAGACTTATCCACAGAGACCTGGCAGGCCAGAAAGAACTGGCATGATATAATCAGAGCACTAAATGAGAAAAAACATGTAGCCAAGAATACACTATCCAGCTAGGCTACCATTGAAAATAGAAGGAGAGATAAAAAGCTTCCAGGACAAACAAAAACTGAAAGAATTTGCAAACACCAAACCAACTCTTTAGGAAATATTGAAAGGGGTCCTCTAAGCAAAGAGAGACCCTAAAAGTAGTAGATCAGAAAGAAATAGAGACAATATACAGTAGCAGTCACCTTACAGGCAATGCAATAGCACTAAACTCATATCTCTCAATAGTTACCTTGAATGTTAATGGGCTAAATCCTCCAATCAAAAGACACAGTGTATTATAATGGATAAAAAACCAAAACCTATCAATATGCTGCTTACAAGAAACTCATTTTAGACACGAAGACACCTCCAGATTTAAAGTGAGGGTGTGGAAAACAATTTGCCATGCTAATGAACATCAGAAGAAGGCTGGAGTGGCAATCCTTATATCAGATCAATTAGACTTTAAGCCAAAGACTATAACAAGATATGAGGAAGGACACTATACCATACTCAAAGGGTCTGTCCAACAAGAAGACCTAACAATTTTAAATATCTATGTCCCTAACATGGGAGCAGCCAACTATATAAACCAATCAATACCAAAATCAAAGAAATACATTGACAATAATACAATAATAGTAGGAGACGTGAACACTCCCCTCACTGAAATGGACATATCATCCAAGCAAAAGATGAACAAGGAAATAAAGGCCTTAAATGACACACTGGACCAGATTCCCAAAAGGCCTTAAAGGACACACTGGACCAGATTCCCAAAGCAACAGAATATACATTCTTCCCTAGCACACATGGAACATTCGCCAGAATAGGTCACATCCTGGGTCACAAATCAGGTCTCAACCAGTATCAAAAGATTGGGACCATTCCCTGCATATTTTCAGACCACAATGCTCAGAAGCTAGAACTCAATCAGAAGAAGAAATTTGGAAAGAACCCAAATACATGGAGACTGAAGAGCATCCTTCTAAAGAATGAATGGGTCAACCAGGAAATTAAAGAATTGAAAAAATTCATGGAAACAAATGATAATGAAAACACAACGGTTCAAAATCTGTGGGACACAGCAAAGGCAGTCCTGAAAGCAAAATACATAGTGATACAAGCCTTTCTCAAGAGACAAGAAAGGTATCAAATACACAACCTGACCCTATACCTAAAGGACCTGGAGAAAAAACAACAAAGAAAGCCTAAATCCAGCAGGAGAAGATAAATAATAAGGATCAGAGCAGAATCAATGAAATAGAAACAAACAAAAAAGGATAGAGCAAATCAACGAATCTAGGAGTTGGTTCTTTGAAAGAATTAACAAGACTGATAAACCCCTGGCCAGACTTATCAAAAAGAAAAGAGAAAGGACCCAAATAATCAAAATCATTAATGAAAGAGGAGAGATCACAACCAACACCAAAAAATACAAACAATTATAAGAACATATTATGAACAACTCTATGCCAACAAATTTGAAAATCTGGAATAAATGGATGCATTCCTGGAGCCATATAAACTACCACAACTGAACCAGGAAGAAATAGAAAACCTTAACAGACCTATAACCAGTAAGGAGATTGAAACAAGTCATCAAAAATCTCCAAACAAACATAAGCCCAAGAATATGTCGTTGAAATAATGTAAATCTGCATAGCAGTTATAAACCACCACTGCTTGCAATAATGTATCTCCAGGACAAAAACAATTGAGAAAAATGAAAGACAGAATAACAATTTTAGTATGATACTTTGAATTGTCAACCTTAAAATTTAAAAAGCAAATGTTAATTAGTAGCAAATGAGTTTACTCAGAAATATCAGAACTATTACAATTGAGAACATGCAAACTATGGCAAGCCATAGAAAAGTCAAGAGAACAAAGGAGAGCATCCTTTTATAGAGGAGAGGAAGAAGTTAGAACAGGTTGTTCTGGATAAAAAATTATTGGAGAGAAATGATAATTTGAAAGGGTATCAACTTATTGTCTGCAGTCCCAGGGCAGCTTGCTGTTGCAAGACCAAGAGGAAACCTTCCTTCTTGCTGAACGATGAATGAATGAATGAACTTACCATAGGTGGTAATGCATGAGAACTCTGTCTCATGGCTTCTGGATACCATTTTGAATGAGATTTGCTTTATTCATGTTCAAAAAAAAGTAAAGCTGAAAATAGATGCACAGAGATATTTGAAGATACAAATATTTATGATATCATTACAGAGAAAAATATGGGACAGACTAAAGCACAATTAAAGATGTTGTAACTTTCTGGGGAAGTTGGGGAGAGATGATCATGGTTTGAATGTAATGCTGATGTGTATTTCCTATATGTGCAATGATGATATGTTTTTAATTTATTTTAAATATGTAAATGATAATAAAATGTACTGTCTGGTTTGTACAGTATCTTTTGTGATATTCATTACTGTGGACTCTGAGAAACAAAGTGAGTGTTCGGAGTGGAGAAGGTAGGGAGTTAGGTGAAACTGGTGGTGGGTATTAAGGAGGGCACTTTTCAGGGAGCACTGGGTGTGGTACATAAACAATGAATCTTAGGACACTGAAAAAATAGAATAAAATTTTTAAAATAATAAAATAATTTTATTTTTAAAAGTGTAAAAAATTAACCCAAATCCATCAAGAAGACTTATTTCACTTTTCTTCAATCTCATATTAGTATGTATCCTAATGTGGCCCTTCTCTCAATACACTTGCAAAAACAGATATGCTTCTAATAAAAGACGGTTTGTATATTATTTATGAAGATTGCATTTAATTCCAGGAGTAAACAAAATATGGAAAACAATGACACATAAGAATGTATAGTAAAGATTATCAGTTGATTAGAAAATTCACAGCAATGGGTAGTCCAATGGCAAACAAATATATGAAAAGTTGATTAAATTACTTTCTATGGATTTGTTATGGAAGTGCATCACCAAAAACAGCCAAAAAATAACTATTTCCATTATAATAATGAAGACACAGTGCTATAGTTGTGGCAGAAAAAAAACACACACACACAAAAAAAAACAAAAATCTTGGAAATATATTTAATTGAAATTAAAATAGAATAAATTGACTACATCTCAAATTCAACATAGTAAAAGAATTACTTATTTAATTAGAAGACAATAATCACATATGTGCCCAGTATGTAACAAAGAAAGTAAGAAATATGTAAAGTTGTTATAATATGGAGGGAATGAGAGTTTTAAGTCATCATATTTAAAAAATCTATAGACTTTACAATCTTAAATAAGATACCTAAAGACTAAACATCATAGAGTATGCTGGAAAATTTTACAATTTTCCAAATTATGATTAATTAAATATTTAAAACATTATTATTATGTGTTATGTAATCATATATTAATGATAATTATACTGTTATTATCTTAAACATACCTAGGATTGAAATATCTGACATAAGAACAAGGAAGAAAATGGGGATGGGAAGATTTTGGGAGATGTATGACATTTCAGCTTCAAAAACAAATATCTAAGTTTAAGAAGCTGGGAAGGTGAAACATTAAGCAGAAAATACTAAAAGTAACTTTATGCCAGAGAACAGTCATCAAAGTAGCAGAAAACAGAGAAAACTAATGGAACATGACTTATCTAGGAGTTCTCCAAGACAATCAATACTTTTCCCTAAATGAGGGCTGAAATTGAAGTACTTTCACTGAAATAAGTCAATTCAGTCTGTTATATGATTTTTTTCCTACTGAGTTGACTGAAATCTTTATGAAATTGATACAATTTATTAGTTATTTTGAATATTGTAATCCCCATTCTTGGATTTTATGAAGTGAAACTTGTGAGTAAATTCTGAACTATGGAATAGCTTCTTGAAAAGTGAGGAAATTGCTTATCATGTGTTCTACACCTAATAAAATACCCACTTATATTTTCAGTTCAGTGGGAGTTTTACCATAAATTCTGTGACATAGTCAAAATATTAAAATAAGCTATATATGAATCTGGAATTGTCTTCAAGATACTGAAATAAGTGGCATTATTAGGGAAAAGAGTCCATCCTTGAAATGATTGATTTATTCTTATGTTACTCATTGTAAGTTCAAAAGCCTCATAAGGCAGTTGCATAGTGGTTAAATGAGTCCACGGCCACCAAAAAAGTTCATTTTGTTTTTCTAAGACCTCAGATTGATGAATACACAATTGTCCTCTCACTCCCAATACTCTTATCATCACAGACACAATGTGTTTAATGATAAGCAAATGGTCTATAAGTCCTATTGAGAAATACATCTGATCTCAGGAGAATCCTAAAACTTTTTTCTCAAACTTTCTCTTTGTTTTCATTGTTACTAATTTCACCTTAAGTGAATGTGGATCTTCATTACTGTCAGAATGCCAGGAAGAGCTGATTTAGAACCCCAAGGGATGTTTAACAAGCTCATCTTCTCTGGGAATACAAACTACACAGGCAGTGCTTGTCATTTCCTCTGTTTAACTACAACATTTAGTTGTACCGTAGCTTTCTAACAAGTCCCTTGGAACATCCAGTGCAGGGGTTTAAGGGACAGGGATCCCAGCTCCCCCAGTCGCTAAGTAAAGAAAATAAAATTGCTTTCCAGCCTCGCCCCTGCCAAGTTCTATGAGAAACAATTTAATTATTTGCTCAGTCCCCATAACTTTAACTTGCCTCTATTTTAATAGTCTCACTGGGATGCCAAGTGATTATCAAGTTAGAGAAACCACCTCAGAGAAGTTTTAGTGAAATGTGCCCATTGGAACAAAGCCATCACACTTTGAATTCAAACTATGGAGTAATGGAAATGTTTTTTTTCTTCTCAAACATAAGGTCTCTGTTCTTGTTGTTGTTATGACTCTAACATGACACTAACTTACCATTAAAAGACAGAATATATATTCTGAATCCTCCATTATCAAATAAGTTTCAGGCATAAAGATATATTTATCAATTAAACCATCACTAAAATATTATCGATGCTATAATTGACTCTCATTTCACTCCCCTTTCACATCCTCCTTCTTCCATTTCCTAAAAGCATATAATAAAGTACTTAAATAACTGATTACTAGTGATATCATAAATATGACTGTAATTAAACTGTCTCATCAATGCACATGAGAAGTTAAATACAGAACTTCATAACAGTTACAATAGAAAGGGCTTTTTGTGGATATTGAAAAATTCTTATATAAAGGTTTCTAAGTTTCCACTATTTTTAGTAGCTACTATTGTCCTTTTGTCTTTACTTGTTTGATTTGAAAATAAAATAAAAAATTTTTCATGTATTTAATGATATCTTTTTTGATTTGATATATAAAATATGAAGTGAAACTATTCCTTGTTTGGATAGTTCATAGTATTTTAATATTTTTAACTGAAATTACATCTTTCATTTCCCCTCTTATTCCTACATAAGTAGGGATTTTATACATATATTGCAGTGTGACATACATTTCTTTTTTGAAAAAGTATGCCTCATTTCTAAAACAGTAGAATACACATTATTTTCAAATGCAAATCAGACATTTTTAAGAATAGGTCACATATGTACTTGGTCACTTATCAAAAAAAAAAAAAAACTGTAAGGACCCAAATAAGTAAAATAACATGCAAGAGCAGAGAAATAACAACCAATATTACAGAACTACAAGAAATTATAAGAGAATATTATGAAAAACTATATGCCGACAAATTGGACAACTTGGAAGAAATACTCAAATTTCTAGAGGGGAAAAAAACAAAAGAACAAAAATAAGCAAACAAACAAAGCAAAAAACAAAACCAATGCACAAACAAAATAAAATGGCTGGAACTGAAGTAGAAAGAAATTAAAAATTTCAACAGACTGATAACCAGCAAAGACATTGAATCAGTAATTTAAAAAAATCTCTCAGGGCACCTGAGTGGCTCAGTGGGTTAAAGCCTTCGACTTTGGCTCATGTCATGATCTCAGGGTCCTGGAACCCAGCCCTGCATCAGGCTTTCTACTCAGCAGGGAGCCTGCTTCCTCCTCTCTCTCTGCCTGCCTCTCTGCCTACTTGTGATCTCTCTTTGTCAAATAAACAAACAAAATCTTTTTCTTTTTTTTTTGTAATTGATTTATTTATTTTCAGAAAAACACTATTCATTATTTTATCACCACACCCACTGCTGCATGCAATTCGTGCCCTCTATAATACCCACCACCTGGTACCCCAATCTCCCACACCCCCACCACTTCTAACCCCTCAGATTGTTTTTCAGAGTCCATAGTCTCTCATGATTCACCTCCCCTTCCAATTTACCCCAACTCCCTTCTCCTCTCTAACACCCCTTGTCCTCCATGATATTTGTTATGCTCCACAAATAAGTGAAACCATATAATAATTGACTCTCTCTGCTTGACCTATTTCACTCAGCATAATCTCTTCCAGTCCAGTCCATGTTCCGGCAAAGTTGGCTATTCATCCTTTATGATGGAGGCATAATACTCCATAGTGTATATGGACCACATCTTCCTTATCCATTCATCATTGAAGGGCATCTTGGTTCTTTCCATAGTTTGGCTACTGTGGCCATTGCTGCTATAAACATTGTGGTACAGATGGCCCTTCTTTTCATGACATCTGTATCTTTGGGGTAAATACCCAGGAGTGCAATGGCAGGGTCATAGGGAAGTTCTATTTTTAATTTCTTGAGGAATCTCCACACTGTTCTCCAAAGAGGCTGCACCAACTTGCATTCCCACCAACAGTGGAAGAGGGTTCCCCTTTCTCCGCATCTTCTCCATCACATACTGTTTCCTGTTTTGTTAATTTTGGCCATTCTAACTGGTGTGAGGTGATATCTCAATGTGGTTTTAATTTGAAACTCCCTGAGGGCTAGTGATGATGAACATTTTTTCATTTGTCTGATAGCCATTTGTATGTTTTGATTGGACAAATGTCTGTTCATATCTTCTGCCCATTTTTTGATATGTTTACCTGTTTCATGTGTGTTGACTTTGAGGAGTTCATTATAGATCCTGGATATCAAACTTTTGTCTGTACTGTCATTTGCAAATATCTTCTCCAATTCTGTGAGTTGCCTCTTTGTTTTCTTGACTGTTTTCTTTTCTATGCAGAAGCTTTTGATTTTGATGAAGTTGCAAAATTAATTTTCGCTTTGTTTCCTTTGCCTTTGGAGACATATCTTGAAAGAAGTTGCTGTGGCTGATATTGAAGAGATTACTGCCTATGTTCTCCTCTAGGATTCTGATGGATTCCTGTCTCACATTGAGGTCTTTTATCCATTTTGAGTTTATATTTGTGTACGGTGTAACAGAATGGTCAAGTTTCATTCTTCTACTTATAGCTGTCCAGTTTTCCCAGCACCATTTATTGAAGAGACTCTTTGTTCCACTGTATATTTTTTCCTGTTCTGTTGAAGATTGTTTGACCATAGAGTTGAGGGTCCATATCTGGGCTCTCTACTCTGTTCCACTGGTCTATGTGTCTGTTTTTATGCTAGTACCATGCTGTCTTGGTGATCACAGCTTTGTAATAAAGCTTGAAATCAGGTAACGTGATGCTCCCAGCTTTATTTTTGTTTTTCAACATTTCCTTAGTGATTCGGGATCTCTTCTGATTCCATAGAAATTTTAGTATTATTTGCTCCAGCTCTTTGAAGAATACCGGTGGAATTTTGACTGGAATGCCATTAAAAGTATAGATTGCTGTAGGCAGTATAGACATTTTAACAATGTTTATTCTTCCGATCCAAGAGCATGGAATGGTCTTCCATTATTTTGTGTCTTCTTCAATTTCTTTCAGGAGTGTTCTGTAGTTCCTCAAGTACAAATCCTTTGCTTCTTTGGTTAGGTTTATTCCCAGGAATCGTATGGTTCTTGGTGCTATAATCAACGGAATCGACTCTCTAATTTCCCTTTCTGTATTTTCATTGTTAGTGTGCAAGAAAGCCACTGATTTCTGCACATTAACTTTGTAGCCTGCCACGTTGCTGAATTGCTGTATGAGTTCTAATAGTTTGGGAGTGGAGTCTTCTGAGTTATTCATATAAAGAATCATGTCATCTGCGAAGAGAGAGAGTTTGACTTCTTCATTGCCATTTGGATTCCTTTTATTTCTCTTTGTTGTCTGATTGCTGTTGCTAGGACTTCTAATACTATGTTGAACAAGAGTGGTGACAGTGGGCATCCTTGTCTTGTTCCTGATCTCAACGGGAAGGCTGCAAGCTTTTTCCCATGAAGGATGATATTTGCTGAGGGTCTTTCTTGCATAGATTTTATGAAGTTGAGGAATGTTCCCTCTATCCCTATACTTTGAAGCATTTTAATCAGGAACGGATGCTGGATTTTGTCAAATGCTTTTTCTGCATCGATTGAGGGGACCATGTGGTTCTTCTCTCTTCTCATATTAATTTGTTGTATCACATTGATTGACTTGCAAATGTTGAACCATCCTTGTAGCCCAGGGATGAATCCCACCTGATTATGGTGGATAGTCTTTTTAATGTGCTGTTGGATCCTGTTTGCTAGGATCTTGAGAATCTTAGCATCCATATTCATCAGTGATATTGGTCTGAAATTCTCCTTTTTGGTAGGGTCTTTGCCTCGTTTTGGGTAATGCTGGGTAATGCTGGCTTCATAGAAAGAATCAGGAAGTTTTCCTTCTGATTCAATTTTTTGAAAACAGGTTCAGGAGAATAGGTGTTATTTCTTCTTTGTAAGTTTTGTAGAATTCCCCAGGGAATCTGTCAGGTCCTGGGTTCTTGTTTTTTGGGAGGTTTTTGATCACTGCTTCATTCTCATTTCTAGATATCGGTCTATTCAGGTTGTCAATTTCTTCCTGGTTCAATTTTGGTAGTTTATAGTTTTCCAGGAATACATACATTTCATCTAGGTTGCTTAGCTTATTGGCATATAACTGTTGATAATAACTTCTGATGATTGTTTCTACTTCCTTCTTGTTAGTTGTGATCTCTCCCCTTTCATTCATAATTTTATGAATTTGGGCTTTCTCTCTTTTCGTTTGGATTAGTGTCGCCAATGGCTTATTGATATTATTGATTCTTTCAAAAAACCAGCTTCCAGTTTCATTGATAATTTCTACTGCATCTCTGGTTTCTACCTCATTGATCTCAGCTCTAATCTTGATGATTTCCCTTCTTATGTGTGGAGTTAGTTTGATTTGTTGTTGATTCTCCAGTTCATTAAGGTGCAGAGACAGTTGGTGTATTCTGGATTTTTCAATTTTTTTTTTTTGAGGGAGGCTTCGATGGCTATGTATTTCCCCTTAGGACCGCTTTTGCTGTATCCCATAGGCTTTGGATAGAAGTGTCTTCATTCTCATTGGTTTCCATGAATTGTTTCAGTTCTTCTTTTATCTCCTGGTTGATCCAAGCATTCTTAAGCAAGGTGGCCTTTAGCTTCCAGGTGTTTGAGTTCCTTCTGAACTTTTCCTTGTGATTGAGATCCAGTTTCAAGGCATTGTGATCTGAGAATATGCAGGGAATAATCTTAGTCTTTTGGTCGGTTGAGTCCTGATTTGGGACCCAGTATGTGGTGTATTCTGGAGAAGGTTCCATGTGCATTTGAGAAGAATGAGTATTCTGTTGTTTTAGGGTGGAATGTTCTGTATATATCTATGAGGTCCCTCTGGTCTAATGTGTCATTCAATGCTCTTGTTTATTTATTGAATTTCTGCTCCGATGATCTGTCTATTTCTGAGAGAGGCATGTTAAGATCTCCTACGCTTAGTGTATTCATATCAATATGACTCTTTATCTTGATTAACAGTTTTCTTAAGTAATTGGCTGCTCCCATACTGGGAGCATAGATTTTTACAATTGTTAGATCATCTTGGTGGATAGTCTCTTTAAGGATTATGTAGTGTCCTTCTGTACCTCTTTAGTTTATAATCTAATTTATCTGATATGAGAATCGCTACCCCAGCCTTCTTTAAGGCCCATTGGCATGAAAGATGCTTCTCCATCCTTTCACTTTCAGTCTGGGTGTATCTTTAGGTTCAAAATGGGTTTCTTGTAGACAACATATGGATGGATCCTGTCATTTTATCCAGTCTGTGACCCTTGCCGTTTTATGGGCGCATTTAGGCCATTCACATGGAGAGTGATTATTGATAGATACGTTTTTATTGACATCGAGTTACCTTTGAAGTCTTTCTTTCTGTAGACTGTGTCTATATTTCTGTTCAATGCTATTCTTGGGATTTTTCCTCTTTTATAGAACCCCCCTTAATATTTCCTGCAGTGTCGGCATGGTGGTTGCATAGTCTTTTAAGCCTTGCTGGTCTTGAAAACTCTTTATCTCTCCATCCATTGTGAATGTCAGTCTTGCTGGATAAAGTATTCTTGCTGCATTTTCTTCTTTTTGAGTGCCCTGGATATATCTTGCCAGCCTTTTCTGGCTTGCCATGTCTCTGTGGACAGGTCTAACTTTTTTCTGATGGGCTTCCCTCTGTTAGTAAGGATCCTCTTTGCCCTGGAAGCTATCAAGACATTATACCTACAATTATAATTCCTCAATTTGACTATAAGGTGTCGTTATTTTTGGGGGGAATGTAGAATCTTGGGTGGAGACCATTCAGCCTCTAGTACATGAACCCTGGTTCCATTCGCAAGATTGGGAAAATTTTCATGAAGGATTTCTTCCACTATATCTTCTCGACTTCTTTCTTTCTACTCCCCTTCAGGAATTCCAATAATTCTGACATGGAACGCTTCATGGCATCATTTAATTCCCTGATTCTGTTTTCGTGGTTTCTAAGCTGTTTGTTCCAGGCTTCTTCCTGATCCTTTCTCTTTATCTGTTTGTCTTCCAGATCACTAATTCTATATTCTGTATCATTTACCCTAGCTTTGAGAGAATTTAGATTACATTGGAACTCATTGAGAGCATTATGAACCTCCTCCCTGGTAGCTTTAAGCTCTGCCCTAACATTGTGAATTTCCTGTCTGTTCACTCTCAGTTTGGCCCTAATCAATTCCATTTGGTCATCCATGGATTTCTCCAACCTATCTATTGCCTGGATAATTGGTAGCCTGAATTCTCTTTCCAACATATTGTCTATGTTGATAGCTGTTAGCTCTGTTGCAGAAGGTCCATCCTCTGTATTTTTCTTCTTTGGGCATTCTTCCTCTTAGTCATTTTGGTGAGAGATGACTGAACAGATGTAGCTGTATGTATCAACCGTGTTGCAGTCAAGGTTCACCCTGGAACTCTTCTAAGCAATCAGGATTCCCCACCCAAAGGAGAGAGAAAAGAAAAGAAAAAGAAAAAGAAAAGAAAAACAAAAAGGAGAGATACAGACAGAAAAGAAAGGAAGATGAAAGAGAAGGTTCAGCCCAGATTGGCCCCAAGGTAAGATTTATGAAGTAGACAAACAAAAACAGACAAACAAAAAGACTGATACAATATATGAAAAGAAAAATATATATATATATGCAACTAAAGGAAGAACCTCATATAAAAGAACCCCAAGTGTAAGATTTATATTCTATCAGGACAAACACAAAAACACAGAAACACTGGTGAAGAAGAAGATGGGAGAGTGGTTATAAATTCTCATTGTGTGCGAGGAAGGTAGTTTTGATTCTTCCTGAATGTATCTTGATATCTTTGTTAAAGGACTCAACTTTCCTAAGATAAAGGGGATTAAAAATTGGTTAACCTATAGGGGTAGTATTGATTGGGGAAAGGAGATTACTTTGAAGTTTAACTCTATATGAATATTAGGGGATAAAAATAAAAAGGAATAAACTAGACTAAACTAAACTAAAATTTAAAAAGAGGAATTCAAAAAATAAAAATGCAAAAGAAATACATAGGTGTATGTGTCAAAAAGTTCAGGTTAGAAGTGTATTATGGAATTTGATGTACTGTACAGCTCGCTGTGATGGTAAATAGGTTAAAAAAATTACCTATGTGTAAAAAACAAGTGAAACAGAATAGTGGGAACGAGTGAAAAATAAAAATTTTCCTATGAATTAGTGGTTGTTCTCTTATAGTCCCTTTTTTTTCTCTTTTGTTTTTCCTTTTTTCTTTCTTGGTTTATTTTCTGGGGGAGGGGCCTGCCACGTGGATTGTCAGTCAATGATGTTTCCTGAGTTAAGTCCTTCTGCCCCTCTGAAGGAGGTGGGCTCTGAGGAAACTGTTTTTTTTCAGGCTTTTGTTCTATGGTGGTTTTTATATTTGTTCACCTTTTTTTCTCTCACGACTGCCTTTGATGGTTTTTGTAGTTTTAGAGGAAAACAAATCGCACCTTGATCTCCCTCTCAGAGAGAAGCCTCAGTCTGGGTGCTGAGCCTAAATAAGTTCCCCCTTGGCCACTGGCAGAGCAGGTTCCAAGTTGCAGACCCTGGGGACACAGGATCTTTTGCTTGTACCAAAGCCAAGGCAGTGGCAGCTGTGTGGGAGCTCCTGGCCGTCAGAGAGTTCCAAGCAGCAAATGCACACTGAGATTTTGCCGCTGGCCCGGGCTGGGAGTGCCTGGTCTTGCTGGGTCTAAGAGTGCCCGGCTTGCGTGCACCTCTTTCAGGGGCCGCTATGGGTCACGTGTGCCTCTCAGCCACTGAGAACGGTGAGCGGGTCTGAAAGCTCCAGGCTGGGCTTTTGCGCACCTCTTTCAGGGGAGAGTTTGGGGTGTGCAGCTTATGCTCTGAAACAATGGCGTGGGTCAAAGAGCGCTGGCCAGGCCTTTGTAACTCTCTCAGGGGAGCATGAGGGATCTGTGCGCATATCTCAGGCTTTGTAGCAGGGCTCGTGAGTTCTGCCCACTGGTGTGGCTCCCATCCCTTTACAGGAGCCAGAAGCCACGCATTCTCTGGCTCACTGGCGGCTTAGGGACCAAGACCTGGTTTCTCCGTGCACACTCTATGCCTCAGCACCAGGGGAGGCTGTCCTGGGATCTGGAACTTAAGCCCATGTCCCTAGCTGCCCCGATTCCCACAATTTCCCCCTGGGATCCTTTTCTTTTTTGGAGTGTTTTCAACCAGTCTCCAAGTTAATGCTGGTCCCCAGACGCAGGGCACTCTTGCTCGTATTGGGGTATTACTTTCCAACCGGTCGCCTCTGGTGGCTCCCTCCCCCTTTTATCTTCCGATATCAGTTGCCGTTCCCACTCCGCTTTACCTGCCCACTGGTGTCTTCTGCCCCTGTAGAGAACCAGATGGGTATAATTCTGATCTCAGGCTGATTTCATGGGTGAATGGAGTTCTTTGGTAGGTAATCAGCTCATTTTGGGGTACAGGCGTAACAGGTGCCTCCTCCTACTTCCCCGCCATCTTGTCCCCTCTACAAATAAAATCTTTTTAAAGAAAATGTCTTTTGGTTTCTCTCTTAAAAAACAAACAAATAAACAAAATCCCAACAAACAAAAGTCTAGGGCCAGATAGCATCAAGGCAAGTTTTACCAAATATTAAAGAGTTAATAGCTAGTCTTCTCAAACCAGTTCAAATAATTTGAAAGGCAGGAGAACTTCCAGATTCATTCTATGAAGCCAGCAATACCCTGATACAAAACCAGATAAAGGGTCCATTAAAACAGATATCTACACGAAAATATTCCTGATAAACATGGATGCGAATATTTTCAACTGAATTTTACCAAAACTGAATCAAACAGAACATTCACAGAACCATTCTATATTATTCAGTGGGATTTATTCCTAGGATGCAAATGTGGTTCGATATTCACAAATCAATCAATGTGATAAAATACATTAAATAAAGGAAGGATAATAACCTCATAAGGTCCTTCCATTAGATACAGAAATGAATTTGGCAAAGCATAACAACTATTAATGAATAAAAAACAAAAACAAAAATAAACTTCAACAAAGTAGGGTTGAGGGAAAATATTTCAACATAATAATACCTATATATGAAAAACCCACAGTTAATATAACCCTCAATGTGAGAAAACTGAGAACTTTTCCTTTAAAGTCAGGAACAAGACAGGGATGTCCACTCTCATTGCTATTATTTAAGAGAGTACTGTTAAGTCCTAGCTGTTGGAACACAACCCAGATCCTCGCCAAATTGACTGGGGTCATGTCAAATCCTGTGAGAAAACTCCAGGATTTGGAGGGCAAAAATTTCCCTGGGAGGATGTCCAGAATAAACATGGGAAGATCCCTTGATGTTTTCATGTCCTCCTTTACATCGATCTGATAAGGGTGGAGAATCCTGAACTTGCTCTTGTTACTTAAAACTAAGAGATATTGTCATATAAAGCTAAAAGATAATCATTGTTGTTTCCTTGTCAAACTTGATTTCCTGCATGTAAATCTCATCTCACATGTAGCCCATGCGCTGCACATAAATCTGTATCCTGTTTGTAATCGGACTTTGTGTAAGGTATAAAAGAAATGATTGTAAGAAATAAAGACCTCTAGTGTTCATCAGTCCAAGTCCCTGTATGATTTTGGCTCCTATCACCAGGATCCCCCCCCCCCATTGCGAAGGTTACACTTAGCCATCACATTCAGACAACAAAAACAACAAAATTAAAGTCCTCCAAATCACCAAGGAAGATCTCAAGCTTTCATTATTAGCAGAATACAAGATGGTTTATGTAGAAAACCCAAAATATTCCACCAAATTTTTGCTAGAGCTGATACATGAGTTCAGTAAAGTCTCAAAATAAAAATCAGTGTACAGAAATCTGTTCCATTTGTATAAACCAATAATTAAACTACAGAAAGAGAAATCAAGGAATCAATCCCATTTATTATTATTCCCAAAATCATAAGATAAGCAGGAACAGATCAAACAAAAATGATAAATCATCTGTACATTGAAACCTATAAAATATTGATGAAAGAAATTGAAGATGACACAAAGGAATGGAAAGGCATTCCATGTTCCTGGATTGAAAGAGCAAATACTGTTAAAATGTCTCTAATTCCCAAAGCAATTCACACATTTAAAATGTAATTCCTACCAAAATACCAACAAAATTTTTCACAGGGCTAGAACAAACCTATAATTTGTATGGAACCACAAAAGACCTCCAATTAGCCAAAGTAACCTTGAAAAAGAAAAATGAAGCTGTAGGAATCACAATTCTTGGCTACAATTTCTATTACAAAGCTGTAGTGATCAAGATGGTATTGTACAGGCACAAGAAGAGACACGTATATCAGTGGAACAGGACTGAAAACCGAGCAATGAATCTACAACTTTATAAGCAATTAATCTTTGATGAAGCAGGAGAAAATATCCAATGGCAAAAAGAGAATCTCTTCAATAAATAGTGTTAGGAAAACTTTATAACTATATGCAAAAGAATGATGCTAGACCACTTTCTACACCATACACAAAAATTCAAAATGAATGGAAAACTTAAATGTGAGACAGGAAACCAATAAAATCCTAGAGGAGCACAAAGGAAGTAACCTCATTGACAATGACCATTGCAAATTCTTATTAGGTTTATCTCCTGAGGAAAGAGAACAAAAGCAAAAATAAACTATGGGGACTTCATAAAAATAAAATCCTTTGAACAGGATTTTAACAAAACTAAAGTGCAGCCTATGCAATGAGAAAAATGACATATCTGATAAAGGTTTAGTACCCCAAATATATGAAGAACTTATAAAACTCAAAACACACACACACACACACACAAATACAGTTAAACAATGGTCAGAAGACATGAACAGGCATTTTTCCAAAGAAGACATCCAGATGGCCAACAGAAGAAAAGATGGTCAACACCACTCATCATCAGAGAAGTAAAAATAAAAACTACAATAAGATATCACTTCACACCTGTCAGAATGACTAAAATTAAGGGCAACAACAACACCCAACAATAGATGTTGGTGATGATGTGAAGAAAGGGGAACCATCTTGCACTATTGGTGGGAAAGCAAACTGATGCATCAACCCTGGAAAACAGTATGAAGTTTCCTCAAAAAGTTAAAAATAGAACTATTCTATTACCCAGCAATAGCACACTGTTTATACAAAGAACACAAAAGTACTGATTCAAAGGGATACATGAACCTGGATGTTTATAACAGCATTATCAATAATAGCCAAACTAAAGAAAGAGGCAAAATTCCCATCCAGTGATGAATGGATATAGAAGACACAGTATTTGTGTGTGTGTGTGTGTGTTTATATTGAAATATTACTCTGTTATAAAACTGAATGAAATATTGCCATTTGAAACAATGTGGAAGGACATAGAGAGTATTATGCTAAGCAAACTAAGTGGATCAGAGAAAGATAAATATAATTTAATTCACATGTGAAATTTAAGAAACATAACAAAAGAGCATTGGGGAAAAAAGAGAGGAGAGGCAAACCAAGATATAGACTCTTAACTAGAGAACAAAGTGATGATTACCAGAGATGAGGTGGGTAGGTGGGTGGTTTAATGGAAGATGGGAATTAAGGACAGCACATGTTGTGATGAGCACGAGGTATTGTATGTAAGTATGAATCTCTAAACTGTACACTAAAACTGATATGAAACTATATGTTAATTAACTGGAATTTAAATAAAAATATTAAAAATGGTATTGTTTACTACATATGATTTTTGTGTCAGTTACTCTTTATGTATTGCCTGGATATTCTTCAATATAATAATGAGTTCCAATATTTAGTTTTGGAGCTAAAGATAGAATATTTAGGTATATAATTATATGTATATACATACGTGTGTGTGTAAATTATTTCCCATTCTTATACAAAAGTTATCATTATCTATAACTGTTATATACATAATATTATTAATATACCATATATAGTTAGTATTAATATATACTATTTTGTGATCACTGTGGTTTTATTTTTTTAGTTTCTGGAAAATTTATGATTATTATAATTATCAATATAATTATAATATAATTATATTATAATTATAGTATGATTTTTATGATTATTACTAATTATATATTATTATAAAATTTATTATTATTATAGTAATATTATTATAATAATTATTATTGCCTCATATTATGAACTATATTTCTAAAGAAGTACATTGTATTCCCAATTATTTTAAAGCTGAAGGTTTGAGTCTTGTAATCCCTTTCAACTATTACCACCCCCTAACCTCTTTCCCTCTGGTAACCACCAGACTGTTCTCTATATCTGAGTCCGTTTCTCTTTAGTTTTTTTTATCTTTTTTTTTCCTTTCAGGATTCCAACATAAATGAAATCATAAGGTATTTATATTCTTCTGTCTGACATTTCATTTAACTTAATATCCTCTAGACTCATCTATGTTGTCACAAATGGCAAGATTTAATTATTTTACATGTGAGTGATATTTGAATACATGTATCACATCTCTCTTATGCATTCATCTACCAATGAAAACTTAAGTTTCTTACATATTTCCATATTTTTCTATTGTAAATAATGCTATAGTGAACAAAGGGGTGCATGTATCTTTTGAATTAGTGTTCTAATTTTATTCAGATAAACACCCAGAAATGGAATGGCTGGATTTTATGTTACTTCCATTTTTAATTATTTGAGTATTTTCCGTAATGTTTTCCATAGTAGCTGCACCATTCTTCATACTCATTCAAGAATATATGAGGATTCCCTTTACTCCACATGTCCACCAGCCCTTATTATTTCTTGAATTTTTGATAATAGCCATTTGAACAAGTTGGATATGATGTCCCTTTAGTGTTGATTTGTATTTCTATTATGATATTAATGATTGTGAACATTTTTTCATGTATCTGTTGACCATATTTGTGTCTTATTTGAAGAAATCTCTATTTAGATTCTCTGCCCATTTAAAAAAATTAATTTCTTTTCAGTGTTCCAAAATTCATTGTTTATGCATCACATCCAGTGCTCCATGCGATACATGCCCTCCACAATACCCACCACCAGGCTCACCCAAACTCCCACTCCCTTCCCCTCCAAAATCCTCAGTTAGTTCCTCAGAGTCCATAGTCTCTCATGGTTCATCTCCCCCTCCAATTTCCCCCAACTCCCTTCTCCTCTCCAGCTAGCCATAGTCCTCCATGTTATTTCTTATGCTCCACAAATAAGAAAAACCATGTGAGAAACTCTCTCTGCTTGATTTATTTCACTAAGCATAATCTCTTCCAGTCCTGTCCATGTTGATACAAAAGTTAGGTATTCATCCTTTCTGATGAAGGCGTAATACTCCATAGTAAATGGGGACTACATCTTCTTTATCCATTCATCTGTTGAAGGGAATGTTGGTTCTTTCCACAGTTTGGCGACTGTGGCCATTGCTGCTATGAACAATGGGGTACAGATGGCCCTTCTTTTCACTACATCTGTATCTTGGGGGTAAATATCAAGTAGTACAATTGCAGGATCATAGGGAAGCTCTATTTTTAATTTATTAAGGATTCTCCACACTCTTTTCCAAAGTGTCTGCACCAACTTGCATTCCCACCAACATTGTATGAGGGTTCACCTTTCCCCACATCCTCTCCAACACATGTTGTTTCCTGTCTTGTTAATTTTGGCCATTCTAACTGGTGTAAGGTGGTATCTCAATGTTTTTTTTATGTGAATCTCTCTGATGGCTACTGAGAATTGGCTTGTTTGTTTTTGATATTAAATTGTGGGGGTTCCTCCTATATTTAAAAAATAATTAATTAATTAATTTATTTGAAAAAGAGGATGTGAGAGAGAGACTCTACATGAGCAGAAAGGGGTTTAGAGGGAGAAGCACACTCCCTGCTGAATGGGGAGCCAAATGTGGAGCTCAATCCTGGGACTCCAGATCATAACTTGTGCTGACAGCAAATTCCCAACTGACTGAGTCACTCAGGCAGTCATGTTCTATATTTCAAATGTTAATTCCTTCTTGGTATATTATTTGAAAATGTCTCCTCCCACTTGGTGTTTTCATTGTATTAATTGTTTTCTGCTTTTTATGCCTTTGCCTAAAGAGACAGATCCAAAAAATATTGTCCAGACCTATGCCCACATATTCTCTGCCTATGATTTCTTCCTTTAGTTAAATTTATACATTCATATAATTTGAATTTATTTTTATATATGGTATGAAAAAGTGCTCTAGTTTCACTTCTTGACATTTTTTTTGTCCAGTTTACAAAACACCATTTTTTGAAGAGATTATGTTTTCCCTATTGTATATTCTTGTTCCTTTGCTAAAGATAAATTGATTTATTCCTTGATTCCTTACTGTGTTTCACTGACCTATGTAACTGTTTTTGTGCCAGTACTATATTGTTTTGATTAATATATCTTTGTATTATAGTTTGAAGTCAGGGTGCATCATGCCTCCAGTTCTTATTTTCAATATTTCTTTTGCTTTTTGGATACATACTATTAAAAAGTTTTTATTTTATTATCATAGGATTATTTGCTCTAGTTCTTTGAAAAAATGTTGTTTGTATTTTGATAGGGACTTCACTGAATTTTAATATTACGATCCATAGTTTTGAAATATTAATTCTTCCAATTCATGAGCATGCTATATCTTTCCATTTATTTCTGTCTTCTTCAATTTTATTATGATTTTTGAAGGTACAAGTCTTTTGCTTTCTTGATTAAATTTCTTTCTAAATATTTTATTGCTTTTGATGTACTTGTGCATAGTATTTTCTTAATTTTGGTAGTTTACTTTTAGTATATGGAAATGCCACATCTTTCTTTACATAACTTTTGTCTCCCACAACTTTATTGAATTCATTTATTAATCAGAGGGAGTTTTAAGGGTTTTGTGTGTATAATATTGTTTCATCTCCAAATAATGACTGTTTTACTTGTTTCTTACTAATTTGGGTTTTTTTCAATTCTGATGACTATAACTATAAAATCCAGTACTATGTTGAATAAAGGTGAAAAGAGTGTTCTCTGTTGCATTGTTGTATTTTTGCTTTAGAATAAAATCTTTCAACTTTCCACCATTGAGTATTAGCTACAGTTCTTTCATATATGACCTTCATTATCTTAAGGTATGTTCTCTCTATATCAATCTTTTTGGGGATTTTTATGATCAATGGATCCTGAGTTTTGTCAAGTGATTTTTTTTCTTTAGCTATCGAGATAATCATATAATTTTTATCTTTTTTTGTTAATGTGTTGTATCACAATAATTGAATTTCTATGTTGATCCACACTTGCATCCTCAAATAAGTTCTACTTAACAGGTGAATAATCCATAATAAAATGTGTATAATCCTTTTAATGTATTGTTGAGTTTGGTTCTTCAGTATTTTGGGGGGATTTTTTTTTTTTACATGTATATTATTTAGGGTTAGGAACCTATATCATCTCCTTCTTCTTCTTCTTCTTCTTGTTCTTCTTCTTGTTCTTCTTCTTGTTCTTCTTCTTCTTCTTCTTCTTCTTCTTCTTTCTTTTTTATTTCTTGTGGTGTCTCTGTTGGTTTTAATGCCAAGGCAATTTTGACCTCATAGAGTGAGGTCAAGCATTGAATGCTTCAAGAATTTGAAGCATTCCTACCTCTCCAAATTTCTGCAATAGTTTGAGAAGTCTAAGAATTAACTCTTAATTGAATATTTGTTAGAATTAACCTGTAAAGCTCTCTGGTCCTGGGCTTTTGTTTACTTGGAGTTTTTTGATTACTGATTCAAGTTTATTAATAGTAATTGGTTTGTTAAGATTTTCTACTTCTGAGCTAGAAGCAAATGTCAGAAGAGTAGGGGGCCTTGTTTCATCTGGTCAATTGAATTTAGCTTTATATCTATCAAACCATTAAAAGCACCCATAAATTCAGCCTGACATGTAAGAAAATGTATCTGGAATTCTACAAATAGAAAAGTGACTGCTTTTTACAAGTTGTGAATCTTCAGGATATATTGGAGGATAAATGAAGGGGGAGGGGCCCTCCATAAGTTGGATCCTGGAAAGTGATATAACACTGGAGAACAAAATCAGAACCCTTAGAAATCTGATCTAGTGAGACACATCCCTCTCTGGAAGGAGCTCTGGAAATAAAAAGACAGAGTATTTGGTGGGACATTGTGGTCTTGGGATATGAGGAGTCACAGAGCAAATATGATGTCTGATATGGTAGAGTGGCCAAGCAGTGGAGTGGGGAAACTGGTTAGGGTCAGTGAATTAAGGAGGGACTCTCAGAATGAGTCAACATAAAATGTGAGCTGATGTAGTTGGGTGACCAATCTTTTCCCAAGCATCCTGAAAAGGACTGTAATGTACAGGCCATTTATCAGCCCTTGAGAGGGGACAAAATTGCTGTGCCCAGGAACAGTCAACAGTGGCATCCCCAGAAAGGACAGGGAGGTGGCACCCAGATTTGACCCAGAAGCAGTGGAGGAGGGTACTCTTGTGAGCCCACAGCCACTCACACAAACACAGACACACACACACACACACACACACAAGGATACAAAGGCAGTGATGCTTTGTGTCCCAGGTATTCCTCACAAGAGGACTACAGAAGGCATACACCACAAGAACTAGTGGGATTTGGCACACACAGAGTGAAACTCTTTGTCCCAGAGGGTTTATTGAAGAGAGGAAACCATGATCTTTTGGTTTTGGTCTGGAAATCCAGGGACAGACATTTTTGTCTGATCTTCCGAAGATGCACGGAAAGTCACCAGAGAACAAAGGCCACAGAGGACCAGCTTACATTAAGCCAAATTCCTGATAAAGGGCAGAGCTACTCTACCCAGGCACAAATACCTGAGAAGCAGCAAAATAGGCCACTCCTCTGGAAGACAGAATGGAAGAACATGTGGACAATAACTATATGGATCCCACAAGATTGTAAATCTCCAGCCCCAGGAGAAAATATTGTATTGAGCTCCATGTGTTTTATCATAACTTATTTATCTTTCAGTTTTAAATTTTCCTTTTCTTTTTACATTTTTCCCATTTCAGCTAGATTCTTATTTTCCTAAATTATGTTTTTTAAGTTGCTTTTTAACTTTTATCTGTTATATCTAAATTTTATAGATATATGCTGAATTTTGATCCTTTTTTCACTCTCTTCAATTATAAGTTTTGCTTTAATGCCTATTTTGGGATGTAGTGTCCTCTAACACAGAGACCAAAATTCAGTCAGAACAAGTGGAACACTCTGCTTTGTCCATTCTGTGAGATTATAGTCTCTCTCCCCATTTTTTTCTTTTGTTTTTGTTGTTTAATTTTGGTTGTATTTGCTTTTCTATTGTGGCTTCTCACTGCTTCAGATCTGTCTAGGATGTGTGTTGCTTCAGTCATGATTGATATTCACTCCTCTCATTTGTTAACCCATTCTTCTCTGGGCAAAATGACTAGAAGAAGGAATTCACAACAAAAGAAAGCTGTGGCAGGGTTCTCTTCCACAGAGCTAATCAATATGGATGTAAGCAAGATCTCAGAGATGGAATTCAGGATATCAATTATAAAGTTAATAGCTAGGCTTGAAAAATGAATAAATGACAGCAAAAAAATCTTTAAGGGTGGAAATGAGATCTAAGCAGGATAAACTTAAAAATGTAAGGAGTGAGATGCCATCTAAATTGGAAACTTAAAGAGCTAAGATAAATTAAGGCAGAGGAGAGAATAAGTGAACTAGATGACAGGCTAATGGAGAAGAAGGACATCAAAGAAAAGAGAGAATGATAACTTATCATCCATAAAGAAAGGTTTCAAGAAATTAATGATTCCCTTAAATAAAGTAATGTCAAAATTATTAAGGTGCTGAAGGAGGTGAAGAGAAAGAGGAGACCAGAAGGCATATTTGAGGAAATCATAAATGAGAACTTCCCTAGTCTGGGGAAAGAAACAAGCATTAATGACCAAGATGCAGAGAAGGCCCCTCCCAAAATCAATAGAAATAGATCAACAACTGATTTTTATAGGATAGCAAATCTTTGAAATGTTGGAGAAAAAAGAAGCTATCCTGAAAGCACCTAAAGAGAGGAGGTTCTGTATATATGGTGGGAAGAACATCAAAATAACATTAGATGTGTCCCTTAAGCAGCTGCCTTCGGCTCAGGTCATGATCCCAGTGTCCTGGGATCGAGTCCCACATCCAGCTCCTTGCTGAGCAGGGAGTCTGCTTCTCCTTCTGCCTCTGCCTGCCACTCTGTCTGCTTGTGATCATTCTCGCTCCTCTCTCTCTCTGACAAATAAATAAATAAAATCTTTAAAAAAAAAAAAAAAAGGGACGCCTGGGTGGCTCAGTTGGTTAAACATTAGATGTGTCCCAGAAAACTGACAGTCTAAAAACGGAAGGCAAAAGATATATTCAAGGTACTAAATGAGGACATGAAGAGTACTTTAGCCAGCAAGGCTGTCATTCAGAATGGAAGGACAGATAAAGAGCTTCCAGAGCAGGCTGAAACTAAAAGAATTATGTGACCATCAAGCCAGCCCTACAAGAAATAAAAGGGGGATTCTGTAAGTGAAGGGATACCACAAGAATCACATAGACTGAAAAGAATAAAGCCTATAGAAACAGGGACTTACAGGAAATACAATGGCACTAAGGTGATATATTTTAATAATTACTCTAAATGTAAATGAGTTGAATGCTTCCATGAAAACACATAAGGTTTCAGATTGGATTACAAAAAAAAAAAAAAAAAAAAAAAAAAAAAAAAAAAAAAAAAAAAAAAGCAGGACCCATCTATATGCTGTCTACAGGAGACATTTTGACCCTAAATACACCTCCAGATTGAAAGTGAGGGGATGGAGAACAATTTACCACACTAATGGACCTCAAAAGAAATTTGGAGTAGCAATCCTCATATCAAACAAGTTTATATTTTTAAACCAAAGATACTAGTAAGAGATGTAGAAGGACACCATATAATCCTTAAAGGGTCTATCCAACAAGAATATCAAACTACTGTAATTATCAATTCACCCCAATTTACCTTAGCTCTTTGAGTTTCCAATTTGATGGCATTTCATTCTTTGCATTTTTAAATTCTTCCTGCTGAGATCTCATTTCCACCCTTAGAGATTCTGTGCTTTCATTTTGTCATTTATTCATTTTTTAAGCCTAGCTATTAACTTTATAACTGTTATCCTGAATTCCATCTCCAACATCTTACTTATATCTGTATCAGTTAGCTCTGTGGAAGAGAACCCTGCCTCTGGTTCTTTCTTTTGTTGTGAATTCCTTCTACCAGTCATTTTGCCCAGAGAAGGATGGGTGAACAAACATGGGAGCAGACAATTATATAAACCAATTAATAATCAAAGTAAGGAAACACATTGATAATAATGCATTAATAGTAGAGAACATCAAAACCCCACTCTCAGAAATGGACACATCATCTAAGTAGAAGATCAACAAAGGAATAAGAGCTATCATGCACTGGACCCAGTGGACTTCACAGATATATATAGAACATTCTATCCTTAAACTACAAAATACTCATTCTTCTTTACTGCACATGGAACTATCTCCAGAACAGATCATAGTCTGGGTCACAAATCATATCTCAACCAATACCATCAAGACTGAGATTATTCCATGTATATTTTAAGACCACAATGCTTTGAAACTGGAACTAAATCACAAGAGGAGATTTGAAAAAAAATCAAACACTTGGACATTAAAGACCATCCTGCTAAAGAATGAGTAGGTAAACCAGAAAATTAAGAAGAACTTAGGGGAGCTTGGGTGGCTCAGTGGGTTAAAGCATCTGCCTTTGGCTCTGGTCATGATTCCAGGGTTCTGGGATTGAGCCTTGCATTGGGCTCTCTGCTCATCAGGAAGCCTGATTTCTCTTCTCTCTCTGCCTGCCTTTCTGCCTAATTGTGATCTCAGTCTGTCAAATAAATAAATAAATATATAAAATATTTTTTTTTAAAGAAGAACTTAAAAAGTTCATGAAAACTAATCAACATAAAAACACATCAGCTAAAACCCTCTGGAATATAGGGATGCCTGGGTGGCTAAATCTGTCAAAACCTCTGGAATACAGCAAATACAGTCATAAATGGGAAGTACATAGCAATCCAAGCATCTCTCACAAAGGTAGAAAAATCTCAAACAAACGAGCTAACCTTAAACCTAAAGGACCTGGAGAAAGAACAGCAAATAAATCCTAAGCCAAGTAGGAGAAGACAAATAATAAAGATTAGAGAAAAGATCAATTAATTAGAAACTAGAACAGTAGAGCAGATCAATGAAACAGAACCTGTTCTTTGAAAGATTTAATAAGATCAATCTCATTTGGCCAGACTTATCCAAAGGAAAATAGAGAGGACCTTAATTAATAAAATAATGAATGAAAGGGGAGAGATCATGACTAATGCCAAGAAAATAGAGACAGTTGTTAGAATTTATTACCCGTAGCTATATGCTAACAAACTAGGCAATCTGGAAGAAAGAGATGCACTCCTGAACTAAGGAGACTGAAACAGGAAGAGGTAGAAAATCTTAACATACCAATAAGTAGAAAAGAAATTGAAGCAGTAATAAAAAAAAAAAAAACCCAAAAACAGAGTCCAGGCCAGATGGCTTTCTAAGGGGATTCTGCCAAACATTTAAAGAAGAAATAATCTTATTCACCTAAAGCTGTTCCAAAACAAACAAACAAATAAATAAATACAGAAAGAAAACTTCCAAACTCCTTCTATGAGGCCAGATACCTGGATCCCAAAAATAGACAAAGACCTCCATCAAAAAGAACTGTATACCAATATCACTGATGATGCCAAAATAAAATACATGAAAATGCTAGCCAATAGGATCCAACAGTACATTAAAAGGATTATTTATTATAACCGTGTGGGATTTATTCCTGGGATGCAAGGATGGTTCAACATTTGCAAATCAATCAATGTGATAGATCACATAATAAGTGAAAAGACAAGAACTATGTTATCCTCTAAGTTGATGAAGAAAAAGCTTTGGAAAAAATACAGTATATCTTCTTGATTAAAACTGCCCACAGTATGGGGATAAAGAGAACATACATTAATATCATAAAAATCCATCTACAAAAAGCACACAGTGAGTATCATTCTCAGTGAGTCAGCTTTACTCATAAGGTCAGGAAAAAGATAGGGATTCCCACTCTCATTCCACATAGTACTAGAAGTCTTAAGCTCATCATTCAGACAAGAAGAAGAAATAAAAGAAGAACTCAAAATACCGCTCTTCACAGATGATCTGAAACTTTATGTGGAAAACCCAAAAGCCCCCATCCCAAAGTTGCTAGAACTCATACAGCAATTCAGCAACATGGCAAATACAAAATCAATACACAAAAATCAGTTGTGAATCTTATACACTAACAAGGAAACAGAAGAAAGAGAAATTAGGGAATTAATTCAATTTGCGATAGAACCCAGACCGATAAGATGCCTAGGAATAAACCTAACCAAAGAGGTTAAGAATTTGTACTCTAGAAACTACAGAAAACTTATGAGAAAATTGACTAAGACAAAAAGAGATGGAAAAACACTCTATGCTCATGGATTGGAAGAACAAATATTGTTAAAATGCCTAGGTTATCCAGCACAATCTGCACATTCAGTTTAATCCCTGTCAAGTTATCATTGACATTTTTCACAGGGATAGAACAAACAACCCTAAAATTAGTATGGAACCAGAAAAGACCCTGAATCACCAGAGTGATATTGAAAAAGAAAACCAAAGCTGGGTGCATCAATGCCTTATTTCAAGTTGTATTACAAAGTTGTGATAATCAAGAAAATATGTTTAGGCACAAAACCAGAAACAGATCCATGGAACAGAATAGAGAGTCCAGAAATGGACCCCTAACTCTCTGATTTTTGACAAAGCAGGAAAGACTATCCAATGGAAAAAATTCCTTTCTCTTCAATGAATGGTGCTGGGAAAATTGGACAGCCACATAAAGAAGATTGAAATTGGACCGGTCCTTTACACCATACACAGATATAAACTCAAAATGGATGAAAGATGTAAATGTGATGTGAATCCATCAAAATTCTAGAGAAAAACACAGGCAATAACCACTTTGACCTTGGTCACAGAAAATTCTTTCATGACACATCTCTAAAAGCAAGGAAACAAAAGCAAAATTAAAATATTGGGACTTCCTCAAGATAAAATGCTTTTGCACAGCAAAAGAAAGAGTCAACAAAACTAAAAGACAACCTACAAAGGGGAGAAGGTATTTTTAAATGACATAATAGATAAAGGGCTTATATTCAGGATCGATAAAGAGTTTCTCAAACTCAACACCCAAAAAATAAATAATCCAGTTCAGAAATGGGCATATGACATGAACAGATACTTCTCAAAAGAAGGCATACAAATGGCTAACAGATGCATGAAAAAATGCTCCACATCAATTGCTATCAAATTAAAACCACAGTGAGCTATCACCTTACACCAGTTAGAATGGCTAAGATTAACAAGACAGGGAACAACAAATGTTGGAGAGGATGTGGACAAATGGAAACCTCCCTACACTGTCGCTGGGAATGCAAACCAGTACAGCTACTCTGGAAACGGGATGGAGGTTCCTCAAGAAGTTAAAAATAGTGCTACACTACAATGAAGAAATTGCACTACTGGGTATTTACCTCCACAATACAGAGGTAGTGAAATAAGGGACACCTACCCTCCAATATTCATTGCAGCAATATCCATAATAACCAAACTGTGGAAGGAGCTGAGATGACCTTCAATTAATGAATGGATAAAGAAGATGTGATTCATTTATACAATGGAATATTACTCAGCCATCAGAAGGTAAGAATACCTACCATTTACTTTGACATCAATGGAACTGGAGGGTACTAAGCTAAGTGAAATAAGTCAAGCAGAAAAAACAATTATCATATGGTTTCTCTCATACATGGACTATAAGAGATAGTGCAGAGGAAAATAAGGGAAGTGAGGGAAAACTGAATGGGAAGAATTTGGAGGAGATTAACCTGGTCTCTGGGAAACAAACCAAGGGTTTTCTGGAGGGGTGGTGGGTGGGAGTATTGGTTAAATGGGTGCTGGGCATTAAGGAGATCATGTGATGAGCATTGGGTGTCATGTGCAACTGATGAATTATTGCAAAAAATTGATTATGTACTATATGTTGGCTAATTGAATTTAAATTAGAAAAATCCTTCCAGGAAAGACTTCCAACAATGAAGATAGGTTACTGGAAATTTTTAATATTTAACATATCATTCTAACACAAATGTGATGTTCCACCCTAGATTTATGGGATTACAACACTGAATTTTAAAAAAAGAAAGAAAGAAAAGCAAAGAAAGAAAGAAAGAGAGAGAGAGAAAGAAAGAAAGAGAGAGAGAGAGAAAGAAAGAAAGGTGCGTGGGTGGCTCAGTTGTTAGGTGTCTGCTTTCAGCTCAGGTCATGATCCCAGGGTCCTGGGATCAAGCCTCACCACAGGATCCCTGCTGGGTGGGAAACCTGCTTCCCTCCTCTCACAGCCCCTGCTTGTGTTCCTGCTCTCTCACTGTCTCGCTTTCTGTCAAATAAATAAAATCTTTCTTAAAAAAAGATAATCAAATTGGGCATGAAAACATACTTTATTATATAAAATGATTAAATAAACTGCTGCTATCATCCAACTACACTGTATTACTGACTCAACAGAATATGCTATTAACACTTTATAGATGTACAAACTATATTAAATAGATATTTGTGTTTGAGATTTTCATCAATTATTTTTTGATCATTATATTTGTAAAGCACAAGAAGTCCTAGTTGATTTATTTGAACTAATTTGTGATCCTTTCACCTTTTCTACCTAGAGAATTACATCATTTGCAAACAGTGAAAGTTTGACTTTTTCCTTGCTGATTTAGATGCCTTTTATTTTTATTGTTTTTGTTGTCTAATTGCTGTGGCTAAGACTTCAAGTACTAGCTGTGAGGGTGGTGAGAGTGGATATCCCTGTGTTATTCATGAGCATATAGGAAAAGACCCCTATTTTTCTCTATTGAGAAATTACCTGTGGGGTTTTTCATATATGACTATTAACATACTGAGGCATGTTCTCTCAGCAGTCCTTTGTTGAGGGTTTTTATGATTGTATGGTTCTTATCCTTGCTTTTACTAATGTGTGTCTCACATTCATTGATTTGTGGATACTGAACCATGCTTGCAACCTATGACTAAATCCCATTTGTTCATGGCGAATTATTTTTTAATGTACTATTGAATTCCGTTTTCCTGTGAAGTCATCTTGCCTTATACTTGTGTTTGTTGGAAGAATGTTTATTTCTAATTGAATTTCTTTGCTGGTTATTGTTCTGATCAAGTTTTCTATTTCTTCCTGTTTCAATTTTGTTAGTTTATATGTTTCTAGGAATTTATACATTTTTTCCAGATTCTCCAATTTATTGACATATATTCATATATATTTTCATAATATACTCCTATAACTGTTTGTATTTCTGTGGTGTGGATTATTTCTCTTTTTTCATGTTTGATTATATTTACTTGGGTACTTTCTTATTTATTTTTGAGAAATATGGCTGGGGTTTATCAATTTTATTATTTATTTTTTTTTTTTAAAAAAACATCTCCTGGTTTCTTTGATCTATTCTATTGTTTTTTGTTTGTTTTGTTTCTATATCATTTATTTGTGTTCTAATCATTATAATTTATATTTATATATTTATAATTTTTATTTATATGTATACTTTATAATTTATATTTTTAAATATTTATATATATAAAGGTATATATCTTTAAAATGTGGAGATATCTTTATACATATATATGTGAATGAAATGTAGAGAAAGATATTTTTGCTTGAGATTTTTGTTTTTCTGGGAAAATTTGTCTCTCCTATTCTAAATGATAGCCTTGCTGAATAGAATAATCTTGGTTATAGATTCTTCCCATTCAGCACTTTGCATATATAATGGTACTCCCTGCTACTCTGAAAATTTTCTTTTGAAAAATCTCTTACTATTCTTATGGGTTTTCCCTTATGAGTTGCTGCCTTCTTTTGTCTGACTGCATTTACACTTTTTTTCTTTTATCACTATATTTTGTACACATAATCACAATATGTGTTGGTGTGGATCTACTTTTGTTGATTTTTATGGGAATTCTGCGGGCCTCCTGGATTTAGATAACTGTTTCCTTCCACAGATTAGGGAAGGTTTCAGCTATTATTTGTCCAAATATGCTCTGCCTCTTTTCTCTCTTCTTCTTCTTCTAAAATTCCTATAATATGAATGCTTCTTAAGTGTTACATGTATGTATGTATGCATTTTATATAGAGAGGGCACAGCATGGGGAGGGAGAAGAATAAGCAGACTCTATGCTGAGCACAGTGCCTGGAATGGGGCTAGATACCACAATTCTGAGATCATGACCATAGGCAAAATGAACAGACAATTAACTACCTGAGCCACCTATAGGTTCCATATAGTATTACTGTTATTTGGACAGTCCTGACTTCCCTAAATCTATTATCATTTTGTGTAATAATTTTTTTTCTTTTGTGCAGCTTGATTACTTTTCATTACTCTGTATTCTAGGTTACTAATTCATTCCTCTGCTTCTTCCATCCCACTCATTGTTCAATCAAGTGTATTTCTCATTTCATTTATTGTGCCCTTTATCTCTGCTATGTTATTCCTTATCTCTGTGGTAAGGGACTAACTTATATCATCCTCTTTTTCCTCCATTCAATTGTGTGTCCTCCTGATCATCAATTTAAATTCTCTATCATGTTACTTGTGTCTGTTTTGCTTTGATCTCTAGTCATGGTCTGTTTCTGTTCTTTTATTTGGGATAAATTTTTGTCTTCTCATTTTGTCTCAGCCTCTGTGGCTCTTTCCATGTTTTTGGAAAGTTGGCTATGTCTCCCCTTCTTGAGGGTAATGGCCTTATGAAGTAAAGATCTTCTAACATCCTGATTTGCAGTGCTCCCTGTTCCCCAGGTCCTGGCCCTTCCCAGAGTGTCTCCAATCTGTCTTGCATATGCTCTGATATTGTCTTCTGGCTGTTTTACATTTTAGAACCTGCAGAGGTTCTCTTTGCCTGCTGAGAGCAATTTTTGGTCCTGGGTCTGAATGTGGGGCATTGTAACTAGATGTGCTCAGGTATATTTGTGAAATGAGACCTGTCATCATCACCACCATAACCAAGACTCCACAAAACTTTTGAATAGGGTGTAGTATGAGCAGGAGATTGGATTGTGTCTCTGGGGAAGGAGACATTGTGTGCTGGGACTGAGGCAAATGTGACTGGGAGGGAGAGTTACACCAAGGTATGAAGGAGTGTGGGGGGGGAGGCTTGGTATGAGCATTTTAGGTAGCAAATGTCAGCACTGAACTGGTTCTAGAATATGTCCCTGTGCTTATGCTGAGGGAGAAAGAGAGGGAAATGGTAGAGGTGATTTCCTTTGTTCTATGGTCTCTCAATGAATGCTGTCTCTGGGACAAGATCTGAAATTATCAAATCTCCATTGTGTGCCTCAGGTGCTCTTCAGAATGCTATTTCCATGTCCTATGTCTGTGTAGTTTGCCTGCGTTCTCTTCAAGAGCAGAACCAATGTTCTATTTCATCCAAACCCACTAATCTTTAAAACTCCAGTCATTAAGGCCTACTGGCTGTAGGAATTTATAAAAACTGAGCTCTTTCATTTTCTTTCCTTTTTTCTATTTTACTTTTTTTAAAATTTAAGTTTACTTCTTTTCAGTGCTCCAGAATTCATTTTTTATGCACCACACTCAGTGCTCCATGCAAAACATGCCCTCCATAATACCCACCACCAGGCTCACCCAACCCACCCACTGCCCTCCCCTCCAAAACCCTCAGTTTGTTTCTCAGAGTCCATAGTCTCTCATGACTTTTTTCCCCCCCTCAGATTTCCCCCAATTCACTTTTCCTTTCCTTCTCCTAATATCCTCTGTGTTATTGTTTATACTCCACAAGTGAGTGAAACCATATAATTGATTTTCTCTGCTTGATTTATTTCACTCAGAATAATCTCCTCCTGCCCCATCCATGTTGATACAAAAGTTAGATATTCATCCTTTCTGATGAAGGCATAAGATTACATTGTATATATGAACCATATCTTCCTTTATCCATTATTCTGTTGATGAGCATCTTGGTTCTTTCCACAGTTTGGTTACTGTGCCCATTGCTGCTATGGACTTTGGGGTACATATGGCTCTTCTTTTCACTGCATCTTTATCTTTGGGGTAAATAATCAGTAGTGCAATTGCAGGGTCATAGGGTACCTCTATTTTTAATTTCTTAGGGAATCTCCACAGTGTTTTCTAAAGTGGCTGCACCAACTTGCATTCCCACCAACAGTGTAAGAGGGTTCCCATTTCTCCATATCCTCTCCAACGTTTGTTGTTTCTTCTCTAGTTTATTTTGGCCCTTCTAACTAGTGTAAGATGGCAATTCAATGTGGTTTTGGCTTGAATTTCCATGATAGCTAATGATGATGAACACTTTTGGATGAGTCTGTTAGGCATTTGTGTATCTTCTTTGGAGAAGTGTCTATTTATCATCTTCTGCCCATTTTTGATGTGATTATCTGTTTTGTGAGTGTTGAGTTTGAGGAGTTCTCTATAGATCCTTGACATCAGCTCTTTGTAGTGTCATTTGCAAATATCTTCTCCCATTCCATGAGTTGTCTCTTTGTGTTGTGGACTATTTCCTTTTTAAAGATTTTATTTTTTATTTGATACAGAGAGAAAGAAAGAGAGAGGGTGCACAAGCAGGGGGAGTGGAAGGGAGATGGAGAGGGAGGAGCAGACTTCCTTCAGAGTAGGGAAACATTGTGGAACTCAACTTCAGGACCCTGAGATCATGACCTGAGCCCAAGTCAGATGCTTAACTAACTGAGCCACCTAGGTGCCCCAAAAGGAAAACACTTCCTAAATTTATAGTTGTAAATTAGTAATATTGTTTAATTTCCTTCTTAAAGTCCATGTAAATATTCCTACTCAATTTATAATTAAATAAAAGATAGTTGATGGGCCACTATTATAAATAGTCCTATGATATTGTATAAGATACATATTAGTGCTTTGCTGAGTTTTGAAAGATACAGTTATTACCAAATATGGCATGTAAAAGTGTTTTTTCTAACTCATGCAGCACAAGTATGTATGAAAAAGCTGTCATTTGGTAAACTTTGAAAATGACTAAGAGCTCAATAACAGTATAGAGGAGGAAATAAAAATATATTTATGAATAATGTAAGAACACTTCACTGGTGATATGATCACTTAACTTATCAGCATAAAGCACATAAGAGAAAGAAAAAAGAACATTGAATGCTATAGATTAAAAATAGATTCAGAACTGCAGAGAATAATAATATATTAGAAGTGTCTGACTGGGGACTAATTTTGAAATTGGGATGTTCAGGGTTGAGAACACTGTGGAGAGAATTATAGAGGATTTCAGAGTTAAAAGAGTGTGTTACATAAGCAGTAATACAGCAACATTCTTATTTCTAGATATTATGGAAATAAGGGAATGGATTGTGAAGTGTGAGCTATCTGCAGTCAGAAACAGCTGTTTTCTAGTCTCATTGAATGGACAGGCTGGGCATCAAGGTAAAGTTGAGTCTGGTTTCATGGATTTTAGTCTGCAGAGCTAGAAAAAAATTTATAACAAAAATGCAAAGTAGTTGATAGGTTATGTTTGTGTGTGTGTGTAAGTATATTAGAAGATGATGCTCTCAGTTTTGAACTACATATAACTAGCTTTAAAGTACATATATGTAGGTATACATACATATAACTAGTTATACCTATCTGTTTATCTTTATCTCTATCCACTGGGATCTTAATATTTATCATCCAAAAACAGACATATGTATCCCAAACAGATATATATATATATATATATATATATATATATATATATATATGTGTGTGTGTGTGTATGTACATATATATAAAATTATATGTGTGTATATATATATATGTAGTTATGTGTGTATATGTATATGTTTACATATATATAATTATGCCTACATATAACTAGTTATATGTATGTGGGTTCACAAATTTTTATGAGTACACAAATACGTGTTCTATAAATCAACTGAAAATTATTCTATAAATTATTCCTTTAATTTATTCTAAAGTGAGCATCGATATATTCTGCTTAATATTATAATTGATTTAAACACTGTCTGTGACATAGAAGACTTCTGAGTGCTTCTCTAACCTCCATGTTTTTCAGGCTGTAGATCATCGGGTTTAACATTGGGGTAATAACCCCATAGAGCATGGAGATGAGTCTGTCTCTGGCTGAAGAGTGCTGACTGGAGGAAGGGCGAATGTAGGTAAATATTGCTGTTCCATAGAAGAGACAGACCACTATGAGGTGGGAAGCACATGTGGAGAAGGCTTTGTGCTTCCCTTCCACTGACTGGATCTTTAGTATGGTAGATATAATGTAGATATAAGAGATAAAGGTGATCAGGAAGGCACTTATCCCCAGTATACCTCCTATCACTAAAACAAGCATTTCAGCTATATAAGTAGATGAGCATGAGAGGACCATCACAGGTGGGATGTCACAATAGTATTGGTTAACTCGGTTGGACTTGCAGAAAGACAGGCGGAATGTGGACACTGTATGGAGGAGGGAATTGAGAAACCCTGCTGCCCAGGTTCCAGCTATCAGCTGGACACAACAAACCTTGGTCATAATGAGCATGTAACGGAGAGGGAAGCAGATGGCCACATATCGGTCATAAGCCATGACAGCAAGAAGGAAGACTTCAGTCCTTGCCAAAGCCACCAGGAAATAAAGTTGTAAAGCACATCCAAGGAAGGAAATGCTTTGTTGCTCAGTCAGGAGGTTCTGTAACATCTTGGGGACAGTAGCTGATGGGCAGAATATGTCTAGGAGGGACAAATTTACCAAAAAGTAATACATGGGTGTATGTAGCCTTTTCCCAGTCCCAATGGCCAGGAGAATGGTCCCATTTCCTACCAAGGTGACCTGATAGATAATGGCAAAGACCACAAAGAGAGGGTAGCGCACCTCAGGGAGGTCAGAGAGCCCTATGAGGATAAACTGAGTCACAGTGGTAAGATTGTAAATGTCCATCTCCTCTCTCCACAAGGGACTTCCTGGAAGAAATGAAAGAAACAAATATCAGTTGGACTAAGTAATTCTTGGAAAAATGTTGATGTGTGGTTGGTAAATAATGTTGTTATGATATGACTTAATTTATTAAAACTGTGAAAAACATCTCCTGTATTCATGTTTCTTGAAATATCCTCAGTTCTTTATAAAGAGGCAGATTTCTGAGTCATGAAGGAGGATTTTAAAAATTTGCATTTTCAGTAAAACAGTTGTTGATCTTTCATTGGTGTTTGGGATTTCTAATTCAGTGAATGTTGATTATGTGTTTCCCACACCTACTTGGGCATTAACATTATCTTGCTTCATATTATCTAAATGTATACAATTCTATGCACCAACTAAATCCTATATAACACAAAGTGGAAGCTGTGCATTTCACATGATATACAATTCTAAAGCTGTTAGCAAGTAGCACATATATAGTATACTTGTCCAAATAATTATTCAGTGAACGAATGGATGGTGTGTCTTGTGTTCTGATGAGAATGTTCCTACTGGTAAGAAATAAATGTAGGAATGATTCTATAACTTCCAAATTATAATATTTTATGTATGAAGATAATATTTCTTTTCCACACAGACTATAGTTCATAAAATTAAAATAGACTGTAAAATATAAATAAAACATATATATAGATGTATATATACATATGGTTTTGATAGTTTCTGTGAACAAATATACTCATATAATATTCAGTTCTCTTCTCCTTAAAATTTAAAATTTAACTGTATGTCTAAGTGTTTAAGGAAATATGGGGCTTAAAATTATTTATGTAGTTGTATATTATATATTTTAATTTAATTATAATTAACTAATTATGTAACACTGATCTTCTCAGCCATGCTAACTCATTTATTTTAATTGCATTTGTATGTTTGGTAGTAGTCCACATAATCAGGGGTGTCTGTGTGGCTCAGTGGGTTAAGCTTCTGCCTTTGGCTCAGGTCATGATCCCAGGGTCCTGAGATTGAGCCCCGCATCAGGCTCTTTGCTCAGTAGGGAGCCTGCTTCCCCCTCTCTGTCTGCATGCCTCTCTGCCTACTTGTGATCATTGTCTGTCAAATCAATAATTTCTGTTATGCTGTAAAGAAATTAAAAAAATATATTGGAGGGCACTTTCTATCACTTGTTTGACAAGTGGAGGGTTTATAACTTAAAAACAATGGTGTTTTGGTAGTAGGAAACTTTTAGTACACCAGTATGGTTTGATTTTATTTGATATATAATAAATGTGAATATGTTAATTAAAAAAATAGGGGCACCTGAGTGGCTCAGTGGGTTCAGCCTCTGCCTTCAGCTCAGGTCATGATCCTAGGGTCCTGGGATTGAGCCCTGCATTAGGGTCTCTGTTCAGTGGGGAGAGCCTGCTTCCTCCTCTCTCTCTCTGCCTGTCTCTCTGCCTACCTGTGATCTCTCTCTCTCTCTCTCTGTCAAATAAATAAATACATACATACATAAAATATTTTTAAAAATCTTAAAAAAATAGTACACATAATCATAATGTTTAAGGCTATTTACAATAATAACTTCATTTTTGTTGTTGCACACATTTTCTTTTTCTTTTTATGCATTGTTTTTTTAAATTTAAAGTCAATTAGCCAACATTCAGTGACTTTAATTAAGCTTCTACAAATGAATACTTTTGTGCATTTTTTGTCACTTTGAAACTATTTCCTTTTTTTAATGTCACATGTGTGATAGTAGAAGATAATTCAAAAATAAAATGTAAAAGTCACATTCAGTTGTTTTCCATCCCCGTTGATCTTATCTCCTGGAAATTGTTAATTAGCTTTTTCAGAGAAAATGTACAGTATGTACAATACAGATTATACAAAATAATTTATTTTTTTAAATAGCATTAAATTATTTTTCAACACTCTTTTTCCATGCAATACTTAAATAAAGATTTGTGAAACTACTTGGGAGAAAATTTCACTCATTCCTCAAGTGACATCAGTTTTGTACCATGGTTGGGAGTAAAAAACAAAAGAAACTTACATTAAATATATTAAAATCATAAAATTTGGGATAGAAAAATTCTATTATAATAAGAAATGCTTGAATATCATTATTTAATCAGCAAATATTTAATGAGTGAATTAAAAATATTGAATCAAAACAATCTATCAGGTCAGTTCTCAGATTCTCAAAGGTTCAAAATTTTACAAAGCTATTCAATTTCAATTTGTCTATATCTTTATATATTGGTTTTCTGAAAATGTTATAGTGAATTCATTAATTTTGTAAAAAGAGTTTCTTCTATAAGAAAAATTAATATTTTGAGATACTACACATTAAATTCTATGCTACATACTTATTTTTCTTTTTACCAACACTTGCTAATTTGACCCCATTTTTGTAATAAGGATTATGACAAGTAAGTCAAAAACATCCTAGTAGATACATAAGCTAGTTCCATATCAGGTTACATAATCAATATGTATCTTTATAAAATAATGCATATTCCCTACAATTAGTAATTTATCAAGTTTTAAATCAAACTTATTGTCCTCCTCATATAGACTATGGAATTTGTTTATTTGGGGAAGGAACTTTTTTTAAAATTTATTTTAATTGTTTTTTTTTATTAATTTGACAGACAGAGATCACAAGTAGGCAGAAAGGCATGCAGCGAGAGAGAGAGAGAGAGAGCCTGATGTGGGGCTCCATCCCAGGACCTCGGGATCATGACCTGAGCTGAAGGCAGAGGCTTAACCCACTGAGCCACCCAGGCAACCCTGGGGAAGGAACTTTTATTTGCCTCAGAGTACCTTCATTTTGAAATCAAACATAATTAAAGTTTATATATTTGCCTTTTAATTAGAAAAGTAAGAGTATTAATTTTATTAATAATACATTACTGAGGAAGAAGTTCTATAACTTTCCTCATTAGTCCAGAAAATTGATAGCACTTATACTAGATTATCTGAGAAATTCTTCTGAAATACAGTATCTCACCTGCCTTGTGTGACTGGTGTAAATATATGCACATAATTGTATGAAAAATACACACTAAATCATGGTGTTTTGTTTTTTTTTTGTTTTGTTTTGGTTTGGTTTGCTTTGGTCCTAGACAGCCAAACATGTAATTAGAATAGGAAAATGAGATGTGTGGCTAAGATTATGTTTTCTTTTGAAAATGACCCAGGAATCAAGCAGTTTCATTTATAATACTTACCATATGCATGAGGCAAAATCCAAATGAAGCTGGTTTCTTTAGCAAATAGTTATCTCAAATTTCCACTATAAAAAGGAAAATAACATCACTGAATTAAACAAAAATAATCATCAATAAATCTTATAACTTGAAATAATTCAAAATTTATAATAAATTTAACAAATTAATAACAAAGAAATTATATTCAATACCATATTTAATATTTCTTTAAAAACAGGATGTTGTTTCTCATGAAGCTTATATTGTTAAAGTTCTCTAAGCTTATAACTTAATGATGGACAGCTAATAAATTGAAGAAATTGACAATGACCTTCTAAAACCATATTTTTCCAAAAAAATTAATCTTCCCACCTGCTTTGTAACATCCTTTTGTTTGTTAGGTCTCATGGATCCAATTTTCTAGGAAACATGCACTAATGTCAATGGGTCAAAAAATTGTTAAATACATCAGCATTCTACTTACAGAGGTTTGAGATACACCTTTGGGCAAGTATGCACAGTTTTTAGGGCTAATATTAAAACATGTTAAGCATTTATTTAAATATGCACTCTATAATATTTTAACTGACACTCATTATCTCGCCGACTTAGTAGTAAGTTTTTAACTAGTTTCCTATATGCATATGTTTTCATGCCATATTAACATCTCCACAATCATCTAATTATTTATTTTAGCTTCAAAATCCAGATTTTAACAGACAATTTTCTTTTAGAGATCTGGAATGCTTGTTATTGGTAAAAATATTCAACAATAAGAAAGCAAAATGATCTAGCAAAAAAAAATCAGTTATTAAAAGGAAACTTGTCATTTAAATATAGGATATCTATTGCAGTTTATTCTCTAATTGATACCATGCTCACTTTTCCCTTAGGAAAATAAATAAATAAATGTGAGTCTATAGAGAATATTCTCCTCCTCATAAATCTAAATTACTACTAACCTAATAATAGTCACTTACTAATAATAACAGAACCTACTTATTTTATAGTTAGTCAATTTAGTAGAAGTGGGGAAAAAAAAAACAAACCCTAAGTAATAGAAGAGTAAAAATTTGTGTCTTACACTTATTTGAAGTAAGATTGGGCATTCAGGGGATGTAGATGAGGTGCATATAGATGTTCATTATGTCATTTCATTTTGCCTATAACTGTAATTTTTCTAAAGAAAATGTTGGGGAAAACAACAAGCATGAACATAAAAATGACAAAATTCAGAGTAATTTGCTACATGGGCTTCTATGTTTGCTTTTAAAAATTTTTTTTGAGAATTGAATAATAAATTGGAATATTTGTGATCTATTTTTAGTGCTTTACATTATTTTTTGTGTACTCTATGAGATAGATTTTAACTTCAATTTTGTTATATGTTATTTTAACATTTTAGGTCTTTGACAGTAGAGGTGTACACTTTGTTATAAAATAATAAGAAAATATCTATGTATTTCCTATCACATCCTATCAAATCTTCCTTTCCTGTCCTCAGCTACCAATTGGTTGATTATTATATTTGTTGGAAACTGTGATTCCACTCAACCAAAGGAAACCCCCTCAAAATTAGTGCTTAAGCAGTTACACTTTTACATTTTTGTTCTTTTTGTTGTTGTTTTTCCACACTAAAAAAATACAGAAGTAAAATGCTATCTCTAACATCCCTGTGCCCCTGAGCTCCCTCAGACTTATCTTCAGTTTTCTATGCATATACGTCTTAAGGGACAAAAAGAGCATGGCAGTTCCTGACCCCTAGAAAGAGCAGGGAGGGGGTTTAGGGAGATATAAGCTGGACTAAGCCACTTGGAAAAGCCCTTATGAAAGCAGCTGTAAAAATTCTACTTACTCCAAACTTGAAATGGTTGGGTTATCTGACGCCTCAGATTCCAGAGAATCCTGGGAATATTGTTTTCATTTTAGACACCTCTTAGAAAAGCACCAAGCAATTTTAAGGCTCTGAGTTCTTAATTTGTACACTTATATGTACAAAATACGGTGTGATTTTTATTTTTTTTTAATTTTGTGCTATTTCCTTAGTATTTCTAATAACCATCTTAATGGGCATGAGGTAGTATTTCATTTCATTTATCTTTTTTTATTTATTTTCAGCATAACAGTATTCATTATTTTTTCATCACACCCAGTGCTCCATGCAATCCGTGCCCTCTATAATACCGACCACCTGGTACCCCAACCTCCCACCCCCCCGCCACTTCAAATCCCTCAGATTGTTTTTCAGAGTCCATAGTCTCTCGTGATTCATCTCCCCTTCCAATTTACCCCAACTCCCTTCTCCACTCTAACACCTCTTGTCCTCCATGATATTTGTTATGCTCCACAAATAAGTGAAACCATATGATTATTGACTCTCTCTGCTTGACTGATTTCAATCAGCATAATCTCTTCCAGTCCCATCCATGTTGCTACAAAAGTTGGGTATTCATCCTTTCTGATGGAGGCATAATACTCCATAGTGTATATGGCCCACATCTTCCTCTTCCATTCGTCCCTGAAGGGCATCTTGGTTCTTTCCATAGTTTGGCGACCGTGGCCATTGCTGCTATAAACATTGGGGTACAGATGGCCCTTCTTTTCACGACATCTGTATCTTTGGGGTAAATACCCAGGAATGCAATGGCAGGGTCATAGGGAAGTTCTATTTTTAATTTCTTGAGGAATCTCCACACTGTTCTCCAAAGAGGCTGCACCAACTTGCATTCCCACCAACAGTGGAAGAGGGTTCTCCTTTCAAAACATCCTCTCCAACACATGTTGTTTCCTGTCTTGCTAATTTTGGCCATTCTAACTGGTGTAAGGTGGTATCTAAATGTAGTTTTAATTTGAATCTCTCTGAGGGCTAGTGATGATGAACATTTTTTCATGTGTCTGATAGCCATTTGTATGTCTTTATTGGAGATGTGTCTGTCCATATCTTCTGCCCATTTTTTGATATGATTGTCTGTTTTGTGTGTGTTGAGTTTGAGGAGTTCATTATAGATCCTGGATATCAACCTTTTGTCTGTACTGTCATTTGCAAATATCTTCTCCCATTCCGTGGGTTGCCTCTTTGTTTTCTTGACAGTTTTCTTTGATGTGCAGAAGCTCTTCATTTTTATAAAGTCCCAAAAGTTTATTTTCACTTTTGTTTTCTTTGCCTTTGGAGATATATCTTGAAAGAAGTTTCTGTGGCTGATATCAAAGATATTACTGCCTATGTTCTCCTCTAGGATTCTGATGGATTCCTGTCTCACGTTGAGGTCTTTTATCCATTTTGAGTTTATCTTTCTGTACAGTGTAAGAGAATTTGTCAAATTTCATTCTTCTACATATAGCTGCCCAGTTTCCCCAGAACCATTTATTGAAGAGACTGTCTTCTTTCCCCTGAATATTTTTTCCTGTTTTGTTGAAGATTATTTGACCATAGAGTTGAGGGTCCATATCTGGGCTCTCTACTCTGTTTCACTGGTCTATGTGTCTGTTTTTATGCCAGTACCATGCTGTCTTAGTGATCAAAGCTTTGTAGTAAAGCTTGAAATTAGGTAATGTGATGCCCTCAGTTTTATTTTTGTTTTTCAACATTTTTTAAGTGATTCGGGGTCTCTTCTGATTCCATACAAATTTTAGGATTATTTGCTCCAGCTCATTGAAGAATACCGGTGGAATTTTGATCGGAATGGCATTAAAAGAATAGATTGCTCTAGGCAGTATAGACATTTTAACAATGTTTATTGTGCCGATCCAAGAGTATGGAATGGTCTTCCATCTTTTTGTGTCTTCTTCAATTTCTTTCAGGAGTGTTCTGTAGTTCCTTGAGTACAGATCCTTTACCTCTTTGGTTAGGTTTATTTCCAGGTATCTTATGGTTGTTGGTGCTATAGTAAATGGAATTGATTCTCTGATTTCCCTTTCTGTATTTTCATTGTTAGTGTACAAGAAAGCCACTGATTTATGCACACTTACTTTGTATCCTGCCACGTTGTTGAAATCCTGTATGAGTTCTATGGTTTGGGCTTGGAGTCTTTTGTATTTCCATGTAAAGAATCATGTCATCTGCGAAGAGAGAGAGTTTGACTTCTTCATTGTCAATTTGGATACCTTTTATTTCCCTTTGTTGTCTGATTGCTGTTGCTAGGACTTCTAATCCTATGTTGAACAAGAGTGGTTAGAGTGGGCATCCTTGCCGTGTTCCTGATCTCAATGGGAAGGCTGCAAGCTTTTTCCCACTGAGGATGATATTTGCTGTGGGTCTTTCATACATAGATTTTATGAAGTTAAGGAATGTTCCATCTATCCCTATACTTTGAAGCATTTTAATCAGGAATGGATGCTGGATTTTGTCAAATGCTTTTTCTGCATCAATTAAGAGGACCACATGGTTCTTCTCTCTTCTCTTATTAATTTGTTCTATGACATTGATTGATTTGCTAATGTTGAAGCTACCTTTTAGCCCAGGGATGAATCCCACCTGGTCATGGTGGATAATCTTTTTAATGTGCTGTTGGATCCTGTTTTCTAGTATCTTGTTGAGAATCTTAGCATCCATATTCATCAGGGATATTGGTCTGAAATTCTCCTTTTTGGTAGGGTCTTTGCCTGGTTTGGGGATCAGGGTAATGCTGGCTTCATAGAAAGAGTCAGGAAGTTTTCCTTCTGCTACAATTTTTTGAAACAGCTTCAGGAGATTAGGAGTATTTTCTTCTTTGAAAGTTTGGTAGAATTCTCCGGGGAATCCATCAGGTCCTGGGCTCTTATTTTTGGGAGGTTTTTGATCACCGCTTCGATCTCGTTACTAAATATTGGTCTATTCAGGTTGTCAATTTCTTCCTGATTCAATTTTGGGAGTTTATAGTTTTCCAGAAATGCATCCATTTCATCTAAGTTGCTTAGCTTATTGGCATATAACTGTTGATAATAACTTCTGATGATTGTTTCTATTTTCTTGGTGTTCGTGTGATCTCTCCCTTTTCATTCATAATTTTATGTATTTGAGCTTTCTCTCTTTTCTTTTGGATTAGTGTCGCAAATGGTTTATTGATCTTATTGATTCTTTCAAAAAATCAGCTTCTAGTTTCATTGATACGTTCTACTGTATCTCTGGTTTCTACCTCATAGATTTCAGCTCTAATCTTGATGGTTTCCCTTCTTATGTGTGGAGTTGGTTTCATTTGTTGTTGATTCTCCAGTTCTTTAAGGTGTAGAGACAGCTGGTGTATTCTGGATTTTTCAATTTTTTTTTTTTTTTGAGGGAGGCTTGGATGGCTATGTATTTCTTCCTTAGGACCGCCTTTGCTGTATCCCATAGATTTTGGATCGAAGTGTCTTCATTCTCATTGGTTTCCATGAATTGTTACAGTTCTTCCTTGATCTCATGGTTGATCCAAGCATTCTTAAGCAAGGTGGTCCTTAGTTTCCAGGTGTTTGAGTTCCTTTGGAACTTTTCCTTGTGATTAAGCTCCAGTTTCAAAGCATTGTGATCTGAGAATATGCAGTGAATAATATCAGTCTTTTGGTATTGGTTGAGTCCTGATTTGTGACCCAGTATGTGATCTATTCTTGGGAAAGTTCCATGTGCACTTGAGAAGAATGAGTATTCTGTTGTTTTAGGGTGGAATGGTCTGTATATATCTATGAGGTCCATCTGGTCCAATGCGTCATTCAATGCTCTTGTTTCTTTATTGATTTTCTGCTTGGATGATCTGTCTATTTCTAAGAGAGGCGTGTTAAGATCTCTAACGATACATGTATTCATATCAATATGACTCTTTATCTTGATTAACAGTTTTCTAAAGTAATTGGCTGCTCCCATATTGGGGACAGAGATATTTACAATTGTTAGATCATCTTGGTGGATAGTCCCTTTAAGAATGATGTAGTGTCCTTCTGGATCTCTGACTGCAGTCTTTAGTTTAAAATCTAATTTGTCTGATATGAGAATCGCTACCCCAGCCTTCTTTTGAGGCCCATTGGCATGAAATATGCTTCTCCATCCCTTCACTTGAGTCTGGGTGTATCTTTAGGTTCAAAATGGGTCTCTTGTAGACAACATATAGATTGGTCCTGTCGTTTTATCCAGTCTTCAACCCTGTGCCACTTTATGGGCGCATTTAGGCCATTCACATTGAGGGTGATTATTGATAGATACGTTTTTATTGACATCGTGTTACCTTTGAAGTCTTTCTTTCTGTAGATTGTTTCTATATTTCTGTTCAGTGGTATTCTTGGGCTTTTTACTCCTTTAAAGAAGCCCCCTTAGTATTTCCTGCAGTGTCAGCTTGGTGGTTGCATAGTCTTTTAAGCCTTACCGGTCCTGGAAACTCTATCTCTCCATCCATTTTGAATGGCAGTCTTGCTGGATAAAGTATTCTCAGCTGCATGTTCTTCTCATTCAGTGCCCTGAATATACTTGCCAGCCCTTTCTGGTTTGCCAGGTCTCTGTGGACAGGTCTGACGTTATTATGATGGGCTTTCCTCTGTATGTAAGGATCTTCTTTGTCCTAGCTGCTTTCAAGAGGTTCTGCCTACAATTATAATTCTTCATTCTAACTATTTGGTGTCTCGAGGACTTTCGAGAATCTGTAATCTTGGGGGGAATCCTTTCATCCTCTAGTACATGAATGCTGGTTCCATTCACAGGATTTGGAAAATTTTCATGAAGAACTTGTTCCACTGTATCTTCTAGACTTCTTTATGTCTCGTCCCCTTCAGGGATTCCCATAATTCTGATGTTGCAGCGTTTCATGGCATCATTTATTTCCCTGATTCTGATTTTGTGGTTTCTAAGCTGTTTGATCCAGGCTTCCTCCTGATCCTTTCTATCTGTTCATCCTCCAGATCACTAATTCTATCTTCTGTCTCAGTTACTCTAGCGTTGATAGATTTTAGATTAGATTGGAACTCAATGAGGGCATTGTGAAGCTCACCCCTGGTAGCTTTCATCTCTTCCCTAATATTGAAAACATGATCTCTCGTGGATTTCAGTTCGGCCCTACTCAATTCTGTTTGGTCACCCTTGGCTCTCTCCAACCTAGCTATGGCTTGGATAATAGTTAGCCTGAATTCTCTTTCCGACATATTGTTTATGTTGATATTCACTAGCTCTGTTGCAGAAGGTCCATCTTCTGTATTTTTCTTCTGTTGGGCATTCCTCCTCCTAGTCATTTTGCTGAGAGATGGCTGAACGGGTGTAGCTGGGTGTATCGACTGTGGTGCAGTCAAGGTGCAACCTGGAATGCTTCTGAGCAATCAGGGTTCCCCAACTGTTCCAAAAAATAGAAATGGAAGGAAAACTTCCAAACTCATTTTATGAGGCCAGCATCACCTTGATCCCAAAGCCAGACAAGGATCCCACCAAAAAAGAGAGCTATAGACCAATATCCTTGATGAACACAGATGCGAAAATACTCAACAAAATACTAGCCAATAGGATTCAACAGCACATTAAAAAGATTATTCACCATGACCAAGTGGGATTTATTCCAGGGCTGCAAGTTTGGTTCAACATCCGCAAATCAGTCAATGTGATACAACATATCGATAAAAGAAAGAACAAGAACCATATGATACTCTCAATAGATGCCAAATGAGAGGAAAAAGAAAAGGAAAAGAGAAATAAGAGAGAGGGAGAGAGACAAGAAAGAAAGGTGAGATAAAAGAGAATGTTTAGTCCAAATGGGCCCCCAGTTAAGACTTATGAAGTATACAAACAGACACAAACAAACAAAAAGACTTATAAAAGTATATGACAAGAGTGAAAAATTAATATATATTATTAAATATTAATATATTTATTAATAATATATTAACATAATTGTATATTAATAATATATATTAATAATATATATTAATATATTAATATAATATTAATTAATATTATATCAATTAATAATTATATTGATTAATATATAATTAATTAATATGATTATAATACTTATATTAATTATTTTAATATATTTAATATATATTAATATATATTAATGTATATTATATTAATATATATTAATATATATTAAATATATTAAATAATACTTATATTAATTATTTTAATATATTTAATATATATTAATATATATTATATATTAATATATATTAAATTATATATTAATATATATTAAATATATTAAAATAATTAATATAAGTATTATAATTATATTAATTATATTAATATATATTAAATATATTAAAATAATTAATATAAGTATTATAATTATATTAATTAATATAATTAATTAATTATATATTAATTAGTATAATATATTTAATATATATTAAATATATATCTAAAATATATATTAAATATATATATTAAATATATATTGAATTAATATATATAAATATTTAAATATATAAAAATATATATTGAAATATATATTTAATTAATATAATTATATTAATTAATAATTAATCAATCATATCAATTAATAATCATATCAATTAATAATTATATTAATTATAATTATTAATAATATTAATAATTACATATTGATATAATTATATTATATAATTATATATTTATAATATATATTATTAATAATATATATATTATTAAATCTATATATATATGCAAATAAAGGAAGAACCTCGTCAAAAAGAACCCTGAGTGTAAGATTTATATACTATCAGGTAAAACACAAAAACACAGAAATACTGGTTGAAGAAAAAGATGGGAGAGTGGTTGTAAATTCTCATTGTGATTGAGGAAGTTTTTTTTTTATTCTTCCTGGATGTATCTTGATATCTCTGTTAAAGGACTCAACTTTCCTAAGATAAGGGGGGATTAGGAATTGGTTTACCTATAGGGATGGCATTGATTGAGGAAAGGGGATTACCTTGTAGTTTAACTCTATTTGAATATTAGAAAATAAAAATTAAAAAAAGGAATAAGCTAAACTAAACTAAAATTAAAAAAAAATTTAAAAAATAGAAATGCAAAAGGAAAACACAGGTGTATGTATCAAAAAGTTCAGGTTAGAAGTTTATTATGGAATTTTATGTATTGGACATCTCACTGTGATGGTAAATAGGTTAAAAATGATCTATATAATAATAAAAAATTAACTATATAAAAATGTGCCAGAATAGTGGGATCAAATTAATAACAAAAATTGTTTTATTAAGTAGTGGTGGTTGTTCTCTTGTCTTTTTTTTTTCCTTTTCTGGTTGGTTTTCTGGGGGAGGGGCCTGCCACATGGATTTTTCAGTCCCTGAAGTTCTCTCAGCTAAGTCCTCCCGCCCCCCTCTAGGCTCACACAACCTCCCACTGCCTGTCCCTCCAAAATCCTCAGATTGTTTTTCAATGTCCACAGTCTCTCATGGTTGTTCTCCCCCTCCAATTTCCCCCAACTCCCTTCTCCTCCCCATGTTCTCTGAGTTATTCCTTATGCTCAACAAGAAAGTGAAACCATATGAGAATTGACTCTCCCGGCTTGATTTATTTCACTCAGCATAATCTCTTCCAGTCCCATCCATCTTGATACAAAAGAAGGGTATTCGTCTTTTCTGATGGAGGCATAATACCCCATAGTACATATAGACCACATCTTCCTTATTCATTCATTTGTTGAAGGGTATCTTGGTTCTTTCCACAGCTTGGCTACTGTAGCCATTGCTGCTATGAAAATTTGGTTAGAGATGGCCCTTCTTTTCACTGCATCTGTATCTTTTGGGTAAAGACCCAGTTGTGCAATTGCAGGGTCATAGGGAAGCTCTATTTTTAATTTTGTAAGGAATCCCCTCACTGTTTTCTAAAGTGGCTGCACCAACTTGCATTCCAGCCAACAATGTAAGAGGGTTCCTCTTTTCCACATGCACTCCAACACATGTTGTCTAAGGTCTTGTGAATTTGGGCCATTTTAAATAGTGTAAGGTGGCATCTCAATGTGGTTTTTATTTGAATCTTCCTGATGGCTAATACTGATTTACATTTGTTCATGTGTCTGTTAGCCATTTCTATGTCTTCATTGGAGAAGTGTCTGTTCATGTCTTCTACCTATTTTTTTGATGTGATTATCTGTTTTTTGAGTGTGTAGATTGAGGATTTCTTCATAGATCTTGGATATCAGATGTTTGTCTGTACTGTCATTTTTGAATATCTATTCCATTCTGTGGGTTACCTCTTTGTTTTGTTGACTGCTTCCTTTTCTATAAATCTTTGGATCTTGATGAAGTCCCAAAAATTCCTTTTCACTTTTGTTTCCTTTGTCTTTGGAGACATATCTTGAAAGAAGTTGCTGTGGCCAATGTCAAAGAGGTTACTGCCTATGTTCTCCACAACGATTCTGAGGGATTCCTGCCTCATGTTGAGGGCTTTTATCCATTACGAGTCTATCTTTGTGTATGGTATAAGAAAATGGTAGAGTTTCATTCTTCTACACATAGCTGGCTAATTTTCCCAGCACGATTTTCTGAAAAGACTTTTTTTCTACTGTATATTTTTTCCTGCTGGTCAATTATAATTTGACCATATAGTTGAGGGTCCATATATCAGCTCTCTAATCCATTCTAGTGGGCTATGTGTCTGTTTTTGTGCCAGCACCATGCTTTCTTGGTAATCACAGCTTTGTAGTAAGCTTGAAATCAGGCAACGTGATGCCTCCAGTTTTGTTTTTCTTTTTCAACATTTCCCTATCAATTTGGAGTTCCTTGTGATTCCATACAAATTTTAGGATTGTTTGTTGCAGCTCTTTGAAAAATGCCAGTGAAATTTTGATCAGAATAGCATTAAAAGTGCAGATTGCTCTAGGCAGTATAGACATTTAAAAAATATTTATTCTTCCAATCCATGAGCATGGAATGGTCTTCCATCTTTTTGTGTCTTCTTCTATTTCTTTCATGAGTGTTCTGTAGTTCCTTGAGTATATTTTTAAAAAATATTTTATTAATTTATTTGACATACAGAGATCACACGCAGGCAGAGAGGGAGGAGAAAGTAGGCTCCCCGCTGAGCAGAAACCCAATGCAGGGCTCCATCCATGGACCGGATCATGACCAGAGCCAAAAGCAGAGGCTTTAACCCACTGAGCCACCCAGGTGCCCCTCCTTTAGCTCTTTGATTAGGTTTATTCCTAGGTATCTTATGGTTCTTGGTGCTATAGTAAATGTAATTGATTCTCTAATTTCCCTTTCTGTATTTTCATTGTTACTGTAAAAGAAAGCAACTGATTTCTATACATTGATTTTGTATCCTGCCACATTACTGAATTGCTGTATCAGTTCTTGTAGTTTGGGGGTGGAGTCTTTTGGGTTTTCTATATAAAGTATCATGTCGTCTGCGAAGATAGAGAGTTTGACTTCTTCATTGCCCATTTGTATACCTTTTATTTCCCTTTGTGGTCTGATTGCTGTTGCTAGGACTTCTAATATTATGTTGTAAAAGGATGGTGAGAGTGGACATCCTTCTCGTGTTCCTGATCTCAATGGGAAGGCTGTGAGCTTTTTTTCCCTTTGAGGATCACATTTGATGTGGGTTTTTCATAGATATATTTTATGAAGTTGAGGAATGTTCCCACTATCCCTAAACTTTGAAACACTTTAATCAGGAATGGATGCTAGATTTTATCAAATTCTTTTTCTGCATCAATTGAGAGGATCATGTGGTTCTTCTCTCTTCTTTCATTGATTTGTTGTATCACATTGATTGATTTGCAAATGTTGAACCACCCTTGCAATGAATCTCTCCTGGTCATGGTGGATAATATTTTCAGTGTACAAATGGATACTAATAACAAGAATCTTGATGATAATTTTTAGTGTCCATGTTCCTCAGACATATTGGTCTGAAATTCTCCTTTTTGGTGAGGTCTTTGTTGGTTTGGAGATCAGAATAATGCTGGCCTCATAAGGAATCTGGAAGTTCTCCTTCTCCTTCAATTTTTTGAAAGAGCTTAAGACAATAGGTATTATTTTTTCTTTCAAAGTTTGGTAGAGTTCTACAGGGAATCCATCTCGTTTGGGGGAAGGTTTTTTGATCACTGCTTCAATCTCGTTACTAGATGTTGGTCTATTGAGGCTGTCAATTTCTGCCTGATTCAGTTTTGGAAGTTATAGTTCTCTGTTAATGCATCCATTTTATCTAGGTTGCTTAACTTATTGGCATATAACTGTTGATAATAATTTCTGATGCTTTTTTGTATTTCTTTTGTGTTAGTTGTGATGTCTCCCTTTTCATTCATAATTTTATTATTTTGGGTCTTATCTCTTTTCTTTTGGATTAGTTTGGTCAATGGTTTATCGATCTTATTGATAGTTTCAAAAAAACACCTTCTAGTTTCATTTTTTAATTTCTTTTCAGTGAAGCAGTATTCATTGTTTTTGCACCACACCCAGTGCTCTATGAAGTCTGTGCCCTCTATAACACCCACCACCTGGTTCCTCCAACCTCCTACCCCCGCCCCTTCAAAACCCTCAGATTGCTTTTCAGAGTCCATAATCTCTCATGCTTCACCTCCCCTTCCAATTTCCCTAAACTCCCTTTTCCTCTCCATTTCCCCTTGTCCTCCATGCTATTTGTTATGCTCCACAAATAAGTGAAACCATATGATAATTGACTCTCTCTGCTTGACTTATTTCACTCAGCATAATCTCTTTCAGTTTCATTGATGCATTCTACTATATCTCTAGTTGCTTTCTACTGAGATTTGCTTTACTCTTGACTATGTCCCTTCTCGTGTGTGGAGTTGGCTTATTTTGTTGATTCTTCAGTTCTTTAAGGTATATAGACAGCTTACGTTTTGGGGATTTTTCAAATTTTTTTGAGGGAGATTTGGATGGCTATGTATTTCCCCCTTAGGACTGCCTAACGGGATATAGTTTTGGACCAAAGTGTCTTCATTCTCATTGGTTTCCATAAATTGTTAAGTTCTTTCATTTCTTGGTTGATCCAAGCATTCTTATGCAAGGTGGTCTTTAGCTTCCAAGTGCTAGAATTCCTTCCACACTTTTCCTTGTGGTTGAGCTCCTGTTTCAAAGCATTGTGATTTGAGAATATGCAGGGAATAATCTCAGTCTTTTGGTATCGGTTGAGCCCTGTGATGTGACCCAGTCTGTGGTTTATTCTGGAGAAGTTTCCATGTGCATTTGAGAAGAATGAGTATTCTGTTGTTTTAGGGGAGAATGTTCTGTATATATCTATGAGGTCCATCTGGTCCAATGTGTCATTTAATGCTCTTGTTTCTTTATTGATTTTCTGCTTGGATGATCTGTCTATTACTGACATCAGTGTGTTAAGATCCCCTAATATTAATGTATTCATATCAATATGAGTCTTTATCTTAATAGTTTTCTTATGTAATTGGCTGCTCCCATATTGGGGGCATAATATATTTACAGTTGTTAGATCTTCTTAGTGGATGATCCCTTTTTGAATTATGTAGTGTCCTTCTGTATCTCTGACTACAGTCTTTTGCTTAAAATCTAATTTTTCTGTTATGAGAATCGCTACCCCAGTCTTCTTTTGAGGCCCATTGGCATTAAGAGTCTTCTCTGTTCCTTCACTTTCAGTCTGGATGTATCCTTAGATTCCAAATGGGTATCTTGTTGACAACATATAGATGGGTCCTGCCATTGTATCCAACAGCAAACCTGTGCTGTTTTATGGGCACATTTAGGCCATTCATGTTGAGAGTGATTATTGAGAGACACGTTTTTATTGACATCGTATTACCTGTGAAGTTCTTGTTTCTATAGATTGTCTCCATAAATTTCTGTTCAATGTTATTCTTGTTTTTTTTTCCTCTTTTATACAAGTCCCCTTAATATTTCTTGTAGTGCCGGCTTGGTGGTCACATACTATTTTAATACTTTCCGGTCTTGGAAGCTCCATCCATTTTGAATGTCAGCCTTGCTGGATAAATTATTCTTGGCTGCATGTTCTTCTCATTTATTGCCCTGAATACATCTTGCCAGCCCTTTCTGGCTCGCCAGGTTTCTGTGGACAGGTCTGACATCATTCTGATGGACCTTCTTCTGTACATAAGGAATCTCTTCCACCTAGCTGCTTTCAAGAGTTCATGTCTAAAATTATGATTCATTATTTTCACAATCACATGTCTTGTGGTCTTTCTAGATTCTATGTTCTTGGGGTGAGACCTTTCTACCTCTAGTACAGGAATGCTCATTCCATTCGCCAGATTGGGAAAATTTTCATGGAGTACTTATTTGACTAAATCATTTAGTCTTCTTTCTTTCTCCTCCTTCTCCGGGATTCCAATAATTCTGACATTGAAACATTTCATGGCATCATTTATTTCCCTAATTCTGTTTTCATGGCTTCTAAGCGGTTTGTTCCAGGCCTTATCCTGATCGTTTTACTCTATCAGTTTGTCCTCTACATCACTAATTCTATTTTCTGCCTCAGTTACCCTAGCTTTTAGAGATTTTAGATTAGAATGGAACTCATTGAGAGCGTTATTAACATTGTCCCTGGTGGCTTTCACTTCTGCCCTAATCAATTCCATTTTGTCATTAAAGGCTTTCTCCAACCTAGCTATTGTCTAGATAATTGTTAGCCTGAATTCCCTTTCCAATATACTGTTTATTTGCATATCCAATAGCTCTGATGTAGAGGGCACAGCCTCTGAATTTTTCCTCTGTTGGGCATTCCTCTTCCTAGTCATTTTGGTGACAGATGGCTGAGGTGCTGTGTAGCTAAAATGTATTAACAATAGTGCAGCAAGGTGTACCCTGGAACACTTCTGAGCAATTGGGAGTCCCCATCAAAAAGAAATAAAAAAGAAAAAAAAAGTGAGGAGAGAGAGAGAGACAGGAAAACAAAAAAAGAAAAAGGAAAAGGGAAGACCCAGCCCACATGGGCCCCAGAGGTAAAATTTATAAAGTATACAAACAAAAGCAGACAAACGTAACAGATAAAGTGAGAACACATGAACAGACACTTCTCCAGTGAAGACATACAAATGGCTAACAGACACATGAAGATATGTTCATCATCATTATCTATCAGGGAGATTCAAGTTAAAACCACATTGAGATACCACCTTACACCAGTTGGAATGGTCAAAATTAACAAGACAGTAAACAACGTGTGTTGGAGAGGATGTGGAGAAAAGAAACCCTCTTACACTGTTGGTGGGAATGCAAGTTGGTGCAGTCACTTTGGAAAAACTGTGGAGATTTCTTGAGAAATTAAAAATAGAGCTATTCTATGGCCCAGCAATGGCACTACTGGGTACATATCCTGAAGATACTGATATTTTAAAAATTTAATTTTTTAAGAAGCCATGACTTCTATGGACTGTGTTCCCCCCAGCAATGGAATTTCACAGTTCTTACTGCTCGGTAAACTTGGTCTTGGCTGGATGTTCTTTCTGATCTTCTTGGGGAGAGGTCTGTTGCAGTGATTCTCAAATGTCTTTGCCTGAGGCAGAATTGCACTGCCCTTGCCAGAGGCCAGACCAAGTAATATGCTTGGGTTTGCTCTCAGTAGATTTTTTTCCCTAAAAAATTTCCATACAACTTTGGAAGATGAGAATCTCCAGCCTTGGAGAAACCAAGAGCTCAGCCCCTCCATGTTCCCCACTTCAGGGAGCTCTCAGATAAAAGCAGTTAATCACTCCTGATCCCTGGTCTCTGGCCTCACTCTGTACTCACCCAACCTGTAAATGAACATTTTTATCTCTGGCACACAACACTGTTTGTTGTGAGATACCTGCTGTGTGCTCCCATGCCCTTCCTCCTGGTGGAAAAGGGAGGGGGATTCCTTGGATCTCACACTTGTGGGCTCCCTGCTCAAAAACTAGTGGTTCAATTATTTCTCAGATCACAGTTTATGGAAACCCTGAGCTGGGAACCCACTTCGTGGGTTTTGAATCTCAGTTATTGCATTTTCCATTTCAGCTTGAATGTTTTTTATCTTTTAAAAACACTTTGTGTTTTTGCACCTGGCTTCCCCGCTCTGATACTGGGAGCTCTGCCACATTCAGGCATCCCTGGTCTTTCTGTAACTCTGAGGGTCCTGAGACTACACTGTCCCAACAAGTGTTCCACTCACTGCATAGCCACTGGAGTGACATCCCTATATGGAGCAGACTTTTAAAAGATATGATTTTGTGTTCTGCTCCTCTATCACTTATTGGTAGCTGGCTGATGGAGGCTCCCTCCCCCCATGGTCTATCTTCCTGTATATCACCTCAGATTCACTTCTCTGCCTGTCCTATCTTCCAGAAAGTTGACACTTTTCTGTTCATAGAATTACCACTATTCTTTTCTTCAATCTCCTATTGAGTTTGTAGTTGTTCAGAATGGTTTGATAACTAGCTGAATTCCTGGGACTAGATAAAATTTAGGCCTTCTACTCCTTTGCCATCTTGCTCATCCCCCAATGCTTGCTCCTCTTGGAGCAACTCTGTGAGGAGTGATATCACAAAATCACCTCTCAGGGAGCAAAAGAGCCTGTGGCACCATTTCACTTCCTCCAACCCTCAGTATAGTCACAGAGAGACCTGTTGAGGCCTGCTAAATCAGTCACAGGGTATTTAGCCTGATTTGCTCTTAATCTGATGCACCTGTGCTCTGATGCTACTGCCCTTCTGAGCCAAATCTACATAGTTCCAGAGTGGAGAGACCCTCCCATAGAATACCAAGGCATCTCCCCACCTTACAAGGTCTCTAATTTTTGCAGTCCTAAGAGTTAACAGGTTTGGCTGAGATAGAGCCTAAAGTCCACTTTGCTGTTCCAGGCAGGCGAGCAACCAAGAGACAGACAGCATGAAAACAGTGACATGAAAATGCCTGGGACACACAAAGGGAAATAATTTTCTTTTTTGGAAGTACTTCCTGAGACCAGCAAGCACTGAGTCACTTTGGGCACAAAGGAGCTCGTTGGGACAATTTCCATCCCCAACCCTTCAGCATAAACCAACTTCAATAACTAGCACAGTGCTAATACTGATTGCCTAAACTGTTCACACCATGTCTCAACCCCCTATTCTCTGTTGATACTTCTTTTTTCTGACAAGTGAGCCTAAGGACGAGCACAGTGGTCCCCTTCCACAGAAGACCAGCAGAAACCTCCACAGGATCTATTTCTACCGAACAGAGATTTCTATAGGACTTCAGTTGCAGTGGAAGAAGCTTCAGTTCTCATTTAACAAACAGACTAGAGCACACCTAGTTAAAACCTGCCACCCTCTGGCCAACCTACAAACATTGCCCACTGTAGACAAGGAGAGCCTCTTGAGAGAACTGACCTGAGTTATACAGCAGCCAAAACATAGCAGCAGAATACACATAGAACCCAACAGAGATACTACTTGAAGAGCCAGGCTATGGACACCACATGATCTCTACTTCATAAAGTCATTACTCTCTGGAACAGGAAATATAATAGGTTTTTCTAGCACATATAGGAATATACAGAGCTAGACAAAATGCCAAAATAGAGGAAATTCATCCCAAAAGAAAGAACAAAAAGAGATCACAGAGATCTACTCAAAACAGAATGGATAGAGAATTAAAAAAAAAATCATAAGGATACTCAGTGGGCTTGAAAAAAACATGGAAGACATCAGGGAAACACTACATAGAAAAAAGATAAAAACATTCAAGTTGAAATGGAAAATACAATAACTGAGATTCAAAACTGACTGGATATAATGACCACAAAGATGGAAAAAGTAGAAGAACAAATAAGTGATGCAAAAGTTAAAATAATAAAAAATAATGAAGCTGAGTAAGAGAAGGAAGAATTATGGATCATAAGAATTGACTTACGAACTCAGTGACTGCATCGAATGTTATAATATTGGTATTACATGAGACCCAGAAGAAGAGAGAAAATGCGGCAAAAAATATTTGAGGAAATAAAACTTCCCTAATCTGGTGAAGGAAACAGATGTTCAGATCTAGAAGGTACAGAGCACTCCCCAAAAAATCAACAAGATGTAGGGGCACCTGGGTGGCTCAGTCACTAAACATCCACCTTTAGCTTGGGTCATGAATCCAGGGTTCTGGGATTTAGACCTACATTGGGCACCCTGTTCAGTGAGGAGCATGATTTTCCCTCTCCCTCTGACAGCAGTACTGCTAACTTGTGCTCTCTTTTTGTCAAATAAATAAAATCTTTATTTTTTTATTATGTTCTTTTAGTCACCATACAGTCCATTATTAGATTTGAGGTAATGTTTTATGATTCCTTGTTTGTGTATAAGACCCAGTGCCCCATGCACTATGTGGTCTCCTTAATACCCAACACTGGGTTAGCCTATCCCCCGTCCCCTTTAAAACCCTCAGTTTGTTTCCCAGTGTCCGTAGTCTCTCATGGCTTGTCTCACCCGATGATTAACTCCCTTCAGTTTTCCCTTCCTTCTCCTAATGTACTCCATGTTATTTCTTATGCTACACAAGCAACTGAAACCATATGATAATTGACTTTCTCTGCTTAACTCAGCATAATCTCCTCCAGTCCCATCCATGTTGATGAAAAAGTTGAGTATTCATTTTTCTGATGGCTGAGTAATATTCCATTGTGTATATGGACCACAGCATCTTTATCCATTCATCTGTTGAAGGACATCTTAGCTCTTTTCACAGCTTGGCTATTTTGGACATTGCTTCTCTGAACATTGGGGTGCATGTGCCCCTTCTTTTCACTACATTGGGGTAAATAGCCAGCAGTGCAATTGCCAGGCCATAAGGAAGCTCTATTTTAACTTTTTAAGGAATCTCCACACTGTTTTCCACAGTGGCTACACCAACCCGCATTCCCACCAACAGTATAAGAGGGTTTCCCTTTCCTACAGCCTATCCTGTAATTGTTGTTTCTTGCCCTGTCAATTGTTATTCTAACTGGTGTAAGGTAGAATCTTATATAGTTTAGATTCAAATTTCCCTTATGGCTAATGATTATGTACAATTTTTTTTCATGAATCTGTTGGCCATTTGTATGTTATTTATTTATTTTGGAGATGTGCTTGTTCATTTCTTCTGCCCACTTTTTTTAACTTGATAATTTGTTTTATGAGAGTTGAGTTTGGGTTCTTTATAGATCTTGGATATCAGCTCTTTGCCTGTACTGTTATTTGCAAATATCTTCTCGCATTCCGTGGGTTGCTTCTTTGTTTTGTTGACTGTTTCTTTTGCTGTGCAGAAGTTCTTATCTTGACGAAGTCCCAAAAGTTCATTTTCACTTTTGTTTCCTTTGCCTTTACAGATTTTTAAAAAAATATATTTTATTTATTTATTTGACAGAAATCACAAGTAGGCAGAGAGGCAGGTGGAGAGAGAAGGGAGCAGGCTCCCTGCTGAGCAGAAAGCTCAATGCGGGGCTCAATCCCAGGACCCTGAGATCATGACCTGAGCCAAAGACAGAGGCTTAACCTGCTGAGCCACCCAGGCACCCCTTTTTTTTTAAAAGAAGTTTCTGTGGCTTATGTCAAAGACGTTACTGCTTATATTCTCTGGGACATGGATGGATTCCTGTCTCATGTTGAGACATGCATTTCGAGTTTATCTTTGTGTGTGGTGTAAGAGAATGGTAAAGTTTCATTTTTCTCTATATAGCTGTCCAAATTTCCCAGCACAATTTATTGAAGAGACTGTCTTTTTTCCATTGGATATTTTTTCCTGCTTTTTCGAAGATTAGTTGACCATAGAGTTGAGAGTCCATATCTGGGTTTTCTATTGTGTTCCATTAATCTATGTGTCTATCATGTACATAAAATCTTTTTAAAAATCAACAGGTGTAGGCCAGCACCAAGACATATTGTGGTTAAATTTGCAAAATAGAGAATTAAGGAAAAAATACTAAAGGCAAGACAAAAGAAGTCCTTAACTTATATGGGAAGACCCATAAAGCTAGCTGCAGGTATATGAAGAAAAATTTGACAAACCAGAAGGGAGTGACAAGATATATTCATCAAACTGATTGGGAAAAATCTTCCACCAAGAATACATTATTTAGCAAAACCATCATTTGGAATAGAAGGAAATATGGTTTCCCTGACAAACAAAAACTAAGGGAGATTGTGATTGTGTCCACTAAACAAATCCTATAAGAAATATCATAGGAATTTTTTTGAATAGAAAGAAAAAAACACACATGTGACAAAGGCAGGAAATGAACAGAGAAAATCTCCAAAAAAAAAAAAAAAGAAAGAAAAAGAAAGAAAAGAAAAGAAAAGAAAAGAAGTAACAGCATGGTACTAAATACAATCTATCAATAATTAATCTTATTTGTCGCAGCTGGCTTGACAACATGACCAGGGTCAAGTGGGTAAGAGGATGGCGAGACGAAGACGAGATGTAAAGAGGGACACAGTGGATGATGTCCAAGCAGTGCCAACTGTATTACAAAGTGTGCATGATTATATAGAAAGCAGAAATATTTAGGGGAAACTAACCACCCACCACATACCAAAAATAGTTTCTCCAGGCCCTTATTTTCCAGTTTCTCCAGGCTCTTGTTTACCAGTTCCCTTACGTTAAACATGCAGACATCCTGCCGCCAGCATTTTGCTTACTTATAGATAAGTTCCCTATTGATGAAGGGACTGAATAAGGGTGCCAGGTGCATTTTATGGCCCATGCAAGAACAGCAAGGTCCAGGCATGGATTTAAGACTTAGGCCTGCATTGTAGTGTTCCTGGTAAACCCCAATGGGTAGTCATGTAGGTTATCGTGAGACTCATAGCACAGACCCTTTCTCAGTGCTACTCAACCTTTCTATTGCTGAGGTTGCTTAACCCCTTAATGTAAGGAAAGCACAAGTCAGGGCCTGGTTTATCTCATATCTCAAGCTTCTGCGTGGCTTCCCACACTTATTATACATGAAATAAAGGCTTTAGTCAAAATTCATAGGATGTCAGAATGGGAAAAAAGTCTATATCTAAAAGTGACTCATTTTAGACCTAAATATATCTTCAGATTGAAAGGGAGGGGATGGAGAAATATTTGTCACTCAAATGGACATCAAAAGAAAACTGGAGTAGCAATATTTATATCAGACATCAGATATTTATACCAGACAGTTACTGAAGACTGGTATATTTATACAAGACAGTTACTGAAGACTGTAACAAGAGATGGAGAAGGGGACTATATCATAATAAAAGAGCCTATTATGCTGAGTTAAATAAGTCAAACAGAGAGAGCCAATGATCATATGATTTTGCTTATTTGTGGAGCATAAGGAATAACACAGAGGACATGGGGAGATGGAGAGGAGAAGGGAGTTGGGGGAAATTAGAGGGGAGGATGAACCATGAGAGACTGTGGACTCTGAAGAACTATCTGAGGGTTTTGGAGGGGAGGGGTGGGTGGGAGGTTGGGTAAGCCTAGTTGTCTATATTAAGGAGGGCATGTATTGCATGGAGCACTGGGTGTGGTACATAAACAATAAATTCTGAAGCACTAAAAAGAATTTAAAAAATAAACAAAAAATTTATTTAAAAAAAGAAAAAACAAACAAAAATCCTATCCAACAATATCTAACAATTCTAAATATCTTTGCCTCCAACTTAAAAGACCCTATATACATAAAAACAATAAGAACCATAAAGGAACTCATTGATAATTATACAATTTTAGTAGAGGCCTTTAACATCCAACTTACATCAATGTACAGATTATTTAAGCAGAAAATCAACATATAAACAATAGTTTTGAATGACACCCTGGACTATGGATTTAACAGATATATACAGAATATTTCATTCCAAAGCAGCAGAATATACACTCTTTTCTAGTGCACATAAGACATTCTCTGGAATAGATCACATACTGGCTCACAAATCAAGCCTCAACAAGTACAAAAAGATTGAGATCATACTATGCATATTTTCAGGCTGCAATGCTATGAAACTTGAATCAACCACAAGAAAAAAAAAATTGGACAGATAACAAATATATGGAGGTTAAACAACATGTTACCAAAGAATGAAGGTGTCAACCAGAAAATTAAAGAAGTTTTGAAAAAGGACAGGGAAACAAATGAAAATGAAAATTTGATGGTTGAGGAGTGCCTCAGTTGGTTAAGCACCTGCCTTCATCTTGGCTTGTGATTCCAGAGTCATGAGATTGAGCACAATGTCATGCTTCTTGCACTACAGGGAGCCTTCTTTTTCTTCCTCTTCTTCCTCCTCCTCCTCCTCCTCCTCCTCCTCTTCTTCTTCTTCTTCTTCTTCTTCTTCTTCTTCTTCTTCTTCTCTCTATCTCTCTCTATCTCAAATAAATAAATTCTCTAAAAGGATAGAAAAGAAAACCCAATGGTCCAAAATGTTGGGATGCAGCAAAACCTGTCATTAGAGAGAAGTATAAAGCGATAGATGCCTATCTCAAGAAGCAAGAAAAATCCCCAAAACCTAACCTTAAACCTAAAAAGTGATGAAAGTTACATTTGAAGCCTAAAGCTGGGAGATGGAAGGAAGCCATAAACATTAGAGCAGAAGTAAAGGATATGGAAACCAAAAAGAAACAATAGAACAGATCAATGAAATCAGGAGCTAGCTCTGGGGAAAAAAAAGTAATATAATTAATAAAACTCTAGCCAAACTTAGAAAGAGAGAGAGAGAGACGAGCCTAAATCAATAAAATCACAAACAAGAGGAGAGAAATGATAGCAAATGCCACATATAATTATGAGAATATTCTGAAAAATCATTTGCCAAAAAGTCAGATAATCAGGGGTGGGGGAAAGAAGGATTGGGATATCTGAGTGGCTAAGTCGGTTAAGTATCTACCTTTCTCTCAGGTTATGCTACCAGGTATTGGTATTGACCAGTGCATCAGGATGCTTCCGGATTGCTGGGGAGTCGGCTTCTCCTTCTGCCTGCTGAAGCCTATGCTTTGCACTCTCTGTGTCAAGTAAATAAATAAGTAAAATCTTCTCAAAAAAGAATAAATTCCTAGACACAAATAAATGTCCAAAATGAAAAAGGAAGAAATAGAGAAGTTGAACAAACTGATAAGCAGAAAAGAAATTGAAATTGAATCAGAAATAAAACAAACAAACAAAAAAAATCCCCAAAACCAAAAACCTCCAAACAAAAATGCACGGCCTGCTGGTTTCCCAGGGGAATTCTACCAGAGATTTAAAGAAGACTTAATATGTGCTCTCTTCAAACTCTTTCAAAAAAAAAAAAAAAATAGAAGTGGATTTCCACTCTCACCACTCTGTTCAACATAGTATTAGAAGTCCTAGCAACAGCAATCAGACCACAAAGGGAAATAAAAGGAATCCAAATTGACAATGAAGAAGTCAAACTCTCTCTCTTCGCAGATGACATGATTATTTATATGGAAATACAAAAGACTCCACCCTCAAACTACTAGAACTCATACAGCAATTCAGCAATGTGGCAGGATACAAAGTCAATGTACAGAAATCAGAAATCAGTGGCTTTCTTATACACTAACAATGAACATACAGAAAGGGAAATTAGAGAATTGATTCCATTTACTATAGCACCAAGAACCATAAGATGCCTGGGAATAAACTTAACCAAAGAGGTAAAGGATCTGTACTCGAGGAACTACACAACACTCATGAAATAAATTGAAGAAGACACAAAGGAGATGGAAGACCATTCCATGCTCTTGGATTGGAAGAAAAAACATTGTTAAAATGTCTATACTGCCCAGAGAAATCTATACTTTTAATGCCATTCTGATCAAAATTCCACCAGTATTTTTCAAAGAGCTGGAGCAAATAATCCAAAAATTTGTATGGAATCAGAAGAGACTTCAAAGCGTTAAGGAAATTTTGAGAAACAAAAAGAAAACTGGGGGCATCACGTTACCCGATTTCAAGCTTTACTACAAAGCTATGATCACCAAGATACCATGGCACTGGCATAAAAACGGACACATAGACCAGTGGAACAGAGTAGAGAGCTCAAATATGGACCCTCATCTCTATGGTCAAATAATCTTTGACAGAACAGGAAAAAAATATACAGTGGAAAAAAGACAGTCTCTTCAATAAATGGTGCTGGGAAAACTGGGCAGCTATACGGAGAAGAATGAAACTCGACCATTCTATTACACCGTACACAAAGATAAACTCAAAATGGATAAAAGACCTCAATGTGAGACAGGAATCCAACAGAATCCTAGAGGAAAACCTAGGCAGTATCCTCTTCAATATCAGACACAGCAACTTCTTTTAAGATATGTCTCCAAAGGCAAAGGAAAAAAAAGCAAAGATGAACTTTTGGGACTTCATCAAGATCAAAAGCTTGTGCACAGCAAAGGAAACAGTCAACAGAACAAAGAGGCAACCCACAGAATGGGAGAAGATATTTGCAAATGACAGTACAGACAAAAGGTTGATATCCAGGATCTATAATGAACCCCTCAAACTCAACACACACAAAATAGAAAATCATATCAAAAAATGGGCAGAAGATATGAACAGACACTTCTCCAATGAAGACATACAAATGGCTATCAGACACATGAAAAAAGGTTCATCATCACTAGCCATCAGGGAGATTCAAATTAAAATCACATTGAGATACCACCTTACACCAGTTAGAATGGCCAAAATTAGCAAGACAGGAAACCACATGTGTTGGAGAGGATGTGGAGAAAGGGAAACCCTCTTCCACTGTGGGTGATTATGTAAGTTGGTGCAGCCACTTTTGCAGAACAGTGTGGAGATTCCTCAAGAAATTACCAATAGAGCTTCCCTATAACCCTGCCATTGCACTCCTGGCTATTTACCCCAAAGATACAAATGTAGTGAAAAGAAGGGCCATCTGTACCCCAATTTTTATAGCAGCAATGGCCAAACTGTGGAAAGAACCAAGATGCCCTCCAACAGACAAATGGATAAGGAAGATGTGGTCCATATATACTATGGTTTATTATGCCTCCATCAGAAAGGATGAATACCTAATTTTTGTAGCAACATGGACGGGACTGGAAAAGATTATGCTGAGTGAAATAAGTCAAGCAGAGAGAGTCAATTGTCATAGGGTTTCACTTATTTGTGGAGCAAACAAAGCATGGAGGACAAGGGAAGATGGAGAGAAGGGAGTTGAGGCAAATTGCAAGGGGAGTTGAACCATGAGAGACTATGGACTCTGAGAAACAATCTGAGGGTTTTATAGGAGCTGGGGGTGGAGGGTTGGGGGAACTAGGTTGTGGGTATTGGAGAGTGCACGGATTTCATGGAGCACTGGGTGTGGTGCAAAAACAATGAATACTGTTAAGCTGAAAAAAATAAATAAATTAAAAAAATAATAATCATTCACCACAATCAAATGAGATTTATTCCTGAGTTATAATGGTGATTCAATATCACAAATTACTGAATGCAATTTAAAACATTAATAAAAGAAAGGATAACAATCATATCATCCTTTCAATAGATGTAGAAAAAGCATGTGATAAAATACAATATCCATTCATGATAAACAAAATAGTTTTACAAGGAACATACCTGAACGTAATAATGAAAAACCTATTATGAAAAACTGAGAGGTAATATCAACTTCAGTGGCATAAATGGAGAGATTCTCCTTTAAGTCTGGACTGAGACAGGGATGTCCACACTCACAACTGTTACTTAACATATTACTGAAAGATCTAGTCTCAGTATTCAGATAATAATAAAAATAAATAAATAAATGACATTCAAATAGGTAAGAAAAAGTAAAACTTCATCTGCTTGCAGATGAGATGATATTTCATATAGAAAAATCAAAAGACACCACCAAAGTTTCTAGAATTGATAACAAACTCAGTAATGTAACAGGATCCAAAATAAATTTAATGAAATCTGTTGCAAGGAGGAGTCAAGATGGCAGAGAAGTAGCAGGTTAAGACAACTTGAGGTAGCAGGAAATCAGCTAGATAGTTTATCAAACCACTCCAAACACCTACAAATCCAACAGGAGATTGAAGGGTAGAAGAGCAGCAATTCTAGAAACAGAAATTCAACCACTTTCTGACCGAGGGAGAAGTGAATCCAAAGTGACAGGAAGAGAGACTGCAGGGGGATGGGCTGGCCTGGCAAACTGCAGAGCAATGGGGCACAAAATTAGAACTTTAAAAGTCTGCTCCACTGAGGGACATCACTCCAGAGGCCAAGCTGGGGTGAAACCCATGCAGGGACAGTGTGGCCTCAGGTCCTGCAGGATTACAGAAGGATGGGGGATGTCTGAGTGTCACAGAGCTCACAGGTGTTAGAGCAGAGAAGCCAGCTACAGAGACAGCTGAGGAGTAAGCTCTCAACTTGGGGTTACCTTAAATCGTGATCCATGGCACAGACCACTGCTCTGTGAGCAGGGACCCCACAAGATCCAGGGAGATTCCCCTGGAAGAGCTCAGGGATCTGCAAGGTTCAGAGACTCCATGTAGGGCTGTGTGCCAGAGACAGAGATGATTGGTCACAAACTGGGTGAGCGTGGAGCGGGGCCTGAGGCTGGGGAGAGGGGAGTGATTGAGCACTTTTCTCCGAGGGTGCCCTGAGGAGTGGGGCCCAGAGTTCTCGGCCCTTCTGTGCCAGAGATTGGGAGGCCACCATTTTCATTCCTGAGTTTCATTCCTGAGTTCCTCTGAAACTCTGTGGAAAGTGTTCAGGGAACAAAAGCTCCCCAAAGCGAACAAGAGCAGATTACTTAGCAATTCTGCCTCAGGCAAAGACATGTGAGAATCATTACAACAGGCCCCTCCCCCAGAAGATCCACAATAAATCCAGCCAAGACCAAGTTCACTTACTAAGGAGAGCAGCAGAATTCCAGAGGAAGAGAAAGAAAAACATGGAATTCATGGCTTTCTCCCCATGATTCTTTAGTCTTGCAAAGTTAATTATTTTTTAATTTATTTTTTCCTCTACTAATTTTTTAAACTTTTACTCTTTCCTCTTTTGACGTATTTTAACTAGTTTATCTTAACAATACCATTCCAAAAAATCTTTTTTGAACCTTCATTATTGTAGTCATATTTGATCCTTCATTGTATCTAAATTTATTTTTTGTATACACAAATATATGCCCTTTTAGCATTTATTTTCTTCTAAAAAGATCTGGGTTAAAACTTCTAATAGATCAAAATACACCCTAAATCTAGCACAGGGCTTTTTTCTAATCTCCAGCCTGAGCAAATTCTCTCCACTTACTTTTTCTTTATTCTCCCAACCAATTTGTCTTATCAACTACTTTCATAGAAAAATTTTTTAAATCATCTTTATACTCATATTGCATCCCTTCATTTTGTTTACCCTTATATATATTTTTCATTCTTTAAATTTTGGGAGGTAGACCAAAATGCTCCCAAAATTAAGTGGGTGAACCTCTTCTATTCACCAGTCTAATATATGTTTTTCCATTTTATATTTTTTGTTAAGTTGTTTTTATTTTTAAATTGTTTTTCTGAAATTCTTTTTACACCCTTTCTTCCCCCCATGATTTGGGGTCTCTTCTGATTTGGATAAAGCACATTTTCCTGGGGTCTTTGATGCCCTTTTAGCATTTTATTCACTCCTTCATATATTCTTATCTGGATAAAAAGACAAGGCAAAAAAAAAAAAAAAAACTCACCACAACAAAAGAAAAATAGGTAATACCAAATGCTAGGAACCTAATCAATACAGACATTGGTAATATGTCAGATCTAGAGTGCAGAATGACGATTCCCAATGTGCTAGCCAGGCTCAAAAAAGGCATGGAAGCTATTAGAGAAACACTGTCTGGATAAATAAAAGCCCTTTCTGGAGAAATAAAAGAACTAAAATCTAACCAAGTTGAAATCAAAAAAGCTATTAATAAGGTGCAATCAAACATGGAGCCTCTTACTGCTAGGATAAATGAGGCAGAAGAGAGAATTAGTGATATAGAAGACCAAATGACAGAGAATAAAGAACCCAAGCAAAAGAGAGAAAAACAACTACTGGGCCACAGGCAGAAAATTTGAGAGATAAGTGATACCATAAGATAAAACAAAATCAGAATAATTGGGATTCCAGAAGAAGAAGAAAGAGAGAGGGGGGCAGAAGGTATATTGGAGAGAATTATTGGAGAGAATTTCCCTAATATGGAAAAGAAAACAAACATCAAAATCCAGGAGGTGCAGAGAACCTCCCTCAAAATAAATAAGGATAGGTCCACACCACATCACCTAATAGTAAAGTTTACAAGTCTTAGCAACAAAGAGAAAATTCTGAAAGCAGCCCTGGACAAAAAGTGTGTAATATTCAATGGTAAAAATATTACATTGGCAGCGGACTTATCCACAGAGACCTGGAAGGCCAGAAAGAACTGGCATAATATATTCAGAGCATGAAACCAGAAAAACATGCAGCCGAGAATACTATATATAGCTAGGCTATCATTGAAAATAGAAGGAGAGTTAAAAATCTTCCAGGACAAACAAAAGGTAAAAGAATTTGTAAAGACCAAACCAACTCTACAGGGAATATTGAAAGGGGTCCTCTAGGCAAAGAGAGAGCCTAAAAGTAGTAAATCAGAAAGGAATAGAGAAATTATACAGTAATAGTCACCTTAGAGGCAATATAGTAACATTAACTTAATATCTCTCAATAGTTACCCTGAATGTTAATAGGCTAAATATCCCAGTCAGAAGACACAGGACATCAGAATGGATAAAAAACCAAAACCCATAAATATGCTGTATAAAATAAACTCATTTTAGACCCAAAGACACTACCAGATTTAGAGTTATTGGGTGGAAAACAATGTACCATGACAATGGACATCAAAAAAAAAAAAAAAAAGCTGGGGTGGCAATCCTTATATCAGATCAATTAGATTTTAAGCCAAAGACTATAATAAGAGATGAGGAAGGATACTATATCATACTCAAAGGGTCTGTCCAACAAGACAGACAACATAAATATCTATGTCCCTAACATGGGAGCAGCCAAATATATAAATCAATTAATAAAAAATCAAAAATATATAAATCAATTAATAAAAAATCAAAGAAACACATTGACAATAATAGAACACTCCCCTCACTGAAATGGACATATCATCCAAGCAAAAGATCAACAATGAAGTAAAGGACTTAAATGACACACTGGACCAGATGGACATCACAGATATATTCAGAACATTCCATCCCAAAGCACCAGAATATACATTCTTCCCTAGTACACATGGAACATTCTCCAGAATAGATCACATCCTGGGCCATAAATCAGGTCTCAACTGGTATCAAATATTGGGATCATTCTTTGCATATCTTCATACCACAATGCTCTGAAGCTGCATCTCAATCACAAGAAGAAATTTGGAAAGAACCCACATACAGGAGGTAAAAGAGAATCCTTCTAAAGAATGAATGGGTCAACCAGGAAATTAAAGAAGAATTGAAAAAATTCATGGAAACAAAAGATAATAAAAATACAATGGATCAATATCTGTGGGACACAGCAAAGGCAGTCCTGAGAGGAAAATATATAGTGATGCAAGCCTTTCTCAAGAAACAAGAAAAGACTCAAATACACAACCTAACACTACATCTTCAGGAGCTGAAGAAAGAATAACAAAGAAAACCCAAACCCAGCAGGAGAAGAGAGATAATAAAGATCAGAACAGGAGCGCCTGGGTGGCTCAGTGGGTTAAAGCCTCTGTCTTCGGCTCAGGTCATGATCCCAGAGTCCTGGAATCAAGCCCTGCATCAGGTTCGCTGGTCAGCAGGGAGTCTGCTTCCCCCTCTCTTTCTCTGCCTGCCTCTCTGCGTACTTGTGATCTGCCTGTCAAATAAACAAATAAAATCTTTAAAAAAAATCAGAACAGAAATCAATGAAATAGAAACAAAAACAAACAAAACAAAACAAAACAAAAAACAATAGAACAAATCAACACAACTAAGAGCTGGTTCTTTGAAAGAATTAATAAGATTGATAAACCCCTGGCCAGAATTATCAAAAAGAAAAGAGAAAGGACCCAAATAAATAAAATCATGTAGGAAAGAGGAGAGATCACAACCAACACCAAAGAAATACAAACAAGTATAAGAATATATTATGAGCAACTCTACACTAGCAAATTTGACAATCTGGAAGAAATGGATACATTCTTAGAGACATATAAACTACCATAACTGAAACAGGCAGAAATAAAAAATCTGAACAGACCCATAACCAGTAAGGAGATTGAAGCAGTCATCAGAAATCAGAAAAAGCCGAGGGCCAGATGGCTTCCCAGGGGAATTTTACCAAACATTTAAAGAAGAACCAATTCCTGTTCTCCTGAAATGCTTCCAAAAAATAGAAATGGAAGGAAAACTTCCAAACTCATTTTATGATGCCAGAATCACCTTGATCTCAAAACCAAACAAGGATCCCATCAAAAAAGTGAATTACAGACCAATATCTTTGGTGAACACAGATGCGAAAATTCTCTCCAAAATACTAGCCAATAAGACTCAACAGTATATTAAAAGGATTATTCACCACGACCAAGTGGGATTTATTCCAGGGCTGCAAGGTAGGTTCAACATCCACACATCAATCAATGTGATATGATACATTAATAAAAGAAAAAACAAGAAGCATATGATATTCTCAATGGTTGCTGAAAAAGCATTTGACAAGGTACAGGATCCCTTCCTGATTAAAACTCTTCAAAGTGTAGGGATAGAGAGTACATACCTCTGTATCATGAAAGCCATCTATAAAAAAAAAAACACTGTGAATATCATTCTCAATGAAGGAAAAACAGAGCTTTTCTGCTAAGGTCAGGAACACGGCAAAAATGTCCATTATCATCACTGTTATTAAACATAGTACTAGAAGTCATAGCCTCAACAATCAGACAACAAAAATAAATTAAAGTCATCCATATCAGCAAAGAAGAAGTCAAACTATCACTCTTTTCAGATGATAGGATACTATATGTGGAAAACCCAAAAGACTCCACTCCAAAACTGCTAGAACTTGTACAGGAATTCAGTAAAGTTCAGGATATAAAATCAATGCACAGAAATCAGTTGCATTTCTTTACACCAACAACAAGAGAGAAGAAAGAGAAATTAAGGAGTCAATCCCATTTACAATTGCACCCAAAACCATAAGATACCTAGGAATAAACCTAACCAAAGAGGCAAAGAATCTATACTCAGAAAACTATAAAGTACTCATGAAAGAAATTGAAGAAGACACAAAGAAATAGAAAAATGTTCCATGTTCACGGATTAGAGGAACAAATATTGTGAACATGTCTATGTTACCTAAATAAATCTACACATTTAATGCAATCCCTATCAAAATCCCACCCATTTTTTTCAAAGAAATGGAACAAATAATCCTATAATTTATATGGAACCAGAAAAGACCTCGAATAGCCAAAGGGATATTGAAAAAGAAAGACAAAGTTGATGGCATCACAATTCCGGACTTCAAGCTCTATTACAAAGCTGTCATCATCAAGACAGTATAGTACTGGTACAAGAAAAGAAACATAGATCAATGGCATAGAGTAGAGAGCCCTGAAATTGGCCCTCACCTCTATGGTCAACTAATCTTCGACAAAGCAGGAAAGAACATCTAATGGAATAAAGACAGTCTGTTCAACAAATGGTGTTGGGAAAATGGGAATGCCACATGCAGAAAAATGAAACTAGACCATTTCTTTCCACCACACACGAAAATAGACTCAAAACTGATGAAGGATATCAATGTGAGAAAGAAGTCCATCAAAATCCTTGAGGAGAACAGAGGCAGCAACCTCTTTGACCTCACCTGCAGCAACGTCTTCCTAGGAACATCGCCAAAGGCAAGGGAAGCAAGGGCAAAAATGAACTATTGGGACTTCATCAAGATCAAAATCTTTTGCACAGCAAAGGAAACAGTTAACAAAACCGAAAGACAACTGACAGAATGGAAGAAGATATTTGCAAATGACATATCAGATAAAGGACTAGTATCCAAAATCAATAAAGAGCTTACCAAAGTCAACACCCAAAGAACAAATAATCCAATCAAGATATGGTCAGAGGACATGAACAAACATTTCTGCAAAGAAGACATCCAGATGGGCAACAGACACATGAAAAAGTGCTCCACGTCACTCAGCATCAGGGAAATATACATCAAAACCACAATGAGATACCAGCTCACAGCAGTCAGAATGGCTAAAAATAACAAGTCAGGAAATGACAGATGCTGGTGAGGAAGCAGAGAAAAGGGAACCCTCCTACACTGTTGGTGGGAATGCAAGCTGGTGCAGCCACTCTGGAAAACAGCATAAAGTTTCCTCAAGAAGTTGAAAATAGAGCTACCCTATGACCCAGCAATTACGTTACTGGTTATTTGCCCTAAAGATACAAACGTAGTGAACCAAAGGGGCACATGCACCCAAAAGTTTATAGCAGCAATGTCCACAATAGCCAAACTATGGCAAAAACCTACATGTCCATCAACAGATGAATGGATAAAGAAGAGATGATACACACACACACACACACACACACACACACACACACACAATGGAATAGTACACAGCCATCAAAGAAATAAAATATTACCATTTGCAATGATGTGGGTGGAACTTCATGCTTAGTGAAATAAACCAATCGGAGAAAGACAGCTATCATATGATCTACCTGATAGGAGGATGTGGAGAGGCAACGTGGCTGGTTTGGTGGTGGGGGGGAGAATAAATGGAACAAGATGTGACCGGGAGGGAGACAAACCATAAGAGACTCTTAATCTCACAAAACAAACAGAGGGTTGCTGGGGGGAGGGGGGTAGTGTGAGGGTGGTGGTGTTCTGGACATTAGGGAGGGTATGTGCTATGGTGAGTGCTATGAAGTGTGTAAATCTGGCGATTCACAGACCTGTACTCCTGGGACTAATAATACATTATGTGTTTATTAAAAAATTATATGAAACCTGTTGCATTTCTATATAACAACAATGTAGAAGGAAAAAGAGAAATCAAGGGGTCAGTCCTATTTGTAATTGCACCAAAAACCATATGATACCTAAGAAAAAACCTAACCAAAAAGCTAAAGATCTGTATTCAAAAAACTGTAAAATGCTAATGAAAGAAATTGAAGATAACAGAAAGAAATGGAAAAATATTCTATACTCATAGATTGGAAGAACAAATCATGTCAAAATGTCTATACTACAGAAACCAATATACACATCTAAAACAACCCCTATCAAAGTACCACCAGCATTTTCCACATTGGTAGAACAAACCTAATATTTGTATGGATCCTGAAAGACCCCAAATAGCCAAAGAAATTATGAAAAATAAAAACAAAACTGGAGGCAACATGATTCCAGATTTCAAACTTTATTACAAAGCTGTGGTCATCAAGACAGCATGTTCCTGGCACAAAATTGGAAACATAGACAAACAGAATAGAATAGAAAATGAAGCAATGAACTCACAACAATGTGGTCAACTGATCTTAAAGTAGGAAATAGTATCCAATGGGAAAAAAATAGTCTCTTCAATAAATCGTGTTGAGAAAATTGGACAACATGCTGAAGAATGAAGACTACTTCTGTACATCACAAACAAAAGTAAATTCAAAATAAATGGAAGACATAAATGTGAGACAAGAAGCCATTAAAATCCTAGTGGAGAACACAGGCAGAAACCCCTTTATCATCGGCCATAACAACTTCTTACTATATATGCCTCCTGAAGCAAGGGGAACAAAAGCAAAAGTAAACCATTGGGAGTTCATCAAATAATACTTTTGCACAAAAAGGAAATAATCAACAAAACTAAAAGGCAACATACGGAATGGGATAAGACATTTGAAAATGTTTGATCAAAAAAAGGGCTAGTATCCAAAATCTATAAAGAACTTTTCAAATTCAACACCCAAAAAGCAACAACAAATGTCCAGTCAATAAATGGTCAGAAGACATGAACAGATATTTCTCCAAAGAAAACATACATGGTCAACAGACATGTGAAAAACTTCTCAACATCACTTGGTATCAAGAAAATACAAATCAAAACCACAAGCTGATATCACCTAAGTCCAGTCAGAATGGCTAAAATTAACAGCTTAAGAAAAAACAAATGTTGTGAGGATGCAGAAAAAGTGGGATCCTCTTACACTGTTGGTGAGAATGTAAACTGGTAGAGCTACTCTAGAAAACAGTATGGAGGTTCCTCAAAAAGTTAAAAAAATAGAGCTACCCAACAACTCAGCAGTTGCATATTAGGTATTTATCCAAAGCATACAAACATAGTGATTCCAAGGGACATTTGCACCCAAATATTTATAGCAGGAATGTCCACAGGAACCAAACTATGGAAAGAACCCAGATTTCCGAGGACAGATGAATGGACAAAGAAGATGTGGTATATATGCAACAGAATATTATTCAGCCATCAGAAATAATTAAATCTTACTGTTTACAATTATGTAGATGGAACTAGAGAGTATTATTCTAAGCAAAATGTCAGATAAAGATAAATACCATTTGATTTCACTCATACATGGAATTTAAGTATCAAAATTAATGTATATAGAGCAAGGGAAGACAAAGTGAAATAAGATAAGATCATAGAGAAAGACAAACTATAAAAGACTCTTAATGCTAGGAAACAAACTGAGGGTTGCTGGAGGGGAGCTGTGTGGGGGAATGGAGTAAATGAATGATGGGAATAAAGGAGGGCACTTGATGTAATGAGCACTGCATGTTACAGGCGACTGATAAATCACTAAACTCTATGACTGAAACTAATAATACAGTATATGTTATTTAATTGATTTTATTTTTTATTTTTTTTTTAATTTTCCCCTCAAGGAGTTTTATTTTATTTTATTTTATTTTTATTTTTTTTTTAATTTTTTATTTTTTATAAACATATATTTTTATCCCCAGGGGTACAGGTCTGTGAATCACCAGGTTTACACACTTCACAGCACTCACCAAATCACATACCCTCCCCAATGTCCATAATCCCACCCCCTTCTCCCAAACCCCCTCCCCCCGGCAACCCTCAGTTTGTTTTGTGAGATTAAGAGTCACTTATGGTTTGTCTCCCTCCCAATCCCATCTTGTTTCATTTATTCTTCTTCTACCCACTTAAGCCTCCATGTTGCATCACCACTTCCTCATATCAGGGAGATCATATGATAGTTGTCTTTCTCTGCTTGACTTATTTCGCTAAGCATGATACGCTCTAGTTCCATCCATGTTGTTGCAAATGGCAAGATTTCATTTCTTTTGATGGCTGCATAGTATTCCAATAAAAAAGAAATAAAATAAATTTTTTTAAAATGTGAAAAGGAATTGAAAAAAAAAACAAGTAAAAGTGAGCTAGATCCTATTTTCCCCTAGAATTGAAATTTTGTAGCAGTCTGTAATCAGTAAACTTGGTGTAAGCAAGTTGCTTATGTGGACTTCTGGGAGACGGACATGTTGTGCTGATTCTCAGGTGGACTTGTTCTAGTAATTATGTGCCTCTCAGGCACAGGGGAATGTCCCCACTCTTCAATGATCCCTCACAGAAGACCAAACCATCACTCTTGCATCCCTGGTTTCTGTCATAACTCTGCATTCATAACCCTGCATTCATTCGGCCTGTGTCTGATTTTTTTTTTTTTTAACCTCAGGCACACAACTGAGTTTCAAAATTAAGTTTATGTGCAGACCCATGCTGTTCTTTCTGGAGAGGGTCTCACCACATTTTTTCCATTTGCCAGGCAGTCCCAGGAAAGCCTCTTAATTTTTTTTTTTACATTTAAAATTATGCCTTCCATAAATAGAAGAATTTTCAGTTCTTTCTCCATATTTCTATGGATTTTATTGCATTTCTTTTCTTTTAACAGTGCCCGAGAGTTATAGTAGAAACTTTAATGGAAGCGATGGGGATTAACACTTTTGCCTTTTTACTTATCCTAAGGAAAAAAGAAATCAATGTTTCATTAAGTCTGATGTTAAGTTTACAGTTTTGTGTAGATTAACTTTTTAAGCTGTGTATGCTGATAGAGTTGATTTGCTAATATTTTGTTGAGCATTTGGGTTCCATAGTCATAAAAGTTATTGTTAGTTTACTTTTATGGTGTCATCATTGTAGGCTTTTGGTATTCAAAGACAGCAAATGGGTGTCAAATTATGTCTTCATTTCATATCTTTCTGACATTCTTTAGCCACTAGTACAAGAAAGCTCTCGGATTTTAATGTATCCATGATTCCTTTGGACCCACACAGATAATGCAGGATAGCATTCCTATCTTAAGATAAACTGTGCTATATAGGATCATAAAATTATAGGAATGATGTATCAACATATTCATATATCCCAGGGATTAGGGCATAGAGACTCGGGGGAGCATTTTTTGTAATTTTTCCTACATCTATGCACATTAATTGTAAGAGTTCTGACAACACTGATTCCACCTTTGGTTCTTCAATTGTTCATGCACATTTCAATGACCTCCCATGGGGCTATGTGTTCTAGGTCCATGGAGGTTAACATATTCCCTGACTGGAAAGTGGATAAACGTTTTCTGATTTTCCCTAAAGTTGTGCATAGAAGATAGCTAGCTAGATGCCACTTTAGGTAACTAATAGCAGTGACTGATACACAAAAGCTTTCTCTTTGGCAACTAGCAGAGAGCCTCTGGTGTAAAGATGATGTCACTTAGATAATGCAACTTGGAAAGCACCTTCACTTTTATAACTGGTAATGGAACCATGTAATTCCATGTGGAATAACACAGATGAAATAGAATGAATCACGCACTGTGCTACAGCAAAATTATTTTTGTTATTCTTATTCAGACTTTCTCTAGTATAAGCTTAAGAATTTCCTGGCAAGTAAGTGAGCAACAGTATTAAAATGGAGGTCAAGGTCTGTAGAGTTTTACTCCAAAACTAGGAAGTTCACTAGCTCAGGTTCTATATGCCAGTATTATATTCCCAGTTTGTTTTTTCTCCTGGGACACAACAGATAACCAGTCTTCCTCGTGTTCATGGGTAAAATCCAGAAAATCCCCAGAAGTGGTATGTCTCATGGTAGAATTTAATGAAGACAACAGAAATGATATCCAGAAGGGCCACATGGGAACTATATGTTAAACAATTAAAGTTGGGATTCCAATACCAGGTAAATAACTCTTACCATCTAAAATGATGTAAAAAGGTCTATAGAAAATTTTGGTGAATCTCAGGATTATAAAGGCAGAACAATAAATCATGGAACACTACATCAAAAATTAATGATGTACTGCATGATGACTAAGATAACATAATAATAAAAAAGAAACAACAAACAACAGCAAAAACAAATTATTGATTTATTCCTCTTTTTGTGGCATATATAAATTAAAATTTTAAAAAATCTTTTATAGACTCAATCTTCCATTTTGTAAGAATGTGCAAACTTTTTATAGTGAAATCCCATATAAGTAAACTGCATAAAACATAGTGATGTCGGCATAATCACATTTTTCTGTCAAATATATTGTTTTGTTTCACTAGCAATATGTCTATCATAATAAGTTTATATGTTATTCCACTATATATATTGTCAAAGTGTATATATCTACTCTAATAAATACTTAAGATGTTTGCCCACCCTCTTCCAAATAATGCTAGTACTAAACATTTTCGGAGATATCTTTTGTAGCACATACCCATGCATTTTTTGCTTTGTAAATACCATGTCATGGAGTTGTTATTTTACAATTGAGCATATATTCAAATTCAGTAGATACCAACATATTCTCACCATTAGCATATGGAAGTTGTTTGCTTTACATTCTGGACAACTTCTAGTGTCACTTTCTGATGGTGCATGAGAGAAGAATAAGGCACAAACAAGTCAGCTGCAAGAAAATGGGAGCAGGGTATGACAGTAGAAAAGACAGTCACCCCGAACAACTCCTCAGTCCTGTATTTATTAGATATAGGCAGTAAATAACAAAGGAGCCAAAGAAGGATATACATTAATCATACGTATTATAGATAAACAGGAAGGAGGGCAAAATATATCTGGTCAAGCAGTATAAAGTTTATAGTTATGTAAGCACATTTAAAGGGATCATCTGGGTGCCTGGGTGGCTCAGTGGGTTAAAGGGATCATCTAATTAGTCACAGGTGCTCTTTGGGGAAGGGGAGATAATGGAAAAATGAAGCAGGTGGTATTCCACCGGGAGAAAGCCAGGCATCCCCAGCTGCTTGTCTTTAAGGGTGTATATGATCCTCCCCACCAGGCCTGTTGCCAGTATATGTTTTTAAGGCTATATCCAAACATGCTTGTAACTAGTATAATTTCTCATGGGTTATATTTTAAGTAATACATTTTTCTGAGGGACAGTTACAATCTAGCATTGCCATTAATTTTAACTGTTTTGGGGGAAGTGTAATAATTTCTCATTGTGGCTTTTTTTTAAAATATCTTTATTTATTTGACACACAGAGAGAGAAATCACAAGTAGGCAGAGAGGCAGGCAGAGAGAGAGGAGGAAGCAGGCTCCCTGCTGAGCAGAGAACCCGATGCGGGACTCAATCCCAGGACCTTGAGATCATGACCTGAGCCGAAGGCAGAGGATTAACCCACTGAGCTACCCAGGCACCCTCATTGTGGGCTTTTTTTAAAATTAATTTTTTTATTTTTTATAAACATATATTTTTATCCCTAGGGGTACAGGTCTGTGAATCACCAGGTTTACACACTTCACAGCACTCACCAAAGCACATACCCTCCCCAATGTCCATAATCCCACCCCCTTCTCCCAAACCCCCTCCCCCAGCAACCCTCAGTTTGTTTTGTAAGATTAAGAGTCGCTTATGGTTTGTCTCCCTCCCAATCCCATCTTGTTTCATTTATTCTTCTCCTACCCACTTAAGCCTCCGTGTTGCATCACCACTTCCTCATATCAGGGAGATCATATGATAGTTGTCTTTCTCTGCTTGACTTATTTCGCTAAGCATGATACGCTCTAGTTCCATCCATGTTGTCGCAAATGGCAAGATTTCATTTCTTTTGATGGCTGCATAGTATTCCAGTGTGTATATATACCACCTCTTCTTGATCCATTCATCTGTTGATGGACATCTAGGTTCTTTCCATAGTTTGGCTATTGTGGACATTGCTGCTATAAACATTTGGGTGCACGTGCCCCTTTGGATCACTACGTTTATATCTTTAGGGTAAATACCCAATAGTGCAATTGCTGGGTCATAGGGCAGTTCTATTTTGAGGAACCTCCATGCTGTTTTCCAGAGTGGCTGCACCAGCTTGCATTCCCACCAACAATGTAGGAAGGTATCCCTTTCTCCGCTTCCTCGCCAGCATCTGTCATTTCCTGACTTGTTGATTTTAGCCATTCTGACTGGTGTGAGGTGATATCTCATTGTGGTTTTGATTTGTATTTCCCTGATGCCGAGTGATATGGAGCACTTTTTCATGTGTCTGTTGGCCATCTGGATGTCTTCTTTGCAGAAATGTCTGATCATGTCCTCTGCCCATTTCTTGATTGGATTATTTGTTCTTTGGGTGTTGAGTTTGCTAAGTTCTTTATAGATTCTGGACACTAGTCCTTTATCTGATATGTCGTTTGCAAATATCTTCTCCCTTTCTGTCAGTTGTCTTTTGATTTTGTTAACTGTTTCCTTTGCTGTGCAAAAGCTTTTGATCTTGATGAAATCCCAATAGTTCATTTTTTCCCTTGCTTCCCTTGCCTTTTGCGTTGTTCCTAGGAAGATGTTGCTGCGGCAGAGGTCGAAGAGGTTGCTGCCTGTGTTCTCCTCAAGGATTTTGATGGATTCCTTTCGCAAATTGAGGTCCTTCATCCATTTTGAGTCTATTTTTGTGTGTGGTGTAAGGAAATGGTTCAATTTCATTTTTCTGCATGTGGCTGTCCAATTTTCCCAGCACCATTTATTGAAGAGGCTGTCTTTGTGGCTCATTGTGGCTTTTATCTGAAGATCTCTGAGGTACAAAGCAGCTCAGTGCTGAAGTTGAAGCTGTTGGTGCCTTGTTCGCAGCCCTCCATGTTCACCATTCTGTTACAAGATTATGACTTCTCACTACACTCTTAGTGAATAGCATTCTGACTCCACGTCCAGTTCAAAGAACATGCTTTCCCTCCCCCCTTATTTTCCAAAAAAAATGGGGATTCAGTTTTCCCAGGAAAACATTTTTACTAATGACAGACAATGCTGGTAAGAAGTACGTCATGGCCTGCAATTGCACTACTGGGTATTTACCCCAAAGATAGAGATGTAGTGAAAAGAAGGGCCATCTGTACCCCAATGTTCATAGCTGCAATGGCTACGGTCGCCAAACTGTGGAAAGAACCAAGATGCCCTTCAATGGACGAATGGATAAGGAAGATATGGTCCATATACACTATGGAGTATTATGCCTCTATCAGAAAGGATGAATACCCAACTTTTGTAGCAACATGGACAGGACTGGAAGAGATTATGCTGAGTGAAATAAGTCAAGCAGAGAGATTCAATTATCATATGCTTTCACTTATTTTTGGAGCATAAGAAATAGCACAGAGGACATGGGGAGATGGAAAAGAGAAGGCAGTTGAGGGAAATTGAAGGGGGAGATGAACCATTGATAAACTATAAAATCTGAAAACAATCTGAGGGTTTTGAAGGGGTGGGAGTGGGAAGTTGGGTGAGCCTGGTGATGGGTATTATGGAGGGCATGTATTGCATGGAGCACTGGATGTGGTGCATAAACAATGAATTCTGGCACACTGAAAAGAAATTTAAAAAAAGAAGAAGTATGTCATAGTCTTGCTGAATAAAGGAAGAAATTACCCATAAAACTGAACCTCAGGTCATATCACTGGTAAATTTCTCATTAATGTGTCCAGACCTCTTCCCACTCTCACATTAATACTCAACTTTAGTACTCCAATTCCTTAGATAAGACCCAGGTAAAGTACTTACATTTAAAATCTGTTCTCAGGGTCTGCCTCTGAAGGGCACCCAAAAGAAGACAATTTATCTTTTTATATGTTTTTGACCATTTGTTTTTCATCTTCTTGAAAAACATAATAAAATAAAATTTAATAAATTTAATAAAATAAATTTAATAAAAGTTACATACATTTTGGTAGGTATGCTGTAAATTTGCTATTGATTTGTAGAAATACTTTGTCATTTCAACATGAACCTAGACCAGCTTTTTAATGTTAATAATATACACTCACCCATTGTTATTTTTTGCACTTTTCTCCAAAGGTGTGTAGTGATGAACGTGAATTTTTAACTTTTTTTTTTTTTTTAGATTTCATTTATTTATTTGTCAGAGAGAGAGAGAGTGAGAGAGCAAGCACAGGCAGACAGAGTGGCAGGCAGAGGCAGAGGGAGAAGCAGGCTCCCTGTCGAGCTAGGAGCCCGATATGGGACTCGATCCCAGGATGCTGGGATCATGACCTGAGCCGAAGGCAGCTGCTTAAACCACTGAGCCACCCAGGCGTCCCTGAATTTTTAACTTTGATACAGTCCAATTGCCTCATATATTCCTTATATTTGGTGCTATTTGTTTAAAACATATCCCTTTGGGGATCCCTGGTGGCTCAGTTGGTTAAGTATCTGTCTTAGGCTCAGGTCATGATCCCAGGTCCTGGGGTCAGGTCCAACACCAAGTCCCTTGCTCAGCGGGGGCCCTGTTTCTCCCTCTTTCCACTGCTGGTGCTCTCTTTCTTGATGTATCTCTGTCTCTCAAATAAATAAAATGTTTTCTGAAAAAGTATCCTTTCATCTTAATTTCATAAAAAAAATTCTTTTCCAAATTGATCTTTAGGATTTTATATTTAGATTCCATAATATACTTGGAATTGATTCATTTGTATGGTATGAGGTAAAATTAGCAGGGATTTTATTTTCTTGTGATATGCATTTTCAATTGTTTTTGGTGCCATTGAATGAAAACCTGTTTCCTTGGGAACAGCCCTGAGTGGCTCAGACAATTAAGCATCTGCCTTAAACTTGGGTCAAGATCCCAGGGTCCTGGGGTTGAGCCCAGCATTCGGCTTTCTGATTAGCAGGGAGGCTGCTTCTCCCTCTCCCTCTGCCGGCTTCTCTGTTCGTACACACTCTCTCTGTCAAATAAATAGCATCTTTAAAAAGAAATAAAACCTGATCCTTTCACATAGATATTAAATATTTGTCACAACCTGTGTCCAATTCTGGTCTTTCATATTTCATTTACTGCTTTAATATTTTTATTCAAATGATAAACTCTATTAAGTGCTGCAACTATCTAAAATGTCTTAATAAATCACAGCCTTATCTCAAATTGTCCATAATCATTAAAATTATCTTAACTTCATATCTATATATGAAAAAGTTGTGTTTCAGTAAAAATTCAATCAGTAAAAGTTGTGTTGATTATTTCTTGATCCATAATGCTACTGTAAAAGCAATATTAAAGTAGGCAATTTATGTTTTTAATTTACATTAAATATAAGCTAAATTCTTAAAACAATTTGTATTATTAAATATTTTAAATCAGTCCTCATCCAGCTATACTTTTATTTTTCTTTAGAATTTACTCTTTTAGATTTTAGTCAAGTATTTTGTTTTGTTATTAAGTATCCTAAATTATAAGTTAGTGAAGAAACTTAAGTACACAAAGTACTATCAAGAAATATTACATCTAGGGGTCCCTGGTGGCTCAGGTCGTGATCTCATGGTCCTGGGATCAAGCCCCACATGCAGCTTTCTGCTCAGTGGGGAGTCTGCTTCCCCTTCTCTCTCTGTGCCTGACTCTCTGCCTATTTGTGCTCTCTCTCTGTCAAATAAATAAATTTTTTAAAAAGGAAAAAAAGAAATATTACATCTAATTTGGATGAAAAAATTTCCATGTTAATAAAATTTATCAAAATTTTAACAATTTTTAGGAGTGCATAATATATAATAGAGTGCACACACTGCCTTCTCTTACAGCAATAGGATAAAATAACATATGAATGGAAATAAACTTGAAAGTCTTTTTGTAATAATATTATAGCTGATAATCTATCACCTAATATGAAGTTAACATTTCTATTTAATTTAAAGGTAATGACATTATTTTGATGCTTTATTTATCTTATTATCCAAAGTATTATAAATTTGTCAAATCATTTTAATTAACTGCTCACTGACTAAATGGAATTTCCACAATCCTCATGTTCTTCTATAATTTCTGGTTGAACCACATTTTTTTATAGCCCACGATTTTTATTTTTTTCATAAGCAGGCTCCACAACCAGTGTGGAGCCCAACTCAGGACCTGAACTTAGGATCCTAAGATCAAGTCCGAGCTGAGCCCAAGAGTCAGATGCCTAACTTACTGAACCACACAGACATCCCAATTAACCACATATTTATTTAGCCTTGGTTACTTCCTGAACAATGAAATTTGACTCCTCTTATCAGAACAATTTGAACATTCTTGTTTCTCAGACTATAAGCTAAAGGATTAAGAATGGGTGTGAGGACCATGTAGAGAAGTGAGAAAATCTTGTTCAGACTGAATGTTGTTTCTGGGGGTGGTGTTATGTACACCACAACCAGGGTACCATAAAATATGCTTACCACAATCAAATGGGATGAGTAAGTGGATAAGGCTCTGTGTCTTCCTATAGAGGAAGAAATCCTTAAAATGGAGGAGATAATTAATCCATATGATAACAATGTCCAAAAGAATGGAGACAGGGATAAGAATGATGAAGCAAATGGTGCCTTCTCCACTATTGTAGTGTCTGTGCAGGAAAGCTTCACCAGTGGGAAGAAGTGACAAAAGAAATGGTTGATGATGTGGGGACCACAGAAAGTTAAAGAGGCAAGCAAGGCTAGCATGACTCCAAGGAAGAGGAAACCACCAATCCATGAAGCAACTGCCAACTTGACACAAACTCTGCTGTCCTTAAGTACTGAGTATCTCAGGGGCCAACAGATGGCCAAATAGTGATCATAGGACAAGACACCGAGAAGGAAACAATCCACAGTGAGCAGAGCACCTACAACATATAGTTGCACCATAGAGGAAGTAAAGGAGATAGTAACACCACCAGCTAAAACCTTCCACAGCAACTGGGGAACAATGCTGCTTATGGATCCAACATCTGCACAAGATAAATGGCACAGAAAAAAATACACTGAAGTTTGAAGATGTGAAGTTTTCTGGACAGCGAGGATCAGCAGCAGGTTACTAATCAGTGTGACCAGATAAAGGCTGAGGAATAAAAAGAAAAGGAAAGCTCCCCCTTCTTGAATGTCCCCAAAACCAAATAGAAGCAACTGTGGATATATTTCTTCTTTAGTTTTCTTCCGTCTGTGAACTATAGATTAAAAACAATTATAGTATAATGAAATAATTTCAAATGAGTTATTTCCAGAGGAGTCTCTTGTCATGAGCCAGGACTACAGAATTGTCCCATAAGCTCAGTGATGTTACTTCCATCACAGATTATAGTATCATGTCCTCATTTTTGAATCTGCATGTCCAAATTGACTAGAAGCCAGGAGAGTTTGGGGGAGTTGCTGAAATGAAAATCATGAATTAGAAATCTGGCTTTTGTTAATTCTACTTATCTGTGATTCTCAGTAAACCTTTATATTTGTATTTTCAACTTGGCTGTGGTGATACACAAGTCTTTTTCATTCACAATTCTCCCTAAAGTGGTACAAAAGCACTTTTAGGCTAAGGATAATTCTCTTATATAAACTATATATTTTGTTCCAGAGAAAATTATAAAATGGTAGCATTTGGCTGGGTTTCCCTCAAATTCACCTTTTTTAATGTTTTTTGGTTCCTTTGGTTATGTCAGATGTCATCATGCTAAGGCACTTTGGGAAGGGCTTTACTTACACAATTTTTAGTCAATCCTTTAAAAGGTACATCTATGAATTGCTCCAAGATGTTGTTTTCAGGCCATAAGTTTCTCTGGAAAGACATTTACATTCAAGTTCAAAGGCAAATATGCACCCCAAAATTTATAGCAACAATTTCAAGATAGCCAAATATGGAAACAACCCAAGTGTCCATTGACTAATAAATGGCTATATGGACAGATATAACTGGATAAATAGATATATCTATATGTACAGATAAAGGAACATGTATAGATAAAGAATATGTATAAGTAAAGGAATAATAATATATGGAACATTATATATTTATAATGGAATATTATTCAGCAATCAAAAATAAGGAATTTTTTTCCATTTGCAATGATGAGGATAGAGCAAGAGAGTATTCTGCTATGCAAAATAAGTAAACTGAGAAATAAAAAATATATAATTTCACTCATACATGGAATTTGAGAAACAAAACAAATGATCAAAGAAAAGAGAGATTTTTAAATACCATGTTTTTTGAAGTTTTTATGAATAAATTTTTAATTTTGGAATTATGACCACTTGAGACCTGGCTGTGAGTTGTGTTTTTGATAGATAACCAGTATCATTCACTCCTCCTCCATCTTTTTTCCTATGCTTAAGTTATCCACGTTTTCTATTAGTCATTTTTATGTAATTTGGTAATTTTATGTAATTTGGCCCATATGCTTAATTTCCATATTTATGTAAAATCAACTCTGTATAATTGTATACTCTTAATCTTTGCCAAATTGTATATGAATTATGACAAAACTACATTAAAAGGCAGGTATAAAAGAAGTAAATGAATGAAGACCATATATTTTATAACTAATTTGATATAAATATAGGAAGTTTACCAATTGAATTATATTGATAATTAAATTACTACTTTCAATCACACAGGATAATGGAAAGTGATTACTATTTTCCAAAGTTGAAATACAGAAATATGTGAAGAGAATTAATAATGTATAGAAAAACAGTTTTAAAAAACAAAGTGTGACTTCACCAGATATTAAAAAAAAATCTTAAAATGTTAACAATGATATTTTGATTAAAGGATAAAACATAACACTTTTTTAAAAATGTTTTAAATGTTTTATTATTTATGTTAGTAACCATAAAGTACCTCATTAGTTTTTCATGTACTGTTCCTTGACTCATTGTTTGAATATAGCAATATGTGCCCTCCTTAATACTTTTGACTAGAAATAGGTATTAACATACTATAACAATTTGGTAAAGTTGAAGCACAAATAATTGAAGAAAAGTCTTTTCAAGAAGTTATTTCATTGTGAAACAAGATGGAATTTGGAGGGAGACAAACCATAAGTGACTCTTAATCTCACAAAACAAACTGAGGGTTGCTGGGGGGAGGGGGATTGGGAGAAGGTGGTGGGATTATGGACATTGGGGAGGGTATGTGCTTTGGTGAGTGCTGTGAAGTGTGTAAACCTGGTGATTCACAGACCTGTACACCTGGGGGTAAAAATATATGTTTATAAAAAATAAAAAATTAAAAATAAAAAGAAGTTATTTCATTGTCTTTCAAGCATACCTGAAAATAAATTCAGATTGACAAAAAATGAAATAAATAAAACATCATAGAAATACATGAAAAGTACAAATAAATGTTAAGACAGATTTAGTAGAATTAAGAATTATCAAAGAAAAGAGTTGTTTATTTTTTATTTTTACAGATTTATTGAGATACAATTACTCATTAAAATCTGAAAGTTTAAGATGTTGAATGTTTTGATGCATTTATTTGGTGCAAAATAATTACCACTATCACATTAGCTAACACTTCCATCACTTCACATAATCACTATTTCTTTTTTTTTTTTTTTTTTTTTTTTTTTTTTTTTTTTAAAGATTTTATTTATTTATTTGAGAGAGAGGAGGTGAGAGAGAACATGAGCAAGGAGAAGGTCAGAGGGAGAAGCAGACTCCCTGTGAAGCTGGGAGCCCGATGCGGGACTCGATCCTGGGACTCCAGGATCATGACCTGAGCTGAAAACAGTCGTCCAACCAACTGAGCCACCCAGGCATCCCATAATCACTATTTCTTATTTGAAGTAAGGACATTAGGATATGCCTTCCTAGCAAATTGAAGTATATAGTAGAGTATTGTTAAGTGTAATCATAGTGTGGTTCATTAGATAGCCAGAACTTAGTCACTTATTCATGTTCTGACTCAAACTGTATATATTCAGCAAACATATTCCCATTCTCCAGTGACCCACCCAAGTCCTGGTAATCATTGTTCTACTCTATGTCTATAATTTCTGCTTAATTTTGTAACACATATAGGCAATGACATAAGTATTTTTCTTTTTCTGATCCATTTTATTTAGAAGAATGGATAAAGAGATTTAAGACTGTCTACATAAACAGAGAGATCCAAAATATATTCACATACGTAGATATAAATATATTAATATGAATAAATAGTTATAGATATACATAAGTGGATATATACCCTATAATATATACTAGGTATTAAAATGTATAGAATATATATATTTGGATTATTTATATTTTCATTCAGATGAATGTAAAATCTGCTTCCCATTTTCAAGTTAAGCAAAATTTTAGTTACAAGTGACAATATTTGTTTCCTTCTCATTATACATAATGGAATATTACTCAGCCATGATAACAAAGGAACATAGCGAGAAAGGAACTATAAAATCTCTGTAAGAAAACCATGTAACTATATCACATTTACTTAAATAATATGCTAATCTAAGTTATTTAGGTTTCTTTCTTTCCTTTTATTTTAAATTTTCCACAGGTGTTTTTATTATGGGGAAGAAGAAGCACTATTTAAAATATAGAAAATACTTTTCAGAAATTATTACATTAAGTTGAATATTTGCATAAAATATAAGGGAAAATAAGACACGCATTTACAAGAATTTAAACACAGTCTGAATTTGTTTTACTGTATCATTGGGCCTATATTAATCTTACCTTCATGGCACATGTACGCTTCCTGAATGATTCCATTTTCTTCTATGGCATCAAAAGTTATCAATATTTTAAAAAATAAATAAATAAAGTTATCAGTATTAACCATTTTCTTACACCATACACAAAGATACACTTGAAACCACGTTGAGATAAACTCAATGTGAGTTAGGAACCTATCAAAACCTTAGAGGAGAACACAGGCAGTAACCTCTTTGACATTGGCCACAGAAAATTCTGTCAATACATGTCTCCAAAGACAAAGGAAATAAAAGTGAAAATGAACTTTTGGGACTTCATCAAAACTAAAAGTTTCTGCCACAGCAAAGGAAACAGTCAACAAAACAAAGTGACAACCCATGGAATGGGAGAAGATATTTGAAAATAACAATACAGACAAAGGGCTGATAGCCAAGATCTATAAGATCTCCCAAAATTCAACACACACAAAACAGATAATCATATCAAAAAATGGGCAGAATACATGAACAGACACTTCTCCAAAGAAGACATACAAGTGGCTAACAGACACATGAAAACATGTTCATCATTGTTACCAATCAGGGAGATTCAAATCAAAACCACATTGAGATGTCATCTTACACCAATCAGAAAGGCCAAAATTAACAAGACAGTAAACAACATGTGTAGGAGAGGATGTAGATAAAGGGGAACTCTCTTACACTGTTTGTGGGAATGCAAGTTGGTGCAGCCACTTTGTAAAATAGTGTGGAGATTCCTTAAGAAATTAAAAACAGAGCTTCCCTATGACCCAGCAATTGCACTACTGGATATTTACCACAAAGATAGAGACTTAGTGAACATAAGGGCCATCTGTACCCCAATGTTCATAGCAGCAGTGGTCACAGTTGCCCAAGTGTGGAAAGACCCAAGATGCCCTTCAAAAGACAAATGGATAAAGAAGATATGGTCCATATATACAGTGGAGTATTATGCCTCCATCAGAAAGGATGACTACACAACTTTTGTATCAACATGAATGGGACAGACTGAAGGAGAGTATGCTGAGTGAAATAAGACAAGCAGAGAGAGTCAATTATCATATGGTTTTACTTACTTGTGGAACATAAGGAATAACACAGAGGACATTGGGTGAAGGAGAGGAGAAGTGAGTTTGGAGAAATCGGGGAGGAAGAAGAAGAATGGGAGACTGTGGATTCTTAGAAACAAACTGAGGGTTTGGAGGGGAGATGGGAGGCAGTAGAGAGGGTAGATATTAAGGAGAGCATGTATTGCATGGAGCATTGGGTATGGTGCATAAACAATGAATCTTGGAACACTGAAAAAATAAAATAAAATTTTTAAAAAGTTATCAAAGTTTGCACTATTGGGTATTTACCCTAAAGATACAAACGTAGTGATCCAAAGGGGCACGTGCACCCGAATGTTTATAGCAGCAATGTCCACAATAGCCAAACTATGGAAAGAACCTAGATGTCCATCAACAGATGAATGGATCAAGAAGAGGTGGTATATATACACAATGCAATACTATGCAGCCATCAAAAGAAATGAAATCTTGCCATTTGCGACAACATGGATGAAACTAGAGCGTATCATGCTTAGCGAAATAAGTCAAGCAGCGAAAGACAACTATCATATGATCTACGTGATATGAGGAAGTGGTGATGCAACATGGGGGCTTAAGTGGGTACGAGAAGAATCAATGAAACAAGATGGGATTGGGAGGGAGACAAACCATAAGTGACTCTTAATCTTACAAAACAAACTGAGGGTTGCTGGGGGGAGGGGGTTTGGGAGAAGGGGGTGGGATTATGGACATTGGGGAGGGTATGTGCTTTGGTGAGTGCTGTGAAGTGTGTAAACCTGGTGATTCACAGACCTGTACCCCTGGGGATAAAAATATATGTTTATAAAAAATAAAAAATTAAAAGAAAAAAAAAAGAAAGAAAGAAAGGAAAAAAAAAAAGAAAAACAGGCAGAGGATATAACCATCCATAAATAAATAAATAACTTTAAAATTTTGATAGCCATGTATGGAAAGTTTTAATGTATGAAAAAACAATTATTTGAAGTTAAACAGGTTTCCCTGTCAGTTTGGCAAAAGTTATGATTCTTATACCCCATTTTGGTGAAACTATGGGAAATAGGCAATTTCCTGTGGAGTAGGTAGGAAAGTGGAATGTACTTCTGGAGACACTTTGGCAAACATTGCCACAAGTCCTAAATATTTGCATCCCAGACATTCTGCTAATAAGGATTTAGCCTGAGGAGATAATCAGACAAGTTGTGTATTACAAGGATGTTCACCCTGGTGCTGTTTATAATAGTAAAATAACAACAAATAATGTCCAGTTCTAGGGAACTGGCTACATAAACGATGATACAGCCCCATAAAACGTTGATGTCGCTCTGTATTGAAATGGGAACATATCTGCTGTACATTTTGGGAGGTAATTGGTTATGAAACCAAAAGAATAACATGACTTTGCTTTTGATGGACATACAAATGTGAATGGTAGTTACATTTGACTCATAGGACTGTGGGAGTGACATTTTCATATCTCTGTTTCTAACTTACCCTCTTGGATTTTATTTCTTGGATATTAAGGAAATATTAAAAGTTAAAAACTCAAAAAAAAAAAAAGTTATCAAAGTTGACGAATTTCAAATCCAGATGAATTTGCAAGGCTACTAAGGTGATAATTAATTCATCCATTATAGCATATTTTAAATTTAAGTGCATATCTTATGTTTACCTACAGTTCAACTTTATTACCTGAAGTTCACCAAATCTTCCCCATGCATCAGTATATACTGATGCAAATGATTTTTATTTTTTTATTTTTTTCTGAGTTATTTTTTAATTGTTTTTCAGCATAACAGTATTCATTATTTTTGCACCAAACCGAGTGCTGCATGCAATCCGTGCCCTCTCTAATACCCACCACCTGCTGCCCCCAACCTCCCAGCCCCCACCCCTTCAAAACACTCAGATTGTTTTTCAGAGTCCATAGTCCCTCATGGTTCACCTCCCCTTCCATTTTCCCCCAATTCCCTTCTCCTCTCAAACTCCCCATGTCCTCCATGCTATTTGGTATGCTCCACAAATAAGTGAAACCATATGATAATTGGCTCTCTCTTCTAAACTTATTTCACACAACATAATCTCTTCCAGTCCCATCCATGTTGCTACAAAAGTTGAATATTCATCTTTTCTGATGGAGACATCATACTCCATAGTGTATATGGACCACATTTTCCTTATCCATTCATCATTGGAGGGCATCTTGGCTCTTTCCATGGTTTGGCAACCGTGGCCATTGTAGCTATAAACATTGGGGTACAGATGGCCCTTCTTTTCACTGCATCTGTATCTTTGGGGTAAATACCCAGGAGTGCAATGGCAGGGTCATAGGGAAGCTCTATTTGTAATTTTTTGAGGAATCTCTACTCTGTTTTCCAAAGTGATGCACCAACTTGCATTCCCACCACAGTGTAAGAGAGTTTCCCTTTCTCCACATCCTCTCCAACACATTTTGTTTCCTGTCTTGCTAATTTTAGCCATTCTAAGTGGTGTAAGGTGGTATCTCAATGTCGTTTTAATTTGCATCTCCCTGATGGCTAGTGATGATGAACATTTTTTCATGTGTCTGATAGTCATTTGTAAGTCTTCACTGGAGAAGTGTCTGTTCATATCTTCTGCCCAATTTTTTATATGATTGTCTGTTTTGTGTGTGTTGAGTTTCAGGAGTTCTTTATAAATCCTGGATATCAACCTTTAGTCTGTACTTTCATTTGCAAATATCTTCTCCCATTCCATGGGATGCCTCTTTGTTCTGTTGACTATTTCCTTGTCTGTGCAGAAGCTTTAGATCTTGATGAAGTCCCAAAAGTTCATCTTTGCTTTTATTTCCTTTGCCTTTGGGGACATATCTGAAAGAAGTTGCTGTAGCTGATATCAAAGAGGTTACTGCCTATGTTCTCCTCTAGGATTCTGATGGATTCCTGTCGCACGTTGAGGTCTTATCTATTTTGAGTTTAATTTTGTGTACGGTGTAAGAGAATGGTTGAGTTTCATTCTTCTGCATATAGCTGCCCAGTTTTCCCAGCACCATTTATTGAAGACACTGTCTTTTTTTCCACTGTATATATTTTCCTGTTTTGTCGAAGATTATTTGACCATAGAGTGGAAGGTCCATATCTGGTCTCTCTACTCTGTTCCACTGGTCTAGTGTCTGTTTTTATGCCAGTACCATGCTGTCTTGGTGGTCACAGCTTTGTAGTAAAGCTTAAAATCGGGTAACATGATGCTCCCAGTTTTAATTTTGTTTTTCAACATTTCCTCAGCGATTCGGGGTCTCTTCTGATTCCATACAAATTTTTGGATTATTTGCTCCAGATCTTTGAAGAATACTAGTGGAATTTTGATTCGAATGGCATTAAAAGTATAGATTGGTCTAGACAGTATAGACATTTTAACAATGTTTATTCTCCCGATTCAAGAGCATAGAATGCTCTTCCATTTTTTGTGCCTTCTTCAGTTTCTTTCATGAGTGCTCTGGTGTTCCTCGAGTACAGATCATTTACCTCATTGGTTAGGTTTATTCCCAGGTATCTTATGGTTTTTGGTGCTATAGTAAATGGAATCAATTCTCCAGTATGATTCTCTTTCTGTATGTTCATTGTTAGTGTATTAGAAAGCCACGGATTTCTGTACATTGACTTTGTATCCTGCCATGTTGTATGTTGTATGAATTGTTGTATGAGTTCTAGTAGATTGGGGGTGGAGTCTTTTGGGTTTTCTGCAAAGAGAGAGAGTTTGACTTCTTCATTGCCAATTTGGATAACTTTTATTTCTCTTTGTTGTTTGATGGCTGTTGCTAAGACTTCTAATACTATGTTGAACAAGAGTGATGAGAGTGGACATCCTTGTCATGTTCTTCTTCTCAACGGGAAGGCTGCAAGCTTGTTCCCATTGAGGATGATATTTGTTGTGAGTCTGTCATAGATAGATTTGATGAATTTCAGGAATGTTCTCTCTATCCCTATAATTTGAAGCATTTTAATCAGGAAAAGATGCTGGATTTTTTTGTTTGTTTGTTTGTTTTGTTTTTGTTTTTTTTCCATTTATATATTTTCAGCATAACAGTAACATTATTTTTTCACCACACCCAGAGCTCCATGCAATCCGTGCCCTCTATAAGACCCACCACCGCTACCCCGAACTCCCACCCCCCTGCCACTTCAAACCCCTCCGATTGTTTTTCAGAGTCCGTAGTCTCTCATGATTCACCTCCCCTTTCAATTTACGCCAACCCTCTTCTCTCTAACTCCCCATGTCCTCCATGCTTTTTATTATGCTCCACAAATAAGTGAAACCATATGATAATTGATGCTCTCTGCTTGACTTACTTCACTCAACATAATCTCTTCCAGTCCCGTCCATGTTGCTACAAAAGTTGGGTATTCGTCCTTTCTGATGGAGGCATAATACTCCATAGGGTATATGGACCACATCTCCCTTATCCATTCATCCGTTGAAGGGCATCTTGGTTCTTTCCATAGTTTGGCGACCGTGGCCATTGCTGCTATAAACATTGGGGCACAGATGGCCCTTCTTTTCAGGACATCTGTATCTTTGGCGTAAATACCCAGGAGTGCAATGGCAGGGTCATAGTGAAGTTCTATTTTTAAGTTCTTGAGGAATCTCCACACTGTTCTCCAAAGAGGCTGCACCAACTTGCATTCCCACCAACAGTGGAAGAGGGTTCCCCTTTCTCCACATCCTCTCCAACACATGTTGTTTCCTGTCTTGCTAATTCTGGCCGTTCTAACTGGTGTAAGGTGATATCTAAATGTAGTTTCAATTTGAATCTCCCTGAGGGCTAGTGATGATGAACACTTTTTTATGTGTCTGATAGCCATTTGTATGTCTTTATTGGAGATGTGTCTGTCCATATCTTCTGCCCATTTTTTGATATGATTGTCTGTTTTGTGTGTGTTGAGTTTGAGGAGTTCATTATAGATCCTGGATATCAACCTTTTGTCTGTATTGTCATTTGCAAATAACTTCTCCCATTCCGTAAGTTGACTCTGTTTTCTTGACTGTTTCCTTTGCTGTGCAGAAGCTTTTGATTTTGATGAAGTCCCAAAAGTTCATCATCACTTTTGTTTCCTTTGCCTTTGGAGACATATCTTGAAAGAGCTTGCTGTGGCTGATATCAAAGAGATTACTGTCTATGTTCTCTTCTAGGATTCTGATGGATTCCTGTCTCACATTGAGATCTTTTATCCATTTTGAGTTTATCTTTGTGTACGGTGTAAGAGAATGGTCAAGTTTCATTCTTCTACATATATAGTCCAGTTTTCCCAGCACCATTTATTGAAGACACTTTTTTCCACTGTATATTTCTTCCTGTTTTGTCAAAGATTATTTGACCATAGAGTTGAGGGTCCATATCTGGGCTCTCTACTCTGTTCAACTGGTCTATCTGTCTGTTTTTATGCCAGTACCATGCTGTCTTGGTGATCACAGGTTTGTAGTAAAGCTTGAAATCAGGTAATGTGATGCTCCCAGTTTTATTTTTGTTTTTCAAAATTTCCTTAGCGATTCGGGGTCTCTTCTGATTCCATAAAAATTTTAGGATTATTTGCTTCAGCTCTTTGAAGAATACTGGTGGAATTTTGATCAGAATAGCATCAAAAGTATAAATTTTAACAATGTTTATTCTTCTGATCCAAGAGCATGGAATGGTCTTCCATCTTTTTGTGTCTTCTTCAATCTCTTTCATGAGTGTTCTGTAGTTCCTCGAGTACAGTTTGTTACCTCTTTGGTTAGGTTTATTCCTAGGTATCTTATGGCTCTTGGTGCTAGAGTAAATGGAATTGATTCTCTAATTTCCCTTTCTGTATTTTCATTGTTAGTGTAAAAGAAAGCCACTGATTTCTGTACATTGGCTTTGTATCCTGCCACGTTGCCGAATTGCTGTATGAGTTCTAGTAGTTTGGGGGTGGAGTCTTTTGGGTTTTCCATATAAAGAATCATGTCATCTGCAAAAAGAGAGAATTTGACTTTTTCATTACCAATTTGGATACCTTTTATTTCTCTTTGTTGTCTGATTGCTGTTGCTAGGACTTCTAATACTATGGTGAACAAGAGTGATGAGAGTGGGCATCCTTGTTGTGTTCCTTATCTCAACGGGAAGGCTGCAAGCTTTTTCCCACTGAGGATGATATTTGCTGTGGGTCTTTCATAGATAGATTTGATGAATTTCAGGAATGTTCCCTCTATCCCTATACTTTGAAGCGTTTTAATCAGGAACGGATACTGGATTTTGTCAAATGCTTTTTCTACATCAATTGAGAGGACTTCTCTCTTCCCTTAGCAATTTGTTCTATCACATTGATTGATTTGCGAATGTTGAACCATCCTTACAATCCATGGATTAATCCCACCTTACAATCCATGGATTAATGTACCATTAATCTTCATGGTACATAATTTTTTTAATGTGCTGTTGGATCCTGTTTGCTAGGATCTTGTTGAGAATCCTAGCATCCGTATTCATCAGTGATATTGGTCTGAAATTCTCCTTTCTGGTAGGGTCTTTGCCTGGTTTGGGGACCAGGGTAATGCTGGATCCATAGATAGAATCTGGAAGTTTTCCTTCTGCTTCAATTTTTTGAACAGCTTCTGGAGAATACGTGTTATTTCTTCTTTGAAAGTTTGGTAGAATTCCCCAGGGAATTCATCTGGTTCGGGGCTCTTGTTTTTTGGGAGATTTTGATCACAGCTTCAATATTGTGACTAGATGTGGTCTATTCAGTTTGTCAATTTCTTCCTGGTTAAATTTTGGGAGTGTATAGTTTTCCAGGGATGCATCTATTTCATCTAGGTTGCTTAGCTAATTGGCATACAACTGTTGATAATAACTTTGATGATTGTTTCTACTTCCTTGGTGTTAGTTTTGATCTCTCCCTTTTCATTCATAATTTTATGAATTTGGGAATTCTCTCTTTTCTTTTGGATTAGTGTGGCCAGTGGCTTATTGATCTTACTGATTCTTTCAAAAAACCAACTTCCAGTTTCATTGATACGTTGTACTGTATCTTTGGTTTTTACCTCATTGATTTCAGCTCTAATCTTGATTATTTCCCTTCTTATATGTGGAGTTGGTTTGATTTGTTGTTGATCCTCCAGTTCTTTATGGTGTAGAGATAGCTGCTGTGTTCTGGATTATTCATTTTTTTGAGGGAGGCTTGGATGGCTATTTATTTCCCCCTTAGGAACGCTTTTGCTGTATCCCATAGGTTTTGGACAAAAGTGTCTTCATTCTCATTGGTTTTCATGAATTGTTTCAGTTCTTCTTTGATCTCCTGGTTGATACAAGCATTCTTAAACAAGGTGGTCTTTAGCTTTACGGTGTTTGAGCTCCTTCCAAAGTTTTCCTTGTGATTGAGATCCAGTTTCAAAGCCTTTTTATCTGAGAATATGCAGAGAATAATCTCAGTCTTTTGGTATCGGTTGAGTCCCGCTTTGTGACCCAGTATATGGTCTATTCTGGAGAAGGTTCCATGTGCACTAGAGAAGCATGATTATTCTGCTGTTTTAGGGTGGAATATTCTGTATATATCTATGAGGTCTATCTGGTCCAGTGTGTCATTTAATGCTCTTGTTTCTTTATTGATTTTCTGCTTCGATGATCTATCTATTTCTGAGAGAGGCGTGTTAAGATCTCCTACTATAAGTGTATTCATATCAATAAGATTCTTTATCTTGATTAACAGTTTTCTTCTGTAATTGGCTGCTCCCATATTGGGGGCATAGTTATTTACAATTTTTATATCATTTTGATGAATAGTCCCTTTAAGAATGATGTAGTGTCCTTCTGTATCTCTCTCTACAGTCTTTAGTTTAAAATCTATTTTGTCTGATATGAGAATCTCTGCCGCAGCCTTCTTTTGAGGCCCATTGGCATGAAAGATGCTTCTCCATCCCTTCACTTTCAGGCTGGGTGTTTCTTTATGGTCAAAATGAGTCTCTTGTAGACAACAAATGGATGTGTCCTGTTTTTTTATCCAATCTGCAATCCTGTGTTGTTTTATGGATGCATTTAGGCCATTCACATTGAGAGTGATTATTGATAGATATGTTTTTATTGTGTTACCTTTGAAGTCTTTCTGTAGATTGTCTCTATAGTTCTGTTCAATGCTATTCTTAGGATTTTTCCTCTTTTAGAGAACCACCCTTAATATTTCCTGCAGTGCCAGCTTGGTGGTAGCATAGTCTTTTAAGCCTTTCTGGTCTTGGAAACTCTTTATCTCTCCATCCATTTTGAATGTCAGTTTGCTGGATAAAGCATTCTTGGCTGCATGCTCTTCTCATTTAATGCCCTGAATATATCTTGCCAGCCCTTTCTGGCTTGCCAGGTCTCTGTGGACACGTCTGACATTATTCTGATGGGCTTTCCTCTGTAGGTAAGGAGCCTCTTTGTCCTAGAGGCTTTCAAGAAATTATACCTACAATTATGATTCCTCAATTTGACTATCAGGTGCCTTGATTATTTTTGGAATGTATGATCTTGGTTGGAGACCTTTGGCTTCTAGTACATGAACACTGGTTCCATTCGCAAGATTGGGAAAATTTTCATGAAGAACTTGTTTCACTATATCTTCTCGACTTCTTTCTTTCTCCTCCCCTTCAGGGATTCCAATAATTCTTACGTTGGAACGTTTCATGGCATCATTTATTTCCCTGATTCTGTTTTTGTGGTTTCTAAGCTGTTTGATCCTGGCTTCCTCATGATCCTTTCTCTCTGTTTGTCCTCCAGATCACTAATTCTATCTTCTGTCTCAGTTACCCTATCTTTGAGAGAATTTATATTATATTGGATCTCATTGAGAGCATTGGAACCTCAGCCCTGGTAGTTTTAGCTCAGCCCTGACATTGTGAACATCATCTCTGGTCACTTTCAGCTCAGCCCAAATCAATTCCTTTTGGTCTTCCATGGCTCTCTCCAACCTAGTTATGGCCTGGATAATTGTTAGCCTCAATTCTCTTTCCAACATATTGTCTATATTGATAGTCATTAACTCTGTTGTAGAACGTCCATCCTCTGTATTTTTCTTCTGTTGGGCTATCCTTCTCCCAGTCATTTTGGTAAGAGATCACTGAACAAATGTAGCTGGATGTATCGACCATGGTGCAGCCAATATGCAACTTGGAACACTTCTGAGCAATCAGGATTCCTTACCCATATGAGAGACGAAAAGAAAAAGAGAGAGAGACAAAGAGAGAGAGAGAGAGGAAAGAAAGGGAAGTTGAAAGAGAATGTTCAGCCCAAATGGGCCCCAAGTTAAGATTTCTTCCTGGTTATAAATTCTCAGTGTGGGCAAGGAAGGCTGCTTTGATTCTTCCTGGATGTATCTTGATATCTTTGCTAAAGGACTCAACTTTCCTAAGATAAAGGGGGATTAAAAATTGGTTTACCTATAGGGGTAGTATTGATTGGGTAAAGGGGATTACTTTGAAGTTTAACTCTATATGAATATTAGAACATAAAAATAAAAAGGAATAAACTAGACTAAACTAAACTAAAATTTAAAAAAATAAATTCAAAAAATAGAAATTCAAAAGAAAAACACAGGTGTATGTATCAAAAAGTTCAGGTTAGTAGGCTATTATGGAATTTGATGTACTGGACATGTCACTGTGATGGTAAATAGGTTTAAAAATTATCTATATAAAAAAAAATGAACCAGAATAGTGGGAACGAGTTAAAAATAACAGCTTTCCTGTGACATAGTGGTGGTTGTTCTCTTGTAGTCTTTTTTTTTTTTCCTTTCCTTGTTGGTTTTCTGGGGGAGGGGCCTGCCACCTGGGTTTTCAGTCAATGATGTTCCCTGAGGTAAGTCTTCCCATCCCCCTCAAGGAGGTGGGCTCTGAGGAAACTGGTTATTTTTTTTTTCAGGCTTTTGTTCTCTGGCAGTTTTTATGTTTGTTCACTTTTTTTTTCCTCTCACCTTGTCTGCTTTTGATGGATTTTGTAGTTTTAGAGGAAAACAAACTGCATCCTGACCTTCCTCTCAGAGAGAAGCCTCAGTCTGGCTGCAGAGCCCAAATAAATTCCCCCTTTGACGCTGGCAGAGCAGGTTCCCAGTGGCGGTGCCTGGGGATGCAGGATCTTTTGCTTGTACCCAAAACCATGGCAGCGGCGTATGTCTGGAGAGCTCCAGATTGCCAGAGAGGTTCCAAGCAGCAATCGCACCCTGAGATTTTCCTGCTGGCCCAGGCTGGGAGTGCCTGGTCCCTCTGGGTCTAAGAGTGCCCGGCTTGCGCGCACCTATTTCAGGGGCAGCTGTGGGTTACACACACATCCCAGGCTCTGAGAACAGGGCGCAGGCCCAAAAGCATCGGGCTGGGCCTTTGCGCACCTCTCTCAGGGGAGAGTTTGGGGCGCATGTCTTAGGCTCTGAAACAATTGCGTGGGTCAAAGTGCGCTGGCTGGGTCTTTGTGTACCTCTCTCAGGAGAGGATGTGGGGCGCGTGCATTTCAGGCTGTATAGCAGGGCTTGCACATTCTGTCCTCTGGGCAGTCTCCCAGCCCCTCACAAGAGCCAGAACCATGGGTTCTCGGATGCGCTGGTGGCTTAGGGACCAAGACCTGGTTTCTCTGCTGCACTCTCTCTGGCTCAGCACCAGGGGAGGCTGTCCTGGGACCAGGAACTTAAGCCCCTGTCCCTAGCCTCCCCGATTCCCACAGTTTCCCCACCGCGATCCTTTGCTCTTTTGGAGTGTTTTCAACCTGTCTCCAAGTTAATGCTGGTCCCCAGACGCAGGGCACTCTCTCTTATATTAGGGGCATTACTTTCCAACCCGTCACTTCTGGTGGCTTCCTCCCCATTTTGTTTATCTTCCGATATCAGTCGCTGTTCCCACTCAGCTTTACCTGCCCACTGACATCTTCTGCCCCTGTAGAGATCCAGACGCGTATAATTCTGATCTCAGGCTGATTTCATGGGTGATCGGAGTTCTTTAGTAGGTAATCAGCTCACTTTAGGGTACAGATTGAAAAGGCGCCTCCTCCTACATCCCCGCCGTCTTGTCCCCCCTAATTTCTTTTTTATTTTTTAAAAATTCTTCTCAGTGTACCACAGTTCACCGTTTATGCACCACACCCAGAGCTCCATGCAATACGTGTTCTCCATAATACCCACCATCAGGCTCACCAAACTTCCCTACCTCTCCGCCCCTTCAAAACTCTCAGATTGTATTTCAGAGACCATAGTTTCACATGCTTCATCTCCCCTTCCAATTTTCCCCAACATCATTGTCCTCTCCATCTCCTCATGGCCTCCATGTTATTTCTAATGCTCCACAAATAATTGAAACCATATGATAATTTACTCTCTCTGCTTGACTTATTCCACTCAGCATAATCTCTTCCAGTCCTGTCCATGTTGATACAAAAGTTGGGTATTCATCCTTTCTGATGGAAGTATAATATTCCATAGTGTATATGGACCACATCTTCCTTATTCATCCATCCGTTGAAGGGCATCTTATTTCTTCCCACAGTTTAGCGACCGTGGCCATTGCTGCTATGAACATTGAGAAAAAGATGGCCCTTATGTTCACTACATGTGTATCTTTGGGGTAAAGACCCAGTAGTGCAATTGCAGGGTCATAGGGAAGCTCTATTTGTAATTTCTTGAGGAATCTCCACACTCTCTTCCAATGTGGCTGTAGGAACTGGCCTTCCCACCAACAATGTAAGAGTGTTCCACTTTCTCCATCCTCTCCAACACATATTGCTTCCTGTCTTATGAATTTTGGCCATTATAAAGGTGGTATCTCAATGTTTTTTTTTATTAATTTTTTAAAAAGATTTAATTTATTTCTTTGGCAGAGAGAGATCACAAGTAGGCAGAGAGGCAGGCAGAGAGAGAAGAGGAAGCAGGGTCCCTGCCGAGCAGAAAGCCTGTGGGGCTCGATTCCAGGACCCTGAGATCAAGACCTGAGCAGAAGGCAGAGGTTTTAACCCACTGAGCTACCCAGGTGCCCCTCAATGTGATTTTGATTTGAATCTCCCTGATGGCTAGTGATGATTAATATTTTTTCATGTGTCTGATAGCCACTTGTATGTCTGCACTGGAAAAGTGTCTGCCCATGTCTTCTGCCCATTTTTTGACATGTTTATCTGTTTTGTGTGTTGAGTTTGAGAAGTTCTTTATAGATCCTGTATATCAGCCTTTTTTCTCTACTGTCATTTGTGAATATCTTCTCCCATTCTGTGGGTTGCCTCTTTGTTTTTGTTTTTGTTTTTTTTTTTTAATTAATTTTTTATTTTTTATAAACATATATTTTTATCCCCAGGGGTACAGGTCTGTGAATCACCAGGTTTACACACTTCACAGCACTCACCAAAGCACATACCCTCCCCAATGTCCATAATCCCACCCCCTTCTCCCAAACCCCCTCCCCCCAGCAACCCTCAGTTTGTTTTGTGAGATTAAGAGTCACTTATGGTTTGTCTACCTCCCAATCCCATCTTGTTCCATTGATTCTTCTCGTACCCACTTAAGCCCCCATGTTGCATCACCACTTCCTCATATCAGGGAGATCATATGATAGTTTTCGTTCTCTGCTTGACTTATTTCGCTAAGCATGATACGCTCTAGTTCCATCCATGTTGTCGCAAATGGCAAGATTTCATTTCTTTTGATGGCTGCATAGTATTCCATTGTGTATATATACCACATCTTCTTGATCCATTCATCTGTTGATGGACATCTAGGTTCTTTCCATAGCTTGGCTATTGTGGACATTGCTGCTATAAACAGTCGGGTGCATGTGCCCCTTTGGATCACTACGTTTGTATCTTTAGGGTAAATACCCAATAGTGCAATTGCTGGGTCATGGGGCAGTTCTATTTTCAACATTTTGAGGAACCTCCATGCTGTTTTCCAGAGTGGCTGCACCAGCTTGCATTCCCACCAACAGTGTAGGAGGGTTCCCCTTTCTCCGCATCCTCGCCAGCATCTGTCATTTCCTGACTTGTTGATTTTAGCCATTCTGACTGGTGTGAGGTGATATCTCATTGTGGTTTTGATTTGTATTTCCCTGATGCCGAGTGATATGGAGCACTTTTTCATGTGTCTGTTGGCCATCTGGATGTCTTCTTTGCAGAAATGTCTGGTCATGTCCTCTGCCCATTTCTTGATTGGATTATTTGTTCTTTGGGTATGGAGTTTGCTAAGTTCTTTATAGATTCTGGACACTAGTCCTTTATCTGATATGTCGTTTGCAAATATCTTCTCCCTTTCTGTCAGTTGTCTTTTGATTTTGTTAACAGTTTCCTTTGCTGTGCAAAAGCTTTTGATCTTGATGAAATCCCAATAGTTCATTTTTTCCCTTGCTTCCCTTGCCTTTGGCGTTGTTCCTAGGAAGATGTTGCTGGGGCAGAGGTTGAAGAGGTTGCTGCCTGTGTTCTCTTCAAGGATTTTGATGGATTCCTTTCGCACATTGAGGTCCTTCATCCATTTTGAGTCTAGTTTTGTGTGTGGTGTAAGGAAATGGTCCAATTTCATTTTTCTGCATGTGGCTGTCCAATTTTCCCAGCACCATTTATTGAAGAGGTTGTCTTTTTTCCATTGGACATTCTTTCCTGCTTTGTCGAAGATTAGTTGACCATAGAGTTGAGGGTCTATTTCTGGGCTCTCTATTCTGTTCCATTGATCTATGGGTCTGTTTTTGTGCCAGTACCATGCTGTCTTGATGATGACAGCTTTGTAATAGAGCTTGAAGTCCGGAATTGTGATGCCACCAATGTTGGCTTTCTTTTTCAATATCCCTTTGGCTATTCGAGGTCTTTTCTGATTCCATATAAATTTTAGCATTATTTGTTCCATTTCTTTGAAAAAGATGGATGGTACTTTGATAGTAATTGCATTAAATGTGTAGATTGCTTTAGGTAGCATAGACATTTTCACAATATTTATTCTTCCAATCGAGGAGCATGGAACATTTTTCCATTTCTTTGTGTCTTCCTCAATTTCTTTCATGAGTACTTTATAGTTTTCTGAGTATAGATTCTGTGTCTCTTTGGTTAGGTTTATTCCTAGGTATCTTATGGTTTTGGGTGCAATTGTAAATGGGATTGACTCCTTAATTTCTCTTTCTTCTGTCTTGCTGTTGGTGTAGAGAAATGCAACTGATTTCTGTGCATTGATTTTATATCCTGACACTTTACTGAATTCCTGTATAAGTTCTAGCAGTTTTGGAGTGGAGTCTTTTGGGTTTTCCACATATAGTATCATATCATCTGCAAAGAGTGATAATTTGACTTCTTCTTTGCCGATTTGGATGCCTTTAATTTCCTTTTGTTGTCTGATTGCTGAGGCTAGGACCTCTAGTACTATGTTGAATACCAGTGGTGATAATGGACATCCCTGCCGTGTTCCTGACCTTAGCGGAAAAGCTTTCAGTTTTTCTCCATTGAGAATGATATTTGCGGTGGGTTTTTCATAGATGGCTTTGATGATATTGAGGTATGTGCCCTCTATCCCTACACTTTGAAGAGTTTTGATCAGGAAGGGATGTTGTACTTTGTCAAATGCTTTTTCAGCATCTATTGAGAGTATCATATGGTTCTTGTTCTTTCTTTTATTGATGTGTTGTATCACATTGACTGATTTGCGGATGTTGAACCAACCTTGCAGCCCTGGAATAAATCCCACTTGGTCGTGGTGAATAATCTTTTTGATGTACTGTTGAATCCTATTGGCTAGTATTTTGTTGAGTATTTTCGCATCTGTGTTCATCAAGGATATCGGTCTATAGCTCTCTTTTTTGGTGGGATCCTTGTCTGGTTTTGGGATCAAGGTGATGCTGGCCTCATAAAATGAGTTTGGAAGTTTTCCTTCCATTTCTATTTTTTGGAACAGTTTCAGGAGAATAGGAATTAGTTCTTCTTTAAATGTTTGGTAGAATTCCCCCGGGAAGCCGTCTGGCCCTGGGCTTTTGTTTGTTTGGAGATTTTTAATGACTGTTTCAATCTCCTTACTGGTTATGGGTCTGTTCAGGCTTTCTATTTCTTCCTGGTTCAGTTGTGGTAGTTTATATGTTTCTAGGAATGCATTCATTTCTTCCAGATTGTCAAATTTATTGGCGTAGAGTTGCTCATAGTATGTTCTTATTGGGTTGCCTCTTTGTTTTGTTGACTGTTTCCTTTGCTGTGCAGAAGCTTTTGAACTTGATGAAGTCCCCAAAATTCATTTTCACTTTTGTTTCCTTTGCATTTGGAGACATATATTGAAAGAATTTGCTGTAACCATCGTCGAGGAGGTTGTTTTCTATGTTCTCCTCTAGAATTCTGATGGATTCCTGGCTCACATTGAGGTCTTTATCCATTTTGAATTTATCTTTGTGTATGGTGTAAGAGAATGATCAAGTTTCATTCTTCTATATACAGGAATCCCATTTTACCAGCATTATTTATTGAAGAGACTGTCTTTTTTCCACTGGATATTCTTTTTCTGCTTTGTTTAAGATTATTTGACCATAGAGTTGAGGGTCCATATGTGGGCTCTCTACTCTGTTCCACTGGTCTATGTGTCTGTTTTTATGCAAATACCATGCTGTCTTGATGATCACAGCTTTGTAATAAAGCTTGAAATCAGGCAAGGTTATACCCCAAGTTTTGTTTTTCTTTTTCAACATGTCCTTAGCAATTCAGGGTCCCATCTGATTCCATACAAATTTTAGGATTGTTTTCTCTAACTCTTTGAAAAATGCTGGTGGAATTTTGATTGGAATGGCATTGAAAGTATAGATTATTCTGGGAAGTATAGACACTTTAACAATTTTTATTCTTCCAATCCATGTGCATACAATGGTCTTCCATCTTTTGGTGTCTTCTTCGATTTATTTCATGAGTGCTCTGTAGTTCCTCAAATACACATTCTTTACCTCTTTTTTAGGCTGTTCCAGGTATCTTATGGTTCTTGGCATTATAGTAAATGGAATCGATTCTCTAATTTCCCTTTCTGTATTTTCATTTTTAGTGTATAAGAAGGTCCTGATTTCTGTACATTGACTTTGTATCTTTCCACATACTGAATTGCTGTATGAGTTTTAGTAGCTTGTGGGTGGAGTCTTTTGGATTTCCATATAAAGTGAAATGTCATCCTCAAAGAGATAGAGTTTGACTTTTTCATTGCCCATTTGAATACTTTTTATTTCTCTTTGTTGTCTGATGGCTGTTGCTAGACTTTTTAATACTATGTTGAATGGGAGTGGTGAGAGTGGGCATCCTTGTTGTGTTCCTGATTTCAACGGGAAGACTGTGAGCTTTTTCCCATTGAGGATGATATTTACTGTGGGGTTTTCATTGATAGACTTTATGAAGTTCAGGAATGTTCCCTCTCTCCCTACACTTGGAAGTGTTTTAATCAGGAGCCGATGCTAGATTTTGTCAAATGCTTTTTCTGCATCAATTGAGAGGACCATGTTGTTTTTCTCCCTTCTTATATTAATTTGTTCTAGCACATTGATTGATTTGTGAATGTTAAACCATCCTTGCAATTCATGGATAAATCCCACCTGGTCATGGTGTATAATATTTTTGATTTGTTGTTGGATCCTATTAGCTGATCTTTTTTAGAATCTTAGCATCTGTATTCATAAGGGATATTAGTCTGAAATTCTCCTTCCTGGTGGGGTCTTTGCCTGGTTTGGGGATCAGGGTAATGCTGGCTTCACACAAAGAGTCTGAAAGATTTGCTTCCGCTTCAATTTTTTGAATGAGCTTCAGGATAATAAGTGTTATTTCTTCTTTGAAAGACCGGTAGGATTCCCCAGGTAATCTGTTACGTCCTGGGTTTCTTTTTGTGGGGAAGATTTTGATCACTGCTTCGACCTTGTTACTAGATATTGGTCTATTCAGTTTGCCAATTTTTTCCTGGTTTAATTTTGGAAGTTTCTAGTTTTCCAGAAATGCATCCATTTCATAGGGTGCTTAACTTATTAGCATGTAACTGTTGATAACAATTTCTGATGATTGTTTCTATGTCCTTTGTGTTAGGTGTGATTGCTCCCTTTGCATTCATAATTTTATTAATTTGGGCCATCTCTCTTTTATTTTGGATTAGTGTGGCAAATGGTATATTGATCTTATTGATTCTTTCAAAAAACAGCTTCTAGTTTCATTGATTTGTTCTACTGTATCTCTAGTTTCTATCTCATTGATCTCTGTTCTAATCTTGACTATTTCCCTTCTTGTATTGGAGTTGGCTTATTTTGTTGTTGATTCTCCAGTTCCTTAAGGTGTAGAGACAGCTGGTGTATTATGGGTTTTTTCAGTATTTTTGAGGGAGGCTTGGATGGCTATGTATTTCCCCCTTAGGACTGCCTTGGCTGTATCCCATAGGTTTTGGACTGATGTGTCTTCATTTTCATTGGTTTCCATGAATTATTTAAGTTCTTTGATCTCCTGGTAGAACCAAGCATTCTTGAGCAAGGTGGTTTTTAACTTCCAGGTGTTTGAGTTCCTTCCACACTTTTTCTTGTTGTTGAGCTCCAGTTTCAAAGCATTGTGATCTGAGAATATGCAAGGAATAGTCTCAATCTTTTGGTATTGGGTGAGCCTGATTACTGACCCAGTATGTGGTCTGTTCTGGAGAAGGTTCCATGTGCCCTTGAGAAGAATGAGTATTCTGTTCTTTTAGGGTGGAATGTTCTGTATATATCTATGAGGTCCATGTGGTCCAATGTGTCATTCAATGCTCTTGTTTCTTTATTGATTTTCTGCTTTGATGATCTGTCTATTTCTGAGAGAAGCGTTTAAGATCTCCTACGATTAGTGTATTCATATCAATATGACTCTTTATCTTGATTAACAGTTTTCTTATGTAATTGGCTGCTCCTATATTGGGAGCATAGATATTTACAATTGTTAGATCATCTTGGTGGATAGTCCTTTTAAGAATGTTGTAGTGTCCTTCTGTATCTCTGACTACAGTCTTTAGTTTAAAATCTAATTTATCTGATATAGAGAAGCACTTCCCCAGCCTTCTTTTGAGGCCCATTGGCATGAAAGATGCTTCTCCATCCCTTCACTTTCAGTCTGGGTGTATCTTTAGGTTCAAAATGGGTCTCTTGTAGACAACATATGGATGGGTCCTGTCGTTTTATCCAATCTGCAACCCTGTGTCATTTTATGGGCACATTTAGGCCCTTCACATTGAAAGTGATAATGGAGATACAATTTTATGGACATCATGTTACCTGTGAAATCTTTGATTCCATATATTGTCTCCATATATTTCTGTTCAATTATATTCTTGGGTTGTTTCCTATTTTATAGACCACCCCTTAATATTTCTTACAGTGTCAGCTTGGTTGTCACATACTCTTTTAAACCTTGCTGGTCTTTGAAGCCAGGAAAACAGCTCAAGAATTGGTTATACTCCCAGCTTCAGCCCTACCAGGGGATAAACACACACACACACACACACACACACACACACACACACACACAACCCAGATTATTCAGAGAAATATTTAAAATATTTACAAAAATTGACTAAATTAAACTATAAAGGGGATTGTGCTAAGACCAGGACAAAAAAGTTAATTCTTCCTCAAATAAAAAAAAAAATTAGTAAACCAAATACATCAGGGCACTCATTTAGGGACACACAAACTTAAAGAACTCATCGGCAAGCAATTTCAGGTATCTAAATTAGGGCATATGGCTCAGGATATTGTTGATAGGTGTGCTCAATGTCAGGTAGTAGAAGCAAGAAAACTAGGATGGAAAAAAAAGAGGTAAAAAACAGAAGTTTATTGGGAAGTGGATTTTACAAAAATAATTTTTTTGATTTTTTCAATTTATTTATTTTCAGAAAAACAGTATTCATTATTTTTCACCACACCCAGTGCTCCATGCAATCTGTGCCCTCTATAATACCCACCACCTGGTACCCCAACCTCCCACACCCCTGCCACTTCAAACCCTTCAGATTGTTTTTCAGAGTCCATAGTCTCTTATGATTCAACTCCCCTTCCAATTTACCCCAACTCCCTTCTCCTCTCTAACACCCCTTGTCCTCCATGGTATTTGTTATGCTCCACAAATAAGTGAAACCATATGATAATTGACTCTCTATGCTTGACTTATTTGACTCAGCATAATCTCCTCCAGTCCGGTCCATGTTGCTACAAAATTTGGGTATTCATCCTTTCTCATGGAGGCATAATACTCCATAGTGTATTTTTTTAAAAATGTTACTTTTTATAGATAACTTTTCAGACTGAGTTAAAAACTTTTCCTACCAAACATAAAATGGCAGGAATAGTAGTCAGAAGCTACTAAAAATATAATTCCTAGGTTTGGGTTGCCTCTAGTGATTGGGTCAAACAATGGCCCTGCATTTGTGAGTTCAGTCTCACAGGCTTGCCCCCCGCAACCATGACTTATAGTCCTCAGCGGCTATTAGCAAGTACTGTTATCAGTTAACTCCTCTGGCAGCAACGTGGCTGGATTTAGCACCACCAGGGACTGGAAAGTCACTTTCAGTTTGTTGAGGAGGAGGGCCTGATACCCCATCACTTGGGCGTTTGTTTTTGTCCAGGTGAGCTGGCCTTGGAACACTCTGTGGGTTGGACCACTCAAAAACAGAGAGGGGCTGAGACTCCCTTGTATCTTTGAGATCTAAGACAGTATACATAGTTTTCTTGGTGCCCGAGAGGGAGAATAGTGTATAAGGGGTTAGGCATTATCCGGTGGATATCTTCAACTCATTTGTTAATTTCTCACAAGTCCTGAACGGGTCAGTACTCCACAGTTTCAGCCTTTTGATGGGAAACAAAGGTGTGTTCTATGGAGATCCCTTCCTTTGCTTCCCAGGGGAGGGAGTACTGCTTTACACGAACAGCCGTAGGCCAAATTTAAAGTCCTTTTGTTGTTTATTTATGTCTTTTTGTGCCATTTGCCTCTTGTACCCGGACTTCTTCTTCAGATAGTTTTCCCATAGGCTCTAGTAATGATGAAAATTGGTCTCCGATGTCCATCAAAAAGTCAATTTATTTCTCCTCCACCTCAATTTTTACCTGAGGTTCAGAGAGGGGCTCTGAACCATGGCCCCTTCAGTCTCTGGTGGCCAGCATTGCTGTTTTCTTTTTGGGGCACTCTTTGGCCCAGTGTCCTCTTTCTTTGAAGTAACACACTGATCTGAAACTAAGGCTTCCCACCAGCTTTTTCTGTACTTAGGCTTTTCTTTTCATTGAACATCTTCTACCTGCCTATTTCCTTTCCATTGACCTCTTTACCTTTATTTCTTCCCTGCCTTATGTAATGCCAAAACTTTAACCATTTTTCTAGTCTGTTTTTTATCTTCTTGTGTATCTCTGTTGTTAAACAACTTTTCTGCTATTCCCACTAACTCAGTCGAATTCTTTCCTTTAAATACTTCAATTTTCTGAAGTTTTTCCTTATATCTGGGGCTGACTGACTGGAAAAGGCAAGATTTATGGCCTTCTGATTTTCAGGCACCTCAGGGTCGATCAGGCTATACATTTTATAGGCTTCCATAAGCCTTCCTAGAAAAGCCCCTGGAGATTCATCCTTATCTTGAGTTACTGCACTAATTTTAGATAAATTTATGGGTTTCCTCGCAGTTGCATGAAGGCCTCCCATCAGAGCCTGGTGGTAAAAACATAGACCCTCCTTACCTTTATCAGAGTTTGGGTTCCAGTCAGGGGGTTCCTTTGTGAAGTAGGTCTTCATTTGCTGGGGATTGAGGTCCCATGTTACTAATTCTGGTTTAGTTTGAATGTGCTATTAGTTAATTCGGAAATTTTTATCCATTTCAGTTTCAGGATTTCAACATATCAAAGACCTGTATTTGTCCTGGAAGTCTCCCACAGGAATTTTCTTTAAGGCAGAATTTATTTTATAAGAGAATTAAAATAATTATAAATGACAAAAATTCAGAATATATATGGTTTTACAGTTTAACTGGCAAGAAAATCAGGTTACTTCTGTGATGCACATTTCAATAATTACAATATCAAGTGATGACCTTATCAAAATGTTAAAACTTTAGAAATTGCATAGAATTTCTGTAATAGTTATACCATTTACCCATATGTAACCCAAGGGTTATCATTGTTAATTAGCATTCCAAGGAAAAACCTTATGAGTCAAAGAGATCTCATTTACAATTTAAATCTTATTGACAACTGCTAAAATATAAGTTTTAAAGTACATGTTTAAATAGGATTACAGATAAAACAAAATATAGAAACTGGTTTCTCTGGGCAGGCAAAGAGAAAACCATTTATATTCTTCTCCTTAACAGCAGATCAATTAATCTAAGAAAACTTTGCTTTTTGAACAAAGAAAGAGCAGATTTTTTTATACCAGTGATTTTTCTAGTTTACATAGTAGTCAAAATTACTTGAATGGATCACCAATATAGATTTGCCATGACACAGGGCTTCAGTCTTTTTTTTGGAAGAACAGAAACATTTGGGACAAGATGGCGGGGAAGTAGGAGGAGGTGCCATTTCAACCTCTACCATAAAGTTGAGCTGTTTACCTACCAAAGAACTCTGATCACCCATGAAATCAACCTGAGATCAGGATTATACATGTCTGGATCTCTACAGGGGCAGAAGATGCCAGTGGGCAGGTAAAGCAGAGTGGGAATGGCGGACTGATATCAGAAGATAAACAAAATGGGGAGGGAGCCACCAGAGGAGACGGGTTGGAAAGTAATACCCCTAATACGAGAGTGCTCTGCATCTGGGGACCAGCATTAACTTGGAGACTGGTTGAAAGCACTCAGAAAGAGCAAAGGATTGTGGCGGGGGGGGGGGGATTGTGGGAATGGGAATTGGGGCAGCTAGGGACAAGGGATTAAGTCTTGGGACCCAGGACAGTCTTCTCTGGTGCTGAGACAGAGAGAGGGCAGTGGAGAAATCAGGTCTTGGTCCCTGAGCTGCCAGCGCGCCTGAGAATGCGTGGGGTCTGGCTCCAGTGAGAGGCTGGGAGCCTCACCAGACGACAGAACGCTGAGCCTACTAACAGAGCCTGAGACCCACACAAACCTCTCCCTCCCCCTGAGAGAGGTGCTCGAAGGCCTAGTGTGGTGCTCTTAGACCCGCCCCATTCTATCAGAGCCTGAGATGCAATTGCATCCTACAACCTCCCATGAGAAAGTTGCACAAAGGCCCACCCTCGTGCTCTTGGAACCGCGCCCTGCTATCAGAGCCTGAGATGAGCGCATGACCCACACCCTCCACTGAGAGAGGTGTGCTCTCTTAGACCCAGAAAGACCAGGCACTCCCAGCCTGGGCCAGCGGGAAAACCTCAGTGTGCTATCACTGCTCGGAACCTCTCTGGCAGTGGAGCTGCCCAGACAGCTGTCGATGTCCTGGTTTTGGGTACAAGCAGAAGATCCTGTGTCCCCAGGTACTGGAACATGGAACCTGAACTGCCAGCGGCCAAGGGGGAATTTATATGAGCCTGCAGCACCCACAGGGGACCAGGTTGAGGCTTCTGTCTGAGAGGGAGGTCAGGGTGCAGTTTGTTTTCCTCTAAACCTACAAAAACCATAAAAGCCATCAAGGCAAGAGAAAAAAAAAAAAGTGAACAAACATAAAAACCTCCAGAGAACAAAAGCCAGAAAAAAACCGGTTTCCTCAGAGCCCAGCCCCTTGAGCGGAAAGGGAGGACTTAACTCAGGAAACATCATTGACTGAAAAGCCACGTGGCAGGCCCCTCCCCCAGAAAACCAACCAGGAAAGAAAAAGAAAAAAAAAAAAAGATGACAAGAGAACAACCAACACTACCTCATTGGACAACTTTTATTTTTAAGTCATTTCCACTATTCTGGTTCATTTTTTTAATATATAGATAATTTTTTAACCTATTTACCATCACAGTGAAATGTCCACTACAACAAATTCCAAAATAACATTCTAACCTGAACTTTTTGATACATACACCAGTGTTTTTATTTTGCCTTTCTATTTTTTAAATTTTTTTAAATTTTAGTTTAGTTTAGTCTAGTTTATTCTTTTTTTAATTTTTATTTTCTAATATTCATATAGAGTTAAAATTCAAGGTAATCCCCTTACCCAATCAATGCTAGCCCTATAGGTAAACCAACTTTGAATCCCCCTTTTTCTCAGGAAAGTTGAGTCCTTTAACAAAGATATCAAGATACATCCAGGAGGAATCAAAACAACCTTCCTCGCCCACACTGAGAATTTATAACCACTCTCCAATCTTTTCCTTCCACCAGTGTTTCTGTGTTTTTGTGTTTGTCCTGATAGTATATAAATCTTATACTTGGGGTTCTTTATAATGACTTTCTTTCTTTATTTGCATATATATATATATATATATATATATATATATATATATATATATCTTGTCATATACTTTTTTAATTCTTTTAAAAAAATTTTTATAAAATTTATTTTCAGCATAACAGTATTCATTGGTTTTGTACCACACCTAGTGCTCCATGCAATCCATGCCCTCTATAATACCCACCACCTGGTACCTCGACCTCCCACCCCCCACCCCTTCAAAAACCTCAGACTGTTTTTCAGAGTCCATAGTCTCTCATGGTTCAACTCCCCTTCCAATTTACCACAACTCCCTTCTCCTATATATCTCCCCTTGTCCTCCACAAATAAGTTATTTGTTATGCTCCACAAATAAGTGAGAGCATACGATAATTGACTCTCTCTGCTTGACTTATTTCACTCAGCATAATCTCTTCCAGTCCCGTCCATGTTGCTACAAAAGTTGGGTATTCGTCCTTCCTGATGGAGGCATAATACTCCATAGTGTATATGGACCACAACTTCCTTTTCCATTTGTCCCTTGAAGGGCATCTTGGTTCTTTCCACAGTTTGACAACTGTGGCCATTGTTGCTATAAACATTGGGGTACAGATGGCACTTCTTTTTACTACATCTGTATCTTTGGGATAAAAGACCTCAACGTGAGACAGGAATCCATCAGAATTCTAGAGGAGAACATAGACAGTAATCTCTTTGATATCAGCCATAGCAACTTCTTTCAAGATATGTCTCCAATGGCAAAGGAAACAAATGCGAAATTAAACTTTTGGGACTTCATCAAAATCAAAAGCTTCTGCACAGCAAAGGAAACAGTCAAAAAAGCAAAGAGGCAACCCACGGAATGGGAAAAGATATTTGCAAATGACAATACAGACAAAAGGTTGATATCCAGGATCTATAATGAACTCCTCAAACTCAACACACACAAAACAGGCAAACATATCAAAAAATGGGCAGAAGATATGAACAGACACTTCTCCAATGAAGACATACAAATGGTTATCAGACACATGAAAAAAATGTTCATCATCACTAGCCCTCAGGGAAATTCACATTAAAACCACATTGAGATATCACCTTACACCAGTTAGAATGGCCAAAATTAACAAGACAGGAAACAACGTGTTGGAGGGGATGTGGAGAAAGGGGAACCCTCTTCCACTGTTGGTGGGAATGCAAGTTGGTGCAGCCTCTTTGGAGAACAGTGTGGAGATTCCTCAAAAAATTAAAAATAGAACTTCCCTATGACCCTGCAATTGCACTCCTGGGTATTTACCCCAAAGATACAGATGTAGTGAAAACAAAGGCCATCTGTACCCCAATATTTATAGCAGCAATGGCCACGGTTGCCAAACTGTGGAAAGAACCAAGATGCCCTTCAACGGACGAATGGATAAGGAACATGTGGTCTATATACACGATGGAGTATTATGCCTCCATCAGAAAGGATGAATACCCAACATCTGTAGCAACATGGACCGAACTGGAAGAGATTATGCTGAGTGAAATAAGTCAAGCATAGAGAGTTAACTATCATATGGTTTCACTTATTTGTGGAGCATAACAAATATCATGGAGGACAAGGGTTCTTAGAGAGGAGAATGGAGGTGAATCATGAGAGACTATGAACTCTGAAATACAACTGAGGGGTTTGAAGTGGCGGGGGGTGGGAGGTTGGGGTACCAGGTGGTGGGTATTATAGATGGCACAGATTGCATGGAGCACTGGGTGTGGTGAAAAAATAATGAATACTGTTTTTCTGAAAATAAATAAATTAATTTAATTAAAAAATTTGTCCTATGAGGTAGTGGTGGTTGTTCTCTTATCGTCTTTTTTTTTTTTTTTTCGTTTCCTAGTTGGTTTTCTGAGCGAGGAGCCTGCCACGTGGGTTTTCGGGCAATGATGTTCTCTGAGTTAATTCCTCCCACCTCCTCAAGGGGTGGGCTCTGAGGAAACTGGTTTTTTCATGCTTTTGTTCTCTGGAGGTTTTTGTATTTGTTCACTTTTCTTTTTCTCCCTCACCTTGACCGCTTTTGATGGTTTTTGTAGGTTTAGAGGAAAGCAAACTGCACCCGGACCTCCCTCTCAGAGAGAAGCCTCAGTCTGGCTGCAGAGCCCAAATAAATCCCCCCTTGGCCTCTGGCAGAGCAGGTTCCCAGTCGCGGTCCCTGGGGACTCAGGATTTTTTGCTTGTACCCAAAGCCACGGCAGTAGCCACTGTCTGGCAGCTCCAGACTGCCCGAGATGTTCCAAGCAACGATTGCACACTGAGATTTTCCCGCTTGCCTGGGCTGGGAGTGCCTGGTCTTTCCGGGTTGGAGAGCACCAAGCTGGTGCCTGTGAACACCTCTTTCAGGGGAGGGCGCGGTGCATGACTCAGACTCTGATGGCACAGCAGGGTACTCGTGTGGGGACTTCAGAAAGGCTGTGCTTCTGTTGGCTGGTGAGGCTCCCAGCCCCTCATGGGAGCCAGCCACCACACGCTCTCAGGCACCCTTGTGGTTCAGGGACCAAGACCTGGTTTCTCTGCCGCCCTCTCCCTGGTTCTGCAGGAGGGGTGGCTGTCCTGGGTCTGGGGAATTAAGCCCCTGACCCTAACACCCCAATTCCCGCAATTTCCTCCGGTGATCCTTTGCTCTTTTTGAGTGTTTTCTACCAGACTCCCGAGTTAATGCTGGTCCCCAGAGCCAGGGCACTCTCTTATTGGGATATTACTTTCCAATAGGTCACCTCTGGTGCCTCCCTCCCTCTTTTGTTTATCTTCCGATATCAGTCCGAGTTTCCCACTCTACTTTACCTGCCCACTGGCGTCTTCTGCTCTGGTAGAGATCCAGACGTGTATAATTCTGATCTCAGGTTGATATCGTGGATGATTGGAGTTCTTTGGAAAGTAATTAGCTCCCTTTAGTGTACAGGTTGAAAGGGTGACTCCTCCTACTTCCCCGCTATCTTCTCTCCCCCTTCTGTCATATACATTCATCAGTTTATGTTTGTCTGTTTTTGTTTGTACACTTCATCAATCTTACCTTAAGGCCCACTTGGGCTGAACCTTCTCTTTTATCTTCCCTTTTCTTCCTGTCTCTCTCTCTTTTTTTCTTTTTCTTTTTATTTTCTTTTTTTCCTCGATTCAGAACCCTGATTGCTCAGATGTGTTCCAGGATGCACCTTGACTGCACCACGGTCGATACATCCAGCTACATCCGCTCAGTTGTCTCTCACCAAAAGGACTAGGAGGAGGAATGCCCAGCAGAAGAAAAATACAGAGGATGGGCCTTTTGCAACAGAGCTAATGGCTATCAACATAGACAATATGTTGGATGAGAATTTAGGCTAACAATTATGCAGGCAATAGCTAGGTTGGAGAAAGCCATGGATGATCAAATGGAATTGATTAGGGCAAAACTGAAAGTGACCAGGGATGATGGTCACAATGTTAGGGCAGAGCTGAAAGCTACCAGGGATGAGCTTCACAATGCTCTCAATGAGTTCCAATCTAATCTAAATTCTCTCAAACGTAGGGTAACTGATACAGAAGATAGAATTAGTGATATGAAGAACAAACAGATATAGAGAAAGGATCAAGAGGAAGCCTGGAACAAACAGCTTAGAAACCACAAAAACAGAATCAGGGAAATAAATGATGCCATGAAATATTCCAACATCAGATTTATTGGAATCCCTGAAGGGGAGGAGAAAGAAAGAAGTCTAGAAGATATAGTGGAACAAGTGCTTCATAAAAATTTTCCCAATCTCGCGAATGGAACCAGCATTCATGTACTAGAGGCTGAAAGGTCTCCTCCCAATATTATAGATTAAAAAAAAAATCAAGGCACCTGAGAGTTAAATTGAGAAATCAAAACTATAGGTACAATCTCTTAAAAGCCGCTAGGACAAAGAAGATCCTTTCATAAAGAGGAAAGCCGATCAGAATAACGTCAGACCTGTCCACAGAGACCTGGCAAGGCGAAAAGGCTGGCAATATATATTCAGGGCACTAAATAAGAAAAACATGCAGCCAAGAATACCTTATCGAGCAAGATTGGCATTTAAAATGGATGGAGAGATAAAGATTTTCCCAGACCGATAAGGCTTAAAAGTCTATGCAACCACCAAACTGACACGGCAGGAAATATTATGGGGGGGGGGGTTATATAAAATAGGAAAAATCCTAAGAATAGCATTGAACAGAACTATAGAGACAATCTACAGAAAGAAAGATTTCAAAGTTAACTCGATGTCAATAAAAAAGTATCTATCAATAATCACTCTCAATGTGAATGGCCTAAATGTGCCCATAAAATGTCACAGGGATGCATATTGGATAAAACAATAGGACCCATCCATATGTTGTCTACAAGAGACCCATTTTGAACCTAAATATACACCCAGACTGAAAGTGAAGGGATGGAGAAGCATCTTTCATCCCAATGGGCCTAAAAGTAGGCTGGTGTAGCGATTCTTATATCAGATAAATTAGATTTTAAACTAAAGACTGTAGTCAGAGATACATAAGGACACTACATCATTCTTAATGGGACTTCCCACCAAGACTATCTAACAACTGTAAATATCTATGCTCCCAATATGGGAGCAGCCAATTACATAAGAAAACTGTTAATCAAGATAAATAGTCCTATTGATATGATTACACTAACAGTAGGAGGTCTTAACACACTTCTCTCAGAAATAGGTCATCAAAGCAGAAAATCAGTAAAGAAACAAGAGCATTGAATGACACATTGGACCAGATGGACCTCAAAGATATATACAAAACATTCCACCCTAAACAGCAGAATACTCATGCTTCTCAAGTGCACATAAAACTTTCTCCAGAATAGACCATAGACTGGGTCACAAATCAGGACTCAATTGATACCAAAAGACTGAGATTATTCCCTGCATATTCTCAGGTCACAATGCTTTGAAGCCGGAGCTCAATCACTGGGAAAAGTTCAGAAGGAACTCAAACACCTGGAAGCTAAAGACCACCTTGCTTCAGAATGCTTGGAACAACCAGGAGATCAAATAAGAAATGAAATAATTCATGGAAACCAATGAGAATAAAGACACATCGGTCCAAAATCTATGGGATTCAGCAAAGGCGGGTCAAAGCGGGGAATATATAACCATCCAAGCCTCTCTCAAAAAAATTGAAAAATCCCAACTACGCCAGTTTTCTCTACACCTTAAAGAACTGGAGAATCAAAAACAAATCAAAACAACTCCACACATAAGAAGGGAAATAATCCAGGGGACAAGATGGCGGGGGAGTAGGAGGAGGTGCCTTTTCAGCTGGTACCCCAAAGTGAGCTGATTACCTACCAAAAAACTCCATTCACCCATGAAATCAGCCTGAGATCAGAATCATACACGTCTGGATCTCTACAGGGGCAGAAGATGCCAGTGGGCAGGTAAAGCGGACTGGGAACGGCGGACTGATATCGGAAGATAAACAAAAGGGGGAAGGAGCCACCAGAGGCGACCAGTTGGAAAGTAATACCCAAATACAAGCAAGAGTGCCCCCCATCTGGGGAATAGCATTAACATGGAGACTGGTTGAAAGCACTCCGAAAGAGCAAAGGATCGAGGGGGGAAATTGTGGAAATCGGGGAGGCTAGGGACAGGAGCTTAAGTCTCTGGTCCCAGGACAGCCTCCCCGGCACTGAGGCAGAGAGAGTGTGGCTGAGCAACCAGCTCTTGGTCCCTAAGCTGCCAGCGCACCAGGGAATGCGTGGTTTCTGGCTCCTGTGTGGGGATGGGAGCCACGCCGGTCAGCAGAACGCACGAGCCCTACTACAAAGCCTGAGATACACACGCAAGTTACTCATACATCCCTGACAGAATTACAAAATCCAAGCTCTTTGACCCACGCCATTGTTTCAAAGCCTAAGCCGCGCGTCGCAAACTCTCCCCTGACAGAGGTGTGCAAAAGCCCAGCCTGGTGCTCTTGGATCTGTGCCCCGTTTTCAGTGCCTGAGATGCGCGCGCGACCAATACCCGCCCCTGAAAGAGGCCCGTGCAAGCCGGGTGCTCTTAGACCCAGCAAGACCAGGCACTCCCAGCCCAGGCCAGCAGCAAAATCTCAGTGTGCAATTGCTGCTCGGAACCTCTCTGGCGGTCGGGAGCTCCCAGAGACTCAACTGCCTTGGCTTTGGGTGCAAGCAAAAGATCCTGCGTCCCCAGAGTCTGCAACTTGCAACCTGCTCAGCCAGTGGCCAAGGGGGAACTTATTTAGGCTCTACACCCAGAGTGAGGCATCTCTCTGAGAGGGAGATCAGGGTGCTATTTGTTTTCCTCTAAAACTACAAAAACCATCAAAGGCGGTAAAGGTGAGAGAAAAAAAAGTGAACAAACATAGAAACCACCAGAGAACAAAAGCCTGGAAAAAAAAACAGTTTCCTCAGAGCCCACCCCCTTGAGGGGGCAGGAGGACTTAACTCAGGAAACTTCATTGACTGATAACCCACGTGGCAGGCCACTATCCCAGAAAACAAACCAAAAGAAAAAAAAAAAAGAGGAAAAATAAAAGGATTACAAGAGAACAACCACTACTTCATAGGAAAACTTTTACTGTTCACTGACTCCCACTATTCTGGTTTATTTTTTTTTTTTACACATAGATAATTCTTTTAACCTATTTACCATCACAGCGAGCTGTACAGTACATCAAATTCCATAATACCCTTCTAATCTGAACTTTTTGATACATACACCTATGTTTTTCTTTTGCATTTTTATTTTTTGAACTCCTCTTTTATAATTTAAGTTTAGATTAGTCTAGTTTATTCCTTTTTATTTTATCCTTTAATATTCATATAGAGTTAAACTTCAAAGTAATGCCCTTTCCCCAATCAATAATACCCCTATAGATAAACCAATTTTTAATCCCCTTTATCTTAGGAAAGTTGAATCCTTTAACAAATATATCAAGATACATCCATGAAGAATCAACACAAACTTCCTCGCACACACAGAATTTATAAGAACTCTCCCATCTTCTTCTTCCACTAGTGTTTCTGTGTTTTTGTGATAGCATATATATCTTACACTTGGGGTTCTTGTTGATGAGGTTATTCCTTTATTTGCATATATATTTTTTTTTCTCTTGTCATATACTTGTACCAGTCTTCTTCTCTCTTTTTGTTTGTCTACTTCATAAATCTTGCCTTGAGGCCCATCTGGGCTGAACCTTCTCTTTCATCTTCCCTTTCTTACTTGTCTCTCTCTCTCTATCTCTTCTTTTCTTTTTCTTTTTCTTTTCTTTTGTCTCTCGTTTGGGTGGGGAATCCTGATTGATCAGAAGTGTTCCAGGGTGCACCTTGACTGCACCACAGATGATACATCCAGCTACATCTGTTCGTCATCTCCCACCAAAATGACTAGGAGGAGGAATGCCCAACAGAAGAAAAATACAGAGGATGGACCTTCTGCAATAGAGCTAATGGCTATCAACATAGACAATATGTCAGAAAGAGAATTCAGGCTAACAATTATCCAGGCAAGAGCTAGGTTGGAGAAAGCCATGGATGACCAAACAGAATTGATTAAGGTAGAACTGAAAGAGACCAGACAGGATGTTCACAATGTTAGGGTGGAGCTTAAAGCTACCAGGGAGGAGGTTCACAATGCTCTCAATGAGTTCCAATCTAATCTAAACTCTCTCAAAGCTAGGGTAACTGAGACAGAAGATAGAATTAGTGATCTGGAAGACAAACAGATAGAGAGAAAGCATCAGGAGGAAGGCTGGAACAAACAGCACAGAAACCACGAAAACAGAATCAGGGAAATAAATGATGCCATGAAGCGTTCCAACGTTAGAATTATTGGAATCCCTGAAGGGGAGTAGAAAGAAAGAAGTCTAGAATATATAGTGGAACAAGTCCTTCATGAAAATTTTCCCAATCTCACGAATGGAACCAGTGTTCATGTACTAGAGGCTGAACGGTCTCCACCCAAGATTATACATTCCAAAAAAACATCGCGACACCTGATAGTCGAATTGAAGAATTATAATTGTAGGTATAGTCTCTTGAAAGCCGCCAGGGCAAAGAGGCTCCTTACTTACAGAGGGAAGCCCATCAGAATAACGTCAGACCTGTCCACAGAGAACTGACAAGTCAGAAGAGGCTGGCAAGATATATTCAGGGCACTAAATGAGAAGAACATGCAGCCAAGAAGACTTTATCCAGCAAGACTGACATTCAAAATGGATGGAGAGATAAAGAGTTTTCAAGAACAGCAAGGCTTAAAAGACTATGCAACCACCAAGCCGACACTGCAGGAAATATTAAGGGGGGTTCTGTAAAAGAGTAAAAATCCCAAGAATAGCATTGGACAGAAATATAGAGACAGTCTACAAAAAGAAAGACTTCAGAGGTAACTCAATGTCAATAAAAACGTATCTATCAATAATCACTCTCAATGTGAATGGCCTTAATGCACACATAAAATGGTACAGGGTTGCAGATTGGATAAAACAACAGGACCCATCCATATGTTGTCCACAAGAGACCCATTTTGAACCTAAAGATACACCCAGACTGAAATTGAAGGGATGGAGAAGCATCTTTCATGCCAATGGGCCTCAAAAGAAGGCTGTTACAGCGATTCTCAAATCAGATAAATTAGACTTCAAACTAAACACTTTAGTCAGAGATACAGAAGGACACTACATAATCCTTAAAGGGACTATCCACCAAGATTATCTAACAATTGTAAATATCTATGCTCCCAATATGGGAGCAGCAAATTACTTAAGAAAACTGTTAATCAAGATAAAGAGTCATATTGATATGAATACACTAATCGTGGGAGATCTTAAAACGCCTCTCTCAGAAATAGACAGATCATTGAAGCAGAAAATCAATAGAGAAACAACAGCCTTGAATGACACATTGGACCAGATGGACCTCATAGATATATACAGAACATTCCACCCTAAAACAACTGAATATTCATTCTTCTCAAGTGTACACGGAAACTTCTCCAGAATAGACCACATACTGGGTCTCAAATCAGGACTCAATCGATACCAAAAGACTGAGATTATTCCCTGAATATTCTCAGATCACAATGATTTGAAACTGGACCTCAATCACAAGGAAAATGTCTAAAGGAACTCCAACACCTAGAAGCTAACGACCACCTTGCTTGAGAATGCTTGGATCAACCAGGAGATCAAAGAAGAACTGAACAATTCATGGAAACCAATGAGAATGAAAACACATCGGTCCAAAACCTATGGGATACAGCAAAGGCGGTCCTAAGGGGGAAATACATAGCCAACCAAAACTCCCTCAAAAAAATTGAAAAATCCAGAATACACCAGCTGTCTCTACACCTTAAAGAACTGGAGAATCAACAACAAATCAAACCAACTCCACACATAAGAAGGGAAATAATCAAGATTAGAGCAGAGATCAATGAGGTAGAAACAAGAGATACAGTAGAACATATCAATGAAACTAGAAGCTGGTTTTTTGAAAGAATCAATAAGATCGATAAACCATTGGCCACACTAATCCAAAAGAAAAGAGAGAAAGCCCAAATTCATAAAATTATGAATGAAAAGGGAGAGATCACAACTAACACCAAGGAAGTAGACACAATCATCAGAAGTTATTATCAACAGTTATATACGAATAAGCTTAGCAACCTAGATGAAATGGATGCATTTCTGGAAAAATATAAACTATCAAATTTGAACCAGGAAGAAATCGACAACCTGAATTGACCGATATCTAGTAACGAGATTGAAGCAGTGATCAAAAACCTCGCAAAAAACAAGAGCCCAGGACCTGATGGATTCCCTGGGGAAGTCTACCAAACCTTCACAGAAGAAATAACACCTATTCTCCTGAAGCTCTTTCAGAAAATTGAAGCCAAAGGAAAACTTCCAGACTCTTTCTATGAAGCCAGCATTACCCTGATCCCCAAATCAGGGAAATACCCTACTAAAAAGGAGAATTTTAGACCAATATCACTGATAAATATGGATGGTAAGATTCTCAGCAAGATCCTAGCCAACAGGATTAAAAAGATTATCTATCCACCATGATCAGGTGGGATTCATCCCTGGGCTACAAGGGTGGTTCAACATTCCCAAATCAATCAATGTGATAGAACAAATTAATAAGAAAAGAGAGAAGAACCACATGGTCCTCTCAATTGATGCAGAAAAACATTTGACAAAATCCAGCATCCCTTCCTGATTAAAACCCTTCAAAGTATAGGGATAGAGGGAACATTCCTGAACCTTATCAAATCTATCTATGAGAGACCCACAGCAAATATCATCGTCAATGGGAAAAAGCTTGCAGCCTTCCCGTTGAGATCAGGAACAAGACAAGGATGCCCACTTTCACCACTCTTGTTCAACATGGTATTAGAAGTCCTAGAACAGCAATCAGACAAAAAAGAGAAATAAAAGGTATCCAAATTGGTAATGAAGAACTCAAACTCTCTCTCTTCGCAGATGACATGATTCTTTATATGGAAAACCCAAAGACTCCACCCCCAAACTACTAGAACTCATACAGCAATTCAGCAACAAAGTCAATGTGCAGAAATCAGTGGCTTTCTTATACACTAACAATGAAAATACAGAAAGGGAAATTAGAGAATCGATTCCATTTACTATAACACCAAGAACCATAAGATGCCTGGGAATAAACCTAACCAAAGAGGTAAAGGATCTGTACTCGAGGAACTACAGAACACTCATGAAAGAAATCGAAGAAGACACAAAAAGATGGAAGAACATTCCATGTTCTTTGATCGGAACAATAAACATTGTTAAAATGTCTATATTGCCTAGAGTAATATATACTTTTAATGCCATTCCAATAAAAATTCCACCAGTATTCTTCAAAGAGCTGGAGAAAATAATCCTAAAATTTGTATGGAATCAGAAGAGACCCCGAATAGCTAAGGAAATGTTGAAAAACAAAAATAAAGCTGGGGGCATCACGTTACCTTATTTCAAGCTTTATTACAAAGCTGTGATCACCAAGACAGCATGGTACTGGCATAAAAACAGACACATAGACCAGTGGAACAGAGTAGAGAGCCCAGATATGGACCCTCAACTCTATGGTCAATCAATCTTCAACAGAACAGGAAAAAATATACAGTGGAACAAAGAGTCTCTTCAATAAATGGTGCTGGGAAAACTGGACAGCTATAAGTAGAAGAATGAAACTTGACCATTCTGTTACACCGTACACAAATATAAACTCAAAATGGATAAAAGACCTCAATGTGAGACAGGAATCCATCAGAATCCTAGAGGAGAACATAGAGAGTAATCTCTTCAATATCAGCCACAGCAACTTCTTTCAAGATATGTCTCCAAAGGCAAAGGAAACAATATAGAAAATAAACTTTTGGGACTTCATCAAAATGAAAAGCTTCTGCACAGAAAAGGAAACAGTCAAAAAAGCAAAGAGGCAACCCACGGAATGGGAGAAGATATTTGCAAATGACAGTACAGACAAAAGGTTGATATCCAGGATCTATAATGAACTCCTCAAACTCAACACACACGAAACAGGCAAGTATATCAAAAAATAGGCAGAAGATATGAACAGACACTTCTCCAATGAATACATACAAATGGCTATCAGACACATGAAAAAATGTTCATCATCATTAGCCCTCAAGGAGATTCAAATTAAAACCACATTGAGATATCACCTTACACCAGTTAGAATGGCCAAAATTAACAAAACAGGAAACAACATGTGTTGGAGGGGATGTGGAGAAAGGGGAACCCTCTTCCACTGTTGGTGGGAATACAAGTTGGTGCAGCCTCTTTGGAGAACAGTGTGGAGATTCCTCAAGAAATTAAAAATAGAAATTCCCTATGACCCTGCAATTGCGCTCTTGGTTATTTTCCCCAAAGATACAGATGTCGTGAAAAGAAGGGCCATCTGTATGTACCCCAATGTTTGTAGCAGCAATGGCCATGGTCGCCAAACTATGGAAAGAACCAAGATGCCCTTCAATGGACAGATGGATAAGGAAGATGTGGTCCATATACACAATGGAGTATTATGCCTCCATCAGAAAAGACAAATACCCAACTTTTTTAGCAACATGGACGGGACTGGAAGACATTATGCTGAGTGAAATAAGTCAAGCAGAGAGAGTCAATTATCATATGGTTTCACTTATTTGTGGAGCATAACAAATATCATGGCGGACAAGGGGAGATGGAGAGGAGAAGGGAGTTGTGGTAAATTGGAAGGTGAAATGAATCATGAGAGACTATGGACTCTGAAAAACAATCTGAGGGGTTTGAAGTGGTGGGGGTGTGGGAGGTTGGAGTACCAGGTGGTGGGTATTATAGAGGGCACAGACTGCATGGAGCACTGGGTGTGGTGAAAAAATAATGAATACTGTTTTTCTGAAAATAAATAAATTGAAAAAAATATCTTGGAATAAACTGAATCAAAGTTGTGAATGTTGTACTTGAAAACTTTAAAAAAAATTTTAAAGATTTTATTTTTATTTATTTGACAGAGACCACAAGTAGGCAGAGAGGCAGGTAGAGAGAGTGGAGGAAGCAGGCTCCCTGCTGAGCCTGATGCAGGACTCAATCCCAGGACCCTGAGATCATGACTTGAGCCACAGGCAGAGGCTTTAACCCAATGAGCCTCCCAGGCACCCCAACTTTAAAAATTTGATAAAAGATATTGAGGAAGACACAAACAAATGAAAATATATTTTATACTCATGTATTGAAAGAAAAAATATTGCTTAAATGTCTATACTACTCAATGCAAACCAACATTTATTGCAATCCCTATCAAAATATCAACAGTATTTTTCACAAACCCAGAACAAATCATCTGAAAATCAATATATAATCACAAAATATCCTTAATAGCCAAAATAATCTTTAAATAGAAGAAACAAACTGGAGGTATCACAATTCCAGACTTCAAGTTATATTCCAAATCTGTAGTGATCACAATGGTCTGATACTGGCACAGAAATAAATACTTAGATCAATAAAACAGAATGTAAAACCCAGAATGCACCCACAACTAAATGGTCAGCCTTCAACAAAGAATCTAAGAATAGCCAATTAGAAAATGGCAGTATCTTCAATAAATTGTGTTGGGGTGATTACAAATCAACATGCAAAAGCATGAAAATGGACCACTTTCTTAAATCGCACTCAAAGATAAATTAAAATAGGGGTGCCTGGGTGGCTCAGTGGGTTAAAGCCTCTGCCTTGGGCTCAGGTCATGATCCCAGGGTCCTGGGATCGAACCCCGCATTGGGCTCTCTGTTCCGTGAAGAGCCTTCTTCCCCCTCTCTCTGTCTGCCTTTCTGCCTACTTGTGATCTCTGTCTGTCAAATAAATAAATACAATCTTAAAAAAAATTAATAACAGTTGAAAGACTGATGGGAGACAAGATGGCAGGGATGTAGGAGGAGGCGCCTTTTCAACTTGTACCCTAAAGTGAGCTGATTACCTACCAAAGAACTCTGATCACCAATGAAATCAGCCTGAGATCAGAATTATACATGTCTGGATCTCTGCAGGGGCAGAAAATGCCCGTGGGAATTATCTGGAGTGGGAATGTCAGACCGATATCTGAAGATAAACAAAAGGGGGAGGGAGCCACCAGAGGCGATCTATTAGAAAGTAATACCCCAATATGAGAGTGTCCTGCATCTGGGGACTAGCATTAACTTGGAGTCTGGTTGAAAGCACTCTAAAAGAGCAAAGGACCCCGGTGTGTGTGGGGGGAATCCTGGGAATTGGGGCCATTAGGAACAGGGACTTAAGTCCCCGGATCCAGGAGAGTCTCCCCTGGTGCTGAGCCAGAGAGAGTGTGGTGGAGAAACCAGGTCTTGTCCCTGAGCAGCCAGTGTGCCCAAGAACACGTGGGGTTTGGCACCTGTGAGGGGCTGGGAGCCTCGCAAGATGGCAGAAAGCCGCACTGTGCTATCAGAGCCTGAGATGCTTGTGCCCCACACCCTCCCCTGGGAGAGTTGTGCACAGGTGCCAGCCTCATGCTCTTGGACCTGGAAAGACCAGGCACTCCCAGCCCAGGCCAGCATAAAAATCTCAGTGTGTGAACACTGCTTGGAACCTCTCTGGCGTTCTGGAGCTGCCCAGACAGCTCTCGCTGCAGTGATTTTGAGTACAAGCAGGAGATCCTGCATACCCAGGGACCATGACTTGGAACCTGCTCTGGCAGCAGCTCTGCAGCACCCACAGGGAGCAGACTGAGTCTTCTCTCTGAGAGGGAGGTCAGGGTGCAGTTTGCTTTTTTTTCTAAACCTCCAAAAACCATCAAAAGATGTCAAGGTGAAAGAAAACAAACAAACAACAAACAAACAAACAAACATAAAAACCTCCAGAGAACAAAAGCGTGAAAAACCGGTTTCCTCAGAGATCACCCCTTTGAGGGGGATGCAAGGAATTAACTCAAGGAACATCATTGACTAAAAATCCAAGTGGAACGCCCCTCCCCCAGAAAACCAAGGAAAGAAAAAAAAGACAACAAGAGAACAATCACCACTACTTTATAGATAAAACTTCTATTTTTAACTCCTTCCCACTATTCTGGTTCATTTTTTTATATAGATAATTTTTTATCCTCTTTACATCACAGTGAGATGTCCAGTACATCAAATTCTACAATAACCTCCTAACCTGAATTTTTTGATACATACACCCATGTTTTTCTTTTGCTTTTCTGTTTTTTAATTTTTTTAAAATTTGAGTTTAGTCTAGTTTATTCTATTTTAAATTTTTATTTTCTAATATTCATATAGAGTTAAACTTCAAGGTAATCCCCTTTCCCCAATCAGTACTACCCCTATTGGTAAACCAATTTTTAATCCCCTTTTTTCTTAGGAAAACTGAGTCCTTAACAAAGATATCAAATACATCCAAGAAGAATCAAAATAACCTTCCTCGCCCACACTGAGAATTTATAACCACTCTCCCATCTTTTTCTTCCGCCAGTGTTTCTGTGTATCTGTGTCTGCCTTAATAGTATATAAATCTTATACTTGGGGTTCTTTTTAATGAGGAACTTCTTTTTTTTGCATATATATATATATGTCTCTTGTCATATACTTTTATCAGTCTTTTTCTTTCTCTGTTTTTGTTTGTATACTTCATCAATCTTACCTAGGGGCCCATTTGGGCTGAGCCTTCTCTTTTATCTTCCTTTTTTTTTCCTGCCCCTCTCTCTCTTTTCTTTTCTTTTTTCGCTCGTTTGGGTGGGCAATCCTGATTCCTCAGAAGCGTTCCAGGATGCACCTTGACTGCACCACAGTCGATACATCCAGCTATATCTGTTCAGTCATCTATCACCAAAATGATTAGGAGGAGGAATTCCCAACAGAAGAAAAATACAGAGGATAGGCCTTCAGCAATAGAGCTAAGGGCTATCAACAAAAACAATATGTCTGAAAGGGAATTCAGGCTAACAATTATCCAGGCAATAGCTAGGTTGGAGTAAGCCATGGATGACCAACCAGAATTTATTAGGGCAGAGCTGAAAGCAAACAGGGATGATTTTCAAAATGTAAGGACAGAACTGAAAGCTAACAGAGCTGAGGTTCACAATGCTCTCAATGAGTTCCAATCTAATCTAAACTCTCTCAAAGCTACGGTAACTGAGACAGAAGATAGAATTAGTGATCTGGAGGACAAACAGATAAAGAGAAAAGATCAGAAGGAAGCCTGGAACAAACAGCTTAGAAGCCACGAAAACAGAATCAGGGAAATAAATGATGCCATGAAATGTTCCAATATCAGAATTATTGGAGTCCCTGAAGGAGAGGAGAAAGAACAAAGTCTAGAAGATAGGGTGGAACAAGTTCTTCATGAAAATTTTCCCAATCTCGTGAATGGAACTAGCGTTCATGTACAACATGCTGAACGGTCTCCACCCAAGATTTTATATTCCAAAAACAAACAAACAAAAAAAAAAAAATCAAGGCACCTGATAGTCAAATTGAGGAATCCTAATTGTACGTTTAATATCTTGAAAGCCGCTAGGACAAAGAGGCTCCTTACTTACAGAGGAAAGCCCATCAGAATAACGTCAAACCTGTTCACAGAGACCTGGAAAGCCAGAAAGGGCCAGCAAGATATATTCAGGACATTAAATGAGAAGAACATACAGCCAAGAATACTTTATCCAGCAAGACTGACATTCAAATGGATGGAGAGATAAAAAGTTTTCCAAGACCGGTAAGACTTAAAAGACTATGCAACCACCAAGCTGACATTGCAGGAAATATTAAGGGGGGTACTATAAAAGAGAAAAACTCCTAAAAATATCATTGAACAGAATTATAGAGACAATCTAAAGGAAGAGGAACTTCAATGATAACACGATGTCAGTAAAAATGTACCTATCAATAATCATTCTCAATGTGAATGGCTTAAATGTACCCATAAAATGACACAGGGTTGCAGATTGGATAAAATGACACGACCAATCCATATGTTGTCTACAAAGGACACATTTTGAACCTAAGAATACACCCTGACTGAAAGTGAAGGGATGGAGATGCATCTTTCATGCCAATGGGCCTCAAAAGAAGGCCAGAGTAGCAAATCTCATATCAGATAAATTAGATGCTAAACTAAATACTGTAGTCAGAGACACAGAAAGACACTACATAATTCTTAAATGCACTATCCACCAAGATGATCTAACAATTGTAAATATCTATGCCCCTTATATGGGAGAAACCAATTCCATAAGAAAACTATTAATCAAGATAAAGACTCATTTTTATATGAAGACATTTATAGTAGGAGATTTTAACATGCCTCTTCAGTAATAGATCATCGAAGCAGAAAATCAATAAACAAGAGCATTGAATGACACATTGAATCAGATGGAACGTATAGATATATACAGAACATTCCATCCAAAACAACAGAATACACATGCTTCTCAAGTGCACAAGAAACCATCTCCAGAATAGACCACATACTGGGTCACAAAGCAGGACTCAACCGATACCAAAGATTGAGATTGCTCCCTGCATATTCTCAGATCACAATGCTTTGAAACTGGAGCTCAGTCAAAAGGAAAAGTTCAGAAGGAACACAAACACCGGGAAGCTAAACACCACCTTGCTTAAGAATGCTTGGAACAACCAGGAGAACAAAAATAACTGAAACAATTCATGGAAACCAATGAGACTGAAGACACTTCGGTCCCAAACCTATGGGATACAACAAAGGAAGTCCTAAGGGGGAAATACATAGCCCTCTAAGCCTCCCTCAAAAAAATTGAGAAATCCAGAATACACCGGGGGTCTTTACACCTTAAAGAGCTGGAGAACAAACCAAAATTTCAAACCAACTTCACACATGAGAAGGAAAATAATCAGATTAGAGCTGAGATCAATGAGGTAGAAACCAAAGACACAGTAGAATGTATCAATGAAACTAGAAGCTGGTTTTTTGAAAGAATCAATAAGATAAATAAATCATTGGCCACACTAATACAAAAGAAAAGAGAGAAAGCCCAAATTCATAAAATTATGAATGAAAAGGGAGAGATCACAACTAACACCAAGGAAGTAGATACAATCATCAGAAGTTATAATCGACAGTTGAATGCCAATAAGCTAGGCAACCTAGATAAAATGGATGCATTCCTGGAAAATTATACTCTCCCAAAATTGATCCATAAGGAAATTGACAACCTGAATAGACTGATGTCTCATAATGAGATTGAAGCAGTGATTAAAAACCTCCCAAAAAACAAGAGCCCAGGACTTGAGGGATTCCCTGCGGAATACTTCCAAACTTTCAAAGAAGAAATTACACTTATTCTTCTGAAGCTGTTTCAAAATATTGAAGCAGAAGGAAAGCTTCCAGACCCTTTCTATGAAGCCAGTATTACCCTGATCCCCAAACCAGGCAAAGACCCTACCAGAAAGGACAATTTCAGACCAATATCATTGATGAATATGGATGCTAAGATTCTCAACAAGATCCTAGCAAACAGAATCCAACAGCACATTAAAAAGATTATCCACCATGAGCAAGTGGGATTCATTCCTGGGATACATGGATGGTTCAACATTCACAAATCAATCAATGTGAGAGAAGAAATTAGTAAGAGAAGAGAGAAGAACCACATGGTTCTCTCAACTGATGCAGAAAAAGCATTTGACAAAATCCAGCATCCGTTCCTGATTAAAACGTTTCAAAGTATAGGGATAGAGGGAACATTCCTGGACTTCATCAAATATATCCATGAAAGACCCACAGCAAATATCATCATCAATGGGAAAAAGCTCACAGCCTTCCCGTTGAGATCAGGAACATGACAACGATGCCCACTCCCACCATCTTGTTCAACATAGTATTAGAAGTCCTAGCAACAGCAATCAGACAACAAAGAGAAATAAAAGGTATCCAAACAGGCAATGAAAAGTCAAAACGTCTCTCTTCGCAGATGACTTGATTCTTTATATGGAAAACCCAAAAGACTCCACCCCCAAACTACTAGAACCCATACAGCAATTCAGCAATGTGGCAAGATACAAAGTCAATGTGCAGAAATCAGTGGCTTTCTTATACACTAACAATGAAAAGCAGAAAGGGAAATGAGACAATTGATTCCATTTACTATAGCACCAGGAACCATAAGATACCTGGGAATAAACCTAACCAAAGAGGTAAATGATCTGTACTCAAGGAACTACAGAACACTTATGAAAGAAATTGAAGAAGACACTAAAAGATGGAAGACCTTCCCATGCTCTTGGATTGGCACAATAAACATTGTTAAAATGTCAATACTGCCTATAGCAATCTATACTTTTAGTGGCATTCCTGTCAAAATTCCATTGGTATTCTTCAAAGAGCTGGAGCAAATAATCCAAAAATTTGTATGGAATCAGAAGAGACCCCGAATCGCTAAGGAAATGTTGAAAAACAAATATAAAACTGGGGGCATCATGTTACCTGATTTCAAGCTTTACTACAAAGCTGTGATCACCAAGATACCAAGGTAGTGGTATAAAAATAGACACATAGACAAGTGGAACAGAGTAGAGAGCCCAGATATGGACCTTCAGCTCCATAGTCAAATAATCTTCGACAAAGCAGGAAAAAATATAAAGTGGGAAGAAAACAGTCTCTTCAATAAATGGTGCTGAGAAAATGGGCCAGCTATATGCAGAGGAATGAAACCCAACCATTCTTTTATACTGTACACAAAGATAAACTTGAAAAGGACAAAAGACCTCAACGTGATACAGGAATCCATCAGATCCCTAGAGGAGAACATAGGCAGTAACCTCTTCGATATCAGCCACAGCAACTTCTTTCAAGATATGTCTCCAAAGGCAAAGGAAACTTTTGGGACTTCATCAAGATCAAAAGCTTCTGCACAGCAAAGGAAACAGTCAACAAAACAAAGAAGCAACTCACGGAATGGGAGAAGATATTTGCAATGGCAGTACATACTAAGACCAGGATCTATAAAGAACTCCTCAAATTCAAGAAACACAAAGCAAAACAATCATATAAAAAATGGGCAGAAGATATGAACAGACACTTCTCCAATGAAGACATACAAATGGCTATCAGACACATGAAAAAAGCTTCATCATCACTAGCCATCAGGGAGATGCAAATTAATACCACATTGAGAAGCCACCTTACACCAGTTAGAATGGCCAAAATTAGCAAGACTGGAAACAACATGTTTTGGAGGGATGTGGAGAAAGGGGAACCATCTTACACTGTTGGTGCGAATGCCATTTGGTGCAGCCACTTTGCAGAACAGTGTGGAGATTCCTCAAGAAATTAAAAATAGAACTTCCCTATGACCCTGCAATTGCACTACTGGGTATTTACCCCAAAGATACAGATGTCATGAAAAGAAGGGCCATCTGTACCCCAATGTTTATAGCAGCAATGGCCACGTTCACCAAATTTTGGAAAGAACTAAGATGCCCTTCAACGGACGAATGGATAAGGAAGATGTGGTCCATATACACTATGGAGTATTATGCCTCCATCAGAAAGGATGAATACCCAATTTTTGTAGCAACATGGACAGGACTAGAAGAGATTATGCTGAGTGAAATAAGTCAAGCAGAGGGAGTCAATTATGATATCATTTCACTTATTTATGGAGCATAACAAATAGCATCGAGGATAAAGGGAGATGGAGAGGAGAAGGGAGTTTGGGGAAATTGGAAGGGTAGGTGAACCATGAGAAACTGTGTACTCTGAAAAACAATCTGAGGGCTTTGAAGGTGTGGGATGTGGGAGGTTGGGGGAACCAGGTGGTGGGTATTGTAGAGGGCACGGATTGCATAGAGCACTGGGTGTCACTGGGTGTGGTTAAAAAACAATGAATAGTGTTACGCTGAAAGTAAATTAAAAACAAAACAAAACAAACAAACAAACAAACAAAACCCAAAATCAACAAAAAGGCAATCACGGAATTGGAGAAGATAATGGCAAATGGCAGTACAGACAAAAGGTTGATATCCAGGATCTAAAAAGAATACCTCAAACTCAACACTAACAAAACAGATAATTATATCAAAAAATGGGCAGAAGTTATGAACAGACACTTCTCCAATGAAGACATACAAATGGCTATCAGACACATGAAAAAAGGTTCATCATCACTAGCCATCAGGGAGATGCAAATTAAAACCACATTGAGATACCACTTTACACCAGTTAGAATGGCCAAAATTAGCAAGACAGGAAACAACATGTGTTGGAGAGGATGTGGAGAAAGGGGAACCCTCTTACACTGTTGGTGGGAATGCAAGTTGGTGCATCCTCTTTGGAGAACAGTGTAGAGATTCCTCAAGAAATTACAAATAGAGCTTCCCTATGACCCTGCAATTGCACTACTGGGTATATACCCCAAAGATACAGATGTCGTGAAAAGAAGGGCCATTTGTACCCCAATGTTTACAGCAGCAATGGCCACGGTTCCAAACTGTGGAAATAACCAAGATGCCTTTAAATGGGTGAATGGATAAGGAAGATGTGAACCATATACACTATGGAGTGTTATGCCTGCCTCAGAAATGATGAACACCCAACTTTTGTAGCAACATGGACGGGACTGAAAGAGATGATGCTGAATGAAATAAGTCAAGCAGAGTCAATTATCATATGGTTTTACTTATTTGTGGAGCATAACAAATAACATGGAGGACATGGGGAGATAAAGATGACAATGGAGTTGAGGAAAATTGGAAGGGGAGGTGAAACATGAGAGACTATGGACTCTGAAAAACTACCTGATGGTCTTGAAGGAGCTAGGTGTGGGAGGTTGGGGGAACAAGGTGGTTGGTATTGGGGAGGACACGTATTGCATGGTGCACTGGGTGTAATGCAAACACAATAAATACTGTTACACTGAAAATAAATTTTAAAAATACTGTAATTATCAGAGAGATGTGTTTCTTCTGTGTATTAATAAAATGTCATCCCCCCCGAAAAAATAGATGAAAAACCAAAATGTGAGATCTGAAACCATAAAAGTCTCTGATTAAACCACAGGTAGTAATTTCTCTAGTATTGGACATAGCCATTTTTTTCTAGATATGTCTCATTTAGCAAGTTAAATAAAAGTAAGAAAACAGGGGCGCCTGGGTGGCTCAGTGGGTTAAGCAGCTGCCTTCGGCTCAGGTCATGATCTCAGGGTTCTGGGATCGAGTCCCACATCAGGCTCTCTGCTCAGCAGGGAGCCTGCTTCCTCCTCTCTCTCTCTCTGCCTACTTGTGATCTCTCTCTCTGTCGAATAAATAAATACAATCTTTAAAAAAAAGTAAGAAAACAGACAAATAAACAAACAAAATTCATTTTGGGGCTACAACAAAATAAAAACCTGCTACATAGTGAAGGGTACCATTGGCAATCCTAAAAAGCAACTTAATAAATGAGAAAAAAATTGCAAATGGATATCTAATAAGGAGTTAGTATCTAAAATATATAAAGAACTTAACTTTACACTCAAAATCAAATAATCCAATTGAGAAATAGGAAGAAGACATGAACAGACATTTCTCCATAGAAGACATACAGGTGTTCAACAGATACATGAATATTTGCTCAATCACTCATCATCAAGGAAATACAAATCAAAACTACAATGTGATATCAGCTCACACCTGTCAAATCAACAACCTAAGAAATGACACATGTTAGTGAGGATGTGGATGAAAAGGAACACTTGTGAACTGTTGGTGGAATCACAAAATGGTGCAGGCACTCTGGCAAACCGTATCAAGGTTCCTCAAAAAGTTAAAAGAAGTCTACTTCACAATCCACTAACTGAACTACTAAGTATTTATTTAAAAAAAAAGAAACTAATTCTAAGATATGCATGCACCCCCATAATTTTTGCAGCTTTCTGTACAATAATCAAATTATGGAAGGAGTCCAAGTCTCCATCAATGGAAGGATTGATAAAGAAAAAGTGTATGTTTAAAGGAATATCGTTCACGCTTAAAAAACAAAATCTTCCCACTTGAAACAATATGGATAGGACTAGAATAAAATGCTAAGCAAAACAAGTCAGTAAAGACAAATACCATATAATTTTACTGATATGTGGAAATTATTTTTTTCAGTTTGTTAAAATCAGAGTTTATTATAATTCTACTTTTCTGGATATAAATTAAACAAATACCTATATACTTAAAACATATTTGTTATCTTCGTTTTTTAATGTTTTATTTTTTACAAATTTTTTAACAAATTTAAATTCTACTTGTTAGCTTATAGTGCAATAGTAGTTTCAGTAGAATTTATGAATTTATCACTTACATATAACAACCAGTGTTCATCACAATAAGTGCCCCCCTTAATGCCCATTGCCTATTTATTTATTTATTTATTTTTAAAAGATTTTATTATTTACTTGACAGAGAGATCACAAGTAGGCAGAGATGCAGGCAGAGAGAGAGAGAGGAGGAAGCAGGCTCCCTGCTGAGCAGAGAGCCCGATGCGGGACTCGATCCCAGGACCCTGAGATCATGACCTGAGCCGAAGGCAGCGGCCTAACCCACTGAGCCACCCAGGCGCCCCCCATTGCCTATTTAACCCAACCCCCCACCCACCTACCATGCAATAACTGTTTATTCTCTATAGTTAAGAGTCTCTTTCATGGTTTGCCTCCCTGTTTGTTTGTTTTTTCTGTCACTTTCCCCTATGTTCATCTTTTTTTTTTTTTTAGATTTTACATATGAGTAAAATCATATGATATTTGTCTTTCTCCAACTAATTATTTCACTTAGCATAATATACTCTAATTTCATCTACTTTGCTGCAAATGGCAAGATTTTTTTTATGGCTGAGTACTAGTCTATTGTTTATTTATATCACATCTTTTTTATTCATTCATCTTTTGATAAACATTTGAGCTTTTTCCATAGTTTGACTATTATTGATAATGCTTCTATAAACATCAGGGTGCATGTATCTCTTTAAATCAGCATTTTTGTATCCTTTGGATAAATACCTAGTGGTGAAATTTCTGTATCATAGGGTATTTGTATTTTTAAATTTGAGGAATGTCCATACTGTTTTCCACAGTGGTTGCACCAGTTTTCATTCCCACCAACACTGTAAGAGTGTTCCCCTCTCCATATCCTCGCTAAAATCTATTGTTTCCTGTGTTGGTAATTTTAGCCATTCTGACTAGTTTGAGGAGATATTTCTTCATTGTTTCAATTTATATATCCTTGACGATGAGTGATGTCGAGCACATTTTCATGTATCTGTCAGCCACCTGCACATCATCTTTCATCGTGTCACCTCCCCATTTCTTAACAAGGTTTTCTGTTTTTTGGTGTATTTAATGAGTTCTTTATATATTTTGAATACCAATTATTTATCAGATATGTCATTTGAAAAAATCTTTTCCCATTCCAAAAGTTACCTTTTAGATTTTATTATTTTCTTCGCTGTGCATAGGTTTTTATATTGATGAACCCTAATAATTCCATTTTGCTTGTGTTTTCCTGGCATCCAGAGATGTGTCTAGTATTATGTATTGAATTTAATAAATAAAACAAATAAAGTGAAAAAAGTGAAAAGCCCAAAAGCAGATTCATAACTATAGAGAACAAATAGGTGGTTATCACAAGAGTGGGTTGAAGGACTAGTGAAACGGGTGATTAGTATTAAGGATATATCTATCTTTATTTTTGTTTTGTTTTAGGTGCTTTGTTTTTAATTTACATTCCAGTTGGTTAACAGTCTTATATTAGTCTCTTGTCAACAATATAGTAATTCAACACTTCCATACAATACCTGGTGTTCATCACAACATTTGCATTACTTAATGGGGATTAAATGGTACCCTTATCTTAATGAGCACTGAGTGATATATGGAACTATTGAATCACTATATTGTTCACATGAAACTATAAACCACTGTATGTTAAATATACAGGAATCAAAATTTTAAAAGTGTTATATAAAAATTAAATTAAAATCGTATATATATATAGTCAATAGAATATTAATCAGCCACAAAAAGAACAAGATAATGTTCATTGCAGAAACATGAATGAATCTTGATTGAATGTTAAATAATGTATATCAGAAAAAGACAAATAGCATATTATTTCACTTGTATGTAGAATCTAAAAACAAATGAACAAACCAACCAAAAATGCAGAAAAAGACCTATAAATAGAACAAACTAGTGATTTCCAGAAAGGAGGTGGTGGGGAAATTTTTTAATTGGGTGAAAGTTAGTAGGTGGTACGGTCTTTGACTTATTCAATGAATAAGTCACAGAGATGAAAGGTACAACATAGGGAATATAATCAGTAGTAGCATTCTTGGTGACGGGGTCATCCCTTGTGACCATCATAGCATAATGTAGAGAGTTGTCAAATCACTGTATCTTATACTTAAAACTAATATAACATTGTGTTACTTAAATACTTGAAGAATATATCTTGTTGTGTAAGTATATAGAACACATATCAAAAAACACATAAACTTATGGTTGCATGTGGAGTATGTTATGTCCATTCATATCTCGTGGTTGAAAAAGGATATTGCAAATCTTGAAAATTTGGCAGAAAAATGTATGAATTCAGAGATATGTTATGATTCATATCCAAACAGTATTCTTGTGTTTTATTCTTTCTTCACATCCTTTAGCAATAACCTCAGACATAATATCTGAGATATTGTTGGAAAAAAGAGTTAGTTATATAAATGCAAGTCTTATGCATATTCAAATTAATAAACCTTGAACATATTAAAGTACAGATGACATAAGTTATATTACAAAAATAATATGCAAAATGCAATTAAGAATAGAATAATTAAATATATAATAATATGAACAATTTAAAACTCATTTTTAATATTTTTATTATTTTTAAGATTTTATTTGTTTACTTGTAAGAAAGAGCACAAGAGTGGGGGCAGCAGGCAGAGGGAAAACGGACTTCTGCTGAGCAAGGAGCCAGAGGCAAAACTCCATCTCAGGACCCTGGGATCATGACCTCAGCCAAAGACAGAACTTAACGGACTAAGTCACTCAGGCTTCCCATTATTTTTAATGATTTTATTTATTTTACTTGAGAAAGAGAGAGTGCATGAACAGGGGGAGGGGCAGAGAGAGAGAGGAATGTAGATTATCTGAAGCCAACCTCAATCAGAGCATGAAGCCCAAAGCAGGGATCTATATCACGATCCTAAGATCATGACCTCACAGTAGGAGGCTTGGCCAACTGAGCCACCCAGGTGCCAAAAAAATGTATCTCATCCTTAGTTCTTTGAATTAAGTCAAATTTTGGAAGTAACGTATGTTGGCATTGCCCAGACATAGTTACTAAACTCCACTTAAATATATGGAATATCAGCACTGAATTCAATGAATGAGTCAAGAAACATAAACAGGGTGTCAAAAGAAAATCTCTGTAAAAATGTGCACAAGTGTTTAATAAGAGAATGAAAATAATTCTGAGAAAAATACAAAATAACTGTGTAAATAAAAATGTTATTTATTGAAAGATTCACTTTATTAATCTGTCAGAGCTGGTAAAGCAAAATATACAGAATATGCTATTTAAAAATATTTCTGTCACAACTATAGGCTATAACTCAAAAATCAAGGCATCCCATGGAATGGGAGAAAATATTTGCAAATGACAGTACAGACAAAAGGTTGATATCCAGGATCTATAAAGAACTTCTCAAACTCAATACACATTAAATAGACAATCATATAAAAATATGGGCAGAAGATATGAACAGACACTTCTCCAATGAAGACATACAAATGGCTATCAGACACATGAAAAAATGTTCATCATCACTAGTCATCAGGGAGATTCAAATTAAAACCACATTGAGATACCACCATACACCAGTTAGAATCGCCAAAATTAGCAAGACATGAAACAACATGTGTTGGAGAGGATGTGGAGAAAGGGGAACCCTCTTCCACTGTTGGTGGGAATGCAAGTTGGTGCAGCCACTTTGCAGAACCATGTGGAGATTCCTCAAGAAATTAAAAATAGAGCTTCCCCATGACTCTGCAATTTCACTCTTAGGTATTTACCCCAAAGATACAGATGTAGTGTAAAGGAGAGCTATCTGTACCCCAATGTTTATAGCAGCAATGGCCCTGGTCGCCAAACTGTGAAAAGAACCAAGATGCCCTTCAGCATATGAATGGATAAGGAAGATGTGGTCCATATACACTATGGAGTATTATGCCTCCATCAGAAAGGATGAATACCCAACTTTTGTTGCAACATGGACGGAACTGGAAGAGATGATGCTGAGTGAAATAAGTCAAGCAGAGAGAGTCAATTATATTGTTTCACTTATTTGTGGAGCCTAACAAATAGCATGGAGGACAAGGGGAGATGGAGAGAAGAAGGGAGTTTGGGGAAATTGGAAGGGGAGGTGAACCATGAGAGACTATGGACTCTGAAAACCAATCTGAAGGTTTTAAAGTGGAGGAGGGTGGGAGGTTGGGGGAACCAGGTGGTGGGTATTGGAGAGGGCTTGGATTGCATGGAGCACTGGGTATGGTGCAAAAACAATGAATTTTGTTACACTGAAAAATAAATCAATTAATTAACAAAAAAAAAAAAAAAAAGAAAAAAATCAAGGCATCACCAGTCTTAGTTTACGATGATGCTTCTTTCCTTTTTTGTAGAGTGCTGCCTTCTTGTGTCTTTTCATGGCCTGAGAGATCAAGGGAGAGTTCAGTGGTGTCTCTTACTTCTCTTATGAGGACACTGGATCTATTAGATTATGGATCTGAACTATAAATTAATTTAACCTTCAGCATCTACTAAAGTCTTATCTCCAAATACATCACATTAATGGTTAGAGCTAAATACAGTTCACATTAGATTTTAGGGGCTTCAGTATATCAAATTTTTGCAAACATGGTTCAGTCCATAATTCTCACAATTGTTTGATGTCTGTTTCCTTCCAAATTAATTCATAACTTCATTGCTGCTTAAGTAAACATTCTTAGAGCACAAATAGACAATTTGTCTAAATATATATGGAAATTCAAAATGCTAAGAACAATGAGAGAATTCATAAATAAATACAGAATAATACGTGGATGGATCTAGAGTGTATTATGCTAAGTGAAATAAGTCAGTGGCAGAAAGAAAAATACCATATGATTTCTCATATATGTGGTATGTTTTTTACATATGTTGAAATTTAAGAAACAAAACTCATGAACATAGGGGAAGTGAAGGAAAAATAATATAAAAATGGAGAGGAAGACAAATGGTAAGAGACTCATAACTATAGAAAACAAACTGAGGGATTCTGGAGGGGAGGTGGGTGGGAGGATGGGGTGTTGGGTATTAAGAAGGACACGATGTAATGAGCACTCATATTATATGCAACTTTAAACTAATAATTTTAAACTAATAATTCACCATATGTTCACTAACTTGAACTGAAATTAAATTTGTATATATCAAGTGTGAAGAACTGCTATTCTGATTTTATACTCTAAGAACTTCATTATTTAAAAAAAGTAGGTGTTAGCTCAGGGAAAACATACAAACTTAAGAACAAGTATGTGGCTATTAAAACCTCACTAGTAAGAATGATTTACATGATAGGTGTCATCCTGCATTAAGATGAGGGAAATATTGTCTTTTTGATAGACTATATTGAAAATAAGGATGTGTATATGAAATGAAAATAGGATGTGTCCTACCCAACTTTTCTCAAAAAATCAATTCTATGTATAAATCAAAACGTGAAAGACTGATGAATAAAAAATTAGAAGAAAATGTACCAAAACTTCTTTAAGAACTCATAGAAAATATTACTCCAATAGACACAATGTAAAGTTCAATTACCTTTAAAATAATAGCATATCTCCAAAACAAAATGTGTCAAGGATTAGAGGACAAGTGTCAGTGTAAGGTATTTGCAACAAATAACTAAAAAGTGACTTATAATATAAAGACCACCTAAATTCCATAAAAATAAGAAAACTACAGTATTATAAGTAGTTTTGAAATTATTTTCTCCAACAAAAAAAAATTATTTTGGCCTGACTAGTTTTTAGATCTTCTATCTCTTAGTAAGAGATTCCCTGGTGTCTTCTATGCTTTTCTGAAGCCCAACTAGTATACTTATGATTGTTGTTTTAAATTCTGGATCAGGTATATTACTCATATCTGTTTTGATTAGATGCCCAGTAATGACCTTTTCTTGTTCTTTCTTTTGGAATGAATCCCTCCATCTCAGCATTTTGTCTAGGTCTCTGTCTTCTGTGTGTTCCATCTCAGCAATTTGTCTAGGTCTCTGTCTTCTGTGTGTTAGGAAAGGCTGTTATGTTTCCTGCTCCTGAGAATGATGAACTTGTTAAAAAGAGGTAATATGCTATCTAGGGCCTGGCACTTCAAGAAATGTATCTGGCATATGCTTTGTGAACTCTGCTGCTGTGTTTTGGCTTCTCTATCCTTCAAGTGGGTCACCACAGAGTTTCTCCTTGGCCAGAATGTGGCGATGTTTAGCTAGATGTGCTGTGTTTGGTTGTTAAAATATAACTGATGCTATTTCGATTAGAATTGAAACTTTACCAGACTCTATCTTCAGTAGACTTGGTTTGTTTGTGTTAGGGGGGTAGTTATGCTGATCTTCTGGAGGAGGGGTCCATTCCTCTAGTTCTCAGGTACACTTGCCTGAGAAAAGCACCTGCAGAGCACAGTGGGGCACGTGTTGTGGAAATAGTTTATGCCACCATTCTTGGTACTGTGCTGCTTATTGCAGTTACTTTATACTGAGATATGGAAGAGAGAAATGAAACCAGCCCCCACCATTGTTCCTAGAAAAATGAGTTCATGCCCACTACTGTCTGGGAAGCACTCCCAGAAGAATATACAATTTCCCCACATGTGTCCTGGATGTTACTCAGATGCCTGCCTTCAACTTACCATGTCCAGTCTCTCTGCTCACCTGGTAGAATAGTGTAACTGTTTTATTCCAGGCATGGTAGCCTAGTTTTAAAACTCCAAACTTTGGGGACCTGGGGACCTGGTGGTGGGGACCCACGCTGGTCCTCTGGAGGAGGGTCTTACCATGCTGCAACTGATGCAGGTTTGTCCAATAAGGACAGCAAAACCAAAATCCAGGGGCATGGGAGTTTGGAGTAAAGTGCAGCAAAGGGCCACTGTCCAGGTTAGCTGACCTCAGAAGGTGTTTTTGTGTCTCTGATGAGTGTCAGGGGAGGGTAATGACATCTGTCAGCCCTTTTGTTCTCAGAGAGACAATGCCATCTCTCCTACCTGCACTCCGAGAAGTGTGAGCCATCTCTCCCAGTGAATCCCAGGCAATCCTTAGATCACATGATCTGTTCCTGGGGTTTATGCCCTCCTTTTTCCATAGGAGAACTATGGTGACCTCAGCTCCACAGCAGCCATACCAGAGACCTCTAAAATTGGATAAAGAAGATGTGGTACAAGGATACAATGGAATATTACTCAGCCATTAGGAAGGGTGGATACTAAATATTTGCATCACCATGGATGGAACTGGAGATGATTATGCTAAGTTAAATAAGTCAGGTAGAGAAAGGCAATTATCATATGGTTTCTCATATGTGGAACATAAGGAATAGCATAAAGGACATTAGGAAAAGGAAGGGGAAACTAAAGAGGTAATAATCTGAGAGGGAAATAAACCTGAGAGAGACCACAGGAAACAAACTGAGGGTTTCAGAGGGGAGGGGGTAGCAGGATGGAGTAACCAGATGATGGGTATTGAGCAAGGCATGTGTTGTGATGAGCACTGGGTGTTATATTCAATGAATCATTGAAAACCACATCAAAAACTAACGGTTTGGGGAGGAGTCAAGATGGCGGAGAAGTAGCAAGCTGAGACTGCTTCAGCTAGCCGGAGATCAGCTAGATAGCTTATCTAAAGATTGCAAACACCTGAAAATCCATCGGCAGATCGAAGAGAAGAAGAACAGCAATTCTGGAAACAGAAAAACAACCACTTTCGGAAAGGTAGGACCGGCGGAGAAGTGAATCCAAAGCGACGGGAAGATAGACCCCGGGGGGAGGGGCCGGCTCCTGGCAAGTGGCGGAGCAACCGCGCACAAAATCAGGACTTTTAAAAGTCTGTTCCGCTGAGGGACATCGCTCCAGAGGCTAAACCGGGGCGAAGCCCACGCGGGGTCAGCGTGGCCTCAGGTCCCGCAGGGTCACAGAAGGATCGGGGGTGTCTGAGTGTCGCAGAGCTTGCGGGTATTGGAACGGGAAAGCCGGCTACAGAGACAGAGCCGACAGTAAGCTCGCAGCTCCGTGTTACCTTGAACCGGTCGCAGGCTCGGTGAGCTCGGAGCGCGGCCAGAGGTCAGGCAGACGGGAGTAACTGGGCGCGGTTCTCTGAGGGCGCACTGAGGAGTGGGGCCCTGGGCTCTCGGCTCCTCCGGGCCGGAGACCAGGAGGCCGCCATTTGTATTCCCGTCCTCTGGAACTCTCCGGAAAGCGCTCAGGGAACAAAAGCTCCTGAAAGCAAACCCGAGCGGATTACTCACCCCGCCCCCGGGTAAGGGCGGTGTAATTCCGCCTGGGGCAAAGACACTTGAGAATCACTACAACAGGCCCCTCCCCCAGAAGATCAACAAGAAATCCAGCCGAGACCAAGTTCACCTACCAAGGAGTGCGGTTTCAATACCAAGGAGAGCAGCAGAATTCCAGAGGAGGAGAAAGCCAAGCACGGAACTCATGGCTTTTTTCCTGTGATTTTTTTTAGTCTTGCAGTTAATTTAATTTTTTCTTTTTCATTTTTTTTTTTCTCGCCTTCGGGTAAAATTTTTTTTTTAACTGTTACCTTTTTCTTTTTTAATGATTTTTTACTAGTTTATCTAATATATATATATATTTTTTTACATTTTTCTTAGGTGTTTTCTTTTTTTAAAAATTCTTTTCTTTTCTTTTCTTTTTTTTTTCTTTCTTCCTTTTTGAACCTCTTTTTATCCCCTTTCTCCCCACTCACGATTTTGGATCTCTTCTAATTTGGTTAAAGCATATTTTCCTGGGGTTGTTGCCACCCTTTTAGTATTTTACTTGCCCCTTCATTTACTCTTATCTGGACAAAATGACAAGACGTAAAAATTCAACACAAAAAAAAGAACAAGAGGCAGTACCGAAGGCTAGGGACCTAATCAATACAGACATCGGTAATATGTCAGATCTAGAGTTCAGAATGACAATTCTCAAGGTTCTAGCCGGGCTCGAAAAAGGCATGGAAGATATTAGAGAAACCCTCTCGAGAGATATAAAAGCCCTTTCTGGAGAAATAAAAGAACTAAAATCTAACCAAGGTGAAATCAAAAAAGCTATTAATGAGGTGCAATCAAAAATGGAGGCTCTAACTGCTAGGATAAATGAGGCAGAAGAAAGAATTAGTGATATAGAAGACCAAATGACAGAGAATAAAGAAGCTGAGCAAAAGAGGGACAAACAGCTACTGGACCACGAGGGGAGAATTCGAGAGATAAGTGACACCATAAGACGAAACAACATTAGAATAATTGGGATTCCAGAAGAAGAAGAAAGTGAGAGGGGAGCAGAAGGTATACTTGAGAGAATGATTGGGGAGAATTTCCCCAATATGGCAAAGGGAACGAGCATCAAAATTCAGGAGGTTCAGAGAATGCCCCTCAAAATCAATAAGAATAGGCCCACACCCCGTCACCTAATAGTAAAATTTACAAGTCTCAGTGACAAAGAGAAAATCCTGAAAGCAGCCCGGGAAAAGAAGTCTGTAACATACAATGGTAAAAATATTAGATTGGCAGCTGACTTATCCACAGAGACCTGGCAGGCCAGAAAGAGCTGGCATGATATTTTCAGAGCACTAAACAAGAAAAACATGCAGCCAAGAATACTATATCCAGCTAGGCTATCATTGAAAATAGAAGGAGAGATTAAAAGCTTCCAGGACAAACAACAACTGAAAGAATTTGCAAATACCAAACCAGCTCTACAGGAAATATTGAAAGGGGTCCTCTAAGCAAAGAGAGAGCCTACAAGTGGTAGATCAGAAAGGAACAGAGACCATATACAGTAACAGTCACCTTACAGGCAATACAATGGCACTAAATTCATATCTCTCAATAGTTACCCTGAATGTGAATGGGCTAAATGCCCCTGTCAAAAGACACAGGGTATCAGAATGGATAAAAAACCAAAACCCATCTATATGTTGCCTCCAAGAAACACATTTTAAGCCCGAAGACACCTCCAGATTTAAAGTGAGGGGGTGGAAAAGAATTTACCATGCTAATGGACATCAAAAGAAAGCAGGAGTGGCAATCCTTATATCAGATCAATTAGATTTTAAGCCAAAGACTATAATAAGAGATGAGGAAGGACACTATATCATACTCAAAGGGTCTGTCCAACAAGAAGATTTAACAATTTTAAATATCTATGCCCCCAATGTGGGAGCAGCCAACTATATAAACCAATTAATAACAAAATCAAAGAAACACATCAACAATAATACAATAATAGTAGGGGACTTTAACACTCCCCTCACTGAAATGGACAGGTCATCCAAGCAAAAGATCAGCAAGGAAATAAAGGCCTTAAACGACACACTGGACCAGATGGACATCACAGATATATTCAGAACATTTCATCCCAAAGCAACAGAATACACATTCTTCTCTAGTGCACATGGAACATTCTCCAGAATAGATCACATCCTCGGTCCTAAATCAGGACTCAACCAGTATCAAAAGATTGGGATCATTCCCTGCATATTTTCAGACCACAATGCTCTAAAGCTAGAACTCAACCACAAAAGGAAGTTTGGAAAGAACCCAAATACATGGAGACTAAACAGTATCCTTCTAAAGAATGAATGGGTCAACCGGGAAATTAAAGAAGAATTGAAAAAAAATCATGGAAACAAATGATAATGAAAATACAACGGTTCAAAATCTGTGGGACACAACAAAGGCAGTCCTGAGAGGAAAATATATAGCGGTACAAGCCTTTCTCAAGAAACAAGAAAGGTCTCAGGTACACAACCTAACCCTACACCTAAAGGAGCTGGAGAAAGAACAAGAAAGAAACCCTAAGCCCAGCAGGAGAAGAGAAATCATAAAGATCAGAGCAGAAATCAATGAAATAGAAACCAAAAAAACAATAGAACAAATCAACGAAACTAGGAGCTGGTTCTTTGAAAGAATTAATAAAATTGATAAACCCCTGGCCCGACTTATCAAAAAGAAAAGAGAAAGGACCCAAATAAATAAAATCATGAATGAAAGAGGAGAGATCACAACTAACACCAAAGAAATACAAACTATTATAAGAACATACTATGAGCAACTCTACGGCAATAAATTTGACAATCTGGAAGAAATGGATGCATTCCTAGAAACATATAAACTACCACAACTGAACCAGGAAGAAATAGAAAGCCTGAACAGACCCATAACCAGTAAGGAGATTGAAACAGTCATTAAAAATCTCCAAACAAACAAAAGCCCAGGGCCAGACGGCTTCCCGGGGGAATTCTACCAAACATTTAAAGAAGAACTAATTCCTATTCTCCTGAAACTGTTCCAAAAAATAGAAATGGAAGGACAACTTCCAAACTCATTTGATGAGGCCAGCATCACCTTGATCCCAAAACCAGACAAGGATCCCACCAAAAAAGAGAGCTATAGACCGATATCCTTGATGAACACAGATGCGAAAATACTCAACAAAATACTAGCCAATAGGATTCAACAGTACATTAAAAAGATTATTCACCACGACCAAGTGGGATTTATTCCAGGGCTGCAAGGTTGGTTCAACATCCGCAAATCAGTCAATGTGATACAACACATCAATAAAAGAAAGAACAAGAACCATATGATACTCTCAATAGATGCTGAAAAAGCATTTGACAAAGTACAACATCCCTTCCTGATCAAAACTCTTCAAAGTGTAGGGATAGAGGACACATACCTCAATATCATCAAAGCCATCTATGAAAAACCCACCGCAAATATCATTCTCAATGGAGAAAAACTGAAAGCTTTTCCGCTAAGGTCAGGAACACGGCAGGGATGTCCATTATCACCACTGCTATTCAACATCGTACTAGAGGTCCTAGCCTCAGCAATCAGACAACAAAAGGAAATTAAAGGCATCCAAATCGGCAAAGAAGAAGTCAAATTATCACTCTTCGCAGATGATATGATACTATATGTGGAAAACCCAAAAGACTCCACTCCAAAACTGCTAGAACTTATACAGGAATTCAGTAAAGTGTCAGGATATAAAATCAATGCACAGAAATCAGTTGCATTTCTCTACACCAACAGCAAGACAGAAGAAAGAGATATTAAGGAGTCAATCCCATTTACAATTGCATCCAAAACCATAAGATACCTAGGAATAAACCTAACCAAAGAGACACAGAATCTATACTCAGAAAACTATAAAGTACTCATGAAAGAAATTGAGGAAGACACAAAGAAATGGAAAAATGTTCCATGCTCCTGGATTGGAAGAATAAATATTGTGAAAATGTCTATGCTACCTAAAGCAATATACACATTTAATGCAATTCCTATCAAAGTACCATCCATCTTTTTCAAAGAAATGGAACAAATAATGCTAAAATTTATATGGAACCAGAAAAGACCTCGAATAGCCAAAGGGATATTGAAAAAGAAAGCCAACGTTGGTGGCATCACAATTCCGGACTTCAAGCTCTATTACAAAGCTGTCATCATCAAGACAGCATGGTACTGGCACAAAAACAGACCCATAGATCAATGGAACAGAATAGAGAGCCCAGAAATAGACCCTCAACTCTATGGTCAACTAATCTTCGACAAAGCAGGAAAGAATGTCCAATGGAAAAAAGACAGCCTTTTCAATAAATGGTGCTGGGAAAATTGGACAGCCACATGCAGAAAAATGAAATTGGACCATTTCCTTACACCACACACAAAAATAGACTCAAAATGGATGAAGGACCTCAATGTACAAAAGGAATCCATCAAAATCCTTGAGGAGAACACGGGCAGCAACCTCTTCGACCTCTGCCGCAGCAACATCTTCCTAGGAACAACGCAAAAGGCAAGGGAAGCAAGGGAAAAAATGAACTACTGGGATTTCATCAAGATCAAAAGCTTTTGCACAGCAAAGGAAACAGTTAACAAAATCAAAAGACAACTGACAGAATGGGAGAAGATATTTGCAAACGACATATCAGATAAAGGACTAGTGTCCAGAATCTATAAAGAACTTAGCAAACTCAACACCCAAAGAACAAATAATCCAATCAAGAAATGGGCAGAAGACATGAACAGACATTTCTGCAAAGAAGACATCCAGATGGCGAACAGACACATGAAAAAGTGCTCCATATCACTTGGCATCAGGGAAATACAAATCAAAACCACAATGAGATATCACCTCACACCAGTCAGAATGGCTAAAATCAACAAGTCAGGAAATGACAGATGCTGGCGAGGATGCGGAGAAAGGGGAACCCTCCTACACTGTTGGTGGGAATGCAAACTGGTGCAGCCACTCTGGAAAACAGCATGGAGGTTCCTCAAAATGTTGAAAATAGAACTGCCCTATGACCCAGCAATTGCACTATTGGGTATTTACCCTAAAGATACAAATGTAGTGATCCAAAGGGACACATGCACCCGAATGTTTATAGCAGCAATGTCCACAATAGCCAAACTATGGAAAGAACCTAGATGTCCATCAACAGATGAATGGATCAAGAAGATGTGGTATATATACACAATGGAGTACTATGCAGCCATCAAAAGAAATGAAATCTTGCCATTTGCAACAACATGGATGGAACTAGAGCGTATCATGCTTAGCGAAATAAGTCAAGCAGAGAAAGACAACTATCATATGATCTCCCTGATATGAGGAAGTGGTGATGCAACATGGAGGCTTAAGTGGGTAGAAGAAGAATAAATGAAACAAGATGGGATTGGGAGGGAGACAAACCATAAGTGACTCTTAATCTCACAAAACAAACTGAGGGTTGCCGGGGGGAGGGGGTTAGGGAGAAGGGGGTGGGATTATGGACATTGGGGAGGGTATGTGATTTGGTGAGTGCTGTGAAGTGTGTAAACCTGGTGATTCACAGACCTGTACCCCTGGGGATAAAAATATATGTTTATAAAAAATAAAAAAATTAAAAAAAATAAAGAAACTTGGTCCATACTGCTGAAAAAATAAAGAGAAAGTAATCATTACCTTACTAAAAAAAAAAAAAAACAACAAAAAAAAAACTAACGGTTTATGTTCAGTGGCTAACTGAACATAAAAAATAAAATAAAATAAAATAAATTTCAATAGTTGAACGCCATTGATAGTAAAAACTGACCAAAAAATAAGCCTCTCTCATTTCCCCAGTCAATAATTCTGGGGAATTGTTTTTTCCTTTGTGATCTCTTGTGGACTCCTTCCTCTCTCTTGTCTCTTCCGTAACCAGGGAATCCTACCTCCCATGGCACACATGATACTTTCCTCCCCACAAATAATACCTCTGCACCTCTTACCTTTCACAGTGTGGCCTCTATTCTGCCTCTAGTTGTGCAGTTAGATTTTTGTTTTGTTTGTTTGTTATCTGTCAGTCCTCAGAATAATTTTTTCACCATACGGAATGATTTAATATTTATCTATGTTTTTTTAAAAGATTTTATTTATTTATTTATTTATTTATTATTTTTAGGTCTCCAGAATTTATTAATCTAAAACTGAAATTTGTACCTTTGGACCAACATCTCCCCATTTTTCCAAACCTCAGTAATCAATCCTTTACTCTGCTTCCATTCATTTCACTTTTTTAGATTTCACAGCTAAATGGTATCATGCAGGACTTCTCTTTCTGTGTCTGCTTCTTTCACATAGCATAATGTCCTCTGGGTTCATCCATGTTGCAACAAATGACAGAATTTATTTTTTAATAAAGCTCAATCATATTTTATACCAAGGTATCTATCACATTTAATCACATTTTCTTTATCCTTTATCCTCTGATGGACACTTTGACTGCATCCATAGTGTGACTATTGTAAATAATGTTGCAATAAACTTGGGAGTACAGATATCTTAAGATAATGATTTAATTTCCTTTGGATATATACTGAAGAAGTGGGATTGTTGAATCACATGATAGTCCTGTTCTTTTAAATTCTTTTTCTTTTAAGATTTTTTAAATTAATTTATTTTTTTCAGTGTGAGAGAATTCATTGTTTTTGCACCACACCGAGTGAACCATACAATCCATGCCCTCTCTAATACTCACCACCTTGTTCCCCCAACCTCCCAGCCCCCACCCCTTCAAAATCCTCAGATTGTTTTTCAGAGTCCATAGTCTCTCGGTTCAACTCCCCTTCCAATTTCCCTCAACTTCCTTCTACTCTCTATCTCCCCTTGTCCTCCATGCTATTTGTTAGGCTCCACAAATAAGTGAAACAATATGATAATTGACTCTCTCTGCTTGACTTATTTCACTCAGCATCATCTCTTCCAGTCCTGTCCATGTTGCAACAAAAGTTGGGTATTCATCCTTTCTGATGGAGGCATAATACTCCATAGTGTACATGGGCCACATCTTCTTTATCCATTCATACATTGAAGGGCATCTTGGTTCTTTCCACAGTTTGGCGACCATGGCATTGCTGCTATAAACAGTGGAGTACAGATGGTCCTTCTTTTCAATACTTCTGTATCTTTGGAGTAAATACCCAGTAGTGCAACTGCAGTGTCATTGGGAAGCTCTATTTATAATTTCTTGAAGAATCTCCACACTTTTTTCCAAAGTGATGCACCAACTTGCATTCCCACCAACAGTGTAGGAGGGTTCTCCTTTCTCCACATCTTCTGCAACACATGTTGTTTCCTGTCTTGTTAATTTTGACCATTCTAACTGGTGTAAGGTGGTATCTCAATGTGGTTTTAATATGAATCTCCCTTATGGCTAGTGATGATGAACCTTTTCTCATGATGACTGATAGCCATTTGAATGTCTTCATTAGAGAAGTGTCTGTTCATATCTTCTGCCCATTTTTTTATATGCTTGTCTGTTTTGTGTGTGTTGAGTTTGAGGAGTTCTTTAAAGATCCTGGATATCAACCTTTTGTCTGTACTGTCATTTGCAAATATCTTCTTCCATTCCGTGGGTTGCTTCTTTGTTTTGTTGACTGTTTCCTTTGCTGTGCAGAAGCTTTTAATCTTGATGACGTCCCAAAAGTTCATCTTCGCTTTTGTTTCCTTTGCCTTTGGAGACATATCTTGAAAGAAGTTGCTGTGTCTGATATCGAAGAGGTTACTGCCTATCTTCTCCTCTAAAGTACTGATGGATTCCTGTCTCACGTTGAGGTCTTTTATCCATTTCGAGTTTATATTTGTGTACGGTGTAAGAGAATGGTCGAGTTTCATTCTTCTTTATATAGCTGTCCAGTTTTGCCAGCACCATTTATTGAATAGACTGTCTTTTTTCCACTGTATATTTTTTTCTGTTTTGTCGAAGATTATTTGACCATGGAGCTGAGGGTCCATACCTGGGCTCTCTACTCTGTTCCACTCGTCTATGTGTCTGTTCTTATGCCAATACCATGCGGTCTTGGTGATCACAGCTTTGGTAGTAAAGCTTGAAATCAGGTAACGTGATGCCCCCAGATTTATTTTTTGTTTTTCAACATTTCCTTAGTGATTTGGGGTCACTTCTGATTCCCTACAAATTTCTGAATTATTTGCTACAGCTCTTTGAAGAATACTGGTGGAATTTTTATCTGAATGGCATTAAAAGTATAAATTGCTCTAGGCAGTATCGACATTTTAACAATGTTTATTCATATGATCCAAGAGCATAGAATGGTCTTCCATCTTTTTGTGTCTTCTTCAATGTCCTTCAAGAGTGTTCTGTACGTCCTCTAATACAGATCCTTTACATCTATGGTTAGATTTATTCCCAGGTATCTTATGGATTTTGGTGCTATAGTAAATGGAATCGATTCTCTCATTTCCTTATCTGTGTTTTCATTGCTAGTGTATAAGAGAACCACTGATTTCTGCACATTGACTTTATATAATGCCACATTGCTGAATTGCTCTATGAGTTCTAGTAGTTTGGGGGTGGAGTCTTTTGGGTTTTCCATATAAAGAATCATGTCATCTGTGAAGAGAGAGAATTTGACTTCTTCATTGCCAATTTGGATACCTTTTATTTTTCTTTGTTGTCTGATGTCTTTTGCTAGGACTTCTAATACTATGGTGAACAAGAGTGGTGAGAGTGGGTATCCTTGTCTTGTTCCTGATCTCAACGGGAAGGCTGCAAGCTTTTTCCCACTGAGGATGATATTTGCTGTGGGTCTTTTATACATAGATTTTATGAAGTTAAGGAATGTTCCCTCTATCCCTATACTTTGAAGCATTTTAATCAGGAATGGATGCTGGATTGTGTCAAATGCTTTTTCTGCATCAATTGAGAGGACCACATGGTTCTCTCTTCTCTTATTAATTTGTTCTATGACATTGATTGATTTGCTAATGTTGAAGCTACCTTTTAGCCCAGGGATGAATCCCACCTGGTCATGGTGGATAATCTTTTTAATGTGGTGTTGGATCCTGTTTGCTAGGATCTTGTTGAGAATCTTAGCATCCATATTCATCAGTGATATTGTTCTGAAATTCTCCTTCTTGGTATGGTCTTTTCTGGTTTGGGGATCGGGGTAATGCTGGCTTCATAGAAAGAGTCTGGAAGTTTTCCTTTTCCTTTAATTTTCTGAAAGAACTTCAGGAGAATATGTGTTATTTCTTCTTTGAAGGTTTGGTAGAATTCCCCAGGTAATCCTTCAGGTCCTGGGCTCTTGTTTTTTGGGAAGTTTTTGATCACTGCTTCAATCTAGATATTACTAGATATTGGTTTATTCAGGTTGTCAATCTTTTCCTGGTTCAATTTTGGGAGTTCATCATTTTCTAGGAATGCATCCATTTCATCTAGGTTGCCTAGTTGAATGGCATATAACTGTTGATAATAACTTCTGATGATTGTTTCTACTTCCTTGGTGTTCATTGTGCTCTCTCCCTTTTCATTCATAATTTTATGAATTTGGGCTTTCTCTCTCTTTTTTTTTACATTAGTGTGGTCAATGGTTTATTGATCTTATGATTCGTTAAAAAAAACCAGCTTCTAGTTTCATTGATACGTTCTACTGTATCTCTGGTTTCTACCTCATTGATCTCAGCTCTAATCTTGATTATTTACCTTCTTATGTGTGGAGTTGGTTTGATTTGTTGTTGATTCTCCAGTTCTTTAAGGTGTAGAGACAGCTGCTGTATTCTGGATTTTTCAATTTTTTTGAGGGAGGCTTGGATGGCTATGTTTTTCCCCTGAGGACCGCCTTTGCTGTATCCCATAGGTTTTGGACCAAAGTATCTTCATTCTCATTGGTTTCCATAATTGTTTCAGTTCTTCTTTGATCTCCTGGTTGATCCAAGCATTCTTAAGCAAGGTGGCCTTTAGCTTCCAGGTCTTTGAGTTCCTTTGGATCTTTTCCTTGTGGTTGAGGTCCAATTCAAAGCATTGTCATCTGAGAATATTCAGGGAATAATATCAGTCTTTTGGTATCGGTTGAGTCCTGATTTGTGAACCAGTAAGTAGTCTATTCTGGAGAAGGTTCCATGTGCACTTGAGAACCATAAGTATTCTGCTGTTTTAGGATGGAGTGTTCTGTATATATTTATGAGGTCCATCTGGTACAATGTGTCATTCAATGCTCTTGTTTCTTTATTGTTTTTCTGCTTCGATGATCTGTCTATTTCTGAGAGAGGTGTGTTAAGATCTCCTACTATTGGGAGGACAAGATGTAGGGAAGTAGGAGGAGGGGTCTTTTCAATCTGTATCCCAAAGTGAGCTGATTACCTACCAAAGAACTCCAATCACCCTTGAAATCAGCCTGAATTCAGAATTATACATGTCTGAATCTCTACAGGGAAAGAAGATGCCAGTGGGCAGGTAAAGCGGAGTGGGAAGAGAGGACTGATATCAGAAGATAAACAAAAAGGAGAGGGAGCCACCAGAGGCGACCAGTTGGAAAGTAATACCCCAATAAGAGTGAGAGTGCCCTGCGTCTGGGGACCAGCATTAACCCCGAGATCCTTTGCTCATTTGGAGTGCTTTCAACCAGTCTTGAAAGCACTCCAAATGAGCAAAGTATTTCGGGGGGAAATTGTGGGAATCGGGACAGCTAGGGACAGGGACTTAAGTCCCTGGTCCCAGGACAGCCTTCCCTGGCGCTGAGGCAGAGAGTGCAGCGGAGAAACTAGCTCTTAGTCGCTAAGCCGCCAGTGTGCCTGAGAGCGCGTTTGATCCGTTTTCTGTGAGGGGATGGAATCCATGCTGGGCAGCAGAATGCGAGAGCCCTGCTAAAGAGCCTAAGATACTCCCCTGAAAGGTATAAGGGCCCAGCCGGTGAGCTTTGATATGCGCCATTGTTTCAGAGCCTGCACCAAACTCTCCCCCCAGAGAGGTGCGCTAAGGCCCAGCCTGGTGCTCTCGGACCTGCGCCCCATTCTCAGAGCCTGAGACCTGCACGTGTGTGAACCTCAGCCTCCCCTGAAATTGGTGGGCGCAAGCCAGGCACTCTTAGACCCAGAAAGACCAGGCACTCCCAGCCCAGGACAGCAGGAAAATCTCAGTGTGCAATTGCTGCTTGGAACCTCTCTGGCAGTCTGTAGCTTCCCAGACAGCAGCCACTGCCTTGGCTTTGGGTACAAGCAAAAGATCCTGTGTCCCCAGAGACCGTGACTTGGAACATGCTCTGCCAGCTCCAGCAGCCAAGGAGGACCTTATTTAGGCTCTGCAGCCAGACTGAGGCTTCTCTCTGAGAGGGAGATCAGGGTGCAGTTTGTTTTCCTCTAAAACTACAAAAACCATCAAAAGTGGTCAAAGTGAGAAAAAAAAAAGTGAACAAACATAAAATCTGCCAGAGAACAAAAGCGTGAAAAAAAAAAAAAAAAACAACCAGTTTCCTCAGAGCCCACCCCCTTGAGGGGGGGAGAGAGGACTTAAGTGAGGGAACATCATTGACTGAAAACCCACATGGCAGGTCGCTCCCCCAGAAAACAAACCAAGAAATTAAAAAAAAAAAAAGAGGAAAAAAAAGGACTACAAGAGAACAACCTCTAATTCGTAGGAAAACTTTTATTTTTCATTAATTCTCACTATTCTGGTTCTTTTTTTTATAGGTAATTTTTTTAACCTAATAACCATCACAGCAAACTGTACAGTACATCAAATTCCCTAATAGCCTTCTAAACTGAACTTTTTGACACATGCATCTATGTTTTTCTTTTGCATTTCTTTTTTTGAATTCCTTCTTTTTTTTTTAATTTTAGTTCGGTTTAGTCTAGTTTATTCCTTTTTATTTTTATTTTCTAATATTCATATAGAGTTAAATTTCAAAGTAACTCCCTTTCCCCAATCAATACTACCCCTATAGGAAACCAATTTTTAATCCCCCTTTATCTTAGGAAAGTTGAGTCCTTTAACAAAGATACCAAGATACATCCAGGAAGAATCAAAACAACCTTCCTCACACACTGAGAATTTATAACCACTCTCCCATCTTTTTCTTCCACAAGTGTTTCTGTGTTTTTCTGTTTGTCCTGAAAATATATAAATCTTACACTTGGGGTTCTTTTAGAGGAGGTTCTTCCTTTATTTGCATATATATATATATATATATATATATATATATATATATATATATTTCTCTTGTCATATACTTTTATCAGTCTTTTTGTTTGTCTGCTTTTGTTTGTCTACTTCATAAATCTTACCTTGGGACCCATTTGGACTGAACCTTCTCTTTCATCTTCCCTTTATTTCCTGTCTCTCTCTCTATCTCTTTTTTTTCTTTTTTTTTTTTTTTCTTTTCTTTTGTCTCTCGTTTGGGTGGGGAATACTAATTGCTCAGAAGTGTTCCAGGGTGCACCTTGACTGCACCACGGTTAATACATCCAACTGCATCTGTTCAGTCATCTCTCAACAAAATGACTAGGAGGAGGAATTCCCAGCAGAAGAAAAATACAGAGTATGGATCTTCTGTAACAGAGCTAACGGCTATCAATAGACAATATGTCGGAAAGAGAATTCAGGCTAATTATCCAGGCAATAGCTAGGTTGGAGAAAGGCATGGATGACCAAACGGAATTAATTAGGGCCGAGCTGAAAGCGACCAGACAGGATGTTCACAATGTTAGGGCGGAGCTTAAAGCTACCGAGGCTGAGGATCACAATGCTCTCAATGAGTTCCAATCTAATATAAACTCTCTCAAAGTTAGGGTAACTGAGACAAAAGATAGAATTAGTGATCTGGACGACAAACAGATAGAGAAAAAGGATCAGGAGGAAGCCTGGAACAAACAGCTTAGAAACCACAAAAACAGAATCAGGGAAATAAATAATGCAATGAAAAATTCCAAGGTCAGAATTATTGGAATCCCTGAAGGGGAGGAGAAAGAAAGAAGTATAGAAGATATAGTGGAACAAGTCCTTCATGAAAATTTTCCCAATCTCGCGAATGGAACCAGCATTCATGTACTAGAGGCTGAAAGGTCTCCAGCCAAGATTCTACATTCCAAAAAAACATCATAACACCTGATAGTCAAATTGAGGAATTGTATTTGTAGGTATAATCTCTTGAAAGCTGCTAGGGCAAAGAGCCTCCTTACATACAGAGGGAAGCCCATCAGAATAACGTCAGACCTGTCCACAGAAACCTGGCAAGGCAGAAAAGGCTGGCAAGATATATTAAGAGCACTAAAAAAGAAGAACATGCAGCAAGAATACTTTATCCAGCAAGACTGACATTCAAAATGAATGGAGAGATAAAGAGTTTCCAAGACCGGCAAGACTTAAAAGACTATGCAACAACCAAGCTCACACTGCAGGAAATATTAACAGAGATTTTATAAAAGAGGAAAAATCCTAAGAATAGCATTGAACAGAAATAATAGAGACAGTCTACAGAAAGAAAGACTTCAAAGGCAACTCGATGTCAATAAAAACGTATCTATCAATAATCACTCTCAATGTGAATGGCCTAAATGTGCCCATAAAATGGCACAGGGTTGCAGATTGGATAAAACGACAGGACCATCCATATGTTGTCTACAAGAGATTCATTTTGAACCTAACGATACACCCAGACTGAAAGTGAAGAAATGGAGAAGCATTTTTCATGCCATTAGGCCTTAAAAGAAGGCTGGGGAAGCAATTCTCATATCAGATAAATTAGATTTTAAACTAAAGACTATAGTCAGTGATACAGAAGGACACTACATCATTCTTAATGGGACTATCCACCAAGATTATCTAACAATTGTAAATATTTATGCCCCCAATATGGGAGCAGCCAATTACATAAGAAAACTGTTAATCAAGATAAAGAGTCATATTGATAGGAATACAGTAATCATGGGAGATCTTAACACGCCTTTCTCAGAAATAGACAGATAGATCTTTGAAGCAGAAAATCAATAAAGAAACAAGAGCATTGAATGACACATTGGAACAGATGGACCTCATAGATGTATACAGAACATTCCACCGTAAAACAACAGAATTCTCATTTTTCTCAAGTGCACTTGGAACCTTCTCCAGAATAGACCACTTACTGGTTCACAAATCAGGACTCAACCGATACCAAAAGACTGATATTATTCTCTGCATATTCTCAGATGACAATGCTTTGAAACTGGAGCTCAATCACAAGGAAAAGATCCAAAGGAACTCAAACACCTGGAAGCTAAAGGCCACCTAGATTAAGAATGCTTGGATCAACCAGGAGATCAAAGTAGAACTGAAACAATTCATGAAAACTAATGAGAATAAAGACACTTCATTCCAAAACCTATGGGATATAGCAAAGGCAGTCCGACGGGGGAAATGCATAGTCATCCAAGCCTCCCTCAAAAAAATTGAAAAATCCAGAACACAGCAGCTTTCTCCACACCTTAAAGAACTGGAGAAAAAAACAACAAATTAAACCAACTCCGCATATAAGAAGGTAAATAATCAAGATTAGAGCTGAGATCAATGAGGTAGAAACCAAAGATACAGTAGAACGTATCAATGAAACTAGAAGTTGGGTTTTTGAAAGAATCAATAAGATCGATAAGCCACTGGCCACACTTATCCAAAAGAAAAGAGAGAAAGCCCAAATTCATAAAATTATGAATGAAAAGGGGAGATCACAATGAACAACAAGGAAGTAGAAACAATTATCAGAAGTTATTATCAACAGTTATATGCCAATAAGCTTAGCAACCTTGATGAAATGCATGCATTCCTGGAAAACTACACACTCCCAAAATTGAACCAGGAAGAAATCGACAACCTGAACAGACCAATATCGAATAACGAGATTGAAGCAGTGATAAAAAACCTCCCAAAAGACAAGAGCCTAAGCCCTGACAGATTCCCTGGGGGATTCTACAAAACTTTCAAAGCAGAAATAACACTTATTCTCCTGAAGCTCTTTCAAAAAACTGAAGGAGAAGGAAAACTTCCAGACTCTTTCTGTGAAGCCAGCATTACCCTGATCCTCAAACCAGGCAAAGACCCTACCAAGAAGAAGAATTTCAGACCAATATCACTGATGAATATGGATGCTAAGATTCTCAACAAGATCCTAGCAAACAGGATCCAACAGCACATTAAAAATATTATCCACTATGACTAGGTGGGATTCATCCCTGGGCTACAAGGATGGTTCAACATTCGCAAATCAATCAATGTGATAGAGCAAATTAATAACAGAAGAGAGAAAAATCACACGGTCCTCTCAATTGATGCAGAAAAAGCATTTGACAAAATCCAACATCCGTTCCTGATTAAAACTTTTCAAAGTATAGGGATAGAGGGAATATTCCTGACCTACATCAGATCTATGTATGAAAGACCCACAGCAAATATCATCCTCAGTGGGAAAAATCTTGCAGCCTTTCTGTTGAGATAAGGAACAAGACAAGGATGCCCACTTTCACCACTCTTCTTCAACATAGTATTAGAAGTACTAGCAACAACAATCAGACAACAAAGAGAAATAAAAGTTATTCAAATTGGAAATGAAGAAGTCAAACTCTCTCTCTTCACAGATGATGTGATTCTTTATATGGAAAACCCAAAAGACTCTGCCCCCAAACTCTAGAACTCATACAGCAACTCAGCAACTGGGCAGGATACAAAGTCAACGTGCAGAAATCAGTGGCTTTCTTATACACTAACAATGAAAATTAAAAAAGGGAAATGAGAGAATCGATTCCATTTACTATAGCACCAAGAACCATAAAATACCTGGGAATAAACCTAACCAAAGAGGTAAAGGACCTGTACTTGAGGAACTACAGAACACTCATGAAGGAAATTGAAGAAGACACAAAACAACGGAAGATAATTTCATGCTTTTGGATGAGAGAATAAACATTGTTAAAATGACTATACTGCCTAGACCAATCTATACTTTTAATGCCATTCCGATCAAAATTCCACCAGTATTCCTCAAAGAGGTGGAGCAAATAATCCAGAAATTTGTATAGAATCAGAAGAGACCCCGAATCGCTAAGGAAACGTTGAAAAACAAAAATAAAACTGGGGGCATCACGTTACCTGATTTCAAGCTTTATTACAAAGCTGTGGTCAGCAAGACAGCATTGTACTGGCATAAAAACAGACACATAGACCAGTGGAACAGAGTAGAGAGCCCAGATATGGACCCTCAACTCTATGGTCAATTAATCTTCGACAAAACAGGAAAAAATATACAGTGGAACAAAGACAGTCTCTTCAATAAATGGTGCTGGGAAAACTGGGCAGCTATATGTAGAAGAATGAAATTTGACAAATTCTCTTACACCGTACAGAAAGATAAACTCAAAATGGATAAAAGACCTCAACGTGAGACAGGAATCCATCAGAATCCTAGAGGAGAACATAGGCAGTAATCTCATCGATATCAGCCACAGCAACTTCTTTCAAGATATGTCTCCAAAAGCAAAGGAAACAAAAACGAAAATAAACTTTTGGGATTTTAAAAAAATCAAAAGCTCCTGCACAAAAAAATAAACAGTCAAAAAAAAAAAAAAAAGAGAGGCAACCCACGGAATGGGAGAAGATATTTGCAAATTACAATACAGACAAAAGGTTGATATCCAGGAACTATAATTAACTCCTCAAATTCAACACACACAAAACAGACAAGCATATCAAAAAATGGGCAGAAGATATGAACAGAGACTTCTCCATGAAGACATACAAATGGCTATCAGACACATGAAAAAATGTTCATCATCACTAGCCATCAGGGAGATTCAAATTAAAACCACATGAGATATCATCTTACACCAGTTAGAATGGCCAAAATTAACAAGACAGGAAACAACATGTGTTGGAGGGGATGTGGAGAAAGGGGAAGCCTTTTACACTGTTGGTGGGAATGCAAGTTGGTGCAGCCTCTTTGGAGAACAGTGTGGAGATTCCTCAAGAAATTAAAAATAGAGCTTTCCTATGACCCTGCCTTTGTACTCCTGGGTATTTACCCCAAAGATACAGATGTCGTGAAATGAAGGGCCGTCTGTACCCCAATGTTTATAGCCCCAATGGCCATGGTCGCCAAACTGTGGAAAGAACCAAGATGCCCTTCAATGGACAAATGGATAAGGAAAATGTGGTCCATATACACTATGGAGTATTATGCCTCCATCAGAAAGGATGAATGCCCAACTTTTTTAGCAACATGGACAGGACTGGAAGAGATGATGCTGAGTGAAATAAGTTAAGCAGAGTCAATTTTCATATGGCTTCACTTATTTGTGGAGCATAAAAAATAGCATGGAGGACATGGGGTGTTAGAGAGGAGAAGGGAGTTGGGGGAAATTGGAAGGGGAGGTGAATCATGAGAGACTATGGACTCTGAAAAAGAATCTGAGGGGTTTGAAGTGGCAGGGGGGTGGGAGGTTGGGGTATCAGGTGGTGGGTATTATAGAGGGCACAGATTGCATGGAGCACTGATTGTGGTGAAAAAATAATTAATACTGTTTTTCTGAAAATAAATAAATTGAAAAAAATTTAAAAAAAGAAATACAAAAAATGTACAGATAATTATTGAAGAAATAAAAACTAACTTCAAAGAAAAAAATTTTTAAAAATCTCCTACTATTAATATATTCATATCAATATGACTCTTTTTCTTGATTAACAGTATTCTTATCTAATTGGCTGCTCCCATACTGGGGGCATAGATATTTACAATTGTTACATCATCTTGGTGGATATTCCTTTTAAGAATGATGTAGTGTCCTTCTGTGTCTCTGACTACAGTCTTTAGTTTAAAATCTAATTTTCTTTTGAGGCTCACTGGCATGAAGGATGCTTTTCCATCTCTTCACTTTCAGACTTTGTATTTATTTAGGTTCAAAATGGGTCTCTTGTAGACAACATATGGATGGGTCCTGTCGCCTTATCTAATCTGCAACCCTGTGCCATTTTATCTGCACATTTAGGCCATTCACATTGAGAGTGATTATTGATAGATACGTTTTTATTGACATTGAGTTAACCTTTGAAGTCTTTCTCTCTGTAGACTGTCTCTATATTTCTGTTCAATGCTATTCTTCGGATTTTTCCTCTTTTATAGAACCCCCCTTAAAATTTCCTGCAGTGTCGGCTTGGTGGTTGCATAGTCTATTAGGCCTTGCCGGTCTTGGAAACTCTTTATCTCTCCATCCATTTTGAATGTCAGTCTTGCTGGATAAAGTATTCTTCTCATTTAGTGCCCTGAAGCCAGGCTTTCCTGGCTTGCCAGGTTTCTGTGGACAGGTCTGACGTTATTCTGATGGGATTTCCTCTGTATGTAAGGAGCATCTTTGCCCTAGCGGCTTTCAAAAGATTATACCTAAAATTATGATTCCTCAATTTGACTATCAGTTGCCTTGATGTTTTTCTGGAATGTATAATCTTTGGGGGAGACCTTTCAGCCTCTAGTACATGAACGGTGTTTCCATTCATGAGTTTGGGAAAATTTTCATGAAGAACTTGTTCTACTATATATGTAGACTTCTTTCTTTCTCCTCCCCTTCTGGGAGTCCAATAATTCTGACGTTGGAGTGTTTCATGGTATCATTTAATTTCCTGATTCTGTTTTTGTGGCTTCTAAGCTGTTTGTCCCAGACTTCCTCCAGATCCTTTCTCTCTGTTTGTCCTCCAGATCACTAATTTGATCTTCTGTATCAGTTACCCTATCTTTTAGAGAATTTAGATTAGATTGGAACTCATTTAGAGCATTGTGAACCTTAGCCCTGGTAGCTTTCAGGTCTTTCCTAACATTGAAGTCATGATCTCTGGTTGCTTCCAGTTCAGCCCTAATCAATTCCATTTGGTTATTCATGGCTTTCTCCAACCTAGCTATTGCCTGGATAATTGTTAGCCTGAATTCTCTTTCTGACATATTTTCTATGTTGATAGCCATTAGCCCTGTTGCAGAAGGTCCATCATCTGTATTTTTCTAATGTTGGGCATTCCTCCTCCTAGTCATTTTGGTGAGCGATTGCTGAACGGAGGTAGCTGGATGTATCGACCATGGTGCAGTCAAGGTGCACCCTGGAATGCTTCTGAGCAATCAGGGTTCCCCACCCAAATGAGAGAAAAAAGAGAGAGAGACAGGAAAGAAAGGGTAGATAAAAGAGAAGATTCATCCCAAATGGGCCCCAAGGTAAGATTTATGAAGTATACAAACAAAACAGACAAACAAAAAGACTGATAAAAGTATATGACATAAGAAAAAATAGTATATATATATATATATATATATATATGCAAATAAAGGAAGAACCTCATCAAAAAGAACCCCAAGTATAAGATTTATATACTATCAGGACAAACACCAAAACACAGAAACACTGGTGGAAGAAAAATATGGGAGAGTGGTTATAAATTCTCAGTGTGTGTGAGGAAGGCTGTTTTGATTCTTCCTGGATGTGTCTTGTATCTTTGTTAAAGGACTCAACTTTTCTAAGATAAAGGGGGATTAAAAATTGGTTTACCTATAGGGGTAGTATTGATTGAGGAAAGGGGATTACCTTAAAGTTTAAGTCTATATGAATATTAGAAAATAAAAATTAAAAAAGGAATAAACTAGACTAAACTAAACTAAATTCAAAAAAAGAAATTTAAAAAATTGAAATGCAAAATGAAAACACAGGTTTATGTATCAAAAAGTTCAGGTTAGAAGTTTATTATGGAATTTCATGTACTGGACATTTCAATGTGATGGTAAATAGGTTAAAAATTATCTATTAAAAAATAAACCAGAATAGTGGGAATTAATTAAAAATAAAAGTTGTCCTATGAAGTAGTGGTGGTTGTTCTCTTGTTGTCTTTTTTTTTTCCTTTCTTGGTTCGCTTTCTGGGGGAGAGGCCTGCCACGTGAGTTTTCAGTCAATGATGTTCTCTGAGTTAAGTCCTCCCGCCCCTCAAGGGGGTGGGCTCTGAGGAAACTGTTTTTTTTTTTCAGGCTTTTGTTCTCTGGAGGTTTTTATGTTTGTTCACCTTTGTTTTTTTCTCTCACCTTGATCGCTTTTGATGGCTTTTGTAGGTTTAGAGGAAAACAGACTGCACCCTGACCTCCCTCTCAGAGATAAGACTCAGTCTGGCTGCAGAGCCCAAATAAATCCCCCCTTGACTGCTGATGGAGCAGGTTCCCAGTTGCAGTCCCTGGGGATGCAGGATTTTTTGCTTGTACCCAAAACCATGGCAGAGGTGACTGTCTGTGCAGCTCCAGACTGCCAGAGAAATTCCAAGCGGTGATCACACACTGAGATTTTCCCCGGTGGCCCCGGCTGGGGGCTGGGAGTGTCTGGTTTCTCTGGGTCAAGAGCACCAGGCTGGCCCCTGTGTGCACCTCTCTCAGAGGAGGGTGTGGGGCACGACTCAGACTCTGACAGCACAGCAGGGCACTCGTGTGGGGACTGCAAAGATGTTGTGCTTCTTTTGGCTGTGAGGCTTCCAGCCCCTCATGGGAGCCGGGCCCCACGTGCTCTCAGGCACGCTGGTGGTTTGGGGACGAGGACCTTGTTTCTCCACCGCACCTTCTCTGGCTCTGCACCAGGGGTGGCTGTCCTGGGTCTGGAGACTTAAGCCCCTGTCCCTAACACCCCGATTCCCACAATTTCCCCCTGGTGATACTTTGCTCTTTTTGAGTGCTTTCTACCAGACTCCCGAGTTAATGCTGGTCCCCAGACACAGGGAACTCTTGTATTGGGATGTTACTTTCCAATGGGTCGCCTCTGGCGGCTCCCTCCTCCTTTTGTTTATCTTCCGATATCAGTCCGACTTTCCCACTCCATTCTACCTGCCCTCTGGCGTCTTCTGCTCTGGTAGAGATCCAGATGTGTATAATTCTGATCTCAGGCTGATTTCATGGGTGATTGGAGTTCTTTGGAAGGTAATCAGCTCACTTTAGGGTACAGGTTGAAAGGGCAACTCCTCCTACTACCCCTCCATTTTGTCTCCCCCTTTTATTTATTTATTTTACAGAGAAAGAGATCATACATAGGCAGAGAGGCAGGCAGAGACAGAGGGGGAAGCAGGCTCCCTGCTGAGCAGAGTCTGATGCGGGGCTCAATCCCAGGACCCCGAGATCATGACCTGGGCCGAAGGCAGAGGCTTAATCCACTGAGCCACCCAGGTGCCCCAATATTTATCTGTGTTTAAGGAATGAGGCGAACCTAGGGACCTCCTACTACTCTGTCATCTTCATAACCTTTTGAATTTACTTCTGCATATTTTGTAAGAAAGTGGTCCAGATTCATTGCTTTGCAAGCTGCCATCCAGTTTACCCAACACAGAACATTCTCCAGAACAGATCACATACTAGATCACAAATAACTGACAAGTAAAAAAGATTGAGTTTATGCCATGCATATTTTCAGACCACAACAAATGAAATTTGAAGTAACCACAAGAAAAAATTTTGGAAAACCACAGATATATGGAGGTTGAAAAACATTCTACAAAAACTGAAAGGGTAAGCTAAAAAATTAAAGAAATTTTAAAAATGCATGGAAACAAATGAAAATGAAACTGTAATGTTCGAAAATCTATAGGATCAGCAAAATCAATCCAAGAGGGAAGTATATAGAAATATATACTTGAGAAGCAAGAAAACTCTCAAATAAGTAAACCAACTTTACACCTTAAGTTTAAAAAAGACAACAAATGAAAACTTAAAACAACAGAAGGGAATTAATAAAGATTTGAGCAGAAACAAATTAAAACAGAAACAAAAGCAAAATAATTAAAAAGCATAGAACAGAATGAAACAAGAGGTTTCTTTGAAAGAATTAATAACATAGATAAACCCCTAGGCAGTCATAAAAAATGAGATAAAGTAACCAAACAAATAAAATCACTAATTAAAGAGGAGAGAACTCAACAAATACCACAGAAATACTGAAAATTATAGGAGAATATTATGAAAAATTATACTTGAAAAAACTCGGGCAATCTAGAAGAAATGGATAGCTTCCTAGAAACATATAAACTACCAAAACTGAAACAGGAAGAAATAGAAAACTTTAACAGACCCATAACCAGCAGAGAAATTGAATTAGTAATCAATACTCTCCCAACCAACAGAAGACTGTGACCATATGGCCTCCCAAGGTAAATCCAAGAAGTTTCTGCAGTCAAGGTCAAAGACTATCTAGGATTTCTATGTTCTTTAAGATTTTGATGGATTCATGTCTCACATTTATGTCTATTCTCTAGGATTTTGCCCATGTTATCTAGGATTTTGATGGTTAAATGTCTCACATTTAGGTCTGTGATCCATTTTGAAATTATTTTTGTGTATGGTGTCAGAATATGGTCCAGTTTCATTATTTTGTATGTGGCTGTGAATAAACTGCTTTCCAAAGAAGACATACAAATGGCTCTCAGACACATGAAAAGATGCTCAACATCACTGATAACCCGGGAAATCAAATCAAAACAAAAATAAAATATGACCTCTTACCTGCCAGAATGGCTAAAATTAATAACAAAAGAAACAACAGGTGTTGCTGAGGATCCAGAGAAGGGGGAAGCCTCTTACTCTCTTTGTGGAAATGCAAACAGGTACAGCCCCTCTGGAAAACAGTACAGAGGAACATCAAAAATTTAAAAATAGAATTACCCTATGATCCTGCAGTTGTACTACTAGCTATTTATCCAGAGGATAATAAAATACTAACTCAAAGGGATACATGCATGCCAATGTTTATAGCAGCATTATCTACAATAATTAAATCATGGAAAAAGCCCAAATATCCATCAGCAAATGAGAAAATGAAGAAGTGTGGTATATATACAATGAAATATTACTCAGCCATAAAAGTAATGAAAACTTGCCATTTGCAAAGATGTGGATAGAGTTAGAATCTATTATGCTAAGTGAAATAAATCAGTCAGTGAAAGCTAAATATTATATGATTTCATCCCTTTGTGGAATTTAAGAAACAAAACAAATAACTGTAGGAGAAAAAAAAGAGAGACAAATAACAAGAAGTAAATTCTTAACCTTTAGAGAACAAAGTGATATTTACCTGAGAGGAGGTAGTTGGGTAGATATTGTAACATGAGTGATAGGTTGGGATGCCTGGGTGACTCAGTCGGTTATACATCTCTCTTTGGCTCATGTCATGATCCCTGGAATTGAGCCCCACATTGGGCTCCTTGCTCAGCCGGGAGCCTGCTTCTCCTTCTCCCCTTACCCACTGCTCCCACTGTTTCTGTTCTCTGTCAAATAAATAAATAAAATCTTCAAAAATAATAAGATAAAATGGGTCATAGGCATTAAAGAGTACACTTGCTGTGATAAACACCAGGTCTTGTATGGAAGTGCAGAATTACTAAGTTGTATACCTGAAACTAATATTGCACTGTATGTTAAAATGAAATTTAAATAAAAATGTAAATAAAAGAAGTCACATGATTTTATTGATAAAGTGTAATGCAGAAAATTACTTTTGCAATCAGACACAAATTTGAAAATGTATTGAACCTACAGAGGCCTAAGAAACATTTTTAACACTTCCAAATATAACAGAAGAGTCTATGCTAATGTTATTGTTAAGAAAATTTACCAAAATTTAGCTAATCTCTAAAGTATAGTCAGGAATTGGAGTCAAGATGACCTCTAGAGGGTGAAGTCACCACTTCACCAGAGTTTTCCAGAGGTTGGCTCATATGTGTGCTTTCTAGGGAATTATCAGGCTTCTAAAGCATGCAGGTACAGATTGTTCATGTAATTTAAGGTAAGTATGAAGCTTCCTGAGAAGTATCTCCTTGAATTTTACTGACTTAAGAAAGAGGCCAGATCACAAATTTTGTCATGTCACTTTATTTTTTTTAATTTAATTTTTTCAGTGTTCCAAGTTCCAGTGTTCCAAGATTCATTTTTTAGGAACCACATCCAGTGTTCCAGTGTGCCCTCCTTGATACCCACCAGCAACCCTTCCAATCCCCCACCCACCTCCCCTCCAAAACCCTCAGTTGGTTTCTCAGAGTCAACAGTCTGTTATGATTCATCTCCCCCTCTGATTTCCCCTAACTCACTTCTCCTCACCTTCACCCAACATTCTCTGTGTTATTTCTTATGCTCCACAATTAAGTGAAACCATATGATAATTGACTCTCTCTCCTTGAATTATTTCAATTTGCAAAAATAATATAGCCATTAGTAAAGGTAAACTTGTTACTTCAGTTCATAAATATTTCATGTGTTGACTTACGTTTCCTTGAAATTTGCAAAGGAACTATTTAGTATACTAGCTCTGATATGTCTCAAGATCATTTTTATACCTTATTGTTCCTGTCCTTATGATAAATGTATTCTCATAGAATAGATGGAATGTTTCTGATTTTATTATTTATTTTAGTTATTAGCTTTTAAAAAGGGTAACTGAACATTTTTTACACTTTGAACACAAGAGTGAAAGATGAAAAATTTTCTTAAAAATTGAAATACTACAGGTGCAAGGAATGAGCTTTTTCTTGAGCTTGATTTTAAAGAATGACTTTAACATTTATGGGCACTTCATGGGAATAAATCATATAAGAAAAATGATCTCCAAAATATGGAAAAAATGTTCAAATATCTATATAGTTATTATTAAGAATTTATCATATTTCCTGTATATTATGAAGAAGAGATTCTATACGCTGATTATTTAATATTTTATCTGTTTTACAATCAATTTACAGTTTACAATTTCTTAATTAGTAATATCACTCATTGTACTGTTCGTGTCTAAATTATTAAATATCACAAGATAGTAAGGAAGAGGAAAAACATGCTAAATCTTCTCTTAGGGCCAGGAGTATTTATTTTCTATGTATGCAACACAATATTTTCCAAAGGAGGACATGTAAGCTAACTTTACCATGGAGAAATTTCAGAATTTGTATAGAACTAAGAGAAGTAACATGTAGTCTAAAAATACTGAGCATCAGTATTCATGAGGCTTCTAATAACCAACAGTTAATGTGTGGCTTTAATGAAGCAAATTAAAAATAGCTATGTCTTTTTTTTTCTGAAAATTTTTTTAATATGGAAGTTTTCAAACACTTGAAAAAGTAGAGAGAAGAGTATAGTAAGCTGTTACATATCTGGCACCATGCTTCTCCTGTGAACCCATAACCAGTCTTGTTTCATCCATGTCCCCACTCACTCCCCTCTATTGGTGATTTATCTATCTATTTATTTATTTATTTAATGACAAAATATTTTTTTGAGATTATTTATCATTTTTTCTTTATTTTTAATTTTTTATTAAATTTATTTATTTATTTTCAGAAAAACAGTATTCATTATTTTTTCACCACACCCAGTGTGCAATCCATGCCCTCTATAATACCCACCACCTGGTACCCCAACCTCCCACTTCCCCGCCACTTCAAACCCCTCAGATTGTTTTTCAGAGTCCACAGTCTCTCATGACTCACCTCCCCTTACAATTTCCCCCAACTCCCTTCTCCTCTCTAACACCCCTTGTCCTCCATGATATTTGTTATGCTCCACAAATAAGTGAAACCATAAGATAATTGATTCTCTCTGCTTGACTTATTTCACTCAGATTATGCTGAGTGAAATAAAAAATAGCTATAAGTCTTATTTTTTCAGTAACCTATGTCTTAAATCAATAATGACAATTTAATCACTAAGAGTTTTCTTTTGATAGTTAACAACATTACATTTTTTAAGGAAAATGAGGATGATCAAAGTATCCCAAATAACTGAATTATTACAGAAATAGTCTAAAATATTTCTGCAAAAAAACTGAAAATTCATGTAAATTTACCAATGTAAGCACCACGTTATTATTAAGAAATGATGACACAAATCATATTTTCTGTAATAAAAGCTGAATATACATTTGTGGGGTTTTTTTTGTTTTCTTTTTCTTTTTTTCTTCAAAAGTGGACTACATTTAGAAAACATAAACATGTGATTTCTGATACTCTAAGTTAAAATCTGACAATGTTAAGCTTTCACAGAAGATAAACTTAAATATGAGAATCTGGTGAGATATTTTAAAATATATTTTATTGTATTATTTTAATCACCATACAGTACATCATTAGTTTTTTATATAGTGTAACATGACTCATTGTTTATCTACAACACCCATTGCTCCATGCAATCCGCACCCTCCTTAATATTCATCAGCAGGTTCATGCATATTTTAGAGAAATATTATAAATGTACTCAAAGCTATAAGGTCTTGATTTTATGTTATATTATTATGGGTTTAGTTCTCTGATTTTATGATAATCGGAACTAGTATGATATCTCAGCATAGTTGCAAAGAACTTTCAAACAGAATATGGTACCTTATTGATTTCAAAATATATTTTTTCAATTTCTTCCTTTTTTGTTATGTTCAGTTAGTCACTGTATAGTACATAATTATTCCTTGATGCAGTGATCAATGATTCATTAGTTAAATATAACACAGATTGCTCATCACAGCACATGCCCTCAATACCTGTCACCCTGTCACTCCCTCTCCCCATCTTCCTTCTTTCTGAATCCGCATATTGTTTCTCATGGTTCATCTCTTTCTCTGATTTCTCCCCCTTTGGATTTCCCTCCCTTCTATGGTATTCTGTGTTATTGCTCATGTTCCACATATTAGAGAAACTATATGACAATTTTTCTTCTCTGTTTGACATACCTTGCCTAACCTAATCCCCTCCAGTCCCATCCATGTCAACTAGCCATCAGGGAAACATAACTCAAAACCACAGTGAAACCACAAAAGAGCCACATAAATCAAACCTTAGACCAGTGAGAATGGCAAAAATTAAAAAGACAGGAAACAACAAATGTTGGCGAGCATGTAGAGAGAAGGGAACCCTCTTGTACTGTTGGTAGGAATACAAGTTGTTACAGTCACTCTGGAAAGCAGAATGGAGCTTCCTTAAGATGTTAAGAGTGGAACTACCCGCTGACCCAGGAGTTGCACTATTGGGTATTACCCCAAAGATACAGATGTAGTGAAAACAAGGGACACATGCACCACAATGTTCATAGCAGCAATGTCCACAATAGCAACAGTGTGGAAGGAGTCAAGGTCCTTTTCAACAGGTGAATGGATAAAGAAGATATGGTACATATACACAATGGAATATTTTCAGCCATTAATTTCCCCCATCCACACTTTTTGGTTACAAACCACATAATGTATCCAATGACTACATTTATTTGGAGGTGGTATGCATTCACATTTTATTTTTGCATCATCTTACCACTTTATTCTTTATTCCAGGGTTCTGAAGCATATTGGCAGACATGGGCAATCTCACCATTTTCACAGAATTTCTCCTCGTGGCTGTCTCAAGCTCTCGGGATCTCCAAATTTTTCAAGGTCTGTTATTCGTATTGATTTACTTAGGAGCCATGGCTAGAAATCTTTTGACCATTACTGCAATTTAGAGAGACACACAGCTTCACTCTTCAATGTATTTTTTTAAATTTATTTTTTATTTATTTTAGGCATAACAATATTCATTATTTTTTCACCACACACAGTGCTCCATGAAATTTGTGCCCTCTATAATACCCACCAGCTGATACCCCAACCTCCCACTGAACCGCCAAATCAAACGCCTCAGATTGTATTTTGGAGTACAGGGTCTCTCATGGTTCACCACACCTTCCAATATCCCCCAACTCCCTTCTCTCTAACTCCCCATGTCCTCCATGCTATTTGTTAGGCTCCACAAATAAGTGAAACCATATGATAATTGACTCTCTCTGCTTGACTTATTTCACTCAGCATAATCTCTTCCAGTCCCGTCTATGTTGCTACAAAAGTTGGGTATTCATCCTTTCTGATGGAGTGATAATACTCCATAGTGTATATGGACCACATTTTCCTTATCCATTCGTCCGTTGAAGGGCATCTTGGTTCTTTCCACAGTTTGGCGACTGTGGCCATTGCTGCTATAAACATTGGGGTACAGATGGCCCTTCATTTCACGACATCTGTATCTTTGGGGTAAATACCCAGGAGTGCAATGGCAGGGTCATAGGGAATTTAAATTCTTGAGGAATCTCCACACTGTTCTCCAAAGAGGCTGCACCAACTTGCATTCCCACAAAGAGTGGAAGAGGGTTCCCCTTTCTCCACATCCTCTCCAACACATGTTGCTTTCTGTCTTGCTAATTTTGGCCATTCTAACTGGTGTAAGGTGATATCTCAATGTGGTTTTAATTTGAATCTCCCTGAGGGCTAGTGATGATGAGCATTTTTTCATGTGTCTGATAGCCATTTGTATGTCTTCATGGAGAAGTCTCTGTTCGTATCTTCTGCCCATTTTTTGATATGCTTGTCTGTTCTGTGTGTGTTGAATTTGAGGAGTTCATTATAGATCTTGGATATCAACCTTTTGTCTGTATTGTAATTTGCAAATATCTTCTCCCATTCCGTGGGTTGCCTTTTTTTTTTTTTTTTGACTGTTTCCTTTTTTGTGCAGGAGCTTTTGATTTTTATAAAATCCCAAAAGTTTATTTTCGTTTTTGTTTCCTTTGCCTTTGGAGGCATATCTTGAAAGAAGTTGCTGTGGCTGATATCGAAGAGATTACTGCCTATGTTCTCCTCTAGGATTCTGATGGATTTCTGTCTCACGTTGAGGTCTTTTATCCATTTTGAGTTTATCTTTCTGTACGGTGTAAGAGAATTTGTCAAATTTCATTCTTCTACATATAGCTGCCCAGTTTTCCCAGCACCATTTATTGAAGAGACTGTCTTTTTTCCACTGTATATTTTTTCCTGTTTTGTCGAAGATTATTTGCCCCTAGAGTAGAGGGTCCATATCTGGGTTCTCTACTCTGTTCCACTGGTCTATGTGTCTGTTTTTATGCCAGTACAATGCTGTCTTGCTGACCACAGCTTTGTAATAAAGCTTGAAATCAGGTAACGTGATGCCCCCAGTTTTATTTTTGTTTTTCAACATTTCCTTAGCGATTCGGAGTCTCTTCTGATTCCATACAATTTTCTGGATTATTTGCTCCAGCTCTTTGAAGAATACCGGTGGAATTTTGATTGGAATAGCATTAAAAAGTATAGATTGCTCTAGGCAGTATAGCCATTTTAACAATGTTTATTCTTCCAATCCAAGAGCATGGAATGGTCTTTCGTCTTTTTCCATTTCTTTCATGAGTGTTCTGTAGTTCCTCGAATACTGATCCTTTACCTCTTTGGTTAGGTTTATTCGCAGATATCTTATGGTTCTTGGTGCTATAGTAAATGGAATCGATTCTCTAATTTCCCTTTCGGTATTTTCATTGTTAGTGTATAAGAAAGCCACTGATTTCTGCACATTGACTTTGTATCCTGCCTCATTGTTGCATTGTTGTATGGGTTCTAATAGTTTGGGGGTGGAGTCTTTTGGGTTTTCCATATAAAGAATCACATCATCTGTGAAGAGAGAGAGTTTGACTTCTTCATTGCCAGTTTGAATACTTCTTATCTCTCTTTGTTGTCTGATGGCTGTTGCTATGACTTCTAATACTACGTTGAACAAGAGTGGTGAGAGTGGGCATACTTGTCGTGTTCCTGATCTCAACGGGAAGCCTGCAAGATTTTTCCCAATGAGGATGATATTTGCTGTGGGTCTTTCATACATGGATTTGATGAAGTTCAGGAATATTCCCTCTATCCCTATATTTTGAAGCATTTCAATCAGAAATGGATGCAGGATATTGCCAAATGCTTTTTCTATATCGATTGAGAGGACCATGTGGTTCTTCTCTCTTCTCATATTAATTTTTACTTTCACATTGATTGATTTGCGAATGTTGAACCATCCTTGTAACCCAGGGATGAATCCCACCTGGTCGTGTTAGATAATCTTTTTAATGTGCTGTTGGATCCTGTTTGATAGGATCTTGTTGAGAATCATAGCATCCATATTCATCAGTGATATTGGTCTGAAATTCTCCTTTTTGGTAGGGTCTTTGCCTGGTTTGGGGATCAGGGTAATGCTGGCTTCATAGAACGAGTCTGGAAGTTTTCCTTTTGCTTCAATTTTCTGAAAGATCTTCAGGAGAATAGGTGTTATTTCTTCTTTGAAAGTTTGGTAGAGTTCCCCAGGGAATCTGTCAGGTCCTGGGCTCTTGTTTTTTGGGAGGTTTTTGATCACTGCTTCAATCTCGTTATGAAATATCAGTCTATTCAAGTTTTCCATTTCTTCCTGATTCAATTTTGGAAGTTTATAGTTTTTCAGGAATGCATCCATTTCATGTAGGTTGCTTAGCTAATTGGTATATAACTGTTGATAATAACTACTGATGATTGTGTCTACTTCCTTGGTGTTAGTTGTGATCTCTCCCTTTTCATTCATAATTTTATGAATTTGGGCTTTCTCTCTTTTTTTTGCATTATTGTGGCCAATGATTTATTGACCTTATTGATTCCTTCAAAAAACCAGCTTCTAGTTTCATTGATACGTTCTTCTGTATCTTTGGTTTCTACCTCATTGATCTCAGCTCTAATCTTGATGATTTCCATTCTTATGTGTGGAGTTGATTTCATTTGTTGTTGATTCTCCAGTTCTTCAAGGTGTAGAGACAGCTGGTGTATTCTGGACTTTTCAATTTCTTTGAGGGAGGCTTGGATGGCTATGTATTTCCCCCTTAGGACCGCCTTTGCTGTATCCCATAGGTTTTAGACCGAAGTGTCTTCATTCTCATTGGTTTCCATGAATTGTTTCAGTTCTTCTTTGATCTCCTGGTTGATCCAAGCCTTCTTAAGCAACGTGGTCTTTAGCTTCCAGGTATTTGAGTTCCTTTGGAACTTTTCCTTGTGATTGAGCCCCAGTTTCAAGGCATTGTGATCTGAGAATATGCAGGGAATAATCTCAGTCTTTTGGTATTGGTTGAGTCCTGATTTGTGACCCAGTACGTGGTCTATTCTTGAGAAGGTTCCATGTGCACTTGAGAAACATGAGAATTCTGTTGTTTTAGGGTGGAATGTTCTGTATACATCTATGAGGTCCATCTGTTCCAATATGTCACTCAATGCTCTTGTTTCCTTACTGTTTTTCTGCTTCAATGATCTGTCTATTTTTGAGAGAGTTGTGTTAAGATCTCCTACTATTAATGTATTCCTATCAATTTGATTCTTTATCTTGATTAACAGATTTCTCATGTAATTGGCTGCTTCCATATTCTGGGCATAGATATTTACAATTGTTAGGTCATCTTGGTGGATTGTCCCTTTAAGAATGATGTAGTGTCCTTCTGTATCTCTGACTACATTCTTTAGTTTAAAATTTAATTTATCAGATATGAGAATCGCTACCTCAGCCTTCTTTTGAAGCTCATGGCATGAAAGATACTTCTCCATCCCTTCACTTTCAGTCTGGGTGTATCTTTAGGTTTAAAATGGGTCTCTTGTAGACAACATATGGATGGGTCCTGTCGTTTTATCCAATTTGCAATCCTGTGCCATTTTATGGGCGTGTTTGGGCCATTCACATTGAAAGTGATTATTGATAGGTACGTTTTTACTGACATCGAGTTACTTTTGAAATATTTCTTTCTGTAGATTGTCTCTATATTTCTGTTCAATGCTATTCTTGGGCTTTTTCCTTTTTTATAGAATCCCCCTTAATATTTCCTGCAGTATTGGCTTGGTGGTTGCATAGTCTTTTAAGCCTTGCCGGTCTTGGAAACTCTTTACCTCTCCATCCATTTTGAATGTCAATATTGCTGGATAAAGTATTCTTGGCTGCAAATTCTTCTCATTTAATACCCTGAATATATCTTGCCAGCCCTTTCTGGCTTGCCAGGTCTCTGTGGACAGGTCTGACGTTATTCTGATGGGCTTTCCTCTGTATGTAAGGAGCCTCTTTATCCTAGCGGCTTTCAAGAGATTATACCTACAATTAGGATTCCTCAATTTGACTATGAGGTGCCTTGGTGTTTTTTTGGATTGTATAATCATGGGTGGATACCTTTTGGCCTCTAGTTCATGAACCCTGGGTCCATTCGTGAGATTGGGAATATTTTCATGAAGAACTTGTTCCACTCTATCTTCTAGACATCTTTCTTTCTCCTTTCCTCCAGGGATTCCAATAATTCTGACTTTGGAACATTTAATGGCATCATTTATTTCCCTGATTCTGTTTTCGTGGTTTCTAAGCTATTTGTTCCAGGATTCCTCCTGATCCTTTCTCTCTATCTGTTTGTCCTCCAGAACACTAATTCTATATTCTTTCTCAGTTACCCTAGCTTTGAGAGAATTTAGATTAGATTGGAATTCGTTGAGAGCATTGTGAAGTTGATCCCTGGTAGCTTTCAAGTCAGTCCTAACATTTTGAACATTCTGTCTGGTCGCTTTCAGTTCAGCCCTAATCAATTCTGTTTGGTCATCCATGGCTTTCTCCAACCTAGCTATTGCCTAGATAATTGTTTGCCTGTATTCTCTTTCCGACATATTGTCTATGTTGCTAGCCATTAGCTCTGTTCCAGAAGGTCCATCCTCTGTGTTTTTATTCTGTTGGGCATTCTTCCTTTTAGTCATTTTGGTGAGAGATGACTGAAAAGATGTAGCTGGAATTATCAACCATGGTGCAGTCAAGGTGCACCCTGGAACCTTCTGAGCAATCAGGATTCCCCACCTAAATGAGAGACAAAAAAGAGAAAAAGAAAAAGAGAGAGAGAGAAAGAGAGAGAGAGAGACAGGAAAGAAAAGGAAGATGAAAGGGAAAGTTCAGCTCAAATGGGCCCCAATACACGATTTATGAAGTATATAAACAAAAACAAACAAAAAGACTGATAAAACTGTGGTTCCTGGGTGGCTCAGTGAGTTAAAGCCTCTGCCTTCAGCTCAGGTCATGATCTCAGGGTCCTGGGATCGAGCCCTCTGCTCAGCAGGGAGCCTGATTTTCCTTCCTCTCTCTCTCTCTCTCTGCCTATCTGCCTTCTTGTGATTCCTGTCTGTCAAATAAATAAATAAATTCTTAAAAAAAACTGATAAAAGTATATGACACGAGAAAAAAATATATATGCAAATATAGGAAGAACCTCATCAAAAAGAACCCCAAGTATAAATTTATATACTATCAGAACAAACACAAAAACACAGAAACACTGGTGGAAGAAAAAGATGGGAGAGTTCTTATAAATTATCAGTGTGGGAGAGGAAGGTAGTTTTGATTCTTCCCAGATGTGTTTTGATATCTTTGTTAAAGGACTCAACTTTCTTAAGATAAAGGGGGATTAAAAATTGGTTTACCTCTAGGGGTAGTATTGATTGGGGAAAGGGGATTACTTTGAAGTTTAGCTCTATATGAATATTAGAAAATAAAGATAAAAAGGAAAAAACTAGACTAAACTAAAATTAAAAAAAAAGAATTTCAAAAAATAGAAATGTAAAAGAAAAACACAGGTGTGTGTATCAAAAAGTTCAGATTAGAAGGTTATTATGGAATTTGATATACTGGACAGCTCACTGTAATGGTAAATAGGTTAAAAAATTATCTATATAAAAAAAATTAACCAGAATAGTGGGAATGAGTTGAAAATAAAAAAGTTTTCCTATGAAGTAGTGGTGGTTGTTCTCTTGAAGTCTTTTTTTTTTTTTCCTTTCTTGGTTTGTTTTCTGGGGGGAGGGGCTTTCCTCGTGGGTTGTCAGTCAATGATGTTTCGTGAGTTAAGTACCCCCGCCCCCCTCAAGGGGGTGGGCTCTGAGGAAACTGTTTCTTTTTTTTTTTTTCAGGCTTTTGTTCTCTGGCGGTTTTTATGTTTGTTCACTTTTTTTTTTTCTTTCACCTTGACCGCTTTTGATGTTTTTTGTAGTTTTAGAGGAAAACAGACTGCACCCTGACCTCCCTCTCAGAGAGAAACCTCAGTCTGGCTGCAGAGCCCAGATGAGTTCCCCCTTTGCCGCTGGCAGAGCAGGTTCAGAGTCGTGGTCCCTGGGGACACAGGATCTTTTGCTTGTACCCAAAACCACAGCAGCAGCGGCATCTGGTAGCTCCAGACCGCCAAAGATATTCCAAGCAGTGATCACACACTGATATTTTACTGCTGGCCTGGGCTGGGAGTGTCTGGTCTTTCTGGGTCTAAGAGTGCCCAGCTTGCGTGCACCTCTTTCAGGGGCGGCTATGGGTCATGTGCGCCCATCTCAGGCCCTGAGAGAACGGGGTGCAGGTCTAAAGACACCAGGATGGGCTTTTGCGCACCTCTGTCAGTGGAGAGATTGAGACATGCATCTTAGACTCTGAAACAATGGCGTGGGTCAAAGAATGCCGCCTGGGCCTTTGTAACTCTCTCAGAGGAGTATGAGGGATATGCGCGCTATCTCAGGCTTTGTAGCAGGGATCAAGTGTTCTGCCTTCTGGCGTGGCTCCCATCCCCTCACAGGGGCCAGAATCCATACATTCTTGGGCGTGGTGGTGGCTTAGGGACCAAGACCTGGTTTCTCCACCACACTCTCTCTGGCACAGCACCAGGGGAGGTTGTCCAGGGACCGGGGACTTAAGCCCTTGTTCCTAGTGGCTCCAGTTCCTACAATTTCCCCCCCTTCCATGATCCTTTGCTCTTTTTGAGTGCTTTCAACCACTCTCCAAGTCAATGCTGGTCCCCAGACACAGGGCATTCTCACTCGTATTAGGAGTATTACTTTCCAACTGATGGCCTCTGGTGGCTCCCTCCCCCTTCTGTTTATCTTCTGATATAAATCTGATGTCCCCACTCTGCTTTATCTGCTCACTGGCGTCTTCTGCCCCTGTAGAGATCCAGACGTGTATAATTCTGATCTCAGGCTGATTTCATGGGTGACCAGAGTTCTTTGGTAGGTAATCAGCTCACTTTAGGGTACAGGTTGAAAAGGCATCTCCTCCTACTTCCCCGCCATCTTGTGCCCCCCTTCAATGTATTTTTTTATAAGCAACTTATCCTTCATAGACCTTTGCTGCATCTCTGTTAGTGTTCCAAAATTAATTGTGGGTTGTCTGACAGACAGCAATTCAATTTCATTCCAACAATGTGCTGCTCAGATTTTCCTGTATATTCTCTTTGCATCTACAGAGCTTGCTCTCCTTGTGGTGATGTCCTATGACTGGTATATTGCTATTTGCCACCCACTATACTATGGATTGACCATCACACCACGTTTGTGCATACAGGCAACAGGTGGCTCATGGGGAAGTGGGCTAGTCTATTCTACAATCCACACTAGTAATTTGTTCAGGCTTCCCTTTACAAAGTCCAATGTGATCAATCAATATTTATGTAATATACCAAAAATTATGAGGATATCATCTTCAGATGTACAGTTTTCTGAATCTGTGATTCTTGTTGTAAGTGCTTGTATTGTCTTAGTATTTATCTCCTTTTTGATTATGTCATATATTAGCATATTTTCAACTTTTCTTAAGATCCATTCAGTGGAAGCCCATAACAAAGCTTTATCCACTGAAAGACCCGTGGATCCCCTTACCCAAGAATCCAACACTGCCACTGGATGCAATCAGCAAGAGGTTCTTTATTGTTATGCAGGTACCGGCAGGTGGTCGGTAGTTCCAGCTAACGGAGCACACCGACCGGAGTGAAGCAGGGTCTTTTATAGGAAGGTACAAACAAGTTTTGGGTGGGGCGCAACTGATTGGTTGACAGTTTGAACTTTGAAAAAGGCATACTTGGAGTTTGCTGATTGGCTCTAAGGACCCGCACGCGCAAAGAGAGAGGCGGGAAGGGGGAACAAGCTGATTGGTTCTGAGGGCCCGCGCGTGGGAGGAGAGAGGCGGGAAAGGGGAACAAGAAGGGGGAAGGTAGGAATGCCATCATGGCGTCTTCTATTATTTCTATAAGCCAAGCAGTTACAGAAGGGCAAAAGAGCAATTAATAAGCAATTAATAACCTAATTTACGCCTAAAAGCCAGCGGTTCACAGAAAAGCAAACAAGCGGTTAGTTATCCTATCTGTCTACTAAGGGAGGGGTCTTTCTAGGGGAGGGGTCTTTCACCACCTGTACCCCACAGTTATTAATTCTTCTTTTGTTTATAATTTCTGGATTGATTGCTCTCTTAGGTCCTATTGCAAATGAAGCATCTCTTAAAAATCTGCTGTCAGCTATATTCTATATTATGGTGCCACCATTCATAAACCCCATCATCCTAGTCTGCAAAACAGGGAGATTAACACTGCTCTAGGCAAGATGTTCAAGAGATGCTCTAAGCTCCCAACCAGGCATTTTCTTGATTAAAATGAACTTTAAAACAAGAGAATTTGATAGAATCCAGGTTTATATTTGATGTATGTTCTTAAATTTGAATATATTCCTATGAATTACCAGTGTTAGTTTTCTATGTATGTTTCTGTTTTCCAACTATGTACTCTGAACTTTACTACATGAGTTACAAACCATATTAGTTTTTTTTTAACTTAAAATTATGTACTTGCATATGCATGCATGCTCCTTGAAAATAATACAAGCCTGGTACAGATTGCCAAAATGCTTTAGAAAAAAAATTGGAATGATTTGGAACCAAACACAAAGAAAAACTCATATGGAGAAAGACATGCCTTACATGTCATTACCTTACTCAGTGCCTATATGCTTGAAAGAACTTCAGGTTACTGGATGCAGTCTATCTGGAAAAGAATACTGATTTAGATAAGAGAAGTTTACTGTTTAAATGTTCTCTTTCTATGTGCTCTTATACAAAGGATGTACTAAGTAATAAAATGCTTAGGACTAGAAGATTACTGAGTAAGTGAACAGAATGAGGAGATAGCAGACATCCCTGCCAAATGCTTGAAACCAGCTTCCACGGAGTTCCTGGAATCCTGGAAGAGCTGCTTCACTCAGTTAAGATGAGGACTATACACTGGTCTTCAGCACTGGATATGGTTTTACCTTTGTTCTCTCCCTAAGCTCTACATGCAAAAATGTATGGCATGCTTGTTTCATCCAGACTTTCTTTAAAATGAAGGAAAAGGACTCAGTACTTACAGAATGAAATGAGATTATTAAAAAACGGGTTGGATTAACTGGAGAGAACTACATATTTCTTAGGTAGTTTGCAGTGTGACATAAAAAGTAATTATCTCAAAATTGAAACAGTTTTATTTCTTTCTCATTTTTGAGTGCTAAGGCAGCATTCAGCTGGCTAAATATATTAACCTTTTTTACATGTCAGAAGTAAATTCCATAAAAATGTGGCTTTCTACTTTAAAATCCCTATTGAAAGACCCCCCCTCCCCCCGTCGTTAACTAATTAACTGCTCTTTTGTTGTGTAAGAGTACCCCTCCTCCCCTTGCAGTGAAAAGACCCTTCCCCAGGGTTGAATTCAATGTAACTTCTCTTTTGCCTTTCTGTAACTGCTTGGCTTTTAGGGCATGACACTTGTCTCCTGTTTGAACAAGATACCTTCTCCTAATAGCCGAGGCATGGTCACATAGGCAGGGGGGCTGCATGGTCACGTAGGTCACGTAGACAGGGGGCTGCATAGTCACGTAGACAGGATGTCTTTCTGCTGAGTAATAAGGTCAAACTTCCCCTCTTTGTTTCCCCTTCCCGCCTTTCTCTTCGCGCGAGGGGGTCTTCCAAAGCCAATCCGCTAACACCAAGTATGCCTTTTTTCAAATGTTCAAATTGTCAGCCAATCGGCCCTGTCCCATCCGGGACTTGTTTGTACCTGTCTATAAAAATCCTGCACCACCCCAGCCAGGTGTGCTCAGCTAGCAGGAGCTGCTGACCACCCGCAGGCGCACGCTGACCACCCGCAGGCGCCTGTGTAACAATAAAGAACCTCTTGCTGTTTGCATCCTGTGGCAGTGTTGAATTCTTGGGTAAGGGGATCCGCAGGTCTTTGATTTGGAGGTCCCACCGAGATCATTGGACTCCTGCCCAAGGATCCAACGGACTCCCACCGGGAGGTAAGCTGGCCAGCATTTAAATTTTAATAACTGTGTTCTTGTCTCCTGTCTCGTGTTCTTGTTTGTCCTCTGTCCTGCCTATACGCCTGTATAGGACTGTACTACTACGCGTAGTAGCTCTGTATTCTGGGCGGCTTGAGAAGGAGTTGACGAACTCAGACTTCTCCCCTGCCACCCTGGGGGATGCCCCAGGGATCAGAGGGGCCCGGTTTTTTGGGGCCCCACAAGTATCCGAGGGATACGTCTGTCTGTAGGCCTCAGAGGAAACTTGCAGTTCCTCGCGGCTATCTGAATCTGTACTTTCGGTGTTGCACCGAAATCGCGCAGCGTTTTTCTTTGCCGGCTTGTTAATTGATTTATGTGTCTTTCTCGTCACCCTTTGTGTTTCTCTTGATTAAGGTTAACTGGAGCCAACTGGGGTTGGTCTAACTCGAGACAGAGACTATAAGGAATATTCCCAAGCAGCTGCCGAAACTCTCTTTGTTTCGGGGAAGTTTCCCTGTGTTCTCTGGCCTGACTTGGACTGCCTAACCCCTCCCCCCTGGCTGAGGGGAAAACATGGTATCTGCTCCTCTGTTGGGGCTTAGGAGCTCCAAAACTGAGAATCCTTTCTCTGCCTCCTGGCAGCACTTTGTTTCTTCTGTTTCCCTCTTCTCCTATTTCTGTACCAACGTGTGTGCAGCCTGCATGACTGGCCTCTAGATCATGCACCACAGCTCCTTCTCTCTTCACTGTCAAGGAGCAAGAACAACACCCCCTGGACCTAACACCTCTCCACTCCAGATCTTCCCACGCATGTCTCAGGTAAACATTCAAAGTGGAGTGGGTCCAGGTGGAACATAAATCAGTATTGGAACTAAGTTAAGTTTGTTGGTTTAATTAAGATAGATGCATCTTTGAAGTTAACAGCAGTAAATGTGAAGCTTTATTCTATCAAAGTTTACTGAAGGTCAAATAAGCTTGTGTTATTAAAATTTGTTAGCAAAGAAATGACTAAACTGGTGGTTAATTGTCTGTGTCAAATCTCTAATGGGTAATTGCTGAAATAGCTTTCAAAGTCTTTGGTAACCTGAAAGTTTTAAAGTTTTGCTTGGATGACAAATGGAATTGAATTGTGGACATCTATATCTTAACCAAACAGGATAAAAAGCTAAGTCGTTAATTACTGGATGTAGGTTTGTGCTTTTGACTTCTTACTGCAAAGAAACTAAGAGTATTTAAATCTGTTGGTAAACTTGTTTGCCACTTAACTGATTGATAAATTGCCACCTGAAGAATTCTGTTGTAGCAGTTCACAATTGGTTAATAACTAAAGGTGTTTCTAAGAATACAAAGTTCTGCTTAGTGTAACTAAGACTGATGGAAATAAGGGAAACTCTGTAGGAAAGTAGATGATAAGTAAGAAAGATTTAAGGAATGGGAATAAATTTTGTTGAAGGTAAAGGAAGATAATTTTGTCCTAAATGAGATGGTTGTTTAGAAGGAAATGGCTTGGGACAAAACCTGAATGCAAAGGAAAGTTGTAGAAGGTTTGTGAAGGGAAATCTTCAGAAAAGGAATTTTATCTATGATCAAGAATGAACTAAGATTGAAATGAATGGATTTTAAAGGTACATTGGTATAAGACTGAAATTGTTTCTGTTCAAAAGGACAATGTTTTCTTAGATCAATTGATCAGCTGTTAAGAAAATGTAAATGGTTTCCTTTGCCTGCCCAGAAAAACCAGTTTCTATGTTCAGTTTTATCAGGTGTTTAACATCCCTAATTATATTTAGGCATGTGCTTCAACACTTTCTAAAATTTTAGGAAATGTTAACACTATCAAGAAAAAATGTTCAGAATTCAGAAGCAACACTCATTTAATTTAAATCTGAGACTAGTACAAGTGAGATATCAGTCTCATTATGGTAAAATACATATTAGTTAATGTAGAAGCAAAGAACTAATGATGATTGCAAATTTCATGTCTATAAAAAGTAACTGGGGAGGACAAGATGGAGGGGAAGTGGAAGGAGGCACCTTTAAGCCGGTACCCTAAAGTGAGCTGATTACCAACCAAAGAACTCCAATCACGCATGAAATCAGCCTGAGGTCAGAATTATACACGTCTGGATCCCTAGAGGGACAGAAGATGCCAGTGGGAAGGTAAAGCGGAGTGGGAATGGCGAACTAATATTGGAAGATAAACAAAATGGGGAAGGAGCCACCAGAGGCAACCGGTTCGAAAGTAATACCCCTAGTATGAATGAGAGTGCCCTGTGTCTGGGGAACAGCATTAACTTGGAGACTGGTTGAAAGCACTTCAAAAGAGCAAAAGATCACTAGGGGGAAATTGTGGGAATCGGGGTGGCTAGGGACAGGGGCTTAAGTCTCCAGTCCCAGGACAGCCTTCCCTGGCGCTGAGCCAGAGAGAGTGCAATGGATAAACCAGGTCTTGGTCCCTAAGCCTACAGCATGCCCGAGAACGCGTGGGGTCCAGCTCCTGTGAGGGGCTGGGTGCCTCACCAGAAGACAGAACACCCAAGCCCTGTGATACAGCCTGAGATGCGCACGCCCCTCATTTTCCTTTGAAAGAGGTACACAAAGGCCCACCTGGTGCTCTTTGACCCGTGCCATTGTTTCAGAGCCTAAGACTCGTGTCCCAAGTTCTCCCCTGAAAGAGGTGTGTGAAGGCCCAGCCTGGTGCTTTTGGACCTGCGCCCCGTTCGCAGAGCCTGAAAAGCCTGCACGAATCAAGCCTCCCCTGAAAGAGGTGTACACAAGCCAGGTACTCTTAGACCCAGAAAGACCAGGCACTCCCAGCCCAGGCCAGCAGAAAAATCTCAGTGTGGGATCAGTGCTTTGAACCTCTCTGGTGATCTGGAGCTGCCCAGACAGCTGCCACTGCCATGGTTTTGGGTACAAGCAAAAGACCCTGCATCCCCAGGGACTGCAACTGGGAACCTGCTCTGCCAATGGCCAAAGGGGAACTTATTTGGGCTCTGCAGCCAGACTGACGCTTCTCTCTGACAGGGAAGTCAGGATGAAGTTTGTTTTCCTCTAAAACTACAAAAACCATCAAAAGTGGTCAAGGTGAGGGAAAAAAAAGTGAACAAACATAAAAACCGCCAGAGAACAAAAGCCTGAAAAAAACCAGTTTCCTCAGAGCCCACCCCCTTGAGGGGGGCGGGGGGACTTAACTCAAGGAACATCATTGACTGAAAACCGACGTAGTAGGTTCCTCCCCCAGAAAACCAACCAAGAAAGGAGAAAAAAAAAAAAAAGACTGCAAGAGAACAACCACCACTACTTCATAGGACAACTTTTATTTTTAACTCATTCCCACTATTCCGGTTCTTTCTTTTATATATATAGATAATTTTTTAACCTGTTTACCATCACAGTGAGATATCCAGTACATCAAATTCCATAATAACCTCTAACCTGAACTTGTTGATACATACACCTGTTTTTCTTTTACATTTCTATTTATTGAATTTCTTTTTTTTTAATTTTACTATACTTTAGTCTAGTTTTTTTTTCCTTTTTACTTTTATTTTCTAATATTCATACAGAGTTAAACTTTAAAGTAATCCCCTTTCCCCAATCAATACTACCCCTAGAGGTAAACCAATTTTTAATCCCCCTTTATCTTAGAAAAGTTGAGTCATTTAACAAAGATATCAAGATACATCCCAGAGGAATCAAAACAACCTTCTTCACCAACACTGAGAACTTATAAGAACTCTCCCATCTTTTTCTTCCACCAGTGTTTCTGTGTTTTTGTGTTGTAGTGATAGTATATAAACCTTACACTTGGGGTTCTTTTTGACGAGGTTCTTCCTTTATTTGCATAGGCATATATATATATATATATATATATATATATATATATATATATATATATAATTTCTTTTTTTCCTCTTGTCATATACTTTTATCAGTCTTTGTTTGTCTGTCTTTGTTTGTATACTTCATAAATCTTACCTTGGGGCCCATTTGGGCTGAACCTTCTCTTTCATCTACCCTTTCTTTCCTGTCTCTCTCTCTTTTTTTTCTTTTTCTTTTTCTTTTCTTTTGTCTCACATTTGGGTGGGGAATCCTGATTGCTCAGAAGTGTTCCAGGGAGCACATTGACTGCACCATGGTTGATACATCCAGCTACATCTGTTCAGTCATCTCCCACCAAAATGACTAGGAGGAGGAATGCCCAACAGAAGAAAAATACAGAGGATGGACCTTCTGCAACAGAGCTAACAGATATCAACATAGACAATATGTCAGAAAGCGAATTCAGGCTAACAATTATCCAGGCAATAGCTAGGTTGGAGAAAGCCATGAAAGACCAAAGAGATTTGATTAGGGCAGAGCTGAAAGCGACCAGACAGGATGTACACAATGTTAGGGCGGAGCTTAAAGCTACTAGGGAGGAGGTTCACAATGCTCTCAATGAGTCCCAATCTAATCTAAGCTCTCTCAAAGCTAGGGTAACTGAGACAGAAGATAGAATTTGTGATCTGGAGGATGAACAGATAGAGAGAAAGGATCAGGAGGAAGCCTGGAACAAACAGCTTAGAAGCCATGAAAACAGAATCAGGGAAATAAAAGATGCCATGAAACTTCCAAAGTCAGAATTATTGGAATCCCTGAAGGGGAGGAGAAAGAAAGAAATCTAGAAGATATACTGTAACAATGCCTTCATGAAAATTTTCCCAATCTCGCAAATGGAACCAGTGTTCATGTACTAGAGGCTGAATGGCCTCCACCCAAGATTATACATTCAAAAAACATCTCAACACCTGATAGTCAAATTGAGGAATCATAATTTTAAGTATAATCTGTCTTTTTTTTAATTTATTTTTTTTATTTTCAGCATAAAAGTATTCATTATTTTTGCACCACACCCAGTGCTCCATGCAATCCGTGCCCTCTATAATACCCACCACCTGGTACCCCAACCTCCCACCCCCCGCCTCTTCAAACACCTCAGACTGTTTTTCAGAGTCCATAGTCTCTCATGGTTCAACTCCCCTTCCAATTTCCCCCAACTCCCTTCTCCTATCTCCCCATGTCCTACATGCTATTTGTTATGCTCCACAAATAAGTGAAACCATATGATAATTGACGCTCTCTGCTTGACTTATTTCACTCAGCATAATCTCTTCCAGTCCCGTCCATGTTGCTAAAAAAGTTGGGTATTCGTCCTTTCTGATGGAAGTATAATACTACATAGTGTATATGGAACACATCTTCCGTATCCATTTATCCTTTGAAGGGCATCTTGATTCTTTTCACAGTTTGGCGACCGTGGCCATTGCTGCTATCAACATTGGGGTAGAGATGGCCCTTCTTTTCACTACATATGTATCTTTGGGGTAAATACCCATCAGTGCAGTGGCAGGGTTATAGGGAAGTTCTATTTGTAATTTCTTGAGGAATCTCCACACTGTTCTCCAAAGAGGCTGCACCAACTTGCATTCCCACCAACAGTGGAAGAGGGTTCCCCTTTCTCCACATCCCCTCCAACACATATTGTTTAGTGTCTTGTTAATTTTGGCCATTCTAACTGGTGTAAGGTGCTTATTGATAGATACGGTTTTTTTTTTTTTTTTTTTTTTTTTTTTAAAGATTTTATTTATTTATTTGACAGAGAGAAATTACAAGTACACTGAGAGGCAGGCAGAGAGAGAGAGAAGGAAGCAGGCTCCCTGCCGAGCAGAGAGCCCGATGTGGGACTCGATCCCAGGACCCTGAGATCATGACCCGAGCCGAAGGCAGCGGCTTAACCCACTGAGCCACCCAGGCGCCCGATACGGTTTTTTTTTTACATTGAGTTACCTTTGAAGTCTTTCTTTCTGTAGATTGTCTCCATATTTCTGTTCAATGTTATTCTTAGCATTTTTCCTCTTTTATAGAACCCCCCTTAATATTTCCTGCAGTGTCGGCTTGGTGTTTGCATTGTCTTTTAAGCTTTGCAGATCTTGGAAACTCTTTATCTCTCCATCCATTTTGAATGTCAGTCTTACTGGATAAAGCATTCTTGGCTGCATGTTCTTCTCATTTAATGCCCTGAGTATATCTTTCCAGGTTTTTCTGGCTTCCCAGGTCTCCGTGGACCACTCTGATGTTATTCTGACGGACTTTCCTCTCTACATAAGGAGCCTCTTTGCCCTAATGACTTTCAAAAGATTATACCAACTGAGCCACCCTGGCGTCCCCACAATAATCCTAAAATTTGTATGGAATCAGAAGACACCCTGAATCACTAACAAAATGTTTGAAAACAAAAATAAAACTGGGGGCATCACGTTACCTGATATCAAGCTTTACTATAATGCTGTGATCACCAAGACAGCATGGTACTGGCATAAAAACAGACACATAGACCAGTGGAACAGAGTAGAGAGCTCAGATATGGACCCTACTCTAAGGGCAAATAATCTTCGACAAAAAAGGAAAAAATATACAGTGGAAAAAAAAAACAGTCTCTTCAATAAATGGTGCTGGGAAAACTGGGCAGCTATATGTAGAAGAAAGAAACTCGACCATCTCTTACACCGTACACAAAGATAAACTCAAAAATGGAAAAAAGACCTCAACGTGAGACAGGGATCCATCAGAATCCTAGAGGAGAACATAGGCAGTAATCTCTTCGTTATCAGCCACAGCAACTTCTTTCAAGATATGTCTCCAAAGGCAAAGGAAACAAAAGCGATGATGAACTTTTGGGACTTTATCAAAATCAAAAGCTTCTGCACAGCAACAGAAACAGTCAAGAAAACAAAGAGGCAACCCACAGAATGGGAGAAGATATTTGAAAATGACAGTACAGACAAAAGGTTGATATCCAGGATCTATAATAAACTCCTCAAACTCAACACACACAAAACAGACAGTCATAAATTGGGGAAATTGGAAAGGGAGGTGAACCATTAGAGACTATGGACTCTAAAAAACAATCTGAGGGGTTTGAATTGGGGGGTTGGTGGAGGTTGGGGTACCAGGTGGTGGGTATTATAGAGGGCACGGATTGCATGGAGCACTGGGTGTGCTGAAATATTAATGAATACTGTTATGCTGAAAATAAATAAAAAACAACTTTAAAAAAATAAAGTAAAATAAAATTAAGGTGTTTCCTCTAAAAACAATAAATTTAATTTAATAATAAGAAAAAATTGATTAGCAAAATAAAAACACAGTTATATATATAAAAAACGTTCAAATTAAAAGGTTATTATGGAAATTGTTGTCCTGAACCTCTCATTGTGATGAAAAAGAGGTTAAGAATTATTTTAAAAATTTGAAAAGAACGAGAATAGTGGGAACAAATTAAAAATAAAACTTGTAACTATGAAGTAGTGTTGGTTGTTCTATTGGTTTCTTTCTTTGTTTGTTTGTTTTGCTTTGTTTTCCCTCTGGCTTGCTGGAGGAGGGGCCTGCCACGTAGTTTTTTAGGCAGTCTTACTAGAGTCCTCCTGCCTCCTATCAACGTGCTGGACTCTGAGGAAACCGGTTTTCATCTTTTGTTCTCTGGAGGTTTTGTTTTCTGTTTGTTTGTTTGTTTGTTTGTTTTGTTTTGTTTTGTTATGTTTCTCTCCCTTTGACAGATTTTGGTGGTTCTTTGGAGGTTTAGAGGAAAGCAAACTGCACCCAGACCTCCATCTCAGAGAGAAGCCCAGTCTGTTTTCTTCTGGGTGCTCCAGAGTACATAAATTCCGCCTCTGCTGCTGGTAAAGCATGTACCCAGTAATTGTCTCAGGGGTCGCAGGAGCTCCACTTTGTGCCTCAGTGTTACCAAAACCACAAGAAGTATTAATCCACAGAGCTGGCTTCCAGCAGTTGACTCCATGAAGACTCTCCAGCCAGGTAGACTGTCAGAGAGGTCCCAACCAAAGATAGCACACTGATGTTTTCATGCTACACTGCGCTGTGAGTGTTCAGACTCTCCTGGTCCTAGAAAGCACCAGCTAGTGCCTGAACAGAACTCTCCCAGTGGAGGTTTTGGAGCATGATTCAGACCGGAGTCGCTCAGTGCAGGTGCAGAGTGCAAAAGGCTGTGGTTCTAGAAAGCACCAATTGGCGTCCACACCAGACTCTCTCATGTGCGCCATCAAAGAGACACGCTCATGAGCACCGGTGGCTCAGGGACCAAGGCCTGGCTTGTTCACTGCACTCTCTCTGACTCAGCGCCAGCAGTTGCTGTCCTCAATCTGTGGGCTTAAGCCCTTGTCCCTAACTGCCCAATTCTACCAATCTCTCCTTGAGATCTTTTGCTCTTTTTGAGTGCTTTCAACCACACTCCAAGTTAATGCTGGTTCCCAATTGCAGGGCACTCTCGTATTGGAGTATTACTTTCCAATGAGTCACTTCTGGTGGCTCCCTCCAACTTTTATCTTCTGATATCATTCCGATGTTCCCACTCTGCTTTATCTGTCCACTGGTATATTCTGCCCCTCTAGGGATCCAGAAGTGTATAATTCTAATCTCAGGCTGATTTCTTGGGTGCTCAGAGTTCTTTGGTAAATAATCAGCTCACTTTAGGGGACCGGTTGAAACAGTGCCTACTACTTCTTTACATCTTGTCCCCACCGCCTTCTTGTCATTTAAGTTTTTATCAGTCTTTTTGTTTGTCTGTTTTTGCTTATAAACCTTATAAATCTTACTTCTGGGGCTCATTTTGGCTGGGTTTTCTCTCTTTTTTTTTTCTTTCTTTTTGGTAGTGACTTTCAATTGCTCCAAAATGTTCCAGGGTGAACCTTGCCTGGATCAGCTATACATCCCTCAATCACCCTCACCAAAATGCTTATGAGGATGAACACCCAACAGAGGAAAAAATGAGAGAGTGTGCCCTCTCCATAAGAACTATTGGATATGGACATAAACAGCATGTAAAAAGGGAATTCAGGGTAAAAATTATCCAGGGAATGACTAGGTTGGAGATAACCATTAGTGACAACATAGAATATCTAAGGGCAAAAGTTAGAGCTGACCTGGAAGAAGTTAAAATGTTAATAATGCGATTCAGTCTATTCTAAATACTTTAACAGCTAAGGTAACAGAGGCAGAAGATAGAATTAGTGATCTAGAGAAAAAGGCCCAAGAGGAAGCCTGGAACAAACAGCTTAGAAGCCATGAAAAAAGAACTAGGGAAAGAAATGACACCATGAAATATTCAATGTCAGAATTTTGCAATCTCTGATGGAGTGGAGAAATAGAGAAGACTAGAAGATATAGTTGAATAAATTTTTGATGAAACTTTTCCCAGTCTGGGAATGGAACCAGCGTTTCTGTCCTAAGGGCAAAATTAACACTGACCAAGCTCAATGACCTACAAAGACCTGAAGAAACTTTATTGTGAAACTCATGAATCATAATTTTAGAAAAGAGCTTCTGAGGGCAGCTAGGGGGAAGAGATTCCTTATGTACAAAGGAAGGTCCATCAGAATAACATCAGACCTGTCCACAGAAGATCTAACAATTGTAAATATTTATGCTCCTAATAAGGGAGCAGCCAAGCACATAAGCCAGCTGTTAATCAAAATAGAGTCCTACTGATATGAATACATTAAGAAAAGGGGGTCTTAACATGCCACGCTCAGTAATAGACAGATCATGCAAGCAGAAAATCAAGAAAGAAAAAGAGTTTTGAATGACACATCAGAACAGATAGACCACATAGATATATACAGAAAATTCCACCCCAAACCAACAACAACAGCAACAACAACAAAAACCTCATTCTTCTCCAGTGCACATGGAACTTTCTCCAAAATAGACCACTTAGTGGGTCAAAAATCATGGCTTAAGCAATACCAAAAGGTTGAGATTAATCACTACGTATTCTCAGACCACAAAGCTTTGAAACTGGAACTCAACCATAGGAAAAAGTTTGGAAGGAATTCAAACACTTGAAAGCAAACGACCACCCTGCTTCAGAATGTTTGAATAACTAGAAAATCAAAGAAGAATTTAAACAATTAATGGAAACCAATGAGAATAAAGATACATCATTCCAAAACTTATGGGATATGACAAAGGTGGTCCTCATGAGAAATGCATAGCCATCCACACCTCACTGAAAAAAATTGAAAATTTCTGAATACACCAGCTCTCTTTACACCTTAAAAAACTTGAAAATCAACAACAAACTAAACCAACCTCAAGCAAAAGAAGGTAAATAATCAAGATTAGAGCAGATTCAATGAGAAAAATTAGAAATACAGTAGAACAAATCAACAATACCAGAAGCTGGCTTTCTGAAAGAATAGAAAAGATCAATAAACCACAGTCCAAACTAATCTAAAAGAAAAGAGAGAAGACCCAAATTTATAAAATTATGAATGAAAAGGAAGAGACCTTGACTAACATCAAGGAAATCAAAACAATCATCAGAAATTATTATCAACAGTTATATGCCAATAATAAGTTAAGCGACCTAGAAGAAATGGGTGAATTCCTGGAAACCTATATAATTCCAAGAATGAATCAGGAAGAAATTGGCAAACGGTATAAACTAATATCTAGTAACAAGTTTGAAGCAGTAATCAAACCTCCCCCCCCCCAAAAAAAAAATAAAGAAGCCCAGGACCTGATGGATTCCCTGAGGAATCCCACCAAACATTCAAAGAAGAAATAATACCTCTTCTCCTGAAGATTTTTCAAAAAAATAGAAAAAGAAGGAAAAATTACAAACTTTTTCTATGACGCCAATATTACTCTGGTACCCATATCAGGCAAAGACCCCATCAACAAGGAGAATTTCAGACCAATATCGCTGATGAATGTGGATGCTAAGATTTTCAACAAGATCCTAGCTAATAGGATCCAACATTACATTAAAAAGATTATCCATCATGATCAGGTTGGAATTATCCCTGGGATGCAAGTGTGGTTAAACATTTGCAAATCAATCAATGTTATAGAACAAATCAATAAGAAAAGAGAGAAGAACACATGATCCTGTCAGTTGATGCAGAAAAAGCATTCGAGAAGATACAGCATCCGTTCCCAACTAAAACTCTTCAAAGTATAGGACTAGAGGGAACATTCCTTAACTTCATAAAATCTACCTATGAAAAACCCACAGCAAATATCATTCTCAATGCGGAAAAGCTGACAGCCTTCCCTTTGAGACCAGGAACATGAGAATGATGCCCATTCCTGCCACTGTTGTTCAATATAGTACTAGACGCCCTAGCAAGAGCAATCAGAAAACACAAAGAAATAAAAAGTACTCAAATTGGCAATGAAGAAGTCAAATTCTCTGTCTTCACAGATGGCATGATACTTTATATGGAAAAACCAAAAGACTCCACCCACAAACTACTAAAACTCATACAGCAATTCAGTAACGTGGCAGGATACAAAGTCAATGTACATAAATCAGTGGCTTTCTTATAAACTAACAATGAAAATACAGGAAGGGACATTAGAGAATTAATTCCATTTACTATAGCACCAAGAACCAAAAAATACCCGGGACTAAACCTAACCGAGGAAGTAAAGGATCTGTACTTGAGGAACTACAGAACACTCATGAAATAAATTGAAGAAGACACAAAAAGATGGAAAACCATTCCATGCTCTTGGATTGGAAGAATAAACATTGTTAAAATGTCTCTACTGCCCAGAGCAATCTATATGTTCAATGTCATTCCAATCAAAATTGTACTGGCATTTTTCAAAGTCCTGGAACAAACAATCCTAAAATTTTTATAGAACCAGAAGTGATCCAAAATTACTGTGGAAGTGCTGAAAAAGAAAAACAGAACTGGGGCATTATGTTGCCTGATTTCAAACTTTACTACAAAACTGTGAACACAATGACAGCATGGTACTGGCATAAAAACAGACACATACATCAGTGGAACAGAATAGAGAGCCCATATATAGACCCATAACTCTATGGTCAACTAATCTTTGACAAGCAGGTAAAAATATCCAGTGGAAAAAAGACAGTATCCTCAATAAATGGTGCTAAGAAATTTGGACAGCTATGTATGGAAGAATAAAACTCGACCATTCTCTTACACCATACAAAAGGTAAACTTGAAATGGATAAAAGACTTCAACATGAGGCAGGAATCTATCAAAATCCTAGAAGAGAACATATGCAGTGACCTCTTCAACATTGGCCCCAGCAAATTCTTTCAAGATATGTTTCCATAGGCAAAGAAACAAAAGCAAAAATAAACTTTTGGGACCTCATCAAGATCAAAGCCTTCTACACAGCAAATAAATAAATAAATAAATAAATAAATAAATAAAACCAAGTAAAAAATATAAACATAAAAAAATTCAACCAAACAAAGAGACAGCCCTTGGAATGAGATAAGATATTCGCAAATGACACTACAGACAAGGAGCTGATACCCAAGATATATAAAGAATTCCTCAAGTTCAACACTCAAAAACCAGATAATTATGTCAAAAAATGGGCAGAAGATATGAACAGACACTTTTGCAAAGAAAGCATAAACATGACTAGCAGACACATGAAAAAATTTTTTATCATCATTAGCCATCAGGTAGATTAAAATTAAAACCTCATTGAGATACCAACTTACACCAATAAGAATGGACAAAATCATGACAGTAAGCAACGTGTGTTGGAGTGGATGTGGAGAAAGGGAAACCCTCTTACAGTGTTGGTGGGAATGCAAGTTGGTGCAGCCACTTTGGAAAACAGTGTGGAGATTCCTTAAGAAATTAAAAATAGAGCTAACTTATGACCCTGCAATTGCACTATTTACCCCAAAGATACAGATGTAGTGAAAAGAATGGCCAACTGTACCCCATTGTGAATAACAGCAATGGCCACTGTTGCCAAACTGTGGAAAGAACCAAGATGTCCTTTAACAGGCAAATGGATAAAGAATATATGTCCCATAAATATGACGGAGTATTATGCCTCCATCAGAAAGGATGAATACCCAACTTTTATATCAACATGGATGGGACTAGAAGAAATTATGCTGAGTGAAATATGTGAACCGGAGAGAATCAATTATCCTATGGTTTTACTTACTTGTGGAGCATAAGGAATAAAAGGGAGAGGAATCATGAGAGACAGTGGACTCTGAGAAAGAAACTGAGGGTTTTGGAGGGAAGGAGTGTAGGGGGGTTGGAGAGCCTGGTGGTGGTATTAAGGAGGGCATGCCTCCTGTTGGAGGCATGGAGCACTGGGTGTCGGGCATAAACAAAGAATCTTGGAACACTAAAGAAGTAAAATTAAATTTAAAAAAAAGATGCTACGTCTCAAAATTGCAAAGAAAGTAAAAAACAATATATATGAAGATGAAACTGAAGAGTGAAGAGTGAAAGTAGAGCATATATATAATGTAAAGTTGAAGAGAGTGAACTAAGGACTAAAATGAAGCATATATATACATATATATGTATATACATATATATATAATATAGATGTTGGAAATATTTTTAAACAACTATGAAATATAAGTTGGTATAATAAGCATCTAATTCAGATGAGAAAAATGTAAAATTTAAAAAAAGAAGGAGAGAAAAACATAAGAAAAAAAACGAAAGGAGAATTTTATCTGAAAAATAAAGAAGTCGTGAGGCAACAACTGGAGTTCAATATGGTATTTTCCCCTGATGTCGAAACTTTATAGTCTTGTGGAATCCATAGCTTTGTCATCCACCCATTCTTCCAGACAGTCTTCTTGGGAAGAAACCTGCCATGCTGTTTCTCAGGTATTCCTACTTGGACAGAGTTGCCGCACCCCCTGTCAAGGGGAAGTGCTCAGTGTAAATTCATCCTCTTTTTGTCTTTTTTTCCTTTTTTTCCCCTGGAGGATTCCCTTGCCTCTTCAGAGGATCAGGGCAAAAATGGCCATAGCCAATTTTTTTCTGCTCTGACACAGAGCAGAAAGTATGCATTCTGCCCTCTTTAATAAACCCTCAGAGACAGTCTCCACTTCTGTATGTGCCAAAACCCACAGGCCCCTGTAGTACACATTACTTTCTCATGAGTAGTCCCAGGAATCCCTGAGTGACACTGCTCTTTGTGGCTCTAAAATCTTGAGCACCCATGGGTTCCCACGTGCCCTTGATGATCCTGGATCATGTCTGGATGCTGCCTTAATGTATTTTCTGGGCCACTGCTGCCCTATGAGGTTACCCAGCTGCAGGCACAGGTTCCATTCTTTTTCAGGCTGCTCAGGAAAAGAACAATTACTGACCATCCTTGCTCATGGTTTATCATGACCCAAGCTAAGTCCCCTCCTGGGCTCGCTGACCCCACTGGGCTTCTTCCCCACTCTACTTCTCAGGGGTAGTTGCCTACTGTTTCAGGCACCCCTGGTAGTTCTGTGACTCCTCAGACCCTGAGACCACAATGCCCTACCTAGAATTCTGCCTTTTCCTTTCCAAACCCCCTTTCATAGAGGGATATTTCTTCCCAGAGATTTCTAAGGGTTCCAATTTTGTGTTCCAGTGTTATATTACTTTCAAGAACCAGCATATGAGGGCTCCCTCCTCTTCTGTTTATCTTCCAATATCTCCCTGCAGATTCATGACTCTGCACATCCTACTTAGCAAAAAGCAATAGCTTTAGTGCTTGTAGAGATCCAGATATGTATTCTTACATGGGTTCCCAGCTTCCTCAGGCTCTTTTTGTGGGTGACTAAAATTGTTTGATAGATATCCAGCTAAATTCAGGGGACCAGTTGAAATGGGGTCCCCAACTTTTCCATAATCTTGTCCCCTCAACTTTGATAAGTTCTTTATACATTTTGAGTTGTAACCATTTATCACAACTGCCATTTGAAAATATCTACTCACATTATGAACATTGCCTTTTAGATTTTTCAACTGTTTCCTTTGATGTCCAGTAGCTTTAATGAAAACACAATAGTTTATTTTGCTATTGATTACCTTTCTCCAGGAGACATATCTAGTAAGAAGTTGTTATGGACAAGGTCAAAGACATTTTTTTTCCATTTTTTAAATTTATTTTTTATTTATTTTCAGCATAACAGTATTCATTATTTTTTTTCACCACACCCAATGCTCCATGCAATCAGTGCCATCTATAATACCCACCACCTGGTACCCCGACCTCCCACCCACCCCCGCCACTGAAAACCCATCAGATTGTTTTTCAGACTCCATAGTCTCTCATGGTTCACCTCCCCTTCCAATTTTCCCCAACTCCCTTCTCCTCTCTAACTCCCCATGTCCTCCATGCTATATGTTATGCTCCACAAATAAGTGAAACCATATGATAATTGACTCTCTCTGCTTGACTTATTGACTCAGCATAATCTCTTCCAGTCCCGTCCATGTTGCTACAAAAGTTGGGTATTCATCCTTTCTGATGGAGGCATCATACTCCATAGTGTATATGGACCACATCTTCCTTATCCATTCATCCATTGAAGGACATCTTGGTTCTTTCCACAGTTTAGCGACCATGGCCATTGCTGCTATAAACATTGGGGTACTGATGGCCCTTCTTTTCACTACATCTGTATCTTTGGGGTAAATACCCAGGAGTGCAATGGCAGGGTCATAGGGAAGTTCTATTTTTAATTTCTTGAGGAATGTCTACACTGTTCTCCAAAGAGGCTGCACCAACTTGCATTCCCACCAACAGTGGAAGAGGGTTCCCCTTTCTCCACATCCTCTCCAACACATGTTGCTTTCTGTCTTGCTAATTTTGGCTATACTAACTGGTGTAAGGTGGTATCTCAATGTGGTTCTAATTTGAATCTCCCTTATGGCTAGTGATGATGAACCTTTTTTCATGTGTCTGATAGCCATTTGTATGTCTTGATGGGATAAGTGTCTGTTCATATCTTCTGCCCATTTTTTGATATGTTTGCCTGTTTCGTGTGTGTTGAGATTGAGGAGTTCGTTATAGATCCTGGATATCAACCTTTTGTCCGTACTGTCAATTGCAAATATCTTCTCCCATTCTGTGGGTTGCCTCTTTGTTCTGTTGACTGTTTCCTTTGCTGTGCAGAAGCTTTTGATTTTGATGAAGTCTCAAAAGTTTATTGTCGCTTTTGTTTCCTTTGCCTTTGGAGACATCTTGAAAGAAGTTGCTGTGGCTGATATCAAAGAGATTACTGCCTATGTTCTCCTCTAGGATTCTGATGGATTCCTGTCTCACGTTGAGGTCTTTAATCCATTTTGAGTTTATCTTTGTGTACGGTGTAAGAGAATGGTCGAGTTTCATTCTTCTACATATATAGTCCAGTTTTCCCAGCACAATTTATTGAAGAGACTGTCTTTTTTCCACTGTATATTTTTTCCTGTTTTGTTGAAGATTAATTGACCATAGAGTTGAGGGTCCATATCTGGGGTCAAAGACATTATGCCTATATTCTTCTCTGGATTTTAATGGTTTCCTGTCTCATATTAGGTCTTTCAACCATTTATATTTAAATTTTGTGTGTGATGTAAAACAGAGGTCCAGTATTATTCTTTTGCATGTTTTATCCAGTTTTCCCAATACCATTTGTTAAAGAGATTGTCTTTTTCTCACTGACTAATCTTTTCTGCTTTGTTGAAGATTAAATGACCATATAGCTGTGGGTTCATTTCTGGGGCTCTTGAACTTCTATTTTTATGCCAGTATCATACCATCTTGATCTCTACACCTTTTAAATATAACTTGAAGTATGTAATTAAGATGCCTTTAGCTCTGTTTTTTTTTCCTTTTTTTAAGATTTTAAAAAATTTGACAGAGAGGGAGAGATCACAAGTAGACAGAGAGGCAGACAGAGAGAGAGAGAGAGAGAGGAGTAAGCAGTCTCCCCAGTGAGCAGAGAGACCAATGTGAGGCTTTATCCCGGACCCTGATATCATGACCTGGGCCAAAGGCAGAGGCTTAACCCACTGAGCCACCCAGATACCCCTGTTTTGTTTTGTTTTGCTTTTTCAAGATTGTTTGGGTATTCAGGGTCTTTTGTGTTTCCATATATATTTTGTGATAGTTTGTTCAAGCTCTGTGAAAAATGGTACTCTGTGAAAAATGGTTGGTACTTTGATTGGAATTTCATTAAATCTGCACATTTCTTTGGGTTGTATAGGTATTTCAACAACGATCTTTCAATCTATAATCATGGAGTATCTTTCCATTGCTTTGTGCTTTCTTCAATTCTTTTCATCCTTGTTTCATAGTTTTCTTACTAAAAGACTTTCACCTCTTTGGTTAGGTTTATTCTTAGGTATCATGGGTTTTGGTGCCATTGTAAATGGGACTGATTCCTTGATTTCTCATTATTCTGCTTAAAAATTGGTGTATAGAAATCCCAATACCTTGATTTTATATCCCATGAATTTCCCAATTTCTTTTATTAGTTCTAGTAATTTCTTCTTTGTTGAAATTGTTATCATTTAAAATCAATTAACTAACAAATAGTGTATTATTAGTTTCAGAGGTAGAATTTAATGATTCATCAGTTGCATGAATTGCATGAATGATTCATCCAGTACTCATTACATCAAGTGCCCTTTGTAATGCCCATCATCCAGTCACCCCATACCCATCCACCTCCCTTCCACAACCCTCAGTTCATTTCCTATAGTTAAGAGTCTCTTATGGTTTGTCTTTTTTTCTGGTTTTGATGTATTTTATTTTTATCTGCCTTCTCCTATGATCCTCTGTGTTCTTTCTTTTATTCCACATATGAGTGAAATACCATATTTTTCTTTCATTGACTAATTTACTTCACTCAGCATAACACCCTCTTGTTTATTCTACACCATTGAAAATGGTAAAATTTAATATTTTCTGATGGCTGAATAATAATCTATTTTAAACACACATCACATTTTCTCCATTCATCTGTTGATGGACATCTGGGCTCATTTTGTATTTTGGCTACTAGGGACATTGTTGTTATGAACATTCAGGTGTAGTTCCCCTACAAGTCACCACAGTTGTATTATTTGGATAAATGCCTAGTAGTGTAACTGCTGTGTAATACAATAGCTCCATTTTTAACTATTTAAAGAACCTCCACTCTGTTTTCCAGTGTAGCTATACCAGTGTGCATTCCTACCCATAGTGTAAGAGGGTTTCCTTTTATCTACATTCTAACCAACATCTGTTGTTTTCTATGTTGTTCATTTTAGCTTTTCTGGCTGGTGAGAGGTGGGTTTTGTGGTTTTGATTTGTATTTACTTGATGCTAAATGGTGTCGAGCATCTTTTCATATGTCTGATGACCACTTGCTTGTATTTTAAGAAATGCTTGTCCATGTCTTCTGCTTGTTTCTAAACTGGATTATTTGGTTTTTTTGGGTGTTGAGTTTGAGAATTTTTTTGTATATTTTGGATACTAACCATTTATGTGATAAACCATTGCAAATATCTTCTCCCATTCCATTGGCTGTCTTTGAGTCCTAGAAACATATGAACTACCAAAACTGAAACAGGAATAAATAGAAAACATGAAAAGAGCCATAGTAAACAAAGAAATTGAAGGAGTAATTAAAATATCCCCAAAAACAAAAGTCCAGGACCAGATGTCCTCCCAGCAGAGTTCTATCAAACATTTAAAGAAAAAATTAATATCTATTCTTCTGACTGTTTCAAAAAATAGAAATGGAAGGAAAACTTCCAAACTCATTTTATGAGGCCATCAATACCTTGACTCTAAAACCAAGGACCCCCTAAAAGGAGAATTATAGGCTGATATTCCTAATGACTGTGAATCCCAAAACTCTTAACATACTAGCCAATAGGATCCAACTGTATATTAAAACCAAGTGCAATTTATTCCTGGGCTGCAAGGGTGGTTCAACATACACAAATCAATCAATGTGATACACCACATTAATATAAGAAAGGGCGAGAACCCACATAATCCTTTCAAAAATGCAAAAAATAAAAGTACTTGATGAAATGCAGCATTCTTTCTTGATTAAAATTCTGCAATGTAAGTATAGAGGGAACATTCCTCAATATCATAAAGGCCATATACTAAAAAAAACCATAGCAAATATCATCTTCAATAGGGAAAAACTAAAACCTTTTTCCCTAAAGGTCAGAACATGACTGAGATGTCAAGTCTCACCACTGTTATTCAGCATAGTACTAGAAGACCTAACCTTAGCAATCAGACAATGAAAAGAAATAAAATGCTTCTAGGAGGGAGAAGCAAGATGGTGGAGAACTAGGAGACTCTGTTTAAACTGTGCTTGGGGACCAGTATTAATTTGGAATCTGGTTAAAAACTCTCAAAAAGAACAAAGTGCCTTAAGGGGTGAGTGGTTTAACCAGACAGCCATAGCCATGGACCTAAACCCACAGTCTGAGGGTGGTCATAGCCAGCACCCACCCACCCATGCCTGGTAGTCCCTTAGCTCATGGCTTTCTGATTCTTGCACCATTGCTGGAGCTGTGTGTACACTTGCCCATGCCTGAGAAAGACCTGCACAGGCTCCTGTCCAAGGTCCCTTGGGCCACAGCCTTCACAGACCTTCGCCACCACCTTCTGCAACCTGGGTCGCAACAGGGTCTGAAATAATGGGGTGTGGGCATGGTCTCCAGACAGCAGTCCTGGCATCAGCAGCCACTGGAAATGGGAGACAATGTCACTCACAGTTTTAGTGCATGGGGGTGCAGAGACAAGCAGGGGCATTGGGCGACCATGGAGGTGGTGGCTGGAGTGCACACTGACTGTGGGAGGTTTTGGTGTTCAGCAGAGTTTGAAGAGGTTCAGTTTGTGTGTTCTGGACCATCCAAGGGGAGCAGACTGAGTTTTTTCTCTGAGGTGGAGGTCTGGGTGCAGGTAGTTTACTTTATACTAACCCTCCAAAAAAGCCACAAAAGCTACCAAAGAAGAAAAACCTTCAAATAATAAAAGCATGAAAAACCAGTTCCCAGAGAGTCCAGCCCCTTGAAAGTGGGCAGGGTGACTCAACCCAGGTAAGACTGACTGAAAAACAATGTGGCAGGCCCCTCCCACAGACGACAAGGCAAAAGAACAAAAGGACAATAACCACAAGGTCCCCATAAAACTGAAAAACACCAGTTTCTGGATAAAACAATATATTAAGGTCCAGGTATTGCCCCCAAACCTGTATATTTCATAGATGCATCTTTTTTTTAATTCATTCTCACAATTCTTCTTTTTGTTTTTAACCTACTTAGAGTTACAAATAGATGTTCAATACAACATATTCCATAATAACTTTTTAACTTGAACATTTTTCATACATATACCTGTGTTCCTTTTCCTTTTTCTTTCTTCTTTTAATATATATAGATCGAAACTTCAAGGTAATCTTTTTTCCTATTCAGTACTGTCCCTATATATAAACCAGTTTTAATTCCCCTGTATCTCTGGAAAGTTGAGTTCTTTGACAAAGATTAAAAGATATACCCAGGAATCACAATAAGATACCACCTCACACTGGTCAAAATGGCTAAAATTAACAGGTCAGGAAATGACAGATTCTGGCGAGGATGCAGAGAAAGGGGAACCCTCCTACACTGTTGGTGGGAATGCAAGCTGATGAAACCACTCTGGAAAACAGCATGGAGTTCCTCACAAAGTTGAAAATAGAGCTACCCTACAACCCAGCAATTGCACTACTGGGTATTTACCCTAAATATGCAAACCTAGTGATCTAAAGGGACACACATACCTGAATGTTTATGGCAGCAATGTCCACAATAGCCAAACTATGGAAAGAACCTAGATGTCCATCAACAGATGAATGGATAAAGAAGATGTGATATATATATATATATATATATATATATATATATATATATATCAGCCATCAAAATAAATGAAATCTTGCCATTTGCAATGATGTGGTTGGAACTAGAGAGTATTATGCTTAGAAAAATAAGTCAATCAGAGAAAGACAACTACCATATGATCTCCCTTATATGAGGAAGTGGAGATGCAACATGGGGGGTTGGGGGGTAGGAAAAGATTAAATGAAACAAGGTGGGATCAGGAGGGAGAAAAACCATGAAAGACTCAATTTTGCAGAACAAACTGAGGGTTGCTGGGGGTAGGGGGGTAGGGAGAGAGTGGTGGGGTTATGGACATTGGGGGGTTGTGTGCTGTGGTGAGTGCTGTGAAGTGTGTAAATCTGGCGATTCACAGACCTGTACCCCTGGGGCTAAAAATACATTATATGTTTATTTAAAAAAATATATATATATATATATCCAGGAATAACTGAAATAACCTTCCTCACCCACATCAAGGGTTTATAACCACATTCACATCTTATTCTTTGTCAGTGTTTCTCTGTTTTTGTTTTTGTAGTATATAAATCTTACTCATGGGATTCATGTTGGCTGGGTTTTCCTTTTTCTTTTTATTCCTTTTCTTTTACTTTTGTTAGTCTTTTTGTTCATACTTTGAGGACTCAGTTTGGCTGGGTTTTTTCCTTTTTTCCCTCTTTCTCTTTCTCTCTCTCTCTTTTGCTTTTCTCTTTCTTTTTTGTGGTGACTTCCATTTGACTCAAAACTTTCCAAGGTGCACTTTGACTGGATCGTGCATGATATAATGAGCTACACAGCCCCTGAATCATGTCCTACCAAAATGACTAGGTGGAGGAAAAACAGGAAAAATTCAGAGATTGTGACCTCTGCCACTGAAGTATTGGATATGTACATAAACAATATTTCAAAAATGAAATTCAGGGCCAGTTATCCAGATAATGGCTAGGTTGCATAAGACCATTAGTGGCAACATAGAATCTCTAAGGGCGAAAGTGAGGGCTGACCTGGCAGAACTTAAAAGTCCAATCAATGAGATCCAACCTAATCTAAGTTCTCTAACACCTAGGGCAATTGAGGCTGAGGATCGAATTAGTGATCAAGAATACAAACCCAATAGAGAAGAAGAATCAGGAGAAGGCCTGGAACAAACAGCTTAGAAGCCATGAAAATAGAATTAAGGAAATAAATGACGTGATGAAATGTTCCAATGTCAGAATTATTGGAATCCTTGAGCGGGTGGAGAGAGAAAGAGGCCTAAAAGATATAGTTGAACAAAACCTAGATGAAACTTTCCCCAATCTGGGGAACAGAACAAGTGTTAGTGTCCTAGAGGCAGAGAGAACACCTCCCCAAGATCAACAAGTGTAGGAAGAACTCCAGGCACATGACTGAAATTCAGAAGTCACAAACTCAGAGTTGTCTTAAGGGCAGCTACGGGGAAGAGACTCCTTACGTACATAGGAATGACCAACAGAATGGCATCGGACATATCCACAGAAACCTCCAAGCCAAAAAGGGATGGCAGGACATATTCAGGACACTAAGAATAACATGCAGCCAAGAATACTTTATCCCAGTAAGGCTGACATTCAGAATGGATGGAGAGATAAAGAGCTTCCAGGACAGGTAATATTTAAGAGTATGTAACCACCAAGCCAACACTACAAGAAATATTAACACAGGTTCTATAAAAGAAGAAAGAACCCAAGTGATATAGAACATAAATTTACAAAGACAATCTATAGAAACAAGGACTTCGAGGCAACATGATGTCCATAAAAACTTATCTTTCAATAATCACTCTCAGTGTGAACAGCCTAAATGCTCCCCTAAAATAACACATGGTTACAGACTGGATAAAACAACAGGACTTGTCCACATGCTGTCTACAAAAGTCACATTTGGAACCTAAGGATACATTCAGACTGAAAGTGAAGGGATGGAGGAGCATGTTTCATGCAAAAGGGCCTCAAAAGAAAGGGGATAATGATTCTTACGCCAGATGAATTAGATTTTAAACTAAAGACTGTAGTCAGAGATACAGAAATACAGTACATGATTTTTAAAGGCTTTATCCACCAAGAAGATGAAACAATTGTAAATATTTATGCAACCAATACGGGAGCAGCCAACTACATAAGCCAACTATGAAACAGAATAGAGTCATATTGATATGAATTGTTAATTGTAGAGGATCTTAACATGCCACTCTCAATAAACAGATCATCTAAGCAGAAAATCAACAAGGAAACAAGAGCTTTGAATGACACACTGGACCAGATGAACCTCATAGAAATATATAGAACATTCCACCTAAGAAAACAGAATACTCATTCTTTTTGAGCACACATGGAGGTTTCTCAAGAATAGGCCACATCCTGGATCACAAATCAGGACTCAACAATATGAAATTGAGATTATACCCTGCATATTCTCAGACAACAATGCTTTGAAACTGGAACTCAACTACAAAATTTTTGGAAGGAATTCAAACACTTGGAAAATTAAGACAATCCTGCCCAAGAATGTTGGTATCAGGGTGCCTGGGTGGCTCAGTTGGTCGAGCACCTGCCTTCAGCTCCAGTAGTAAACAAAGGGTCCTAAGATGGAGGCCCTCTTCAGGCTCCCTGCTCATCAGGAAGCCTTATTTCCCCTTTCCCACTCCACCTGACTGTGTTCCCTCTCTCACTGTATCTCTCTCTGTCAAAAAAAAAAAGACTCTTAAAAAACTGAATATTTGGATCAACCAGGAAATCAAAGAATAACTTTAACAATTCATGGAAACCAATGAGAATGAAGACACATTGTTCCAAAATCTATAGGATACAGCAAAGGCAGTTCTAAGGGGGAAAACATAGCCATCCAAGCCTCACTCGCTCAAGAAAAAAAAAAAAAAGTGGAAAAATCCCAAATACACCAACTCTCTTTACATCTTAAAGAATTGGAAAATCAACAACAAACTAACCCAACCTCATGCACAAGAAGGGAAATAATCAAGAATAGAGCAGATATCAGTGAGTTAGAAACTAGAGATACAGTAGAACACATGAATGAAACTAGAAGCTGGTTCTCTGAAAGAATCAATAAGGTAAATAAACCATTGTCTAAACTAATCCAAAAGAAAAGAGAGAAGACCCAAATTAACAAAATTATGAATGAAAAGGGAGAGATCACAACCAATACCAAAGAAATAGAAACAATCATCAGAAATTATTATCAACAGTTATATGCCAGTAAGTTAAACAACCTAGAAGAAATGGATGCATTTTTGGAAACCTATAAACTTCCAGGCCTGAAACAAGAAGAAGTTGACAACTTGAATAGACCAAACTTTAGCAATGAGATTGAATCAGTGATTTAAAAATTCCCCAAAAGCAACAGTCCAGGACCTGAGGGATTCACTGGGGGAATTCTACCAAACATTCAAAGAAGAAATAATGCTTATTCTCCTGAAACTGTTTCAAAAATAGAAACAGAAAAAAAACTCCCAGACTCTTTCTATGAAGCCAACATTACCCTGATCCCCAAAACAGCCAAAGACCCTCAAAAGTAGAATTTCAGACCAATACCCCTGATGAACGTGAATGCCAAGATTCACAACATTCTAGAAAATAAGATCCAAAAATACATTTAAAAAAATTAATCACCATGACTGGGGGGCATTTATCTCTGGGATGTTGTTCAACATTAACAAATCAATCAATGTGATAGAAAAAATGAATACGAGAAGAGAGAAGAACTACAGGTTTCTCTAAATTGATGCAGAAAAAGCATGTGACAATAGATGGGATCTGTTCCTAATTAAAACTCCTCAAAGTATAAGGATAGAAGGAGCATTCCTCAACCTGATAAAATCTATCTATGAAAAATCCTCAGCGAAAGTCATTCTCAGTGAAAAAAGGCTGACAGCCTTCGAGATCAGGAACATGACAAGGATGCATACTCTTGCCACTTTTGTTGTACATAGTACTAGAAGTCTTAGCACCAGCAATCAACAACAAAAATAAATAAAACGTATTCATGTTGGCAAAGAAGAAGTCAAACTCTCTCTCTTCACCAATGACATGATATTTTATATGGAAAACCCAAAAGACTCTACCCTAAAAATCTACTAGAACTCATACAACAACTCAGTAATGTAGCAGGATACAAAATCAATGCACAGAAATAACTTGTTTTCTTTTACAATAAAAATGAAAATATAGAAAGGGAAATTAGAGAATCAATTCCATTTAGTATAGCACAAAGAACCATAAGATACCTGGGAATAAATCTAATCAAAGTGGTAAAGGATCTGTACTTGAGGAACTACAGAACACTCATGAAAGAAATTGAAGACAGAAAAATATATAAAAGCATTCCATGTTCATGGATCGGAAAAATAAACATTGTTAAACTGTCTATACTGCCCAGAGCAATCTATACTTACAATGTCATCCCGATCAAAATTCCACCAGCATCTTTCAAAGTGCTTGAACAAATAATCCTAAAATTTGTATGGAACCAGAAAAGAACCCAAATCGCTAGGGATATGTTGAAAAGAGAAATAAAACTGGGGCCATCATGTTGCCTGATTTCAAGCTTTACTACAAAGTTTTGATCACCAAGACAGCATGGTACTGGCACAAAAATAGACACATAGACCAATGAAACAGAGTACAGAGTCCAGATATTGACTCTCAACTCTATGTTCAAATAATCTTCAACAAAGCAGGGAAACTATTGAGTGGACAAAAGGTAGTCTCTTCCATAAATGGTGCTGGGTAAATTGGACAGCTATGTATAGAAGAATTAATCTCGATAATTTGGTCATACCATACACAAAGATAAACTAAAAATGCATGAAAGACCTCAACATGAAGCAAGAACCTACCAAAATTCTAGAGGAAAACATAGGCAGTATCCTCTTTGACATTGGACACAGCAACTTCTTTCAAGCCACATCTCAAAAGGCAAAAGAAACAAAATCAAAAATGAACTTTCAGTACTTCATCAAGATAAAAACCTTCTGCACAACACTGCTTCGTCAAAGTCTGCACGTTAGTGTTGGTCTGTTTCCTTGGGTCATTTCAAGCGTCCTTTTGTAAGAAATCCTATCCCATCAGATTCTCCTCTCCCTCTCTTTCTCCCTCACTCTTGCTCTCGTTTCTTTCTTCAGATTTGCCGCAGAATGACGAGCCCTTTTCGTGTCCATGGCAATAGAGAACTGGCTTATCCACGGACACAGGCACTTGCTAGATAAGAAACTGGATTGTATTGAATTCCTCCATCCAGTTGGGGTCCATTGAAACTGTACACTACCGTTCATCCAATCACTTTACGTGTTCTATTCACCTAGGTAACCGATGAACCTATTGGACATCCCATGGATTGAGATCCTAAATTCCCCTCAGCCATCTTTGATGGTATTCTGGGTGGAGCCTTGCTGGGTAGAGACGGTATAAAATCTTTGGAGAGATGAAGTCCTCCTTTTGGTGTTCTCATCAATAGGATTTTCAAGCTTTGTTCGTATGTCCCAGGAGTCCAGTGAATTTTCCTGAATTTTTAACTTCTATCTGATGACTTGGAGGAATTTACTTCCTGATTCTCATACTTTGTCGTCCATTCTCTTAGAATATCTTTCTATACACATTTCACTCTTTGTTTTTTATCCAGTTGTTGTACCTTCAGTGTTTCCACCGTCCCTTCTTATACTCAGCTATGATGTCCCCTTCTAGGTTGGTAGAAGTCTTGTTCAATTTTAGGTGTTCAATACTACCTAATTTTGTTTCTGCTTTCGTGAGCTGATTCTGTACCTCCTCAAAGCAGCACCTCATTCTGTGTGGATGTGGGTACTGATGCAATCTAACCAATTTCATCTTTTCATTAGAGTAGAGAAACCATTGACATTTCATGAAATGATTGAGCCCCTCAAATGATGCCCATTGTCTTGCGTATTCTTTGTTTCATCCCTTTTTAGATCCCCATTTATTTATTTATTATTTTATTTCAATTATTTTTTTAAATGAACATAGAGTATATTTTTATCCCCAGGGGTACAGGTCTGTGATTCACCAGGTTTACACAACTCAGAGCCCTCATAGATCCCTTTTTAAAAATCCCTGTTTTTTTCTTTAAATGTTTTTATTTATTTCTTTTTCATTTTTTTCTTTTGTTTTTAATTTTTATTTCAGCATACCAGTATTCCTTGTTTTTACATCACACCCAGTGCTCCATGCAATCCGGGCCCTCTCTAATACCCACCACTTGCTCCCCCATCCTTCCAGCCCTCGCCCCTTCAAACCCCTCAGAATGATTTTCAGAATCCTTAGTCTCTCATGTTTCACCTCCCCTTCCAATGTATTTAATTTACATTTTAAATTTTAAATTTTCATTTGTATTTTCAAGTTTCAAATTAATTAAATATATTTAATTTAAATTCATTTAAATTGAGTTACTTTTTTTGTTTCTTTTAAAGGCTGATACATGCTGTCAGCCCCCAAATCTCTGTTCACATAAAGTACATACAAAATGAGAACAAGGAATGTAGACTTACAAAGAACCATTTTGCTTTTCTAGGTCCTTCTTTTGAAAGATAGAAAATTTACTTTCCCAAGAAGAAACAAATCCAGAAGGAAAGCATGGGACCGAAGTCACCTTCATCAGCATATAAACTGATACTCAAACCAAAACATTGTAAACTGCAAAAAGATGCCAACTGTTTTTAACAAAATGGCAAACGACTTTAGGTAAGAATAACTTTCTTGGAAATTTTGGAGGTAGAGATGGTCAAATGGTTCAGGAGGCACCAAAAGCATGCGAGTAACATTCTATTGAATGGAAGGAAGACTGAGATTCTGAACAAAAATGTTTTATTAGGTAAAAAATAAATAAAAAAGAATATGTATATATAAATATATATACATATATAAAAATGTGTATATGTATATATATACATATACACATACACGTGTGTGTGTGTGTGTGTGTGTGTTGTGTGTTTATGCATAGAAACTATCCCAGTCCTAAACCCCAGAACCTGGGAGCATGGCCTTATTTGGAAATAGGGTCCCTGGTGATGTAACTAGCTAGGATGAGGTCATATTTGTATAGACTGGGCCCCTAATTCAGGAGGACGTGTGGCCTTCTAAGAAGGGAGACTGCGGAAACAGATATGCACTGAGGGAGAAGGCCATGTGAAGAATTCCAAATCCAGGGCAATACTTCAAGCTGGGAAAGGGGCCTGGAACAGATCCTTCCATAATACCTACAAAAGGAACATGTCTTACCAACAGCATAGTCTCTAGAACTTAAATCCTGTCCACTTGTGTTGTTTCAGCCTCTAGGCTTGTGGTACGTTGTAATAGCACCCCTAGAAAACTAATCCAAAACTTGTTAGGGGAAAAGAAACCAACCAGAAGCCCATGGGGAATTGGAAAAGAAATAAACTAATCTATCAATAGATATATAGATATAGATATGTCTATATTGACATCTATATATTTAACTCTTTAAAACATTGAAAAGGAATGCACATTTGTGAATAAACCTGTTTAAAAGAAAACAACCAAACAAACAAACAAAAACTGAGCCCGGGGATTCACTCGGCTTTTCACCTGGAGGAATTCTGGATGGTGGGGGGAGGAAGGAGATTCCAAGGAAATGATGGGAGTCTCCCTGCTGTGAGGAAAGAGAGATTAGAATTTAGGAAGCCTGGAGTGATGAAAAGGCCATGGGTGCCAGGGAGAAGCAAGTCAAGTAGAAAACAAGCTCTTGGAAATACACACTGGAGTCCTCTTGAGTCTTCGCTCCACAGGAAGCAGTGTGTGTCTAAGAAAATGCTCCAGGTTGTAACAGAGAGTCAAGGGAATGGAACAAGATGGTTGCCAAGACTCCTACAAGGCTAGAGGTCATTGGATGGAAGAGTTCTTCTGGCTAAGTCAGAATATTCAGTAGAGACGCCGTAAGGAGCATGCATTTGGAGTAAGATGAAATGATCCCTCAAAAAAAGCTGACTCTACAGATTCCCTAAACAAGGAGGAGAACAATTGTATAAAGGGTCAGAATTACCTCCTAATCTCTCACTGCCTGTGTGACCACCAGTTAAAGAAGGCAGAGAGTAGCTTCCAAAGGACTCAGGTCATGGAAAGGAAGGCAATTCCAAAGGGAAAGGGAAGAAGGAATAGACGGGAAAAAGAAAATACGCCTAGCGAGGTTGTAGACGTCAACTTTAACATTTCAACAATGACCTTCAGAGTGAACGACTGAAATTCTATTGAAAGAAAAGACTTCAATAGGTCAGTAAAAAATACACTCTACATAGAAGGATGCAGAGGCCAGTATAGATTTTGTGGAAAGAAAAAGGATGAAAAGGGCTAGAGCGTACCCAAAGGAATCCTCAAAGGCTGCTTTTCCCAGGTCTTGAGAAGGGACAATGGAAGGACACCCGATCAATGAACAGAGAAAGAAGACATTTCTGAACAACAAAGGATCCTTTTAGAAAGACATGGCTATCCTCAAGGTGTCTCCATGCGATGAGAAAACTCATGGAGATCAACCACATTCAAGCCCATCAAAGAAGGCTCAAGACTAATTAGTGGAAAGCTTGTCTTTCTTTCCTTGAGAGAGAATGAGTGAGAAAGAATATGAGAGAGGAGAAGTTCCGAGGGAGAATCCGACTCCCCAAGGAGCTGGGAGCCCGAGGAGGGACAAGATCCTGCCAGTCTGGAGTCATGTCCTGAGCTCAAGGCAGTTGCTGAACTAACAGAGCCATGCAGGCGCCCGTCTCCAGAAATTGGTCAACAACAGCTGAGGAGCACCTGGTCGGCACCCTCAGTCAAGTGCCCAACTCTGGGTTCTGGCTCAGGTGGTGATCTCAGGCTCTTGAGATTGAGACCTGAGGCAAGCTGTGGGCTCAGGGCAGAGTCCACTAGGTCTCTCTTTGGGTCCTGCCCTTGCCCCCTACCCCACTCAAGAGTGCTCTTGCCCTCAAACAACCCTCCATACTCTTGTCGTTCATTAGGACCCCATGCGTCAACATTTGATTTTTACTTCTTGAATTTATGGAATTGTTTGATTGATTGACTGATTTGACAGAAAGACAGAGACAGTGAAAGAGGGAGTACAAGCAGTAGAATTGGGAGAGGGAGAAGCAGGCTTCCTGCTGAGCAGAGAGCCCCAGGCAGGGCTTGATCCCAAGACACTGGCCTCAGGACCCCAGCAGAAAGCAGCCACCCAGGTGCCCCACTTCATGATTCAATCCGTTTTTCACGATTCAATCCGTTGGATGAAGCAACACTCTTGGGGTCTGCCTCCTCTGGATTAACAGTAACATATTGTGTTCTCCTTTGCTCTTTTGGGATCACTGAGGATTTTAGGAATCTTTACATGTGTTTCTTGGCTGATGGTTTTCTATACGAATTTCACTCATAGTTTCCACTTGTTGTACCTTCAGTGTTTCCTCCATCCCTTCTTAGACTCGCTAGGATGTCCCCTTCTAGGTTGGTAGAAGAGTTATTCAATTTTAGGTGTTCAATACTACCAAATGTTGTTTCTGCCTTCGTGAGCTGATTCTGTATCTCCTCGAAGCAGCACATCATTCTGTGTGTATGTGGGTATTGATGCAATCTAACCAATTTCATCTTTTCCTTAGAGTATAGAAACCATTGACATTTCATTAAATGACTGAGCCCCTCAGTTTTTGCCCATTATCTTGCATTTTGTTTGCTTCATCCTTTTTTAGATCATTATTTATTTTATTAATTAATTAATTTATTTTTTATTTTATTTCATTTATTTTTTAAATAAATATATAGTATATTTTTATCCTCAGGGGTACAGGTCTGTGATTCACCAGGTTTACACAATTCACAGCCCTAACATATCCCTTTTTAAAAATACATTTTTTACTTTAAATGTTTTTATTTATGTTTTTTTCAATTTTTATTCTTTTTTTTTAATTTTTATTTTCAGCATAACAGTGTTCCTTGTTTTTACACCACACCCAGTGCTCCATGCAATCCGTGCCCTCTCTAATACCCACCACCTGGTTCCCCCAGCCCCCACCCCTCTCCCCTTCAGACCCCTCAGATTGCTACTTCTCCGCCATCTTGACTCCTCCCCAATCTCTTATATATTTTTAATAACAGTCCTCTATCAGATATGTCTTCTGCAATTTTTTTTCTCCCAGTGTGTGGCTTATCTTTTTATCTTCTTGACAATGTCTTTTGTGAAGCAGAAACCTTCAGTTTTAATGAAGCCCAGCTTATTGATATTTTCTTCCATGGAGCGTACCTGTGGTGTATATGTAAAAGAAAAAAAAAATCTTTGTCATATCCAAGGTCATTTAGGTTTTCTCCAATGCTGTCATCTGTTTTATAATTGGATTTATATTTAGGTCTATGATCCATTTTGAGTTAATTTTGAAGGGTGTAAGGGCTCTGTCTAGATTATTTTTTTTTAAGATTCTAATTATTTATTTGACAGAGAGATCACAAGGAGGCAGAGAGGCAGGCAGAGAGAGAGAGAGAAGGAAGCAGGCTCCTGGCTGAGCAGAGAGCCCGATATGGGGCTCCATCCCAGGACTCTGAGACCATGACCTGAGCTGAAGGCAGAGGCTTTAACCCACTGAGCCACCCAGGTGCCCCAAGAATATTTTTGCTTCTTTGTCAAAGATCAGTTGACTATATGACTATATTTATGTAGGTATATTTATGGGCTGTTTATTCTGTTCCATTGATCTACTTGTCTATTTTTTGCCAATCGTACGGTCTTGATTGCTGTAGCTTTGTAGTAAGTCTTGAAGTTGATTTTTATCAGTAAGACTTTGCTCTTCTTCAGTATTGTGTTGGTTTTTCTGAGTCTTTGACATCTCTACATGAAATATAGAATCAGTTTGTCGATATACACAAAATAACTTTTTGGAACTTTTATTGGGATTTTGTTGAGTCTATAGATCAAGGTGAGAATAACTGACATTGTGACAATATTGAGTCTTCCTATCCATAAACATGGAATATCTCTTCATTTATTTAGTTGTTCTGACATATTGGGTTTTATAATTTTCCTCATATAGATGTTATAAATATTTTGTTAGATTTATAACTAAGCATTTCATTTTAGGGGGTGCTAATGTAAATGGTATTGTGTTTTTAATTTCAAATTCCATTTTTTCATTGCTAGTATACAGGAGAGTGATTGACTTTTGTATATTAACCTTGTATACTGAAACTTTGCAATAATTGCTTATTATTTCCAGGAATTTTTTGACAGTTTTGTTCTCTACATAAATGATCTTGTCACTTACAAACAAAGACAGTTTTATTTCATCCTTCCCAATGAGTATAATTTTTATTTCCTTTTATTGTCTTATTGCATTGCCTGAGACCTCCAATATGGTGCTGAGAAGGGACACTCTTCTCTTGTTCCTAATCTAGCAGGACAACTTATAGTTTCTCACCATTAAGTGTAATTTTAATTATGGGGGATTTTTTTTGTATATGTTCTTTATCCAGAATGTGTATTCTGTTGTGTTTGAATGAAATAGTTGATAAATGTTGACTAGGTCCACTTGACTAATGGTGTACTGGTTTTCTACTGGCTCTGCCCATTTCTTTTTTTTTTTTTTTTCTGATTTTATTTATATTTATTTATTTGAGAGAAAGAATGAGAATGGAGAAGTCAGAGGGAGAATCAGACTCCCTACTGAGCAGGGAGCCCCATATGGGACTTGATCCTTGGACTCTATCCTGGGACTCCAGGATCATGCCCTGAGCCAAAGGCAGTTGCTTAACCAACTGAACCATCCAGGCACCCAGATCCTCCGATTTCTGAAGAGGGTGTTGAATTCTTCAGCTGTGATAATGAATTCATCTATTTCTCCCTGTAGTTCTAGTAGTTTTTGCCTCAGGCATTTTGACATCTGTTGTTAGACACATATATTTTAAGAGTTGTTAAGTCTTCTTGGAAAATTGACTGCTTTATTATTATGTAATGCCCCTCTTTATCTCTGAAAACTTTCTTTGCTCTGTCAGAAATTAATGTAGCTATTCCTGCTTTCTTTTTATTAGTGTTAACATGGTATATATATATCTCTCCATCCCTTTACTTTTAATTTTTATAAATGTCTTTACATTTAAAATAAGTTTCTTTTTTTTAAGATTTTATTTATTTGAGAGAGAGATGAATGGGGGGAGGAGCTGAGGGAGAAGGAAAAGCAGACCACCCACTGAGCAGGGAGCCTGATGCAGGGTTCAATTCCATTACTCCAAGATCATGACCTGAACTGAAGGCAGAAACTTAACCGACTGAGCTACCTAGGCACCCCTAAAATAAATTTCTTATAGATAAAATATAGTTAGATCTTGTTTTTTGATCCACTCTAATAATCTCTTTTAGTTGGTATATTTAGACAATTAACATTTAAAGTGATTATTGATATTTTTGGATTTATACCTACCATAGTTGTTACTATTTTCCATTTAGTGCCTTTGTTCTTTGTTCCTGTTTTTATCTTCCTCTCCCTTTTGTAGTTTTTTAAAAATATTTTATTTATTTATTTGTCAGAGAGAGAGCACAAACAGGGAGAGCAGCAGCTGGCAGAGCAGGCAGAGGGAGAAGCAGGTTCCCTTCTCAGCAAGGAGCCTGATGTGGGTCTTCATCCCAGGACCCTGGGATCATGACCTGAGCCAAAGGCAGATGCTTAACCAACTGAGCCACCCAGGTGCCCCACCTTTTGTAGTTTTATTCTTTTATTTTTATTTTTTCCTTTTGTAGTTTTAATTGAGCATTTTATGGGATTCCATTTTATTTTCTTTTGTAGCATATCAGTTATATTACTTAAAAAAAAACTTTTTTAGTGGCTGTCCTAGACTTGCGCAATATACAAGCCATTTTCAAATAGTGCAAGTAGTGCAAGTACCTTATAATAACATAAGTAATCCTAATTCCTCCAATATATCCCTTGTATCATTCCTCATTTCACTTATACAATAAGCATACTAAACATATATATGTATATAACACACATAATTAAGTACATTGTTGCTATTATTATTTTAAACCAATTATTGTTAGATCAACTAAAAGTAAGAAAAATAAAAGCTTTTCTTTTACCTTGATGTATTGCTTCTTTGATGGTCTTCCTTTCTTTATGGAGGTCTGAGTTTTTTACCTCTATTTTTTTCCTTCTAAAGAACTTCTTTTAACATTTCTTGTAAGGCAGGTCCACTGGCAATTAATTCCCTCAATTTTTGTTAAATTGAGAAAATATTCACTTTTCTTTCACTTTCGAAGGTTAAGTTTTCAGGGTGCAGAATTCTAGGTTGGCATTTTTTTCCCCCTCTCAACACTAAATATTTCACTTCACTGTCTTCTCGTTTGCCTGGTTCTTGAGCAGAAGTTGGATGTAATTCTTACCTTTATTCTTCTATAGTAAAGTGTTTTTATTCTCTGGATTATTGTTCCTTTACCATTGCTTTTCTGAAGTTTGAATATATTATGCTTTAGTATAGTTTTGTTTGTCTTGCTTGGTTTTGGTTTTTGTCATTTATCCTGCTTGGTGTTCTCTGAGAGTCCTGGATCTGAGGTTTGGTCTCTGAAATTAATTTAGGAAAATTCTCAATCATTATCACTTCAAATATTTCTTTTTTTTAAGATTTTATTTATATATTTAACAGAGAACAAAAGTAGCAGAGAGGCAGGCAGAGAGAGAGAGAGAGGGAGAGAGAGAGAGAGAGAAGCAGGCTCTGCACTGAGCAGAGAGCCTGATGCGGGGCTCAATCCCAGGGTCCTGGGATCATGACCTGGGCTGAAGGCAGAGGCTTTAACCCACTGAGCCACCCAGGCGCCCCTCAATTCAAATATTTCTTTTGTTTCTTTCCCTCTTCTTCTGATACTCCCATTACATGTATGTTAAAACTTTTATAGCTACATCTCAGTTCCAGAATATTTTGTTCTAGTTTCTTTTTCTATCTTGTTTACCTTTTCTCTTCCATTTGGAATTTTCTACTGTCTTATCCTGAGCTCTGAATTTTTCTCCTCAGCCATATCCCATATGCTGATGAGCCCATCAGAGGCATTCTTTATTTCTGCTACAGTGTTTTTTCTTCCCCTAGCATTTAAAAAATTTTTCTTTTGAGGACTTACTTCTTCCTACTTAAGTTGTCAATCCACTCTTGCCTGATGTCTACTGTATCCATTAGAGCCCATACCATATTGATCAGAGTTTTCAGTTCTCTGGTTGATAATTCCAACAATCTTGCCATTGCTGTTTCTTCAGATTGTGTTGCCTTTTTAGTATGTCTTGTAACTTTTTCTTGATAGCCAGACATGATGTACCAGGTAAAAGGAACTGTGGCACATAGGCCTCTCATACACCAGCCTTTAGTAATGTGGTGGTGAGTGTTGGGGTGAGGAAGCATTCTGTAGTCCTATTATTTGGTTTCAGTCTTCTGGTGAGTCTGTGTCTCTGGACTGTGAACCTCACAAATGCTTCTCAGTCCACTTTTGCCCCGAGATGAGACAAAATTGCTAGAGTAGGTTGGACTTGGGTCTTTCCTTTCCCCCATGTGGAAGGTGAGAGCCAGCTGAGGTTGGACATTTCCTTCCTTTGGGTTGACTAGGCTGTGATAAAACACCAGTAGTTTAGACTCTGGTAGAATAGTTCCTCTGAGAGGGAAGTCTTTTTAATAACAGAATGCTCTGAGTATATCAAAATGATTCCAATTCACTTCTTGCTACTGATAGTCACTGTGAGAACCTGGTCAAACTCATGAGGTAAAATTCCAAAAAATTTGTGTTTCCCCATCCCCCCGCCCCCTGGAGTTTTCATTTCTCAGAAACCCACACTGAGCCTTCAGCAATTGAACAATTACAGTCCAGGTTTTCCTGCCTTCCTACGAATTCCAGTGAAGGATTCTGTGTGTGGCTTTCTGTTCTGGTAGATTGTAATCTGAACGGGCCTGTTGATTTCTCCAATGTTTGAAGTCAGTGCTTTGCCCTGTGACCCCACTTCCCTGATGGATCTAAGGAGGGCTGTTGACTTTCCAGTTTGTTGAGCTTTTTACTTGTTGTCAGGGAGGAGTGGGGATGACTTTCAGGCTCCATGCTGGCCATCATAAAGCTTTAAGTATTTGAAAGCAAAATAATGATTTTATTGTTGTATTAGTATACTTTTGTGATCATCATTAAGGTATCATAATTCAACCACTCTATTATTGAACATGAAGGTGGATCTACTCTTCCTTTATTTCTTAGTTATACTTCAGCTGAAATGATTATCTTCACGCACTTGAAATTATTCTTCTTTGGATTATTTTCTTTTTATATCCAAGTTCACATCTATAAACCCCTACTCCCAAAATCGATTAAGAAAATGACTATAATATTCATGACTGATTGGATCTTTTGTTTGGGAAAGGAGGTTGGGGGAGGAGACACATGAGGATTAGTAGTCCTCTTTCAACACTTCCAAGTCTTTGCACTGATTGAAATGGAAATTGTCTGAGTATCATAAGGAGTTGCCTGTTGAAACAAGTTAAGTGACACCCCATTCTCTCAACTGAATAGTAAGGAGTCTTTGGGGCTCCTGGGCGGCTCAGTCAGTTAAGCCACTGCCTTCGGCTCAGGTCATGATCCCAGGGTCCTGGGATTGAGTCACAGGTCAGACTCTCTGCTCAGCGGTGAGCCTGTTTCTCTCTCTCCTTCTGCTTGTCTCTCTGCCTAGTTGTGTTCTGTCTGTCAAATTAAATAAAATCTTTAAAGAAGAAGAAGAAGTAAGGAGTCCTGAAACTGAGAAAGTTTGTATGGAAATGCTGGTGATATGCATTTCTAAAATGCAAGTTCTTAATAATCACAAACAGAAAGTCAATTAAATTCTGTTAATCCATGAGAAATTATATTCTACAATGTGCAACTTAATTAAATTTTCTGTTTCAACTGAATTAAATTTTTCTCCATGCTAATTGTGTCAACTGTAACTTAGTGATAAAAAAGTACATGTTTCAGACACATAAATGTCACCAAAACTCTCAAAAGGCAGATTTTGCCTTATATTATCCTGTTATGTATAATGTTTTGTCTATCATAAAAATAAAATTGGCTTTTCAATTAAAAAAAAAAAAGTACACGTTTCTTCCCCTGAAACTGCTGGAACAGATGTTGGTTTGAGATGGCTCATGCACAGGTCCTCTGTACTTGTGTTTGCCTTTGGTGCCCTCTACCTTCCCTCTCGGTGCACTTCCTTGTTCCTCTTCATTATTTCCTCTCTTCCTAATGCTCCCCAGTTCCCCGAAGAAAGCCTGATTGGATAAAAATAATTGACAATAGCATGAAACTATTTTCCTTTTAAAGGAGATCAAAACAGTGTGACACAAAGGAATGGTTGGTATATAACCTCAGACAGGAAAAGTCTCATATCTATTTCAAATATGCTAACCACCAGTTAATTGTATAAAATGGATAAACAAAATCAATTATTACGCTCATGTTTATGTCATAGTCTGTGCATGTCCCTTGTTGGGTATTGGATATTTTTGTATTTCTATATTTTATATTTGTGTTTATTGAGTTTTTCAGGATGCAGCTAAGTTACTTGAAAAGAGTTTGATCCTTTTGGGTCTTGCTTTTAAGATTTGTTGGGTGAAAATAGGGCAGCTCCATCAGTCCAGGGATAATTATTCTCCTAATTCTTCTCTACCACTGAGGCAAGACTCTTGTGTGAACTCTGCCAAATTCCTATGAAATAGAAGGTTTTTCTAGTCCTGTTGGTAGGACTAAGCACTATTCGTGGCTCTGAGTGAGCACCACTCATTGTCCCCTCTAACTGTCTGACATCGTCCCTCTAATCATCCTTTCTCCAACTCTGAGTCATTTCCAACATGAATGCCTCCATCAGTAAATGTTATGCTGAGTAGTCAAGAGGGACATTCCATGGACCTCTGAGGAACCTTCTGTGAAGTCTCTATAGCATTCTGTCCTGTGACTTCTAGCTTCATCTCTTCACATTAGGGAGTCAGGGATTTGTCTGCATTCCCGTTCTATGCACTGCAACTGGGAAATTCCCTTAAGACAGTAAGCTGGGACAATTATAAGAATCATCTTGCTTATATCCTGGCTCTTAGAAATCATTGACATTTTTTATCTCTTGTGTTGTGCCTTAAAAATCCTTGTTTCATATATTTTACTTGGGGTTTTTGTTCTTATTTCAGGTAAAAGGGTAAATCTGCTTCCTGTTACTCTACCTTGGTCATAAGGCAAAGTTGACATACATCCATTTTATAAAAAATCATACATGTAGTTATAGAGAACATAGATTGGCTTGTGTCTACCCCTCATTTCACTGTGCAACTTGTTTTTTTTTTATTTAAAAATTTTTTAGCTTATTTTTGCTAACTTCTGTAAAATATTATCTTGCATGATTATGTTATATATTTATTCATCCTCCTATTGGTTGCCATTTATGTTGTTTCTAATATTTGCTGTTACAAACAATGCTGCAAACAACGTTCTTATGCGTTCCTCCTTGTACTACATGTAACGGATATCTTAGGTCAATTTTAGCAAATTTAGCAATTTTAGGCTAATTCTCTCCAATGTGACCATTATCACTTTACATTCCCACACTGTAAGAATACCTGTTTCTTTGCAATTTTGCCCATATTTGATATTGGCAAGCTTTTAACGTTTTGCCAGTCTGCTAGCTCACTAATACTTTAATTTGTATTTCTCTTACTTTTTTAAAAGATTTTATTTATTTATTTATTTATTTATTTTTAAAGACTTTATTTATTTATTTGGCAGAGATCACAAGTAAGCCGAGAGGTAGGCAGAGATAGAGGAAGGGAACCAGGCTTCCCGCTGAGCAGAGAGCCCATTGTGGGGCTCAATTCCAGGACCCTGGGAACATGAGCTGAGCCAAAGGCAGACATTTTAACCCACTGAGCCACCAAGGCGCCCCAATATTTCTCTTATTTTTACAAGGTTGAGCACCTTATCATATCTTTATTGGTCATTTTGGTTTCTCCTAGATATTTTCTACTTAGTTTTTATCTAACCTTATATTATTTTTAACATACTTTAATTTGTTTAAATGAATGCTGAAAACTTTGATCCTCGCCTTTTATTTTATATACATAAATATATATTATATACTATTTTATTTTATAATTAGAAATATAAATATTTTAGGGGCACCTGGGTGGCTCAGTGGGTTAAGCCTCTGCCTTTGGCCCAAGTCATGATCTCAGGTTCCTGGGATCCAGCCCCGCATTGGGCTCTCTGCTCAGCAGGGAGCCTGCTTCCCCCTCTCTCTCTCTGCTTGCCTGTCTGCCTGCTTGCGAACTCTCTGTGTGTGTGTGTGTGTGTGTGTGTGTCAAATAAGTAAATAAAATCTTTTAAAAATTTTTTAGAAAAGAAATATGCTTTATATTTAAATTTTATTTTATATTTTACTTAGTTATAAAATAGAATATTACATAGTTAATTTCTCTAAATCTGCCCTTATTGTATAATTTTTTTAAAATTTTTTGTTTTTGTTTTTGTTCTTTTTCATTAACATGTAACGTATTATTTGTTTCAGGGGTACAGGTCTGTGAATCATTAGTCTTATATGATTCACATCACTCACCACAGCACATACCCTACCCAGTATCCATAACCCAGCCACCCTATTTCTCCCCTCCCAGCTCCCCAGAAACCCCTCTGTTAATGGATGAAAGACCTCAGTGTGAGACAGGAATCCATCAAAATCCTTGAAGAGAAAACAGGCAGCAACCTCTTTAACCCCAGCCATAAAAACTTTTTCCTAGAAACATCCCCATTTTATATTTTTTTATTGTTTTCTGGTGCAGAATTTGAATTTATATTCAGTTAGACTTTATGTCTGCTTATTTTTTGGCCTTGAGAAAGCCTTTCTGGGGCACCAGAGTGGCTCAGTCAGTTAAGCAACTGACTCTTGCTTTGGTCTTAGGAGCAAGAGATCTAGCCCCACGTTGGGCTCAACACTCAGTACAGAGTCTGGTTAAGACTCTCTCTCCCTCTCCCCACCCACCCTTATTTCTCTCTCTCTCAAATAAATAAATAAATATTTTTTTTTAAAAGAAAGCCTTTCCTGCTCCTGAACTTATTAAGACATTCTCTCCTTCTTGGTAATTTTAGTCTTTCTTAGTAATTTTAAAATTAAATGCTTTACAGTTAGATATTTAATCTGTTTGAAACTTACTTTTGTGTATAAGGTGAGGTAGGGATATAAATTGCATTGTTCATCTCAATCCAAATATTCCAATACTATTTTTGGACTATCCATCTTCTCACCACTTTTTTTTAAAGATTTATTTATTTGAGAGAGAGAGAGAGCATGCACCTGCACGCATGTGAGTGGGACAAGGAGCAGAAAGAGAGAAACCCAGGCAGAATCCTTGCTGAGCACACAGAGCCTGAGGTGGGGCTTACCACACAGACCCATGAGGTCATGACCTGAGGAGAAACCAAGAGTTGGTCCCTTAACCAGCTGAACCACCCAGGTGCCCCTCACCATTTAAATATCTGTCATACAGCAAATTCCCAAAAGATACAAGAGTCTGTGCTTGAAATTTTTTCTGCTCCCATTAATCTTTTTTTTACACCAACTGTTTTAATTACTGTTGCTTTATAATATCTTGCTATCTTGTATGGCAAATACCCCCTTTTTGTTATTCTTCCTCAAAATTCTTTTATTCACCCTCTCATATACATTTTCGAACAGTTTCGTGTTCTAAGAAAATATTATTAGCTTGATTGTGTTTTATTAACTCAATAGATTCATTAGGGAATCATGAGTGTCTTTATAATATTGAAGCCTATTTTTTAAAAGATTTTTATTTATTTGTTTGAGAGAGAGAGAGCATGAGCTGGGGGTTGAGAGTAAGAGGGAGAGGGAGAAGCAGACTGAGCCAGGTGCCTGCTCCCAGGCTAGATCCCAGGGCACTGGGATCATGATCTGAGCCAAAGGCAGATGCTTAATATACTGAGCCATCCCGGGGCCCCAGTATTGATGCTTCTTGCCTATTAACCTGATATAGCTTTCTCTTTAGTAAGATTTCCTTTTTATGGCTTTTAGGAAAGCTCTGTAGTTCATGCAATTTTTGTTTTAAGATTTACTTATTATTTTTTTTAAGATTTTTTTATTTATTTATCAGAGAGAGAGGGGGGGAGAGAGTGAGCACAGGCAGACAGAATGGCAAGCAGAGGCAGAGGGAGAAGCAGGCTCCCTGCCAAGCAAGGAGCCCAATGTGGGACTCGATCCCAGGACGCTGGGATCATGACCTGAGCTGAAGGCAGCTGCTTAACCAACTGAGCCACCCAGGCGTCCCAAGATTTACTTATTATTTTAAAGGCAGAAGCAGATGGAGAAAGAGTTCCAAGCAGACTCCGTGCTGAGCACAGAACCCTTTGTGGGGGTCAATCTCACGACCCCAAGATCACGACTGGTGCCAAAAACCAAGAGTCAGGAGCTTACCAACTGCACCACCCAGGCATCTCAGTTCTTGCAATTTTTAAACAATGTTATTGAATTTATCTCCAGTAAATTTATAGCTTTATTTGCTACTGTATAATTTTTTAATAAATCTTATTTATTTAATGGAGAGAGAAATCACAAATAGGCAGAGAAAGAGGGAGAGGGAGAAGCAGGCTCCCCGCTGAGCAGAGAGCCTGATGCAGGGCTCAATCCCAGGACCCTGAGACCATGACCCTGAGACCATGACCTGAGCTGAAGACAGAGGCCTAACCCACTGAGCCACCCAGGAACCCCTTTATTTGCTACTGTAAATGGGATTGTTTCCCCTCCCCCCTTGGTTATTGCTGGTCTATAAGAAAACTGTTGGGGTTCCATTTTTTGAGCTCTCTCTCTCCTCCAAAATGAACTCATTTATGTTCTAATACTTTCTCAGTTGACTCACTTGGATCTAAGCCTACCTTATCGTCTAAGCTCAGAATAAATTCTAAACGACAAGTTGTTAAAATAACTTATTTAATGATGGATGACCTTGTAGATATCCAAGTCAGCAACCTGAGCCTGTGTTCCGCATTTTGGGGTACACAACGCAGGAAACTAAACTGTGGGATGCTTACCATACAGGCTTTAGCTTGTCACTGATAACACCGGGTTTTCTTCTCTATTCTCTTCTAACAGCAGAAACAACAAAATCTCCTCTGGCTGACTTTAGATAGTTGGGGTTCACGTTTTAATATAGCAAGTCCAGGGGCACCTGGGTGGCTCAGTGGGTCTCTGTCTTCGACTCAGGTCATGATCCCAGGGCTCTGGGATCAAGCCCTGCATCGGAGCCTCTCTGCTTAGGGGGGAACCTGCTAATCCCTCTCTCTCTGCCAGCCTCTCTGCATACTTGTGATCTCTGTCTGTCAAATAAATAAATAAAATCTTTATATATATATATATATATATATATATATATATATATATATAGTCCATCCCTCTGAACAGATTTTTCTCTCAAAGTCCAGGGCAAGAAATCAATTGTTACATATGTATTCACTAAAAAAGCAGCTGGAAGATGCTGAGCACTGTGGCCCATGAGATCAAGGCACCAGCACACACTTGTGAGTGGTGAGCTCCCAAGGCTGGAGGAAAATTCTAGAATAAAGTGCTCATTAGAGAGCCATACCTTTTCACCTGTTTCCTTACCTCTCTGCACTGTCCTCTTGTATCCACAGCATTGGAAATGCTTTTAGCAACACACCACACTGAATCACCACAAATTATGTGATTCTCTTGGTGGAAAACCAAACACTGTGTAAAAACTGTGGTTTTATAGTTCATGCTTCTGGATGGAAAATAATTCAAAATAAGCTGATAGGAGTAGTCAAGACAGATTTAATCTTCTGTTTGGAAAAGGGCTTCTATATAAGTGAGTAGAGGAACCTTTAAGAATTATTCATGTTTACGGGCACCTGGGTGGCTCAGCGGGTTAAGCCTCTGCCTTTAGCTCAGGTCATGATCTCAGGGTCCTGGGATCAAGCCCCACATCAGGTTCTCTGCTCAGCGGGGAACCTGCTTCCCCCTCCTTCTGCCTGTCTCTGCCTACTTGTGGTCACTGTCAAATAAATAAATAAAGATTTTTAAAAAAAAAATTATTCATGTTTACATATATGCACCAGAATGCTATGTCCCTTGTCAAATAGGCTTCAAATTAAAAAAAAGATAATATTTTACTTAATAAGTTTTTTAATTCCTCTGTTAACATTTTGGAATACATCATTTTAATGCACATCTGCAAATTTGTAATCACTTCATGTGAGACAAGGAATGCTTAAAAAGGCAACCAGGGGCACTGGGGTGGCTCAGTGGGTTAAGCCTCTGCCTTTGGCTCAGGTCATGATCTCAGGGTCCTGGGATCGAGCCCTGCATCAGTCTCTCTGCTCAGCCGGGAGCCTGCATCTCTCTCTCTCTTTCTGTCTGCCTCTCTGCCTGCTTGTGATCTCTCTCTGTGTCATATAAATAAATACAATCTTTAAAAAAAAGGCAACCAAAAACATTTACAGTTTTGGACAGGAGTTTCCCTCACGTTTGGATAAGGATGCAAATTCAACTTCATAATAAATTACAGTGCATCATAAAGATTAAATGCACTCAGGGATTGCATTCTCTCCTCCCTCCACCCTCTCCTACACACAGCTGCCCGACTAATCTTCCAAAAACACCAATTTTCATGTGCTGCTTTTCAAAACTAGCTTCCTGGCTTCCTGTTTCCTGAAAAAAATAGTCTCAAATGCTTTTGTCTGGCATTCAGGGCTCTCTAGGATGGGCACTCTGGCCAACGCATCACTCTGCTCATTTGTTCCACCACACACAAGTGGATCACGGGCTAGTTATTCAGAGACCCACCTCCTCACCGACCCAGCAAAGGTCTCGTGCATCTACTAAACTCACAGTGAGTGATGTTCTCAAAGGCCATTAGTGGGTGACATGCCACTGCTAGAGTCAGGAGCCAGCGTGAAGTTGCCACCGCCTAACTGCATGGACTGAAAGCGGGAATGTTGATTCTCCAGGAGAAAACTGGGGCATTGTTATGAGAAGGCAAACGGAAAAACCACCCAAGTCCCCTATGACTGCTTTAACACACTCTGGACAAAATTTAAGGAGACAAGTGAATGTATTAACTCCCACTTAGGCTGTAGAAGGCAAAAGCAATGGAGAGAAGGCGTTGTCTTCTTCTGGAACAAACCACTTAGCTCCAGCTACTTTTATAAAGAGATCAGACCCTGTCCAGGAGCCCACATAGATGGGTTCATTTGTATACAATGTCCATACCCTCAGGAATATTAACATTTTATCTCAGATTGCATTAATTTAAATAAAACTTAACAAAAATGGTGTGAAATGAGCAAAAACACCATATTCTGTGATGAATCAAATGAAATACATTTTCAGTTGCTGTTTTCCCCATTTAAAGATAAAATTTCTGATAACTGCCATTATTTGTGAAAAAAACAGAAGACCAACAGTTTGTGTGTATGTGTGTTTTGGTTTTTGGTTTTTGGTTTTTTTCTTCCCCTTAAAGCTATAGCCATATTGTCACTAATAAAAATCTCAAATTTGCCTGGAAGCTTTCATGGCAAATTGTCAGTCTGAGGGTAGTCACCACCCAGCCAAATGGCTTTATACATCATCAGTGCCTTTCTTCCACACACATTCTCTTCCTGGTTTAAACTTTAGTTACCCTGGTTCTACACTGACACAGTATTTGCATCTCTCTCCTGTCCATAACTCCTAAAAGTTGGGGACCTCTCACTTTGGTTTCCCCAGAGCATGACATTTTATTTGGTGCTTGGGGGGCAATGGACAGTTCAAGAAGTATGTATACTATCACTCAATGTATTGATCCATGCTATGCACCAACAGTGTAGTAAATATCGTTCATTTTTTGTAACAAAAGCAGTAGGAACTTCTCCCGAGGGACAGAATTCCAAGGACAGAATGAAGGCAGGAAGGGAGCTGGTATATTTGTACCTACTTTGTGAGAGACACTGGTTTAGGTATTTTTATGTATACATTATACCACTGAACTGTCACAATCCTACAAATTCTTACATGCTTGGGGTTCTATGTAGCAAGTTTAGCAAGCCACCCAAATTCGCAGTGACAGGCCCGTGAGTCAAATCCAGCATGCTTGACTCCATGATTGTCAAGTCCACTAGCCCCATATATCATGAGTCTGAGATTCATGAGTGTGTAGGTGCTATCAGGAAATGTCAAAAATGCCCATTTCAGGGACACATGGATGGCTCAGTTGGCTAATTGTCTACCTCCAGCTCAGGTCATAATCCCAGCATCCTGGGATCGAGTCCCCCATCAGGCTTCTTGCTTACCAGGTGCCTGCTTCCAACTCTGCCTGCCTCTCCCTCTGCTTGTGCTATCTCTCTGACAAATGAATAAATAAAATGATTTGTAAAAATCTTGTTAAAAAGGCCCATTATAAAGAATGTTTTAAAACATTGTTTGGACACCAATAGAAGCGAATGCAGAATGACATAATGTAACGACAGATAGTTTATATGGGTACTCGGGTGGATGAATGTTTTTAAATTAGTTTTTTGTGGACATGGGAAGTTAGAGAGTAGAAGGGAGGTGGGGGAAATTGGAAGGGGAGCTGAACCATGAGAGACTATGGACTTTGAAAAACAATCTGAGGGTTTTGAAGGGTCGGGGGGTTGGGAGGTTGGAGTACCAGGTGGTGGGTATTATAGAGGGCACTGCTTGCATGGAGCACTGGGTGTGGTGCAAAAAGAATGAATACTGTTATGCTGAAAATAAATAAAAAATAAATTTAAAAAATTACCTTTTCGTAAACTGCAAAAAAAGAAAAGCACTCCCATTTATAGCGTGCACTTTATGGTTCACAAAGCACGTGGCAACAATAAAAATAATGATGGGTTACCATTACAAATCATAGAAAAGGAGGTACAGGGAAATAGATTGAAAGGGAATATAAAGTAGGTTCATAAGTCCATCATCCTTGTAAAAAGATTAACCTGAAAGTACATTTCTGCCACCTAACTCCTGTTTGATCTGATAAAGAATGACCACGATACATGAATTATAGTTCGGGGTTTTGAAAAGCATAATAGCTTTATACCAACACTTGAGCTTTTATTTATTTATTTATTTATTTATTTATTTATTGCTAACAAGATAGCTCGATTTGATATGCGGTTCCTGACAACCAACCTCAGAAGTAATTCCATCTTCATGAGAAGTCAGAAAGAACCACAAACCAAACCTCAAAATAGATTCAAAGAGAAAATACTCTTAAAATAATTTCCCTTCCTGGGGCACCCGAGTGGCTCAGTGAGTTAAAGCCTCTGCGTTTGGCTCGGGTCATGATCCTAGGGTGGGATTGAGCCCCATGTCTGGCTCTCTGCTCAGCGGGGAGCCTGCTTCCACCTCTCTCTCTGCCTGCTCTCTGCCTACTTGTGATCTCTGTCAAATAAATAAATAAAATCTTTAAAAAAATTTTCCCTTCCTATCAGAAGCAGACCAAACCACTAACAAATTCCCCAGAAAGCTTCATCGAAAAGGTTGTACTTTCTTCAGACACCCAGCAGGACCTTCTTCCCTGGGCCTGGTATTTCTTCAATGGCCTATTCCAGAGAATAAGACACTAAACTACTGAGCGCCAAGGGCCTCAGAACCACGAAAGAGATGATGAGGGGCACAAAGCACGCCTCTGGTCACCAAGAGGGTATGTAAACGTTTGCTGCTTTTCTGCATTTTTCAAAGCTGAATTTTTAGCTGGAGGCCACTCCTTTAGGTTAAATTGCTGATACCGTATAGTAAAAGCTATTATATGATCTTTTACAAATCATTTCCTATCTTTGCATTCTCATGTGCCAAGACAGACACGGATTATTTAAAACCCTGAAGAGAGTGCTATTGCATTTAAATTGCCTGTAACCTTCGTGTAATAGATTTATGATTGATGATAGATTTAGTTAAAATATAACTATTTTAAATAATTATTCTCAGTAAACGATTTCAGCCTATGCTCATTTAAGTAACTTGATGCATAATCCCTTTTCTAATAAACCATAGTGCAAGGACCAATGCCATGCTACCAAGAGAACCCCAAGCTCTTTTTCTCCAATGGCCGAATGCGTATATATCAGGCGTCCTGTTTTCACTCCCTTTGTGGAGCACCTACCATGGAGGTCATGTAATAACCAATAACCAAAAAACAAACAAAAAACCCAAACATCCAGGTCGAAGTGATTCGCACCTGCCATCATGCAATGGCGGACCCTGCCTGGAGACCAGGAGACTGCTCAAACAGATAGCAGGCAGGCATCTCAGCCCAGGCCTGTGCTGGGGAAGCTGGTTCCTGGCTTTGGGCGCAATCAGGAAGCCAGCGAAGTGACCCGAGAGTGCAGCCAGGTTTAGGGCTGATGATCTTTTAGCAGCCAGGCTGCGCTCGGACACCCGCTGGGGGAACTAGGCTAGGAGGCCGCTGAGAGCTGGCGCTGGCCATGCTCGCAGGCCCCTGGGGCTTCGCCCCGCGCGCCAGCCCGGGCCTCCACCTCAGGAAGGAGGGGGGCGGGGGCGGGGGCGGCCCGGAGAAGTGGCTTTGCTAATTGCCGAAGCAGGAAGTGAGCTCCCGGGGGACGTGGTGGAGAGTCTAGGAGGAGGTGCAGGGGCTGGCGGAGGAGGGGCATGCAGTGCCGCGGTGCTGTGCTGCGGCCCAGTCAGAACTGGAGGACCCACAGGACTCGCCGTCCATGCGCTCCTGCGCTCCAGCCCAGCCCCCGTGGCCGCGCTGTCCTGCTCCCGCGGCCCGCTGCCCCTTCCAGCCCCATGACTTCTCCAGACGACCCTCTCTGCGCAGATAAATTGACACCGCACCGCGCTCTTACCTCCAACAGAAAGCGCCTACCGCGAGCTCGCGGGGGTGTCCTGGACCAAGCCTCCCGCGAAGCCCGGGGCACCCTGATCACCCCTTATGCCTTGCCGCACCGGGGTCCACACTGGGTTGGGCCGGGGACGGCGCCGCGCGCGGTGCCCCACCACCAGCAGGCGCGCTAGCCCCCATCGTTTGGCACCCCCACGCTCCCGTGCCGAGGTCCCCCTTCCCTCGTCCCCTGCCTTGGCCCCGCTCTTTTGTTTTGGACTTGGGATTTAAGGTGAAAACTAGTCCCTCAGACCTCCCTTCCAGCAAGGAGTGCAAGGAGGGATTCTTGGTTTTTCCACCCTGGCACTTCCTCTCTCCCCATTCACATGCTTTCTGGCGTCCCTTTCCTCTCCTCATTGTCACTTTTATTAAATGGTTTTGTTCTGCATGTTGACCCGCAGAGCGATTTCATGAATAAATATACAGGAAACTGAGTCGGAGCCCACCTGTGAGAGCCCACCTGTGGAGGCCTTTCATTAGAATGGTCTCTGGTTCTAGCCTTAGTTCAGAATACTGCCTGTACCTGAGGACCTAGTCCAGATGTTTCTTTCATCTCTGACTTAAATTTGAAATCCTCCTCAGACTTCAGCTTCCAGGATTTCTCCCGTCCTTGCTCTCCCACTGTCTCGGTGGGTATCCGCCATGAGTGTTGAACACAGGAATGAATGAATGATATATACCCCCAGGTCGCTGGGGCTTTTTCTTGTTTTGCTGTGGTTGGAAAGGCTTGGGAGAGACCCCCTATATGCAGATACAGAGCTGCATGCAATTGCTTAGATAAACGTGTTCCCCACTTAATTGCTTGGGCATTGAACATTTTGCCCTTAACCTGTGGCTTGAGCAGTTAGTATGAGACAATCTGGAGGTGAATCAGAAGATGGCTGAATCCACATGGTGGTGGGCTGGGTTTGGGAGATTTTCCTGGAGATTCAAAAGAAAGATCTAAATTCTTCCAGTGGGGAGTGGTAAACATTTTATCAATGGGAGATGGAAAAGAAATTGTCTGGTTTACCTTTCCCTGCCCCTCAAAACCCATTATTTGAAAAAACAAAAAGGGAAGTGAAAGGAGAAATCCTCCCACTCCCATCCCCACTCACCTCCATAGCCACCTCCTCTTCCAAGAACCTAACAGACAAGGTGCCAAGAATTGTTAGGTACCAGCAGTGGTCTCAGAGCTCATTCAAGGATCATGGTGAATGGCATTCCAAGAGATTGTGGGGGCACAGGGATCCAATTAAGGGGGACAAGTTAAGGTTTGCCTGGTCCCCTAAAAATTAATGGCACTAGAGAAGATGAGCTTTGGGAACTATAGCTTAATGGATACAACGTGTAAAAAGCTTCAGTGAGTCATGGTGGGAAGAGGCCATGAGGGCAGCAAATACAGTCTTAGATGATGTGATTAATAGCACTACAGGCTCTAGATTTCTTGTGGTGGTGTTCTTGGCAAGGCCAGCCCAGCCCAAGTGGATACTCACAACCTGGAACAGAGGGTCTTGGAGATCCCAGCACGTGAGGTATGATGAGAGGGTAAAATGATAGGAGGTGTCCTTTGGAAGGACTGTCTCCTTGACTTTAAAAGGTAGAACCCAAATCTGTAGGTGAAATCTTTTTGGCTACAAAGAGGGCCGAGGCTTCCTAAGGTCAAGATCTCCTCGTCACTTGCAAAGATGTCGAAGAACATATTCAGACATTTCAAAGATGTCCTCATGTCCATCGGTTCCCACTCTGGAATTCTATCAATAAGGTGAGAGTTCCTCTAGTTGAAAAAAAGATCTAAAAAGACTTCCCTTTCTCATGTAATTTCTGTAACCTCCAGGACACACCCACCTCCCCCTTCCAGCTCTGTAATGAAGCCACAGCTGGTGCCAATTTGTGGAACTCCTTAAAGGCTATTTTCGCTTATATACCCCCGGACCAAGTTCCCATGCTCCCTCACCTGATTTCCTGCACTCACCTCCCACCTGGTGTGTTCACACCTGCACGTGCCTTTTACCAACCCCTTTGCCAAAAGGCAGCCAGAGTGACCTTTCAAAGACCTATCAGTTCCTGGCATTTGTCTCCATAGAAATCTGCACTGATCTTCTAACAAATTCTCAGTCCTCCAAAGGCATCCATAATCCTCCCATCCCTCTCTTCTTACCCTTCCAATTGACTGATGCCTGTTCTGCCCTATCTGCCCTTCAACCACGCTGCCTCCCTCTTCCTGTGGAGACCCCTCCTGGCGCCTGCCTCCAAGCACAGGTGATTCCCATTGATGGGAAGACCCTCTTCCTCTCCCCCATCTCCCCACTCCAGTTACTCCCACTTATTCCTGAGCTCACAAGCCCCATGGTACACACTCTCCGTGCAACCTGCTCTCTCTTTTCTAGCACTGGCCTCTGTTTCTAGCTGTGGTTGTGTCACAGATGTCCCTCCCCAGCCTGCCTCCAAGCTCTCTGTCCGTTTAGCTCCAACACCTGACACAGTGCCTGGCACGTAGTAAGCCCTGGCTAGCTTCTAAGAGCCTCACTGAGGGACTGAAAGCATTTTAAAAATGTCACCACGTAGGCTCCAAACTGTAGGCAGAAAAAGCTTTGCCTGGATTGACATTTTAGAGGTGTATTCGTCAAGTTAGATGTGTTTCATTGACTTTACCTTGTAAAATTAAAAAAATAAAAAAGGACCTCTGTATCGCTTCGCATCTAATGAAGGCACATGTATACTATTAGACCATGTTATGAGCTTAATGGAAGGAGACAAGATGTTTTTGCTAAGAAAATGTATAAGACTGTTGAGGTCACGTGGGAGGAAATAGTCCATTTGTTGGAGCATTGCTATCTTACTCTATCACAGCCACTAATAAAAATCTGACACGGGGTGAGTCAGAATTGTCTGTCAGAGATGAGTTAGATCTGGCTCATGTTCGTACAGACATGAAAGCCAGGAACGAAGAAGGAGGCTTTGAAAGCCTGGGTTGAGGAGGCGGTGTGGTTCACTGCGATGAGCTAAGTGCCCAGTGCCACCAGCAGACATGCGGGCCTGTGTCCTTCCTTTGTTCTGGGGTCAGTCTTGTACCATGTGGTGAGGCTGGCAGCTGGGAGCAGCTCAGGACAGGACCGGTGGCATCTTACCTCTCCCACCCTCCTGTGGACTCCAGTGGGCTCCAGTGGGTCCCAGGGGACAGCCTGCCTTCCTTGCAAAGCCCAGTAGCACTGGGAGCAGAAACTGGGCCCAAAGAATGAGCACTCAGTTTGACAAGACGGACCAGCCACATCTTCTTCAGATGCAGGGGGGCCCTGGCATGCTGACTCCTCCCTTCTTCCTTTCCCCTTTCCTCCCTCCCTCCCTCTTCCCTTCCCCTCTCTCCTTCCCTGGTGGTGCCCTTTCCCAATGCCCTCTTCATCCCTTTTCCTTTCTTACATGCCTGTCCTCTAGAGTTTCTTCTCTTTCCTCCCAATTACTTCCCTTCGTCTGAATCTCCACTTTGGTCCCTTAATCCCCGCTCTCTGCTCCTCCTCCCCTTCCCTGGCCCCTGTTCAGCTCCATCCAGACTGCAGGCAGAGCTGGACTAACACGCTCACTCCCTAGCTCAGCCACCCTCCAGAGAAGTCACTCTTCGGTGGCCACCCTCCTGACCCCCTGGTCCTTTCTCCACTTATTCAGCTATTGCTCTGAAGTCTGAGGAGGACAGAGCGGGGCTGCCACAGAATCAGGCCAAAGGAGAAACCAAACCATTTGTCCACACTGTCCCCCAGTACTGCTGCTCTGAGAGCTTTCGGAGTCCTCAACAGGGTTAGGATTTAGGGGCTTCTTCAGAACCGGGAGTGAAAACAGCCATAGGTCAAAAGAAAAGCTATGGCCCCCACACAAAAATAATAATCACAAATGAAAACTAAGTTAACTGTGAAGTCCAAAAGTTGAAGAATTGCCTTGAATCTGTCACTAGAAAGCACCCAAGGCCTCACTCTCTGGCTTCTGGGTGCCCTAGGAATGGCAGGAGACTCTGACCCCCTTCCCTCTTCATTCACTCCCAAAGAATGTCCTCTGAGATGGTCTTCAAACTTCCTCTGAGAAACTGTCTCTGGGAACTGTAGGCCCTCGGCTGCTGGGACGAATGAGGGTGATGTCAGGACCTGATGGTCAGCTTTACCAGGAGATTGTGGCTTCTGGATGCAGTCCTCAGGTCCCATGGTCTGGGTGAGATCTGGGTCTTTGAGTGGAGGAGGACAGATGAGATTTCAGATTTTGAGTTGATTCTGGGATGATTAGTGCTTTGGAGGGCATTGGGTGAAGGTATTTTGCACACGGGAAGGACACGAATTTGGGGAGCCAGAGAGTGGACTGTTAAGAGCTGACCTGCATTTCCTCCAGAAACCTTGCTGCTGTCCTTATCTCTGGTATCACAGAATGTGACCTTATTTGGAACTAGAGTCATTACAGATGCAATCACATTACAATGAAGTCCTTAGAGTGGGCCCTAATCTCCTGTAACTGACCTCCTTATGTAAAGGGAAAATCTGGACAGAGAGATGCCCCTACTGTCAGTGGTGGGCAGTGCATGAACTTCTAGAACCCTGACAGTAGTGGAAAAAGACACAGGCTGGGCACTAGGTAAATGGGAACTCTATTGGAATTTCAGATGAAGATGCTGTGGACCTCGGCTTCCCGTGTCATAGTGACATTAGCCTGAAGATGCTCTTTTGACCCTGCGACCCCCGCTTTTCACCATTCACTGACTTTTAAAGCTGGAAGGACACTTGGAGGATTTCTCCCTTCACTTCCCTTTTTGTTTTTTCAAATAATGGGTTTGAGAGGGAGGGAAAGGTTAACCAGACAATTTCTTTTCCATCTCCCATTGATAAAATGTTTACCACTCCCCACTGGAAGAATTTAGATCTTTCTTTTGAATCTCCAGGAAAATCTCCCAAACCCAGCCCACCACCATGTGGATTCAGCCATCTTCTGATTCACCTCCAGATTGTCTCATCCTAACTGCTCAAGCCACAGGTTAAGGGTGAAATGTTCAATGCCCAAGCAATTGAGTGGGGAACACGTTTATCTAAGCAATTGCATGCATCTCTGTATCTGCATACAGGGGCCTCTCCCAAGCCTTTCCAACCACAGCAAAACAAGAAAAAGCCCCAGCGACCTGGGGGTATATATCATTCATTCATTCCTGTGTTCAACACTCATGGCGGATACCCACCGAGACAGTGGGAGAGCAAGGACGGGAGAAATCCTGGAAACTGAAGTCTGAGGAGGATTTCAAATTTAAGTCAGAGATGAAAGAAACATCTGGACTAGGTCCTCAGGTACAGGCAGTATTCTGAACTAAGGCTAGAACCAGAGACCATTCTAATGAAAGGCCTCCACAGGTGGGCTCTCACAGGTGGGCTCCGACTCAGTTTCCTGTATATTTATTCATGAAATCGCTCTGCGGGCCTACATACAGAACAAAACCATTTAATAAAAGTGACAATGAGGAGAGGAAAGGGACGCCAGAAGGCATGTGAATGGGAAGAGAGGAAGTGCCAGGGTGGAAAAACCAAGAATCCCTCCCTGCACTCCTTGCAGTCAGGGAGGTCTGAGGGACTAGTTTCCACCTGGGATCCCATGTCTAGAACAAAAGTGGCGGGGCCACGGCACGGGACGAGGGAAGGGGGTCCTTGGCATGAGCGTGTGGGGGTGCCAAACGATGGGGGCTAGTGCACTCGCTGGCGGGGGGCACCTCGCGCGGCTCTGTCCCCGGCCGGACCCTGTGGGGACCCAGGTGCGGCGCGTTGTCCAGGGTGGTCACGCTGCCCCGGGGATCCCGGGAGGCTTGGTCCCGACACCCCCGCAAGCTCGCAGCCTGCGCTTTCTGCTCCAGGTGAGGGCGTGGTGCGTTTTCACTTTACCTTCGCGCAGAGGGTCGTCTAGAGAAGCCATGGGGCGGGGCAGGGCAGCGGCCCCGTGAGTGGGACAGCGCGGCCTCAGGGGCTGGGCTAGAGCGCGGGAGTGGAGGGGCGGCTAGTCCTGTGGGTCCTCCAGTCCCGACTGGGCCGCAGCACAGCACCGAGGCACTGTGCGCCCTTCCTCCGCCAGCCCCTCCTCCTCCTCTCAGACTCTCCGCCCCGTCCTCCCCGAGCTCACTTCCGGCTTTGGCAATTAGCAAAGCCCCTTGTCCAGGCCGCCCCCGCCCCCGCCCCCCTCCGTCCTGAGGCACTGCCCGGGCCGGAGCACGGGGCGAAGCCCCGGGGGCCTGCGAGCGTGGCCAGCGCCGGCGCTGGGCAGCCTCCTAGCCTGGCTCCCTGAGCGGTTGTCCCGGAGTGGCCTGGCTGCGAAAAGATCATCAGCCCTAAACCCTGGCTGCACTCTCGGGTCACTTCGCTGGCTTCCTGATTGCGCCCAAAGCCAGGAACCAGCTTCCCCAGCACAGGCCTGGGCTGAGATGCCTGCCCAGGATCTGTCTGAGCAGTCTCCTCATCTCCAGGCAGGAATGGCACTTCGACCTGGATGTTTGGGTTTTTTGTTTGGTGTTTTTTGGTCATTGGTTATTACATGACCTCCATGGTAGGTGCTCCACAAAGGGAGTGAAAACAGGACACCTGATATATACGCATTCGGCCATTGGAGAAAAAGAGCTTGGGGTTCTCTTGGTAGCATGGCATTGGTCCTTGCACTATGGTTTATTAGAAAAGGGATTATGCATCAAGTTACTTAAATGAGCATAGGCTGAAATCGTTTACTGAGAATAATTATTTAAAATAGTTATATTTTAACTAAATCTATCATCAATCATAAATCTATTACACGAAGGTTACAGGCAATTTAAATGCAATAGCACTCTCTTCAGGGTTTTAAATAATCCGTGTCTGTCTTGGCACATGAGAATGCAAAGATAGGAAATGATTTGTAAAAGATCATATAATAGCTTTTACTATACGGTATCAGCAATTTAACCTAAAGGAGTGGCCTCCAGCTAAAAATTCAGCTTTGAAAAATGCAGAAAAGCAGCAAACGTTTACATACCCTCTTGGTGACCAGAGGCGTGCTTTGTGCCCCTCATCATCTCTTTCGTGGTTCTGAGGCCCTTGGCGCTCAGTAGTTTAGTGTCTTATTCTCTGGAATAGGCCATTGAAGAAATACCAGGCCCAGGGAAGAAGGTCCTGCTGGGTGTCTGAAGAAAGTACAACCTTTTCGATGAAGCTTTCTGGGGAATTTGTTAGTGGTTTGGTCTGCTTCTGATAGGAAGGGAAATTTTATTTTTAAAGATTTTATTTATTTATTTGATAGAGATCACAAGTAGGAAGAGAGGCAGGCTGAGAGAGAGGAAGAAACAGGCTCCCTGCTGAGGAGTGAGCCCGATGTGGGGCTCGATCCCTGGACCCTGGAATCATGACCTGAGCTGAAGGTAGAGGCTTTAACTCACTGAGCCACCCAGGTGCCCAAGGGAAATCTTTTTTTAAAGATTTTATTTATTTATTTTACAGACAGAGATCACAAGTAGGCAGAGAGCAGGCAGAGAGAGACATGGAAACAGGCTCCCTGCTGAGCAGAGAGCCAGACATGGGGCTCAATCCCAGGACCCTAGGATCATGACCTGAGCCAAACGCAGAGGCTTTAACTCACTGAGCCACTCGGGTGCCCCAGGAAGGGAAATTTTTTTAAGAATATTTTCTCTTTGAATCTATTTTGAGGTTTGGTTTGTGGTTCTTTCTGACTTCTCATGAAGATGGAATTACTTCTGAGGTTGGTTGTCAGGAACCGCATATCAAATCGAGCTATCTTGTTAGCAATAAATTAATAAATAAATAAAAGCTCGCGTGTTGGTATAAAGCTATTATGCTTTTCAAAACCCAGAACTATAATTCATGTATCGTGGTCATTCTTTATCATATCAAACAAGAGAGAGGTGGCAGAAACGCACTTTCAGGTTAATCTTTTTACAAGGAAGATGGACTTATGAACCTACTTTGTTATTCCCTTTTATTCAATTTCCCTGTACTTCCTTTTCTATGAATTGTAATGGTAACCCATCATTATTTTTATTGTTGGCACATAAGAATTAGAGATCAATGCCCAAAGTGAAAGCAGAAGGCAGGTTTATTAAAGCAACAGCACACTCTCTAAGGGAGAGCAGGTGGTATTCCATGAGGTGGAGCTGGCCCTTACTTTGGTTTGGGATTGGATATTTCTTGGTCTTTTTGAAGTGGGAGGACCTTCAACATGCAGTGTATTGATCTCTAATGGAGGCTGCTTCCAATCATTTGGGGCACTCCTACCACAGGTTGGGAAGAGGAGTTGTTGTTGTCATTTTTATTTTATTTTTTTCAGGGTTCCAAAATTCATTGTTTGTGCAGCACACCCAGTGCTCCATGCAATATGTACCCTCCATAACTCCCATTAACAGGCTTACCCAACCCTCTGCCCCCTCCCCTCAAAACTCTCAGCTTGTTTCTCAGAGTCCACAGTCTCTTATGGTTTGTCTCCCCCTCCAATTTCCCCCCACTCACTTCTCCTCTTGATCACCCAGTGTCTTCTGTGTTATTCTTGATGCTCCACAATTAAGTGAAACCATATGAAAATTGACAATCTCTGCTTGAATTATTTCACTCAGGATTATCTCCTCCAGTCCCGTCCATGTTGATACAAAATTTGGTATCCTTCCTTTCAGAAGGAAGCATAATACTCCATTGTAAAAATGGATCATATCTTCTTTATCCGTTCATCCATTGAAGGTCATCTTGGTTCTTTCCAAAGTTTAATGACTGTGGCCATTGCTGCTATAAACATTAGGGTACAGATGTCCCTTCTTTTCACTGCATCTGTATCTTAGGGGTAAATACTCAGTAGTGCAATTGCAGGGTCATAGGGTAGCTCTAATTTTAATTTCTTAAGGAGTCGCCACACTGTATCCCAAAGTAGCTGCACCAACTGGCATTCTCACCAAAAGTGTAAGAGGGTTCCCCATTCTCCACATCCTCTCCAACACTTGTTGTTTATTGCCTTGTTAATTTTGGCCATTCTAACTGTGTAAGGTGGTATCCCAATGTGCTTTTGATTTGAATCTCCCTGATGGCTAATGATGATGAACATTTTTTCATGCATCTGTTTGCCATTTGTATGTCTTCTTTGGAGGAGTGTCTGTTCATGTCTTCTGCCCATTTTTTGACATGATTATCTGTTTTGTGTGTGTTGAGTTTGAGGAGTTCTTTATAGATCTTGGATATCAGCCCTTTATCTGTAATGTCATTTGTGAAAATCTTCTCCCATTCCGTGGGTTGTCTCTTCATTTTGTTGACTGTTTCCTTTGCTGTGCAGAAACTTTTGATCTTGATGAAGTCCCAAAAGTTCATTTTTGCTTTTGTTTCCTTTGTCTTTGGGGACATATCTTGAAAGAATTTGCTGTGGCCAGTGTCCAAGAGGTTACTGCCTATGTTCTCCTCTAGGATTTTGATAGATTCCTGCCTCACGTTGAGGTCTTTTGTCCATTTCAAATTTATCTTTATGTATGGTATAAGAGAATGGTTGAGTGTCATTCTTCCATACATAGCTGTCCAATTTTCCCAGCACCATTGATTGAAGAGGCTGTCTTTTTTCCACTGTATAATTTTCTCTGCTTTCTCAAAGATTTTTTGACCATAGAGTTGATGGTCCATATCTGGGCACTCTACTCTGTTCCACTGGTCTGCATGTCTGTTTTTATGCCAGTGTCATGCTGTCTTGGTGAACACAGCTTTGTAGTAAAGCTTGAAATTAGGCAACATGAAGCCCCCAGTATTGCTTTTTCTTTTTCAACATTCCCTTAGCATTTCAGGGTCTCTTCTGGTTCCATACAAATTGTTTGGAATTGTTTGTTTTTGTTTGTTCCAGCTCTTTGAAAAGTTCCAGTGGAATTCTGATCAGGATAGCACTGAAAGTATAGATGGCCCTAGGCAGTATAGACATTTTCACAATGTTTATTCTTCCAATCCATGCATGTGAAATGATCTTCATTCTTTTTGTGTCTTCTTCAGTTTCTTTCATGAGTATTCTGTAGTTCCTCGAGTACAGATCCTTTAACTCTTTGGTTACATTTATTCCAAGGTATTTTATGGTTCTTGGTGCTATAGGAAATGGAATCAATTCTCTAATTTCCCATTCTATGGAAATCAACTGATTTCTGTACATTAATTTTGTATCCTGCCACATTACTGAATTGCTGTTATGACTTCTAGTAGTTGGGGGGTGGAGTCTTTTGGGTTTTCTATATAAATTATCATGTCATCTGCAAAGAGAGAGAGTTTGACTTATTTTTTGCCAATTCAAATCCTTTTATTTCTTTGTGTTGTCTGATTGTTGTTTCTAGGACTTTTAGTACTGTGTTGAATAACAGGGTTTAGAGTGGACATCCTTGTCGTGTTCCTGATTTCAATTGGTAGGCTGTCAGCTTTTCCCGTTTGAGGATGATATTCACTGTGGGTTTTTCATAGATAGGTTTTATGAAGTTGAGGAATGTTCCCTCTATCCCTGTACTTTGAAGTGTTTTAATCAGGACTGGATGCTGTATCTTGCCAAATGCTTTTTCTGCATCAATTGAGCAGACCATGTGGTTATTCTCTCTTCTTTTATTGATTTGTTCTATCACATTTACTGATTTGTGAATGTTGAATTACCCTTGTATCCCATGGATAAATCCCACCTGGTCATGGTGGATAATCTTTTTAGTGTACTGTTGGATTCTATTAGCTAGGATCTTGTTGAGAATCTTGGCATCCATATTCATCAGGGGTATTAGTCTGAAATTCTCCTTTTGGAGGGTGTCTTTGCCTGTTTTGGCCTTCTGTTTCTATTTTTGGAAGCAGCTTCAGAAGAATAGGTGTTATTTCTTCTTTGAAAGTTTAGTAGAATTCTCCAGGGAATTCACCAGGTCCTGGGCTCTTGTTTTTTGGGAGGTCTTTGATGACTGCTTTGATCTCGTAACTAGATATTGGTCTATTCAGGTTGTCAATTTCTTCCTGATTCAGTTTTGGAAGTTTATAGGTTCCTAGGAATGCATCTATTTTGTCTAGGTTGCCTAACTTATTGTCATATAACTGTAACAACCATTGATAATAATTTCTGATGATTGTTTCTATTTCCTTGCTATTAATTTTATTAATTTGGGTATTCTCTCTTTTCCTTTGGATTAGTTTGGCCAGTAGTTTATCAATCTTATTGATTCTTTCAAAATTCAGCTTCTAGTTTCATTGATGTGTTCTACTGTATCTCTAGTTTCTATCTCATTGATCTCTCCTTAATCTTGATTATTTCTCTTCTTGCATGTTGGTTTTGCTTAATTTGTTGTTGGTTCTCCAGGTCTTAAAGGTGTAAAGAGAGCTGGTTTATTCTGGAGTTTTCAATTTTTTTGAGGGAGCCTGGTGGGAAGAGTTGTTTTTTACCTTAAAAGGTTTGTTCTGGAACCATCATGGCAACTCTTTTCCATGGGGATGGCAATGCAAATGCATTATGATAGATCTAGGGGTTACTCTGGGGTAGAGGTAGAAGAGGAGAGAACATTTTCAGTACCAGTGTCTCCTGGCTTGTCAGGCCCAGGGTCTCAGAAGTCACAAAGTCGGGAGGTTGTGCCCTCAGTCTTCTAATGTGTAACCCATTTTTCACCATACTTGCCTCTATCTCATCTCTCACTGCCCACACATTCAGATATAGGATAATATTGATTGACAAAATATTAATTGCCAAATAACAGTAGTTGGAGAATAAGAAAAAGGCAGGCACCTGATTATATAATATTACTTAAATAAAATATGTTTTTATAAGTGCTATTGGAAGTAAATTCCTCAATACTTTATTAACAGAGAATGATGGAATCCTAGTTTTTTTTCTTGTATTTACTAAGAAAATGATCATGCCTCAAGTATATTAAAATGGAATAGGGAAAATTAAAAATTGTTTTAAGTTGATTTGCGTGTGTTGTGTGTATGTGAGAGAGAAAGTGAGAGAGAAAGAGAAAGAGAGAAAAAGAGAAAAGGAAAGACAGAGAGGTGGCTGCAGTGAATTGATGAGTTGCAGGTTAGATTTTAAAGTTTTGTCTTTTGCTTTCTACATTTCCTTTTCCTTAGGTTCAAGAGAACAATAAGTAATATCTCAGATGCCTGCTGGTAACATCAGCAGAGTTAGAGAATTAAAGATGAGATATAGTTTTCCTGACATAAGAAAAGTCATTTTTTGTCCCCAGCTATTTTCAATGATCTATACCCCACCTGTGTACTTGCCCAAGCACACTTCTTCCAAAACTTCCTGGGAGGTTCTTACAAAGAAATGCAAAAACCTCACTACTTAAGGATTTTGAGGGAACAAGGCAATGGGAAAACTAACAGTCACCACCAGACCAGGAAATAGCCTAAGCTATTGAGACAATAAATCAGTGGTAAAACTCCTAGTGGTATTTCAAAAGATATCAAGGCCTTGCATTCCTTGTCCCAGAAAATGAGCCCAAGACCCCATCTAGTTTATATCTGCTCTTGAAGCCTGCAGAGTCCCTTTCCCTTGTCCAACAGTTACCTCTGCTTTTTTCTAACAGTGAAGTTTCTGCCCTCAGTGGAAGACAAGCTTCATTCAGGTGAACATGCAATACATATTGCACAAATACATATGTGGATGTGCATGCATCCACAACCTTATGACCAACCATACATGGGATAATAAAACTCTCCCTTCTGAGTATTCATCTTAAATACTAAATAAAAATCTCTCTCCTGTTCAAACAGTCAAGACTTTGGAACTTATTCCCTGTGATCTCCTTGTATGTTGTAAACAAAGATTCCTTTGTTTGACAACTCCACCTGTTTCTGTGATTCACCAAAGACTGACCTCAGTTAGTTCAGTTACTGTAATGGCTTTCACTACTCTGATTCTACCTCTCCAAGTCTCCAAATTTAACTACTTTTTTCTCCCAATTCCGCATGTTCTTGGCTTTAAACTGCAACTCTGAAGAGATGATTTGCTTGTTTAAAAAAAATCAAGAAAAGGGAGTAGTAGTCAACATTGTTACTTTGAACTTCCTGCCCTAAGAGGATCTCCTGTTGTTTCTCTTTGACTTCCTGGACTAAAACGACAGAAATTTGGCAATACATCACTCCCCAATCCAGATTACTGACAGAACAGTTTATACTCTTAGAAAAATATTAGTTTAAAAGATCACATAATTAAATACTTAAGCATGTAGTGTAATATAGTGGTTTACAAGAAATATATTTTGGTCATCTGAATATTTGGTTTTCAACCATGGCTGCTGACTCACAGCTCCTAAAACTCTTGGAATTTCCTGTGATAAGGGTGAGAGAGGTGTGTTTTGTTATGTTAATGAAGTGACATTCAGATCTCACTCAAGGGCAAGGGCTGTTTGCCTGAAGGACCAACCACTTGGTGAAAGCCTTTATAACTTTTTGCCCAACATGCCTCCCCTTCCTCCCAATTCAGGATTATCTGGGGAGGGAAGAGGAGCTGGAGATTAGATCAGCAAATGACAATGATTTAGTCAGTCATGACTCTGTCATGAAGCCTCCACAGAAAACCTGAAAGGACTGGGTTCGGAAAGCTTTTAGTTTGTTAAATGTATGAAAAGGCAGGAAGAGTGGCAGTCTGACAGAAGGTAATAGAAGCTCTATGCCCATTCTCCATACCTTGCCCTGTGCATTTCTTTATCTATCTATTGATTTAAATCTTCTATTATATCTTTTAATAAGCTGGCAAACATAAATTAAGTATTTTTCTGAGTTTTGTGAGTCCCTGTAGCAAATTAAAAGAATGTAAGAAGTAGGCCACTGGGACCTCCAACCTGTAGTTGCTCAGTCACAAGCACAGGTAATAACTTGGGGCCTACAGTGAGACTGGCATCTGAGGTGGGGTTGGAGATAGTCTTGGAGGACTGATCCCTTAACTGATGAAATCTTACGCTATGTTCAGGTAGATAGTGTCAGAATTTAGTTGAATTCTTGGAGATCCTGCTGTTGTCTGAAAATTATTTTGCATCGTTGGTATGATGTCCTAAAACCCAAAAAGATATAGCTACCTCAAAATAAGAATAAGGTTGACAGCTTATATATAATAAGTGAGTATATCAGGGACTTAAAATATACCCAATAAATAATGTAAGGAAATAAGGAAAGATTTTGAAATAAAAACAATAATAAGAACCTAGTGGTACTAATAGATTAAATATATGTAATCTAGTTGAATTAAGAATACAATGGATAGAATACGTAATGGATTCAATAGAGATAAGAAGTCACTTAAGGATATAGTCATCTGGATACCAGAAAAGCATTAAAATTATCAATATAAAAGAGGTGTAAGATGTAGGTGATGTGTGTGGAACAAAAGCTAGAGAAAAAATTAGATTTCCTTACTACTCATAGCCCGTTGACAAGTCCTTGAAGTTCCTCTGGGGACTCAGCTGCTTCCATGTGGACATGTCCACTCAGGGCAAAAAGCATTCTTAGTCCACCCCCCAGGATACTGAAAATCTACTTTCACATGTAAAAATTACTTTGGAAACTTATTTATCTCTACTTCCCACCCCTGCCCTCAAGATATACATTGGCAATCATCTCCCAAGCATACACCCACTGATACACATCAGAAGAGTCTCTTCCCTAAGTTTTTACTAACTAGTAATAAATGACCTTTCCCTAACAATAGCTAGCCCCCTCAAAGTCCTGGAAACCTTGTTTATAAAATACCTTGGAGGCTTGTGCTATCCCTAACCTCCTCCCAAATTGAAAGTATATAATCAGCCACTCTTCATGACCCTCTCTCTCTACTCCAAATAAATAAATAAATATTTTTAAAATAAAATAAAATAAATGACTTTTTTTAAATGAAAGAAGAAAAAGGAAAGAAATATTTGAATATTAATGTACATCTATTTCTCAAGCATAAAATAGTCAAGACACTGGATTAAAACTTACAAACAAGGAAAGAAAGAAATTCAAGTCCCGCATCAGGCTCTCAGCTCAGCAGGGAGCCTGCTTCCTCCTCTCTCTCTGCCTGATTCTGCCTACTTGTGATCTCTGTCAAATAAATAAATAAAATCTTTAAAAAATAATAATAATAAAGAAATAATATTTCAAATAGTATGATTTTTTTTAATGTAAGACTTAGTATAAAAACAGGATGACATACTTGTCTGATTATAGCAAAAGACTTTGATAAGTTTAGATGCAGTAGTATGTAAAAAATTTAACTTTTTTCATTAACTGATAATTTAATTAGATTAAATTAAGAGACATCAAAATTTAGAGAATCTAATAGTCCTGATCTATTAATAAATGTAGCCATCCTGACAACAAAACAATAGTCTTCAGTAAGTATATAAGCATAAGTTGAACATTTACACAAACAGGCCATTATTTAGGCCAGAAGTATATGCCAATAAATTCCTAGAGTTAAATATCAGGCTATATTTTCCAAGAATAAGGCAATAAAATTAGAAAACAATGACCAAAATATTAAATTCATACAATTGGAAGTTAACTTCATACGTAAAAAGAAATAGTACAGCTAATTCAGAAATTTTTAGAATTACAGTACTATGGTAATATCAACTCTCAAAATGAGTAACGGACAGGTGGGGCTAGGGAGGAAGAGATCCATAGGGAACTTTGTGAACAGGCTCTCAGAAATCCCCAAAATGTGGTGTGGGAAAACCAGAGTAAAGAGATAAATTGGACTACCCTACCCCAGGGAAGAGCACCCTCATCTAGGCATGTGGGATGGAGGACCACCCTGCCCTAGGTATATGGGGTGGGTCATGTGGGGTGGGTGTCTCTATGATAATCACCTGTAACCAAAAAATAATAATCAGACCCTAAAAAGGAGGTAAGCCATTGCAGCAGTTATTGATAGAGATGTTAAAAGGATTAAAGTTGCCTAGTTACCTTTTTATAAAAAAATAAACCCTGAAGGCACTCACTGTTAACTGTGTGGGGACCTCTCTTAGTTGTGAGAGCTTTTTCTATATATTCATTTGATAAACTTCTGTCACTTACTCACTCTCCATTGCCCACGAGATTCCTTCTTTGACTCCAAGAGACAAGAACCTAGCTCTCCCACATCATTCCCTTGAGTTAAGTATCAGGCTATATTTTCCAATGATAAGGCAATAAAACGAGAATATAATGACCAAAATATGAAGTCTATGTAACTGGAAGTTAACTTGATACCTAAAAAGAAATAATACAGCTAATTCAGAAATATTTAGAATTACTGTACTATGGTAATATCATTTGTAAAAATAAGTGACAATAATTAAAGGTATGAAGGAAATCTAAAGGTTTAATTGTATTAATTCAAAAGAAAAACAAAACAATACAACAAAAACACCAAAGCATAAAACAACAAAACAAAACAAAAAGAATATAAAGGCAAAACCTAAGAACGACAGCAGTAATAACAAAATATTATAGAAACAAACAAATTTTTGGAATAGATTAATAAGAAAGATTTGACCAATGAGTACTGGTCAGGAATACTCAGAGATGATGAAGATAAAATAAAATACTAAATGAAATGTATAAAAACTAAATTATAGACCTAAGAGACTCATTAAAAATGCTTCTAGAAAAAGAGTCTAATTTTAAGACAATAAAATTAATAGCACCATAGAGAAAACTGTATTTGTGACATAGGGGATCAATTAGAGATGATAAAGTATTTCCTTAAATATCAAAGATAACAATTAGACTCAGTGGCTCAGTCAGCTAAGCCTCTGCCTTCACCTCAGATCATGATCCCAAGGCCCTTAGACTGAGCTTGACTCCCTGCTTGGTGGGGAACCTGCTTCTTCTTTTCCCTCTCCCTCTGCAGCTTCCCCTGCTTGTGCTTGTTCTATCTCTCTCTCTCTCTCTCAATAAATAAAATGTTAAAAGTTAAAAAAATTAAGAAATAAGCATCAAAGATTAATCCATAAGGTAAAAATATTTATTAAAGTGATTAATTAATTTATATTAAAATTAAATATTTCCTTGCAATTAAGTACAGTGTGGAGAAAAAGTTAATAGACAACTGACATAGGAATGAACAATACTTAAAATATGTAAAACTGACAAGGAATTATTAGATTTAGACTCCATGATGATCTCTATGTATGTGCATATAAAACACCTGAAAATACATTGTAGGAATGTGCTACAGGAAATTAAAGAGACAGGGAGATAAAGGGGGAAAAGAAATAGCTCAACTTGAAATGACTAGTTGGTTGCCACTGTGTTTTATTTACATTTTCCTCCACTTTTTTGGTCAATGAAATTATTTTACATGTATCTATTATTGTCTTGTAGGACATGTTACACTAATATCATTATTAATGAAGTTGAGAATAAGAATATGATGGCTCATTTCATCATAATTGTTAAAAATGATCCCTGAAGCTGGTAAATGCAGGAAGCCAGAAACAGAAATAATAATTAGCACCAGTTCAAAAGCTTGTCCACCTGGAACCCATAAGAAAATCCAACTAGATCCTGAAAATAACGAGTGATTTGAGGAAACTGGGTAGGGATATAGATTTCCAGATGCTTTTTACTTATAATGTCAATAGCAACTTAGACAATGTAATGGAAAAAAAATCTATTAATTGGCAGTAGGAAAATATTTAAAAAAATATAAACCATAAGCCAATGAACTTGGGAAAATTATGAAGAATCTACATAAACATAAAAAGAAACAATATGAATTTGCCAAGGCACATTCACATTTTTTAAAATAAGTTGAAAGGGGAACAATATGCCATAATACATATATCAATGTTTTTCATAGAAGTTTAGTATAAAAAATAAACATTTTAAATAATTTATTTGGAAATTGATATCACATAGCTGAAAAACTTGGAAGAAGAAATGGATAACCATGACTAAACAAATGTAGCAGAAAAATGATTTACAATAATAGATAAAAGCTATTCAAAAATGCAGTGAATATTGGCCAAAGCTTCGAAAAATGGATCAAATATAAAATGTAAAATGAATTCATGAATGAAAAATAGAATCCCATTAAATCTAATTTGGAAAGAACTAATAATTTTTCTTTTGCCTGAATCTGCTCTGCCTTTCATTAGGTGGGACACTGACCAAGCCCACTGAGCTCCTCTCTCATGCCCAGTAATAGTAAAGTCAGGGACATTAATTACTTCTGGGATGAATTTTAACCACTGTGGATAGGATGCAGAAGCCAGTGTGTTAAACAGATTCTTTCTTGTTTCAGGAAAATAATTCTGAGAGGTATTCTGTGCATTAGGATTGATGCTCAGTTGTCCACAATCATAATCTACTCAGTCTGAACTCATATATGTTTCTCCAGGACCACTTAGCTCTTCTCATTCTCTCCTCTTCCATGTGATCAAATCCCAAAATAATTATTTAGGTTGTGTATGCAAGTCCTGATTTTGAAGGGAAACTCAGTTACAGAAAGAGATGAAAATAAAGATACAGGGAAAAAAAGGGTGCACTTGGGTGACTCAATTAGATAAGCATCTGACTCTTGATTTCAGCTCAGGTTGTTATCTCAGGGCGATGAGACGAAGCCCCTAAGGCTCTGTGCTGGGCAAGAAGGTTGCTTAAGATTCTCTCTTCTTATCCCTTTCCTTCCACCCCTCACCTCCCACGCTGTCTTTCTCTTAAATAATAAGCACTGCTGAACTATCTTAGATTCTGTACCTTCTCTGCAGCCATGAACCTATCACTGTCTTTAACTCTTGAAAACTTCATTAGACAAATTAATGTGGTGAAGGAAGCAATATGAGAAAGCCTATTAATCTGATGAGCATGGAACTGAACAAACCCTATAGATACTTTCCCTTTGACGTCTAGCCTATCAATACCTACAGTGAGTCACATACACTCAAGATTATTGTTTTTATTGTATACTTCATATATTCATTAATTTTTGACTCATTATCATTTTGTTGAAGTGTTAAACTACAGTAATAAACAAACTTTTAATTAACTTTTCCTCCTATGATACAAATATAACTTGCACTTGAGCTTTAGCTAATTTTATGTTCTAAAATTGCCAAAACAAAATGATCAAGGTTTCTAGATTATTTACTGTATTTTCTACTATATAATATTGTTCTATCTCTTCTGTATAAAGAAAATGAATGCTTGGGCATCTGGGGTGGCTCAGTGCATTAAAGCCTCTGCCTTCTGCTCAGGTCATGATCCCAGAGTCCTGGGATAGAGCCCCACATCAGGCTCTCTGCTCAGCAGGGACCCTGCTTCCCTTCCTTTCTCTCTGCCTGCCTCTCTGTCTACTTGTGATCTCTGTCTGTCAAATAAATAAATAAAATCTTTAAGAAAAGAAAATGAATGCTTGATAACTAAATGAATGCTTTACTGAACAAATTAAATATGGCAATAGCATTTTTTTATCATGCTTTACATATTAAACTATAATATTATATCACTGGTCTACAAATAATCTACTCACATAGTCATTTGGAAGCTTTTAGCAAAAGAATTATTCCTCCTGATTGTAGTATAAAAGCCACAGAAATATACAGAAGACTCCTAGGATAGAAAGTTAAATCCAGTTATCCGTGATGCCTTGAGTAGGACCTGACCTATGTATGTCCTGGGATGCACTAGTAACTATTATATGTGATAGGATTATATTTAATATATACAATTTCATTTACTTCACAAAGGAGATATAAATTTGAGAATAAAATATTAGATGAATCTATAAAGTCTATATCTATTTGTAACCAATGTGGTAAAATTAAGATGTTAATTTGAAAAAAAATTTTCATTGAACACATACACATATTTAATTGTTTATATATATATATAAACATAATTATTTATTTATGTAAATAAATGCATTGTCAGTAAAATCCATTTACTTATCAATCATAAGGGTAAATTTAAGTACTAAGAATAAGAAATATGTGAAAAGATGAGTGTTCAAGAGTGCAGTTTGTGGTAATTAATACAATATGATAGGCTCATAAAAAAGATATATTACTTGAACTTAAAAGCTTCTATATTTAAGCGATGACCACTTGAAATTTGTAATTAGTCTTGCTGCAGTTTTTCCTTGCACTTACTGCCCTTCCCCAGAAGTTCATTAAGAATTTTTGTGAATGTCCTTATGTTTAATCTCATTCATAGATTCCACTGCTGATCACAAAACAAAGCCAAAAAGAGAGGTAACTCTATGTGGCACTCCATCCACAAGCAATACATTCATAAATAATTAAAAAGCTCTCTACTTCATTTGTTACTCATTCAGCTGATAATTTAAATGAGTAACTGTGGCCATTTTATTAGCACTTTTAATAGAATGCGACTCAGAAACTTCACAGTGTTATTTAAGAAGAAATGTTCATGTGTTAAAGTTTTTATTTGTTTTAAATCAACAAAATAGTTTTCAAATATTAAAAGCAAAAGTCTCCTTTTCTCCAAGTTTCCTTGCTATGTCAAAATTATAAATAAATACATTACAATCATATTTTGAGTAGTAGATAAAAACAAATGTCTTGAAACTGTCTGTGGGTTGAGTGTCTGGGTTAACTTGTATAAATATCTGAACTCAATGTATTTAGACTTTATTAGATGGTTTTTTTTAGACTATTTAAAAATACATGCTCAGATAATGACAACATTATTTTATTCATTTTAATAAATAAATTATTTTATTTAATTATGTTTAGATATTTATTTATTAAATTAATGATTTAATATTTAATAATCTAAATTTGAAATATTTTAAATTCTAAAAAATATTTATTTAATTAAATTGATATATTTAATATAAATATTTAATAAATTATTTAATCATTATTATAATTATGCAATACATTATGTATTGTGTAATAATTGCATTTTATTAAATAAATAAATGTATTATTTATATTATTTTATTTTATTTTATTTAGTTGACAAAGAGAGGGAGAATGCAAGCAAAGGGAGCTGCAGGCAGAGGGAGAGGGAGAAGTAGGCTCCCAGCTGAGCAGAAAGTTCAACCTGGGGTTCCATCCCACGGCCCTGGGATCACCACCTGCGTCGAAGGCAGATGCTTAACTGACTGAGCCATCCAGATGCCCAAGGCTTTGTATTCTTCGCTTCTAAATATTGATGCTGCATCATCTCTGGAGTTAGTAAATTGATGTTGAGAATTCATATCAAAGAATTGATAGTAGCTGTTAAACAGAAACATGTAATTTAGGGGGAAAAAAAAGAACAGAAGGAAGAGAAAGGCCAAAAGTCAAAAGCACATTAATATAAAATTTAATTAGATAAATAAAGCTGATATTCCTAAAAGGGGGCTAATAAAAGAGCTGCAAAGAGCTGATAGGATTAGGAAAATATTCCACTCCTGGTCATTTCATAATTTTAAACTATTCCTTATTAATAAATATACTTAGTTCCAGAAACACAAAACCACATAAGGACATTTCCACCAAGTTTCCTCTAACAGCATTTACAAATTAGACGTTCAAACAATGTAGTTCGTTACATGTTGCATCTGTATCTTAAAGTTTAAACACTTTCTGTGACACATTTTCTAACAATTAAAATTTAAAATATATATATATGTGGTTTTATATATATATATATATATATATATATATATATATATATATACCTTATCCCTAAATGGAAAAAAAAAATATATATATATAGAAACCTTATGGCTAAATGAAACCTTTCTTTGTTTATTAGCTTAAATAGGTAAATTAGCAACAACAACAACAAAAAACAGCTAATATTATAGAGGTAGGAACAATTTACCTTTTCATTCATTGCTATTTTCTAAAAATTCCTATTTTATTTTTTTCTCAAGTCTGTCATAATAATTTTCTAAATCTCCTGCCTTATTCAATTTTTTTCTTTTAGTGGAAATCTGTATTTCATATTTATTTTCTCTTCCTCCACTCTTTGCTCTAATAATTCAATGTATTATTAGATTTTCTGTTTTTCTCTTTATCCAGATATATCTTTTCTTTCTTTCTTTCTTTTTTAAATCATTGGATTTGCTGGCATTTTACATCAGTACATGCTTTCTCATGGATGTTAGAAATGTCTGTGGAACAACTAGAAGAATAAACTCTTTTACCTTTAAGAAGTTTACAGTCTAGAGTGCCTGGGTGGCTCAGTTGGTTAAGTGTCTTCCTTCAGCTTAGGTCATGATGCCAGGGTACTAGGATCCAGTCCTGCATCAGCTGCCTGCTCAGCAAGGAGTCTGGTTCTTCCTCTCCCTCTGCCCCTCCCTCTCTCTCTCTAATAAATAAATAAAATCTTTTAAAAAAAGACTTACTGAAATCTGAGACTGAATTACTAAATTCAGTCTTAATATAAGACAGCTAAACAAAGCAATGATCACAATTGGAAAATTTAGTCAGATCATGGTTTAACATTTTTGGTTGACACAGGACCTCTTTCAGTAACAACTTTCCCTAAATATCAATTTCTTTTTAAGGCAAAAAATTTTGACAAGAAATCCAGATCCTTCTCATCATTTTCATATCAATTTAATGTGACATCCTCGGAGTATATAATCAAATATGTAATTATTCTATCTGTTGCCTTGTATATTGCCTGTATCTTTTTCAGACTCAAAGTTCCATTGAGGTAGAGTTTTTTATTTTTTGTTTTTAAAGCAGAGATTTTTTTAAGTGTTTGATATATACAAGATGCTTAATAAGTGTTTACAAAACCTATGTATTTCAGAAGCCTTAAACAGGCTTTAAAATAATGTAGGTGATATTAGTAGTCATATCAAACAATTTGTAGGTTTCAGTCATGTAAATAACTACATTTCTCAGAGACAGAGAAACATGCAAATGATCTGGGTCCAGTAGGATAATGCTAGCATGTGTTGTAAATTCTCTTATATGACCTTATTCTTGCAAGAATTGGTTATGTGGCAGAAAAAAAAGTATCACTATCTTATACTTTATTATTTAAAGAGATTTATGGAAGTTGTTAATTTCTTACACTACCCCTTTGTTTCAGTGGACCCAATTTCCGTGGTAATGGTGAGAGGAAAGTAGGCAATTTAGGCAGCAGCAAAAATCTCCTACAAGGCACTATAAAATAAGGCTTGTTCTAGATCATGGGTCTGTCCAAAGGGGAATGTTAAGGGGTAGGATGGATGATGGATGCATTGTGGACTTATAACTATAAGATTAATACTGTTATGCCCCAATAATGGGTCTATGATTAAAGGAGCGAGACTGATGTAAAGCGAAGGTCAAGCAAAGCTTTATTTCATGCCAAGCATCAAGAATCTAACTGAACGTTCGGGGCCACACCTCTTATGAGAGAAGGCAACCCTTCGCTGTTTCACAGTCTAGCTTTTAAGGGCAAAGGACATGCAGTCATGCCTGGCCACGCACAGGTGACCAATAAGATTTTAACACACACAGGAAACTCCACAGTGAGGTTAGGTGACCAATTGAGGTTCAATTTACCCAAGTATAGACATTTGACCCAGCCTATTACACCTTGATTAGGATTGGTGCCAAAAAGGTTCCCAAAGGGCGGAGGAGTGGGGCATACTCCTTAGTATCTAGGAGACAATATGCAAACACCGCTGATTGATGTCTCCACCTGGCCTGACCCACCCTTGTATATGGGCTTTGTTACCTGGAGCTGATTTCCAGGACTTGTTTTTACGTGAATCCCCTGGGGGATGGGGAGCAAGGACAGTTTAAGGGTTAACCTCAATGAAATCCTCTTGCTAAGATATAAAAATATAAAATAGGTCCTTACATTACAACACCTCAGTAGGGAAAGTCCCAGTGTGGTGATAAAAGAAGTGATGTAACTTGCATTGCACATTTTATTTTTAAAACGTGTAAGTTGTATTTTTCCCTGCCATGATATTATACTTTATCTTCATCTCTGTCTACTAGTTTAAAACTAGTTAAACAAACTCAAAAAAATTTTTTTTTAAATATTTTATTTATTTATTTGAGAGCAAAAGCCAGAGAGAGAGAGAGAGAGAGAGCATGAGCAATATGGGGCTCGATCCCAGGACTCTTGAGATCATGATCTGAGCCAAAGGCAGACACTTAACTGACTGAGCAAATGAGATTCCCACAAACTCAACAATTTTATAAAAGTTTTATTTGTTGGGGTGCCTGGCTGGATCAGTCAGTAAAACATGTAACTCTTGATCTTGGGGTTATACATTTGAAATCCACCTTGGGTGTAGAGGTTTTTAAAAATAAAATCTTTAAAAAAATTTTTTTTCATTTTTTATTTAAGACATTGTATGGCAGTGTTGATCACTATATTGTACACCTGAAACTAATATTAACCTTATTTTAACTAACTGGAATTTAAATAAAAACTTTAAAAATAAAATAAATATAATAATAATAAAAATAAAAAAGAGGAAAATTTATTTGGCAGGCAATTTTCTTAATTGCATTATTATTTATTATTATCATAGTGTATGTGTGTCAGTGGGAAGTGGCTGGTATTACAGTGAGTTCCATATCTGTGTTACACTGAGGTCCATGTCTGTAGTCAGTCTTTTTTTTTCTTTAATTTATTTTCAGTGATCCAAAAGTCATTGTTTATGCACCACACCGAGTGCTTCATGTAATAAATTCCCTCCTTAATACCCACCACTGGGCTCACCCAACCACCTGCCACCCTCCTCTTCAAAACCCTCCGTTTGTTTCTCAGAGTCCACAGTCTCTCATGGTTTGTCTCTCCCTCCGATTTCCCCCAGCACACTTCTCTCCATCTCCCAGTGTCCCCCACGTTATTCCTTATGTATTGAGTCTTATAAAAACTTTTACTTCTTTCCCTATTCTGCTTTGCATATGCTTACCTTAGATGTTAAAATGTTATAAACCTCTCCTGCCTGGTCCATTTTCTCTCTCTTCTCTCATGATTTCTCATGCTCTCCCTGCCAACCCCACATGCCTTACAATATCTGGATATGACTGGCATTTTCCTGAGCTACTTTATTCTACTCTGCCATATGGTTGCTCTTCCGTCTTCTGTACCATAACTTCTATCCCCTGCATTTGTGCTTTAACAATACCTAATTCTTTTCACTACATCTGTATCTTTGAGGTCAGTACTCAGTAGTGCAATCACTGGGTCATAGGCTAGCTCTATTTTACTGGAAAGAAGGGCCATATGCACCCCAGTGTTCACAGCAGCAATGTCCACAATAGCCATTCTGTTGGAAAGAGCCAAGATCCCCTTCAACAAACAAACGGATAAAGAAGATGTGATCTATGGATACAATGGAATATCACTCAGCCATCAGAAAGGATGAATACCCAACTTTTGCATCAACATGGATGGGACTGGAAGAGATTATGCTAAGTGAAATAAGTCAAGCAGAGAAAGTCAATCATCATATAGTTTCACTTATTTGTGGAACCTAAGGAATAGCATGGAGGACATTAGGAGAAGGAAAGGAAAAATGAAGTGGGGGAATTGGAGGGGGTAATGAAACATGAAAAACTATGGACTCCAAGAAACAAACTGAGGGTTTTAAATTTTTTTAAAATATTTTATTTATTTATTTGACAGAGAGAGATCACAGTAGGAGAGAGGAAGGAAAGAGATCACAGAGAGAGGAAGGGAAACAGGCCCCCCGCTGAGCAGAGAGCCCGATGTGGGACTCGATCCCAGGACCCTGAGATCATGACCCAAGCTGAAGGCAGCGGCTTAACCCACTGAGCCACCCAGGTGCCCCAAACTGAGGTTTTTAAAGATGAGAAGGATGTGGGGATGGGTGAGCTTGGTGATGGGTATTAAGGAGGGTACATATTGCATGGGGCACTGGGTGTTTTACACAAACAATGAATCATGGAACACTACTTCAAAAACTAATGATGTATTGTATGGTAACTAACATAACATAATTTTAAAAAAAAGGAGGGGGACAATACCTAACACTCAATCTTTGCTAGTTTCTTGTTTACCTCCTTTTAAGAGTAAGCTCATTAGTGGTTTTTTGTTTGTTTGTTTGTTTTGTCTCAACTAAAAGAAAAAAATAATACACATTATTTTGAAAACTTTTTGAACAGTGTACAAACCTTAGTCAAGTCCGCAATGTCTCATCTCTTCTTCCTCCTAACATGGCTAAGTTGAAAAACCCTTTATCTGGGAAAATATCATTCCCCTGCTGCCTTGTGTAAGATTTTGGCTTTAGCTTAGGTTATCCTTTCTTTCCTTTTCTGAAAATAAGTTGAAAATATTAATAGCCTCAGTTTCTTCTTCCAAAATATGACTGCTTATTTACCAAGTGCAAAAGCAACCCATTTTGACCATAGTAAACAGCTTGGACCTACTTTTTTTGGCTCACTGTTTTAGTGAGACAAGTGGAGTGAAGATGACACACCATTTCCAAATGTATTAATAATTGGTAGACCATACTTCTAAATTGAAGTTTTTTTGCCATTAAACTACGACCAGACTCTCTATAATTACAGAGGTAAATTCTTTATATTTACTATGTTTGAAATGACCATATAATACCAAAATAAAATTATGATTATGTGAAGAGTCTGTAATATTAAGAAGATGACTTTGAAATTATTGCTTATCTAAATGAAATTTCCCATTTTATAATCTTGTATAAGCTTCCGTTGTCATTTCCTATTTAAAATCTATTAGAAGGCACTTTTATTTTCCCTTAAGTGGGATGTCAAATGTGGAACAAATTCATCCCAAAGGAACTGAGTCTATATTCCACTGAAGACCAGGTGGCTTCCATGTGGCATTTTGGCTCTTGCATATTGTTCATCTCCTACAACAAATGGGGGTATGCTCTTTATTTAAACTAATTCAACTCAATTAGAGACATTGTCTTCAAGGGATAACATCATAGAGACTAGAATCAGAATCATACTTTTGGGAAAATTGGGCCCATGTTTTTTTGTTTTGTTTTGTTTTGTTTTAAGATTTATTTATTTATTTGACAGACAGAGACCACAAGTAAGCAGAGAGGCTGAGAGAGAGGGGGAAGCAGGCTCCCTGCTGAACAGAGAGCCTGATGCAAAGTTCGATCCCAGGACCCCGAGATCATGGCCTGAGCCGAAGGCAGAGGCTTAACCCACTGAGCCACCCAGGCGCCCCTGGGCCCAGGTTTGGATGGCTTCTTTCCTCAATCTTATAAAACCTATTTGAACTCTACTGGATGCCAGAACTGCTTAAAAATATTTGGTCCCTTGTAATTTTAACCTTCCAGTATTCAATACACCTGATCCATGTAATATCCTATAGTATTTTTGTCAAATGAAGACTCTCAAAGTGTGTTTCTTGGGAGACACTTTTCAATTGGTTGCTTACATTTCTGCATTTATTCTTTGTTCTAGACCATCCTTTGAAGATGGTTGTATTGAATAGACTTGGAAGACAGAAATAGTATCTTTTTTTTTTTAACTTAACCTGTTGTGTTTGCAAATATTATCTGCCTCTGTTTTGATTCTTCTTGTGGGAACTGAGGCTCAGAACTGATATATAACTCCCACCCCTACACACACACACACACACACACACACACAAATACTGTTAATATTCTGGCTACCTCTATTGCTGTGAATAATAAACTATATTATTTCTGAACCATGAGTCTGCGTCTTCTATCAACACCCAAGAAACCACGGCAGACTCATACACCAGCTTTCAAATAAGGGAAAATAATCTCAGATGCTTTATATTTTTTGATAGTGTTACCTACTTCTGAACATATGACTGAACACATATAAAGCTGGAGCCATGACCATTTAGAGCTTCTTCTGTGGAACAACTATGCATTCAATAGTAAACAAAAGTAGTTTCATCTTTTTTTTTTTTTTTTCCCTCGTGGACACCATTTCCTCTCTCATACTGTTGCTCAAATTGGATGGAGTCTAAGGTCCTTTGAGGAAATTTTTGTTTAATGAATCAAAATAAAATAGGAAGAGTCTAAAGTGCTAAAAATAATTCTAGATAAAAGGTATAAGATCATGCCAGAAAGGATAGTAATTTTATCTAACAACTGCCTGTTCACTCCTTTATTTGTTCATTATCTAATCTCCAAATTCCTTACTAAATCCCTTTTGTAAGCCAGAATGTGAGCTAAAAAACTGGGTATTTTAAAAAAGTTTTCATTTGAAATCCAGTTAGTTAACATATATGGTTGTATTAGTTTCATGTGTACAATATAACATATAACACTCAGTGCTCATCATGACAAGAGCCCTAATTAACCCCCATCACTTATTTAATCCATCACTCCTTTCAGATCCCCTCAAGTAACCATCAGTTTGTTCTCCGTAATGAAATGTCTGTTTCTTGCTTTGTTTCTCTTTCTATGTCTTATTATTTTCCCCTTTGCTTGTTTGTTTTGTTTCTTTTATTCCATATATGAGTAATGGTATTTGTCTTTCTCTGACTGACTTATTTCACTTTTAGCATTATACTGTCTAGTTCCATCCATGTTATTGCAAGTGGCAAGATTTCAGTCTTTTTTATGGCTGAATAATGTTCCATTGTATATACATACCACTTATTCTTTATTCATTCATCAATTGATGGAGACTTGGGCTCTTTCCATATCTTAGCTTTATAAATAATGCTGCTATAAACATAGGGGTGCTAGCATCCCTTTGAATAAGTTTCTTCATATTAATTGCATAAATACACACCAACAGGATTGTTGGATTTCAAAGGACTTCTATTTTTAAATTTTATGGAAATTCCATCCTGTTTTCCAATATGGCTGTATCAGTTTGCATCACCACCAACAGTTCACAATAGTTAGTTTTTCTTTTTTTTTTAGATTTTATTCATTTGACAGAGAGAGTTCACAAGTAGAGAGAGAGAGAGGAGGGAGCAGGCTCCATGCCTGGCAGAGAGCCCGATGTGGGACTTGATCCCAGGACCCTGAGATCATGACCTGAGCTGAAGGCAGAGGCTTAACCCACTGAGCCACCCAGGCAGCCCCCACAAATGTTACTTTTTCACATCCTCTCCAACACCTTTTGTTTCTTGTAGTGTTGATTTTAGCCATTCTGACAGGTGTGAGGTGGTATCTCTTTCTAGTTTTGCTTTGCAATTTCCTGATGATACATGATGATGGACATCTTTTCATGTATCTACTGAACACTTGAATGTGTTCTTTGGGGAAACACTTGTTCATGTCTTCCATCCATGTTTTTATTGGATTATTTGTTTTTGGATGTTGGCTAAAAACTGGATATTAAGTAACACACAAGACAGGTTTCCTTGAGCTTAAATTTTATTTGCATGAGTATCATTAACAAGAAAAAATATGCATATGTGTATGTACAAGTGTGTTTATGAATACATCTATCTATCTATCCCCTATCCCCTGTCTTCTAATTGTGGTAAATCCTGTAAGGTGGGGAATGGGATAGTCTGAAGAAATATGCTGCTGGATATGTTGGGTAAGCAAATTTAATTGCACTCAGATGCATTGGATATAAGTGAATCACTCAAATGAGTTATTTAATATTATATAGAAACAAATTAAAATTTTATCTGGTTGAAAATAATAGGTAGTTAAAATAATTTTTCTTGTTTGTTGTTTCTGTGTCTTTTTTTGTTTATATATACTATGGTGTGAATGTTTATGTCTCCCAAAATCATATTATGAAATCTAACTCTGGAAGTGATAGTATTAAAACACAGGGGCCTTTTGGAGGGATTAGGTCATAAGTGGGATTGCAGTCCTTTTAAAGGAGACCCCAGAGAGTTCTCTTGCTTCATTCATCATGTACGTTTACAGTGAGAAGATAGCCATCTATGAGGAAGTAGGCTCTCCCTGGATCTGCCCATTACTTAATCTTGAACTTCTCAGTTCTATAACTGTGAGAAATAAATTCCTGTTCTTTATAAGCTATTCAGTCTATTTCATGTCCGTTATAGCAGCCTGCATGCAGAAGGACAATATGACCTAAAACGAGAGCAATAAATATAAAGTTTCAGTAAAGTCAGTTGGTACAATGTTTTTTTACTTAGAGAAGACATGCTGCTTCATGTTAAACCTTGATATTGTATATGTTTCTTGAAGGGCCACTTCTTACTCCTTTGTGTGTTTTCCACAAAGTCCAGGATGATGCCTTACATAAAGGTAATATTTTATAAATACCGTTGGAAATATATACTTCTCTAAAATCTTATTTTGCCTACAGATTACTTGGATCCACTTTGCCTTGTGTAGAATATTTGAAATATATTAAGAACAGAATGTCTCTCTAAATAACTGTTAGAATCTTCATTAGTTTATGACTCCTGACTCATTTGTTTATGAAGTGATACTTACTGCAAGAACACTGAAGTTTGTAATATATTTTTTGAATTAATCACCAAGCTAGTTTATTATAACTTATGAAAAAATAATTTCTCATGTTGGTTTAATTCTGCTCTTATGTTATGGTCATGACATTTTCATTAAAATGAAGTAGAAAATAGAAGTAAATAATAAATGAAAAATAAAAAATAATAAATAATAAATAAAAGTAAAACTCTTGTGAAATGTTAAACTTTTCTTACTTATTTTGTTTTGCTTTTCCTCTACCATGCTGGCAAAGCTGTATTTTGCAGATAGATACAATTTTCTAGTTGCTAGGTTTGTTACTTTTGCTAAAATTTTCAAAATATAAGAAGTTGAATAGTCATGGATTGTTAACTAAACTCCTTATCTACACATATAAAAATAAAACAATGATGGTGACATGTGTATTTCTATAATTGTATTCTTTTTTTCCATATTATGTTTTACAATGTAATTAATAAAGATTCTGCATATATTAACACCCATCCCCTTCTATCTCATCTGTATGTCAATTACAGAGCATGTATGATTTCTATTTATTGCTATGTTGTGGTGAAGAGATTGTCTGACGTAGTCCTATATTTATGCAGGTAGATCTTAATCTACAGTGCTCTTGTTTATTTGCTTGTTAGAGATCAGTATGTCTGAAAGATGGTAACTATTGCATCAGGTATGACGATTAAAAAATATTATTGGTGCCTGATACACTGTGATGAAATAGGTAAGTCAATTTATAATTTGTTAATTAAATTAGAAAATAAATTCCTTTGGAATGTCCTTTATTAAGAGTTTTTTTTTAAAGATTTATTTCTTTGACAGAGAGTAATCACAAGTAGACAGAGGCAGCCAGAGAGAGAGAGAGAGAGGGAAGCAAGCTCCCTGCTGAGCAGAGAGCCCGATGTGGGACTCGATCCCAGGACCCTGAAATCATGACCTGAGCCGAAGGCAGCGGCTTAATCCACTGAGCCACCCAGGCGCCCCGAGTTTGTTTTTTTTTAAACGAATTCCTTGGGATGGTTTTTGTGTAATATATATCACATGCCTCAACCTTTAAATTTGAATGTAGAAAAGAGTTATCAGAATGAGCCTAGAAAATATTGTTATGAAATATTTTTGTTCTGTTATATTATGTTAACTTAGGAAATAATGGTAGTTATTTTTATTAGCATTTCCTACTTTCCACATGCCCTTACAGATGAGATATCATGTTTTTCCTACTCTTTTTATCGTGGTTGTTATATTCATCATGATCAATAACAATCAATGAAAATTCATAACATAAATTTTCTTTGGGAAAGTGATATTTTGGCAAGAATACATGACCAAAAATTTTAGCTGTTGTTCATCCAGTAGGTGAGACTACCAATGTTCCCGAAATTTCAAGAAATAGAACTTATTAATTGTGTTGGTTAATGTTTATTGTCTCTGAACTTAGAAGAGCATAATTCAATTTAAAATTTATTTTGAATTGAAAACAAGATCTTACTGAAGTTTAGGCATCCAACTTTATATCAGGCCTCCAGTACATTCTAATTTATTTATAGAAAATATCATAAACATGAATGTCACTTTTCCTATTGCATTTATACTGAAACTGCAATGACTCAAAGATGTCAGATCTGAAAAGCACTACCTTTCTATAATTTCTGTTTCCTAGGAGGAATGGATATACCATTTTAGCACAATTATCCAACAGTATTCAAAACCACCATGAATTTTAAAACATAGTTATCACACCCTAACAATCAAGTATGAAAATGTATAAACAACCAAGTCTCTATCTTTAAATGAAATACTCCCACACAGACTGGTTTTAAAACTTTCTAACTTAAGGAATTTGATAGCACAGACTCAGGGTAGTAGTTTCAGTGCCTACAGTATACTTTCAGGGAGAGAGTAATGTAGGCTCTGAGTCACTTTCTGCCTAGAGATGACCTAATAGTGGTTCTGGCATTGTTTGTTTGTTTTTGAAAATACTTTCCTGGGCGTCATTCAGAAAAAGCTGAGTTTGGCAATCTATATAAATTAAGGATGATCTTTTTGAATGTTTGTCTTTCACTACATCAAATTAACATAATTGGACAGAAATTCCACTAAATTAAGCATTGTTAGGAAACGTGTAAATTGGAGCTGCTCAAATTAGTTGCTCTTTGAACTATGTGCTGTTGGTTCAGGATTAGATAGGGAGTTTGAAGGAAAACCTAAATCATTGCTTCCTTTTTTGAGAGAGTCTTAGCATATTTACTTAAAATTAGCTAAAATAAACAATGTGTTTAGTCGCAATGTGATTTGCATTTTTGCACAAACTCCCTATCTCCTTGAGAATTATAACAAATATTTCATGAAACATCATTGATCTTTACTTTGTTACACTGCTGTAAAGGACATTCAGAGTTGCCAGTTAAAAGTGTTAGTGTTGAGATGAAATGTCATGCATTTTTCTTCACTTCCATGCAAATGAACACAGTAATTTATTAAGACACAATGAAGAAAAAAAAATTGACAATGAGTTCCAGATTTTAAAAATCACTTGCCATTCAATCCAAATTGTGAGTTTAATCAGTTACCTAACACTTTATAATGCACCCCCGGTAATTTTACAGAGATTATTTTTTTCTTACCAATTCTTGATTATTCTGTCTTGCAATGCAATTAACTTCCGTTAATTTTGATTGTTATAAACTTAAAATTGATTAATTCCCATATACAGTGTTTAAAATGTTCACAATTTACATTAAATATATATTCTGTGTATACCTTGGAAAAATTATACTGAAAATTGAAATTAAAATGATGTTGTATATAGCTGCAAGAAGCCGCCTGTCCCATTTCATCTTACTGTATATGTTGTGTCAGGTAATTTATAAAATCCCTACTGCATAACAAATCTATTTTTTGTTGGAATGGGTAGTAATGTTTCTTCTTATTTCTAAATAAGAGTTGGTCTATGAGTCCATCTGCAACTGTATTTTTTTTAAGTGGCTTCATGGTCTTGAACTGAGAAAGCTCAGAACATTAAACATCAAAATAATATATTTTGACATAATTAGACATAAAGGAAATGCAATTAAAATGACACTGAGATATCACTACACATTTATCAGAATGGCTAAAATAAAATATAATGACAAGACCAAAAGAAAAAAATATACCATTTGATGATACACAATGGCAAGTTGTACCATAACTTAACCATCTCAGACTAGTGTAGTGTTAAATTTGTTTTTCTAAGCAATGTTTTGGGTCACTTACCACTTTTCAAGGATATAAAGTGCTTTCATTTTACTTAAAACTGAAATTTGGTCAGATTTAAATTTCACATTATGTTAAAAATTCTGTAAACTGTTTTAAACTTTGACATTTCTTCCCTCTGTTCAGTGAATAACACTATATCACATTCTGAAAAATACACTACTTTTCATTTTGAAAAATATCCCTTTTTCCTCTTATGGTAATTATTAATATGAATTAATAGTAGAATTTGATATGGTTCCATATGACCATAAATACTTTATTGTATATTATCAAATTTAATAATGAATATAATGTACTTCTTTGGACAATTTTTAAAGACCAGTCTCCTCTTAAAAAAAAAAAAAATGGAGACGCACTTCTTTAGTTCACACAAATTTCATTTTATTATATATAACCTCAGATAAATTTCAACAAATCATAATTTATTAAAATTATGTCTACTTAAAAATCTCATAGAAGAGTAAAACCATCTAAAATAAAAATAAACACACACAACACACACATCACCCATGTATTGGCAAATCACAATTGCTGTAACAATACATTAGGCATTCCACAGTTAAGGGTTATCAAAATTTCTATCAGTGACAAAAAGATTTGTATCCAAATGGACTGATTTTCCAGAATCCAGGAAAAAGTCTCCTAGGGTTTATTTAAAGATAAATATTTGAATAAATATTACTAAGAAATAACAGGTGAAGTTTTATTAACTTCTAAAAAGTCTAGTTACTTTTATTTATCTATTAACTCATCTCTTTATGAAGTAGAACATGATCACACCTATTGTATCTACCAAAGTTTGTATGCTTTGGTTATTTTATGTTTGCTATTTCCTTGCTTAATTTTTACAATATTTGATACATAATAGTATCTTTAAGTCCTTCTATGGTTTCACAGAATTTATTTGAACTTCATAAAAATGTACCATACTTTTTGCATTGTCCTTGTTTTACTTCTCTATTAACTTTCCAAGATTTATTCACTTTAGAGTGTGTAGCTATCATTTATTTTTATTCCTCCATAATGCTATGTTTACAAATTTGTATTCAACTGTACTTTTAAAAATATCTTAATTATATACCATTTCTCATCTCACGTAACACTCATGTTACTTCTACAATTATCAGATATTATGTAACTGAAAACCACAACTCAGCAACAATATAACACCATTTTTCAAAATTAAATGGCTTACCAGAATTCTTTAATTCTATCCTTTATTTGTATTAGATGACCCTTTATTCTGGTATTTGGCATTGTTCCTATGGAGGAAAGCTTATAAGTTGATATTCCATAAATAGAAGGATTTATTATGATTGATTAATTATTTTCATTTAGAATGCATAGAATATGGTTGATTTAATATTTCTTTCTTACTCTCTGCCTGGAACATAGTGCTATTTATGTAATAGCCACTAAAATATTAAGTTAATTACCTAGACTTTAAACTGCATATTAATAGGAATAACATACAGAACTCTTCTCAGATTGGGACACCTGGGTGGCTCAGTCAGTTAAACGCCTGAGCCTTTAGCTCAGGTCATGATCTTAGGGTCCTGGGACTCAGTTCTGCAACAGATTCCCTGCTTAGCCGGGGGTTTGCTTCTCCCTCACCCTGTTGCTCCCCCTGCTTGTGCTCTCTCTCACTCTCTCTCTTACAAATAAATAAAATTAAAAAAATAAATTCTTCTCAGATAGCTAATACATAATATCATCTTTGTATTCATCAAAGGGAAAGTGCCATAGAATAATGAAAGTCAGACAACTTCAAATTCATTTTTTAACCAGTAAGAAAGTACTGGAAACAAGCCAAAAATGTCTTCAATGAATTAAAGAAATAGATTGATTTTCAATATCTTAATGTTTCTAAAATAAATTGCAAGATTTTTATACTAGATATCAGTGTAAATATTCATTATACAAGGATATTCTAAAAATAAATGTGAGAAAACTACTTGACATATATGATGACAAAAACGAGTTTGACAAAAGTCAGTTTGGGTAAAACTTACAACAGCTACCACCTGAAACTCTTGTTCTATAATTTAATTATTTAATTTACAAAAATACTAAAATAATATATCTGAGAAAGTATATTGATAGCTCTTAAGGTATGCTCTGGTTGTGCACTGTTTACTATTTAAAGGGGAATCCAATATGTGATGCTTATGGTGTGACTATATTAAAATTCAACAAGTTCAGAAGCGTAGGAGGAATAGAATAAAGACAAAAGATGACCCTTACTTATCCTAAAGATAGACAATGGTATATATGTGCTAGTTGGGGAGAGAATCCAGTCAGTAGATGGAGGATGTGGTAGTGGAAAAAAAAAAAAGACACAACGTTTTGGTTGAAAGTTTAGCACTATATTTAACAAAGTGAAATTGTGTGTTAATAGCCTTGAATAAAATCCAAAAAATATTTTCAATTCATTGAAGATTATTTAGGAAAATCTTCAAAAATACAACTTTATAAGGATTCCAATAAAAGATTCATAAGCAATACAAGTTTCAGAATTTTTATCATATTTTCCCTAAAAAGCCATTTGATTTAAATTAAAAAGAATTCTATTTACCTGCCACTTAAATAAGAGGAAATTATTTGGTTTTGTAATGTCAATAAAATAAATTAATATATCTTTAGAAAACAGACATGCACACTACTTTAAAAATAATAGTGCTTAATCTGTTCAGCAAACATTTGTAAAATTCCTTGACGTCAGCTAGCTCTGGAGTTCTGCTAGGTGAGTAAGGCCATGTATGTTACTGCTCAGAGTACTGACGCAAAGCAGTTGTCCCCTTCACATCCATTTTTTGCTGTTGATATGTCATGCTATGTTGTTTAGAGATCCATAGATGTCCCTACATGAAGGCCTTTTTTGTGTGTGTATATGGGTGACTGTGATTTAACTTTCAAATAAGATGGCTCCTGATTTACAATGATTCAACTTATGATATATTTGGCAATGATGTGAAAGTGAAAGTGATTCAGTAGAAACTGTACTTTGAAGTTTGAATTTGGGTCTTTATAAAAAGGGCCAGTGACATGTGGTATGGTGCCGTCTTGTGATGCTGGGCAGCGGCAGTGAGCCACAGCTCCCAGTCAGCTAGAAGATTACAGGGGTGAACACCTGATATTCTTACAAGCATTCTATATATAACCATTCTTCTTTTTTTTAGTGTAATATTTAATAAATTGCATGTGATATTTGATACTTTGTTATAAAATAGGCTTTGCTTAAGATGATTTTGCCCAAATGCAGGCAAATGTAAGTGTTCTGAGTATGTTTAAATAAGCTTAAGGTAAGCTATGATATTTGATAGTTTAGGGGTATTAAATGCATTTTCAATTTTTTATGTGTGTCTCTGTACATAGCCCCCTTGTAAGCTGAGGAACATCTCTATATGTATATGTAGCCTTGGTATGGCTTACATATTATTGGCAATAAACATCTAGAACAGTACGTGTGCCATATCATTGTCTACAACATCAAACAAGTTTCTTGAAAACTTGTGCCAAAGGGGTTATGTCTTTAAGGATTCTTATTTCAGAAGGGTTCTCTCAAACGTAAGATTTTTCAGAAGTTAAGTGAAAATCTGACCAAACTAAACATTTTTCCATTTTCCCTAGTGAGCAAAGATAGCTAAAATCTATCTGCCATTCTCAACACTGTACTCAACGATTGCAATTCTAATTTAAGAACAGATTATTATTTTTTTAATTTTTAATTTTTTATAAACATATATTTTTATACCCAGGGGTACAGGTCTGTGAATCACTAGGTTTACACACTTCACAGCACTCACCAAAGCACATACCCTCCCCAATGTCCATAATCCCACCCCCTTCTCCCAAACCCCCTCCCCCCATAAGAACAGATTATTTATATCAAAACCACATGTTGGCCTAATCTTATACAATATTCATCAATCTCACTCAGAGCCTTGGACACTTTTATTTGTTGAGTCTATATGGTACTACGGACATTCATCTTTTTTGACCTCATAGCTTCAAGTATGTCTATACTTTTGAAAATACATGCATCATAGTTCCATTGTAAAATGTCTGGGTTATAAAATGTGCTATGCTATCAAAATGGTAATAAGAACATACAAATGACCTGATGTAATGAACTGGACCAGATTGCCAGATATCACACTTCATACCAGAAAGATTCAGTGGTAAGTTTTAAAATGGCCAGCTATACTTCGACTGAATTATAACTCATTTAACTTCTTTCTTTGTGTACAGTATTATACATTAGTCAGTGTTATAGTAAATAAGTACTTTGGACAGATGTAAATATGCTGTAATAAAAAATGTTTTTCTTCTTTCTTTTAGTCCTTTTTACCTGTAAGACTAGCCACAAATACCATGCCTCCCCCCAAATAATTTGCAATCCAAATTTATCTCTAAATGAATTTATTGCACAGATATATATATATATATATATATATATATATATACACTTACAGTAGACATGTTCAAAAATAGTTACACAACAGCAAGGCCCTAAATGTATGCAGTATAGTTGTTTTGTTTTGTTTTTTTCTTTAAAAAAAAGAGGTTATGTGAAATATTGGAATTTTATTTCCAGGCCTAGTATTTCAAGACAGTTAACTACACTTACGGTGTCAACAGCCTCTTGTTGGCAGTATGATTTTATTGGCTCCATGGAATAACAGCTAGAATTTACTATTGCTTCTTTCTTTTATGACACACACAGAAAAAAAAATTGACACATTTGCTCAAGACCAACCAGAATCATTTTAACTTATCAAAATTGATGGCAGGCCTTCACTGCCAAAGTCACTGCTGGGTTTTCACAATTCATTGCAGATAATCTGCTACTCTCATTATGATAAAGGAGAGAAGAGTCATAATCAGGGAAGAAAGCTAGATTAATACTTGTAATTATCATTGAATTATTTAGCCTGCTATAGGATTATTATTATTAGTGTCATTTGATAATTTTCTCTCATTTTATTAAACACAACTGTGAGTAATTACCCTACCTAATATTTTTCTGTATTGGCTGACTAGCTAGCAAACATTCATGAAAATATCCATTAGCCACACATATAAAATGCTGCATTATGATGCTGTTGAATCAGAACATACCACTACCTGATCCTGCAGCTCTTTGAGGATTTGCAAATCAATTAATTCTATGTTTATTGGATTCTTCCCATACAATTAGAAAATTTATAATAGAGTCCATGAACATTATTAGTTTTACCATTTTAAACCAGCAATCACAGGGGCGCCTGAGTGGCGCAGTGAGTTAAAGCCTCTGCCTTCGGCTCAGGTCATGATTCCATGGTTCTGGGATCGAGCCCCGCATCGGGCTCTCTGCTCAGTGGGAAGCCTGCTACCCTTCCTCTCTCTCTCTACCTGCCTCTCTGCCTTCTTGTGATCTCTGTCTCTCAAATAAATAAAATCTTTAAAAAAAAAATAAATAAAAAATAAAAAATAAAAAATAAACCAGCAATCACACTTTGATTTTTACAACAAAAGCAGAAATATAAACACACACATTTGGATCAGTTTTCTCTTACTCTGTCTGGATTTCAAAATCATATTCCTCAAGTTAATGCATACCAAAGTTCTGGATTAAACAAGAAATTAGATGGCACCTGAACACTTGGTTTAATATTCTCAAAAGGACTATGCAACTTATTTCTTACATTATGACATTGTTTTACAAAGATCCACACTTTCATAATGTTCGTATTTTTAATAATCAACAAAGTCAATTAATCATGATTAAAAATCAAACATAAAAATTTCTACTCTTTGCTTTTGCCCCCTCCATTTAGAACTTATTTATAGCCTGATAATTCAAAGGTCCCTATGTTTATGAAAATCTGGACAGAAATAGCTCTAAGATCCCATTCAGAACTTGATATTAATCTAAGTCTTTTGGCTCCATTTATCCTGAGAGCAAAGAGTAGAACAAAGGATTTGAGTACTGTTAGTTTATCTGGGAGATTATCCAAGGTAGAAAAGAATGGGAAAGTGATACAGTGAAGAAGCAACTTTGTCAAAGAGGTACATTGTTGATATAATTGTTGTGGATAGAAAAAATGAAGGCTTGCTTTTACTGAAAGGTCCTGAGAAACTTATTTACGTTGTCCTCATGAAGACCTGAAAACTGACAATTTTACCTATGGTTCTTATTTCCACTTCACTGAGAGCTGTCCTCAGAGGACATTAACTCTCCTACACTTTTGGGTTGTTTTGGAGACATTCTAAAATGAGAGAGAGAACATGAGATGCTATCAGTGTTAAGTAACTGCAATTTCCCATGGAACTATCCACCACAGGTTTGGCTATAATCAGGTGTTGGGCCTTGATATCAGAGGGATTTGAGGCAGTATAATTTTAGGTTAATCATTATATCTGAAATTTCCAAAAACTTCAACTGATGAAACTTTGATTATAAATCTATAAATATAACAATAAATCTACAGTATTCAAATTATTTTCATAGAAATACACAGACAAAGCATCAACTGATTAATATTTAAATGTTACAAAATACTGAACTGAAAGAATTTCGTCATATAACAACGTGTAAGAAGTAGAACTTAGGTTTAGGTTAGAAATCAGGATGGATTTGAGACTCAGTTAAGAAATTGAATGGAGGGACGCCTGGGTGGCTCAGTGGGTTAAGCCACTGTCTTCGGCTCAGGTCATGATCCCAGGGTCCTGGGACCGAGCCCCAAATCGGGCTCTCTGCTCAGCAGGGAGCCTGCTTCCTCCTCTCTCTCTGCCTGCCTCTCTGCCTGCTTGTCATCTCTCTCTGTCAAATAAAATCTTAAAAAAAAAGAAATTGAATGGATGTCTGACTATCTTATAGGTTTGCTAAAAATCAGTGACTTTGTGTTCACGTGTGGCTATGCAGGAATTTTTAACTTTCTCTAAGAAGTTATTAGATCTGATTATATAATGGCAGTAAAGGATGGGGAAAAGCAAAGTACAAACCCCATAAAGACAAAGACACTGAGTATGAGAAAAGAGTAATAGATAAGAAGAATCAATGCATTTGAGGAAAATGGGAATTGAAATACAAAGATTGTTGATTTTTTAGATGGAGAAAACAAAACTAGCTTGCAAGAAGGAAATAACAGAAGACATGTTGTGATGTGATACAGAAATCCTGGAAAAGACAGTAACGTGGAATAAAGGAGTAGGGAGAGAATATCAAGTAATTTGGATAGGAAGGAGTTAGGAGATAATTGCTTGATAAATTTTATATGGCCCACTTAAATGCACAGATTTCTCTTCTTTAATTTATATGGAGAACAGGGTGTCCTTTCTCTTCCCTTTCAGAGCACCAGAGGTGTACTCTTTCAGAATGAAAACCTGAAAAGCTCAGGACTCAGTTGCTTAAGCACAGCTGAGAGGACATATTTCAATTAAGATTTACATTTTGCTGTAGGTAGTAGACTGTCAAAAGTGGTTTAACCATATTTTTTCATTTAACAAGAAGACTACAGAGAGTGTTTTCTGGTGTTGGTTCAGAGTCTTAAGAAATTCAAGTGAAGTATCTTAGAGGTTTTCATGGCTTTTTATTTACAGTTGCAAGAATTGCTGTTGGAGTTCTCACTATTAAGCCCACATTTCTGGTAGAAAGATAGAGGTAAAAGAGAATGATATCTTGTACAACTGATACTTTGTCATATGGTTACAATGTAACTAGAAAAGAGACAATAAAATATTTGATGTTGTTTTAAGTTTCCTTGTTGCCAATCCCTCAGTGCTTTCTGATATTAAAAGAAAAAGTAGATGGATATTGACCTGGCAACTATCAACACCTGTCAGTCTCTCTTGGAGAACCAATATCTCTATAATCTCTTTTCCCAGTAAAAAAAATAAAACATATTTATACCCCACACTGTGCCACCTCAAGTTACTGCACCAAGATAAAATTACAATAATTTTCAGTTGTTCCAAATGGACAGAATACCCTTCCTTATGATATCATGTCTTATAAGATAGATAATTGGCTTGCTACCAATATACCCAGATGTGACTGTGGAAGAGACAGGAAAAAAATAATATTTATTTATTCCTTGGGTTGACCCTGTTTACACAGATGCATTACTATTAGAAAAGGTTGGTTTGGGACATTGAATGAATTTACTTAATGGGTCTGTATGTAATTGGGTTAGAGGAAATTTTTAATTTCTACAAAAATTATTAGAATTCTATCTTATTCTCTTTTGTTAATTTTCACATGTTAACAAAGCCAACGTTTTTGTCTAGCAGACAAGATCTTAAATCCTAACAAAACTCAATTTTTTCCTTTTTTTTTTAATTTGAGAGCCTCATGTTCTCTCATGCTGCTTTAAATTCAACTCAGAAAAAAGGAGCTAAATGGGTCAGTAATACCAGACTTTTTATTTTATTTTATTTATCTTATTTTTAATTAAAAAATTAAAGATTGTATTTATTTATTTTAGAGAGAGAGCATGAGTGGGGCAGGGGGATGTAGCTGCAGAGAGAGACTGAGAAGTATACTCCCTAATGAGCAGGAAGCCCGATATGGGGCTCGATCCGAAAATCCTGACTGAGATCATAACCAGAGAGAAAGGCAGACACATGTGCAAAATCCCTTTTTTTCTGGGAAACAATACTTTACAAGTGATGTTTGAAGAAGTACTGGGGAATCAACTTTAATCGGAGATACAAAAATGATGGGAATCCCAGCCCGTTTAGGTTGTGGACCACAGAGTATTCTTCTCTTTAATATTTTATTTTCTTCCATGTCTACTAACTCCAGTCCTAGTTCACTGATCTCTTTTTAGATAGTGCAAAACATGGCAAAGAATACCAAACAAGGCCCAATATTCTACATTTATTACATCATTTCTAACATATAGAAGTGTGTTATCAAGGCTGGTTCTGTGAACGAACCTAGTTATGCTAAAGTGTGTTTTGTTCTCCAAGAAATTAAATGCATGATTATCACACAATTATAAAATACTTGTGTCAAGAATTTTTATTCAAAAATTAATAAGAGAAGCAGACATTAAAACTAGTTCACATGGTTATTTGGGATAGAAGCAGAGTTGTGCAGCACAAGTGCTCTGGGCCCATAAGTTGGGTTATAGAATTTATGTTTTCTAATGAAAAATCACTAACTTGCATTATTGTTAACAAGAATCTTGTGCATTACCATCAGTTTTCTACATTATAACCTCTTGCTCTACAGTTTGTAAATAACTTTGTCAATAGCAAGCTAATAAACGGGGTGACTCTAATGGATTGAGATAATCTCCAGAGTTTCTGCTACATAATGCCCAGGATTCCATTGAAAGGACACCTAAGAATTTATTTTGCCCAAAAATTTGATCATTTTTTTCACTGTCCTTACCTATTTTCCAAACCTAGTCCTTTTGCTTTACCTTTCAGTCTACGGACAACCCTGTATCTGACTGACTTGTTAATTCTGGGAATGTCTTGCAGATTAATTTGCTTGCCAGAGGTGGTTCCTCTAATTGATGTCTAAGAACCCTAATTATTAAGAAAACTTTTTTTTAACATTTTCATTGATATTTATTATTATTATTATTATTATTGCTAATATCTCTATTATAAATAACCCACAAGGGCATCTTTCTGACAAAAGACAAAGAGCTGGCTACTAGTAGAAAAATTTTGACTCTGTCAGTGAAAGTGGTAAAGGGATTTGAGAAAATAAAGCAAAGCACTGGAATTATGTGTTAAAACTTTAAATATTATAGACACATTTACTTAATTTCTAATACTGCTTATAATTAAATATGATGTTTTCCATGAACCATGCATTACAGCAAATATATTGTTTATACAGATTAAATTTTCATCAAAAGGGATGCCTGGGTGGCTCAGTTGGTTAAGCAGCTGCCTTTGGCTCATGTCATGATCCCAGCATCCTGGGATCGAGTCCCGCATCGGCCTTTTGCTCGGCCGGGAGCCTGCTTCTCCCTCTGCCTCTGCCTGCCATTTTGTCTGCCTGTGCTTGCTCTCTCGCCCACTCTATCTGATAAAGAAATAAAATCTTAAAATAAATGAATTTTCATCAACAAATTGTAAGTGTATTTTATTGTAGGATCATGATCAGCATTTTGCAGATGAGAAAAGTGAAATTTAGAAAAGTATGTCTCTTCAAATCCCTCATACAATATCTGGCCTAGATAGAAGGATATACTATCACAATTGAGGAAGATAATTGAGATTACTTAAAATAATAAACTTTACTGTATAGGGTTTTTTAAAAGTTTGCCACAGATTCAGATTCTTTTAAAATATATATCTATTTTGTGTAAAGAGAATGCACTGAGAAGTAAAAAGAAAGTGATATATCAGTGCTACCAACTAATGGCTATAATATCATCACCTTATTTATGAACAATGAAACTGTGCAATATTTAAATCTATTTAAATAAATTCCTATTTATTTTATATATTTATAAACTTAAATAAATTCCTATTTATTTATTATTAAAGAAATTCCTCTAACAAACAGTATGTTTGGAAGGTTGCTAGCAGGAAAGTGTTGTACTACATGGAAGTAATCATAAAATGTGATCTAAAATTCTGCTTTCAAGGGCGCCTGGGTGGCTCAGTGGGTTAAAATTCTGCTTTCAAGAAGCTATAACAGTAAGTACTGAGCATTAGCTATTATATGCTATGGATGAATAACTGAAATCTACATTTGAAACTAATGGTACACTATATGTTAACTAATTGAATTTTAAAAAGTTAATTAAAAAAACACTATTTCATAAAACAATATTCCCAACAGGCTCTTTTGCTTTAAAATACTCACTTTGTAATGAGAGTCATTACTTTTGTCTAGCCAATTCTTACATCACTGTTTATCCCTTCCCTGCTTTATCCCTTCCCAGTATCAATAAAGGCTCACTTGGGTTACCTAGAAGCCATGAGAAAGCTTGTTTTCACCAGCAATTTGACCACCATGTGCACATGGAAGTCTATTGATAAAGGCTTCATTGCAATAAGTTGGAAATCCATGGATGATTTTGAATTCTCTTTCTTGAGGTCTTGTTTCATGAAAATAAATTTAGGGTGGCTTATTGGAATGGATGTTATTAACATATCTTCATAGTTATGAGTACATGGAATTGTAAAATAGATTAATGAATGTGGCAGTACTGACAACTGTCCTCATTTTGAAATCAAATTACAGTGTACTAAGATGAGGAAGCAAAGCAGATTTGGGATTATGAGTGAGCTAATTTAAAAAAGTTTTAGGGGTATGATCAGACTATTGGGTAATTCAGTAGAAAGATGTCAACTGATTGAGATTCTGTGTTCCCTGATTTCAGAGAGAAGTTAAGATAAATAAGTAACACGAGGAGACTAGGAAGCCAAACATAAGTGATAATTTTGTGCCATGGTGTGTATACATCTGTTTACCTTCTTGCTTTACCACTAAGGTTGCTCCTAAAGGAGAGTTTAAATATGTGTTGGAGCTAATCTCTGTGGATTACACAAGAAACCACATCCTACAGCTCTCCCTGAAACACCCCTTATGATTTCAATGTAATTTGGTTTTTGCATTTTTAGAAATTACAAAGTACTTTGCACACTCATCTACTTTATTACCACCACAAGTGAGTCAGCTGACTCCACATTTTAACACAGTGACAGTCACAGAGGATTGGAGGAATGAGTAGAGTTATCAGTATATGTGCTTTTAAGAAGTATGACAGGGTAGCAGCTATTTCCAGGAACCAAAACATGGGTCAGCAGCTGTGCAGGAAAAGTGATGGAATAAATGACTCATTTCATAGGAGTTCTATAACATATTAGTTCTAAAATGTATCTTCAGCACCCAATTACCCGCTTTGATCTAAAGATAAGGATTTACAGTTAAGGTCCCATTTATGATTTGACTGGTAAGGTCTGAATCATGTTTACTATTGTTTTGACTATTACTTGAAACCTATAGTAGTACTTGGGATATGTGTTGTGTATTCTGTGAACATGTGCTATTTTTAGATTAGATAATTTCTGTCTTGAACCCCTGTTAATTTGTTTGTTTTTGTTTATTTGATAGTGGTTTCAGTAAATGGATATATCTGAAAAATTGCAAAGCCACTATTAAAATAAGTTTTTCTTATATATAGCATGGAATTGCACATTCCTCCTTTGAATCCGACAGAGCTTCACCATATCCTTAACAATTTGGGAAAAACATGCTATTATTTTTCTTTATAAAATTTCTCCTGTTAGGCTGTGATGTTCGTCATTAGCAGTAACTCCTCTGTAGGCTTTGTCAAAAGAGTTGAAAAAATTGGAAAGGTTTGAATGAAGCTGTTTGCTGAATATAAAGAAAAGAACATTGAAGTACAATTCACACTCTTACTTCTTCTATGCTTTCAGATGTTTGACATTTGAAAATTTTGCTTCTAGAAGAGATGCCCTAGATAATTCTTACTTTAAGGAGCAAGTTTCTTTTATAATTTTTTTTTATTATTCTACCATTCAAGTATTTCCATTTAAATTAAATTCAATACCATTTAAAAAAAAATCAAAAGTGCAGCCAGTATTCAATTCCTGGGCTAAATAATTTTAGAAAGCTTTGTGTTATTGAACTTACATGGTTTTTCTGTAGTTTTAACTCTTTCTTTCTGTGATTTTTCCCATTAGTCACGTCAGTGACTGCAATATAACAGACATTGAGGATAAAGAAGGACTGAATAGAACAATCCTTGGCCTCATGAAGATGAGAATCTAGCAAGGGAGTCAAACAATTCAATCATTCAGAGACAATTTATTGAGTGCCTGGCCTAAGATGAGCACAACAAAACCCCAGCCCAGAGGAACCATTTTAATGGGAGAGATAGATAATAGGTAAGCCAACTTAAAAAAAAATCGTACTAGTTTTTCTTTAATAGTGATGCATATTTGAACTAAATAAGCACATTTTAAAAAGAGCAGTGATTGAGAAGAGGGTTTTAAACTGAGTGGTCCGAAAGGGCCTCCCTGAAAAAGTCTGTTTTGAACAGATTTCTGAATAATATCAGCTAGGAAGCTGCGTAAAAATCTCAGGAATGGGTGATTTTTCCAGCCAAAAAACTGTAAAGGCTCTAACGTCACAATATAGCTATAAGTTTCTCTAATCAAGTAACTTCTGACAAAGAATGAGAAGAAATAACTGACCCAGGTTTGAAAGAAAAGGGACAGACTTTCTATGGAATTCATATTAAATTAAAGCTCTAAAGGACAAAAATACAATAGAGCAAAATTCTGGTCACGCTGATATACCTAATGAAAGTTCATAAACAAGGTGTGGGTAGCAAAGAGTGTGTGAGAATGTTGGTAAGAACATTGGGGAAGAGTCATCCCTGAACATGTTCTTAAACGAAGCAATTCTTGTGTTGGTTTAAAGGGTAAATTGGAGTTTGCCTAAGTGATTAGCGAAGGATGCCTCAGCTTATGGAAGTTCAAAGCCATAAAGATGTGATAAACTACTGCAGATATTTTCATGTATATTTGTTGTTGCTTCTAGTAATGGTGATCTAAAAACTCCTACTTAAGACAACTAAAAATCCAGACAAAATAGCTTTTAAAATAAAAATATCAGAATGATTATAAAAATTAAGTGTGGGATTACTGGGCCAAAATATGAAATACAATGAGAGCCTAGAGATATATGCCCTGAAGCCATTTTAGCTATGAGAGCATTTGAAACTGCTAAAACTGCTAAAACACACTAGCTGTGTTAATAGACCCTTGATACTAGTGAAACAAAATTCAAAATCCAGCAGCAATCAAATTTGAGGACTTTGGTACAACCCAAATTTAAGTTGAGATCCCTAAAGCACAAGGAGAAACAGAAATAAGACTATAGCCTACCTTGCCTTCTGTGTAAACTGAGAAAGTCAATCACTGAATTTGGAGTATGGTTGTCTTGTAGAGTCTCAGATATAAGAGACAATCCTGCCAAGGAGGACCATATCATTATTATAGCTCTTAATTATCCCTACTCAATAATAGTTTCAAATATAATGTCTTGAACATAGCAAAATGTAACAAAGCACACAAAGAAAAACCATTAAAAAGATTTGATAGACAAAATGGGATTAAGTATGATGTTAAAATGATCAATAAAGATTGTAAAATGGCTTGATTACTCTGCTCAAAGAAATGAGAGTGGAAGCAAATTGAACAAAAAACTGAAACTAAAAATGATATTGAAAAAGGTTTTATAAATGAACCAAATGGATACTCTAGAACTTTAAAGATATGACAGCTAATTTAAGATACCACAGGGGTGCCTGGGTGGCTCACATAATTAAACCTCCAATTCTTTTTCCTTTTTTTTTAACACCTTAATTTTATTTTATTTCTTTCATTTTGGCTCAGGTCATGATGTCATGGTTGTGAAATAGAGCCCAGAGTTGGGCTCTGTGCTGAGCCTGGAGCCTGCTTAAGATTCTTTTCCCTTCTTTTTCTATACCTCCCTGCGCTGTCACTTGCTCGCTCTCTCTTGATTGCAAAGAGATAGATAGATAGATAGATAGATAATAGACAAAGCAAAATAAAAGCAGATTATGAAAATAAATATAAAGATTTTGAAATGAAAACAAGTTCAAAATAAAATAGAGAAGACCTACACAGCTAAAAGTTCATTCAGAAAATCTACTATTAAAGAAGTCAGTATGACACAATGTTAAGATTTGAGCATGTACTTTACAGAAAGGGTATTCCAAATGGCCACTCATATATAAAAACTGTTCCGCTTTATTATGAATCTGGAATTAAGTTAATATAATTAAAAATAAATTAAAACCTAAAATGACATACTATTACACACTTACGATATTGGGCAACAATAAAATTGTCTTGCAAGAATGTGAAAGAATGAAAGTTCCCATAATAAAAACATTTGAGGTAAGTTGGACAATATTCAGAAAACGTAAAGAGACTGCTATGCTGTCGCAGAGGTTTTCAGCTTGGCGCGAACCGCACTTCGCTACTGCTTTCTCAGCAAGGCCTTTTCTTTCGCTCTGTCGCGGCAGAGTGGTACAGCCGCGGGAGAGCTGGTGCCTCTTGGGCCTTGCGGTCCCGGGCTCCAAGTTCACGCCCGAGGTTCACCTTGCGAAGCCTAACTAAGCAGACACAGTCACCACCCTGCAGCAGCCTGCGTGGCCTAGCATGGCACTCTATGCCTTTTTCCCTCTCCTGGCGTAGGTAAGGCTTTTCCTTTTGCTCCCGCGCTCAGGCAGACTCTGGGCCTAGGCCAGTGTCTTCACCAGAGGAGAGAGGAGGCCACAGGATCCCTGTACACGGTCCGTGCACTGGGATGGGGTACTGTGGGGGACTGTCTCCACTACTTCCCTGGCACACCGCTGCCACCGACAACGCTGCCACATTTTGGTGGAAGACAGCATCTGACTGCCCCTTTCTCCATTGGGTTGTTCTGTGAGTTCCGTGTACAGCACCTGGTGGCAAGCACAAGGCTGTCCTTGGGACAGGTGGTCAAGGAGATGCTGTCTCCTTCTGCCTGCCTCTGCCCAGACTCCTTCCTTAGAGCGGAGCACACGCCCCTGCCCTTCTTATCCCCTCGTCTCCTTTGCACCAAGCTTCCATCTCTCCGTACAGGGAGCGGGTGACACTTGTCTTGCCACCGGCCTGCTGTTCGCGCCACGGCAGGCTATCCTGCTTACCGAGCGATTCCCGACCCCAAAGCCAACGGCTCCTTCTCTTCCCTGGGGGCGGCGTGCTGCGCCTACCCCACACTTGCTCCTGGGGAGCGTGGTGACAGACGTGTGCATCCATGCTTCTCTCTCAGGCAGAGGGGATTCTAGGGCAAAGAGAATTTCGCTCCATGCGGGTATATTCCACCGTGCTGTGGAGACTATCTTAGGCAAGCAGCAGCAGCGTTCCTAAACGAACTCTGATTTCCCAACGAATGCTGTGCTTTCCTAGGGGAGAAGCCCAGGCAAAGAGGCTTTTCGCGTTTCCCGACCCCAAGGCCAACGGCTCCTTCTCTTCCCCGCCTCTGATTTCCCAAAGAATGCTGAGCTTTCCCAGCGGCGATGCCCCGGCAAAGAGGCTTTCCCTCTATGCGGGTTTCTCCCATCGTGCTGCGAATACTAGGCTAAGGCAAGCAACAAAAGCAGCCCACAGAACCGACTCTGATTTCCCAGCGACTGCTATGCTTTCGCAGAGGTTTTCAGCTTGGCGCGAACCGCACGTCGCTGCTGCTTCCTCAGCAAGGCTTTGGTCGTTCGCTCTGTCGCGGTAGGGGGAGAGCTGGTTCCTCTTGGGCCTTGCTTTCCCCTGCTCCAAGTTCGCGCCTGGGGTTCATCTTGTTAAGCCGAACTAAGCAGACACAGTCACAACCCTGAAGCAGCGTGCGTGTCCTAGCATGGCACTCTATGCCTATTACCATCTCCTGGCCTAGGTAAGGCTTTGCCTTTTCTCAGGCAGACTCTGGGCCTAGGCCAGTGCCTTCACCTCAGGAGAGAGGAGGCGACAGGATCCCTGCACACGGCCCGTGAACTGGGAGGGGAACTGTAGGGGAGTGTCTCCACTCTTTCCCCGGCACACCCCCTGCCACATCTTGGTGGAAGACGGCATCTGACTGCCCGTTTCTCCATGGGGTTGTTTCTGCGAATTCCGTGTTTGGCACCTGGTGGCAAGCCCAAGCCTGACCTTGGGACAGGTGGCAAGGAGATGCTGTCCCCTTGTGAGCAGAGGCACAGGACAGGCCTGCTTTCTGCCCAGACTCCTTACTCAGAGTGGAGCATGCGCCCCTGCCCAGGTCGTCCCCTCATGTCTCCTTAGCAGACAGGCTACCATCTCTCCGCACGGGGAGCGGGTGACACTTGTCTTGCCACCGGCATGCTGTTCGTGCCACGGCAGGCTATCCTGCTTCCCGAGCGTTTCCCGACCCCAAGGCCAAAGGCTCCTTCTCTTCCCCGGGGCCGGCGTGCTGCGTCTTCCCACACTTGCCTCTGGGGAGCGCGGTGACAGTCGTGTGCAACCATGCTTCTCTCTCAGGCAGAGGGGATGCTAGGGCAAAGAGTATTTCGCTCCATGCGGTTATCTTCCACCGTGCTGCGGAGACTAGCTCAGGCAAGCAGCAACAGCATCCCCAAACCCAACTCTGATTTCCCAACGAATGCTACACTTTCCCAGGGGAGATGCCCAGGCAAAGAGGCTTTCGCTGTATGCGGGGTTGCTCCCACCGTGAGACTGGCCTCAGGCAAGCATCAGCAGCCCGCAGAACATTTCTCAGCGCATGCTGTGCTTTCGCAGAGGCTTTGGCTTGGAGTGAACAGCACTTCGCCGCTGCTTCCTCAGCAAGGCTTCAGTCGCGTCAGGCAAGAAGAGCTGCTGGACAGCTGGTGCCTCTTGGGCCTTGCTTTCCTGGGCTCCATGTTAGCGTCCTGGGTTCACCCTGCCAGGCCGAACTAAGCAGACATAGCCACAACCCTGCAGTAGCGTGCGTAGCCAAGGATTGCACTCTAGGCACACTACCATCTCCCGGTGTAGGCATCGCTTGGCCTTTTACTCTGGCGCTCAGGCAGATTCACGGACTAGGCCAGTGCTTTCCCCACAGGAAAGGAGAGGTGACAGGATCCCTGCACACCGCCCGTGCACTGAATAGGGAGCTTTGGGGGGACTGTCCCCACTCCTTTCCCTAAACCCCTTGACTCCTCCAAGCTTCCACATACTGGAGGAAGATGGCATCTGAGGGCCAGTTCTTTCTGGGCGTTGTTTCTCGAGATCAGCGTAGGCACCTGGTGGTAAACCCATGTCTCCACCACGGACAGGTGGCCAAGGATCGCTTTCTCCTTAGACCCAAAGGCTCAGGACAGGCATGCTTTCTGCCCAGACTCCTTCCTCAGAGTGGAGCCCTTTCCACTGCCCTAATCTTGTCCTCGTGTCTCCTTAGCAGCCAGGCTTCCGTCGCTCTGCAGTGACAGACGTGTCCCTTTCCTAAAGGCTCTTTCCACAGGCGCCACCGCGCTGCTTTCCGACAGAGGGGATGCCCAGGCAAAGAGCATTTCCCTGCATGCGGGTTTATTACATCGTGCTGTGGAGACTAGCTCCGGCAAGCAGCAGGCAGCATCCCACAGACCCGACTCTGATTTCCCAAAGAATGCTGTGCTTTCCCAGAGGGGATACCCCAGCAAAGAGGCTTTCGCTCTATGCGGGTTTCTCCCATCGTGCTGTGAATACTAAGCTAAGGCAAGCAACGAAAGCAGCCCAAAGAACCGACTCTGATTTCCCAGCGACTGCTATGCTTTCGCAGAGGTTTTCAGCTTGGCGTGACCCGCACTTCGCTACTGCTTTCTCAGTAAGGCTTTGGTCGTTCGTTCTTCGCGGCAGGGAAGAAGAGCCGCGGGAGAGCTCTTTCATCTTGGGCTTTGAGTTCCCGAGCTCCAAGTTCGCGCCCGGGGTTCACCTTGCTAAGCCGAACTAAGCAGACACAGACACCACGCTGCAGCAGCGTGTGGGGCCTAGCATGGCACTCTATGCCTATTACCATCTCCTGGCGTAGGTAAGGCTTTTCCTTTTGCTCCGGGGCTCCGGCAGACTCTGGGGCTAGGCCAGTGCCTTCACCACAGGAGAGAGGAGGCGACAGGATCCCTGCACACTGCCCGTGCACTGGGATGGGGTACTGTGGGGGACTCTCTCCACTCCTTCCCTGGCAGACCCCCTTCCACCGACAATGCTGCCACATCTTGGTGGAAGACAGCATCTGACTGCCCGTTTCTCCATGGGGTTGTTTCTGCGAGTTCCGAGTACGGCACCTGGTGGCAATGCCAAGGCTTCCCTTGCGACGTGTGGCCAAAGAGATGCTGTCCCTTCTGCCTGCTTTCTGCCCAGATTCCATCATCAGAGTGGAGCACACGCCCCTGCCCTAGTCGTCCCCTCATGTCTCCTTCCCATCCAGGCTTCCATCTCTAGGCACAGGGAGCGGGTGTCATTTGTATTGCCTCCGACCTGCTGTTCGTGCCACGGCAGGCTATCCTAATTCCTGAGCGTTTCCTGACCCCAGGGCCAAGGACTCCTTCTCTTCCCCGGGGGCGGCGTGTTGCGCCTTCCCCACACTTGTTCCTGGGGAGGGCGGTGACAGACGTGTGCAACCATGCTTCTCTCTCAGGCAGAGAGGATGCTAGGGCAAAGAGTATTTCGTTCCATGCGGGAATCTTCCACCGTGCTGCGGAGACTAGCTCAGGCAAACAGAAGCAGCATCCCAACACCTAACTCTGATTTCCCAATGAATACTGTGCTTTCCCAGGGGAGACGCCCAGGCAAAGAGGCTTTCGCTGTATGCGGGGTTTCTCCCACCGCCTGACTTGGCTCAGGCAAGCGGCAGCAGCCCGCAGAGCATTTTTCAGCGCATGCTGTGCTTCCGCAGAGTCTTTGGCTTGGAGCGAACAGCACTTCGCTGCTGCTTCCTCAGCAAGGCTTCAGTTGCGTCAGGGAAGAGGAGCTGCGGAGAGCTGGTGCCAATTGGGCCCTGCTTTCCCGGGCTCCATGTTCGCGTCCTGGGTTTACGCTGCCAGGCCGAACTAAGCAGACACAGCCACAACCGTGCAGTAGCTTGCGTAGCTAAGGATGGCACTCTAGGCACACTACCATCTCCCGGTGTAGGCATCGCTTGGCCTTTTACTCTGGCGCTCAGGCGGACTCGCGGACTAGGCCAGTGCTTTCCCCACAGGAAAGGAGAGGTGACAGGATCCCTGCACACCTCCCGTGCACTGAATAGGGAGCTTTGGGGGGGGACTGTCCCCACTCCTTCCCCTTAAACCCCCTGCTTCCTCCAAGCTTCCACATCCTTGAGGAAGACGGCATCTGATGGCGAGTTCCTTCTGGGAGTTGTTTATCGAGTTCAGGATAGGCGCCTGGTGGCAAGCCCGTGTCTCCACCAAGGACAGGTGACCACGGAGCTGCTGAGATCTCCTTGGGCCCAAAGGCTCGGGACAGGCATGCTTTCTGCCCAGACTCCTTCCTCAGAGTGGAGCCCTTTCCCCTTCCCTAATCGTGCCCTCTGGTCTCTTTAGCAGCCAGGCTTCCGTCGCTCTGCAGTGACAGACATGTCCCTTTCCTTAAGGCTCTTTCCACAGGCGCCACTGCGCTTCTCTCTCAGGCAGAGGGGATGCCCAGGCCAAGAGGATTTCGCTCCATGCGGGATTATTACACCGTGCTGTGGAGACTAGCTCACTTTCTCCATGGGGTTGTTTCTGTGAGTTCCGAGTACGGCACCTGGTGGCAAGTACAAGGCTGTCCTTGGGACAGGTGGTCAAGGAGATGCTGTCTCCTTCTGCCTGCCTCTGCCCAGACTCCTTCCTTAGAGTGGAGCACGCGCCCCTGCCCTTCTTATCCCCTCGTCTCCTTTGCACCAAGCTTCCATCTCTCCGTACAGGGAGCGGGTGACACTTGTCTTGCCAACGGCCTGCTGTTCGCGCCACGGCAGGCTATCCTGCTTACCGAGCGATTCCCGACCCCAAAGCCAACGGCTCCTTCTCTTCCCTGGGGGCGGCGTGCTGCGCCTACCCCACACTTGCTCCTGGGGAGCGTGGTGACAGACGTGTGCAACCATGCTTCTCTCTCAGGCAGAGGGGATTCTAGGGCAAAGAGAATTTCGCTCCATGCGGGTATATTCCACCGTGCTGCGGAGACTATCTTAGGCAAGCAACAGCAGCGTTCCCAAACGAACTCTGATTTCCCAACGAATGCTGTGCTTTCCTAGGGGAGAAGCCCAGGCAAAGAGGCTTTTCGCGTTTCCCGACCCCAAGGCCAACTGCTCCTTCTCTTCCCCGCCTCTGATTTCCCAAAGAATGCTGTGCTTTCCCAGCGGCGATGCCCCGGCAAAGAGGCTTTCCCTCTATGCGGGTTTCTCCCATCGTGCTGCGAATACTAGGCTAAGGCAAGCAACAAAAGCAGCCCACAGAACCGACTCTGATTTCCCAGCGACTGCTATGCTTTCGCAGAGGTTTTCAGCTTGGCCCGAACCGCACGTCGCTGCTGCTTCCTCAGCAAGGCTTTGGTCGTTCGCTCTGTAGCGGTAGGGGGAGAGCTGGTTCCTCTTGGGCCTTGCTTTCCCCTGCTCCAAGTTCGCGCCTGGGGTTCATCTTGTTAAGCCGAACTAAGCAGACACAGTCACAACCCTGAAGCAGCGTGCGTGTCCTAGCATGGCACTCTATGCCTATTACCATCTCCTGGCATAGGTAAGGCTTTGCCTTTTCAAAGGCAGACTCTGGGCCTAGGCCAGTGCCTTCACCTCAGGAGAGAGGAGGCGACAGGATCCCTGCACACGGCCCGTGAACTGGGATGGGGAACTGTAGGGGAGTTTCTCCACTCTTTCCCCGGCACACCCCCTGCCACATCTTGGTGGAAGACGGCATCTGACTGCCTGTTTCTCCATGGGGTTGTTTCTGCGAATTCCGTGTTTGGCACCTGGTGGCAAGCCCAAGCCTGACCTTGGGACAGGTGGCAAGGAGATGCTGTCCCTTTGTGAGCAGAGGTACAGGACAGGCCTGCTTTCTGCCCAGACTCCTTCCTCAGAGTGGAGCATGCACCCCTGCCCTAGTCGTCCCCTCATGTCTCTTTCGCAGCCAGGCTACCATCTCTCCGCACGGGGAGCGGGTGACACTTGTCTTGCCACCGGCATGCTGTTCGTGCCACGGCAGGCTATCCTGCTTCCCGAGCATTTCCCGACCCCAAGGCCAAAGGCTCCTTCTCTTCCCCGGGGCCGGCGTGCTGCGTCTTCCCACACTTGCTCCTGGGGAGCGCGGTGACATACGTGTGCAACCATGCTTCTCTCTCAGGCAGAGGGGATGCTAGGGCAAAGAGTATTTCGCTCCATGCGGTTATCTTCCACCGTGCTGCGGAGACTAGCTCAGGCAAGCAGCAACAGCATCCCCAAACCCAACTCTGATTTCCCAACGAATGCTACACTTTCCCAGGGGGAGATGCCCAGGCAAAGAGGCTTTCGCTGTATGCGGGCTTGCTCCCACCGTGAGACTGGCCTCAGGCAAGCATCAGCAGCCTACAGAACATTTCTCAGCGCATGCTGTGCTTTCGCAGAGGCTTTGGCTTGGAGTGAACAGCACTTCGCCGCTGCTTCCTCAGCAAGGCTTCAGTCGCGTCAGGCAAGAAGAGCTGCTGGACAGCTGGTGCCTCTTGGGCCTTGCTTTCCTGGGCTCCATGTTAGCGTCCTGGGTTCACCCTGCCAGGCCGAACTAAGCAGACATAGCCACAACCCTGCAGTAGCGTGCGTAGCCAAGGATTGCACTCTAGGCACACTACCATCTCCCGGTGTAGGCATCGCTTGGCCTTTTACTCTGGCGCTCAGGCAGATTCACGGACTAGGCCAGTGCTTTCCCCACAGGAAAGGAGAGGTGACAGGATCCCTGCACACCGCCCGTGCACTGAATAGGGAGCTTTGGGGGGACTGTCCCCACTCCTTTCCCTAAACCCCTTGACTCCTCCAAGCTTCCACATACTGGAGGAAGATGGCATCCGAGGGCCAGTTCTTTCTGGGCGTTGTTTCTCGAGTTCAGCGTAGGCACCTGGTGGTAAACCCATGTCTCCACCACGGACAGGTGGCCAAGGATCGCTTTCTCCTTAGACCCAAAGGCTCAGGACAGGCATGCTTTCTGCCCAGACTCCTTCCTCAGAGTGGAGCCCTTTCCACTGCCCTAATCTTGTCCTCGTGTCTCCTTAGCAGCCAGGCTTCCGTCGCTCTGCAGTGACAGACATGTCCCTTTCCTTAAGGCTCTTTCCACAGGCGCCACCGCGCTGCTTTCCGACAGAGGGGATGCCCAGGCAAAGAGCATTTCGCTGCATGCGGGTTTATTACATCGTGCTGTGGAGACTAGCTCTGGCAAGCAGCAGGCAGCATCCCACAGACTCGACTCTGATTTCCTAAAGAATGCTGTGCTTTCCCAGAGGGGATGCCCCAGCAAAGAGGCTTTCGCTCTATGCGGGTTTCTCCCATCGTGCTGTGAATACTAAGCTAAGGCAAGCAACGAAAGCAGCCCACAGAAGCGACTCGATTTCCCAGCGACTGCTATGCTTTCGCAGAGGTTTTCAGCTTGGCGTGACCCGCACTTCGCTACTGCTTTCTCAGTAAGGCTTTGGTCGTTCGTTCTTCGCGGCAGGGAAGAAGAGCCGCGGGAGAGCTGTTTCATCTTGGGCTTTGAGTTCCCGAGCTCCGAGTTCGCGCCCTGGGTTCACCTTGCTAAGCCGAACTAAGCAGACACAGACACCACGCTGCAGCAGCGTGTGGGGCCTAGCATGGCACTCTATGCCTATTACCATCTCCTGGCGTAGGTAAGGCTTTTCCTTTTGCTCAGGCGCTCCGGCAGACTCTGGGCCTAGGCCAGTGCCTTCACCACAGGAGAGAGGAGGCGACAGGATCCCTGCACAATGCCCGTCCACTGGGATGGGGTACTGTGGGGGACTCTCTCCACTCCTTCCCTGGCACACCCCCTTCCACCGACAACGCTGCCACATCTTGGTGGAAAACAGCATCTGACTGCCCATTTCTCCATGGGGTTGTTTCGGCGAGTTCCGAGTATGGCACCTGGTGGCAATGCCAAGGCTTCCCTTGCGACGTGTGGCCAAAGAGATGCTGTCCCCTTCTGCCTGCTTTCTGCCCAGATTCCATCCTCATAGTGGAGCACACGCCCCTGCCCTAGTCGTCCCCTCATGTCTCCTTCCCATCCAGGCTTCCATCTCTAGGCACAGGGAGCGGTTGTCACTTGTATTGCCTCCGACCTGCTGTTCGTGCCACGGCAGGCTACCCTAATTCCTGAGCGTTTCCTGACCCCAGGGCCAAGGACTCCTTCTCTTCCCCGGGGGCAGCGTGTTGCGCCTTCCCCACACTTGTTCCTGGGGAGCGCGGTGACAGACGTGTGCAACCATGCTTCTCTCTCAGGCAGAGGGGATGCTAGGGCAAAGAGTATTTCGTTCCATGCGGGAATCTTCCACCGTGCTGCGGAGACTAGCTCAGGCAAACAGAAGCAGCATCCCAACACCTAACTCTGATTTCCCAATGAATACTGTGCTTTCCCAGGGGAGACGCCCAGGCAAAGAGGCTTTCGCTGTATGCGGGGTTTCTCCCACCGCCTGACTTGGCTCAGGCAAGCAGCAGCAGCCCGCAGAGCATTTCTCAGCGCATGTTGTGCTTCCGCAGAGTCTTTGGCTTAGAGCGAACAGCACTTCGCCGCTGCTTCCTCAGCAAGGCTTCAGTTGCGTCAGGGAAGAGGAGCTGCGGGAGAGCTGGTGCCAATTGGGCCCTGCTTTCCCGGGCTCCATGTTCGCGTCCTGGGTTTACGCTGTCAGACCGAACTAAGCAGACACAGCCACAACCATGCAGTAGCTTGCATAGCTAAGGATGGCACTTTAGGCACACTACCATCTCCCGGTGTAGGCATCGCTTGGCCTTTTACTATGGCGATCAGGCGGACTCGCAGACTAGGCCAGTGCTTTCCCCACAGGAAAGGAGAGGTGACAGGATCCCTGCGCACCGCCCGTGCACTTAATAGGGAGCTTTGGGGGGGGACTGTCCCCACTCCTTCCCCTTAAACCCCCTGCTTCCTCCAAGCTTCCACATCCTGGAGGAAGACGGAATCTGATGGCGAGTTCCTTCTGGGAGTTGTTTATCGATTTCAGGGTAGGCGCCTGGTGGCAAGCCCGTGTCTCCACCAAGGACAGGTGACCAAGGAGCTGCTGAGATCTCCTTGGGCCCAAAGGCTCGGGACAGGCATGCTTTCTGCCCAGACTCCTTCCTCAGAGTGGAGCCCTTTCCCCTGCCCTAATCGTGCCCTCTGGTCTCTTTAGCAGCCAGGGTTCCGTCGCTCTGCAGTGACAGACATGTCCCTTTCCTTAAAAATCTTTCCACAGGCGCCACTGCGCTTCTCTCTCAGGCAGAGGGGATGCCCAGGCCAAGAGGATTTCGCTCCATGCGGGATTATTACACCGTGCTGTGGAGACTAGCTCCGGCAAGCAGCAGGCAGCATCCCACAGACCCGACTCTGATTTCCCAAAGAATGCTGTGCTTTCCCATAGGGGATGCCCCGGCAAAGAGGCTTTCGCTCTATGCGGGTTTCTCCCATCGTGCCGCGAATACTAGGCTAAGGCAAGCAACGAAAGCAGCCCACAGAACCGACTGTGATTTCCCAGCGACTGCTATGCTGTCGCAGAGGTTTTCAGCTTGGCGCGAACCGCACTTCGCTACTGCTTTCTCAGCAAGGCCTTTTCTTTCATTCTGTCGCGGCAGAGTGGTACAGCCGCGGGAGAGCTGGTGCCTCTTGGGCCTTGCGTTCCCGGGCTCCAAGTTCACGCCCGAGGTTCACCTTGCGAAGCCTAACTAAGCAGACACAGTCACCACCCTGCAGCAGCCTGCGTGGCCTAGCATGGCACTCTATGCCTATTACCACCTCCCGGCCTAGGTAAGGCTTTGCCTTTTCTCAGGCAGACTCTGGGCCTAGGCCAGTGCCTTCACCTCAGGAGAGAGGAGGCGACAGGATCCCTGCACACGGCCCGTGAACTGGGATGGGGAACTGTAGGGGAGTGTCTCCACTCTTTCCCCGGCACACCCCCTGCCACATCTTGGTGGAAGACGGCATCTGACTGCCCGTTTCTCCATGGGGTTGTTTCTGCGAATTCCGTGTTTGGCACCTGGTGGCAAGCCCAAGCCTGACCTTGGGACAGGTGGCAAGGAGATGCTGTCCCCTTGTGAGCAGAGGCACAGGACAGGCCTGCTTTCTGCCCAGACTCCTTCCTCAGAGTGGAGCATGCGCCCCTGCCCTAGTCGTCCCCTCATGTCTCCTTAGCAGCCAGGCTACCATCTCTCCACACGGGGAGCGGGTGACACTTGTATTGCCACCGGCATGCTGTTCGTGCCACGGCAGGCTATCCTGCTTCCCGAGCGTTTCCCGACCCCAAGGCCAAAGGCTCCTTCTCTTCCCCGGGGCCGGCGTGCTGCGTCTTCCCACACTTGCTCCTGGGGAGCGCGGTGACATACGTGTGCAACCATGCTTCTCTCTCAGGCAGAGGGGATGCTAGGGCAAAGAGTATTTCGCTCCATGCGGTTATCTTCCACCGTGCTGCGGAGACTAGCTCAGGCAAGCAGCAACAGCATCCCCAAACCCAACTCTGATTTCCCAACGAATGCTACACTTTCCCAGGGGAATTGCCCAGGCAAAGAGGCTTTCGCTGTATGCGGGGTTGCTCCCACCGTGAGACTCGCCTCAGGCAAGCATCAGCAGCCCGCAGAACATTTCTCAGCGCATGCTGTGCTTTCGCAGAGGCTTTGGCTTGGAGTGAACAGCACTTCGCCGCTGCTTCCTCAGCAAGGCTTCAGTCGCGTCAGGCAAGAAGAGCTGCTGGACAGCTGGTGCCTCTTGGGCCTTGCTTTCCTGGGCTCCATGTTAGCGTCCTGGGTTCACCCTGCCAGGCCGAACTAAGCAGACATAGCCACAACCCTGCAGTAGCGTGCGAAGCCAAGGATTGCACTCTAGGCACACTACCATCTCCCGGTGTAGGCATCGCTTGGCCTTTTACTCTGGCGCTCAGGCGGACTCGCGGACTAGGCCAGTGCTTTCCCCACAGGAAAGGAGAGGTGACAGGATCCCTGCACACCGCCCGTGCACTGAATAGGGAGCTTTGGGGGGGGACTGTCCCCACTCCTTCCCCTTAAACCCCCTGCTTCCTCCAAGCTTCCACATCCTTGAGGAAGACGGCATCTGATGGCGAGTTCCTTCTGGGAGTTGTTTATCAAGTTCAGGATAGGCGCCTGGTGGTAAGCCCGTGTCTCCACCAAGGACAGGTGACCAAGGAGCTTTGAGATCTCCTTGGGCCCAAAGGCTCAGGACAGGCATGCTTTCTGCCCAGACTCCTTCCTCAGAGTGGAGCCCTTTCCCCTGCCCTAATCGTGCCCTCTGGTCTCTTTAGCAGCCAGGGTTCCGTCGCTCTGCAGTGACAGACATGTCCCTTTCCTTAAAAATCTTTCCACAGGCGCCACTGCGCTTCTCTCTCAGGCAGAGGGGATGCCCAGGCCAAGAGGATTTCGCTCCATGCGGGATTATTACACCGTGCTGTGGAGACTAGCTCCGGCAAGCAGCAGGCAGCATCCCACAGACCCGACTCTGATTTCCCAAAGAATGCTGTGCTTTCCCATAGGGGATGCCCCGGCAAAGAGGCTTTCGCTCTATGCGGGTTTCTCCCATCGTGCCGCGAATACTAGGCTAAGGCAAGCAACGAAAGCAGCCCACAGAACCGACTGTGATTTCCCAGCGACTGCTATGCTGTCGCAGAGGTTTTCAGCTTGGCGCGAACCGCACTTCGCTACTGCTTTCTCAGCAAGGCCTTTTCTTTCATTCTGTCGCGGCAGAGTGGTACAGCCGCGGGAGAGCTGGTGCCTCTTGGGCCTTGCGTTCCCGGGCTCCAAGTTCACGCCCGAGGTTCACCTTGCGAAGCCTAACTAAGCAGACACAGTCACCACCCTGCAGCAGCCTGTGTGGCCTAGCATGGCACTCTATGCCTATTACCATCTCCCGGCCTAGGTAAGGCTTTGCCTTTTCTCAGGCAGACTCTGGGCCTAGGCCAGTGCCTTCACCTCAGGAGAGAGGAGGCGACAGGATCCCTGCACACGGCCCGTGAACTGGGATGGGGAACTGTAGGGGAGTGTCTCCACTCTTTCCCCGGCACACCCCCTGCCACATCTTGGTGGAAGACGGCATCTGACTGCCCGTTTCTCCATGGGGTTGTTTCTGCGAATTCCGTGTTTGGCACCTGGTGGCAAGCCCAAGCCTGACCTTGGGACAGGTGGCAAGGAGATGCTGTCCCCTTGTGAGCAGAGGCACAGGACAGGCCTGCTTTCTGCCCAGACTCCTTCCTCAGAGTGGAGCATGCGCCCCTGCCCTAGTCGTCCCCTCATGTCTCCTTAGCAGCCAGGCTACCATCTCTCCACACGGGGAGCGGGTGACACTTGTATTGCCACCGGCATGCTGTTCGTGCCACGGCAGGCTATCCTGCTTCCCGAGCGTTTCCCGACCCCAAGGCCAAAGGCTCCTTCTCTTCCCCGGGGCCGGCGTGCTGCGTCTTCCCACACTTGCTCCTGGGGAGCGCGGTGACATACGTGTGCAACCATGCTTCTCTCTCAGGCAGAGGGGATGCTAGGGCAAAGAGTATTTCGCTCCATGCGGTTATCTTCCACCGTGCTGCGGAGACTAGCTCAGGCAAGCAGCAACAGCATCCCCAAACCCAACTCTGATTTCCCAACGAATGCTACACTTTCCCAGGGGAATTGCCCAGGCAAAGAGGCTTTCGCTGTATGCGGGGTTGCTCCCACCGTGAGACTCGCCTCAGGCAAGCATCAGCAGCCCGCAGAACATTTCTCAGCGCATGCTGTGCTTTCGCAGAGGCTTTGGCTTGGAGTGAACAGCACTTCGCCGCTGCTTCCTCAGCAAGGCTTCAGTCGCGTCAGGCAAGAAGAGCTGCTGGACAGCTGGTGCCTCTTGGGCCTTGCTTTCCTGGGCTCCATGTTAGCGTCCTGGGTTCACCCTGCCAGGCCGAACTAAGCAGACATAGCCACAACCCTGCAGTAGCGTGCGAAGCCAAGGATTGCACTCTAGGCACACTACCATCTCCCGGTGTAGGCATCGCTTGGCCTTTTACTCTGGCGCTCAGGCGGACTCGCGGACTAGGCCAGTGCTTTCCCCACAGGAAAGGAGAGGTGACAGGATCCCTGCACACCGCCCGTGCACTGAATAGGGAGCTTTGGGGGGGGACTGTCCCCACTCCTTCCCCTTAAACCCCCTGCTTCCTCCAAGCTTCCACATCCTTGAGGAAGACGGCATCTGATGGCGAGTTCCTTCTGGGAGTTGTTTATCAAGTTCAGGATAGGCGCCTGGTGGTAAGCCCGTGTCTCCACCAAGGACAGGTGACCAAGGAGCTTTGAGATCTCCTTGGGCCCAAAGGCTCGGGACAGGCATGCTTTCTGCCCAGACTCCTTCCTCAGAGTGGAGCCCTTTCCCCTGCCCTAATCGTGCCCTCTGGTCTCTTTAGCAGCCAGGGTTCCGTCGCTCTGCAGTGACAGACATGTCCCTTTCCTTAAAAATCTTTCCACAGGCGCCACTGCGCTTCTCTCTCAGGCAGAGGGGATGCCCAGGCCAAGAGGATTTCGCTCCATGCGGGATTATTACACCGTGCTGTGGAGACTAGCTCCGGCAAGCAGCAGGCAGCATCCCACAGACCCGACTCTGATTTCCCAAAGAATGCTGTGCTTTCCCATAGGGGATGCCCCGGCAAAGAGGCTTTCGCTCTATGCGGGTTTCTCCCATCGTGCCGCGAATACTAGGCTAAGGCAAGCAACGAAAGCAGCCCACAGAACCGACTGTGATTTCCCAGCGACTGCTATGCTGTCGCAGAGGTTTTCAGCTTGGCGCGAACCGCACTTCGCTACTGCTTTCTCAGCAAGGCCTTTTCTTTCATTCTGTCGCGGCAGAGTGGTACAGCCGCGGGAGAGCTGGTGCCTCTTGGGCCTTGCGTTCCCGGGCTCCAAGTTCACGCCCGAGGTTCACCTTGCGAAGCCTAACTAAGCAGACACAGTCACCACCCTGCAGCAGCCTGCGTGGCCTAGCATGGCACTCTATGCCTATTACCACCTCCCGGCCTAGGTAAGGCTTTGCCTTTTCTCAGGCAGACTCTGGGCCTAGGCCAGTGCCTTCACCTCAGGAGAGAGGAGGCGACAGGATCCCTGCACACGGCCCGTGAACTGGGATGGGGAACTGTAGGGGAGTGTCTCCACTCTTTCCCCGGCACACCCCCTGCCACATCTTGGTGGAAGACGGCATCTGACTGCCCGTTTCTCCATGGGGTTGTTTCTGCGAATTCCGTGTTTGGCACCTGGTGGCAAGCCCAAGCCTGACCTTGGGACAGGTGGCAAGGAGATGCTGTCCCCTTGTGAGCAGAGGCACAGGACAGGCCTGCTTTCTGCCCAGACTCCTTCCTCAGAGTGGAGCATGCGCCCCTGCCCTAGTCGTCCCCTCATGTCTCCTTAGCAGCCAGGCTACCATCTCTCCACACGGGGAGCGGGTGACACTTGTATTGCCACCGGCATGCTGTTCGTGCCACGGCAGGCTATCCTGCATCGCGAGCGTTTCCCGACCCCAAGGCCAAAGGCTCCTTCTCTTCCCCGGGGCCGGCGTGCTGCGTCTTCCCACACTTGCTCCTGGGGAGCGCGGTGACATACGTGTGCAACCATGCTTCTCTCTCAGGCAGAGGGGATGCTAGGGCAAAGAGTATTTCGCTCCATGCGGTTATCTTCCACCGTGCTGCGGAGACTAGCTCAGGCAAGCAGCAACAGCATCCCCAAACCCAACTCTGATTTCCCAACGAATGCTACACTTTCCCAGGGGAATTGCCCAGGCAAAGAGGCTTTCGCTGTATGCGGGGTTGCTCCCACCGTGAGACTCGCCTCAGGCAAGCATCAGCAGCCCGCAGAACATTTCTCAGCGCATGCTGTGCTTTCGCAGAGGCTTTGGCTTGGAGTGAACAGCACTTCGCCGCTGCTTCCTCAGCAAGGCTTCAGTCGCGTCAGGCAAGAAGAGCTGCTGGACAGCTGGTGCCTCTTGGGCCTTGCTTTCCTGGGCTCCATGTTAGCGTCCTGGGTTCACCCTGCCAGGCCGAACTAAGCAGACATAGCCACAACCCTGCAGTAGCGTGCGAAGCCAAGGATTGCACTCTAGGCACACTACCATCTCCCGGTGTAGGCATCGCTTGGCCTTTTACTCTGGCGCTCAGGCGGACTCGCGGACTAGGCCAGTGCTTTCCCCAAGGAAAGGAGAGGTGACAGGATCCCTGCACACCGCCCGTGCACTGAATAGGGAGCTTTGGGGGGGGACTGTCCCCACTCCTTCCCCTTAAACCCCCTGCTTCCTCCAAGCTTCCACATCCTTGAGGAAGACGGCATCTGATGGCGAGTTCCTTCTGGGAGTTGTTTATCAAGTTCAGGATAGGCGCCTGGTGGTAAGCCCGTGTCTCCACCAAGGACAGGTGACCAAGGAGCTTTGAGATCTCCTTGGGCCCAAAGGCTCGGGACAGGCATGCTTTCTGCCCAGACTCCTTCCTCAGAGTGGAGCCCTTTTCCCTGCCCTAATCGTGCCCTCTGGTCTCTTTAGCAGCCAGGCTTCCGTCGCTCTGCAGTGACAGACATGTCCCTTTCCTTAAGGCTCTTTCCACAGGCGCCACTGCGCTTCTCTCTCAGGCAGAGGGGATGCCCAGGCCAAGAGGATTTCGCTCCATGCGGGATTATTACACCGTGCTGTGGAGACTAGCTCCGGCAAGCAGCAGGCAGCATCCCACAGACCCGACTCTGATTTCCCAAAGAATGCTGTGCTTTCCCATAGGGGATGCCCCGGCAAAGAGGCTTTCGCTCTATGCGGGTTTCTCCCATCGTGCCGCGAATACTAGGCTAAGGCAAGCAACGAAAGCAGCCCACAGAACCGACTGTGATTTCCCAGCGACTGCTATGCTGTCCCAGAGGTTTTCAGCTTGGCGCGAACCGCACTTCGCTACTGCTTTCTCAGCAAGGCCTTTTCTTTCATTCTGTCGCGGCAGAGTGGTACAGCCGCGGGAGAGCTGGTGCCTCTTGGGCCTTGCGTTCCCGGGCTCCAATTTCACGCCCGAGGTTCACCTTGCGAAGCCTAACTAAGCAGACACAGTCACCACCCTGCAGCAGCCTGCGTGGCCTAGCATGGCACTCTATGCCTATTACCACCTCCCGGCCTAGGTAAGGCTTTGCCTTTTCTCAGGCAGACTCTGGGCCTAGGCCAGTGCCTTCACCTCAGGAGAGAGGAGGCGACAGGATCCCTGCACACGGCCCGTGAACTGGGATGGGGAACTGTAGGGGAGTGTCTCCACTCTTTCCCCGGCACACCCCCTGCCACATCTTGGTGGAAGACGGCATCTGACTGCCCGTTTCTCCATGGGGTTGTTTCTGCGAATTCCGTGTTTGGCACCTGGTGGCAAGCCCAAGCCTGACCTTGGGACAGGTGGCAAGGAGATGCTGTCCCCTTGTGAGCAGAGGCACAGGACAGGCCTGCTTTCTGCCCAGACTCCTTCCTCAGAGTGGAGCATGCGCCCCTGCCCTAGTCGTCCCCTCATGTCTCCTTAGCAGCCAGGCTACCATCTCTCCACACGGGGAGCGGGTGACACTTGTATTGCCACCGGCATGCTGTTCGTGCCACGGCAGGCTATCCTGCTTCCCGAGCGTTTCCCGACCCCAAGGCCAAAGGCTCCTTCTCTTCCCCGGGGCCGGCGTGCTGCGTCTTCCCACACTTGCTCCTGGGGAGCGCGGTGACATACGTGTGCAACCATGCTTCTCTCTCAGGCAGAGGGGATGCTAGGGCAAAGAGTATTTCGCTCCATGCGGTTATCTTCCACCGTGCTGCGGAGACTAGCTCAGGCAAGCAGCAACAGCATCCCCAAACCCAACTCTGATTTCCCAACGAATGCTACACTTTCCCAGGGGAATTGCCCAGGCAAAGAGGCTTTCGCTGTATGCGGGGTTGCTCCCACCGTGAGACTCGCCTCAGGCAAGCATCAGCAGCCCGCAGAACATTTCTCAGCGCATGCTGTGCTTTCGCAGAGGCTTTGGCTTGGAGTGAACAGCACTTCGCCGCTGCTTCCTCAGCAAGGCTTCAGTCGCGTCAGGCAAGAAGAGCTGCTGGACAGCTGGTGCCTCTTGGGCCTTGCTTTCCTGGGCTCCATGTTAGCGTCCTGGGTTCACCCTGCCAGGCCGAACTAAGCAGACATAGCCACAACCCTGCAGTAGCGTGCGAAGCCAAGGATTGCACTCTAGGCACACTACCATCTCCCGGTGTAGGCATCGCTTGGCCTTTTACTCTGGCGCTCAGGCGGACTCGCGGACTAGGCCAGTGCTTTCCCCACAGGAAAGGAGAGGTGACAGGATCCCTGCACACCGCCCGTGCACTGAATAGGGAGCTTTGGGGGGGGACTGTCCCCACTCCTTCCCCTTAAACCCCCTGCTTCCTCCAAGCTTCCACATCCTTGAGGAAGACGGCATCTGATGGCGAGTTCCTTCTGGGAGTTGTTTATCAAGTTCAGGATAGGCGCCTGGTGGTAAGCCCGTGTCTCCACCAAGGACAGGTGACCAAGGAGCTTTGAGATCTCCTTGGGCCCAAAGGCTCGGGACAGGCATGCTTTCTGCCCAGACTCCTTCCTCAGAGTGGAGCCCTTTTCCCTGCCCTAATCGTGCCCTCTGGTCTCTTTAGCAGCCAGGCTTCCGTCGCTCTGCAGTGACAGACATGTCCCTTTCCTTAAGGCTCTTTCCACAGGCGCCACTGCGCTTCTCTCTCAGGCAGAGGGGATGCCCAGGCCAAGAGGATTTCGCTCCATGCGGGATTATTACACCGTGCTGTGGAGACTAGCTCCCTTTCTCCATGGGGTTGTTTCTGTGAGTTCCGAGTACGGCACCTGGTGGCAAGTACAAGGCTGTCCTTGGGACAGGTGGTCAAGGAGATGCTGTCTCCTTCTGCCTGCCTCTGCCCAGACTCCTTCCTTAGAGTGGAGCACGCGCCCCTGCCCTTCTTATCCCCTCGTCTCCTTTGCACCAAGCTTCCATCTCTCCGTACAGGGAGCGGGTGACACTTGTCTTGCCAACGGCCTGCTGTTCGCGCCACGGCAGGCTATCCTGCTTACCGAGCGATTCCCGACCCCAAAGCCAACGGCTCCTTCTCTTCCCTGGGGGCGGCGTGCTGCGCCTACCACACTTGCTCCTGGGGAGCGTGGTGACAGACGTGTGCAACCATGCTTCTCTCTCAGGCAGAGGGGATTCTAGGGCAAAGAGAATTTCGCTCCTTGCGGGTATATTCCACCGTGCTGCGGAGACTATCTTAGGCAAGCAGCAGCAGCGTTCCTAAACGAACTCTGATTTCCCAACGAATGCTGTGCTTTCCTAGGGGAGAAGCCCAGGCAAAGAGGCTTTTCGCGTTTCCCGACCACAAGGCCAACGGCTCCTTCTCTTCCCCGCCTCTGATTTCCCAAAGAATGCTGTGCTTTCCCAGCGGCGATGCCCCGGCAAAGAGGCTTTCCCTCTATGCGGGTTTCTCCCATCGTGCTGCGAATACTCGGCTAAGGCAAGCAACAAAAGCAGCCCACAGAACCGACTCTGATTTCCCAGCGACTGCTATGCTTTCGCAGAGGTTTTCAGCTTGGCGCGAACCGCACGTCGCTGCTGCTTCCTCAGCAAGGCTTTGGTCGTTCGCTCTGTAGCGGTAGGGGGAGAGCTGGTTCCTCTTGGGCCTTGCTTTCCCCTGCTCCAAGTTCGCGCCTGGGGTTCATTTTGTTAAGCCGAACTAAGCAGAAACAGTCACAACCCTGAAGCAGCGTGCGTGTCCTAGCATGGCACTCTATGCCTATTACCATCTCCTGGCCTAGGTAAGGCTTTGCCTTTTCTCAGGCAGACTCTGGGCCTAGGCCAGTGCCTTCACCTCAGGAGAGAGGAGGCGACAGGATCCCTGCACACGGCCCGTGAACTGGGATGGGGAACTGTAGGGGAGTGTCTCCACTCTTTCCCCGGCACACCCCCTGCCACATCTTGGTGGAAGACGGCATCTGACTGCCCGTTTCTCCATGGGGTTGTTTCTGCGAATTCCGTGTTTGGCACCTGGTGGCAAGCCCAAGCCTGACCTTGGGACAGGTGGCAAGGAGATGCTGTCCCCTTGTGAGCAGAGGCACAGGACAGGTCTGCTTTCTGCCCAGACTCCTTCCTCAGAGTGGAGCATGCGCCCCTGCCCTAGTCGTCCCCTCATGTCTCCTTCGCAGCCAGACTACCATCTCTCCACACGGGGAGCGGGTGACACTTGTCTTGCCACCGGCATGCTGTTCGTGCCACGGCAGGCTATCCTGCTTCCCGAGCGTTTCCCGACCCCAAGGCCAAAGGCTCCTTCTCTTCCCCGGGGCCGGCGTGCTGCGTCTTCCCACACTTGCTCCTGGGGAGCGCGGTGACATACGTGTGCAACCATGCTTCTCTCTCAGGCAGAGGGGATGCTAGGGCGAAGAGTATTTCGCTCCATGCGGTTATCTTCCACCGTGATGCGGAGACTAGCTCAGGCAAGCAGCAACAGCATCCCCAAACCCAACTCTGATTTCCCAACGAATGCTACACTTTCCCAGGGGAATTGCCCAGGCAAAGAGGCTTTCGCTGTATGCGGGGTTGCTCCCACCGTGAGACTCGCCTCAGGCAAGCATCAGCAGCCCGCAGAACATTTCTCAGCGCATGCTGTGCTTTCGCAGAGGCTTTGGCTTGGAGTGAACAGCACTTCGCCGCTGCTTCCTCAGCATGGCTTCAGTCGCGTCAGGCAAGAAGAGCTGCTGGAGAGCTGGTGCCTCTTGGGCCTTGCTTTCCTGGGCTCCATGTTAGCGTCCTGGGTTCACCCTGCCAGGCCGAACTAAGCAGACATAGCCACAACCCTGCAGTAGCGTGCGTAGCCAAGGATTGCACTCTAGGCACACTACCATCTCCCGGTGTAGGCATCGCTTGGCCTTTTACTCTGGCGCTCAGGCAGATTCACGGACTAGGCCAGTGCTTTCCCCACAGGAAAGGAGAGGTGACAGGATCCCTGCACACCGCCCGTGCACTGAATAGGGAGCTTTCGGGGGACTGTCCCCACTCCTTTCCCTAAACCCCTTGACTCCTCCAAGCTTCCACATTCTGGAGGAAGATGGCATCCGAGGGCCAGTTCTTTCTGGGCGTTGTTTCTCGAGTTCAGCGTCGGCACCTGGTGGTAAACCCATGTCTCCACCACGGACAGGTGGCCAAGGATCGCTTTCTCCTTAGACCCAAAGGCTCAGGACAGGCATGCTTTCTGCCCAGACTCCTTCCTCAGAGTGGAGCCCTTTCCACTGCCCTAATCTTGTCCTCGTGTCTCCTTAGCAGCCAGGCTTCCGTCACTCTGCAGTGACAGACGTGTCCCTTTCCTTAAGGCTCTTTCCACAGGCGCCACCGCGCTGCTTTCCGACAGAGGGGATGCCCAGGCAAAGAGCATTTCGATGCATGCGGGTTTATTACATCGTGCTGTGGAGACTAGCTCCGGCAAGCAGCAGGCAGCATCCCACAGACCCGACTCTGATTTCCTAAAGAATGCTGTGCTTTCCCAGAGGGGATGCTCCAGCAAAGAGGCTTTCGCTCTATGCGGGTTTCTCCCATCGTGCTGTGAATACTAAGCTAAGGCAAGCAACGAAAGCAGCCCACAGAACCGACTCGATTTCCCAGCGACTGCTATGCTTTCGCAGAGGTTTTCAGCTTGGCGTGACCCGCACTTCGCTACTGCTTTCTCAGTAAGGCTTTGGTCGTTCGTTCTTCGCGGCAGGGAAGAAGAGCCGCGGGAGAGCTGTTTCATCTTGGGCTTTGAGTTCCCGAGCTCCGAGTTCGCGCCCTGGGTTCACCTTGCTAAGCCGAACTAAGCAGACACAGACACCACGCTGCAGCAGCGTGTGGGGCCTAGCATGGCACTCTATGCCTATTACCATCTCCTAGCGTAGGTAAGGCTTTTCCTTTTGCTCCGGGGCTCCGGCAGACTCTGGGCCTAGGCCAGTGCCTTCACCACAGGAGAGAGGAGGCGACAGGATCCCTGCACAATGCCCGTCCACTGGGATGGGGTACTGTGGGGGACTCTCTCCACTCCTTCCCTGGCACACCCCCTTCCACCGACAACGCTGCCACATCTTGGTGGAAAACAGCATCTGACTGCCCATTTCTCCATGGGGTTGTTTCGGCGAGTTCCGAGTATGGCACCTGGTGGCAATGCCAAGGCTTCCCTTGCGACGTGTGGCCAAAGAGATGCTGTCCCCTTCTGCCTGCTTTCTGCCCAGATTCCATCCTCAGAGTGGGGCACACGCCCCTGCCCTAGTCGTCCCCTCATGTCTCCTTCCCATCCAGGCTTCCATCTCTAGGCACAGGGAGCGGGTGTCACTTGTATTGCCTCCGACCTGCTGTTCGTGCCACGGCAGGCTAACCTAATTCCTGAGCGTTTCCTGACCCCAGGGCCAAGGACTCCTTCTCTTCCCCGGGGGCGGCGTGTTGCGCCTTCCCCACACTTGTTCCTGGGGAGCGCGGTGACAGACGTGTGCAACCATGCTTCTCTCTCAGGCAGAGGGGATGCTAGGGCAAAGAGTATTTCGTTCCATGCGGGAATCTTCCACCGTGCTGCGGAGACTAGCTCAGGCAAACAGAAGCAGCATCCCAACACCTAACTCTGATTTCCCAATGAATACTGTGCTTTCCCAGGGGAGACGCCCAGGCAAAGAGGCTTTCGCTGTATGCGGGGTTTCTCCCACCGCCTGACTTGGCTCAGGCAAGCATCAGCAGCCCGCAGAGCATTTCTCAGCGCATGCTGTGCTTCCTCAGAGTCTTTGGCTTGGAGCGAACAGCACTTCGCCGCTGCTTCCTCAGCAAGGCTTCAGTTGCGTCAGGGAAGAGGAGCTGCGGGAGAGCTGGTGCCAATTGGGCCCTGCTTTCCCGGGCTCCATGTTCGCGTCCTGGGTTTACGCTGTCAGACCGAACTAAGCAGACACAGCCACAACCATGCAGTAGCTTGCGTAGCTAATGATGGCACTTTAGGCACACTACCATCTCCCGGTGTAGGCATCGCTTGGCCTTTTACTCTGGCGATCAGGCGGACTCGCAGACTAGGCCAGTGCTTTCCCCACAGGAAAGGAGAGGTGACAGGATCCCTGCGCACCGCCCGTGCACTGAATAGGGAGCTTTGGGGGGGGACTGTCCCCACTCCTTCCCCTTAAACCCCCTGCATCCTCCAAGCTTCCACATCCTGGAGGAAGACGGCATCTGATGGCGAGTTCCTTCTGGGAGTTGTTTATCGATTTCAGGGTAGGCGCCTGGTGGCAAGCCCGTGTCTCCACCAAGGACAGGTGACCAAGGAGCTGCTGAGATCTCCTTGGGCCCAAAGGCTCGGGACAGGCATGCTTTCTGCCCAGACTCCTTCCTCAGAGTGGAGCCCTTTCCCCTGCCCTAATCGTGCCCTCTGGTCTCTTTAGCAGCCAGGGTTCCGTCGCTCTGCAGTGACAGACATGTCCCTTTCCTTAAAAATCTTTCCACAGGCGCCACTGCTCTTCTCTCTCAGGCAGAGGGGATGCCCAGGCCAAGAGGATTTCGCTCCATGCGGGATTATTACACCGTGCTGTGGAGACTAGCTCCGGCAAGCAGCAGGCAGCATCCCACAGACCCGACTCTGATTTCCCAAAGAATGCTGTGCTTTCCCATAGGGGATGCCCCGGCAAAGAGGCTTTCGCTCTATGCGGGTTTCTCCCATCGTGCCGCGAATACTAGGCTAAGGCAAGCAACGAAAGCAGCCCACAGAACCGACTGTGATTTCCCAGCGACTGCTATGCTGTCGCAGAGGTTTTCAGCTTGGAGCGAACCGCACTTCGCTACTGCTTTCTCAGCAAGGCCTTTTCTTTCATTCTGTCGCGGCAGAGTGGTACAGCCGCGGGAGAGCTGGTGCCTCTTGGGCCTTGCGTTCCCGGGCTCCAAGTTCACGCCCGAGGTTCACCTTGCGAAGCCTAACTAAGCAGACACAGTCACCACCCTGCAGCAGCCTGCGTGGCCTAGCATGGCACTCTATGCCTATTACCACCTCCCGGCCTAGGTAAGGCTTTGCCTTTTCTCAGGCAGACTCTGGGCCTAGGCCAGTGCCTTCACCTCAGGAGAGAGGAGGCGACAGGATCCCTGCACACGGCCCGTGAACTGGGATGGGGAACTGTAGGGGAGTGTCTCCACTCTTTCCCCGGCACACCCCCTGCCACATCTTGGTGGAAGACGGCATCTGACTGCCCGTTTCTCCATGGGGTTGTTTCTGCGAATTCCGTGTTTGGCACCTGGTGGCAAGCCCAAGCCTGACCTTGGGACAGGTGGCAAGGAGATGCTGTCCCCTTGTGAGCAGAGGCACAGGACAGGCCTGCTTTCTGCCCAGACTCCTTCCTCAGAGTGGAGCATGCGCCCCTGCCCTAGTCGTCCCCTCATGTCTCCTTAGCAGCCAGGCTACCATCTCTCCACACGGGGAGCGGGTGACACTTGTATTGCCACCGGCATGCTGTTCGTGCCACGGCAGGCTATCCTGCTTCCCGAGCGTTTCCCGACCCCAAGGCCAAAGGCTCCTTCTCTTCCCCGGGGCCGGCGTGCTGCGTCTTCCCACACTTGCTCCTGGGGAGCGCGGTGACATACGTGTGCAACCATGCTTCTCTCTCAGGCAGAGGGGATGCTAGGGCAAAGAGTATTTCGCTCCATGCGGTTATCTTCCACCGTGCTGCGGAGACTAGCTCAGGCAAGCAGCAACAGCATCCCCAAACCCAACTCTGATTTCCCAACGAATGCTACACTTTCCCAGGGGAATTGCCCAGGCAAAGAGGCTTTCGCTGTATGCGGGGTTGCTCCCACCGTGAGACTCGCCTCAGGCAAGCATCAGCAGCCCGCAGAACATTTCTCAGCGCATGCTGTGCTTTCGCAGAGGCTTTGGCTTGGAGTGAACAGCACTTCGCCGCTGCTTCCTCAGCAAGGCTTCAGTCGCGTCAGGCAAGAAGAGCTGCTGGACAGCTGGTGCCTCTTGGGCCTTGCTTTCCTGGGCTCCATGTTAGCGTCCTGGGTTCACCCTGCCAGGCCGAACTAAGCAGACATAGCCACAACCCTGCAGTAGCGTGCGAAGCCAAGGATTGCACTCTAGGCACACTACCATCTCCCGGTGTAGGCATCGCTTGGCCTTTTACTCTGGCGCTCAGGCGGACTCGCGGACTAGGCCAGTGCTTTCCCCACAGGAAAGGAGAGGTGACAGGATCCCTGCACACCGCCCGTGCACTGAATAGGGAGCTTTGGGGGGGGACTGTCCCCACTCCTTCCCCTTAAACCCCCTGCTTCCTCCAAGCTTCCACATCCTTGAGGAAGACGGCATCTGATGGCGAGTTCCTTCTGGGAGTTGTTTATCAAGTTCAGGATAGGCGCCTGGTGGTAAGCCCGTGTCTCCACCAAGGACAGGTGACCAAGGAGCTTTGAGATCTCCTTGGGCCCAAAGGCTCGGGACAGGCATGCTTTCTGCCCAGACTCCTTCCTCAGAGTGGAGCCCTTTTCCCTGCCCTAATCGTGCCCTCTGGTCTCTTTAGCAGCCAGGCTTCCGTCGCTCTGCAGTGACAGACATGTCCCTTTCCTTAAGGCTCTTTCCACAGGCGCCACTGCGCTTCTCTCTCAGGCAGAGGGGATGCCCAGGCCAAGAGGATTTCGCTCCATGCGGGATTATTACACCGTGCTGTGGAGACTAGCTCCCTTTCTCCATGGGGTTGTTTCTGTGAGTTCCGAGTACGGCACCTGGTGGCAAGCACAAGGCTGTCCTTGGGACAGGTGGTCAAGGAGATGCTGTCTCCTTCTGCCTGCCTCTGCCCAGACTCCTTCCTTAGAGTGGAGCACGCGCCCCTGCCCTTCTTATCCCCTCGTCTCCTTTGCACCAAGCTTCCATCTCTCCGTACAGGGAGCGGGTGACACTTGTCTTGCCAACGGCCTGCTGTTCGCGCCACGGCAGGCTATCCTGCTTACCGAGCGATTCCCGACCCCAAAGCCAACGGCTCCTTCTCTTCCCTGGGGGCGGCGTGCTGCGCCTACCACACTTGCTCCTGGGGAGCGTGGTGACAGACGTGTGCAACCATGCTTCTCTCTCAGGCAGAGGGGATTCTAGGGCAAAGAGAATTTCGCTCCTTGCGGGTATATTCCACCGTGCTGCGGAGACTATCTTAGGCAAGCAGCAGCAGCGTTCCTAAACGAACTCTGATTTCCCAACGAATGCTGTGCTTTCCTAGGGGAGAAGCCCAGGCAAAGAGGCTTTTCGAGTTTCCCGACCCCAAGGCCAACTGCTCCTTCTCTTCCCCGCCTCTGATTTCCCAAAGAATGCTGTGCTTTCCCAGCGGCGATGCCCCGGCAAAGAGGCTTTCCCTTTATGCGGGTTTCTCCCATCGTGCTTCGAATACTAGGCTAAGGCAAGCAACAAAAGCAGCCCACAGAACCGACTCTGATTTCCCAGCGACTGCTATGCTTTCGCAGAGGTTTTCAGCTTGGCGCGAACCGCACGTCGCTGCTGCTTCCTCAGCAAGGCTTTGGTCGTTCGCTCTGTAGCGGTAGGGGGAGAGCTGGTTCCTCTTGGGCCTTGCTTTCCCCTGCTCCAAGTTCGCGCCTGGGGTTCATTTTGTTAAGCCGAACTAAGCAGAAACAGTCACAACCCTGAAGCAGCGTGCGTGTCCTAGCATGGCACTCTATGCCTATTACCATCTCCTGGCCTAGGTAAGGCTTTGCCTTTTCTCAGGCAGACTCTGGGCCTAGGCCAGTGCCTTCACCTCAGGAGAGAGGAGGCGACAGGATCCCTGCACACGGCCCGTGAACTGGGATGGGGAACTGTAGGGGAGTGTCTCCACTCTTTCCCCGGCACACCCCCTGCCACATCTTGGTGGAAGACGGCATCTGACTGCCCGTTTCTCCATGGGGTTGTTTCTGCGAATTCCGTGTTTGGCACCTGGTGGCAAGCCCAAGCCTGACCTTGGGACAGGTGGCAAGGAGATGCTGTCCCCTTGTGAGCAGAGGCACAGGACAGGTCTGCTTTCTGCCCAGACTCCTTCCTCAGAGTGGAGCATGCGCCCCTGCCCTAGTCGTCCCCTCATGTCTCCTTCGCAGCCAGGCTACCATCTCTCCACACGGGGAGCGGGTGACACTTGTCTTGCCACCGGCATGCTGTTCGTGCCACGGCAGGCTATCCTGCTTCCCGAGCGTTTCCCGACCCCAAGGCCAAAGGCTCCTTCTCTTCCCCGGGGCCGGCGTGCTGCGTCTTCCCACACTTGCTCCTGGGGAGCGCGGTGACATACGTGTGCAACCATGCTTCTCTCTCAGGCAGAGGGGATGCTAGGGCGAAGAGTATTTCGCTCCATGCGGTTATCTTCCACCGTGCTGCGGAGACTAGCTCAGGCAAGCAGCAACAGCATCCCCAAACCCAACTCTGATTTCCCAACGAATGCTACACTTTCCCAGGGGAATTGCCCAGGCAAAGAGGCTTTCGCTGTATGCGGGGTTGCTCCCACCGTGAGACTCGCCTCAGGCAAGCATCAGCAGCCCGCAGAACATTTCTCAGCGCATGCTGTGCTTTCGCAGAGGCTTTGGCTTGGAGTGAACAGCACTTCGCCGTTGCTTCCTCAGCAAGGCTTCAGTCGCGTCAGGCAAGAAGAGCTGCTGGACAGCTGGTGCCTCTTGGGCCTTGCTTTCCTGGGCTCCATGTTAGCGTCCTGGGTTCACCCTGCCAGGCCGAACTAAGCAGACATAGCCACAACCCTGCAGTAGCGTGCGTAGCCAAGGATTGCACTCTAGGCACACTACCATATCCCGGTGTAGGCATCGCTTGGCCTTTTACTCTGGCGCTCAGGCGGACTCGCGGACTAGGCCAGTGCTTTCCCCACAGGAAAGGAGAGGTGACAGGATCCCTGCACACCGCCCGTGCACTGAATAGGGAGCTTTGGGGGGACTGTCCCCACTCCTTTCCCTAAACCCCTTGACTCCTCCAAGCTTCCACATACTGGAGGAAGATGGCATCTGAGGGCCAGTTCTTTCTGGGCGTTGTTTCTCGAGTTCAGCGTAGGCACCTGGTGGTAAACCCATGTCTCCACCACGGACAGGTGGCCAAGGATCGCTTTCTCCTTAGACCCAAAGGCTCAGGACAGGCATGCTTTCTGCCCAGACTCCTTCCTCAGAGTGGAGCCCTTTCCACTGCCCTAATCTTGTCCTCGTGTCTCCTTAGCAGCCAGGCTTCCGTCACTCTGCAGTGACAGACGTGTCCCTTTCCTTAAGGCTCTTTCCACAGGCGCCACCGCGCTGCTTTCCGACAGAGGGGATGCCCAGGCAAAGAGCATTTCGATGCATGCGGGTTTATTACATCGTGCTGTGGAGACTAGCTCCGGCAAGCAGCAGGCAGCATCCCACAGACCCGACTCTGATTTCCTAAAGAATGCTGTGCTTTCCCAGAGGGGATGCCCCAGCAAAGAGGCTTTCGCTCTATGCGGGTTTCTCCCATCGTGCTGTGAATACTAAGCTAAGGCAAGCAACGAAAGCAGCCCACAGAACCGACTCGATTTCCCAGCGACTGCTATGCTTTCGCAGAGGTTTTCAGCTTGGCGTGACCCGCACTTCGCTACTGCTTTCTCAGTAAGGCTTTGGTCGTTCGTTCTTCGCGGCAGGGAAGAAGAGCCGCGGGAGAGCTGTTTCATCTTGGGCTTTGAGTTCCCGAGCTCCGAGTTCGCGCCCTGGGTTCACCTTGCTAAGCCGAACTAAGCAGACACAGACACCACGCTGCAGCAGCGTGTGGGGCCTAGCATGGCACTCTATGCCTATTACCATCTCCTAGCGTAGGTAAGGCTTTTCCTTTTGCTCCGGGGCTCCGGCAGACTCTGGGCCTAGGCCAGTGCCTTCACCACAGGAGAGAGGAGGCGACAGGATCCCTGCACAATGCCCGTCCACTGGGATGGGGTACTGTGGGGGACTCTCTCCACTCCTTCCCTGGCACACCCCCTTCCACCGACAACGCTGCCACATCTTGGTGGAAAACAGCATCTGACTGCCCATTTCTCCATGGGGTTGTTTCGGCGAGTTCCGAGTATGGCACCTGGTGGCAATGCCAAGGCTTCCCTTGCGACGTGTGGCCAAAGAGATGCTGTCCCCTTCTGCCTGCTTTCTGCCCAGATTCCATCCTCAGAGTGGGGCACACGCCCCTGCCCTAGTCGTCCCCTCATGTCTCCTTCCCATCCAGGCTTCCATCTCTAGGCACAGGGAGCGGGTGTCACTTGTATTGCCTCCGACCTGCTGTTCGTGCCACGGCAGGCTAACCTAATTCCTGAGCGTTTCCTGACCCCAGGGCCAAGGACTCCTTCTCTTCCCCGGGGGCGGCGTGTTGCGCCTTCCCCACACTTGTTCCTGGGGAGCGCGGTGACAGACGTGTGCAACCATGCTTCTCTCTCAGGCAGAGGGGATGCTAGGGCAAAGAGTATTTCGTTCCATGCGGGAATCTTCCACCGTGCTGCGGAGACTAGCTCAGGCAAACAGAAGCAGCATCCCAACACCTAACTCTGATTTCCCAATGAATACTGTGCTTTCCCAGGGGAGACGCCCAGGCAAAGAGGCTTTCGCTGTATGCGGGGTTTCTCCCACCGCCTGACTTGGCTCAGGCAAGCATCAGCAGCCCGCAGAGCATTTCTCAGCGCATGCTGTGCTTCCGCAGAGTCTTTGGCTTGGAGCGAACAGCACTTCGCCGCTGCTTCCTCAGCAAGGCTTCAGTTGCGTCAGGGAAGAGGAGCTGCGGGAGAGCTGGTGCCAATTGGGCCCTGCTTTCCCGGGCTCCATGTTCGCGTCCTGGGTTTACGCTGTCAGACCGAACTAAGCAGACACAGCCACAACCATGCAGTAGCTTGCGTAGCTAATGATGGCACTTTAGGCACACTACCATCTCCCGGTGTAAGCATCGCTTGGCCTTTTACTCTGGCGATCAGGCGGACTCGCAGACTAGGCCAGTGCTTTCCCCACAGGAAAGGAGAGGTGACAGGATCCCTGCGCACCGCCCGTGCACTGAATAGGGAGCTTTGGGGGGGGACTGTCCCCACTCCTTCCCCTTAAACCCCCTGCATCCTCCAAGCTTCCACATCCTGGAGGAAGACGGCATCTGATGGCGAGTTCCTTCTGGGAGTTGTTTATCGATTTCAGGGTAGGCGCCTGGTGGCAAGCCCGTGTCTCCACCAAGGACAGGTGACCAAGGAGCTGCTGAGATCTCCTTGGGCCCAAAGGCTCGGGACAGGCATGCTTTCTGCCCAGACTCCTTCCTCAGAGTGGAGCCCTTTCCCCTGCCCTAATCGTGCCCTCTGGTCTCTTTAGCAGCCAGGGTTCCGTCGCTCTGCAGTGACAGACATGTCCCTTTCCTTAAAAATCTTTCCACAGGCGCCACTGCGCTTCTCTCTCAGGCAGAGGGGATGCCCAGGCCAAGAGGATTTTGCTCCATGCGGGATTATTACACCGTGCTGTGGAGACTAGCTCCGGCAAGCAGCAGGCAGCATCCCACAGACCCGACTCTGATTTCCCAAAGAATGCTGTGCTTTCCCATAGGGGATGCCCCGGCAAAGAGGCTTTCGCTCTATGCGGGTTTCTCCCATCGTGCCGCGAATACTAGGCTAAGGCAAGCAACGAAAGCAGCCCACAGAACCGACTGTGATTTCCCAGCGACTGCTATGCTGTCCCAGAGGTTTTCAGCTTGGCGCGAACCGCACTTCGCTACTGCTTTCTCAGCAAGGCCTTTTCTTTCGCTCTGTCGCGGCAGAGTGGTACAGCCGCGGGAGAGCTGGTGCCTCTTGGGCCTTGCGTTCCCGGGCTCCAAGTTCACGCCCGAGGTTCACCTTGCGAAGCCTAACTAAGCAGACACAGTCACCACCCTGCAGCAGCCTGCGTGGCCTAGCATGGCACTCTATGCCTATTACCACCTCCCGGCCTAGGTAAGGCTTTGCCTTTTCTCAGGCAGACTCTGGGCCTAGGCCAGTGCCTTCACCTCAGGAGAGAGGAGGCGACAGGATCCCTGCACACGGCCCGTGAACTGGGATGGGGAACTGTAGGGGAGTGTCTCCACTCTTTCCCCGGCACACCCCCTGCCACATCTTGGTGGAAGACGGCATCTGACTGCCCGTTTCTCCATGGGGTTGTTTCTGCGAATTCCGTGTTTGGCACCTGGTGGCAAGCCCAAGCCTGACCTTGGGACAGGTGGCAAGGAGATGCTGTCCCCTTGTGAGCAGAGGCACAGGACAGGCCTGCTTTCTGCCCAGACTCCTTCCTCAGAGTGGAGCATGCGCCCCTGCCCTAGTCGTCCCCTCATGTCTCCTTAGCAGCCAGGCTACCATCTCTCCACACGGGGAGCGGGTGACACTTGTATTGCCACCGGCATGCTGTTCGTGCCACGGCAGGCTATCCTGCTTCCCGAGCGTTTCCCGACCCCAAGGCCAAAGGCTCCTTCTCTTCCCCGGGGCCGGCGTGCTGCGTCTTCCCACACTTGCTCCTGGGGAGCGCGGTGACATACGTGTGCAACCATGCTTCTCTCTCAGGCAGAGGGGATGCTAGGGCAAAGAGTATTTCGCTCCATGCGGTTATCTTCCACCGTGCTGCGGAGACTAGCTCAGGCAAGCAGCAACAGCATCCCAAAACCCAACTCTGATTTCCCAACGAATGCTACACTTTCCCAGGGGAATTGCCCAGGCAAAGAGGCTTTCGCTGTATGCGGGGTTGCTCCCACCGTGAGACTCGCCTCAGGCAAGCATCAGCAGCCCGCAGAACATTTCTCAGCGCATGCTGTGCTTTCGCAGAGGCTTTGGCTTGGAGTGAACAGCACTTCGCCGCTGCTTCCTCAGCAAGGCTTCAGTCGCGTCAGGCAAGAAGAGCTGCTGGACAGCTGGTGCCTCTTGGGCCTTGCTTTCCTGGGCTCCATGTTAGCGTCCTGGGTTCACCCTGCCAGGCCGAACTAAGCAGACATAGCCACAACCCTGCAGTAGCGTGCGAAGCCAAGGATTGCACTCTAGGCACACTACCATCTCCCGGTGTAGGCATCGCTTGGCCTTTTACTCTGGCGCTCAGGCGGACTCGCGGACTAGGCCAGTGCTTTCCCCACAGGAAAGGAGAGGTGACAGGATCCCTGCACACCGCCCGTGCACTGAATAGGGAGCTTTGGGGGGGGACTGTCCCCACTCCTTCCCCTTAAACCCCCTGCTTCCTCCAAGCTTCCACATCCTTGAGGAAGACGGCATCTGATGGCGAGTTCCTTCTGGGAGTTGTTTATCAAGTTCAGGATAGGCGCCTGGTGGTAAGCCCGTGTCTCCACCAAGGACAGGTGACCAAGGAGCTTTGAGATCTCCTTGGGCCCAAAGGCTCGGGACAGGCATGCTTTCTGCCCAGACTCCTTCCTCAGAGTGGAGCCCTTTTCCCTGCCCTAATCGTGCCCTCTGGTCTCTTTAGCAGCCAGGCTTCCGTCGCTCTGCAGTGACAGACATGTCCCTTTCCTTAAGGCTCTTTCCACAGGCGCCACTGCGCTTCTCTCTCAGGCAGAGGGGATGCCCAGGCCAAGAGGATTTCGCTCCATGCGGGATTATTACACCGTGCTGTGGAGACTAGCTCCCTTTCTCCATGGGGTTGTTTCTGTGAGTTCCGAGTACGGCACCTGGTGGCAAGCACAAGGCTGTCCTTGGGACAGGTGGTCAAGGAGATGCTGTCTCCTTCTGCCTGCCTCTGCCCAGACTCCTTCCTTAGAGTGGAGCACGCGCCCCTGCCCTTCTTATCCCCTCGTCTCCTTTGCACCAAGCTTCCATCTCTCCGTACAGGGAGCGGGTGACACTTGTCTTGCCAACGGCCTGCTGTTCGCGCCACGGCAGGCTATCCTGCTTACCGAGCGATTCCCGACCCCAAAGCCAACGGCTCCTTCTCTTCCCTGGGGGCGGCGTGCTGCGCCTACCCCACACTTGCTCCTGGGGAGCGTGGTGACAGACGTGTGCAACCATGCTTCTCTCTCAGGCAGAGGGGATTCTAGGGCAAAGAGAATTTCGCTCCTTGCGGGTATATTCCACCGTGCTGCGGAGACTATCTTAGGCAAGCAGCAGCAGCGTTCCTAAACGAACTCTGATTTCCCAACGAATGCTGTGCTTTCCTAGGGGAGAAGCCCAGGCAAAGAGGCTTTTCGAGTTTCCCGACCCCAAGGCCAACTGCTCCTTCTCTTCCCCGCCTCTGATTTCCCAAAGAATGCTGTGCTTTCCCAGCGGCGATGCCCCGGCAAAGAGGCTTTCCCTTTATGCGGGTTTCTCCCATCGTGCTTCGAATACTAGGCTAAGGCAAGCAACAAAAGCAGCCCACAGAACCGACTCTGATTTCCCAGCGACTGCTATGCTTTCGCAGAGGTTTTCAGCTTGGCGCGAACCGCACGTCGCTGCTGCTTCCTCAGCAAGGCTTTGGTCGTTCGCTCTGTAGCGGTAGGGGGAGAGCTGGTTCCTCTTGGGCCTTGCTTTCCCCTGCTCCAAGTTCGCGCCTGGGGTTCATTTTGTTAAGCCGAACTAAGCAGAAACAGTCACAACCCTGAAGCAGCGTGCGTGTCCTAGCATGGCACTCTATGCCTATTACCATCTCCTGGCCTAGGTAAGGCTTTGCCTTTTCTCAGGCAGACTCTGGGCCTAGGCCAGTGCCTTCACCTCAGGAGAGAGGAGGCGACAGGATCCCTGCACACGGCCCGTGAACTGGGATGGGGAACTGTAGGGGAGTGTCTCCACTCTTTCCCCGGCACACCCCCTGCCACATCTTGGTGGAAGACGGCATCTGACTGCCCGTTTCTCCATGGGGTTGTTTCTGCGAATTCCGTGTTTGGCACCTGGTGGCAAGCCCAAGCCTGACCTTGGGACAGGTGGCAAGGAGATGCTGTCCCCTTGTGAGCAGAGGCACAGGACAGGTCTGCTTTCTGCCCAGACTCCTTCCTCAGAGTGGAGCATGCACCCCTGCCCTAGTCGTCCCCTCATGTCTCCTTCGCAGCCAGACTACCATCTCTCCACACGGGGAGCGGGTGACACTTGTCTTGCCACCGGCATGCTGTTCGTGCCACGGCAGGCTATCCTGCTTCCCGAGCGTTTCCCGACCCCAAGGCCAAAGGCTCCTTCTCTTCCCCGGGGCCGGCGTGCTGCGTCTTCCCACACTTGCTCCTGGGGAGCGCGGTGACATACGTGTGCAACCATGCTTCTCTCTCAGGCAGAGGGGATGCTAGGGCGAAGAGTATTTCGCTCCATGCGGTTATCTTCCACCGTGATGCGGAGACTAGCTCAGGCAAGCAGCAACAGCATCCCCAAACCCAACTCTGATTTCCCAACGAATGCTACACTTTCCCAGGGGAATTGCCCAGGCAAAGAGGCTTTTGCTGTATGCGGGGTTGCTCCCACCGTGAGACTCGCCTCAGGCAAGCATCAGCAGCCCGCAGAACATTTCTCAGCGCATGCTGTGCTTTCGCAGAGGCTTTGGCTTGGAGTGAACAGCACTTCGCCGCTGCTTCCTCAGCATGGCTTCAGTCGCGTCAGGCAAGAAGAGCTGCTGGAGAGCTGGTGCCTCTTGGGCCTTGCTTTCCTGGGCTCCATGTTAGCGTCCTGGGTTCACCCTGCCAGGCCGAACTAAGCAGACATAGCCACAACCCTGCAGTAGCGTGCGTAGCCAAGGATTGCACTCTAGGCACACTACCATCTCCCGGTGTAGGCATCGCTTGGCCTTTTACTCTGGCGCTCAGGCAGATTCACGGACTAGGCCAGTGCTTTCCCCACAGGAAAGGAGAGGTGACAGGATCCCTGCACACCGCCCGTGCACTGAATAGGGAGCTTTCGGGGGACTGTCCCCACTCCTTTCCCTAAACCCCTTGACTCCTCCAAGCTTCCACATTCTGGAGGAAGATGGCATCCGAGGGCCAGTTCTTTCTGGGCGTTGTTTCTCGAGTTCAGCGTCGGCACCTGGTGGTAAACCCATGTCTCCACCACGGACAGGTGGCCAAGGATCGCTTTCTCCTTAGACCCAAAGGCTCAGGACAGGCATGCTTTCTGCCCAGACTCCTTCCTCAGAGTGGAGCCCTTTCCACTGCCCTAATCTTGTCCTCGTGTCTCCTTAGCAGCCAGGCTTCCGTCACTCTGCAGTGACAGACGTGTCCCTTTCCTTAAGGCTCTTTCCACAGGCGCCACCGCGCTGCTTTCCGACAGAGGGGATGCCCAGGCAAAGAGCATTTCGATGCATGCGGGTTTATTACATCGTGCTGTGGAGACTAGCTCCGGCAAGCAGCAGGCAGCATCCCACAGACCCGACTCTGATTTCCTAAAGAATGCTGTGCTTTCCCAGAGGGGATGCCCCAGCAAAGAGGCTTTCGCTCTATGCGGGTTTCTCCCATCGTGCTGTGAATACTAAGCTAAGGCAAGCAACGAAAGCAGCCCACAGAACCGACTCGATTTCCCAGCGACTGCTATGCTTTCGCAGAGGTTTTCAGCTTGGCGTGACCCGCACTTCGCTACTGCTTTCTCAGTAAGGCTTTGGTCGTTCGTTCTTCGCGGCAGGGAAGAAGAGCCGCGGGAGAGCTGTTTCATCTTGGGCTTTGAGTTCCCGAGCTCCGAGTTCGCGCCCTGGGTTCACCTTGCTAAGCCGAACTAAGCAGACACAGACACCACGCTGCAGCAGCGTGTGGGGCCTAGCATGGCACTCTATGCCTATTACCATCTCCTAGCGTAGGTAAGGCTTTTCCTTTTGCTCCGGGGCTCCGGCAGACTCTGGGCCTAGGCCAGTGCCTTCACCACAGGAGAGAGGAGGCGACAGGATCCCTGCACAATGCCCGTCCACTGGGATGGGGTACTGTGGGGGACTCTCTCCACTCCTTCCCTGGCACACCCCCTTCCACCGACAACGCTGCCACATCTTGGTGGAAAACAGCATCTGACTGCCCATTTCTCCATGGGGTTGTTTCGGCGAGTTCCGAGTATGGCACCTGGTGGCAATGCCAAGGCTTCCCTTGCGACGTGTGGCCAAAGAGATGCTGTCCCCTTCTGCCTGCTTTCTGCCCAGATTCCATCCTCAGAGTGGGGCACACGCCCCTGCCCTAGTCGTCCCCTCATGTCTCCTTCCCATCCAGGGTTCCATCTCTAGGCACAGGGAGCGGGTGTCACTTGTATTGCCTCCGACCTGCTGTTCGTGCCACGGCAGGCTAACCTAATTCCTGAGCGTTTCCTGACCCCAGGGCCAAGGACTCCTTCTCTTCCCCGGGGGCGGCGTGTTGCGCCTTCCCCACACTTGTTCCTGGGGAGCGCGGTGACAGACGTGTGCAACCATGCTTCTCTCTCAGGCAGAGGGGATGCTAGGGCAAAGAGTATTTCGTTCCATGCGGGAATCTTCCACCGTGCTGCGGAGACTAGCTCAGGCAAACAGAAGCAGCATCCCAACACCTAACTCTGATTTCCCAATGAATACTGTGCTTTCCCAGGGGAGACGCCCAGGCAAAGAGGCTTTCGCTGTATGCGGGGTTTCTCCCACCGCCTGACTTGGCTCAGGCAAGCATCAGCAGCCCGCAGAGCATTTCTCAGCGCATGCTGTGCTTCCTCAGAGTCTTTGGCTTGGAGCGAACAGCACTTCGCCGCTGCTTCCTCAGCAAGGCTTCAGTTGCGTCAGGGAAGAGGAGCTGCGGGAGAGCTGGTGCCAATTGGGCCCTGCTTTCCCGGGCTCCATGTTCGCGTCCTGGGTTTACGCTGTCAGACCGAACTAAGCAGACACAGCCACAACCATGCAGTAGCTTGCGTAGCTAATGATGGCACTTTAGGCACACTACCATCTCCCGGTGTAGGCATCGCTTGGCCTTTTACTCTGGCGATCAGGCGGACTCGCAGACTAGGCCAGTGCTTTCCCCACAGGAAAGGAGAGGTGACAGGATCCCTGCGCACCGCCCGTGCACTGAATAGGGAGCTTTGGGGGGGGACTGTCCCCACTCCTTCCCCTTAAACCCCCTGCATCCTCCAAGCTTCCACATCCTGGAGGAAGACGGCATCTGATGGCGAGTTCCTTCTGGGAGTTGTTTATCGATTACAGGGTAGGCGCCTGGTGGCAAGCCCGTGTCTCCACCAAGGACAGGTGACCAAGGAGCTGCTGAGATCTCCTTGGGCCCAAAGGCTCGGGACAGGCATGCTTTCTGCCCAGACTCCTTCCTCAGAGTGGAGCCCTTTCCCCTGCCCTAATCGTGCCCTCTGGTCTCTTTAGCAGCCAGGGTTCCGTCGCTCTGCAGTGACAGACATGTCCCTTTCCTTAAAAATCTTTCCACAGGCGCCACTGCTCTTCTCTCTCAGGCAGAGGGGATGCCCAGGCCAAGAGGATTTCGCTCCATGCGGGATTATTACACCGTGCTGTGGAGACTAGCTCCGGCAAGCAGCAGGCAGCATCCCACAGACCCGACTCTGATTTCCCAAAGAATGCTGTGCTTTCCCATAGGGGATGCCCCGGCAAAGAGGCTTTCGCTCTATGCGGGTTTCTCCCATCGTGCCGCGAATACTAGGCTAAGGCAAGCAACGAAAGCAGCCCACAGAACCGACTGTGATTTCCCAGCGACTGCTATGCTGTCGCAGAGGTTTTCAGCTTGGAGCGAACCGCACTTCGCTACTGCTTTCTCAGCAAGGCCTTTTCTTTCATTCTGTCGCGGCAGAGTGGTACAGCCGCGGGAGAGCTGGTGCCTCTTGGGCCTTGCGTTCCCGGGCTCCAAGTTCACGCCCGAGGTTCACCTTGCGAAGCCTAACTAAGCAGACACAGTCACCACCCTGCAGCAGCCTGCGTGGCCTAGCATGGCACTCTATGCCTATTACCACCTCCCGGCCTAGGTAAGGCTTTGCCTTTTCTCAGGCAGACTCTGGGCCTAGGCCAGTGCCTTCACCTCAGGAGAGAGGAGGCGACAGGATCCCTGCACACGGCCCGTGAACTGGGATGGGGAACTGTAGGGGAGTGTCTCCACTCTTTCCCCGGCACACCCCCTGCCACATCTTGGTGGAAGACGGCATCTGACTGCCCGTTTCTCCATGGGGTTGTTTCTGCGAATTCCGTGTTTGGCACCTGGTGGCAAGCCCAAGCCTGACCTTGGGACAGGTGGCAAGGAGATGCTGTCCCCTTGTGAGCAGAGGCACAGGACAGGCCTGCTTTCTGCCCAGACTCCTTCCTCAGAGTGGAGCATGCGCCCCTGCCCTAGTCGTCCCCTCATGTCTCCTTAGCAGCCAGGCTACCATCTCTCCACACGGGGAGCGGGTGACACTTGTATTGCCACCAGCATGCTGTTCGTGCCACGGCAGGCTATCCTGCTTCCCGAGCGTTTCCCGACCCCAAGGCCAAAGGCTCCTTCTCTTCCCCGGGGCCGGCGTGCTGCGTCTTCCCACACTTGCTCCTGGGGAGCGCGGTGACATACGTGTGCAACCATGCTTCTCTCTCAGGCAGAGGGGATGCTAGGGCAAAGAGTATTTCGCTCCATGCGGTTATCTTCCACCGTGCTGCGGAGACTAGCTCAGGCAAGCAGCAACAGCATCCCCAAACCCAACTCTGATTTCCCAACGAATGCTACACTTTCCCAGGGGAATTGCCCAGGCAAAGAGGCTTTCGCTGTATGCGGGGTTGCTCCCACCGTGAGACTCGCCTCAGGCAAGCATCAGCAGCCCGCAGAACATTTCTCAGCGCATGCTGTGCTTTCGCAGAGGCTTTGGCTTGGAGTGAACAGCACTTCGCCGCTGCTTCCTCAGCAAGGCTTCAGTCGCGTCAGGCAAGAAGAGCTGCTGGACAGCTGGTGCCTCTTGGGCCTTGCTTTCCTGGGCTCCATGTTAGCGTCCTGGGTTCACCCTGCCAGGCCGAACTAAGCAGACATAGCCACAACCCTGCAGTAGCGTGCGAAGCCAAGGATTGCACTCTAGGCACACTACCATCTCCCGGTGTAGGCATCGCTTGGCCTTTTACTCTGGCGCTCAGGCGGACTCGCGGACTAGGCCAGTGCTTTCCCCAAGGAAAGGAGAGGTGACAGGATCCCTGCACACCGCCCGTGCACTGAATAGGGAGCTTTGGGGGGGGACTGTCCCCACTCCTTCCCCTTAAACCCCCTGCATCCTCCAAGCTTCCACATCCTGGAGGAAGACGGCATCTGATGGCGAGTTCCTTCTGGGAGTTGTTTATCGATTTCAGGGTAGGCGCCTGGTGGCAAGCCCGTGTCTCCACCAAGGACAGGTGACCAAGGAGCTGCTGAGATCTCCTTGGGCCCAAAGGCTCGGGACAGGCATGCTTTCTGCCCAGACTCCTTCCTCAGAGTGGAGCCCTTTCCCCTGCCCTAATCGTGCCCTCTGGTCTCTTTAGCAGCCAGGGTTCCGTCGCTCTGCAGTGACAGACATGTCCCTTTCCTTAAAAATCTTTCCACAGGCGCCACTGCTCTTCTCTCTCAGGCAGAGGGGATGCCCAGGCCAAGAGGATTTCGCTCCATGCGGGATTATTACACCGTGCTGTGGAGACTAGCTCCGGCAAGCAGCAGGCAGCATCCCACAGACCCGACTCTGATTTCCCAAAGAATGCTGTGCTTTCCCATAGGGGATGCCCCGGCAAAGAGGCTTTCGCTCTATGCGGGTTTCTCCCATCGTGCCGCGAATACTAGGCTAAGGCAAGCAACGAAAGCAGCCCACAGAACCGACTGTGATTTCCCAGCGACTGCTATGCTGTCGCAGAGGTTTTCAGCTTGGAGCGAACCGCACTTCGCTACTGCTTTCTCAGCAAGGCCTTTTCTTTCATTCTGTCGCGGCAGAGTGGTACAGCCGCGGGAGAGCTGGTGCCTCTTGGGCCTTGCGTTCCCGGGCTCCAAGTTCACGCCCGAGGTTCACCTTGCGAAGCCTAACTAAGCAGACACAGTCACCACCCTGCAGCAGCCTGCGTGGCCTAGCATGGCACTCTATGCCTATTACCACCTCCCGGCCTAGGTAAGGCTTTGCCTTTTCTCAGGCAGACTCTGGGCCTAGGCCAGTGCCTTCACCTCAGGAGAGAGGAGGCGACAGGATCCCTGCACACGGCCCGTGAACTGGGATGGGGAACTGTAGGGGAGTGTCTCCACTCTTTCCCCGGCACACCCCCTGCCACATCTTGGTGGAAGACGGCATCTGACTGCCCGTTTCTCCATGGGGTTGTTTCTGCGAATTCCGTGTTTGGCACCTGGTGGCAAGCCCAAGCCTGACCTTGGGACAGGTGGCAAGGAGATGCTGTCCCCTTGTGAGCAGAGGCACAGGACAGGCCTGCTTTCTGCCCAGACTCCTTCCTCAGAGTGGAGCATGCGCCCCTGCCCTAGTCGTCCCCTCATGTCTCCTTAGCAGCCAGGCTACCATCTCTCCACACGGGGAGCGGGTGACACTTGTATTGCCACCGGCATGCTGTTCGTGCCACGGCAGGCTATCCTGCTTCCCGAGCGTTTCCCGACCCCAAGGCCAAAGGCTCCTTCTCTTCCCCGGGGCCGGCGTGCTGCGTCTTCCCACACTTGCTCCTGGGGAGCGCGGTGACATACGTGTGCAACCATGCTTCTCTCTCAGGCAGAGGGGATGCTAGGGCAAAGAGTATTTCGCTCCATGCGGTTATCTTCCACCGTGCTGCGGAGACTAGCTCAGGCAAGCAGCAACAGCATCCCCAAACCCAACTCTGATTTCCCAACGAATGCTACACTTTCCCAGGGGAATTGCCCAGGCAAAGAGGCTTTCGCTGTATGCGGGGTTGCTCCCACCGTGAGACTCGCCTCAGGCAAGCATCAGCAGCCCGCAGAACATTTCTCAGCGCATGCTGTGCTTTCGCAGAGGCTTTGGCTTGGAGTGAACAGCACTTCGCCGCTGCTTCCTCAGCAAGGCTTCAGTCGCGTCAGGCAAGAAGAGCTGCTGGACAGCTGGTGCCTCTTGGGCCTTGCTTTCCTGGGCTCCATGTTAGCGTCCTGGGTTCACCCTGCCAGGCCGAACTAAGCAGACATAGCCACAACCCTGCAGTAGCGTGCGAAGCCAAGGATTGCACTCTAGGCACACTACCATCTCCCGGTGTAGGCATCGCTTGGCCTTTTACTCTGGCGCTCAGGCGGACTCGCGGACTAGGCCAGTGCTTTCCCCACAGGAAAGGAGAGGTGACAGGATCCCTGCACACCGCCCGTGCACTGAATAGGGAGCTTTGGGGGGGGACTGTCCCCACTCCTTCCCCTTAAACCCCCTGCTTCCTCCAAGCTTCCACATCCTTGAGGAAGACGGCATCTGATGGCGAGTTCCTTCTGGGAGTTGTTTATCAAGTTCAGGATAGGCGCCTGGTGGTAAGCCCGTGTCTCCACCAAGGACAGGTGACCAAGGAGCTTTGAGATCTCCTTGGGCCCAAAGGCTCGGGACAGGCATGCTTTCTGCCCAGACTCCTTCCTCAGAGTGGAGCCCTTTTCCCTGCCCTAATCGTGCCCTCTGGTCTCTTTAGCAGCCAGGCTTCCGTCGCTCTGCAGTGACAGACATGTCCCTTTCCTTAAGGCTCTTTCCACAGGCGCCACTGCGCTTCTCTCTCAGGCAGAGGGGATGCCCAGGCCAAGAGGATTTCGCTCCATGCGGGATTATTACACCGTGCTGTGGAGACTAGCTCCCTTTCTCCATGGGGTTGTTTCTGTGAGTTCCGAGTACGGCACCTGGTGGCAAGCACAAGGCTGTCCTTGGGACAGGTGGTCAAGGAGATGCTGTCTCCTTCTGCCTGCCTCTGCCCAGACTCCTTCCTTAGAGTGGAGCACGCGCCCCTGCCCTTCTTATCCCCTCGTCTCCTTTGCACCAAGCTTCCATCTCTCCGTACAGGGAGCGGGTGACACTTGTCTTGCCAACGGCCTGCTGTTCGCGCCACGGCAGGCTATCCTGCTTACCGAGCGATTCCCGACCCCAAAGCCAACGGCTCCTTCTCTTCCCTGGGGGCGGCGTGCTGCGCCTACCACACTTGCTCCTGGGGAGCGTGGTGACAGACGTGTGCAACCATGCTTCTCTCTCAGGCAGAGGGGATTCTAGGGCAAAGAGAATTTCGCTCCTTGCGGGTATATTCCACCGTGCTGCGGAGACTATCTTAGGCAAGCAGCAGCAGCGTTCCTAAACGAACTCTGATTTCCCAACGAATGCTGTGCTTTCCTAGGGGAGAAGCCCAGGCAAAGAGGCTTTTCGAGTTTCCCGACCCCAAGGCCAACTGCTCCTTCTCTTCCCCGCCTCTGATTTCCCAAAGAATGCTGTGCTTTCCCAGCGGCGATGCCCCGGCAAAGAGGCTTTCCCTTTATGCGGGTTTCTCCCATCGTGCTTCGAATACTAGGCTAAGGCAAGCAACAAAAGCAGCCCACAGAACCGACTCTGATTTCCCAGCGACTGCTATGCTTTCGCAGAGGTTTTCAGCTTGGCGCGAACCGCACGTCGCTGCTGCTTCCTCAGCAAGGCTTTGGTCGTTCGCTCTGTAGCGGTAGGGGGAGAGCTGGTTCCTCTTGGGCCTTGCTTTCCCCTGCTCCAAGTTCGCGCCTGGGGTTCATTTTGTTAAGCCGAACTAAGCAGAAACAGTCACAACCCTGAAGCAGCGTGCGTGTCCTAGCATGGCACTCTATGCCTATTACCATCTCCTGGCCTAGGTAAGGCTTTGCCTTTTCTCAGGCAGACTCTGGGCCTAGGCCAGTGCCTTCACCTCAGGAGAGAGGAGGCGACAGGATCCCTGCACACGGCCCGTGAACTGGGATGGGGAACTGTAGGGGAGTGTCTCCACTCTTTCCCCGGCACACCCCCTGCCACATCTTGGTGGAAGACGGCATCTGACTGCCCGTTTCTCCATGGGGTTGTTTCTGCGAATTCCGTGTTTGGCACCTGGTGGCAAGCCCAAGCCTGACCTTGGGACAGGTGGCAAGGAGATGCTGTCCCCTTGTGAGCAGAGGCACAGGACAGGTCTGCTTTCTGCCCAGACTCCTTCCTCAGAGTGGAGCATGCGCCCCTGCCCTAGTCGTCCCCTCATGTCTCCTTCGCAGCCAGGCTACCATCTCTCCACACGGGGAGCGGGTGACACTTGTCTTGCCACCGGCATGCTGTTCGTGCCACGGCAGGCTATCCTGCTTCCCGAGCGTTTCCCGACCCCAAGGCCAAAGGCTCCTTCTCTTCCCCGGGGCCGGCGTGCTGCGTCTTCCCACACTTGCTCCTGGGGAGCGCGGTGACATACGTGTGCAACCATGCTTCTCTCTCAGGCAGAGGGGATGCTAGGGCGAAGAGTATTTCGCTCCATGCGGTTATCTTCCACCGTGATGCGGAGACTAGCTCAGGCAAGCAGCAACAGCATCCCCAAACCCAACTCTGATTTCCCAACGAATGCTACACTTTCCCAGGGGAATTGCCCAGGCAAAGAGGCTTTCGCTGTATGCGGGGTTGCTCCCACCGTGAGACTCGCCTCAGGCAAGCATCAGCAGCCCGCAGAACATTTCTCAGCGCATGCTGTGCTTTCGCAGAGGCTTTGGCTTGGAGTGAACAGCACTTCGCCGTTGCTTCCTCAGCAAGGCTTCAGTCGCGTCAGGCAAGAAGAGCTGCTGGACAGCTGGTGCCTCTTGGGCCTTGCTTTCCTGGGCTCCATGTTAGCGTCCTGGGTTCACCCTGCCAGGCCGAACTAAGCAGACATAGCCACAACCCTGCAGTAGCGTGCGTAGCCAAGGATTGCACTCTAGGCACACTACCATCTCCCGGTGTAGGCATCGCTTGGCCTTTTACTCTGGCGCTCAGGCGGACTCGCGGACTAGGCCAGTGCTTTCCCCACAGGAAAGGAGAGGTGACAGGATCCCTGCACACCGCCCGTGCACTGAATAGGGAGCTTTGGGGGGACTGTCCCCACTCCTTTCCCTAAACCCCTTGACTCCTCCAAGCTTCCACATACTGGAGGAAGATGGCATCTGAGGGCCAGTTCTTTCTGGGCGTTGTTTCTCGAGTTCAGCGTAGGCACCTGGTGGTAAACCCATGTCTCCACCACGGACAGGTGGCCAAGGATCGCTTTCTCCTTAGACCCAAAGGCTCAGGACAGGCATGCTTTCTGCCCAGACTCCTTCCTCAGAGTGGAGCCCTTTCCACTGCCCTAATCTTGTCCTCGTGTCTCCTTAGCAGCCAGGCTTCCGTCACTCTGCAGTGACAGACGTGTCCCTTTCCTTAAGGCTCTTTCCACAGGCGCCACCGCGCTGCTTTCCGACAGAGGGGATGCCCAGGCAAAGAGCATTTCGATGCATGCGGGTTTATTACATCGTGCTGTGGAGACTAGCTCCGGCAAGCAGCAGGCAGCATCCCACAGACCCGACTCTGATTTCCTAAAGAATGCTGTGCTTTCCCAGAGGGGATGCCCCAGCAAAGAGGCTTTCGCTCTATGCGGGTTTCTCCCATCGTGCTGTGAATACTAAGCTAAGGCAAGCAACGAAAGCAGCCCACAGAACCGACTCGATTTCCCAGCGACTGCTATGCTTTCGCAGAGGTTTTCAGCTTGGCGTGACCCGCACTTCGCTACTGCTTTCTCAGTAAGGCTTTGGTCGTTCGTTCTTCGCGGCAGGGAAGAAGAGCCGCGGGAGAGCTGTTTCATCTTGGGCTTTGAGTTCCCGAGCTCCGAGTTCGCGCCCTGGGTTCACCTTGCTAAGCCGAACTAAGCAGACACAGACACCACGCTGCAGCAGCGTGTGGGGCCTAGCATGGCACTCTATGCCTATTACCATCTCCTAGCGTAGGTAAGGCTTTTCCTTTTGCTCCGGGGCTCCGGCAGACTCTGGGCCTAGGCCAGTGCCTTCACCACAGGAGAGAGGAGGCGACAGGATCCCTGCACAATGCCCGTCCACTGGGATGGGGTACTGTGGGGGACTCTCTCCACTCCTTCCCTGGCACACCCCCTTCCACCGACAACGCTGCCACATCTTGGTGGAAAACAGCATCTGACTGCCCATTTCTCCATGGGGTTGTTTCGGCGAGTTCCGAGTATGGCACCTGGTGGCAATGCCAAGGCTTCCCTTGCGACGTGTGGCCAAAGAGATGCTGTCCCCTTCTGCCTGCTTTCTGCCCAGATTCCATCCTCAGAGTGGGGCACACGCCCCTGCCCTAGTCGTCCCCTCATGTCTCCTTCCCATCCAGGGTTCCATCTCTAGGCACAGGGAGCGGGTGTCACTTGTATTGCCTCCGACCTGCTGTTCGTGCCACGGCAGGCTAACCTAATTCCTGAGCGTTTCCTGACCCCAGGGCCAAGGACTCCTTCTCTTCCCCGGGGGCGGCGTGTTGCGCCTTCCCCACACTTGTTCCTGGGGAGCGCGGTGACAGACGTGTGCAACCATGCTTCTCTCTCAGGCAGAGGGGATGCTAGGGCAAAGAGTATTTCGTTCCATGCGGGAATCTTCCACCGTGCTGCGGAGACTAGCTCAGGCAAACAGAAGCAGCATCCCAACACCTAACTCTGATTTCCCAATGAATACTGTGCTTTCCCAGGGGAGACGCCCAGGCAAAGAGGCTTTCGCTGTATGCGGGGTTTCTCCCACCGCCTGACTTGGCTCAGGCAAGCATCAGCAGCCCGCAGAGCATTTCTCAGCGCATGCTGTGCTTCCGCAGAGTCTTTGGCTTGGAGCGAACAGCACTTCGCCGCTGCTTCCTCAGCAAGGCTTCAGTTGCGTCAGGGAAGAGGAGCTGCGGGAGAGCTGGTGCCAATTGGGCCCTGCTTTCCCGGGCTCCATGTTCGCGTCCTGGGTTTACGCTGTCAGACCGAACTAAGCAGACACAGCCACAACCATGCAGTAGCTTGCGTAGCTAATGATGGCACTTTAGGCACACTATCATCTCCCGGTGTAGGCATCGCTTGGCCTTTTACTCTGGCGATCAGGCGGACTCGCAGACTAGGCCAGTGCATTCCCCACAGGAAAGGAGAGGTGACAGGATCCCTGCGCACCGCCCGTGCACTGAATAGGGAGCTTTGGGGGGGGACTGTCCCCACTCCTTCCCCTTAAACCCCCTGCATCCTCCAAGCTTCCACATCCTGGTGGAAGACGGCATCTGATGGCGAGTTCCTTCTGGGAGTTGTTTATCGATTTCAGGGTAGGCGCCTGGTGGCAAGCCCGTGTCTCCACCAAGGACAGGTGACCAAGGAGCTGCTGAGATCTCCTTGGGCCCAAAGGCTCGGGACAGGCATGCTTTTTGCCCAGACTCCTTCCTCAGAGTGGAGCCCTTTCCCCTGCCCTAATCGTGCCCTCTGGTCTCTTTAGCAGCCAGGGTTCCGTCGCTCTGCAGTGACAGACATGTCCCTTTCCTTAAAAATCTTTCCACAGGCGCCACTGCGCTTCTCTCTCAGGCAGAGGGGATGCCCAGGCCAAGAGGATTTCGCTCCATGCGGGATTATTACACCGTGCTGTGGAGACTAGCTCCGGCAAGCAGCAGGCAGCATCCCACAGACCCGACTCTGATTTCCCAAAGAATGCTGTGCTTTCCCATAGGGGATGCCCCGGCAAAGAGGCTTTCGCTCTATGCGGGTTTCTCCCATCGTGCCGCGAATACTAGGCTAAGGCAAGCAACGAAAGCAGCCCACAGAACCGACTGTGATTTCCCAGCGACTGCTATGCTGTCGCAGAGGTTTTCAGCTTGGCGCGAACCGCACTTCGCTACTGCTTTCTCAGCAAGGCCTTTTCTTTCGCTCTGTCGCGGCAGAGTGGTACAGCCGCGGGAGAGCTGGTGCCTCTTGGGCCTTGCGTTCCCGGGCTCCAAGTTCACGCCCGAGGTTCACCTTGCGAAGCCTAACTAAGCAGACACAGTCACCACCCTGCAGCAGCCTGCGTGGCCTAGCATGGCACTCTATGCCTATTACCACCTCCCGGCCTAGGTAAGGCTTTGCCTTTTCTCAGGCAGACTCTGGGCCTAGGCCAGTGCCTTCACCTCAGGAGAGAGGAGGCGACAGGATCCCTGCACACGGCCCGTGAACTGGGATGGGAAACTGTAGGGGAGTGTCTCCACTCTTTCCCCGGCACACCCCCTGCCACATCTTGGTGGAAGACGGCATCTGACTGCCCGTTTCTCCATGGGGTTGTTTCTGCGAATTCCGTGTTTGGCACCTGGTGGCAAGCCCAAGCCTGACCTTGGGACAGGTGGCAAGGAGATGCTGTCCCCTTGTGAGCAGAGGCACAGGACAGGCCTGCTTTCTGCCCAGACTCCTTCCTCAGAGTGGAGCATGCGCCCCTGCCTTAGTCGTCCCCTCATGTCTCCTTAGCAGCCAGGCTACCATCTCTCCACACGGGGAGCGGGTGACACTTGTCTTGCCACCGGCATGCTGTTCGTGCCACGGCAGGCTATCCTGCTTCCCGAGCGTTTCCCGACCCCAAGGCCAAAGGCTCCTTCTCTTCCCCGGGGCCGGCGTGCTGCGTCTTCCCACACTTGCTCCTGGGGAGCGCGGTGACATACGTGTGCAACCATGCTTCTCTCTCAGGCAGAGGGGATGCTAGGGCAAAGAGTATTTCGCTCCATGCGGTTATCTTCCACCGTGCTGCGGAGACTAGCTCAGGCAAGCAGCAACAGCATCCCCAAACCCAACTCTGATTTCCCAACGAATGCTAACTTTCCCAGGGGAGATGCCCAGGCAAAGAGGCTTTCGCTGTATGCCGGGTTTCTCCCACCGTGAGACTGGCCTCAGGCAAGCATCAGCAGCCCGCAGAACATTTCTCAGCGCATGCTGTGCTTTCGCAGAGGCTTTGGCTTGGAGTGAACAGCACTTCGCCGCTGCTTCCTCAGCAAGGCTTCAGTCGCGTCAGGCAAGAAGAGCTGCTGGAGAGCTGGTGCCTCTTGGGCCTTGCTTTCCTGGGCTCCATGTTAGCGTCCTGGGTTCACCCTGCCAGGCCGAACTAAGCAGACATAGCCACAACCCTGCAGTAGCTTGCGTAGCCAAGGATTGCACTCTAGGCACACTACCATCTCCCGGTGTAGGCATCGCTTGGCCTTTTACTCTGGCGCTCAGGCAGATTCACGGACTAGGCCAGTGCATTCCCCACAGGAAAGGAGAGGTGACAGGATCCCTGCACACCGCCCGTGCACTGAATAGGGAGCTTTGGGGGGACTGTCCCCACTCCTTTCCCTAAACCCCTTGACTCCTCGAAGCTTCCACATACTGGAGGAAGATGGCATCTGAGGGCCAGTTCTTTCTGGGCGTTGTTTCTCGAGTTCAGCGTAGGCACCTGGTGGTAAACCCATGTCTCCACCACGGACAGGTGGCCAAGGATCGCTTTCTCCTTAGACCCAAAGGCTCAGGACAGGCATGCTTTCTGCCCAGACTCCTTCCTCAGAGTGGAGCCCTTTCCACTGCCCTAATCTTGTCCTCGTGTCTCCTTAGCAGCCAGGCTTCCGTCGCTCTGCAGTGACAGACGTGTCCCTTTCCTTAAGGCTCTTTCCACAGGCGCCACCGCGCTTCTTTCCGACAGAGGGGATGCCCAGGCAAAGAGCATTTCGATGCATGCGGGTTTATTACATCGTGCTGTGGAGACTAGCTCCGGCAAGCAGCAGGCAGCATCCCACAGACCCGACTCTGATTTCCTAAAGAATGCTGTGCTTTCCCAGAGGGGATGCCCCAGCAAAGAGGCTTTCGCTCTATGCGGGTTTCTCCCATCGTGCTGTGAATACTAAGCTAAGGCAAGCAACGAAAGCAGCCCACAGAACCGACTCGATTTCCCAGCGACTGCTATGCTTTCGCAGAGGTTTTCAGCTTGGCGTGACCCGCACTTCGCTACTGCTTTCTCAGTAAGGCTTTGGTCGTTCGTTCTTCGCGGCAGGGAAGAAGAGCCGCGGGAGAGCTGTTTCATCTTGGGCTTTGAGTTCCCGAGCTCCGAGTTCGCGCCCGGGGTTCACTTTGCTAAGCCGAACTAAGCAGACACAGACACCACGCTGCAGCAGCGTGTGGGGCCTAGCATGGCACTCTATGCCTATTACCATCTCCTGGCGTACGTAAGGCTTTTCCTTTTGCTCCGGCGCTCCGGCAGACTCTGGGCCTAGGCCAGTGCCTTCACCACAGGAGAGAGGAGGCGACAGGATACCTGCACACTGCCCGTGCACTGGGATGGGGTACTGTGGGGGACTCTCTCCACTCCTTCCCTGGCACACTCCCTTCCACCGACAACGCTGCCACATATTGGTGGAAAACAGCATCTGACTGCCCATTTCTCCATGAGGTTGTTTCGGCGAGTTCCGAGTACGGCACCTGGTGGCAATGCCAAGGCTTCCTTTGCGACGTGTGGCCAAAGAGATGCTGTCCCCTTCTGCCTGCTTTCTGCCCAGATTCCATCCTCAGAGTGGAGCACACGCCCCTGCCCTAGTCGTCCCCTCCTGTCTCCTTCCCATCCAGGCTTCCATCTCTTGGCACAGGGAGCGGGTGTCACTTGTATTTCCTCCGACCTGCTGTTCGTGCCACGGCAGGCTATCCTAATTCCTGAGCGTTTCCTGACCCCAGGGCCAAGGACTCCTTCTCTTCCCCGGGGGCGGCGTGTTGCGCTTTCCCCACACTTGTTCCTGGGGAGCGCGGTGACAGACGTGTGCAACCATGCTTCTCTCTCAGGCAGAGGGGATGCTAGGGCAAAGAGTATTTCGTTCCATGCGGGAATCTTCCACCGTGCTGCGGAGACTAGCTCAGGCAAACAGAAGCAGCATCCCAACACCTAACTCTGATTTCCCAATGAATACTGTGCTTTCCCAGGGGAGACGCCCAGGCAAAGAGGCTTTCGCTGTATGCGGGGTTTCTCCCACCGCCTGACTTGGCTCAGGCAAGCAGCAGCAGCCCGCAGAGCATTTCTCAGCGCATGCTGTGCTTCCGCAGAGTCTTTGGCTTGGAGCGAACAGCACTTCGCCGTTGCTTCCTCAGCAAGGCTTCAGTTGCGTCAGGGAAGAGGAGCTGCGGGAGAGCTGGTGCCAATTGGGCCCTGCTTTCCCCGGCTCCATGTTCGCGTCCTGGGTTTACGCTGCCAGGACGAACTAAGCAGACACAGCCACAACCGTGCAGTACCTTGCGTAGATAAGGATGGCACTCTAGGCTCACTACCATCTCCCGGTGTAGGCATCGCTTGGCCTTTTACTCTGGCGCTCAGGCGGACTCGCGTACTAGGCCAGTGCTTTCCCCACAGGAAAGGAGAGGTGACAGGATCCCTGCACACCGCCCGTGCACAGAATAGGGAGTTTTTGGGGGGGGGACTGTCCCCACTCCTTCCCCTTAAACCCCGTGCCTCCTCCAAGCTTCCACATCCTGGAGGAAGACGGCATCTGATGGCGAGTTCTTTCTGGGCGTTGTTTCTCGAGTTCAGGGTAGGCGCCTGGTGGCAAGCCCGTGTCTCCACCACGGACAGGTGACCAAGGAGCTGCTGTCTCCTTGGGCCCAAAGGCTCAGGACAGGCATGCTTTCTGCCCAGACTCCTTCCTCAGAGTGGAGCCCTTTCCCCTGCCCTAATCGTGCCCTCTGGTCTCTTTAGCAGCCAGGCTTCCGTCGCTCTGCAGTGACAGACATGTCCCTTTCCTTAAAAATCTTTCCACAGGCGCCACTGCGCTTCTCTCTCAGGCAGAGGGGATGCCCAGGCCAAGAGGATTTCGCTCCATGCGGGATTATTACACCGTGCTGTGGAGACTAGCTCCGGCAAGCAGCAGGCAGCATCCCACAGACCCGACTCTGATTTCCCAAAGAATGCTGTGCTTTCCCATAGGGGATGCCCCGGCAAAGAGGCTTTCGCTCTATGCGGGTTTCTCCCATCGTGCTGCGTATACTAGGCTAAGGCAGGCAACGAAAGCAGCCCACAGAACCGACTGTGATTTCCCAGCGACTGCTATGCTGTCGCAGAGGTTTTCAGCTTGGCGCGAACCGCACTTCGCTACTGCTTTCTCAGCAAGGCCTTTTCTTTCGCTCTGTCGCGGCAGAGTGGTACAGCCGCGGGAGAGCTGGTGCCTCTTGGGCCTTGCGTTCCCGGGCTCCAAGTTCACGCCCGAGGTTCACCTTGCGAAGCCTAACTAAGCAGACACAGTCACCACCCTGCAGCAGCCTGCGTGGCCTAGCATGGCACTCTATGCCTTTTACCATCTCCTGGCGTAGGTAAGGCTTTTCCTTTTGCTCCCGCGCTCAGGCAGACTCTGGGCCGAGGCCAGTGTCTTCACCACAGGAGACAGGAGGCCACAGGATCCCTGTACACGGTCCGTGCACTGGGATGGGGTACTGTGGGGGACTGTCTCCACTCCTTCCCTGGCACACCCCCTTCCACCGACAACGCTGCCACATCTTGGTGGAAGACAGCATCTGACTGCCCCTTTCTCCATTGGGTTGTTTCTGTGAGTTCCGAGTACGGCACCTGATGGCAAGCACAAGGCTGTCCTTGGGACAGGTGGTCAAGGAGATGCTGTCTCCTTCTGCCTGCCTCTGCCCAGACTCCTTCCTTAGAGTGGAGCACGCGCCCCTTCAATTCTTATCCCCTCGTCTCCTTTGCACCAAGCTTCCATCTCTCCGTACAGGAGGCGGGTGACACTTGTCTTGCCACCGGCCTGCTGTTCGCGCCACGGCAGGCTATCCTGCTTACCGAGCGATTCCCGACCCCAAAGCCAACGGCTCCTTCTCTTCCCTGGAGGCGGCGTGCTGCGCCTACCCCACACTTGCTCCTGGGGAGCGTAGTGACAGACGTGTGCAACCATGCTTCTCTCTCAGGCAGAGGGGTTTCTAGGGCAAAGAGAATTTCGCTCCATGCGGGTATATTCCACCGTGCTGCGGAGACTATCTTAGGCAAGCAGCAGCAGCGTTCCCAAATGAACTCTGATTTCCCAACGAATGCTGCGCTTTCCTAGGGGAGAAGCCCAGGCAAAGAGGCTTTTCACGTTTCCCGACCCCAAGGCCAACGGCTCCTTCTCTTCCCCGCCTCTGATTTCCCAAAGAATGCTGTGCTTTCCCAGCGGCGATGCCCCGGCAAAGAGGCTTTCCCTCTATGCGGGTTTCTCCCATCGTGCTGCGAATACTCGGCTAAGGCAAGCAACAAAAGCAGCCCACAGAACCGACTCTGATTTCCCAGCGACTGCTATGCTTTCGCAGAGGTTTTCAGCTTGGCGCGAACCGCACGTCGCTGCTGCTTCCTCAGCAAGGCTTTGGTCGTTCGCTCTGTCGCGGTAGGGGGAGAGCTGGTTCCTCTTGGGCCTTGCTTTCCCCTGCTCCAAGTTCGCGCCTGGGGTTCATCTTGTTAAGCCGAACTAAGCAGACACAGTCACAACCCTGAAGCAGCGTGCGTGTCCTAGCATGGCACTCTATGCCTATTACCATCTCCTGGCCTAGGTAAGGCTTTGCCTTTTCTCAGGCAGACTCTGGGCCTAGGCCAGTGCCTTCACCTCAGGAGAGAGGAGGCGACAGGATCCCTGCACACGGCCCGTGAACTGGGATGGGGAACTGTAGGGGAGTGTCTCCACTCTTTCCCCGGCACACCCCCTGCCACATCTTGGTGGAAGACGGCATCTGACTGCCCGTTTCTCCATGGGGTTGTTTCTGCGAATTCCGTGTTTGGCACCTGGTGGCAAGCCCAAGCCTGACCTTGGGACAGGTGGCAAGGAGATGCTGTCCCCTTGTGAGCAGAGGCACAGGACAGGCCTGCTTTCTGCCCAGACTCCTTCCTCAGAGTGGAGCATGCGCCCCTGCCCTAGTCGTCCCCTCATGTCTCCTTCGCAGCCAGACTACCATCTCTCCACACGGGGAGCGGGTGACACTTGTCTTGCCACCGGCATGCTGTTCGTGCCACGGCAGGCTATCCTGCTTCCCGAGCGTTTCCCGACCCCAAGGCCAAAGGCTCCTTCTCTTCCCCGGGGCCGGCGTGCTGCGTCTTCCCACACTTGCTCCTGGGGAGCGCGGTGACATACGTGTGCAACCATGCTTCTCTCTCAGGCAGAGGGGATGCTAGGGCGAAGAGTATTTCGCTCCATGCGGTTATCTTCCACCGTGCTGCGGAGACTAGCTCAGGCAAGCAGCTACAGCATCCCCAAACCCAACTCTGATTTCCCAACGAATGCTACTCTTTCTCAGGGGAGATGCCCAGGCAAAGAGGCTTTTGCTGTATGCGGGGTTGCTCCCACCGTGAGAGTGGCCTCAGGCAAGCATCAGCAGCCTACAGAACATTTCTCAGCGCATGCTGTGCTTTCGCAGAGGCTTTGGCTTGGAGTGAACAGCACTTCGCCGCTGCTTCCTCAGCAAGGCTTCAGTCGCGTCAGGCAAGAAGAGCTGCTGGAGAGCTGGTGCCTCTTGGGCCTTGCTTTCCTGGGCTCCATGTTAGCGTCCTGGGTTCCACTGCCAGGCCGAACTAAGCAGACATAGCCACAACCCTACAGTAGCGTGCGTAGCCAAGGATTGCACTCTAGGCAAACTACCATCTCCCGGTGTAGGCATCGCTTGGCCTTTTACTCTGGCGCTCAGACAGATTCAGGGACTAGGCCAGTGCTTTCCCCACAGGAAAGGAGAGGTGACAGGATCCCTGCACACCGCCCGTGCACTGAAGAGGGAGCTTTGGGGGGACTGTCCCCACTCCTTTCCCTAAACCCCTTGACTCCTCGAAGCTTCCACATACTGGAGGAAGATGGCATCTGAGGGCCAGTTCTTTCTGGGCGTTGTTTCTCGAGTTCAGCGTAGGCACCTGGTGGTAAACCCATGTCTCCACCACGGACAGGTGACCAAGGATCGCTTTCTCCTTAGACCCAAAGGCTCAGGACAGGCATGCTTTCTGCCCAGACTCCTTCCTCAGAGTGGAGCCCTTTCCACTGCCCTAATCTTGTCCTCGTGTCTCCTTAGCAGCCAGGCTTCCGTCGCTCGGCAGTGACAGACGTGTCCCTTTCCTTAAAGCTCTTTCCACAGGCGCCACCGCGCTTCTTTCCCACAGAGGGGATACCCAGGCAAAGAGCATTTCGCTGCATGCGGGTTTATTACATCGTGCTGTGGAGACTAGCTCCGGCAAGCAGCAGGCAGCATCCCACAGACCCGAATCTGATTTCCTAAAGAATGCTGTGCTTTCCCAGAGGGGATGACCTAGCAAAGAGTCTTTCCCTCTATGCGGGTTTCTCCCATCGTGCTGTGAATACTAAGCTAAGGCAAGCAACGAAAGCAGCCCACAGAACCGACTCGATTTCCCAGCGACTGCTATGCTTTCGCAGAGGTTTTCAGCTTGGCGCGAACCGCACGTCGCTGCTGCTTCCTCAGCAAGGCTTTGGTCGTTCGCTCTGTCGCGGTAGGGGGAGAGCTGGTTCCTCTTGGGCCTTGCTTTCCCCTGCTCCAAGTTCGCGCCTGGGGTTCATCTTGTTAAGCCGAACTAAGCAGACACAGTCACAACCCTGAAGCAGCGTGCGTGTCCTAGCATGGCACTCTATGCCTATTACCATCTCCTGGCATAGGTAAGGCTTTGCCTTTTCTCAGGCAGACTCTGGGCCTAGGCCAGTGCCTTCACCTCAGGAGAGAGGAGGCGACAGGATCCCTGCACACGGCCTGTGACATGGGATGGGGAACTGTAGGGGAGTGTCTCCACTCTTTCCCCGGCACACCCCCTGCCACATCTTGGTGGAAGACGGCATCTGACTGCCCGTTTCTCCATGGGGTTGTTTCTGCGAATTCCGTGTTTGGCACCTGGTGGCAAGCCCAAGCCTGACCTTGGGACAGGTGGCAAGGAGATGCTGTCCCCTTGTGAGCAGAGGCACAGGACAGGCATGCTTTCTGCCCAGACTCCTTCCTCAGAGTGGAGCCCTTTCCCCTGCCCTAATCGTGCCCTCTGGTCTCTTTAGCAGCCAGGCTTCCGTCGCTCTGCAGTGACAGACATGTCCCTTTCCTTAAAAATCTTTCCACAGGCGCCACTGCGCTTCTCTCTCAGGCAGAGGGGATGCCCAGGCCAAGAGGATTTCGCTCCATGCGGGATTATTACACCGTGCTGTGGAGACTAGCTCCGGCAAGCAGCAGGCAGCATCCCACAGACCCGACTCTGATTTCCCAAAGAATGCTGTGCTTTCCCATAGGGGATGCCCCGGCAAAGAGGCTTTCGCTCTATGCGGGTTTCTCCCATCGTGCTGCGTATACTAGGCTAAGGCAGGCAACGAAAGCAGCCCACAGAACCGACTTTGATTTCCCAGCGACTGCTATGCTGTCGCAGAGGTTTTCAGCTTGGCGCGAACCGCACTTCGCTACTGCTTTCTCAGCAAGGCCTTTTCTTTCGCTCTGTCGCGGCAGAGTGGTACAGCCGCGGGAGAGCTGGTGCCTCTTGGGCCTTGCGTTCCCGGGCTCCAAGTTCACGCCCGAGGTTCACCTTGCGAAGCCTAACTAAGCAGACACAGTCACCACCCTGCAGCAGCCTGCGTGGCCTAGCATGGCACTCTATGCCTTTTACCATCTCCTGGCGTAGGTAAGGCTTTTCCTTTTGCTCCCGCGCTCAGGCAGACTCTGGGCCGAGGCCAGTGTCTTCACCACAGGAGACAGGAGGCCACAGGATCCCTGTACACGGTCCGTGCACTGGGATGGGGTACTGTGGGGGACTGTCTCCACTCCTTCCCTGGCACACCCCCTTCCACCGACAACGCTGCCACATCTTGGTGGAAGACAGCATCTGACTGCCCCTTTCTCCATTGGGTTGTTTCTGTGAGTTCCGAGTACGGCACCTGATGGCAAGCACAAGGCTGTCCTTGGGACAGGTGGTCAAGGAGATGCTGTCTCCTTCTGCCTGCCTCTGCCCAGACTCCTTCCTTAGAGTGGAGCACGCGCCCCTTCAATTCTTATCCCCTCGTCTCCTTTGCACCAAGCTTCCATCTCTCCGTACAGGAGGCGGGTGACACTTGTCTTGCCACCGGCCTGCTGTTCGCGCCACGGCAGGCTATCCTGCTTACCGAGCGATTCCCGACCCCAAAGCCAACGGCTCCTTCTCTTCCCTGGGGGCGGCGTGCTGCGCCTACCCCACACTTGCTCCTGGGGAGCGTAGTGACAGACGTGTGCAACCATGCTTCTCTCTCAGGCAGAGGGGTTTCTAGGGCAAAGAGAATTTCGCTCCATGCGGGTATATTCCACCGTGCTGCGGAGACTATCTTAGGCAAGCAGCAGCAGCGTTCCCAAATGAACTCTGATTTCCCAACGAATGCTGCGCTTTCCTAGGGGAGAAGCCCAGGCAAAGAGGCTTTTCACGTTTCCCGACCCCAAGGCCAACGGCTCCTTCTCTTCCCCGCCTCTGATTTCCCAAAGAATGCTGTGCTTTCCCAGCGGCGATGCCCCGGCAAAGAGGCTTTCCCTCTATGCGGGTTTCTCCCATCGTGCTGCGAATACTCGGCTAAGGCAAGCAACAAAAGCAGCCCACAGAACCGACTCTGATTTCCCAGCGACTGCTATGCTTTCGCAGAGGTTTTCAGCTTGGCGCGAACCGCACGTCGCTGCTGCTTCCTCAGCAAGGCTTTGGTCGTTCGCTCTGTCGCGGTAGGGGGAGAGCTGGTTCCTCTTGGGCCTTGCTTTCCCCTGCTCCAAGTTCGCGCCTGGGGTTCATCTTGTTAAGCCGAACTAAGCAGACACAGTCACAACCCTGAAGCAGCGTGCGTGTCCTAGCATGGCACTCTATGCCTATTACCATCTCCTGGCCTAGGTAAGGCTTTGCCTTTTCTCAGGCAGACTCTGGGCCTAGGCCAGTGCCTTCACCTCAGGAGAGAGGAGGCGACAGGATCCCTGCACACGGCCCGTGAACTGGGATGGGGAACTGTAGGGGAGTGTCTCCACTCTTTCCCCGGCACACCCCCTGCCACATCTTGGTGGAAGACGGCATCTGACTGCCCGTTTCTCCATGGGGTTGTTTCTGCGAATTCCGTGTTTGGCACCTGGTGGCAAGCCCAAGCCTGACCTTGGGACAGGTGGCAAGGAGATGCTGTCCCCTTGTGAGCAGAGGCACAGGACAGGCCTGCTTTCTGCCCAGACTCCTTCCTCAGAGTGGAGCATGCGCCCCTGCCCTAGTCGTCCCCTCATGTCTCCTTCGCAGCCAGACTACCATCTCTCCACACGGGGAGCGGGTGACACTTGTCTTGCCACCGGCATGCTGTTCGTGCCACGGCAGGCTATCCTGCTTCCCGAGCGTTTCCCGACCCCAAGGCCAAAGGCTCCTTCTCTTCCCCGGGGCCGGCGTGCTGCGTCTTCCCACACTTGCTCCTGGGGAGCGCGGTGACATACGTGTGCAACCATGCTTCTCTCTCAGGCAGAGGGGATGCTAGGGCGAAGAGTATTTCGCTCCATGCGGTTATCTTCCACCGTGCTGCGGAGACTAGCTCAGGCAAGCAGCTACAGCATCCCCAAACCCAACTCTGATTTCCCAACGAATGCTACTCTTTCTCAGGGGAGATGCCCAGGCAAAGAGGCTTTTGCTGTATGCGGGGTTGCTCCCACCGTGAGAGTGGCCTCAGGCAAGCATCAGCAGCCTACAGAACATTTCTCAGCGCATGCTGTGCTTTCGCAGAGGCTTTGGCTTGGAGTGAACAGCACTTCGCCGCTGCTTCCTCAGCAAGGCTTCAGTCGCGTCAGGCAAGAAGAGCTGCTGGAGAGCTGGTGCCTCTTGGGCCTTGCTTTCCTGGGCTCCATGTTAGCGTCCTGGGTTCCACTGCCAGGCCGAACTAAGCAGACATAGCCACAACCCTACAGTAGCGTGCGTAGCCAAGGATTGCACTCTAGGCAAACTACCATCTCCCGGTGTAGGCATCGCTTGGCCTTTTACTCTGGCGCTCAGACAGATTCAGGGACTAGGCCAGTGCTTTCCCCACAGGAAAGGAGAGGTGACAGGATCCCTGCACACCGCCCGTGCACTGAAGAGGGAGCTTTGGGGGGACTGTCCCCACTCCTTTCCCTAAACCCCTTGACTCCTCGAAGCTTCCACATACTGGAGGAAGATGGCATCTGAGGGCCAGTTCTTTCTGGGCGTTGTTTCTCGAGTTCAGCGTAGGCACCTGGTGGTAAACCCATGTCTCCACCACGGACAGGTGACCAAGGATCGCTTTCTCCTTAGACCCAAAGGCTCAGGACAGGCATGCTTTCTGCCCAGACTCCTTCCTCAGAGTGGAGCCCTTTCCACTGCCCTAATCTTGTCCTCGTGTCTCCTTAGCAGCCAGGCTTCCGTCGCTCGGCAGTGACAGACGTGTCCCTTTCCTTAAAGCTCTTTCCACAGGCGCCACCGCGCTTCTTTCCCACAGAGGGGATACCCAGGCAAAGAGCATTTCGCTGCATGCGGGTTTATTACATCGTGCTGTGGAGACTAGCTCCGGCAAGCAGCAGGCAGCATCCCACAGACCCGAATCTGATTTCCTAAAGAATGCTGTGCTTTCCCAGAGGGGATGACCTAGCAAAGAGTCTTTCCCTCTATGCGGGTTTCTCCCATCGTGCTGTGAATACTAAGCTAAGGCAAGCAACGAAAGCAGCCCACAGAACCGACTCGATTTCCCAGCGACTGCTATGCTTTCGCAGAGGTTTTCAGCTTGGCGCGAACCGCACGTCGCTGCTGCTTCCTCAGCAAGGCTTTGGTCGTTCGCTCTGTCGCGGTAGGGGGAGAGCTGGTTCCTCTTGGGCCTTGCTTTCCCCTGCTCCAAGTTCGCGCCTGGGGTTCATCTTGTTAAGCCGAACTAAGCAGACACAGTCACAACCCTGAAGCAGCGTGCGTGTCCTAGCATGGCACTCTATGCCTATTACCATCTCCTGGCATAGGTAAGGCTTTGCCTTTTCTCAGGCAGACTCTGGGCCTAGGCCAGTGCCTTCACCTCAGGAGAGAGGAGGCGACAGGATCCCTGCACACGGCCTGTGACATGGGATGGGGAACTGTAGGGGAGTGTCTCCACTCTTTCCCCGGCACACCCCCTGCCACATCTTGGTGGAAGACGGCATCTGACTGCCCGTTTCTCCATGGGGTTGTTTCTGCGAATTCCGTGTTTGGCACCTGGTGGCAAGCCCAAGCCTGACCTTGGGACAGGTGGCAAGGAGATGCTGTCCCCTTGTGAGCAGAGGCACAGGACAGGCATGCTTTCTGCCCAGACTCCTTCCTCAGAGTGGAGCCCTTTCCCCTGCCCTAATCGTGCCCTCTGGTCTCTTTAGCAGCCAGGCTTCCGTCGCTCTGCAGTGACAGACATGTCCCTTTCCTTAAAAATCTTTCCACAGGCGCCACTGCGCTTCTCTCTCAGGCAGAGGGGATGCCCAGGCCAAGAGGATTTCGCTCCATGCGGGATTATTACACCGTGCTGTGGAGACTAGCTCCGGCAAGCAGCAGGCAGCATCCCACAGACCCGACTCTGATTTCCCAAAGAATGCTGTGCTTTCCCATAGGGGATGCCCCGGCAAAGAGGCTTTCGCTCTATGCGGGTTTCTCCCATCGTGCTGCGTATACTAGGCTAAGGCAGGCAACGAAAGCAGCCCACAGAACCGACTGTGATTTCCCAGCGACTGCTATGCTGTCGCAGAGGTTTTCAGCTTGGCGCGAACCGCACTTCGCTACTGCTTTCTCAGCAAGGCCTTTTCTTTCGCTCTGTCGCGGCAGAGTGGTACAGCCGCGGGAGAGCTGGTGCCTCTTGGGCCTTGCGTTCCCGGGCTCCAAGTTCACGCCCGAGGTTCACCTTGCGAAGCCTAACTAAGCAGACACAGTCACCACCCTGCAGCAGCCTGCGTGGCCTAGCATGGCACTCTATGCCTTTTACCATCTCCTGGCGTAGGTAAGGCTTTTCCTTTTGCTCCCGCGCTCAGGCAGACTCTGGGCCGAGGCCAGTGTCTTCACCACAGGAGACAGGAGGCCACAGGATCCCTGTACACGGTCCGTGCACTGGGATGGGGTACTGTGGGGGACTGTCTCCACTCCTTCCCTGGCACACCCCCTTCCACCGACAACGCTGCCACATCTTGGTGGAAGACAGCATCTGACTGCCCCTTTCTCCATTGGGTTGTTTCTGTGAGTTCCGAGTACGGCACCTGATGGCAAGCACAAGGCTGTCCTTGGGACAGGTGGTCAAGGAGATGCTGTCTCCTTCTGCCTGCCTCTGCCCAGACTCCTTCCTTAGAGTGGAGCACGCGCCCCTTCAATTCTTATCCCCTCGTCTCCTTTGCACCAAGCTTCCATCTCTCCGTACAGGAGGCGGGTGACACTTGTCTTGCCACCGGCCTGCTGTTCGCGCCACGGCAGGCTATCCTGCTTACCGAGCGATTCCCGACCCCAAAGCCAACGGCTCCTTCTCTTCCCTGGGGGCGGCGTGCTGCGCCTACCCCACACTTGCTCCTGGGGAGCGTAGTGACAGACGTGTGCAACCATGCTTCTCTCTCAGGCAGAGGGGTTTCTAGGGCAAAGAGAATTTCGCTCCATGCGGGTATATTCCACCGTGCTGCGGAGACTATCTTAGGCAAGCAGCAGCAGCGTTCCCAAATGAACTCTGATTTCCCAACGAATGCTGCGCTTTCCTAGGGGAGAAGCCCAGGCAAAGAGGCTTTTCACGTTTCCCGACCCCAAGGCCAACGGCTCCTTCTCTTCCCCGCCTCTGATTTCCCAAAGAATGCTGTGCTTTCCCAGCGGCGATGCCCCGGCAAAGAGGCTTTCCCTCTATGCGGGTTTCTCCCATCGTGCTGCGAATACTCGGCTAAGGCAAGCAACAAAAGCAGCCCACAGAACCGACTCTGATTTCCCAGCGACTGCTATGCTTTCGCAGAGGTTTTCAGCTTGGCGCGAACCGCACGTCGCTGCTGCTTCCTCAGCAAGGCTTTGGTCGTTCGCTCTGTCGCGGTAGGGGGAGAGCTGGTTCCTCTTGGGCCTTGCTTTCCCCTGCTCCAAGTTCGCGCCTGGGGTTCATCTTGTTAAGCCGAACTAAGCAGACACAGTCACAACCCTGAAGCAGCGTGCGTGTCCTAGCATGGCACTCTATGCCTATTACCATCTCCTGGCCTAGGTAAGGCTTTGCCTTTTCTCAGGCAGACTCTGGGCCTAGGCCAGTGCCTTCACCTCAGGAGAGAGGAGGCGACAGGATCCCTGCACACGGCCCGTGAACTGGGATGGGGAACTGTAGGGGAGTGTCTCCACTCTTTCCCCGGCACACCCCCTGCCACATCTTGGTGGAAGACGGCATCTGACTGCCCGTTTCTCCATGGGGTTGTTTCTGCGAATTCCGTGTTTGGCACCTGGTGGCAAGCCCAAGCCTGACCTTGGGACAGGTGGCAAGGAGATGCTGTCCCCTTGTGAGCAGAGGCACAGGACAGGCCTGCTTTCTGCCCAGACTCCTTCCTCAGAGTGGAGCATGCGCCCCTGCCCTAGTCGTCCCCTCATGTCTCCTTCGCAGCCAGACTACCATCTCTCCACACGGGGAGCGGGTGACACTTGTCTTGCCACCGGCATGCTGTTCGTGCCACGGCAGGCTATCCTGCTTCCCGAGCGTTTCCCGACCCCAAGGCCAAAGGCTCCTTCTCTTCCCCGGGGCCGGCGTGCTGCGTCTTCCCACACTTGCTCCTGGGGAGCGCGGTGACATACGTGTGCAACCATGCTTCTCTCTCAGGCAGAGGGGATGCTAGGGCGAAGAGTATTTCGCTCCATGCAGTTATCTTCCACCGTGCTGCGGAGACTAGCTCAGGCAAGCAGCTACAGCATCCCCAAACCCAACTCTGATTTCCCAACGAATGCTACTCTTTCTCAGGGGAGATGCCCAGGCAAAGAGGCTTTTGCTGTATGCGGGGTTGCTCCCACCGTGAGAGTGGCCTCAGGCAAGCATCAGCAGCCTACAGAACATTTCTCAGCGCATGCTGTGCTTTCGCAGAGGCTTTGGCTTGGAGTGAACAGCACTTCGCCGCTGCTTCCTCAGCAAGGCTTCAGTCGCGTCAGGCAAGAAGAGCTGCTGGAGAGCTGGTGCCTCTTGGGCCTTGCTTTCCTGGGCTCCATGTTAGCGTCCTGGGTTCCACTGCCAGGCCGAACTAAGCAGACATAGCCACAACCCTACAGTAGCGTGCGTAGCCAAGGATTGCACTCTAGGCAAACTACCATCTCCCGGTGTAGGCATCGCTTGGCCTTTTACTCTGGCGCTCAGACAGATTCAGGGACTAGGCCAGTGCTTTCCCCACAGGAAAGGAGAGGTGACAGGATCCCTGCACACCGCCCGTGCACTGAAGAGGGAGCTTTGGGGGGACTGTCCCCACTCCTTTCCCTAAACCCCTTGACTCCTCGAAGCTTCCACATACTGGAGGAAGATGGCATCTGAGGGCCAGTTCTTTCTGGGCGTTGTTTCTCGAGTTCAGCGTAGGCACCTGGTGGTAAACCCATGTCTCCACCATGGACAGGTGACCAAGGATCGCTTTCTCCTTAGACCCAAAGGCTCAGGACAGGCATGCTTTCTGCCCAGACTCCTTCCTCAGAGTGGAGCCCTTTCCACTGCCCTAATCTTGTCCTCGTGTCTCCTTAGCAGCCAGGCTTCCGTCGCTCGGCAGTGACAGACGTGTCCCTTTCCTTAAAGCTCTTTCCACAGGCGCCACCGCGCTTCTTTCCCACAGAGGGGATACCCAGGCAAAGAGCATTTCGCTGCATGCGGGTTTATTACATCGTGCTGTGGAGACTAGCTCCGGCAAGCAGCAGGCAGCATCCCACAGACCCGAATCTGATTTCCTAAAGAATGCTGTGCTTTCCCAGAGGGGATGACCTAGCAAAGAGTCTTTCCCTCTATGCGGGTTTCTCCCATCGTGCTGTGAATACTAAGCTAAGGCAAGCAACGAAAGCAGCCCACAGAACCGACTCGATTTCCCAGCGACTGCTATGCTTTCGCAGAGGTTTTCAGCTTGGCGCGAACCGCACGTCGCTGCTGCTTCCTCAGCAAGGCTTTGGTCGTTCGCTCTGTCGCGGTAGGGGGAGAGCTGGTTCCTCTTGGGCCTTGCTTTCCCCTGCTCCAAGTTCGCGCCTGGGGTTCATCTTGTTAAGCCGAACTAAGCAGACACAGTCACAACCCTGAAGCAGCGTGCGTGTCCTAGCATGGCACTCTATGCCTATTACCATCTCCTGGCATAGGTAAGGCTTTGCCTTTTCTCAGGCAGACTCTGGGCCTAGGCCAGTGCCTTCACCTCAGGAGAGAGGAGGCGACAGGATCCCTGCACACGGCCTGTGACATGGGATGGGGAACTGTAGGGGAGTGTCTCCACTCTTTCCCCGGCACACCCCCTGCCACATCTTGGTGGAAGACGGCATCTGACTGCCCGTTTCTCCATGGGGTTGTTTCTGCGAATTCCGTGTTTGGCACCTGGTGGCAAGCCCAAGCCTGACCTTGGGACAGGTGGCAAGGAGATGCTGTCCCCTTGTGAGCAGAGGCACAGGACAGGCATGCTTTCTGCCCAGACTCCTTCCTCAGAGTGGAGCCCTTTCCCCTGCCCTAATCGTGCCCTCTGGTCTCTTTAGCAGCCAGGCTTCCGTCGCTCTGCAGTGACAGACATGTCCCTTTCCTTAAAAATCTTTCCACAGGCGCCACTGCGCTTCTCTCTCAGGCAGAGGGGATGCCCAGGCCAAGAGGATTTCGCTCCATGCGGGATTATTACACCGTGCTGTGGAGACTAGCTCCGGCAAGCAGCAGGCAGCATCCCACAGACCCGACTCTGATTTCCCAAAGAATGCTGTGCTTTCCCATAGGGGATGCCCCGGCAAAGAGGCTTTCGCTCTATGCGGGTTTCTCCCATCGTGCTGCGTATACTAGGCTAAGGCAGGCAACGAAAGCAGCCCACAGAACCGACTGTGATTTCCCAGCGACTGCTATGCTGTCGCAGAGGTTTTCAGCTTGGCGCGAACCGCACTTCGCTACTGCTTTCTCAGCAAGGCCTTTTCTTTCGCTCTGTCGCGGCAGAGTGGTACAGCCGCGGGAGAGCTGGTGCCTCTTGGGCCTTGCGTTCCCGGGCTCCAAGTTCACGCCCGAGGTTCACCTTGCGAAGCCTAACTAAGCAGACACAGTCACCACCCTGCAGCAGCCTGCGTGGCCTAGCATGGCACTCTATGCCTTTTACCATCTCCTGGCGTAGGTAAGGCTTTTCCTTTTGCTCCCGCGCTCAGGCAGACTCTGGGCCGAGGCCAGTGTCTTCACCACAGGAGACAGGAGGCCACAGGATCCCTGTACACGGTCCGTGCACTGGGATGGGGTACTGTGGGGGACTGTCTCCACTCCTTCCCTGGCACACCCCCTTCCACCGACAACGCTGCCACATCTTGGTGGAAGACAGCATCTGACTGCCCCTTTCTCCATTGGGTTGTTTCTGTGAGTTCCGAGTACGGCACCTGATGGCAAGCACAAGGCTGTCCTTGGGACAGGTGGTCAAGGAGATGCTGTCTCCTTCTGCCTGCCTCTGCCCAGACTCCTTCCTTAGAGTGGAGCACGCGCCCCTTCAATTCTTATCCCCTCGTCTCCTTTGCACCAAGCTTCCATCTCTCCGTACAGGAGGCGGGTGACACTTGTCTTGCCACCGGCCTGCTGTTCGCGCCACGGCAGGCTATCCTGCTTACCGAGCGATTCCCGACCCCAAAGCCAACGGCTCCTTCTCTTCCCTGGGGGCGGCGTGCTGCGCCTACCCCACACTTGCTCCTGGGGAGCGTAGTGACAGACGTGTGCAACCATGCTTCTCTCTCAGGCAGAGGGGTTTCTAGGGCAAAGAGAATTTCGCTCCATGCGGGTATATTCCACCGTGCTGCGGAGACTATCTTAGGCAAGCAGCAGCAGCGTTCCCAAATGAACTCTGATTTCCCAACGAATGCTGCGCTTTCCTAGGGGAGAAGCCCAGGCAAAGAGGCTTTTCACGTTTCCCGACCCCAAGGCCAACGGCTCCTTCTCTTCCCCGCCTCTGATTTCCCAAAGAATGCTGTGCTTTCCCAGCGGCGATGCCCCGGCAAAGAGGCTTTCCCTCTATGCGGGTTTCTCCCATCGTGCTGCGAATACTCGGCTAAGGCAAGCAACAAAAGCAGCCCACAGAACCGACTCTGATTTCCCAGCGACTGCTATGCTTTCGCAGAGGTTTTCAGCTTGGCGCGAACCGCACGTCGCTGCTGCTTCCTCAGCAAGGCTTTGGTCGTTCGCTCTGTCGCGGTAGGGGGAGAGCTGGTTCCTCTTGGGCCTTGCTTTCCCCTGCTCCAAGTTCGCGCCTGGGGTTCATCTTGTTAAGCCGAACTAAGCAGACACAGTCACAACCCTGAAGCAGCGTGCGTGTCCTAGCATGGCACTCTATGCCTATTACCATCTCCTGGCCTAGGTAAGGCTTTGCCTTTTCTCAGGCAGACTCTGGGCCTAGGCCAGTGCCTTCACCTCAGGAGAGAGGAGGCGACAGGATCCCTGCACACGGCCCGTGAACTGGGATGGGGAACTGTAGGGGAGTGTCTCCACTCTTTCCCCGGCACACCCCCTGCCACATCTTGGTGGAAGACGGCATCTGACTGCCCGTTTCTCCATGGGGTTGTTTCTGCGAATTCCGTGTTTGGCACCTGGTGGCAAGCCCAAGCCTGACCTTGGGACAGGTGGCAAGGAGATGCTGTCCCCTTGTGAGCAGAGGCACAGGACAGGCCTGCTTTCTGCCCAGACTCCTTCCTCAGAGTGGAGCATGCGCCCCTGCCCTAGTCGTCCCCTCATGTCTCCTTCGCAGCCAGACTACCATCTCTCCACACGGGGAGCGGGTGACACTTGTCTTGCCACCGGCATGCTGTTCGTGCCACGGCAGGCTATCCTGCTTCCCGAGCGTTTCCCGACCCCAAGGCCAAAGGCTCCTTCTCTTCCCCGGGGCCGGCGTGCTGCGTCTTCCCACACTTGCTCCTGGGGAGCGCGGTGACATACGTGTGCAACCATGCTTCTCTCTCAGGCAGAGGGGATGCTAGGGCGAAGAGTATTTCGCTCCATGCGGTTATCTTCCACCGTGCTGCGGAGACTAGCTCAGGCAAGCAGCTACAGCATCCCCAAACCCAACTCTGATTTCCCAACGAATGCTACTCTTTCTCAGGGGAGATGCCCAGGCAAAGAGGCTTTTGCTGTATGCGGGGTTGCTCCCACCGTGAGAGTGGCCTCAGGCAAGCATCAGCAGCCTACAGAACATTTCTCAGCGCATGCTGTGCTTTCGCAGAGGCTTTGGCTTGGAGTGAACAGCACTTCGCCGCTGCTTCCTCAGCAAGGCTTCAGTCGCGTCAGGCAAGAAGAGCTGCTGGAGAGCTGGTGCCTCTTGGGCCTTGCTTTCCTGGGCTCCATGTTAGCGTCCTGGGTTCCACTGCCAGGCCGAACTAAGCAGACATAGCCACAACCCTACAGTAGCGTGCGTAGCCAAGGATTGCACTCTAGGCAAACTACCATCTCCCGGTGTAGGCATCGCTTGGCCTTTTACTCTGGCGCTCAGACAGATTCAGGGACTAGGCCAGTGCTTTCCCCACAGGAAAGGAGAGGTGACAGGATCCCTGCACACCGCCCGTGCACTGAAGAGGGAGCTTTGGGGGGACTGTCCCCACTCCTTTCCCTAAACCCCTTGACTCCTCGAAGCTTCCACATACTGGAGGAAGATGGCATCTGAGGGCCAGTTCTTTCTGGGCGTTGTTTCTCGAGTTCAGCGTAGGCACCTGGTGGTAAACCCATGTCTCCACCACGGACAGGTGACCAAGGATCGCTTTCTCCTTAGACCCAAAGGCTCAGGACAGGCATGCTTTCTGCCCAGACTCCTTCCTCAGAGTGGAGCCCTTTCCACTGCCCTAATCTTGTCCTCGTGTCTCCTTAGCAGCCAGGCTTCCGTCGCTCGGCAGTGACAGACGTGTCCCTTTCCTTAAAGCTCTTTCCACAGGCGCCACCGCGCTTCTTTCCCACAGAGGGGATACCCAGGCAAAGAGCATTTCGCTGCATGCGGGTTTATTACATCGTGCTGTGGAGACTAGCTCCGGCAAGCAGCAGGCAGCATCCCACAGACCCGAATCTGATTTCCTAAAGAATGCTGTGCTTTCCCAGAGGGGATGACCTAGCAAAGAGTCTTTCCCTCTATGCGGGTTTCTCCCATCGTGCTGTGAATACTAAGCTAAGGCAAGCAACGAAAGCAGCCCACAGAACCGACTCGATTTCCCAGCGACTGCTATGCTTTCGCAGAGGTTTTCAGCTTGGCGCGAACCGCACGTCGCTGCTGCTTCCTCAGCAAGGCTTTGGTCGTTCGCTCTGTCGCGGTAGGGGGAGAGCTGGTTCCTCTTGGGCCTTGCTTTCCCCTGCTCCAAGTTCGCGCCTGGGGTTCATCTTGTTAAGCCGAACTAAGCAGACACAGTCACAACCCTGAAGCAGCGTGCGTGTCCTAGCATGGCACTCTATGCCTATTACCATCTCCTGGCATAGGTAAGGCTTTGCCTTTTCTCAGGCAGACTCTGGGCCTAGGCCAGTGCCTTCACCTCAGGAGAGAGGAGGCGACAGGATCCCTGCACACGGCCTGTGACATGGGATGGGGAACTGTAGGGGAGTGTCTCCACTCTTTCCCCGGCACACCCCCTGCCACATCTTGGTGGAAGACGGCATCTGACTGCCCGTTTCTCCATGGGGTTGTTTCTGCGAATTCCGTGTTTGGCACCTGGTGGCAAGCCCAAGCCTGACCTTGGGACAGGTGGCAAGGAGATGCTGTCCCCTTGTGAGCAGAGGCACAGGACAGGCATGCTTTCTGCCCAGACTCCTTCCTCAGAGTGGAGCCCTTTCCCCTGCCCTAATCGTGCCCTCTGGTCTCTTTAGCAGCCAGGCTTCCGTCGCTCTGCAGTGACAGACATGTCCCTTTCCTTAAAAATCTTTCCACAGGCGCCACTGCGCTTCTCTCTCAGGCAGAGGGGATGCCCAGGCCAAGAGGATTTCGCTCCATGCGGGATTATTACACCGTGCTGTGGAGACTAGCTCCGGCAAGCAGCAGGCAGCATCCCACAGACCCGACTCTGATTTCCCAAAGAATGCTGTGCTTTCCCATAGGGGATGCCCCGGCAAAGAGGCTTTCGCTCTATGCGGGTTTCTCCCATCGTGCTGCGTATACTAGGCTAAGGCAGGCAACGAAAGCAGCCCACAGAACCGACTGTGATTTCCCAGCGACTGCTATGCTGTCGCAGAGGTTTTCAGCTTGGCGCGAACCGCACTTCGCTACTGCTTTCTCAGCAAGGCCTTTTCTTTCGCTCTGTCGCGGCAGAGTGGTACAGCCGCGGGAGAGCTGGTGCCTCTTGGGCCTTGCGTTCCCGGGCTCCAAGTTCACGCCCGAGGTTCACCTTGCGAAGCCTAACTAAGCAGACACAGTCACCACCCTGCAGCAGCCTGCGTGGCCTAGCATGGCACTCTATGCCTTTTACCATCTCCTGGCGTAGGTAAGGCTTTTCCTTTTGCTCCCGCGCTCAGGCAGACTCTGGGCCGAGGCCAGTGTCTTCACCACAGGAGACAGGAGGCCACAGGATCCCTGTACACGGTCCGTGCACTGGGATGGGGTACTGTGGGGGACTGTCTCCACTCCTTCCCTGGCACACCCCCTTCCACCGACAACGCTGCCACATCTTGGTGGAAGACAGCATCTGACTGCCCCTTTCTCCATTGGGTTGTTTCTGTGAGTTCCGAGTACGGCACCTGATGGCAAGCACAAGGCTGTCCTTGGGACAGGTGGTCAAGGAGATGCTGTCTCCTTCTGCCTGCCTCTGCCCAGACTCCTTCCTTAGAGTGGAGCACGCGCCCCTTCAATTCTTATCCCCTCGTCTCCTTTGCACCAAGCTTCCATCTCTCCGTACAGGAGGCGGGTGACACTTGTCTTGCCACCGGCCTGCTGTTCGCGCCACGGCAGGCTATCCTGCTTACCGAGCGATTCCCGACCCCAAAGCCAACGGCTCCTTCTCTTCCCTGGGGGCGGCGTGCTGCGCCTACCCCACACTTGCTCCTGGGGAGCGTAGTGACAGACGTGTGCAACCATGCTTCTCTCTCAGGCAGAGGGGTTTCTAGGGCAAAGAGAATTTCGCTCCATGCGGGTATATTCCACCGTGCTGCGGAGACTATCTTAGGCAAGCAGCAGCAGCGTTCCCAAATGAACTCTGATTTCCCAACGAATGCTGCGCTTTCCTAGGGGAGAAGCCCAGGCAAAGAGGCTTTTCACGTTTCCCGACCCCAAGGCCAACGGCTCCTTCTCTTCCCCGCCTCTGATTTCCCAAAGAATGCTGTGCTTTCCCAGCGGCGATGCCCCGGCAAAGAGGCTTTCCCTCTATGCGGGTTTCTCCCATCGTGCTGCGAATACTCGGCTAAGGCAAGCAACAAAAGCAGCCCACAGAACCGACTCTGATTTCCCAGCGACTGCTATGCTTTCGCAGAGGTTTTCAGCTTGGCGCGAACCGCACGTCGCTGCTGCTTCCTCAGCAAGGCTTTGGTCGTTCGCTCTGTCGCGGTAGGGGGAGAGCTGGTTCCTCTTGGGCCTTGCTTTCCCCTGCTCCAAGTTCGCGCCTGGGGTTCATCTTGTTAAGCCGAACTAAGCAGACACAGTCACAACCCTGAAGCAGCGTGCGTGTCCTAGCATGGCACTCTATGCCTATTACCATCTCCTGGCCTAGGTAAGGCTTTGCCTTTTCTCAGGCAGACTCTGGGCCTAGGCCAGTGCCTTCACCTCAGGAGAGAGGAGGCGACAGGATCCCTGCACACGGCCCGTGAACTGGGATGGGGAACTGTAGGGGAGTGTCTCCACTCTTTCCCCGGCACACCCCCTGCCACATCTTGGTGGAAGACGGCATCTGACTGCCCGTTTCTCCATGGGGTTGTTTCTGCGAATTCCGTGTTTGGCACCTGGTGGCAAGCCCAAGCCTGACCTTGGGACAGGTGGCAAGGAGATGCTGTCCCCTTGTGAGCAGAGGCACAGGACAGGCCTGCTTTCTGCCCAGACTCCTTCCTCAGAGTGGAGCATGCGCCCCTGCCCTAGTCGTCCCCTCATGTCTCCTTCGCAGCCAGACTACCATCTCTCCACACGGGGAGCGGGTGACACTTGTCTTGCCACCGGCATGCTGTTCGTGCCACGGCAGGCTATCCTGCTTCCCGAGCGTTTCCCGACCCCAAGGCCAAAGGCTCCTTCTCTTCCCCGGGGCCGGCGTGCTGCGTCTTCCCACACTTGCTCCTGGGGAGCGCGGTGACATACGTGTGCAACCATGCTTCTCTCTCAGGCAGAGGGGATGCTAGGGCGAAGAGTATTTCGCTCCATGCGGTTATCTTCCACCGTGCTGCGGAGACTAGCTCAGGCAAGCAGCTACAGCATCCCCAAACCCAACTCTGATTTCCCAACGAATGCTACTCTTTCTCAGGGGAGATGCCCAGGCAAAGAGGCTTTTGCTGTATGCGGGGTTGCTCCCACCGTGAGAGTGGCCTCAGGCAAGCATCAGCAGCCTACAGAACATTTCTCAGCGCATGCTGTGCTTTCGCAGAGGCTTTGGCTTGGAGTGAACAGCACTTCGCCGCTGCTTCCTCAGCAAGGCTTCAGTCGCGTCAGGCAAGAAGAGCTGCTGGAGAGCTGGTGCCTCTTGGGCCTTGCTTTCCTGGGCTCCATGTTAGCGTCCTGGGTTCCACTGCCAGGCCGAACTAAGCAGACATAGCCACAACCCTACAGTAGCGTGCGTAGCCAAGGATTGCACTCTAGGCAAACTACCATCTCCCGGTGTAGGCATCGCTTGGCCTTTTACTCTGGCGCTCAGACAGATTCAGGGACTAGGCCAGTGCTTTCCCCACAGGAAAGGAGAGGTGACAGGATCCCTGCACACCGCCCGTGCACTGAAGAGGGAGCTTTGGGGGGACTGTCCCCACTCCTTTCCCTAAACCCCTTGACTCCTCGAAGCTTCCACATACTGGAGGAAGATGGCATCTGAGGGCCAGTTCTTTCTGGGCGTTGTTTCTCGAGTTCAGCGTAGGCACCTGGTGGTAAACCCATGTCTCCACCACGGACAGGTGACCAAGGATCGCTTTCTCCTTAGACCCAAAGGCTCAGGACAGGCATGCTTTCTGCCCAGACTCCTTCCTCAGAGTGGAGCCCTTTCCACTGCCCTAATCTTGTCCTCGTGTCTCCTTAGCAGCCAGGCTTCCGTCGCTCGGCAGTGACAGACGTGTCCCTTTCCTTAAAGCTCTTTCCACAGGCGCCACCGCGCTTCTTTCCCACAGAGGGGATACCCAGGCAAAGAGCATTTCGCTGCATGCGGGTTTATTACATCGTGCTGTGGAGACTAGCTCCGGCAAGCAGCAGGCAGCATCCCACAGACCCGAATCTGATTTCCTAAAGAATGCTGTGCTTTCCCAGAGGGGATGACCTAGCAAAGAGTCTTTCCCTCTATGCGGGTTTCTCCCATCGTGCTGTGAATACTAAGCTAAGGCAAGCAACGAAAGCAGCCCACAGAACCGACTCGATTTCCCAGCGACTGCTATGCTTTCGCAGAGGTTTTCAGCTTGGCGCGAACCGCACGTTGCTGCTGCTTCCTCAGCAAGGCTTTGGTCGTTCGCTCTGTCGCGGTAGGGGGAGAGCTGGTTCCTCTTGGGCCTTGCTTTCCCCTGCTCCAAGTTCGCGCCTGGGGTTCATCTTGTTAAGCCGAACTAAGCAGACACAGTCACAACCCTGAAGCAGCGTGCGTGTCCTAGCATGGCACTCTATGCCTATTACCATCTCCTGGCATAGGTAAGGCTTTGCCTTTTCTCAGGCAGACTCTGGGCCTAGGCCAGTGCCTTCACCTCAGGAGAGAGGAGGCGACAGGATCCCTGCACACGGCCTGTGACATGGGATGGGGAACTGTAGGGGAGTGTCTCCACTCTTTCCCCGGCACACCCCCTGCCACATCTTGGTGGAAGACGGCATCTGACTGCCCGTTTCTCCATGGGGTTGTTTCTGCGAATTCCGTGTTTGGCACCTGGTGGCAAGCCCAAGCCTGACCTTGGGACAGGTGGCAAGGAGATGCTGTCCCCTTGTGAGCAGAGGCACAGGACAGGCATGCTTTCTGCCCAGACTCCTTCCTCAGAGTGGAGCCCTTTCCCCTGCCCTAATCGTGCCCTCTGGTCTCTTTAGCAGCCAGGCTTCCGTCGCTCTGCAGTGACAGACATGTCCCTTTCCTTAAAAATCTTTCCACAGGCGCCACTGCGCTTCTCTCTCAGGCAGAGGGGATGCCCAGGCCAAGAGGATTTCGCTCCATGCGGGATTATTACACCGTGCTGTGGAGACTAGCTCCGGCAAGCAGCAGGCAGCATCCCACAGACCCGACTCTGATTTCCCAAAGAATGCTGTGCTTTCCCATAGGGGATGCCCCGGCAAAGAGGCTTTCGCTCTATGCGGGTTTCTCCCATCGTGCTGCGTATACTAGGCTAAGGCAGGCAACGAAAGCAGCCCACAGAACCGACTGTGATTTCCCAGCGACTGCTATGCTGTCGCAGAGGTTTTCAGCTTGGCGCGAACCGCACTTCGCTACTGCTTTCTCAGCAAGGCCTTTTCTTTCGCTCTGTCGCGGCAGAGTGGTACAGCCGCGGGAGAGCTGGTGCCTCTTGGGCCTTGCGTTCCCGGGCTCCAAGTTCACGCCCGAGGTTCACCTTGCGAAGCCTAACTAAGCAGACACAGTCACCACCCTGCAGCAGCCTGCGTGGCCTAGCATGGCACTCTATGCCTTTTACCATCTCCTGGCGTAGGTAAGGCTTTTCCTTTTGCTCCCGCGCTCAGGCAGACTCTGGGCCGAGGCCAGTGTCTTCACCACAGGAGACAGGAGGCCACAGGATCCCTGTACACGGTCCGTGCACTGGGATGGGGTACTGTGGGGGACTGTCTCCACTCCTTCCCTGGCACACCCCCTTCCACCGACAACGCTGCCACATCTTGGTGGAAGACAGCATCTGACTGCCCCTTTCTCCATTGGGTTGTTTCTGTGAGTTCCGAGTACGGCACCTGATGGCAAGCACAAGGCTGTCCTTGGGACAGGTGGTCAAGGAGATGCTGTCTCCTTCTGCCTGCCTCTGCCCAGACTCCTTCCTTAGAGTGGAGCACGCGCCCCTTCAATTCTTATCCCCTCGTCTCCTTTGCACCAAGCTTCCATCTCTCCGTACAGGAGGCGGGTGACACTTGTCTTGCCACCGGCCTGCTGTTCGCGCCACGGCAGGCTATCCTGCTTACCGAGCGATTCCCGACCCCAAAGCCAACGGCTCCTTCTCTTCCCTGGGGGCGGCGTGCTGCGCCTACCCCACACTTGCTCCTGGGGAGCGTAGTGACAGACGTGTGCAACCATGCTTCTCTCTCAGGCAGAGGGGTTTCTAGGGCAAAGAGAATTTCGCTCCATGCGGGTATATTCCACCGTGCTGCGGAGACTATCTTAGGCAAGCAGCAGCAGCGTTCCCAAATGAACTCTGATTTCCCAACGAATGCTGCGCTTTCCTAGGGGAGAAGCCCAGGCAAAGAGGCTTTTCACGTTTCCCGACCCCAAGGCCAACGGCTCCTTCTCTTCCCCGCCTCTGATTTCCCAAAGAATGCTGTGCTTTCCCAGCGGCGATGCCCCGGCAAAGAGGCTTTCCCTCTATGCGGGTTTCTCCCATCGTGCTGCGAATACTCGGCTAAGGCAAGCAACAAAAGCAGCCCACAGAACCGACTCTGATTTCCCAGCGACTGCTATGCTTTCGCAGAGGTTTTCAGCTTGGCGCGAACCGCACGTCGCTGCTGCTTCCTCAGCAAGGCTTTGGTCGTTCGCTCTGTCGCGGTAGGGGGAGAGCTGGTTCCTCTTGGGCCTTGCTTTCCCCTGCTCCAAGTTCGCGCCTGGGGTTCATCTTGTTAAGCCGAACTAAGCAGAAACAGTCACAACCCTGAAGCAGCGTGCGTGTCCTAGCATGGCACTCTATGCCTATTACCATCTCCTGGCCTAGGTAAGGCTTTGCCTTTTCTCAGGCAGACTCTGGGCCTAGGCCAGTGCCTTCACCTCAGGAGAGAGGAGGCGACAGGATCCCTGCACACGGCCCGTGAACTGGGATGGGGAACTGTAGGGGAGTGTCTCCACTCTTTCCCCGGCACACCCCCTGCCACATCTTGGTGGAAGACGGCATCTGACTGCCCGTTTCTCCATGGGGTTGTTTCTGCGAATTCCGTGTTTGGCACCTGGTGGCAAGCCCAAGCCTGACCTTGGGACAGGTGGCAAGGAGATGCTGTCCCCTTGTGAGCAGAGGCACAGGACAGGCCTGCTTTCTGCCCAGACTCCTTCCTCAGAGTGGAGCATGCGCCCCTGCCCTAGTCGTCCCCTCATGTCTCCTTCGCAGCCAGACTACCATCTCTCCGCACGGGGAGCGGGTGACACTTGTCTTGCCACCGGCATGCTGTTCGTGCCACGGCAGGCTATCCTGCTTCCCGAGCGTTTCCCGACCCCAAGGCCAAAGGCTCCTTCTCTTCCCCGGGGCCGGCGTGCTGCGTCTTCCCACACTTGCTCCTGGGGAGCGCGGTGACATACGTGTGCAACCATGCTTCTCTCTCAGGCAGAGGGGATGCTAGGGCGAAGAGTATTTCGCTCCATGCGGTTATCTTCCACCGTGCTGCGGAGACTAGCTCAGGCAAGCAGCTACAGCATCCCCAAACCCAACTCTGATTTCCCAACGAATGCTACTCTTTCTCAGGGGAGATGCCCAGGCAAAGAGGCTTTTGCTGTATGCGGGGTTGCTCCCACCGTGAGAGTGGCCTCAGGCAAGCATCAGCAGCCTACAGAACATTTCTCAGCGCATGCTGTGCTTTCGCAGCGGCTTTGGCTTGGAGTGAACAGCACTTCGCCGCTGCTTCCTCAGCAAGGCTTCAGTCGCGTCAGGCAAGAAGAGCTGCTGGAGAGCTGGTGCCTCTTGGGCCTTGCTTTCCTGGGCTCCATGTTAGCGTCCTGGGTTCCACTGCCAGGCCGAACTAAGCAGACATAGCCACAACCCTACAGTAGCGTGCGTAGCCAAGGATTGCACTCTAGGCAAACTACCATCTCCCGGTGTAGGCATCGCTTGGCCTTTTACTCTGGCGCTCAGACAGATTCAGGGACTAGGCCAGTGCTTTCCCCACAGGAAAGGAGAGGTGACAGGATCCCTGCACACCGCCCGTGCACTGAAGAGGGAGCTTTGGGGGGACTGTCCCCACTCCTTTCCCTAAACCCCTTGACTCCTCGAAGCTTCCACATACTGGAGGAAGATGGCATCTGAGGGCCAGTTCTTTCTGGGCGTTGTTTCTCGAGTTCAGCGTAGGCACCTGGTGGTAAACCCATGTCTCCACCACGGACAGGTGACCAAGGATCGCTTTCTCCTTAGACCCAAAGGCTCAGGACAGGCATGCTTTCTGCCCAGACTCCTTCCTCAGAGTGGAGCCCTTTCCACTGCCCTAATCTTGTCCTCGTGTCTCCTTAGCAGCCAGGCTTCCGTCGCTCGGCAGTGACAGACGTGTCCCTTTCCTTAAAGCTCTTTCCACAGGCGCCACCGCGCTTCTTTCCCACAGAGGGGATACCCAGGCAAAGAGCATTTCGCTGCATGCGGGTTTATTACATCGTGCTGTGGAGACTAGCTCCGGCAAGCAGCAGGCAGCATCCCACAGACCCGAATCTGATTTCCTAAAGAATGCTGTGCTTTCCCAGAGGGGATGACCTAGCAAAGAGTCTTTCCCTCTATGCGGGTTTCTCCCATCGTGCTGTGAATACTAAGCTAAGGCAAGCAACGAAAGCAGCCCACAGAACCGACTCGATTTCCCAGCGACTGCTATGCTTTCGCAGAGGTTTTCAGCTTGGCGCGAACCGCACGTCGCTGCTGCTTCCTCAGCAAGGCTTTGGTCGTTCGCTCTGTCGCGGTAGGGGGAGAGCTGGTTCCTCTTGGGCCTTGCTTTCCCCTGCTCCAAGTTCGCGCCTGGGGTTCATCTTGTTAAGCCGAACTAAGCAGACACAGTCACAACCCTGAAGCAGCGTGCGTGTCCTAGCATGGCACTCTATGCCTATTACCATCTCCTGGCATAGGTAAGGCTTTGCCTTTTCTCAGGCAGACTCTGGGCCTAGGCCAGTGCCTTCACCTCAGGAGAGAGGAGGCGACAGGATCCCTGCACACGGCCTGTGACATGGGATGGGGAACTGTAGGGGAGTGTCTCCACTCTTTCCCCGGCACACCCCCTGCCACATCTTGGTGGAAGACGGCATCTGACTGCCCGTTTCTCCATGGGGTTGTTTCTGCGAATTCCGTGTTTGGCACCTGGTGGCAAGCCCAAGCCTGACCTTGGGACAGGTGGCAAGGAGATGCTGTCCCCTTGTGAGCAGAGGCACAGGACAGGCATGCTTTCTGCCCAGACTCCTTCCTCAGAGTGGAGCCCTTTCCCCTGCCCTAATCGTGCCCTCTGGTCTCTTTAGCAGCCAGGCTTCCGTCGCTCTGCAGTGACAGACATGTCCCTTTCCTTAAAAATCTTTCCACAGGCGCCACTGCGCTTCTCTCTCAGGCAGAGGGGATGCCCAGGCCAATAGGATTTCGCTCCATGCGGGATTATTACACCGTGCTGTGGAGACTAGCTCCGGCAAGCAGCAGGCAGCATCCCACAGACCCGACTCTGATTTCCCAAAGAATGCTGTGCTTTCCCATAGGGGATGCCCCGGCAAAGAGGCTTTCGCTCTATGCGGGTTTCTCCCATCGTGCTGCGTATACTAGGCTAAGGCAGGCAACGAAAGCAGCCCACAGAACCGACTGTGATTTCCCAGCGACTGCTATGCTGTCGCAGAGGTTTTCAGCTTGGCGCGAACCGCACTTCGCTACTGCTTTCTCAGCAAGGCCTTTTCTTTCGCTCTGTCGCGGCAGAGTGGTACAGCCGCGGGAGAGCTGGTGCCTCTTGGGCCTTGCGTTCCCGGGCTCCAAGTTCACGCCCGAGGTTCACCTTGCGAAGCCTAACTAAGCAGACACAGTCACCACCCTGCAGCAGCCTGCGTGGCCTAGCATGGCACTCTATGCCTTTTACCATCTCCTGGCGTAGGTAAGGCTTTTCCTTTTGCTCCCGCGCTCAGGCAGACTCTGGGCCGAGGCCAGTGTCTTCACCACAGGAGACAGGAGGCCACAGGATCCCTGTACACGGTCCGTGCACTGGGATGGGGTACTGTGGGGGACTGTCTCCACTCCTTCCCTGGCACACCCCCTTCCACCGACAACGCTGCCACATCTTGGTGGAAGACAGCATCTGACTGCCCCTTTCTCCATTGGGTTGTTTCTGTGAGTTCCGAGTACGGCACCTGATGGCAAGCACAAGGCTGTCCTTGGGACAGGTGGTCAAGGAGATGCTGTCTCCTTCTGCCTGCCTCTGCCCAGACTCCTTCCTTAGAGTGGAGCACGCGCCCCTTCAATTCTTATCCCCTCGTCTCCTTTGCACCAAGCTTCCATCTCTCCGTACAGGAGGCGGGTGACACTTGTCTTGCCACCGGCCTGCTGTTCGCGCCACGGCAGGCTATCCTGCTTACCGAGCGATTCCCGACCCCAAAGCCAACGGCTCCTTCTCTTCCCTGGGGGCGGCGTGCTGCGCCTACCCCACACTTGCTCCTGGGGAGCGTAGTGACAGACGTGTGCAACCATGCTTCTCTCTCAGGCAGAGGGGTTTCTAGGGCAAAGAGAATTTCGCTCCATGCGGGTATATTCCACCGTGCTGCGGAGACTATCTTAGGCAAGCAGCAGCAGCGTTCCCAAATGAACTCTGATTTCCCAACGAATGCTGCGCTTTCCTAGGGGAGAAGCCCAGGCAAAGAGGCTTTTCACGTTTCCCGACCCCAAGGCCAACGGCTCCTTCTCTTCCCCGCCTCTGATTTCCCAAAGAATGCTGTGCTTTCCCAGCGGCGATGCCCCGGCAAAGAGGCTTTCCCTCTATGCGGGTTTCTCCCATCGTGCTGCGAATACTCGGCTAAGGCAAGCAACAAAAGCAGCCCACAGAACCGACTCTGATTTCCCAGCGACTGCTATGCTTTCGCAGAGGTTTTCAGCTTGGCGCGAACCGCACGTCGCTGCTGCTTCCTCAGCAAGGCTTTGGTCGTTCGCTCTGTCGCGGTAGGGGGAGAGCTGGTTCCTCTTGGGCCTTGCTTTCCCCTGCTCCAAGTTCGCGCCTGGGGTTCATCTTGTTAAGCCGAACTAAGCAGACACAGTCACAACCCTGAAGCAGCGTGCGTGTCCTAGCATGGCACTCTATGCCTATTACCATCTCCTGGCATAGGTAAGGCTTTGCCTTTCCTCAGGCAGACTCTGGGCCTAGGCCAGTGCCTTCACCTCAGGAGAGAGGAGGCGACAGGATCCCTGCACACGGCCCGTGAACTGGGATGGGGAACTGTAGGGGAGTGTCTCCACTCTTTCCCCGGCACACCCCCTGCCACATCTTGGTGGAAGACGGCATCTGACTGCCCGTTTCTCCATGGGGTTGTTTCTGCGAATTCCGTGTTTGGCACCTGGTGGCAAGCCCAAGCCTGACCTTGGGACAGGTGGCAAGGAGATGCTGTCCCCTTGTGAGCAGAGGCACAGGACAGGCCTGCTTTCTGCACAGACTCCTTCCTCAGAGTGGAGCATGCGCCCCTGCCCTAGTCGTCCCCTCATGTCTCCTTAGCAGCCAGGCTACCATCTCTCCGCACGGGGAGCGGGTGACACTTGTCTTGCCACCGGCATGCTGTTCGTGCCACGGCAGGCTATCCTGCTTCCCGAGCGTTTCCCGACCCCAAGGCCAAAGGCTCCTTCTCTTCCCCTGGGCCGGCGTGCTGCGTCTTCCCACACTTGCCTCTGGGGAGCGCGGTGACAGTCGTGTGCAACCATGCTTCTCTCTCAGGCAGAGGGGATGCTAGGGCAAAGAGTATTTCGCTCCATGCGGTTATCTTCCACCGTGCTGCGGAGACTAGCTCAGGCAAGCAGCAACAGCATCCCCAAACCCAACTCTGATTTCCCAACGAATGCTAACTTTCCCAGGGGAGATGCCCAGGCAAAGAGGCTTTCGCTGTATGCCGGGTTTCTCCCACCGTGAGACTGGCCTCAGGCAAGCATCAGCAGCCCGCAGAACATTTCTCAGCGCATGCTGTGCTTTCGCAGAGGCTTTGGCTTGGAGTGAACAGCACTTCGCCGCTGCTTCCTCAGCAAGGCTTCAGTCGCGTCAGGCAAGAAGAGCTGCTGGAGAGCTGGTGCCTCTTGGGCCTTGCTTTCCTGGGCTCCATGTTAGCGTCCTGGGTTCACCCTGCCAGGCCGAACTAAGCAGACATAGCCACAACCCTGCAGTAGCTTGCGTAGCCAAGGATTGCACTCTAGGCACACTACCATCTCCCGGTGTAGGCATCGCTTGGCCTTTTACTCTGGCGCTCAGGCAGATTCACGGACTAGGCCAGTGCATTCCCCACAGGAAAGGAGAGGTGACAGGATCCCTGCACACCGCCCGTGCACTGAATAGGGAGCTTTGGGGGGACTGTCCCCACTCCTTTCCCTAAACCCCTTGACTCCTCGAAGCTTCCACATACTGGAGGAAGATGGCATCTGAGGGCCAGTTCTTTCTGGGCGTTGTTTCTCGAGTTCAGCGTAGGCACCTGGTGGTAAACCCATGTCTCCACCACGGACAGGTGGCCAAGGATCGCTTTCTCCTTAGACCCAAAGGCTCAGGACAGGCATGCTTTCTGCCCAGACTCCTTCCTCAGAGTGGAGCCCTTTCCACTGCCCTAATCTTGTCCTCGTGTCTCCTTAGCAGCCAGGCTTCCGTCGCTCTGCAGTGACAGACGTGTCCCTTTCCTTAAGGCTCTTTCCACAGGCGCCACCGCGCTTCTTTCCGACAGAGGGGATGCCCAGGCAAAGAGCATTTCGATGCATGCGGGTTTATTACATCGTGCTGTGGAGACTAGCTCCGGCAAGCAGCAGGCAGCATCCCACAGACCCGACTCTGATTTCCTAAAGAATGCTGTGCTTTCCCAGAGGGGATGCCCCAGCAAAGAGGCTTTCGCTCTATGCGGGTTTCTCCCATCGTGCTGTGAATACTAAGCTAAGGCAAGCAACGAAAGCAGCCCACAGAACCGACTCGATTTCCCAGCGACTGCTATGCTTTCGCAGAGGTTTTCAGCTTGGCGTGACCCGCACTTCGCTACTGCTTTCTCAGTAAGGCTTTGGTCGTTCGTTCTTCGCGGCAGGGAAGAAGAGCCGCGGGAGAGCTGTTTCATCTTGGGCTTTGAGTTCCCGAGCTCCGAGTTCGCGCCCGGGGTTCACCTTGCTAAGCCGAACTAAGCAGACACAGACACCACGCTGCAGCAGCGTGCGGGGCCTAGCATGGCACTCTATGCCTATTACCATCTCCTGGCGTACGTAAGGCTTTTCCTTTTGCTCCGGCGCTCCGGCAGACTCTGGGCCTAGGCCAGTGCCTTCACCACAGTAGAGAGGAGGCGACAGGATACCTGCACACTGCCCGTGCACTGGGATGGGGTACTGTGGGGGACTCTCTCCACTCCTTCCCTGGCACACTCCCTTCCACCGACAACGCTGCCACATCTTGGTGGAAAACAGCATCTGACTGCGCATTTCTCCATGAGGTTGTTTCGGCGAGTTCCGAGTACGGCACCTGGTGGCAATGCCAAGGCTTCCTTTGCGACGTGTGGCCAAAGAGATGCTGTCCCCTTCTGCCTGCTTTCTGCCCAGATTCCATCCTCAGAGTGGAGCACACGCCCCTGCCCTAGTCGTCCCCTCCTGTCTCCTTCCCATCCAGGCTTCCATCTCTTGGCACAGGGAGCGGGTGTCACTTGTATTTCCTCCGACCTGCTGTTCGTGCCACGGCAGGCTATCCTAATTCCTGAGCGTTTCCTGACCCCAGGGCCAAGGACTCCTTCTCTTCCCCGGGGGCGGCGTGTTGCGCTTTCCCCACACTTGTTCCTGGGGAGCGCGGTGACAGACGTGTGCAACCATGCTTCTCTCTCAGGCAGAGGGGATGCTAGGGCAAAGAGTATTTCGTTCCATGCGGGAATCTTCCACCGTGCTGCGGAGACTAGCTCAGGCAAACAGAAGCAGCATCCCAACACCTAACTCTGATTTCCCAATGAATACTGTGCTTTCCCAGGGGAGACGCCCAGGCAAAGAGGCTTTCGCTGTATGCGGGGTTTCTCCCACCGCCTGACTTGGCTCAGGCAAGCAGCAGCAGCCCGCAGAGCATTTCTCAGCGCATGCTGTGCTTCCGCAGAGTCTTTGGCTTGGAGCGAACAGCACTTCGCCGTTGCTTCCTCAGCAAGGCTTCAGTTGCGTCAGGGAAGAGGAGCTGCGGGAGAGCTGGTGCCAATTGGGCCCTGCTTTCCCCGGCTCCATGTTCGCGTCCTGGGTTTACGCTGCCAGGACGAACTAAGCAGACACAGCCACAACCGTGCAGTACCTTGCGTAGATAAGGATGGCACTCTAGGCTCACTACCATCTCCCGGTGTAGGCATCGCTTGGCCTTTTACTCTGGCGCTCAGGCGGACTCGCGTACTAGGCCAGTGCTTTCCCCACAGGAAAGGAGAGGTGACAGGATCCCTGCGCACCGCCCGTGCACTGAATAGGGAGCTTTGGGGGGGGACTGTCCCCACTCCTTCCCCTTAAACCCCCTGCTTCCTCCAAGCTTCCACATCCTGGAGGAAGACGGCATCTGATGGCGAGTTCCTTCTGGGAGTTGTTTATCGAGTTCAGGGTAGGCGCCTGGTGGCAAGCCCATGTCTCCACCAAGGACAGGTGACCAAGGAGCTGCTGAGATCTCCTTGGGCCCAAAGGCTCGGGACAGGCATGCTTTCTGCCCAGACTCCTTCCTCAGAGTGGAGCCCTTTCCCCTGCCCTAATCGTGCCCTCTGGTCTCTTTAGCAGCCAGGCTTCCGTCGCTCTGCAGTGACAGACATGTCCCTTTCCTTAAAAATCTTTCCACAGGCGCCACTGCGCTTCTCTCTCAGGCAGAGGGGATGCCCAGGCCAAGAGGATTTCGCTCCATGCGGGATTATTACACCGTGCTGTGGAGACTAGCTCCGGCAAGCAGCAGGCAGCATCCCACAGACCCGACTCTGATTTCCCAAAGAATGCTGTGCTTTCCCATAGGGGATGCCCCGGCAAAGAGGCTTTCGCTCTATGCGGGTTTCTCCCATCGTGCTGCGTATACTAGGCTAAGGCAGGCAACGAAAGCAGCCCACAGAACCGACTGTGATTTCCCAGCGACTGCTATGCTGTCGCAGAGGTTTTCAGCTTGGCGCGAACCGCACTTCGCTACTGCTTTCTCAGCAAGGCCTTTTCTTTCGCTCTGTCGCGGCAGAGTGGTACAGCCGCGGGAGAGCTGGTGCCTCTTGGGCCTTGCGTTCCCGGGCTCCAAGTTCACGCCCGAGGTTCACCTTGCGAAGCCTAACTAAGCAGACACAGTCACCACCCTGCAGCAGCCTGCGTGGCCTAGCATGGCACTCTATGCCTTTTACCATCTCCTGGCGTAGGTAAGGCTTTTCCTTTTGCTCCCGCGCTCAGGCAGACTCTGGGCCGAGGCCAGTGTCTTCACCACAGGAGACAGGAGGCCACAGGATCCCTGTACACGGTCCGTGCACTGGGATGGGGTACTGTGGGGGACTGTCTCCACTCCTTCCCTGGCACACCCCCTTCCACCGACAACGCTGCCACATCTTGGTGGAAGACAGCATCTGACTGCCCCTTTCTCCATTGGGTTGTTTCTGTGAGTTCCGAGTACGGCACCTGATGGCAAGCACAAGGCTGTCCTTGGGACAGGTGGTCAAGGAGATGCTGTCTCCTTCTGCCTGCCTCTGCCCAGACTCCTTCCTTAGAGTGGAGCACGCGCCCCTTCAATTCTTATCCCCTCGTCTCCTTTGCACCAAGCTTCCATCTCTCCGTACAGGAGGCGGGTGACACTTGTCTTGCCACCGGCCTGCTGTTCGCGCCACGGCAGGCTATCCTGCTTACCGAGCGATTCCCGACCCCAAAGCCAACGGCTCCTTCTCTTCCCTGGGGGCGGCGTGCTGCGCCTACCCCACACTTGCTCCTGGGGAGCGTAGTGACAGACGTGTGCAACCATGCTTCTCTCTCAGGCAGAGGGGTTTCTAGGGCAAAGAGAATTTCGCTCCATGCGGGTATATTCCACCGTGCTGCGGAGACTATCTTAGGCAAGCAGCAGCAGCGTTCCCAAATGAACTCTGATTTCCCAACGAATGCTGCGCTTTCCTAGGGGAGAAGCCCAGGCAAAGAGGCTTTTCACGTTTCCCGACCCCAAGGCCAACGGCTCCTTCTCTTCCCCGCCTCTGATTTCCCAAAGAATGCTGTGCTTTCCCAGCGGCGATGCCCCGGCAAAGAGGCTTTCCCTCTATGCGGGTTTCTCCCATCGTGCTGCGAATACTCGGCTAAGGCAAGCAACAAAAGCAGCCCACAGAACCGACTGTGATTTCCCAGCGACTGCTATGCTTTCGCAGAGGTTTTCAGCTTGGCGCGAACCGCACGTCGCTGCTGCTTCCTCAGCAAGGCTTTGGTCGTTCGCTCTGTCGCGGTAGGGGGAGAGCTGGTTCCTCTTGGGCCTTGCTTTCCCCTGCTCCAAGTTCGCGCCTGGGGTTCATCTTGTTAAGCCGAACTAAGCAGACACAGTCACAACCCTGAAGCAGCGTGCGTGTCCTAGCATGGCACTCTATGCCTATTACCATCTCCTGGCATAGGTAAGGCTTTGCCTTTCCTCAGGCAGACTCTGGGCCTAGGCCAGTGCCTTCACCTCAGGAGAGAGGAGGCGACAGGATCCCTGCACACGGCCCGTGAACTGGGATGGGGAACTGTAGGGGAGTGTCTCCACTCTTTCCCCGGCACACCCCCTGCCACATCTTGGTGGAAGACGGCATCTGACTGCCCGTTTCTCCATGGGGTTGTTTCTGCGAATTCCGTGTTTGGCACCTGGTGGCAAGCCCAAGCCTGACCTTGGGACAGGTGGCAAGGAGATGCTGTCCCCTTGTGAGCAGAGGCACAGGACAGGCCTGCTTTCTGCCCAGACTCCTTCCTCAGAGTGGAGCATGCGCCCCTGCCCTAGTCGTCCCCTCATGTCTCCTTAGCAGCCAGGCTACCATCTCTCCGCACGGGGAGCGGGTGACACTTGTCTTGCCACCGGCATGCTGTTCGTGCCACGGCAGGCTATCCTGCTTCCCGAGCGTTTCCCGACCCCAAGGCCAAAGGCTCCTTCTCTTCCCCGGGGCCGGCGTGCTGCGTCTTCCCACACTTGCCTCTGGGGAGCGCGGTGACAGTCGTGTGCAACCATGCTTCTCTCTCAGGCAGAGGGGATGCTAGGGCAAAGAGTATTTCGCTCCATGCGGTTATCTTCCACCGTGCTGCGGAGACTAGCTCAGGCAAGCAGCAACAGCATCCCCAAACCCAACTCTGATTTCCCAACGAATGCTACACTTTCCCAGGGGAGATGCCCAGGCAAAGAGGCTTTCGCTGTATGCCGGGTTTCTCCCACCGTGAGACTGGTCAGGCAAGCATCAGCAGCCCGCAGAACATTTCTCAGCGCATGCTGTGCTTTCGCAGAGGCTTTGGCTTGGAGTGAACAGCACTTCGCCGCTGCTTCCTCAGCAAGGCTTCAGTCGCGTCAGGCAAGAAGAGCTGCTGGAGAGCTGGTGCCTCTTGGGCCTTGCTTTCCTGGGCTCCATGTTAGCGTCCTGGGTTCACCCTGCCAGGCCGAACTAAGCAGACATAGCCACAACCCTGCAGTAGCTTGCGTAGCCAAGGATTGCACTCTAGGCACACTACCATCTCCCGGTGTAGGCATCGCTTGGCCTTTTACTCTGGCGCTCAGGCTGATTCACGGACTAGGCCAGTGCATTCCCCACAGGAAAGGAGAGGTGACAGGATCCCTGCACACCGCCCGTGCACTGAATAGGGAGCTTTGGGGGGACTGTCCCCACTCCTTTCCCTAAACCCCTTGACTCCTCGAAGCTTCCACATACTGGAGGAAGATGGCATCTGAGGGCCAGTTCTTTCTGGGCGTTGTTTCTCGAGTTCAGCGTAGGCACCTGGTGGTAAACCCATGTCTCCACCACGGACAGGTGGCCAAGGATCGCTTTCTCCTTAGACCCAAAGGCTCAGGACAGGCATGCTTTCTGCCCAGACTCCTTCCTCAGAGTGGAGCCCTTTCCACTGCCCTAATCTTGTCCTCGTGTCTCCTTAGCAGCCAGGCTTCCGTCGCTCTGCAGTGACAGACGTGTCCCTTTCCTTAAGGCTCTTTCCACAGGCGCCACCGCGCTTCTTTCCGACAGAGGGGATGCCCAGGCAAAGAGCATTTCGATGCATGCGGGTTTATTACATCGTGCTGTGGAGACTAGCTCCGGCAAGCAGCAGGCAGCATCCCACAGACCCGACTCTGATTTCCTAAAGAATGCTGTGCTTTCCCAGAGGGGATGCCCCAGCAAAGAGGCTTTCGCTCTATGCGGGTTTCTCCCATCGTGCTGTGAATACTAAGCTAAGGCAAGCAACGAAAGCAGCCCACAGAACCGACTCGATTTCTCAGCGACTTCTAAGCTTTCGCAGAGGTTTTCAGCTTGGCGTGACCCGCACTTCGCTACTGCTTTCTCAGTAAGGCTTTGGTCGTTCGTCCTTCGCGGCAGGGAAGAAGAGCCGCGGGAGAGCTGTTTCATCTTGGGCTTTGAGTTCCCGAGCTCCGAGTTCGCGCCCGGGGTTCACCTTGCTAAGCCGAACTAAGCAGACACAGACACCACGCTGCAGCAGCGTGTGGGTCCTAGCATGGCACTCTATGCCTATTACCATCTCCTGGCGTACGTAAGGCTTTTCCTTTTGCTCCGGCGCTCCGGCAGACTCTGGGCCTAGGCCAGTGCCTTCACCACAGTAGAGAGGAGGCGACAGGATACCTGCACACTGCCCGTGCACTGGGATGGGGTACTGTGGGGGACTCTCTCCACTCCTTCCCTGGCACACTCCCTTCCACCGACAACGCTGCCACATCTTGGTGGAAAACAGCATCTGACTGCCCATTTCTCCATGAGGTTGTTTCGGCGAGTTCCGAGTACGGCACCTGGTGGCAATGCCAAGGCTTCCTTTGCGACGTGTGGCCAAAGAGATGCTGTCCCCTTCTGCCTGCTTTCTGCCCAGATTCCATCCTCAGAGTGGAGCACACGCCCCTGCCCTAGTCGTCCCCTCATGTCTCCTTCCCATCCAGGCTTCCATCTCTTGGCACAGGGAGCGGGTGTCACTTGTATTTCCTCCGACCTGCTGTTCGTGCCACGGCAGGCTATCCTAATTCCTGAGCGTTTCCTGACCCCAGGGCCAAGGACTCCTTCTCTTCCCCGGGGGCGGCGTGTTGCGCTTTCCCCACACTTGTTCCTGGGGAGCGCGGTGACAGACGTGTGCAACCATGCTTCTCTCTCAGGCAGAGGGGATGCTAGGGCAAAGAGTATTTCGTTCCATGCGGGAATCTTCCACCGTGCTGCGGAGACTAGCTCAGGCAAACAGAAGCAGCATCCCAACACCTAACTCTGATTTCCCAATGAATACTGTGCTTTCCCAGGGGAGACGCCCAGGCAAAGAGGCTTTCGCTGTATGCGGGGTTTCTCCCACGGCCTGATTTGGCTCAGGCAAGCAGCAGCAGCCCGCAGAGCATTTCTCAGCGCATGCTGTGCTTCCGCAGAGTCTTTGGCTTGGAGCGAACAGCACTTCGCCGTTGCTTCCTCAGCAAGGCTTCAGTAGCGTCAGGGAAGAGGAGCTGCGGGAGAGTTGGTGCCAATTGGGCCCTGCTTTCCCCGGCTCCATGTTCGCGTCCTGGGTTTACGCTGCCAGGCCGAACTAAGCAGACACAGCCACAACCGTGCAGTAGCTTGCGTAGCTAAGGATGGCACTCTAGGCTCACTACCATCTGCCGGTGTAGGCATCGCTTGGCCTTTTACTCTGGCGCTCAGGCGGACTCGCGTACTAGGCCAGTGCTTTCCCCACAGGAAAGGAGAGGTGACAGGATCCCTGCGCACCGCCCGTGCACTGAATAGGGAGCTTTGGGGGGGGACTGTCCCCACTCCTTCCCCTTAAACCCCCTGCTTCCTCCAAGCTTCCACATCCTGGAGGAAGACGGCATCTGATGGCGAGTTCCTTCTGGGAGTTGTTTATCGAGTTCAGGGTAGGCGCCTGGTGGCAAGCCCATGTCTCCACCAAGGACAGGTGACCAAGGAGCTGCTGAGATCTCCTTGGGCCCAAAGGCTCGGGACAGGCATGCTTTCTGCCCAGACTCCTTCCTCAGAGTGGAGCCCTTTCCCCTGCCCTAATCGTGCCCTCTGGTCTCTTTAGCAGCCAGGCTTCCGTCGCTCTGCAGTGACAGACATGTCCCTTTCCTTAAAAATCTTTCCACAGGCGCCACTGCGCTTCTCTCTCAGGCAAAGGGGATGCCCAGGCCAAGAGGATTTCGCTCCATGCGGGATTATTACACCGTGCTGTGGAGACTAGCTCCGGCAAGCAGCAGGCAGCATCCCACAGACCCGACTCTGATTTCCCAAAGAATACTGTGCTCTCCCATAGGGGATGCCCCGGCAAAGAGGCTTTCGCTCTATGCGGGTTTCTCCCATCGTGCTGCGAATACTAGGCTAAGGCAAGCAACGAAAGCAAAACACAGAACCGACTCGATTTCCCATCGACTGCTATGCTGTCACAGAGGTTTTCAGCTTGGCGCGAACCGCACTTCGCTACTGCTTTCTCAGCAAGGCCTTTTCTTTCGCTCTGTCGCGGCAGAGTGGTACAGCCGCGGGAGAGCTGGTGCCTCTTGGGCCTTGCGTTCCCGGGCTCCAAGTTCACGCCCGAGGTTCACCTTGCGAAGCCTAACTAAGCAGACACAGTCACCACCCTGCAGCAGCCTGCGTGGCCTAGCATGGCACTCTATGCCTTTTACCATCTCCTGGCGTAGGTAAGGCTTTTCCTTTTGCTCCCGCGCTCAGGCAGTCTCTGGGCCGAGGCCAGTGTCTTCACCACAGGAGACAGGAGGCCACAGGATCCCTGTACACGGTCCGTGCACTGGGATGGGGTACTGTGGGGGACTGTCTCCACTCCTTCCCTGGCACACCCCCTTCCACCGACAACGCTGCCACATCTTGGTGGAAGACAGCATCTGACTGCCCCTTTCTCCATTGGGTTGTTTCTGTTAGTTCCGAGTACGGCACCTGGTGGCAAGCACAAGGCTGTCCTTGGGACAGGTGGTCAAGGAGATGCTGTCTCCTTCTGCCTGCCTTTGCCCAGACTCCTTCCTTAGAGTGGAGCACGCGCCCCTTCAATTCTTATCCCCTCGTCTCCTTTGCACCAAGCTTCCATCTCTCCGTACAGGAGGCGGGTGACACTTGTCTTGCCACCGGCCTGCTGTTCGCGCCACGGCAGGCTATCCTGCTTACCGAGCGATTCCCGACCCCAAAGCCAACGGCTCCTTCTCTTCCCTGGGGGCGGCGTGCTGCGCCTACCCCACACTTGCTCCTGGGGAGCGTAGTGACAGACGTGTGCAACCATGCTTCTCTCTCAGGCAGAGGGGATTCTAGGGCAAAGAGAATTTCGCTCCATGCGGGTATATTCCACCGTGCTGCGGAGACTATCTTAGGCAAGCAGCAGCAGCGTTCCCAAATGAACTCTGATTTCCCAACGAATGCTGCACTTTCCTAGGGGAGAAGCCCAGGCAAAGAGGCTTTTCGCGTTTCCCGACCCCAAGGCCAACGGCTCCTTCTCTTCCCCGCCTCTGATTTCCCAAAGAATGCTGTGCTTTCCCAGCGGCGATGCCCCGGCAAAGAGGCTTTCCCTCTATGCGGGTTTCTCCCATCGTGCTGCGAATACTAGGCTAAGGCAAGCAACAAAAGCAGCCCACAGAACCGACTCTGATTTCCCAGCGACTGCTATGCTTTCGCAGAGGTTTTCAGCTTGGCGAGAACCGCACGTCGCTGCTGCTTCCTCAGCAAGGCTTTGGTCGTTCGCTCTGTCGCGGTAGGGGGAGAGCTGGTTCCTCTTGGGCCTTGCTTTCCCCTGCTCCAAGTTCGCGCCTGGGGTTCATCTTGTTAAGCCGAACTAAGCAGACACAGTCACAACCCTGAAGCAGAGTGCGTGTCCTAGCATGGCACTCTATGCCTATTACCATCTCCTGGCCTAGGTAAGGCTTTGCCTTTTCTCAGGCAGACTCTGGGCCTAGGCCAGTGCCTTCACCTCAGGAGAGAGGAGGCGACAGGATCCGTGCACACGGCCCGTGAACTGGGATGGGGAACTGTAGGGGAGTGTCTCCACTCTTTCCCCGGCACACCCCCTGCCACATCTTGGTGGAAGACGGCATCTGACTGCCCGTTTCTCCATGGGGTTGTTTCTGCGAATTCCGTGTTTGGCACCTGGTGGCAAGCCCAAGCCTGACCTTGGGACAGGTGGCAAGGAGATGCTGTCCCCTTGTGAGCAGAGGCACAGGACAGGCCTGCTTTCTGCCCAGACTCCTTCCTCAGAGAGGAGCATGCGCCCCTGCCCTAGTCGTCCCCTCATGTCTCCTTAGCAGCCAGGCTACCATCTCTCCACACGGGGAGCGGGTGACACTTGTCTTGCCACCGGCATGCTGTTCGTGCCACGGCAGGCTATCCTGCTTCCCGAGCGTTTCCCGACCCCAAGGCCAAAGACTCCTTCTCTTCCCCGGGGCCGGCGTGCTGCGTCTTCCCACACTTGCCCCTGGGGAGCGCGGTGACATACGTGTGCAACCATGCTTCTCTCTCAGGCAGAGGGGATGCTAGGGCAAAGAGTATTTCGCTCCATGCGGTTATCTTCCACCGTGCTGCGGAGACTAGCTCAGGCAAGCAGCCACAGCATCCCCAAACCCAACTCTGATTTCCCAAAGAATGCTACACTTTCCCAGGGGAGATGCCCAGGCAAAGAGGCTTTCGCTGTATGCGGGGTTGCTCCCACCGTGAGACTGGCCTCAGGCAAGCATCAGCAGCCCGCAGAACATTTCTCAGCGCATGCTGTGCTTTCGCAGAGGCTTTGGCTCGGAGTGAACAGCACTTCGCCGCTGCTTCCTCAGCAAGGCTTCAGTCGCGTCAGGCAAGAAGAGCTGCTGGAGAGCTGGTGCCTCTTGGGCCTTGCTTTCCTGGGCTCCATGTTAGCGTCCTGGGTTCACCCTGCCAGGCCGAACTAAGCAGACATAGCCACAACCCTGCAGTAGCGTGCGTAGCCAAGGATTGCACTCTAGGCACACTACCATCTCCCGGTGTAGGCATCGCTTGGCCTTTTACTCTGGCGCTCAGGCAGATTCAGGGACTAGGCCAGTGCTTTCCCCACAGGAAAGGAGAGGTGATAGGATCCCTGCACACCGCCCATGCACTGAATAGGGAGCTTTGGGGGGACTGTCCCCACTCCTTTCCCTAAACCCCTTGACTCCTCGAAGCTTCCACATACCGGAGGAAGATGGCATCTGAGGGCCAGTTCTTTCTGGGCGTTGTTTCTCGAGTTCAGCGTAGGCACCTGGTGGTAAACCCATGTCTCCACCACGGACAGGTGGCCAAGGATCGCTTTCTCCTTAGACCCCAAGGCTCAGGACAGGCATGCTTTCTGCCCAGACTCCTTCCTCAGAGTGGAGCCCTTTCCACTGCCCTAATCTTGTCCTCGTGTCTCCTTAGCAGCCAGGCTTCCGTCGCTCGGCAGTGACAGACGTGTCCCTTTCCTTAAGGCTCTTTCCACAGGCGCCACCGCGCTTCTTTCCGACAGAGGGGATGCCCAGGCAAAGAGCATTTCGATGCATGCGGGATTATTACATCGTGCTGTGGAGACTAGCTCCGGCAAGCAGCAGGCAGCATCCCACAGACCCGACTCTGATTTCCCAAAGAATGCTGTGCTTTCCCAGAGGGGATGCCCCAGCAAAGAGGCTTTCGCTCTATGCGGGTTTCTCCCATCGTGCTGTGAATACTAAGCTAAGGCAAGCAACGAAAGCAGCCCACAGAACCGACTCGATTTCCCAGCGACTGCTATGCTTTCGCAGAGGTTTTCAGCTTGGCGTGACCCGCACTTCGCTACTGCTTTCTCAGTAAGGCTTTGGTCGTTCGTTCTTCGCGGCAGGGAAGAAGAGCCGCGGGAGAGCTGTTTCATCTTGGGCTTTGGGTTCCCGAGCTCCGAGTTCGCGCCCGGGGTTCACCTTGCTAAGCCGAACTAAGCAGACACAGACACCACGCTGCAGCAGCGTGTGGGGCCTAGCATGGCACTCTATGCCTATTACCATCTCCTGGCGTACGTAAGGCTTTTCCTTTTGCTCCGGCGCTCCGGCAGACTCTGGGCCTAGGCCAGTGCCTTCACCACAGGAGAGAGGAGGCGACAGGATCCCTGCACACTGCCCGTGCACTGGGATGTGGTACTGTGGGGGACTCTCTCCACTCCTTCCCTGGCACACTCCATTCCACCGACAACGCTGCCACATCTTGGTGGAAAACAGCATCTGACTGCCCATTTCTCCATGGGGTTGTTTCGGCGAGTTCCGAGTACGGCACCTGGTGGCAATGCCAAGGCTTCCCTTGCGACGTGTGGCCAAAGAGATGCTGTCCCCTTCTGCCTGCTTTCTGCCCAGATTCCATCATCAGAGTGGAGCACACGCCCCTGCCCTACTCGTCCCCTCATGTCTCCTTCCCATCCAGGCTTCCATCTCTAGGCACAGGGAGCGGGTGTCACTTGTATTGCCTCTGACCTGCTGTTCATGCCACGGCAGGCTATCCTAATTCCTGAGCGTTTCCTGACCCCAGGGCCAAGGACTCCTTCTCTTCCCGGGGGGCGGCGTGTTGCGCCTTCCCCACACTTGTTCCTGGGGAGCGCGGTGACAGACGTGTGCAACCATGCTTCTCTCTCAGGCAGAGGGGATGCTAGGGCAAAGAGTATTTCGTTCCATGCGGGAATCTTCCACTCTGCTGCGGAGACTAGCTCAGGCAAACAGAAGCAGCATCCCAACACCTAACTCTGATTTCCCAATGAATACTGTGCTTTCCCAGGGGAGACGCACAGGCAAAGAGGCGTTCGCTGTATGCGGGGTTTCTCCCACCGCCTGACTTGGCTCAGGCAAGCAGCAGCAGCCCGCAGAGCATTTCTCAGCGCATGCTGTGCTTCCGCAGAGTCTTTGGCTTGGAGCGAACAGCACTTCGCCGCTGCTTCCTCAGCAAGGCTTCAGTTGCGTCAGGGAAGAGGAGCTGCGGGTGAGCTGGTGCCAATTGGGCCCTGCTTTCCCGGGCTCCATGTTCGCGTCCTGGGTTTACGCTGCCAGACCGAACTAAGCAGACACAGCCACAACCGTGCAGTAGCTTGCGTAGCTAAGGATGGCACTCTAGGCACACTACCATCTCCCGGTGTAGGCATCGCTTGGCCTTTTACTCTGGCGCTCAGGCGGACTAGCAACTAGGCCAGTGCTTTTCCCACAGGAAAGGAGAGGTGACATGATCCCTGCGCACCGCCCGTGCACTTAATAGGGAGCTTTGGGGGGGACTGTCCCCACTCCTTCCCCTTAAACCCCCTGCTTCCTCCAAGCTTCCACATCCTGGAGGAAGACGGCATCTGATGGCGAGTTCCTTCTGGGAGTTGTTTATCGATTTCAGGGTAGGCGCCTGGTGGCAAGCCCGTGTATCCACCAAGGACAGGTGACCAAGGAGCTGCTGAGATCTCCTTGGGCCCAAAGGCTCGGGACAGGCATGCTTTCTGCCCAGACTCCTTCCTCAGAGTGGAGCCCTTTCCCCTGCCCTAATCGTGCCCTCTGGTCTCTTTAGCAGCCAGGCTTCCGTCGCTCTACAGTGACAGACATGTCCCTTTCCTTAAAAATCTTTCCACAGGCGCCACTGCGCTTCTCTCTCAGGCAGAGGGGATGCCCAGGCCAAGAGGATTTCGCTCCATGCGGGATTATTACACCGTGCTGTGGAGACTAGCTCCGGCAAGCAGCAGGCAGCATCCCACAGACCCGACTCTGATTTCCCAAAGAATGCTGTGATCTCCCATAGGGGATGCCCCGGCAAAGAGGCTTTCGCTCTATGCGGGTTTCTCCCATCGTGCTGCGAATACTAGGCTAAGGCAAGCAACGAAAGCAAAACACAGAACCGACTGTGATTTCCCAGCGACTGCTATGCTGTCACAGAGGTTTTCAGCTTGGCGCGAACCGCACTTCGCTACTGCTTTCTCAGCAAGGCCTTTTCTTTCGCTCTGTCGCGGCAGAGTGGTACAGCCGCGGGAGAGCTGGTGCCTCTTGGGCCTTGCGTTCCCGGGCTCCAAGTTCACGCCCGAGGTTCACCTTGCGAAGCCTAACTAAGCAGACACAGTCACCACCCTGCAGCAGCCTGCGTGGCCTAGCATGGCACTCTATGCCTTTTACCATCTCCTGGCATAGGTAAGGCTTTTCCTTTTGCTCCCGCGCTCAGGCAGACTCTGAGCCGAGGCCAGTGTCTTCACCACAGGAGACAGGAGGCCACAGGATCCCTGTACACGGTCCGTGCACTGGGATGGGGTACTGTGGGGGACTGTCTCCACTCCTTCCCTGGCACACCCCCTTCCACCGACAACGCTGCCACATCTTGGTGGAAGACAGCATCTGACTGCCCCTTTCTCCATTGGGTTGTTTCTGTGAGTTCCGAGTACGGCACCTGGTGGCAAGCACAAGGCTGTCCTTGGGACAGGTGGTCAAGGAGATGCTGTCTCCTTCTGCCTGCCTCCGCCCAGACTTCTTCCTTAGAGTGGAGCACGCGCCCCTTCAATTCTTATCCCCTCGTCTCCTTTGCACCAAGTTTCCATCTCTCCGTACAGGAGGCGGGTGACACTTGTCTTGCGACCGGCCTGCTGTTCGCGCCAGGGCAGGCTATCCTGCTTACCGGGCGATTCCCGACCCCAAAGCCAACGGCTCCTTCTCTTCCCTGGGGGCGGCGTGCTGCGCCTACCCTACACTTGCTCCTAGGGAGCGTGGTGACAGACGTGTGCAACCATGCTTCTCTCTCAGGCAGAGGGGATTCTAGGGCAAAGAGAATTTCGCTCCATGCGGGTATATTCCACCGTGCTGCGGAGACTATCTTAGGCAAGCAGCAGCAGCGTTCCCAAATGAACTCTGATTTCCCAACGAATGCTGTGCTTTCCTAGGGGAGAAGCCCAGGCAAAGAGGCTTTTCGCGTTTCCCGACCACAAGGCCAACGGCTCCTTCTCTTCCCCGCCTCTGATTTCCCAAAGAATGCTGTGCTTTCCCAGCGGCGATGCCCCGGCAAAGAGGCTTTCCCTCTATGCGGGTTTCTCCCATCGTGCTGCGAATACTAGGCTAAGGCAAGCAACAAAAGCAGCCCACAGAACCGACTCTGATTTCCCAGCGACTGCTATGCTTTCGCAGAGGTTTTCAGCTTGGCGCGAACCGCACGTCGCTGCTGCTTCCTCAGCAAGGCTTTGGTCGTTCGCTCTGTCGCGGTAGGGGGAGAGCTGGTTCCTCTTGGGCCTTGCTTTCCCCTGCTCCAAGTTCGCGCCTGGGGATCATCTTGTTAAGCCGAACTAAGCAGACACAGTCACAACCCTGAAGCAGCGTGCGTGTCCTAGCATGGCACTCTATGCCTATTACCATCTCCTGGCATAGGTAAGGCTTTGCCTTTTCTCAGGCAGACTCTGGGCCTAGGCCAGTGCCTTCACCTCAGGAGAGAGGAGGCGACAGGATCCCTGCACACGGCCCGTGAACTGGGATGGGGAACTGTAGGGGAGTGTCTCCACTCTTTCCCCGGGACAGCCCCTGCCACATCTTGGTGGAAGACGGCATCTGACTGCCCCTTTCTCCATTGGGTTGTTTCTGTTAGTTCCGAGTACGGCACCTGGTGGCAAGCACAAGGCTGTCCTTGGGACAGGTGGTCAAGGAGATGCTGTCTCCTTCTGCCTGCCTCTGCCCAGACTCCTTCCTTAGAGTGGAGCACGCGCCCCTTCAATTCTTATCCCCTCGTCTCCTTTGCACCAAGCTTCCATCTCTCCGTACAGGAGGCGGGTGACACTTGTCTTGCCACCGGCCTGCTGTTCGCGCCACGGCAGGCTATCCTGCTTACCGAGCGATTCCCGACCCCAAAGCCAACGGCTCCTTCTCTTCCCTGGGGGCGGCGTGCTGCGCCTACCCCACACTTGCTCCTGGGGAGCGTAGTGACAGACGTGTGCAACCATGCTTCTCTCTCAGGCAGAGGGGATTCTAGGGCAAAGAGAATTTCGCTCCATGCGGGTATATTCCACCGTGCTGCGGAGACTATCTTAGGCAAGCAGCAGCAGCGTTCCCAAATGAACTCTGATTTCCCAACGAATGCTGTGCTTTCCTAGGGGAGAAGCCCAGGCAAAGAGGCTTTTCGCGTTTCCCGACCCCAAGGCCAACGGCTCCTTCTCTTCCCCGCCTCTGATTTCCCAAAGAATGCTGTGCTTTCCCAGCGGCGATGCCCCGGCAAAGAGGCTTTCCCTCTATGCGGGTTTCTCCCATCGTGCTGCGAATACTAGGCTAAGGCAAGCAACAAAAGCAGCCCACAGAACCGACTCTGATTTCCCAGCGACTTCTATGCTTTCGCAGAGGTTTTCAGCTTGGCGAGAACCGCACGTCGCTGCTGCTTCCTCAGCAAGGCTTTGGTCGTTCGCTCTGTCGCGATAGGGGGAGAGCTGGTTCCTCTTGGGCCTTGCTTTCCCCGGCTCCAAGTTCGCGCCTGGGGTTCATCCTGTTAAGCCGAACTAAGCAGACACAGTCACAACCCTGAAGCAGCGTGCGTTTCCTAGCATGGCACTCTATGCCTATTACCATCTCCTGGCCTAGGTAAGGCTTTGCCTTTTCTCAGGCAGACTCTGGGCCTAGGCCAGTGCCTTCACCTCAGGAGAGAGGAGGCGACAGGATCCCTGCACACGGCCCGTGAACTGGGATGGGGAACTGTAGGGGAGTGTCTCCACTCTTTCCCCGGCACACCCCCTGCCACATCTTGGTGGAAGACGGCATCTGACTGCCCGTTTCTCCATGGGGTTGTTTCTGCGAATTCCGTGTTTGGCACCTGGTGGCAAGCCCAAGCCTGACCTTGGGACAGGTGGCAAGGAGATGCTGTCCCCTTGTGAGCAGAGGCACAGGACAGGCCTGCTTTCTGCCCAGACTCCTTCCTCAGAGTGGAGCATGCGCCCCTGCCCTAGTCGTCCCCTCATGTCTCCTTAGCAGCCAGGCTACCATCTCTCCGCACGGGGAGCGGGTGACACTTGTCTTGCCACCAGCATGCTGTTCGTGCCACGGCAGGCTATCCTGCTTCCCGAGCGTTTCCCGACCCCAAGGCCAAAGGCTCCTTCTCTTCCCCGGGGCCGGCGTGCTGCGTCTTCCCACACTTGCTCCTGGGGAGCGCGGTGACATACGTGTGCAACCATGCTTCTCTCTCAGGCAGAGGGGATGCTAGGGCAAAGAGTATTTCGCTCCATGCGGTTATCTTCCACCGTGCTGCGGAGACTAGCTCAGGCAAGCAGCCACAGCATCCCCAAACCCAACTCTGATTTCCCAATGAATGCTACACTTTCCCAGGGGAGATGCCCAGGCAAAGAGGCTTTCGCTGTATGCGGGGTTGCTCCCACCGGGAGACTGGCCTCAGGCAAGCATCAGCAGCCCGCAGAACATTTCTCAGCGCATGCTGTGCTTTCGCAGAGGCTTTGGCTCGGAGTGAACAGCATTTCGCCGCTGCTTCCTCAGCAAGGCTTCAGTCGCGTCAGGCAAGAAGAGCTGCTGGAGAGCTGGAGCCTCTTGGGCCTTGCTTTCCTGGGCTCCATGTTAGCGTCCTGGGTTCACCCTGCCAGGCCGAACTAAGCAGACATAGCCACAACCCTGCAGTAGCGTGCGTACACAAGGATTGCACTCTAGGCACACTACCATCTCCCGGTGTAGGCATCGCTTGGCCTTTTAGTCTGGCGCTCAGGCAGATTCATGGACTAGGCCAGTGCTTTCCCCACAGGAAAGGAGAGGTGACAGGATCCCTGCACACCGCCCGTGCACTGAATAGGGAGCTTTGGGGGGGGGGACTGTCCCCACTCCTTCCCCTTAAACCCCCTGCTTCCTCCAAGCTTCCACATCCTGGAGGAAGACAGCATCTGATGGCGAGCTCCTTCTGGGAGTTGTTTATCGAGTTCAGGGTAGGCGCCTGGTGACAAGCCCGTGTCTCCACCAAGGACAGGTGACCAAGGAGCTGCTGAGATCTCCTTGGGCCCAAAGGCTCGGGACAGGCATGCTTTCTGCCCGGACTCCTTCCTCAGAGTGGAGCCCTTTCCCCTGCCCTCATCTTGTCCTCGTGTCTCCTTAGCAGCCAGGCTTCCATCGCTCTGCAGTGACAGACGTGTCCCTTTCCTTAAGGCTCTTTCCACAGGCGCCACCGCGCTTCTCTCTCTGGCAGAGGAGATGCCCAGGCCAAGAGGATTTCGCTCCATGCGGGATTATTACACCGTGCTGTGGAGACTAGCTCCGGCAAGCAGCAGGCAGCATCCCACAGACCCGACTCTGATTTCCTAAAGAATGCTGTGCTTTCCCATAGGGGATGCCCAGGCAAAAAGGCTTTCGCTCTAAGCGGGTTTCTCCCATCGTGCTGCGAATACTAGGCTAAGGCAAGCAACGAAAGCAAAACACAGAACCGACTGTGATTTCCCAGCGACTGCTATGCTGTCGCAGAGGTTTTCAGCTTGGCACGAACCGCACTTCGCTACTGCTTTCTCAGCAAGGCCTTTTCTTTCGCTCTGTCGCGGCAGAGTGGTACAGCCGCAGGAGAGCTGGTGCCTCTTGGGCCTTGCGGTCCTGGGCTCCAAGTTCACGCCCGAGGTTCACCTTGCGAAGCCTAACTAAGCAGACAAAGTCACCACCCTGCAGCAGCCTGCATGGCCTAGCATGGCACTCTATGCCTTTTACCATCTCCTGGCGTAGGTAAGGCTTTTCCTTTTGCTCCCGCGCTCAGGCAGACTCTGGGCCTAGGCCAGTGTCTTCACCACAGGAGAGAGGAGGCCACAGGATCCCTGTACACGGTCCGTGCACTGGGATGGGGTACTGTGGGGGACTGTCACCACTCCTTCCCTGGCACACCCCTGCCACCGACAACGCTGCCACATTTTGGTGGAAGACAGCATCTGACTGCCCCTTTCTCCATTGGGTTGTTTCTGTGAGTTCCGAGTACGGCACCTGGTGGCAAGCACAAGGCTGTCCTTGGGACAGGTGGTCAAGGAGATGCTGTCTCCTTCTGCCTGCCTCTGCCCAGACTCCTTCCTTAGAGTGGAGCACGCGCCCCTGCCCTTCTTATCCCCTCGTCTCCTTTGCACCAAGCTTCCATCTCTCCGTACAGGGAGCGGGTGACACTTGTCTTGCCACTGGCCTGCTATTCGCGCCACGGCAGGCTATCCTGCTTACCGAGCGATTCCCGACCCCAAAGCCAACGGCTCCTTCTCTTCCCTGGAGGCGGCGTGCTGCGCCTACCCCACATTTGCTCCTGGGGAGCGTGGTGACAGACGTGTGCAACCATGCTTCTCTCTCAGGCAGAGGGGATTCTAGGGCAAAGAGAATTTCGCTCCATGCGGGTATATTCCACCGTGCTGCGGAGACTATCTTAGGCAAGCAGCAGCAGCGTTCCTAAACGAACTCTGATTTCCCAACGAATGCTGTGCTTTCCTAGGGGAGAAGCCCAGGTAAAGAGGCTTTTCGCGTTTCCCGACACAAAGGCCAACGGCTCCTTCTCTTCCCCGCCTCTGATTTCCCAAAGAATGCTGTGCTTTCCCAGCGGCGATGCCCTGGCAAAGAGGCTTTCCCTCTATGCGGGTTTCTCCCATCGTGCTGCGAATACTAGGCTAAGGCAAGCAACAAAAGCAGCCCACAGAACCGACTGTGATTTCCCAGCGACTGCTATGCTTTCGCAGAGGTTTTCAGCTTGGCGCGAACCGCACGTCGCTGCTGCTTCCTCAGCAAGGCTTTGGTCGTTCGCTCTGTCGCGGTAGGGGGAGAGCTGGTTCCTCTTGGGCCTTGCTTTCCCCTGCTCCAAGTTCGCGCCTGGGGTTCATCTTGTTAAGCCGAACTAAGCAGACACAGTCACAACCCTGAAGCAGAGTGCGTGTCCTAGCATGGCACTCTATGCCTATTACCATCTCCTGGCATAGGTAAGGCTTTGCCTTTTCTCAGGCAGACTCTGGGCCTAGGCCAGTGCCTTCACCTCAGGAGAGAGGAGGCGACAGGATCCCTGCACACGGCCCGTGAACTGGGATGGGGAACTGTAGGGGAGTGTCTCCACTCTTTCCCCGGCACACCCCCTGCCACATCTTGGTGGAAGACGGCATCTGACTGCCGGTTTCTCCATGGGGTTGTTTCTGCGAATTCCTTGTTTGGCACCTGGTGGCAAGCCCAAGCCTGACCTTGGGACAGGTGGCAAGGAGATGCTGTCCCCTTGTGAGCAGAGGCACAGGACAGGCCTGCTTTCTGATCAGACTCCTTCCTCAGAGTGGAGCATGCGCCCCTGCCCTAGTCGTCCCCTCATGTCTCCTTCGCAGCCAGGCTACCATCTCTCTGCACGGGGAGCGGGTGACACTTGTCTTGCCACCGGCATGCTGTTCGTGCCACGGCAGGCTATCCTGCTTCCCGAGCGTTTCCCGACCCCAAGGCCAAAGGCTCCTTCTCTTCCCCGGGGACGGCGTGCTGCGTCTTCCCACACTTGCTCCTGGGGAGCGCGGTGACATACGTGTGCAACCATGCTTCTCTCTCAGGCAGAGGAGATGCTAGGGCAAAGAGTATTTCGCTCAATGCGGTTATCTTCCACCGTGCTGCGGAGACTAGCTCAGGCAAGCAGCAACAGCATCCCCAAACCCAACTCTGATTTCCCAACGAATACTGTGCTTTCCCAGGGGAGACGCCCAGGCAAAGAGGCTTTCTCTGTATGCGGGGTTTCTCCCACCGCCTGACTTGGCTCAGGCAAGCAGCAGCAGCCCGCAGAGCATTTTTCAGCGCATGCTGTGCTTCCGCAGAGTCTTTGGCTTGGAGCGAACAGCACTTCGCCGCTGCTTCCTCAGCAAGGCTTCAGTTGCGTCAGGGAAGAGGAGCTGCGGGAGAGCTGGTGCCAATTGGGCCCTGCTTTCCCGGGCTCCATGTTCGCGTCCTGGGTTTACGCTGCCAGGCCGAACTAAGCAGACACAGCCACAACCGTGCAGTAGCTTGCGTAGCTAAGGATGGCACTCTAGGCACACTACCATCTCCCGGTGTAGGCATCGCTTGGCCTTTTACTCTGGCGCTCAGGCGGACTCGCGGACTAGGCCAGTGTTTCCCCACAGGAAAGGAGAGGTGACAGGATCCCTGCACACCGCCCGTGCACTGAATAGGGAGCTTTGGGGGGGACTGTCTCCACTCCTTCCCCTTAAACCCCCTGCTTCCTCCAAGCTTCCACATCCTGGAGGAAGACAGCATCTGATGGCGAGCTCCTTCTGGGAGTTATTTATCGAGTTCAGGGTAGGCGCCTGGTGACAAGCCCGTGTCTCCACCAAGGACAGGTGACCAAGGAGCTGCTGAGATCTCCTTAGGCCCAAAGGATCGGGACAGGCATGCTTTCTGCCCGGACTCCTTCCTCAGAGTGGAGCCCTTTCCCCTGCCCTAATCGTGCCCTCTGTTCTCTTTAGCAGCCAGGCTTCCGTCGCTCTGCAGTGACAGACATGTCACTTTCCTTAAAAATCTTTCCACAGGCACCACTGCGCTTCTCTCTCAGGCAGAGGGGATGCCCAGGCCAAGAGGATTTCGCTCCATGCGGGATTATTACACCGTGCTGTGGAGACTAGCTCCGGCAAGCAGCAGACAGCATCCCACAGAACCGACTCTGATTTCCCAAAGAATGCTGTGCTTTCCCATAGGGGATGCCCCGGCAAAGAGGCTTTCGCTCTATGCGGGTTTCTCCCATCGTGCTGCGAATACTAGGCTAAGGAAAGCAACGAAAGCAGCCCACAGAACCGACTGTGATTTCCCAGCGGCTGCTATGCTGTCGCAGAGGTTTTCAGCTTGGCACGAACCGCACTTCGCTACTGCTTTCTCAGCAAGGCCTTTTCTTTCGCTCTGTCGCGGCAGAGTGGTACAGCCGCGGGAGAGCTGGTGCCTCTTGGGCCTTGCGGTCCCGGGCTCCAATTTCAAGCCCGAGGTTCACCTTGTGAAGCCTAACTAAGCAGACACAGTCACCACCCTGCAGCAGCCTGCATGGCCTAGCATGGCACTCTATGCCTTTTACCATCTCCTGGCGTAGGTAAGGCTTTTCCTTTGCTCCCTTGCTCAGGCAGACTCTGGGCCTAGGCCAGTGTCTTCACCACAGGAGAGAGGAGGCCACAGGATCCCTGTACACGGTCCGTGCACTGGGATTGGGTACTGTGGGGGACTGTCACCGCTCCTTCCCTGGCACACCCCTGCCACCGACATCGCTGCCACATTTTGGTGGAAGACAGCATCTGACTGCCCCTTTCTCCATTGGGTTGTTTCTGTGAGTTCCGAGTACGGCACCTGGTGGCAAGCACAAGGCAGTTCTTGGGACAGGTGGTCAAGGAGATGCTGTCTCCTTCTGCCTGCCTCTGCCCAGACTCCTTCCTTAGAGTGGAGCACGCGCCCCTTCCCTTCTTATCCCCTCGTCTCCTTTGCACCAAGCTTCCATCTCTCCGTACAGGGAGCGGGTGACACTTGTCTTGCCACTGGCCTGCTATTCGCGCCACGGCAGGCTATCCTGCTTATCGAGCGATTCCCGACCCCAAAGCCAACGGCTCCTTCTCTTCCCTGGAGGCGGCGTGCTGCGCCTACCCCACATTTGCTCCTGGGGAGCGTGGTGACAGACGTGTGCAACCATGCTTCTCTCTCAGGCAGAGGGGATTCTAGGGCAAAGAGAATTTCGCTCCATGCGGGTATATTCCACCGTGCTGCGGAGACTATCTTAGGCAAGCAGCAGCAGCGTTCCTAAACGAACTCTGATTTCCCAACGAATGCTGTGCTTTCCTAGGGGAGAAGCCCAGGTAAAGAGGCTTTTCGCGTTTCCCGACACAAAGGCCAACGGCTCCTTCTCTTCCCCGCCTCTGATTTCCCAAAGAATGCTGTGCTTTCCCAGCGGCGATGCCCTGGCAAAGAGGCTTTCCCTCTATGCGGGTTTCTCCCATCGTGCTGCGAATACTAGGCTAAGGCAAGCAACAAAAGCAGCCCACAGAACCGACTGTGATTTCCCAGCGACTGCTATGCTTTCGCAGAGGTTTTCAGCTTGGCGCGAACCGCACGTCGCTGCTGCTTCCTCAGCAAGGCTTTGGTCGTTCGCTCTGTCGCGGTAGGGGGAGAGCTGGTTCCTCTTGGGCCTTGCTTTCCCCTGCTCCAAGTTCGCGCCTGGGGTTCATCTTGTTAAGCCGAACTAAGCAGACACAGTCACAACCCTGATGCAGCGTGCGTGTCCTAGCATGGCATTCTATGCCTATTACCATCTCCTGGCATAGGTAAGGCTTTGCCTTTTCTCAGGCAGACTCTGGGCCTAGGCCAGTGCCTTCACCTCAGGAGAGAGGAGGCGACAGGATCCCTGCACACGGCCCGTGAACTGGGATGGGGAACTGTAGGGGAGTGTCTCCACTCTTTCCCCGGCACACCCCCTGCCACATCTTGGTGGAAGACGGCATCTGACTGCCCGTTTCTCCATGGGGTTGTTTCTGCGAATTCCGTGTTTGGCACCTGGTGGCAAGCCCAAGCCTGACCTTGGGACAGGTGGCAAGGAGATGCTGTCCCCTTGTGAGCAGAGGCACAGGACAGGCCTGCTTTCTGCCCAGACTCCTTCCTCAGAGTGGAGCATGCGCCCCTGCCCTAGTCGTCCCCTCATGTCTCCTTCGCAGCCAGGCTACCATCTCTCCGCACGGGGAGCGGGTGACACTTGTCTTGCCACCGGCATGCTGTTCGTGCCACGGCAGGCTATCCTGCTTCCCGAGCGATTCCCGACCCCAAGGCCAAAGGCTCCTTCTCTTTCCCGGGGCCGGCGTGCTGCGTCTTCCCACACTTGCTCCTGGGGAGCGCGGTGACATACGTGTGCAACCATGCTTCTCTCTCAGGCAGAGGGGATGCTAGGGCAAAGAGTATTTCGCTCCATGCGTTTATCTTCCACCGTGCTGCAGAGACTAGCTCAGGCAAGCAGCAACAGCATCCCCAAACCCAACTCTGATTTCCCAACGAATGCTACACTTTCCCAGGGGAGATGCCCAGGCAAAGAGGCTTTCGCTGTATGCGGAGTTGCTCCCACCGTGAGACTGGCCTCAGGCAAGCATCAGCAGCCCGCAGAACATTTCTCAGCGCATGCTGTGCTTTCGCAGAGGCTTTGGCTCGGAGTGAACAGCACTTCGCCGCCGCTTCCTCAGCAAGGCTTCAGTCGCGTCAGGCAAGAAGAGCTGCTGGAGAGCTGGTGCCTCTTGGGCCTTGCTTTCCTGGGCTCCATGTTAGCGTCCTGGGTTCACCCTGCCAGGCCGAACTAAGCAGACATAGCCACAACCCTACAGTAGCGTGCGTAGCCAAGGATTGCACTCTAGGCACACTACCATCTCCCGGTGTAGGCATCGTTTGGCCTTTTACTCTGGCGCTCAGGCAGATTCACGGACTAGGCCAGTGCTTTCCCCACAGGAAAGGAGAGGTGACAGGATCCCTGCACACCGCCCGTGCACTGCATAGGGAGCTTTGGGGGGACTGTCCACACTCCTTTCCCTAAACCCCTTGACTCCTCCAAGCTTCCATATTGAGGACGAAGATGGCATCTGAGGGCCAGTTCTTTCTGGGCGTTGTTTCTCGAGTTCAGCGTAGGCACCTGGTGGTAAACCCATGTCTCCACCACGGACAGGTGGCCAAGGATCGCTTTCTACTTAGACCCAAAGGCTCAGGACAGGCATGCTTTCTGCCCAGACTCCTTCCTCAGAGTGCAGCCCTTTCCACTGCCCTCATCTTGTCCTCGTGTCTCCTTAGCAGCCAGGCTTCCATCGCTCTGCAGTGACAGACGTGTCCCTTTCCTTAAGGCTCATTCCACAGGCGCCACCGCGCTTCTCTCTCAGGCAGAGGGGATGCCCAGGCCAAGAGGATTTCGCTCCATGCGGGATTATTACACCGTGCTGTGGAGACTAGCTCCGGCAAGCAGCAGGCAGCATCCCACAGACCCGACTCTGATTTCCCAAAGAATGCTGTGCTTTCCCATAGGGGATGCCCCGGCAAAGAGGCTTTCGCTCTATGCGGGTTTCTCCCATCGTGCTGCGAATACTAGGCTAAGGCAAGCAACGAAAGCAAAACACAGAACCGACTGTGATTTCCCAGCGACTGCTATGCTGTCGCAGAGGTTTTCAGCTTGGCGCGAACCGCACTTCGCTACTGCTCTCTCAGCAAGGCCTTTTCTTTCGCTCTGTCGCGGCAGAGTGGTACAGCCGCGGGAGAGCTGGTGCCTCTTGGGCCTTGCGTTCCCGGGCTCCAAGTTCACGCCCGAGGTTCACCTTGCGAAGCCTAACTAAGCAGACACAGTCACCACCCTGCAGCAGCCTGCGTGGCCTAGCATGGCACTCTATGCCTTTTACCATCTCCTGGCGTATGTAAGGCTTTTCCTTTTGCTCCCGAGCTCAGGCAGACTCTGGGCCGAGGCCAGTGTCTTCACCACAGGAGACAGGAGGCCACAGGATCCCTGTACACGGTCCGTGCACTGGGATGGGGTACTGTGGGGGACTGTCTCCACTCCTTCCTGGCACACCCCTGCCACCGACAACGCTGCCACACTTTGGTGGAAGACAGCATCGGACTGCCCCTTTCTCCATTGGATTGTTTCTGTGAGTTCCGAGTACGGCACCTGGTGGCAAGCACAAGGCTGTCCTTGGGACAGGTGGTCAAGCAGATGCTGTCTCCTTCTGCCTGCCTCTGCCCAGACTCCTTCCTTAGAGTGGAGCACGCGCCCCTGCCCTTCTTATCCCCTCGTCTCCTTTGCACCAAGCTTCCATCTCTCAGTACAGGGAGCGGGTGACACTTGTCTTGCCACCGGCCTGCTGTTCGCGCCACGGCAGGCTATCCTGCTTACCGAGTGATTCCCGACCCCAAAGCCAACGGCTCCTTCTCTTCCCTGGGGGCGGCGTGCTGCACCTACCCCACACTTGCTCCTGGGGAGCGTGGTGACAGACGTGTGCATCCATGCTTCTCTCTCAGGCAGAGGGGATTCTAGGGCAAAGAGAATTTCGCTCCATGCGGGTATATTCCACCGTGCTGCGGAGACTATCTTAGGCAAGCAGCAGCAGCGTTCCTAAACGAACTCTGATTTCCCAACGAATGCTGTGCTTTCCTAGGGGAGAAGCCCAGGCAAAGAGGCTTTTCGCGTTTACCGACCCCAAGGCCAACGGCTCCTTCTCTTCCCCGCCTCTGATTTCCCAAAGAATGCTGTGCTTTCCCAGCGGCGATGCCCTGGCAAAGAGGCTTTCCCTCTATGCGGGTTTTTCCCATTGTGCTGCGAATACTAGGCTAAGGCAAGCAACAAAAGCAGCCCACAGAACCGACTCTGATTTCCCAGCGACTGCTATGCTTTCGCAGAGGTTTTCAGCTTGGCGCGAACCGCACGTCGCTGCTGCTTCCTCAGTAAGGATTTGGTCGTTCGCTCTGTCGCGGTAGGGGGAGAGCTGGTTCCTCTGGGGCCTTGCTTTCCCTGCTCCAAGTTCGCACCTGGGGTTCATCTTGTTAAGCCGAACTAAGCAGACACAGTCACAACCCTGAAGCAGCGTGTGTGTCCTAGCATGGCACTCTGTGCCTATTACCATCTCCTGGCATAGGTAAGGCTTTGCCTTTTCTCAGGCAGACTCTGGACCTAGGCCAGTGCCTTCACCTCAGGAGAGAGGAGGCGACAGGATCCCTGCACACGGCCCGTGAACTGGGATGGGGAACTGTAGGGGAGTGTCTCCACTCTCCCTCGGCACACCCCATGCCACATCTTGGTGGAGGACGGCATCTGACTGCCCGTTTCTCCATGGGGTTGTTTCTGCGAATTCCGTATTTGGCACCTGGTGGCAAGCCCAAGCCTGACCTTGGGACAGGTGGCAAGGAGATGCTGTCCCTTTGTGAGCAGAGGTACAGGACAGGCCTGCTTTCTGCCCAGACTCCTTCCTCAGAGTGGAGCATGCGCCCCTGCCCTAGTCGTCCCCTCATGTCTCCTTCGCAGCCAGGCTACCATCTCTCCGCACGGGGAGCGGGTGAAACTTGTCTTGCCACCGGCATGCTCTTCGTGCCACGGCAGGCTATCCTGCTTCCCGAGCGTTTCCCGACCCCAAGGCCAAAGGCTCCTTCTCTTCCCCGGGGCCGGAGTGCTGCGTCTTCCCACACTTGCTCCTGGGGAGCGCGGTGACATACGTGTGCAACCATGCTTCTCTCTCAGGCAGAGGGGATGCTAGGGCAAAGAGTATTTCGCTCCATGCGGTTATCTTCCACCGTGCTGCGGAGACTAGCTCAGGCAAGCAGCCACTGCATCCCCAAACCCAACTCTGATTTCCCAACGAATGCTACACTTTCCCAGGGGAGATGCCCAGGCAAAGAGGCTTTCGCTGTATGCGGGGTTGCTCCCACCATGAGACTGGCCTCAGGCAAGCATCAGCAGCCCGCAGAACATTTCTCAGCGCATGCTGTGCTTTCGCAGAGGCTTTGGCTCGGAGTGAACAGCACTTCGCCGCCGCTTCCTCAGCAAGGCTTCAGTCGCGTCAGGCAAGAAGAGCTGCTGGAGAGCTGGTGCCTCTTGGGCCTTGCTTTCCTGGGCTCCATGTTAGCGTCCTGGGTTCACCCTGCCAGGCCGAACTAAGCAGACATAGCCACAACCCTGCAGTAGCTTGCGTAGCCAAGGATTGCACTCTAGGCACACTACCATCTCCCGGTGTAGGCATCGCTTGGCCTTTTACTCTGGCGCTCAGGCAGATTCAGGGACTAGGCCAGTGCTTTCCCCACAGGAAAGGAGAGGTGATAGGATCCCTGCACACCGCCCGTGCACTGAATAGGGAGCTTTGGGGGGACTGTCCCCACTCCTTTCCCTAAACCCCTTGACTCCTCGAAGCTTCCACATACCGGAGGAAGATGGCATCTGAGGGCCAGTTCTTTCTGGGCGTTGTTTCTCGAGTTCAGCGTAGGCACCTGGTGGTAAACCCATGTCTCCACCACGGACAGGTGGCCAAGGATCGCTTTCTCCTTAGACCCCAAGGCTCAGGACAGGCATGCTTTCTGCCCAGACTCCTTCCTCAGAGTGGAGCCCTTTCCACTGCCCTAATCTTGTCCTCGTGTCTCCTTAGCAGCCAGGCTTCCGTCGCTCGGCAGTGACAGACGTGTCCCTTTCCTTAAGGCTCTTTCCACAGGCGCCACCGCGCTTCTTTCCGACAGAGGGGATGCCCAGGCAAAGAGCATTTCGCTGCATGCGGGTTTATTACATCGTGCTGTGGAGACTAGCTCCGGCAAGCAGCAGTCAGCATCCCACAGACCCGACTCTGATTTCCCAAAGAATGCTGTGCTTTCCCAGAGGGGATGCCCCAGCAAAGAGGCTTTCGCTCTATGCGGGTTTCTCCCATCGTGCTGTGAATACTAAGCTAAGGCAAGCAACGAAAGCAGCCCACAGAACCGACTCGATTTCCCAGCGACTGCTATGCTTTCGCAGAGGTTTTCAGCTTGGCGTGACCCGCACTTCGCTACTGCTTTCTCAGTAAGGCTTTGGTCGTTCGTTCTTCGCGGCAGGGAAGAAGAGCCGCGGGAGAGCTGTTTCATCTTGGGCTTTGGGTTCCCGAGCTCCGAGTTCGCGCCCGGGGTTCACCTTGCTAAGCCGAACTAAGCAGACACAGACACCACGCTGCAGCAGCGTGTGGGGCCTAGCATGGCACTCTATGCCTATTACCATCTCCTGGCGTAGGTAAGGCTTTTCCTTTTGCTCCGGCGCTCCGGCAGACTCTGGGCCTAGGCCAGTGCCTTCACCACAGGAGAGAGGAGGCGACAGGATCCCTGCACACTGCCCGTGCACTGGGATGGGGTACTGTGGGGGACTCTCTCCACTCCTTCCCTGGCACACTCCATTCCACCGACAACGCTGCCACATCTTGGTGGAAAACAGCATCTGACTGCCCATTTCTCCATGGGGTTGTTTCGGCGAGTTCCGAGTACGGCACCTGGTGGCAATGCCAAGGCTTCCCTTGCGACGTGTGGCCAAAGAGATGCTGTCCCCTTCTGCCTGCTTTCTGCCCAGATTCCATCATCAGAGTGGAGCACACGCCCCTGCCCTAGTCGTCCCCTCATGTCTCCTTCCCATCCAGGCTTCCATCTCTAGGCACAGGGAGCGGGTGTCACTTGTATTGCCTCTGACCTGCTGTTCATGCCACGGCAGGCTATCCTAATTCCTGAGCGTTTCCTGACCCCAGGGCCAAGGACTCCTTCTCTTCCCGGGGGGCGGCGTGTTGCGCCTTCCCCACACTTGTTCCTGGGGAGCGCGGTGACAGACGTGTGCAACCATGCTTCTCTCTCAGGCAGAGGGGATGCTAGGGCAAAGAGTATTTCGTTCCATGCGGGAATCTTCCACTCTGCTGCGGAGACTAGCTCAGGCAAACAGAAGCAGCATCCCAACACCTAACTCTGATTTCCCAATGAATACTGTGCTTTCCCAGGGGAGACGCACAGGCAAAGAGGCGTTCGCTGTATGCGGGGTTTCTCCCACCGCCTGACTTGGCTCAGGCAAGCAGCAGCAGCCCGCAGAGCATTTCTCAGCGCATGCTGTGCTTCCGCAGAGTCTTTGGCTTGGAGCGAACAGCACTTCGCCGCTGCTTCCTCAGCAAGGCTTCAGTTGCGTCAGGGAAGAGGAGCTGCGGGTGAGCTGGTGCCAATTGGGCCCTGCTTTCCCGGGCTCCATGTTCGCGTCCTGGGTTTACGCTGCCAGACCGAACTAAGCAGACACAGCCACAACCGTGCAGTAGCTTGCGTAGCTAAGGATGGCACTCTAGGCACACTACCATCTCCCGGTGTAGGCATCGCTTGGCCTTTTACTCTGGCGCTCAGGCGGACTAGCAACTAGGCCAGTGCTTTTCCCACAGGAAAGGAGAGGTGACATGATCCCTGCGCACCGCCCGTGCACTTAATAGGGAGCTTTGGGGGGGACTGTCCCCACTCCTTCCCCTTAAACCCCCTGCTTCCTCCAAGCTTCCACATCCTGGAGGAAGACGGCATCTGATGGCGAGTTCCTTCTGGGAGTTGTTTATCGATTTCAGGGTAGGCGCCTGGTGGCAAGCCCGTGTATCCACCAAGGACAGGTGACCAAGGAGCTGCTGAGATCTCCTTGGGCCCAAGGGCTCGGGACAGGCATGCTTTCTGCCCAGACTCCTTCCTCAGAGTGGAGCCCTTTCCCCTGCCCTAATCGTGCCCTCTGGTCTCTTTAGCAGCCAGGCTTCCGTCGCTCTACAGTGACAGACATGTCCCTTTCCTTAAAAATCTTTCCACAGGCGCCACTGCGCTTCTCTCTCAGGCAGAGGGGATGCCCAGGCCAAGAGGATTTCGCTCCATGCGGGATTATTACACCGTGCTGTGGAGACTAGCTCCGGCAAGCAGCAGGCAGCATCCCACAGACCCGACTCTGATTTCCCAAAGAATGCTGTGATCTCCCATAGGGGATGCCCCGGCAAAGAGGCTTTCGCTCTATGCGGGTTTCTCCCATCGTGCTGCGAATACTAGGCTAAGGCAAGCAACGAAAGCAAAACACAGAACCGACTGTGATTTCCCAGCGACTGCTATGCTGTCACAGAGGTTTTCAGCTTGGCGCGAACCGCACTTCGCTACTGCTTTCTCAGCAAGGCCTTTTCTTTCGCTCTGTCGCGGCAGAGTGGTACAGCCGCGGGAGAGCTGGTGCCTCTTGGGCCTTGCGTTCCCGGGCTCCAAGTTCACGCCCGAGGTTCACCTTGCGAAGCCTAACTAAGCAGACACAGTCACCACCCTGCAGCAGCCTGCGTGGCCTAGCATGGCACTCTATGCCTTTTACCATCTCCTGGCATAGGTAAGGCTTTTCCTTTTGCTCCCGCGCTCAGGCAGACTCTGAGCCGAGGCCAGTGTCTTCACCACAGGAGACAGGAGGCCACAGGATCCCTGTACACGGTCCGTGCACTGGGATGGGGTACTGTGGGGGACTGTCTCCACTCCTTCCCTGGCACACCCCCTTCCACCGACAACGCTGCCACATCTTGGTGGAAGACAGCATCTGACTGCCCCTTTCTCCATTGGGTTGTTTCTGTGAGTTCCGAGTACGGCACCTGGTGGCAAGCACAAGGCTGTCCTTGGGACAGGTGGTCAAGGAGATGCTGTCTCCTTCTGCCTGCCTCCGCCCAGACTTCTTCCTTAGAGTGGAGCACGCGCCCCTTCAATTCTTATCCCCTCGTCTCCTTTGCACCAAGCTTCCATCTCTCCGTACAGGAGGCGGGTGACACTTGTCTTGCGACCGGCCTGCTGTTCGCGCCAGGGCAGGCTATCCTGCTTACCGGGCGATTCCCGACCCCAAAGCCAACGGCTCCTTCTCTTCCCTGGGGGCGGCGTGCTGCGCCTACCCTACACTTGCTCCTAGGGAGCGTGGTGACAGACGTGTGCAACCATGCTTCTCTCTCAGGCAGAGGGGATTCTAGGGCAAAGAGAATTTCGCTCCATGCGGGTATATTCCACCGTGCTGCGGAGACTATCTTAGGCAAGCAGCAGCAGCGTTCCCAAATGAACTCTGATTTCCCAACGAATGCTGTGCTTTCCTAGGGGAGAAGCCCAGGCAAAGAGGCTTTTCGCGTTTCCCGACCACAAGGCCAACGGCTCCTTCTCTTCCCCGCCTCTGATTTCCCAAAGAATGCTGTGCTTTCCCAGCGGCGATGCCCCGGCAAAGAGGCTTTCCCTCTATGCGGGTTTCTCCCATCGTGCTGCGAATACTAGGCTAAGGCAAGCAACAAAAGCAGCCCACAGAACCGACTCTGATTTCCCAGCGACTGCTATGCTTTCGCAGAGGTTTTCAGCTTGGCGCGAACCGCACGTCGCTGCTGCTTCCTCAGCAAGGCTTTGGTCGTTCGCTCTGTCGCGGTAGGGGGAGAGCTGGTTCCTCTTGGGCCTTGCTTTCCCCTGCTCCAAGTTCGCGCCTGGGGATCATCTTGTTAAGCCGAACTAAGCAGACACAGTCACAACCCTGAAGCAGCGTGCGTGTCCTAGCATGGCACTCTATGCCTATTACCATCTCCTGGCATAGGTAAGGCTTTGCCTTTTCTCAGGCAGACTCTGGGCCTAGGCCAGTGCCTTCACCTCAGGAGAGAGGAGGCGACAGGATCCCTGCACACGGCCCGTGAACTGGGATGGGGAACTGTAGGGGAGTGTCTCCACTCTTTCCCCGGGACAGCCCCTGCCACATCTTGGTGGAAGACGGCATCTGACTGCCCCTTTCTCCATTGGGTTGTTTCTGTTAGTTCCGAGTACGGCACCTGGTGGCAAGCACAAGGCTGTCCTTGGGACAGGTGGTCAAGGAGATGCTGTCTCCTTCTGCCTGCCTCTGCCCAGACTCCTTCCTTAGAGTGGAGCACGCGCCCCTTCAATTCTTATCCCCTCGTCTCCTTTGCACCAAGCTTCCATCTCTCCGTACAGGAGGCGGGTGACACTTGTCTTGCCACCGGCCTGCTGTTCGCGCCACGGCAGGCTATCCTGCTTACCGAGCGATTCCCGACCCCAAAGCCAACGGCTCCTTCTCTTCCCTGGGGGCGGCGTGCTGCGCCTACCCCACACTTGCTCCTGGGGAGCGTAGTGACAGACGTGTGCAACCATGCTTCTCTCTCAGGCAGAGGGGATTCTAGGGCAAAGAGAATTTCGCTCCATGCGGGTATATTCCACCGTGCTGCGGAGACTATCTTAGGCAAGCAGCAGCAGCGTTCCCAAATGAACTCTGATTTCCCAACGAATGCTGTGCTTTCCTAGGGGAGAAGCCCAGGCAAAGAGGCTTTTCGCGTTTCCCGACCCCAAGGCCAACGGCTCCTTCTCTTCCCCGCCTCTGATTTCCCAAAGAATGCTGTGCTTTCCCAGCGGCGATGCCCCGGCAAAGAGGCTTTCCCTCTATGCGGGTTTCTCCCATCGTGCTGCGAATACTAGGCTAAGGCAAGCAACAAAAGCAGCCCACAGAACCGACTCTGATTTCCCAGCGACTTCTATGCTTTCGCAGAGGTTTTCAGCTTGGCGAGAACCGCACGTCGCTGCTGCTTCCTCAGCAAGGCTTTGGTCGTTCGCTCTGTCGCGATAGGGGGAGAGCTGGTTCCTCTTGGGCCTTGCTTTCCCCGGCTCCAAGTTCGCGCCTGGGGTTCATCCTGTTAAGCCGAACTAAGCAGACACAGTCACAACCCTGAAGCAGCGTGCGTTTCCTAGCATGGCACTCTATGCCTATTACCATCTCCTGGCCTAGGTAAGGCTTTGCCTTTTCTCAGGCAGACTCTGGGCCTAGGCCAGTGCCTTCACCTCAGGAGAGAGGAGGCGACAGGATCCCTGCACACGGCCCGTGAACTGGGATGGGGAACTGTAGGGGAGTGTCTCCACTCTTTCCCCGGCACACCCCCTGCCACATCTTGGTGGAAGACGGCATCTGACTGCCCGTTTCTCCATGGGGTTGTTTCTGCGAATTCCGTGTTTGGCACCTGGTGGCAAGCCCAAGCCTGACCTTGGGACAGGTGGCAAGGAGATGCTGTCCCCTTGTGAGCAGAGGCACAGGACAGGCCTGCTTTCTGCCCAGACTCCTTCCTCAGAGTGGAGCATGCGCCCCTGCCCTAGTCGTCCCCTCATGTCTCCTTAGCAGCCAGGCTACCATCTCTCCGCACGGGGAGCGGGTGACACTTGTCTTGCCACCAGCATGCTGTTCGTGCCACGGCAGGCTATCCTGCTTCCCGAGCGTTTCCCGACCCCAAGGCCAAAGGCTCCTTCTCTTCCCCGGGGCCGGCGTGCTGCGTCTTCCCACACTTGCTCCTGGGGAGCGCGGTGACATACGTGTGCAACCATGCTTCTCTCTCAGGCAGAGGGGATGCTAGGGCAAAGAGTATTTCGCTCCATGCGGTTATCTTCCACCGTGCTGCGGAGACTAGCTCAGGCAAGCAGCCACAGCATCCCCAAACCCAACTCTGATTTCCCAATGAATGCTACACTTTCCCAGGGGAGATGCCCAGGCAAAGAGGCTTTCGCTGTATGCGGGGTTGCTCCCACCGGGAGACTGGCCTCAGGCAAGCATCAGCAGCCCGCAGAACATTTCTCAGCGCATGCTGTGCTTTCGCAGAGGCTTTGGCTCGGAGTGAACAGCATTTCGCCGCTGCTTCCTCAGCAAGGCTTCAGTCGCGTCAGGCAAGAAGAGCTGCTGGAGAGCTGGAGCCTCTTGGGCCTTGCTTTCCTGGGCTCCATGTTAGCGTCCTGGGTTCACCCTGCCAGGCCGAACTAAGCAGACATAGCCACAACCCTGCAGTAGCGTGCGTACCCAAGGATTGCACTCTAGGCACACTACCATCTCCCGGTGTAGGCATCGCTTGGCCTTTTACTCTGGCGCTCAGGCAGATTCATGGACTAGGCCAGTGCTTTCCCCACAGGAAAGGAGAGGTGACAGGATCCCTGCACACCGCCCGTGCACTGAATAGGGAGCTTTGGGGGGGGGACTGTCCCCACTCCTTCCCCTTAAACCCCCTGCTTCCTCCAAGCTTCCACATCCTGGAGGAAGACAGCATCTGATGGCGAGCTCCTTCTGGGAGTTGTTTATCGAGTTCAGGGTAGGCGCCTGGTGACAAGCCCGTGTCTCCACCAAGGACAGGTGACCAAGGAGCTGCTGAGATCTCCTTGGGCCCAAAGGCTCGGGACAGGCATGCTTTCTGCCCGGACTCCTTCCTCAGAGTGGAGCCCTTTCCCCTGCCCTCATCTTGTCCTCGTGTCTCCTTAGCAGCCAGGCTTCCATCGCTCTGCAGTGACAGACGTGTCCCTTTCCTTAAGGCTCTTTCCACAGGCGCCACCGCGCTTCTCTCTCTGGCAGAGGAGATGCCCAGGCCAAGAGGATTTCGCTCCATGCGGGATTATTACACCGTGCTGTGGAGACTAGCTCCGGCAAGCAGCAGGCAGCATCCCACAGACCCGACTCTGATTTCCTAAAGAATGCTGTGCTTTCCCATAGGGGATGCCCAGGCAAAAAGGCTTTCGCTCTAAGCGGGTTTCTCCCATCGTGCTGCGAATACTAGGCTAAGGCAAGCAACGAAAGCAAAACACAGAACCGACTGTGATTTCCCAGCGACTGCTATGCTGTCGCAGAGGTTTTCAGCTTGGCACGAACCGCACTTCGCTACTGCTTTCTCAGCAAGGCCTTTTCTTTCGCTCTGTCGCGGCAGAGTGGTACAGCCGCAGGAGAGCTGGTGCCTCTTGGGCCTTGCGGTCCTGGGCTCCAAGTTCACGCCCGAGGTTCACCTTGCGAAGCCTAACTAAGCAGACAAAGTCACCACCCTGCAGCAGCCTGCATGGCCTAGCATGGCACTCTATGCCTTTTACCATCTCCTGGCGTAGGTAAGGCTTTTCCTTTTGCTCCCGCGCTCAGGCAGACTCTGGGCCTAGGCCAGTGTCTTCACCACAGGAGAGAGGAGGCCACAGGATCCCTGTACACGGTCCGTGCACTGGGATGGGGTACTGTGGGGGACTGTCACCACTCCTTCCCTGGCACACCCCTGCCACCGACAACGCTGCCACATTTTGGTGGAAGACAGCATCTGACTGCCCCTTTCTCCATTGGGTTGTTTCTGTGAGTTCCGAGTACGGCACCTGGTGGCAAGCACAAGGCTGTCCTTGGGACAGGTGGTCAAGGAGATGCTGTCTCCTTCTGCCTGCCTCTGCCCAGACTCCTTCCTTAGAGTGGAGCACGCGCCCCTGCCCTTCTTATCCCCTCGTCTCCTTTGCACCAAGCTTCCATCTCTCCGTACAGGGAGCGGGTGACACTTGTCTTGCCACTGGCCTGCTATTCGCGCCACGGCAGGCTATCCTGCTTACCGAGCGATTCCCGACCCCAAAGCCAACGGCTCCTTCTCTTCCCTGGAGGCGGCGTGCTGCGCCTACCCCACATTTGCTCCTGGGGAGCGTGGTGACAGACGTGTGCAACCATGCTTCTCTCTCAGGCAGAGGGGATTCTAGGGCAAAGAGAATTTCGCTCCATGCGGGTATATTCCACCGTGCTGCGGAGACTATCTTAGGCAAGCAGCAGCAGCGTTCCTAAACGAACTCTGATTTCCCAACGAATGCTGTGCTTTCCTAGGGGAGAAGCCCAGGTAAAGAGGCTTTTCGCGTTTCCCGACACAAAGGCCAACGGCTCCTTCTCTTCCCCGCCTCTGATTTCCCAAAGAATGCTGTGCTTTCCCAGCGGCGATGCCCTGGCAAAGAGGCTTTCCCTCTATGCGGGTTTCTCCCATCGTGCTGCGAATACTAGGCTAAGGCAAGCAACAAAAGCAGCCCACAGAACCGACTGTGATTTCCCAGCGACTGCTATGCTTTCGCAGAGGTTTTCAGCTTGGCGCGAACCGCACGTCGCTGCTGCTTCCTCAGCAAGGCTTTGGTCGTTCGCTCTGTCGCGGTAGGGGGAGAGCTGGTTCCTCTTGGGCCTTGCTTTCCCCTGCTCCAAGTTCGCGCCTGGGGTTCATCTTGTTAAGCCGAACTAAGCAGACACAGTCACAACCCTGAAGCAGAGTGCGTGTCCTAGCATGGCACTCTATGCCTATTACCATCTCCTGGCATAGGTAAGGCTTTGCCTTTTCTCAGGCAGACTCTGGGCCTAGGCCAGTGCCTTCACCTCAGGAGAGAGGAGGCGACAGGATCCCTGCACACGGCCCGTGAACTGTGATGGGGAACTGTAGGGGAGTGTCTCCACTCTTTCCCCGGCACACCCCCTGCCACATCTTGGTGGAAGACGGCATCTGACTGCCGGTTTCTCCATGGGGTTGTTTCTGCGAATTCCTTGTTTGGCACCTGGTGGCAAGCCCAAGCCTGACCTTGGGACAGGTGGCAAGGAGATGCTGTCCCCTTGTGAGCAGAGGCACAGGACAGGCCTGCTTTCTGATCAGACTCCTTCCTCAGAGTGGAGCATGCGCCCCTGCCCTAGTCGTCCCCTCATGTCTCCTTCGCAGCCAGGCTACCATCTCTCTGCACGGGGAGCGGGTGACACTTGTCTTGCCACCGGCATGCTGTTCGTGCCACGGCAGGCTATCCTGCTTCCCGAGCGTTTCCCGACCCCAAGGCCAAAGGCTCCTTCTCTTCCCCGGGGACGGCGTGCTGCGTCTTCCCACACTTGCTCCTGGGGAGCGCGGTGACATACGTGTGCAACCATGCTTCTCTCTCAGGCAGAGGAGATGCTAGGGCAAAGAGTATTTCGCTCAATGCGGTTATCTTCCACCGTGCTGCGGAGACTAGCTCAGGCAAGCAGCAACAGCATCCCCAAACCCAACTCTGATTTCCCAACGAATACTGTGCTTTCCCAGGGGAGACGCCCAGGCAAAGAGGCTTTCTCTGTATGCGGGGTTTCTCCCACCGCCTGACTTGGCTCAGGCAAGCAGCAGCAGCCCGCAGAGCATTTTTCAGCGCATGCTGTGCTTCCGCAGAGTCTTTGGCTTGGAGCGAACAGCACTTCGCCGCTGCTTCCTCAGCAAGGCTTCAGTTGCGTCAGGGAAGAGGAGCTGCGGGAGAGCTGGTGCCAATTGGGCCCTGCTTTCCCGGGCTCCATGTTCGCGTCCTGGGTTTACGCTGCCAGGCCGAACTAAGCAGACACAGCCACAACCGTGCAGTAGCTTGCGTAGCTAAGGATGGCACTCTAGGCACACTACCATCTCCCGGTGTAGGCATCGCTTGGCCTTTTACTCTGGCGCTCAGGCGGACTCGCGGACTAGGCCAGTGTTTCCCCACAGGAAAGGAGAGGTGACAGGATCCCTGCACACCGCCCGTGCACTGAATAGGGAGCTTTGGGGGGGACTGTCCCCACTCCTTCCCCTTAAACCCCCTGCTTCCTCCAAGCTTCCACATCCTGGAGGAAGACAGCATCTGATGGCGAGCTCCTTCTGGGAGTTATTTATCGAGTTCAGGGTAGGCGCCTGGTGACAAGCCCGTGTCTCCACCAAGGACAGGTGACCAAGGAGCTGCTGAGATCTCCTTAGGCCCAAAGGATCGGGACAGGCATGCTTTCTGCCCGGACTCCTTCCTCAGAGTGGAGCCCTTTCCCCTGCCCTAATCGTGCCCTCTGTTCTCTTTAGCAGCCAGGCTTCCGTCGCTCTGCAGTGACAGACATGTCACTTTCCTTAAAAATCTTTCCACAGGCACCACTGCGCTTCTCTCTCAGGCAGAGGGGATGCCCAGGCCAAGAGGATTTCGCTCCATGCGGGATTATTACACCGTGCTGTGGAGACTAGCTCCGGCAAGCAGCAGACAGCATCCCACAGAACCGACTCTGATTTCCCAAAGAATGCTGTGCTTTCCCATAGGGGATGCCCCGGCAAAGAGGCTTTCGCTCTATGCGGGTTTCTCCCATCGTGCTGCGAATACTAGGCTAAGGAAAGCAACGAAAGCAGCCCACAGAACCGACTGTGATTTCCCAGCGGCTGCTATGCTGTCGCAGAGGTTTTCAGCTTGGCACGAACCGCACTTCGCTACTGCTTTCTCAGCAAGGCCTTTTCTTTCGCTCTGTCGCGGCAGAGTGGTACAGCCGCGGGAGAGCTGGTGCCTCTTGGGCCTTGCGGTCCCGGGCTCCAATTTCAAGCCCGAGGTTCACCTTGTGAAGCCTAACTAAGCAGACACAGTCACCACCCTGCAGCAGCCTGCATGGCCTAGCATGGCACTCTATGCCTTTTACCATCTCCTGGCGTAGGTAAGGCTTTTCCTTTGCTCCCTTGCTCAGGCAGACTCTGGGCCTAGGCCAGTGTCTTCACCACAGGAGAGAGGAGGCCACAGGATCCCTGTACACGGTCCGTGCACTGGGATTGGGTACTGTGGGGGACTGTCACCGCTCCTTCCCTGGCACACCCCTGCCACCGACATCGCTGCCACATTTTGGTGGAAGACAGCATCTGACTGCCCCTTTCTCCATTGGGTTGTTTCTGTGAGTTCCGAGTACGGCACCTGGTGGCAAGCACAAGGCAGTTCTTGGGACAGGTGGTCAAGGAGATGCTGTCTCCTTCTGCCTGCCTCTGCCCAGACTCCTTCCTTAGAGTGGAGCACGCGCCCCTTCCCTTCTTATCCCCTCGTCTCCTTTGCACCAAGCTTCCATCTCTCCGTACAGGGAGCGGGTGACACTTGTCTTGCCACTGGCCTGCTATTCGCGCCACGGCAGGCTATCCTGCTTATCGAGCGATTCCCGACCCCAAAGCCAACGGCTCCTTCTCTTCCCTGGAGGCGGCGTGCTGCGCCTACCCCACATTTGCTCCTGGGGAGCGTGGTGACAGACGTGTGCAACCATGCTTCTCTCTCAGGCAGAGGGGATTCTAGGGCAAAGAGAATTTCGCTCCATGCGGGTATATTCCACCGTGCTGCGGAGACTATCTTAGGCAAGCAGCAGCAGCGTTCCTAAACGAACTCTGATTTCCCAACGAATGCTGTGCTTTCCTAGGGGAGAAGCCCAGGTAAAGAGGCTTTTCGCGTTTCCCGACACAAAGGCCAACGGCTCCTTCTCTTCCCCGCCTCTGATTTCCCAAAGAATGCTGTGCTTTCCCAGCGGCGATGCCCTGGCAAAGAGGCTTTCCCTCTATGCGGGTTTCTCCCATCGTGCTGCGAATACTAGGCTAAGGCAAGCAACAAAAGCAGCCCACAGAACCGACTGTGATTTCCCAGCGACTGCTATGCTTTCGCAGAGGTTTTCAGCTTGGCGCGAACCGCACGTCGCTGCTGCTTCCTCAGCAAGGCTTTGGTCGTTCGCTCTGTCGCGGTAGGGGGAGAGCTGGTTCCTCTTGGGCCTTGCTTTCCCCTGCTCCAAGTTCGCGCCTGGGGTTCATCTTGTTAAGCCGAACTAAGCAGACACAGTCACAACCCTGATGCAGCGTGCGTGTCCTAGCATGGCATTCTATGCCTATTACCATCTCCTGGCATAGGTAAGGCTTTGCCTTTTCTCAGGCAGACTCTGGGCCTAGGCCAGTGCCTTCACCTCAGGAGAGAGGAGGCGACAGGATCCCTGCACACGGCCCGTGAACTGGGATGGGGAACTGTAGGGGAGTGTCTCCACTCTTTCCCCGGCACACCCCCTGCCACATCTTGGTGGAAGACGGCATCTGACTGCCCGTTTCTCCATGGGGTTGTTTCTGCGAATTCCGTGTTTGGCACCTGGTGGCAAGCCCAAGCCTGACCTTGGGACAGGTGGCAAGGAGATGCTGTCCCCTTGTGAGCAGAGGCACAGGACAGGCCTGCTTTCTGCCCAGACTCCTTCCTCAGAGTGGAGCATGCGCCCCTGCCCTAGTCGTCCCCTCATGTCTCCTTCGCAGCCAGGCTACCATCTCTCCGCACGGGGAGCGGGTGACACTTGTCTTGCCACCGGCATGCTGTTCGTGCCACGGCAGGCTATCCTGCTTCCCGAGCGATTCCCGACCCCAAGGCCAAAGGCTCCTTCTCTTTCCCGGGGCCGGCGTGCTGCGTCTTCCCACACTTGCTCCTGGGGAGCGCGGTGACATACGTGTGCAACCATGCTTCTCTCTCAGGCAGAGGGGATGCTAGGGCAAAGAGTATTTCGCTCCATGCGTTTATCTTCCACCGTGCTGCAGAGACTAGCTCAGGCAAGCAGCAACAGCATCCCCAAACCCAACTCTGATTTCCCAACGAATGCTACACTTTCCCAGGGGAGATGCCCAGGCAAAGAGGCTTTCGCTGTATGCGGAGTTGCTCCCACCGTGAGACTGGCCTCAGGCAAGCATCAGCAGCCCGCAGAACATTTCTCAGCGCATGCTGTGCTTTCGCAGAGGCTTTGGCTCGGAGTGAACAGCACTTCGCCGCCGCTTCCTCAGCAAGGCTTCAGTCGCGTCAGGCAAGAAGAGCTGCTGGAGAGCTGGTGCCTCTTGGGCCTTGCTTTCCTGGGCTCCATGTTAGTGTCCTGGGTTCACCCTGCCAGGCCGAACTAAGCAGACATAGCCACAACCCTACAGTAGCGTGCGTAGCCAAGGATTGCACTCTAGGCACACTACCATCTCCCGGTGTAGGCATCGTTTGGCCTTTTACTCTGGCGCTCAGGCAGATTCACGGACTAGGCCAGTGCTTTCCCCACAGGAAAGGAGAGGTGACAGGATCCCTGCACACCGCCCGTGCACTGCATAGGGAGCTTTGGGGGGACTGTCCACACTCCTTTCCCTAAACCCCTTGACTCCTCCAAGCTTCCATATTGTGGACGAAGATGGCATCTGAGGGCCAGTTCTTTCTGGGCGTTGTTTCTCGAGTTCAGAGTAGGCACCTGGTGGTAAACCCATGTCTCCACCACGGACAGGTGGCCAAGGATCGCTTTCTACTTAGACCCAAAGGCTCAGGACAGGCATGCTTTCTGCCCAGACTCCTTCCTCAGAGTGCAGCCCTTTCCACTGCCCTCATCTTGTCCTCGTGTCTCCTTAGCAGCCAGGCTTCCATCGCTCTGCAGTGACAGACGTGTCCCTTTCCTTAAGGCTCATTCCACAGGCGCCACCGCGCTTCTCTCTCAGGCAGAGGGGATGCCCAGGCCAAGAGGATTTCGCTCCATGCGGGATTATTACACCGTGCTGTGGAGACTAGCTCCGGCAAGCAGCAGGCAGCATCCCACAGACCCGACTCTGATTTCCCAAAGAATGCTGTGCTTTCCCATAGGGGATGCCCCGGCAAAGAGGCTTTCGCTCTATGCGGGTTTCTCCCATCGTGCTGCGAATACTAGGCTAAGGCAAGCAACGAAAGCAAAACACAGAACCGACTGTGATTTCCCAGCGACTGCTATGCTGTCGCAGAGGTTTTCAGCTTGGCGCGAACCGCACTTCGCTACTGCTCTCTCAGCAAGGCCTTTTCTTTCGCTCTGTCGCGGCAGAGTGGTACAGCCGCGGGAGAGCTGGTGCCTCTTGGGCCTTGCGTTCCCGGGCTCCAAGTTCACGCCCGAGGTTCACCTTGCGAAGCCTAACTAAGCAGACACAGTCACCACCCTGCAGCAGCCTGCGTGGCCTAGCATGGCACTCTATGCCTTTTACCATCTCCTGGCGTATGTAAGGCTTTTCCTTTTGCTCCCGAGCTCAGGCAGACTCTGGGCCGAGGCCAGTGTCTTCACCACAGGAGACAGGAGGCCACAGGATCCCTGTACACGGTCCGTGCACTGGGATGGGGTACTGTGGGGGACTGTCTCCACTCCTTCCTGGCACACCCCTGCCACCGACAACGCTGCCACACTTTGGTGGAAGACAGCATCGGACTGCCCCTTTCTCCATTGGATTGTTTCTGTGAGTTCCGAGTACGGCACCTGGTGGCAAGCACAAGGCTGTCCTTGGGACAGGTGGTCAAGCAGATGCTGTCTCCTTCTGCCTGCCTCTGCCCAGACTCCTTCCTTAGAGTGGAGCACGCGCCCCTGCCCTTCTTATCCCCTCGTCTCCTTTGCACCAAGCTTCCATCTCTCAGTACAGGGAGCGGGTGACACTTGTCTTGCCACCGGCCTGCTGTTCGCGCCACGGCAGGCTATCCTGCTTACCGAGTGATTCCCGACCCCAAAGCCAACGGCTCCTTCTCTTCCCTGGGGGCGGCGTGCTGCGCCTACCCCACACTTGCTCCTGGGGAGCGTGGTGACAGACGTGTGCATCCATGCTTCTCTCTCAGGCAGAGGGGATTCTAGGGCAAAGAGAATTTCGCTCCATGCGGGTATATTCCACCGTGCTGCGGAGACTATCTTAGGCAAGCAGCAGCAGCGTTCCTAAACGAACTCTGATTTCCCAACGAATGCTGTGCTTTCCTAGGGGAGAAGCCCAGGCAAAGAGGCTTTTCGCGTTTCCCGACCCCAAGGCCAACGGCTCCTTCTCTTCCCCGCCTCTGATTTCCCAAAGAATGCTGTGCTTTCCCAGCGGCGATGCCCTGGCAAAGAGGCTTTCCCTCTATGCGGGTTTTTCCCATTGTGCTGCGAATACTAGGCTAAGGCAAGCAACAAAAGCAGCCCACAGAACCGACTCTGATTTCCCAGCGACTGCTATGCTTTCGCAGAGGTTTTCAGCTTGGCGCGAACCGCACGTCGCTGCTGCTTCCTCAGTAAGGATTTGGTCGTTCGCTCTGTCGCGGTAGGGGGAGAGCTGGTTCCTCTGGTGCCTTGCTTTCCCTGCTCCAAGTTCGCACCTGGGGTTCATCTTGTTAAGCCGAACTAAGCAGACACAGTCACAACCCTGAAGCAGCGTGTGTGTCCTAGCATGGCACTCTGTGCCTATTACCATCTCCTGGCATAGGTAAGGCTTTGCCTTTTCTCAGGCAGACTCTGGACCTAGGCCAGTGCCTTCACCTCAGGAGAGAGGAGGCGACAGGATCCCTGCACACGGCCCGTGAACTGGGATGGGGAACTGTAGGGGAGTGTCTCCACTCTCCCTCGGCACACCCCATGCCACATCTTGGTGGAGGACGGCATCTGACTGCCCGTTTCTCCATGGGGTTGTTTCTGCGAATTCCGTATTTGGCACCTGGTGGCAAGCCCAAGCCTGACCTTGGGACAGGTGGCAAGGAGATGCTGTCCCTTTGTGAGCAGAGGTACAGGACAGGCCTGCTTTCTGCCCAGACTCCTTCCTCAGAGTGGAGCATGCGCCCCTGCCCTAGTCGTCCCCTCATGTCTCCTTCGCAGCCAGGCTACCATCTCTCCGCACGGGGAGCGGGTGACACTTGTCTTGCCACCGGCATGCTCTTCGTGCCACGGCAGGCTATCCTGCTTCCCGAGCGTTTCCCGACCCCAAGGCCAAAGGCTCCTTCTCTTCCCCGGGGCCGGAGTGCTGCGTCTTCCCACACTTGCTCCTGGGGAGCGCGGTGACATACGTGTGCAACCATGCTTCTCTCTCAGGCAGAGGGGATGCTAGGGCAAAGAGTATTTCGCTCCATGCGGTTATCTTCCACCGTGCTGCGGAGACTAGCTCAGGCAAGCAGCCACAGCATCCCCAAACCCAACTCTGATTTCCCAACGAATGCTACACTTTCCCAGGGGAGATGCCCAGGCAAAGAGGCTTTCGCTGTATGCGGGGTTGCTCCCACCATGAGACTGGCCTCAGGCAAGCATCAGCAGCCCGCAGAACATTTCTCAGCGCATGCTGTGCTTTCGCAGAGGCTTTGGCTCGGAGTGAACAGCACTTCGCCGCCGCTTCCTCAGCAAGGCTTCAGTCGCGTCAGGCAAGAAGAGCTGCTGGAGAGCTGGTGCCTCTTGGGCCTTGCTTTCCTGGGCTCCATGTTAGCGTCCTGGGTTCACCCTGCCAGGCCGAACTAAGCAGACATAGCCACAACCCTGCAGTAGCTTGCGTAGCCAAGGATTGCACTCTAGGCACACTACCATCTCCCGGTGTAGGCATCGCTTGGCCTTTTACTCTGGCGCTCAGGCAGATTCAGGGACTAGGCCAGTGCTTTCCCCACAGGAAAGGAGAGGTGATAGGATCCCTGCACACCGCCCGTGCACTGAATAGGGAGCTTTGGGGGGACTGTCCCCACTCCTTTCCCTAAACCCCTTGACTCCTCGAAGCTTCCACATACCGGAGGAAGATGGCATCTGAGGGCCAGTTCTTTCTGGGCGTTGTTTCTCGAGTTCAGCGTAGGCACCTGGTGGTAAACCCATGTCTCCACCACGGACAGGTGGCCAAGGATCGCTTTCTCCTTAGACCCCAAGGCTCAGGACAGGCATGCTTTCTGCCCAGACTCCTTCCTCAGAGTGGAGCCCTTTCCACTGCCCTAATCTTGTCCTCGTGTCTCCTTAGCAGCCAGGCTTCCGTCGCTCGGCAGTGACAGACGTGTCCCTTTCCTTAAGGCTCTTTCCACAGGCGCCACCGCGCTTCTTTCCGACAGAGGGGATGCCCAGGCAAAGAGCATTTCGATGCATGCGGGATTATTACACCGTGCTGTGGAGACTAGCTCCGGCAAGCAGCAGGCAGCATCCCACAGACCCGACTCTGATTTCCCAAAGAATGCTGTGCTTTCCCAGAGGGGATGCCCCAGCAAAGAGGCTTTCGCTCTATGCGGGTTTCTCCCATCGTGCTGTGAATACTAAGCTAAGGCAAGCAACGAAAGCAGCCCACAGAACCGACTCGATTTCCCAGCGACTGCTATGCTTTCGCAGAGGTTTTCAGCTTGGCGTGACCCGCACTTCGCTACTGCTTTCTCAGTAAGGCTTTGGTCGTTCGTTCTTCGCGGCAGGGAAGAAGAGCCGCGGGAGAGCTGTTTCATCTTGGGCTTTGGGTTCCCGAGCTCCGAGTTCGCGCCCGGGGTTCACCTTGCTAAGCCGAACTAAGCAGACACAGACACCACGCTGCAGCAGCGTGTGGGGCCTAGCATGGCACTCTATGCCTATTACCATCTCCTGGCGTAGGTAAGGCTTTTCCTTTTGCTCCGGCGCTCCGGCAGACTCTGGGCCTAGGCCAGTGCCTTCACCACAGGAGAGAGGAGGCGACAGGATCCCTGCACACTGCCCGTGCACTGGGATGGGGTACTGTGGGGGACTCTCTCCACTCCTTCCCTGGCACACTCCATTCCACCGACAACGCTGCCACATCTTGGTGGAAAACAGCATCTGACTGCCCATTTCTCCATGGGGTTGTTTCGGCGAGTTCCGAGTACGGCACCTGGTGGCAATGCCAAGGCTTCCCTTGCGACGTGTGGCCAAAGAGATGCTGTCCCCTTCTGCCTGCTTTCTGCCCAGATTCCATCATCAGAGTGGAGCACACGCCCCTGCCCTAGTCGTCCCCTCATGTCTCCTTCCCATCCAGGCTTCCATCTCTAGGCACAGGGAGCGGGTGTCACTTGTATTGCCTCTGACCTGCTGTTCATGCCACGGCAGGCTATCCTAATTCCTGAGCGTTTCCTGACCCCAGGGCCAAGGACTCCTTCTCTTCCCGGGGGGCGGCGTGTTGCGCCTTCCCCACACTTGTTCCTGGGGAGCGCGGTGACAGACGTGTGCAACCATGCTTCTCTCTCAGGCAGAGGGGATGCTAGGGCAAAGAGTATTTCGTTCCATGCGGGAATCTTCCACTCTGCTGCGGAGACTAGCTCAGGCAAACAGAAGCAGCATCCCAACACCTAACTCTGATTTCCCAATGAATACTGTGCTTTCCCAGGGGAGACGCACAGGCAAAGAGGCGTTCGCTGTATGCGGGGTTTCTCCCACCGCCTGACTTGGCTCAGGCAAGCAGCAGCAGCCCGCAGAGCATTTCTCAGCGCATGCTGTGCTTCCGCAGAGTCTTTGGCTTGGAGCGAACAGCACTTCGCCGCTGCTTCCTCAGCAAGGCTTCAGTTGCGTCAGGGAAGAGGAGCTGCGGGTGAGCTGGTGCCAATTGGGCCCTGCTTTCCCGGGCTCCATGTTCGCGTCCTGGGTTTACGCTGCCAGACCGAACTAAGCAGACACAGCCACAACCGTGCAGTAGCTTGCGTAGCTAAGGATGGCACTCTAGGCACACTACCATCTCCCGGTGTAGGCATCGCTTGGCCTTTTACTCTGGCGCTCAGGCGGACTAGCAACTAGGCCAGTGCTTTTCCCACAGGAAAGGAGAGGTGACATGATCCCTGCGCACCGCCCGTGCACTTAATAGGGAGCTTTGGGGGGGACTGTCCCCACTCCTTCCCCTTAAACCCCCTGCTTCCTCCAAGCTTCCACATCCTGGAGGAAGACGGCATCTGATGGCGAGTTCCTTCTGGGAGTTGTTTATCGATTTCAGGGTAGGCGCCTGGTGGCAAGCCCGTGTATCCACCAAGGACAGGTGACCAAGGAGCTGCTGAGATCTCCTTGGGCCCAAAGGCTCGGGACAGGCATGCTTTCTGCCCAGACTCCTTCCTCAGAGTGGAGCCCTTTCCCCTGCCCTAATCGTGCCCTCTGGTCTCTTTAGCAGCCAGGCTTCCGTCGCTCTACAGTGACAGACATGTCCCTTTCCTTAAAAATCTTTCCACAGGCGCCACTGCGCTTCTCTCTCAGGCAGAGGGGATGCCCAGGCCAAGAGGATTTCGCTCCATGCGGGATTATTACACCGTGCTGTGGAGACTAGCTCCGGCAAGCAGCAGGCAGCATCCCACAGACCCGACTCTGATTTCCCAAAGAATGCTGTGATCTCCCATAGGGGATGCCCCGGCAAAGAGGCTTTCGCTCTATGCGGGTTTCTCCCATCGTGCTGCGAATACTAGGCTAAGGCAAGCAACGAAAGCAAAACACAGAACCGACTGTGATTTCCCAGCGACTGCTATGCTGTCACAGAGGTTTTCAGCTTGGCGCGAACCGCACTTCGCTACTGCTTTCTCAGCAAGGCCTTTTCTTTCGCTCTGTCGCGGCAGAGTGGTACAGCCGCGGGAGAGCTGGTGCCTCTTGGGCCTTGCGTTCCCGGGCTCCAAGTTCACGCCCGAGGTTCACCTTGCGAAGCCTAACTAAGCAGACACAGTCACCACCCTGCAGCAGCCTGCGTGGCCTAGCATGGCACTCTATGCCTTTTACCATCTCCTGGCATAGGTAAGGCTTTTCCTTTTGCTCCCGCGCTCAGGCAGACTCTGAGCCGAGGCCAGTGTCTTCACCACAGGAGACAGGAGGCCACAGGATCCCTGTACACGGTCCGTGCACTGGGATGGGGTACTGTGGGGGACTGTCTCCACTCCTTCCCTGGCACACCCCCTTCCACCGACAACGCTGCCACATCTTGGTGGAAGACAGCATCTGACTGCCCCTTTCTCCATTGGGTTGTTTCTGTGAGTTCCGAGTACGGCACCTGGTGGCAAGCACAAGGCTGTCCTTGGGACAGGTGGTCAAGGAGATGCTGTCTCCTTCTGCCTGCCTCCGCCCAGACTTCTTCCTTAGAGTGGAGCACGCGCCCCTTCAATTCTTATCCCCTCGTCTCCTTTGCACCAAGCTTCCATCTCTCCGTACAGGAGGCGGGTGACACTTGTCTTGCGACCGGCCTGCTGTTCGCGCCAGGGCAGGCTATCCTGCTTACCGGGCGATTCCCGACCCCAAAGCCAACGGCTCCTTCTCTTCCCTGGGGGCGGCGTGCTGCGCCTACCCTACACTTGCTCCTAGGGAGCGTGGTGACAGACGTGTGCAACCATGCTTCTCTCTCAGGCAGAGGGGATTCTAGGGCAAAGAGAATTTCGCTCCATGCGGGTATATTCCACCGTGCTGCGGAGACTATCTTAGGCAAGCAGCAGCAGCGTTCCCAAATGAACTCTGATTTCCCAACGAATGCTGTGCTTTCCTAGGGGAGAAGCCCAGGCAAAGAGGCTTTTCGCGTTTCCCGACCACAAGGCCAACGGCTCCTTCTCTTCCCCGCCTCTGATTTCCCAAAGAATGCTGTGCTTTCCCAGCGGCGATGCCCCGGCAAAGAGGCTTTCCCTCTATGCGGGTTTCTCCCATCGTGCTGCGAATACTAGGCTAAGGCAAGCAACAAAAGCAGCCCACAGAACCGACTCTGATTTCCCAGCGACTGCTATGCTTTCGCAGAGGTTTTCAGCTTGGCGCGAACCGCACGTCGCTGCTGCTTCCTCAGCAAGGCTTTGGTCGTTCGCTCTGTCGCGGTAGGGGGAGAGCTGGTTCCTCTTGGGCCTTGCTTTCCCCTGCTCCAAGTTCGCGCCTGGGGATCATCTTGTTAAGCCGAACTAAGCAGACACAGTCACAACCCTGAAGCAGCGTGCGTGTCCTAGCATGGCACTCTATGCCTATTACCATCTCCTGGCATAGGTAAGGCTTTGCCTTTTCTCAGGCAGACTCTGGGCCTAGGCCAGTGCCTTCACATCAGGAGAGAGGAGGCGACAGGATCCCTGCACACGGCCCGTGAACTGGGATGGGGAACTGTAGGGGAGTGTCTCCACTCTTTCCCCGGGACACCCCCTGCCACATCTTGGTGGAAGACGGCATCTGACTGCCCCTTTCTCCATTGGGTTGTTTCTGTTAGTTCCGAGTACGGCACCTGGTGGCAAGCACAAGGCTGTCCTTGGGACAGGTGGTCAAGGAGATGCTGTCTCCTTCTGCCTGCCTCTGCCCAGACTCCTTCCTTAGAGTGGAGCACGCGCCCCTTCAATTCTTATCCCCTCGTCTCCTTTGCACCAAGCTTCCATCTCTCCGTACAGGAGGCGGGTGACACTTGTCTTGCCACCGGCCTGCTGTTCGCGCCACGGCAGGCTATCCTGCTTACCGAGCGATTCCCGACCCCAAAGCCAACGGCTCCTTCTCTTCCCTGGGGGCGGCGTGCTGCGCCTACCCCACACTTGCTCCTGGGGAGCGTAGTGACAGACGTGTGCAACCATGCTTCTCTCTCAGGCAGAGGGGATTCTAGGGCAAAGAGAATTTCGCTCCATGCGGGTATATTCCACCGTGCTGCGGAGACTATCTTAGGCAAGCAGCAGCAGCGTTCCCAAATGAACTCTGATTTCCCAACGAATGCTGTGCTTTCCTAGGGGAGAAGCCCAGGCAAAGAGGCTTTTCGCGTTTCCCGACCCCAAGGCCAACGGCTCCTTCTCTTCCCCGCCTCTGATTTCCCAAAGAATGCTGTGCTTTCCCAGCGGCGATGCCCCGGCAAAGAGGCTTTCCCTCTATGCGGGTTTCTCCCATCGTGCTGCGAATACTAGGCTAAGGCAAGCAACAAAAGCAGCCCACAGAACCGACTCTGATTTCCCAGCGACTTCTATGCTTTCGCAGAGGTTTTCAGCTTGGCGAGAACCGCACGTCGCTGCTGCTTCCTCAGCAAGGCTTTGGTCGTTCGCTCTGTCGCGATAGGGGGAGAGCTGGTTCCTCTTGGGCCTTGCTTTCCCCGGCTCCAAGTTCGCGCCTGGGGTTCATCCTGTTAAGCCGAACTAAGCAGACACAGTCACAACCCTGAAGCAGCGTGCGTGTCCTAGCATGGCACTCTATGCCTATTACCATCTCCTGGCCTAGGTAAGGCTTTGCCTTTTCTCAGGCAGACTCTGGGCCTAGGCCAGTGCCTTCACCTCAGGAGAGAGGAGGCGACAGGATCCCTGCACACGGCCCGTGAACTGGGATGGGGAACTGTAGGGGAGTGTCTCCACTCTCCCTCGGCACACCCCATGCCACATCTTGGTGGAGGACGGCATCTGACTGCCCGTTTCTCCATGGGGTTGTTTCTGCGAATTCCGTATTTGGCACCTGGTGGCAAGCCCAAGCCTGACCTTGGGACAGGTGGCAAGGAGATGCTGTCCCTTTGTGAGCAGAGGTACAGGACAGGCCTGCTTTCTGCCCAGACTCCTTCCTCAGAGTGGAGCATGCGCCCCTGCCCTAGTCGTCCCCTCATGTCTCCTTCGCAGCCAGGCTACCATCTCTCCGCACGGGGAGCGGGTGACACTTGTCTTGCCACCGGCATGCTCTTCGTGCCACGGCAGGCTATCCTGCTTCCCGAGCGTTTCCCGACCCCAAGGCCAAAGGCTCCTTCTCTTCCCCGGGGCCGGAGTGCTGCGTCTTCCCACACTTGCTCCTGGGGAGCGCGGTGACATACGTGTGCAACCATGCTTCTCTCTCAGGCAGAGGGGATGCTAGGGCAAAGAGTATTTCGCTCCATGCGGTTATCTTCCACCGTGCTGCGGAGACTAGCTCAGGCAAGCAGCCACAGCATCCCCAAACCCAACTCTGATTTCCCAACGAATGCTACACTTTCCCAGGGGAGATGCCCAGGCAAAGAGGCTTTCGCTGTATGCGGGGTTGCTCCCACCATGAGACTGGCCTCAGGCAAGCATCAGCAGCCCGCAGAACATTTCTCAGCGCATGCTGTGCTTTCGCAGAGGCTTTGGCTCGGAGTGAACAGCACTTCGCCGCCGCTTCCTCAGCAAGGCTTCAGTCGCGTCAGGCAAGAAGAGCTGCTGGAGAGCTGGTGCCTCTTGGGCCTTGCTTTCCTGGGCTCCATGTTAGCGTCCTGGGTTCACCCTGCCAGGCCGAACTAAGCAGACATAGCCACAACCCTGCAGTAGCTTGCGTAGCCAAGGATTGCACTCTAGGCACACTACCATCTCCCGGTGTAGGCATCGCTTGGCCTTTTACTCTGGCGCTCAGGCAGATTCAGGGACTAGGCCAGTGCTTTCCCCACAGGAAAGGAGAGGTGATAGGATCCCTGCACACCGCCCGTGCACTGAATAGGGAGCTTTGGGGGGACTGTCCCCACTCCTTTCCCTAAACCCCTTGACTCCTCGAAGCTTCCACATACCGGAGGAAGATGGCATCTGAGGGCCAGTTCTTTCTGGGCGTTGTTTCTCGAGTTCAGCGTAGGCACCTGGTGGTAAACCCATGTCTCCACCACGGACAGGTGGCCAAGGATCGCTTTCTCCTTAGACCCCAAGGCTCAGGACAGGCATGCTTTCTGCCCAGACTCCTTCCTCAGAGTGGAGCCCTTTCCACTGCCCTAATCTTGTCCTCGTGTCTCCTTAGCAGCCAGGCTTCCGTCGCTCGGCAGTGACAGACGTGTCCCTTTCCTTAAGGCTCTTTCCACAGGCGCCACCGCGCTTCTTTCCGACAGAGGGGATGCCAAGGCAAAGAGCATTTCGATGCATGCGGGATTATTACACCGTGCTGTGGAGACTAGCTCCGGCAAGCAGCAGGCAGCATCCCACAGACCCGACTCTGATTTCCCAAAGAATGCTGTGCTTTCCCAGAGGGGATGCCCCAGCAAAGAGGCTTTCGCTCTATGCGGGTTTCTCCCATCGTGCTGTGAATACTAAGCTAAGGCAAGCAACGAAAGCAGCCCACAGAACCGACTCGATTTCCCAGCGACTGCTATGCTTTCGCAGAGGTTTTCAGCTTGGCGTGACCCGCACTTCGCTACTGCTTTCTCAGTAAGGCTTTGGTCGTTCGTTCTTCGCGGCAGGGAAGAAGAGCCGCGGGAGAGCTGTTTCATCTTGGGCTTTGGGTTCCCGAGCTCCGAGTTCGCGCCCGGGGTTCACCTTGCTAAGCCGAACTAAGCAGACACAGACACCACGCTGCAGCAGCGTGTGGGGCCTAGCATGGCACTCTATGCCTATTACCATCTCCTGGCGTAGGTAAGGCTTTTCCTTTTGCTCCGGCGCTCCGGCAGACTCTGGGCCTAGGCCAGTGCCTTCACCACAGGAGAGAGGAGGCGACAGGATCCCTGCACACTGCCCGTGCACTGGGATGGGGTACTGTGGGGGACTCTCTCCACTCCTTCCCTGGCACACTCCATTCCACCGACAACGCTGCCACATCTTGGTGGAAAACAGCATCTGACTGCCCATTTCTCCATGGGGTTGTTTCGGCGAGTTCCGAGTACGGCACCTGGTGGCAATGCCAAGGCTTCCCTTGCGACGTGTGGCCAAAGAGATGCTGTCCCCTTCTGCCTGCTTTCTGCCCAGATTCCATCATCAGAGTGGAGCACACGCCCCTGCCCTAGTCGTCCCCTCATGTCTCCTTCCCATCCAGGCTTCCATCTCTAGGCACAGGGAGCGGGTGTCACTTGTATTGCCTCTGACCTGCTGTTCATGCCACGGCAGGCTATCCTAATTCCTGAGCGTTTCCTGACCCCAGGGCCAAGGACTCCTTCTCTTCCCGGGGGGCGGCGTGTTGCGCCTTCCCCACACTTGTTCCTGGGGAGCGCGGTGACAGACGTGTGCAACCATGCTTCTCTCTCAGGCAGAGGGGATGCTAGGGCAAAGAGTATTTCGTTCCATGCGGGAATCTTCCACTCTGCTGCGGAGACTAGCTCAGGCAAACAGAAGCAGCATCCCAACACCTAACTCTGATTTCCCAATGAATACTGTGCTTTCCCAGGGGAGACGCACAGGCAAAGAGGCGTTCGCTGTATGCGGGGTTTCTCCCACCGCCTGACTTGGCTCAGGCAAGCAGCAGCAGCCCGCAGAGCATTTCTCAGCGCATGCTGTGCTTCCGCAGAGTCTTTGGCTTGGAGCGAACAGCACTTCGCCGCTGCTTCCTCAGCAAGGCTTCAGTTGCGTCAGGGAAGAGGAGCTGCGGGTGAGCTGGTGCCAATTGGGCCCTGCTTTCCCGGGCTCCATGTTCGCGTCCTGGGTTTACGCTGCCAGACCGAACTAAGCAGACACAGCCACAACCGTGCAGTAGCTTGCGTAGCTAAGGATGGCACTCTAGGCACACTACCATCTCCCGGTGTAGGCATCGCTTGGCCTTTTACTCTGGCGCTCAGGCGGACTAGCAACTAGGCCAGTGCTTTTCCCACAGGAAAGGAGAGGTGACATGATCCCTGCGCACCGCCCGTGCACTTAATAGGGAGCTTTGGGGGGGACTGTCCCCACTCCTTCCCCTTAAACCCCCTGCTTCCTCCAAGCTTCCACATCCTGGAGGAAGACGGCATCTGATGGCGAGTTCCTTCTGGGAGTTGTTTATCGATTTCAGGGTAGGCGCCTGGTGGCAAGCCCGTGTATCCACCAAGGACAGGTGACCAAGGAGCTGCTGAGATCTCCTTGGGCCCAAAGGCTCGGGACAGGCATGCTTTCTGCCCAGACTCCTTCCTCAGAGTGGAGCCCTTTCCCCTGCCCTAATCGTGCCCTCTGGTCTCTTTAGCAGCCAGGCTTCCGTCGCTCTACAGTGACAGACATGTCCCTTTCCTTAAAAATCTTTCCACAGGCGCCACTGCGCTTCTCTCTCAGGCAGAGGGGATGCCCAGGCCAAGAGGATTTCGCTCCATGCGGGATTATTACACCGTGCTGTGGAGACTAGCTCCGGCAAGCAGCAGGCAGCATCCCACAGACCCGACTCTGATTTCCCAAAGAATGCTGTGATCTCCCATAGGGGATGCCCCGGCAAAGAGGCTTTCGCTCTATGCGGGTTTCTCCCATCGTGCTGCGAATACTAGGCTAAGGCAAGCAACGAAAGCAAAACACAGAACCGACTGTGATTTCCCAGCGACTGCTATGCTGTCACAGAGGTTTTCAGCTTGGCGCGAACCGCACTTCGCTACTGCTTTCTCAGCAAGGCCTTTTCTTTCGCTCTGTCGCGGCAGAGTGGTACAGCCGCGGGAGAGCTGGTGCCTCTTGGGCCTTGCGTTCCCGGGCTCCAAGTTCACGCCCGAGGTTCACCTTGCGAAGCCTAACTAAGCAGACACAGTCACCACCCTGCAGCAGCCTGCGTGGCCTAGCATGGCACTCTATGCCTTTTACCATCTCCTGGCATAGGTAAGGCTTTTCCTTTTGCTCCCGCGCTCAGGCAGACTCTGAGCCGAGGCCAGTGTCTTCACCACAGGAGACAGGAGGCCACAGGATCCCTGTACACGGTCCGTGCACTGGGATGGGGTACTGTGGGGGACTGTCTCCACTCCTTCCCTGGCACACCCCCTTCCACCGACAACGCTGCCACATCTTGGTGGAAGACAGCATCTGACTGCCCCTTTCTCCATTGGGTTGTTTCTGTGAGTTCCGAGTACGGCACCTGGTGGCAAGCACAAGGCTGTCCTTGGGACAGGTGGTCAAGGAGATGCTGTCTCCTTCTGCCTGCCTCCGCCCAGACTTCTTCCTTAGAGTGGAGCACGCGCCCCTTCAATTCTTATCCCCTCGTCTCCTTTGCACCAAGCTTCCATCTCTCCGTACAGGAGGCGGGTGACACTTGTCTTGCGACCGGCCTGCTGTTCGCGCCAGGGCAGGCTATCCTGCTTACCGGGCGATTCCCGACCCCAAAGCCAACGGCTCCTTCTCTTCCCTGGGGGCGGCGTGCTGCGCCTACCCTACACTTGCTCCTAGGGAGCGTGGTGACAGACGTGTGCAACCATGCTTCTCTCTCAGGCAGAGGGGATTCTAGGGCAAAGAGAATTTCGCTCCATGCGGGTATATTCCACCGTGCTGCGGAGACTATCTTAGGCAAGCAGCAGCAGCGTTCCCAAATGAACTCTGATTTCCCAACGAATGCTGTGCTTTCCTAGGGGAGAAGCCCAGGCAAAGAGGCTTTTCGCGTTTCCCGACCACAAGGCCAACGGCTCCTTCTCTTCCCCGCCTCTGATTTCCCAAAGAATGCTGTGCTTTCCCAGCGGCGATGCCCCGGCAAAGAGGCTTTCCCTCTATGCGGGTTTCTCCCATCGTGCTGCGAATACTAGGCTAAGGCAAGCAACAAAAGCAGCCCACAGAACCGACTCTGATTTCCCAGCGACTGCTATGCTTTCGCAGAGGTTTTCAGCTTGGCGCGAACCGCACGTCGCTGCTGCTTCCTCAGCAAGGCTTTGGTCGTTCGCTCTGTCGCGGTAGGGGGAGAGCTGGTTCCTCTTGGGCCTTGCTTTCCCCTGCTCCAAGTTCGCGCCTGGGGATCATCTTGTTAAGCCGAACTAAGCAGACACAGTCACAACCCTGAAGCAGCGTGCGTGTCCTAGCATGGCACTCTATGCCTATTACCATCTCCTGGCATAGGTAAGGCTTTGCCTTTTCTCAGGCAGACTCTGGGCCTAGGCCAGTGCCTTCACATCAGGAGAGAGGAGGCGACAGGATCCCTGCACACGGCCCGTGAACTGGGATGGGGAACTGTAGGGGAGTGTCTCCACTCTTTCCCCGGGACACCCCCTGCCACATCTTGGTGGAAGACGGCATCTGACTGCCCCTTTCTCCATTGGGTTGTTTCTGTTAGTTCCGAGTACGGCACCTGGTGGCAAGCACAAGGCTGTCCTTGGGACAGGTGGTCAAGGAGATGCTGTCTCCTTCTGCCTGCCTCTGCCCAGACTCCTTCCTTAGAGTGGAGCACGCGCCCCTTCAATTCTTATCCCCTCGTCTCCTTTGCACCAAGCTTCCATCTCTCCGTACAGGAGGCGGGTGACACTTGTCTTGCCACCGGCCTGCTGTTCGCGCCACGGCAGGCTATCCTGCTTACCGAGCGATTCCCGACCCCAAAGCCAACGGCTCCTTCTCTTCCCTGGGGGCGGCGTGCTGCGCCTACCCCACACTTGCTCCTGGGGAGCGTAGTGACAGACGTGTGCAACCATGCTTCTCTCTCAGGCAGAGGGGATTCTAGGGCAAAGAGAATTTCGCTCCATGCGGGTATATTCCACCGTGCTGCGGAGACTATCTTAGGCAAGCAGCAGCAGCGTTCCCAAATGAACTCTGATTTCCCAACGAATGCTGTGCTTTCCTAGGGGAGAAGCCCAGGCAAAGAGGCTTTTCGCGTTTCCCGACCCCAAGGCCAACGGCTCCTTCTCTTCCCCGCCTCTGATTTCCCAAAGAATGCTGTGCTTTCCCAGCGGCGATGCCCCGGCAAAGAGGCTTTCCCTCTATGCGGGTTTCTCCCATCGTGCTGCGAATACTAGGCTAAGGCAAGCAACAAAAGCAGCCCACAGAACCGACTCTGATTTCCCAGCGACTTCTATGCTTTCGCAGAGGTTTTCAGCTTGGCGAGAACCGCACGTCGCTGCTGCTTCCTCAGCAAGGCTTTGGTCGTTCGCTCTGTCGCGATAGGGGGAGAGCTGGTTCCTCTTGGGCCTTGCTTTCCCCGGCTCCAAGTTCGCGCCTGGGGTTCATCCTGTTAAGCCGAACTAAGCAGACACAGTCACAACCCTGAAGCAGCGTGCGTGTCCTAGCATGGCACTCTATGCCTATTACCATCTCCTGGCCTAGGTAAGGCTTTGCCTTTTCTCAGGCAGACTCTGGGCCTAGGCCAGTGCCTTCACCTCAGGAGAGAGGAGGCGACAGGATCCCTGCACACGGCCCGTGAACTGGGATGGGGAACTGTAGGGGAGTGTCTCCACTCTTTCCCCGGCACACCCCCTGCCACATCTTGGTGGAAGACGGCATCTGACTGCCCGTTTCTCCATGGGGTTGTTTCTGCGAATTCCGTGTTTGGCACCTGGTGGCAAGCCCAAGCCTGACCTTGGGACAGGTGGCAAGGAGATGCTGTCCCCTTGTGAGCAGAGGCACAGGACAGGCCTGCTTTCTGCCCAGACTCCTTCCTCAGAGTGGAGCATGCGCCCCTGCCCTAGTCGTCCCCTCATGTCTCCTTCGCAGCCAGGCTACCATCTCTCCGCACGGGGAGCGGGTGACACTTGTCTTGCCACCGGCATGCTGTTCATTCCACGGCAGGCTATCCTGCTTCCCGAGCGATTCCCGACCCCAAGGCCAAAGGCTCCTTCTCTTTCCCGGGGCCGGCGTGCTGCGTCTTCCCACACTTGCTCCTGGGGAGCGCGGTGACATACGTGTGCAACCATGCTTCTCTCTCAGGCAGAGGGGATGCTAGGGCAAAGAGTATTTCGCTCCATGCGTTTATCTTCCACCGTGCTGCGGAGACTAGCTCAGGCAAGCAGCAACAGCATCCCCAAACCCAACTCTGATTTCCCAACGAATGCTACACTTTCCCAGGGGAGATGCCCAGGCAAAGAGGCTTTCGCTGTATGCGGAGTTGCTCCCACCGTGAGACTGGCCTCAGGCAAGCATCAGCAGCCCGCAGAACATTTCTCAGCGCATGCTGTGCTTTCGCAGAGGCTTTGGCTCGGAGTGAACAGCACTTCGCCGCCGCTTCCTCAGCAAGGCTTCAGTCGCGTCAGGCAAGAAGAGCTGCTGGAGAGCTGGTGCCTCTTGGGCCTTGCTTTCCTGGGCTCCATGTTAGCGTCCTGGGTTCACCCTGCCAGGCCGAACTAAGCAGACATAGCCACAACCCTACAGTAGCGTGCGTAGCCAAGGATTGCACTCTAGGCACACTACCATCTCCCGGTGTAGGCATCGTTTGGCCTTTTACTCTGGCGCTCAGGCAGATTCACGGACTAGGCCAGTGCTTTCCCCACAGGAAAGGAGAGGTGACAGGATCCCTGCACACCGCCCGTGCACTGCATAGGGAGCTTTGGGGGGACTGTCCCCACTCCTTTCCCTAAACCCCTTGACTCCTCCAAGCTTCCATATTGTGGACGAAGATGGCATCTGAGGGCCAGTTCTTTCTGGGCGTTGTTTCTCGAGTTCAGCGTAGGCACCTGGTGGTAAACCCATGTCTCCACCACGGACAGGTGGCCAAGGATCGCTTTCTACTTAGACCCAAAGGCTCAGGACAGGCATGCTTTCTGCCCAGACTCCTTCCTCAGAGTGCAGCCCTTTCCACTGCCCTCATCTTGTCCTCGTGTCTCCTTAGCAGCCAGGCTTCCATCGCTCTGCAGTGACAGACGTGTCCCTTTCCTTAAGGCTCATTCCACAGGCGCCACCGCGCTTCTCTCTCAGGCAGAGGGGATGCCCAGGCCAAGAGGATTTCGCTCCATGCGGGATTATTACACCGTGCTGTGGAGACTAGCTCCGGCAAGCAGCAGGCAGCATCCCACAGACCCGACTCTGATTTCCCAAAGAATGCTGTGCTTTCCCATAGGGGATGCCCCGGCAAAGAGGCTTTCGCTCTATGCGGGTTTCTCCCATCGTGCTGCGAATACTAGGCTAAGGCAAGCAACGAAAGCAAAACACAGAACCGACTGTGATTTCCCAGCGACTGCTATGCTGTCGCAGAGGTTTTCAGCTTGGCGCGAACCGCACTTCGCTACTGCTCTCTCAGCAAGGCCTTTTCTTTCGCTCTGTCGCGGCAGAGTGGTACAGCCGCGGGAGAGCTGGTGCCTCTTGGGCCTTGCGTTCCCGGGCTCCAAGTTCACGCCCGAGGTTCACCTTGCGAAGCCTAACTAAGCAGACACAGTCACCACCCTGCAGCAGCCGGCGTGGCCTAGCATGGCACTCTATGCCTTTTACCATCTCCTGGCGTATGTAAGGCTTTTCCTTTTGCTCCCGAGCTCAGGCAGACTCTGGGCCGAGGCCAGTGTCTTCACCACAGGAGACAGGAGGCCACAGGATCCCTGTACACGGTCCGTGCACTGGGATGGGGTACTGTGGGGGACTGTCTCCACTCCTTCCTGGCACACCCCTGCCACCGACAACGCTGCCACACTTTGGTGGAAGACAGCATCGGACTGCCCCTTTCTCCATTGGATTGTTTCTGTGAGTTCCGAGTACGGCACCTGGTGGCAAGCACAAGGCTGTCCTTGGGACAGGTGGTCAAGCAGATGCTGTCTCCTTCTGCCTGCCTCTGCCCAGACTCCTTCCTTAGAGTGGAGCACGCGCCCCTGCCCTTCTTATCCCCTCGTCTCCTTTGCACCAAGCTTCCATCTCTCAGTACAGGGAGCGGGTGACACTTGTCTTGCCACCGGCCTGCTGTTCGCGCCACGGCAGGCTATCCTGCTTACCGAGTGATTCCCGACCCCAAAGCCAACGGCTCCTTCTCTTCCCTGGGGGCGGCGTGCTGCGCCTACCCCACACTTGCTCCTGGGGAGCGTGGTGACAGACGTGTGCATCCATGCTTCTCTCTCAGGCAGAGGGGATTCTAGGGCAAAGAGAATTTCGCTCCATGCGGGTATATTCCACCGTGCTGCGGAGACTATCTTAGGCAAGCAGCAGCAGCGTTCCTAAACGAACTCTGATTTCCCAACGAATGCTGTGCTTTCCTAGGGGAGAAGCCCAGGCAAAGAGGCTTTTCGCGTTTACCGACCCCAAGGCCAACGGCTCCTTCTCTTCCCCGCCTCTGATTTCCCAAAGAATGCTGTGCTTTCCCAGCGGCGATGCCCCGGCAAAGAGGCTTTCCCTCTATGCGGGTTTTTCCCATCGTGCTGCGAATACTAGGCTAAGGCAAGCAACAAAAGCAGCCCACAGAACCGACTCTGATTTCCCAGCGACTGCTATGCTTTCGCAGAGGTTTTCAGCTTGGCGCGAACCGCACGTCGCTGCTGCTTCCTCAGTAAGGATTTGGTCGTTCGCTCTGTCGTGGTAGGGGGAGAGCTGGTTCCTCTGGGGCCTTGCTTTCCCTGCTCCAAGTTCGCACCTGGGGTTCATCTTGTTAAGCCGAACTAAGCAGACACAGTCACAACCCTGAAGCAGCGTGTGTGTCCTAGCATGGCACTCTGTGCCTATTACCATCTCCTGGCATAGGTAAGGCTTTGCCTTTTCTCAGGCAGACTCTGGACCTAGGCCAGTGCCTTCACCTCAGGAGAGAGGAGGCGACAGGATCCCTGCACACGGCCCGTGAACTGGGATGGGGAACTGTAGGGGAGTGTCTCCACTCTCCCTCGGCACACCCCATGCCACATCTTGGTGGAGGACGGCATCTGACTGCCCGTTTCTCCATGGGGTTGTTTCTGCGAATTCCGTATTTGGCACCTGGTGGCAAGCCCAAGCCTGACCTTGGGACAGGTGGCAAGGAGATGCTGTCCCTTTGTGAGCAGAGGTACAGGACAGGCCTGCTTTCTGCCCAGACTCCTTCCTCAGAGTGGAGCATGCGCCCCTGCCCTAGTCGTCCCCTCATGTCTCCTTCGCAGCCAGGCTACCATCTCTCCGCACGGGGAGCGGGTGACACTTGTCTTGCCACCGGCATGCTCTTCGTGCCACGGCAGGCTATCCTGCTTCCCGAGCGTTTCCCGACCCCAAGGCCAAAGGCTCCTTCTCTTCCCCGGGGCCGGAGTGCTGCGTCTTCCCACACTTGCTCCTGGGGAGCGCGGTGACATACGTGTGCAACCATGCTTCTCTCTCAGGCAGAGGGGATGCTAGGGCAAAGAGTATTTCGCTCCATGCGGTTATCTTCCACCGTGCTGCGGAGACTAGCTCAGGCAAGCAGCCACAGCATCCCCAAACCCAACTCTGATTTCCCAACGAATGCTACACTTTCCCAGGGGAGATGCCCAGGCAAAGAGGCTTTCGCTGTATGCGGGGTTGCTCCCACCGTGAGACTGGCCTCAGGCAAGCATCAGCAGCCCGCAGAACATTTCTCAGCGCATGCTGTGCTTTCGCAGAGGCTTTGGCTTGGAGTGAACAGCACTTCGCCGCTGCTTCCTCAGCAAGGCTTCAGTCGCGTCATGCAAGAAGAGCTGCTGGAGAGCTGGTGCCTCTTGGGCCTTGCTCTCCTGGGCTCCATGTTAGCGTCCTGGGTTCACCCTGCCAGGCCGAACTAAGCAGACATAGCCACAACCCTGCAGTAGCGTGCGTAGCCAAGGATTGCACTCTAGGCACACTACCATCTCCCGGTGTAGGCATCGCTTGGCCTTTTACTCTGGCGCTCAGGCAGATTCACGGACTAGGCCAGTGCTTTCCCCACAGGAAAGGAGAGGTGACAGGATCCCAGCACACCGCCCGTGCACTGCATAGGGAGCTTTGGGGGGACTGTCCCCACTCCTTTCCCTAAACCCCTTGACTCTTCCAAGCTTCAACATACTGGAGGAAGATGGCATCTGAGGGCCAGTTCTTTCTGGGCGTTGTTTCTCGAGTTCAGCGTAGGCACCTGGTGGTAAACCCATGTCTCCACCACGGACAGGTGGCCAAGGATCGCTTTCTCCTTAGACCCAAAGGCTCGGGACAGGCATGCTTTCTGCCCAGACTCCTTCCTCAGAGTGGAGCCCTTTCCCCTGCCCTAATCGTGCCCTCTGGTCTCTTTAGCAGCCAGGATTCCGTCCCTCTGCAGTGACAGACATGTCCCTTTCCTTAAAAATCTTTCCACAGGCGCCACTGCGCTTCTCTCTCAGGCAGAGGGGATGCCCAGGCCAAGAGGATTTCGCTCCATGCGGGATTATTACACCGTGCTGTGGAGACTAGCTCCGGCAAGCAGCAGGCAGCATCCCACAGACCCGACTCTGATTTCCCAAGAATGCTGTGCTTTCCCATAGGGGATGCCCCGGCAAAGAGGCTTTCGCTCTATGCGGGTTTCTCCCATCGTGCTGCGAATACTAGGCTAAGGCAAGCAACGAAAGCAAAACACAGAACCAACTGTGATTTCCCAGCGACTGCTATGCTGTCGCAGAGGTTTTCAGCTTGGCGCGAACCGCACTTCGCTACTGCTTTCTCAGCAAGGCCTTTTCTTTCGCTCTGTCGCGGCAGAGTGGTACAGCCGCGGGAGAGCTGGTGCCTCTTGGGCCTTGCGGTCCCGGGCTCCAAGTTCACGCCCGAGGTTCACCTTGCGAAGCCTAACTAAGCAGACACAGTCACCACCCTGCAGCAGCCTGCATGGCCTAGCATGGCACTCTATGCCTTTTACCCTCTCCTGGCGTAGGTAAGGCTTTTCCTTTTGCTCCCGCACTCAGGCAGACTCTGGTCCTAGGCCAGTGTCTTCACCACAGGAGAGAGGAGGCCACAGGATCCCTGTACACGGTCCGTGCACTGGGATGGGGTACTGTGGGGGACTGTCTCCACTCCTTCCCTGGCACACCCCTGCCACCGACAACGCTGCCACATTTTGGTGGAAGACAGCATCTGACTGCCCCTTTCTCCATTGGGTTGTTTCTGTGAGTTCTGAGTACGGCACCTGGTGGCAAGCACAAGGCTGTCCATGGGACAGGTTGTCAAGGAGATGCTGTCTCCTTCTGCCTGCCTCTGCCCAGACTCCTTCCTTAGAGTGGAGCACGCGCCCCTGCCCTTCTTATCCCCTCGTCTCCTTTGCACCAAGCTTCCATCTCTCCGTACAGGGAGCGGGTGACACTTGTCTTGCCACCGGCCTGTTGTTCGCGCCACGGCAGGCTATCCTGCTTACCGAGCGATTCCCGACCCCAAAGCCAACGGCTCCTTCTCTTCCCTGGAGGCGGCGTGCTGCGCCTACCCCACACTTGCTCCTGGGGAGCGTGGTGACAGACGTGTGCAACCATGCTTCTCTCTCAGGCAGAGGGGATTTTAGGGCAAAGAGAATTTCGCTCCTTGCGGGTATATTCCACCGTGCTGCGGACTATCTTAGGCAAGCAGCAGCAGCGTTCCCAAACGAACTCTGATTTCCCAACGAATGCTGCGCTTTCCTAGGGGAGAAGCCCAGGCAAAGAGGCTTTTCGCGTTTCCCGACCCCAAGGCCAACGGCTCCTTCTCTTCCCCGCCTCTGATTTCCCAAAGAATGCTGTGCTTTCCCAGCGGCGATGCCCCGGCAAAGAGGCTTTCCCTCTATGCGGGTTTCTCCCATCGTGCTGCGAATACTAGGCTAAGGCAAGCAACAAAAGCAGCCCACAGAACCGACTCTGATTTCCCAGCGACTGCTATGCTTTCGCAGAGGTTTTCAGCTTGGCGCGAACCGCACGTCGCTGCTGCTTCCTCAGCAAGGATTTGGTCGTTTGCTCTGTCGCGGTAGGGGGAGAGCTGGTTCCTCTTGGGCCTTGCTTTCCCCTGCTCCAAGTTCGCGCCTGGGGTTCATCTTGTTAAGCCGAACTAAGCAGACACAGTCACAACCCTGAAGCAGCGTGCGTGTCCTAGCATGGCACTCTATGCCTATTACCATCTCCTGGCATAGGTAAGGCTTTGCCTTTTCTCAGGCAGACTCTGGGCCTAGGCCAGTACCTTCACCTCAGGAGAGAGGAGGCGACAGGATCCCTGCACACGGCTCGTGAACTCGGATGGGGAACTGTAGGGGAGTGTATCCACTCTTTCCCCGGCACACCCCCTGCCACATCTTGGTGGAAGACGGCATCTGACTGCCTGTTTCTCCATGGGGTTGTTTCTGCGAATTCCGTGTTTGGCACCTGGTGGCAAGCCCAAGCCTGACCTTGGGACAGGTGGCAAGGAGATGCTGTCCCCTTGTGAGCAGAGGCACAGGACAGGCCTGCTTTCTGCCCAGACTCTTTCCTCAGAGTGGAGCATGCGCCCCTGCCCTAGTCGTCCCCTCATGTCTCCTTAGCATCCAGGCTACCATCTCTCCGCACAGGGAGCGGGTGACACTTGTCTTGCCACCGGCATGCTGTTCGTGCCACGGCAGGCTATCCTGCATCCCGAGCGTTTCCCGACCCCAAGGCCAAAGGCTCCTTCTCTTCCCCGGGGCCGGCGTGCTGCGTCTTCCCACACTTGCTCCTGGGGAGCGCGGTGACATACGTGTGCAACCATGCTTCTCTCTCAGGCAGAGGGGATGCTAGGGCAAAGAGTATTTCGCTCCATGCGGTTATCTTCCACCGTGCTGCGGAGACTAGCTCAGGCAAGCAGCAACAGCATCCCCAAACCCAACTCTGGTTTCCCAACGAATGCTGCACTTTCCCAGGGGAGATGCCCAGGCAAAGAGGCTTTCGCTGTATGCGGGGTTGCTCCCACCGTGAGACTGGCCTCAGGCAAGCATCAGCAGCCCGCAGAACATTGCTCAGCGCATGTTGTGCTTTCGCAGAGGCTTTGGCTTGGAGTGAACAGCACTTCGCCGCTGCTTCCTCAGCAAGGCTTCAGTCGCGTCAGGCAAGAAGAGCTGCTGGAGAGCTGGTGCCTCTTGGGCCTTGCTCTCCTGGGCTCCATGTTAGCGTCCTGGGTTCACCCTGCCAGGCCGAACTAAGCAGACATAGCCACAACCCTGCAGTAGCGTGCGTAGCCAAGGATTGCACTCTAGGCACACTACCATCTCCCGGTGTAGGCATCGCTTGGCCTTTTACTCTGGCGCTCAGGCAGATTCACGGACTAGGCCAGTGCTTTCCCCACAGGAAAGGAGAGGTGACAGGATCCCAGCACATCGCCCATGAACTGAATAGGGAGCTTTGGGGGGACTGTCCCTACTCCTTTCCCTAAACCCCTTGACTCTTCCAAGCTTCCACATACTGGAGGAAGATGGCATCTGAGGGCCAGTTCTTTCTGGGCGTTGTTCCTCGAGTTCAGCGTAGGCACCTGGTGGTAAACCCATGTCTCCACCACGGACAGGTGGCCAAGGATCGCTTTCTCCTTAGACCCAAAAGCTCGGGACAGGCATGCATTCTGCCCAGACTCCTTCCTCAGAGTGGAGCCCTTTCCCCTGCCCTAATCGTGCCCTCTGGTCTCTTTAGCAGCCAGGCTTCCGTCGCTCTGCAGTGACAGACATGTCCCTTTCCTTAAAAATCTTTCCACAGGCGCCACTGCGCTTCTCTATCAGGCAGAGGGGATGCCCAGGCCAAGAGGATTTCGCTCCATACGGGATTATTACATCGTTCTGTGGAGACTAGCTCCGGCAAGCAGCAGGCAGCATCCCACAGACCCGACTCTGATTTCCCAAAGAATGCTGTGCTTTCCCATAGGGGATGCCCCGGCAAAGAGGCTTTCGCTCTATGCGCGTTTCTCCCATCGTGCTGCGAATACTAGGCTAAGGCAAGCAACGAAAGCAGCCCACAGAACCGACTGTGATTTCCCAGCGACTGCTACGCTGTCACAGAGGTTTTCAGCTTGGCGCGAACCGCACTTCGCTACTGTTTTCTCAGCAAGGACTTTTCTTTCGCTCTGTCGCGGCAGAGTGGTACAGCCGCGGGAGAGCTGGTGCCTCTTGGGCCTTACGGTCCCGGGCTCCAAGTTCACGCCCGAGGTTCACCTTGCGAAGCCTAACTAAGCAGACACAGTCACCACCCTGCAGCAGCCTGCGTGGCCTAGCATGGCACTCTATGCCTTTTACCCTCTCCTGGCGTAGGTAAGGCTTTTCCTTTTGCTCCCGCGCTCAGGCAGACTCTGGGCCTAGGCCAGTGTCTTCACCACAGGAGAGAGGAGGCCACAGGATCCCTGTACACGGTCCGTGCACTGGGATGGTGTACTGTGGGGGACTGTCTCCACTCCTTCCCTGGCACACCCCTGCCACCGACAACGCTGCCACATTTTGGTGGAAGACAGCATCTGACTGCCCCTTTCTCCATTGGGTTGTTTCTGTGAGTTCCGAGTACGGCACCTGGTTGCAAGGACAAGGCTGTCCTTATGACAGGTGGTCAAGGAGATGCTGTCTCCTTCTGCCTGCCTCTGCCCAGACTCCTTCCTTAGAGTAGAGCACGTGCCCCTGCCCTTCTTATCCCCTCGTCTCCTTTGCACCAAGCTTCCATCTCTCCGTACAGGGAGCGGGTGACACTTGTCTTGCCACCGGCCTGTTGTTCGCGCCACGGCAGGCTATCCTGCTTACCGAGCGATTGCCGACCCCAAAGTCAACGGCTCCTTCTCTTCCCTGGAGGCGGCGTGCTGCGCCTACCCCACACTTGCTCCTGGGGAGCGTGGTGACAGACGTGTGCAACCATGCTTCTCTCTCAGGCAGAGGGGATTCTAGGGCAAAGAGAATTTCGCTCCTTGCGGGTATATTCCACCGTGCTGCGGAGACTATCTTAGGCAAGCAGCAGCAGCGTTCCCAAACGAACTCTGATTTCCCAACGAATGCTGTGCTTTCCTAGGGGAGAAGCCCAGGCAAAGAGGCTTTTCGCGTTTCCCGACCCCAAGGCCAACGGCTCCTTCTCTTCCCCGCCTCTGATTTCCCAAAGAATGCTGTGCTTTCCAGCGGCGATGCCCCGGCAAAGAGGCTTTCCCTCTATGCGGGTTTCTCCCATCGTGCTGCGAATACTAGGCTAAGGCAAGCAACAAAAGCAGCCCACAGAACCGACTCTGATTTCCCAGCGACTGCTATGCTTTCGCAGAGGTTTTCAGCTTGGCGCGAACCGCACGTCGCTGCTGCTTCCTCAGTAAGGCTTTGGTCGTTCGCTCTGTCGCGGTAGGGGGAGAGCTGGTTCCTCTTGGGCCTTGCTTTCCCCTGCTCCAAGTTCGCGCCTGGGGTTCATCTTGTTAAGCCGAACTAAGCAGACACAGTCACAACCCTGAAGCAGCGTGCGTGTCCTAGCATGGCACTCTATGCCTATTACCATCTCCTGGCATAGGTAAGGCTTTGCCTTTTCTCAGGCAGACTCTCGGCCTAGGCCAGTGCCTTCATCTCAGGAGAGAGGAGGCGACAGGATCCCTGCACACGGCCCGTGAACTGGGATGGGGTACTGTAGGGGAGTGTCTCCACTCTTTCCCCGGCACACCCCCTGCCACATCTTGGTGGAAGACGGCATCTGACTGCCCGTTTCTCCATGGGGTTGTTTCTGCGAATTCCGTGTTTGGCACCTGGTGGCAAGCCCAAGCCTGACCTTGGGACAGGTGGCAAGGAGATGCTGTCCCCTTGTGAGCAGAGGCACAGGACAGGCCTGCTTTCTGCCCAGACTCCTTCCTCAGAGTGGAGCATGCGCCCCTGCCCTAGTCGTTCCCTCATGTCTCCTTAGCAGCCAGGCTACCATCTCTCCGCACAAGGAGCGGGTGACATTTGTCTTGCCACCGGCCTGCTGTTCGTGCCACGGCAGGCTATCCTGCTTCCCGAGCGTTTCCCGACCCCAAGGCCAAAGGCTCCTTCTCTTCCCCGGGGCCGGCGTGCTGCGTCTTCCCACACTTGCTCCTGGGGAGCGCGGTGACATACGTGTGCAACCATGCTTTTCTCTCAGGCAGAGGGGATGCTAGGGCAAAGACTATTTCGCTCCATGCGGGTTTATTACAACGTGTTGTGGGGACTAGCTCTGTGACGGAAAATGCAGCATCCCAGAGTCCGGACTCTGATTTCCAAAGAATGCTGTGCTTTCCCAGAAGGGATGCCCTGACTAAGAGGCTTTCGCTCTATGCAGGTTTCTCCCGCCATGCTGCGAATACTAGTCTAAGGCAAGCAGCACCAGCAGCCCACAGAACCGACTCTGATTTCCCAGCGACTGCTATGCTTTCGCAGTGCTTTTCAGCTTTGCGCAAATGGCACTTCGCTGCTCTTTCCTCAGCAAGGCTTTGGGTGTTCACTCTGTCGCTTCAGGGAAGAAGAGCTGCGGGAGAGCTGGTGCCCCTTGGGCCTTGCTTTCCCGGGCTCCATGTTGGCGCCTTGGGTTCACCCTGCCAGGCCGAACTTAGCAGACACAGCCACAACCCTGCAGCAGCGTGCGTGGCCTAGCATGGCACTATATGCACACTACCATCTCCCGGTGTAGGCAACACTTGGCCTTGGCACTGGCCTTCAGGCGGACTCGCGGACTAGGTCAGTGCCTTCCTCACTGAGAGGAGAGGAGACAGGATCCCTGAACACTGCCCGTTCCTGGAATGGGGAGCTTTCGAGGTTTGTCCCTACTCTTTTCCCGGCACACCCCCTGCCACCAACGCTGTCACATCTTGGAGGAAGATGGCATCTAACTGCGCGTTTCTCGAGGGAGCTGTTTCTGCGTTTTCTGGGTATGGTGCCAGGTAGCAAGCCCAAGTCTGCCCTAAGGACAGGTGGTCAAGGAGATGCTGTCCCCTTGGGACCAGAGGCACAGGACAGGTCTGCCTTCTGCCCAGACTCCTTCCTCAAAGTGGAGCACCCGTCCTTGCCCTTGTCGTCCCCTCATGTCTCCTTAGCAGCCAGGATTCGTCTCTCCGCACAGGGAGCGGGTGACACTTGTCTTGCCACTGGCCTGCTGTTCCTACCACGGCAGGCTATCTTGCTTCCAGACCTTATCCCGACCACAAGGCCAACGGCTCCTTCTCTTCTCTGGGGGCGGCGTGCTGCACCATCCCCAGACTTGCTCCTGAGGAGCGCAGCGACAGTCGTATGCAACCACGCTTCTCTCTCAGATCTCAAATACACAACATAACCCTACACCTAAAGGAGTTGCAGAAAGAGCACCAAGAAAGCCTAAACCAAGCAGGAGAAGAGGAATAATAAAGAACAGAGCAGAAATCAATGAAATAGAAACAAATAAACAAAGGAACAAAAACCACAAAAAAACACCACCACCACCAACAACAAAAAAAACAATAGAACAAATCAACGAAACTAGGAGCTGGTTCTTTGAAAGAATTAATAAGATTGATAAACCCCTTTCCAGACTTATCAAAAAGGAAAGAGAAAGAACCCAAATAAATAAAATCATGAATGAAAGAGGAGAGAGAACAACCAACACCAAAGAAATACAAACAATCATAAGAACATACTATGAATAACTCTACGCCAACAAATTCAACAATCTGGAAGAAATGGATACATTCCTAGAGACATATAAACTACCACAACTGAACCAGGGAGAAATAGAAAACCTGAACAGACCCATAACCAGTACGGAGATTGAAACAGTCATCAAAAATCTCCAACAAACAAAAGCCCCGTGCCAGATGGCTTCCCAGGGGAATTCTACCAAACATTTAAAGAAGAATTAATTCCTATTCTCATGATACTGTTCCAAAAAAATAGAAATGGAAGGAAAACTTCCAAACTCTTTTTTACTGGGGCCAGCATCACATTGATCCCAAAACCAGACAAGGATCCCATCAAAAAAGAGAACTACAGACCAATATCCTTGATGAACACAGATGCGAAAATTCTCACCAAAATACTAGCCAAGAGTATTCAACAGTACATTAAAAGGATTATTCACCTCGACCAAGTGGGATTTATTCCAGGGCTACAAGGTTGGTTCAACATCTGCATATCAATCAATGTGATACAACACATCAATAAAAGAAAGAACAAGAACCATATGATACTCTCCATAGATGCTGAAAAAGCATTTGACAAAGTGCAGTATCCCTTCCTGATTAAAACTCTTCAAAGTGTAGGGATAGAGGGCACATATTATCAATATTATCAAAGCCATCTATGAAAAACCCACTGCAAATACCATTCTCAATGGAGAAAAACAATACTTTCCGCTGAGGTCAGGAACACGGCAGGGATGTCTGTTATCACCACTGCTAATCAACATCGTACTAGAAGTCCTAGCCTCAGCAATCAGACAACAAAAAGGAATTAAAGACATCCAAATTTTGCCAAATTGGCAAAAGAGAAGTCAAACTATCCCTGTTTTCAGATGATATGATAATGTATGTGGAAAACTTAAAGGACTCCACTCCAAATCTGCTATAACTTGTATAGGAATTCTGTAAAGTGTCAGGTTATAAAATCAATGCAGAGAAATTGGTTGCATTTTTTTAAACCAACAAGACTGAAGAAATAGAAATTAAGGAGTGAATCCCATTTACAATTGCACCCCAAACACTAAGATACCTAGGAATAACCCCAACCAAAGAGACAAAGAATCTATACTCAGAAAACTCTAAAGTGCTCATGAAAGATATTGAAGACTCAAAGAAATAAAAATGTTCCATGCTCCTGTATTGGAAGAACAAATATTGTAAAAATGTCTATGCTACCTAAAACAATCTACATATTTAATGCAATCCCTATCAAAATCCCATCCATTTTTTCCAAAGAAATGGGACAAATAATCCTAAAATATATATGGAACCAGAAAATACCTCGAATAGCCAGAGGAATATTGAAAAAGAAAGCCAAAGTTGTTGGCATCACAATTCCAGACCTCAAGCTCTATTACAAAGTTGTCATCATCAAGATAGTAGGGAACTGTCCCCAAAACAGACATAGATCAATGGAACAGAATAGAGAGCCCAGAAATACACCCTCAACTCTATGGACAACTAATTGTCAACAAAGCAGGAAGGAATGTCCAAGGAAAAAAGCCTCTTCAACAAAGAGAAAATTTGGAAAATTGAACAGCCACATGCAGAAAAAAGAAATTGGATCATTTCCTTACACCATACATGAAAATAGACTGGAAATGGATGAAGAAGCATAATGTGAGAAAGGAATCCATCAAAATCCTTGAGGAGAGAACAGGTAGCAACCTCTTTGACCTCAGCAGCAGCAACTTCCTAGGAACATCGCCAAAGGCAAGGGAAGCAAGGGCAAGAATGAACTCTTGGGATTTCATCAGATCAAAAAGCTTTTGCACAGCAAAGGAAACAGTTAACAAAGCCAAAAGATGACTGTCAGAAGTTATCTGGGAGAAGATATCTGCAAATGACATACCAGATAAAGGGCCAGTATCCAAAATCTATAAAGAGCTAATCAAACTCAACACCCTAAGAACAAATAATCCAATGAAGAAATGGGCAGAGGACATGAACAGACATTTCTGCAAAGAATACATCCAAATGGCCAACAGACACATGAAAAAATGCTCCACATCAGTCGGCATCAGGGAAATACAAATCAAAACCAGAATGAGATACCACCTCACACCTTTCAGAATGGCTAAAATGAACAAGTCAGTCAATGACAGATGCTGGCGAGGATGTGGAGAAAGGGCAACCCTCCTACACTGTACGTGGGAATGCAAGCTGGTGCAACCACTCTGGTAAACAGCGTGGAGCTGCCTCAAAAAGCTGAAAATACAACTACCCTATGACCCAGTGCTTGTAGTACCGGGTATATACCCTACAGATACAAACGTGGCATTCTGAAGGGTCACATGCACCCAAATGTTTATAGCAGCAATGTCCACAATAGTTAAACCATGGAAAGAACCTAAATGTCCTTCAACAGATGATGAATCAATAAATAAGATGTGGTATATATGTACAATGGAATACTATGCAGCCATCAAAAGAAATGAAATCCTGCTATTTGTGATGACGTGGATGGAACTAGAGGGTATTATGCTTGGCGAAATAAATCAATCTGAGAAAAATAACTATCATATGATCTCCCTGATATGATGAAGTGGAGTTGCCACATAGGCGGTTTCGGGCATATGAAAAGAAAAATAAAAGAAGATGGGATTGGGAGGGAGACAAACCATAAAAGACTGAATCTCACAAAACAGACTGAGGGTTGCTGGGGGGGAGGTGTGTTGGGAGAGGATGGTGGGGGTATGGACATTGGGGAGGGCAGGTGCTATGGTGAGTGATGGTGAGTGCTGTGAAATGTGTAAACCTGGTGATTCACAGACCTGTACACCTAGGGATAAAAACACATATGGTTATAAAAAATTTTAAAAAATAATTTTAAAAATCCATTAAAGAAAAAACACATATTGCAAGCCCAGAGCTAATCTCATATTCAATCAAAAACGTTTGAAAGTTTTCCCCTTAAAGATCAGAGAAAAGGGGAGGAGTCAAGATGGCGGAGAAGTAGCAAGCTGAGACTGCTTCAGCTAGCCGGAGATCAGCTAGATAGCTTATCTAAAGATTGCAAACACCTGAAAATCCATCGGCAGATCGAAGAGAAGAAGAACAGCAATTCTGGAAACAGAAAAACAACCACTTTCTGAAAGGTGTTTTCTTTCTTTAAAAATATTCTTTTCTTTTCTTTTTTTTTTTTCTTTTTTCTTTCTTCCTTTTTGAACCTCTTTTTATCCCCTTTCTCCCCACTCACGATTTTGGATCTCTTCTAATTTGGTTAAAGCATATTTTCCTGGGGTTGTTGCCACCCTTTTAGTATTTTACTTGCCCCTTCATTTACTCTTATCTGGACAAAATGACAAGACGGAAAAATTCAACACAAAAAAAAGAACAAGAGGCAGTACCGAAGGCTAGGGACCTAATCAATACAGACATCGGTAATATGTCAGATCTAGAGTTCAGAATGACAATTCTCAAGGTTCTAGCCGGGCTCGAAAAAGGCATGGAAGATATGAGAGAAACCCTCTCGAGAGATATAAAAGCCCTTTCTGGAGAAATAAAAGAACTAAAATCTAACCAAGGTGAAATCAAAAAAGCTATTAATGAGGTGCAATCAAAAATGGAGGCTCTAACTGCTAGGATAAATGAGGCAGAAGAAAGAATTAGTGATATAGAAGACCAAATGACAGAGAATAAAGAAGCTGAGCAAAAGAGGGACAAACAGCTACTGGACCACGAGGGGAGAATTCGAGAGATAAGTGACACCATAAGACGAAACAACATTAGAATAATTGGGATTCCAGAAGAAGAAGAAAGTGAGAGGGGAGCAGAAGGTATACTGGAGAGAATTATTGGGGAGAATTTCCCCAATATGGCAAAGGGAACGAGCATCAAAATTCAGGAGGTTCAGAGAATGCCCCTCAAAATCAATAAGAATAGGCCCACAACCCGTCACCTAATAGTAAAATTTACAAGTCTCAATGACAAAGAGAAAATCCTGAAAGCAGCCCGGGAAAAGAAGTCTGTAACATACAATGGTAAAAATATTAGATTGGCAGCTGACTTATCCACAGAGACCTGGCAGGCCAGAAAGAGCTGGCATGATATTTTCAGAGCACTAAACGAGAAAAACATGCAGCCAAGAATACTATATCCAGCTAGGCTATCATTGAAAATAGAAGGAGAGATTAAAAGCTTCCAGGACAAACAACAACTGAAAGAATTTGCAAATACCAAACCAGCTCTACAGGAAATATTGAAAGGGGTCCTCTAAGCAAAGAGAGAGCCTACAAGTGGTAGATCAGAAAGGAACAGAGACCTATACAGTAACAGTCACCTTACAGGCAATACAATGGCACTAAATTCACATCTCTCAATAGTTACCCTGAATGTGAATGGGCTAAATGCCCCTGTCAAAAGACACAGGGTATCAGAATGGATAAAAAAACAAAACCCATCTATATGTTGCCTCCAAGAAACACATTTTAAGCCCGAAGACACCTCCAGATTTAAAGTGAGGGGGTGGAAAAGAATTTACCATGCTAATGGACATCAGAAGAAAGCAGGAGTGGCAATCCTTATATCAGATCAATTAGATTTTAAGCCAAAGACTATAATAAGAGATGAGGAAGGACACTATATCATACTCAAAGGGTCTGTCCAACAAGAAGATTTAACAATTTTAAATATCTATGCCCCCAACGTGGGAGCAGCCAACTATATAAACCAATTAATAACAAAATCAAAGGAACACATCAACAATAATACAATAATAGTAGGGGACTTTAACACTCCCCTCACTGAAATGGACAGGTCATACAAGCAAAAGATCAGCAAGGAAATAAAGGCCTTAAACGACACACTGGACCAGATGGACATCACAGATATATTCAGAATATTTCATCCCAAAGCAACAGAATACACATTCTTCTCTAGTGCACATGGAACATTCTCCAGAATAGATCACATCCTCGGTCCTAAATCAGGACTCAACCGGTATCAAAAGATTGGGATCATTCCCTGCATATTTTCAGACCACAATGCTCTAAAGCTAGAACGCAACCACAAAAGGAAGTTTGGAAAGAACCCAAATACATGGAGACTAAACAGTATCCTTCTAAAGAATGAATGGGTCAACCGGGAAATTAAAGAAGAATTGAAAAAAATCATGGAAACAAATGATAATGAAAATACAACGGTTCAAAATCTGTGGGACACAACAAAGGCAGTCCTGAGAGGAAAATATATAGCGGTACAAGCCTTTCTCAAGAAACAAGAAAGGTCTCAGGTACACAACCTAACCCTACACCTAAAGGAGCTGGAGAAAGAACAAGAAAGAAACCCTAAGCCCAGCAGGAGAAGAGAAATCATAAAGATCAGAGCAGAAATCAATGAAATAGAAACCAAAAAAACAATAGAACAAATCAACGAAACTAGGAGCTGGTTCTTTGAAAGAATTAATAAAATTGATAAACCCCTGGCCCGACTTATCAAAAAGAAAAGAGAAAGGACCCAAATAAATAAAATCATGAATGAAAGAGGAGAGATCACAACTAACACCAAAGAAATACAAACTATTATAAGAACATACTATGAGCAACTCTACGGCAATAAATTTGACAATCTGGAAGAAATGGATGCATTCCTAGAAACATATAAACTACCACAACTGAACCAGGAAGAAATAGAAAGCCTGAACAGACCCATAACCAGTAAGGAGATTGAAACAGTCATTAAAAATCTCCAAACAAACAAAAGCCCAGGGCCAGAGGGCTTCCCGGGGGAATTCTACCAAACATTTAAAGAAGAACTAATTCCTATTCTCCTGAAACTGTTCCAAAAAATAGAAATGGAAGGAAAACTTCCAAACTCATTTTATGAGGCCAGCATCACCTTGATCCCAAAACCAGACAAGGATCCCACCAAAAAAGAGAGCTATAGACCGATATCCTTGATGAACACAGATGCGAAAATACTCAACAAAATACTAGCCAATAGGATTCAACAGTACATTAAAAAGATTATTCACCACGACCAAGTGGGATTTATTCCAGGGCTGCAAGGTTGGTTCAACATCCGCAAATCAGTCAATGTGATACAACACATCAATAAAAGAAAGAACAAGAATCATATGATACTCTCAATAGATGCTGAAAAAGCATTTGACAAAGTACAACATCCCTTCCTGATCAAAACTCTTCAAAGTGTAGGGATAGAGGGCACATACCTCAATATCATCAAAGCCATCTATGAAAAACCCACCGCAAATATCATTCTCAATGGAGAAAAACTGAAAGCTTTTCCGCTAAGGTCAGGACACGGCAGGGATGTCCATTATCACCACTGCTATTCAACATCGTACTAGAGGTCCTAGCCTCAGCAATCAGACAACAAAAGGAAATTAAAGGCATCCAAATCGGCAAAGAAGAAGTCAAATTATCACTCTTCGCAGATGATATGATACTATATGTGGAAAACCCAAAAGACTCCACTCCAAAACTGCTAGAACTTATACAGGAATTCAGTAAAGTGTCAGGATATAAAATCAATGCACAGAAATCAGTTGCATTTCTCTACACCAACAGCAAGACAGAAGAAAGAGATATTAAGGAGTCAATCCCATTCACAATTGCATCCAAAACCATAAGATACCTAGGAATAAACCTAACCAAAGAGACACAGAATCTATACTCAGAAAACTATAAAGTTCTCATGAAAGAAATTGAGGAAGACACAAAGAAATGGAAAAATGTTCCATGCTCCTGGATTGGAAGAATAAATATTGTGAAAATGTCTATGCTACCTAAAGCAATCTACACATTTAATGCAATTCCTATCAAAGTACCATCCATCTTTTTCAAAGAAATGGAACAAATAATGCTAAAATTTATATGGAACCAGAAAAGACCTCTAATAGCCAAAGGGATATTGAAAAAGAAAGCCAACGTTGGTGGCATCACAATTCCGGACTTCAAGCTCTATTACAAAGCTGTCATCATCAAGACAGCATGGTACTGGCATAAAAACAGACACATAGATCAATGGAACAGAATAGAGAGCCCAGAAATAGACCCTCAAATCTATGGTCAACTAATCTTCGACAAAGCAGGAAAGAATGTCCAATGGAAAAAAGACAGCCTTTTCAATAAATGGTGTTGGGAAAATTGGACAGCCACATGCAGAAAAATGAAATTGGACCATTTCCTTACACCACACACAAAAATAGACTCAAAATGGATGAAGGATCTCAATGTACGAAAGGAATCCATCAAAATCCTTGAGGAGAACACGGGCAGCAACCTCTTCGACCTCTGCCGCAGCAACATCTTCCTAGGAACTACGCAAAAGGCAAGGGAAGCAAGGGAAAAAATGAACTACTGGGATTTCATCAAGATCAAAAGCTTTTGCACAGCAAAGGAAACAGTTAACAAAATCAAAAGACAACTGACAGAATGGGAGAAGATATTTGCAAACGACATATCAGATAAAGGACTAGTGTCCAGAATCTATAAAGAACTTAGCAAACTCAACACCCAAAGAACAAATAATCCAATCAAGAAATGGGCAGAAGACATGAACAGACATTTCTGCAAAGAAGACATCCAGATGGCGAACAGACACATGAAAAAGTGCTCCATATCACTCGGCATCAGGGAAATACAAATCAAAACCACAATGAGATATCACCTCACACCAGTCAGAATGGCTAAAATCAACAAATCAGGAAATGACAGATGCTGACGAGGATGCGGAGAAAGGGGAACCCTCCTACACTGTTGGTGGGAATGCAAGCTGGTGCAGCCACTCTGGAAAACAGCATGGAGGTTCCTCAAAATGTTGAAAATAGAACTGCCCTATGACCCAGCAATTGCACTATTGGGTATTTACCCTAAAGATACAAATGTAGTGATCCAAAGGGGCAAATGCACCCGAATGTTTATAGCAGCAATGTCCACAATAGCCAAACTATGGAAAGAACCTAGATGTCCATCAACAGATGAATGGATCAAGAAGATGTGGTATATATACACAATGGAATACTATGCAGCCATCAAAAGAAATGAAATCTTGCCATTTGCAACAACATGGATGGAACTAGAGCGTATCATGCTTAGCGAAATAAGTCAAGCAGAGAAAGACAACTATCATATGATCTCCCTGATATGAGGAAGTGGTGATACAACATGGAGGCTTAAGTGGGTAGAAGAAGAATAAATGAAACAAGATGGGATTGGGAGGGAGACAAACCATAAGTGACTCTTAATCTCACGAAACAAACTGAGGGTTGCCGGGGGGAGGGGGTTTGGGAGAAGGGGGTGGGATTATGGACATTGGGGAGGGTATGTGATTTGGTGAGCGCTGTGAAGTGTGTAAACCTGGTGATTCACAGACCTGTACCCCTGGAGATAAAAATATATGTTTATAAAAAATAAAAAATTAAAAAATAAAAAAAATAAAAAAAAAAAAAAGATCAGAGAAAAGACAAGTGTGTCCACTTTCACTACTGTCATGACATAGTACTGGATATCCTAGCCAGAGAACAAGGAACTCAAAAAAATAAGAGACTCCAAAAAAAAAAAAAGAAGATGTAAAATTTTCTTTTTTTGGATAACATGAACTTACATGTAAAAAAACCCAAAAACTTCACAAAAAAAAATTTGAATAAACAAATTTAGTAAAGCTGCTAAATACAAGATCAATATATAAAGACAAGAATTTTGTTTTGTTTCATTTTTTTTAATATGGAATGCTTCCCAGTTTTTCATGTCATCCTTGTTCAGTGATCACGCTAATCTCTGCATCATTCCAATTTTAGTATATGTGCTGCCAAAGTAAGCACAAGACCAGAGCATTTTAACACTCTAATGATGAACTATCTGAAAAAATAAAGAAAACAATCTAATTCACAATAGCATCAAAAATAAAAAAATACTTAGGAATAGATTTAACTAAGAAGATGAAAGATCTGTACTCCATAAACTATGACATTGATAAAGAAATTGAAGGAGACACAAATGGAAAGATAGCTCATATTTATGAATGGTAAGAATGAACATTGTTAAAATGTCCATACTACCGAAAACCATCTGTAAATCCAATTCCTACCAAAAATCCAATGTTAGGGGCGCCTGGGTGGCTCAGTGGGTTAAGCCGCTGCCTTCGGCTCAGGTCATGATTCCAGGGTCCTGGGATCGAGCCCCAAATCAGGCTCTCTGCTCAGCAGGAAGCCTGCTTCCTCTTCTCTCTCTGCCTGCCTCTCTGCCTGCTTGTCATCTCTCTCTGTCAAATAAATAAATTAAAAATCTTAAAAAACATCCGATATTATTTTTTTACAGAAGTAAGTAAAGAATCCTAAAATTTATATGAGACCATAAAAGACAACAAATAATCAAAGCAGTTCTGAGAAAGAATGAAGAAGAGAAATTACACTTCTTGATTTGAAACTATACTACAAAGCCTTCATGCTCCAAACAATAAAGTATACTGGCATAAAAACAGACCAATAAACAAGTAGAACAGAATTGAGAGTCCAGAAATAAATCCTTTCATACAGTCACCTAATATTTGACTGGGGCCAACATATGTAATAGGTAAAGATAGTCTGTTCAATAAATGATATTTAAAACTAAATAGTCACATAAACAGTATGAAACTGGAACCTTATATCACTCATAAGCCTTAACTTGAAATAGATTAAAGACTTAAAGGTGATGCATGAAACTAAATTTCCCAAAGGAAAACATAGGAAAAATTCTCCTTGACATTGGTCTTGCCAATAGTTTTTTGGATACCAGACCAAAAACACAAGCAAAAAAAGCAAAAATAAATAAATAGTATTACATCAAACTAAAATTTCTGCATTGCCAAAAAAAAAAAGAGAGAGAGAACGAAAACACAATCCACAGAATGTAAGAAAATACTTACAAATCTTATATCTGAAAAGAGGTTAATAACCAACAGATACAAATTGAAAAAAATATATAATTAAAAAAATAGCAAAAGGATCTCAATAGACTTTTTTTTTTTCAAAAAAGTTATATAAATGCCCAACAGGAGCATTAAAAAGTGCTCAACGTAAAAAACTCAGGGCAAAGTCATTATGTTGTTGTTTTGTTGTTTACCTCTGAAAAACACAGCAAGATATTACTACCTATTAGAATATATACTACAAAAAATTGAAACTAACAAATTTTGGTAAATACTGGGGAAAATGGGGAACTTATGCACTGTGATAGGGATATAAATTTGTATGGAAAACAGTATGGAGATTATTCATATTATTAATAGTAAAATTAACATATGATTCAGTAATCCCACTTCTAGATATATATCTAAAGGAAACGAAGTCACTGTTCAAAGACATATCTGCATTCTTATGTTTATTATAAAATTATTAACTCTAAGCAAGAGATGGAAATAACTTCAGTATCCATTAATGGATGAATGAATAAAATAAGTATGGTAAATATATACTATGGAATATTACTTAACCATGAAAAATTAAGAAATACTGCCATTTACAACAGCATGGATGTATCTTGAAGGTATTATACTAAGTGAAATATTTCAAAGATTTTATATATTTTTTTAATTTATGTATTATAATATCCCTTACATACAGAATCTGAGGAAAAGGCAAACTAATGGAAACTTAGAGTTGAGTTGACAAAGGGTGAACCTGGGGTGGAGTAAGGTGGTCAAAGGGTGCAAACTTGCAACTATAATATGAAAATGTTCTGGGGATCTAATGTACAGCATGATGATCATAGTTAATAAAATATACATACTTTTTTTATTGTGCTTCCCTTTATTAAACTTTGCATATATCACATTCTTATAATTTGAAAGTTTATAGCAATCTTGTTTAAAAGAGGTCTGCTGCCACCATCTTTCTAACAACATTTGTTCATTTTGTGTATCTCTGTCACATGTTGATAATTCTTGCAATATTTCAAGTTTTTTCATTATTATTGTATTTGTTATGGTGATCTGTGATCAGGAATTATGACCCACTGAAAACTCAGAACTAGTTTACTTAAGGTATATACATTGTTTTTCTTTAAAAACATAATGCTTTTGAACAGTACAGTATAGTGTTTATTTTTTATATGCACTTGGAAACATAATTTTTTATATGCACTGGGAAACCAAAAAAAATAATAATTTGACTTAGTTTATTGAGATAATCACTTTATTGAGGCAGTCTGGAACAAAACCCACAAGACCTCTGAAGTTTATCTCTACTATACTATATACTTAAAAGTTGCTAAGAGAGTAGATCTTAAAATTCCTTATGATACATGCATAAAAAACAGTGGCAACTATACGAGATAGTAGATGTATTAACATTTTTATGTAGATTATATTGCAATAAAGATGTATACCAATTTATCAAATTGTACAAAATTTACACAATGTTAAAAGTTTGCAATGTTATAAGAAATCATTTCTTAAATTGACAAATTATAATATGTCGATTTTTTTTTCAATAAAGCTGGAAAAAACTTTTTGTAGAATTAATCTATTTTTCAAAAAAGGAAGTAAGGAAGTAGAAACTGCAACTAACTCTGAAAGAATAGAATATAAAATCCATTTTCGTTATATACACTGTGACAAAAACTATTACTTAGTTTACAATGAAGGAGTACTAATGAAGCATGAAGGATGGTCTATAAATAAGGCTGAAAGAGCTCAGTTTTAAGATTTGAGGAACCTCCATGCTGTTTTCCAGAGTGGCTGCACGACCTTGCATTCCCACCAACAGTGTAGGAGGGTTCCCCTTTCTCCGCATCCTCGCCAGCATCTGTCATTTCCTGACTTGTTGATTTTAGCCATTCTGACTGGTGTGAGGTGATATCTCATTGTGGTTTTGATTTGTATTTCCCTGATGCCGAGTGATATGGAGCACTTTTTCATGTGTCTGTTGGCCATCTGGATGTCTTCTTTGCAAATGTCTGCTCATGTCCTCTGCCCATTTCTTGATTGGATTATTTGTTCTTTGGGTGTTGATTTTGCTAAGTTCTTTATAGATTCTGGACACTAGTCCTTTATCTGATATGTCATTTGCAAATATCTTCTCCCATTCTGTCAGTTGTCTTTTGATTTTGTTAACTGTTTCCTTTGCTGTGCAAAAGCTTTTGATCTTGATGAAATCCCAGTAGTTCATTTTTTCCCTTGCTTCCCTTGCCTTTTGCGTTGTTCCTAGGAAGATGTTGCTGCGGCAGAGGTCGAAGAGGTTGCTGCCCGTGTTCTCCTCAAGGATTTTGATGGATTCCTTTCGTACATTGAGGTCCTTCATCCATTTTGAGTCTATTTTTGTGTGTGGTGTAAGGGAATGGTCCAATTTCATTTTTCTGCATGTGGCATTCCAATTTTCCCAGCACCATTTATTGAAAAGGCTGCCTTTTTTCCATTGGACATTCTTTCCTGCTTTGTCGAAGATTAGTTGACCATAGATTTGAGGGTCTATTTCTGGGCTCTCTATTCTGTTCCATTGATCTATGTGTCTGTTTTTGTGCCAGTACCATGCTGTCTTGATGATGACAGCTTTGTAATAGAGCCTGAAGTCCGGAATTGTGATGCCACCAACGTTGGCTTTCTTTTTCAATATCCCTTTGGCTATTAGAGGTCTTTTCTGGTTCCATATAAATTTTAGCATTATTTGTTCCATTTCTTTGAAAAAGATGGATGGTACTTTGATAGGAATTGCATTAAATGTGTAGATTGCTTTAGGTAGCATAGACATTTTCACAATATTTTTTCTTCCAATCCAGGAGCATGGAACATTTTTCCATTTCTTTGTGTCTTCCTCAATTTCTTTCATGAGTACTTTATAGTTTTCTGAGTATAGATTCTGTGTCTCTTTGGTTAGGTTTATTCCTAGGAATCTTATGGTTTTGGATGCAATTGTAAATGGGATTGACTCCTTAATATCTCTTTCTTCTGTCTTGCTGTTGGTGTAGAGAAATGCAACTGATTTCTGTGCATTGATTTTATATCCTGACACTTTACTGAATTCCTGTATAAGTTCTAGCAGTTTTGGAGTGGAGTCTTTTGGGTTTTCCACATATAGTATCATATCATCTGTGAAGAGTGATAATTTGACTTCTTCTTTGCCGATTTGGATGCCTTTAATTTCCTTTTGTTGTCTGATTGCTGAGGCTAGGACCTCTAGTACTATGTTGAATAGCAGTGGTGATAATGGACATCCCTGCCGTGTTCCTGACCTTAGCGGAAAAGCTTTCAGTTTTTCTCCATTGAGAATGATATTTGCGGTGGGTTTTTCATAGATGGCTTTGATGATATTGAGGTATGTGCCCTCTATCCCTACACTTTGAAGAGTTTTGATCAGGAAGGGATGCTGTACTTTGTCAAATGCTTTTTCAGCATCTATTTAGAGTATCATATGGTTCTGGTTCTTTCTTTTATTGATGTATTGTATCACATTGACTGATTTGCGGATGTTGAACCAACCTTGCAGCTTTAGAGCATTGTGGTCTGAAAATATGCAGGGAATGATCCCAATCTTTTGATACCGGTTGAGTCCTGATTTTGGACCGAGGATGTGATCTATTCTGGAGAATGTTCCATGTGCACTAGAGAAGAATGTGTATTCTGTTGCTTTGGGATGAAATATTCTGAATATATCCGTGATGTCCATCTGGTCCAGGGTGTCGTTTAAGGCCTTTATTTCCTTGCTGATCTTTTGCTTGGATGACCTGTCCATTTCAGTGAGGGGAGTGTTAAAGTCCCCTACTATTATTGTATTATTGTTGATGTGTTTCTTTGATTTTGTTATTAATTGGTTTATATAGTTGGCTGCTCCCACGTTGGGGGCATAGATATTTAAAATTGTTAAATCTTCTTGTTGGACAGACCCTTTGAGTATGATATAGTGTCCTTCCTCATCTCTTATTATAGTCTTTGGCTTAAAATCTAATTGATCTGATATAAGGATTGCCACTCCTGCTTTCTTTTGATGTCCATTAGCATGGTAAATTATTTTCCACCCCCTCACTTTAAATCTGGAGGTGTCTTCGGGCTTAAAATGAGTTTCTTAGAGGCAACATATAGATGGGTTTTGTTTTTTTATCCGTTCTGATACCCTGCGTCTTTTGACAGGGGCATTTAGCCCATTCACATTCAGGGTAACTATAGAGAGATATGAATTTAATGCCATTGTATTGCCTGTAAGGTGACTGTTACTGTATATGGTCTCTGTTCCTTTCTGATCTACCACTTGTAGGCTCTCTCTTTGCTTAGAGGACCCCTTTCAAGATTTCCTGTAGAGCTGGTTTGGTATTTGCAAATTCTTTCAGTTTTTGTTTGTCCTGGAAGCTTTTAATCTCTCCTTCTATTTTCAATGATAGCCTAGCTGGATATAGTATTCTTGGCTGCATGTTTTTCTCGTTTAGTGCTCTGAAAATATCATGCCAGCTCTTTCTGGCCTGCCAGGTCTCTGTGGATAAGTCAGCTGCCAATCTAATATTTTTACCATTGTATGTTACAGACCTCCTTTCCCGGGCTGCTTTCAGGATTTTCTCTTTGTCACTGAGACTTGTAAATTTTACTATTAGGTGACGGGGTGTGGGCCTATTCTTATTGATTTTGAGGGGCATTCTCTGAACCTCCTGAATTTTGATGCTCATTCCCTTTGCCATATTGGGGAAATTCTCCCCAAAATTCTCTCCAGTATACCTTCTGCTCCCCTCTCACTTTCTTCTTCTTCTGGAATCCCAATTATTCTAATGTTGTTTCGTCTTATGGTGTCACTTATCTCTCGAATTCTCCCCTCGTGGTCCAGTAGCTGTTTGTCTCTCTTTTGCTCAGCTTCTTTATTCTCTGTAATTTTGTCTTCTATATCACTAATTCTTTCTTCTGCCTCATTTATCCTAGCAGTTAGAGCCTCCATTTTTGATTGCACCTCATTAATAGCTTTTTTGATTTCAACTTGGTTAGATTTTAATTCTTTTATTTCTCCAGAAAGGGCTTTTATATCTCTCGAGAGGGTTTCTCTAATATCTTCCATGCCTTTTTCGAGCCCGGCTAGAACCTTGAGAATTGTCATTCTGAACTCTAGATATGACATACCGATGTCTGTATTGATTAGGTCCCTAGCCTTCGGTACTGCCTCTTGTTCTTTTTTTTGTGTTGAATTTTTACGTCTTGTCATTTTGTCCAGATAAGAGTATATGAAGGGGCAAGTAAAATACTAAAAGGGTGGCAACAACCCCAGGACAATATGCTTTAACCAAATTAGAAGAGATCCAAAATCGTGAGTGGGGAGAAAGGGGATAAAAAGAGGTTCAAAAAGGAAGAAAGAAAAATAAAAAAAGAAAAGAAAAGAAAAGAATTTTTTAAAAAAGAAAACACCTAAGAAAAATGTAAAAAAGAAAAAATATATATATTAGAGAAACAAGTAAAAAATCGTTAAAAAAGAAAAAGGTAACAGTTAAAAAAAAAATTTACCCAAAGGCGAGAAGAAAAAAAAAAATGAAAAAGAAAAAATTAAATTAACTGCAAGACTAAAAAAAATCACAGGAAAAAAGCCATGAGTTCCGTGCTTGGCTTTCTCCTCCTCTGGAATTCTGCTGCTCTCCTTGGTATTGAAACCGCACTCCTTGGTAGGTGAACTTGGTCTCGGCTGGATTTCTTGTTGATCTTCTGGGGGAGGGGCCTGTTGTAGTGATTCTCAAGTGTCTTTGCCCCAGTCGGAATTACACCGCCCTTACCCGGGGCCGTGGTGAGTAATCCCCTCGGGTTTGCTTTCAGGAGCTTTCGTTCCCTGAGCGCTTTCTGTAGAGTTCTGGAGGATGGGAATACAAATGGCGGCCTCCTGGTCTCGGGCCGGAGGAGCCGAGAGCCCAGGTCCCCACTCCTCAGTGCGCCCTCAGAGAACAGCGCCCAGTTACTCCCGTCTGCCTGACCTCCGGCCGCCCTCCGAGCTCACCGAGCCTGTGACCGGTTCAAGGTAACACCGAGCTGTGAGCTTACTGTCGGCTCTGTCTCTGCAGCCGGCTTTCCCGTTCCAATACCCGCAATCTCTGCGACACTCAGACACCCCCGATCCTTCTGTGAACTTGCGGGACCTGAGGCCACGCTGACCCCGTGTGGGCTTCACTCCGGTTTAGCCTCTGGAGCGATGTCCCTCAGCGGAACAGACTTTTAAAAGTCCTGATTTTGTGCGCGGTTGCTCCGCCGCTTGCCGGGAGCCGGCCCCTCCCCCCGGGGTCTATCTTCCCGTCGCTTTGGATTCACTTCTCCGCCGGTCCTACCTTTCAGAAAGTGCTTGATTTTCTGTTTCCAGAATTGCTGTTCTTCTTCTCTTCGATCTGCCGATGGATTTTCAGGTGTTTGCAATCTTTAGATAAGCTATCTAGCTGATCTCCGGCTAGCTGAAGCAGTCTCAGCTTGCTACTTCTCCGCCATTGCCTTCTACATTTTCTGTTTTGTTTTTTTCTTTAAAAAAAAAAGAGGTTATGTGAAATATTGGAATTTTATTTCCAGGCCTAGTATTTCAAGACTGTTAACTACACTTATGGTGTCAACAGCCTCTTGTTGGCAGTGTGATTTTATTGGCTCCATGGAATAACAGCAAGAATTTACTATTGCTTCTTTCTTTTATGACACACACAGAAAAAAAAATTGACACATTTGCTCAAGACCAACCAGAATCATTTTAACCTATCAAAATTGATGGGAGGCCTTCACTGCCAAAGTCACTGCTGGCTTTTCACAATTCATTGCAGACAATCTGCTACTCCCATTATGATAAAGGATAGAAGAGTCATAATCAGGGAAGAAAGCTAGATTAATACTTGTAATTATTATGGAATTATTTAGCCTGCTATAGGATTATTATTATTAGTGTCATTTGATAATTTTATCTCATTTTATTAAACACAACTGTGAGTAATTACCCTACCTAATATTTCTCTGTATTGGCTGACTAGCTAGCAAACATTCATGAAAATATCCATTAGCCACACATATAAAATGCTGCATTATGATGCTGTTGAATCAGAACATACCACTACCTGATCCTGTAGCTCTTTGAGGATTTGCAAATCAATTAATTCTATGTTTATTGGATTCTTCCCATACAATTAGAAAATTTATAATAGAGTCCATGAACATTATTAGTTTTACCATTTTAAACCAGCAATCACACTTTGATTTTTACAACAAAAGCAGAAATATAAACACACACATTTGGATCCGTTTTCTGTTAGTCTGTCTGGACTTCAAAATCCTATTCCTCAAGATAATGCACACCAAAGTTCTGGATTAAACAAGAAATTAGATGGCACCTGAACACTTGGTTTAATATCCTCAAAAGGACTATGCAATTATTTCTTACATTATGACATTGTTTTACAAAGATCCACACTTTTATAATGTTAGTATTTTTAATAATCAATAAAGTCAATTAATCATGATTAAAAATCAAACATAAAAATTTCTACTTTTTGCTTTTTCCCCCTCCATTTAGAACTTATTTAAAGCCTGATAATTCAAAGGTCCCTATGTTTATGAAAATCTGGACAGAAATAGCTCTAAGATCCCATTCAGAACTTGATATTAATCTAAGTCTTTTGGCTCCATTTATCCTGAGAGCAAAGAGTAGGTCAAAGGATTTGAGTACTGTTAGTTTATCTGGGAGATTATCCAAGGTAGAAAAGAATGGGAAAGTGATACAGTGAAGAAGCAACTTTGTCAAAGAGGTACATTGTTGATATAATTGTTGTGGATAGAAAATGAAGGCTTGCTTTTACTGAAAGGTCCTGAGAAACTTCTTTACGTTGTCCTCATGAAGACCTGAAAACTGACAATTTTACCTATGGTTCTTATTTCCACTTCAATGAGAGCTGTCCTCAGAGGACATTACCTCTCCTACACTTTTGGGTTGTGTTGGAGACATTCTAAAATGAGAGAGAGAACATGAGATGCTATCAGTGTTAAGTAACTGCAATTTCCCATGGAACTATCCACCACAGGTTTGGTTAATCAGGTGTTGGGCCTTGATATCAGAGGGATTTGAGGCAGTATCATTTTAGTTTAATCATTATATCTGAAATTTCCAAAAACTTCAACTGATGAAACTTTGATTATAAGTCTATAAATATAACAATAAATCTACAGTATTCGAATTATTTTCATAGAAATACACAAACAAAGCATCAATTGATTAATATTTAAATGTTACAAAATACTGCACTGAAAGGATTTGGTCATATAACAACGTGTAAGAAGTAGAACTTAGGTTGAGGTTAGAACTCAGGATGCATTTGAGACTCAGTTACGAAATTGAATGGAGGGACGCCTGGGTGGCTCAGTGGGTTAAGCCACTGTCTTCAGCTCAGGTCATGATCCCAGGGTCCTGGGACCGAGCCCCAAATCAGGCTCTCTGCTCAGCAGGGAGCCTGCTTCCTCCTCTCTCTCTGCCTGCCTCTCTGCCTGCTTGTCATCTCTCTCTGTCAAATAAATAAATAAAATCTTAAAAAAAAGAAATTGAATGGATGTCTGACTATCTTATAGGTTTGCTAAAAATCAGTGACTTGGTGTTCACGTGTGGATATGCAGGAATTTTAACTTTCTCTAAGAAGTTATTAGATTTGATTATATAATGGCAGTAAAGGATGGGGAAAAGCAAAGTACGAACCCCATAAAGACAAAGACACTGAGTATGAGAAAAGAGTAATAGATAAGAATAATCAATGTATTTGAGGAAAATGGGAATTGAAATACACAATGATTGTTGATTTTTTTAGATGGAGAAAACAAAACTAGCTTGCAAGAAGGAAATAACAGAAGACATGTTGTGATGTGATACAGAATCCTGGAAAAAGCAGTAACGTGGAATAAAGGAGTAGGGAGAGCATATCAGGTAATTTGGATAGGAAGGAGTTAGGAGATAATTGCTTGATAAATTTTATATGGCCCACTTAAATGCACAGATTTCTTTTCTTTAATTTATATGGAGAACAGGGTGTTCTTTCTCTTCCCTTTCAGAGCACCAGAGGTGTACTCTTTCAGAAGATTCAGATTCTTTTAAAATATATATCTATTTTGTGTAAAGAGAATGCACTGAGAAGTAAAAAGAAAGTAATATATCAGTGCTACCAACTAATGGCTATAATATCATCACCTTATTTATGAACAATGAAACAGTGTGCAATATTTAAATAAATTTAAATAAATTCCTATTTATTTTATATATTTATAAATTTAAATAAATTCCTATTTATTTATTATTAAAGAAATTCCTCTAACAAACAGTATGTTTTGAAGGTTGCTAGCAGGAAAGTGTTGTACTACATGGAAGTAATCAGAAAATGTGATCTAAAATTCTGCTTTCAAGGGCGCCTGGGTGGCTCAGTGGGTTAAAATTCTGCTTTCAAGAAGCTATAACAGTAAGTACTGAGCATTAGCTATTATATGCTATGGATGAATAACTGAAATCTACATTTGAAACTAATGGTACACTATATGTTAACTAATTGAATTTTTAAAAGTTAATTTAAAAAAAACACTATTTCATAAAACAATATTCCCAACAGGCTCTTTTGCTTTAAAATACTCACTTTGTAATGAGAGTCATTACTTTTGTCTAGCCAATTCTTACATCACTGTTTATCCCTTCCCTGCTTTATCCCTTCCCAGTATCAATAAAGGCTCACTTGGGTTACCTAGAAGCCATGAGAAAGCTTGTCATAGATCTGGCTGGTTTTCACCAGCAATTTGACCACCATGTGCACAGGGAAGTCTATTGATAAAGGCTTTATTGCAATAAGTTGCAAATACATGGATGATTTTGAATTCTCTTTCTTGAGGTCTTGTTTCATGATAATAAATTTAGGGTGGCTTATTGGAATGGATGTTATTAACATATCTTCATAGTATCTTCATAGTTATAAGTACATGGAATTGTAAAATAGATTAATGAATGTGGCATTACTGACAACTGTCCTCATTTTGGAATCAAATTACAGTGTACTAAGATGAGGAAGCAAAGCAGATTTGGGATTATGAGTGAACTAATTTAAAAAAGTCTTAGGGGTATGATCAGACTATTGGGTAATTCAGTAGAAAGATGTCAACTGATTGAGATTCTGTGTTCCCTGATTTCAGAGAGAAGTTAAGATAAATAAGTAACACGAGGAGACTAGGAAGCCAAACATAAGTGATAATTTTGTGCCAGGGTGTGTATACATCTGTTTATCTTCTTGCTTTACCAATAAGGTTGCTCCTAGAGGACAGTTTAAATATGTGTTGGAGCTAATCTCTGTGGATTACACAAGAAAACACATCCTACAGCTCTCCCTGAAACACCCCTTATGATTTCAATGTAATTTGGTTTTTGCATTTTTAGAAATAACAAAATACTTTGCAAACTCATCTACTTTATTACCACCACAAGTGAGTCAGCTGACTCCACATTTTAACACAGTGACAGTCTCAGAGGAATGGAGGAATGAGGAGAGTTATCAATATATGTCCTTTTAAGAAGTATGACAGGGTAGCAGCTATTTCCAGGAACCAAAACATGGGTCAGCAGCTGTGCAGGAAAAGTGATGGAATAAATGACTCATTTCAGAGGGGTTCTATAACATATTAGTTCTATAATGTATCTTCAGCACCCAATTACCCGCTTTGATCTAAAGATAAGGATTTTCAGTTAAGGTCCCATTTATGATTTGACTGGTAGGGTCTGAATCATGGTTACTATTGTTTTGACTATTACTTGAAACCTATAGTAGTACTTGGGATATGTGTTGTGTATTCTGTGAACATGTGCTATTTTTAGATTAGATAATTTCTGTCTTGAATCCCTGTTAATTTGTTTGTTTTTGTTTATTTGATAGTGGTTTCAGTAAATGGATATATCTGAAAAATTGCAAGCCACTATTGAAATAAGTTATTATTATATATAGCATGGAACTGCACATTCCTCCTTTCAATCCAACAGAGCTTCACCATATCCTTAACAATTTGGGAAAAACATGCTATTATTTTTCTTTATAAAATTTCTCCTATTAGGCTGTGATGGTTGTCATCAGCAGTAACTCCTCTGAAGGCTTTGTCAAAAGAGTTGAAAAAATTGGAAAGGTGTGAATGAAGCTGTTTGCTGAATATAAAGAAAAGAGCATTGAAGTACAATTCACACTCTTACTTCTTCTATGCTTTCAGATGTTTGACATTTGAAAATTTTGCTTCTAGAAGAGATGCCCTATATAATTCTTACTTTAAGGAGCAAGTTGCTTTTATAATTTTTTTTTTATTATTCTACCATTCAAGTGTTTCCATTTAAATTAAATTCAAAACCATTTAAAAAAAATCAAAATTGCAGCCAGTATTCAATTCCTGGGCTAAATAATTTTAGAAAGCTTTGTGTTATTGACACTACAGGGTTTTTCTGTAGTTTAACTCTTTCTTTCTGTGATTTTTCCCATTAGTCACGTAAGTGACTTCAATATAACAGACATCGAGGATAAAGAGGACTGAATAGAACAATCCTTGGCCTCATGAAGTTGAGAATCTAGCAAGGGAGTCAAACAATTCAATCATTCAGAGACAATTTATTGAGTGCCTGGCCTAAGATTAGCACAACAAAACCCCAGCCCAGATGAATCATTTTAATGGGAGAGATAGATAATAGGTAAGCCAACTTAAAAAAAAATTGTACTGGTTTTTCTTTAATAGTGATGCATATTTGAACTAAATAAGCACATTTTAAAAAGAGCAGTGATTGAGAAGATGTTTTTCAACTGAGTGGACTGAAAGGGCCTCCCTGAAAAAGTCTGTTTTGAACAGATTTCCGAATAATATCAGCTAGGAAGCTGCGTAAAAATCTCAGGGATGGGTGATTTTTCCAGCCAAAAAACTGTAAAGGCTCCAAAGTCACAATAGAGCTATAAGTTTCTCTAATCAAGTAACTTCTGACAAAGAATGAGAAGAAATAACTAACCCAGGTTTGAAAGAAAAGGGACAGACTTTCTATGGAATTCATATTTAATTAAAGCTCTAAAGGACAAAAATACAATAGAGCAAAATTCTGGTCACGCTGATATACCTAATGAAAGTTCATAAACAAGGTGTGGGTAGCAAAGAGTGTGTGGGAATGTTGGTAAGAACAGTGCGGAAGAGTAATCCCTGAACATGTTCTTAAATGAAGCAATTCTTGTGTTGTTTTAAAGGGTAAATTGGAGTTTGCCTAAATGATTAGAGAAGGATGCCTCAGCTTATGGAAGTTCAAAGCCATAAAGATGTGATAAACTACTGCAGATATTTTCATGTATATTTGTCGTTGCTTCTAGTAATGGTGATCTAAAAACTCCTACTTAAGACAACTAAAAATCCAGACAAAATAGCTTTTAAAATTAAAAATAAAATGATTATAAAAATTAAGTGTGGGAGGGGCGCCTGGGTGGCTCAGTGGGTTAGGCCGCTGCCTTTGGCTCAGGTCATGATCTCAGGGTCCTGGGATCAAGTCCAGCATGGGGCTCTCTGCTCAGCAGGGAGCCTGCTTCCTCCTCTCTCTCTCTCTGCCTGCCTCTCCGACTACTTGTGATTTCTCTCTGTCAAATAAATAAATACAATCTTAAAAAAAATTAAGTGTGGGATTACTGGGCCAAAATACGAAATACAATGAGAGCCTAGTGATACATGCCCTGAAGCCATTTTAGCTATGAGAGCATTTGAAACTGCTAAAACACACTGAGCTGTGTTGTTAATAGACTCTTGATACTAGAGAAACAAAATTCAAAATCCAGCAGCAATCAAATTTGAGGACTTTGGTACAACCCAAATTTAAGTTGAGATCCCCAAAGCACAAGGAGAAGCAGAAATAAGACTATAGCCTACCTTGCCTTCTGTGTAAACTGAGAAAGTCAATCACTGAATTTGGAGTATGATTGTCTTGTAGAGTCTCAGATATAAGAGAAAATCCTGCCAAGGAGGACCATACCATTATTATAGCTCTTAATTATCCCTACTCAATAAGAGTTTCAAATATAATGTCTTGAACATAGCAAAATGTAACAGAGCACACAAAGAAAAACCATTAACAAGATTTGATAGACAAAATGGGATTAAGTATGATGTTAAAATGATCAATAAAGATTATAAAATGGCTTGATTACTCTGCTCAAAGAAATGAGATGGGAAGCAAATTGAACAAAAACCTGAAACTAAAAATGATATTGAGAAAGGTTTTATAAATGAACCAAATGGATACTCTAGAACTTTAAAGATATGACAGCTAATTTAAGATACCACAGGGGTGCCTGGGTGGCTCACTTAATTAAACCTCCAATTCTTTTTCCTTTTTTTTTTAACAGCTTAATTTTATTTTATTTCTTTCATTTTGGCTCAGGTCATGATGTCAGGGTTGTGAAATAGAGCCCAGAGTTGGGCTCTGTGTTGACCCTGGAGCCTGCTTAAGATTCTTTTCCCTTCTTTTTCTATCCCTCCCTGCACTCTCACTTGCTTGCTCTCTCTTGCTTGCAAATAGATAGATAGATAGATAATAGACAAAGCAAAATAAAAGCAGATTATGAAAATAAATATAAAGATATTGAAATGAAAACAAGTTGAAAATAAAATAGAGAAGACCTACACAGCTAAAAGTTCATTCAGAAAATCTACTATTAAAGAAGTCAGTATGACACAATGTTAAGATATCAAAAGATTTGAGCATGTACTTTACAGAAAGGGTAATCCAAATGGACACTCATATATAAAAACTGTTTATCTTTATTATGAATCTGGAATTAAGTTAAATTAAATTAAAAATAAATTAAAACCTAAAATGACATACTATTACACACTTACCATATTGGGCAACAGTAAAATTGTCTTGCAAGAATGTGAAAGAATGAAAGTGCCCATAATAAAAACATTTGAGGTAAGTTGGCCAATATTTAGAAAACTTAAAAATAAAAATAAAAATTTGGTCCATTCCTAGAAATACAACATGGAACTAAATGAATATTTTCACCAGGATTTGCAACCAGATGATTATAGCTATTTCATTCATGACGGCAGGTCAGTAGTGGTCTATTTGCACAATGTTACATTAAATAAGAGAGAATATCAACAAACTGGGAGGAGGGGCTAGGTTGTTATCATAAACAGATCTATGGTGCTGATTATATTCTATTTCTCAAAATCTTTAAGTTAAAAAAGTTTTCCAATTTATATCTAGATAGATAGATGATAGATAGATATTCCAGAAGCTGCAATGCAAGGCTAAGACCAGGCTTTAAAGGGCTTTTCTATACTCTACTAAATACTTGAAACCATTCATTATATCATAGCTCTGTGTTCAAATCTCCATTTGTTTCCTCAGTTTCCTAATATTTATCTTAAGGTGACCTGATCCAGACTTTTGATCACCATTGTCTAAATATTTCTATTTTAACAAAGTCCTTTTGAACACTGAGAGACTAAAACTTAGAAAAATACTCTGATTGTTATCTCACTGGAGTGGAAAATATACAGTTACCCATTAACTAATGATATCCATGTCTACATTAGATCCATGACATTTTTAATTCTTGGGAGCTTTTGGTTAAATGAATTTTTTAAGCTTCCTTTAAATGAAGCTTTAAGCCATCACCACATGAATAAAATTAAAGAACTAAATGAACACAGGCCAAGTATTTACAGAGTAATAGAATGTGCAGTGGAAAGAGTACAATTCTGAAATCATAAAGCCTAAATTAGTGTGATGCATCTTTACTAGCCATGTAATCATAAACCAGTTATTTAAATGTGTTAGCCTCAGTTTTTTCACCCATGAAATGGTGATGATAATATTATGCAGGGTTGTTGTGTGGATGTGATGAAGCATGGAGCATGAGAGTCTCATTTTCCATGCTAAAATGATAGCTATTTTTATACTTATAATAATTCTAATAATAGTAATTAAATTGTTTAAAATGGTAATATTCATTTCTATTGAGGCATTGTATTGACTATTCATAGACACATTTACCAAAATAAATTTCATTTTACTTTACCCCCTCTGAGGATATATATTCCCTAATTCAATATGAATCTCATTATAAATAATAATTATCATAATAAATATGCTGATTTTTCTTCTATTTATTTTTAGGGAGGTATCCTTTACTGTTGAACATAAAGAAACTTAAGCAAGTCTGTCTTATTCAAAATTTGCATGCTGCTTTCTTATGAAACTAGATTATAGAGTTGTATGAAGTAAATTCATGCAGTTAAGACATTTATGTTTGGAAAACTGGGTGGTCAGTTTTTATTTCAAAAGAAGATTTTAAATTTAAACCTTAAAACTGAGCTCTTTCAGCCTTATTTATAGACCATTCTTCATGCTTCATTAGTACTCCTTCATTGTAAACTAAGTAATAGTTTTTGTCACAGTGTATATAATGAAAATGGATTTTATATTCTATTCTTTCAGAGTTAGTTGCAGTTTCTACTTCCTTACTTCCTTTTTTGAAAAATAGATTAATTCTGCAAAAAGTCTTTTCCAGCTTTATTGAAAAAAAAATCGACATATTATAATTTGTCAATTTAAGAAATGATTTCTTATAACATTGCAAACTTTTAACATTGTGTAAATTTTGTACAATTTGATAAATTGGTATACATCTTTATTGCAATATAATCTACATAAAAATGTTAATACATCTACTATCTCGTATAGTTGCCACTGTTTTTTATGCATGTATCATAAGGAATTTTAAGATCTACTCTCTTAGCAACTTTTAAGTATATAGTATAGTAGAGATAAACTTCAGAGGTCTTGTGGGTTTTGTTCCAGACTGCCTCAATAAAGTGATTATCTCAATAAACTAAGTCAAATTATTATTTTTTTTGGTTTCCCAGTGCATATAAAAAATTATGTTTCCAAGTGCATATAAAAAATAAACACTATACTGTACTGTTCAAAAGCATTATGTTTTTAAAGAAAAACAATGTATATACCTTAAGTAAACTAGTTCTGAGTTTTCAGTGGGTCATAATTCCTGATCACAGATCACCATAACAAATACAATAATAATGAAAAAACTTGAAATATTGCAAGAATTATCAACATGTGACAGAGATACACAAAATGAACAAATGTTGTTAGAAAGATGGTGGCAGCAGACCTCTTTTAAACAAGATTGCTATAAACTTTCAAATTATAAGAATGTGATATATGCAAAGTTTAATAAAGGGAAGCACAATAAAAAAGTATGTATATTTTATTAACTATGATCATCATGCTGTACATTAGATCCCCAGAACATTTTCATATTATAGTTGCAAGTTTGCACCCTTTGACCACCTTACTCCACCCCAGGTTCACCCCTTGTCAACTCAACTCTAAGTTTCCATTAGTTTGCCTTTTCCTCAGATTCTGTATGTAAGGGATATTATAATACATAAATTAAAAAAATATATAAAATCTTTGAAATATTTCACTTAGTATAATACCTTCAAGATACATCCATGCTGTTGTAAATGGCAGTATTTCTTAATTTTTCATGGTTAAGTAATATTCCATAGTATATATTTACCATACTTATTTTATTCATTCATCCATTAATGGATACTGAAGTTATTTCCATCTCTTGCTTAGAGTTAATAATTTTATAATAAACATAAGAATGCAGATATGTCTTTGAACAGTGACTTCATTTCCTTTAGATATATATCTAGAAGTGGGATTACTGAATCATATGTTAATTTTACTATTAATAATATGAATAATCTCCATACTGTTTTCCATACAAATTTATATCCCTATCACAGTGCATAAGTTCCCCATTTTCCCCAGTATTTACCAAAATTTGTTAGTTTCAATTTTTTGTAGTATATATTCTAATAGGTAGTAATATCTTGCTGTGTTTTTCAGAGGTAAAAAACAACAACAACAACATAATGACTTTGCCCTGAGTTTTTTACGTTGAGCACTTTTTAATGCTCCTGTTGGGCATTTATATAACTTTTTTGAAAAAAAGTCTATTGATATCCTTTTGCTATTTTTTTAATTATATATTTTTTTCAATTTGTATCTGTTGGTTATTAACCTCTTTTCAGATATAAGATTTGTAAGTATTTTCTTACATTCTGTGGATTGTGTTTTCGTTCTCTCTCTCTTTTTTTTTTGGCAATGCAGAAACTTTAGTTTGATATAATACCATTTATTTATTTTTGCTTTTTTTGCTTGTGTTTTTGGTCTGGTATCCAAAAAACTATTGGCAAGACCAATGTCAAGGAGAATTTTTCCTATGTTTTCCTTTAGGAAATTTAGTTTCATGCATCACCTTTAAGTCTTTAATCTATTTCAAGTTAAGACTTATGAGTGATATAAGGTTCCAGTTTCATACTGTTTATGTGACAGTTTTAAATATCATTTATTGAACAGACTATCTTTACCCATTACATATGTTGGCCCCAGTCAAATATTAGGTGACTGTATGAAAGGATTTATTTCTGGACTCTCAATTCTGTTCTACTTGTCTATTGGTCTGTTTTTATGCCAGTATACTTTATTGTTTGGAGCATGAGGGCTTTGTAGTATAGTTTCAAATCAAGAAGTGTAATTTCTCTTCTTCATTCTTTCTCAGAACTGCTTTGATTATTTGTTGTCTTTTATGGTCTCATATAAATTTTAGGATTCTTTACTTACTTCTGTAAAAAAATAATATTGGATGTTTTTTAAGATTTTTAATTTATTTATTTGACAGAGAGAGATGACAAGCAGTCAGAGAGGCAGGCAGAGAGAGAAGAGGAAGCAGGCTTCCTGCTGAGCAGAGAGCCTGATTTGGGGCTCGATCCCATGACCCTGGAATCATGACCTGAGCCGAAGGCAGCGGCTTAACCCACTGAGCCACCCAGGCGCCCCTAACATTGGATTTTTGATAGTAATTGGATTTACAGATGGTTTTCAGTAGTATGGACATTTTAACAATGTTCATTCTTACCATTCATAAATATGAGCTATCTTTCCATTTGTGTCTCCTTCAATTTCTTTATCAATGTCATAGTTTATGGAGTACAGATCTTTCATCTTCTTAGTTAAATCTATTCCTAAGTAATTTTTATTTTTGATGCTATTGTGAATTAGATTGTTTTCTTTATTTTTTCAGATAGTTCATCATTAGAGTGTTAAAATGCTCCTGTCTTGTGCTTACTTTGGCAGCACATATACTAAAATTGGAATGATGCAGAGAAGATTAGTGTGATCACTGAACAAGGATGACATGAAAAACTGGGAAGCATTCCATATTAAAAAAAATGAAACAAAACAAAATTCTTGTCTTTTATATATTGATCTTGTATTTAGCAGCTTTACTAAATTTGTTTATTCAAATTTTTTTGTGAAGTTTTTAGGATTTTTTAACATGTAAGTTCATGTTATCCAAAAAAAGAAAATTTTACATCTTCTTCTTCTTTTTTTTTTTTTGGAGTCTCTTATTTCTTTGTGTTCCTTGTTTCTCTGGCTAGGATATCCAGTACTATGTCATGACAGTAGTGAAAGTGGACACACTTGTCTTTTTTCTGATCTTTAAGGGGAAAACTTTCAAACGTTTTTGATTGATTATGAGATTAGCTCTGGGCTTGCAATATGTGTTTTTTCTTTAATGGATTTTTTTAACTTATTTTTTTTAAATTTTTATAAAAATATAATGTGTTTTTATCCCTAGGGGTACAGGTCTGTGAATCACCAGGTTTACACATTTCACAGCACTCACCATCACTCACAAAGCACCTGCCCTCCCCAATGTCCATACCCCCACCATCCTCTCCCAACACACCTCCCCCCAAGCAACCCTCAGTCTGTTTTGTGAGTTCAGTCTTTTATGGTTTGTCTCCCTCCCAATCCCATCTTTTATTTTTCTTTTCGTACGCCTGAAACCGCCTATGTTGCATCTCCACTTCATCATATCAGGGAGATCATATGAAAGTTGTCTTTCTCAGATTGACTTATTTCGCCAAGCATAATACCCTCTAGTTCCATCCACGTCATCACAAATAGCAGGATTTCATTTCTTTTGATGGCTGCATAGTATTCCATTGTACATATATACCACATCTTATTTATTGATTCATCATCTGTTGAAGGACATTTAGGTTCTTTCCATGGTTTAACTATTGTGGACATTGCTGCTATAAACATTTGGGTGCATGTGACCCTTCAGAATGCCACGTTTGTATCTGTAGGGTATATATCCAGTACTACAAGCACTGGGTCATAGGGTAGTTGTATTTTCAACTTTTTGAGGCAGCTCCACGCTGTTTTCCAGAGTGGTTGCACCAGCTTGCATTCCCACGTACAGTGTAGGAGGGTTGCCCTTTCTCCACATCCTCGCCAGCATCTGTCATTGACTGACTTGTTCATTTTAGCCATTCTGAAAGGTGTGAGGTGGTATCTCATTCTGGTTTTGATTTGTATTTCCCTGATGCTGAGTGATGTGGAGCATTTTTTCATGTGTCTGTTGGCCATTTGGATGTATTCTTTGCAGAAATGTCTGTTCATGTCCTCTGCCCATTTCTTCATTGGATTATTTGTTCTTAGGGTGTTGAGTTTAATTAGCTCTTTATAGATTTTGGATACTGGTCCTTTATCTGGTATGTCATTTGCAGATATCTTCTCCCAGATAACTTCTGACAGTCATCTTTTGGCTTTGTTAACTGTTTCCTTTGCTGTGCAAAAGCTTTTTGATCTGATGAAATCCCGAGTTCATTCTTGCCCTTGCTTCCCTTGCCTTTGGCAATGTTCCTAGGAAGAAGTTGCTGCTGCTGAGGTCAAAGAGGTTGCTACCTGTTCTCTCCTCAAGGATTTTGATGGATTCCTTTCTCACATTATGCTTCTTCATCCATTTCCAGTCTATTTTCATGTATGGTGTAAGGAAATGATCCAATTTCTTTTTTCTGCATGTGGCTGTTCAATTTTCCAAATTTATCTTTGTTGAAGAGGCTTTTTTCCTTGGACATTCCTTCCTGCTTTGTTGACGATTAGTTGTCCATAGAGTTGAGGGTGTATTTCTGGGCTCTCTATTCTGTTCCATTGATCTATGTCTGTTTTGGGGACAGTTCCCTACTATCTTGATGATGACAACTTTGTAATAGAGCTTGAGGTCTGGAATTGTGATGCCAACAACTTTGGCTTTCTTTTTCAATATTCCTCTGGCTATTCGAGGTATTTTCTGGTTCCATATATATTTTAGGATTATTTGTCCCATTTCTTTGGAAAAAATGGATGGGATTTTGATAGGGATTGCATTAAATATGTAGATTGTTTTAGGTAGCATAGACATTTTTACAATATTTGTTCTTCCAATACAGGAGCATGGAACATTTTTATTTCTTTGAGTCTTCAATATCTTTCATGAGCACTTTAGAGTTTTCTGAGTATAGATTCTTTGTCTCTTTGGTTGGGGTTATTCCTAGGTATCTTAGTGTTTGGGGTGCAATTGTAAATGGGATTCACTCCTTAATTTCTATTTCTTCAGTCTTGTTGGTTTAAAAAAATGCAACCAATTTCTCTGCATTGATTTTATAACCTGACACTTTACAGAATTCCTATACAAGTTATAGCAGATTTGGAGTGGAGTCCTTTAAGTTTTCCACATACATTATCATATCATCTGAAAACAGGGATAGTTTGACTTCTCTTTTGCCAATTTGGCAAAATTTGGATGTCTTTAATTCCTTTTTGTTGTCTGATTGCTGAGGCTAGGACTTCTAGTACGATGTTGATTAGCAGTGGTGATAACAGACATCCCTGCCGTGTTCCTGACCTCAGCGGAAAGTATTGTTTTTCTCCATTGAGAATGATATTTGCAGTGGGTTTTTCATAGATGGCTTTGATAATATTGATAATATGTGCCCTCTATCCCTACACTTTGAAGAGTTTTAATCAGGAAGGGATACTGCACTTTGTCAAATGCTTTTTCAGCATCTATGGAGAGTATCATATGGTTCTTGTTCTTTCTTTTATTGATGTGTTGTATCACATTGATTGATTTGCAGATGTTGAACCAACCTTGTAGCCCTGGAATAAATCCCACTTGGTAGAGGTGAATAATCCTTTTAATGTACTGTTGAATACTCTTGGCTAGTATTTTGGTGAGAATTTTCGCAACTGTGTTCATCAAGGATATTGGTCTGTAGTTCTCTTTTTTGATGGGATCCTTGTCTGGTTTTGGGATCAATGTGATGCTGGCCCCAGTAAAAAAGAATTTAGAAGTTTTCCTTCCATTTCTATTTTTTTGGAACAGTATCATGAGAATAGGAATTAATTCTTCTTTAAAAGTTTGGTAGAATTCCCCTGGGAAGCCATCTGGCCCGGGGCTTTTGTTTGTTTGGAGATTTTTGATGACTGTTTCAATCTCCGTACTGGTTATGGGTCTGTTCAGGTTTTCTATTTCTCCATGGTTCAGTTGTGGTAGTTTATATGTCTCTAGGAATGTATCCATTTCTTCCAGATTGTTGAATTTGTTGGCATAGAGTTGCTCATAGTATGTTCTTATAATTGTTTGTATTTCTTTGGTGTTGGTTGTGCTCTCTCCTCTTTCATTCATGATTTTATTTATTTGGGTTCTTTCTCTTTTCTTTTTGATAAGTCTGGAAAGGGGTTTATCAATCTTATTAATTCTTTCAAAGAACCAGCTCCTAGTTTCGTTGATTTGTTCTATTGTTTTTTTTGTTGTTGTTGTTGGTGGTGGTTTTTTGTGGTTTTTGTTCCTTTGTTTGTTTCTATTTCATTGATTTCTGCTCTGATCTTTATTATTCCTCTTCTCCTGTTGGTTTAGGCTTTCCTTGTTGTTCTTTCTGCAACTCCTTAAGGTGTAGGGTTATGTTGTGTATTTGAGATCTGAGAGAGAATCGTGGTTGCATACGACTGTCGCTGCGGTCCTCAGTAGCAAGTCTGGGGAAGGCGCAGCACGCCGCCCCCAGAGAAGAGAAGGAGCCATTGGCCTTGTGGTCGGGAAAAGGTCGGGAAGCAGGATAGCCTGCCGTGGTAGGAACAGCAGGCCAGTGGCAAGACAAGTGTCACCCGCTCCCTGTGCGGAGAGACGAAGCCTGGCTGCTAAGGAGACATGAGGGGATGACAAGGGCAAGGGCGCGGGCGCGTGCTCCACTCTGAGGAAGGAGTCTGGGCAAAAGGCAGGCCTGTCCTGTGCCTCTGGTCCAAAGGGGACAGCATCTCCTTGACCACCTGTCCGTAGGGCAGACTTGGGCTTGCTACCTGGCGCCATACGCAGAACACGCAGAAACAGCTCCCTCGAGAAACGCGGTTAGATGCCATCTTCCTCCAAGATGTGACAGCGTTGGTGGCAGGGGGTGTGCCGGGAAAAGAGTAGGGACAAACCAGGAAAGCTCCCCATTCCAGGAACGTGCCGTGTTCAGGGATCCTGTCTCCTCTCCTCTACTGTGAGGAAGGCACTGACCTAGTCGCGAGTCCGCCTGAGGGCCAGTGACAAGGCCAAGCGTTGCCTACACCGGGAGATGGTAGTGTGCATAGAGTGCGATGCTAGGCCACGCACGCTGCTGCAGGGTTGTGGCTGTGCCTGCTAAGTTCGGCCTGGCAGGGTGAACCCAAGGCGCCAGCATGGAGCCCGGGAAAGCAAGGCCCAAGGGGCACCAGCTCTCCGGCAGCTCTCCTTCCCTGATGCGACAGAGCGAACACCCAAAGCCTTGCTGAGGAAACAGCAGCGAAGTGCCGTTTGCCCAAAGCTGAAAAGCTCTGCAAAAGCATAGCAGTCGCTGGGAAATCAGAGTCGGTTCTGTGGGCTGCTGGTGCTGCTTGCCTTAGACTAGTATTCGCAGCATGGCGGGAGAAACCCCCATAGATCGAAAGCCTCTTTGTCAGGGCATCCCTTCTGGGAAAGCACAGCATTCTTTGGGAAATCAGAGTCCGGTCTCTGGGATGCTGCATTTTCCATCACAGAGCTAGTCTCCACAACACGATGTAATAAACCCGCATGGAGCGAAATACTCTTTGCCCTAGCATCCCCTCTGCCTGAGAGAGAAGCATGGTTGCACACGTCTGTCACCACGCTCCCCAGGAGCAAGTGTGGGAAGACACAGCACTCCGCCCCCGGGGTGGAGAAGGAGCCTTTGGCCTTGGGGTCGGAAACGCTCGGGAAGCAGGACAGCCTGCCATGGCATGAGCAGCAGGCCGGTGGCAAGACAAGTGTCACCCATTCCCTATGCGGAGAGATGGTAGCCTAGCTGCTAAGGAGACATGAGGGGACGACTAGGGCAGGGGCGCAAGCTCCACTCTGAGGAAGGAGTCTGGGCAGAAAGCAGGCCTGTCCTGTGCCTCTGCTCACAAGGGGACAGCATCTCCTTGCCACCTTTCCCAAGGGCAGGCTTTGGCTTGCCACCAGGTGCCAAACCCGGAATTCGCAGAAACAACCCCATGGAGAAACGGGCAGTCAGATGCCATCTTCCACCAAGATGTGGCAGGGGGTGTGCCGGGGACAGAGTGGAGACACTCCCCTACAGTTCCCTATCCCAGTTCACGGGCCATGTGCAGGGATCCTGTCGCCTCCTCTCTCCTGAGGTGAAGGCACTGGCCTAGGCCCAGAGTCTGCCTGAGAAAAGGCAAAGCCTTACCTATGCCAGGAGATGGTAATAGGCATAGAGTTCCATGCTAGGACACGCACGCTGCTTCAGGGTTGTGACTGTGTCTGCTTAGTTCAGCTTAACAAGATGAACCCCAGGCGCGAACTTGGAGCACGGGAAAGCAACGCCCAAGAGGAACCAGCTCTCCCCCTACCGCGACAGAGCGAACGACCAAAGCCTTGCTGAGGAAGCAGCAGCGAAGTGCGGTTCGCGCCAAGCTGAAAACCTCTGCGAAAGCATAGCAGTCGCTGGGAAATCAGAGTCGGTTCTGTGGGCTGCTTTTGTTGCTTGCCTTAGCCTAGTATTCGCAGCACGATGGGAGAAACCCGCATAGAGGGAAAGCCTCTTTGCCGGGGCATCGCCGCTGGGAAAGCACAGCATTCTTTGGGAAATAAGAGTCGGGGAAGAGAAGGAGCCGTTGGCCTTAGGGTCGGGAAACGCGAAAAGCCTCTTTGCCTGGGCTTCTCCCCTAGGAAAACCCAGCATTCGTTGGGAAATCAGAGTTCGTTTGGGAACGCTGCTGCTGCTTGTGTAAGATAGTCTCCGCAGCCCAGTGGAATATACCCGCATGGAGCGAAATTCTTTTTGCCCTAGATTCCCCTCTGCCTGAGAGAGAAGCATGGTTGCACACGTCTGTCACCACGCTCCCCAGGAGCAAGTGTGGGGTAGGCGCAGCACGCCGCCCCCAGGGAAGAGAAATAGCCGTTGGCTTTGGGGTCGGGAATTGCTCGGTAAGCAGGATAGCATGCCTTGGCGCGAACAGCAGGCAGGTGGCAAGACAAGTGTCACCCGCTCCCTGTACGGAGAGATGGAAGCTTGGTGCAAAGGAGACATGAGGGGATAAGAAGGGCAGGGGCGCGTGCTCCCCTCTAAGGAAGGAGTCTGGGCAGAGGCAGGCAGAAGGAGACAGCATCTCCTTGACCACCTGTCCCAAGGACAGCCTTGTGCTTGCCACCAGGTGCCGTACTCGGAACTCACAGAAACAACCCAATGGAGAAAGGGGCAGTCAGATGCTGTCTTCCACCAAAATGTGGCAGCGTTGTCGGTGGCAGGGGGTGTGCCAGGGAAGGAGTGGAGACAGTCGCCCACAGTACCCCATCCCAGTGCACGGACAGTGTACATGGATGCTGTCGCCTCCTCTCTCCTGTGGTGAAGACACTGACCTAGGCCCAGAGTCTGCCTGAGCGCGGGAGCAAAAGGAAAAGCCTTACCTACGCCAGGAGATGGTAAAAGGCATAGAGTGCCATGCTAGGCCACGCAGGCTGCTGCAGGGTGGTGACTGTGTCTGCTTAGTTAGGCTTAGCAAGGTGAACCTCGGGCGTGAACTAGGAGCCCGGGACCGCAAGGCCCAAGAGGCACCAGCTCTCCCGCGGCTGTACCACTCTGCCGCGACAGAGCGAAAGAAAAGGCATTGCTGAGAAAGCAGTAGCGAAGTGCGGTTCGCGCCAAGCTGAAAACCTCTGCGACAGCATAGCTGTCGCTGGTAAATCACAGTCGGATCTGTGGGCTGCTTTCGTTGCTTGCCTTAGCCTAGTATTCACAGCACGATGGGAGAAACCTTCATTGAGAGAAAGCCTCTTTGCAGGGGCATCCCCTATGGGAAAGCACATCGTTCTTTGGGAAATCAGAGTCGGGTCTGCAGGTTGCTGCCGGCTGCTAGCCGGAGCTAGTCTCCACCGCACGGTGTAATAAACCCGCATGGAGCGAAATCCTCATGGCCTGGGCATCCCCTCTGCCTGAGAGAGAAGCGCAGTGGCGCCTGTGGAAAGATTTTTAAGGAAAGGGACATGTCTGTCACTGCAGAGCGACGGAAGCCTGGCTGCTAAAGAGACCAGAGGGCACGATTAGTGCAGGGGAAAGGGCTCCACTCTGAGGAAGGAGTCTGGGCAGAAAGCATGCCTGTCCTGAGCCTTTGGGTCTAAGGAGAAAGCGATCCTTGGCCACCTGTCCGTGGTGGAGAAATGGGTTTACCACCAGGTGCCTACGCTGAACTCGAGAAACAACGCCCAGAAAGAACTGGCCATCAGATGCCATCTTTGTCCACAATGTGGAAGCTTGGAGGAGTCAAGGGGTTTAGGGAAAGGAGTGGGGACAGTCCCCCCAAGGCTCCCTATTCAGTGCACGGGCGGTGTGCTGGGATCCTGTCACCTCTCCTTTCCTGTGGGGAAAGCACTGGCCTAGTCCGTGAATCTGCCTGAGCGCCAGAGTAAAAGGCCAAGCGATGCCTTCACCGGGAGATGGTAGTGTGCCTAGAGTGCAATCCTTGGCTACGCACGCTACTGCAGGGTTGTGGCTATGTCTGCTTAGTTCGGCCTGGCAGGGTGAACCCAGGACGCTAACATGCAGCCCAGGAAAGCAAGGCCCAAGAGGCACCAGCTCTCCAGCAGCTCTTCTTGCCTGACGCGGCTGAAGCCTTGCTGAGGAAGCAGCGGCGAAGTGCTGTTCACTCCAAGCCAAAGCCTCTGCGAAAGCACAGCATTCCTGAGAAATGTTCTGCGGGCTGCTGCTGCTTGCATGAGGCCAGTCTCACGGTGGGAGAAACCCCGCACAGCGAAAGCCTCTTTGCCTGGGCATCTCCCCTGGGAATGTGTAGCATTCGTTTGGAAATCAGAGTTGGGTTTGGGGATGCTGTTGCTGCTTGCCTGAGCTAGTCTCCGCACACAGTGGAAGATAACCGCATGGAGAGAAATACTCTTTGCCCTAGCATCCCCTCCGCCTGAGAGAGAAGCATGGTTGCACACGAATGTCACCGCGCTCCCCAGGAGCAAGTGTGGGGAAGGCGCAGTACACCGCCCCCGGGGAAGAGAAGGAGCCGTTGGCCTTGGGGTCGAGAAACGCTCGGGAAGCTGGATAGCCTGCCGTGGCACCAACAGCAGGCCGGAGCCAGACAAGTGTCACCCGATCCCTGCTCGGAGAGATGGAAGCCTGGATGCGAAAGAGACATGAGGGGACCACTAGGGTGGGGGGCTTGCTCCACTCTGAGTAAGGAGTCTGGGCAGAATGCAGGTAGAAGGGGACAGCATCTCCTTGGCCACCTGTCCCAAGGGCAGCCTTGGGCTTGCCAGCAGGTGCCGTACCCGGAACTCCCAGAAACAACCCCATGGAGAAACGGGCAGTCAGATGCCGTCTTCCACCAAGATGTGGCAGCGTTTTCAGTGGCAAGGAGTGTGCCAGGGAAGGAGTGGAGACAGTCCCCCACAGTACCCCATCCAAGTGCACGGGCCGTGTGCAGGGATCCTGTCGCCTCCTCTCTCCTATGGTGAAAGCATTGGCCTAGGCCCAGAGTCTTCCTGAGTGCCGGAGCAAAAAGGAAAAGCATTACCTACGCCAGGAGATGGTAATAGGCATAGAGTGCCATGCTAGGCCCCGCATGCTGCTGCAGGGTGCTGACTGTGTTCGTTTAGTTCGGCTTACCAAGGTGAAACCAGGGCGCGAACTTTGAACCCAGGAAAGCAAGGCCCAAGAAGAACAAGCTCTCGCGCGGCTCTTCCTCCCTTCCGCGACAGAGCGAATGACCAAAGCCTTGCTGATAAAGCAGAAACGAAGTGCGGTTCGCGCCAAGCTGAAAACCTCTGCGAAAGCATAGCAGCCGCTGGGAAATCACAGTTGGTTCTGTGGGCTGCTTTTCTTGCTTGCCTTACCGTAGTAATCGCAGCACTATGGGAGAATCTCGCATAGAGCGAAAGCCAAATTGCCGGGGCATCCCCTCTGGGAAAACACAACATTTTTTAGGAAATCAGAGTCGGGTCTGCGGGATGCTGCCTGCTGCTTTCCGGAGCTAGTCTCCACTGCACGGTGTAATAAACCCGCATGGGGCGAAATCCTCTTTGGGCATCCCCACTGCCTGAGAGAGAAGCGCGGTGGCGCCTGTGGATTGAGCCTTAAGGAAAGGGACAAGTCTGTCACTGCAGAGCTACGGAAGCCTGGCTGCTAAGGAGAGAGGAGGGCAAGATTGGGGCAGGGGAAAGGGCTCCACTCTGAGGAAGGAGTCTGGGCAGAAAGCATGCCTGTCCCGCGCCTTTGGGCCCTAGGAGATCTCAGCAGCTCTTTGGTCACCTGTCCTTGGTGGAGACAAGGGCTTGCCACAGCAGGCGCCTACCCTGAACTCGAGAAACAACTCCCAGAAGGAACTCGCCATCAGATGCCATCTTCCTCCAGGATGTGGAAGCTTGGAAGAAGCAAGGGGTTTAAAGGGAAGGAGTGGGGACAGTCCCCCAAAGCTCCCTATTCAGTGCACGGGCGGTGTGCAGGGATCCTGTCACCTCTCCTTTCCTGTGGGGAAAGCACTGGCCAAGTCCGCGAGTCCGCCTGAGCGCCAGAGTAAAAGGCCAAGGGATGCCTACACCGGGAGATGTTAGTGTGCATAGAGTGCCATCCTTAGCTACGCAAGCTACTGCAGGGTTGTGGCTTTGTCTGCTTAGTCGGCCTGGCAGGGTAAACCCAGGACGTGAACATGGAGCCCGGGAAAGCAGGGCCCAATTGGCACCAGCTCTCCCGCAGCTCTTCTTCCCTGACGCGACTGAAGCCTTGCTGAGGAAGCAGCGGCGAAGTGCTGTTCTCTCCAAGCCAAAGACTCTGCAGAAGCACAGCATGCGCTGAGAAATGCTCTGCGAGCTGCTGCTGCTTCCCTGAGCAAAGTCTCGCAGTGGGAGAAACCCGCATACAGCGAAAGCCTCTTTGCCTGGGCGTCTCCCCTGGAAAAGCACAGTATTCGTTGGGAAATCAGAATTAGGTTTTGGAATGCTGCTTCTGTTTGCCTGAGCTAGTCTCCGCAGCACGGTGGAAGATTCCCGCATGGAACGAAATACTCTTTGCCCTAGCATCCCCTCTGCGTAAGAGAGAAGCATGGTTGCACACGTCTGTCACCGCGCTCCCCAGGAACAAGTGTGGGGAAGGCGCAACACGCCGCCCCCGGGGAAGAGAAGGAGTCCTTGGCCCTGGGGTCAGGAAACGCTCAGGAATTAGGATAGCCTGCCGTGGCACGAACAGCAGGTCGGAGGCAATACAAGTGACACCCGCTACCTGTGCCTAGAGATGGAAGCCTGGATGGGAAGGAGACATGAGGGGACGACTAGGGCAGGGGCGTGTGCTCCACTCTGAGGATGGAATCTGGGCAGAAAGCAGGCAGAAGGGGACAGCATCTCTTTGGCCACACGTCGGAAGGGAAGCCTTGGCATTGCCACCAGGTGCCGTACTAGGAACTCGCAGGAACAACCCCATGGAGAAACGGGCAGTCAGATGCTGTCTTCCAGCAAGCTGTGGCAGCGCTGTCGGTGGAAGGGGGTGTGCCAGGGAAGGAGTGGAGAGAGTCCCCCACAGTACCCCATCCCAGTGCACGGGCAGTGTGCAGGGATGCTGTCGCCTCCTCTCTCCTGTGGTGAAGGCACTGGCCTCGGCCCAGAGTCTGCCGGAGCGCCGGAGCAAAAGTAAAAGCCTTACCTACGCCAGGAGATGGTAAAAGGCATAGAGTGCCATGCTAGGCCCCACACGCTGCTGCAGCGTGGTGTCTGTGTCTGCTTAGTTCGGCTTAACAAGGTGAACCCCGGGCGCGAAATTGGAGCTCGGGTACTCAAAGCCCAAGATGAAACAGCTCTCCCGCGGCTCTTCTTCCCTGCCGCGAAGAACGAACGACCAAAGCCTTACTGAGAAAGCAGTAGCGAAGTGCGGTTCGCGCCAAGCTGAAAACGTCTGCGAAAGCATAGCAGTCGCTGGGAAATCGAGTCGGTTCTATGGGCTGCTTTCGTTGCGTGTCTTAGCTTAGTATTCAGAGCACGATGGGAGAAACCCGCATAGTGGGAAAGCATCTTTTCTGGGGCATACCCTCTGGGAAAGCACAGAATTCTTTGGGAAATCAGAGTCGGGTCTGTGGGATGCTGCCTGCTGCTTGCCGGAGCTAGTCTCCACAGCACGATGTAATAAACCCGTATGCAGCGAAATGCTCTTTGCCTGGGCATCCCCTCTGTCGGAGAGAAGCGCGGTGGCGCCTGTAGAAAGAGCCTTAAAGAAAGGGACACGTCTGTCACTGCAGAGCGACGGAAGCCTGGCTGCTAAGGAGACACGAGGACAAGATTAGGGCAGTGGAAAGGGCTCCACTCGGAGGTAGGAGTCTGGGCAGAAAGCATGCCTGTCCTGAGCCTTTGGGTCTAAGGAGAAAACGATCCTTGGCCACCTGTCCGTGGTGGAGACATGGGTTTACCACCAGGTGCCTACGCTGAACTCGAGAAACAATGCCCAGAAAGAACTGGCCATCAGATGCCGTCTTCCTCCAGAATGTGGAAGCTTGGAGGAGTCATGGGGTTTAGGGAATGGAGTGGGGATAGTCCCCCCAATGCTCCCTATTCAGTGCACGGGCGGTGTGAGGGATCCTGTCACCTCTCCTTTCCTGTGGGGAAAGCACTGGCCTAGTCCGTGAATCTGCCTGAGCGCCAGAGTAAAAGGCCAAGCGATTCCTACACCGGGAGATGGTATTGTGCCTAGAGTGCAATCCTTGGCTACGCACGCTACTGCAGGGTTGTGGCTATGTCTGCTTAGTTAGGCCTGGCAGGGTGAACCCAGGACGGTAACATGGAGCCCAGGAAAGCAAGGCCCAAGAGGCACCAGCTCTCCAGCACCTCTTCTTGCCTGACGCGACTGAAGCCTTGCTGAGGAAGCAGCGGCGAAGTGCTGTTCACTCCAAGCCAAAACCTCTGCGAAGGCACAGCATGTGCTGAGAAATGTACTGCAGGCTGCTGATGCTTGCCTGAGGCCAGTCTCACGGTGGGAGCAACACCTCATACTGCGAAAGCCTCTTTGCCTGGGCATCTCCCCTGGGAAAGTGTAGCATTCGTTGGGAAATCAGAGTTGGGTTTGGGGATGCTGTTGCTGCTTGCCTGAGCTAGTCTCCGCAGCACGGTGGAATATACCCGCATGGAGCGAAATACTCTTTGCCCTAGCATCCCCTCTACCTGAGAGAGAAGCGTGGTTGCACACGTCTGTCACTGCGCTCCCCAGGAGCTAGTGTGGGGAAGGCACCGCACCCCACCCCGGAGAAGAGGAGGAGCTGCTGGCCTTGAGGGCGGGAAAATTGAACAGCCACATGCAGAAAAATGAAATTGGACCATTTCCTTACACCATACATGAAAATGGACTGGAAATGGATGAAAAACCATAATGTGAGAAGGAAATGCATCAAAATCCTTGAGGAGAGAACAGGTAGCATCCTCTTTGGCCTCAGCAGCATCAACTTCTTCCTAGGAACATCGCCAAAGGCAAGGGAAGCAAGGGCAAGAATGAAGTATTGGGATTTCATCAGATCAAAAAGCAAAAGCACAGCAAAGGAAACAGTTAACAAAGCCAAAAGATGACTGTCAGAAGTTATCTGGGAGAAGATATCTGCAAATGACATACCAGATAAAGGGCCAGTATCCAAAATCTATAAAGAGCTTATCAAACTCAACACCCTAAGAACAAATAATCTAATGAAGAAATGGGCAAAGGACATGAACAGACATTTCTGCAAAGAATACATCCAAATGGCCAACAGACACATGAAAAAATGCTCCACATCACTCGGCATCAGGGAAATACAAATCAAAACCAGAATGAGATACCACCTTACACCTTTCAGAATAGCTAACATGAACAAGTCAGTCAATGACAGATGCTGGCGAGAATGTGGAGAAAGGGCAACCCTCCTACACTGTACGTGGGAATGCAAGCTGGAGCAACCACTCTGAAAAACAGCGTGGAGCTGCCTCAAAAAGCTGAAAATACAACTACCCTATGACCCAGTGCTTGTAGTACTGGGTATATACCCTACAGATACAAACGTGGCATTCTGAAGGGGCACATGCACCCAAATGTTTATAGCAGCAATGTCCACAATAGTTAAACCATGGAAAGAACCTAAATGTCCTTCAACAGATGAATCAATAAATAAGATGTGGTATATGTACAATGGAATACTATGCAGCCATCCAAAGAAATGAAATCCTGCTATTTGTGATGACGTGGATGGAACTAGAGGGTATTATGCTTGGCGAAATAAGTCAATCTGAGAAAGACAACTATCATATGATCTCCCTGATATGATGAAGTGGAGATGCAACATAGGCGGTTTCGGGCGTATGAAAAGAAAAATAAAAGAAGATGGGATTGGGAGGGAGACAAACCATAAAAGACTGAACTCACAAAACAGACTGAGGGTTGCTTGGGGGGAGGTGTGTTGGGAGAGGATGGTGGGGGTATGGACATTGGGGAGGGCAGGTGCTATGTGAGTGATGGTGAGTGCTGTGAAATTTGTAAACCTGGTGATTCACAGACCTGTACCCCTAGGGATAAAAACACATATGTTTATAAAAAATTTTAAAAAATAAGTTTAAAAATCCATTAAAGAAAAAACACATATTGCAAGCCCAGAGCTAATCTCATATTCAATCAAAAACGTTTGAAAGTTTTCCTCTTAAAGATCAGAAAAAAGACAAGTGTGTCCACTTTCACTACTCTCATTTGACATAGTACTAGATGTCCTAGCCAGAGAATCAAGGAACACAAAGAAATAAGAGACTCCAAAAAAAAAAATAGGAAAAAGAAGAAGAAGTAAAATTTTCTTATTTTGGATAACATGAACTTACATGTTAAAAAATCCTAAAAACTTCACAAAAACTTTGAATAAACAAATTTAGTAAAGCTGCCAAATACAAGATCAATACATAAAAGACAAGAATTTTGTTTTGTTTCATTTTTTTTAATATGGAATGCTTCCCAGTTTTTCATGTCATCCTTGTTCAGTGATCACGCTAATCTTCTCTGCATCATTCCAATTTTAGTATATGTGCTGCCAATGTAAGCACAAGACAGGTGGGTTTTAACACTCTAATGATGAACTATCTGAAAAAATAAAGAAAACAATCTAATTCACAATAGCAGCAAAAATAAAAAAATACTTAAGAATAGATTTAACTAAGAAGATGTACTCCATAAACTATGACATTGATAAAGAAATTGAAGGAGACACAAATGGAAAGATAGCTCATATTTATGAATAGTAAGAATTAACATTGTTAAAATGTCCATACTACCGAAAACAATCTGTAAATCTAATTCCTATCAAAAATCCAAAGTTAGGGGCGCCTGGGTTCCTCAGTGGGTTAAGCCGCTGCCTTTGGCTCAGGTCATGATCCCAGGGTCCTGCGATCGAGCCCCGCATCAGGCTCTCTGCTCAGCAGGAAGCCTGCTTCCTCTTCTCTCTCTGCCTGCCTCTCTTCTTGCTTGTCATCTCTCTCTGTTAAATAAATAAATTAAAAAACTTATAAAAATACCTATATTATTTTTTTACAGAAGTAAAGAATCCTAAAATGTATATGAGACCATAAAAGACAACAAATAATCAAAGCAGTTCTGAGAAAGAATGAAGAAGAGAAATTACACTTCTTGATTTGAAACTATACTACAAAGCCCTCATGCTCCAAACAATAAAGTATACTGGCATAAAAACAGACCAATAGACAAGTAGAACAGAATTGAGAGTCCAGAAATAAATCCTTTCATACAGTCACCTAATATTTGACTGGGGCCAACATATGTAATGGGTAAAGATAGTCTGTTCAATAAATGATATTTAAAACTGTCACATAAACAGTATGAAACTGGAACCTTATATCACTCATAAGTCTTAACTTGAAATAGATTAAAGACTTAAAGGTGATGCATGAAACTAAATTTCCTAAAGGAAAACATAGGAAAAATTCCCCTTGACATTGGTCTTGCCAATAGTTTTTTGGATACCAGACCAAAAACACAAGCAAAAAAAGCAAAAATAAATAAATGGTATTACATCAAACTAAAGTTTCTGCATTGCCAAAAAAAAAAAAGAGAGAGAGAGAGAACGAAAACACAATCCACAGAATGTAAGAAAATACTTACAAATCTTATATCTGAAAAGAGGTTAATAACCAACAGATACAAATTGAAAAAAATATATAATTAAAAAAATAGCAAAGGATCTCAATAGACTTTTTTTTCAAAAAATTTATATAAATGCCCAACAGGAGCATTAAAAAGTGCTCAACGTAAAAAACTCAGGGCAAAGTCATTATGTTGTTGTTGTTGTTGTTTACCTCTGAAAAACACAGCAAGATATTACTACCTATTAGAATATATACTACCAAAAAATTGAAACTAACAAATTTTGGTAAATATTCGGGAAAATGGGGAACTTATGCACTGTGATAGGGATATAAATTTGTATGGAGAACAGTATGGAGATTATTCATATTATTAAAAGTAAAATTACCATATGATTCAGTAATCCCACTTCTACGTATATATCTAAAGGAAACGAAGTCAATGTTCAAAGATATATCTGCACTCTTATGTTTATTATAAAATTATTAACTCTAAGCAAGAGATGGAAATAACTTCAGTATCCATTAATGGATGAATGAATAAAATAAGTATGGTAAATATATACTATGGAATACTACTTAACCATGAAAAATTAAGAAATACTGCCATTTACAACAGCATGGATGTATCTTGAAGGTATTATACTAAGTGAAATATTTCAAAGATTTTATATATTTTTAAATATATACAGAATCTGAGGAAAAGGCAAACTAATGGAAACTTAGAGTTGAGTTGACAAAGGGTGAACCTGGGGTGGAGTAAGGTGGTCAAAGGGTGCAAAATTCCAACTATAATATGAAAAAGATCTGGGGATCTAATGTACAGCATGATGATCGTAGTTAATAAAATATACATACTTTTTTTATTGAGCTTCCCTTTATTAAATTTTGCATATATCACATTCTTACAAGTTGAAAGTTTATAGCAATCTTGTATAAAAGAGGTCTGCTGCCACCATCTTTCTAACATTTGTTCATTTTGTGTCTCTCTTTCACATGTTGGTAATTCTTGCAATATTTCAAGTTTTTTCATTATTATTGTATTTGTTATGGTGATCTGTGATCAGGAATTATGACCCACTGAAAACTCAGAACTAGTTTACTTAAGGTATATACATTGTTTTTCTTTAAAAACATAATGCTATTGAACAATACAGTATAGTGCTTATTTTTATATGCACTGGGAAACATAATTTTTTATATGCGCTGGGAAACCAAAAAAAATAATAATTTGACTTAGTTTATTGAGATAATCACTTTATTGAGGCAGTCTGGAACAAAACCCACAAGACCTCTGAAGTTTATCTCTACTATACTATATACATAAAAGTTGCTAAGAGAGTAGATCTTAAAATTCCTTATGATACATGCATAAAAAACAGTGGCAACTATAGGAGATAGTAGATGTATTAACATTTTTATGTAGATTGTATTGCAATATAGATGTATACCAATTTATCAAATTGTACAAAATTTACACAATGTTAAAAGTTTGCAATGTTATAAGAAATCATTTCTTAAATTGACAAATTATAATATGTCGATTTTTTTTTCAATAAAGCTGGAAAAAACTTTTTGCAGAATTAATCTATTTTTCAAATAAGGAAGTAAGGAAGTAGAAATTGCAACTAACTCTGAAAGAATAGAATATAAAATCCATTTTCGTTATATACACTGTGACAAAAACTATTATTTAGTTTACAATGAGGGAGTACTTATGAAGCATGAAGGATGGTCTATAAATAAGGCTGAAGGAGCTCAGTTTTAAGGTTTAAATTTAAAATATTCTTTTGAAATACTAACTGACCACCCAGCTTTCCAAACATAAATGTCTTAACTGCATGAATTTATTTCATACAACTCTATAATCTTGTTTCATAAGAAAGCAGCATGCAAATTTTGAATAAGACAGACTTGCTTAAGTTTCTTTATGTTCAACAGTAAAGGATACCTTTCTAAAAATAAATAGAAGAAAAATCAGCATATTTATTATGATAATTATTATTCATAATAAGATTTATATTGAATTAGGGAATATATATCCTCAGAGGGGGTAAAGTAAAATGAAATTTATTTTGGTTAATGTGTCTATGAATAGTCAATACAATGCCTCAATAGAAATGAATATTACCATTTTGAACAATTTAATTACTATTATTAGAATTATTATAAGTATAAAAATAGCTATCATTTTAGCATGGAATATGAAACTCTCATGCTCCATGCTTCATCACATCCACACAACAACCCTGCATAATAAGTATTATCATCACCATTTCATGGGTGAAAAAACTGAGGCTAACACATTTAAATAACTGGTTTATGATTACATGACTAGTAAAGATGCATCACACTAATTTAGGCTTTATGATTTCAGAATTGTACTCTTTCCACTGCACATTCTATTACTCTGTAAATACTTGACATGTTTTCATTTAGTTTTTAATTTTATTCATGTGGTGATGGCTTAAAGCTTCATTTAAAGGAAGCTTAAAAAATTCATTTAACCAAAAGCTCCCAAGAATTAAAAATGTCATGGATCTAATGTAGACATGGATATCATTAGTTAATGGGTAACTGTATATTTTCCACTCTAGTGAGATAACAATCAGAGTATTTTTCTAAGTTTTAGTCTCTCAGTGTTCAGAAGGACTTTGTTAAAATAGAAATATTTAGACAAAGGTGATCAAAAGTCTGGATCAGGTCACCTTAAGATAAATATTAGGAAACTGAGGAAACAAATGGAGATTTGAACACTGAGCTATGATATAATGAATGGTTTCAAGTATTTAGTAGAGTATAGAAAAGCCCTTTAAAGCCTGGTCTTAGCCTCGCATTGCAGCTTCTGGGATATCTGTCTATCTATCATCTATCTATCTAGATATAAATTTGAAAACTTTTTTTAACTTAAAGATTTTGAGAAATAGAACATAATCAGCACCATAGAAGATCTGTTTATGATAACAACCTAGCCCCCACCTCCCAGTTTGTTAATATTCTCTCTTATTTAATGTAACATTGTGCAAATAGACCACTACTGACCTGCCATTATGAATGAAATAGCTATAATCATCTGGTTGCATATCCTGGTGAAAATATTCATTTAGTTCCATGTTGTATTTCTAGGAATGGACCAAATTTTTATTTTTATTTTTAAGTTTTCTGAATATTGTCCAAATTACCTCAAATGTTTTTATTATGGGCACTTTCATTCTTTCACATTCTTGCAAGACAATTTTACTGTTGCCCAATATGGTAAGTGTGTAATAGTATGTCATTTTAGGTTTAATTTATTTTTAATTTAATTTTTTTTAACTGATGGACACTGATGGCTTTTGTGAATTATACTACAATGAACATGGGAATGCATACATTAATTCACTATTCTGTTTTAATGTTTTTAGGAAATTGCATACTGTTTTCTATAATGGCTGTACAAATTTACAATTCCACCCACAGGACACAGTGTTCCCTTATCTGAATAAATTTATCTCTTGTTGATGCTAACCATTCTAAAAGGTGTGAAGCAATATATAATTGTGGCTTTGATTTCCATTTCCCTGATGATTAGTATGTTGACATGACATGAAAAGTCATGTCCCTGGTTGGTGTTTGGATGTTGGATGTCTTCTTAGGGAAAAAAAAAAAAAAGTCTGTTTCGGTCTTCTGCCCATTTTTTGATCAGATTGTGTGTGTGTGAGTGTGTGTGTGTGTGTATTACTAAGTTGTATAAGTTCATTATATAGATCAATGGAACAGAATAGAGAGCCCAGAAATAGACCCTCAACTCTATGGTCAACTAATCTTTAACAAAGCAGGAAAGAATGGCCAATGGAAAAAAGACAGCCTCTTCAATAAATGGTGCTGGGAAAATTGGAAAGCCACATGCAGAAAAATGAAATTGGACCATTTCCTTACACCACACACAAAAATAAACTCAAAATGGATGAAGGACCTCAATGTGCAAAAGGAATCCATCAAAATCCTTGAGGGGAACACAGGCAGCAACCTCTTTGACCTCAGCCGCAGCAACATCTTCCTAGGAACAACGCCAAAGGCAAGGGAAGCAAGGGAAAAAAATGAACTATTGGGATTTCATCAAGATCAAAAGTTTTTGCACAGCAAAGGAAACAGTTCACAAAATCAAAAGACAACTGACAGAATGGGAGAAGATATTTGCAAACGACATATCAGATAAAGGACTAGTGTCCAGAATCTATAAAGAACTTAGCAAACTCAACACGCAAAGAACAAATAATCCAATCAAGAAATGGGCAGAGGACATGAACAGACATTTCTGCAAAGAAGACATCCAGATGGCCAACAGACACATGAAAAAGTGCTCCATATCACTCGGCATCAGGGAAATACAAATCAAAACCACAATGAGATATCACCTCACACCAGTCAGAATGGCTAAAATCAACAAGTCAGGAAATGACAGATGCTGGCGAGGATGCGGAGAAAGGGGAACCCTCCTACACTGTTGGTGGGAATGCAAGGTCGTGCAGCCACTCTGGAAAACAGCATGGAGGTTCCTCAAAATGTTGAAAATAGAACTGCCCTATGACCCAGCAATTGCACTATTGGGTATTTACCCTAAAGATACAAACGTGATCTAAAGGGGCACGTGCACCCGAATGTTTATAGCAGCAATGTCACAAGAGCCAAACTATGGAAAGAACCTAGATGTCCATCAACAGATGAATGGATCAAGAAGATGTGGTATATATACACAATGGAATACTATGCAGCCATCAAAAGAAATGAAATCTTGCCATTTGCAACAAAATGGATGGAACTAAAGCGTATCATGCTTAGCGAAATAAGTCAAGCAGAGAAAGACAACCAACATATGATCTCCCTGATATGAGGAAGTGGTGATGCAACATGGGGGCTTAAGTGTGTACGAGAAGAATAAATGAAACAAGATGGGATTGGGAGGGAGACAAACCATAAGTGACTCTTAATCTCACAAAACAAACTGAGGGTTGCTGGGGGGAGGGGGTTTGGGAGAAGGGGGTGGGATTATGGACATTGGGGAGGGTATGTGCTTTGGTGAGTGCTGTGAAGTGTGTAAACCTGGTGATTCACAGACCTGTACCCCTGGGGATAAAAATATATGTTTATAAAAAAAAGATTTGCATAAATATATACATACAGGCCTAAGTTTTTTAGATCGGCCATAATATCCCAGACTTGAATCTTATGTCATTGAATTTAGGCAAGTTATTTTTTCTAACAAGTCATATAATTATATAATTTTGTTGTTTTGATCCTCTTAATAATCCATGTACAATATTATATAGAAATGTGTGGTGGAAATCATCAACTAAGAGAAAGCAGACCTGTGGAAGATCTACAATGATCAGGATGAGTACTGTTTTGTCTTAGGTGTTTGATCCAAGACTAGATGTAATATACTCAGCTCTTCCTGGATCCAATCATTAGTGGAACTACATGCCCTGGAAATAATTCAAAAGAATTAAGACTGAGAGTACTCCAATCCAGAAAAACTATCAAAAATAGCAAAATTCAGAAAAAATTATAATAGTAAGACCTGGCGCCATAAAGCTTCCAAGAGAAAATAGTCTGGCAGTATTCTGGGCAATGCTTTCTTGGATTTAACATAAAAAATACAAACAACAAAAACAAAAATCAATGAGATGAGACTACATCAAGTTAAAAAGCTTCTGTACATCAAAAGAAACAATCAACAAAATGAAAACCTACAGAATGGGAGAAAGTTTTTGAAATCCATATACCCAGCAAGGGGTTAATATACAAAATATATACAAAATATTTAATTTAATTTAATTCCAGATTCATAAAAAAGATAAAACAGTTATTATATATGAGTGGCCATTTGGATTACCCTTTCTGTAATGTACATGCTCAAATCTTTTGATATCTTAACATTGTGTCATACTGACTTCTTTAATAGTAGATTTTCTGAATGAACTTTTAGCTGTGTAGGTCTTCTCTATTTTATTTTCAACTTGTTTTCATTTAAATATCTTTATATTTATTTTCATAATCTGCTTTTATTTTGCTTTGTCTATTATCTATCTATCTATCTATTTGCAAGCAAGAGAGAGCGAGCGAGAGCGGAGGGAGGGATAGAAAAAGAAGGGAAAAGAATCTTAAGCAGGCTCCAGGCTCAGCATAGAGCCCAACTCTGGGCTCTATTTCACAACCCTGACATCATGACCTGAGCCAAAATGAAAGAAATAAAATAAAATTAAGGTGTTAAAAAAAAGGAAAAAGAATTGGAGGTTTAATTAAGTGAGCCACCCAGGCACCCCTGTGGTATCTTAAATAAGCTGTCATATCTTTAAAGTTCTAGAGTATCCATTTGGTTCATTTATAAAACCTTTCTCAATATCATTTTTAGTTTCAGGTTTTTGTTCAATTTGCTTCCCATCTCATTTCTTTGAGCAGAGTAATCAAGCCATTTTATAATCTTTATTGATCATTTTAACATCATACTTAATCCCATTTTGTCTATCAAATCTTGTTAATGGTTTCTCTTTGTGTGCTCTGTTACATTTTGCTATGTTCAAGACATTATATTTGAAACTCTTATTGAGTAGGGATAATTAAGAGCTATAATAATGGTATGGTCCTCCTTGGCAGGATTTTCTCTTATATCTGAGACTCTACAAGACAATCATACTCCAAATTCAGTGATTGACTTTCTCAGTTTACACAGAAGGCAAGGTAGGCTATAGTCTTATTTCTGCTTCTCCTTGTGCTTTGGGGATCTCAACTTAAATTTGGGTTGTACCAAAGTCCTCAAATTTGATTGCTGCTGGATTTTGAATTTTGTTTCTCTAGTATCAAGAGTCTATTAACAACACAGCTCAGTGTGTTTTAGCAGTTTCAAATGCTCTCATAGCTAAAATGGCTTCAGGGCATATATCACTAGGCTCTCATTGTATTTCGTATTTTGGCCCAGTAATCCCACACTTAATTGTTTTTTAAGATTTTATTTATTTATTTGACAGAGAGAAATCACAAGTAGTCAGAGAGGCAGGCAGAGAGAGAGAGAGGAGGAAGCAGGCTCCCTGCTGAGCAGAGAGCCCCATGTGGGACTCGATCCAGGACCCTGAGATCATGACCAAAGGCAGCGGCTTAACCCACTGAGCAACCCAGGCGCCCCTCCCACACATAATTTTTATAATCATTCTGATGTTTTTCATTTTAAATGCTATTTTGTCTGGATTTTTAGTTGTCTTAAGTAGGAGTTTTTAGATCACCATTACTAGAAGCAACAACAAATATACATGAAAATATCTGCAGTAGTTTATCACATCTTTATGGCTTTGAACTTCCATAAGCTGAGGCATCCTTCTCTAATCACTTAGGCAAACTCCAATTTACCCTTTTAAACAACACAAGAATTGCTTCATTTAAGAACATGTTCAGGGATGACTCTTCCCCACTGTTCTTACCAACATTCCCACACACTCTTTGCTACCCACACCTTGTTTATGAACTTTCATTAGGTATATCAGCGTGACCAGAATTTTGCTCTATTGTATTTTTGTCCTTTAGAGCTTTAATTAAATATGAATTCCATAGAAAGTCTGTCCCTTTTCTTTCAAACCTGGGTTAGTTATTTCTTCTCATTCTTTGTCAGAAGTTACTTGATTAGAGAAACTTATAGCTCTATTGTGACTTTGGAGCCTTTACAGTTTTTTGACTGGAAAAATCACCCATCCCTGAGATTTTTACGCAGCTTCCTAGCTGATATTACTCAGAAATCTGTTCAAAACAGACTTTTTCAGGGAGGCCCTTTCGGACCACTCAGTTAAAAAACCTCTTCTCAATCACTGCTCTTTTTAAAATGTGCTTATTTAGTTCAAATATGCATCACTATTAAGGAAAAACCAGTACGATTTTTTAAAAAAGATTTTATTTATTTATTTGACAGAAAAAATCACGAGTAGATGGAGAGGCAGGCAGAGAGAGAGAGAGAGGGAAGCAGGCTCTCTGCTGAGCAGAGAGCCCGATGCGGGACTCGATCCCAGGACCTGAGATCATGACCTGAGCCGAAGGCAGCGGCTTAACCCACTGAGCCACCCAGGCGCCCACGATTTTTTTTTTTTAAGTTGGCTTACCTATTATCTATCTCTCCCATTAAAATGATTCCTCTGGGCTGGGGATTTGTTGTGCTCATCTTAGGCCAGGCACTCAATAAATTGTCTCTGAATGATTAAGTTGTTTGACTCCCGTGCTAGATTCTCAACATCATGAGGCCAAGGATTGTTTTATTCAGTCCTTCTTTATCCTCAATGTCTGTTATATTACAGTCACTTATGTAACTAATGGGAAAAATCACAGAAAGAAAGAGATAAAACTACAGAAAAACCCTGTAGGTTCAATCACACAAAGCTTTCTAAAATTTACACAATGGAATACTATGCAGCCATCAAAAGAAATGAAATCTTGCCATTTGCAACAACATGGATGGAACTAGAGCGTATCATGCTTAGCGTAATAAGTCAAGCAGAGAAAGACAACTATCATATGATCTCCCTGATATGAGGAAGTGGTGATGCAACATGGAGGCTTAAGTGGGTAGAAGAAGAATAAATGAAACAAGATGGGATTGGGAGGGAGACAAACCATAAGTGACTTTAATCTCACGAAACAAACTGAGGGTTGCCGGGGGGAGGGGGTTTGGGAGAAGGGGGTGGGATTATGGACATTGGGGAGGGTATGTGATTTGGTGAGTGCTGTGAAGTGTGTAAACCTGGTGATTCACAGACCTGTACCCCTGGGGATAAAAATATATGTTTATAAAAAATAAAAAATTAAAAATAAAAATAAAATAAAATAAAATAAAATTATTTCGCCCAGAAATTGAATACTGGCTGCACTTTTGATTTTTTTAAATGGTATTGAATTTAATTTAAATGGAAACACTTGAATGGTAGAATAATAAAAAAATTATAAAAGCAACTTGCTCCTTAAAGTAAGAATTATATAGGGCATCTCTTCTAGAAGCAAAATTTTCAAATGTCAAACATCTGAAAGCATAGAAGGAGAAGTAAGAGTGTGAATTGTACTTCAATGCTCTTTTCTTTATATTCAGCAAACAGCTTCATTCACACCTTTCCAATTTTTTCAACTCTTTTGACAAAGCCTTCAGAGGAGTTATTGCTGATGACAACCATCACAGCCTAACAGGAGAACTTTTTAAAGAAAAATAATAGCATGTTTTTCCCAAATTGTTAAGGATATGGTGAAGCTATGTCGGATTCAAAGGAGGAATGTGCAATTCCATGCTATATATAATAATAACTTATTTTAATAGTGGCTTGCAATTTTTCAGATATATCCATTTACTGTAACCACTAACAAATAAACAAAAACAAACAAATTAACAGGGGTTAGAGACAGAAATTATCTAATCTAAAAATAGCACATGTTCACAGAATACACAACACACATCCCAAGTACTACTATAGGTTTCAAGTAATAGTCAAAACAATAGTAAACATGATTCAGACCCTACCAATCAAATCATAAATGGTACCTTAACTGAAAATCCTTATCTTTAGATCAAAGCGGGTAATTGGGTGCTGAAGATACATTATAGAACTAATATGTTATAGAACTCTTCTGAAATGAGTCATTTATTCCATCACTTTTCCTGCACAGCTGCTGACCCATGTTTTGTTTCCTGGAAATAGCTGCTACCCTGTCATACTTCATAAAAGCACATATATTGATAACTCTACTCATTCCTCCATTCCTCTGTGACTGTCACTGTGTTAAAATGGGGAGTCAGCTGACTCACTTGTGGTGGTAATAAAGTAGATGAGTTTGCAAAGTATTTTGTAATTTCTAAAAATTCAAAAACCAAATTACATTGAAATCATAAGGGGTGTTTCAGGGAGAGCTGTAGGATGTGGTTTCTTGTGTAATCCACAGAGATTAGCTCCAACACATATTTAAACTGTCCTCTAGGAGCAACCTTAGTGGTAAAGCAAGAAGATAAACAGATGTATACACACCCTGGCACAAAATTATCACTTATGTTTGGCTTCCTAGTCTCCTCGTGTTACTTATTTATCTTAACTTCTCTCTGAAATCAGGGAACACAGAATCTCAATCAATTGACATCTTTCTACTGAATTACCCAATAGTCTGATCATTCCCCTAAGACTTTTTTAAATTAGTTCACTCATAATCCCAAATCTGCTTTGCTTCCTCATCTTAGTACACTGTAATTTGATTTCAAAATGAGGACAGTTGTCAGTACTGCCACATTCATTAATCTATTTTACAATTCCATGTATTTATAACTATGAAGATATGTTAATAACATCCATTCCAATAAGCCACCCTAAATTTATTATCATGAAACAAGACCTCAAGAAAGAGAATTCAAAATCCTCCATGTATTTGCAACTTATTGCAATAAAGCCTTTATCAATAGACTTCCCTGTGCACATGGTGGTCAAATTGCTGGTGAAAACCAGCCAGATCTATTACAAGCTTTCTCATGGCTTCTAGGTAACCCAAGTGAGCCTTTATTGATACTGGGAAGGGATAAAGCAGGAAAGGGATAAACAGTGATGTAAGAATTGGCTAGACAAAAGTAAAGACTCTCATTACAAAGTGAGTATTTTAAAGCAAAAGAGCCTGTTGGGAATATTGTTTTATAAAATAGTGGTTTTTTAAATTAACTTTTTAAAATTCAATTAGTTAACATATAGTGTACCATTAGTTTCAAATGTAGATTTCAGTTATTCATCCATAGCATATAATAGCTAATGCTCAGTACTTACTGTTATAGCTTCTTGAAAGCAGAATTTTAACCCACTGAGCCACCCAGGCGCCCTTGAAAGCAGAATTTTAGATCACATTTTCTGATTACTTCCATGTAGTACAACACTTTCCTGCTAGCAACCTTTAAAACATACTGTTTGTTAGAGGAATTTCTTTAATAATAAATAAATAGGAATTTATTTAAATTTATAAATATATAAAATAAATAGGAATTTATTTAAATTTATTTAAATATTGCACACCGTTTCATTGTTCATAAATTAGGTGATGATATTATAGCCATTAGTTGGTAGCACTGATATATCACTTTCTTTTTACTTCTCAGTGCATTCTCTTTACACAAAATAGATATATATTTTAAAAGAATCTGAATCTGTGGCAAAATTTTAAAAAACCCTATACAGTAAAGTTTATCATTTTAAGTAATCTCAATTATCTTCCTCAACTGTGATAGTATATCCTTCTATCTAGGCCAGATATTGTATGAGGGATTTGAAGAGACATACTTTTCTAAATTTCACTTTTCTCATCTGCAAAATGCTGATCATGATCCTACAATAAAATACACTTACAATTTTTTGACGAAAATTTATTTATCTATTTTAAGATTTTATTTCTTTATCAGAGAGAGTGGGCGAGAGAACAAGCACAGGCAGACAGAATGGCAGGCAGATGCAGAGGGAGAAGCAGGCTCCCGGCCGAGCAAGGAGCTCAATGCGGGACTCCATCCCAGGACCCTGGGATCATGACCTGAGCCAAAGGCAGCTGCTTAACCAACTGAGCCACCCAGGCGTCCCTTTTGATGAAAATTTAATCTGTATAAACAATATATTTGCTGTAATGCATGGTTCATGGAAAACATCTTATTTAATTATAAGCAACAACACTATTAGAAATTAAGTAAATGTGTCTATAATATTTAAAGTTTTAACACATAATTCCAGTGCTTTGCCTTATTTTCTCAAATCCCTTTACCACTTTCACTGACAGAGTCAAATGTACTTTTTCTACTAGTAGCCAGCTCTTTGTCTTTTGTAAAAAGATGCCCTTGTGAATTATTTATAATAGAGATATTAGCAATAATAATAGTAATAATAAATAGCAATGAAAATGTTAAAAAAATGTTTTCTTAACTAATTAGGGTTCTTAGACATCAATTAGAGGAACCACCTCTGGCAAGCAAATTAATCTGCAAGACATTCCCAGAATTAACAAGTCAGTCAGATACAGGGTTGTCCGTAGACTGAAAGGTGAAGCAAAAGGACTAGGTTTGGAAAATAGGTAAGGACAGTGAAAAAAATGATCAAATTTTTGGGCAAAATAAATTCTTAGGTGTCCTTTCAATGGAGTCCTGGGCATTATGTAGCAGAAACTCTGGAGATTATCTCAATCCATTGGAGTCACCCGTTTATTAGCTTGCTATTGACAAAGTTATTTACAAACTGTAGAGCAAGAGGTTATAATGTAGAAAACTGATGGTAATGCACAAGATTCTTGTTAACAATAATGCAAGTTAGTGATTTTTCATTAGAAAACATAAATTCTATAACCCAAATTATGGGCCCAGAGCACCTCTGCTGCACAACTCTGCTTCTATCCCAAATAACCATGTGAACTAGTTTTAATATATGCTTCTCTTATTAATTTTTGAATAAAAATTCTTGACACAAGTATTTTATAATTGTGTGATAATCATGCATTTAATTTCTTGGAGAACAAAACACACTTTAGCATAACTAAGTTCGTTCACAGAACCAGCCTTGATAACACACTTCTATATGTAAGAAATGATGTAATAAATGTAGAATATTGGGCACTTGTTTGGTATTCTTTGCCATGTTTTGCACTATCTAAAAAGAGATCAGTGAACTTGGACTGGAGTTAGTAGACATGGAAGAAAATAAGATATTACAGAGAATACTCTGTGGTCCACAACCTAAACGGGCTGGGATTCCCATCATTTGGATCCCTGTAGCTTTTCAAAAGTCAATTAAATTTTTGTATCTCCAATTAAAGTTGATTCCCCAGTACTTTTTCAAACATCTCTTGTAAAGTATTGTTTCCCAGAAAAAAAGGGATTTTTTACATGTATCTGCCTTTGTCTCTGGTCATGATCTCAGTCAAGATTCTGGGATCGAGCCCAAATCCTTTGTCCTACACTTTGCTCTCAGGATAAATGGAGCCAAAAGACTTAGATTAATATCAAGTTCTGAATGGGATCTTAGAGCTATTTCTGTCCAGATTTTCATAAACAGAGGGACCTTTGAATTATCAGGCTATAAATAAGTTCTAAATGGAGGGGGCAAAAGCAAAAAGTAGATATTTTTATGTTTGATTTTTAATCATGATTAATTGACTTTATTGATTATTAAAAATACTAACATTATAAAAGTGTGGATCTTTGTAAAACAATGTCATAATGTAAGAAATAAGTTGCATAGTCCTTTGGAGAGTATTAAACAAAGTGTTCAGGTGCCATCTAATTTCTTGTTTAATCCAGAACTTTGGTGTGCATTATCTTGAGGAATAGTATTTTGAAGACCAGACAGACTAACAGAAAACTGATCCAAATGTGTGTGTTTATATTTCTGCTTTTGTTGTAAAAATCAAAGTGTGATTGCTGGTTTAAAATGGTAAAACTAATAATGTTCATGGACTCTGTTATAAATTTTCTTTTTTTTTAATAAATTTTCTATTTGTATGGGAAGAATCCAATAAACATAGAATTAATTGATTTGCAAATCCTCAAAGAGCTACAAGATCAGGTAGTGGTATGTTCTGATTCAACAGCATCATAATGCAGCATTTTATATGTGTGACTAATGGATATTTTCATGAATGTTTGCTAGCTAGTCAGCCAATACAGAGAAATATTAGGTAGGGTAATTACTCACAGTTGTGTTTAATAAAATGAGATAAAATTATCAAATGACACTAATAATAATAATCCTATAGCAGGCTAAATAATTCAATGATAATTACAAGTATTAATCTAGCTTTTTTCCCTGATTATGACTCTTCTCTCCTTTATCATAATGGGAGTAGCAGATTGTCTGCAATGAATTGTGAAAAGCCAGCAGTGACTTTGGCAGTGAAGGCCTCCCATCAATTTTGATAGGCTAAAATGATTCTGGTAGTCAATTTTTTTTTCTGTGTGTGTCATAAAAGAAAGAAGCAATAGTAAATTCTTGCTGTTATTCCATGGAGCCAATAAAATCACACTGCCAACAAGAGGCTTTTGACACCGTAAGTGTAGTTAACTGTCTTGAAATACTAGGCCTGGAAATAAAATTCCAATATTTCACATAACCTCTTTTTTTTTAAAGAAAAAAACAAAACAAAACAAAACAACTATACTGCTTACATTTAGGGCCCTGTTGTTGTGTAACTATTTTTGAACATGTCTACTGTAAGTGTATATATATATATTTTTTTCTGTGCAATAAATTCATTTAGAGATAAATTTGGATTGCAAATTATTTGGGGGGAGGCATGGTATTTGTGGCCAGTCTTACAAGTAAAAAGGACTAAAAGAAAGAAGAAAAGCATTTTTTATTACAGCATATTTACATCTGTCCAAAGTACTTATTTACTATAATACTGACTAATGTATAATACTGTACACAAAGAAAGAAGTTAAATGAGTTATAATTCAGTCAAAGTATAGCTGGCCATTTTAAAACTTACCACTGAATCTTTCTGGTATGAAATGTGATATCTGGCAATCTGGTCCAGTTCATTACATCAGGTCATTTGTATGTTTTTATTAACATTTTGATAGCACAGCACATTTTATAACCCAGACATTTTACAATGGAACTATGATGCATGTATTTTCAAAAGTAGAGACATACATGAAACTATGAGGTCAAAAAAGATGAATGTCCGTAGTACCATATAGACTCAACAAATAAAAGTGTCCAAGGCTCTGAGTGAGATTGAAGAATATTGTATAAGATTAGGCCAACATGTGGTTTTGATATAAATAATTTGTTCTTAAATTAGAATTACAATCGTTGAGTACAGTGTTGAAAATGGCAGATAGATTTTAGCTATCTTTGCTCACTAGGGAAAATGGAAAAATGTTTAGTTTGGTCAGATTTTCACTTATCTTCTGAAAAATCTTACATTTGAGAGAACCCTTCTGAAATAAGAATCCTTAAAGACATAACCCCTTGGCACAAGTTTTCAAGAAACTTGTTTGATGTTGTAGACAATTATATGGCACACGTACTGTTCTAGATGTTTCATGCCAATAATATGTAAGCCATACCAAGGCTACATATACATATAGAGATGTTTCTCAGATTACAAGGGGGCTATGTACAGAGAAACACATAAAAAATTGAAAATGAATTTAATACCCCTAAACTATCAAATATCATAGTTTACCTTAAGCTCATTTAAACATACTCAGAGCACTGACATTTGCCTGCATTTGGGCAAAATCATCTTAAGCAAAGCCTATTTTATAACAAAATATCAAATATCACGTGCAATTTATTAAATATTACACTAAAAAAAGTAGAATGGTTATATATAGAATGCTTGTAAGAATATCAGGTGTTCACCCCTGTAATCTTCTAGCTGACTGGGAGCTGTGGCTCACTGCTGCTTCCCAGCATCACAGGATGGCACCATACCACATGTCACTGGCCCTTTTTATAAAGACCCAAATTCAAAATTCAAAGTACAGTTTCTACTGAATCACTTTCACTTTCACATCATTGCCAAATATATCATAAGTTGAATCATTGTAAATCAGGAGCCATCTTATTTGAAAGTTAAATCACAGTCACCCATATACACACAAAAAAAGGCCTTCATGTAGGGCCATCTATGGATCTCTAAACAACATAGCATGACATATCAACAGCAAAAAATGGATGTGAAGGGGACAATTGCTTTGCGTCAGTACTCTGAGCAGTAACATACATGGCCTTACTCACCTAGCAGAACTCCAGAGCTAGCTGATGGCAAGGAATTTTACAAATGTTTGCTGAACAGCTTAAGCTGTTTAGCTTAAGCTGAAGATTCTTCAATTCACTCAGAGCCTTGGACACTTTTATTTGTTGAGTCTATATGGTACTACGGACATTCATCTTTTTTGACCTCATAGTTTCATGTATGTCTATACTTTTGAAAATACATGCATCATAGTTCCATTGTAAAATGTCTGGGTTATAAAATGTGCTGTGCTATCAAAATGGTAATAAAAACATACAAATGACCTGATGTAATTTTTAAATTAGTGTGCATATCTGTTTTCTAAAGATATGTTAATTTATTTTATTGACTTATTACAAAACCAAATAATTTCCTCTTATTTAAGTGGCAGGTAAATAGAATTCTTTTTAATTGAAATCAAATGGCTTTTTAGGGAAAATATACTAAAAATTCTGTAACTTGTATTGCTTATAAATCTTTTATTGGAATCCTTATCAAGTTGTATTTTTCAAGTTTTTCCTAAATATTCTTCAATGAATTGAAAATATTTTTTGGATTTTATTCAAGGCTATTAACACACGATTTCACTTTGTTAAATATAGTGCTAAACTTTCAACCAAAACGTTGTGTCTTTTTTTTTCCATTACCACATCCTCCATCTACTGAGTGGATTCTCTCCCCAACTAGCACATATATACCATTGTCTATCTTTAGGATAAGTAAAAGTCATCTTTTGTCTTTATTCTATTCCTCGTATGCTTCTGAACTTGTTGAATTTTAATATAGTCACACCATAAGCATCACATATTGGATTCCCCTTTAAATAGTAAACAGTGCACAACCAGAGCATACCTTCAAAGCTATCAATAGACTTACTCTGATATATTATTTTTGTATTTTTGTAAATTAAAATAATTAAATTATAGAACAAGAGTTTCAGGTGGTAGGTGTTGTAAGTTTTACCCAAACTGACTTTTGTCAAACTCGTTTTTGTCATCATATATGTCAAGTAGTTTTCTCGGGTTTGTATTTAGAATACCCTTGTATAATGGATATTTACACTGATATGTAGTATAAAAATCTTGCAATTTATTTTAGAAACATTAAGATATTGAAAATCAATCTATTTCTTTAATTCATTGAAGACATTTTTGGCTTGTTTCCAGTACTTTCTTACTGGTTAAAAAATGAATTTGAAGTAGTCTGAATTTCATTATTTTATGGCACTTTCCTTTGATGAATACAAAGACGATATTCTATATTAGCTATCCGAGAAGAATTTATTTTTTAAATTTTATTTACTTGTAAGAGAGAGAGTGAGAGAGAGCACAAGCAGGGGGAGCAGCAGGGTGAAGGAGAAGCAAACTCCCGTCGAAGCAGGGAATCTGTTGCAGAACTGAGTCCCAGGACCCTAAGATCATGACCTGAGCTAAAGGCTCAGGCATTTAACTGACTGAGCCACCCAGGTGTCCCAATCTGAGAAGAGTTCTGTATGTTATTCATATTAATATGCAGTTTAAAGTCTAGGTAATTAACTTAATATTTTAGTGGCTGTTACATAGATAGCACTATGTTGCAGGCAGAGAGTAAGAAAGCAATATTAAATCAACCATATTCTATGCATTCCAAATGAAAATAATTAATCAATCATAATAAATCCTTCTATTTATGGAATATCAACTTATAAGCTTTCCTCCATAGGAACAATGCCAAATACCAGAATAAAGGGTCATCTAATACAAATAAAGGATAGAATTAAAGAATTCTGGTAAGCCATTTAATTTTGAAAAATGGTGTTATATTGTTGCTGAGTTGTGGTTTTCAGTTACATAATATCTGATAAGTGTAGAAGGAACATGAGTGTTACGTGAGATGAGAAATGGTATATAATTAAGATATTTTTTAAAGTGCAGATGAATAAAAATTTGTAAACGTAGCATTATGGAGGAATAAAAATAAATGATAGCTACACACTCTAAAGTGAATAAATCTTGGAAAGCTAATAGAGAAGTAAAACAAGGACATTGCAAAAAGTATGGTACATTTTTATGAAGTTCAAACAAATTCTGTGAAACCATAGATGGACTTAAAGATACTATTATGTATCAAATATTGTAAAAATTAAGCAAGGAAATAGCAAACATAAAATAACCAAAGCATACAAACTTGGGTAGATACAATAGGTGTGATCATGTTCTACTTCATAAAGAGACGAGTTAATAGATAAATAGAAGTAACTAGACTTTTTAGAAGTTAATAAAACGTTTCCTGTTATTTCTTAGTAATATAAAATATATGGTTTTCTAACAAAAACGTTTATCTTAAAAATATTTAAAAATAAATTTCAGGCTACTCATAGGGTTATATTTACTTTTCCACTGAAGGAAAAGCTGGTTGTTGTAGTTCTAGTTGTTTGTTTGTTTTAGTCTCCTCCTAGTTTTTATTATTACAATGTGGAATGGGGAATGTTAGATTGAAAAGTGAATTATTTTATAGACAAAGATCATTACTTGATTCACCTCCTGGTACAGCAGATGGAACTCCTGAAAATATGCCCTTTTGCCTTATGGAAGAGTAACAGTTTTGCTTACTTCTGAAACATACTTGGTGGTGGCCCTATTTAGTGACACCATAGTAAACATTTTGAATATTTGCAATTAATTTTTATAGTCATAGGGCTCCAAAAGGCACTGCTGGTATCTTAGCAGGTATTTCAATAAAGCTAAAAGTTGCCTGAGTGTTTAAAAATATTAACAAGGCACAAAACATGGCAGAAGTATTGTCCTCAGATATTATTTTTTTCCATATGCTCCTGATTCCAGACATGACAAGTTATTTTTTAAAACCTTTTTTATAAAAGATTTTATTTATTTATTTGACAGAGATCACAAGTAGGCAGAGTCAGGCATAGAGAGAGAGGAGGAAGCAGGCTCCCTGCTGAGCTGAGAGCCCGATGTGGGACTCGATCCAAGGATCCTGGGATCATGACCTGAGCCGAAGGCAGAGTCTTTAACCCACTGAGCCACCCAGGCACCCCCATGACAAGTCATTTTTGATAGATATATATAAAATGTATTTTCCAGTCATAAGAAAAATGGTTCTGCTATTTTTAACCTTTTTTTTAAATTACATAATTTTTTAATTAAAATTTTATTTTTTAATGTTTCACATTTCTTTTCTTTTTTAGAGATTTTATTTATTTATTTGACAGACAGAGATCACAAGTAGGCAGAGAGGCAGGCAGAGAGAGAGAGAGAGAGAGAGAGAGGGAAGCAGGCTCCCTGCGGAGCAGAAAGCCCGATGCGGGGCTCAATCCCAGGACCCTGAGATCATGTCCCGAGTCGAAGGCAGCAGCCCAACCCACTGAGCCACCCAGGCACCCCAATGTTTTACTTTTCAATATACTACTTAGAATATAAAACCTATTCCATTTTGTAAGAAGTTTAACCATTTAAAAAATGGTAATTTTCTCATTATGTCTTCCCCTCACATTGCTTTATTTTGAATAAAAAATTTCACAGTAAACATAACTGATGCTTTCCTTCTGATGGTCCCTCTATTGGTCATTTTGTATATGAGCCATGACAATTAGTTTTACAAAATTTATTAATGTTTGTTGATATGTTTTATCATAACTAATTTTCCCTCCCTTATCTAGATTCCCCAGCTTTCAGACAGATGGACACTTCAATAAACCATACCCAAGGGATGTATCAAGTACATCTTAGACATTCTAACAGATCCTTGAGGTCTCATTTTGCCTAGGGATTTGCAATAGGTTCTGCCAGAGGCACCACTGTGACAACTGATGTCCATGGTCTATCTCCTGCTCAGGTCAAGAGGTCACTGGTTTCCAAGTTTATCTATACAATTAATGCATTCCAGCAAGTTCTTTTTTTTTTTTTAATATTAACAAACTTATTTTAAAGTTTATATGGAGAGGCAAAGACTCACAATAATCAACATAGTGTTGAAGGAGAACAAAGACTGAGGACTGACTTCAAAGTTTACCATAATGATGGGGCGCTTAGGTGGCTCAGTGGGTTAAGCATCTGCCTTCGGCTCAGGTCATGATCCCAGAGGCCTGGGATCGAGTCCCGCATAGGGCTCTCTGCTCAGCAGGGAGCCTGCTTCTCCTAATCTCTTTCTCTGTCTGTCTCTCTGCCTATTTGTGTTCTCTCTCTCTGTCAAATAAATAAATAAAATCTTTAAAAAAAGTTTACCATAACGTTAATTGTAAGCCAGATATTGCAATACCACAGAAAGACTAGATTAAAGCAACAAAATATATATTATCAATTATATTTTATATTTAATATAAAAGCAAAAGCAAGAGAGCAAAATACAATCTTTTAAAATAATAGTTCTGGAGTAATGGTGAAGCTAAATATAAAAATATAAAATAAAATAAAATAATGAAATAAAATAAATTCAGGCAGATATCATACACTCTTCACAAAAATTAACTCAGATTGGATTATAAACCTAAACATGAAACATGTAGAAGGTAATATAGAAGAAAATTTAAATGACCTTGGTTTTGGCAATAACTTTAGCTACAAAAGCACAAGCACTGAATTTAAAAATGTCTACTCTGTGAAAAACAATGCCAAGAGAATGAAAAGGCAAAGCACAGACTATGAGAAAGAATTTGCAAAATACACATCTGGCAAAGGACTGTTAATCAAAAATACACAAAGTCCCCTTAAAACTCAACAATGGGGGAAAATCCTGATTAAAAATGAGCCAAAGACCTTAGCAGATACCTCACAAAAGAAAATATTACAGATGGCAAATAAGCATATAAAAAGATGCTTCACATCATATGTCATCAGGAAAATGCAAATTAAAACAAAAAAGAGACACCAGTACATACCCAGAATCCAGAGCACTGACAACAGAACACGAAATGTTGGTGAGGATGTGGAGCAACAGGAATGTTCTTCCATGTCTTTTGAGAATAAAGAATGGAAAACAACTTGGCAGTTTCTTACAAAACTAAACATATTCTTGCCAGATGATTCAGCAGTAGCAGTTCTTGGTATTTATCCAAAGAAGATGAAATCTATACCCACAAAGATGTCTATAGTAGTTTTATTCATAACTGACAAAAGCTTGGAAGCAACCAAGATATCCTTCCATAGGTGAAAGGTCAAATAAAGTGTAGTACATGCAAACAATGGAATATTATTTAATGCTAGAGAAATGAATTACCAAGCCATGAAAAGATATGGATATAAATATTTAATAAATATTTTATTTTAGGCTTCTACCAGTATATCAATAGTATTAGTATGTTTTAACAGGGAATGCTCAGCATTCATGAATTTACCTAAAAAAATATTTTGGGTTCAATATTTTAAATACTTCAACCTCTATGATTCTATTCCTAATAATTTTGAATTGGGGTAAATAAAACTTAATTTTTTGTAACTTGTTTCTTATTGCAAAAGAGCTCAATGAAATTTTAGAAAATAAAAATTTAAAAAAAAAGTTTAGTTTACTATTGCCAAATAACTTAAAACTTTATCTTATATGCAAATACATATTTTTTTCTAAATTGATTTATATGCTACTAAAACCAAAAACTTTTAGTGATACTAGATTTCATATCATGCAATCAATGCCAGAAATCCATCTGGCAATGATTTGTCTTATATAGAGTTAAGATGGGTGTTATTACAATGCAAGATGGAAACAAAGATAGTATAACAATTGGTGTTACATAACTTTTCCGTTTTGATCAAGTTACTAATCTACAAAAGGCTTGTATCAGTGACAGACTTGGGAATTTAACAAAACTTTTAAACTAGCATGTGCGACTCATTCCTAGAAAACAACACAATCAATAACACTTTATTTACATTAAATCATGACTATTTCTCCATTTGAATAAAAAAGGTAGCATCCCCAATAAGTTTATTGAACATGAAAAGTTGAAATGCTATAATGCTCCTAAGGAATTAAATGATCCAGTCATGAATTACAAAAAAAGGATATAAATTACCAAAGTGTTTGTATAACTGTAATGTACAACTGCCCATTATCGTTCAATCGTGTAGGCTTGTACAAGAACTCTATAAAAGAACTCCACTTCTAAACTGTGGAAAATATGTTCCCTTTCCCCCTATATACAACTATTAAGCCATTCATTTAGCTTTTAAAATATCCACTTAATACAGGCTTTTTACACATTTGAACAGGCAGCAGGGCTCTATTCTTATTGCTTACATCTGAAGGATAGACTTCTAGCGTAAGAGGTAAAGCCCATAAAGGAGCCCAATAATAACAGCAAAATACAGTTTAGTGAGCCCTTACAATCTGCCAGCTACCTTTCTGAGAATACTTCAATTAATAAAACATATAAAATACCTGACCACAAAGAGCTTACATTCTTTTGAAATATAATAGTGAAATAAACCAATAATAGAGGGGCACCTCGGTGGCTCAGTCCATTGAGTGACTGGCTTTGGCTTGGTTCATGATCTCAGGGTCCTGGGATGTAACTCCCCAGCAGGCTTTCTAGGCAGTGGGGTGTTTTCTTCTTCCTCTGTGCACCCTCCCAATTCTCTCTCTCTCGGTCTCAAATAAGAAAATAAACCAGTAATAGAATAGAGATTGATGATTGATGGTGATAAGTGTTACAAAGAAATACAAGAAAGGTAAAAGCCTTTGGAGAATGCTGGGATGAAAGTTAATTTTATTTTGTGTTGGGTGGTTATATCTCATTTATAAGATGTTATTTGCACAAAGACCTTGGAAGTGAAGGAGAGTGTTATACAAATATTAAAGGAAAAGATTGCTCTAGGCAGAGCAAGAAAGTATATAGACTTTGTGTGAACAGCTTGTCTGTTACGTTTGAGGAAAAGCAAGGAGGCCAATGAGGAGTTCATATTGGTGGGGAGAGGAAGAACGAATTGATTTATGACCTTCTAGTACATTGAAACGCCTTCAGTTTTTATTTAATATGAGAGGGGAAGATACCAAAAGACTTTCAACAGCAGAATAAAATCATCTGACTTGATTTTTAGGTTAAATTACTGTACCAAAAGAAATTTGCAGGGAGAAAGGAGTGCAGTATGTGTGGAAGTGGGGTTATCAATCAAGTCAATAATTCAGGAACATATGATGGTGTTTTTAGCATGCTGGGTGGTAATAGAAGTGGTGAAGTATGGTTTTCATTTTGTATATATTTTGATGGTGAATATTCAGGTGAACAGGATGGGGTATGTGCAGGACAGACAATATCAACATTTATTTTACCTGCACAAACAGAAGGGTGGAGTCTTCATTCCCTGATATGGAGAGAACTCTGATTCAAATGTTCTTTCTCATTAAATGGCATAGTGATGATGAGGATTTAGTCAGTGAAAGAGAGCAGTAAGCATAGTGTTAAGTGGTAAGACATTATAATACATTTGAACATCAAAAAACGTCCTGTTGGATCATCTGTTTATGTGAGTAAATAAATAAATAAAGCTTCCTGGGGTTCTGATAGAGGTAAAGAAGACTGCTATATGATCCAAAGGGGTACGTGCACCAAATGTTTATAGCAGTAATATCCACAATAGCCAAACTATGGAAAGAACCTAGATGTCCATCAACAAATGAATGATATTCATATATATATATATATATATGATGGAATATATATATATATATATCATATATATATATATATATATGATATATATATGATATATATATGATGGAATACTATGCAGCCATCAAAAGAAATGAAATCTTGCCATTTGCGTTGACATGGATGGAACTAGAGGGTGTTACGCTTAGCAAAATAAGTCAACCAGAGAAAGACACTATCATATGATCTCCCTGATATGAGGAAATGGAGGTGCAATGTGGGGGGTTTGGGGGACAGGAAAAGAGTAAGTGAAACAAGATGGGATCGGGAGGGAGACAAACCATAAGAGACTCTTATTCTCACAAAACAAACTGAGAGTTGGTGGGGGGGTGGGGAGGGTAGGGATAGGGTGGTGGGGTTATGAACATTGGGGAGGTATGTGCTGTGGTGAGTGCTGTGAAGTGTGTAAACCTGGCGATTCACAGACCTGTACCCCTGGGGCTAATAATACATTATATGTTAATTTAAAAAGGAGAAGAAGAAGAAGAAGACTACTATAAATCAAATGCTATGGTTTTCAGCAAGAGTGTGTAATCAGGCATAATTTATTAAAGTATCCAAGTAAAATGACGGTCGAAAATTGGTATAACAGAAAACATAAAAATCAGAGATTTTAAAAAGAGATATGGGACAGTGTAGAGAATATAGTCAATGATATTATAATAGTGTTATATGGTGACAGATGGTGGCTATATTTGTAGTGATCATAGAATAATGTATGGAGATAGTGAAAAACTGAAACCAATGTAACACTGAATATCAACTATACTCAAATAAAAATATAGTAAAAATAAAACATTTTAATTTAAAAAGATAAAAAGAGGGACAAGAATTTGAAAAGTGAATTTCAAAAAGAGTGAAGATGAGGCTAAGACATACTCTGAACCTTGAGGAAAACACCATTTTGAAAATTCTTCCCATTTTGAAAAAACTCAAATGAATCAATACCATAAAAGAACCCATTTTAACTGAGAGATGTAATGAATGCTCAAGAAATAATTTTATGACAGGACAATTCTTCCCTATGAAACAGCATACAGAAACCAGGGGAAACACCTGGAAGCAAAATAAACTATACTGAAAATAAGAATTAGGAAAAAGATAAATAATGAAGGATAAGAAAATTAGACCTGCGACAGAGACCTAGTGAAGAGAATTTTTAGCTTGTGGTTTAATGTTTTTGAGGATAATCTAGAGTTCATAACTGCCTTGAGGCAGGCTGGTTGTAGGCAGTTTAGGCAGACCACTAAGACAGGCCTACTTTGGGCAGGTGGTGTTGGAGGAGGCCATTGGGATGGACAAAGACAAATACAACCATTTGACTAAAGTGTCTGTGAAGATGTTGAAGTCAGATGCAACAGAGAAAGACCTGTCAAACCTAATCTCAGAAATGGAGATGATGAAGATGATTGGACAGCACAAGGACACCATCAACCTGCTGGGTCCTGCACACAGGACGGTCCCTCATACACTATCATGGAATATGCCTCCAAAGACAACATACAGGAGTACCTGCAGGCCCAGAGGCCTCCTGACCTGGAGTACTGTTACAATATCAGCCACAATGCAGCAGAGCAACTCTCCTCCAAGGACCTGGTATCCTGTGCCTGCCAGGTAGCCTGAGGCATGGAGTACCTTGCCTCCAAGAACTGCATACACCAAGACCTGGCCACCAGGGAAGTGCTGGTGACAAAGGACATCATGATGAAGATCTCAGACTTCAGCCTTGCCAGAGATATCACCACATCAGTTACTATAAAAAGACAACCAACAGTGGACTGCCTGTGAAGTGGATGGTCCCTAAGGCCATGTTTGACCAGATCTACATCCACCAGAGTGACTTCTGGTCTTTTGGGGTGATCCTGTGCAAAATTTTCACTCTGGAAGCCTCCCATATCCTGGAGTGCCTGTGGAGGTGGTTTTCAAGCTGCTGAAGGAGTCATTTGATGGATAAGCCAATAAGTGCACCAGAGAGTTATACACAATAATGAGGGGTGGCTGGCATGTGGTACCTTCAAGCTGCTGGTAGAAGACCTGGATCATACTGTGGGCTTGACCTCCAACCAGGAGTACCCGGACATGTCCTTGGCCCTGGAACAATACTGTCTATGCTTTCCCAACACCCAAAGCTCCACCTGCTCCTCAGAGAAGTATTCCACCTTCTCTCATGTGCCGTTGCCCAGGGAGGCCTATCTGCCCTGACACCCAGCCCAGCTTGCCAATGGTGGACTCAAATGACTAGTATCCCTATTACTCCTGTCCAGATTCCGTTATAAGCTGTAACCCTTACCCGCCACCCTCCCTGCAAGACTCACTGCCTTCTCCTTTGTCCCTTTCCTACTGGCAGGAGCCAGCTGCCTACCTGAGGCCTTCACCCCTTGAATTTCACCTCTCTTCCCCTTCCTCTTCCTCCTCATTACAACCTACTCATGAAATAAAGGAACAGAGTGGCAGGTACTTGCTCGTGGCTACTTCCTTCCCTCCCATATGTTGGACCAAGACCCCTCCCTGTCATCTGTAACTGCCTGGTCGTCAAGGGAGTTGGAGATGAGGCATGCCAGTGAAAGCTGTCGGAGCTTCCCTGTTTTGGTTTTGTCTGCTTAGCATAACATGTAAGACTGAGTTCTGGTGGCAGGGACCTAGTCCTTGGGGCTATAGCACTAGCGAGGGGAGGTCAACTGCTCTGGGCCTTGGCTAAGAGCAACCCCTGCTCCAGAGATATGGTGCCAAGGCCTTATTAATTTTGATACTAATTTGCTTTGCTGACCAAATACCTGGTATCAAAAGATGGGAAGGCAAAGACTGGAAGCAGTGTTGTGACCATGGGGTCCAGCCCCAAACTATGAAGAAAACACAATGTGTATAAATCTGAGTAAGTATATATTTAATATGTTCCTCGTGGATGGGAAGTATTAGTTGCCATATATTAAAAACAAAGAAAAGAGGTGTCTGGGTGGCTTCCTCCATAAGTGTCCCTTCTTTTCAGGTCATGATCCCAGGGTCCTGGGATGGAGCCACACATCAGGCTCTCTGCTCAGTGGGAAACCTGAATCTCCTTTTCCCTCTGCCCTGCTTATAGTTCCTCTTCCAGTCTCTCTGTCTGTCAAATAAATAAAATATTAAAAAAAACAAGAAAGAAACAAAATGTTTTTATTTTTTTTAAGATTTTATTTTATTTTATTTATTGACAGAGAGAAATCACAAGTAGATGGAGAGGCAGGCAGAGAGAGAGTGAGGGAAGCATGCTCCCTGCTGAGCAGAGAGCCCGATGCGGGACTCGATCCCGGGACCCCGAGATCATGACCTGAGCCAAAGGCAGCGGCTTAACCCACTTAGCCACCCAGGCGCCCCAAAACAAAATGTTTTTAAAAGGTCTTTTTTTTTAAAATTTTCTAGGGGTGTCTGGATGACTCAGTTGTTTAAGCAGATGTTTGCCTTTGGCTGAGGTCATGATTCCCCCTGCTAGTGTTCTTCTTCTCTCTCTCTCTCTCTCTCGCTGTCAATAAACAAAATAAAATCTTTTACTAAATAAATAAATAAATAAATAAATTTCTATACCTAATTTCAGTTTAGGTCCCTTAACAAAAATTGCTACTGCTTCATTTAAAAAAAGAAGATAATTTAGAAAGATGCTTCCAGAGTTAAAAAGCTCTTTTTTTTCTTTGTCCGGATTAAATATAGAAGTGCTTTAAAAAGAAAAGAAAAAATATGCTATATTAACACTAATCACACTATAACTTTGGTGGTTATATCAAGATATGAAAAGTGATTTTAAAGCAAATTTCATTATCAGACATAAAGATCAAGTCAAAATTACAGAAGAGTGAAAGGATGCATTCATCAGGGAGTATAATAATTCTTGACTTTTAATAATTAATAACAGATTTGGGGATATATAGGGAAAGACTAAGAACAAAAATCATATCTTCTACCTTAGAAGAGAAATGGAAAAAAATTTCAACACCCTTATTTTAAGATTATATAGACAAATGGTCATCAAATTGTTAAGATATGTAAGACTTGAACAAAATTATCAAATACCTAGATATGCTTGATATTACAGAACACTCCCAACAACCTCAGACTAAATATATCTTAAGACATGATTTTCTTTGCAAAGTTCAACATTGATAATGTTCTAGTCATACCTCCGTGTACCAGGAAAGAAGTAGTGTATTTCTTGAAAGGAACAGCTTTCAAAGCTCCATTGAGAAACTGTAAAGATGGAGAAGGGATTTGCAAATTATACATCTGATAATGGACATCTACTCTGATTATTAAAAAATGAATAAAAATAAAAAACCTTACTAATAACCAAACAGAGTATCCACTTTTACATGTGAAGGAAATAATGGAAGAGACATGTCACCAAAAGTATATGGATGGCTTATAAGCACATGACAAATTTCTCAACATTTAGACATTAAAGAAATACAAATTAAAATCATAATGAGACATGCTTACATATCTATTAGAATGGCTAAAATTATAAAGGCTAATTGTACTTGGTCTGAGATAGATTGGTAAGCAACAAAAAATCTAAACTGCTGTTGGCATATATCATGATACCACAACTTTGGAAAATAGTTTGAAAATTTTTTAAATGCAAAATATGTTGCAGTTACACAAATAGCCATTTTACTTCTAGGCATTTAACCAAGAGTAACAAACCCTATGTTCCTACAAGGACTTGTATATGAATTTCATAGCAGCTTTATTTTTAAAAATTGAAAAGAGTGGAAATGTTCATCAATGTCCATCAATAGAGCAAAGACAAATTATGATCTATTCATTAAAGAGATTACTATTCAACATCAAAATGAACTATTTACAATTGGAGATTCTCAAAGTAATGATGCTGAGAAAAGAAAAGCCAGGCAATAAATAGCATATACTGTGTGATTCCATGACTTTAAAAAATCTAGAAAATACAAATTTATATATAGTCACAGTCATCAAATATATTGGTGAGATTTTAGTGCCTTCTTCTGTGCTCCCATAGCTTCCTACACTTGGATCTCCGAGCATTTGTTACACCATGTGAAAATATGAACTCTTTTTCTTTATTCTGTCTTACTAGAATAAGAATCCTTGAAATTTTATGGACATTTGAACTCTCAGTTATTAGCAGAAATTCTATCACATAGTAAGTTTCCAAATATAAAAGCCAGAGTTTTACAATAACTTCGAAGCTTTTACATGATCTATCCACTTATTTAACCTCTGTGACCTCTTTCCCTGCTACTCTTCAGTCACTCACAGTGGCCTCCTTGCTATTCCTCAGATATGCCAGGCATGATCCAACCATATAGCCTTCAAGATAGCCAATTCCTTTCTCTGGAGTGACCTTATTGCTGATAGTTCTGGGCAAATTCATCACCTTTCCATACCTTTGTTCAATTGTCAGCTTCATTGTAACTACCCTGATCTTCCTATTAAAAATTTTAACTCCCCATCCCCTGCCTAGCAACCTTGATTTTTCTCACCCTGATCGAATTTTTTCTTTTTCCCCATTGTACTCATCATTTTTGAATGCACTATGCAATTTTTATTAAGCTTTATAGCTTTTAATTGTCTCACCCATTAAAATAAAAGTTCTACAAAGTTCTCACCCATTAAAATAAGGTTCATTTACCAGTGTAGTCTGAAGTAATATCTGCCATATAATACGTTCAGTAGACAACTGGTAAATTTCAAAATAAATTAATGTTGAGATTATACTGAATTTCATAAGTCATTTCAATATTTTTGTCCAAAAAATAAACTATGTAAAACATACTTTAAATTTACTTTCAAAATATATTATAGCATATAATGGACAATACACATAATCCTTAAAGAAACAATCATATAAATAACCATTTCAGACCTACTTAAAAATTGCATAATACCACACTCCTAGATCCTCTCTGAATGCTCTAAAATAACCCTTCAAAGGAAATACATTTTTAAAAATAACAGATTTTTTGGCAAATAATTTAATAAAGTAAAAGTTTCATTCATCTATGTAGATCATAATAAATGTGTTTAATAAGCATGAAATTATAACTCTGAAGTGTGTTAAAATGAAACCACCTGCTAAGGGTGAGAGAACAAAAATAAACATCATTTTTCCAAATAAGAGGAATTTATTACCTTTGAATCAAAGCATGTGGATTTGTTCAAACTGGCAATAAAGGAATATGGAGACACACACCATAGAAAGTCATATTTTAGAGTTCTAAAAGACTTCGAAGTGAAGAGTATACATTTTTTAAATGCTACATAATGCTACATAATGACAAGGTGACAGGTTGTGACAAATAGCATTTTAAAAGCTCTACTCATAATGGAACGGAAGGTGTCATTTCCCTATAATTTTATATATGTCATTAATTTACTATATCTGGATACAACATATTACCAAACAGATGTTCATCAAAGACTAAATCATTTTTAATGGAACATGATAATTTGAACCTACATCTATTAATCATTTTTTTTGATCTAACATTTATAGTCTCGCTAAACATTTTATCAGTTGTCGACAAAATTCATAAAAAATAGGATAAAAAGTCGTGTTTGTAAAAGTAGATTTTTTTTTCAAATTTGCATTTAAATGAAAATATTTGCTGATATTTTTAAAACTTTAAATGTAATTTTATATATATCTGTCCTATCAGATGATATAAAATTTTTGGAGAAAATATGACATATTTTTTTATCTTGGTTGAAGGTATTAATAAAGAGCAACTGTTTGTATTATTTGTATTGTGATATCTTAGTTAATAAACATGAATAACTGGTATAAAGTATGTTTTTTAAAAAATTTTATTTATATACGTGAAAGAGATCACAGGAAGGCAGAGAGGCAGCCAGAGAGAGAGGAATGAAAGCATGCTCCCTGCTGAGAAGAGAGCCCACTGTGGGACTCAATCCCAGGAACCTGGAATCATGACCTGAGCTGAAGGCAGAGATTTTAACCCACTGAGCCACCCAGATGCCCTAAAATATGTTTTTATTTATATATAGAATTATAGTTCTTGCCAAAATATGGAACTAGCTGGAACTGAATGCCACCTTCAAAGTCAGCTCTGGAGAAATTATGCAAGTGAAATATGGAACTATTTCAGATATTAACCAAAAACAAAGAAATGATGATAAATTCCTTAAAAGACTCAAAGTTGCTCTTGACTGGTATGTTTCAAGCTCTATTCCTGGTTTGAAGACAGGTTTTTACAGGCCTGTCACTGTAGAAATCAGCTGGATGTTTAGAGGCTATTAGAACTGTACAAAAACCTTGAAGGGGTAAAGACTTGAAAATTCTTTAGAGAGATTAGCTCCCTAAGGCATTATTCCTCCACACATTTTCCTCCAATCACTTAAGACTGATGGATGAGGGGCACCTGAGTGGCTCTGTCATCACGTGGGTGGTGGGTTAAGCCTCTGCCTTCATCTCAAGACATGGTCTCTGGGTCCTGGGATCCAGCCTCACATCCGGCTCTGCTCAAAAGGAATCCTGCTTCCCTCCCTGCTTGCCTGCCTCTCTGCTTACTTGTGATCTCTCTCTCTCTCTCACTTTCTCTCTCTCTGTGTCCAATAAATAAATAAAATCTTTTAAAAAAAGGCTGATGGATGATAAATTATGAAAACTGCTCCCTCCAAATGATGCTTCTTCATAAGGATTTAAGAATTTAAAATTGTAAGAATTTAAAATTGAAACTTGATCGTAGGATTTATCTTATAGAATAACATCAAGTGAAGGCAGTTATTATTAGTTCTGAAGTATTTGTGATTCTGAATTCTTGGCCTCATTAGTAAATTTATTTTTAAATTCTCCCATGGAGTGGTGATTGGCCTTCAGTCTTTCATTGATGTACATCATTGGGTCAAACGAGATGTGTGTGCCCAGAACTATATATAATCTTCTTTGTATTTCACTGGAGATGGCATTTCTGAGTTTTGTTCAATTGAATTTGGACAGATGTTTTAGTAGTCACTTCTAGAGTTGTCCCTGAAGAATATCTTCCTTTTTTTCTCTTCCCGATTCTCTGAAAAACCCTGACTAATTCACATTATCACAGTGATATCACAATTCAAGTTTTTCCAAACACTATAGCTGCAAAATAGAAGGAAGCTACTCAGAAGGTAAGACTATTGTGAATGATTGAGATTGAGAAAGAAAACATTATTATAATTAAGCTACCAGGTTTCAATGTATTTTATTGTTGCTTAGAAAATCCTAGCATACCCAGACTTTACAGAGATTTGATGATCCTAAGAGGAGCTGAACTCATGGACCAAAATAACTATGCACATAAAAAGTGCAATTACTTACCAAAAATAGATGGTGTGGTTAACTTTATAAGGCAATCCAAGTGTTATTGGAACAGGAATTAAAAAAATAGCTTAGGGGCACCTAGGTGGTGCAGTGGATTAAGCCACTGCCTTCAGCTCAGGTCATGATCTCAGGGTCCTGGGATCAAGTCCTGCATCAGGCTCTCTGCTCAGCAGTGAGTCGGCTTCACTCTCTCTCTCTCTCTCTTCCTGCCCTGCGTCTACTTGTGATCTCTCTCTGTCAAATAAATAAAGAAAGAAAATCTTAAAAAAAAAAAAAGAATGACCGTACTTTTAAAAAATAGCTTAAAAGGGGCGCCTGGGTGGCTCAGTGGGTTAAGCCGCTGCCTTCAGTTCAGGTCATGATCTCAGGGTCCTGGGATCAAGCCCCACATTGGGCTTTCTGCTCAGCAGGTAGCCTGCTTCCCTTCCTCTCTCTCTGCCCGCCTCTCTGCCTACTTGTGATCTCTCACTGTCAAATAAATAAATAATATATTTTTAAAAATAGCTTAAAAGTATATGATAAAATAATTATATACATATACAAAGAAAAGAAAGAGACTATACTGTGAATATAAATTAAGTGAAAATTGTTGAAATAAAGAATACAATAAATGGAGACTAAGATGAATATAGCTGTAAAGTGAATAAATGAGTTGGGAAAAACAAACAAACAAACAAATTAATCACTTTTGCCCAAATGCAGCAGAAGAGAAAAAAAAAAGAAAATATTTAAATAAGTACTGAGATAAATTTTGGAGAATTAAAGAAAGATAAAAGATACAAGACTTAAAATGATGCCAAACATGAGAAATCAGAAACAAAACAAAACAAACACCACACACACCAAAAACCACTCATATACATTATGGTGAGTTTTAAGAATATCAAAAACAGAGAAGAGCATAAATGATGCCCAAGAGAAGAACAGATCACCTAAAATGTACAAGAATAATACTGACAGCAGGATTCTCAATAGTAATAGCATAGAAAGGAGACAGCTGGGTGTTTGTATAGATGGAAAAGATATTTGAAACTAGATATTTACATCAAGCCAAATTATTGATTAAATTTGAGAGCACAGTAAAAATACAATGAAGCATGTTAGGTCTTAGAACACTTGTCACACAGACACAAACATTTTAGAAAACTTCCTTGGAGGACAGCTCAATTTAGATAGAGAAAACAGAATTATGTACTCAAAGGCACCTTTTGAAGGAACGATTGAATATAGTCTGCACTGCAAATATTCTTTAATCGTATGTTCTGAATTTCCTAAATTTAAGAAGTATTTGTTCAAATATTTATCTTTAAATAAACCCTAGGAGACTTTTTCTTGGATTCTGGAAAATCAGTCCATTTGGATACAAATCTTTGTCACTGATGGAAATTTTGATAGGCCTTAAATGTGGAATGCCTAATGTATTGTTACAGCAATTGTGATTTGCCAATACATGGGTGATGTGTGTGTGTTGTGTGTGTTTATTTTTATTTTTGATGGTTTTACTCTTCTATGAGATTTTTAAGTAGACATAATTTTAATAAATTGTGATTTGTTGAAATTTATCTGAGGTTATATATAATAAAATGAAATTTGTGTGACTGGTCTTTAAAAATTGTCCAAAGAAGTACATTATATTCATTATTAAATTTGATAATATACAATAAAGTATTTATGGTCCTATGTAACCATATCAAATTCTACTATTAATTCATATTAATAATTACCATAAGAGAAAAAAGGGATATTTTTCAAAAGGAAAATTAGCATATTTTTCAGAATATGATATAGTGTTATTCACTGAACAGAGGGAACAAATGTCAAAGTTTAACACAGTTTACAGAATGTTTTAACATAAATTGAAATTTAAATCTGACCAAATTTCACAGTTTTAAGTAAAATGATAGCACTTTATATCCTTGAAAAGTGGTAAGTGACCCAAAACATTGCTTAGAAAAACAAATTTAACACTACACTAGTCTGAGATGGCTAAGTTATGGTACAACTTGCCCCTGTGTATCATTAAATGGTGTATTTTTTTCTTTAGGTCTTGTCATTATATTTTATTTTAGCCATTCTGGTAAGTGTGTAGTGATATCTCAGTGTCATTTTAATTGCATTTCCTTGATGTCTAATTATGTCAAAATGAATAATTTTGATATTTAATGTTCTGAGCTTTCTCAGTTCAAGACCATGAAGCCACTTAGGAAAAATACAGTTGCAGATGCACTCATAGACCAACTCTTATTTAGAAATAAGAAGAAACATTACTACCCATTCCAACAAAAAATAGATTTGTTATGCAGTAGGGATTTTATAAATTACCTGACACAACTTACATAGTAAGATGAAATGGGACAGGCGGCTTCTTGCAGCTATATACAACATCATTTTAATTTCAATTTTCAGTATAATTTTTCCAAGGTATACACAGAATATACATTTAATGTAAATTGTGAACATTTTAAACTCTGTATATGGAAATTAATCAATTTTAAGTTTATAACAATCAAAATTAACGGAAGTTTATTTGAAATTAGTTAGCTTTCTCTGCATTGCAAGACAGAATAATCAAGAATTGGTAAGAAAAAATAATCTCTGTAAAATTACCGGGGGTGCATTATAAAGTGTTCGGTAACCGATCAAACTCACAATTTGGATTGAATGGCAAGTGATTTTTAAAACCTGGACTCATAGTCAATTTTTTTTTCTTCATTGTGTCTTAATAAATTACTGTGTTCATTTGCATGGAAGTGAAGAAAAATGCATGACATTTCATCTCAACACTAACACTTTTAACTGGCAACTCTGAATGTCCTTTACAGCAGTGTAAAAAAGTAAAGATCAATGATGTTTCATGAAATATTTGTTATAATTCTCAAGGAGATAGGGAGTTTGTGCAAAAATGCAAATCACTTTGCGACTAAACACATTGCTTATTTCAGCTAATTTTAAGAAAATATGCTGACTCTCTCAAAAATGAAGCAATGATTTAGGTTTCCCTTCAAACTCCTTATCTAATCCTGAACCAACAGCACATAGTTCAAAGAGCAACTAATTGGGCAGCTCCAATTTACACGTTTCCTAACAATGCTTAATTTAGTGGAATTTCTGTGCAATTATGTTAATTTGATGTAGTGAAAGACAAACATTCAAAAAGATCATCCTTAATTTATATAGATTGCCAAACTCTGCATTTTCTGAATGACGCCCAGGAACGTATTTTCAAAAACAAACAAACAATGCCAGAACCACTATTAGGTCATCTTTAGGCAGAAAGTGACTCAGAGCCTACATTACTCTCTCCCTGAAAGTTTACTGTAGGCACTGAAACTACTACCCTGAGTCTGTGCTATCAAATTCCTTAAGTTAGAAAGTTTTAAAACCCGTCTGTGTGGGAGTATTTCAATTACAGATAGAGATTTGGTTGTTTATACATTTTCATACTTGATTTTTAGGGTGTAATAACTATGTTTTAAAATTCATGGTGGTTTTGAATACTGTTGGATAATTGTGCTAAAATGGTATATCCATTCCTCCTAGGAAACAGAAATTATAGAAAGGTAGTGATTTTCAGATCTGACATCTTTGAGTCATTGCAGTTTCAGTATAAATGCAATAGGAAAAGTGACATTTATGTTTATGATATTTTCTATAAATAAATTAGAATGTACTGGAGGCCTGATATAAAGTGGGATGCCTAACCTTCAGTAAGATCTTGTTTTCAATTCAAAATAAATTTTATTTTTTATTTTTTTATAATGTCCCTCAATTTCAGATAAGCACCCCCTACGGTCCACTCCATTTTCTAAAAGATTTTATTTATTTTATTTGACAGATAGAGATCACAAGTAGGCAGAGAGGCAGGCAGAGAGAGAGGGAAGAGGAAGCAGGCTCCCTGCTAGGCAGAGAGCCCGATGCGGGGCTCGATCCCAGGACCCTGGGATCATGACCTGAGCCAAAGGCAGAGGCTTTAACCCACTGAGCCACCCAGGCGCCCCCAAAATAAATTTTAAATTGAATTATGCACCTCTAAGTTCAGAGACAAAAAACATCAACCAACACAATTAATAAGTTCTATTTCTTGAAATTTCGGGAACATTGATAGTCTCATCTCCTGGAAGAACAACAGCTAAAATTTTTGGTCATGGATTCTTGCTAAAATATCACTTTCCCAAAGAAAATTAATGTTATGAATTTTCATTGATTGTTATTGATCATGAAGAATATAACAACCACGATAAAAAGAGTAGGAAAAACATGATATCTCATCTGTAAGGGCATGTGGAAAGTAGGAAATGCTAATAAAGATAACTACCATTATTTCCTAAGTTGACATAATATAACAGAACAAAAATATTTCATAACATTTTCTAGGCTCATTCTGATAACTCTTTTCTACATTCAAATTTAAAGGTTGAGGCATGTGATATATATTACACAAAAAACAGCCCAAGGAATTCGTTAAAAAAAAAAAAAACTCTTAATAAAGGACAAATCCAAAGGAATTTCTTTTCTAATTTAATTAACAAATTATGAATCGACTTATCTATTTCATCACAGTGTATCAGGCACCAATAATATTTTTTAATCGTCATACCTGATGCAATAGTTACCATCTTTCAGACATACTGATTACGAACAAGCAAAGAAACAGGAGCACTGTATCTTAAGATCTACCTGCATAAATATAGGACTACTTCAGACAATCTCTTCACCACAACATAGCAATGAATAGAAATCATACATGCTCTGTAATGGACAAACAGATGAGATAGAAGGGGATGGGTGTTAATATATGCAGAATCTTTATTAATTACATTGTAAAACATAATATGGAAAAACAGAATACAACTTTAGAAATACCCAGGTCACCATCATTGTTTTATTTTTATATGTGTAGATAAGGAGTTTAGTAAACAATCCATGACTATTCAACTTCTTATATTTTGAAAATTTTAGCAAAAGTAACAAACGTAGCAACTAGAAAATTGTATCTATCTGCAAAATACAGCTTTGCCAGCATGGTAGAGGAAAAGCAAAACAAAATAAGTAAGAAAAGTTTAACATTTCACAAGAGTTTTACTTTTATATTTTATTTATTATTTTTTATTTTTCATTTATTATTTACTTCTATTTTCTACTTTATTATAATGAAAATGTCATGACCATAACATAAGAGCAGAATTAAACCAACATGAGAAATTATTTTTTCATAAGTTATAATAAACTAGCTTGGTGATTAATTCAAAAATTATATTACAAACTTCAGTGTTCTTGCAGTAAGTCAGGAGTCATAAACTAATGATGATTCTAAATGTTATTTAGAGAGACATTCTGTTCTTAATATATATCAAATATTCCACACAAGGCAAAGTGGATCCAAGTAATCTGTAGGCAAAATAAGATTTTAGAGAAGTATATATTTCCAACAGTATTTATAAAATATTACCTTTATGTAAGGCATCATCCTGGACTTTGTGGAAAACACACAAAGGAGTAAGAAGTGGCCCTTCAAGAAACATATACAATATCAAGGTTTAACATGAAGTAGCATGTATTCTCTAAGTAAAAAAACATTGTACCAACTGACTTTACTGAAACTTTATATTTATTGCTCTCGTTTTAGGTCATAGTGTCCTTCTGCATGCAGGCTGCTATAACGGACATGATATAGACTGAATAGCTTATAAAGAACAGGAATTTATTTCTCACAGTTCTAGAACTGAGAAGTTCAAGATTAAGGAATGGGCAGATCCACGGAGAGCCCACTTCCTCATAGATGGCGATCTTCTCACTGTAAACGTACATGATGAATGAATCAAGAGAACTCTCTGGGGTTTCCTTTAAAAGGACTGTAATCCCACTTATGACCTAATCACCTCCCAAAGGCCCCTATGTTTTAATACTATCACTTCCAGAGTTAGATTTCATAATATGATTTTGGGAGACATAAACTTTCACACCATAGTATATAGAAACAAAAAAATTCACAAAAACAAAAAACAACAAAAATTATTTTAACTACCTATTATTTTCAACTACATAAAATTTTAATTTGTTTCTATATAATATTAAATAACTCATTTGAGTGATTCACTTATATCCAATGCATCTGAGTGCAATTAAATTTGCTTACCCAACATATCCAGCAGCATATTTCTTCAGACTATCCCATTCCCAACCTTACAGGATTTACCACAATTAGAAGACAGGGGATAGAGGATAGATAGATAGATGTATACATAAACACACTTGTACATACACATATGCATATTTTTTCCTGTTAATGATACTCATGCAAATAAAATTTAAGCTCAAGGAAACCTGTCTTGTGTGTTACTTAATATCCAGTTTTTAGTCAACATCCAAAAACAAATAATCCAATAAAAACATGGATAGAAGACATGAACAAGTGTTTCCCCAAAGAACACATTCAAATGTTCAGTAGATACATGAAAAGATGTCCATCATCATGTATCATCAGGAAATTGCAAAGCAAAACTAGAAAGAGATACCACCTCACACCTGTCAGAATGGCTAAAATCAACACTACAAGAAACATAAGGTGTTGGAGAGGATGTGAACAAGTAACACTTGTGGGGGCTGCCTGGGTGGCTCAGTGGGTTAAGCCTCTGCCTTCAGCTCAGGTCATGATCTCAGGGTCCTGGGATCAAGTCCCACATCGGGCTCTCTGCCAGGCATGGAGCCTGCTCCCTCCTCTCTCTCTCTACTTGTGATCTCTCTCTGTCAAATGAATAAAATCTTAAAAAAAAAAACAGAAAAAGTAACAATTGTGAACTGTTGGTGGTGATGCAAACTGATACAGCCATATTTGAAAACAGGATGGAATTTTCATAAAATTTAAAAATAGAAGTCCTTTGTGATCCAACAATCCTGTTGGTGTGTATTTACCCAATGAATATAAGAAAACTTATTCAAAGGGATGCTAGCACCCCTATGTTTATAGCAGCATTATTTATAAAGCTAAGATATGGAAAGAGCCCAAGCATCCATCAATTGATGAATAAATAAAGAATAAGTGGTATGTATATACAATGGAATATTATTCTGCCATAAAAAAGATTGAAATCTTGCCATTTGCAATAACATGGATGGAACTAGACAGTATAATGCTAAAAGTAAAATAATTCAGTCAGAGAAAGGCAAATACCTTTACTCATATATGGAATAAAAGAAACAAAACAAACAAGCAAAGGGGAAAATAATAAGACATAGAAAGAGAAAGCAAGAAACAGACATTTCATTATGGAGAACAAGCTGATGGTTACTTGAGGGGATCTGAAAGGAGTGATGGATTAAATAAGTGATGCTGGTTAATTAGAGCACTTGTCATGATGAGCACTGAGTGCTATATGTTATATTGTACACATGAAACTAATACAACCATATATGTTAACTAACTGGATTTCAAATGAAAACTTTTTTAAAATCCCAGGTTTTAGCTCACATTCTGGCTTACAAAAGGGATTTAGTCAGGAATTTGGAGATTAGTTAATGAACAAATAAGGGCTGAACAGGCAGTGGTTAGATAAAATTACTATTCTTTCTGGCACGATCTTATATCTTTGGTCTAGAATTATTTTTAGCTCTTTAGACTCTTCCTATTTTATTTTGAGTCATTAAACAAAAATTTCCTCAAAGGACCTTAGACTCCATCCAATTTGAGCAACAGTGTGAGAGAGGAAATGGTGTCCAGGAGGAAAAAAAAAAGATGAAACTACCTTTGTTTACAAGTGAATGCATAGTTCTTCCACAGAAGAAGCTCTAAATGGTCATGGCTCCAGCTTTATATGTGTTCAGTCATATGTTCAGAAGTAGGTAATACTATCAAAAATTATAAAGCATCTGAGATTATTTTCCCTTATTTGAAAGCTGGTGTATGAGTCTGCCGTGTTTTCTTGGGTGTTGATAGAAAACGCAGACTCATGGTTCAGAAATAATATAGTTTATTATTCACAGCAATAGAGGTAGCCAGAATATTAACAGTATTTGTGTGTGTGTGTGTGTGTTTGTGTGTGTGAGTGTGTGTGTGTGTGTGTAGGGGTGGGAGTTATATATCAGTTCTGAGCCTCAGTTCCCACAAGAAGAATCAAAACAGAGGCAGATAATATTTGCAAACACAACAGGTTAAGTTAAAAAAAAGATACTATTTCTGTCTTCCAAGTCTATTCAATACAACCATCTTCAAAGGATGGTCTAGAACAAATAATAAATGCAGAAATGTAAGCAACCAATTGAAAAGTGTCTCCCAAGAAACACACTTTGAGAGTCTTCATTTGACAAAAATACTATAGGATATTACATGCATCAGGTGCATTGAATACTGGAAGGTTAAAATTACAAAGGACCAAATATATTTAAGCAGTTCTGGCATCCAGTAGAGTTCAAATAGGTTTTATAAGATTGAGGAAAGAAGCCATCAAAACCTGGGCCCAGGGGCGCCTCGGTAGCTCAGTGGGTTCAGCCTCTGTCTTCGGCTCAGGCCATGATCTCAGGGTCCTGGGATTGAGCTCTGCATCAGGCTCTCTGTTCAGCAGGGAGCCTGATTCCCCCTCTCTCTCTGCCTCTCTGCCTACTTGTGGTCTCTGTCTGTCAAATAAATAAATAAAATCTTAAAACAAAACAAACAAAACAAAACAAAAAACCTGGGCCCAATTTTCCCAAAAGTATGATTCTGATTCTAGTCTCTATGATGTTATCCCTTGAAGACAATGTCTCTAATTGAGTTGAATTAGCTTAATAAAGAGCATACCCCAATTGTTGTAGGAGATGAACAATATGCAAGAGGCAAAATACCACATGGAAGCCACCTGGTCTTCAGTGGAATATAGAATCAGTTCCTTTGGGATGAAATTGTTCCCCATTTGACTTCCCACTTAAGGGAAAATAAGAGTGCCTTCTAATAGATTTTAAATAGGAAATGACAACGGAAGCTTATACAAGATTATAAAATGGGAAATTTCATTTAGATAAGCAATAATTTCAAAGTCATCTTCTTAACATTACAGACTCTTCACATAATCATAATATTATTTTGGTATTATATGGTAATTTCAAATATAGTAAATATAAAGAATTTACCTCTGTAATTATAGCGAGTCTGCTCATAATTTAATAGCAACAAAACTTCAATTTAGAAGTATGGTCTACCAATTATTAATACATTTGGAAATTGTGTGTCATCTTCACTCCACTTATCTCACTAAAACAGTGAGCCAAAAAAAGTAGGTCCAAGCTGTTTACTATGGTCAAAATGGGTTGCTTTTGCGCTTGGTAAAGAAGCAGTCATATTTTGGAAGAAGAAACTGAGGCTATTAATATTTTCAACTTATTTTCAGAAAAGGAAAGAAAGGATAATGTAAGCTAAAGCCAAAATCTTACACAAGGTGGCAGGAGAATGATCTTTTCCCAGATAAAGGGTTTTTAAATTTAGCCATGTTAGGAGGAAGAAGAGATGAGACAGTGTGGACTTGACAAACGTTTGTACACTGTTCAAAAGATTTCAAAATAATGTGTATTGGGCTCCTGGGTGCTCAGTGGGTTAAGCCGCTGCCTTCAGATCAGGTCATGATCTCAGGGTCCTGGGATCGAGTCCCGCATCGGGCTCTCTGCTCAGCGGGGAGCCTGCTTCCTCCTCTCTCTCTCTGCCTGCCTCTCTGCCTACTTGTAATCTCTTTCTGTCAAATAAATAAATAAATAAAATCTTTAAAAAAAATAATGTGTATTATTTTTCTTCTTTTAGTTGAGACAAAAAACAAACAAACAAACAAACAAAAAACCACTAATGAGCTTACTCTTAAAAGGAGGTAAACAAGAAACTAGCAAAGATTGAGTGTTAGGTCTTGTCCCCCTTCTTTTTTTAAAAATTATGTTATGTTAGTTACCATACAATACATCATTAGTTTTTGAAGTAGTGTTCCATGATTCATTGTTTGTGTAAAACACCCAGTGCCCCATGCAATATGTGCACTCCTTAATACCCATCACCAGGCTCACCCATCCCCACATCCTTCTCATCTTTAAAACCCTCAGTTTGTTTCTTGGAGTCCATAGTTTTTCATGTTTCATTTCCCCCTCCAATCCCCCCACTTCATTTTTCCTTTCCATCTCCTAATGTCCTCCATGCTATTCCTTACGTTCCACAAATAAGTGAAACCATATGATGATTGACTTTCTCTGCTTGACTTATTTCACTTAACATAATTCCTCCAGTCCCATCCATGTTGATGCAAAAGTTGGGTATTCATCCTTTCTGATGGCTGAGTGATATTCCATTGTATCCATAGATCACATCTTCTTTATCCGTTTGTCTGTTGAAGGGGATCTTGGCTCTTTCAGCAGAATGGCTATTGTGGACATTGCTGCTATGAACACTGGGGTGCATATGGCCCTTCTTTCCAGTAAAATAGAGCTAGCCTATGACCCAGCGATTGCACTACTGAGTATTGACCTCAAAGATACAGATGTGGTGAAAAGAATTAGGTATTGTTAAAGCACAAATGCAGGGGATAGAAGTTATGGTACAGAAGAGGGAAGGGCAACCATATGGCAGAGTAGAATAAAGTAGCTCAGGAAGAAATTAGTCATATCCAGATATTGTAAGGCATGTGGGGTTGGCAGGGAGAGCATGAGAAATCATGAGAGAAGAGAGAGAAAATGGACCAGGCAGGAGAGGTTTATAACATTTTAACATCTAAGGTAAGCATATGCAAAGCAGAATAGGGAAAGAAATAAAAGTTTTTATAAGACTCAATACATAAGGAATAATGTGGGGGACACTGGGAGATGGAGAGAAGTGTGCTGAGGGAAATCGGAGGGAGAGACAAACCATGAGAGATTGTGGACTCTGAGAAACAAACTGAGGGTTTTGAAGAGGAGGGTGGCAGGTGGTTGGGTGAGCCCAGTGGTGGGTATTAAGGAGGGAATTTATTACATGAAGCACTGGGTGTGGTGCATAAACAATGAATTTTGGATCACTGAAAATAAATTAAAAGAAAAAAAAAAGACTGACTACAGACATGGACCTCAGTGTAACACAGATATGGAACTCACTGTAATACCAGCCACTTCCCACCGACACAAACAGACTATGATAATAATAAATAATAATGCAATTAAGAAAATTGCCTGCCAAATAATTTTTCCTCTTTTTTACTTTTATGATTATTATTTTTATTTTATTTTTAAAGTTTTTATTTAAATTCCAGTTCGTTAAAATAAGGTTAATATTAGTTTCAGGTGTACAATATAGTGATCAACACTGCCATACAATGGCTTCAATAAAAAAATGAAAAAAAAATTTTTTAAAGATTTTATTTTTAAAAACCTCTACACCCAAGGTGGATTTCAAACGTACAACCCAAAGATCAAGAGTTACATATTTTACTGACTGATCCAGCCAGGCACCCCAACAAATAAAAATTTTATAAAATTGTTGAGTTTGTGGGAGTCTCATTTACTCAGTCAGTTAAGTGTCTGCCTTTGGCTCAGATCATGATCTCAAGAGTCCTGGGATCGAGCCCCATATTGCTCATGCTCTCTCTGTCTCTCTCTCTGGCTTTTGCTCTTAAATAAATAAATAAAATATTTTAAAAAATTGTTGAGTTTGTTTAACTCGTTTTAAACTAGTAGACGGAGATGAAGATAAAAAAATGATGTCATGGCAGGGAAAAATACAACTTACACGTTTTAAAAATAAAATGTGCAATGCAAGTTACATCACTTCTTTTATCACCACACTGGGACTTTCCCTACTGAGTTTTTGTAATGTAAGGACCTATTTTATATTTTAGCTCTTTGCAGCTCTTTTATTAGCCCCCTTCAGGAATATCAGCTTTATTTATTGAATTAAATTTTATATTAATGTGCTTTTGACTTTTGGCCTTTCTCTTCCTTCTGTTCTTTTTTTCCCCCTAAATTACATGTTTCTGTTTAACAGCTACTATCAATTCTTTGATATGAATTCTCAACATCAATTTACTAACTCCAGAGATGAAGCAGCATCAATATTTAGAAGCGAAGAATACAAAGCCTTGGGCGTCTGGATGGCTCAGTCAGTTAAGCATCGTCCTTCGACTCAGGTGGTGATCCCAGGTTCCTGGGATGGAACCCCAGGTTGAACTTTCTGCTCAGCTGGGAGCCTACTTCTCCTTCTCCCTCTGCCTGCAGCTCCCTTTGCTTGCGTTCTCCCTCTCTTTGTCAACTAAATAAAATAAAATAAAATAATGTCAATAATACAGTTATTTATTTATTAAAATGCAATTATTACACAATACATAATGTATTGCATAATTATAATAATGATTAAATAATTTATTAAATATTTATATTAAATATATCAATGTAATTAAATAAATCTTTTTTAGAATTTAAAATATTTCAAATTTAGATTATTAAATATTAAACCATTAATTTAATAAATAAATATCTAAACATAATTAAATAAAATAATTTATTTATTAAAATGAATAAAATAATGTTGTCATTATCTGAGCATGTATTTTTTAATAGTCTAAAAAAAGCCATCTAATAAAGTCTAAATACATTGAGTTCAGATATTTATATAAGTCAACCCAGACACTCAACCCACAGACAGTTTCAAAACATTTGTTTTTATCTACTATTCAAAATACGATTGTAAAGTATTTATTTATAACTTTGACATAGCAAGGAAACTTGGAGGAAAAGAAGACATTTGCTTTTAATATTTGAAAATTATTTTGTTGATTTAAAAAAAAAACCTTAACACATGAGCATTTCTTCTTAAATAACACTGTGAAGTTTCTGAGTCGCATTCTATTAAAAGTGCTGATAAAATGGCCTCAGTTACTCATTTAAATTATCAGCTGAATGGGTAACAAATGAAGTAGAGAGCTTTTTAATTATTTATGAATGTATTGCTTGTGGATGGAGTGCTACATAGAGTTACCTCTCTTTTTGGCTTTGTTTTGTGAGCAGCAGTGGAATCTCTGAATGAGATTAAACATAAGGACATTCACAGAAATTCTTAATGAACTTCTGGGGAAGGAAAATAAGTGCAAGGAAAAACTGCAGCAAGACTAATTACAAATTTCAAGTGGTCATCGCTTAATTAGAGAAGCTTTTAAGTTCAAGTAATATATCTTTTTTATGAGCCTATCATATTGTATTAATTACCACAAACTGCACTCTTGAGCACTTATCTTTTCACATATTTCTTATTCTTGGTACTTAAAATTACCCTTATGATTGATAAGTAAATGGATTTTACTGACAATGCATTTATTTACATAAATAAATAATGTTGTTTATACATATAAAAACAATTGAATATGTGTATGTGTTCAATGAAATTTTTTTTCAAATTAACATCTTAATTCTACCACATTGGTTACAAATAGATATAGACTTTATAGATTCATCAAATATTTTATTCTCAAATTTATATCTCCTTTGTGAAGTAAATGAAACTGTATATATTAAATATAATCCTATCACATGTAACATTTACTAGTGCATCCCAGGACATACATAGGTCAGGTCCTACTCAAGGCATCACGGATTACTGGATTTAAATTTCTATCCTAGGAGTCTTCTTTATATTTCTGTGGCTCTTATACTACAATCAGGAGGAAGAATTCTTTTGCTAAAAGCTTCCAAATGACTATGTGAGTAGATTATTTGTAGACCAGTGATATAATATTATAGTTTAATATGTAAAGCATGATAAAATAAAATGCTATTGCCATATTTAATTTGTTCAGTAAAGCATTCATTTAGTTATCAAGCATTCATTTTCTTTTTTTTAAGATTTTATTTATTTATTTGACAGACAGAGATCACAAGTAGACAGAGAGGCAGTCAGAGAGAAAGGAAGGGAAGCAGGGTCCCTGCTGAGCAGAGAGCCTGATGTGGGGCTCTATCCCAGGACTCTGGGATCATGACCTGAGCAGAAGGCAGAGGCTTTAATGCACTGAGCCACCCAGGAGCCCCAAGCATTCATTTTCTTTATACAGAAGAGATAGAACAACATTATATAGTAGAAAATACAGTAAATAATCTAGAAACCTTAATCATTTTGTTTTGGCAATTTTAGAACATAAAATTAGCTAAAGCTCAAGTGCAAGTTATATTTGTATCATAGGAGGAAAAGTTAATTAAAAGTTTATTACCATAGTTTAACACTTCAACAAAATGATAACAAGTCAAAAATTAATGAATATATGAAGTATACAATAAAAACAATAATCTTGAGTGTATGTGACTCACTGTAGGTATTGATAGGCTAGAAATCAAAGGGAAAGTATCTATAGGGTTTGTTCAGTTCCATGCTCATCAGATTAATAGGCTTTCTCATATTGCTTCCTTCACCACATTTATTTGTCTAATGAAGTTTTCCAGAGTTAAAGACATTGATAGGTTCATGGCTGGAGAGAGGTACAGAATCTAAGATAGTTCAGCAGTGCTTATTATTTAAGAGAAAGACAGCATGGGAGGTGAGGGGTGGAAGGAAAGAGATAAGAAGAGAGAATCTTAAGCAACCTCCTTTCCCAGCACAGAGCCTATAGGGGCTTCATCTCATCGCCCTGAGATAACAACCTGAGCTGAAATCAAGAGTCAGATGCTTATCTAATTGAGTCACCCAAGTGCACCATTTTTTTCCCTGTATCTTTATTTTCATCTCTTTCTGTAACTGAGTTTCCCTTCAAAATCAAGACTTGCTTGCATACACAACCTAAATAATTATTTTGTGATTTGATCACGTGGAAGAGGAGAGAATGAGAAGAGCTAAGTGGTCCAGGAGAAACATATATGAGTTCAGACTGAGTAGATTATGATTGAGGACAACTGAGCATCAATCCTAATGCACAGAATACATCTCAGAATTATTTTCCTGAAACAAGAAAGAATCTGTTTAAACCACTGGCTTCTACATCCTACCCACAGTAGTTAAAATTCATCCCAGAAGTAATTAATGTCCCCGACTTTACTATTACTGGGCATGAGAGAGGAGCTGAGTGGGCTTGGTCAGTGTCCCACCTAATGAAAGGCAGAGCAGATTCAGGCAAAAAAAAAATTATTCGTTCTTTCCAAATTAGATTTAATGGGATTCTATTTTTCATTCATGAATTCATTTTACATTTTATATTTTATCGATTTTTCTAAGCTTTGGCCAATATTCACTGCATTTTTGAATAGCTTTTATCTATTATTTAAATCATTTTTCTGCTACATGTGTTTAGCCATGGTTATCCATTTCTTCTTCCAAGTTTTTCAGATATGTGATATCAATTTCCAAATAAATTATTTAAAATGTTTATATTTTATACTAAACTTCTATGAAAAACATTGATATATGTATTATGGCATATTGTTCCCCTTTCAACTTATTTTTTAAAATGTGAGTGTGCTTTGGCAAATATATATTGTTTCTTTTTATGTTTATGTAGATTCTTCATAATTTTCCCAAGTTCATTGGCTTATGGTTTCTATTTTTTTAATAATTTTCCTACTACCAATTAATAGATTTGTTTCCATTACATTGTCTAAGTTGCTATTGCCATTATAAGTAAAAAGCATCTGGAAATCTATATCCCTGTCCAGTTTCCTCAAATCACTCATTATTTTCAGGATCTAGTTGGATTTTCTTACAGGTTCCAGGTGGACAAGCTTTTGAACTGGTGCTAATTATGATTTCTGTTTCTGGCTTCCAGCATTTACCAGCTTAGGGATCATTTTTAACAATTATGATGAAATGAGGCATCATATTCTTATTATCAACTTCATTAATAATGATATTAGTGTAACATGTCCTACAAGACAATAATAGATACATGTAAAATAATTTCATTGACCAAAAAAAGTGGTGGAAAATGTAAATAAAACACAGTGGCAACCAACTAGTCATTTCAAGTTGAGCTATTTCTTTTCCCCCTTTATCTCCCTGTCTCTTTAATTTCCTGTAGCACATTCCTACAAAGTATTTAAGGTGTTTTATATGCACATACATAGAGATCATCATGGAGTCTAAATCTAATAATTCCTTGTCAGTTTTAAATATTTTAAGTATTGTTCATTCCTATGTCACTTGTCTATTAACTTTTTCTCCACACTGTACTTAATTGAAAGTAAATATTTAATTTTAATAAAAATTAATTAATCACTTTAATAAATATTTTTACCTTATGGATTAATCTTTGATGCTTATTTCTTAATTTTTTTTAACTTTTAAGATTTTATTTATTGAGAGACAGAGAGAGAGAACAAGCGCAAGCAGGGGAAGCTCCAGAGGGAGAGGGAAAAGAAGAAGCAGGTTCCCCACCAAGCAGGGAGTCAAGCTCAGTCTCAGGGCCTTGGGATCATGATCTGAGGTGAAGGCAGAGGCTTAGCTGACTGAGCCACTGAGTCTAATTGTTATCTTTGATATTTAAGGAAATACTTTATCATCTCCAATTAATCCCCTATGTCACAAATACAGTTTTCTCTATGGTGCTATTAATTTTATTGTCTTAAAATTAGACCCTTTTTCTAGAAGCATTTTTAATCAGTCTCTTAGGTCTATAATTTAGTTTTTATACATTTCATTTAGTATTTTATTTTATCTTCATCATCTCTGAGTATTTCTGACCAGTACTCATTGGTCAAATCTTTCTTATTAATCTATTCCAAAAATTTGTTTGTTTCTATAATATTTTGTTATTACTGCTGTCGTTCTTAGGTTTTGCCTTTATATTCTTTTTGTTTTGTTTTGTTGTTTTATGCTTTGGTGTTTTTGTTGTATTGTTTTGTTTTTCTTTTGAATTAATACAATTAAAACTTTAGATTTCCTTCATAACTTTAATTATTGTCACTTATTTTCACAAATGATATTACCATAGTACAGTAATTCTAAATATTTCTGAATTAGCTGTATTATTTCTTTTTAGGTATCAAGTTAACTTCCAGTTACATGGACTTAATATTTTGGTCATTATATTCTAGTTTTATTGCCTTATCATTGGAAAATATAGCCTGATACTTAACTCTAGGGAATGATGTGGGAGAGCTAGGTTCTTGTCTCTTGGAGTCAAAGAAGGAATCTCGTGGGCAATGGAGAGTGAGTAAGTGACAGAAGTTTACCAAGTGAATATATAGGAAAAGCTCTCACAACTAAGAGGGGTCCCCACACAGTTAACAATGAGTGCCTTCAGGGTTTATTTTTTATATAAAGTAACCAGGCAACTTTAATCCTTTTAACATCTCTATCAATAACTGCTGCAATGGCTTACCTCCTTTTTAGGGCCTGATTATTCTTTTTTGGTTACAGGTGTTTATCATAGAGACACCCACCCCACATGACCCACCCCATACACCTAGGGCAGGTGGTCCTCCATCCCACATGCCTAGATCAGGGTGCTCTTCCCTGGGGTAGGGTGGTCCAATTTATCTCTTTACTCTGGTTTTCCCACACCACATTTTGGGGATTTCTGAGAGCCTGTTCACAAAGTTCCCTATGTATCTCTTCCTCCATAGCTCCACCTGTCCATTACTCATTTTGAGAGTTGATATTACCAAAGTACTGTCATTCTAAAAATTTCTGAATTAGCTGTATTATTTCTTTTTAGGTATGAAGTTAACTTCCAATTATATGAATTTAATATTTTGGTCATTGTTTTCTAATTTTATTGCCTTATTCTTGGAAAATATAGCCTGATATTTAACTCTAGGAATTTATTGGCATATACTTCTGGCCTAAATAATGGCCTGTTTGTGTAAATGTTCAACTTCTGCTTATATACTTACTGAAGACTATTGTTTTGGGGTCAGGATGGCTACATTTATTAAAAGATCAGGACTATTAGATTCTCTAAATGTTGATGTCTCTTAATTTAATCTAATTAAATTATCAGTTAATGAAAGAAGTTAAATTTTTTATGTACTACTGCATCTAAACTTATCAAAGTCTTTTGCTATAATGACAAGTATGTCATCCTGTTTTTATACCAAGTCCTACATTTAAAAAATCATACTATCTGAAATATTATTTATTATTATTATTATTATTATTATTATTTTTAAAGATTGTATTCATTGGGTTACCTGAGTGGCTCAGTCAGTTAAGTGTATATCTATAGCTCAGGTCATAATACCCGGGTCCTGGGATAGAGCCCCGCAGGGGGTTCCCTGCTCAGCGGGGTGCTTCTCCCTCTCCCTCTGTTATTCCCCTGCTGTGTGCATGTTTTTCTTTTCTCACTCTCTCTCAAATAAATAAGTAAAATTTAAAGATTATCTCTCTCAAATAAATAAGTCAAATTTTTTTTCTCAATGGGAGGGAGAAACAGACTCTCCACTGAGCAGGGAGCCTGATGCAGGACTCAATACCAGGAACCTGGGATCATTACCTGAGCTTAAGGCAGACACTTGAACCGACTAAGTCACCCAGGCACTCCAGTTATTTATTTATTTATTTTTATTATGCATATGTTTTATCTCTCTTTCTTTCAAGTCTTTTTTTTATCTTTTTACTTTTTTCATAAAACTGAATTATTTCAAGATGACTTGGTCAACCTCTTTTCCCCAACCCCATAGGTCATAGAGTACATTTTAACTGTTAAAATAATATTAGTATTTAAGTGCTGCCTACACAAATTAAGGCAAATTATCTGTTGTCTGTATTCCTGAAAATATATTTTTTTTATTATGCCTTCCTATTCCAATGACATTTTATAAGGATCTAAATGTTTACATTTGTGATTATTTTTTCAAGATAATAAAGCTATTACTTCATTTTTTTTTATATCTGATGTTATTTAAAAAATTTTTGTCAGTCTGATTCTTGTTTCTTTATTAATGAATTATTTTTTTTCGCTCTAACACTTTTGATTTTTTTTTTTTTTGTCTTTGGTATGTATGCCCTAGTTTGGGATTCATAGAGTCAACTAGAGATATGAATATTTTCTTTCTTTTCTTGTATGTAATTTTTAATCCAGTGTCTTGACTATTTTATGCTTGAGAAATAGATGTACATTAATTTCAAATATTTCTTTCCTTTTTCTTCTTTCATTTAAAAAATTCATTTATTTTATTTTATTTAAAAAATATTTATTTATTTATTTGGAGTAGAGTGAGAGGGTCACGAAGAGTGGCTGATTATATACTTTCAATTTGGGAGGAGTTTAGGAATAGCACAAGCCTCCAAGGTATTTTATAAACAAGGTTTCCAGGACCTTGAGGGGGCTAGCTATTGTTAGGGAAAGGTCATTTATTACTATTTAGTAAAAACTCAGGGAAGAGACTCTTCTGATGTGTATCAGTGGGTATATGCTTGGGAGATGATTGCCAATGTATATCTTGAGGGCAGGGGTGGGGAGTAGAGATAAAGAAGTTTCCAAAGTAATTTTTACATGTGAAAGTAGATTTTCAGTATGGGGGGGGTGGACTAAGAATGCTTTTTGCCCTGAATGGAGGTGTCCACATGGAAGCAGCTGAGTCCCCAGAGGAACTTCAAGGACTTGTCAACAGGATATGAGTAGTAAGGAAATCTAATTTTTTCTCTAGCATTTGTTCCACACACATCACCTACATCGTACACCTCTTCTATATTGATAATTTTAATGCTTTGCTGGTATCCAGATGACTATATCCTTAAGTGACTTCTTATCTTTATTGAATCCATTACGTATTCTATCCATTGTATTCTTAATTCAACTAGATTACATATATTTAATCTATTAGTACCACTAGGTTCTTATTCTTGTTTTTATTTCAAAATCTTTCCTTATTTCCATACATTATTTATTGGGTATATTTTAAATCGCTAATATACTCACTTATTATATATAAGCTGTCAACCTTATTCTTATTTTGAGGTAGCTATATCTTTTTGGGTTTTAGGACATCATACCAACAATGCCAAATAATTTTCAGACAACAGCAGGATCTCCAAGAATTCAACTAAATTCTGACACTATCTACCTGAACATAGCGTAAGATTTCATCAGTTAAGGGATCAGTCCTCCAAGACTATCTCCAACCCCACCTCAGATGCCAGCCTCACTGTAGGCCCCAGGTTATTACCTGTGCTTCTGACTGAGCAACTACAGGTTGGAGGTCCCAGTGGCCTACTTCTTACGTTCTTTTAATTTGCTACAGGGACTCACAAAACTCAGGAAAGTACTTACTTTATGTTTGCCAGCTTATTAAAAGATATAATAGAAGATTTAAATCAATAGATAGATAAAGAACTGCACAGGGAAAGGTATGGAGAATGGGCACAGAGCTTCTATTACCTTCTGTATGACTGCCAGTCTTCCTGCCTTTTCATACATTTAACAAACTAAAAGCTTTCTGAACCCAGTCCTTTCAGGTTTTCTGTGGAGGCTTCATGACAGAGACATGACTGACTAAATCATTGTCATTTGCTGATCTAATCTCCAGCTCCTCTTCCCTCCCCAGATAATCCTGAATTGGGAGGAAGGGGAGGCATGTTGGGCAAAAAGTTATGAAGGCTTTCACCAAGTGGTTGGTCCTTCAGGCAGCCCTTGCCTTGAGTGAGGTCTGAAGCTCACTTCATTAACATAACAAAACACACCTCTCTCACCCTAATCACAGGAAATTCCAAGAGTTTTAGGAGCTGTGAGTCAGTAGCCATGGTTGAAAACCAAATATTCAGATGACCAAAATATATTTCTTGTAAACCACTATATTACACTACATGCTTAAGGATTTAATTATGTGATCTTTTAAACTACTATTTTTCTAAGAGTATAAACTGTTCTGTCAGTAATCTGGATTGGGGAGTGATGTATTGCCAAATTTCTGTCCTTTCAGTCCCGGAAGTCAAAGAGAAACAACAGGAGAGCCCCTTAGGGCAGGAAGTTCAAAGTAACAATGTTGACTACCACTCCCTTTCTTGATTTTTTTTTAAACAAGCAAATCATCTCTTCAGAGTTGCAGTTTAAAGCCAAGAACATGCGGAATTGGGAGAAAAAAATAGTTAAATTTGGAGAATTGCAGAGGTAGAATCAGAGTAGTGAAAGCCATTACAGTAACTGAACTAACTGAGGTCAGTCTTTGGTGAATCACAGAAACAGGTGGAGTTTTCAAACAAAGGAATCTTTGTTTACAACATACAAGGAGATCACAGGGAATAAGTTCCAAAGCCTTGACTGTTTGAACAGGAGAGAGATTTTTATTTAGTATTCAAGATGAATACTCAGAAGGGAGAGTTTTATTATCCCGTGTATGGTTGGTCATAAGGTTGTGGATGCATGCACATCCACATATGTTTTGGGCAATATGTATTGCATGTTCACCTGAATGAAGCTTGTATTCCACCGAGGGCAGAAACTTCAACGTTAGAATAAAGCAGAGGTAACTGTTGGACAAGGGAAAGGGACTCTGCAGGATTCAAGAGCAGATATAAACTAGATGGGGTCTTGGGTTCATTTTCTGGGACAAGGCATGCAAGGCCTTGATTACTTTTGAAATAGCACTAGGAGTTTTACCACTGATTTATTGTCTCAATAGCTTAGGCTATTTCCTGGTTTGGTGGTGACTGTTAGTTTTCCCATTGCCTTGTTCCCTCAAAATCTTTAACTAGTGAGGTTTTTGCATTTCTTTGTAAGAACCTCCCAGGAAGTTTTGGAAGAAGTGTGCTTGGGCAAGTCCGCAGGTGGGGTATAGATCATTGAAAATAGCTGGGGACAAAAAATGACTTTTCTTATGTCAGGAAAACTATATCTCATCTTTAATTTTCTGGGAACCTCTAACTCTTTCTGCTGATGTTACTAGCAGGCATCTGAGATATTACTGATTGTTCTCTTGAACCTAAGGAAAAGGAAATGTAGAAAGCAAAAGACAAAACTTTAAAATCTATCCTGCAACTCATCAATTCACTGCAGCCACCTCTCTGTCTTTCCCTTTCTCTTTTTCTCTCTTTCTCTTTCTCTCTCACATACGCACAACACACGCAAATCAACTTAAAACTATTTTTAATTTTCCCTATTCCATTTTAATATACTTAGGCATGATCATTTTCTTAGTAAATACAAGAAAAAAAATCTAGGATTCCATCATTCTGTGTGATTAAAGTTTTGAGGAATTTACTTCCATTGCACTTATAAAAACACATTTTACTTAAGTAATATTATATAATAAGGTCCCTGCATTTTTCTTATTCTCCAACTAGTGTTATTTGGCAATTAATAATTTGTCAATCAATATTCCCCTATATCTGAATGTGTGGGCTGTGAGAGATGAGTTAGAGGCAAGGATGGTGAACACTCCCAACAGCTGCAGACTACATATATCTTAAGCCATGATTTTCTTTGCAAAGGTCAACATTGATAATGTTCTAGTCATACCTCCGTGTACCAGGAAAGAAGTAGCATATTTCTTGAAAGGCACAGCTATCAGAGCTCCATTGAGAAACCGTAAAGATGGAGAAGGGATTTACAAATTAAATATCTGATAATGGACATCTACTCTGATTATTAAAAAATGAAGAAAAATAAAAAACCTTACTAATAACCAAACAGAGTATCCACTTTTACATGTGAAGGAAATAATGGAAGAGACATGTCACCAAAAGTATATGGATGGCTTATAAGCACATGACAAATTTCTCAACATTTAGACATTAAAGAAATACAAATTAAAATCATAATGAGACATGCTTACATATCTATTAGAATGGCTAAAATTATAAAGGCTAATTGTACTTGGTCTGAGCTAGATTGAGAAGCAAAAAAAATCTAAATTGTTGTTGGCATATATCATGATCCAACCACTTTGGAAAATAGTTTGAAAGTTTTTTTAAATGCAAAATATGTTGCAGTTACACAAATAGCCATTTTACTTCTAGGCATTTAACCAAGAGAAACAAACCCTATGTTCATACAAGGACTTGTATATGAATTTCATAGCAGCCCTATTTTTAATAAATGAAAACAGTGGAAATGTTCATCAATGTCCATCAGTCGAGCAAAGACAAATTATGATCTATTCATTAAAGAGATTACTATTCAACATCAAAATGAACTATTTACAATTGGAGATTCTCAAAGTAATGATGCTGAGAAAAGAAAAGCCAGGCAATGAATAGTATATACTGTGTGATTCCATGACTATAAAAAATCTAGAAAATACAAATTTATATATAGTCACAGTCATCAAATACATTGGTGAGATTTTAGTGCCTTCTTCTGTGCTCCCATAGCTTCCTACACTTGGATCTCCGAGCATTTGTTACACCATGTGAAAATATGAACTCTTTTTCTTTATTCTGTCTTACTAGAATAAGAATCCTTGAAATTTTATGGACATTTGAACTCTCAGTTATTAGCAGAAATTCTATCACACAGTAAGTTTCCAAATATAAAAGCCAGAGTTTTACAATGACTTTGAAGCTTTTACATGATCTAGCCACTAATTTAACCTCTGTGACCTCTTTCCCTGCTACTCTTCAGTCACTCACAGTGGCCTCCTTGCTATTCCTCAGATATTCCAGGCATGATCCAACCTTATGGCCTTCAAGATAGCCAATTCCTTTGTCTGGAGTGACCTTATTGCTGATAGTTCTGGGCAAATACATCACCTTTCCATACCTTTGTTCAATTGTCAGCTTCATTGTAACTACCCTGATCTTCCTATTAAAAATTTTAACTCCCCATCCCCTGCCTAGCAACCTTGATTTTTCTCACCCTGATCGAATTTTTCTTTTTCCCCATTGTACTCATCATTTTTGAATGCACTATGCAATTTTTATTAAGCTTTATAGCTTTTAATTGTCTCACCCATTAAAATAAAAGTTCTACAAAGCCAAGTATTTCATTTACCAGTGTAGTCTGAAGTAATATCTGCCATATAATACGTTCAATAGACAATTGGTAAATTTCAGAATAAATTAATGTTGAGAGTATACTGAATTTTATAAGTCATTTCAATAATTTTTCCAAAAAATAAACAATGTAAAATATACCTTAAATTTACTTTCAAAATATTTTATAGCATATAATGGACAATATACATAAGCCTTAAAGAAACAATCATATAAATAACCATTTCATACCTACTTAAAAACTGCATAATACCATACTCCTAGATCCTCTCTGAACGCTTAAAATAACCCATCAAAGGAGATACATTTTTAAAAATAACAGATTTTTTGTCAAATAATTTAATAAATTAAAAGTTTCATTCATCTATGTAGATCATAATAAATGTTTTTAATAAGCATGAAATTATAACTCTGAAGTGTGCTAAAATGAAACCACCTGCTAAGGGTGAGAGAACAAAAATAAACATCATTTTTCCAAATAAGAGGAATTTATTACCTTTGAATCAAAGCATGTGGATTTGTTCAACATGGCAATAAAGGAATATGGAGATACAAACCATAGAAAGTCATATTTTAGATTTCTAAGAGACTTCGAAGTGAAGAGTATACATTCACTTCTCACTTATTGCTCCTACATATTCATGAATTTGGGAGAAAAAATAGGCCCTGTGTGTCTTAGCAACTAATGGGATATATTTTGATATGTACATGCTTACACATATTATGCGTTATAGTCTTCTCTTTTACATGCTCTAAAAAGGTTAACCCCGTTTCTGCAGCGATCTGAAAATGTGAAACAGTGCCTGAGTAGCTGAATTCATCTAATTCGAATTTCTTGCAGGTCTAAGACCTATTGCTTTTCACTTGACTGCCTCCTTTTTCATCTGTCAATTGGTTACAAGTTCTGGTACTGAAGAGAATACTTTGGGGCTGGTGGCTCAGTGGGTTAAAGCCTCTGCCTTCAGTTCAGGTCATGATCTCAGGATCCTGGGATCGAGCTCCACATCGGGACATAATGTAACGACAGATAGTTTATATGATAGCCCTTTGGGTACTCTGGTGGATGAATGTGTTTAAATTAGTTTTTCATGGACATGGGGAGTTAGAGACGAGAAGGGAGGTGGGCGAAATTGGAAGGGGAGCTGAACCATGAGAGACTATGGACTCTGAAAAACAATCTGAGGCTTTTGAAGGGGCGGGGGTTTGGGAGGTTCGGGTACCAGGTGGTGGGTATTATAGCGGGCACTGCTTGCATGGAGCACTGGGTGTGTTGCAAAAAGAATGAATACTGTTATGCTGAAAATAAATAAAATATAAATTTAAAAAATATTAGTTTTTCGTAAACTACAAAAAAAAAGAAAAGCGCTCCCATTAATAGCGTACACTTTAGGGTTCACAAAGCACGTGCCAACAATAAAAATAATGATGGGTTACCGTTACAATTCATAGAAAAGGAGGTACAGGGAAATTGAATGAAAGAGAATAACAAAGTAGCTTCATAAGTCAATCTTCCTTGTAAAAAAATTAACCTGAAAGTGCATTTCTGCCACCTCTCTCCTGTGTGATATGATAAATAACGACCACGATACATGAATTATAGTTCGGGGTTTTGAAAAGCATATTAGCTTTACACCAACACTTGAGCTTTTATTGATTTATTTATTTATTGCTAACAAGATAGCTTGATTTGATATGCGGTTCCTGACAACCAACCTCAGAAATAATTCCATCTTCATGAGAAGTCAGAAAGAACCACAAACCAAACCTCAAAATAGATTCAAAGAGAAAATACTCTTTTAAAAATTTCCCTTCCTGGGGCACTGGAGAGGCTCAGTGAGTTAAAGCCTCTGCGTTTGGCTTTTGATCCTATGGTCCTGGGATTGAGCCCCATGTCTTGCTCTCTGCTCAGTGGGTAGCCTGCTTCCACCTCTCTCTCTCTCTCTGCCTGCTCTCTGCCTACTTGTGATCTGTCTGTCAAATAAATAAATCAATAAAATCTTTAAAAAAAATTTCCCTTCCTATCAGAAGCAGACCAAACCACTAACAAATTCCCCAGAAAGCTTCATCTAAAAGGTTGTACTTTCTTCAGACACCCAGCAGGACCTTCTTCTCTGGGCCTGGTATTTCTTCAATGGCCTATTCCAGAGAATAAGACACTAAACTACTGAGCGCCATGGGCCTCAGAACCACGAAAGAGATGATGAGGGGCACAAAGCATGCCTCTGGTTACCAAGAGGGTATGGAAAAGTTTGCTGCTCTTCTGAATTTTTCAAAGCTGAGTTTTTAGCTGGAGGCCGCTCCTTTATGATAAATTGCTGATACCGTATATTAAAAGCTATTATGTGTGGGGCACCTGGGTGGCTCAGTGGGTTAAGCCGCTGCCTTTGGCTCGGGTCATGATCTCAGTGTCCTGGGGTCGAGTCCCGCATCGGGCTCTCTGCTCAGCAGGGAGCCTGCTTCCCCTCTCTCTCTCTGTCTGCCTCTCCGTCTACTTGTGATTTCTCTCTATCAAATAAATAAAATCTTAAAAAAAAAAAGCTATTATGTGATCTTTTACAAAGCATTTCCTATCTTTGCATTCTCATGTGCCAAGACAGACACGGATTATTTAAAACCCTGAAGACAGTGCTATTGCATTTAAACTGCCTGTAACCTTCATGAAATAGATTTATGATTGATGATAGATTTAGTTAAAATATAACTATTTTACATATTTACTCTCAGTAAAAGATTTCAACCTGCTCATTTAAGTAACTTGGTGCATAATCCCTTTTCTATTAAACAATAGTGCAAAGACGAATGCCCTGTTTCGGAGAGAACGACAAGCTATTTTTCTAAAATGGCCATATGCATATATATCAGGCGTCCTGTTTTCACTCCCTTTGTGGAGCACCTACCCTGGAGGTCATGTAATAACCAATGACCAAAAAACAATAAAAAAACCCAAACATCCAGGTCGAAGTGCCATCCCTGCCTGGAGATGATCATACTGCACATACAGATCCTGGGCAGGCATCTCAGCCCAGGCCTGTGCTGGGGAAGCTGGTTCTTGGCTTTGGGCGCAATCAGGAAGCCAGCAAACTGACCCCAGAGTGCAGCCAGGGTTAACAGTACTAACGATCTTTTCGTAGCGAGGCCATGTGCAGACACCCGCTCAGGGAGCCAGGCTAGGAGGCTGCCCAGCAGTGGCGCTGGCAAAGCTTGCAGCCCCCCGGGGCTTCGCCCTGGGCTCCAGTCCGGGCTGGGCCTCAGGAGGGAGGGGCGCGGGGGCGGCGCAGAGAAGGGGCTTTGCTAATTGCCAAAGCAGGAAGTGAGCTCCTGGAGGACTCAGGAGGGAGGGGGCGGGGGCGGGGCGAGGATGGCCAGGAGAAGGGGCTTTGCTAATTGCCAAAGCAGGAAGTGAGCTCACGGAGGAGTGGCAGAGAGTCTGGGAGGAGGTGGAGGGGCTGGCGCAGGAGGGGCATGCAGCGCTGCAGTGCTGTGCTGTGGCCTAGTCGGGACTGCAGGATTCGCCGCCCTCGCGCTCCCCCGTGAGGCCGCACTGTCCCGCTCCTCCTGCCTGCTGCCCCTCCCCGCCCCAATGCTTCTCTGGACCACCCTTGCGCACAGGTAAAGTGACACTGCACTGCGTCCTGACCTGGAGCAGAAAGCGGGGGACACGAACTGGGGGCGGGGAGGGGGGTTGTCGAGGCCCAGCCTCCCGTGAACCCCAGGGCACCGGGACCACCCCTGACGCTGCGCTGAACCCGGGTCTGCATGGGGTCGGGCTGGGGGCAGCGCCTTGTAGGTGCCCCCCCCCCCCAGCGGGCGCGCTAGCCCCCATCGTTCGGCACCCCCACGCGAGTGTGCTGATGACCCCCTTCCATCCCCCGCTGTGGCCCTGCTGCTTTTGTTCTGGACTTGGGATCCCAGGTGGAAACTAGTCCCTCAGACCTCCCTGGCAGCAAGGAGGGCAGGGAGGGATTCTTGGTTTTCTGCCCTGGCTCTTCCTCTCTCCCCATTCACATGCCTTCTGGCTTCCCTTTCCTCTCCTCATTGTCAGTTTTATTAAATGGTTTTCTTCTGCATGTTGACTTGAAGAGCTATTTCATGAATGAATATACAGGAAACTGTGTCGGAGCCCACCTGTGAGAGCCCACCTGTAGAGGCCTTTCATTAGAATGGTCTCTGGTTCTAGCCTCAGTTCAGAATACTGCATGTACCTGAGGACCGAGTCCAGATGTTTCTTTCATCTCTGACTTGAATTTGAAATCCTCCTCAGACTTCAGCTTCCAGGATTTCTCCAGTCCTTGCTCTCCCACTGTCTTGGTGGGGATGCGCCATGAGTGTTGAACACAGGAATGAATGAATGATATATACCCCAGGTCGCTGGGGCTTTGTCTTGTTTTGCTGAGGTTGGAAAGGCTTGGGAGAGACCCCCTGTATGCAGATACAGAGCTGCATGCAATTGCTTAGATAAACGTGTTCCCCACTTAATTGCTTGGGCATTGAACATTTTGCCCTTCACCTGTGGCTTGAGCAGTTAGGAGGAGACAATCTGGAGGTGAATCAGAAGATGGCTGAATCCACATGGTGGTGGTCTGGGTTTGGGAGATTTTCCTGGAGATTCAAACAAAAGATCTAAATTCTTCCAGTGGGGAGTGGTAAACATTTTATCGATGGGAGATGGAAAATAAATGGTTTGATTACCTTTCCCTCCCCCTCAAAACCCATTATTTGAAAAAACAAAAAGGGAAGTGAAGGGAGAAATCCTCCCACTCCCATCCCCACTCACCTCTATAGCCACCTCCTCTTACAAAAACCTAACAGACAAGGTGCCAAGAAGTGTTAGGTACCAGCAGGGTCTCAGATCTCATTCAAGGATCATGGTGAAAGGCATCCAAAGAGATTGTGGGGGCACAGGGATCCAATTAAGGGGGACAAGTTTAAGGTTTGCCTGGTCCCCTAAAAATTAATGGCACTAGAGAAGATGAGCTTTGGGAACTATAGCTTAATGGATACAATGTGTAAAAAGCTTCAGTGAGTCATGGTGGGAAGAGGCCATGAGGGCAGCAAATACAGTCTTAGATGATGTGATTAATAGCACTACAGGCTCTAGATTTCCTGTGGTGGTGTTCTTGGCAAGACCAGCCCGGCCCAAGTGGATACTCACAACCTGGAACAGAGGGTCTTGGAGATCCCAGCACGTGAGGTATGATGATAGGGTAAAATGATAGGAGGTGTCCTTTGGAAGGACTGTCTCCTTGACTTTAAAAGGGAGAACCCAAATCTGTAGGTGAAATCTTTTTGGCTACAAAGAGGGCCGAGGCCTCCTAAGGTCAAGGTCTCCTCGTCACTTGCAAAGATGTGGAAGAACATATTCAGACATTTCAAAGATGTCCTCATGTCCATCGGTTCCCACTCTGGAATTCTATCAATAAGGTGAGAGTTCCTCTAGTTGAAAAAAAGATCTAAAAAGACTTCCCTTTCTCATGTAATTTCTGTAACCTCCAGGACACACCCACCTCCCCCTTCCAGCTCTGTAATGAAGCCACAGCTGGTGCCAATTTGTGGAACTCCTTAAAGGCTATTCTCCCTTATATACCCCCGGACCAAGTTCCCATGCTCCCTCACCTAATTTCCTGCACTCACCTCCCACCTGGTGTGATCACACCTGCAAGTGCTTTTACGAACCCCTTTGCCAAAAGGCAGCCAGAGTGACCATTCAAAGACCTTTCAGTTCCTGGCATTTGTCTCCATAGAAATCTGCACTGATCTTCTAACAAATTCTCAGTCCTCCAAAAGCACCCATAATCCTCCCATCAGTCTCTTCATACCCCTCCAACTGACTGACGCCTGTTCTGCCCCATCTCTCTGCCCTTCAACCACACTGCCTCCCTCTTCCTGTGGAGACCCCTCCTGGCGCCTGCCTCCAAGCACAGGTGATTCCCATTGATGGGAAGACCCTCTTCCTCTCCCCCATCTCCCCACTCCAGTTACTCCCACTTATTCGTGAGCTCACAAGCCCCATGGTACACACTCTCCATGCAGCCTGCTCTCTCTTTTCTAGCACTGGCCTCCGTTTCTAGCTGTGGTTGTGTCATGGATGTCCCTCCCCAGCCAGCCTCCAAGCTCTCCTTCCCTTTAGCTCCAACACCTGACACAGTGCCTGGCATGTAGTAAGCCCTGGCTAGCTTCTAAGAGCCTCACTGAGGGACTGAAAGCATTTTAAAAATGTCACCACGTAGGCTCCAAACTGTAGGCAGAAAAAGCTTTGCCTGGATTGACATTTTAGAGATGTATTCGTCAAGTTGGAAGTGTTCACTGACTTTACCTTGTAAAATTTAAAAAAAAAAAAAAAAGGACCTCTGTATGGCTTCACATCTAACGAAGGCACATGTATACTATTAGACCACGTTATGAGCTTAATGGAAGGAGACAAGATGTTTTCGCTAAGAAAATGTATAAGACTGTTGAGTTCAAGTGGGAGGAAACAGTCCGTTTGTTGGAGCATTGCTATCTTACTCTATCACAGCCACTAATAAAAATCTGACACGGGGTGAGTCAGAATTGTCTGTCAGAGATGAGTTAGATCTGGCTCATGTTCCTACAGACATGAAAACCAGGAACGAAGAAGGAGGCTTTGAAAGCCTGGGTTGAGGAGGCGTTGTGGTTCACTGTGATGAGCTAAGTGCCAGGGCCACTGGCAGACACGCAGGCCTGTGTCCTTCCTTTGTTCTGGGGTCCCTCTTGCACCATGTGGTGAGGCTGGTGGCTGGAAGCAGCTCAGGACAGGACCCGGTGGCATCTTACCTCTCCCACCCTCCTTTGGGCTCCAGTGGGCTCCAATAGGTCCCAGGGGACAGCCTGCCTTCCTTGCAAAGCCCAGTAGCACTGGCAGCAGAAACTGGGACCAAAGACTGAGCACCCTGTTTGACAAGCTGGACCAGCCACCTCTTCTTCAGATGCAGGGGGAGCCCTGGCATCTTGACTCCTCCCTTCTCCCTTTCCCCTTTCCTGTCTTCCTTCCTCTTCCCTTCCCCTCTCTCCTTCCCTGGTGGTGCCCTTTCCCAATGCTCACTTCATCCCTTTTCCTTTCTACATGCCTGTCTTCTAGAGTTTCTTCTCTTTCCTCCCCATTACTTCCCTTCATCTGAATCTCCTCTTTGGTCCCTTTGTCCCTGCTTTCTGCTCCTCCTCCCCTTCCCTGGCCCCTGTTCAGCTCCATCCGGACTGCAGGCAGAGCTGGACTAACATGCTCACTTGCTAGCTTAGGCACCCTCCAGAGAAGTCACTCTTCTGTGGCCACCTTCCTGACCCCCTGGTCCCTTCTCCACTTGTTAAGATATTGCTCTGAAGTCTGAGGAGGACAGAGCAGGGCTGCCACAGAATCACGCCAGAGGAGAAACCAAACCATGTGTCCACACTGTCCCCCAGCACTGCTGCTCTGAGAGCTTTCGGAGTCCTCAACAGGGTTAGGATTTAGGGGCTTCTTCAGAACCGGGAGTGAAAACAACCATAGCTCAAAAGAAAAGCTATGGCCCCCACACAAAAGTAATTATCAAAAATGAAAACTATGTTAACTCTGAAGTCCCAAAGTCGAAAAATTGCCTTGAATCTGTCACTAGAATGCACCCAAGGCCTCACTCTCTGGGTTCTGGGTGCCCTGGGAATGGCAGGAGGCTCTGACACGCGCAAGGGGGTGCCAAACGATGGGGTCTAGCCCGCCCGCTGGCGGGGGGGGGGGTACCTCGTGTGGCGCTGTCCTCTGCCCGACCCCTTGCGGACTGGGTTTGGCGTGGCGTCCGGGGTGGTCCGGGTGCCCTGGGGTTCGCAGGAGGCTGGCGCCCAACACCCACCCACGTTTTCTGCTTCAGGTGAGGGCGCGGCGTGGTGTCACTTTACCTGTGAACAGAGGGTCCTCTGGAGAAGCGATGGGGCGGGGAGGGGCAGCAGGGGACGGAACGGGACAGCGCGGCCTGGGGGCTAGGCTGGAGCCCAGGAGCGCGCGGGTGGCGAGTCCGGTGGGTCCTGCAGTCCCGACTGGGCCGCAGCTCAGCACAACGGCACTGCGCGCCCCTCCTCCACCAGCCCCTCCACCTCCTCCCAGACTCTCCACCGCCCCATACTCCGCAAGCTCACTTCCCGCCTTGGGCAATTAGCAAAGCCCTTTCTCCGGGACGCCCCCTGCACTGCCTTCGCCCCCCTCCCTCCTGAGTCCTCAGGGAGCTCACTTCCCGCTTTGGAAATTAGCAAAGCCCCTTCTCTGCGCCGCCCCCGGCCCCCTCCCTCCTGAGGCCCGGCCCGGGGCGGTGCGGGGCTAAGCCCCGGCGGGCTACGAGCCTTGCCATCTCAGGCGCTGGACAGCCTCTTAGCCTGGCTCCCTGAGCGGGTGTCCGCGCGTGGCCTGGCTGCGTAAAGATCATCAGTCCTAAACGCCAGCTGCACTATTGGGTCAGTTTGCTGGCTTCCTGATTGTGCCCAAAGCCAGGAACCAGCTTCCCCACCACAGGCCTGGGCTGAGATGCCTGCTCCGGATCTGTCTGAGCAGTCTCCTTGTCTCCAGGCAGGGATGGCACTTCGACCAGGATGTTTGGGTTTTTTGTTTGTTTTTTTGGTTTTTGGTTATTACATGACCTGCAGAGTAGGTGCTCCACAAAGTGAGTGACAACAGGATGCCTGATATATACGCATACGGCCATTCTAGAAAAATAGCTTGGGGTTCTCTGGGAAACGCGGCATTGGTCCTTGCACTATAGTTTAATAGAAAAGGGATTATGCACCAAGTTACTTAAATGAGCATAGGTTGAAACCGTTTACTGAGAGTAAATATTTTTAATAGTTATATTTTAACTAAATCTATCATCAATCATAAATCTATTACACGAAGGTTACAGGCAATTTAAATGCAAGAGCACTGTCTTCAGGGTTTTAAATAATCCGTGTCTGTCTTGGCACATGAGCATGCAAAGATTGGAAATGGTTTGTAAAAGATCATATAATAGCTTTTACTAATTCTATTTATTTGACAGACAGAGATCACAAGTAGGCAGAGAGGCAGGCAGAGAGAAAGATGGGGAAGCAGGCTCCCCGCCAAGCAGAGAGCCTGATGAAGGGCTCGATCCCAGGACCCTGAGATCATGACCTGAGCCCAACTCACAGGCTTAACACACGGAGCCACCCAGGCGCCCCCAGATGAAATACATTTCTGACTTAGAAACTTCAGATAGAATTTTTTTGTCCATAATGACAACTGAAGAAAATGTGTCATCCCTAAACCTAACCTTAACCCCTAACAACGCTGAAACCTAAGCTGACCTTAAAGCCCAATCTAGAACCCTGAATCCCAAACCTGAAATGGAACCCAAAGCCTGTACCTGAGCCCTGGATCCAAGCCCTGAACCACGAACCCAAACCCTAAACCAGACCTCCAAGTCATGAACCCTGAACCCAAATCTCAGCATGAAGCCAAACCCCAAATTTGACCTTGAACTTTATCCCATAAGCCCTGAGTCTTAAAGCCTAAATCATAAACTTAAAGCCCTAAACTATAACTCTGTTCCCTTGTCCTTCACTCTAAGTCCTCACCCTAACACTAAACCCAAAGCCTGATCTAGAACTCTGACTAAAACCTGAACCTGAACCCAAATTCAAATCCTTCACCACACTTTGCTTATGCACTTGCCATTGATGGATATTTGCAGTTTCTACCTTTTGATTCTTGTGAACATTGTTTGGGTTGGGGGCTAGGGTTAGGGTCTTGGATTAGGGTAGGGTCCAGGCTTGAGACCAAGTTGAGGTTAGAGTGTGGGTCTGCATCAGGGCCATGTTCAGTGCTACTGTTTGGGTCAAGGACTGTTGTAATTCCACATTGTTTCCAATTCATTGTTCCTTAGCTATTTGGGGGGAAGTTGGGGAGTATTGGGCTCCATGCAGCTTGAATTTCCGGAATGAAATGGCGTCAGCTGGACCCTGGGAGGGAGCTGGACTTTCCACTGAAGGGTGAATTCCCACAGTCCTGCACTGCCTGACACCGCCTGCAGAGGGCGCCAGACCCCAGCTCCCGCCCTGAGCCCATGCTGCGCAGCCACAGCTGGGACCGGAGCCCCGCCTCTTCGGGACCCACTGTGGAGACGTCTGGAGAATGTGGGGCGCCTCCCACCCTGACAGGACAAGCTGAGGAGGGTGTGGCTCTGTATCCACACTGACCAGACCCGTTGTGGAGGACGCGCCCGCACTGGCAGCAGTCCAACCTCCTAAGGACCAGACGCTGGAGGAGGTGAGGAGAAGCCGCCTGAGTGGACTGTCAAGGGATTTGTGGTCTCAGGACCCCACAGAGGAAGGGCGCCCTGTGTAGACACTGGGGCTTCCGTCGTTTTGTGTGAGGAGACGTGGCCTCCTGCTGTGCTGTGCGCGGGGCTGTGGGGTCCCCGCTTTCTGGGCTCGGGTGCTCCTCGGTCCTCGTCTGTGTTTGTGTGCTCGCGGATTCGGTTCCTGGGGCTCCTCAGATGGTCTGCAGTCAGGGAGCGTCCGCCTGCTTTGGTGCTTGTGCTATCCGCACCCCAGCCCTGCGGGGTCCTTCCCGTGTCCACACCCACTCCAGGCTTGTGCCGAGTCCGGAAATTCGGGAGCCAGAGTGAGGACTCTGTAGACGGTTTTGGGGAGAGTAGGTATTTTCCCAGTGTGGGTTCTTCCCTGAGCACAGTGCCTCCCCATCTCCGTGTGTCCCCCTCCCTATCTGTCGTCATTGTTGCAGGGCTGTCAGAGGACAGGTCTGTCACCTTCTTGGTTAGGGGCCTCCCCGGTATCTTGCTGTCTTGGATGCAGGTGTAAATGAGATCGTTCTCCATAGTCTCTTTCTGATGGTTCCTTCTGAGCACGTAGGAGTGCCACTAATTTGTGCATATTGATTTTGTTCCTTGCAAGTTCTTGAATTTATTAGTTCGATTTGCTTTAAACTCAATCTGCCAGTTATTTGACCAGCAGCATGGGTTTATTTGGGAAGAGCAGAGAATGGCAGTCTGGGCTGAGCAAGCTAAGGTTCCATCACAGGCAAGTGCGAGAAACAAAGGAGAGGAACATTATTTCATGGAGGAGGAAGAAGTTGGGAAGGGTGCTTGAAGGAAAGTCCCCTGGAGAAAGGCAGGGTGATGGAGAATTCTCACCAGCTGAGCTGCAAAACTCCTACAAAAAGTCAGGAGATGAACCTCCAGCTTCCCCTGTGGGGCCTGGAATTGGTGAGTTTCTCCTGTGGGGGATTGCAATGTGGGGTCTGTAATGGGCACTGAGCACCAGGCGCCCCCTTCCAGCCTCCCCTTCTGGCATCCCCAGTCCACTTTACTGGGGCTTCCCTTCCTGCTTTTGCACAGTTCTAACCAGCTTGTGGTGGAACGTTGTGGAAAACTGAAATTCCAAATCCACTGCTTCTACTGCACCTGAGATACAGGGGCCCATGATTTAATCCTCCCACGAGTCTCTTGCTAACATGTGTCCTCTCCATGTTGGGTGACCTGGATCTGGAAGGGCTTGGCCTCCATCCCAAAGTCTGATGTTCTCTCTGCTTCCGTGTCGTCGTGCTAACATGGATGTTTGGAAGAGTCATTTCCTCTGCGGTGACTTCAAAGTGCAGTCAGCTTGTTATAGCAGCACAAATACGTGCTGTCCCCACACTCAGATTCCCCAGCCGTCATTTCTGTACCACCTTTGCCACTTCACACGGGATGCTTCAGTGTGTTTGATCCCACACCAGGACAATAACCTGCAGAACCACCACATAACCTGAAATGAGGAGATCATTACAGAACCCATCCAAGGGTTAGTGTTAGGGACCAGGGACATGGCAGGACTGACCTGAAGACCCCATGGAGAGCTGTCTGGGTGGCTGAGTTGACAGTGTAGGTGAGGGTGAGTGTCTGGCTTGGCTTTGTGTCCAAAAGTCATCTCTGTGTGGGTGTGTCCTCAGCTGGGCATGCAGATTTCTGCTCCTCTGAATCCTTTCCAGAGTTCCAAATGGCACAGTTTCCTACTGGGCGGCAGGCTGAGTCCACTGGGATTGCCCAGGTGTCCCCAAATTGTAGGGCACCTACTGCAAGGCCTTTGGGGTCAGAATCCTGAGAACCAAACCAAAGGTTATGGTTAGGGCCCACCACATGGCAGGCCCGATCTGCCAGCACGCTGTCCATCTTTCTGGGGGAGGGGGCAGTCGAGGGATTTGTTCAGGGTGAGTGTCAAGCTCCAGGTTTGCATCCAGGGGCCTGCTGAATATGGGGGTGTCCAGAGGTAGGAATGCAGATTTCAGTTCCTCTGAATCCTTTCTGGAGTTCCAAATGGCATGGTTCCTTTCAGGGTGGCAGGGTGAGTCCTATGGTGTTCCTCACTGTCCCCAATCTCTGAGGCTTTGGAGCCAGGCCGTCGGGGACAGACCTCTCAGGACAGAATCTAGGCTTAAGAGTTTGTGCCTATGGGCATGGCTGCACTGATCTGAAAGCACTGTGGCGAGGATCACAGGTGTCTGAGTTGAGAGCATGGTTCAGGATCAGTATCAAGGTCTGGGTTTGGGTCCAGGGGACTGCTGAATGTGGGGGTGGTCTCAGATGTCCAAGATGATTTCCCCTACTCTGAATCCTTTCCAGCATTACAAATAGCTTGTTTTCCTCCTGAGTGGCAAGCTGAAATCTCTGGGATTTCTCAGGTCTTGCCCTTGCCCTTGCAAGGGCAAGATACTTTTTACAGTAAAAGAATTCACAAGATGAGCTGAATAGCAGAAAAGACACAGCTCAGGAGTAAATCAGTGAACAGGAATATCATGCCAAAAACTTCTTTGAGAACACACTACAGAGCAAGGGAAGATAGGAGAGAAAGATGAGATATAAAGGAAAAACCCTCCAACTTACCAACATCATTCCCTAATTGTGTATTTCCATTGCTGTCAGCTCCTTCCCAGTCAAAAATAAGTCACCTGAGCCAGCCTTTTTTCTTCCTGAGTTTGGGGCACTGCAAAGCCCACAAGAGGGGCCAAGGGCACCCCTGTACCTGCTGAGCTGAGCCCATTTGTACCCCAACAGTGAGAAGGTACCAGCCTGGCCCTCTGGTGCTCCATGGTCTGTGGCAGTCCTTCATTCTGGACCCTGCTTTGTTGCTCTTCCTTCCCTAACGCTGGTCTCAAACTAGGGATTGCTCCTGGAGGAGGAACTCAGGGAGATGAGGCTCAGGAGGAACTCCCTGCCTGGAATCTCCGTGTGAGGAGGGCACAGCCAACAGATTTTGCCCAGGGACTTGCAAAATGCAGAGAGGCAGATTTCTTTTCTGTCTTTCTCTCTCTAGCCTCATACCAACCAGGAGTTCTTAGAACTTTCTTCAGTGACTTCTAGGTGTAGCTTGGCCATTATTTCCACAGAAAGGCCACTTGAGCATGATCAAACACACGTATAAGCAATTACATTTAAAAAAAAAAACAATAAGCCAATGCACACAGACCTTTGACTGCAGCACAGGACGCTCAAGGGACCAGAGTCCCTACCTTGGGCAATAGTGGTAGAGGCCGGGTTCTGCCACGCAGGTCCCTAGACCTTTGGCAGTTTCCACGATTGCAAATCCATACATGCAGAATCCTGAGGGACAACATACTAACTGCAAAAGAGCAAAAATTCATCAGGATTCAGAGAGTGGAAATCCATTTGTACTGGAAAAGAAAGAAGTAGGCTTGCTGTGAATCCAGCAGGGAGGACAGGCATAGATAAAGGCTGGTGTATGGGTCACGGAAACTATTGTTTCTCAAGGGTCATGCTGTCTCTGTAAAATGCTATGAGGACTGTCTCTTGGGGAACTCCTGCTTTCCTACCAGTGAAACCCCCAGATTCTGCTTTGCTAGTCCCATGGATTCCTGGGGATACCCAGTTGATAAGCTACGCTGTCCTCATGACAACACTTGCTAATGGACTGAATGTGTGTGTCTTGTCCCAATTCAGATGTTGAAGCCCTGACCCTCAAGGAGTGCCATCAGGAGGTATGGGCTTTGAGAGGTGATGAGGTCATGAGATTGGAACACTTGTGAATGAGATAAAAGCACTTCTGAGAAAAGACCCGAGAGATTGTTCTGCCAGCTGTCATCCATGCAAGGCTACAACAGAAATATGGGCATCTATAGATAATGAAGCAGTCTCTTGCTAGATATCAGATCTCCCTGGATCTTGCTTTTGGACTTCTCAGTCTCTAGAACTGCCAGGAATAGTACATGCTTTGCTGTTTCAGCCACCCAGTCTGTCATCATTTGTTGCAGCAACTTGAACTGAATAAGGCAGAGCCCAAGTCCTGGTTAATCCCTGCTTCTACACATTTCCCCTCAGAAAGAGCTTCTAATCCAGAACTGACCTCTGCTTTCCATACACGTGCTTCAGACTCCTTCTGTGAGAGCCCAGACTTTGTAAAAGACTCCTCCCTCATGGCAACCAGCATTCTGTGACTCCTGAGGAATGTCCTCCCTGACTGTATTGAGTCAATCAATCTGATTTTGATTCTGGAGTCGCAGGATCAAGGACTGCATCAGGCTCCCAGCTTCATGGGGAGTCTGCTTCTCCCTCTGACCTTCTCCCCTCTCATGCTCTCTCTCTCTCTCTCACTCTCTCTCTCTCAAATAAATAAATAAAAATCTTTAAAAAATCTGATTTTAACAGACCATAAGCTTGTTCTTGCTGTTCTTTGGAAGATTAGGCATTAGCCCTTCGGAGAAAGTGCTGAATGGCTGCTTCATGAAGGGGTGAACTGTGTCCCCAAAGTCTCTTTTTGCTGCCTTCTAATCACAGATGCTGAGACAAATCCTCCCAGGTGCTGGTTTTTCAAAGCACTTAATGCTTTGGCTTTGAAGTTCCTCACTTGACAGTTCTGCTTTAATCAGTTTGTGACAAAACAGCCAATTGGTGGTGGATGCAAAGTGCACTGATAAAGTTAATATCAGGGAACAATTTTTTGAGTGTCATGCATGTGCATGTGTGTGCACACACATATCCATGTGCTAAGCATTATGGTAAATGTCTGACAAGAACTAAAACATCAAAAAGTCAGGATACCCCATTAGCTGATATTTTTATTATTCCTACATCCTAAACTATGAAAAACAGGGTCAGAGAATAAGAAGTGGCAAAAAGAATCAAGATTTGAGGCAGTTCGATTTCACAGCCAGCCTTGATCAATAGGCATGTACACCTGTGTCTAATTTCAGCTCTGTGTAACCTTGCCATAACCTTGGATAAGCCATTCATCTCTCAAGTTTGGGTTCTTGGTCCAAAGAGGGAAGGGGCACAGGTTGAGTACCTCCAGTGGGACTTCCTGGCAGGCTTGTTCATCCAAGCATTCCTGTTTCAGTTTGAGTAATTGAATCCAGTCTTTGTTTTACCGAAGGCCAAGCTTGTCCAGTGTGTCCATGCCACCAGCCAACAGCATTTGTCCATGCCATGTAACAACTGAGCAACATTCATAGGAATGGGGGGAGGAAAAGATGTCCACAGGTGTTTACAGATGTTCTGCATGGAGGGATAGGAGCTGGGGCCATCACTTGCTGTTTCTAGTGGCCTTCTCTGTCGAGTTAAAATAAATGGCAATTATTTGCAATGACAGGGATGAAAGTAGAGGGTATTATTCCAAGCGAAATAAGTCCGTCAGAGAAAGACAATTATCATATGATCTCACTCATATGATGAGTTTAAGAAACAAAACAGAATCATAGGGGAGTAAAGGAAAAAAATAAAACAAGATGAAGTCAAAGAGGGAGACAAACCAGAAGAGACTTTAATAAAAAAGATTTTTATTTACTTATTTGACAAACAGAGATCACAAGTAGGCAGAGAGGCAGGAAGAGAGAGAGAGGAGGATGCAGACTCCCAAGGGAGCAGAGAGCCTGATGTGGGGCTCGATCCCAGGACCCTGAGATCATAACCTGAGTTGAAGGCAGAGAGGCTTTAACCCACTGAGCCAGCCAGGTCCCCCTCAGAAGAGACTCTTAATCACAGTAAACAAACTGAGGGTTCTTGGAGGGGAGGGGGATGGGTGGACGGGGTAATTGGGTGATGGACATTAAGGAAGGCATGTGATACAGTGAGCACTGGGTGTTATAAAAGACTGATGAATCACTAACCTGTATGTCTGAAACTAGTATTATATGTTAATTAATTGTATTTAGATTAAAATTTTCTTTAAAAATAATTTTAAAATAAAATAAGGAACAATCAAATAATGATCAGAGTTATCCAGCAGGGAGTATCAGATCTAGATGTCAGTTAAATTTAAGGGGCTTGCCGAAGTTTAGGAGAGTCACGCTAGGTCATTTTCCTGTGTGGGGATGTCTTCAGGGGCAGTTCCAAAGACAGAGATTATTAATATTTCTCCTTCCCCCATTCCTCCTAGAGCCAAAGATGTTTCCTCCACTCACCCACTGGCCCTGTATGTTGCTTTCTCTCTACCAATCAAAAAATCAGTGAGTAACTATAACTTCACCTTTTCCAATATCCCCCTCCCCCCGGCCTTTTGTCTTTAATGGCCATGGGCAACAGGGACAAAGACATTTTTTAAAAACTTACAGAGATCTATTATGCTCTACTATCTTGGCCCGCATAGGCCACTACAAAGGGATTCTGTGAACCGTGTACTCAGATGAATGGTCATTATCTTCAAAAAGGCAGGGGCAGTGATAGACACATGAACCAAAAAAGCAAGAGTTAATGGACCATCAGAATAATGGAGTACCAACACTTTTTTGTCTTTGGCTTGAATCCTCAAGGTCCAGTGTCTCAACAGAATTTTCATTTTGGTCTCATCTGACTCACTTGTCCACCCCTGGGCCAGTTGGCAGTTATACTGAGAACTGGGAATTTTCCTTAGAAGAGAAAAAGAGTATTTGTCAGGTAAACCAAGGAAATGTCCATTATAGGAAGTTAGGCCTTTTGTCATGGTACTCCATTAGCACCCTCCTGACTGTTAAAGAAAAAAAAAATTTGTGACACCCATTAAAGACAGTAAGGAAGATTTTATTCAAGGGATGCTACTACAATGGGATTTTATTTTATAGTATGGGAGAGAAATCTGGCTCAGCTCGGACAAATGGAGATTTACAGCTAAAGAACATGGTGGGGGTCACTGAATGTAAAATTAAGATGGAACATCAAGGGTAAGGATGAAGGGATTCTGGCTAAACCATCTGGACAGTAATATTGTTGAAGGAAGGCTAGGGTCATAAACTATTGAGATCAGGGGATAAGGAATTTTTTAAAAAATACTTATTAATACATTTTAGAGAGAGGGAGCAGGGGTAGGGGTAGAGGGAGAGGGAAAGAGAATTTTAATCAGACTCTTCACTGAGCATAGAGCCTGAGGTGAGGCTTAATCTCAGGACCGTGAGATCATGACCAGAGCAGAAACCAAGAGTCAAACGTTCAACCAGCTGCACCAACCAGGTGCCCTGGGAATAAGGGATTTGATCAGATATTAAGCGTTATAGATACTGAAGCACCTGGGTGGCTTAGTTGGTTAAATCTCTGGCTTTGGCTTAGGTCATGATCTGATCCCAGGATCAAGCCTGGCATTGGGCTTGCTGCTCAGTGGGGAGTCTGGTTCTCTCTCTCCCTCTGCTATTCCCCCTGCTCAGGCTCTCTCTCTGTCAAAATAAATAAATCTTAAAAAAAAAAAAGAGTGGTAAGATACCAGGGGTGAGAGATAAGGAATTTGATCAGATATCAAGAGTAGGATAGGAGATTGCTGAAAAATTGACTAAGCAGATTTCTTGCTAAAACTGGGCTAAGTGGGCGGAGCCTGAGGTCAAGGCTGGACAGAAAGAGGACTCAGAGGAACTTGACTCCAGTCTGGTCAAGGAGAAAATCTTCATCATCCATGACCATTGTATTTTCTGCAGTCACACATTTTACTAATTCTTTTATCAGACATTCAGTGAACGAGAAACATGAACACAGCAGCAATAATATAACAAATGGAAGTGCTCAAGCAGAGACAAAGGCAGTATAGGAATCCACCTCATCAGATTTAGAATATGCATGACTCCATGACTGAATTACTACCACTGCTTGACTGTTGAGATTAAGATGTAGTACAGAGGATCAGAGGGAAGGGAGGGAAAACTGAATGGGAGTCATCAGAAAGGGAGACAAACCATGAGGCACCTTTAACTATAGGAAACAAACTGAGAGTTGCAAACTGAGGGGAGTGGGAGACATGGAGTAACTGGGTGATAGGCATTAAGGAGGACACGTGATGTGATGAGCACCAAGGGTTATCCACAACTGATGAGTTACTAAATTCTCTGAAACCAATGATGTACTATCTAATGGCTGATTGAATTTAAATATCTAAAAAAGACACTTAAAAAAAAGATGTAGCATAACTCACAATATCCTTTGAGTGGAAGAATGTGCGGACTTTCCACACCTCTGCTGTCCAAGTCCCATGGCTAGTAGCCACATGTGGCTAATGACCACTTAAAAGGTGGCCAAGTTCAAATGGAGAAATGCTGTAAAAGCAGAATAAACACTGGCTTTCAAAGACATATTGTAACCAAAGGTCAGAGAGTATTGCCACCCTCACATCACAAACATCGCATGACTTCTACAGCTAATGAGAGTGGGACCCAAGATGGGAGAGGTCAACCTGAGAGTCCATGATGTCAGAAAGAACATGGGGAAGAAAGAGTCACAATCCTGGAGTGGATGGGCTGAGGACTGTCAGAATGCCTTTTTTTTTTTTTTTTTTTTTTTTTTTGGTGGTACTGTATACGGACAAGGAGAATTCACTGGAGATGACATCTGTATGCCTCACATTTTCAAGGGAAAATTATGAAAACGCATATAGACCCACAGCCGTAGTTTAATTATGTTTGAAATGTGTTCAGAACTACTCCAGTCAGTAAATTGCATATTTTCACATTTAGCTTCTCAGTTTTCTCTTCGGCACCTCCCATTCTTGAAATCCCAACACAAATCCCATCTCTTGCCTAAGGACCATAAACTACCTATTAAAGGCTATAGTTCATTCATTCATTTGATTCATTCAAAGCAACCTAATCTTGAGTGATGTCTTAGGCGCTCTTCTAGGGACTGGTGACACAGTGAACAAAATAGGTAAAGATCTCACTTTCATGGAGCCTATCTGGTATTTAGGGGAAAATCTTTCCTTATCAACATGAAAAGACTTATTATGGATGTTGCTTAGAATTTCAGTTTTTTTTTTTTTCTTGACAGTATCTCAGGTGATCATCTTTGAGGTGGTTCTCCTGAAAATACCTTTGGGGGGTACTGACTCGACTTTCTGAGTCAGACACTTTCCTAAAGACAGGGGTCACAGGAAAAGTGACAACTGTCACTCTTGCAGTAAGAACAGGGATCACAATGCTTGAAACAGAGATATGCTGCTCAGCTGTCAGAAAGTCCAAAAGGCTCCAAATGTGTGTGGCCAACTAATGGAACCTGTAACTCAGAGGTTATCATCCTGAGAGCAATGGGAAATCCCTCTAGTTAAGGACTCTCCTTGACGGAAGCTTGACAATGGCCTTGATTTACTTACTATGATGTTTAGGGAATTATATACATTAAGAAAAGTGCACAAGGCACTTACATTTCCATGATACCATCAAAGATATTGTTGTTTTATTAAAATGTTACATCTAGAGCTGTAACGTATAGAGTAGTTAAGTCAATCACTATGTGGTACAGGTGAGACTATTGTAACAGCCATACTTCCATAAAAAAGAAATTTTTTGTGTGGTTTCTGATCTAGGAATCAGCCAGTGAATAATTCTATATCAGTGTCCAGTTACCAGGCTAAACCTGTAATCTATTTATACTTCTGAGTGTCAGCTGAATTGTGATCACTGAGCCAGCTGTGTTCTAGTAAATACTCATTTACCCAACATAACAGATATAAGAAGGTAAAAGGCTTCTAAGAAGACTGGTTACTTATATCTTGAACCACATTTTGGCAGGTATAACTTGCAACTTGTGCTTAGTGGTAAGATTTCTGATATTTACTTTCTCCTTCCTTTGGCAAGTCAAGTTAGTTAAAAAGTAATTAGAGTTGAGTCCATTGTTTTTCTTAAATGTTTACAGAGGTATAGAATTCTCAAGTTTCTTTACTAGACAGGATTAGATCACATTACTGATAAAGATCAGAATGATTTACATTGCTAAAACGAGAACTTCCTGTCAGTTTGGAGAAAGCTCATTTTTATAACCAACATATTGGCTGGGCTAGAGATTAATGAGTGCTATGGGTGGGGTGATGAAAGTGATATATTCAATGACCTGTGGAATTTGTTCTGTAATTTCCCCACTCCTCTGGTCAGCAGAGCGTCTTCTTCAGTACCCAGCACTGCCCATAACTGCATTCAGAAAATCACTCTCCAAAAATGGTTATTTGTTTTGCCTTTTTTATAATTTTTTAAAACATTTGATTTATTTATTTGTCAGAGAGAGAGAATGAGAGCACAATCAGGGGGAGCAGCAGAGGGACGGGGAGAAGCAAGCTTCCTGCTTGGTGGGATTGCACAAGGGCTGAAGAAGACAGAATGGGAAGGGGACAAGGAGAATAGTGGGTTTCAGATTCTTGGGAACAGAGCCCACATCTATTTCTATGTTTATCTCACTGCTCTAAACCCAGGTCACAGCACAGTGCCTGCAGCAGAGTCAAGGAAGTGCTCCAGAACTGATAACTATTGCTATTTATACTACTAAAATTCCTCCACAAAGGGCCAAGTGTCATAGCTTCTCCCAGTTCCCCACACTGAACGCAATGAAGAATCAAACTATCGGGTTAAGGATGGCGAGGGGCATGTAACAGGACCCAGATCACAGGAGCCATATTGTATTGCAGGACCAGGGGTCTTACCAGTGACTAGGTATTCACTCCTCTTGAGAGGCTAGCTCCTTGGATCTCCCTCTTCAATCCTCTGAACCCATGTCTGGCATCAGTAACAAAAGTAAACATAACGTATCGCCCTCGTTTATTTTTTACTATTATTTGTTACAGAGGAAGAGAGAGATCACAAGCAAGGGGAGCAGCAGGCAGAGGGAAGGCAGGCCCCCCACTAGAGGCTGGTATGGGATCCAATCCCAGGACCCTGGGATCATGACCTGAACCAAAGGTAGATGCTTAAATTGAGTAAGCTACCCAGGCGTCCCTTATTGTCCTTCTTTAAAATTTAATGTATTCTCTCTCCCTCTCTCTTTGTCCCCACTCTGTCACTCATACTCACACAATCACAGAGTCACAGACAATAGCAAGGTATTTCCCATTCTAATTCGCTAAGGCACTATGAGCTTAAGCTCAACAGAATCACTTTGCCAGCTGCTGCTCTACCGTGCCCTGATCCCTTCTCTATCCCCAAGCTCGATCTGTAACTCAAGTGTCATGGTGGTGGCTCTTTCTGCCCTCCCTCCACAAGGCTGTCATCAGCACACTCTTCCCCGTGGCTCCACTCCCCGGCACTGGCTGCCTTTGGTCTACTGGTATGCCCTCTCCTAGAGCTTTTCCACTCTCCCTGAGGGGAAGACAACCCTTACTTCTCCCCTGTGGCTGTCACGTGTCCGCTATATATTGTGACGATCAGCCCGATTAAGAGATTGGGAACTAAAAGACCGGGTTCTGCTTATGGATAAAACTAACTCTGGGGCTTGGGACACAGGACAGCAGCACATGGTGGTAGAACTGAGATGGTTAGGGAGTTAATCTGCATTTTCACATCTGGTCAGCAGCAGAACAAAGAGGACACCCCAGATCTCCTATCTCCCAGAACAGTACTCTTCAAGTAACTTACAGCACCATCCTTCTCCAGCTTTGGAAGTGGCACTTTTCCAACCCCAAAGTCTTGATTCTAGGCAGCACTCCGAGAGATACTCCCTCAAGAATCACCCCTGGCTGGAAGTAGTGGTTGGCCAAGGCCTCCCAAATATCTTCCCTTCAGAGTTGCGCTTGCATCAAACTCAAAACTGTGGCACGTACGGGACTTTCCTGTCGGCCTCTAGCTCTAATGACCTATTGGACTTCAGAGGTGCTCTTTTATACCCACTTACCTTATAACATCAACGTGTGACTCCTCTAGAATTCTCTCCATGGTTTTTCTCCTGTACTAATTGTTATGGACTGAATTGTGTCCCCACAAAAGTCATATGAAGAATTCCTAATCTCCAGTGTGACTGGATCTGGAGATAGGGCCTACCTAGAAGGAGGTACTGAAGGCTTGGTGAGGTCACAGGAGTCCTAATCTGCTAGGACTGGTGTCCTCCTAAGGGGGAAACACATGAAAGCACTCCCCCTACCTCCCCTCTGGGGGCCCACAGAGAAGAGGTCATCTGAGGGCACAGTTGAAAAGATAGTGATCTATAGACCAACAAGAAAAGGCTCACTGGAGACCAACCTTGCTGGCACCTTGATCTGGAACTTCTGGCCTCCAGATCTGTGAGAAAATACATTTCTGCCATTTAAGCCCTCCAGCCTGTGTTTGGTATAGCAGCGTGAGTAGACAAAAATATACTGATAAAGCCTTCTTTCAAGCTTGGGAGAAACTTTCTATACACTGTGCTCCATGCTTTTGGGTCTAACCCTTCTCTCCATAGCCATTGCTAATATTTGAGCCAGAGAAGTCATAAATACTAGGAATGTTGGAATTGGATAGGGGATCAATAACCATCTAACTCAGTTCCCCAGCTATGAAGAATTAACACACAGACACAGACACGCACGCACGCACACACACACAGACACGCACACTACAAACATGGTTATCCCACTTAATTACATTGGTAATTTCTTGATACCCAAGCCCACATGCCAGCTCCCCTTCAGAGTACTAACCTCACTATCTCCCTGTGACCTACCCACCTCCATGCAGACCTAGGACCTTATACCTCAACTCCTGCCAAGCTAACGACAAAAGGTTATGATTCAGTTCCTATCTCTCCTGCTTTATTCATGACCTCTTAAAGTCTAGTGACCCATCCTCCTCTTCTTTCTAAAAAACAAAACAAAACAAAACAAAACAAAACCCACTGCTTCCTGGGAACCTTTCAGATTTTTTTAAAATTTTTAAAAATTTTTTATTTCTTTTCAGCGTAACAGTATCCAGTGTTTTTGCACCACACCCAGTGCTCCATGCAATACGTGCCCTCCCCAGTACCCACCACCTCGTTCCCCCTACCTCCCCCCCACCCCTTCTAAATCCTCAGATTGTTTTTCAGAGTCCATAGTCTCATGTTTCACCTCCCCTTCCAATTTCCCTCAACTCCCTTCTCCTCTCCATCTCCCCTTGTCCTCCATGCTGTTTGTTATGCTCCCCAAATAAGGGAAACCCTCTGCTTGACTTATTTCACTCAGCATAATCTCTTCAAGTCCCATCCATGTTGCTACAAAAGTTGGGTATTCATCCTTCTTTCAGATGTTTTTTACCTCTATAATCTACTGGAGGATAACAATGTACCAGAACCCTTGAGTGACCATTAATGCCTATTGGTCACATCGTGTATGCTAAGTAGGACCCTATTCTGTGTTCTTAACAATTATGGCTTCGGCTCGTAGCTGAAGGTGGACTTTAACTGGAGTCTATTGTGCAAATACCTGAAGCAGGAAGTCCCCTGCCCAGTGAATGAGGCATGCAGACTTCCAGAGGTCTTGAGGTCCTCTCTTCAAATATACACATTCACTTTGAGAAATCAGGATTCCCACCCAAATGAAAGACAAAAGAAAAGAAAAAAAGCAAAAAAAGAAAAGAAGAAAAGAGAGAGAGAGAGAGAGAGAGAGAGAGACAGGAAAGAAAGGGAAGATGAAAAATAAGGATCAGCCCAGATGGGCCCCAAGGTAAGATTAATGAAGTAGACAAACAAAAAGAGATAAAAAGACTGATACAAGTATATGACAAGAGAAAAATATATATATATATATATGTATGCAAATAAAGAAAGAACCTCGTCAAAAAGAACCACAAGTGTAAAATTTATATGCTATCAGGACAAATACAAAAAACACAGAAACAGGGGTGCCTGGGTGGCTCAGTGGGTTAAGCCGCTGCCTTCGGCTCAGGTCATGATCTCAGGGTCCTGGGATCGAGTCCCACATCGGGCTCTCTGCTCGGCAGGGAGCCTGCTTCCCTCTCTCTCTCTCTCTCTCTCTCTGCCTGCCTCTCCATCTACTTGTGATTTCTCTCTGTCAAATAAATAAATAAAATCTTTAAAAAAAAAACACAGAAACACTGGTGGAAGAAGATGGGAGAGTTCTTATGAATTCTCAGTGTGTGCGAGGAAGGTTGTTTGGATTCTTCCTGGATGTATCTTGATATCTTTGTTAAAGGACTCAAATTTCCCAAGATAAAGGGGATTAAAAATTGGTTTACCTATAGGGGGAGTATTGATTGGGGAAAGGGGATTACTTTGAAGTTTAACTCTATATGAATATTAGAGGATAAAACTAAAAAGGAATAAACTAGACTAAACTAAAATTTTAAAAAAGGAATTCAAAAAATAAAAACACAAAAGAAAAACATAGGTGTATGTATCAAAAAGTTAGGTTAGAAAGGTATTTGGAATTTGATGTACTGTACAACTCGCTGTGATGGTAAATAGGTTAAAAAAATTACCTATGTGTAAAAAAAAAAAAAAAATGAACCGGAATAGTGGGAACAAGTGAACAATACAAGTTTTCCTATGAAATAGTGGTTGTTCTCTTGTAGTCCTTTTTTTTTTTTTCTTTCTTGGTTTGTTTTCTCAGGGAGGGGCCTACCACGTGGGTTGTCAGTCTATTATAAGTGTCTGCCTTCGGCTCAGGTCATGATCCCAGGATCCTGGGATCGAGTCCATCTTCAGTCTCTCTGCTCAGCAGAGAGCCTGCTTGTAAGTCTCCCTTTGCCTGAAGCTCTGCCTACTTGTGCTCTCTCTGTCAAATAAATAAATAAAATCTTTTTAAAAAACTGGAAGGGCTTCTCAGTCACTCTTTCCTACTATCCCCATTTGTACATAAGGAAAGGCAGCGCAAACCTGGAGGGAGGAGCCCAGAATAAAAATGAAAGAAAGAAAAAAAGAGAGAAAGAAAGAAAGAAAATGAAAAAGAAAGAAAATGAAAGGGGAACTGGCTGAGAGACTAGAACCAAAGCTTCACCAAAGTATAGCCTTCCAGGAAGTAGAAAATGGGATGTTTGCTTCCAGCTTGGAGAGTATGGGAGCTTGGGTAAAAGAAACAAGCAAAATCCCAATGATTACGATGCTCTGGAGGAATGGGGTGGGGTACCCAGGTGACCAGTAGGTTACAAACCCTGATTCTACCCATTTTCATTAAAAAGAAAAAAAAGTACCCTGCAGTTCATCCTCTTCATGCCCCTCCCTCCTGCAAAGAGAGTACAAAGCAGTGACTCTCGAGGTACATAAAAATGAGTGAGACATAAACCAACAATCACAAATGTTTCAGAAAAATCAAGCCACGGAAAAAAAGAACAGCTTTAATATGTTTTATCCTTTCTTTCAAGAGAGAATATGCACCTAAGGGGGGGGTGGAAGTGTTCGACATTAACATCAATGTAATTAAATTAATCATATGGATAAGCCAGAATATCTTATCATGAAATGAGAGCAGGCAGTTATAAAAATAATTAACCGATATCTTGGAAATACAAATAGCAACAGAAGTAAAAAGAAACCTTTCAAAGAGATGGGTTGAATAGCAGAATGAGCACTGCTTAAAACCAAACCAGAGAGATGGAATATCAAGCTAAGGAATTCTCTAAGAAGGCAACCCAAGGAAGAAAAAGAAAAAACCTCTGAGTGACAGGTAAGGAATTACAGAAGACAGACCTAAAAGTTCCAGTAGAAGTCTACAGACATCCCATTGGTTTGTTATCCTTCCTGATTATCTTCTCAGCCAAAAGTAAAGCACCTCAGCGCAGTTGGACTTTTCCCCAGTTATTGTTGGCTTCTGGCTCAGAGGCTCAGAGTGCTGGTTTGGGCCCCAGTTTTTCCCCAGGATTCCCCTACCAGCACCTGTGACTTTTTCAGACAGCCTCCTCAGGAAGCCCAGGACAACCAGCAGTTTCAGCGCTACCCAGTCCCTAGCACTGTGCCTCCTAAGCTAACACTTCATTACACTCTACCCGTCGAGAGCCGGTCCGAGGCGACGCCCCAGGACTCCAATGAGTCCAGCTGACAGATGCCAATCCAGCGATGAGAAAGCTCCTGAGCTCCAGAAAGCCACAGGGGGACGCTGAGCCCCAAGGCCCCTGCATCATGGTCCCGCCCCTCCACGCAGACCCCGCCCCTTTATCAGCCAGGCTCTGTTGGAGTGCGAGGCCTTGTGGGAGTTGTGGTCCCCCCAGGTTCTCCAGCCTCCTGCGGGAAGGTGGGGCTGGCAGCTGAAAGAACCCAGGCAGCTGAAAGAACCAGCTGCGAAGGACGCCTCTGCCTCCCTGGGAACTCAGGCTCTATGGCGGACAATTAGGCAGGACCACGTGAGTCTCCAAAACAAAGAGCAGGAGCAGGCTGGGCGCCTTCCCCTAGGCCCGCCACCCTCCTGCCCTCCCACTCTCTCGCACTCCCTCACTCCCACGAGCCACCTCTCAGGTTTGGAACTTGATGAGGGAGCAGGAGGCTGACTGAGGACAAAGCAAAAGCTGGCACCTTGCACCCCCTCTCCACCCGCTCCCCTCTGTAATATGTGTAACATTCCTCAGGCACCCCTGACCACCATAAAGGAGAAACAAAGAGTTAACTTGCAGAGCTCACAATCCTGCAAGACAGGCATCTCCCAACTATCTTGATGTTAATGGCTTGGTGAAAGACAACTCCTCTTTAGCATATGAAAACTCCATTGAAACCTCCCTTTCCCTTACCTTCCACCAACCACAGATTACTTAACCTGCAGCTCTTCCTGCCCACAGGTGCTGTCCCCATGCCTCAATAAACGTCCCTTTTGCAGCAAATATGTCTCAAGAATTCTTTCTTGGTCATCAGCTCCGGACCTCAGCCCACTGAACCTCGACATTAAAGAAATACAAATTAAAATCATAAGGAGACATGCTTACATACCTATTAGAATGGCTAAAATTATAAAGGCTAATTGTACTTGGTCTGAGCTAGATTGAGAAGCAACAAAAATTCTAAACTGTTGTTGGCATATATCATGATACCACCACTTTGGAAAATAGTTTGAAAGTTTTTTTAAATGCAAAATATGTTTCAGTTACACAAATAGCCATTTTACTTCTAGGAATTTCACCAAGAGAAACAAACCCTATGTTCATACAAGGACTTGTATATGAATTTCATAGCAGCTTTATTTTTTAGAATTGAAAACAGTGGAAATGTTCATCAATGTCCATCAGTCGAGCAAAGACAAATTATGATCTATTCATTAAAGAGATTACTATTCAACATCAAAATGAACTATTTACAATTGGAGATTCTCAAAGTAATGATGCTGAGAAAAGAAAAGCCAGGCAATGAATAGTATATACTGTTTGATTCCATGACTTTAAAAAATCTAGAAAATACAAATTTATATATAGTCACAGTCATCAAATATATTGGTGAGATTTTTTGTGCCTTCTTCTGTGCTCCTATAGCTTCCTACACTTGGATCTCCGAGCATTTGTTACACCATGTGAAAATATGAACTCTTTTTCTTTATTCTGTCTTACTAGAATAAGAATCCTTGAAATTTTATGGACATTTGAACTCTCAGTTATTAGCAGAAATTCTATCACACAGTAAGTTTCCAAATATAAAAGCCAGAGTTTTACAATGACTTCGAAGCTTTTACATGATCTAGCCACTCATTTAACCTCTGTGACCTCTTTCCCTGCTACTCTTCAGTCACTCACAGTGGCCTCCTTGCTATTCCTCAGATATTCCAGGCATGATCCAACCTTATGGCCTTCAAGATAGCCAATTCCTTTGTCTGGAGTGACCTTATTGCTGATAGTTCTGGGCAAATTCATCACCTTTCCATACCTTTGTTCAATTGTCAGCTTCATTGTAACTACCCTGATCTTCCTATTAAAAATTTTAACTCCCCATCCCCTGCCTAGCAACCTTGATTTTTCTCACCCTGATCGAATTTTTCTTTTTCCCCATTGTACTCATCATGTTTGAATGCACTATGCAATTTTTATTAAGGTTTATAGCTTTTAATTGTCTCACCCATTAAAATAAAAGTTCTACAAAGCCAAGTATTTCATTTACCAGTGTAGTCTGAAGTAATATCTGCCATATAATACGTTCAATAGACAATTGGTAAATTTCAGAATAAATTAATGTTGAGAGTATACTGAATTTCATAAGTCATTTCAATAATTTTTTCCAAAAAATAAACTATGTAAAACATACCTTAAATTTACTTTCTCAATATTTTATAGCATATAATGGACAATATATATAAGCCTTAAAGAAACAATCATATAAATAACCATTTCATACCTACTTAAAAACTGCATAATACCACACTCCTAGATCCTCTCTGAATGCTCTAAATTAACCCTTCAAAGGAAATACATTTTGAAAAGTAACATATTTTTTGTCAAATAATTTAATAAAATAAAAGTTTCATTCATCTATGTAGATCATAATAAATGTTTTTAATAAGCATGAAGTTATAACTCTGAAGTGTGCTAAAATGAAACCACCTGCTAAGGGTGAGAGAACAAAAATAAACATCATTTTTCCAAATAAGAGGAATTTATTACCTTTGAATCAAAGCATGTGGATTTGTTCAAACTGGCAATAAAGGAATATGGAGACACAAACCATAGAAAGTCATATTTTAGATTTCTAAAAGACTTCGAAGTGAAGAGTATACATTTTTTAAATGCTACATAATGCTACTGTTTTACAAAGAACCATTTATTTAACTGTCGTCTTTGATGATGATTGAGATTTAGATCTTTAGGATTTTCTTTTATACTTTTCTGTCAAGAGTAGCCTTTTAAAGTTTCATTTTGCGTCACGGTCAATACTTGGCACAACGTAAATGGAAACTTCTTTATGAAAGAATAAATAGGCAATGAAAAATACAGTGCACTATTAAATGAACTAAACAAATCATTTCCTAAAATATAGTTATATAGGCATACAGAATCTCCCAAAGAAAAATAGTAAAGTAGAACAAATGAATCTTATTTACTATATTTTGTTAGGCTATCCAGAATGTTGTTGTGTTTCCAAATGCATATGTTTTTATTTTTTAAATAATTAAGATTTAAAGGGGAACCTGGGTGACTCCTTTAGTTAAGAGGCTGACTCTTGGTTTTGGCTCAGATCATAATCATGGGGTGCTGGGATCAAGTCCTGCACCAGGCGCTACACTCAGCAGGGAGTCCACTTGAGACTTTCTCCCTCTGCCCATCCCCCTGCTTGCTTTCTCTTTCTCTCTCAAATAAGTAAATCTTTAAAAAAATAATTACAATGTAAAGAAATAAAAAAAATTCAAGGCAAATCACTACATAGAGAAAATAACTATTGGTTTTTGGATGTTTACAAATAATTTCTTTGTAAATATATGTTTACAAACAAATTCAAATTGCAGGTTAAATTTAGTACCCAGAATTTTCACTGTGCATTATATTCACCCTGCACTATTTTATCATGGGGTTAACAATGGTCCATAAATTTAATTATAACTTATGGCTGGTTTCAGTCTATGATATACTATTATTTGGGAGTGTGCTGTTACTCCCTGGCTTCATGTTCTTTGCAGGGGGAAACTCTACTATGATACTTCTCACTTATGGCTCCTACATATTCATGAATTTGAGAGAAAAAATGGGCCCTGTGTGTCTTAGCAACTAATGGGATATATTTTGATATTTACATGCTTACACATATTATGCGTTATAGTCTTCTCTTTTACATGCTCTAAAAAGGTTAACCCCTTTTCTGCAGAGATCTGAAAATGTGAAACAGTGCCTGAGTAGCTGAATTCATCTAATTCGAATTTCTTGCAGGTCTAAGACCTATTGCTTTTCACTTGACTGCCTCCTTTTTCATCTGTCAATTGGTTACAAGTTCTGGTACTGAAGAGAATACATTGGGGCTGGTGGCTCAGTGGGTTAAAGCCTCTGCCTTCAGTTCAGGTCATGATCTCAGGATCCTGGGATCGAGCTCCACATCGGGACATAATGTAACGACAGATAGTTTATATGATAGCCCTTTGGGTACTCTGGTGGATGAATGTGTTTAAATTAGTTTTTCATGGACATGGGGAGTTAGAGACGAGAAGGGAGGTGGGCGAAATTGGAAGGGGAGCTGAACCATGAGAGACTATGGACTCTGAAAAACAATCTGAGGGTTTTGAAGGGGTGGGAGGTTGGATGGTTCGGGTACCAGGTGGTGGGTATTATAGAGGGCACTGCTTGCAGGGAGCACTGGGTGTGTTGCAAAAAGAATGAATACTGTTATGCTGAAAATAAATAAAAAAAATTTAAAAATATTAGTTTTTCGTAAACTACAAAAAAAAAAAAAAGAAAAGCGCTCCCATTTATAGCATACACTTTATGGTTCACAAAGCACGTGCCAACAATAAAAATAATGATGGGTTACCGTTACAATTCATAGAAAAGGAGGTACAGGGAAATTGAATGAAAGGGAATAACAAAGTAGGTTCATAAGTCAATCTTCCTTGTAAAAAAATTGACCTGAAAGTGCGTTTCTGCCACCTCTCTCCTGTGTGATATGATAAAGAACGACCATGATACATGAATTATAGTTCGGGGTTTTGAAAAGCATAATAGCTTTATACCAACACTTGAGCTTTTATTGATTTATTTATTTATTGCTAACAAGATAGCTCGATTTGATATGCGGTTTCTGACAACCAACCTCAGAAATAATTCCATCTTCATGAGAAGTCAGAAAGAACCACAAACCAAACCTCAAAATAGATTCAAAGTGAAAATACTCTTTAAAAAATTTCCCTTCCTGGGGCACTGGAGTGGCTCAGTGAGTTAAAGCCTCTGCGTTTGGCTCAGGTCCTGGTCCTAGGGTCCTGGGATTGAGCCCCATGTCTGGCTCTCTGCTCAGTGGGGAGCCTGCTTCCACCTCTCTCTCTCTGCCTGCTCTCTGCCTACTTGTGATCTGTCTGTCAAATAAATAAATCAATAAAATCTTTAAAAAAAATTTCCCTTCCTATCAGAAGCAAACCAAACCACTAACAAATTCCCCAGAAAGCTTCATCTAAAAGGTTGTACTTTCTTCAGACACCCAGCAGGACCTTCTTCTCTGGGCCTGGTATTTCTTCAATGGCCTATTCCAGAGAATAAGACACTAAACTACTGAGCGCCATGGGCCTCAGAACCACGAAAGAGATGATGAGGGGCACAAAGCATGCCTCTGGTCACCAAGAGGGTATGGAAACGTTTGCTGCGTTTCTGAATTTTTCAAAGCTGAGTTTTTAGCTGGAGGCCGCTCCTTTATGATAAATTGCTGATACCGTATAGTAAAAGCTATTATGTGACCTTTTACAAACCATTTCCTATCTTTGCATTCTCATGTGCCAAGACAGACACAGATTATTGAAAACCCTGAAGACAGTGCTCTTGCAATTAAATTGCCTGTAACCTTCGTGTAATAGATTTATGAATGATGATAGATTTAGTTAAAATATAACTATTAAAAATATTTACTCTCAGTTAATGATTTCAACCTATGCTCATTTAAGTAACTTGCTGCATAATCCCTTTTCTATTAAACCATAGTGCAAGGACCAATGCTGCGTTTCTGACAGAACCCCAAGCTATTTTTCTAGAATGCGTATATGCGTATATATCAGGCGTCCTGTTTTCATTCCCTTTGTGGAGCACCTACCCTGGAGGTCATGCAATAACCAAAAACCAAAAAAACAAACAAAAAACCCAAACATCCTGGTCGAAGTGCCATCCCTGCCTGGAGACAAGGAGACTGCTCAGACAGATGCTGGGCAGGCATCTCAGCCCAGGCCTGTGCTGGGGAAGCTGGTTCCTGGCTTTGGGCGCAATCAGGAAGCCAGCAAACTGACCCAAGAGTGCAGCCAGGGTTAACAGGACTGATGATCTTTTCGCAGCCAGGCCAAGAGCGGACACCCGCTAAGGGAGCCAGGCTAGGAGGCTGCCCAGCGCCCTGCTGTCAATGCTCACAGCCCGCCCGGGCTTCGCCCCGCCCCCCAGCCTGGGCAGGGCCTCAGGAGGGAGGGGGCCGGGGGCGGCGCAGAGAAGGGGCTTTGCTAATTGCCAAAGCAGGAAATGAGCTCACGGAGGACTCAGGAGGGAAGGGGACAGGGGCGGGTTGAGGGCGGCCGGGAGAAGGGGCTTTGCTAATTGCCAAAGCTGGAAGTGAGCTCATGGAGGATGTGGCAGAGAGTATGGGAGGAGGTGGAGGGCACGGCAGAGGAGGGGCGCGCAGCGCCGCGGTGCTGTGCTGAGTCCAGTCGGGACTGCAGGACCCACAGGACTCGCCACCCAAGCCCTCCCGCGAGAGGCCGCGCTGTCCTGCTCCTGCTGCCTGCTCTCCCACCCGCCCAAAGGCTTCTCCGGACCACCCTCTGTACACAGGTAAAGTGACACCACGCCTCGCCCTCACCTGGAGCAGAAAACACTGGACATGACCTGGGGGCGGGGAGGGGCGTTGTGGAGGCCCAGGCTCCCGTGAACCCCAGGGCACCGGGACCACCCCGGACGCTTCGCTGAACCTGGGTCCGCATGGGGTCTGGCTGGGGACAGCGCCTTGCGACGTTCCCCTCCATGACCGGCGCGCTAGCCCCCATTGTTCGGCACCCCCACGCGCGCGGCTAACACCCCCTTCCATCCCCTGCTGTGGCCCCGCTGCTTTTGTTCTGGACTTTGGATCCCAGGTCGAAACTAGTCCCTCAGACCTCCCTGGCAGCAAGGAGGGCATGGAGGAATTTTTGGTTTTCTGCCCTGGCTCTTCCTCTCTCCCCAATCACATGTCTTCTGGCTTCCATTTCCTCTCCTCATTGTAAGTTTTATTAAATGGTTTTCTTCCGCATGTTGCCCCGAAGAGCTATTTCATGAAAGAATATACACGGAACTGAGTCGGAGCCCACCTGTGAGAGCCCACCTGTAGACGCCTTTCATTAGAATGGTCTCTGGTTCTAGCCTCAGTTCAGAATACTGCATGTACCTGAGGACCGAGTCCAGATGTTTCTTTCATCTCTGACTTGAATTTGAAATTCTCCTCAGACTTCAGCTTTCAGGATTTCTCCAGTCCTTGCTCTCCCACTGTCTTTGTGGGGATGCGCCATGAGTGTTGAACACAGGAATGAATGAATGATATATACCCCAGGTCGCTGGGGCTTTGTCTTGTTTTGCTGAGGTTGGAAAGGCTTGGGAGAGACCCCCTGTATGCAGATACAGAGCTGCATGCAATTGCTTAGATAAACGTGTTCCCCACTTAATTGCTTGGGCATTGAACATTTCGCCCTTCACCTGTGGCTTGAGCAGTTAGGAGGAGACAATCTGGAGGTGAATCAGAAGATGGCTGATCCACATGGTGGTGGTCTGGGTTTGGGAGATTTTCCTGGAGATTCAAACGAAAGATCTAAATTCTTCCAGTGTGGAGTGGTAAACATTTTATCGATGGGAGATGGAAAATAAATGGTCCGGTTAACCTTTCCCTCCCCCTCAAAACCCATTATTTGAAAAAACAAAAAGGGAAGTGAAGGGAGAAATCCTCCCACTCCCATCCCCACTCACCTCCATAGCCACCCCCTCTTCCAAGAACCTAACAGACAAGGTGCCAAGAAGTGTTAGGTACCAGCAGTGGTCTCAGATCTCATTCAAGGATCATGGTGAAAGGCATCCAAAGAGATTGTGGGGGCACAGGGATCCAATTAAGGGGGACAAGTTTAAGGTTTGCCTGGTCCCCTAAAAATTAATGGCACTAGAGAAGATGAGCTTTGGGAACTATAGCTTAATGGATACAATGTGTAAAAAGCTTCAGTGAGTCATGGTGGGAAGAGGCCATGAGGGCAGCAAATACAGTCTTAGATGATGTGATTAATAGCACTACAGGCTCTAGATTTCCTGTGGTGGTGTTCTTGGCAAGACCAGCCCGGCCCAAGTGGATACTCACAACCTGGAACAGAGGGTCTTGGAGATCCCAGCACGTGAGGTATGATGAGAGGGTAAAATGATAGGAGGTGTCCTTTGGAAGGACTGTCTCCTTGACTTTAAAAGGGAGAACCCAAATCTGTAGGTGAAATCTTTTTGGCTACAAAGAGGGCCGAGGCCTCCTAAGGTCAAGGTCTCCTCGTCAGTTGCAAAGATGTGGAAGAACATATTCAGACATTTCAAAGATGTCCTCATGTCCATCGGTTCCCACTCTGGAATTCTATCAATAAGGTGAGAGTTCCTCTAGTTGAAAAAAAGATCTAAAAAGACTTCCCTTTCTCATGTAATTTCTGTAACCTCCAGGACACACCCACCTCCCCCTTCCAGCTCTGTAATGAAGCCACAGCTGGTGCCAATTTGTGGAACTCCTTAAAGGCTATTCTCCCTTATATACCCCCGGACCAAGTTCCCATGCTCCCTCACCTAATTTCCTGCACTCACCTCCCACCTGGTGTGTTCACACCTGCAAGTGCCTTTTACCAACCCCTTTGCCAAAAGGGAGCCAGGGTGACCTTTCAAAGACCTATCAGTTCCTGGCATTTGTCTCCATAGAAATCTGCACTGATCTTCTAACAAATTCTCAGTCCTCCAAAGGCACCCATAATCCTCCCATCAGTCTCTTCATACCCCTCCAACTGACTGATGCCTGTTCTGCCCCATCTCTCTGCCCTTCAACCACACTGCCTCCCTCTTCCTGTGGAGACCCCTCCTGGCGCCTGCCTCCAAGCACAGGTGATTCCCATTGATGGGAAGACCCTCTTCCTCTCCCCCATCTCCCCACTCCAGTTACTCCCACTTATTCGTGAGCTCACAAGCCCCATGTTACACAATCTCCATGCAGCCTGCTCTCTCTTTTCTAGCACTGGCCTCCGTTTCTAGCTGTGGTTGTGTCATGGATGTCCCTCCCCAGCCAGCCTCCAAGCTCTCCTTCCCTTTAGCTCCAACACCTGACACAGTGCCTGGCACGTAGTAAGCCCTGGCTAGCTTCTAAGAGCCTCACTGAGGGACTGAAAGCATTTTAAAAATGTCACCACGTAGGCTCCAAACTGTAGGCAGAAAAAGCTTTGCCTGGATTGACATTTTAGAGATGTATTCGTCAAGTTGGATGTGTTCACTGACTTTACCTTGTAAAATTAAAAAAAAAAAAAAGGACCTCTGTATGGCTTCGCATCTAACGAAGGCACATGTATACTATTAGACCACGTTATGAGCTTAATGGAAGGAGACAAGATGTTTTCGCTAAGAAAATGTATAAGACTGTTGAGGTCAAGTGGGAGGAAACAGTCCGTTTGTTGGAGCATTGCTATCTTACTCTATCACAGCCACTAATAAAAATCTGACACGGGGTGAGTCAGAATTGTCTGTCAGACATGAGTTAGATCTGGCTCATGTTCCTACAGACATGAAAGCCAGGAACGAAGAAGGAGGCTTTGAAAGCCTGGGTTGAGGAGGCGGTGTGGTTCACTGCGATGAGCTAAGTGCCCAGGGCCACTGGCAGTCATGCGGGCCTGTGTCCTTCCTTTGTTCTGGGGTCCCTCTTGCACCATGTGGTGAGGCTGGTGGCTGGAAGCAGCTCAGGACAGGACCCAGTGGCATCTTACCTCTCCCACCCTCCTCTGGGCTCCAGTGGGCTCCAGTAGGTCCCAGGGGACAGCCTGCCTTCCTTGCAAAGCCCAGTAGCACTGGGAGCAGAAACTGAGACCAAAGAGTGTGCACCCTGTTTGACAAGCTGGACCAGCCACCTCTTCTTCAGATGCAGGGGGAGCCCTGGCATGCTGACTCCTCCCTTCTCCCTTTCCATTTTCCTGTCTTCCTCCCTCTTCCCTTCCCCTCTCTCCTTCTCTGGTGGTGCCCTTTCCCAATGCCCACTTCATCCCTTTTCCTTTCTACATGCCTGTTTTCTAGAGTTTCTTCACTTTCCTCCCCATTACTTCCCTTCATCTGAATCTCTTCTTTGGTCCTTTTGTCCCTGCTCTCTGCACCTCCTCCCCTTCCCTGGCCCCTGTTCAGCTCCATCCCGACTGCAGGCAGAGCTGGACTAACATGCTCACTTGCTAGCTCTGCCACCCTCCAGAGAAGTCACTCTTCGGTGGCCACCTTCCTGACCCCCTGTTCCCTTCTCCACTTGTTCAGATATTGCTCTGAAGTCTGAGGAGGACAGAGCGGGGCTGCCACAGAATCAGGCCAGAGGCGAAACCAAACCATGTATCCACACTGCCACCAGCACTGCTGCTCTGAGAGCTTTAGGTGTCCTCAACAGGGTTAGGATTTAGGGGCTTCTTCAGAACCGGGAGTGAAAACAACCATAGATCAAAAGAAAATCTATGGCCCCCACACAAAAATAATAATCACAAATGAAAACTATGTTAACTCTGAAGTCCCAAAGTCGAAAAATTGCCTTGAATCTGTCACTAGAAAGCACCCAAGGCCTCACTCTCTGTGTTCTGGGTGCCCTGGGAATGGCAGGAGGCTCTGACAGGAGCATGGCGGTGCTGAACGATGGGGCCTAGCCCTCCTGCTTGCGCGGGGGGTGGGGGGGCTACCTCGTGCGCTGCTGTCCTTGGCCCCACCCCTTGCGGAGGCTGGGCCCCGACACCCCCCCCCCCCCGCCGCCCCGCTCGTGGCCGGCATTTTTTCCTCCAGGTGAGGGCGCGGCACGGTGTCACTTTATGGGTGAGCAGAGGGCCCTCCGAAAAAGCGATGGGGCGGGGAAAGCAGCAGGCGGCGAGAACAGAACAGCGCGGCATCTGGGGCTAGGTTGAAGCGCGGGAGCGCACGGACGTCGAGTAAGGTGCGTCCTACAGTCCCGACTGGGCCGCAGCACAGCACCCTGGCGCTGCGGGCCCCTCCGCCGCCAGCCCCTCCCCCTCCTCCCAGACTCTCCACCGGGTCCTCCGCGAGCTCACTTCCCGCCTGGGCAATTAGTAAAGCCCCTTCTCCTGGTCGCCCTCAACCCGCCCCTGTCCCCTTCCCTCCTGAGTCCTCCGTGAGCTCACTTCATGCTTTGGCAATTAGCAAAGCCCCTTCTCTGCGCCGCCCCCGGCCCCCTCCCTCCTGAGGCCCTGCCCAGGCTGGGGGGCGGGGCGAAGCCCGGGCGGGCTGTGAGCATTGACAGCAGGGCGCTGGGCAGCCTCCTAGCCTGGCTCCCTTAGCGGGTGTCCGCTCTTGGCCTGGCTGCGAAAAGATCATCAGTCCTGTTAACCCTGGCTGCACTCTTGGGTCAGTTTGCTGGCTTCCTGATTGCGCCCAAAGCCAGGAACCAGCTTCCCCAGCACAGGCCTGGGCTGAGATGCCTGCCCAGCATCTGTCTGAGCAGTCTCCTTGTCTCCAGGCAGGGATGGCACTTCGACCAGGATGTTTGGGTTTTTTGTTTGTTTTTTTGGTTTTTGGTTATTGCATGACCTCCAGGGTAGGTGCTCCACAAAGGGAATGAAAACAGGACGCCTGATATATACGCATATACGCATTCTAGAAAAATAGCTTGGGGTTCTGTCAGAAACGCAGCATTGGTCCTTGCACTATGGTTTAATAGAAAAGGGATTATGCAGCAAGTTACTTAAATGAGCATAGGTTGAAATCATTAACTGAGAGTAAATATTTTTAATAGTTATATTTTAACTAAATCTATCATCATTCATAAATCTATTACACGAAGGTTACAGGCAATTTAATTGCAAGAGCACTGTCTTCAGGGTTTTCAATAATCTGTGTCTGTCTTGGCACATGAGAATGCAAAGATAGGAAATGGTTTGTAAAAGGTCACATAATAGCTTTTACTATACGGTATCAGCAATTTATCATAAAGGAGCGGCCTCCAGCTAAAAACTCAGCTTTGAAAAATTCAGAAACGCAGCAAACGTTTCCATACCCTCTTGGTGACCAGAGGCATGCTTTGTGCCCCTCATCATCTCTTTCGTGGTTCTGAGGCCCATGGCGCTCAGTAGTTTAGTGTCTTATTCTCTGGAATAGGCCATTGAAGAAATACCAGGCCCAGAGAAGAAGGTCCTGCTGGGTGTCTGAAGAAAGTACAACCTTTTAGATGAAGCTTTCTGGGGAATTTGTTAGTGGTTTGGTTTGCTTCTGATAGGAAGGGAAATTTTTTTTAAAGATTTTATTGATTTATTTATTTGACAGACAGATCACAAGTAGGCAGAGAGCAGGCAGAGAGAGAGAGAGAGGTGGAAGCAGGCTCCCCACTGAGCAGAGAGCCAGACATGGGGCTCAATCCCAGGACCCTAGGACCAGGACCTGAGCCAAACGCAGAGGCTTTAACTCACTGAGCCACTCCAGTGCCCCAGGAAGGGAAATTTTTTAAAGAGTATTTTCACTTTGAATCTATTTTGAGGTTTGGTTTGTGGTTCTTTCTGACTTCTCATGAAGATGGAATTATTTCTGAGGTTGGTTGTCAGAAACCGCATATCAAATCGAGCTATCTTGTTAGCAATAAATAAATAAATCAATAAAAGCTCAAGTGTTGGTATAAAGCTATTATGCTTTTCAAAACCCCGAACTATAATTCATGTATCGTGGTCGTTCTTTATCATATCACACAGGAGAGAGGTGGCAGAAACGCACTTTCAGGTCAATTTTTTTACAAGGAAGATTGACTTATGAACCTACTTTGTTATTCCCTTTCATTCAATTTCCCTGTACCTCCTTTTCTATGAATTGTAACGGTAACCCATCATTATTTTTATTGTTGGCACGTGCTTTGTGAACCATAAAGTGTATGCTATAAATGGGAGCGCTTTTCTTTTTTTTTTTTTTTTTTGTAGTTTACGAAAAACTAATATTTTTAAATTTTTTTTATTTATTTTCAGCATAACAGTATTCATTCTTTTTGCAACACACCCAGTGCTCCCTGCAAGCAGTGCCCTCTATAATACCCACCACCTGGTACCCAAACCATCCAACCTCCCACCCCTTCAAAACCCTCAGATTGTTTTTCAGAGTCCATAGTCTCTCATGGTTCAGCTCCCCTTCCAATTTCGCCCACCTCCCTTCTCGTCTCTAACTCCCCATGTCCATGAAAAACTAATTTAAACACATTCATCCACCAGAGTACCCAAAGGGCTATCATATAAACTATCTGTCGTTACATTATGTCCCGATGTGGAGCTCGATCCCAGGATCCTGAGATCATGACCTGAACTGAAGGCAGAGGCTTTAACCCACTGAGCCACCAGCCCCAATGTATTCTCTTCAGTACCAGAACTTGTAACCAATTGACAGATGAAAAAGGAGGCAGTCAAGTGAAAAGCAATAGGTCTTAGACCTGCAAGAAATTCGAATTAGATGAATTCAGCTACTCAGGCACTGTTTCACATTTTCAGATCTCTGCAGAAAAGGGGTTAACCTTTTTAGAGCATGTAAAAGAGAAGACTATAACGCATAATATGTGTAAGCATGTAAATATCAAAATATATCCCATTAGTTGCTAAGACACACAGGGCCCATTTTTTCTCTCAAATTCATGAATATGTAGGAGCCATAAGTGAGAAGTATCATAGTAGAGTTTCCCCCTGCAAAGAACATGAAGCCAGGGAGTAACAGCACACTCCCAAATAATAGTATATCATAGACTGAAACCAGCCATAAGTTATAATTAAATTTATGGACCATTGTTAACCCCATGATAAAATAGTGCAGGGTGAATATAATGCACAGTGAAAATTCTGGGTACTAAATTTAACCTGCAATTTGAATTTGTTTGTAAACATATATTTACAAAGAAATTATTTGTAAACATCCAAAAACCAATAGTTATTTTCTCTATGTAGTGATTTGCCTTGAATTTTTTTTATTTCTTTACATTGTAATTATTTTTTTAAAGATTTACTTATTTGAGAGAGAAAGAGAAAGCAAGCAGGGGGATGGGCAGAGGGAGAAAGTCTCAAGTGGACTCCCTGCTGAGTGTAGCGCCTGGTGCAGGACTTGATCCCAGCACCCCATGATTATGATCTGAGCCAAAACCAAGAGTCAGCCTCTTAACTAAAGGAGTCACCCAGGTTCCCCTTTAAATCTTAATTATTTAAAAAATAAAAACATATGCATTTGGAAACACAACAACATTCTGGATAGCCTAACAAAATATAGTAAATAAGATTCATTTGTTCTACTTTACTATTTTTCTTTGGGAGATTCTGTATGCCTATATAACTATATTTTAGGAAATGATTTGTTTAGTTCATTTAATAGTGCACTGTATTTTTCATTGCCTATTTATTCTTTCATAAAGAAGTTTCCATTTACGTTGTGCCAAGTATTGACCGTGACGCAAAATGAAACTTTAAAAGGCTACTCTTGACAGAAAAGTATAAAAGAAAATCCTAAAGATCTAAATCTCAATCATCATCAAAGACGACAGTTAAATAAATGGTTCTTTGTAAAACAGTAGCATTATGTAGCATTTAAAAAATGTATACTCTTCACTTCGAAGTCTTTTAGAAATCTAAAATATGACTTTCTATGGTTTGTGTCTCCATATTCCTTTATTGCCAGTTTGAACAAATCCACATGCTTTGATTCAAAGGTAATAAATTCCTCTTATTTGGAAAAATGATGTTTATTTTTGTTCTCTCACCCTTAGCAGGTGGTTTCATTTTAGCACACTTCAGAGTTATAACTTCATGCTTATTAAAAACATTTATTATGATCTACATAGATGAATGAAACTTTTATTTTATTAAATTATTTGACAAAAAATATGTTACTTTTCAAAATGTATTTCCTTTGAAGGGTTAATTTAGAGCATTCAGAGAGGATCTAGGAGTGTGGTATTATGCAGTTTTTAAGTAGGTATGAAATGGTTATTTATATGATTGTTTCTTTAAGGCTTATATATATTGTCCATTATATGCTATAAAATATTGAGAAAGTAAATTTAAGGTATGTTTTACATAGTTTATTTTTTGGAAAAAATTATTGAAATGACTTATGAAATTCAGTATACTCTCAACATTAATTTATTCTGAAATTTACCAATTGTCTATTGAACGTATTATATGGCAGATATTACTTCAGACTACACTGGTAAATGAAATACTTGGCTTTGTAGAACTTTTATTTTAATGGGTGAGACAATTAAAAGCTATAAACCTTAATAAAAATTGCATAGTGCATTCAAACATGATGAGTACAATGGGGAAAAAGAAAAATTCGATCAGGGTGAGAAAAATCAAGGTTGCTAGGCAGGGGATGGGGAGTTAAAATTTTTAATAGGAAGATCAGGGTAGTTACAATGAAGCTGACAATTGAACAAAGGTATGGAAAGGTGATGAATTTGCCCAGAACTATCAGCAATAAGGTCACTCCAGACAAAGGAATTGGCTATCTTGAAGGCCATAAGGTTGGATCATGCCTGGAATATCTGAGGAATAGCAAGGAGGCCACTGTGAGTGACTGAAGAGTAGCAGGGAAAGAGGTCACAGAGGTTAAATGAGTGGCTAGATCATGTAAAAGCTTCGAAGTCATTGTAAAACTCTGGCTTTTATATTTGGAAACTTACTGTGTGATAGAATTTCTGCTAATAACTGAGAGTTCAAATGTCCATAAAATTTCAAGGATTCTTATTCTAGTAAGACAATAAAGAAAAAGAGTTCATATTTTCACATGGTGTAACAAATGCTCGGAGATCCAAGTGTAGGAAGCTATAGGAGCACAGAAGAAGGCACAAAAAATCTCACCAATATATTTGATGACTGTGACTATATATAAATTTGTATTTTCTAGATTTTTTAAAGTCATGGAATCAAACAGTATATACTATTCATTGCCTGGCTTTTCTTTTCTCAGCATCATTACTTTGAGAATCTCCAATTGTAAATAGTTCATTTTGATGTTGAATAGTAATCTCTTTAATGAATAGATCATAATTTGTCTTTGCTCGACTGATGGACATTGATGAACATTTCCACTGTTTTCAATTCTAAAAAATAAAGCTGCTATGAAATTCATATACAAGTCCTTGTATGAACATAGGGTTTGTTTCTCTTGGTGAAATTCCTAGAAGTAAAATGGCTATTTGTGTAACTGAAACATATTTTGCATTTAAAAAAACTTTCAAACTATTTTCCAAAGTGGTGGTATCATGATATATGCCAACAACAGTTTAGAATTTTTGTTGCTTCTCAATCTAGCTCAGACCAAGTACAATTAGCCTTTATAATTTTAGCCATTCTAATAGGTATGTAAGCATGTCTCCTTATGATTTTAATTTGTATTTCTTTAATGTCGAGGTTCAGTGGGCTGAGGTCCGGAGCTGATGACCAAGAAAGAATTCTTGAGACATATTTGCTGCAAAAGGGACGTTTATTGAGGCATGGGGACAGCACCTGTGGGCAGGAAGAGCTGCAGGTTAAGTAATCTGTGGTTGGTGGAAGGTAAGGGAAAGGGAGGTTTCAACGGAGTTTTCATATGCTAAAGAGGAGTTGTCTTTCACCAAGCCATTAACATCAAGATAGTTGGGAGATGCCTGTCTTGCAGGATTGTGAGCTCTGCAAGTTAACTCTTTGTTTCTCCTTTATGGTGGTCAGGGGTGCCTGAGGAATGTTACACATATTACAGAGGGGAGCGGGTGGAGAGGGGGTGCAAGGTGCCAGCTTTTGCTTTGTCCTCAGTCAGCCTCCTGCTCCCTCATCAAGTTCCAAACCTGAGAGGTGGCTCGTGGGAGTGAGGGAGTGCGAGAGAGTGGGAGGGCAGGAGGGTGGCGGGCCTAGGGGAAGGCGCCCAGCCTGCTCCTGCTCTTTGTTTTGGAGACTCACGTGGTCCTGCCTAATTGTCCGCCATAGAGCCTGAGTTCCCAGGGAGGCAGAGGCGTCCTTCGCAGCTGGTTCTTTCAGCTGCCTGGGTTCTTTCAGCTGCCAGCCCCACCTTCCCGCAGGAGGCTGGAGAACCTGGGGGGACCACAACTCCCACAAGGCCTCGCACTCCAACAGAGCCTGGCTGATAAAGGGGCGGGGTCTGCGTGGAGGGGCGGGACCATGATGCAGGGGCCTTGGGGCTCAGCGTCCCCCTGTGGCTTTCTGGAGCTCAGGAGCTTTCTCATCGCTGGATTGGCATCTGTCAGCTGGACTCATTGGAGTCCTGGGGCGTCGCCTCGGACCGGCTCTCGACGGGTAGAGTGTAATGAAGTGTTAGCTTAGGAGGCACAGTGCTAGGGACTGGGTAGCGCTGAAACTGCTGGTTGTCCTGGGCTTCCTGAGGAGGCTGTCTGAAAAAGTCACAGGTGCTGGTAGGGGAATCCTGGGGAAAAACTGGGGCCCAAACCAGCACTCTGAGCCTCTGAGCCAGAAGCCAACAATAACTGGGGAAAAGTCCAACTGCGCTGAGGTGCTTTACTTTTGGCTGAGAAGATAATCAGGAAGGATAACAAACCAATGGGATGTCTGTAGACTTCTACTGGAACTTTTAGGTCTGTCTTCTGTAATTCCTTACCTGTCACTCAGAGGTTTTTTCTTTTTCTTCCTTGGGTTGCCTTCTTAGAGAATTCCTTAGCTTGATATTCCATCTCTCTGGTTTGGTTTTAAGCAGTGCTCATTCTGCTATTCAACCCATCTCTTTGAAAGGTTTCTTTTTACTTCTGTTGCTATTTGTATTTCCAAGATATCGGTTAATTATTTTTATAACTGCCTGCTCTCATTTCATGATAAGATATTCTGGCTTATCCATATGATTAATTTAATTACATTGATGTTAATGTCGAACACTTCCACCCCCCCCTTAGGTGCATATTCTCTCTTGAAAGAAAGGATAAAACATATTAAAGCTGTTCTTTTTTTCCGTGGCTTGATTTTTCTGAAACATTTGTGATTGTTGGTTTATGTCTCACTCATTTTTATGTACCTCGAGAGTCACTGCTTTGTACTCTCTTTGCAGGAGGGAGGGGCATGAAGAGGATGAACTGCAGGGTACTTTTTTTTCTTTTTAATGAAAATGGGTAGAATCAGGGTTTGTAACCTACTGGTCACCTGGGTACCCCACCCCATTCCTCCAGAGCATCGTAATCATTGGGATTTTGCTTGTTTCTTTTACCCAAGCTCCCATACTCTCCAAGCTGGAAGCAAACATCCCATTTTCTACTTCCTGGAAGGCTATACTTTGGTGAAGCTTTGGTTCTAGTCTCTCAGCCAGTTCCCCTTTCATTTTCTTTCTTTTTCATTTTCTTTCTTTCTTTCTCTCTTTTTTTCTTTCTTTCATTTTTATTCTGGGCTCCTCCCTCCAGGTTTGCGCTGCCTTTCCTTATGTACAAATGGGGATAGTAGGAAAGAGTGACTGAGAAGCCCTTCCAGTTTTTTAAAAAGATTTTATTTATTTATTTGACAGAGAGAGCACAAGTAGGCAGAGCTTCAGGCAAAGGGAGACTTACAAGCAGGCTCTCTGCTGAGCAGAGAGACTGAAGATGGACTCGATCCCAGGATCCTGGGATCATGACCTGAGCCGAAGGCAGACACTTATAATAGACTGACAACCCACGTGGTAGGCCCCTCCCTGAGAAAACAAACCAAGAAAGAAAAAAAAAAAAAGGACTACAAGAGAACAACCACTATTTCATAGGAAAACTTGTATTGTTCACTTGTTCCCACTATTCCGGTTCATTTTTTTTTTTTTTTTACACATAGGTAATTTTTTTAACCTATTTACCATCACAGCGAGTTGTACAGTACATCAAATTCCAAATACCTTTCTAACCTAACTTTTTGATACATACACCTATGTTTTTCTTTTGTGTTTTTATTTTTTGAATTCCTTTTTTAAAATTTTAGTTTAGTCTAGTTTATTCCTTTTTAGTTTTATCCTCTAATATTCATATAGAGTTAAACTTCAAAGTAATCCCCTTTCCCCAATCAATACTCCCCCTATAGGTAAACCAATTTTTAATCCCCTTTATCTTGGGAAATTTGAGTCCTTTAACAAAGATATCAAGATACATCCAGGAAGAATCCAAACAACCTTCCTCGCACACACTGAGAATTCATAAGAACTCTCCCATCTTCTTCCACCAGTGTTTCTGTGTTTTTTTTTTAAAGATTTTATTTATTTATTTGACAGAGAGAAATCACAAGTAGATGGAGAGGCAGGCAGAGAGAGAGAGAGAGAGAGAGAGGGAAGCAGGCTCCCTGCCGAGCAGAGAGCCCGATGTGGGACTCGATCCCAGGACCCTGAGATCATGACCTGAGCCGAAGGCAGCGGCTTAACCCACTGAGCCACCCAGGCACCCCTGTTTCTGTGTTTTTTGTATTTGTCCTGATAGCATATAAATTTTACACTTGTGGTTCTTTTTGACGAGGTTCTTTCTTTATTTGCATACATATATATATATATATATTTTTCTCTTGTCATATACTTGTATCAGTCTTTTTATCTCTTTTTGTTTGTCTACTTCATTAATCTTACCTTGGGGCCCATCTGGGCTGATCCTTATTTTTCATCTTCCCTTTCTTTCCTGTCTCTCTCTCTCTCTCTCTCTCTCTCTCTCTTTTCTTCTTTTCTTTTTTTGCTTTTTTTCTTTTCTTTTGTCTTTCATTTGGGTGGGAATCCTGATTTCTCAAAGTGAATGTGTATATTTGAAGAGAGGACCTCAAGACCTCTGGAAGTCTGCATGCCTCATTCACTGGGCAGGGGACTTCCTGCTTCAGGTATTTGCACAATAGACTCCAGTTAAAGTCCACCTTCAGCTACGAGCCGAAGCCATAATTGTTAAGAACACAGAATAGGGTCCTACTTAGCATACACGATGTGACCAATAGGCATTAATGGTCACTCAAGGGTTCTGGTACATTGTTATCCTCCAGTAGATTATAGAGGTAAAAAACATCTGAAAGAAGGATGAATACCCAACTTTTGTAGCAACATGGACGGGACTTGAAGAGATTATGCTGAGTGAAATAAGTCAAGCAGAGGGTTTCCCTTATTTGGGGAGCATAACAAACAGCATGGAGGACAAGGGGAGATGGAGAGGAGAAGGGAGTTGAGGGAAATTGGAAGGGGAGGTGAAACATGAGACTATGGACTCTGAAAAACAATCTGAGGATTTAGAAGGGGTGGGGGGGAGGTAGGGGGAACGAGGTGGTGGGTACTGGGGAGGGCACGTATTGCATGGAGCACTGGGTGTGGTGCAAAAACACTGGATACTGTTACGCTGAAAAGAAATAAAAAATTTTTAAAAATTTTAAAAAAATCTGAAAGGTTCCCAGGAAGCAGTGGGTTTTGTTTTGTTTTGTTTTGTTTTGTTTTTTAGAAAGAAGAGGAGGATGGGTCACTAGACTTTAAGAGGTCATGAATAAAGCAGGAGAGATAGGAACTGAATCATAACCTTTTGTCGTTAGCTTGGCAGGAGTTGAGGTATAAGGTCCTAGGTCTGCATGGAGGTGGGTAGGTCACAGGGAGATAGTGAGGTTAGTACTCTGAAGGGGAGCTGGCATGTGGGCTTGGGTATCAAGAAATTACCAATGTAATTAAGTGGGATAACCATGTTTGTAGTGTGCGTGTCTGTGTGTGTGTGCGTGCGTGCGTGTCTGTGTCTGTGTGTTAATTCTTCATAGCTGGGGAACTGAGTTAGATGGTTATTGATCCCCTATCCAATTCCAACATTCCTAGTATTTATGACTTCTCTGGCTCAAATATTAGCAATGGCTATGGAGAGAAGGGTTAGACCCAAAAGCATGGAGCACAGTGTATAGAAAGTTTCTCCCAAGCTTGAAAGAAGGCTTTATCAGTATATTTTTGTCTACTCACGCTGCTATACCAAACACAGGCTGGAGGGCTTAAATGGCAGAAATGTATTTTCTCACAGATCTGGAGGCCAGAAGTTCCAGATCAAGGTGCCAGCAAGGTTGGTCTCCAGTGAGCCTTTTCTTGTTGGTCTATAGATCACTATCTTTTCAACTGTGCCCTCAGATGACCTCTTCTCTGTGGGCCCCCAGAGGGGAGGTAGGGGGAGTGCTTTCATGTGTTTCCCCCTTAGGAGGACACCAGTCCTAGCAGATTAGGACTCCTGTGACCTCACCAAGCCTTCAGTACCTCCTTCTAGGTAGGCCGTATCTCCAGATCCAGTCACACTGGAGATTAGGAATTCTTCATATGACTTTTGTGGGGACACAATTCAGTCCATAACAATTAGTACAGGAGAAAAACCATGGAGAGAATTCTAGAGGAGTCACACGTTGATGTTATAAGGTAAGTGGGTATAAAAGAGCACCTCTGAAGTCCAATAGGTCATTAGAGCTAGAGGCCGACAGGAAAGTCCCGTACGTGCCACAGTTTTGAGTTTGATGCAAGCGCAACTCTGAAGGGAAGATATTTGGGAGGCCTTGGCCAACCACTACTTCCAGCCAGGGGTGATTCTTGAGGGAGTATCTCTCGGAGTGCTGCCTAGAATCAAGACTTTGGGGTTGGAAAAGTGCCACTTCCAAAGCTGGAGAAGGATGGTGCTGTAAGTTACTTGAAGAGTACTGTTCTGGGAGATAGGAGATCTGGGGTGTCCTCTTTGTTCTGCTGCTGACCAGATGTGAAAATGCAGATTAACTCCCTAACCATCTCAGTTCTACCACCATGTGCTGCTGTCCTGTGTCCCAAGCCCCAGAGTTAGTTTTATCCATAAGCAGAACCCGGTCTTTTAGTTCCCAATCTCTTAATCGGGCTGATCGTCACAATATATAGCGGACACGTGACAGCCACAGGGGAGAAGTAAGGGTTGTCTTCCCCTCAGGGAGAGTGGAAAAGCTCTAGGAGAGGGCATACCAGTAGACCAAAGGCAGCCAGTGCCGGGGAGTGGAGCCACGGGGAAGAGTGTGCTGATGACAGCCTTGTGGAGGGAGGGCAGAAAGAGCCACCACCATGACACTTGAGTTACAGATCGAGCTTGGGGATAGAGAAGGGATCAGGGCACGGTAGAGCAGCAGCTGGCAAAGTGATTCTGTTGAGCTTAAGCTCATAGTGCCTTAGCGAATTAGAATGGGAAATACCTTGCTATTGTCTGTGACTCTGTGATTGTGTGAGTATGAGTGACAGAGTGGGGACAAAGAGAGAGGGAGAGAGAATACATTAAATTTTAAAGAAGGACAATAAGGGACGCCTGGGTAGCTTACTCAATTTAAGCATCTACCTTTGGTTCAGGTCATGATCCCAGGGTCCTGGGATTGGATCCCATACCAGCCTCTAGTGGGGGGCCTGCCTTCCCTCTGCCTGCTGCTCCCCTTGCTTGTGATCTCTCTCTTCCTCTGTAACAAATAATAGTAAAAAATAAACGAGGGCGATACGTTATGTTTACTTTTGTTACTGATGCCAGACATGGGTTCAGAGGATTGAAGAGGGAGATCCAAGGAGCTAGCCTCTCAAGAGGAGTGAATACCTAGTCACTGGTAAGACCCCTGGTCCTGCAATACAATATGGCTCCTGTGATCTGGGTCCTGTTACATGCCCCTCGCCATCCTTAACCCGATAGTTTGATTCTTCATTGCGTTCAGTGTGGGGAACTGGGAGAAGCTATGACACTTGGCCCTTTGTGGAGGAATTTTAGTAGTATAAATAGCAATAGTTATCAGTTCTGGAGCACTTCCTTGACTCTGCTGCAGGCACTGTGCTGTGACCTGGGTTTAGAGCAGTGAGATAAACATAGAAATAGATGTGGGCTCTGTTCCCAAGAATCTGAAACCCACTATTCTCCTTGTCCCCTTCCCATTCTGTCTTCTTCAGCCCTTGTGCAATCCCACCAAGCAGGAAGCTTGCTTCTCCCCGTCCCTCTGCTGCTCCCCCTGATTGTGCTCTCATTCTCTCTCTCTGACAAATAAATAAATCAAATGTTTTAAAAAATTATAAAAAAGGCAAAACAAATAACCATTTTTGGAGAGTGATTTTCTGAATGCAGTTATGGGCAGTGCTGGGTACTGAAGAAGACGCTCTGCTGACCAGAGGAGTGGGGAAATTACAGAACAAATTCCACAGGTCATTGAATATATCACTTTCATCACCCCACCCATAGCACTCATTAATCTCTAGCCCAGCCAATATGTTGGTTATAAAAATGAGCTTTCTCCAAACTGACAGGAAGTTCTCGTTTTAGCAATGTAAATCATTCTGATCTTTATCAGTAATGTGATCTAATCCTGTCTAGTAAAGAAACTTGAGAATTCTATACCTCTGTAAACATTTAAGAAAAACAATGGACTCAACTCTAATTACTTTTTAACTAACTTGACTTGCCAAAGGAAGGAGAAAGTAAATATCAGAAATCTTACCACTAAGCACAAGTTGCAAGTTATACCTGCCAAAATGTGGTTCAAGATATAAGTAACCAGTCTTCTTAGAAGCCTTTTACCTTCTTATATCTGTTATGTTGGGTAAATGAGTATTTACTAGAACACAGCTGGCTCAGTGATCACAATTCAGCTGACACTCAGAAGTATAAATAGATTACAGGTTTAGCCTGGTAACTGGACACTGATATAGAATTATTCACTGGCTGATTCCTAGATCAGAAACCACACAAAAAATTTCTTTTTTATGGAAGTATGGCTGTTACAATAGTCTCACCTGTACCACATAGTGATTGACTTAACTACTCTATACGTTACAGCTCTAGATGTAACATTTTAATAAAACAACAATATCTTTGATGGTATCATGGAAATGTAAGTGCCTTGTGCACTTTTCTTAATGTATATAATTCCCTAAACATCATAGTAAGTAAATCAAGGCCATTGTCAAGCTTCCGTCAAGGAGAGTCCTTAACTAGAGGGATTTCCCATTGCTCTCAGGATGATAACCTCTGAGTTACAGGTTCCATTAGTTGGCCACACACATTTGGAGCCTTGTGGACTTTCTGACAGCTGAGCAGCATATCTCTGTTTCAAGCATTGTGATCCCTGTTCTTACTGCAAGAGTGACAGTTGTCACTTTTCCTGTGACCCCTGTCTTTAGGAAAGTGTCTGACTCAGAAAGTCGAGTCAGTACCCCCCAAAGGTATTTTCAGGAGAACCACCTCAAAGATGATCACCTGAGATACTGTCAAGAAAAAAAAAAAAACTGAAATTCTAAGCAACATCCATAATAAGTCTTTTCATGTTGATAAGGAAAGATTTTCCCCTAAATACCAGATAGGCTCCATGAAAGTGAGATCTTTACCTATTTTGTTCACTGTGTCACCAGTCCCTAGAAGAGCGCCTAAGACATCACTCAAGATTAGGTTGCTTTGAATGAATCAAATGAATGAATGAACTATAGCCTTTAATAGGTAGTTTATGGTCCTTAGGCAAGAGATGGGATTTGTGTTGGGATTTCAAGAATGGGAGGTGCCGAAGAGAAAACTGAGAAGCTAAATGTGAAAATATGCAATTTACTGACTGGAGTAGTTCTGAACACATTTCAAACATAATTAAACTACGGCTGTGGGTCTATATGCGTTTTCATAATTTTCCCTTGAAAATGTGAGGCATACAGATGTCATCTCCAGTGAATTCTCCTTGTCCGTATACAGTACCACCAAAAAAAAAAAAAAAAAAAAAAAAAGGCATTCTGACAGTCCTCAGCCCATCCACTCCAGGATTGTGACTCTTTCTTCCCCATGTTCTTTCTGACATCATGGACTCTCAGGTTGACCTCTCCCATCTTGGGTCCCACTCTCATTAGCTGTAGAAGTCATGCGATGTTTGTGATGTGAGGGTGGCAATACTCTCTGACCTTTGGTTACAATATGTCTTTGAAAGCCAGTGTTTATTCTGCTTTTACAGCATTTCTCCATTTGAACTTGGCCACCTTTTAAGTGGTCATTAGCCACATGTGGCTACTAGCCATGGGACTTGGACAGCAGAGGTGTGGAAAGTCCGCACATTCTTCCACTCAAAGGATATTGTGAGTTATGCTACATCTTTTTTTTAAGTGTCTTTTTTAGATATTTAAATTCAATCAGCCATTAGATAGTACATCATTGGTTTCAGAGAATTTAGTAACTCATCAGTTGTGGATAACCCTTGGTGCTCATCACATCACGTGTCCTCCTTAATGCCTATCACCCAGTTACTCCATGTCTCCCACTCCCCTCAGTTTGCAACTCTCAGTTTGTTTCCTATAGTTAAAGGTGCCTCATGGTTTGTCTCCCTTTCTGATGACTCCCATTCAGTTTTCCCTCCCTTCCCTCTGATCCTCTGTACTACATCTTAATCTCAACAGTCAAGCAGTGGTAGTAATTCAGTCATGGAGTCATGCATATTCTAAATCTGATGAGGTGGATTCCTATACTGCCTTTGTCTCTGCTTGAGCACTTCCATTTGTTATATTATTGCTGCTGTGTTCATGTTTCTCGTTCACTGAATGTCTGATAAAAGAATTAGTAAAATGTGTGACTGCAGAAAATACAATGGTCATGGATGATGAAGATTTTCTCCTTGACCAGACTGGAGTCAAGTTCCTCTGAGTCCTCTTTCTGTCCAGCCTTGACCTCAGGCTCCGCCCACTTAGCCCAGTTTTAGCAAGAAATCTGCTTAGTCAATTTTTCAGCAATCTCCTATCCTACTCTTGATATCTGATCAAATTCCTTATCTCTCACCCCTGGTATCTTACCACTCTTTTTTTTTTTTAAGATTTATTTATTTTGACAGAGAGAGAGCCTGAGCAGGGGGAATAGCAGAGGGAGAGAGAGAACCAGACTCCCCACTGAGCAGCAAGCCCAATGCCAGGCTTGATCCTGGGATCAGATCATGACCTAAGCCAAAGCCAGAGATTTAACCAACTAAGCCACCCAGGTGCTTCAGTATCTATAACGCTTAATATCTGATCAAATCCCTTATTCCCAGGGCACCTGGTTGGTGCAGCTGGTTGAACGTTTGACTCTTGGTTTCTGCTCTGGTCATGATCTCACGGTCCTGAGATTAAGCCTCACCTCAGGCTCTATGCTCAGTGAAGAGTCTGATTAAAATTCTCTTTCCCTCTCCCTCTACCCCTACCCCTGCTCCCTCTCTCTAAAATGTATTAATAAGTATTTTTTAAAAAATTCCTTATCCCCTGATCTCAATAGTTTATGACCCTAGCCTTCCTTCAACAATATTACTGTCCAGATGGTTTAGCCAGAATCCCTTCATCCTTACCCTTGATGTTCCATCTTAATTTTACATTCAGTGACCCCCACCATGTTCTTTAGCTGTAAATCTCCATTTGTCCGAGCTGAGCCAGATTTCTCTCCCATACTATAAAATAAAATCCCATTGTAGTAGCATCCCTTGAATAAAATCTTCCTTACTGTCTTTAATGGGTGTCACAAATTTTTTTTTTCTTTAACAGTCAGGAGGGTGCTAATGGAGTACCATGACAAAAGGCCTAACTTCCTATAATGGACATTTCCTTGGTTTACCTGACAAATACTCTTTTTCTCTTCTAAGGAAAATTCCCAGTTCTCAGTATAACTGCCAACTGGCCCAGGGGTGGACAAGTGAGTCAGATGAGACCAAAATGAAAATTCTGTTGAGACACTGGACCTTGAGGATTCAAGCCAAAGACAAAAAAGTGTTGGTACTCCATTATTCTGATGGTCCATTAACTCTTGCTTTTTTGGTTCATGTGTCTATCACTGCCCCTGCCTTTTTGAAGATAATGACCATTCATCTGAGTACACGGTTCACAGAATCCCTTTGTAGTGGCCTATGCGGGCCAAGATAGTAGAGCATAATAGATCTCTGTAAGTTTTTAAAAAATGTCTTTGTCCCTGTTGCCCATGGCCATTAAAGACAAAAGGCCGGGGGGAGGGGGATATTGGAAAAGGTGAAGTTATAGTTACTCACTGATTTTTTGATTGGTAGAGAGAAAGCAACATACAGGGCCAGTGGGTGAGTGGAGGAAACATCTTTGGCTCTAGGAGGAATGGGGGAAGGAGAAATATTAATAATCTCTGTCTTTGGAACTGCCCCTGAAGACATCCCCACACAGGAAAATGACCTAGCGTGACTCTCCTAAACTTCGGCAAGCCCCTTAAATTTAACTGACATCTAGATCTGATACTCCCTGCTGGATAACTCTGATCATTATTTGATTGTTCCTTATTTTATTTTAAAATTATTTTTAAAGAAAATTTTAATCTAAATACAATTAATTAACATATAATACTAGTTTCAGACATACAGGTTAGTGATTCATCAGTCTTTTATAACACCCAGTGCTCACTGTATCACATGCCTTCCTTAATGTCCATCACCCAATTACCCCGTCCACCCATCCCCCTCCCCTCCAAGAACCCTCAGTTTGTTTACTGTGATTAAGAGTCTCTTCTGAGGGGGACCTGGCTGGCTCAGTGGGTTAAAGCCTCTCTGCCTTCAACTCAGGTTATGATCTCAGGGTCCTGGGATCGAGCCCCACATCAGGCTCTCTGCTCCCTTGGGAGTCTGCATCCTCCTCTCTCTCTCTTCCTGCCTCTCTGCCTACTTGTGATCTCTGTTTGTCAAATAAGTAAATAAAAATCTTTTTTATTAAAGTCTCTTCTGGTTTGTCTCCCTCTTTGACTTCATCTTGTTTTATTTTTTTCCTTTACTCCCCTATGATTCTGTTTTGTTTCTTAAACTCATCATATGAGTGAGATCATATGATAATTGTCTTTCTCTGACGGACTTATTTCGCTTGGAATAATACCCTCTACTTTCATCCCTGTCATTGCAAATAATTGCCATTTATTTTAACTCGACAGAGAAGGCCACTAGAAACAGCAAGTGATGGCCCCAGCTCCTATCCCTCCATGCAGAACATCTGTAAACACCTGTGGACATCTTTTCCTCCCCCCATTCCTATGAATGTTGCTCAGTTGTTACATGGCATGGACAAATGCTGTTGGCTGGTGGCATGGACACACTGGACAAGCTTGGCCTTCGGTAAAACAAAGACTGGATTCAATTACTCAAACTGAAACAGGAATGCTTGGATGAACAAGCCTGCCAGGAAGTCCCACTGGAGGTACTCAACCTGTGCCCCTTCCCTCTTTGGACCAAGAACCCAAACTTGAGAGATGAATGGCTTATCCAAGGTTATGGCAAGGTTACACAGAGCTGAAATTAGACACAGGTGTACATGCCTATTGATCAAGGCTGGCTGTGAAATCGAACTGCCTCAAATCTTGATTCTTTTTGCCACTTCTTATTCTCTGACCCTGTTTTTCATAGTTTAGGATGTAGGAATAATAAAAATATCAGCTAATGGGGTATCCTGACTTTTTGATGTTTTAGTTCTTGTCAGACATTTACCATAATGCTTAGCACATGGATATGTGTGTGCACACACATGCACATGCATGACACTCAAAAAATTGTTCCCTGATATTAACTTTATCAGTGCACTTTGCATCCACCACCAATTGGCTGTTTTGTCACAAACTGATTAAAGCAGAACTGTCAAGTGAGGAACTTCAAAGCCAAAGCATTAAGTGCTTTGAAAAACCAGCACCTGGGAGGATTTGTCTCAGCATCTGTGATTAGAAGGCAGCAAAAAGAGACTTTGGGGACACAGTTCACCCCTTCATGAAGCAGCCATTCAGCACTTTCTCCGAAGGGCTAATGCCTAATCTTCCAAAGAACAGCAAGAACAAGCTTATGGTCTGTTAAAATCAGATTTTTTAAAGATTTTTATTTATTTATTTGAGAGAGAGAGAGTGAGAGAGAGAGAGAGAGCATGAGAGGGGAGAAGGTCAGAGGGAGAAGCAGACTCCCCATGAAGCTGGGAGCCTGATGCAGTCCTTGATCCTGCGACTCCAGAATCAAAATCAGATTGATTGACTCAATACAGTCAGGGAGGACATTCCTCAGGAGTCACAGAATGCTGGTTGCCATGAGGGAGGAGTCTTTTACAAAGTCTGGGCTCTCACAGAAGGAGTCTGAAGCACGTGTATGGAAAGCAGAGGTCAGTTCTGGATTAGAAGCTCTTTCTGAGGGGAAATGTGTAGAAGCAGGGATTAACCAGGACTTGGGCTCTGCCTTATTCAGTTCAAGTTGCTGCAACAAATGATGACAGACTGGGTGGCTGAAACAGCAAAGCATGTACTATTCCTGGCAGTTCTAGAGACTGAGAAGTCCAAAAGCAAGATCCAGGGAGATCTGATATCTAGCAAGAGACTGCTTCATTATCTATAGATGCCCATATTTCTGTTGTAGCCTTGCATGGATGACAGCTGGCAGAACAATCTCTCGGGTCTTTTCTCAGAAGTGCTTTTATCTCATTCACAAGTGTTCCAATCTCATGACCTCATCACCTCTCAAAGCCCATACCTCCTGATGGCACTCCTTGAGGGTCAGGGCTTCAACATCTGAATTGGGACAAGACACACACATTCAGTCCATTAGCAAGTGTTGTCATGAGGACAGCGTAGCTTATCAACTGGGTATCCCCAGGAATCCATGGGACTAGCAAAGCAGAATCTGGGGGTTTCACTGGTAGGAAAGCAGGAGTTCCCCAAGAGACAGTCCTCATAGCATTTTACAGAGACAGCATGACCCTTGAGAAACAATAGTTTCCGTGACCCATACACCAGCCTTTATCTATGCCTGTCCTCCCTGCTGGATTCACAGCAAGCCTACTTCTTTCTTTTCCAGTACAAATGGATTTCCACTCTCTGAATCCTGATGAATTTTTGCTCTTTTGCAGTTAGTATGTTGTCCCTCAGGATTCTGCATGTCTGGATTTGCAATCGTGGAAACTGCCAAAGGTCTAGGGACCTGCGTGGCAGAACCCGGCCTCTACCACTATTGCCCAAGGTAGGGACTCTGGTCCCTTGAGCGTCCTGTGCTGCAGTCAAAGGTCTGTGTGCATTGGCTTATTGTTTTTTTTTTTAAATGTAATTGCTTATACGTGTGTTTGATCATGCTCAAGTGGCCTTTCTGTGGAAATAATGGCCAAGCTACACCTAGAAGTCACTGAAGAAAGTTCTAAGAACTCCTGGTTGGTATGAGGCTAGAGAGAGAGAGAAAGAGAGAAAAGAAATCTGCCTCTCTGCATTTTGCAAGTCCCTGGGCAAAATCTGTTGGCTGTGCCCTCCTCACACGGAGATTCTAGGCAGGAAGGTCCTCCTGAGCCTCATCTCCCTGAGTTCCTCCTCCAGGAGCAATCCCTAGTTTGAGACCAGGGTTAGGGAAGGAAGAGCCACAAAGCAGGGTCCAGAAGGAAGGACTTCCACAGACCATGGAGCACCAGAGGGCCAGGCTGGTACCTTCTCACTGTTGGGGTACAAATGGGCTCAGCTCAGCAGGTACAGGGGTGCCCTTGGCCCCTCTTGTGGGCTTTGCAGTGCCCCAAACTCAGGAAGAAAAAAGGCTGGCTCAGGTGACTTATTTTTGACTGGGAAGGAGCTGACAGCAATGGAAATAAACAAGTAGGGAATGATGTTGGTAAGTTGGAGGGTTTGTCCTTTATATCTCAGCTTTCTCTCCTATCTTCCCTTGCTCTGTAGTGTGTTCTCAAAGAAGTTTTTGGCATGATATTCCTGTTCACTGATTTACTCTTGAGCTGTGTCTTTTCTGCTATTCAGCTCATCTTGTGAATTCTTTTACTGTAAAAAGTATCTTGCAAGGGCAAGACCTGAGAAATCCCAGAGATTTCAGCTTGCCACTCAGGAGGAAAACAGGCTATTTGTAATGCTGGAAAGGATTCAGAGTAGGGGAAATCATCTTGGACATCTGAGACCACCCCCACATTCAGCGGTCCCCTGGACACAAACCCAGACCTTGATACTGATCCTGAACCATGCTCTCAACTCAGACCCCTGTGATCCTCGCCACAGTGCGTTCAGATCAGTGCAGCCATGCCCATAGGCACAAACTCTTAAGCCTAGATTCTGTCCTGAGAGGTCTGTCCCCGACGGCCTGGCTCCAAAGCCTCAGAGATTGGGGACAGTGAGGAACACCATAGGACTCACCCTGCCACCCTGAAAGGAACCATGCCATTTGGAACTCCAGAAAGGATTCAGAGGAACTGAAATCTGCATTCCTACCTCTGGACACCCCCATATTCAGCAGGCCCCTGGATGCAAACCTGGAGCTTGACACTCACCCTGAACAAATCCCTCGACTGCCCCCTCCCCCAGAAAGATGGACAGCGTGCTGGCAGATCGGGCCTGCCATGTGGTGGGCCCTAACCATAACCTTTGGTTTGGTTCTCAGGATTCTGACCCCAAAGGCCTTGCAGTAGGTGCCCAACAATTTGGGGACACCTGGGCAATCCCAGAGGACTCAGCCTGCCGCCCAGTAGGAAACTGTGCCATTTGGAACTCCGGAAAGGATTCAGAGGAGCAGAAATCTGCATGCCCAGCTGAGGACACACCCACACAGAGATGACTCCTGGACACAAGGGCAGAGCCAGACACTCACCCTCACCTACACTGTCAACTCAGCCACCCAGACAGCTCTCCATGGGGTCTTCAGGTCAGTCCTGCCATGTCCCTGGTCCCTAACACTAACCCTTGGATGGGTTCTGTAATGATCTCCTCATTTCAGGTTATGTGGTGGTTCTGCAGGTCATTGTCCTGGTGTGGGATCAAACACACTGAAGCATCCCGTGTGAAGTGGCAAAGGTGGTACAGAAATGACGGCTGGGGAATCTGAGTGTGGGGACAGCACGTATTTGTGCTGCTATAACAAGCTGACTGCACTTTGAAGTCACCGCAGAGGAAATGACTCTTCCAAACATCCATGTTAGCACGACGACACGGAAGCAGAGAGAACATCAGACTTTGGGATGGAGGCCAAGCCCTTCCAGATCCAGGTCACCCAACATGGAGAGGACACATGTTAGCAAGAGACTCGTGGGAGGATTAAATCATGGGCCCCTGTATCTCAGGTGCAGTAGAAGCAGTGGATTTGGAATTTCAGTTTTCCACAACATTCCACCACAAGCTGGTTAGTACTGTGCAAAAGCAGGAAGGGAAGCCCCAGTAAAGTGGACTGGGGATGCCAGAAGGGGAGGCTGGAAGGGGGCGCCTGGTGCTCAGTGCCCATTACAGACCCCACATTGCAATCCCCCACAGGAGAATCTCACCAATTCCAGGCCCCACAGGGGAAGCTGGAGGTTCATCTCCTGACTTTTTGTAGGAGTTTTGCAGCTCAGCTGGTGAGAATTCTCCATCACCCTGCCTTTCTCCAGGGGACTTTCCTTCAAGCACCCTTCCCAACTTCTTCCTCCTCCATGAAATTCTGTTCCTCTCCTTTGTTTTTCGCACTTGCCTGTGATGGGACCTTAGCTTGCTCAGCCCAGACTGCCATTCTCTGCTCTTCCCAAATAAACCCATGCTGCTGGTCAAATAACTGGCAGATTGAGTTTAAAGCAAATCGAACTAATAAATTCAAGAACTTGCAAGGAACAAAATCAATATGCACAAATTAGTGGCACTCCTACGTGCTCAGAAGGAACCATCAGAAAGAGACTACGGAGAACGATCTCATTTACACCTGCATCCAAGACAGCAAGATACCCGGGAGGCCCCTGAACCAAGAAGGTGACAGACCTGTCCTCTGACAGCCCTGCAACAATGACGACAGATAGGGAGGGGGACACACGGAGATGGGGAGGCACTGTGCTCAGGGAAGAACCCACACTGGGAAAATACCTACTCTCCCCAAAACCGTCTACAGAGTCCTCACTCTGGCTCCCGAATTTCCGGACTCGGCACAAGCCTGGAGTGGGTGTGGACACGGGAAGGACCCCGCAGGGCTGGGGTGCGGATAGCACAAGCACCAAAGCAGGCGGACGCTCCCTGACTGCAGACCATCTGAGGAGCCCCAGGAACCGAATCCGCGAGCACACAAACACAGACGAGGACCGAGGAGCACCCGAGCCCAGAAAGGGGGGACCCCACAACCCCGTGCACAGCACAGCAGGAGGCCACGTCTCCTCACACAAAACGATGGAAGCCCCAGTGTCTACACAGGGCGCCCTTCCTCTGTGGGGTCCTGAGACCACAAACCCCTTGACAGTCCACTCAGGCGGCTTCTCCTCACCTCCTCCAGCGTCTGGTCCTTAGGAGGTTGGACTGCTGCCAGTGCGGGCGCGTCCTCCACAACGGGTCTGGTCAGTGTGGATGCAGAGCCACACCCTCCTCAGCTTGTCCTGTCAGGGTGGGAGGCGTCCCACATTCTCCAGAAGTCTCCACAGTGGGTCCCGAAGAGGGGGGGCTCCGGTCCCAGCTGTGGCTGCGCAGCCTGGGCTCAGGGCGGGAGCTGGGGTCTGGCGCCCTCTGCAGGCGGTGTCAGGCAGTGCAGGACTGTGGGAATTCACCCTTCAATGGAAAGTCCAGCTCCCTCCCGGGGTCCAGCTGACGCCATTTCATTCCGGAAATTCAAGCTGCATGGAGCCCAATACTCCCCAACTTCCCCCCAAATAGCTAAGGAACAATGAATTGGAAACAATGTGGAATTACAACAGTCCTTGACCCAAACAGTGGCACTGAACATGGCCCTGATGCAGACCCACACTCTAACCTCAACTTGGTCTCAAGCCTGGACCCTACCCTAATCCAAGACCCTAACCCTAGCCCCCAACCCAAACAATGTTCACAAGAATCAAAAGGTAGAATCTGCAAATATCCATCAATGGCAAGTGCATAAGCAAAGTGTGATGAAGGATTTGAATTTGGGTTCAGGTTCAGGTTTTAGTCAGAGTTCTAGATCAGGCTTTGGGTTTAGTGTTAGGGTGAGGACTTAGAGTGAAGGACAAGGGAACAGAGTTATAGTTTAGGGCTTTAAGTTTATGATTTAGGCTTTAAGACTCAGAGCTTATGGGATAAAGTTCAAGGTCAAATTTGGGGTTTGGCTTCATGCTGAGATTTGGGTTCAGGTTTCATGACTTGGAGGTCTGGTTTAGGGTTTGGGTTCGTGGTTCAGGTCTTGGATCCAGGGCTCAGGTACAGGCTTTGGGTTCCATTTCAGGTTTGGAATTCAGGGTTCTAGTTTGGGCTTTAAGGTCAGCTTAGGTTTCAGCGTTGTTAGGGGTTAAGGTTAGGTTTAGGGATGACACATTTTCTTCAGTTGTCATCATGGACAAAAAAATTCTATCTGAAGTTTCTAAGTCAGAAATGTATTTCATCTGGGGGCGCCTGGGTGGCTCCGTGTGTTAAGCCTGTGCATTGGGCTCAGGTCATGATCTCAGGGTCCTGAGATCTAGCCCTTCATCAGGCTCTCTGCTTGGCGGGGAGCCTGCTTCCCCATCTTTCTCTCTGCCTGCCTCTCTGCCTACTTGTGATCTCTGTCTGTCAAATAAATAGAATTAGTAAAAGCTATTATATGATCTTTTACAAACCATTTCCAATCTTTGCATGCTCATGTGCCAAGACAGACACGGATTATTTAAAACCCTGAAGACAGTGCTCTTGCATTTAAATTGCCTGTAACCTTCGTGTAATAGATTTATGATTGATGATAGATTTAGTTAAAATATAACTATTAAAAATATTTACTCTCAGTAAACGGTTTCAACCTATGCTCATTTAAGTAACTTGGTGCATAATCCCTTTTCTATTAAACCATAGTGCAAGGACCAATGCCGCGTTTCCCAGAGAACCCCAAGCTATTTTTCTAGAATGGCCATATGCGTATATATCAGGAGTCCTGTTGTCACTCCCTTTGTGGAGCACCTACTCTGGAGGTCATGTAATAACCAAAAACCAAAAAACATACAAAAAACCCAAACATCCAGGTCGAAGTGCCATCTCTGCCTGGAGACAAGGAGACTGCTCAGACAGATCCCGGGCAGGCATCTGGGCCCAGGACTGTGGTGGGGAAGCTGGTTCCTGGCTTTGGGCACAATCAGGAAGCCGGCAAACTGACCCAAGAGTGCAGCCGGCCTTTAGGACTGATGATCTTTAAGCAGCCAGGCCGCCCACGGACACCCGCTCAGGGAGCCAGGCTAGGTGGCTGCCGGCGCTGGCAAAGCTCGCAGCCCGCTGGGGCTTCACACCGCACACCAGCCCGGGCCGGGGCCTCAGGAGGGAGGGGGGCTGGTGCGGCGCATAGAAGGTCTTTGCTAATTTCCAAAACGGGATGTGAGCTCCCGGAGGACTAAGGAGGGTCGGGGGCGGGGCGGGGGCAGCCCGGAGAAAGGGCTTTGCTAATTGCCGAGGCAGGAAGTGAGCTTGCGGAGTATGGGGTAGCGGAGAGTCTGGGAGGATGTGGAGGGGCTGGCGGAGGAGGGGCGCGCAGCGCCATGGTGCTGAGCTGTGGCCCAGTCGGGACTGCAGGACCCACCGGACTCGCCACCGGTGCGCTCCCGCGCTCCTGGAGCAGAAAACACGGGCCACGAGCGGGGGGGGGGGGGGTCGGGGCACAGCCTCCCGAGAACCCCAGGGCACCGGGACCACCCTGGACGCCGCGCCACACCCAGTCCGCAAGGGGTCCGGCCAGGGACAGCTCTGAACGAGGTAATACCCCCCCACCCACCCCATCCCTCCCAACCCCCCCCCCCCCGGCTAGCGGGCGGGCTAGCCCCCATCATTAGGCACCACCACACACATGTCAGAGCCTCCTGCCAATCCCAGGACACCCAGAACCCAGAGAGTGAGGCCTTGGGTGCTTTCTAGTGACAGATTCAAGGCAATTCTTCGACTTTGGGACTTCAGAGTTAACATAGTTTTAACTATGTTAAACATAGTTATTTTTGTGTGGGGGCCATAGCTTTTCTTTTGATCTATGGTTGTTTTCATTCCCGGTTCTGAAGAAGCCCCTAAATCCTAACCCTGTTGAGGACTCCAAAAGCTCTCAGAGCAGCAGTGCTGGGGGACAGTGTGGACACATGGTTTGGTTTCTCCTCTGGCCTGATTCTGAGGCAGACCCGCTCTCTCCTCCTCAGACTTCAGAGCAATATCTGAACAAGTGGAGAAGGGAACAGGGGGTCAGGAAGGTGGCCACCGAAGAGTGACTTCTCTGGAGGGTGGCTGAGCTAGCAAGTGAGCATCTTAGTCCAGCTCTGCCTGCAGTCGGGATGGAGCTGAACAGGGGCCAGGGAAGGGGAGGAGGTGCAGAGAGCGGGGACAAAGGAACCAAAGAGGAGATTCAGATGAAGGGAAGTAATGGGGAGGAAAGTGAAGAAACTCTAGAAAACAGGCATGTAGAAAGGAAAACAGATGAAGTGGGCATTGGGAAAGGGCACAACCAGGGAAGGAGAGAGGGGAAGGGAAGAGGAAGGAAGACAGGAAAGGGGAAAGGGAGAAGGGAGGAGTCAGCATGCCAGGGCTCCCCCTACAACTGAAGAAGAGGTGGCTGGTCCAGCTTGTCAAACAGGGTGCTCACACTTTGGTCCCAGTTTCTGCTCCCAGTGCTACTGGGCTTTGCAAGGAAGGCAGGCTGTCCCCTGGGACCTACTGGAGCCCACTGGAGCCCAGAGGAGGGTGGGAGAGGTAAGATGCCACCGGGTCCTGTCCTGAGCTGCTCCCAGCCACCAGCCTCACCACATGGTGCAAGAGGGACCCCAGAACAAAGGAAGGACACAGGCCCGCGTGTCTGCTGGTGGCCCTGGCACTTAGCTCATCGCAGTGAACCACACCGCCTCCTCAACCCAGGCTTTCAAAGCCTCCTTCTTCGTTCCTGGCTTTCATGTCTGTAGGAACATGAGCCAGATCTAACTCATGTCTGACAGACAATTCTGACTCACCCCGTGTCAGATTTTTATTAGTGGCTGTGATAGAGTAAGATAGCAATGCTCCAACAAACGGACTGTTTCCTCCCACTTGACCTCAACAGTCTTATACATTTTCTTAGCGAAAACATCTTGTCTCCTTCCATTAAGCTCATAATGTGGTCTAATAGTATACATGTGCCTTCGTTAGATGCGAAGCCATACAGAGGTCCTTTTTTTTTTTTTAATTTTACAAGGTAAAGTCAGTGAACACATCCAACTTGATGAATACGTCTCTAAAATGTCAATCCAGGCAAAGCTTTTTCTGCCTACAGTTTGGAGCCTATGTGGTGACATTTTTAAAATGCTTTCAGTCCCTCAGTGAGGCTCTTAGAAGCTAGCCAGGGCTTACTACGTGCCAGGCACTGTGTCAGGTGTTGGAGCTAAAGGGAAGGAGAGCTTGGAGGCTGGCTGGGGAGGGACATCCATGACATAACAACAGCTAGAAACGGAGGCCAGTGCTAGAAAAGAGAGAGCAGGCTGCATGGAGAGTGTGTACAATGGGGCTTGTGAGCTCACGAATAAGTGGGAGTAACTGGAGGAAGAAGGTCTTCCCATCAATGGGAATCACCTGTGCTTAGATCCAGGTGCCAAGAGGGGTCTCCACAGGAAGAGGGAGGCAGTGTGGTTGAAGGGCAGAGTGATGGGGCAGAACAGGCATCAGTCAGTTGGAGGGGTATGAAGAGACTGATGTGAGGATTATGGGTGCCTTTGGAGGACTGAGAATTTGTTAGAAGATCAGTGCAGATTTCTATGGAGACAAATGCCAGGAACTGATAGGTCTTTGAAAGGTCACTCTGGCTGCCTTTTGGCAAAGGGTTTGGTAAAAGGCACTTGCAGGTGTGAACACACCAGGTGGGAGGTGAGTGCAGGAAATCAGGTGAGGGAGCATGGGGACTTGGTCCGGGGGTATATAAGGGAGAATAGCCTTTAAGGAGTTCCACAAATTGGCACCAGCTGTGGCTTCATTACAGAGCTGGAAGGGGGAGGTGGGTGTGTCCTGGTGGTTACAGAAATTACATGAGAAAGGGAAGTCTTTTTAGATCTTTTTTTCAACTAGAGGAACTCTCACCTTTTTGATAGAATTCCAGAGTGGGAACCGATGGACATGAGGATATCTTTGAAATGTCTGAATATGTTCTTTGACATCTTTGCAACTGACGAGGAGACCTTGACCTTAGGAGGCCTCGGCCCTCTTTGTAGCCAAAAAGATTTCACCTACAGATTTGGGTTCTCCCTTTTAAAGTCAAGGAGACAGTCCTTCCAAAGGACACCTCCTATCATTTTACCCTATCATCATACCTCACGTGCTGGGATCTCCAAGACCCTCTGTTCCAGGTTGTGAGTATCCGCTTGGGCCGGGCTGGTCTTGCCAAGAACACCACCACAGGAAATCTAGAGCCTGTAGTGCTATTAATCACATCATCTAAGACTGTATTTGCTGCCCTCATGGCCTCTTCCCACCATGACTCACTGAAGCTTTTTACACATTGTATCCATTAAGCTATAGTTCCCAAAGCTCATCTTCTCTAGTGCCATTAATTTTTAGGGGACCAGGCAAACCTTAAACTTGTCCCCCTTAATTGAATCCATGTGCCCCCATAATCTCTTTGGATACCTTTCCCCATGATACTTGAATGAGATTGAGACACTGCTGGTACCTAACACTTCTTGCCACCTTGTCTGTTAGGTTCTTGGAAGAGGAGGTAGCTATAGAGGTGAGTGGGGATGGTAGTGGGAGGATTTCTCCCTTCACTTCCCTTTTTGTTTTTTCAAATAATGGGTTTTGAGGGGTGGGAAAGGTTAACCGGACCATTTATTTTCCATCTCCCATCGATGAAATGTTTACCACTCCCCACTGGAAGAATTTAGATCTTTCGTTTGAATCTCCAGGAAAATCTCCCAAACCCAGACCATCACCATGTGGATTCAGCCATCTTCTGATTCACCTCCAGATTGTCTCCTCCTAACTGCTCAAGCCACAGGTGAAGGGCGAAATGTTCAATGCCCAAGCAATTAAGTGGGGAAAACGTTTATCTAAGCAATTGCATGCAGCTCTGTATCTGCATACAGGGGGTCTCTCCCAAGCCTTTCCAACCTCAGCAAAACAAGACAAAGCCCCAGCGATCTGGGCTATATATCATTCATTCATTCATTCCTGTGTTCAACACTCATGGCACATCCCCACCAAGACAGTGGGAGAGCAAGGACTGGAGAAATCCTGGAAGCTGAAGTCTGAGGAGGATTTCAAATTCAAGTCAGAGATGAAAGAAACATCTGGACTCGGTCCTCAGGTACATGCAGTATTCTGAACTGAGGCTAGAACCAGAGACCATTCTAATGAAAGGTCTCTACAGGTGGGCTCTCACAGGTGGGCTCTGACTCAGTTTCCTGTATATTCATTCATGAAATAGCTCTTCGGGTCAACATGCAGAAGAAAACCATTTAATAAAACTGACAATGAGGAGAGGAATGGGAAGCCAGAAGGCATGTGAATGGGGAGAGAGGAAGAGCCAGGGCAGAAAACCAAGAATCCCTCCCTGCCCTCCTTGCTGCCAAAGAGGTCTGAAGGACTAGTTTCCACCTGGGATCCCAAGTCCAGAACAAAAGCAGCGGGGCCACGGCGGGGGAGGGAAGAGGGTCCTCAGCACGCTCCCGTGGGGGTGCCGAATGTTGGGGGCTAGCGCGCCCGCTGGGGGGGTACCTCCAAGGCGCTGTCCCCAGTCGACCCCATGCGGACCCGGGTTCAGCGCAGCGTCAGGGGTGGTCCCGGTGCCCTGGGGTTCGCGGGAGGCTGGGCCTCGACAACCCCCCTCCCCGCCCCCAGGTCTCCTCCCCCGCTTTCTGCTCCAGGTGAGGGCGTGGCGCAGTGTCACTTTACCTGTGCTCAGAGGGTGGTCCAGAGAAGCATTGAGGCAAGGAGGGGCAGCAGGAGCGGGACAGTGCGGCCTCACGGGGGAGCGCCAGGGCGGTGGATCCGGTGGGTCCTGCAGTCCCAACTGGCCACAGCACAGCACCACAGCACTGCGTGCCCCTCCTCCGCAAGCCCCTACACCTCCTCCCAGACTCTCTGCCACATCCTCTGTGAGCTCACATCCTGCTTTGGCAATTAGCAAAGCCCCTTCTCCTGGCCGCCCTTGACCCGCCCCCGCCACCGCCCCCCTCCCTCCTGAGTCCTCCAGGAGCTCACTTCCTGTTTTGGCAATTAGCAAAGCCCCTTCTCTGCGCTGCCCCCGCCCCCCTCCCTCCTGAGGCCAGGCCGGGACTGGGGCGCAGGGCTAAGCCTCGGGGGCTGCAAGCGTTGCCAGCGCCAGCGCTGGACAGCCTCCTAGCCTGGCTCCCTGAGAGGTTGTCCGCGCGTGGCCTGGCTGCGAAAAGATCATCAGTCCTGTTAACCCTGGCTGCACTCCCGGGTCAGTTTGCTGGCTTCCTGATTGTGCCCAAAGCAAGGAACCAGCTTCCCCAGCACAGGCCTCGGCTGAGATGCCTTCCCAGGATCTGTTTGAGCAGTCTACTCATCTCCAGGCAGGGATGGCACTTCGACCTGGATGTTTGGGTTTTTTGTTTGTTTTTTGGTCATTGGTTATTACATGACCTCCAGGGTAGGTGCTCCACAAAGGGAGTGAAAACAGGACGTCTGATATACACGCATACGGCCATTCTAGAAACATAGCTTGGGGTTCTCTCGGAAATGCGGCATTGGTCCTTGAACTATGGTTTAATAGAAAAGGGATTATGCACCAAGTTACTTAAATGAGCATAGGTTGAAATCGTTTACTGAGAGTAAATATTTTTAATAGTTATATTTTAACTAAATCTATCATCAATCATAAATCTATTACACGAAGGTTACAGGCAGTTTAAGTGCAATAGCACTGTCTTCAGGGTTTTAAATAATCCGTGTCTGTCTTGGCACATGAGAATGCAAAGATAGGAAATGGTTTATAAAGATCACATAATAGCTTTTACTATATGGTATCAGCAATTTATCATAAAGGAGCGGCCTCCAGCTAAAAACTCAGCTTTGAAAAATGCAGACAAGCAGCAAACGTTTCTATACACTCTTGGTGACCAGAGGCATGCTTTGTGCCCCTCATCATCTCTTTTGTGGTTCTGAGGCCCATGGCACTCAGTAGTTTAGTGTCTTATTCTCTGGAATAGGCCATTGAAGAAATACCAGGCCCAGAGAAGAAGGTCCTGCTGGGTGTCTGAAGAAAGTACAACCTTTTAGATGAAACTATCTGGGGGAATTTGTTAGTGGTTTGGTCAGCTTCTGATAGGAAGGGAAATTTTTTTAAAGATTTTATTTATTTATTTATTTGACAGACAGATCACAAGTAGGCAGAGAGCAGGCAGAGAGAGAGAGAGAGAGAGAGAGAGAGAGAGGTGGAAGCAGGCTCCCCACTGAGCAGAGAGCCAGACATGGGGCTCAATCCCAGGACCCTAGGATCATGACCTGAGCCAAACGCAGAGGCTTTAACTCACTGAGCCACTCCAGTGCCCCAGGAAGTATTTTCACTTTGAATCTATTTTGAGGTTTGGTTTGTGGTTCTTTCTGACTTCTCATGAAGATGGAATTCTTTCTGAGGTTGGTTGTCAGGAACCGCATATCAAATCGAGCTATCTTGTTAGCAATAAATAAATAAATCAATAAAAGCTCAAGTGTTGGCATAAAGCTATTATGCTTTTCAAAACCCCGACCTATAATTCATGTATCGTGATCGTTCTTTATCATATCACACAGGAGAGAGGTGGCAGAAACGCACTTTCAGGTTAATTTTTTTACAAGGAAGTTTGACTTATGAACCTACTTTGTTATTCCCTTTCATTCAATTTCCCTGTACCTCCTTTTCTATGAATTGTAACGGTAACCCATCATTATTTTTATTGTTGGCACGTGCTTTGTGAACCATAAAGTGTACGCTATAAATGGGAGCGCTTTTCTTTTTTTTTGTAGTTTACGAAAAAGTAATATTTTTTAAATTTATTTTTTATTTATTTTCAGCATAACAGTATTCATTCTTTTTGCACCACACCCAGTGCTCCATGTAAGCAGTGCCCTCTATAATACCCACTGCCTGGTACCCAACCTCCCAACCCCTCGCCCCTTCCAAACCCTCAGATTGTTTTTCAAAGTCCATAGTCTCTCATGGTTCAGCTCCCCTTCCAATTTGCCCCACCTCCCTTCTCGTCTCTAACTCCCCATGTCCATGAAAAACTAATTTAAACACATTCATCCACCAGAGTACCCAAAGGGCTACAATATAAACTATCTGTCATTACATTATGTCCTGATGTGGAGCTCGATCCCATGATCCTGAGATCATGACCTGAACTGAAGGCAGAGGCTTTAACCCACTGAGCCACCAGCCCCAATGTATTCTCATCAGTACCAGAATTTGTAACCAATTGACAGATGAAAAAGGAGGCAGTCAAGTGAAAAGCAATAGGTCTTAGACCTGCAAGAAATTCGAGTTAGATGAAATCAGCTACTCAGGCACTGTTTCACATTTTCAGATCTCTGCAGAGAAGGGGTTAACCTTTTTAGAACATGTAAAAGAGAAGACTATAACGCATAATATGTGTAAGCATGTAAATATCAAAATATATCCCATTAGTTGCTAAGACACACAGGGCCTATTTTTACTCTCAAATTCATGAATATGTAGGAGCATAAGTGAGAAGTGAATGTATACTCTTCACTTCGAAATATTTTAGAAATCTAAAATATGACTTTCTATGGTTTGTGTCTCCATATTCCTTTATTGCCAGTTTGAACAAATCCACATGCTTTGATTCAAAGGTAATAAATTCCTCTTATTTGGAAAAATGATGTTTATTTTTGTTCTCTCACTCTTAGCAGGTGGTTTCATTTTAGCACACTTCAGAGTTATAATTTCATGCTTATTAAAAACATTTATTATTATCTACATAGATGAATGAAACTTTTATTTTATTAAATTATTGACAAAAAATTCTGTTATTTTTAAAAATGTATTTCCTTTTAAGGGTTATTTTAGAGCGTTCAGAGAGGATCTAGGAGTGTGGTATTATGCAATTTTTAAGTAGGTATGAAATGGTTATTTATATGATAGTTTCTTTAAGGCTTATATATAATGTCCATTATATGCTATAAAATATTTTGAAAGTAAATTTAAGGTATGTTTTACATAGTTTATTTTTTGGAAAAATTATTGTAATGACTTATGAAATTCAGTTTACTCTCAACATTAATTTATTCTGAAATTTACCAATTGTCTATTGAACGTATTATATGGCACATATTACTTCAGACTATACTGGTAAATGAAATACTTGGCTTTGTAGAACTTTTATTTTAATGGGTGAGACAATTAAAAGCTATAAACTTTAATAAAAATTGCATAGTGCATTCAAAAATGATGAGTACAATGGGGAAAAAGAAAAATTCGATCAGGGTGAGAAAAATCAAGATTGCTAGGCAGGGGATGGGGAGTTAAAATTTTTAATAGGAAGATCAGGGTAGTTACAATGAAGCTGACAATTGAACAAACGTATGGAAAGGTGATGAATTTGCCCAGAACTATCAGCAATAAGGTCACTCCAGACAAAGGAATTGGCTATCTTGAGGGGGACAATACCAAACACTCAATCTTTGCTAGTTTCTTGTTTACCTCCTTTTAAGAGTAAGCTCATTATTGGATTTTTGTTTGTTTGTTTTTTTGTCTCAACTAAAAGAAGAAAAATAATACACATTATTTTGAAAACTTTTTGAACAGTGTACAAACGTTTGTCAAGTCCACAATGTCTCATCTCTTCTTCCTCATAACATGGCTAAGTTGAAAAACCCTTTATCTGGGAAAAGATCATTCTCCTGCCACCTTGTGTAAGATTTTGGCTTTAGCTTAGATTATCCTTTCTTTCCTTTTCTGAAAATAAGTTGAAAATATTAATAGCCTCAGTTTCTTCTTCCAAAATATGACTGCTTCTTTACCAAGTGCAAAAGCAACCCATTTTGCCCATAGTAAACAGCTTGGACCTACTTTTTTTGGCTCACTGTTTTCGTGAGACAAGTGGAGTGAAGATGACACACCATTTCCAAATGTATTAATAATTGGTAGACCATACTTCTAAATTGAAGTTTTGTTGCCATTAAACTACGACCAGACTCGCTATAATTACAGAGGTAAATTCTTTATATTTACTATATTTGAAATTACCATATAATACCAAAATAAAATTATGATTATGTGAAGAGTCTGTAATATTAAGAAGATGACTTTGAAATTATTGCTTATCTAAATGAAATTTCCCATTTTATAATCTTGTATAAGCTTCCATTGTCATTGCCTATTTAAAATCTATTAGAAGGCACTCTTATTTTCCCTTAAGTGGGAAGTCAAATGTGGAACAAATTCATCCAAAAGGAACTGATTCTATATTCAACAGAAGACCAGGTGGCTTCCATGTGGCATTTTGCCTCTTGCATATTGTTCATCTCCTAAAACAAGTGGGGGTATGCTCTTTAGTAAAATAATTCAACTCAATTAGAGACACTGTCTTCAAGGGATAACATCATAGAGACTAGAATCAGAATCATACTTTTGGGAAAATTGGGCCCAGGTTTTTTGTTTTGTTTTCTTTGTTTTGTTCTAAGATTTTATTTATTTATTTGACAGACAGAGACCACAAGTAGGCAGAGAGGCAGAGAGAGAGGGGGAAGCAGGCTCCCTGCTGAACAGAGAGCCTGATGCAGAGCTCGATCCCAGGATCCTGAGATCATGGCCTGAGCCGAAGGCAGAGGCTGAACCCACTGAGCTACCGAGGCGCCCCTGGGCCCAGGTTTTGATGGCTTCTTTCCTCAATCTTATAAAACCTATTTGAACTCTACTGGATGCCAGAACTGTTTAAATATATTTGGTCCCTTGTAATTTTAACCTTCCAGTATTCAATGCACCTGATGCATGTAATATCCTATAGTATTTTTGTCAAATGAAGACTCTCAAAGTGTGTTTCTTGGGAGACACTTTTCAATTGGTTGCTTACATTTCTGCATTTATTATTTGTTCTAGACCATCCTTTGAAGATGGTTGTATTGAATAGACTTGGAAGACAGAAATAGTATCTTTTTTTTAACTTAACCTGTTGTGTTTGCAAATATTATCTGCCTCTGTTTTGATTCTTCTTGTGGGAACTGAGGCTCAGAACTGATATGTAACTCCCACCCCTACACACACACACACACACACACACACACAAACACACAAACAGACAAACACACACACAGACAAATACTGTTAATATTCTGGCTACCTCTATTGCTGTGAATAATAAACTATATTATTTCTGAACTATGAGTCTGCGTCTTCTATCAACACCCAAGAAACCACGGCAGACTAATACACCAGCTTTCAAATAAGGGAAAATAATCTCAGATGCTTTATATTTTTTGATAGTGTTACCTACTTCTGAACATATGACTGAACACATATAAAGCTGGAGCCATGACCATTTAGAGCTTCTTCTGTGGAAGAACTATGCATTCACTAGTAAACAAAAGTAGTTTTATCTTTTTTTTTTTTCCTCCTGGACAACATTTCCTCTCTCACACTGTTGCTCAAATTGGATGGAGTCTAAGGTCCTTTGAGGAAATTTTTGTGTAATGACTCAAATTAAAATAGGAAGAGTCTAAAGTGCTAAAAATAATTCTAGATAAAAGGTATAAGGTCATGCCAGAAAGGATAGTAATTTTATCTAACAACTGCCTGTTCACCCCTTATTTGTCATTAACTAATCTCCAAATTCCTGACGAAATCCCTTTTGTAAGCCAGAATGTGAGCTAAAAACTGGGATTTTAAAAAAGTTTTCATTTGAAATCCAGTTAGTTAACATATATGGTTGTATTAGTTTCATGTGTACAATATAACATATAGCACTCAGTGCTCATCATGACAAGTGCTCTAAATAACCCCCATCACTTATTTAATCCATCACTCCTTTCAGATCCCCTCAAGTAACCATTAGTTTGTTCTCCTTAATGAAATGTCTGTTTCTTGCTTTGTTTCTCTTTCTATGTCTTATTATTTTCCCCTTTGCTTGTTTGTTTTGTTTCTTTTATTCCATATATGAGTAAAGGTATTTGTCTTTCTCTGACTGACTTATTTCATTTTAGCATTATACTGTCTAGTTCCATCCATGTTATTGCAAATGGTATGGCAGAATAATATTCCATTGTATATACATACCACTTATTCTTTATTTATTCATCAATGGATGGATGCTTGGGCTCTTTCCATATCTTAGCTTTATAAATAATGCTGCTATAAACATAGGGGTGCTAGCATCCCTTTGAATAAGTTTTCTTATATTCATTGGGTAAATACACCTCAACAGGATTGTTGGATCACAAAGGACTTCTATTTTTAAATTTTATGAAAATTCCATCCTGTTTTCAAATATGGCTGTATCAGTTTGCATCACCACCAACAGTTCACAATTGTTACTTTTTCTTTTTTTTTAAGATTTTATTCATTTGACAGAGAGAGATCACAAGTAGAGAGAGAGAGGAGGGAGCAGGCTCCATGCTTGGCAGAGAGCCCGATGTGGGACTTGGTCCCAGGACCCTGAGATCATGACCTGAGGTGAAGGCAGAGGCTTACCCCACTGAGCAACCCAGGCAGCCCCCACAAGTGTTACTTGTTCACATCCTCTCCAACACCTTTTGTTTCTTGTAGTGTTGATTTTAGCCATTCTGACAGGTGTGAGGTGGTATCTCTTTCTAGTTTTGCTTTGCAATTTCCTGATGATACATGATGATGGACATCTTTTCATGTATCTACTGAACATTTGAATGTGTTCTTTGGGGAAACACTTGTTCATGTCTTCTATCCATGTTTTTATTGGATTATTTGTTTTTGGATGTTGACTAAAAACTGGATATTAAGTAACACACAAGACAGGTTTCCTTGAGCTTAAATTTTATTTGCATGAGTATCAGTAAGAGGAAAAAATATGCATATGTGTATGTACAAGTGTGTTTATGTATACATCTATCTATCTATCGTCTATCCCCTGTCTTCTAATTGTGGTAAATCCTGTAAGGTGGGGAATGGGATAGTCTGAAGAAATATGCTGCTGGATATGTTGGGTAAGCAAATTTAATTGTACTCAGATGCATTGGATATAAGTGAATCACTCAAATGAGTTATTTAATATTATATAGAAACAAATTAAAATTTTATGTAGTTGAAAATAATAGGTAGTTAAAATAATTTTTGTTGTTTGTTGTTTTTGTGAATTGTTTATGTCTCCCAAAATCATATTATGAAATCTAACTCTGGAAGTGATAGTATTAAAACATAGGGGCCTTTGGGAGGTGATTAGGTCATAAGTGGGATTACAGTCCCTTTAAAGGAGACCCCAGAGAGTTCTCTTGATTCATTCATCATGTACGTTTACAGTGAGAAGATCGCCATCTATGAGGAAGTGGGCTCTCCCTGGATCTGCCCATTCCTTAATCTTGAACTTCTCAGTTCTAGAACTGTGAGAAATAAATTCCTGTTCTTTATAAGCTATTCAGTCTATATCATGTCCGTTATAGCAGCCTGCATGCAGAAGGACACTATGACCTAAAATGAGAGCAATAAATATAAAGTTTCAGTAAAGTCAGTTGGTACAATGTTTTTTTACTTAGAGAAGACATGCTGCTTCATGTTCAACCTTGATGTTGTATATGTTTCTTGAAGGGCCACTTCTTACTCCTTTGTGTGTTTTCCACAAAGTCCAGGGTGATGCCTTACATAAAGGTAATATTTTATAAATACTGTTGGAAATATATACTTCTCTAAAATCTTATTTTGCCTACAGATTACTTGGATCTACTTTGCCTTGTGTAGAATATTTGAAATATATTAAGAACAGAATGTCTCTCTAAGTAACATTTAGAATCATCATTAGTTTATGACTCCTGACTCATTTGTTTATGCAGTGATACTTACTGCAAGAACACTGAAGTTTGTAATATAATTTTTGAATTAATCACCAAGCTAGTTTACTATAACTTATGAAAAATAATTTCTCATGTTGGTTTAATTCTGCTCTTATGTTATGGTCATGACATTTTCATTAAAATATAGTAGAAAATAGAAGTAAATAATAAATGAAAAATAAAAAATAATAAATAAAAAAATAAAAGTAAAACTCTTGTGAAATGTTAAACTTTTCTTACTTATTTTGTTTTGCTTTTCCTCTACCATGCTGGCAAAGCTGTATTTTGCAGATAGATACAATTTTCTAGTTGCTAGGTTTGTTACTTTTGCTAAAATTTTCAAAATATAAGAAGTTGAATAGTCATGGATTGTTTACTAAACTCCTTATCTACACATATAAAAATAAAACAATGATGGTGACCTGGGTATTTCTAAAATTGTATTCTGTTTTTCCATATTATGTTTTACAATGTAATTAATAAAGATTCTGCATATATTAACACCCATCCCCTTCTATCTCATCTGTATGTCCATTACAGAGCATGTATGATTTCTATTCATTGCTATGTTGTGGTGAAGAGATTGTCTGAAGTAGTCCTATATTTATGCAGGTAGATCTTAAGCTACGGTGCTCTTGTTTCTTTGCTTGTTCGTGATCAGTATGTCTGAAAGATGGTAACTATTGCATCAGGTATGACGATTAAAAAATATTATAGGTGCCTGATACACTGTGATGAAATAGGTAAGTAGATTCATAATTTGTTAATTAAATTAGAAAAGAAATTCCTTTGGATTTGTCCTTTATTAAGAGTTTTTTTTTTTTTTAACGAATTCTTTGGGATGTTTTTTGTGTAATATATATCACATGCCTCAACCTTTAAATTTGAATGTAGAAAAGAGTTATCAGAATGAGCCTAGAAAATATTGTTATGAAATATTTTTGTTCTGTTATATTATGTCAACTTAGGAAATAATGGTAGTTATTTTTATTAGCATTTCCTACATTCCACATGCCCTTACAGATGAGATATCATGTTTTTCCTACTCTTTTTATCGTGGTTGTTATATTCTTCATGATCAATAACAATCAATGAAAATTCATAACATTAATTTTCTTTGGGAAAGTGATATTTAAGCAAGAATCCATGACCAAAAATTTTAGCTGTTGTTCTTCCAGGAGATGAGACTATCATTGTTACCGAAATTTCAGAAATAGAACTTATTAATTGTGTTGGTTGATGTTTATTGTCTCTGAACTTAGAGGTGCATAATTCAATTTAAAATTTATTTTGGGGGCGCCTGGGTGGCTCAGTGGGTTAAAGCCTCTGCCTTTGGCTCAGGTCATGATCCCAGGGTCCTGGGATTGAGCCCCGCATCGAGCTCTCTGCCTAGCAGGGAGCCTGCTTCCTCTTCCCTCTCTCTCTGCCTGCCTCTCTGCCTACTTGTGATCTCTATCTGTCAAGTAAAATAAATAAAATCTTTTAAAAAATGGAGTGGACCTTAGGGGGGTGCTTATCTGAAATTGAGGGACATTATAAAAAAATAAAAAATAAAATTTATTTTGAATTGAAAACAAGATCTTACTGAAGTTTAGGCATCCCACTTTATATCAAGCCTCCAGTACATTCTAATTTATTTATAGAAAATATCATAAACATGAATGTCACTTTTCCTATTGCATTTATACTGAAACTGCAATGACTCAAAGATGTCAGATCTGAAAAGCACTACCTTTCTATAATTGTTGTTTCCTAGGAGGAATGGATATACCATTTTAGCACAATTATCCAACAGTATTCAAAACCACCATGAATTTTAAAACATAGTTATTACACCCTAAAAATCAAGTATGAAAATTTATAAACAACCAAATCACTATCTGTAAATGAAATACTCCCACACAGACGGGTTTTACAACTTTCTAACTTAAGGAATTTGATAGCACAGACTCAGGGTAGTAGTTTCAGTGCCTACAATATACTTTCAGGGAGAGAGTAATGTAGGCTCTGAGTTACTTTCTGCCTAGAGATGACCTAATAGTGGTTCTGGCATTGCTTGTTTGATTTTGAAAATACGTTCCTGGGCGTCATTCAGAAAATGCAGAGTTTGGCAATCTATATAAATTAAGGATGATCTTTTTGAATGTTTGTCTTTCACTACATCAAATTAACATAATTGGACAGAAATTCCACTAAATTAAGCATTGTTAGGAAACGTGTAAATTGGAGCTGCTCAAATTAGTTGCTCTTTGAACTATGTGCTGTTGGTTCAGGATTAGATAAGGAGTTTGAAGGGAAACCTAAATCATTGCTTCCTTTTTTGAGAGAGTCTTAGCATATTTTCTTAAAATTAGCTGAAATAAGCAATGTGTTTAGTCGCAAAGTGATTTGCATTTTTTTAAATTACATTTATTTATTTTCAGCATAACAGTATTCATTATTTTTGCACCATTCCCAGTGCTCCATGCAACCTGTGCCCTCTATAATACCCACCACCTGGTACCCCAACATCCCAACCCCCCCCCACTTCATTCCCCTCAGATTTTTTTTCAGAGTCCATAGTCTCTCAGAGTTCACCTGTGATTTGCATTTTTGCACAAACTCCCTATCTCCTTGAGAATTATAACAAATTTTTCATGAAACATCATTGATCTTTACTTTGTTACACTGCTGTAAAGAACATTCAGAGTTGCCAGTTAAAAGTGTTAGTGTTGAGATGAAATGTCATGCATTTTTCTTCACTTCCATGCAAATGAACACAGTAATTTATTAAGACACAATGAAGAAAAAAAAATTGACTATGAGTTCCAGATTTTAAAAATCACTTGCCATTCAATGCAAATTGTGAGTTTGATCGGTTACCAAACACTTTATAATGCACCCCCAGTAATTTTACGAGATTATTTTTTTCTTACCAATTCTTGATTATTCTGTCTTGCAATGCAGAGAAAGCTAACTAATTTAAAATAAACTTCCGTTAATTTTGATTGTTATAAACTTAAAATTGATTAATTTCCATATACAGTGTTTAAAATGTTCACAATTTACATTAAATGTATATTCTGTGTATGCCTTGGAAAAATTATACTGAAAATTGAAATTAAAATGATGTTGTATATAGCTGCAAGAAGCCGCCTGTCCCATTTCATCTTACTATGTAAGTTGTGTCAGGTAATTTATAAAATCCCTACTGCATAACAAATCTATTTTTTGTTGGAATGGGTAGTAATGTTTCTTCTTATTTCTAAATAAGAGTTGGTCTATGAGTGCATCTGCAACTGTATTTTTCCTAAGTGGCTTCATGGTCTTGAACTGGGAAAGCTCAGAACATTAAACATCAAAATTATATATTTTGACATAATTAGACATCAAGGAAATGCAATTAAAATGACACTGAGATATCACTACACACTTACCAGAATGGCTAAAATAAAATATAATGACGAGACCAAAAGAAAAAAATATACCATTTGATGATACACAATGGCAAGTTGTACCATAACTTAACCATCTCAGAATAGTGTAGTGTTAAATTTGTTTTTCTAAGCAATGTTTTGGGTCACTTACCACTTTTCAAGGATATAAAGTGCTATCATTTTACTTAAAACTGTGAAATTTGGTCAGATTTAAATTTCAATTTATGTTAAAACATTCTGTAAACTGTGTTAAACTTTGACATTTGTTCCCTCTGTTCAGTGAATAACACTATATCATATTGTGAAAAATACGCTAATTTTCCTTTTGAAAAATATCCCTATTTCCTCTTATGGTAATTATTAATATGAATTAATAGTAGAATTTGATATGGTTCCATAGGACCATAAATACTTTATTGTATATTATCAAATTTAATAATGAATATAATGTACTTCTTTGGACAATTTTTAAAGACCAGTCTACTCTTAAAACAAAAAAATGGAGACGCACTTCTTTAGTTCAAACAAATTTTATTTTATTATATATAACCTCAGATAAATTTCAACAAATCACAATTTATTAAAATTATGTCTACTTAAAAATCTCATAGAAGAGTAAAACCATCAAAAATAAAAATAAACACACACAGCACACACACATCACCCATGTATTGGCAAATCACAATTGCTGTAACAATACATTAGGCATTCCACAGTTAAGGGCTATCAAAATTTCCATCAGTGACAAAAAGATTTGTATCCAAATGGACTGATTTTCCAGAATCCAAGAAAAAGTCTCCTAGGATTTATTTAAAGATAAATATTTGAACAAATACTTCTTAAATTTAGGAAATTCAGAACATACGATTAAAGAATATTTGCAGTGCAGACTATATTCAATCGTTCCTTCAAAAGGTGCCTTTGAGTACATAATTCTGTTTTCTCTACCTAAATTGAGCTGTCCTCCAAGGAAGTTTTCTAAAATGTGTGTCTCTCTGTGATAAATGTTCTAAGACCTAACATGCTTCATTGTATTTTTACTGTGCTCTCAAATTTAATCAATAATTTGGCTTGATGTATAATATCTAGTTTCAAATATCTTTTCCATCTATACAAACACCCAGCTGTCTCCTTTCTATGCTATTACTATTGAGAATTCTGCTGTCAGTATTATTCTTGTACATTTTAGGTGATCTGTTCTTCTCTTGGGCATCATTTATGCTCTTCTCTGTTTTTGATATTCTTAAAACTCACCATAATGTATATGAGTGGTTTTTGGTGTGTGTGGTTTTTGTTTTGTTTTGTTTCTGATTTCTCATGTTTGGCATCATTTTAAGTCTGGTATCTTTTATCTTTCTTTAATTCTCCAAAATTTATCTCAGTACTTATTTAAATATTTTCTTTATTTTTTTCTGCTGCATTTGGGCAGAAGTCATTAATTTGTTTGTTTGTTTGTTTTTCCCAACTCATTTATTCATTTTACAGCTATATTCATCATAGTCTCCATTTATTGTATTCTTTATTTCAACAATTTTCACTTAATTTATATTCACAGTATAGTATCTTTCTTTTCTTTGTATATGTATATCATTATTTTATCAAATATTTTAAGCTATTTTTAAAAATATTTTATTTATTTATTTGACAGTGAGAGATCACAAGTAGGCAGAGAGGCGGGCAGAGAGAGAGGAAGGGAAGCAGACTACCTGCTGAGCAGAAAGCCCGTTGTGGGGCTTGATCACAGGACCCTGAGATCATGACCTGAACCGAAGGCAGCGGCTTAACCCACTGAGACACCCAGGCGCCCCTTTTAAGCTATTTTTTAAAAGTACAGTCATTCTTTTTTTTTTTTTTTTTTTAGGATTTTCTTTCTTAATTTATTTGACAGTGAGAGATCACAAGTAGACGGAGGGCAGGAAGAGAGAGAGAGAGAGAGAGAGAGAGAGAGAAGCAGACTCCCTGCTGAGCAGAGAGCCTGATGCAGGACTTGATCCCAGGACCCTGAGATCATGACCTGAGCTGAAGGCAGTCTCTTAATCCATTGCGCCACCTGGCACCCCTAAGCTATTTTTTAAATTCCTGTTCCAATAACACTTGGATTGCCATATAAAGTTAACCACATCATCTTTTTTAGGTAAGTAATTGTACTTTTTATATGCATAGTTATTTTGGTCCATGTTTTCAGCTCCTCTTAGGATCATCAAATCTCTGTAAAGTCTGGGTATGCGAGGATTTTCTAAGCAACAATAAAATACATTGAAACCTGGTAGCTTAATTATAATAATGTTTTCTTTCTCAATCATTCACAATAGTATTACCTTCCGAGTAGCTTCCTTCTATTTTGCAGCTATAGTGTTTGGAAAAACTTGAATTGTAATATCACTGTGATAATGTGAATTAGTCAGGGTTTTTCAGAGAATCGGGAAGAGAAAAAAAGGAAGATATTCTCCAGGGCCCACTCTAGAAGTGACTATTAAAACATCTGTCCAAATTCAATTGAACAAAACTCAGAAATGCCATCTCCAGGGAAATACAAAGAAGATTATATATAGTTCTGGGCACACACATCTCGTTTGACCCAATGATGTACATCAATGAAAGACTGAAGGCCAATCACCACTCCATGGGAGAATTTAAAAATAAATTTTAGTAATGAGGCCAAGAATTCAGAATCACAAATACTTCAGAACTAATAACAACTGCCTTCACTTGATGTTATTCTATAAGATAAATCCTACGATCAAGTTTCAATTTTAAATTCTTACAATTTTAAATTCTTAAATCCTTATGAAGAAGCATCATTTGGAGGGAGCAGTTTTAATAATTTATCATCCATCAGCCTTTTTTTAAAGATTTTATTTATTTATTGGACACAGAGAGAGAGAAAGAGAGAGAGAGAGATCACAAGTAAGCAGAGAGGCAGGCAAGCAGGAAGGGAAGCAGGCTTCCTTTTGAGCAGAGCCAGATGTGGGGCTGGATCCCAGGACCCAGAGACCATGACTTGAGATGAAGGCAGAGGCTTAACCCACCACCCACGTGATGAGAGAGCCACTCAGGTGCCCCTCATCCATCAGTCTTAAGAGATTGGAGGAAAATGTGTGGAGGAATAATGCCTTAGGGAGCTAATCTCTCTAAAGAATTTTCAAGTCTTTGCCCCTTCAAGGTTTTTGTACAGTTCTGATAGCCTCTAAACATCCAGCTGATTTCTACAGTGACAGGCCTGTTAAAACCTGTCTTCAACCAGGAATAGAGCTTGAAACATACCAGTCAAGAGCAACTTTGAGTCTTTAAGGTATTTATCATCATTTCTTTGTTTTTGTTTAATATCTGAAATAGTTCCATATTACACTTGCATAATTTCTCCAGAGCTGACTTTGAAGGAGGCATTCAGTTCCAGCTAGTTCCATATTTTGGCAAGAACTATAATTCTATATATATAAAAAAAATATATTTTAGAGCGCTTGGGTGGCTCAGTGGGTTAAAATCTCTGCCTTTGGCTCAGGTCATGATTCCAGGTTCCTGGGATTGAGTCTCACAGTGGGCTCTCTTCTCAGCAGGGAGCCTGCTTCCATTCCTCTCTCTCTGGCTGCCTCTCTGCCTTCCTGTGATCTCTGTCAGGTAAATAAATAAAATTTTTAAAAAAACATATTTTCTACCAGTTATTCATGTTTATTAACTAAGATATCACAATACAAATAATACAAACAGTTGCTCTTTATTAATGCCTTCAACCAAGATCAAAAAATATGTCATATTTTCTCCAAAAATTTTATATCATCTGATAGGTCAGATATATATAAAATTACATTTAAAGTTTTAAAAATATCAGCAAATATTTTCATTTAAATGCAAATTTGAAAAATAATCTACTTTTCCAAACACGACTTTTTATCCTATTTTTTTTGTATTTTGTCAACAACTGATAAAATGTAAAGCGAGACTATAAATGTTAGATCAAAAAAAATGGTTAATAGATGTAGGTTCAAATTATTATGTTCCATTAAAAATGATTTAGTCTTTGATGAACATCTGTTTGGTAATATGTTGTATCCGGATATAGTAAATTAATGACATATATTAAATTATAGGGAAATGACACCTTCCGTTCCATTATGAGTAGAGCTTTTAAAATGCTATTTGTCAGAACCTGTTATCTTGTTATTATGTAGCATTATGTAACATTTAAAAAATGTATACTCTTCACTTCGAAGTCTTTTAGAAATCTAAAATATGACTTTCTATGGTTTGTGTCTCCATATTCCTTTATTGCCAGTTTGAACAAATCCACATGCTTTGATTCAAAGGTAATAAATTCCTCTTATTTGGAAAAATGATGTTTATTTTTGTTCTCTCACCCTTAGCAGGTGGTTTCATTTTAGCACACTTCAGAGTTATAACTTCATGCTTATTAAAAACATTTATTATGATCTACATAGATGAATGAAACTTTTATTTTATTAAATTATTTGCCAAAAATTCTGTTATTTTTAAAAATGTATTTCCTTTGAAGGCTTATTTTAGAGCGTTCAGAGAGGATCTAGGAGTGTGGTATTATGCAATTTTTAAGTAGGTCTGAAATGGTTATTTATATGATTGTTTCTTTAAGGCTTATGTATATTGTCCATTATATGCTATAAAATATTTTGAAAGGAAATTTAAAGTATGTTTTACATAGTTTATTTTTTGGAAAAAAATTATTGTAATGACTTATGAAATTCAGTATACTCTCAACATTAATTTATTTTGAAATTTACCAGTTGTCTACTGAACATATTATATGGCAAATATTACTTCAGACGACACTGGTAAATGAAATACTTGGCTTTGTAGAACTTTTATTTTAATGGGTGAGACAATTAAAAGCTATAAAACTTAATAAAAATTGCATAGTGCATTCAAAAATGATTAGTAGAATGAGAAAAAGAAAAATTCGATCAGGGTGAGAAAAATCAAGGTTGCTAGGCAGGGGATGGGGCGTTAAAATTTTTAATAGGAAGATCAGGGTATTTACAATGACGCTGACAATTGAACAAAAGTATGGAAAGGTGAGGAATTTGCCCAGAACCATCAGCAATTAGGTAACTCCAGACAAAGGAATTGGCTATCTTGAAGGCCATAAGGTTGGATCATGCCTGGCATATCTGAGGAATAGCCAGGAGGCCACTGTGAGTGACTGAAGAGTGGCAGGGAAAGAGGTCACAGAGGTTAAATGAGTGGCTAGATCATGTAAAAGATTCGACGTCATTGTAAAACTCTGGCTTTTATATTTGGAAACTTACTGTGTGATAGAATTTCTGCTAATAACTGAGAGTTCAAATGTCCATAAAATTTCAAGGATTCTTATTCTAGTAAGACAGAATAAAGAAAAAGAGTTCATATTTTCACATGGTGTAACAAATGCTCGGAGATCCAAGTGTAGGAAGCTATGGGAGCACAGAAGAAGGCACTAAAATCTCACCAATATATTTGATGACTGCAACTATATATAAATTTGTATTTTCTAGATTTTTTATAGCCATGGAATTACACAGTATATACTATTCATTGCCTGGCTTTTCTTTTCTCGGCATCATTACTTTGAGAATCTCCAATTGTAAATAGTTCATTTTGATGTTGAATAGTAATCCCTTTAATGAATAGATCATAATTTGTCTTTGCTCTGTTGATGGACATTGATGAACATTTCCACTGTTTTCAATTCTTAAAAATAAAGCTGCTATGAAATTCATATACAAGTCCTTGTATGAACATAGGGTTTGTTTCTCTTGGTTAAATGCCTAGAGCTAAAATGGCTATTTGTGTAACTGCAACATATTTTGCATTTAAGATATATGTAGTCTGTGGTTGTTGGGAGTGTTCTGTAATATCAAGCATATCTAGTTAGTTGATAATTTTGTTCAAGTCTTACATATCTTAACAATTTGATGACCATTTGTCTATATAATCTTAAAATAAGGGTGTTGAAATTTTTTCCATTTCTCTTCTAAGGTAGAAGTTATGATTTTTGTTCTTAGTTTTTCCCTATATATCCCCAAGTCTGTTATTAAGTTTTAAAAGTCAAGAATTATTATACACCCTGATGAATTCATCCTTTTACTCTTCTGTAATTTTGACTTGATCTTTATGTCTGATAGTGAAATTTGCTTTAAAATCGCTTTTCATTATCTTGATATAACCACCAAAGTTATAGTGTGATTAGTGTTAATATAGCATATTTTTTCTTTTACTTTTTAAAGCACTTCTATATTTAATCCTGACAAAGAAACAAAACAGCTTTTTAACTCTGGAAGCATCTTTCTAAATTATCTTTTTTTTTTTTTTAAATGAAGCAGTAGCAATTTTTGTTAAGGGACCTAAACGGAAAGTAGGTTTAGATTTATTTATTTATTTAGTAAAAGATTTTATTTTGTTTATTGATAGCAAGAGAGAGGGAGAGAGAGAGAGCGAAGAAGCACACAAGCAGGGGGAGTCACGTGCAAAGGGAGAGGAAGAAGCTAGCTCCTTGGGGTGCAAGTAGTCCCATGTAGGGCTGGATCCCTGTACACTGGAATCATGACCTCAGCCAAAGGCAAACATCTGCTTAAACAACTGAGTCATCCAGACACCTTTAGAAAATTTAAAAAAAAGACCATTTAAAAACATTTTGTTTCTTTCTTGTTTTTTTTTAATATTTTATTTATTTGACAGACAGAGAGACAGGAAGAGGAACTATAAGCAGGGCAGAGGGAAAAGGAGAAGCAGGTTTCCCACTGAGCAGAGAGCCTGATGTGGGGCTCCATCCCAGGACCCTGGGATCATGACCTGAAAAGAAGGGACACTTATGGAGGAAGCCACCCAGACACCTCTTTTCTTTGTTTTTAATATATGGCAACTGATGCTTCCCAGCCACGAGGAACATATTACCCATTGATTAAATCTTTGATAACAACCTATTTAAAAATGTGTGTAAATATATACTTACTCAGATTTATACACTTTGTGTTTTCTTCATAGTTTGGTGCTGGACCCCATGGTCACAACACTGCTTCCAGTCTTTGCCTTCCCATCTTTTGATACCAGGTATTTGGTCAGCAAAGCAAATTAGTATCAAAATTAATAAGCCCTTGGCACCATATCTCTGGAGCAGGGGTTGCTCTTAGCCAAGGCCCAGAGCAGTTGACCTCCCCTCGCTAGTGCTATAGCCCCAAGGACTAGGTCCCTGCCACCAGAACTCAGTCTTACATGTTATGCTAAGCAGACAAAACCAAAACAGGAAAGCTCCGACAGCTTTCACTGGCATGCCTCATCTCCAACTCCCTCGATGTCCAGGCAGTACCAGATGACAGGAAAGGGTCTTGGTCCAACATATGGGAGGGAAGGAAGTAGCCACGAGCAAGTACCTGCCTCTCTGTTCCTTTCTTTCATGAGCAGGTTGTAAGGAGGAGGAAGAGGAAGGGGAAGAGAGGTGAACATCAAGGGGTGAAGGCCTCAGGTAGGCAGCTAGCTCCTGCCAGTAGGAAAGGGACAAAGGAGAAGGCAGTGAGTCTTGCAGGGAGGGTGGCGGGTAAGGGTTACAGCTTATGACGGAATCTGAACAGGAGTAATAGGGATATTAGTCATTTGAGTCCACCATTGGCAAGCTGGGCTTGGTGTCAGGGCAGATAGGCCTCCCTGGGCAACGGCACATGAGAAAAGGTGGAATTCTTCTCTGAGGAGCAGGTGGAGCTTTGGGTGTTGGGAAAGCATAGTCCTGTCATAAAATTATTTTTTGAGCATTCTTTACATCTCTCAGTTAAAACGGGTTCTTTTATGGTATTGATTTATTTGAGTTCTCTCAAAATGGGAAGAATTTTCAAAATGGTGTTTTCCTGAAGGTTCAGAGTATGTCTTTGCCTCATCTTTACTCTTTTTGAAATTCACTTTTCAAATTCTTGTCCCTCTTTTTATCTTTTTAAATTAAAATGTTTTATTTTACTATTTTTTAATTTGAGTATAGTTGATATTCAGTGTTACATTGGTTTCAGGTTTTCAAAAGCTCCATACATTATTCAATGATCACTACAAATATAGCCACCATCTGTCACCATATAACACTATTATAATATCATTGACTATATTCTCTACACTGTCCCATATCTCTTTTTAAAATCTCTGATTCTTATGTTTTCTGTTATTCCAATTTTCGACCATCATTTTACTTGGTTACTTTAATAAATTATGCCTGATTACACACTCTTTGCTGAAAACCATAGCATTTGATTTATAATAATCTTCTTCTTCTTCTTCTTTTTAAACTAACATATAATGTATTATTAGCCCCAGGGGTACAGGTCTGTAAATAGCCAGGTTTACACACTTCACAGCACTCACCACAGCACATACCCTCCCCAATGTTCATAACCCCACCACCCTCTCCCTACCCTCCCCACCCCCCCAGCAACTCTCAGTTTGTTTTGTGAGATTTAGAGTCTCTTATGGTTTGTCTCCCTCCCGATCCGATCTTGTTTCATTTACTCTTTTCTTGTCTCCCAAACCCCCCACATTGCACCTCCATTTCCTCATATCAGGGAGATCATATGATAGTGTCTTTCTCTGGTTGACTTATTTTGCTAAGCATAATACCCTCTATTTCCGTCCATGTCATCGCAAATGGCCAGATTTCATTTCTTTTGATGGCTGCATAGTATTCCATCGTATATATATTCGTGTATATATATATATATATATACATATATATGTATATATATATATATATACATATATATACCATTCTTTTGTTGATGGACATCTAGGTTCTTTCCATAGTTTGGCTATTTTGGATATTACTGCTATAAACATTTGGTGCACGTGCCCCTTTGGATCATATAGTAGTCTTCTTTACCTCTATCAGAACCCCAGGAAGCTTTATTTATTTATTTACTCACATAAACAGATGATCCAACACAACGTTTTTTGATGTTCAAATGTATTATAATGTCTTACCGCTTAACACTATGCTTACGGCTCTCTTTCACTGTCTGACTAAATCCTCATCATCACTATGCCAGTTAATGAGAAAGAACATTTGAATCAGAGTTCTCTCCATATCAGGGAATGAAGACTACACCCTTCTGTTTGTGCAGGTAAATTAAATGTTGATATTGTCTGTCCTGCACATACCCCATCCTGTTCCCCAGAATATTCACCATCAAAATATATACAAAATGAAAACCATACCTCACCACTTCTATTACCACCCAGCATGCTAAAAACACCATCATATGTTCCTGAATTATTGACTTGATTGATAACCCCACTTCCACACATACTGCACTCCTTTCTCCCTGCAAATTTATTTTGGTACAGTAATTTAACCTAAAAATCAAGTCAGATGATTTTATTCTGCTGTTGAAAGTCTTTTGGTATCTTCCCCTCTCATATTAAATAAAAACTGAAGGCGTTCCAATGTACTAGAAGGTCATACATCAATTCGTTCTTCCTCTCCCCACCACTATGAACTCCTCATTGGCCTCCTTGCTTTTCCTCAAAAGTAACAGACAAGCTGTTCACACAAAGTCTATATACTTACTTGCTCTGCCTAGAGCAATCTTTTCCTTTAATATTTGTATAACACTCTCCTTCACTTCCAAGGTTTTTGTGCAAAAAACATCTTATAAATGAGATATAACCACCCAACACAAAATAAAATTAACTTTCATCCCAGCATTCTCCAATGGCTTTTTACCTTTCTTGTATTTCTTTGTAACACTTATCACCATCAACCATCAATCTCTATTCTATTACTGGTTTATTTTCTTATTTGAGACCGAGAGAGAGAGAATTGGGAGGGTGCACAGAGGAAGAAGAAAACACCCCACTGCCTAGAAAGCCTGCTGGGGAGTTATATCCCAGGACCCCGAGATCATGACCCAAGCCAAAGGCAGTCACTCAATGGACTGAGCCACCGAGGTGCCTTCTATTATTGGTTTATTTCACTATTATATTTCAAAAGAATGTAAGCTCTTTGTGGTCAGGTATTTTATATGTTTTATTAATTGAAGTATTCTCAGAAAGGTAGCTGGCAGATTGTAAGGCTCACTAAACTGTATTTTGTTGTTATTATTGGGCTCCTTTATGGGCTTTACCTCTTACGCTAGAAGTCTATCCTTCAGTTGTAAGCAATAAGAATAGAGCCCTGCTGCCTGATCAACTGTGTAAAAAGCCTGTATTAAGTGGATATTTTAAAAGCTAAATGAATGGCTTAATAGTTGTATATAGGGGGAAAGGTAACATATTTTCCACAGTTTACAAGTGGAGTTCTTTTATAGAGTTCTTGTACAAGCCTACACTATTGAACGATAATGGGCAGTTGTACATTACAATTATACAAACACTTTGTAATTTATATCCTTTTTTTGTAATTCATGACTGGATCATTTAATTCCTTAGGAGCATTATAGCATTTCAACATTTCATGTTCAATAAACTTATTGGGGTTGCTACCTTTTTTATTCAAATGGAGAAATAGTCATGATTTAATGTAAATAAAGTGTTATTGATTGTGTTGTTTTCTAGGAATGAGTCGCACATGCTAGTTTAAAAGTTTTGTTAAATTCCCAAGTCTGTCACTGATACAAGCCTTTTGTAGATTAGTAACTTGATCAAAACGGAAAAGTTATGTAACACCAATTGTTATACTATCTTTGTTTCCATCTTGCATTGTAATAACACCCATCTTAACTCTATTTAAGACAAATCATTGCCAGATGGATTTCTGGCATTGATTGCGTGATATGAAATCTAGTATCACTAAAAGTTTTTGGTTTTAGTAGCATATAAATCAATTTAGAGAAACATATGTATTTGAATAGAAGATAAAGTTTTAAATTATTTGGCAATAGTAAACTAAACTTTTTTTTGGTAAATTTTTATTTTCTAAAATTTCATTGAGCTCTTTTGCAATAAGAAACAAGTTACAAAAAATTAAGGTTCATTTACCCCAATTCAAAATTATTAGGAATAGAATCATAGAGGTTGAAGTATTTAAAATATTGAACCCAAAATATTTTATTAGGTAAATTCATGAATGCTGAGCATTCCCTGTTAAAATATACTAATACTATTGATAGACTGGTAGAAGCCTAAAATCAAATATTTATTAAATATTTATATCCATATCTTTTCATGGCTTGGTAATTCATTTCTCTAGCATTAAATAATATTCCATTGTTTGCATGTACTACACTTTATTTGACCTTTCACCTATGGAAGGATATCTTGGTTGCTTCCAAGCTTTTGTCAGTTATGAATAAAACTACTATAGACATCTTTGTGGGTGTAGATTTCATCTTCTTTGGATAAATACCAAGAACTGCTACTGCTGAATCATCTGGCAAGAATATGTTTAGTTTTGTAAGAAACTGCCAAGTTGTTTTCCATTCTTTATTCTCAATAGACATGGAAGAACATTCCTGTTGCTCCACATCCTCACCAACATTTCGTGTTCTGTTGTCAGTGCTCTGGATTCTGGGTATGTACTGGTGTCTCTTTTTTGTTTTAATTTGCATTTTCCTGATGACATATGATGTGTAGCATCTTTTTATATGCTTATTTGCCATCTGTAATATTTTCTTTTGTGAGGTATCTGCTAAGGTCTTTGGCTCATTTTTAATCAGGTTTTTCCCCCATTGTTGAGTTTTAAAGGGGTCTTTGTGTATTTTTGATTAACAGTCCTTTGCCAGATGTGTATTTTGCAAATTTTTTCTCATAGTCTGTGCTTTGCCTTTCATTCTCCTGGAATTGTGTTTCACAGAGTAGACATTTTTAAATTCAGTGCTTGTGTTTTTTAACTAAAGTTATTGCCAAAACCAAGGTCATTTAAATTTTCTTCTATATTACCTTCTACATGTTTCATGTTTAGGTTTATAATCCAATCTGAGTTAATTTTTGTGAAGAGTGTATGATATCTGCCTGGATTTATTTTATTTTATTTTATTTTATTTTATTTTATTTTATTTTATATTTTTACATTTAGCTTCACCATTACTCCAGAACCATTATTTTAAAAGATTGTATTTTGCTCTCTTGTATTGCTTTTGCTTTTATATTAAATATAAAATATAATTGATAATATATATTCTGTTGCTTTAATCTAGTCTTTCTGTGGTATTACAATATCTTGCTTACAATTATCGTTATGGTAAACTTTTTTTAAAGATTTTATTTATTTATTTGACAGAGAGAGAGATCACAAAGAGGCAGAGAGACAGACAGAGAGAGAGTTGAGGAGAAGCAGGCTCCCTGCTGAGCAGAGAGCCCAATGCGGGACTCGATCCCAGGCCCCTGGGATCATGACCTGAGCCAAAGGCAGAGGCTTAACCCACTGAGCCACCCAGGTGCCCCATCGTGATGGTAAACTTTGAAGTCAGTCCTCAGTCTTTGTTCTCCTTCAACACTATGTTGACTATTGTGAGTCTTTGCCTCTCCATATAAACTTTAAAATAAGTTTGTTAATATTAAAAAAAAAAGAATTTGCTGGAATGCATTAATTGTATAGATAAACTTGGAAACCAGTGACCTCTTGAGCTTAGCAGGAGATAAACCATGGACATCAGTTGTCACAGTGGTGCCTCTGGCAGAACCTATTGCAAAACCCTAGGCAAAATGAGACCTCAAGGATCTGAGAGAATGTCTAAGAAGTAGTTGATACATCCCTTGGGTATGGTTTATTTACGGGTCCACCTGTCTGAAAGCTGGGGAATCTAGATAAGGGAGGGAAAATTAGTTATGATAAAACATATCAACAAACATCAATAAATTTTGTAAAACTAATTGTCATGGCTCATATACAAAATGACCAACAGAGGGACCATCGGAAGGAAAGCATCAGTTATGTTTATTGTGAAATTTTTTATTCAAAATAAAGCAATGTGAGGGGAAGACACAATGAGAAAGTTACCATTTTTTAAATGGTTAAACTTCTTACAAAATGGAATAGGTTTTATATTCTAAGTAGTATATTGAAAAGTAAAACATTGGGGTGCCTGGGTGGCTCAGTGGGTTGGGCTGCTGCCTTCAGCTCGGGTCATGATCTCAGGGTCCTGGGATTGAGCCCCACATCGGGCTCTCTGCTCCACAGGGAGCCTGCTTCCCTCTGTCTCTCTCTCTCTCTCTCTCTCTCTCTCTGCCTGCCTCTCTGCCTACTTGTGATCTCTGTCTGTCAAATAAATAAATAAAATCTTTAAAAAAGAAAAGAAATGTAAAACATTAAAAAATAAAATTTTAATTAAAAAATTATGTAATTTTAAAAAAAGGTTAAAAATAGCAGAACCATTTGTCTTATAACTGGAAAATAAATTGTATATATATCTATCAAAAATAACTTGTCATGGGGGTGCCTGGGTGGCTCAGTGGTTTAAAGCCTCTGCCTTCGGCTCAGGTCATGATCCCAGGATCCTTGGATTGAGTCCCACATCGGGCTCTCAGCTCAGCAGGGAGCCTGATTCCTCCTCTCTCTCTCTGCCTGACTCTGCCTACTTGTGATCTCTGTCAAATAAATAAATAAAATCTTTTATAAAAAAGATTTTAAAAAATAACTTGTCATGTCTGGAATCAGGAGCATATGGAAAAAATAATATCTGAGGACAATACTTCTGCCATGTTTTGTGCCTTGTTAATATTTTTAAACAGTCAGGCAACTTTTAGCTTTATTGAAATACTTGCTAAGATACCAGCAGTGCCTTTTGGAGCCCTATGACTATAAAAATTAATTGCACATATTCAAAATGTTTACTATGGTGTCACTATTTAGGGCCACCACCAAGTATGTTTCAGAAGTAAGCATAACTGTTACTCTTCCATAAGGCAAAAGGGCATATTTTCAGGAGTTCCATCTGCTGTACCAGGAGGTGAATCAAGTAATGAATTTTGTCTATAAAATAATTCACTTTTCATAACTAACATTCCTTATTCCACATTATAGTAATAAAAACTAGGAGGAGACTGAAACAAACAAACAACTACAACTACAACAACCAGCTTTTCCTTCAGTGGAAAAGTAAATATAACCTTATGAGTAGCCTGAAATTTATTTTTAAATATTTTTAAGATAAACGTTTTTGTTAGAAAACCATATATTTTATATTACTAAGAAATAACAGGCAAAGTTTTATTAACTTCTAAAAAGTCTAGTTACATCTATTTATCTATTAACTCATCTCTTTATGAAGTAGAACATGATCACACCTATTGTATCTACCCAAGTGTGTATGCTTTGGTCATTTTATGTTTGCTATTTCCTTGCTTAATTTTTACAATATTTGATACATAATAGTATCTTTAAGTCCATCTATGGTTTCACAGAATTTGTTTGAACTTCATAAAAATGTACCATACTTTTTGCACTGTCCTTGTTTTACTTCCCAATTAGCTTTCCAAGATTTATTCACTTTAGAGTGTGTAGCTATCATTTATTTTTATTCCTCCATAATGCTATGTTTACAAATTTGTATTTATCTGTACTTTTAAAAATATCTTAATTATATACCATTTCTCATCTCATGTAACACTCATGTTACTTCTACACTTATCAGATATTATGTAACAGAAAACCACAACTCAGCAACAATATAACACCATTTTTCAAAATTAAATGGCTTACCAGAATTCTTTAATTCTATCCTTTATTTGTATTAGATGACCCTTTATTCTGGTATTTGGCATTGTTCCTATGGAGGAACGCTTATAAGTTGATATTCCATAAATAGAAGGATTTATTATGATTCATTAATTATTTTCATTTAGAATGCATAGAATATGGTTGATTTAATATTGCTTTCTTACTCTCTGCCTGCAATATAGTGCTATCTATGTAACAGCCACTAAAATATTAAGTTAATTACCTAGACTTTAAACTGCATATTAATAGGAATAACATACAGAACTCTTCTCAGATTGGGACACCTGGGTGGCTCAGTCAGTTAAACGCCTGAGCCTTTAGCTCAGGTCATGATATTAGGGTCCTGGGACTCAGTTCTGCAACAGATTCCCTGCTGAGCCGGGAGTTTGCTTCTCCTTCACCCTGCTGCTCCCCCTGCTTGTTCTCTCTCTCACTCTCTCTCTTACAAATAAATAAAATTAAAAAAATAAATTCTTCTCGGATAGCTAATATAGAATATCGTCTTTGTATTCATCAAAGGAAAGTGCCATATAATAATGAAATTCAGACTACTTCAAATTCATTTTTTAACCAGTAAGAAAGTACTGGAAACAAGCCAAAAATGTCTTCAATGAATTAAAGAAATAGATTGATTTTCAATATCTTAATGTTTCTAAAATAAATTGCAAGATTTTTATACTAGATATCAGTGTAAATATCCATTATACAAGGGTATTCTAAATATAAACCCGAGAAAACTACTTGACATATATGATGACAAAAACGAGTTTGACAAAAGTCAGTTTGGGTAAAACTTACAACACCTACCACCTGAAACTCTTGTTCTATAATTTAATTATTTTAATTTACAAAAATACAAAAATAATATATCAGAGTAAGTCTATTGATAGCTTTGAAGGTATGCTCTGGTTGTGCACTGTTTACTATTTAAAGGGGAATCCAATATGTGATGCTTATGGTGTGACTATATTAAAATTCAACAAGTTCAGAAGCATACGAGGAATAGAATAAAGACAAAAGATGACCCTTACTTATCCTAAAGATAGACAATGGTATATATGTGCTAGTTGGGGAGAGAATCCAGTCAGTAGATGGAGGATGTGGTAGTGGAAAAAAAAAAGACACAACGTTTTGGTTGAAAGTTTAGCACTATATTTAACAAAGTAAAATTGTGTGTTAATAGCCTTGAATAAAATCCAAAAAATATTTTCAATTCATTGAAGATTATTTAGGAAAAACTTGAAAAACACAACTTTATAAGGATTCCAATAAAAGATTCATAAGCAATACAAGTTTCAAAATTTTTAGTATATTTTCCCTAAAAAGCCATTTGATTTAAATTAAAAAGAATTCTATTTACCTGCCACTTAAATAAGAGGAAATTATTTGGTTTTGTAATAAGTCAATAAAATAAATTAACATATCTTTAGAAAACAGATATGCACACTAATTTATAAATAATAGTGCTTAAGCTGTTCAGCAAACATTTGTAAAATTCCTTGCCATCAGCTAGCTCTGGAGTTCTGCTAGGTGAGTAAGGCCATGTATGTTACTGCTCAGAGTACTGACGCAAAGCAATTGTCCCCTTCACATCCATTTTTTGCTGTTGATATGTCATGCTATGTTGTTTAGAGATCCATAGATGGCCCTACATGAAGGCCTTTTTTTGTGTGTATATGGGTGACTGTGATTTAATTTTCAAATAAGATGGCTCCTGATTTACAATGATTCCACTTATGATATATTTGGCAATGATGTGAAAGTGAAAGTGATTCAGTAGAAACTGTACTTTGAATTTTGAATTTGGGTCTTTATAAAAAGGGCCAGTGACATGTGGTATGGTGCCATTTTGTGATGCTGGGCAGCGGCAGTGAGCCACAGCTCCCAGTCAGCTAGAAGATTACAGGGGTGAACACCTGATATTCTTACAAGCATTCTATATATAACCATTCTTCTTTTTTTTAGTGTAATATTTAATAAATTGCATGTGATATTTGATACTTTGTTATAAAATAGGCTTTGCTTAAGATGATTTTGCCCAAATGCAGGCAAATGTAAGTGTTCTGAGTATGTTTAAATAAGCTTAAGGTAAGCTATGATATTTGATAGTTTAGGGGTATTAAATGCATTTTCAATTTTTTATGTGTTTCTCTGTACATAGCCCCCTTGTAAGCTGAGGAACATCTCTATATGTATCTGTAGCCTTGGTATGGCTTACATATTATTGGCATGAAACATCTAGAACAGTACGTCTGCCATATAATTGTCTACAACATCCAACATGTTTCTTGAAAACTTGTGCCAAAGGGGTTATGTCTTTAAGGATTCTTATTTCAGAAGGGTTCTCTCAAACGTAAGATTTTTCAGAAGTTAAGTGAAAATCTGACCAAATAAACATTTTTCCATTTTTCCTAGTGAGCAAAGATAGCTAAAATCTATCTGCCATTTTCAACACTGTACTCAACGATTGTAATTCTAATTTAAGAACAGATTATTTATATCAAAACCACATGTTGGCCTAATCTTATACAATATTCATCAATCTCACTCAGAGCCTTGGACACTTTTATTTGTTGAGTCTATATGGTACTACGGACATTCATCTTTTTTGACCTCATAGCTTCATGTATGTCTATACTTTTGAAAATACATGCATCATAGTTCCATTGTAAAATGTCTGGGTTATAAAATGTGCTATGCTATCAAAATGGTAATAAGAACATATAAATGACCTGATGTAATGCACTGGACCAGATTGCCAGATATCACATTTCATACCAGAAAGATTCAGGGGTAAGTTTTAAAATGGCCAGCTATACTTCGACAGAATTATAACTCATTTAACTTCTTTCTTTGTGTACAGTATTATACATTAGTCAGTATTATAGTAAATAAGTACTTTGGACAGATGTAAATATGCTGTAATAAAAAAATGCTTTTCTTCTTTCTTTTAGTCCTTTTTACTTGTTAGACTGGCCACAAATACCATGCCTCCCCCAAAATAATTTGCAATCCAAATTTATCTCTAAATGAATTTATTGCACAGAAAAAAAAATATATATATATATATATACACTTACAGTAGACATGTTCAAAAATAGTTACACAACAGCAGGGCCCTAAATGTAAGCAGTATAGATGTTTTGTTTTGTTTTGTTTTTTTTCTTTAAAAAAAAGAGGTTATGTGAAATATTGGAATTTTATTTCCAGGCCTAGTATTTCAAGACTGTTAACTACACTTAGGGTGTCAACAGCCTCTTGTTGGCAGTGTGATTTTATTGGCTCCATGGAATAACAGCAAGAATTTACTATTGCTTCTTTCTTTTATGACACACACAGAAAAAAAAAATTGACACATTTGCTCAAGACCAACCAGAATCATTTTAACCTATCAAAATTGATGGGAGGCCTTCACTGCCAAAGTCACTGCTGGCTTTTCACAATTCATTGCAGACAATCTGCTACTCCCATTATGATAAAGGAGAGAAGAGTCATAATCAGGGAAGAAAGCTAGATTAATACTTGTAATTATCATTGAATTATTTTGCCTGCTATAGGATTATTATTATTAGTGTCATTTGATAATTTTCTCTCATTTTATTAAACACAACTGTGAGTAATTACCCTACCTAATATTTCTCTGTATTGGCTGACTAGCTAGCAAACATTCATGAAAATATCCATTAGCCACACATATAAAATGCTGCATTATGATGCTGTTGAATCAGAACATACCACTACCTGATCCTGTAGCTCTTTGAGGATTTGCAAATCAATTAATTCTATGTTTATTGGATTCTTCCCATACAATTAGAAAATTTATAATAGAGTCCATGAACATTATTAGTTTTACCATTTTAAACCAGCAATCACACTTTGATTTTTACAACAAAAGCAGAAATATAAACACACACATTTGGATCCGTTTTCTGTTAGTCTGTCTGGACTTCAAAATCCTATTCCTCAAGATAATGCACACCAAAGTTCTGGATTAAACAAGAAATTAGATGGCACCTGAACACTTGGTTTAATATTCTCCAAAGGACTATGCAACTTATTTCTTACATTATGACATTGTTTTACAAAGATCCACACTTTTATAATGTTAGTATTTGTAATAATCAATAAAGTCAATTAATCATGATTAAAAATCAAACATAAAAATTTCTACTTTTTGCTTTTGCCCCCTCCATTTAGAACTTATTTATAGCCTGATAATTCAAAGGTCCCTATGTTTATGAAAATCCGGACAGAAATAGCTCTAAGATCCCATTCAGAACTTGATATTAATCTAAGTCTTTTGGCTCCATTTATCCTGAGAGCAAAGAGTAGGACAAAGGATTTGAGTACTGTTAGCTTATCTGGGAGATTATCCAAGGTAGAAAAGAATGGGAAAGTGATACAGTGAAGAAGCAACTTTGTCAAAGAGGTACATTGTTGATATAATTGTGGTGGATAGAAAATGAAGGCTTGCTTTTACTGAAAGGTCCTGAGAAACTTCTTTACGTTGTCCTCATGAAGACCTGAAAACTGACAATTTTACCTATGGTTCTTATTTCCACTTCACTGAGAGCTGTCCTCAGAGGACATTAACTCTCCTACACTTTTGGGTTGTGTTGGAGACATTCTAAAATGAGATAGAGAACATGAGATGCTATCAGTGTTAAGTAACTGCAATTTCCCATGGAACTATCCACCACAGGTTTGGCTATAATCAGGTGTTGGGCCTTGATATCAGAGGGATTTGAGGCAGTATCATTTTAGGTTAATCATTATATCTGAAATTTCCAAAAACTTCAACTGATGAAACTTTGATTATAAGTCTATAAATATAACAATAAATCTACAGTATTCAAATTATTTTCATAGAAATACACAAACAAAGCATCAATTGATTAATATTTAAATGTTACAAAATACTGCACTGAAAGGATTTGGTCATATAACAACGTGTAAGAAGTAGAACTTAGGCTTAGGTTAGAACTCAGGATGCATTTGAGACTCAGTTAAGAAATTGAATGGAGGGATGCCTGGGTGGCTCAGTGGGTTAAGCCACTGTCTTCGGCTCAGGTCATGATCCCAGGGTCCTGGGACCGAGCCCCAAATCAGGCTCTCTGCTCAGCAGGGAGCCTGCTTCCTCCTCTCTCTCTGCCTGCCTCTCTGCCTGCTTGTCATCTCTCTCTGTCAAATAAATAAATAAAATCTTAAAAAAAAGAAATTGAATGGATGTCTGACTATCTTATAGTTTTGCTAAAAATCAGTGACTTGGTGTTCACGTGTGGATATGCAGGAATTTTAACTTTCTCTAAGAAGTTATTAGATTTGATTATATAATGGCAGTAAAGGATGGGGAAAAGCAAAGTACGAACCCCATAAAGACAAAGACACTGAGTATGAGAAAAGAGTAATAGATAAGAAGAATCAATGCATTTGAGGAAAATAGGAATTGAAATACACAATGATTGTTGATTTTTTTAGATGGAGAAAACAAAACTAGCTTGCAAGAAGGAAATAACAGAAGACATGTTGTGATGTGAGACAGAATCCTGGAAAAATCAGTAACGTGGAATAAAGGAGTAGGGAGAGCATATCAGGTAATTTGGATAGGAAGGAGTTAGGAGATAATTGCTTGATAAATTTTATATGGCCCACTTAAATGCACAGATTTCTCTTCTTTAATTTATATGGAGAACAGGGTGTCCTTTCTCTTCCCTTTCAGAGCACCAGAGGTGTACTCTTTCAGACTGAAAACCTGAAAAGCTCAGGACTCAGTTGCTTAAGCACAGCTGAGAGGACATATTTCAATTAAGATTTACATTTTGCTGTAGGTAGTAGACTGTCAAAAGTGGTTTAACCATATTTTTTCACTTAACAAGAAGACTACAGAGAGTGTTTTCTGGTGTTGGTTCAGAGTCTTAAGAAAGTCAAGTGAAGTATCTTAGAGGTTTTCATGGCTTTTTATTCACAGTTGCAAAAATTGCTGTTGGAGTTCTCACTCTTAAGCCCACATTTCTGGCAGAAAGATAGAGGTAAAAGAGAATGATATATTGTATGACTGATACTTTGTCATATGGTTACAATGTAACTAGAAAAGAGACAATAAAATATTTGATGTTGTTTTAAGTTTCCTTGTTGTCAATCCCTCAGTGCTTTCTGATATTAAAGGAAAAAGTAGATGGATATTGACCTGGCAACTATCAACACCTGTCAGTCTCTCTTGGAGAACCAATATCTCTATAATCTCTTCTTCCCAGTAAAAAAAAATAAAATATATTCATAACCCACACTGTGCCATCCCAAGTTACTGCACCAAGATAAAATTGCAATGATTTTCAGTTGTTCCAAATGGACAGAATACCCTTCCTTATGATATCATGTCTTATAAGATAGATAATTGGCTTGCTACCAATATACCCAGATGTGACTGTGGAAGAGACAGGAAAAAAATAATAATATTTATTTATTCCTTGGGTTGACCCTGTTTACACAGATGCATTACTATTAGAAACGGTTGGTTTGGGACATTGGAATGAATTTACTTAATGGGTCTGTATGTAATTGGGTTGGAGGAAATTTTTAATTTCTACAAAAATTATTAGAAATCTATCTTATTCTCTTTTGTTAATTTTCACAAGTCAACAAAGCCGACGTTTTTGTCTAGCAGACAAGATCTTAAATCCTAACAAAACTCAAGTTTTCCTTTTTTTTTAAGTTTGAGAGCCTCATGTTCTCTCATGCTGCTTTAAATATAACTCAAAAAAAAAAAAAAAGGAGCTAAATGGGGCAGTAAGACCAGACTTTTTATTTTATTTTATTTATCTTATTTTTAATTAAAAAAGTAAAGATTGTATTTATTTATTTGAGAGAGAGAGAGAGAGCATGAGTGGGGCAGGGGGATGTAGCTGCAGAGGGAGACTGAGAAGTATATTCCCTAATGAGCAGTAAGCCCGATATGGGGCTCGATCCCAGGATCCTGACAAAGGCAGATACATGTGCAAAATCCCTTTTTTTTCTGGGAAAAAATACTTTACAAGAGATGTTTGAAAAAGTACTGGGGAAACAACTTTAATCGGAGATACAAAAATTTAATTGACTTTTGTAAAGCTACAGGGATCCAAATGATGGGAATCCCAGCCCGTTTAGGTTGTGGACCACACAGTATTCTTCTCTGTAATATTTTATTTTCTTCCATGTCTACTAACTCCAGTCCAAGTTCACTGATCTCTTTTTAGATAGTGCAAAACATGGCAAAGAATACCAAACAAGTGATGGGAGGAGTCAAGATGGCGGAGAAGTAACAGGCTGAGACTACTTCAGCTAGCCGGAGATCAGCTAGATAGCTTATCTAAAGATTGCAAACACCTGAAAATCCATCGGAGATCGAAGAGAAGAAGAACAGCAATTCTGGAAACAGAAAAACAACCACTTTCTGAAAGGTAGGACCGGCGGAGAAGTGAATCCAAAGCGACGGGAAGATAGACCCCCGGGGGAGGGGTCGGCTCCCGGCAAGCGGCGGAGCAAGGGCGCACAAAATCAGGACTTTTAACAGTCTGTTCCGCTGAGGGACATCGCTCCAGAGGCTACCCGGGGCAAAGCCCACACGGGGTCAGCGTGGCCTCAGGTCCCGCAGGGTCACAGAAGGATCGGGGCTGTCTGACTGTCGCAGAGCTTGCGGGTATTGGAACGGGAAAGCCGGCTACAGAGACAGAGCCCACAGTAAGCTCGCAGCTCGGGGTGACCTTGAACCAGTCGCAGGCTCGGTGAGCTCGGAGCGCGGCCAGAGGTCAGGCAGACGGGAGTAACTGGGCGCGGTTCTCTGAGCGCGCACTGAGTAGTGCGGCCCTGGGCTCTCAGCTCCTCCGGGCCGGAGACCAGGAGGCCACCATTTGTATTCCCGTCCTCCGGAACTCTACGGAAAGCGCTCAGGGAACAAAAGCTCCTGAAAGCAAACCCAAGCGGATTACTCACCCCAGCCCCGGGTAAGGGCGGTGCAATTCCGCCTGGGGAAAAGACACTTGAGAATCACTACAACAGGCCCCTCCCCCAGAAGATCAACAAGAAATCCAGCCGAGACCAAGTTCACCTACCAAAGAGTGCGGTTTCAATACCAAGGAGAGCAGCATAATTCTAGAGGAGGAGAAAGCAAAGCACGGAACTCATGGCTTTTTCCCTGTGATTTTTTTTAGTCTTGCGGTTAATTTAATTTTTTTCTTTTTCATTTTTTGTTTTTTTCTCGCCTTCGGGTAAAATTTTTTTTAACTGTTACCTTTTTCTTTTTTAACGACTTTTTACTAGTTTATCTAATATATATATTTTTTCTTTTTTATATTTTTCTTAGGTGTTTTCTTTTTTTTTTTTAATTCTTTTCTTTTTTTTTCTTTTTTCTTTTTTTTTTCTTTCTTCCTTTTTGAACCTCTTTTTATCCCCTTTCTCCCCCCTCACGATTGGGATCTCTTCTAATTTGGTTAAAGCATATTTTCCTGGGGTTGTTGCCACCCTTTTAGTATTTTACTTGCCCCTTCATATACTCTTCTCAGGACAAAATGACAAGACGGAAAAATTGAACACAAAAAAAAAAGAACAAGAGACAGTACCGAAGGCTAGGGACCTAATCAATACAGACATTGGTAATATGTCAGATCTAGAGTTCAGAATGACAATTCTCAAGGTTCTAGCCGGGCTCGAAAAAGGCATGGAAGATATTAGAGAAACCCTCTCGAGAGATATAAAAGCCCTTTCTGGAGAAATAAAAGAACTAAAATCTAACCAAGTTGAAATCAAAAAAGCTATTAATGAGGTGCAATCAAAAATGGAGGCTCCCACTGCTAGGATAAATGAGGCAGAAGAAAGAATTAGTGATATAGAAGACCAAATGACAGAGAATAAAGAAGCTGAGCAAAAGAGGGACAAACAGCTACTGGACCACGAGGGGAGAATTTGAGAGATAAGTGACACCATAAGACGAAAGAACATTAGAATAATTGGGATTCCAGAAGAAGAAGAAAGAGAGAGGGGAGCAGAAGGTATACTAGAGAGAATTATTGGGGAGAATTTCCCCAATATGGCAAAGGGAACAAGCATCAAAATTCAGGAGGTTCAGAGAACGCCCCTCAAAATCAATAAGAATAGGCCCACAACCCGTCACCTAATAGTAAAATTTACAAGTCTCAGTGACAAAGAGAAAATCCTGAAAGCAGCCCGGGAAAAGAAGTCTGTAACATACAATGGTAAAAATATTAGATTGGCAGCTAACTTATCCACAGAGACCTGGCAGGCCAGAAAGAGCTGGCATGATATTTTCAGAGCACTAAATGAGAAAAACATGCAGCCCAGAATACTAATTCCAGCTAGGCTATCATTGAAAATAGAAGGAGAGATTAAAAGCTTCCAGGACAAACAACAACTGAAAGAATTTGCAATCACCAAACCAGCTCTACAGGAAATCTTGAAAGGGGTCCTCTAAGCAAAGAGAGAGCCAACAAGTGGTAGATCAGAAAGGAACAGAGACCATATACAGTAACAGTCACCTTACAGGCAATACAATGGCACTAAATTCATATCTCTCAATAGTTACCCTGAATGTTAATGGGCTAAATGCCCCTGTCAAAAAACACAGGGTACCAGAATGGATAAAAAACCAAAACCCATCTATATGTTGCCTCCAAGAAACTCATTTTAAGCCCGAAGACACCTCCAGATTTAAAGTGAGGGGGTGGAAAAGAATTTACCATGCTAATGGAAGAAAGCAGGAGTGGCAATCCTTATATCAGATCAATTAGATTTTAAGCCAAAGACTATAATAAGAGATGAGGAAGGACAATATATCATACTCAAAGGGTCTGTCCAGCAAGAAGATTTAACAATTTTAAATATCTATGCCCCCAACGTGGGAGCAGCCAACTATATAAACCAATTAATAACAAAATCAAAGAAACACATCAACAATAATACAATAATAGTAGGGGACTTTAACACTCCCCTCACTGAAATGGACAGATCATCCAAGCAAAAGATCAGCAAGGAAATAAAGGCCTTAAACGACACACTGGACCAGATGGACATCACAGATATATTCAGAACATTTCATCCCAAAGCAACAGAATACACATTCTTCTCTAGTGCACATGGAACATTCTCCAGAATAGATCACATCCTCGGTCCAAAATCAGGACTCAACCGGTATCAAAAGATTGGGATCATTCCCTGCATATTTTCAGACCACAATGCTCTAAAGCTAGAACTCAACCACAAAAGGAAGTTTGAAAAGAACCAAAATACATGGAGACTAAACAGCATCCTTCTAAAGAATGAATGGGTCAACCGGGAAATTAAAGAAGAATTGAAAAAAATCATGGAAACAAATGATAATGAAAATACAACGGTTCAAAATCTGTGGGACACAACAAAGGCAGTCCTGAGAGGAAAATATATAGCGGTACAAGCCTTTCTCAAGAAACAAGAAAGGTCTCAGGTATACAATCTAACCCTACACCTAAAGGAGCTGGAGAAAGAACAAGAAAGAAACCCTAAGCCTAGCAGGAGAAGAGAAATCATAAAGATCAGAGCAGAAATCAATGAAATAGAAACCAAAAAAACAATAGAATAAATCAACGAAAGTAGGAGCTGGTTCTTTGAAAGAATTAATAAAATTGATAAACCCCTGGCCCGACTTATCAAAAAGAAAAGAGAAAGGACCCAAATAAATAAAATCATGAATGAAAGAGGAGAGATCACAACTAACACCAAAGAAATACAAACTATTATAAGAACATACTATGAGCAACTCTACGGCAATAAATTTGACAATCTGGAAGAAATGGATGCATTCCTAGAAACATATAAACTACCACAACTGAACCAGGAAGAAATAGAAAGCCTGAACAGACCCATAACCAGTAAGGAGATTGAAACAGTCATTAAAAATCTCCAAACAAACAAAAGCCCAGGGCCAGACGGCTTCCCGGGGGAATTCTACCAAACATTTAAAGAAGAACTAATTCCTATTCTCCTAAAACTGTTCCAAAAAATAGAAATGGAAGGAAAACTTCCAAACTCATTTTATGAGGCCAGCATCACCTTGATCCCAAAACCAGACAAGGATCCCAACAAAAAAGAGAGCTATAGACCAATATCCTTGATGAACACAGATGCGAAAATACTCAGCAAAATACTAGCCAATAGGATTCAACAGTACATCAAAAGGATTATTCACCACGACCAAGTGGGATTTATTCCAGGGCTGCAAGGTTGGTTCAACATCCGCAAATCAGTCAATGTGATACAACACATCAATAAAAGAAAGAACAAGAACCATAGGATACTCTCAATAGATGCTGAAAAAGCATTTGACAAAGTGCAGTATCCCTTCCTGATCAAAACTCTTCAAAGTGTAGGGATAGAGGGCACATACCTCAATATCATCAAAGCCATCTATGAAAAACCCACCGCAAATATCATTCTCAATGGAGAAAAACTGAAAGCTTTTCCGCTAAGGTCAGGAACACGGCAGGGATGTCCATTATCACCACTGCTATTCAACATAGTACTAGAGGTCCTAGCCTCAGCAATCAGACAACAAAAGGAAATTAAAGGCATCCAAATCGGCAAAGAAGAAGTCAAATTATCACTCTTCGCAGATGATATGATACTATATGTGGAAACCCCAAAAGACTCCACTCCAAAACTGCTAGAACTTATACAGGAATTCAGTAAAGTGTCAGGATATAAAATCAATGCACAGAAATCAGTTGCATTTCTCTACACCAACAGCAAGACAGAAGAAAGGGAAATTAAGGAGTCAATCCCATTTACAATTGCACCCCAAACCATAAGATACCTAGGAATAAACCTAACCAAAGAGACACAGAATCTATACTCAGAAAACTATAAAGTACTCATGAAAGAAATTGAGGAAGACACAAAGAAATGGAAAAATGTTCCATGCTCCTGGATTGGAAGAATAAATATTGTGAAAATGTCTATGCTACCTAAAGCAATCTACACATTTAATGCAATTCCTATCAAAGTACCATCCATCTTTTTCAAAGAAATGGAACAAATAATTCTAAAATTTATATGGAACCAGAAAAGACCTCGAATAGCCAAAGGGATATTGAAAAAGAAAGCCAACGTTGGTGGCATCACAATCCCGGACTTCAAGCTCTATTACAAAGCTGTCATCATCAAGACAGCATGGTACTGGCACAAAAACAGACCCATAGATCAATGGAACAGAATAGAGAGCCCAGAAATAGACTCTCAACTCTATGGTCAACTAATCTTCGACAAAGCAGGAAAGAATGTCGAATGGAAAAAAGAAAGCCTCTTCAATAAATGGTGCTGGGAAAATTGGACAGCCACATGCAGAAAAATGAAATTGGACCATTTCCTTACACCACACACGAAAATAGACTCAAAATGGATGAAGGACCTCAATGTGAGAAAGGAATCCATCAAAATCCTTGAGGAGAACACAGGCAGCAACCTCTTCGACCTCAGCCGCAGCAACATCTTCCTAGGAACAACGCAAAAGGCAAGGGAATCAAGGGCAAAAATGAACTATTGGGATTTCATCAAGATCAAAAGCTTTTGCACAGCAAAGGAAACAGTTCACAAAATCAAAAGACAACTGACAGAATGGGAGAAGATATTTGCAAACGACATATCAGATAAAGGACTAGTGTCCAGAATCTATAAAGAACTTAGCAAACTCAACACCCAAAGAACAAATAATCCAATCAAGAAATGGGCAGAGGACATGAGCAGACATTTCTGCAAAGAAGACATCCAGATGTCCAACAGACACATGAAAAAGTGCTCCATATCACTCGGCATCAGGGAAATACAAATCAAAACCACAATGCGATATCACCTCACACCAGTCAGAATGGCTAAAATCAACAAGTCAGGAAATGACAGATGCTGGCGAGGATGCGGAGAAAGGGGAACCCTCCTACACTGTTGGTGGGAATGCAAGCTGTTGCAGCCACTCTGGAAAACAGCATGGAGGTTCCTCAAAATGTTGAAAATAGAACTGCCCTATGACCCAGCAATTGCACTATTGGGTATTTACCCTAAAGATACAAACGTAGTGATCCAAAGGGGCACGTGTACTCGAATGTTTATAGCAGCAATGTCCTCAATAGCCAAACTATGGAAAGAACCTAGATGTCCATCAACAGATGAATGGATCAAGAAGATGTGGTATATATACACAATGGAATACTATGCAGCCATCAAAAGAAATGAAATCTTGCCATTTGCGACAACATGGATGGAACTAGAGTGTATCATGCTTAGCGAAATAAGTCAGGCGGAGAAAGACAACTATCATATGATCTCCCTGATATGAGGAAGTGGTGTTGCAACATGGGGGCTTAAGTGGATACGAGAAGAATAAATGAAAGAAGATGGGATTGGGAGGGAGACAAACCATAAGTGACTCTTAATCGCACAAAAGAAACTGAGGGTTGCTGGGGGGAGGGGGTTTGGGAGAAGGGGGTGGTATTATGGACATTGGGGAGGGTATGTGCTTTGGTGAGTGCTGTGAAGTGTGTAAACCTGGTGATTCACAGACCTGTACCCCTGGGGATAAAAATATATGTTTATAATAAATAAAAAAATTATATTAAAAAAAAGAATACCAAACAAGTGCCCAATATTCTACATTTTTTACATCATTTATAACATATAGAAGTGTGTTATCAAGGCTGGTTCTGTGAACAAACCTAGTTATGCTAAAGTGTGTTTTGTTCTCCAAGAAATTAAATGCATGATTATCACACAATTATAAAATACTTGTGTCAAGAATTTTTATTCAAAAATTAATAAGAGAAGCAGATATTAAAACTAGTTCACATGGTTATTTGGGATATAAGCAGAGTTGTGCAGCAGAAGTGCTCTGGGCCCATAATTTGGGTTATAGAATTTAGGTTTTCTAATGAAAAATCACTAACTTGCATTATTGTTAACAAGAATCTTGTGCATTACCATCAGTTTTCTACATTATAACCTCTTGCTCTACAGTTTGTAAATAACTTTGTCAATAGCAAGTTAATAAACGGGGTGACTCCAATGGATTGAGATAATCTCCAGAGTTTCTGCTACATAATGCCCAGGACTCCATTGAAAGGACACCTAAGAATTTATTTTGCCCCAAAATTTGATCATTTTTTTCACTGTCCTTACCTATTTTCCAAACCTAGTCCTATTGCTTCACCTTTCAGTCTACGGACAACCCTGTATCTGACTGACTTGTTAATTCTGGGAATGTCTTGCAGATTAATTTGCTTGCCAGAGGTGGTTCCTCTAATTGATGTCTAAGAACCCTAATTAGTTAAGAAAACTTTTTTTTAACATTTTCATTGCTATTTATTATTACTATTATTATTGCTATTATCGCTATTATAAATAATTCACAAGGGCATCTTTCTGACAAGAGACAAAGAGCTGGCTACTAGTAGAAAAAGTACATTTGACTCTGTCAGTGAATGTGGTAAAGGGATTTGAACAAATAAGGCAAAGCAGTGGAATTATGTGTTAAAACTTTAAATATTATAGACACATTTACTTAATTTCTAATAGTGTTGTTGCTTATAATTAAATAAGATGTTTTCCATGAACCACGAATTACAGCAAATATATTGTTTATACAGATTAAATTTTCATCAAAAGGGACGCCTGGGTGGCTCAGTTGGTTAAGCAGCTGCCTTTGGCTCAGGTCATGATCCCAGCGTCCTGGGATCGAGTCCCGCATCGAGCTCCTTGCTCGGCCGGGAGCCTGCTTCTCCCTCTGCCTCTGCCTGCCATTCTGTCTGCCTGTGCTTGCTCTCTCGCCCACTCTCTCTGATAAAGAAATAAAATCTTAAAATAGATAAATAAATTTTCGTCAAAAAATTGTAAGTGTATTTTATTGTAGGATCATGATCAGCATTTTGCAGATGAGAAAAGTGAAATTTAGAAAAGTATGTCTCTTCAAATCCCTCATACAATATCTGGCCTAGATAGAAGGATATACTATCACAGTTGAGGAAGATAATTGAGATTACTTAAAATGATAAACTTTACTGTATAGGGTTTTTTAAAAGTTTGCCACAGATTCAGATTCTTTTAAAATATATATCTATTTTGTGTAAAGAGAATGCACTGAGAAGTAAAAAGAAAGTGATATATCAGTGCTACCAACTAATGGCTATAATATCATCACCTTATTTATGAACAATGAAAGAGTGTGCAATATTTAAATAAATTTAAATAAATTCCTATTTATTTTATATATTTATAAATTTAAATAAATTCCTATTTATTTATTATTAAAGAAATTCCTCTAACAAACAGTATGTTTTGAAGGTTGCTAGCAGGAAAGTGTTGTACTACATGGAAGTAATCAGAAAATGTGATCTAAAATTCTGCTTTCAAGGGCGCCTGGGTGGCTCAGTGGGTTAAAATTCTGCTTTCAAGAAGCTTTAACAGTAAGTAGTGAGCATTAGCTATTATATGCTATGGATGAATAACTGAAATCTACATTTGAAACTAATGGTACACTATATGTTAACTAATTGAATTTTAAAAAGTTAATTAAAAAAACCACTATTTTATAAAACAATATTCCCAACAGGCTCTTTTGCTTTAAAATACCCACTTTGTAATGAGAGTCATTACTTTTGTCTAGCCAATTCTTACATCACTGTTTATCCCTTCCCTGCTTTATCCCTTCCCAGTATCAATAAAGGCTCACTTGGGTTACCTAGAAGCCATGAGAAAGCTTGTAATAGATCTGGCTAGTTTTCACCAGCAATTTGACCACCATGTGCACAGGGAAGTCTATTGATAAAGGCTTTATTGCAATAAGTTGCAAATACATGGATGATTTTGAATTCTCTTTCTTGAGGTCTTGTTTCATGATAATAAATTTAGGGTGGCTTATTGGAATGGATGTTATTAACATATCTTCATAGTTATAAGTACATGGAATTGTAAAATAGATTAATGAATGTGTCATTACTGACAACTGTCCTCATTTTGAAATCAAATTACAGTGTACTAAGATGAGGAAGCAAAGCAGATTTGGGATTATGAGTGAACTAATTTTAAAAAGTCTTAGGGGTATGATCAGACTATTGGGTAATTCAGTAGAAAGATGTCAACTGATTGAGATTCTGTGTTCCCTGATTTCAGAGAGAAGTTAAGATAAATAAGTAACACGAGGAAACTAGGAAGCCAAACATAAGTGATCATTTTGTGCCAGGGTGTGTATACATCTGTTTATCTTCTTGATTTACCACTAAGGTTGCTCCTAGAGGAGAGTTTAAAAATGTGTTGGAGCTAATCTCTGTGGATTACACAAGAAACCACATCCTACAGCTCTCCCTGAAACACCCCTTATGATTTCAATGTATTTTGGTTTTTGCATTTTTAGAAATAACAAAATACTTTGCAAACTCATCTACTTTATTACCACCACAAGTGAGTCAGCTGACTCCACATTTTAACACAGTGACAGTCACAGAGGAATGGAGGAATGAGTAGAGTTATCAATACATGTGCTTTTAAGAAGTATGACAGGGTAGCAGCAATTTCCAGGAACCAAAACATGGGTCAGCAGCTGTGCAGGAAAAGTGATGGAATAAATGACTCATTTCAGAGGAGTTCTATAACATATTAGTTCTATAATGTATCTTCAGCACCCAATTACCTGCTTTGATCTAAAGATAAGGATTTTCAGTTAAGGTCCCATTTATGATTTGACTGGTAGAGTCTGAATCATGTTTACTATTGTTTTGACTATTACTTGTAACCTATAGTAGTACTTGGGATATGTGTTGTGTATTCTGTGAACATGTGCTATTTTTAGATTAGATAATTTCTGTCTCGAACCCCTGTTAATTTGTTTGTTTTTGTTTATTTGATAGTGGTTTCAGTAAATGGATATATCTGAAAAATTGCAAGCCACTATTGAAATAAGTTATTATTATATATAGCATGGAATTGCACATTCCTCCTTTGAATCCGACAGAGCTTCACCATATCCTTAACAATTTGGGAAAAACATGCTATTATTTTTCTTTATAAAATTTCTCCTGTTAGGCTGTGATGGTTGTCATCAGCAGTAACACCTCGAAGGCTTTGTCAAAAGAGTTGAAAAAATTAGAAAGGTGTGAATGAACCTGTTTGCTGAATATAAAGAAAAGAGCATTGAAGTACAATTCACACTCTTACTTCTCCTTCTATGCTTTCAGATGTTTGACATTTGAAAATTTTGCTTCTAGAAGAGATGCCCTATATAATTCTTACTTTAAGGAGCAAGTTGCTTTTATAATTTTTTCATTATTCTACCATTCAAGTGTTTCCATTTAAATTAAATTCAATACCATTTAAAAAAAAATCAAAAGTGCAGCCAGTATTCAATTCCTGGGCTAAATAATTTTAGAAAGCTTTGTGTTATTGAACCTACAGGGTTTTTCTGTAGTTTTAACTCTTTCTTTTTGTGATTTTTCCCATTAGTCACGTAAGTGACTGCAATATAACAGACATTGAGGATAAAGAAGGACTGAATAGAACAATCCTTGGCCTCATGAAGTTGAGAATCTAGCAAGGGAGTCAAACAATCCAATCATTCAGAGACAATTTATTGAGTGCCTGGCCTAAGATGAGCACAACAAAACCCCAGGCCAGAGGAATCATTTTAATGGGATAGATAGATTATAGGTAAGCCAACTTTAAAAAAAAAAAATCGTACTGGTTTTTCTTTAATAGTGATGCATATTTGAACTAAATAAGCACATTTTAAAAAGAGCAGTGATTGAGAAGAGGTTTTGTAACTGAGTGGTCCGAAAGGGCCTCCCTGAAAAAGTCTGTTTTGAACAGATTTCTGAATAATATCAGCTAGGAAGCTGCGTAAAAATCTCAGGGATGGGTGATTTTTCCAGTCAAAAAACTGTAAAGGCTCCAAAGTCCCAATAGAGCTATAAGTTTCTCTAATAAAGTAACTTCTGACAAAGAATGAGAAGAAATAACTAACCCAGGTTTGAAAGAAAAGGGACAGACTTTCTATGGAATTCATATTTAATTAAAGCTCTAAAGGACAAAAATACAATAGAGCAAAATTCTGGTCACGCTGATATACCTAATGAAAGTTCATAAACAAGGTGTGGGTAGCAAAGAGTGTGTGGGAATGTTGGTAAGAACAGTGGGGAAGAGTCATCTCTGAACATGTTCTTAAATGAAGCAATTCTTGTGTTGTTTTAAAGGGTAAATTGGAGTTTGCCTAAGTGATTAGAGAAGGATGCCTCAGCTTATGGAAGTTCAAAGCCATAAAGATGTGATAAACTACAGCAGATATTTTCATGTATATTTGTTGTTGCTTCTAGTAATGGTGATCTAAAAACTCCTACATAAGACAACTAAAATCCAGACAAAATAGCTTTTAAAATTAAAAATAAAATGATTATAAAAATTAAGTGTGGGAGGGGCGCCTGGGTGGCTCAGTGGGTTAGGCCGCTGCCTTTGGCTCAGGTCATGATCTCAGGGTCCTGGGATGAAGTCCCGCATGCCGCTCTGTGCTCAGCAGGGAGCCTGTTTCCTCCTCTCTCTCTCTCTGCCTGCCTCTCCGACTACTTGTGATTTCTCTCTGTCAAATAAATAAATAAAATCTTAAAAAAACAATTAAGTGTGGGATTACTGGGCCAAAATATGAAATACAATGAGAGCCTAGTGATATATGCCCTGAAGCCATTTTAGCTATGAGAGAATTTGAAATTGCTAAAACACACTGAGCTGTGTTGTTAATAGACTCTTGATACTAGAGAAACAAAATTCAAAATCCAGCAGCAATCAAATTTGAGGACTTTGGTACAACCCAAATTTAAGTTGAGATCCCCAAAGCACAAGGAGAAGCAGAAATAAGACTATAGCCTACCTTGCCTTCTGTGTAAACTGAGAAAGTCAATCACTGAATTTGGAGTATGATTGTCTTGTAGAGTCTCAGATATAAGAGAAAATCCTGCCAAGGAGGACCATACCATTATTATAGCTCTTAATTATCCCTACTCAATAAGAGTTTCAAATATAATGTCTTGAACATAGCAAAATGTAACAGAGCACACAAAGAAAAACCATTAACAAGATTTGATAGACAAAATGGGATTAAGTATGATGTTAAAATGATCAATAAAGATTATAAAATGGCTTGATTACTCTGCTCAAAGAAATGAGATGGGAAGCAAATTGAACAAAAACCTGAAACTAAAAATGATATTGAGAAAGGTTTTATAAATGAACCAAATGGATACTCTAGAACTTTAAAGATATGACAGCTAATTTAAGATACCACAGGGGTGCCTGGGTGGCTCACTTAATTAAACCTCCAATTCTATTTCCTTTTATTTTAACACCTTAATTTTATTTTATTTCTTTCATTTTGGCTCAGGTCACGATGTCAGGGTTGTGAAATAGAGCCCAGAGTTGGGCTCTGTGCTGACCCTGGAGCCTGCTTAAGATTCTTTTCCCTTCTTTTTCTATCCCTCCCTGCACTCTCACTTGCTCGCTCTCTCTTGCTTGCAAATAAATAGATAGATAGATAGATAATAGACAAAGCAAAATAAAAGCAGATTATGAAAATAAATATAAAGATATTGAAATGAAAACAAGTTGAAAATAAAATAGAGAAGACCTACACAGCTAAAAGTTCATTCAGAAAATCTACTATTAAAGAAGTCAGTATGACACAATGTTAAGATATCAAAAGATTTGAGCATGTACTTTACAGAAAGGGTAATCCAAATGGCCACTCATATATAAAAACTGTTTATCTTTATTATGAATCTGGAATTGAATTAAATTAAATTAAAAATAAATTAAAACCTAAAATGACATACTATTACACACTTACCATATTGGGCAACAGTAAAATTGTCTTGCAAGAATGTGAAAGAATTAAAGTGCCCATAATAAAAACATTTGAGGTAAGTTGGACAATATTTAGAAAACTTAAAAATAAAAATAAAAATTTGGTCCATTCCTAGAAATACAACAAGGAACTAAATGAATATTTTCACCAGGATATGCAACCAGATGATTATAGCTATTTCATTCATAACGGCAAATCAGTAGTGGTCTATTTGCACAATGTTACATTAAATAAGAGAGAATATTAACAAACTGGGAGGAGGGGCTAGGTTGTTATCATCAACAGATCTTCTATGGTGCTGATTATGTTCTATTTCTCAAAATCTTTAAGTTAAAAAAGTTTTCAAATTTATATCTAGATAGATAGATGATAGACAGATATCCCAGAAGCTGCAATGCGATGCTAAGACCAGGCTTTAAAGGGCTTTTCTATACTCTACTAAATACTTGAAACCATTCATTATATCATAGCTCAGTGTTCAAATCTCCATTTGTTTCCTCAGTCTCCTAATATTTATCTTAAGGTGACCTGATCCAGACTTTTGATCACCTTTGTCTAAATATGTCTATTTTAACAAAGTCCTTTTGAACACTGAGAGACTAAAACTTAGAAAAATACTCTGATTGTTATCTCACTAGAGTGGAAAATATATAGTTACCCATTAACTAATGATATCCATGTCTACATTAGATCCATGACATTTTTAATTCTTGGGAGCTTTTGGTTAAATGAATTTTTTAAGCTTCCTTTAAATGAAGCTTTAAGCCATCACCACATGAATAAAATTAAAGAACTAAATGAAAACAGGCCAAATATTTACAGAGTAATAGAATGTGCAGTGGAAAGAGTACAATTCTGAAATCATAAAGCCTAAATTAGTGTGATGCATCTTTACCAGCCATGTAATCATAAACCAGTTATCTAAATGTGTTAGCCTCAGTTTTTTCACCCATGAAATGGTGATGATAATACTTATTATGCAGGGTTGTTGTGTGGATGTGATGAAGCATGGAGCATGAGAGTTTCATATTCCATGCTAAAATGATAGCCATTTTTATACTTATAATAATTCTAATAATAGTAATTAAATTGTTCAAAATGGTAATATTCATTTCTATTGAGGCATTGTATTGACTATTCATAGACACATTTACCAATATAAATTTCATTTTACTTTACCCCCTCTGAGGATATATATTCCCTAATTCAATATGAATCTCATTATGAATAATAATTATCATAATAAATATGCTGATTTTTCTTCTATTTATTTTTAGGGATGTATCCTTTATTGTTGAACATAAAGAAACTTAAGCAAGTCTGTCTTATTCAAAATTTGCATGCTGCTTTCTTATGAAACAAGATTATAGAGTTGTATGAAATAAATTCATGCAGTTAAGACATTTATGTTTGGAAAACTGGGTGGTCAGTTTAGTATTTCAAAAGAAGATTTTAAATTTAAACCTTAAAATTGAGCTCTTTCAGCCTTATTTATAGATATTTATATTCTTATTTATTTATATTTATATTCATGCCTCATAAGTACTCCTTCATTGTAAACTAAGTAATAGTTTTTGTCACAGTTTATATAACGAAAATGGATTTTATATTCTATTCTTTCAGAGTTAGTTGCAGTTTCTACTTCCTTACTTCCTTTTTTAAAAATAGATTAATTCTACAAAAAGTTTTTTCCAGCTTTATTGAAAAAAAATCGACATATTATAAGTTGTCAATTTAAGAAATGATTTCTTATAACATTGCAAACTTTTAACATTGTGTAAATTTTGTACAATTTGATAAATTGGTATACATCTTTATTGCAATATAATCTACATAAAAATGTTAATACATCTACTATCTCGTATAGTTGCCACTGTTTTTTATGCATGTATCGTAAGGAATTTTAAGATCTACGTTCTTAGCAACTTTTATGAATATAGTATAGTAGAGATAAACTTCAGAGGTCTTGTGGGTTTTGCTCAAGACTGCCTCAATAAAGTGATTATCTCAATAAACTAAGTCAAATTATTATTCTTTTTTTTTTGGTTTCCCAGTGCATATAAAAAATTATGTTTCCCAGTGCATATAAAAAATAAACACTATACTGTACTGTTCAAAAGCATTATGTTTTTAAAGAAAAACAATGTATATACCTTAATTAAACTAGTTCTGTGTTTTCAGTGGGTCATAATTACTGACCACAGATCACCATAACAAATACAATAATAATGAAAAAACTTGAAATATTGCAAGAATTACCAACATGTGACAGAGAGACACAAAATGAACAAATGTTGTTAGAAAGATGGTGGAGCAGACCTCTTTTATACAAGAGGTATACAAACTTTCAACTTGTAAGAATGTGATATATGCAAAGTTTAATAAAGGGAAGCACAATAAAAAAGTATGTATATTATATTAACTATGATCATCATGCTGTACATTAGATCCCCAGAACTTTTTCATATTATACTTGCAAGTTTGCAACCTTTGACCACCTTACTCCACTCCAGGTTCACCCCTTGTCAACTCAACTCTAAGTTTCGATTAGTTTGCCTTTTCCTCAGATTCTGTATGTAAGGGATATCATAATACATAAATTTAAAAATATATAAAATCTTTGAAATATTTCACTTAGTATAATACCTTCAAGATCCATCCATGCTGTTGTAAATGGCAGTATTTCTTAATTTTTCATGTTTAAGTAGTATTCCATAGTATATATTTACCATACTTATTTTATTCATTCATCCATTAATGGATACTGAAGTTATTTCCATCTCTTGCTTAGAGTTAATAATTTTATAATAAACATAAGAGTGCAGATATGTCTTTGAACAGTGACTTCGTTTCCTTTAGATATATACCTAGAAGTGGGATTACTGAATCATATGGTAATTTTACTTTTAATAATATGAATAATCTCCATACTGTTTTCCATACAAATTTATATCCCTATCACAGTGCATAAGTTCCCCATTTTATACAATATTTACCAAAATTTGCTAGTTTCAATTTTTTGGTAGTATATATTCTAATAGGTAGTAATATCTTGCTGTGTTTTTCAGAGGTAAACAACAACAACAACAACATAATGACTTGGCCCTGAGTTTTTTACGTTGAGCACTTTTTAATGCTCCTGTTGGTCATTTATATAACTTTTTGGAAAAAAAAAGTCTATTGAGATCCTTTTGCTATTTTTTTAATTATATATTTTTTTCTATTTGTATCTTTTGGTTATTAACCTCTTTTCAGATATAAGATTTGTAAGTATTTTCTTACATTCTGTGGATTGTGTTTTCATTCTCTCTCTCTCTCTTTTTTATTTTTTTTTTTTGGCAATGCAGAAACTTTAGTTTGATGTAATACCATTTATTTATTTTTGCTTTTTTTGCTTGTCATTTGCTTGACATTCTCCAATGTCAAGGAGAATTTTTCCTATGTTTTCCTTTGGGAAATTTAGTTTCATGCATCACCTTTAAGTCTTTAATCTATTTCAAGTTAAGACTTATGAGTGATATAAGGTTCCAGTTTCATACTGTTTATGTGACTATTCAGTTTTAAATATCATTTATTGAACAGACTATCTTTACCCATTACATATGTTGGCCCCTGTCAAATATTAGGTGACTGTATGAAAGGATTTATTTCTGGACTCTCAATTCTGTTCTACTTGCTTATTGGTCTGTTTTTATGCCAGTATACTTTATTGTTTGGAGCATGAGGGCTTTGTAGTATAGTTTAAAATCAAGAAGTGTAATTTATCTTCTTCATTCTTTCTCAGAACTGCTTTGATTATTTGTTGTCTTTTATGGTCTCATATAAATTTTAGGATTCTTTACTTACTTCTGTAAAAAAATAATATTGGATGTTTTTTAGGATTTTTAATTTATTTATTTGACAGAGAGAGATGACAAGCAGGCAGAGAGGCAGGCAGAGAGAGAAGAGGAAGCAGGCTTCCTGCTGAGCAGAGAGCCTGATGCGGGGCTCAATCCCAGGACTCTCCTCTAGATCAACCTTAGTGGTAAATCAAGAAGATAAACAGATGTATACACACCCTGGCACAAAATGATCACTTATGTTTGGCTTCCTAGTTTCCTCGTGTTACTTATTTATCTTAACTTCTCTCTGAAATCAGGGAACACAGAATCTCAATCAGTTGACATCTTTCTACTGAATTACCCAATAGTCTGATCATACCCCTAAGACTTTTTAAAATTAGTTCACTCATAATCCCAAATCTGCTTTGCTTCCTCATCTTAGTACACTGTAATTTGATTTCAAAATGAGGACAGTTGTCAGTAATGACACATTCATTAATCTATTTTACAATTCCATGTACTTATAACTATGAAGATATGTTAATAACATCCATTCCAATAAGCCACCCTAAATTTATTATCATGAAACAAGACCTCAAGAAAGAGAATTCAAAATCATCCATGTATTTGCAACTTATTGCAATAAAGCCTTTATCAATAGACTTCCCTGTGCACATGGTGGTCAAATTGCTGGTGAAAACTAGCCAGATCTATTACAAGCTTTCTCATGGCTTCTAGGTAACCCAAGTGAGCCTTTATTGATACTGGGAAGGGATAAAGCAGGGAAGGGATAAACAGTGATGTAAGAATTGGCTAGACAAAAGTAATGACTCTCATTACAAAGTGGGTATTTTAAAGCAAAAGAGCCTGTTGGGAATATTGTTTTATAAAATAGTGGTTTTTTTAATTAACTTTTTAAAATTCAATTAGTTAACATATAGTGTACCATTAGTTTCAAATGTAGATTTCAGTTATTCATCCATAGCATATAATAGCTAATGCTCACTACTTACTGTTAAAGCTTCTTGAAAGCAGAATTTTAACCCACTGAGCCACCCAGGCGCCCTTGAAAGCAGAATTTTAGATCACATTTTCTGATTACTTCCATGTAGTACAACACTTTCCTGCTAGCAACCTTCAAAACATACTGTTTGTTAGAGGAATTTCTTTAATAATAAATAAATAGGAATTTATTTAAATTTATAAATATATAAAATAAATAGGAATTTATTTAAATTTATTTAAATATTGCACACTCTTTCATTGTTCATAAATAAGGTGATGATATTATAGCCATTAGTTGGTAGCACTGATATATCACTTTCTTTTTACTTCTCAGTGCATTCTCTTTACACAAAATAGATATATATTTTAAAAGAATCTGAATCTGTGGCAAACTTTTAAAAAACCCTATACAGTAAAGTTTATCATTTTAAGTAATCTCAATTATCTTCCTCAACTGTGATAGTATATCCTTCTATCTAGGCCAGATATTGTATGAGGGATTTGAAGAGACATACTTTTCTAAATTTCACTTTTCTCATCTGCAAAATGCTGATCATGATCCTACAATAAAATACACTTACAATTTTTTGACGAAAATTTATTTATCTATTTTAAGATTTTATTTCTTTATCAGAGAGAGTGGGCGAGAGAGCAAGCACAGGCAGACAGAATGGCAGGCAGAGGCAGAGGGAGAAGCAGGCTCCCGGCCGAGCAAGGAGCTCGATGCGGGACTCGATCCCAGGACGCTGGGATCATGACCTGAGCCAAAGGCAGCTGCTTAACCAACTGAGCCACCCAGGCGTCCCTTTTGATGAAAATTTAATCTGTATAAACAATATATTTGCTGTAATTCGTGGTTCATGGAAAACATCTTATTTAATTATAAGCAACAACACTATTAGAAATTAAGTAAATGTGTCTATAATATTTAAAGTTTTAACACATAATTCCACTGCTTTGCCTTATTTGTTCAAATCCCTTTACCACATTCACTGACAGAGTCAAATGTACTTTTTCTACTAGTAGCCAGCTCTTTGTCTCTTGTCAGAAAGATGCCCTTGTGAATTATTTATAATAGCGATAATAGCAATAATAATAGTAATAATAAATAGCAATGAAAATGTTAAAAAAAAGTTTTCTTAACTAATTAGGGTTCTTAGACATCAATTAGAGGAACCACCTCTGGCAAGCAAATTAATCTGCAAGACATTCCCAGAATTAACAAGTCAGTCAGATACAGGGTTGTCCGTAGACTGAAAGGTGAAGCAATAGGACTAGGTTTGGAAAATAGGTAAGGACAGTGAAAAAAATGATCAAATTTTGGGGCAAAATAAATTCTTAGGTGTCCTTTCAATGGAGTCCTGGGCATTATGTAGCAGAAACTCTGGAGATTATCTCAATCCATTGGAGTCACCCCGTTTATTAACTTGCTATTGACAAAGTTATTTACAAACTGTAGAGCAAGAGGTTATAATGTAGAAAACTGATGGTAATGCACAAGATTCTTGTTAACAATAATGCAAGTTAGTGATTTTTCATTAGAAAACCTAAATTCTATAACCCAAATTATGGGCCCAGAGCACTTCTGCTGCACAACTCTGCTTATATCCCAAATAACCATGTGAACTAGTTTTAATATCTGCTTCTCTTATTAATTTTTGAATAAAAATTCTTGACACAAGTATTTTATAATTGTGTGATAATCATGCATTTAATTTCTTGGAGAACAAAACACACTTTAGCATAACTAGGTTTGTTCACAGAACCAGCCTTGATAACACACTTCTATATGTTATAAATGATGTAAAAAATGTAGAATATTGGGCACTTGTTTGGTATTCTTTTTTTTAATATAATTTTTTTATTTATTATAAACATATATTTTTATCCCCAGGGGTACAGGTCTGTGAATCACCAGGTTTACACACTTCACAGCACTCACCAAAGCACATACCCTCCCCAATGTCCATAATACCACCCCCTTCTCCCAAACCCCCTCCCCCCAGCAACCCTCAGTTTCTTTTGTGCGATTAAGAGTCACTTATGGTTTGTCTCCCTCCCAATCCCATCTTCTTTCATTTATTCTTCTCGTATCCACTTAAGCCCCCATGTTGCAACACCACTTCCTCATATCAGGGAGATCATATGATAGTTGTCTTTCTCCGCCTGACTTATTTCGCTAAGCATGATACACTCTAGTTCCATCCATGTTGTCGCAAATGGCAAGATTTCATTTCTTTTGATGGCTGCATAGTATTCCATTGTGTATATATACCACATCTTCTTGATCCATTCATCTGTTGATGGACATCTAGGTTCTTTCCATAGTTTGGCTATTGAGGACATTGCTGCTATAAACATTCGAGTACACGTGCCCCTTTGGATCACTACGTTTGTATCTTTAGGGTAAATACCCAATAGTGCAATTGCTGGGTCATAGGGCAGTTCTATTTTCAACATTTTGAGGAACCTCCATGCTGTTTTCCAGAGTGGCTGCAACAGCTTGCATTCCCACCAACAGTGTAGGAGGGTTCCCCTTTCTCCGCATCCTCGCCAGCATCTGTCATTTCCTGACTTGTTGATTTTAGCCATTCTGACTGGTGTGAGGTGATATCGCATTGTGGTTTTGATTTGTATTTCCCTGATGCCGAGTGATATGGAGCACTTTTTCATGTGTCTGTTGGACATCTGGATGTCTTCTTTGCAGAAATGTCTGCTCATGTCCTCTGCCCATTTCTTGATTGGATTATTTGTTCTTTGGGTGTTGAGTTTGCTAAGTTCTTTATAGATTCTGGACACTAGTCCTTTATCTGATATGTCGTTTGCAAATATCTTCTCCCATTCTGTCAGTTGTCTTTTGATTTTGTGAACTGTTTCCTTTGCTGTGCAAAAGCTTTTGATCTTGATGAAATCCCAATAGTTCATTTTTGCCCTTGATTCCCTTGCCTTTTGCGTTGTTCCTAGGAAGATGTTGCTGCGGCTGAGGTCGAAGAGGTTGCTGCCTGTGTTCTCCTCAAGGATTTTGATGGATTCCTTTCTCACATTGAGGTCCTTCATCCATTTTGAGTCTATTTTCGTGTGTGGTGTAAGGAAATGGTCCAATTTCATTTTTCTGCATGTGGCTGTCCAATTTTCCCAGCACCATTTATTGAAGAGGCTTTCTTTTTTCCATTCGACATTCTTTCCTGCTTTGTCGAAGATTAGTTGACCATAGAGTTGAGAGTCTATTTCTGGGCTCTCTATTCTGTTCCATTGATCTATGGGTCTGTTTTTGTGCCAGTACCATGCTGTCTTGATGATGACAGCTTTGTAATAGAGCTTGAAGTCCGGGATTGTGATGCCACCAACGTTGGCTTTCTTTTTCAATATCCCTTTGGCTATTCGAGGTCTTTTCTGGTTCCATATAAATTTTAGAATTATTTGTTCCATTTCTTTGAAAAAGATGGATGGTACTTTGATAGGAATTGCATTAAATGTGTAGATTGCTTTAGGTAGCATAGACATTTTCACAATATTTATTCTTCCAATCCAGGAGCATGGAACATTTTTCCATTTCTTTGTGTCTTCCTCAATTTCTTTCATGAGTACTTTATAGTTTTCTGAGTATAGATTCTGTGTCTCTTTGGTTAGGTTTATTCCTAGGTATCTTATGGTTTGGGGTGCAATTGTAAATGGGATTGACTCCTTAATTTCCCTTTCTTCTGTCTTGCTGTTGGTGTAGAGAAATGCAACTGATTTCTGTGCATTGATTTTATATCCTGACACTTTACTGAATTCCTGTATAAGTTCTAGCAGTTTTGGAGTGGAGTCTTTTGGGGTTTCCACATATAGTATCATATCATCTGCGAAGAGTGATAATTTGACTTCTTCTTTGCCGATTTGGATGCCTTTAATTTCCTTTTGTTGTCTGATTGCTGAGGCTAGGACCTCTAGTACTATGTTGAATAGCAGTGGTGATAATGGACATCCCTGCCGTGTTCCTGACCTTAGCGGAAAAGCTTTCAGTTTTTCTCCATTGAGAATGATATTTGCGGTGGGTTTTTCATAGATGGCTTTGATGATATTGAGGTATGTGCCCTCTATCCCTACACTTTGAAGAGTTTTGATCAGGAAGGGATACTGCACTTTGTCAAATGCTTTTTCAGCATCTATTGAGAGTATCCTATGGTTCTTGTTCTTTCTTTTATTGATGTGTTGTATCACATTGACTGATTTGCGGATGTTGAACCAACCTTGCAGCCCTGGAATAAATCCCACTTGGTCGTGGTGAATAATCCTTTTGATGTACTGTTGAATCCTATTGGCTAGTATTTTGCTGAGTATTTTCGCATCTGTGTTCATCAAGGATATTGGTCTATAGCTCTCTTTTTTGTTGGGATCCTTGTCTGGTTTTGGGATCAAGGTGATGCTGGCCTCATAAAATGAGTTTGGAAGTTTTCCTTCCATTTCTATTTTTTGGAACAGTTTTAGGAGAATAGGAATTAGTTCTTCTTTAAATGTTTGGTAGAATTCCCCCGGGAAGCCGTCTGGCCCTGGGCTTTTGTTTGTTTGGAGATTTTTAATGACTGTTTCAATCTCCTTACTGGTTATGGGTCTGTTCAGGCTTTCTATTTCTTCCTGGTTCAGTTGTGGTAGTTTATATGTTTCTAGGAATGCATCCATTTCTTCCAGATTGTCAAATTTATTGCCGTAGAGTTGCTCATAGTATGTTCTTATAATAGTTTGTATTTCTTTGGTGTTAGTTGTGATCTCTCCTCTTTCATTCATGATTTTATTTATTTGGGTCCTTTCTCTTTTCTTTTTGATAAGTCGGGCCAGGGGTTTATCAATTTTATTAATTCTTTCAAAGAACCAGCTCCTACTTTCGTTGATTTATTCTATTGTTTTTTTGGTTTCTATTTCATTGATTTCTGCTCTGATCTTTATGATTTCTCTTCTCCTGCTAGGCTTAGGGTTTCTTTCTTGTTCTTTCTCCAGCTCCTTTAGGTGTAGGGTTAGATTGTATACCTGAGACCTTTCTTGTTTCTTGAGAAAGGCTTGTACCGCTATATATTTTCCTCTCAGGACTGCCTTTGTTGTGTCCCACAGATTTTGAACCGTTGTATTTTCATTATCATTTGTTTCCATGATTTTTTTCAATTCTTCTTTAATTTCCCGGTTGACCCATTCATTCTTTAGAAGGATGCTGTTTAGTCTCCATGTATTTTGGTTCTTTTCAAACTTCCTTTTGTGGTTGAGTTCTAGCTTTAGAGCATTGTGGTCTGAAAATATGCAGGGAATGATCCCAATCTTTTGATACCGGTTGAGTCCTGATTTTGGACCGAGGATGTGATCTATTCTGGAGAATGTTCCATGTGCACTAGAGAAGAATGTGTATTCTGTTGCTTTGGGATGAAATGTTCTGAATATATCTGTGATGTCCATCTGGTCCAGTGTGTCGTTTAAGGCCTTTATTTCCTTGCTGATCTTTTGCTTGGATGATCTGTCCATTTCAGTGAGGGGAGTGTTAAAGTCCCCTACTATTATTGTATTATTGTTGATGTGTTTCTTTGATTTTGTTATTAATTGGTTTATATAGTTGGCTGCTCCCACGTTGGGGGCATAGATATTTAAAATTGTTAAATCTTCTTGCTGGACAGACCCTTTGAGTATGATATATTGTCCTTCCTCATCTCTTATTATAGTCTTTGGCTTAAAATCTAATTGATCTGATATAAGGATTGCCACTCCTGCTTTCTTCCATTAGCATGGTAAATTCTTTTCCACCCCCTCACTTTAAATCTGGAGGTGTCTTCGGGCTTAAAATGAGTTTCTTGGAGGCAACATATAGATGGGTTTTGGTTTTTTATCCATTCTGGTACCCTGTGTTTTTTGACAGGGGCATTTAGCCCATTAACATTCAGGGTAACTATTGAGAGATATGAATTTAGTGCCATTGTATTGCCTGTAAGGTGACTGTTACTGTATATGGTCTCTGTTCCTTTCTGATCTACCACTTGTTGGCTCTCTCTTTGCTTAGAGGACCCCTTTCAAGATTTCCTGTAGAGCTGGTTTGGTGATTGCAAATTCTTTCAGTTGTTGTTTGTCCTGGAAGCTTTTAATCTCTCCTTCTATTTTCAATGATAGCCTAGCTGGAATTAGTATTCTGGGCTGCATGTTTTTCTCATTTAGTGCTCTGAAAATATCATGCCAGCTCTTTCTGGCCTGCCAGGTCTCTGTGGATAAGTTAGCTGCCAATCTAATATTTTTACCATTGTATGTTACAGACTTCTTTTCCCGGGCTGCTTTCAGGATTTTCTCTTTGTCACTGAGACTTGTAAATTTTACTATTAGGTGACGGGTTGTGGGCCTATTCTTATTGATTTTGAGGGGCGTTCTCTGAACCTCCTGAATTTTGATGCTTGTTCCCTTTGCCATATTGGGGAAATTCTCCCCAATAATTCTCTCTAGTATACCTTCTGCTCCCCTCTCTCTTTCTTCTTCTTCTGGAATCCCAATTATTCTAATGTTCTTTCGTCTTATGGTGTCACTTATCTCTCAAATTCTCCCCTCGTGGTCCAGTAGCTGTTTGTCCCTCTTTTGCTCAGCTTCTTTATTCTCTGTCATTTGGTCTTCTATATCACTAATTCTTTCTTCTGCCTCATTTATCCTAGCAGTGGGAGCCTCCATTTTTGATTGCACCTCATTAATAGCTTTTTTGATTTCAACTTGGTTAGATTTTAGTTCTTTTATTTCTCCAGAAAGGGCTTTTATATCTCTCGAGAGGGTTTCTCTAATATCTTCCATGCCTTTTTCGAGCCCGGCTAGAACCTTGAGAATTGTCATTCTGAACTCTAGATCTGACATATTACCAATGTCTGTATTGATTAGGTCCCTAGCCTTCGGTACTGTCTCTTGTTCTTTTTTTTTTGTGTTCAATTTTTCCGTCTTGTCATTTTGTCCTGAGAAGAGTATATGAAGGGGCAAGTAAAATACTAAAAGGGTGGCAACAACCCCAGGAAAATATGCTTTAACCAAATTAGAAGAGATCCCAATCGTGAGGGGGGAGAAAGGGGATAAAAAGAGGTTCAAAAAGGAAGAAAGAAAAAAAAAAGAAAAAAGAAAAAAAAAGAAAAGAATTAAAAAAAAAAAGAAAACACCTAAGAAAAATATAAAAAAGAAAAAATATATATATTAGATAAACTAGTAAAAAGTCGTTAAAAAAGAAAAAGGTAACAGTTAAAAAAAATTTTACCCGAAGGCGAGAAAAAAACAAAAAATGAAAAAGAAAAAAATTAAATTAACCGCAAGACTAAAAAAAATCACAGGGAAAAAGCCATGAGTTCCGTGCTTTGCTTTCTCCTCCTCTAGAATTATGCTGCTCTCCTTGGTATTGAAACCGCACTCTTTGGTAGGTGAACTTGGTCTCGGCTGGATTTCTTGTTGATCTTCTGGGGGAGGGGCCTGTTGTAGTGATTCTCAAGTGTCTTTTCCCCAGGCGGAATTGCACCGCCCTTACCCGGGGCTGGGGTGAGTAATCCGCTTGGGTTTGCTTTCAGGAGCTTTTGTTCCCTGAGCGCTTTCCGTAGAGTTCCGGAGGACGGGAATACAAATGGTGGCCTCCTGGTCTCCGGCCCGGAGGAGCTGAGAGCCCAGGGCCGCACTACTCAGTGCGCGCTCAGAGAACCGCGCCCAGTTACTCCCGTCTGCCTGACCTCTGGCCGCGCTCCGAGCTCACCGAGCCTGCGACTGGTTCAAGGTCACCCCGAGCTGCGAGCTTACTGTGGGCTCTGTCTCTGTAGCCGGCTTTCCCGTTCCAATACCCGCAAGCTCTGCGACAGTCAGACAGCCCCGATCCTTCTGTGACCCTGCGGGACCTGAGGCCACGCTGACCCCGTGTGGGCTTTGCCCCGGGTAGCCTCTGGAGCGATGTCCCTCAGCGGAACAGACTGTTAAAAGTCCTGATTTTGTGCGCCCTTGCTCCGCCGCTTGCCGGGAGCCGACCCCTCCCCCGGGGGTCTATCTTCCCGTCGCTTTGGATTCACTTCTCCGCCGGTCCTACCTTTCAGAAAGTGGTTGTTTTTCTGTTTCCAGAATTGCTGTTCTTCTTCTCTTCGATCTCCGATGGATTTTCAGGTGTTTGCAATCTTTAGATAAGCTATCTAGCTGATCTCCGGCTAGCTGAAGTAGTCTCAGCCTGTTACTTCTCTGCCATCTTGACTCCTCCCATCACTTGTTTGGTATTCTTTGCCATGTTTTGCACTATCTAAAAAGAGATCAGTGAACTTGGACTGGAGTTAGTAGACATGGAAGAAAATAAAATATTACAGAGAAGAATACTGTGTGGTCCACAACCTAAACGGGCTGGGATTCCCATCATTTGGATCCCTGTAGCTTTACAAAAGTCAATTAAATTTTTGTATCTCCGATTAAAGTTGTTTCCCCAGTACTTTTTCAAACATCTCTTGTAAAGTATTTTTTCCCAGAAAAAAAAGGGATTTTGCACATGTATCTGCCTTTGTCAGGATCCTGGGATCGAGCCCCATATCGGGCTTACTGCTCATTAGGGAATATACTTCTCAGTCTCCCTCTGCAGCTACATCCCCCTGCCCCACTCATGCTCTCTCTCTCTCTCTCAAATAAATAAATACAATCTTTACTTTTTTAATTAAAAATAAGATAAATAAAATAAAATAAAAAGTCTGGTCTTACTGCCCCATTTAGCTCCTTTTTTTTTTTTTTGAGTTATATTTAAAGCAGCATGAGAGAACATGAGGCTCTCAAACTTAAAAAAAAAGGAAAACTTGAGTTTTGTTAGGATTTAAGATCTTGTCTGCTAGACAAAAACGTCGGCTTTGTTGACTTGTGAAAATTAACAAAAGAGAATAAGATAGATTTCTAATAATTTTTGTAGAAATTAAAAATTTCCTCCAACCCAATTACATACAGACCCATTAAGTAAATTCATTCCAATGTCCCAAACCAACCGTTTCTAATAGTAATGCATCTGTGTAAACAGGGTCAACCCAAGGAATAAATAAATATTATTATTTTTTTCCTGTCTCTTCCACAGTCACATCTGGGTATATTGGTAGCAAGCCAATTATCTATCTTATAAGACATGATATCATAAGGAAGGGTATTCTGTCCATTTGGAACAACTGAAAATCATTGCAATTTTATCTTGGTGCAGTAACTTGGGATGGCACAGTGTGGGTTATGAATATATTTTATTTTTTTTTACTGGGAAGAAGAGATTATAGAGATATTGGTTCTCCAAGAGAGACTGACAGGTGTTGATAGTTGCCAGGTCAATATCCATCTACTTTTTCCTTTAATATCAGAAAGCACTGAGGGATTGACAACAAGGAAACTTAAAACAACATCAAATATTTTATTGTCTCTTTTCTAGTTACATTGTAACCATATGACAAAGTATCAGTCATACAATATATCATTCTCTTTTACCTCTATCTTTCTGCCAGAAATGTGGGCTTAAGAGTGAGAACTCCAACAGCAATTTTTGCAACTGTGAATAAAAAGCCATGAAAACCTCTAAGATACTTCACTTGACTTTCTTAAGACTCTGAACCAACACCAGAAAACACTCTCTGTAGTCTTCTTGTTAAGTGAAAAAATATGGTTAAACCACTTTTGACAGTCTACTACCTACAGCAAAATGTAAATCTTAATTGAAATATGTCCTCTCAGCTGTGCTTAAGCAACTGAGTCCTGAGCTTTTCAGGTTTTCAGTCTGAAAGAGTACACCTCTGGTGCTCTGAAAGGGAAGAGAAAGGACACCCTGTTCTCCATATAAATTAAAGAAGAGAAATCTGTGCATTTAAGTGGGCCATATAAAATTTATCAAGCAATTATCTCCTAACTCCTTCCTATCCAAATTACCTGATATGCTCTCCCTACTCCTTTATTCCACGTTACTGATTTTTCCAGGATTCTGTCTCACATCACAACATGTCTTCTGTTATTTCCTTCTTGCAAGCTAGTTTTGTTTTCTCCATCTAAAAAAATCAACAATCATTGTGTATTTCAATTCCTATTTTCCTCAAATGCATTGATTCTTCTTATCTATTACTCTTTTCTCATACTCAGTGTCTTTGTCTTTATGGGGTTCGTACTTTGCTTTTCCCCATCCTTTACTGCCATTATATAATCAAATCTAATAACTTCTTAGAGAAAGTTAAAATTCCTGCATATCCACACGTGAACACCAAGTCACTGATTTTTAGCAAAACTATAAGATAGTCAGACATCCATTCAATTTCTTTTTTTTAAGATTTTATTTATTTATTTGACAGAGAGAGATGACAAGCAGGCAGAGAGGCAGGCAGAGAGAGAGGAGGAAGCAGGCTCCCTGCTGAGCAGAGAGCCTGATTTGGGGCTCGGTCCCAGGACCCTGGGATCATGACCTGAGCCGAAGACAGTGGCTTAACCCACTGAGCCACCCAGGCGTCCCTCCATTCAATTTCTTAACTGAGTCTCAAATGCATCCTGAGTTCTAACCTAAGCCTAAGTTCTACTTCTTACACGTTGTTATATGACCAAATCCTTTCAGTGCAGTATTTTGTAACATTTAAATATTAATCAATTGATGCTTTGTTTGTGTATTTCTATGAAAATAATTTGAATACTGTAGATTTATTGTTATATTTATAGACTTATAATCAAAGTTTCATCAGTTGAAGTTTTTGGAAATTTCAGATATAATGATTAACCTAAAATGATACTGCCTCAAATCCCTCTGATATCAAGGCCCAACACCTGATTATAGCCAAACCTGTGGTGGATAGTTCCATGGGAAATTGCAGTTACTTAACACTGATAGCATCTCATGTTCTCTATCTCATTTTAGAATGTCTCCAACACAACCCAAAAGTGTAGGAGAGTTAATGTCCTCTGAGGACAGCTCTCAGTGAAGTGGAAATAAGAACCATAGGTAAAATTGTCAGTTTTCAGGTCTTCATGAGGACAACGTAAAGAAGTTTCTCAGGACCTTTCAGTAAAAGCAAGCCTTCATTTTCTATCCACCACAATTATATCAACAATGTACCTCTTTGACAAAGTTGCTTCTTCACTGTATCACTTTCCCATTCTTTTCTACCTTGGATAATCTCCCAGATAAGCTAACAGTACTCAAATCCTTTGTCCTACTCTTTGCTCTCAGGATAAATGGAGCCAAAAGACTTAGATTAATATCAAGTTCTGAATGGGATCTTAGAGCTATTTCTGTCCGGATTTTCATAAACATAGGGACCTTTGAATTATCAGGCTATAAATAAGTTCTAAATGGAGGGGGCAAAAGCAAAAAGTAGAAATTTTTATGTTTGATTTTTAATCATGATTAATTGACTTTATTGATTATTACAAATACTAACATTATAAAAGTGTGGATCTTTGTAAAACAATGTCATAATGTAAGAAATAAGTTGCATAGTCCTTTGGAGAATATTAAACCAAGTGTTCAGGTGCCATCTAATTTCTTGTTTAATCCAGAACTTTGGTGTGCATTATCTTGAGGAATAGGATTTTGAAGTCCAGACAGACTAACAGAAAACGGATCCAAATGTGTGTGTTTATATTTCTGCTTTTGTTGTAAAAATCAAAGTGTGATTGCTGGTTTAAAATGGTAAAACTAATAATGTTCATGGACTCTATTATAAATTTTCTAATTGTATGGGAAGAATCCAATAAACATAGAATTAATTGATTTGCAAATCCTCAAAGAGCTACAGGATCAGGTAGTGGTATGTTCTGATTCAACAGCATCATAATGCAGCATTTTATATGTGTGGCTAATGGATATTTTCATGAATGTTTGCTAGCTAGTCAGCCAATACAGAGAAATATTAGGTAGGGTAATTACTCACAGTTGTGTTTAATAAAATGAGAGAAAATTATCAAATGACACTAATAATAATAATCCTATAGCAGGCAAAATAATTCAATGATAATTACAAGTATTAATCTAGCTTTCTTCCCTGATTATGACTCTTCTCTCCTTTATCATAATGGGAGTAGCAGATTGTCTGCAATGAATTGTGAAAAGCCAGCAGTGACTTTGGCAGTGAAGGCCTCCCATCAATTTTGATAGGTTAAAATGATTCTGGTTGGTCTTGAGCAAATGTGTCAATTTTTTTTTTCTGTGTGTGTCATAAAAGAAAGAAGCAATAGTAAATTCTTGCTGTTATTCCATGGAGCCAATAAAATCACACTGCCAACAAGAGGCTGTTGACACCCTAAGTGTAGTTAACAGTCTTGAAATACTAGGCCTGGAAATAAAATTCCAATATTTCACATAACCTCTTTTTTTTAAAGAAAAAAAAAAAACAAAACAAAACATCTATACTGCTTACATTTAGGGCCCTGCTGTTGTGTAACTATTTTTGAACATGTCTACTGTAAGTGTATATATATATATATATATATATATTTTTTTTTCTGTGCAATAAATTCATTTAGAGATAAATTTGGATTGCAAATTATTTTGGGGGAGGCATGGTATTTGTGGCCAGTCTAACAAGTAAAAAGGACTAAAAGAAAGAAGAAAAGCATTTTTTTATTACAGCATATTTACATCTGTCCAAAGTACTTATTTACTATAATACTGACTAATGTATAATACTGTACACAAAGAAAGAAGTTAAATGAGTTATAATTCTGTCGAAGTATAGCTGGCCATTTTAAAACTTACCCCTGAATCTTTCTGGTATGAAATGTGATATCTGGCAATCTGGTCCAGTGCATTACATCAGGTCATTTATATGTTCTTATTACCATTTTGATAGCATAGCACATTTTATAACCCAGACATTTTACAATGGAACTATGATGCATGTATTTTCAAAAGTATAGACATACATGAAGCTATGAGGTCAAAAAAGATGAATGTCCGTAGTACCATATAGACTCAACAAATAAAAGTGTCCAAGGCTCTGAGTGAGATTGATGAATATTGTATAAGATTAGGCCAACATGTGGTTTTGATATAAATAATCTGTTCTTAAATTAGAATTACAATCGTTGAGTACAGTGTTGAAAATGGCAGATAGATTTTAGCTATCTTTGCTCACTAGGAAAAATGGAAAAATGTTTATTTGGTCAGATTTTCACTTAACTTCTGAAAAATCTTACGTTTGAGAGAACCCTTCTGAAATAAGAATCCTTAAAGACATAACCCCTTTGGCACAAGTTTTCAAGAAACATGTTGGATGTTGTAGACAATTATATGGCAGACGTACTGTTCTAGATGTTTCATGCCAATAATATGTAAGCCATACCAAGGCTACAGATACATATAGAGATGTTCCTCAGCTTACAAGGGGGCTATGTACAGAGAAACACATAAAAAATTGAAAATGCATTTAATACCCCTAAACTATCAAATATCATAGCTTACCTTAAGCTTATTTAAACATACTCAGAACACTTACATTTGCCTGCATTTGGGCAAAATCATCTTAAGCAAAGCCTATTTTATAACAAAGTATCAAATATCACATGCAATTTATTAAATATTACACTAAAAAAAAGAAGAATGGTTATATATAGAATGCTTGTAAGAATATCAGGTGTTCACCCCTGTAATCTTCTAGCTGACTGGGAGCTGTGGCTCACTGCCGCTGCCCAGCATCACAAAATGGCACCATACCACATGTCACTGGCCCTTTTTATAAAGACCCAAATTCAAAATTCAAAGTACAGTTTCTACTGAATCACTTTCACTTTCACATCATTGCCAAATATATCATAAGTGGAATCATTGTAAATCAGGAGCCATCTTATTTGAAAATTAAATCACAGTCACCCATATACACACAAAAAAAGGCCTTCATGTAGGGCCATCTATGGATCTCTAAACAACATAGCATGACATATCAACAGCAAAAAATGGATGTGAAGGGGACAATTGCTTTGCGTCAGTACTCTGAGCAGTAACATACATGGCCTTACTCACCTAGCAGAACTCCAGAGCTAGCTGATGGCAAGGAATTTTACAAATGTTTGCTGAACAGCTTAAGCACTATTATTTATAAATTAGTGTGCATATCTGTTTTCTAAAGATATGTTAATTTATTTTATTGACTTATTACAAAACCAAATAATTTCCTCTTATTTAAGTGGCAGGTAAATAGAATTCTTTTTAATTTAAATCAAATGGCTTTTTAGGGAAAATATACTAAAAATTTTGAAACTTGTATTGCTTATGAATCTTTTATTGGAATCCTTATAAAGTTGTGTTTTTCAAGTTTTTCCTAAATAATCTTCAATGAATTGAAAATATTTTTTGGATTTTATTCAAGGCTATTAACACACAATTTTACTTTGTTAAATATAGTGCTAAACTTTCAACCAAAACGTTGTGTCTTTTTTTTTTCCACTACCACATCCTCCATCTACTGACTGGATTCTCTCCCCAACTAGCACATATATACCATTGTCTATCTTTAGGATAAGTAAGGGTCATCTTTTGTCTTTATTCTATTCCTCGTATGCTTCTGAACTTGTTGAATTTTAATATAGTCACACCATAAGCATCACATATTGGATTCCCCTTTAAATAGTAAACAGTGCACAACCAGAGCATACCTTCAAAGCTATCAATAGACTTACTCTGATATATTATTTTTGTATTTTTGTAAATTAAAATAATTAAATTATAGAACAAGAGTTTCAGGTGGTAGGTGTTGTAAGTTTTACCCAAACTGACTTTTGTCAAACTCGTTTTTGTCATCATATATGTCAAGTAGTTTTCTCGGGTTTATATTTAGAATACCCTTGTATAATGGATATTTACACTGATATCTAGTATAAAAATCTTGCAATTTATTTTAGAAACATTAAGATATTGAAAATCAATCTATTTCTTTAATTCATTGGAGACATTTTTGGCTTGTTTCCAGTACTTTCTTACTGGTTAAAAAATGAATTTGAAGTAGTCTGAATTTCATTATTATATGGCACTTTCCTTTGATGAATACAAAGACGATATTCTATATTAGCTATCCGAGAAGAATTTATTTTTTTAATTTTATTTATTTGTAAGAGAGAGAGTGAGAGAGAGAACAAGCAGGGGGAGCAGCAGGGTGAAGGAGAAGCAAACTCCCGGCTCAGCAGGGAATCTGTTGCAGAACTGAGTCCCAGGACCCTAATATCATGACCTGAGCTAAAGGCTCAGGCGTTTAACTGACTGAGCCACCCAGGTGTCCCAATCTGAGAAGAGTTCTGTATGTTATTCCTATTAATATGCAGTTTAAAGTCTAGGTAATTAACTTAATATTTTAGTGGCTGTTACATAGATAGCACTATATTGCAGGCAGAGAGTAAGAAAGCAATATTAAATCAACCATATTCTATGCATTCTAAATGAAAATAATTAATGAATCATAATAAATCCTTCTATTTATGGAATATCAACTTATAAGCGTTCCTCCATAGGAACAATGCCAAATACCAGAATAAAGGGTCATCTAATACAAATAAAGGATAGAATTAAAGAATTCTGGTAAGCCATTTAATTTTGAAAAATGGTGTTATATTGTTGCTGAGTTGTGGTTTTCTGTTACATAATATCTGATAAGTGTAGAAGTAACATGAGTGTTACATGAGATGAGAAATGGTATATAATTAAGATATTTTTAAAAGTACAGATAAATACAAATTTGTAAACATAGCATTATGGAGGAATAAAAATAAATGATAGCTACACACTCTAAAGTGAATAAATCTTGGAAAGCTAATTGGGAAGTAAAACAAGGACAGTGCAAAAAGTATGGTACATTTTTATGAAGTTCAAACAAATTCTGTGAAACCATAGATGGACTTAAAGATACTATTATGTATCAAATATTGTAAAAATTAAGCAAGGAAATAGCAAACATAAAATGACCAAAGCATACACACTTGGGTAGATACAATAGGTGTGATCATGTTCTACTTCATAAAGAGATGAGTTAATAGATAAATAGATGTAACTAGACTTTTTAGAAGTTAATAAAACTTTGCCTGTTATTTCTTAGTAATATAAAATATATGGTTTTCTAACAAAAACGTTTATCTTAAAAATATTTAAAAATAAATTTCAGGCTACTCATAAGGTTATATTTACTTTTCCACTGAAGGAAAAGCTGGTTGTTGTAGTTGTAGTTGTTTGTTTGTTTCAGTCTCCTCCTAGTTTTTATTACTATAATGTGGAATAAGGAATGTTAGTTATGAAAAGTGAATTATTTTATAGACAAAATTCATTACTTGATTCACCTCCTGGTACAGCAGATGGAACTCCTGAAAATATGCCCTTTTGCCTTATGGAAGAGTAACAGTTATGCTTACTTCTGAAACATACTTGGTGGTGGCCCTAAATAGTGACACCATAGTAAACATTTTGAATATGTGCAATTAATTTTTATAGTCATAGGGCTCCAAAAGGCACTGCTGGTATCTTAGCAAGTATTTCAATAAAGCTAAAAGTTGCCTGACTGTTTAAAAATATTAACAAGGCACAAAACATGGCAGAAGTATTGTCCTCAGATATTATTTTTTCCATATGCTCCTGATTCCAGACATGACAAGTTATTTTTTAAAATCTTTTTTATAAAAGATTTTATTTATTTATTTGACAGAGATCACAAGTAGGCAGAGTCAGGCAGAGAGAGAGAGGAGGAATCAGGCTCCCTGCTGAGCTGAGAGCCCGATGTGGGACTCAATCCAAGGATCCTGGGATCATGACCTGAGCCGAAGGCAGAGGCTTTAAACCACTGAGCCACCCAGGCACCCCCATGACAAGTTATTTTTGATAGATATATATACAATTTATTTTCCAGTTATAAGACAAATGGTTCTGCTATTTTTAACCTTTTTTTAAAATTACATAATTTTTTAATTAAAATTTTATTTTTTAATGTTTTACATTTCTTTTCTTTTTTAAAGATTTTATTTATTTATTTGACAGACAGAGATCACAAGTAGGCAGAGAGGCAGGCAGAGAGAGAGAGAGAGAGAGAGAGAGAGACAGAGGGAAGCAGGCTCCCTGTGGAGCAGAGAGCCCGATGTGGGGCTCAATCCCAGGACCCTGAGATCATGACCCGAGCTGAAGGCAGCAGCCCAACCCACTGAGCCACCCAGGCACCCCAATGTTTTACTTTTCAATATACTACTTAGAATATAAAACCTATTCCATTTTGTAAGAAGTTTAACCATTTAAAAAATGGTAACTTTCTCATTGTGTCTTCCCCTCACATTGCTTTATTTTGAATAAAAAATTTCACAATAAACATAACTGATGCTTTCCTTCCGATGGTCCCTCTGTTGGTCATTTTGTATATGAGCCATGACAATTAGTTTTACAAAATTTATTGATGTTTGTTGATATGTTTTATCATAACTAATTTTCCCTCCCTTATCTAGATTCCCCAGCTTTCAGACAGGTGGACCCGTAAATAAACCATACCCAAGGGATGTATCAACTACTTCTTAGACATTCTCTCAGATCCTTGAGGTCTCATTTTGCCTAGGGTTTTGCAATAGGTTCTGCCAGAGGCACCACTGTGACAACTGATGTCCATGGTCTATCTCCTGCTAAGCTCAAGAGGTCACTGGTTTCCAAGTTTATCTATACAATTAATGCATTCCAGCAAATTCTTTTTTTTTTAATATTAACAAACTTATTTTAAAGTTTATATGGAGAGGCAAAGACTCACAATAGTCAACATAGTGTTGAAGGAGAACAAAGACTGAGGACTGACTTCAAAGTTTACCATCACGATGGGGCACCTGGGTGGCTCAGTGGGTTAAGCCTCTGCCTTTGGCTCAGGTCATGATCCCAGGGGCCTGGGATCGAGTCCCGCATTGGGCTCTCTGCTCAGCAGGGAGCCTGCTTCTCCTCAACTCTCTCTCTGTCTGTCTCTCTGCCTCTTTGTGATCTCTCTCTCTGTCAAATAAATAAATAAAATCTTTAAAAAAAGTTTACCATAACGATAATTGTAAGCAAGATATTGTAATACCACAGAAAGACTAGATTAAAGCAACAGAATATATATTATCAATTATATTTTATATTTAATATAAAAGCAAAAGCAATACAAGAGAGCAAAATACAATCTTTTAAAATAATGGTTCTGGAGTAATGGTGAAGCTAAATGTAAAAATATAAAATAAAATAAAATAAAATAAAATAAAATAAAATAAAATAAAATAAATCCAGGCAGATATCATACACTCTTCACAAAAATTAACTCAGATTGGATTATAAACCTAAACATGAAACATGTAGAAGGTAATATAGAAGAAAATTTAAATGACCTTGGTTTTGGCAATAACTTTAGTTAAAAAACACAAGCACTGAATTTAAAAATGTCTACTCTGTGAAACACAATTCCAGGAGAATGAAAGGCAAAGCACAGACTATGAGAAAAAATTTGCAAAATACACATCTGGCAAAGGACTGTTAATCAAAAATACACAAAGACCCCTTTAAAACTCAACAATGGGGGAAAAACCTGATTAAAAATGAGCCAAAGACCTTAGCAGATACCTCACAAAAGAAAATATTACAGATGGCAAATAAGCATATAAAAAGATGCTACACATCATATGTCATCAGGAAAATGCAAATTAAAACAAAAAAGAGACACCAGTACATACCCAGAATCCAGAGCACTGACAACAGAACACGAAATGTTGGTGAGGATGTGGAGCAACAGGAATGTTCTTCCATGTCTATTGAGAATAAAGAATGGAAAACAACTTGGCAGTTTCTTACAAAACTAAACATATTCTTGCCAGATGATTCAGCAGTAGCAGTTCTTGGTATTTATCCAAAGAAGATGAAATCTACACCCACAAAGATGTCTATAGTAGTTTTATTCATAACTGACAAAAGCTTGGAAGCAACCAAGATATCCTTCCATAGGTGAAAGGTCAAATAAAGTGTAGTACATGCAAACAATGGAATATTATTTAATGCTAGAGAAATGAATTACCAAGCCATGAAAAGATATGGATATAAATATTTAATAAATATTTGATTTTAGGCTTCTACCAGTCTATCAATAGTATTAGTATATTTTAACAGGGAATGCTCAGCATTCATGAATTTACCTAATAAAATATTTTGGGTTCAATATTTTAAATACTTCAACCTCTATGATTCTATTCCTAATAATTTTGAATTGGGGTAAATGAACCTTAATTTTTTGTAACTTGTTTCTTATTGCAAAAGAGCTCAATGAAATTTTAGAAAATAAAAATTTACCAAAAAAAAGTTTAGTTTACTATTGCCAAATAATTTAAAACTTTATCTTCTATTCAAATACATATGTTTCTCTAAATTGATTTATATGCTACTAAAACCAAAAACTTTTAGTGATACTAGATTTCATATCACGCAATCAATGCCAGAAATCCATCTGGCAATGATTTGTCTTAAATAGAGTTAAGATGGGTGTTATTACAATGCAAGATGGAAACAAAGATAGTATAACAATTGGTGTTACATAACTTTTCCGTTTTGATCAAGTTACTAATCTACAAAAGGCTTTTATCAGTGACAGACTTGGGAATTTAACAAAACTTTTAAACTAGCATGTGCGACTCATTCCTAGAAAACAACACAATCAATAACACTTTATTTACATTAAATCATGACTATTTCTCCATTTGAATAAAAAAGGTAGCAACCCCAATAAGTTTATTGAACATGAAATGTTGAAATGCTATAATGCTCCTAAGGAATTAAATGATCCAGTCATGAATTACAAAAAAAGGATATAAATTACAAAGTGTTTGTATAATTGTAATGTACAACTGCCCATTATCGTTCAATAGTGTAGGCTTGTACAAGAACTCTATAAAAGAACTCCACTTGTAAACTGTGGAAAATATGTTACCTTTCCCCCTATATACAACTATTAAGCCATTCATTTAGCTTTTAAAATATCCACTTAATACAGGCTTTTTACACAGTTGATCAGGCAGCAGGGCTCTATTCTTATTGCTTACAAATGAAGGATAGACTTCTAGCGTAAGAGGTAAAGCCCATAAAGGAGCCCAATAATAACAACAAAATACAGTTTAGTGAGCCTTACAATCTGCCAGCTACCTTTCTGAGAATACTTCAATTAATAAAACATATAAAATACCTGACCACAAAGAGCTTACATTCTTTTGAAATATAATAGTGAAATAAACCAATAATAGAAGGCACCTCGGTGGCTCAGTCCATTGAGTGACTGCCTTTGGCTTGGGTCATGATCTCAGGGTCCTGGGATATAACTCCCCAGCAGGCTTTCTAGGCAGTGGGGTGTTTTCTTCTTCCTCTGTGCACCCTCCCAATTCTCTCTCTCTCGGTCTCAAATAAGAAAATAAACCAGTAATAGAATAGAGATTGATGGTTGATGGTGATAAGTGTTACAAAGAAATACAAGAAAGGTAAAAAGCCATTGGAGAATGCTGGGATGAAAGTTAATTTTATTTTGTGTTGGGTGGTTATATCTCATTTATAAGATGTTTTTTGCACAAAAACCTTGGAAGTGAAGGAGAGTGTTATACAAATATTAAAGGAAAAGATTGCTCTAGGCAGAGCAAGTAAGTATATAGACTTTGTGTGAACAGCTTGTCTGTTACTTTTGAGGAAAAGCAAGGAGGCCAATGAGGAGTTCATAGTGGTGGGGAGAGGAAGAACGAATTGATGTATGACCTTCTAGTACATTGGAACGCCTTCAGTTTTTATTTAATATGAGAGGGGAAGATACCAAAAGACTTTCAACAGCAGAATAAAATCATCTGACTTGATTTTTAGGTTAAATTACTGTACCAAAATAAATTTGCAGGGAGAAAGGAGTGCAGTATGTGTGGAAGTGGGGTTATCAATCAAGTCAATAATTCAGGAACATATGATGGTGTTTTTAGCATGCTGGGTGGTAATAGAAGTGGTGAGGTATGGTTTTCATTTTGTATATATTTTGATGGTGAATATTCTGGGGAACAGGATGGGGTATGTGCAGGACAGACAATATCAACATTTAATTTACCTGCACAAACAGAAGGGTGTAGTCTTCATTCCCTGATATGGAGAGAACTCTGATTCAAATGTTCTTTCTCATTAACTGGCATAGTGATGATGAGGATTTAGTCAGACAGTGAAAGAGAGCCGTAAGCATAGTGTTAAGCGGTAAGACATTATAATACATTTGAACATCAAAAAACGTTGTGTTGGATCATCTGTTTATGTGAGTAAATAAATAAATAAAGCTTCCTGGGGTTCTGATAGAGGTAAAGAAGACTACTATATGATCCAAAGGGGCACGTGCACCAAATGTTTATAGCAGTAATATCCAAAATAGCCAAACTATGGAAAGATCCTAGATGTCCATCAACAAAAGAATGGTATATATATGTATATATATATATATATACATATATATATATATATATATATACGAATATATATACGATGGAATACTATGCAGCCATCAAAAGAAATGAAATCTGGCCATTTGCGATGACATGGACGGAACTAGAGGGTATTATGCTTAGCAAAATAAGTCAACCAGAGAAAGACACTATCATATGATCTCCCTGATATGAGGAAATGGAGGTGCAATGTGGGGGGTTTGGGAGACAAGAAAAGAGTAAATGAAACAAGATCGGATCGGGAGGGAGACAAAGCATAAGAGACTCTAAATCTCACAAAACAAACTGAGAGTTGCTGGGGGGGTGGGGAGGGTAGGGAGAGGGTGGTGGGGTTATGAACATTGGGGAGGGTATGTGCTGTGGTGAGTGCTGTGAAGTGTGTAAACCTGGCGATTCACAGACCTGTACCCCTGGGGCTAATAATACATTATATGTTAGTTTAAAAAGAAGAAGAAGAAGATTATTATAAATCAAATGCTATGGTTTTCAGCAAAGAGTGTGTAATCAGGCATAATTTATTAAAGTAACCAAGTAAAATGATGGTCGAAAATTGGAATAACAGAAAACATAAGAATCAGAGATTTTAAAAAGAGATATGGGACAGTGTAGAGAATATAGTCAATGATATTATAATAGTGTTATATGGTGACAGATGGTGGCTATATTTGTAGTGATCATTGAATAATGTATGGAGCTTTTGAAAACCTGAAACCAATGTAACACTGAATATCAACTATACTCAAATTAAAAAATAGTAAAATAAAACATTTTAATTTAAAAAGATAAAAAGAGGGACAAGAATTTGAAAAGTGAATTTCAAAAAGAGTAAAGATGAGGCAAAGACATACTCTGAACCTTCAGGAAAACACCATTTTGAAAATTCTTCCCATTTTGAGAGAACTCAAATAAATCAATACCATAAAAGAACCCGTTTTAACTGAGAGATGTAAAGAATGCTCAAAAAATAATTTTATGACAGGACTATGCTTTCCCAACACCCAAAGCTCCACCTGCTCCTCAGAGAAGAATTCCACCTTTTCTCATGTGCCGTTGCCCAGGGAGGCCTATCTGCCCTGACACCAAGCCCAGCTTGCCAATGGTGGACTCAAATGACTAATATCCCTATTACTCCTGTTCAGATTCCGTCATAAGCTGTAACCCTTACCCGCCACCCTCCCTGCAAGACTCACTGCCTTCTCCTTTGTCCCTTTCCTACTGGCAGGAGCTAGCTGCCTACCTGAGGCCTTCACCCCTTGATGTTCACCTCTCTTCCCCTTCCTCTTCCTCCTCCTTACAACCTGCTCATGAAAGAAAGGAACAGAGAGGCAGGTACTTGCTCGTGGCTACTTCCTTCCCTCCCATATGTTGGACCAAGACCCTTTCCTGTCATCTGGTACTGCCTGGACATCGAGGGAGTTGGAGATGAGGCATGCCAGTGAAAGCTGTCGGAGCTTTCCTGTTTTGGTTTTGTCTGCTTAGCATAACATGTAAGACTGAGTTCTGGTGGCAGGGACCTAGTCCTTGGGGCTATAGCACTAGCGAGGGGAGGTCAACTGCTCTGGGCCTTGGCTAAGAGCAACCCCTGCTCCAGAGATATGGTGCCAAGGGCTTATTAATTTTGATACTAATTTGCTTTGCTGACCAAATACCTGGTATCAAAAGATGGGAAGGCAAAGACTGGAAGCAGTGTTGTGACCATGGGGTCCAGCACCAAACTATGAAGAAAACACAAAGTGTATAAATCTGAGTAAGTATATATTTACACACATTTTTAAATAGGTTGTTATCAAAGATTTAATCAATGGGTAATATGTTCCTCGTGGCTGGGAAGCATCAGTTGCCATATATTAAAAACAAAGAAAAGAGGTGTCTGGGTGGCTTCCTCCATAAGTGTCCCTTCTTTTCAGGTCATGATCCCAGGGTCCTGGGATGGAGCCCCACATCAGGCTCTCTGCTCAGTGGGAAACCTGCTTCTCCTTTTCCCTCTGCCCTGCTTATAGTTCCTCTTCCTGTCTCTCTGTCTGTCAAATAAATAAAATATTAAAAAAAAACAAGAAAGAAACAAAATGTTTTTAAATGGTCTTTTTTTAAAATTTTATAAAGGTGTCTGGATGACTCAGTTGTTTAAGCAGATGTTTGCCTTTGGCTGAGGTCATGATTCCAGTGTACAGGGATCCAGCCCTACATGGGACTACTTGCACCCCAAGGAGCTAGCTTCTTCCTCTCCCTTTGCACGTGACTCCCCCTGCTTGTGTGCTTCTTCGCTCTCTCTCTCTCCCTCTCTCTTGCTGTCAATAAACAAAATAAAATCTTTTACTAAATAAATAAATAAATCTAAACCTACTTTCCGTTTAGGTCCCTTAACAAAAATTGCTACTGCTTCATTAAAAAAAAAAAAAAAGATAATTTAGAAAGATGCTTCCAGAGTTAAAAAGCTGTTTTGTTTCTTTGTCAGGATTAAATATAGAAGTGCTTTAAAAAGTAAAAGAAAAAATATGCTATATTAACACTAATCACACTATAACTTTGGTGGTTTTATCAAGATAATGAAAAGCGATTTTAAAGCAAATTTCATTATCAGACATAAAGATCAAGTCAAAATTACAGAAGAGTAAAAGGATGAATTCATCAGGAAGTATAATAATTCTTGACTTTTAAAACTTAATAACAGACTTGGGGATATATAGGGAAAAACTAAGAACAAAAATCATAACTTCTACTTTAGAAGAGAAATGGAAAATAATTTCAGCACCCTTATTTAAGATTATATAGACAAATGGTCATCAAATTGTTAAGATATGTAAGACTTGAACAAAATTATCAACTAACTAGATATGCTTGATATTACAGAACACTCCCAACAACCACAGACTACATATATCTTAAATGCAAAATATGTTGCAGTTACACAAATAGCCATTTTAGCTCTAGGCATTTAACCAAGAGAAACAAACCATATGTTCATACAAGGACTTGTATATGAATTTCATAGCAGCTTTATTTTTAAGAATTGAAAACATTTAAAGAAGAACTAATTCCTATTCTCCTAAAACTGTTCCAAAAAATAGAAATGGAAGGAAAACTTCCAAACTCATTTTATGAGGCCAGCATCACCTTGATCCCAAAACCAGACAAGGATCCCAACAAAAAAGAGAGCTATAGACCAATATCCTTGATGAACACAGATGCGAAAATACTCACCAAAATACTAGCCAATAGGATTCAACAGTACATTAAAAAGATTATTCACCACGACCAAGTGTGATTTATTCCAGGGCTGCAAGTTTGGTTCAACATCCGCAAATCAGTCAATGTGATACAACACATCAATAAAAGTAAGAACAAGAACCATAGGATACTGTCAATAGATGCTGAAAAAGCATTTGACAAAGTGCAGTATCCCTTCCTGATCAAAACTCTTCAAAGTGTAGGGATAGAGGGCACATACCTCAATATCATCAAAGCCATCTATGAAAAACCCACCGCAAATATCATTCTCAATGGAGAAAAACTGAAAGCTTTTCCGCTAAGGTCAGGAACACGGCAGGGATGTCCATTATCACCACTGCTATTCAACATAGTACTAGAGGTCCTAGCCTCAGCAATCAGACAACAAAAGGAAATTAAAGGCATCCAAATCGGCAAAGAAGAAGTCAAATTATCACTCTTCGCAGATGATATGATACTATATGTGGAAACCCCAAAAGACTCCACTCCAAAACTGCTAGAACTTATACAGGAATTCAGTAAAGTGTCAGGATATAAAATCAATGCACAGAAATCAGTTGCATTTCTCTACACCAACAGCAAGACAGAAGAAAGGGAAATTAAGGAGTCAATCCCATTTACAATTGCACCCCAAACCATAAGATACCTAGGAATAAACCTAACCAAAGAGACACAGAATCTATACTCAGAAAACTATAAAGTACTCATGAAAGAAATTGAGGAAGACACAAAGAAATGGAAAAATGTTCCATGCTCCTGGATTGGAAGAATAAATATTGTGAAAATGTCTATGCTACCTAAAGCAATCTACACATTTAATGCAATTCCTATCAAAGTACCATCCATCTTTTTCAAAGAAATGGAACAAATAATTCTAAAATTTATATGGAACCAGAAAAGACCTCGAATAGCCAAAGGGATATTGAAAAAGAAAGCCAACGTTGGTGGCATCACAATCCCGGACTTCAAGCTCTATTACAAAGCTGTCATCATCAAGACAGCATGGTACTGGCACAAAAACAGACCCATAGATCAATGGAACAGAATAGAGAGCCCAGAAATAGACTCTCAACTCTATGGTCAACTAATCTTCGACAAAGCAGGAAAGAATGTCGAATGGAAAAAAGAAAGCCTCTTCAATAAATGGTGCTGGGAAAATTGGACAGCCACATGCAGAAAAATGAAATTGGACCATTTCCTTACACCACACACGAAAATAGACTCAAAATGGATGAAGGACCTCAATGTGAGAAAGGAATCCATCAAAATCCTTGAGGAGAACACAGGCAGCAACCTCTTCGACCTCAGCCGCAGCAACATCTTCCTAGGAACAACGCAAAAGGCAAGGGAAGCAAGGGCAAAAATGAACTATTGGCATTTCATCAAGATCAAAAGCTTTTGCACAGCAAAGGAAACAGTTCACAAAATCAAAAGACAACCGACAGAATGGTAGAAGATATTTGCAAACGACGCATCAGATATAGGACTAGTGTCCAGAATCTATAAAGAACTTAGCAAACTCAACACCCAAAGAACAAATAATCCAATCAAGAAATGGGCAGAGGACATGAACAGACATTTCTCCAAAGAAGACATCCAGATGGCCAACAGACACATGAAAAAGTGCTCCATATCACTCGGCATCAGGGAAATACAAATCAAAACCACAATGCGATATCACCTCACACCAGTCAGAGTGGCTAAAAGCAACAAGTCAGGAAATGACAGATGCTGGCGAGGATGCGGAGAAAGGGGAACCCTCCTACACTGTTGGTGGGAATGCAAGCTGGTGCAACCTCTCTGGAAAACAGCATGGAGATTCCTCAAAATGTTGCAAATAGAACTGCCCTATGACCCAGCAATTGCACTATTGGGTATTTACCCTAAAGATACAAACATAGTGATCCAATGGGGCACGTGTACTAGAATGTTTATAGCAGCAATGTCCACAATAGCCAAACTATGGAAAGAACCTAGATGTCCATCAACAGATGAATGGATCAAGAAGATGTGGTATATATACACAATGGAATACTATGCAGCCATCAAAAGAAATGAAATCTTGCCATTTGCGACAACATGGATGGAACTAGAGCGTATCATGCTTAGCGAAATAAGTCAAGCGGAGAAAGACAACTATCATATGATCTCCCTGATATGAGGAAGTGGTGATGCAACATGGGGCTTAAGTGGGTACGAGAAGAATAAATGAAAGAAGATGGGATTGGGAGGGAGACAAACCATAAGTGACTCTTAATCTCACAAAACAAACTGAGGGTTGCTGGGGGGAGGGGGTTTGGGAGAAAGGGGTGGTATTATGGATATTGGGGAGGGTATGTGTTTTGGTGAGTGTTGTGAAGTGTGTAAACCTGGTGATTCACAGACCTGTACCCCTGGGGATAAAAATATATGTTTATAAAAAATAAAAAATTATATTAAAAAAAAACAGTGGAAATGTTCATCAAAGTCCATCAACAGAGCAAAGACAAATTATGATCTATTCATTAAAGAGATTACTATTCAACATCAAAATGAACTATTTACAATTGGAGATTCTCAAAGTAATGATGCTGAGAAAAGAAAAGCCAGGCAATGAATAGTATATACTGTGTGATTCCATGACTTTAAAAAATCTAGAAAATACCAATTTATATATAGTCACAGTCATCAAATATATTGGTGAGATTTTAGTGCCTTCTTCTGTGCTCCCATAGCTTCCTACACTTGGATCTCCGAGCATTTGTTACACCATGTGAAAATATGAACTCTTTTTCTTTATTCTGTCTTACAAGAATAAGAATCCTTGAAATTTTATGGACATTTGAACTCTCAGTTATTAGCAGAAATTCTATCACACAGTAAGTTTCCAAATATAAAAAGTCAGAGTTTTACAATGACTTCGAAGCTTTTACATGATCTAGCCACTCATTTAACCTCTGTGACCTCTTTCCCTGCTACTCTTCAGTCACTCACAGTGGCCTCCTTGCTATTCCTCAGATATGCCAGGCATGATCCAACCTTATGGCCTTCAAGATAGCCAATTCCTTTGTCTGGAGTGACCTTATTGCTGATGGTTCTGGGCAAATTCATCACCTTTCCATACCTTTGTTCAATTGTCAGCTTCATTGTAACTACCCTGATCTTCCTATTAAAAATTTTAACGCCCCATCCCCTGACTAGCAACCTTGAGTTCTCTCACCCTGATCGAATTTTTCTTTTTCCCCATTGTACTCATCATTTTTGAATGCACTATGCAATTTTTTTTTTTTTTTTTTTTTTTTTTTTTTTTTAAAGATTTTATTTATTTATTTGACAGAGAGAGATCACAAGTAGGCAGAGAGGCAGGCAGAGAGAGAGAGGAGGAAGCAGGCTCCCTGCTGAGCAGAGAGCCCGATGCGGGACTCGATCCCAGGACCCTGAGATCATGACCTGAGCCGAAGGCAGCGGCTTAACCCACTGAGCCACCCAGGCGCCCTGCACTATGCAATTTTTATTAAGCTTTATAGCTTATAATTGTCTCACCCATTAAAATAAAAGTTCTACAAAGCCATGTATTTCATTTACCAGTGTAGTCTGTAGTAATATCTGCCATATAATAGGTTCAGTAGACAACTGATAAATTTCAAAATAAATGAATGTTGAGAGTATACTGAATTTCATAAGTCATTTCAATATTTTTGTCCAAAAAATAAACTATGTAAAACATACTTTAAATTTACTTTCAAAATATTTTATAGCATATAAGGGACAATATACATAAGCCTTAAAGAAACAATCATATAAATAACCATTTCAGACCTACTTAAAAACTGCATAATACCACACTCCTAGATCCTCTCTGAACGCTCTAAAATAACCCTTCAAAGGAAATACATTTTTAAAAATAACAGATTTTTTGGCAAATAATTTAATAAAGTAAAAGTTTCATTCATCTATGTAGATCATAATAAATGTTTTTAATAAGCATGAAATTATAACACTGAAGTGTGCTAAAATGAAACCACGTGCTAAGGGTGAGAGAACAAAAATAAACATCATTTTTCCAAATAAGAGGAATTTATTACCTTTGAATCAAAGCATGTGGATTTGTTCAAACTGGCAATAAAGGAATATGGAGACACAAACCATAGAAAGTCATATTTTAGATTTCTAAAAGACTTCGAAGTGAAGAGTATACATTTTTTAAATGCTACATAATGCTATATAATGACAAGATAACAGGTTGTGACAAATAGCATTTTAAAAGCTCTACTCATAATGGAACGGAAGGTGTCATTTCCCTATAATTTTATATATGTCATTAATTTACTATATCTGGATACAACATATTACCAAACAGATGTTCATCAAGACTAAATCATTTTTAATGGAACATAATAATTTGAACCTACATCTATTAACCATTTTTGTCGATCTAACATTTATAGTCTCGCTAAACATTTTATCAGTTGTCGACAAAATTAAAAAAAAAATAGGATAAAAAGTCGTGTTTGGAAAAGTAGATTTTTCTTTCAAATTTGCATTTAAATGAAAATATTTGCTTATATTTTTAAAACTTTAAATGTTATTTTATATATATCTGACCTATCAGATGATATAAAATTTTTGGAGAAAATATGACATATTTTTTTATCTTGGTTGAAGGTATTAATATAGAGCAACTGTTTGCATAATTTGTATGTGATATCTTAGTTAATAAACATGAATAACTGGTATAAAATATGTTTTTTTTTTAAATTTTATTTATTTACATGACAGAGATCACAGGAAGGCAGAGAGGCAGCCAGAGAGAGAGGAATGGAAGCAGGCTCCCTGCTGAGAAGAGAGCCCACTGTGAGACTCAATCCCAGGAATCTGGAATCATGACCTGAGCCAAAGGCAGAGATTTTAACCCACTGAGCCACCCAGATGCCCTAAAATATGTTTTTATTTATATATAGAATTATAGTTCTTGCCAAAATATGGAACTAGCTGGAACTGAATGCCTCCTTCAAAGTCAGCTCTGGAGAAATTATGCAAGTGTAATATGGAACTATTTCAGATATTAACCAAAAACAAAGAAATGATGATAAATTCCTTAAAGACTCAAATTTGCTCTTGACTGGTGTGTTTCAAGCTCTATTCCTGGTTTGAAGACAGGTTTTTACAGGCCTGTCACTGTAGAAATCAGCTGGATATTTAGAGGCTATCAGAACTGTACAAAAACCTTGAAGGGGTAAAGACTTGAAAATTCTTTAGAGAGATTAGCTCCCTAAGGCATTATTCCTCCACACATTTTCCTCCAATCAATTGAGACTGATGGATGAGGGGCACCTGAGTGGCTCTCTCATCACGTGGGTGGTGGGTTAAGCCTCTGCCTTCATCTCAAGTCATGGTCTCTGGGTCCTGGGATCCAGCCCCACATCCGGCTCTGCTCAAAAGGAAGCCTGCTTCCCTCCCTGCTTGCCTTCCTCTCTGCTTACTTGTGATCTCTCTCTCTCTCACTTTCTCTCTCTCTGTGTCCAATAAATAAATAAAATCTTTTAAAAAAGGCTGATGGATGATAAATTATGAAAACTGCTCCCTCCAAATGATGCTTCTTCATAAGGATTTAAGAATTTAAAATTGTAAGTATTTAAAATTGAAACTTGATCATAGGATTTATCTTATAGAATAACATCAAGTGAAGGCAGTTATTATTAGTTCTGAAGTATTTGTGATTCTGAATTCTTGGCCTCATTAGTAAATTTATTTTTAAATTTTCCCATGGAGTGGTGATTGGCCTTCAGTTTTTCATTGATGTACATCATTGGGTCAAACGAGATGTGTGTGCCCAGAACTATATATAATCTTCTTTGTATTTCACTGGAGATGGCATTTCTGAGTTTTGTTCAATTGAATTTGGACAGATGTTTTAGTAGTCACTTCTAGAGTTGTCCGTGGAGAATATCTTCCTTTTTTTCTCTTCCCGATTCTCTGAAATGCCCGGACTAATTCACATTATTACAGTGATATCACAATTCAAGATTTTCCAAACACTATAGCTGCAAAATAGAAGGAAGCTACTCAGAAGGTAACACTATTGTGAATGATTGAGAAAGAAAATATTATTATAATTAAGCTACCAGGTTTCAATGTATTTTATTGTTGCTTAGAAAATCCTCGCATACCCAGACTTTACAGAGATTTGATGATCCTAAGAGGAGCTGAACTCATGGACCAAAATAACTATGCACATAAAAAGTACAATTACTTACCTAAAAAAGATGATGTGGTTAACTTTATATGGCAATCCAAGTGTTATTGGAACAGGAATTAAAAAAATAGCTTAGGGGCGCCTAGGTGGCGCAGTGGATTAAGCCACTGCCTTCAGCTCAGGTCATGATCTCAAGGTCCTGGGATCAAGTCCTGCATCAGGCTCTCTGCTCAGCAGGGAGTCTGCTTCTCTCTCTCTCTCTCTCTCTCTCTCTCTCTCTGCCTGCCCTGCGTCTACTTGTGATCTCTCTCTGTCAAATAAATAAAGAAAGAAAATAATAATAAAAAAAGAATGACTGTACTTTTAAAAAATAGCTTAAAAGGGGCGCCTGGTTGGCTCAGTGGGTTAAGCTGCTGCCTTAGGTTCAGGTCATGATCTCAGCATCCTGGGATCAAGCCTCACATCGGGCTTTCTGCTCATCAGGTAGCCTGCTTCCCTTCCTCTCTCTCTGCCCGCCTCTCTGCCTACTTGTGATCTCTCACTGTCAAATAAATGAATAAAATATTTTTAAAAATAGCTTAAAAGTATATGATAAAATAATGATATACATATACAAAGAAAAGAAAGATACTATACTATGAATATAAATTAAGTGAAAATTGTTGAAATAAAGAATACAATAAATGGAGACTAGATGAATATAGCTGTAAATAAATAAATGACTTTGGAAAAACAAACAAACAAACAAATTAATGACTTCTGCCCAAATGCAGCAGAAGAGAAAAAAATAAAGAAAATATTTAAATAAGTACTGAGATAAATTTTGGAGAATTAAAGAAAGATAAAAGATACCAGACTTAAAATGATGCCAAACATGAGAAATCAGAAACAAAACAAAACAAAAACCACACACACCAAAAACCACTCATATACATTATGGTGAGTTTTAAGAATATCAAAAACAGAGAAGAGCATAAATGATGCCCAAGAGAAGAACAGATCACCTAAAATGTACAAGAATAATACTGACAGCAGAATTCTCAATAGTAATAGCATAGAAAGGAGACAGCTGGGTGATGTAAAAGATATTTGAAACTAGATATTATACATCAAGCCAAATTATTGATTAAATTTGAGAGCACAGTAAAAATACAATGAAGCATGTTAGGTCTTAGAACATTTATCACACAGAGACACACATTTTAGAAAACTTCCTTGGAGGACAGCTCAATTTAGATAGAGAAAACAGAATTATGTACTCAAAGGCACATTTTGAAGGAAGGATTGAATATAGTCTGCACTGCAAATATTCTTTAATCGTATGTTCTGAATTTCCTAAATTTAAGAAGTATTTGTTCAAATATTTATCTTTAAATAAACCCTAGGAGATGGTTTCTTGGATTCTGGAAAATCAGTCCATTTGGATACAAATCTTTTTGTCACTGATGGAGATTTTGATAGCCCTTAACTGTGGAATGCCTAATGTATTGTTACAGCAATTGTGATTTGCCAATACTTGGGTGATGTGTGTGTGCTGTGTGTGTTTATTTTTATTTTTGATGGTTTTACTCTTCTATGAGATTTTTAAGTAGACATAATTTTAATAAATTGTGATTTGTTGAAATTTATCTGAGGTTATATATAATAAAATGAAATTTGTGTGAACTAAAGAAGTGCGTCTCCATTTTTTTGTTTTAAGAGTAGACTGGTCTTTAAAAATTGTCCAAAGAAGTACATTATAGTCATTATTAAATTTGATAATATACAATAAAGTATTTATGGTCCTATGGAACCATATCAAATTCTACTATTAATTCATATTAATAATTACCATAAGAGGAAAAAGGGATATTTTTCAAAAGGAAAATTAGCATATTTTTCAGAATATGATATAGTGTTATTCACTGAACAGAGGGAACAAATGTCAAAGTTTAACACAGTTTACAGAATGTTTTAACATAAATTGAAATTTAAATCTGACCAAATTTCACAGTTTTAAGTAAAATGATGGCACTTTATATCCTTGAAAAGTGGTAAGTGACCCAAAACATTGCTTAGAAAATCAAATTTAATACTACACTAGTCTGAGATGGTTAAGTTATGGTACAACTTGCCATTGTGTATCATCAAATGGTATATTTTTTTCTTTTGGTCTCGTCATTATATTTTATTTTAGCCATTCTGGTAAGTGTGTAGTGATATCTCAGTGTCATTTTAATTGCATTTCCTTGATGTCTAATTATGTCAAAATATATAATTTTGATGTTTAATGTTCTGAGCTTTCCCAGTTCAAGACCATGAAGCCACTTAGGAAAAATACAGTTGCAGATGCACTCATAGACCAACTCTTATTTAGAAATAAGAAGAAACATTACTACCCATTCCAACAAAAAATAGATTTGTTATGCAGTAGGGATTTTATAAATTACCTGACACAACTTACATAGTAAGATGAAATGGGACAGGCGGCTTCTTGCAGCTATATACAACATCATTTTAATTTCAATTTTCAGTATAATTTTCCAAGGTATACACAGAATATACATTTAATGTAAATTGTGAACATTTTAAACTCTGTATATGGAAATTAATCAATTTTAAGTTTATAACAATCAAAATTAACGGAAGTTTATTTTAAATTAGTTAGCTTTCTCTGCATTTCAAGACAGAATAATCAAGAATTGGTAAGAAAAAAATAATCTCTGTAAAATTACCGGGGGTGCATTATAAAGTGTTCGGTAACAGATCAAACTCACAATTTGGATTGAATGGCAAGTGATTTTTAAAATCTGGAACTCATAGTCAATTTTTTTTTTCTTCATTGTGTCTTAATAAATTACTGTGTTCATTTGCATGGAAGTGAAGAAAAATGCATGACATTTCATCTGAACACTAACACTTTTAACTGGCAACTCTGAATGTCCTTTACAGCAGTGTAAAGAAGTAAAGATCAATAATGTTTCATGAAATATTTCTTATAATTCTCAAGGAGATAGGGAGTTTGTGCAAAAATGCAAATCACTTTGCGACTAAACACATTGCTTATTTCAGCTAATTTTAAGAAAATATGCTAAGACTCTCTCAAAAAAGGAAGCAATGATTTAGGTTTCCCTTCAAACTCCTTATCTAATCCTGAACCACCAGCACATAGTTCAAAGAGCAACTAATTTGAGCAGCTCCAATTTACACGTTTCCTAACAATGCTTAATTTAGTGGAATTTCTGTCCAGTTATGTTAATTTGATGTAGTGAAACATTCAAAAAGAAACATTCAAACAGAAACATTCAAAAAGATCATCCTTAATTTATATAGATTGCCAAACTCTGCATTTTCTGAATGACGCCCAGGAACCTATTTTCAAAAACAAACAAACAATGCCAGAACCACTATTAGGTCATCTCTAGGCAGAAAGTGACTCAGAGCCTACATTACTCTCTCCCTGAAAGTATATTGTAGGCACTGAAACTTCTACCCTGAGTCTGTGCTATCAAATTCCTTAAGTTAGAAAGTTGTAAAACCCGTCTGTGTGGGAGTATTTCATTTACAGATAGAGATTTGGTTGTTCATACATTTTCATACTTGATTTTTAGGGTGTAATAACTATGTTTTAAAATTAATGGTGGTTTTGAATGCTGTTGGATAATTGTGCTAAAATGGTATATCCATTCCTCCTAGGAAACAGAAATTATAGAAAGGCAGTGCTTTTCAGATCTGACATCTATGAGTCATTGCAGTTTCAGTATAAATGCAATAGCAAAAGTGACATTCATGTTTATGATATTTTCTATAAATAAATTAGAATGTACTGGAGTACTGATATAAAGTGGGATGCCTAACCTTCAGTAAGATCTTGTTTTCAATTCAAAATAAATTTTATTTTTTATTTTTTTTATAATGTCCCTCAATTTCAGATAAGCACCCCCCTAAGGTCCACTGCATTTTTTAAAATATTTTATTTATTTTATTTGACAGTTAGAGATCACAAGTAGGCAGAGAGGCAGGCAGAGAGAGAGGGAAGAGGAAGCAGGCTCCCTGCTAGGAGGAGAGCCCGATGCGGGGCTTGATCCCAGGACCCTGGGATCATGACCTGAGCCAAAGGCAGAGGCTTTAACCCACTGAGCCACCCAGGCGCCCCCAAAATAAATTTTAAATTGAATTATGCACCTCTAAATTCAGAGACAATAAACATCAACCAACACAATTAATAAGTTCTATTTCTTGAAATTTCGGGAACATTGATAGTCTCATCTCCTGGAAGAACAACAGCTAAAATTTTTGGTCATAGATTCTTGCTAAAATATCACTTTCACAAAGAAAATTAATGTTATGAATTTTCATTGATTGTTATTGATCATGAAGAATATAACAACCACGAGAAAAAGAGTAGGAAAAACACGATATCTCATCTGTAAGGGCATGTGGAAAGTAGGAAATGCTAATAAAAATAACTACCATTATTTCCTAAGTTGACATAATATAACAGAACAAAAATATTTCATAACAATATTTTCTAGGCTCATTCTGATAACTCTTTTCTACATTCAAATTTAAAGGTTGAGGTATATGATATATATTACACAAAAAACATCCCAAGGAATTCGTTAAAAAAAAAACAACTCTTAATAAAGGACAAATCCAAAGGAATTTATTTTCTAATTTAATTAACAAATTATGAATCGACTTACTTATTTCATCACAGTGTATCAGGCACCTATAATATTTTTTAATCGTCATACCTGATGCTATAGTTACCATCTTTAAGACATACTGATCACGAACAAGCAAAGAAACAAGAGCACCATAGCTTAAGATCTACCTGCATAAATATAGGACTACTTCAGACAATCTCTTCACCACATCATAGCAATGAATAGAAATCATACATGCTCTGTAATGGACATACAGATGAGATAGAAGGGGATGGGTGTTAATATATGCAGAAACTTTATTAATTACATTGTAAAACATAATATGGAAAAACAGAATACAATTTTAGAAATACCCAGGTCACCATCATTGTTTTATTTTTATATGTGTAGATAAGGTGTTTAATAAACAATCCATGACTATTCAACTTCTTATATTTTGAAAATTTTAGCAAAAGTAACAAACCTAGCAACTAGAAAATTGTATCTATCTGCAAAATACAGCTTTGCCAGCATTGTAGAGGAAAAGCAAAACAAAAGAAGTAAGAAAAGTTTAACATTTCACAAGAGTTTTACTTTTATTTTTTATTTATTATTTTTTATTTTTCATTTATTATTTACTTCTATTTTCTACTTTATTATAATGAAAATGTCATGACCATAACATAAGAGCAGAATTAAACTACATGAGAAATTATTTTTTCATTAGTTATAATAAACTAGCTTGGTGATTAATTCAAAAATTATATTACAAACTTCAGGGTTCTTGCAGTAAGTATCACTGCATAAACAAATGAGTCAGGAGTCATAAACTAATGATGACTCTAAATGTTATTTAGAGAGACATTCTGTTCTTTATATATTTCAAATATTCTACACAAGGCAAAGTGGATCAATCTGTAGGGAAAATAAGATTTTAGAGAAGTATATATTTCCAACAGTATTTATAAAATATTACCTTTATGTAAGGCATCATCCTGGACTTTGTGGAAAACACACAAAGGAGTAAGGAGTGGCCCTTCAATAAACATATACAATATCAAGGTTTAACATGAAGCAGCATGTATTCTCTAAGTATAAAACATTGTACCAACTGACTTTACTGAAACTTTATATTTATTGCTCTCGTTTTAGGTCATAGTGTCCTTCTGCATGCAGGCTGCTATAACGGGCATGATATAGACTGAATAGCTTATAAAGAACAGGAATTTATTTCTCACAGTTCTAGAACTGAGAAGTTCAAAATTAAGGAATGGGCAGATCCAGGGAGAGCCCACTTCCTCATAGATGGCGATCTTCTCACTGTAAACGTACATGATGAATGAATCAAGAGAACTCTCTGGGGTCTCCTTTAAAGGGACTGTAATCCCACTTATGACCTAATCACATCCCAAAGGCCCCTATGTTTTAATACTATCACTTCCAGAGTTAGATTTCATAATATGATTTTGGGAGACATAAACATTCACACCATAGTATATAGAAACAAAAAAAGACACAAAAACAACAAACAACAAAATTTATTTTAACTACCTATTATTTTCAACTACATAAAATTTTAATTTGTTTCTATATAATATTAAATAACTCATTTGAGTGATTCACTTATATCCAATGCATCTGAGTGCAATTAAATTTGCTTACCCAACATATCCAGCAGCATATTTCTTCAGACTATCCCATTCCCCACCTTATAGGATTTACCACAATTAGAAGACAGGGGTAGAGGATAGATAGAAAGATGTATACATAAACACACTTGTACATACACATATGCATATTTTTTCCTGTTAATGATACTCATGCAAATAAAATTTAAGCTCAAGGAAACCTGTCTTGTGTGTTACTTAATATCCAGTTTTTAGTCAACATCCAAAAACAAATAATCCAATAAAAACATGGATAGAAGACATGAACAAGTGTTTCCCCAAAGAACACATTCAAATGTTCAGTAGATACATGAAAAGATGTCCATCATCATGTATCATCAGGAAATTGCAAAGCAAAACTAGAAAGAGATACCACCTCACACCTGTCAGAATGGCTAAAATCAACACCACAAGAAACAAAAGGTGTTGGAGAGGATGTGAAAAAGTAACACTTGTGGGGGCTGCCTGGGTGGCTCAGTGGGTTAAGCTTCTGCCTTCAGCTCAGGTCATGATCTCAGGGTCCTGGGATCAAGTCCCACATCGGGCTCTCTCCCAGGCATGGAGCCTCCTCCCTCCTTGCTCTCTCTACTTGTGATCTCTCTCTGTCAAATGAATAAAATCTTAAAAAAAAAAGAAAAAGTAACAATTGTGAACTGTTGGTGGTGATGCAAACTGATACAGCCATATTTGAAAACAGGATGGAATTTTCATAAAATTTAAAAATAGAAGTCCTTTGTGATCCAACAATCCTGTTGGTGTGTATTTACCCAATGAATATAAGAAAACTTATTCAAAGGGATGCTAGCACCCCTATGTTTATAACAGCATTATTTATAAAGGTAAGATATGGAAAGAGCCCAAGCATCCATCAATTGATGAATAAATAAAGAATAAGTGGTATGTATATACAATGGAATATTATTCTGCCATAAAAAAAAGACTGAAATCTTGCCATTTGCAATAACATGGATGGAACTAGACAGTATAATGCTAAAAGTGAATTAAGTCAGTCAGAGAAAGACAAATACCTTTACTCATATATGGAATAAAAGAAACAAAACAAACAAGCAAAGGGGATAATAATAAGACATAGAAAGAGAAATAAAGCAAGATACAGGCATTTCATTACGGAGAACAAACTGATGGTTACTTGAGGGGATCTGAAAGGAGTGATGGATTAAATAAGTGATGGGGGTTAATTAGAGCACTTGTCCTGATGAGCACTGAGTGTTATATGTTATATTGTACACATGGAACTAATACAACCATATATGTTAACTAACTGGATTTCAAATGAAAACTTTTTTAAAACCCAGTTTTTAGCTCACATTCTGGCTTACAAAAGGGATTTAGTCAGGAATTTGGAGATTAGTTAATGAACAAATAACGGGTGAACAGGCAGTGGTTAGATAAAATTACTATCCTTTCTGGCATGATCTTATAGCTTTGGTCTAGAATTATTTTTAGCACTTTAGACTCTTCCTATTTTATTTTGAGTCATTAAACAAAAATTTCCTCAAAGGACCTTAGACTCCATCCAATTTGAGCAACAGTGTGAGAGAGGAAATGGTGTCCAGGAGGAAAAAAAAAAAAGATGAAACTACTTTTGTTTACAAGTGAATGCATAGTTCTTCCACAGAAGAAGCTCTAAATGGTCATGGCTCCAGCTTTATATGTGTTCAGTCATATGTTCAGAAGTAGGTAACACTATCAAAAATTATAAAGCATCTGAGATTATTTTCCCTTATTTGAAAGCTTGTGTATGAGTCTGCCGTGGTTTCTTGGGTGTTGATAGAAGATGCAGACTCATGGTTCAGAAGTTCTTCAAAAAGTTAAAAGTACCATATGTTCCAACAATCCCACTTCTGGATATATACCCATTATATGAAATCAAACTTGAAACTATACTTTACTCTTATAATCATTATTGCAGCGTGATTCACAATGGATAAAATATGGAAATTAATTTTACATATTCATTGCTAAATAAATGGAATAATGAAATAACAGCAACATGGATGGACCTGGAGGACATTAAGAGAAGTGAAATAAGACAGACACAGAAAGATAAACACTTTATAATTACAATTATATATGAAATCTAATAGTCAGTGTTTAAAAGTGAAGAGTAGATGGGCAATTGTCAGTGACTAAAGGCAGGGAGAAAAGGGGAGATGTGAGTCAAATGGTTGTTTCCAGTATACATGTTGAATAAGTTCTCTTTACAACAATTTATATATAGTTAATAACAGTGTATATCTGAAACTTTCTGCTACTGTATTCTCACCAGTTGGTAGTATTCTTACACACACACACACACACACAAGCTAGGTGGATTGGTGGATATGCACTTTGTAGTGTTTATTGTAAAGTGTAAGTATCTTAAATGAAGCTGTGCACCTTACATATATAACATTTTTGTTACTTATACCTAAATAAATATGAAAAAAAAAATTAAAAATATGACAAGACTGAATGGGATAATTTATACTGGATATGTCAAATCTGAGTTGCGTGTGACCCAGGCACAGTAGCTGTGATAATTTTTACCATCTTCACCATCGCCATTAAAATTAACATAGTTACCATCATACTTTCTTATCCATAAACATGTCATCCTTGGGTTTCTCAGGGACATTGTTCTGAAAAAGTTTGTAAACTCACTGATTTTTTCAAAGAGTCCTACTTTGCTATCACAGATGTAACTATTACTGAACAAGGAAGTTAGTGACAAGCAAATAAAATTTTATTTTATTTTTTAATTTTAATTTTTAAAAATTTAACTTCTCTTAAAAGATTGTATTTATTTATTTGGCAGAGAGCACAAGAAAAGGGAGCAGGAGAGAGATAAGTAAGCACCCCACCAATCAGAGAGCCAGATGCAGGGCTCAGTATCAGGACTAGGGAATATGAGCAGAGACTAAGGTAAGTTTACCTGATTTAGCCACCAGACACCCCAAAGACAATTAAAAAAAATTAAATACAGAAAGGAGTACAACTGGGCAAAATTTGTGTCAAAAAAAAATTCCTATCATTTTGCGCCCACCCATCTCCTTCATATATGGGGATGTCCATAGATGGACAAAGAAAGTTTGTATTTTTTAGTAAAGATTCCAAGTATGCAAAAAACATTAATACTGATGCAAAGAAATAAAAACAAAAGATAACCAAGGCAGAGGAAGGTGTTTAAGCTCTTCTTGACCTGTTGGAATGGTGGTAAAAGAGTGACTTGAGGTGGAATCTGTGGGGAAGTAGCGGGAACCAAATTTGACCATTTAAAAAAAAAGGGGGGGGATCTTTACAATCAATCCCTGGATGTAGAAAAGTTCTCCAAATCAGTACCTGGCACCTCTCCAACAAACAAAGGGCTAGAAAATCTCTTTGATTATCTCAACAATCAGCCCTTTTCCTCCATGGCCTGTGGGTGGGGTGGGCTTCAGGACCGAACTTGGGCTGGGTCTGCTGTGGGGGGCTGCTCAGGCTGACATGTCCCCCTCTTCTGCAGCCTAGGCTTCCTGCTCCAGGGCACCCTGAGCTCACAACTGAAGCACCCTTAAAGGCAGCCGAGTCAGCCACAGCCTCCTGGACCTCCTCCTAGGCCTTGCTGGGCTCTTTAGGGGCCTTGGTGTCCTCCACAGTGGGCGGTTTCTCAGGCTAAGGTCAGACTCCTGGGGCTTGGCATCCTGCGGGTCTCCCCCTTACACCCTCCTTCCCTGGCGCTCAACCTCATCTGCTGCCCCTTCCTCCCATGTCGCCCCCTACCTGCTTGGTGCCCCGGCATGCTCTCTGTAGGTCGTGCCCATCTCTGGGGCAGCTGGGGTGATGTCCTAGGCAGCCTGGTCTTCCTGGCCTTAGAGGGAGGCTCCTGCTGCGCTGGTGGCTCCATGTGCCTTCCCGCTGCCTTCTTGCTCTTCCTGAAGGAGAACCTGCTCCTCCCGAAAGGCTTCTCTAAGAAAATGGGTTTCTTTCTGTTTCTGGGCTCTTGCTGCTGGCCGAGGGTGCGGACGGTCTGTGGCCTTGGGGGAGACATCAAGGAGGCATTGGAGGTGGCCTCCCCTTCAGCAACTGCAGCCTAGCCCCTCCTGGCGGCCTTGCCCCCATGGATGCCTCCTTCTCCTCCAGGCTGGCCTGGCTTGGGGGAAGTGGTGGCTCCTCCTTCTGGGCAACATGGGGGACACTGCCCTGCTCAAGGTGGACGTTGGCTCCTCCAGGTTGGGGCCACACCGCTGCCATTGGTCTACAACTCATCTTTGGAGCCAGGCTTGGCAGCCACGGGAGAGACAGCGCCTTTACCTGCCGGCCATGGGTCCTCCAATGGGAAATGGAAAGGGTGCATGAGAGCGCCGAGAGTAATGCACAACTAGAGATGATGGAGGAAGCTTAGTCTTTTTATAAGGTGTATTTTGTGAGGCAGATTTACAACACTAAAGGTCTTGATTAAGAAGGAAGAAGGAAAAAACAAAACAAAACATCAATACCCACATTTTTAAAAGATCCTAGTCTTAGGAGTTAATTTAAACCATAGGAACTTTTCAGTTATCTCATGTTAGCTGTACCAGTGATAATATGTATGTTTCAAGTTCAGTTATTTTTCTAAAAATCCCTCAGTTCAGACAAATTCTCACAGTTGCAGGTTCATTTGCATTTATTTATTCTCTATATATTTTGTCAGAGAGAATTATTATTATTTAAAGTGACCATATTTACATGAGTATAGTATGAAGTGTAGACCTTAGTTTAATTTACTATAAACCTAGAAAAGAAGTACATTGATGGACGTAGATACCAGTCATTGATTAAAATATCAATTCCCCTTTACCTACTACCATTTTAGAGTAGATCATAGGTTACAACACCAATTCCTTCAAGCATTCTATAATGTTTTGTTTAAGGTTTAAAGAGAGTTTTATTTTTTTAAACACAAGTAAGTAACAATTATTTACTTTTTAACATTTAATTATATATCTATATGAACACATGAAATATATTACATATATAAAGTATATATTTTAAATTGACTTTAGTCAAATAAAATTTTCCTTTGAATTGTTGTGAATTCAATGCTTAAATGTATCAATTGTTAATTCTAGTCTTTTATTAAAATAGTTTCTTTATTAATTACAATCAAAATTATCTTAGGCATTTAAATGATAAATAAAAATAAAGATACTGAAAGACATGTATGCTATACTGTCTTGCATAGTTACAAACTTACTGGTCTCTAGAGCTGACATTGGTCCTCCCTTCATCCTATCAATGAAGTCATTTTTCTGAATAGACTTCTTTGAATATTGTTCAAACCAGTGCGTATACTTTTCTCTCATTCCTGCTCTTGACATTCTAGGTGACTCCATACAGACTAAACAGGAATCATGATTTCCACACATCTTTCGGAGATTAAGGAGAATACTTGTTGTTTTATTTGTATATTCACTTGAGAATGTCCACCTAGACATCAATAAGGTGGAAATACCCATTGCTCAGCATGTCCCTAGGACAAAGCTTAGAAATGAGTTCTGATAATTTGTGTAGCTGTTTTAATAGTTGAGTTAAAGTTTATTCAGAGGGTAAACAAATATATTTATTTAGACATTTTGAATATAGTGTTTCTCATATATAAATCCTTTCTGTGTATTGGGTAATAACTCTTTATTGGATATATCATTTGCAAATATCTTCTCCCCTTCAGAAGTTCTGTTAATTGCTCCCTTTGCTGTGCAGAAGCTTTTTATCTTGAGAAAGAATATTTTATTTTTGCTTTTGCTTTTGTTCTCCTTGCCTTCACAGATGTGTCTCACAAGAAGTTGCTGTGGTTGAGGTTGAACAGATTGCTGCCTGGGTTCTCCTCTAGGATTTTGAAGGATTCCTTTCTCACATTGAGGAATTCATCCATTTTGAATTTATTGTTGCATATGGTGTAAGAGAAAGGACCCGTGTCATTCTTCTGCATGCAACTGTCCAATTTTCCTAGCATCCTTTGTCAAAAACACTGGAATTGTTTCCCATTGGGTATTCTTTCCTGCTTTTTCAAAGATTAATTGACCATAGATATAAGGGTTTATTTCTGAGGTCTCTATTCTATTCCATTGAGCTATGGGTCTGTTTTTATGTCACGACTATGCTGTTTTGATGATTACAGCTTTGTAAATAACTTGAATTCAGGCACTGCAATGCACCTAGCTTAGCTCTTCTTGTTCAACAATCCCCTAGCAATTTGTAGTCCTTTCTGGTCCATGTAAATTTTAGGATTGTTTGTTCTAGCTCTGTGAAAAATGCCGAGGGTATTTTGATAGGGATTTTGTTGAATGTGAAGATTGCTTTGGGCAGCATAGACATTTCCACAATGTTTATTTTATTTTATTTTATTTTTCTTTTCTTCCAATCAATGAGAATGGAAGTTTTTCCATCTCTTTATGTCATCTTCAGTTTCTTACATAAGCATTCTGTGGTTTCTACAGTAGGGATCCTTTCCTCTTTGATTAGTTTTAGTCCTAGGTATCTTTTGGGCTTGGGCGCTATAGGAAATAGAATTGAAACCCTAATTTCTCTTTCTCCATTCACATTGCTAGTGAATCAAAAAGCAAGTGATTTCTGTGCATTGATTTTTGAGTCCTGCAGGCTGCTGAATTGGTGTATGAGTTGGAGTAATTTAGGGATGCACTCTTTTGGGTTTTCCACATAAAGTATATTGTCATATACAGAGAGTGAGAGTTTAACTTCTTTGCCAAGTCAAATCCCTTTTGTTTTTGTTGTACAAATGCTGAGGCAAGGACTTCTAATAATCCGTTGAGCTAAAGTGTTGAGAGTGGGCATCCCTCTCATGTTCCTGACCTTAAGGGAAAAGCCCTCAGGTTTTTCCCATGGAGAATGACATTTGTTGTGGGCTTTTCATAAATGGCATTTTTTGATAGGAGATATGTTCCTTCTAACCATATATTTTGAAGAGTTTTAATCTGGAAAGAATGTTGTATTTTGCCAAACGATTTTTCTGCATCAGTTGAGAGGATGATATGGTTTTTTGTCATTCTTCTGCTAATAAGAACTATCACATAAATAGACTTGTTAATGCTGAACCTTCCTGGCATCCCAGGAATTCACCTCCCCCATCGTGAATAACTCTTTTAATGTTCTATGGGATCTTATTGGCTAGTATCTTGTTGAGTATTTTGGCATTCGTGTTCATCAAGGTTATTGGTCTATAATTCTTTTTGATGGGGTCTTTGGCTGCTTTTGGGATCAAGGTAATGTTGGCCTCATAAAATGAGTTTGGAAAGTATTGATCCATTTCTAATTTTTGGAAACAGCTTCAGTAAAAGAGGCATGGTTTATTCTTTCAATATTTGGTAGAATCCCCCCAAGGAAGCTATCAGGCCCTGGATTCTTGTGTTTTTTTGGGGGGGATATTTTTGATTATTGCTTCAATTCCCTTGCTGGTTATGGGACAGGTTATCTATTTCTTCCTGTTTCACACTTGATAGATTATAAGTTTCCAGGAATGCATCCGTTTCCTCCAGATGGCCTAATTTGTTGGCATATTGTTGCTGATAATATGTTCTAACAATTCTCTATTTCTTTTACATTGGTTGTGATATCTCCCCTTTCTTTCATGATTTTATTAATTTGTGTCCTGTACCTTTTCTTTTTGGCTAAGTCTGGCCAGAGGTTGATCGGTCTTATTAATTCTTTCAGAGAACCAGCTTCTAGTTTTGTTGGTGACCTCTACTGTTCTTCTAGTTTCTGTTTCTTTGATTTCCACTTTAATCTTTATTCTTTCTCTTCTCCTGCTTGGTTTCAGCTCTATTTTCTGTTTTTTTCTCCAGGTGTAAAGTTAGCTTGTGCATTTGGGATTTTTCTAATTAATTTTTTTAGGTAGCCTTGGATGGTTACGTAATTCCCTCTAAGGACCAAGTTTTCAGTATCCCATAGGTTTTGAAACATTGTGTTTACTTTTTCATTAATTTCAATAAATTGTTTAATTTCTTCTTAAATTTCGTGGTTGACACAATCATTCCTTAGTGGGATGCTCTTTAAAATCCAAGTGTTTGAATTCATTCCAAATTTCCTCTTGTGATTTAGTTCCAGTTTCAATACATTACTGTCTGAAAACATGCAGGGGGAACATCTCAAACTTTTAGTATTGGTTGAGACCTGATTTGTGACCCAGTATGTGACTTTTTCGTTTGTTTTTTAGTAATGTTGTTTGCCTCCATACAATGCATCATTAGTTTTTGATCTTATGTTTCAAGATTCATGGTTCACGTATAACACCCATTGCTCCTTGCAACACACACTCTCCTTAATACCCTCCACCAGGCTCACATATACTTCTAACTCCCCCCAAAAACCTGTTTATTTCTGAGTCAACAGAAACTTATGGTATGTCACCCTGTCTTATTTCCCCCAATTCACTTTTCTCTTCCTTCTTCTAATGTCCTCCATGATATTCCTATGTTCCACAATTAAGTGAAATCGTATAAGAAACTTTCTCTGCTTGACTTTTTCCCTCAGCATAAAATCCTCCAGTCCCAACGATGTTGATAAAAGATTGGTTATTCTTCCTTTCTGATGGCTGAGTAACACCTCATTGTATATATGGACCATATCTTCTTTATCCATTCATCCGTTGAAGGGCATCTTGGCTCCTTCCACAGTTTGGTTAATGTGGACATTGCTGCCATGAATTTGTGGGTACATATGGTCTTTCTTTTCACTACATCTGTATCTTTGTGGTAAATACACAGTAGAGCAATTGCAGGGTTATTGGATAGCTCTATTTTTAATTTTTTGAGGAGTCTTCAGATGGTTTTCCAAAGTGGCTGCACCATCTTTCATTCCACCAACAGTGTTAGAGGGTTCCCCTTTCTTCACTACCTCTTCAAGATTTTTTTGTTACTTCCCTTGTTAATTTCTGCCATTCTAATTCATGTAATGTGGTATCTCAATGTGGTTTTGATTTAAATTTTCCTGATGGTTAATGATGATGAGCATTTTTACATATGTCTGTTAGATATTTGTATATCTTCATTATAGAACTGTCTGTCAAGTCTTCGGCTCATTTTTTTTTTTTTTTTGACTTAATGATCTGCCTTTTGGGTGTGGAGTTTAATAATTCTTTATAGATCTTCAGTTTCAGCCCTTTGTCTCTATTGTCATTTGTGAATGTCTTCTCCCATTCTGTGGGTTGCCTCTTTGTTTTGTTGACTATTTCCTTTGATGTGGAGAAGCTTTTGATCTTGATGAAGTCCAAAAAGTTAATTTTCAGTTTAGTTTTTCTTGTCTTTGCAGATGTGTCTTGAACAAATTTGCTGTGGCCGATGTCAAAGAGGTTACTGCCTATGTTCTATTTTAGAACTTTGAAGGATTACTGTCTCACATTGAGGTCTTTTGTCCATTTTGAATTTATCTTTGTGTATGTTTGCTGTATTAGAATGGTCGAGTTTCATTTGTTTTTATAAAGCTGTCTAATTTTCCCATCACCATTTGTTGAAATGACTGTCTTTTTCTACCTGATATTTTTTCATGCTTTGTGGAAGATTAGTTGACCTTGTGTCCAGGATCCATATCTGGGCTCTCTACACTATTCCTTTGGTCTATGTATCTGTTTTTATGCCAACACCATGCTTTCTTGGTTATCACAGTTTTGTAATACCTTAAAATACACCTAAACAAAGACTTAAAGGATCTATACTCTCGGAACTACCAATCACTAATGAAGGATATTGAAAAAGACACAAAAAGATGGAAAAACATTCCATACTAATGAGTCAGAAGAATAAACATTGTTAAGATGTCTATGCTGCCAAGAAGAATCTATACTTTCAATGCAATCGTAATCAAAATACCATCAACAATTTTAAAAGTTCTGGAACAAGCAGTCCTAAAATGTGTATAGAACCCAAAAAGTCCCCAAATTGTGAATAAAATGCTGAGAAAGAAAAATAAAGCTTTTGGCATCACATCACCTGATTCCACGCTTTATTACAAAGCTGCAATCAACCTGTATGAAATGTATTTTGGTGAAAGTTCTGTGTACTCTCAATCACAATGGCATTCTGTGGTTTTATAATTGAATATTCTGTTTATGTCTTTTTTTTAAGATTTTATTTATTTATTGGACAGAGAGAGAGATCACAAGTAGGCAGAAAGGAAGGCAGAGAGAGCAGGAATCAGGCTCCCCGCTGAGCAGAAATCCTGATGCGGGGCTCGATCCCAGAACCCTGGTATCATGACCTGAGTCGAAGGCAGAGGCTCAACCCACTGAGCCACCCAGGTGCCCCCTGTTTATGTCTTTGAAGTCCATTTGTTCCAGGGTGTCATTCAAAGCTTTTGTTTCTTTTTGAGAAACATTCTCCTTAGAGGATCTATTTCTGTGAGTGGGGTGTTGAGGTCTCTGCCTATTCATGTATTATTATTAATATGAGTCTTTATTTTGTTTAACAGTTGGCTTATGTAGTTGGCTGATCCCTGTTGGGGCATAGATATTACAGTTGCTAGGTTTTGTTATTGAATAGAACCTTGAAGTATGATATAGTATCCCTCTACATATTTTACTACAGAATTAGGTTTAAAATCTAATTTCTCTGATATAAGAATTCCTGTCTCATCTTTCTTATGAGTTCAGATGGCATGAAAAACTGTTCTCCATCCCAACACTTTCAGTCTGGTGGTGTCTTATGTTCAAAATGAGTCTCTTGGGGCGCCTGGGTGGCTCAGTGAGTTAAGCCTCTGCCTTCAGCTCAGGTCGTGGTCTCAGGGTCCTGGTCCCCATTGAGCAGGGAGCCTAATTCCCTCTCTCTCTCTATCTGCCTCTCTGCCTATTTGTGATCTCTGTCTGTCAAATTAAAAAAAAAAAAAGAAAGAAAAGAAAAGACTCTCTTGTATAGAGCATATGGATGGATCCAGGCTTTTATTCAAATCAGAAATCCTGTGCCACTTCATGCATGCATGTAGCCTCTTCACCTTTTGAGTAACTATTGAAAGATATGATTTTATTGCCATCATGTTGCCTGTGAAGTCCCTGTTTCTATAGATTGTCTTAGTAAATGTCTGGTCTATATTACTCTTGGGGCTTATCTATTTTATAGAATCCCCCTTAATATTTCTTCAAAGGCTGGCTTGGTGATCACATACTTTCAGTTTCTACAAGTCCTTAGAAGCTCCTTGTCTCTCCATCCATTATGATTGACAGCCTTGCTGATTAATGTATTTTGGGCTGCATGTTCCTCTCATTTAAAACACTGAATATGTCCTTCCAGCCCTTTCTGATGTGCCAAGTGTCTGTGGACAGGTCTGATGTTATTCTGATATTCCTCCCTCTGTACATAATAATTCTCCTCCTCCTAGTGGCTATTAAGATGGCTTCTTTAGCTCTAAGATTTGCAAGTTTCATTATTATATCTAGGGATGTTGGTCTATTATTATTGATCTTGGGAAGGGTCCACTCTGGCTCATGGACACAAAACCTTGTCTCTTTCACCACATTAGGGAAGTTATCTGCTATTATTTGCTCAAATATGTCTTCTACTCTCTCATCTCCCCCACAGGGAGCCCAATAATTCTGACATTGGACCATTTCATGGGGTCAGTGATCTAAGTTTGTTGTCATGAATTTTGAGCTGTTTATTTCTGTCCTCCTCAGCTTCCTTCCTATCAGCTTATATTATAGCTCACTAATTTATTCTTCTGACTCATTTACCCTGGCTGAGTTTCCATTTTAAACTTTATCACATTCATAGCATTTTTTAAAGGTTTTATTTATTTTTCAGAGAGAGAGAGGGAGCGAGAACGAGCACAGGCAGACAGAATGGCAGGCAGACAGTGGGAGAAGCAGGCTCCCTGCAGAGCAAGGAGCCAGATGTGGGTTCGATCCCAGGACACCGGGATCATGACCTGAGCTGAAGGCAGCTGCTTAACCAACTGAGCCACCCAGGCATCCCGACATTCATAGCATTTTTAATGACAGCCTAGTTAGATCTCATTTCTGCCCTTAGAAATTCTATGTCATTTCTAATGCTTTTCTCAAGCCTAGCCACTGACATCATGAATACTACACTGAAGTCTATCTCTGACATCTTGTTTCTATCCATATCCATTAGAACTGTGGAGAGGACCATTGTCTTCAATTCATTTCTTTATTGGGCATTCTTCCCCCTAGTTATTCTGTTGTGGGATGGCTGAAGGAATGTATAGTCCAAAATATCAATCACAACCTAAGCAAAATTCACCTATGAATAAATCTGAAAGGGTCAAAATCTACCACAGATAAACCATCAGATAAGCCAATATGATCCAACAAATAAAAAAAGAACCAAAAAAAGTGAAAAAAAAAATAGGGGAGCAGGGAGAGATATTATAAGCTATCAATGTGGAAAGAGCAGGGTGATATCGCTGTTCCTGCTTGATTTTTAGTCTTAGAAGATGCTGTATCCCAAAATTGCAAAGAAGTCAGAACTTACACATATAGCAAGATAAAATTGGGTGAAAAATGGGCTAGTATAGGACATAAATCTATAAAATATATATGTCAAAAAGAAAATAAAAGTTAAGAGGATGCTTTAAAACATAGTTTGGGAAATAAGATTATATTTTAAATGGGAACAAGGTTAAAAATGAAAGAATATGAAGAATAAGAAATGAAACAGAATAAATGTAGAATTATATCCTGAAGTATAAGTGAATTATGAGGGATCACCTGGGCCTCCCTTTATTACTATTGTTTTCTCGTGGTGCTGGAGTTTTATAGATCTGTGGGATATAAGCTTATCATTCAGCTGTGCTTCCAGTCTCTCTTCTGGGAGAGGGGACTGCTGCTTAGCTTCTCAGATGTTTTTGCCTGGGTGGAGTTGCTCAAACCCATATCAGAGGGACTCGGTTATTTTTTCCTGGCATCTTTCTCCTTCTCTTTAGAGAGTCAGAGGAAATATGGGAGTGCGGAAATTTTCAGACCACAGCACTAACCTCACCATCCCTCTCCCCTTTTTCAATACATCCTCCAGGTCAATCAGTGTCCACTGTGAGGTGGGAGAGGTTTATGGGGAACTACGAGTATCTCTGTGATTTGTGGCCTTGGAAATGTTAGTGGCCATAGGATCACACATGTATCCTTCCTTTGCAGTTCCTAAGTTACAAAAAAGGGGACTAACCCAGCATCTCCTTGTGGGCTACACTGCCTGAAATTTTTCCCTGTTATGGGCACAAGCAGTTCTATATCACCCTTAGGAAGTTATCCAGCAACTTCTAGTCCTTTTCAGGGTGGTCAGGCCAAGGGAAATTTCCCTACCAGCTCATCTTATAATGTATGGTGTCTGGAACTGAAAGTCCCCTCTGGATTCACTAATTATAACCGGCATCCCTGCTCCACTGCTTGGGCACTCTATCAGTTTGGACTTCCCCATTAATTCTGAATCTCCTGGAATCCTGAAACCACAATAATTCCCCTAGACTTCTCCCCTACTTGTCCCTTGTGACCTTGTCAGAAGGGGGTGCCTCTGAGTAGAGTAAATGTCCAATGGTCTCGATCTTTTTGCTTCTGTGTCGTATCACTTTCCAGCACCAGCTTCTGGGGATTCCCTCAACTTTCCATTTATCTTCAGATATTTCTCCAGAATATTCAACTTTCCACACCTCCTACATGGAAAAAAAAAGTGTCTTTGTTGTGCTGGTGAAGATCTTGATAAATCTTTTCCCATCACATTTTGTTGATTTTTGTTGATTTGTGTGTTGATGTGTGTATGTTTTGATTTGTGTGTGTTCAGAAATGCTTGATAGATATACAGCTATTTCAATTGACCAGATAAAATGATTTGCCTACTCCACTGCAATCTGCTCCAAGAAATAATATTTTCTAATATAAGTCCTCTGGAAATGTCCACACTCTACATAGATGTGAACAGAGGGTGAATTTTTTCCTTTTGCATTTTAAATTGAAAATTAATAAATTTTATGTATAAAAATAGATGAATGGATAAGGAATAGTTGGTATTTACATATACAATGGAACATTATTTCTCCACAAAAAAGGACGAGTATTTGACATTTGAATCATGGATGGACTCAGAGGGCATACACTTGAAGTAAAATAGGTAAGACAGAAAAAGACAAATAGTGTAGAATTTCACTCATATGTGGCATCTGGAAAGCCAAACAAATGAATAAACAATAAAGTGATAATCAGAATCAGACATGTAAACATAGAGACCTTATGGTTCTAGGGGGGAGGTGTGAGAGACATGGAAGAAATGGGTGAAGGGAATTAGGAGACACAGACTTCCCATTGTGAGATGAATAAGTTATGGGGAAGAAAGGTGCAACATAGGGAATATGGCCAATTGTATGGTAATAGTGTCTTTGGTGACAGATGGAAGCTGCTCTTGTGGTCAGCATAGTATAAGGTAAAAACCTATCCAATCATTAAAATGTCCACCTGACTTTAACAAAACATTCTGTGTCAACTATGCTTCAAATAAAAGTAGTCAGAATGTGTATGTATACAGATATATTGATTTGTTTGATTTGACAGAAGCCCAGAGACAATCCAGCTGATATTAGCCTCACTCAGCTTGTCTAGGGTCCAAAGGTAACTGGTCTCTTGGGGAAGACCCAACTCTTCTCTTCTGTGATAATTTTACATCTAGATCCCTTCTTTGCTGATTTCTGTTTCAGCTTCCTTTGCCAGCTTTTTCCTGTGTGCCCCTTTGATTTGTGCTCAGTCATAGGCCACATGTTCTTCTTCTCTCCATTCTCTACCACATGAGGAAGCCCATCTATACCCCAGTTTTAGAGAGCACCTCTCTGCTCTTATTCTTCTCTCCCCTGGCTTCTTGAGCCTGTGTATCTGCTTAGGGACAAGGGGCAACAGATGCATCACTAAATTGTATTCCTGAAACTTAAAAAGAAAAAAAAAAGTAATATGTTTGGTAACATTCTATAGTTGTTCACAACCAGCACATTGAAAGTTTCATTATATTACCTGTTGAAAGAATAAGCTGCCAGGTGAAGCTGTCTAGTCCCTGAGAAGATACACAGCTCTAGATATTGGTCCCTGGGCCATGAGCGCTCCTGAGAGCACATGGGGTGCCACTACTGTGAGGGGCTGGGAGCCTCGCCAGCTGGGAAGAACACAGCCTTTTTGCAGTTCCAACGTCATCACCACAATGCACTACCAGAGTATGAGTCTCGCCCCAAACCATCCCCTGAGAGAGCTGCATGCAGGTGCCAGCCCAGCGGTCTTGGTCCCAGGAAGGCTGAGAATTCCCAGCCCAAGCCACCAGGAGAATTTCAATGTGCTGTCGCTGCTTGGAACCTCTCTGGCAGTGTGGAGCTGACCAGACAGCCACCACTTTCATGGTTTTGGGTACAAGCAGGACTTCCTGTGTCCCCAGGGACTGCAGATTGGAATGTGCTCTGCCAGCGGCCAAGGGGGAACTTATGTGCTCTGCAACACCCAGACTGAGGCTTCTCTCTGAGACAGAGGTCAGGGTGCAGTTTACTTCCCTCTAAACCTCCAAAAACCATCTAAAGCTGTCAAGGTCACTTGGTGTTCTTTACAAATGCATTCTTTTTTTTTTTTTCCAATTTATTTATTTTCAGAAAAACAGTATTCATTATTTTTTCACCACACCCATTGCTACATGCAATTTGTGCCCTCTATAATACCCTACACCTGGTACCACAATCTCCCACACCCCCGCCACTTCAAACCCCTCAGATTGTTTTTCAGAGTCCATAGTCTCTCGAGATTCACCTCCCCTTCAAATTTACCCCAACTCCCTTCTCCTCTCTAACACCCCTTGTCCTCCATGATATTTGTTATGCTCCACAAATAAGTGAAACCATATGATAATTGACTCTCCCTGCTTGACTTATTTCACTCAGCATAATCTCTTCCAGTCCTGTCCATGTTGCTACAAAAGTTGGGTATTCGTCCTTTCTGATGAAGGCATAATACTCCATAGTGTATATGGACGACATCTTCCTTATCCATTCATCCATTGAAGGGTATCTTGGTTCTTTCCAAGTTTGGCGACCGTGGCCATTGCTGCTATAAACATTGGGGTACAGATGTCCCTTCTTTTCACGACATCTGTATCCTTGGGGTAAATACCCAGGAGTGCAATTGCAGAGTCATAGGGAAGCTCTATTTTTAATTTCTTGAGGAATCTCCAAACTGTTCTCCAAAGAGACTACACCAACTTGCATTCCCACCAACAGTGTAAGAAAGTTCCCCTTTCTCCACATCCTCTCACACACATGTTGTTTCCTGTTTTGTTAATTTTGGCCATTCTAACTGGTGTAAGGTGATATCTCAATGTCGTTTTAATTTGAATCTCCCTGAGGGCTAGTGATGATGAACATTTTTTCATGTGTCTGATAGCCATTTGTATGTCTTGATGGGAGAAGTATCTGTTCATATCTTCTGCCCATTTTTTGATATGCTTGCCTGTTTCGTGTGTGTTGAGTTTGAGGAGTCCATTATAGATCTGGATTATCAACCTTTTGTCTGTACTGTCATTTTCAAATATCTTCTCCCATTACGTGGGTTGCCTCTTTGTTTTCTCTACTGTTTCCTTTGCTGTGCAGAAGCTTTTGATTTTGATGAAGTCCCAAAAGTGCATTTTCACTTTTGTTTCCTTTGCCTTTGGAGACATATCTTGAAAGAAGTTGCTGTGGCTGATATCAAAGAAGTTGCTGTGCCTATGTTCTCCGCTAGGATTCTGATGCATTCCTGTCTCACGTTGAGGTCTTTTATCCATTTTGAATTTATCTTTGTGTACAGTGTAAGAGAATGGTCGAGTTTCATTCTTCTACATATAGCTGTCCAGGTTGCCCAGCACCATTTATTGAAGAGAATGTGTTTTTTCCACTGTATATTTTTTTTCCTGTTTTGTCGAAGATTAATTGAGCATAGAGGTGAGGGTCCATATCTGGGCTCTCTACTCTGTTCCACTGGTCTATGTGTCGGTTTTTATGCCAGTACCATGCTGTCTTGGTGATCCCAGCTTTGTAATAAAGCTTGAAATCAGGTAACGTGATGCCCCCAGCTTTAGTTTAGTTTTCAACATTTCCATAGCAATTATGGGTCTCTTCTGATTCCATACAAATTTTACGATTATTTTCCCCAGCTCTTTGAAGATGACGGGTGGAATTTTGATCGGAATGGCATTAAAAGTATATATTGCTCTAGGCAATATAGACATTTTAACAATGTTTATTCTTCCGATCCAAGAGCATGGAATGGTCTTCAATCTATTTGTGTCTTCTTCAGTTTCTTTCATGAGTGTTCTGTAGTTCCTCCAGTACAGATCCTTTACCTCTTTGGTTATATTTATTCCCAGATATCTTATGGTTCTTGGTGCTATAGTAAATGGAATTGATTCTCTAATTTCCCTTTTTGTATTTTCATTGTTAGTGTATAAGAAAGCCACTGATTTCTGCACATTGTCTTTGTATCCTGCCACATTGCTGAATTGCTGTATGAGTTCCAGTAGTTTGGGGGTGGAGTCTTTTGGGTTTTCCATATAAAGAATCATGTCATCTATGAAGAGAGAGAGTTTGACTTCTTCATTACCAATTTGGATACCTTTTATTTCTCTTTGTTGTCTGATTGCTGTTGCTAGGACGTCTAATACTATGTTGAACAAGAGTGGTGAAAGTGGGCATCCTTGTCGTGTTCCTGATCTCAACGGGAAGGCTGCAAGCTTTTTCCCAATGAGGACGATATTTGCTGTGGGTCTTTCATAGATAGATTTGATGAGGTTCAGGAATGTTCCTTCTAGTCCTATACTTTGAAGCGTTTTAATCAGTAACGGATGCTGGATTTTGTCAAATGGTTTTTCGGCATCAATTGAGAGGACCATGTGGTTCTTCTCTCTTCTCATATTAATTTGTTATATCACATTGATTGATTTGCAAATGTTGAACCATCCTTGTAGCCCAGGGATGAATTCCACCTGGTCATGGTGGATAATCTTTTTAAAGTGCTGTTGGATCCTGACGGCTAGCATCTTGTTGAGAATCTTAGCATCCATATGCATCAGTGTGGATAATCTTTTTAAAGTGCTGTTGGATCCTGTTGGCTAGGATCTTGAGAATCTTGGCATCCATATGCATCAGTGATATTGGTCTTGAATTCTCCTTTTTGGTAGGGTCTTTTCCTGGTTTGGGGATCAGGGTAATGCTGGCTTCATAGAAAGAGTCTGAAAGTTTTCGTTCTGCTTCAATTTTTTGAAACTGCTTCAGGAGAATAGGTATTATTTCTTCTTTGAATGTTTGGTAGAATTCCCCAGGGAATCTTTCAGGTCCTGCGCTCTTGTTTTTTGGGAGGTTTTTGATGACTGTTTCAATCTCGTTATTAGATATCGGTCTATTCAGGTTGTCAATTTCTTCCTGGTTCAATTTTTGTAATTTATATTTTTCCAGGAATGCATCCATTTCATCTAGGTTTCTAAGCTTATTGGCATATAACTGTTGATAATAACTTCTGATGATTGTTTCTACTTCCTTGGTGTTCATTGTGATCTCTCCCTTTTCATTCCTAATTTTATGAATTTGGGCTTTCTCTCTTTTCTTTTGGATTAGTGTGGCCAATGGTTTATCAATCTTAGTGATTCTTTAAAAAAACAACTTCTAGTTTCATTGATACATTCTACTGTATCTCTGGTTTCTACCTTACTGATCTCAGCTCTAATCTTGATGATTTTCCTGCTTATGCGTGAAGTTGGTCTGATAAGTTGTGATTCTCCAGTTCTTTAAGGCATAGAGACAGCTGCTGTGTTCTGCATTTTTCAATTTTTTTGAAGGAGGCTTGGATGGCTATGTATTTTCCCCTTAGGGCTGTTTTTGCTGTATCCCATAGATTTTGGACCGAAGTATCTTCATTCTCTTTGGTTTCCATGAATTGTTTCAGTTCTTCTTTGATCTCCTGATGGATCCAAGCATTCTTAAGCAAGGTGGTATTTAGCTTCCAGGTCTTTGAGTTCATTCTGAACTTTTACTTGTGATTGAGTTCCAGTTTCAAAGAATTGTGATCTGAGAATATGCAGGGAATAATCTCAGTCTTTTGGTATCGGTTGAGTCCTGATTTGTGACCCAGTATGTGGTCTATTCTGGAGAAGGTTCCATGTGCACTTGAGAAGAATGAGTATTCTGTTGTGTTAGGGTGGAATGCTCTGTATATATCTATGATGTCCATCTGGTCCAATGTGTCATTCAATGTTCTTGTTTCTTTATTGATTTTCTGCATCGATGATCTGTCTAATTCTGAGAGAGTCATGCTAAGATCTCCTACGATTAGTGTATTCATGTCAAGATGACTCTTTATCTTGATTAACAGTTTCCTTAAGTGTTTGGCTGATCCCATATTGGGAGCATAGATATTTACAATTGTTAGATCATCTTGGTGGATAGTCCCTTTAAAGATTTTGTAGTGTCTTTCTGTATCTCTGACTACAGTCTTTAGTTTCAAGTCTCATTTATCTGATATGAGAATCACTACCCCAGCCTTCTTTTGAGGCCCATTGGCATGAAAGATGTTTCTCCATCCCTTCACGTTCAGCGTGCGTGTATCTTTAGGATCAAAATGGGTCTCTTGTAGACAACATATGTATGGGTCCTGTTGTTTTATCCAATCTGCAACCCTGTGCCATTTTATGGGTGCATTTAGGCCATTCACATTGAGAGTGATTATTGATAGATACGTTTTTACTGACATTGAGTTACCTTTGAAGTCTTTCTTTCTGTAGACTGTCTCTATATTTCTGTTCAATGCTATTCTTGGGATTTTTACTCTTTTATAGAACCCCCTTTAATATTTCCTGCAATGTCGGCTTGGTGGTTGCATAGTCTTTTAAGCCTTGCCTGTCTTGAAAGCTCTTTATCTCTCCATCCATTTTGAATGTCAGTCTAGCTGGATAAAGTATTCTTGGCTGCATGTTCTTCTCATTTTGTGTCATGAATATATCTTGCCAGCCTCTTCTGGCTTGCCAGGTCTCTGTGGACAAGTCTGACGTTATTCTGATGGGCTTCCCTCTGTAAGTAAGGAGCCTCTTTGCCCTGACAGCATTCAAAAGATTATCCCTACAATTATAATTCCTCAATTTGACTATCAGTTGTCGTGATGTATTTTTGGAATGTATAATCTTGGGTGGAGACTGTTCAGCCTCTAGTACATGAACGCTGGTCCCATTCGCGAGATTGGGAAAATTGTCATGAAGGACTTGTTCCACTCTATCTTCTAGAACTCTTTCTTTCTCCTCCCCTTCAGGGATTCCAATAATTCTGACGATGGAATGCTTCATGGCATCATTTATATCCCTGATTCTGTTTTCGTGGTTTCTAAGCTGTTTGATCCAGGCTTCCTCCTGATCCTTTCTCTCTATCTGTTTGTCTTACAAATCACTAATTCTATTTTCTGTCTCAGTTACCCTAACTTTGAGAGAGTTTAGATTAGATTTGAACTCATTGAGAGCATTGTGAACCTCCTCCCTGGTAGCTTTAATCTCTGCCCTAACATTGTGAACATCCTGTCTGGTTGCTTTCAGTTTGGCCCTAATCAATTCTGTTTGCTCATCCATGGCTTTCTCCATCCTAGCTATTGCCTGGATAATTGTTAGCTGAATTCTCTTTCTGATATATTGTCTATGTTGATAGCCGTTAGCTCTGTTCCAGAAGGTCCATCCTCTGTATTTTTCTTCTGTTGGGCATTCCTCCTCCTAGTCATTTTGGTTGGAGATGACTGTACAAATGTAGCTGGATGTATCAACTGTGGTGCAGTAAAGGTGCACTCTGGAACACTTCTGAGCAATCAGGATTCCCCACCCAAATGAGAGACAAAAGAAAAGAAAAACAAAAGAAAAAAAAAGAAAAGAAGATAAAAAATAGAGAGGTGAGAGAGAGACAGGAAAGAAAGGGAAGATAAAAAGAAGGCTCAGCCCAGATGTGCCCCAAGGTAAGATTTATGAAGTAGACAAACAAAAAGGGATAAAAAGACTGATACAAGTATATTACAAGAAAAAAAATATATATATGCAAATAAAGAATGAACCGGGGCGCCTGGGTGGCTCAGTGTGTTAAAGCCTCTACCTTCGGCTCAGGTCATGATCTCAGGGTCCTGGGATCGAGCCCCACATCAGGATGTCTGCTCAGCAGGGAGCCTGCTTCCTCCTCTCTCTCTCTGCCTGCTTCTCTGCCTACTTGTGATCTCTGTCAAATAAATAAATAAATTCTTAAAAAAAAATAAAGAACCTCGTCAAAAAGAACCCCCAAGTGTAAAATTTATATGCTCTCAGTACAAACACAAAAAACACAGAAACACTGGTGGAATGGGAGAGTTCTTATAAATTCTCACTGTGTGCGAGGAAGGTTGTTTTGATTCTTCCTGGATCTATCTTGATATCTTTGTTAAAGGACTCAACTTTCCTACGATAAAGGGGATTAAAAATTGGTTTACCTATAGGGGAAGTATTGATTGGAGAAAGGGGGTTACGTTGAAGTTTAACTCTATATGAATATTAGAGGATAAAAATAAAAAGGAATAAACTAGACTAAACTAAACTAAAATTTTAAAAAGGGGAATTCAAAAAATAAAAATGCAAAAGAAAAACATAGGTGTATGTATCAAAAAGTTCAGGTTAGAAAGGTATTATGGAATTTGATGTTTGATGTACTGTACAACTGGCTGTGATGGTAAATAGGTTAAAAAAATTACCTATGTGTAAAAAAAAATAATAATAATAAAGAACCGGAATTGTGGGAACGAGTGAACAATACAAGTTTTCCTATGAAGTAGTGGTTGTTCTCTTGTAGTCCATTTTTTTTCTTTCTTGGTTTGTTTTCTGGGGGAGGGGCCTGCCACGTGGGTTGTCAGTCAATGATGTTTCCTTAGTTAAGTCCTCCCGCCCCCCTCAAGGGGGTGGGCTGTGAGGAAACTGTTTTTTTTCAGGCTTTTGTTCTCTGGTGGTTTTTATGCTTGTTCACTTTTTTTTTTTTTCTCTCCCCTTTACCGCCTTTGATGCTTGTTGTAGTTTTAGAGGAAAACAAACTGCAGCCTGATCTCCCTCTCAGAGAGAAGCCTCAGTCTGGGTGCAGAGCCTAAATAAGTTCCCCCTTGGCCGCTGGCAGAGCAGGTTCCAAGTTGCAGACCCTGGGGGCACAGGATCTTTTGCTTGTACCCAAAGCCAAGGCAGTGGCAGCTGTCTGGAAGCTCCCGACCGCCAGAGAGGTTCCAAGCAGCAATCGCACACTGAGAGTTTGCTGCTTGCCTGGGCTGGGAGTGCCCGGCTTGTGCGCACCTCTTTCAGAGTCGGCTATGGGTCGGGCGTGCATCTTGGGCACTGAGAACGGGGCGCTGGTCCGTAAGCACCAGGCTGGGCTTTTGCGTACCTCTGTCACGGGAGAGTTGGGGCGCGCGGCTTAGGCTTTGAAACAATGGCGCTGGTCAAAGAGCAACGGCTGGGCCTTTGTAGCTCAGGGGAGCATGAGGGACTGGGCACGTATCTCAAGCTTTGTGGTAGAGCTCGCACATTCTGCTGACCAGTATGGCTCCCATCCCATCAAAGTAACTAGAACCCATGCATTCTCGGGCGCGCTGGCAGCTTAGGAACCAAGATCTGGTTTCTCTGCCACACTATCTCTGCCTCAGGGCCGGGGGGGCTCTCCTGGAACCGGGCACTTAAGCCCCTGTCCCTAGCCACCCCGATTCCCAAAATTTTCCCCCATAATCCTTTCCTCTTTTGGAGTGCTTTCAACCAGTCTCCAAGTTAATGCTGGTCCCCAGACGCAGGGCACTCTTGCTCATATTGGGGTATTACTTTCCAACCGGTCACGTCTTGTGGCTCCCTCCCCCTTTTGTTTATCTTCTGATATCAGTCCGCCATTCCCACTCTGCTTTACCTGCCCACTGGCGTCTTCTGCCCCTGTAGAGATCCAGACGTGTATAATTCTGATCTCAGGCTGATTTCATGAGTGATCGGAGTTCTTTGGTAGGTAATCAGCACCCTTTGGGGTACCGGCTGAAAAGGTGCCTCCTCCTACTCCCCCGCCATCTTGTCCCCCCTTTTATAGATAATTTTTTAAGCTATCTACCATCACAGTGAGATATACAATTCCAATGAGATGTATCAAATTCCAGGAAAACCTTTTAACCTGAACTTTTACCCACATTTTTCTTTTACTTTTCTATTTTTTAAATTTGTTAAAGTTTCATTTTATTTTAGTTTAGTTTATTCTTTTTTTATTTTTATTTTTTAATATTCATATAGCATTAAACTTCAAGGTAGTCCCCTTTCCCCAATCAATGCTACCCCTATAGCTAAACCAATTTTTAATCCGCCTTTATCTTAGGAAAGTTGAGTTCCTTTACAAAGATATCGTGATACATATAGTAAGAATCAAAATAACCTTCCTGCTCCACACTGAGAATTTATAACCACTCTCCCATCTCTTACTTCCGCTAGTGTTTCTGTGTATTTGTTTTTGTCCTGGTAGTATATAAATCGTATACTTGGGGTTCCTTTTGACGAGGTGCCTTTTTTTTTGTCTTGCCTTAAAACATATATATATATATATATATATGTATATAATCTTGTCATCTACTTTTACCAGTCTTTTTATTTGTCTATTTATGTTTGTTTGCCTCATAAATCTTACCTTGGGGCCCATTTGGGTGGGATCTTCTCTTTTATCTTTCTTTTTTTTCCCTGTTTCTCTCAACCTCTCTCTTTTCTTTTTCTTTTTTCTCTCCTCCATTTTTATTTAATTTGTGTGGGAACTATTATTGATTGCTCAGAAGCGCTCCAGGGTGCACGCTGACTGCACCATATTGCATACATCCAGCTACATCCGTTCAGCCATCTCTCACCAAAATGACCAGGAGGAGGAATGCCCAACAGAAGAAAAATTCAGAGGCTGGGCCATCTGCAACAGAGCTAATGGCTATAGACATAGACAATAGGTCGCGAGGGAATTCAAACTGACAATTTTACAAGCAATACCTAGTTTCGAGAAAGCCATGGATGACAAAATGAAATAGATTAGGACAGAGCTGGAAGCCACCAGGGATTATGTTCACAATGTTAGGAGAGAACGTAAATCCACCAGGGATGATATTCACAATGTTCTCAATGAGTTCCAATCTAATCTAAATGACATAAAAGCTACGGTAACTGAGACAGAAGATAGAATTAGTTATCTGGAGGAAAAACAGATAGATAGAAAGGACCAGGAGGAAGCCGGGAACAAATAGCTTAGAAACCATGAAAACAGAATTAGGGAAATAAATGACACCATGAAATGTTCCAGCATCAGAATTATTGGAATCCCTGAAGGGGAGGAGAAAGAAAGAAGTCTAGAAGATATAGTGGAACAAACACTCTATGAAAATTTTCCAATCTCACAAATAGAAACAGCGTTCATGCACTAGAGGCAAAACAGTATCTAACCACGATTATACATTCTAAGAAAACATCAAGGCATCTGATAGTAAAATTGAGAAATCGTAGTTGTATATACAATCTTTTGAAAGCCACTAGGACAAAGAAGCTCCTTACAGACAGAGGAAAGCCCCATCAGAATAACGTCAGACCTGTCCACAGAGACCTCGCAAGCCAGAAGAGGCTGGCAAGATATATTCAGGGCACAAAATGAGAAGAACATGCAGCCAAGAATACTTTATCCAGCAAAACTGACATTTAAAATGGATGGAGAGGTAAAGAGTTTCCAAGACCTACAAGGCTTAAAAGACTGTGCAACCACCAAGTTGACACTGCAGGAAATATTAATGGGGGTTCTATAAGAGAGTAAAAATCCCAAGAATAGCATTGAACATAAATATAGAGACAACCTACAGAAAGAAATTCTTCAAAGGTAACACGATGTCAATAAAAATGTATCTCTCCATAATCACTATCAATGTGAATGGCCTAAATGTACCCAGAAAATGACACAGGGTTGCATATTGAATAAAACGACAGGACCCATCCATATGTTGTCTACAAGAGATCCATTTAGAAACTAAGGATACACCCAGACTGAAAGTGAAGGAATGGGGAAGTATCTTTCATGGCAATGGGTCTCAAAGGAAGGCCAGGGTAGCAATTCTCATACCAGATAAATTAGATTTTAAGGTAAAGACTGTAATCAGAGATACGGAAGGACACTACATCATTCTTAAAGGGACTATCTATCAAGATGAGCTAACAATTGTAAATATCTATGCCCCCAATATGGGAGCCCCCAATTACATATGAAAACTATTTATCAAGATAAAGAGTCGTATTGATATGAATACATCAATAGTAGGAGATCTTAACATACCTCTCCCAGAAATGGACAGATCATCAAAGCTTAAAATCAGTAAAGACACAAGAGCATTGAATGACACATTGGACCAGATGGACCTCATTGATATATATAGAACATTCCACCCTAAAACTACAGAATACTCATTCTTCTCAAGTGCACATGGAACCTTCTCCAGAATAGACCACATATTGGGTCACAAATCAGGACTCAACTGATACCAAAAGACTGAGATTATTCCCTGCACATTCTCAGATCACAATGCTTTGAAACTGGAGCTCAATCACAAGGAAATGCTTGAAAAGAACTCAAATTCCTGATAGCTAACGACCACCTTGCTTAAAAATTCTTGGATCAACCAGGAGATCAAAGAAGAGCTGAAACAATTCATGGAAACCAATGAGAATGAAGACACTTTGGTCCAAAACCTATGCGATACAGCAAAGGCAGTCATAGGGGAAATACACAGCCCTCCAAGCTTCCTTCAAAAAAATTGAAAAATCCAGAATACACCATCTGTCTCCATACCTTAAAGAACTGGAAAATCCACAACAAATCAAACCAACTCCACACACAAGAAGGGAAATAATCAAGATTAGAGCAGAGATGAAAGAAGTAGAAACTAGAGATACAGTAGAACGTATCAATGAAACTAGAACCTGGATTTTTGAAAGATGAATAATATCGATAAATCATTGGCCACATTAATCCAAAAGAAAAGAGAGAAAGCCCAAATTAATAAAATTATGAATGAAAACAGAGAGATCATAACGAACAACAAGGAAGTAGAAACAATCATCAGAAGTTATTATCAACAGTTATATGCGAATAAGTTTAGCAATGTAGATGAAATGGATGCATTCCTGGAAAACTATAAACTCCCAAAATTGAACCAGGAAGAAATTGACATCCTGAACAGACGATAACTAGTAATGAGATAGAAGCAGTGATCAAAAACATCCCAAAAATCAAGAGCCCTGGACCATACAGATTCCCTGGGGAATTCTACCAAACTTTCAAAGACGAAAGAACACCTATTATCCTGAAGCTGTTTCAAAAAACTGAAACAGAAGGAAAACCTCCAGACTCTTTTTATGAAGCCAGCATTACCCTGATCCCCAATATAGGCGAGGGTCTCACCAAAAAGGGGAATTTCAGACCAACATCACTGATTAATATGGATGCTAAGATTCTCAGTAAGATCCTAGCAAACAGGATCCAACAACACATTAAAAAGTTTATCCACCATGACCAGGTGGGATTCATCCCTGGGTTACAAGGGACATAACCCTTACATCCCTTGTAAGGATAGTTCAACATTTACAAATCAATCAGTGTGACAGAACAAATCAATAAGAGAAGAGAGAAGAACCACATGGTCCCCTCAATTGATGAAAAAAAAATAAATAAAAAACCTTTAGAATAAATCCAGCATCCGTTCCTGATAAAATGCTTCAATGTATAGGGATAGAGGGAATATTCCTGACCTTCATAAAATCTATCTATGCAAGACCCAAAGAAAATATCATCCTCAATGGGAAAAAGCTCAGAGCCTTCCCGTTGAGTTCAGGAACATGACAAGGATGCCCTCTCTCACCACTCTTGTTCAAAGTAGTATTAGAAGCCCTAGCAACAGCAATCAGACAACAAAGAGCAATAAAGGGTATCCAAATTGGCAATGAAGATGTCAAACTCTCTCTCTTTGCAGATTGCATGATGCTGTATGTGGAAAACCCAAAAGACTCCACCCCCAAACTACTAGAACTCATACAGCAATTCAGTAACGTGGTGGGAAACAAAGTCAAAGTACAGAAATCAGGGGCTTTCTAATACACTAACAATGAAAATACAGAAAGGGAAATTAGAAAATCAATTCCATTTACTCTACCACCAAAAACCATAAGATACCTGGGAATAAACCTAACCAAAGTGCTACTGGATCTGTACTCGAGAAACTACACAACACTCATGAAAGAAATTGAAGAAGACACAAAAAGCCCGTTCAACCAATGGCGGAAGACCATTCCATGCTCTTGGATCGGAAGAATAAACATTGTTAAAATGCCTATAATGTCTAGAGCAATCTATACTTTTAATGCCATTCCGATCAAAATTCCTCTGGTATTCTTCAAACAGCTGGATCAAATAATCCTAAAAATTGTATGGAATTAGAAGAGATCCTGCATTGCTAACTAAATGTTGAGAAAGAAAAACAAAACTGGGGGCATCACGTTACCTGATTTCAAGCTTTACTACAAAGCTGTGATCACCAAGACAGCACTGTACTGGCATAAAAACAGACACATAGACTAGTGGAATAGAGGAGAGAGCCCAGATATGGATCCTCAAGTCTATGGTCAAATAATCTTCGAAAAAGCAGGAAAAAATATACAGTGGAAAAAAGACAGTCTCTTCAATAAATGGTGCTGGGAAAACTGGGCAACTATATGTAGAAGAATGAAACTCGACCATTCTCTTACACCGTACACAAAGATAAACTCAAAATGGAAAATGACCTCAACATGAGACAGGAATCCATCAGAATCCTAGAGGAGAACATAGGTAGTAACCTCTTCAATATCAGCCACAGCAGCTTCTTTCAAGATATATCCCCAAAGGCAAAGGAAACAAAAGCAAAAATAAACTTTTGGGACTTCATCAAGATCAAAAGCTTGTGCATTGCAAAGGAAACAGTCAAGAAAACCAAGAGGCAACCCAGAGAATGTGAGACTATATTGACAAATGACAGTATAGACAAAAGGTTGATATCCAGGATCTACAAAGAACTTCTCAAACTCAACACACTCAAAACAGATAACAATGTCCAAAAATGGGCAGAAGACATGAACAGACACTTCTCCAATGAAGGCATACAAATGGCTATCAGACACATGAAAAAATGTTCATCATCACTAGCCATCACGGTGATTCAAGTTAAAACTACATTGAGATAACAACTTACACCAGTTAGAATGGCCAAAATTAGCAAGACAGGAAACAACATGTGTTGGAGAGGATGTGGAGAGAGGGAAACCCTCTTCCACTCTTGGTGAGAATGCAAGTTGATGAAGCCACTTTGGAAAACAGTGTGCAGATTCTGTAAGAAATTAAAAATAGAGCTTCCCTTTGACCCTGCCATTGCACTCCTGGTTATTTATCCCAAAGATACAGATGTAGTGAAAAGAAGGGCCACCTGTACCCCAATGTTTATAGCAACAATGGCCACAGTCGCCAAACTGTGGAAAGAACCAAGACGCCCTTCCACTGATGAATGGATAAGGAAGATGTGGTCCCTATACACTATGGAGTACTATACCTTCATCAGAAAGGATGAATACCCATCTTTTTATCAACATGGATGGGACTGGAAGAGATAATGCTAAGTGAAATAAGTCAAGCAGATATAGCCAATTATCATATGGTTTCACTTATTTGTGGAGCATAACAAATAACATGGAGGACATGGATAGATGGAGAGGAAAAGGGAGTTGAGGGAAATTGGAAGGGGAGTTGAACATGAGAGACTATGGACTATGTAAAACAATCTGAAGGTTTTGAATGGGTCGGGGGTGGGAGGCTGGGGGAGTCAGGTGGTGGGTTTTATGGAGGGCACGTATTGCATGGAGCACTGGGTGTGGTGCATAAACAATGAAATCTCTTACACTGAAAAGAAATGAAAGAAAAATGGTTTCTCTAGGTGATACATTTAGCATTATATTGTTGAAACTTGCAGCCTGCCCATGTCTATATGTGTGTGTATGTGTGTGTGTGTGTGAGTGTATACATATATATAAATTACAAAAGAAATATTAATTTATCATCTTGAAAGAGAAGTTATCTGTTTTCCTTTAAAACTTGGTTTCCAGGTGATGATAGCAGGAGTGTCACTGATAATGCCATCAGTAATTGGCCAGTTGACCTGCCCAGTGATTCGTCACCAGAATGAGGGCAATCTGAGAAATCCCTGATGATGGGCCAGGTTATAGTGGTGACATCACATGATGGTGAAATCACATGAAGAAGATATTTTGAGGTCCCAGGGTTGTTATAAAAGCTCAGCAACGACCCAAGCTGCAATGAAGAAAGAGATGGTGGTTCAGTCACAGTACTTCCTGGACTTCTGGGCTCTGTTCTTATCACATGCCCATGGCAAGCCCCCAGACCATTCTTCCTGCCCTGGGTCTCTCTCCAATACTCTACACACGATGATCATGTTAGTACCTGCATTTGTGCCCCTCTGTGGTACTGGGAGTCCTCGAACCTGTACACAGGACCTCCTAGACCTGCTTTGCTCTATGAGGATGCCCCAGGTCCTCTGGGTCACACTCTGGCTTGGCACATGCGAGTGGGACACTGGAAGTAAGAGTACCATGGATTCTCAGCCATCTTGGTACCACATTTTGGGGTCACATTTGCTCTCAGTACAGGAAAGATGAGTCCACATGCTGAGGGAACACTGAGCACATTACTATTCTGGTGTCCTCCAACTTGGCTCAGCACAGGACACATGAAGTCCCTCAGCATCCAGCCAGCCCAGATGTGCACAATGTCTGGAATCCAGACACCTGGCATAGAGGGAATTTTATAAAAACAATTTGGAACTGGGATAAGGAATCACCGCATCACTTTACACAGTGTGATCCAATGGAATACAAGTCCTCAGACCATGAACTGTATGAACCAGATCACCAGTGAGCAAACTAATTCCCCAGACACCTGGGCAACCCAGAGCCCACAGATGATAAAGACAAAGACACAGCATAACAAACAGGAATTCAGTTTTCAGAACAGAACACCCACCAGGAACCAAAAAACTGGGAGCCCTCAGATCCCATTTGACTCTATGCAGATGAGTCACACAGACACTGGGTGGACAAGGAGCCCACATACCTCAAGCTGGACAGCCCAGTGCAGCACAAGACAAGTAAGCCCAAAGAACACGCTTTCCAAGTACCAAGAATCCATGAGTCCTGCATCCCAGCTATGTATCGGGAAAATGATTCACCTATTCAGAAGCATTTCCATGTCCCTTTGGACCTGGAGTCCAAAAACTCAGCTCTCTACTTGGCCAAGAAGACTCCTTGATAGCAGACTCACCATGTGCCCCTGGACCAGGAGACCAACAACCGAGATCTCTGCTAGGGCAAACAGGCACCTGAATAGCAGGCTTACCATGTTTTCATGGACTTGGAGACTAATAAACCAGTTCTCTATATTGTCAAGCAAGCACCTGGAGAGGAGGCTCACCATGAGCCCTTGGACCTGGAAACCAACATCTGAGATGTCTGTTAGGCCACACAGGCACCTGTTAAGTAGGCTAACCTTGTACTTTTGGACCTCAAGACAACTCAGCTGTTTGCCTGGCAAAGTAGGCACTTTGACAGCAGGTTACTACCATATGGCAATGGACCAGGAGACCAACAACTAAAATGTCTGATAGGGTTGGCAGGCACCTTGACAGTGGGCTAAATATGTGCCCTTGGACCTTGAGACAGACAACTCAGCTCTTTGCTTGGTCAAGGACTCAACTTGACAGCAGGTTCCCCATGTGTCCTTGGATCTGGTGACCAACAACTGATCTATCTGATATGGTTGGCAGGCACCTTGACAGTAGGCTAAACATGTGCTCTTGGATCTTGAGTCCAATAAAGGCGTTCTGGTCTATACCAAGCAGACACTTCGACAGGAGGCTCACCATGTTCCCATGGACCTGGAGACCAAAAAGTGAGCTGTCTGGTAAGCTAAGCAGTCACCTTGACAGTGGAGTCACCATGGGCACTTGGATATTGAGCCCAAAAAAGGAGCTCTGAGCTAGGCCAAGGAGACAACTGGACTTGAGGCACACCATGTCCAGTTGGATCTGGCAACCAACAACACAGCTCTTTGCTTGGCCAAGAAGACACCATGACAGTGGGCTCACCATGTGTCAGTGGACCTGGAGGCCAACAACTAAGCTGTCTGATGGACTAAGAAGGCACATTGAGAGTGTGATAACCATGTGCCCTTGGACTTGGAGATCAAGAATGCAGAACTGTGACAAGAAAGTCAGGCTACATGACAGCTGGCTCAGCGTGTGCTTATGGACCAGGACACCAAAAATTCAAGACCACTAGGTCACCTAGTAGAACTGGACAATAGGCTCACGATGTGGCCTTGGACCTGGAGACCAAAAAAGGATATCTGAGCTGGGCCACGCAGACACTGAGAAAGGAGGCTCACCATGTGCCCTTGTAACTCGAGACAAAATCTCAGCTCTATGCTTCCATAAAGAATCACCGGGAGAGTGGACTAACAATGAGCCCTTGGACCTTGAGCCAAAGAAAGGAGCTCTGGACTGGGTGACGCCAACACCTGAAGAACAGGCTGATCATGTGCCCTCGTACCTCAAGAACAACTCAGCTCTTTATTAGGCCAAATGTCCACTGGGAGAGTAGGCTTCCCATGTGCCCTTGATTATGTCAACCAGTAAAGGAACTCTGGGCTAGTCCCAGAATATACCTTGAGAGTGGGATCAGCACATACCCTTGGATGGGGAGGCCAACAACACAGAACTTTGTTAGGCCAAGAAGGAACCTGGATAGCAGGATTACCATGTGTTCTTTAATGTCAATAAGAATAGCACAGCTCTTCACAAGGCCAAGCAGGCAAATTGAGAGTGGGGTTACTATGTGCCCTTGGACCAGGAGAACAACAACTGATCTGTCTAATCAGCCAATCAGACACCTGAGAGCAGGCTCACTGTGCTCCCTTGGACTTCAAAATCATCACCTCAGGTCTGTGCTCAAGCAAGTAGACACGTAGATAACAGGCTTACCATATTCCCTTGAACCTGGAGACCAACAATTCAGCTTTCTGATAGGCCAAACAGGCATTTGTTAAACAAGCTCACTATGGAATCTTGGACCCATACACCAAAAATTCAACTCTCTTCTAGGTCAGGCAGGTGCAGCGACAGCAGGATCACCATGTACCCTTGGAAAGGAGATCAGTAAGTGAGCTGTCTGATAGGCCAAGGACGTACCTGGACAACAGTTTCACCATGTACCCTTGAAACTGTAGACCAACAATGCAGCTGTGCCTTGGGCCAAGAAGCCATGTGGAAAGCGAGTTCACCATTTGACCTTAGACATAGATCCTTCCTTCTCCCAAGAGTACATGACTCTCAAACACTGGGCTTGCCAGTTGATATCAGACTATGAGATATGCAAACCTGCTGAGCATTGCACCAATGTGTCCACAGGAACCATGAAGACCTGGGAGACTTCAAACCCTGAGCCTTCCATCCTAGGATAACACTGGGCTAAGAAGCTGCTGGGACACCAACTTGTCCCAAAACTCTATGACTGTGTCCTTTTCAACACTGCAGAGAAGTGAGCATTTGAGTCCCTTCTTACTTTGGATTCACATCAGCGTCAGGTCCTTGTGGCCTGCTATCTATGTATTATTCATTTTGGGGGAAGTTCTTCTCAGAAGAAAACTACACCATGCCCTAGGAGATGGAACAGTCGTTTGAAGACTTTTTTTTTTATTATTATTAAAACATATGTCAGGACTATAATGGTTGGAGGAATGGCAGTGATCACACATAGGCTGCTGGAAAGAACTGGATTCTCGTTTCAGGCCATCATCAGAAAAACTAAGTTTGCTGTATTGTAACGATCAGAAGATCTGATCCTGATTGCAGAACCATCCCTGATTACAGAAACTAGGTTGTGTCCCCAACCTCATCCTTCCAGACCATTCCAGGAAATCTAGGAGGTTCCATCTGGGAAAACACTAGGAGTTCTTGGAAGGGAAATAAGGGAGAGGATTATTGCTTGGAATAAAAACAGGGTTGAATGAGTTCCAGAAAGCAGGGTTCTCAAACTAATGGACAAAAATATGCAAAAAAAGACAACTTTAAGAAAAGAATGAGAAGCAATATGCAGAGAAGTAAGATGAGAGGGGCTTCCTCAGGAAAGAAGACTGCTGGTCCACAGCAGAAGAATCTGGAACCGGATCTCCCAGGGCCGATGGGGGAGGTCGATCTGCAGAGAACCCCCCTTCAGGATCTGTGAGGAAGACAAGAAAGAACAAGCAGAAGACTCCTGGAAATGGAGATGGTGACAGTACCAGCGATGCACCCCAGCCACCTTGGAAGAAAAGGGCCCGGGCTGATCCCACTGTTGAAAGTGAGGAGGCCTTTAAGAATAGAATGGAAGTTAAAGTGAAGATTCCTGAAGAATTAAAACAATGGCTTGTTGAGGACTGGAACTTAGTTACCAGGCAGAAGCAGCTCTTTCAACTTGCTGCTAAGAAAAATGTAGATGCCATTCTGGAAGAGCATGCAAATTGCAAAAAGTCGCAGGAAAATGTTGGTAACAAGGAATACGCAATTAATGAATTTGTGTCAGGAATAAAAGAATATTTCAATGTGATGTTGGGCATTCAGCTGCTCTACAAATTTGAAAGGCCCCAGTATGCAGAAATCCTCTTGGCTCACCCTGATGCACCAATGTCCCAGGTTTATGGAGCCCCACACCTACTGAGATTATTTGTAAGAATCAGAGCTATGTTGGCATATAGGCCCCTTGATGAGAAGAGCCTTGCATTATTGTTAGGCTATTGCATCTTTTCCTAAAATATCTGGCGAAGAATGTTGCATCTCTGGTTACTGCCAGTCATTACAAAGTGGCTTCGGCTGAGTACCACCTCAAAGCCCTGTGAGGGTCTACTGACCACTCACTGTTACGTCTGGTATCTGTAAACACTCTTTTTGTTCTTAGTCTTTTTCTTGTATAATTGATGTTCTTTAAAACTGTTAATGTATAACATGGCTTATGTTTCAGTTTGTTTTCTGTTTTGTTCTAAACAGAACATGGAAGGAGTGCAAGCTCCTTTTCTCATTTCAAAGTTGCTACCAGTGTAATTAGACAAAGACGAAACATTCAGTAGAACATTTTATTGCCTAGTTGACAACATTGCTTGAAAGCTGGTGGTTCTATCCATTTGACACTACACAATTTTCTAATATGTGTTAATGCTCCGTGACAAAATGCCCTGATTCCTAGTGCAAAGGTTCAACTTAATGTCTATACTAGAAAACCCATGCATTTGTGCTCTTTCTCTCTCTCTTTTTTTAAAATGGTGCTTGAAGTAAAACAGGCCATCCTCTACAAGTCCATCTATGTTGTTTTTAGGCATTCTATCTTTGCACAGATTGTTGAAGGATGGTGATTTGTTTCATGGTTTTTGTATTTGAGTCTAATGCACGTTGTAACTTGATAGAGGCAATGCATTATTGTGTAGCCATGGTTTTCTGGAGAAGTTGATATTTTAGGAATTGTATTTAAGATCTTAAATAAAATTTGTTTCTATATTTCAAAGCCAAAAAAAAAATATGTCAGGAAATGAAGAGGGGTGATGGGAGGAAGTTGTAGAGGAGATCAAGGCCCTGAACACTGTGGAGTCTTTGACTGAGATCCTCCAGTTGAAGGAGTAGTGTTACATCCTCAAAAGACAGGTGGAGGCCTTAAAGCAAGAAGCCAAGCAGTGCAGTGAGAGGCAGGCTCAGCTCCATGAGTTGGAGAGTTTCTTTATTCAAATGAAGGTCTTCCTGGATGTTTCTGCCTTACACGCAGTGCCCAAGGGTTAATGTATGGGCACCCACCCACTATGGAACAGAAGGGGAGTTGGTAAGTGTGTGATCATCTAGAAGAGTGGTGGTGTGCTATGAATTTGAATATTAGGTAAATAAACCATTTAAAATTATGATTTCTTTATAGCTAATTTACAAGAAAAACCCCTGGGTGAGCACAATGAGCAGCCAGTCTTAGAGTCAGTACTGTCCTTTATGAGTCATCACATTCTCCTGACTCTGGGGTCTCCATGGCTCTAAGAATATGTTGGGGGCATATACAGAGTTTCCTCTGAGCATAACCTGCCTGTTCCCATCAACAGTTTTGGACATACTGATCTGTATAACCGAAGCAGAGCAGTTGAGGACAGTACCGTTCTGATTGGAAGGAATAGAGAAGCAGTATGTCTGTACATAGGTATTTCTTCATAAGGCAATTGGGGGAGACAAATTCAGCAGATTTTTGCTAAATCTGAGGTTTCCCCCTGATGTTATGACTTCAGACCATGGCCAAAACAATAGGTGTTTCTCCATGAAAGGTTCCTATGTGAGGCAGTCCTTGGAAGAACAAATATGACAAGATCAAAGAAGCAGGCTAGAGTGAGGCCAGAGGCATGAGACCATTCCCTGTCTCTGGGTCACGAGGTTTTGGGTCAGGGCGGGAGGCAAAATAGTATGAGATGCCAAGATCTTGGGCTCTATTATGACCAAGGAAGTACTGCAGGTGTTGGGTAGATATGTGGGATTCACATTGGGAGTTTTATGTGTATGGGTGTTTGCACAGAGTAAGGCACAGTGTGAGAGAGGTGGGAATAGATGCACCTTGGAGACTTCAGGGTCTTGGAACCACTTCCAAGGGTCAGTGCTGACTTTCTGATAAATTGGACACTGGGGGTCAGAATGGAGTTGGAAGATGAGATTCCTGGCTGGCTCCAGTGACCTGGTGTCTCCAATGGACTCCAACTGACTTTGGAGCGGTAGAGTCTAGAGCTGTGGCTCCTGGGCTGAGCTCAGTTATAGCATTTTGCTCATACCACCTCATTATACCCAGATGGGAACAATGAGGAGGCTTCCTTTGTTGGTTGAAAGTGAAATTCAGGGGAACTTGTTAAAGGAGAGGCTTGAATCCATAAGCTGGATGATGTATGAGCTAATTTGAGGGTGCTGCTTTTGGGAGCCAGTGTGAAGGCTGGTAGAGTCCAGGTAACTTAAATGTAAGTGGGGTATGGGTTGCTTGTGTGTAATCCTAGCACTTGAAACATCCTGTGTTTATCAGCTCAGACCCTGCTCACCCTGTCCTGGGTTCCACAAACATCAGGCCCCTGGGTTGGCTATTACCAGAGAGCGGCTCACACCTTGAGCCTATATTCCTTCATATCGAAAATGGGGACAACTTTACTAGGAGGTGATTGTGTGAGCAGGAGGCAAGAGAAGATAGTTTTGGAGAGGAGATCTACAAAGGCAGGGACAGATGCAGTGTACAGGACGGAAGGAAGAAGGGAAAATTGAATCTGAGCCATTTCCTTGTCCTGGTCTTTCCTCCCCAAAGAGAAAACATCAGCTTTTGGAAGGTAGCAGTGTGCGGGTTGTCTTTGTTCCATACCTGGCCCTCCCTGCCCCTTATGGCTCTAGGGCATCAAAGGAAAGCATCTGTCCAGCAGAAAGCAGATGCTTTCCAATGGAGCCACCCAGGTGCCCCACTCCATGATTAAATCAGTTTTTCACTATTTAATCCGTTTGATTAAGCAACACTTTTTGGGGCTGCCTTCTGTGTGTTGTTAACACTAACACATTGTGTTTTCCTTTGCTCTTTTTAATCACTGAGGAAGTTAGGAATCTTTTCATGTGATTATTGGCTGAAGGCTTTCTCCTTGGGATATTTCTGTTCCAGTATTTTCATGGTTTTAAAGGGACCTACCTTTCTTTCTTGATTTCTAGTTATCCTATCTAGATTTGTATACAGTTCCTTAGCTCAATAGAGCCTTTCCTAGTTTTAGTCCTGTCATGTGGTGGGCAAGATTTTATTTTTTGAAACTTTGAATGAGTAGAGTCCAACTTCCAAACCTTTCTTGTTCTTCCCGATTTTGGTGTTATAGCATTTTGCTCATACCACCTCATTATACACAGATGGGAACAATGAGGAGGCTTCCTTTGTGGGTTGGAAGTGAACTTCAGGGGAACTTGGTAAGGGAGAGACTTACCTCTCCCTAATCTCTGCCACCTCCCCCAGATACTAAAACTGTTTTCCTGTTGTATCTTCCAAAAAACTTCTGATATCCTCTTTCGTATTTAGGCTGCCTCAGTCTGGAATAGCATTTTACGCTCTTCTGTTCCAGGTGGATATTCACGTCCTTTATCACCACTTTGTCAAAATCGGCCCTTTTGGGGTTATCTGTTTCCTCTGATCATTTCAATAGTCCTTTTGTAATACACCCAATCCCATCAGATTCTCCTCTCACTCTCTTTCTACCTCACCCTTGCTCTCAATTCATTCTTCCCATTTGCTGGGGAAGAACTAGTCCTTTTCATTTCCGTGGAAATAGAATTGGCTTCTCCAAGAACACAGGAACTTGCTAGATAGGAAACTGGGATTGCATTGAATCTCTTGATCAAGCTGGGGTCAAGTGAAACTTTACATCATCCATTCTATGACCTGTTCTATGAACATAGATTACATATTAACATATTGGACATCCCATTGATTTAGATCCTAAATACCCCTTAGTCATCTTTGATGGTTTTCTGGATGGAGACTTGTTGTTTAGAGACTGTATAAAGTCTTTGGGTAGATGAAGTCCTTGGTTTGGTGCTCTCCTCAATGGGATTCAAACTTTGTTCATATTTCACAGAACTCCAATGAATTTTTCTTAATGTTTAACTTATATCCAATGACTTTGATTCAGTCACTTCCTGATCCTAATACTTTGTACATTCTCATAGAATATCTTTCCTTCAGTTTGCACTCATTTTATCCCATTGTTAAAACTTCCATGTTTCCTCCATCACTTCTTATACTCGTTTGGACGTCCCCTTCTAGGTTTGTAGAATACTTATTCAATTTTAGGTGTTCAATAGCCCCAAATTTTGTTTCTGCCTTGGTGAGCTGATTTTGTATCTCATAGAAGCAGCACACCATTATGTGTCTATGTGGGTATGGATACAATCTAACACATTTTATCTTTTCATTAGAATATATAAACCATTGACATTTCATGAGATGACTGAGCCCCTCCATTTTTGTCCATTGTCTTGCAATTGGTTTGCTTCATCCCTTTTTACATCCCTTTCTAAAGATACATTTGTTTTCTGTATGTCTTTGAAATGCTGATAAGTGCTGTCAGCCTCCAAATCTCTGGCCACTTAAAGTACATACCCCATGAGTAAAAGGAATGTAGACTTACAAAGAAGAACCATTTAGCTTTTATAGGTCCCTCTTTTAAAACACTAGAGAATTTACTTTCCCAAAAAGAAACAAATTCAGAAGGAAAGAGTAGGATGAAAGTCAACTTCATCAGCCTATATACAGATACACAATGCCAAAAAACCTGTAAACTCCAAAAACATGCCAACTGATTTTAAAAACGATGGCACGTGACATTAGGTAACAAAAACTTTCATGGAGATGGAGGAGGTCAAGGTGGTCGAATGGTTCAGTAGACACCAAATCATGTGAATAACCTTGTAAGGAAAGAAGTAAGACTGAGATTCCTCACAAAAATGTATTATTAGACAAAAAATAAAAAATAAATAAAAAGGGAACATATATATATATATATATATATATATTTCATACACATACACACACACATGTGTGTGTGTGTGTGTGTGTGTGTGTGTGTGTGTGTGTGTGTGTATGCATATAAACTATCCCAGTTCTAAACCCCAGCACCTGCGTGCATGACCTTATTTGGAAATAGGATCCCTGGAGCTGTAAAGAGCTAGAATAAGGTCATATTTGAGTAGGTTGGGCCCCTAATTCAGGAGGACTTGTGTCCTTCTCAGAAGGGCAACTTGGGATACATAGATATGCACTGAGACAGAAGGCCATGTGAAGAAGTCCATAGACAGGGCAATACTACAAGCTTAGACAGGGGCCTGGAACATATCCTTCCATAATACCTAAAAAAGGAGGATGGCCTAACAACATTGTAGCCTCTAGAACTGTGACACTGTCCACTGATGTAGTTTCAGCCACTAGGCTTGTGGTATGTTGTTATAGCACCCCTAGAAAACTAATACAAACCTTGTTAAAGGAAAGAAACCAACCATAAACCCATGGGGAATTGGAAAAGAAAAAAAATTCTATCTACCTATCAATATCTAACTCTTGAAAACACTGAAAAGGAACACACATTTGTGAGCCCTGTGAAAAGGAAAACTAGCAAACAAAAGAAAATGAGCCCCAGGATTCACTTGGCATTTCAGCTGGAAGAGATTTATCTGATATGAGAGTCGCTACACCAGCCTTCTTTTGAGGCCCACTGGCATGGAAGGTGCTTCTCCATCCCTTCACTTTCAGTCTGGGTGTAACTTTAGGTTCAAAATGGGTATCTTATAGACAACATGTGGATGGGTCCTGTCGTTTTATCCAATCTGCAAACCTGTGCCATTTTATGGGCGCATTTAGGCACTTCACATTGAGAGTGATTATGGAGAGATACGTTTTTACTGACATCATGTTACCTTAGAAGTCTTTATTTCTGTAGATTGTCTCTGTATCTCTGCTCAATGTTATTCTTAGTATTTTTCCTCTTTTTAACCCCCCCCCCTTAATATTTCCTGCAGTGCTGGCTGGGTTGTTGCATAGTCTTTTAAGCCTTGCTGGTCTTGGAACAATTTATCTCTCCAACCATTTTGAATGTCAGTCTTGCTGGATAAAGTATTCTTGGCTGCATGTTCTTCTCATTTAGTGCCCTGAATATATCTTGCCAGCCCTTTCTGGCTTGCCAGGTCTCTGTGGTCAGGTCTGACGTTATTCTGATGGGCTTTGCCCTGTGTGTAAGGAGCCTCTTTGCCCTAGCATCTTTCAAGAGATTGTATCTACAATTATGATATCTCAGTTTGACTCTGAGGTGCCTTGATATTTTTTTGGAATCTATAATCTTTGGTGGAGATCTTTCGGCCTCTAGTACATGAACGCTAGTTCCATGAGCGAGGTTGGGAAATTTTTCATGAAGACTTTGTTCCACTATGTCTTCTAGACTTCTTTCTTTCTCCTCCCCTTCAGGGATTCCAATAATTTTGACGTTGGAACATTTCATGGCATCATTTATTTCCCTGATTCTGTTTTCATGGCTTTTAAGCTGTTTGTTCCAGGCTTCCTCCTGATCCTTTCTCTTTATGTGTTTGTCCTCCAGATCACTAATTCTATCTTCTGTCTCAGTTACTCTAGTTTTGAGAGAATTTAGATTAGATTTGAACTCATTGAGAGCATTGTGAACCTTACCCCTTGTAGCTTTCTGCTCTGTCATAACATTGTGAACGTCCTCCCTGGTCACTTTCAGTTCTCCCCTAATCAATTCCATTTGGTCTTCCATAGTGTTCTCCAACCTAGCTATTGCCTGGATAATTGTTAGCCTGAATTCTCTTTCCAACATACTGTCTATGTTGATAGCCATTAGTTCTGTTGCAGAAGGTCCATCCTCTGTATTCTCCCTCTCTTGGGCATTCCTTCTCCTAGTCCTTTTTGTGAGTGACAGCTGAACGGATGTAGCTGGATGTATCGACCATGGTTTAGTCAAGGTGCACCCTGGAATGCTTCTGAGCATTGAGGATTTCCCACCCAAAAGAGAGAATAAAGAAAATAAAAAGAAAAAAAGAAAAAAGGAAGAGATAGATACAGGGAAAAAAAGGGAATACAAAATAGAAAGTTCATCCCAATGGACACCAAGGTAAGATTTATAAAGTATACAAACAAAAACAGACAAACAAAAAGACTGATAAAAATATATGACAGGAGAAGAAAAAAATATATATATATGCAAATAAAGGAAGAACCTTTCAAAAAGAACCCCATGTATAAGATTTATATACTATCAGGACAAACAAAAACACAGAAACAGTGGTGGAAGCAAAAGCTGGGAGAGTGGTTACAAATTCTCACTGTGGGCAAGGAAGGTTGTTTTGATTTTTCCTGGATGTATCTTTTTATCTTTTTTAAAGGACTCAACTTTCCTAAGATAAAGGGGGATTAAAAATTGGTTTACCTACAGGCATAGCATTGATTGGGAAAAGGGGATTACCTTGAAGTTTAACTCTATATGAATATTAGAAAATAAAAATAAAGAAAGGAATAAACTAGAATAAACTAAAAGTTAGAAAAAAATTAAAAATGGAAATGCAAAAGAAAAACACAGATGTATGTATCAAAAAGTTCAGGTTAGAAGGTTATTATGGAATTTGATGTACTGGACATCTCACTGTGATGGTAAATAGGTTAAAAAATATCTATATAAAAAATGAGGGGAGGGGATAAAATGGCGGGGAAGTAGGAGGAGATGCCTTTTCAACCTGTACCTTAAAGTGAGCTGATTACCTACCAAAGAACCGCGATCCCCCATGAAATCAACCTGACATCAGAGTTACACATGTCTGGATCTCTACAGGGGCAAAAGACGCGAGTGGGCAGGTAAAGCAGAGTGGGAACGGTGGACTGATATCAGAAGATAAACAAAAGGGGGAGGGAACTACCAGAGGTGACCAGTTGGAAAGTAATACCCCAATCCGAGAGTGCCCTGTGTCTGGGGACCAGCATTAACTTGGAGTCTGGTGAAAGCACTCAAAAAGAGCAAAAGATTGTGGGGGCGGGGGAATTGTGGGAATCGGGGCAGCTAGGGACAGGGGCTTAAGTCCCTAGTCCCTGGACAGCCTCCCCTGGTGCTAAGCCAGAGAGAGTGCGGCAGAGAAACCAGGTCTTGGTCCCTAAGCCACCAGTGCACCTGAGAATGCGTGGAGTCTGGCTCCTGTGAGGGCCTGGAAGCCTCCCCAGATGACAGAACGTGCAAGCTATAGAGCCTGAGATGCGTGCGCCCCTCATCCTCCCCTGAAAGAGGTACACAAAGGCCCAGCCAGTCCTCTTTGACCCACGCCATTGTGTCAGAGCCTAAGATGCGTGTCCCAAACTCTCCCCTGAGACAGGTGTTCAAAGGCCCAACATGGTGCTTTCAGACCTGTGTCCTGTTCTCAGAGCCTGAAACGCATAGGTGATCCACAGCCTCCCCTGAAAGAGGTGCGTGCAAGCCAGGCACTCTTAGACCCAGAAAGACCACGCACTCCCAGCCTGGGCCATCGGGAAAATCTCAGTGTGCGATAGCTGCTTGGAACCTCTCTGGCGGTCTGGAGTTGCCCAGACAGCCACTGCTGCTTACATGGGCTCTGCACTCAGACTGAGACTTCTCTCTGAGAGGGAGGTCAGGGTGCAGTTTGTTTTCCTCTAAAACTACAAAAGCCATCAAAAGCGGTCAACGTGAGAGGAAAAAAAATTGAACAAACATAAAAATCAGTTTCCTCAGAGCCCACCCCCTTGAAAGGGGTGGGAGGACTTAACTCAGGGAACATCATTGACTGAAAACCCACGTGGCAGGCCCCTCCCCAGGAAACAAACCAAGAAAGGAAAAAAAAAAAAAAGAGAGAGACTACAATAGAACAACTGCCACTACTGCATAGGATAACAATTATTTTTAACTCATTCCCACTTTTCTCATTTTTTTTATATAGATAATTTTTTAACCTATTTACCATCACAGTGAGCTCTCCAGTACATCAAATTCCATAATAACCTTCTAACCTGAACTTTTTGATACATACACCTGTGTTTTTCTTTTCCATTTCTATTTTTTGAATTTCGTTTTTTTTTTAATTTGAGTTAGTTTAGTCTAGTTTATTCCTTTTTTAAATTTTTATTTTCTAATATTCATATAGAGTTAAACTTCAAGGTAATCCGCTTTCCCCTTTCAATAATTCCCCTATAGGTACAGCAATTTTTAATACCCCTTTATCTTAGGAAATGTGAGTCCATTAACAAATATATCAAGATACATCCAGGAAGAATCAAAACAAACTTCCTTGCTCACACTGAGAATTTATAACCATTCTCCCAACTATTTCTTCCACCACAGTTTCTGTGTTTTTGTTTGTCCTGATAGTATATAAATCTTAAACTTGGGGTCTTTTTGACGATGTTCTTCCTTTATTTGCATATATATTTATTTTCTCTTTTCATGTACTTTTATCAGTATTTTTGTTTGTCTGTTTTTGTTTATATACTTTATAAACCTTACCTTGAGGCCCATTTGTGCTGAACCTTCTCTTTCATCTTCCCTTCCTTTCCTATCTCTCTCTCTCTTTTTTAAATTCCTTTTTCATTTATTTTTTCTCTCATTTGGGTGGGGAACCCTAACTGCTCAGAATTGTTCCAGGGTGCACCTTGACTGCACCACAGTCGATAAATCCAGCTACATCCGTTCAGCCATCTCTCACCAAAAGGACTAGGAGGAGGAATTCCAAAAAGAAGAAAAATACAGAGAATGGGCCTTCTGCAACAGAGCTAATGGTTATCAACATAGACAATATGTCGGAAAGAGAATTCAAACTAACAATTACCCAGACAATAGCTAGGTTGGAGAAAACCATGGATGACCAAAAGGAATTGGTCATTTTCAGCCAAGCTGAAAGTGACCAGACAGGATCTTCTCAATGTTAGGGCAGAGCTAAAAGCTACCAGGGTTGAGTTTCACAATGCTCTCAATGAGTTCCAATATCATCTAAATTCTCTCAAAACAGGATAACTGAGAAAGAAGATAGAATTAGTGATCTGGAGGACAAACAGGTAGGAAGGATCAGGAGGAATCCTAGAACAAACAGCTTAGAAAACACGATAATAGAATCAGGAAAATAAAAGATTCCATGAAATGTTCCAACGTTAGAATAATTGGAATCACTGAAGGGGAGGAGAAAGAAAGAAATCTAGAAAATATGGTGGAACAAGTTCTTCATGAACATTTTCCCAATCTCGCGAATATAACGAGCGCTCATGTACTAGAGGCTAAATGGTCTCCATCCAAGATTATAGATTCCAAAAAAAAAAAAAAAAAAAAAAAACCCATCTTGGAACCTGATAGTCAAATTGAGGAATTATAATTGTAGGTATATTCTCTTGAAAGTCACTAGGACAAAGAGTCTCCTTACTTACAGAGGACAGCCCATCAGAATAACGTCAGACCTGTCCACAGAGACCTGGCAAGCCAGAAAAATCTGGACGATATATTCAGGGCACTAAATGAGAAGAACATGCAGCCAAACATACTTTATCCAGCAAGATTGACCTTCAAAATGGATGGAAAGATAAAGAGTTTCCAGGACCGGCAAGGCTTAAAAGGCTATGCAACCACCAAGCCTACACTACAGGAAATATTAAGGGGGTTCTATAAAAGAGGAAAAATCCCAAGAATAGCACTGAACAGAAATATAGAGAAAATCTAAGGAAAGAAAAACTTCAAAAGCAAAACGATGCCAATAAAAACCTATCTATCAATAATCACTCCCAATGTGAAGCCTAAACGTTCCCATAAAACAGCAAAGGCAGGGTTGCAGATTGGATATAACAACAGGACCCATCCATATGTTGTCTACAAGAGATCCATTTTGAACCGAAACATACACCCAGACTGAAAGTGAAGGGATGGGGAAGCATCTTTCATGCCAATGGGCCTCAAAAGAAGGTTGGTGTAGTGATTCTCATATCAGAAAAATTATATTTTAAACTAAAGACTGTAGTCAGAGATACAGAAGGACACTACATAATCCATAAAGGGACTATCCACCAAGATGATCTAACAATTGTAAATATCTATGCCCCCAATATTGGAGCAGCCAATTACATAAGAAAACTGTTATCCAAGATAAAGAGTCATATTGATACGAATACACAAATCGTAGGAGATCTTAACATGCCTCTCTCAGAAATAGACAGATCATTAAAGCATAAAATCAATCGGAAACAAGAGCACTGAATGACACATTGGACCAGATGGACATCATAGATATATACAGAACATTCCACCCTAACACAACAGAATACTCATTCTTCTCAAGTGCACATGGAACCTTCTCCAGAATAGATCACATACTGAGTCACGAATCAGGACTCAACTGATACCAAAAGACTGAGATTGTTTCCTGAGCATCCTCAGATCACAATGCTTTGAAACTGGAGCTCAATCATAAGGAAAAGTTCCGACAGAACTCAAACATCTGAAAGCTAAAGACCACCTTGCTTATGAATTCTTGGATCAACCAGGAGATCAAAGAAGAACTTAAACAATTCATGGAAACCAATGAGAATGAAGACACTGCATCCAAAACCTATGGGATACAGCAAAGGCGGACCTAGGGGGGAAATACATAGACACCCAAGCCTTACTCAAAAAAATTGAAAAATCCAGGACTCAGCAGCTATTAAAAAAATGGAGAATCAACAACAAATCAAACCACCTCCACACATAAGAAGAGAAATCATCGAGATTAGAGCTGAGATCTATGAGGTTGAAACCAGAGATACAGTACAATGTATCAATGAAAATAGAAGCTGGTTTTTTGAAAGAATCAATAAGATTGATAAACCAGTGGCCACAATAATCCAATGGAAAAGAAAGCCCAAATTCATGAAATTATGAATTAAAAGAAAGAGATGACAACGAACACCAAGGAAGTAGAAAAAATCATCAGAAGTTATTATCAACAGTTGTGCCAATAAGCTAAGCAACCTAGATGAAATGGACGCATTTCTGGAAAGCCATAAACTCCCAAAATTGAACCAGGAAGACACTGACAAACTTAATAGACCAATATCTAGTAATGACATTGATTAAATCCTGAATAGACCAATATCTAGTAACAATATTGATCAAAAACCTCCCCAAAAAAACAAGAGCCCAGTACCTGACGGATTCCCTGGGGAATTCAACCAAACTTTCAAAGAAGGAATAACACCTATTCTCCTGAAGTTGTTTCAAAAAATTTAAGCAGAAGAAAAACTTCCAGACTCTTTCTATGAAGCCAGCATTACCCTGATCCCTAAACCAGACAAAGACCCTACCAAAAAGGAGAATTTCATACCAATATCACTGATGAATATGGATGCTAAGATTCTCAACAAGATCCTAGCAAGCAGGATCCAACAGCACATTAAAAAGATTATCCACCATGACCAGGTGGGATTCATCCCTGGGCTACAATGATGGTTCAACATTCACAAATCTATCAATGTGATAGAACAAATTAATATGAGAAGAGAGAAGAAACAGATGGTCCTCTCAATCGATGCAGAAAAAGCATTTTACAAAATCCAGCATCCGTTCCTGATTAAAATGCTTCAAAGTATAGTAATAGAAGGAACATTCCTGAACCTCATCAAATCTATCTATGAAAAACCCACAGCAAATATCGTCCTCAATGGGAAAAAGCTTGCAGCCAGGAACAAGACAAGGATGCCCACTCTCACCAATCTTGTTCAACATAGTATTAGAATTCATAGCTACAGCAATCAGACAACAAAGAGAAAAGAAAGGTATCCAAATTGGCAATGAAGAAGTCAAACTCTCCCTCTTCACAGAGGACATCATTCTTTATATGGAAAACCCAAAAGACTCCACCCCCAACTACTTGATCTCATACAGCAGTTCAGCAACGTGTCAGGATACAAAGTCAATGTAAAGAAATCAGTGGCTTTCTTATACAATAACAATGAAAATACATAAAGGGAAATTAGAGAATCAATTCCATTTTCTATAGCACAGAGAACCATAAGATTTCTGGAAATAAACCTAACCAAAGTGGTAAAGGATCTGTATTCGAGGAACTACCGAACACTCATGAAAGAAATTTAAGATACAAAAAGGTGGAAGACCATTCCATGCTTTTGAATCCGAAGGATAACCATTGTTAAAATGCCTATACTGCCTATAGCAATCTACACTTTTAATGCTGTTTCGATAAAAATTCCACTGCTATTCTTCAAAGAGCTGAAACAAATAATCCTAAAATTTGTATGGAATCAGATGAGACCCCGAATCACTAAGGAAATTTTGAAAAACAAAAATAAAACTGGCGGCATATCATTACCTGATTTCAAGCTTTACTACAATGCTGTGATCACCAAGACAGCATGATACTGGCATAAAAACAAACACATAGACCAGTGGAACAGAGTAGAGAGCCCAGATATGGACCCTAAACTCTATGGTCAAATAATCTTCGACAAAACGGGAAAAAATATACAATGGAAAAAAGACAGTCTCTTCAATAAATGGTGCTGGGAAAACTGGGCAGCTATATGTAGAAGATAAAACTTGACCATTCTCTTACACCATACACAAAGATAAACTTAAAATGGATAAGACCTCAATGTGAGACAGGAGTCCATCAGAATCATAGACAGAATATAGACAGTAATCTCTTCGATATCAGCCACAGCAACTTCTTTCAAGATATGTCTCCTAAGGCAAAGGAAACAAAAGTGAAAATAAACTTTTGGGACTTCCTCGAAATCAAAAGCTTTTGTATAGCAGAGAAAATAGTCTAGAAAACAAAGAGGCAACCCACGGAATGGGAGAAGATATTTGCAAATAACAGTACAGACAAAAGGTTGATATCCAGGATCTATAAAGAACTCCTCAAACTCAACACACACAAAACAGACAATCATATCAAAAAATGGGCAGAAGATATAAACAGACACTTCTCCAATCAAGACATCCAAATGGCTATCAGACACATGAAAAGATGTTCATCATCACTAGCCGTCAGGGATATTCAAAATAAAACCACATTGAGCTATCACTTTACACCATTTAGAATGGCCAAAATTAGCAAGACAGGAAACAACATTGTGTTGGAGGCGATGTGGAGAAAGGGGAGTTCTCTTGCACTGTTGGTGGGAATGCATGTTGGTGCAGCCTCTTTGGAGAACAGTGTGGAGATTCCTCAAGAAATTAAAAATAGAACTTCCCTATGACCCTTCAATTGCACTACGAGGTATTTACCTGAAAGATAGAGATGTAGTGAAAAGAAGGGCCATGTGTTTACCTGAAAGATAGAGATGTAGTGAAAAGAAGGGCCATCTGTACCCCAATGTTTATAGCAGCCATGGCCATGGTCACCAAACTGTGGAAAGAACCAAGATGCCATTCAATGGATGAATGGATAAGGATGATGTGATCCCTATACACGATGGAGTATTATGCCTCCATCAGAAAGGATGAATACCCAACTTTTGTAGCAACATGTATGAGACTGGAAGAGATTATGCTGAGTGAAATAATTCAAGGAGAGAGAGTCAATTATCATGTGGTTTCACTTATTTGTGGAGCATAACAAATAGCATGGAGGACATGGGGAGTTAGAGAGGAGAAGGGAGTTGGGGTAAATTGGAAGGGGAGGTGAATCATGAGAAACTAAGGAGTCTGAAAAACAATCTGAGGGATTTGAAGTGGTGGTGGGGGTGAGAGTTTGGGGTACCTGGTGGTGGGTATTATAGAGGGCACAGATTACAAGGAGCACTGGGTGTGGTGCAAAAATAATGAATACTGTTATGCTGAAAATAAACAAAATATAAATTTAAAAAAATAATGTGCGAGAATAGTGGGACCGAGGTAAAAATAAACGTTGTCCTATGAATTTGTGGTGGTTTCTGCCTTGTAGTCTTTTTTTTTTTTTTTTTCATTTTCTTTCTTGGTTGGTTTCGGGGGGAGGGACCTGCCACGTGGTTTTTCAGTCAATGATGTTTCCTGAGTTAAATCTCTCCGCCCCCCTAAGGGGTTGGGCTCTGAGGAAACCTGTTTTTTTCCGGTTTTTGTTCTCTGGAGGTTTTTATGTTTGTTCACTTTTTTTTTTTCTATCGCCTTGACCACTTTTGATGGCTTTTGTAATTTTATGGGAAAGCATACTGCACCCTGACCTCCCTCTCAGAGAGAAAGAAGCCTCATCCTGGTCCCCTTTGGGTGCTGCAAAGCCCATATTAATTCCCCCTTGACCGGTGGCAGAGCAGGTTCTGAGTTCCAGTCCCTGGAGATGCAGAATCTTCTGCTTGTACTCATAACCATGGCAGCGGTGGTTGTCTGGGCAGCTCCAGACCACCAGAGAGTTTCCAAGCAGTGATCACGCACTGAGATTTTCTCGCTGGCCCAGGATGGTAGTGCCTGATCTTCCTGTGTCTAAGAGTGTTGGGCTTGAACACACATCTCTCAGGAGAGAGTGTGGGTTGCACATGTCTCAGGCTCTGAAACAATGGCGTGGTGTAAGGTGCTGGGCTGGGCCTTCACACACCTCTCTCAGTGGAGGGTGAGTGGCGTGCGTGTCTCAGTCTCTGTAGCATGGCTCAGCGTTCTGCCATCTGGCGAGGCTCCCAGCTCCTCACAAGAGCCAGACCCCATGCGTTATCGGGCATGCTGGTGGCTCAGGCACCAAGACCTGGTTTGTCCACCACACTCTCTCTGGCTCAGCACCAGGGCATGCTATCCTGGGTCCAGGGACTTGAGCCCCTGTTTCTAGCCACCCTGATTCCCACAATTTCCACCCCCCACTACGATCCTTTGCTCTTTCTCACTGCTTTCAACCAGTCTCCAAGTTAATTCTGGTCCCCAGATGCAGCGCACTCTCATATTAGGGGTATTACTTTCTAATAGGTCACCTCTGGTGGCTCCCTCCCACTTTTGTTTATCTTCCGATATCAGTCTGACATTCCCACTCTGCTTTACCTGCCCACTGGTGTCTTCTGCCCCTGTAGAGATCCAGACATGTAGAATTCTGATCTCAGGCTGATTTCATGGGTGATCGGAGTTCTTTAGTAGGTAATCAGCTCACTTTAGGGTACAGGTTGAAACGGCGCCTCCTCCTACTTCCCCGCAATCTTTTCTCCCCTTTATTAAAAATCCTAGACATATAATTTAAAAATGCTTATTACAATGACGTGGATGGAAATGGATGGTATTTTGCTAAGTAAAAGAAGTCAGAGAAAGACAAATAGCATATGATTTCGTTCATATGTGGAATTTAAGAATGAAACATAAACATAGAGGAAGAGAAGGAAAAATCAAATAATACAAAAACAGAGAGAGAGAGATAAAGTATAAGAGACACTTAACTATAGGAAACAAACTGAGAGTTGTTGGAAGGAAGGTGGGTGGGCAATAGGGTATCTGGCTGATGGGAATTAAGGAGGGCACTTAATGAAATGAGCACTGGGTGTTGTATGCAGTCAATGAATCATTAAATTCTGCCTCTGAAACAAATAATACCATATGTTAATAATCAAATTTAAAAAATAAAGGTAAAAATAGTCCTTAAAGAAGCTGGGGGAAGGGACATTACATAAATATGACCAAAGATAAGAATTGCTTCTGATTTCTCAGAAAACATGCCAGCAAGAAAAGACTGAAGTGAAATATATGATGTGCTGAAAGGTTAAAAAACAACAAATCACAACAACAATAACATAGATTCTGTATTCTGGAAATTTTTTTGTTTAAAAATAAAGTTGAGAACGGAACTGGAAGATGGCAAAGGAGTAGGAGGATACTAAGATCATCTCCTCCCAGGAACAAAACTGATAAATATCAAATCATTTTAATAATTCAGAAATCAACCTGAAGGCTGACAGAACAAATTCCACAACTAAAGGAAGAGAAGATGCCACATCAAAAAAATTAGGAAGTGTGGAGACATGGTATGGAGTAGAAAGGGATCACAGTTTCTGCAGAGGGGAGGGAGCCCTGTTTATAGTAGAAGACAAGAGAGACAGGAGTCACAAAATGGAATTCATAAGAAGAACATTACCAATAATTCACTGAGTGGTGAAATGAGAGGGGCTAATATTTGTGAGTTCCTGCAACCAGTGGGGCTTAAAGATTGGACTTTTAAACATCAGTGGGATCAGATGGGATAGAGCCAGGAGAACACTGCCCTATTTTTGGACAGAAGGCAAGCAAACAGCCAAGGGACAGGTAACATGAGAACAGACATTTGAGGAATGCCTGGAACACACAGTGGAGAAATTATTTCCACTTAGAGCAAGTTCCTGAAAGAAAGCATTCCAGTAGATGCTTCTCTGGTGACAGGGACCAGGCTTGTGCCATTTTTCTCCCCTCTCTTTATTATAATCACAGAGCCTTTCACAGGAAGCAGTGCAGCACCCTTACATGTTGCTTATCTTGCTTGTGCCAAGTACCACACACCTGTGCTCTGTAGGGACTCCACTCTTAATCAAGCTTGCCTCAGTCCCAGCACAGTGGGTCCCTCTCCCAGAAGAATACCACAAACCCCTGTCCATACCAGTGCTCCTATCAGAGTTCTGCAGGGGCTCAGTTCTGATGGAACTGGTATGAAGATTCTTTCATAAGCAGACCAGAGAACCCCCAGTTAAAAGTCACATCTTTAAGGCCAGGGACAAAAACTGCCCACAGTAGTCAAGGAGCACCTTTGCAGATTAATGGCCTGAAGGATAGAATAGCACCCCCCCCCCAAAAAAAATATTGCTTGAAACATCATGCCTTGGAAACTATATGACATCTTCTTAATAAAATCATTATTCTCAGAAGCAGGAAACATAATGGACTTTTCTAACATAGAGAAGTCATATCCAGAGATTTTAGTGAAATAAATTTAAGTAACATACATGATGGAGAGTTTAAAGGAACAGTCATAGAATATATATTGGGTAGAAAAAAGAATGAAATGATTCAGGGATACCATCACCACAGAGGTCAAAGTGTTAAAAATGTATCAGTCACAAATGAAAGCTCAGTAACTGAGGTTAGCAACAAGCTTATGCAATGAACACAAGGCTGGAAGAAACCAAGTAAGGAACAAGTGACTTAGAAAACAATATAATGGAGTATATTGAAGCTGAACAGAACAGAGAACAAAGAATAAGCAAGAAAAGAATGACCTTAGGGAACTCAAAGATTCCATCAAATATAATATTTGGATAATAGGACTCCCAAAAGTAAAAGAGAGAGAAATGGACACAGAAAATTTATTGAAGGAAATAATACCTGAAAACTATACGAATCTGTAGAAGGAAACAGACATCGAGATAAAGGAGGCACAGAAAACTCCCCCCAAATCAATCAATCAAACAAACAACAACAAAACAAACAAATTAAAAACAAAACAAAACAGCAACATTAAAACAAAACAAAACAAAAATAGTAACAGGCCAACACCAATACCTATTGCAATAAAACTTAAGAAATACAGTGATGCTAAAAAAAAAAAAAAATTAAAAAAAAGGAAAGAAAATTTTCTTAAAATCAGTAATACAAAAAAAAAAAAAAAAGTCCACAACTTACAAGAAGGGACCCATAAGGATAGCCGTTGGGTTTGGCTAGCAAACTCTGAGGTGGTGAATGAAAAGATGACTCCAAACACCTTAGTAAGAGAAAGGCGTGGGTCTGGGGACCAGACTCTCTATTGGCGAAAGGTTTTGAACCATGCTTTGCATCCACATTTGTTGTAAATGTTAACAGTACAATGAGGGAATAAGAAAAGTAGGATTGTGAAGTTTCAATAACCAGGACAGTCATGCACACAGGGAGTGTGTGACGTCTAAAGTCAAATGTTTCTCCCAAGTCAAGCATTTACTCCGTGGATGAGGGCATTGAGCTGCAATGAGGATCCGGCTCTTTTCAGTCAAGAAGCCTGAAAGGGGACCCAGTTTTCCAGATACACATTCTTTGCCTTCAACTAGCCTCATCCAGGGAAGCATGTGTTTATTAAACATTGTCTAGCCCAACACTATGAGTTGCCACAAATAGCTGCAGATTTCTTAAGAGGAACTTCTCAAGTCAGAAGGATGTGACATGGCATACTCTAATTGCTGAATGGGAAAATCTGTACACAAGAATATTCTATCCAACAAGGATATTATTTAAAATGGAAGGAGACATGAATAATTTCCCAGACCAAAAAAAAAAAAAAAAAAAAAAAAGCTAAAGGAGGTTATCACCACTCAACCAGCACTGCAATAAATATTAAAGGAGACACTTTGACCAGAAGGGAAAGACAAAAAGTGATGAAAACAAGAAGAGATCAGAGAAAATCTCCAGATACAATGAAAAAATAACAGATAAAATGGCACTAATATGTATATTTCAATAATTACTCTGAATGCTCATAGAGTAAACGTTCTAATCAAAGGACATTGGGTGTCAGAATGGACCAAAAACTGTCCATCTATATGCTGCCTACAACATACTAATTTTAGAACTGAACACACCTATAGGTTTAAAGTGAGGGGATGGAGAACCATTTATCATGCAAATGGACAACAAGGAAAGCTGGACTACCAATACTTATAACATATCTGAGACACTAGACTTAATTTTCTTAATTTATTTTTAAAGATTTTACTACTTATGTATTTATTTGTTTGTTTGTTTGTTCATTCATTCATTCATTCATTCATTCATTTGAGAGAGAGGAGCACATAAGCAGGAGAAAAGACAAAGGGAGAAATAGAATTTCAAACAGAATCTCCACTGTTTGAGGAGCCTGACATGGGGCTTGATCTCATGACCCAGGCAATCAAGATCTGAGAAAATTCAAGATTTGGTTGCTTATCCAGTGGAGCCACCCAGGCACTCTTGACATATTAGATTTTTTTAAGACTATAACAAAAGTCAGAGGACATTCTATACTCATAAATGGGAGAATCCAACAAGAAGATCTAACAATTGTAAGTACTTCAGCACCCAACATAGGGACACACAGAAATATAAGACATATAATAACCATAAAGGGACTTACTGATAATAATATAGTATTAGTATGGAACGTTAAAACTCCACTTACAACAATGAACAGATCACCTAAACAAAAAATCTCCAAGTTAAAATGGCTTTGAATTAAACACTAGTCCAATGGACTTAACAGATAAACTTGAAACACTCTATCCTGAAACACAGTCTTTTTAAGTACACGTGACACATCCTTCAAAATAGAACACATGCTAGGTTACAAATCAGGCCTCAACAAATACAAAATTATTGAGATCATGCCATGCATATTTTCTGACCATAGAACTACAAAAATTGAAGTGAAACAGAAGAAAAAACAATTTTTGAAAGACCCTAAATGCTAAGAGATTAAACAACATGTTACTAAACAATGAACAGTTAAAAAAGGAAATAAAAGAAGAAATAAAAAAAAAAAAATACATTGAATTTCTAGGGCATGATGGTGGAGGAGTAGGGCACCTCATTTCAATTGGCCCCCTGAAGGATATCTATGAAACCATTTTGAACACCCATGTAATCAACCTAATATGTAAGAATATATAGATAGATAGATAGATGATAGATATATAGATATATAGATATATAGATATATAGATATATAGATATGTATACAAGCAGAAAACTAACTGCTTTTTAGAAGGCAGGACTTAGGAAGTTGTGTATCTGTGGGGGAGATATCAGGAGATAAACAGATGTGGGAGGGACCCTCCACAAGCTGGTATTAGGAAAGTGGTATGACACAGAAACACAAAATCAAAACCCTTAGAAATCTGCCGTAGGGAGAGATATCCCTTTCTGAAAGGTGAACTGAAAATGAAATAGCAGAATTCTGGGAGAGGCATTGTGGTCTCCCAGGATCCAAAGAGTCATGGAGTGAATGGGGATGTCTTAAGTAGTAGAATGCCCCAGTTGTGGAGCAGGGAAGCAGGTTAGGGTCTGCGAGCTCAAGAGGGGTTCTCAGCTTGGGTAATCATAAAGCTCAAGATGGTATGGTTGGTAATTACTCTTTTTTGAGCAGGCTGAAAAAGAATGGAACCTGTTCCTGTGAGCAAACAACATTCTGTGGGATGGTGGCATCCCAAAAAAGATATTAGGGCAGCACCCAGACATGATTCAGTGAAGAAAGATCCCAATAGTAACATAGACCAGAAAGAAATAATCTACAGATACATGGACTTTCATGTAATACAATGCAACTCAATTCATATATTTCAATAATTACTCTGAATGTAAAAGGGTTAAATTCTCCAATTAAAAGACAAAGGAATCAGTCTGGATAAAAAAGCAAGATCCATCCATATGCTGTCTAGAACAGAGTCATTTTAGACCAAAAGACACCTGCAGACTGAAAATGAGGGGTTGGAGAACAATTTACCATGCTAATATACCTCAATAGAAACCTGGGATAATAATTCTCATGTCAGGAAAATTTGACTTTAAAACAAAGACTGCAGTAAGAGATGAAGAGGGACATGATATCATACATAAAGTATTTACCCAACAAGAATGAAAGACCATTATAAATATTTATTTTCTTAATTTGGGTGCAGCCAATTATATCAAACATATAATAACTAATGTAAAAAAAGAAAACCAAATTGATAACACATTAATAGTATTGGATTTCATCACCCCTCTCACAGCTATGGACAGACCATCTAAATAGAAGGCCAGTAAGGAAATAAGGGCTTTAAATGACACAGTGGACTGGGTGGACTTCACAAATATATGAGAGCATTCCATTCCAAAGGAAAGGAACACTCATTCTTCTCAAGTGAATATGGAACATTCTCCAGGATAGATCATATGTTGGGTCACAAATCAGGTCTCAACTGGTACAAACAGATTGCCATAATTCCCTTCATATTTTAAGACCACAATGCTATGAAATTTGAACTCGATCACAAGAGGAAATTTAGAAGGAACCGAAACACCTGGAGGTTAAATAGCATCCCACTAAGCAATGAATTGGTCAACCAGGGAATTCAAGAAGTATTAAACTAATTCATCAAAACAAATGAAAAAGAAAACAGAACTGTTCAATACCATAGGGATACAGCAAAACCATCATAAGAGGGAAGTGCATTGCAATAGGATCTTCTCTCAAAAAAAAAAAAAAAAAAAAAAAAACACAGAAAAATCTCAAATACACAAGCTTCCCTTAAACCTAAACGACCTGGAGTCAGAACACTGAATAAAGCCTAAACCAAGAAGGTGCGTAGGAATAATACAGATTAGAGCAGAAATCCATGAAATAGAAACCAGAAGAATAGTAAAAAAAATGTAATTAGAAGATTGTTCTTTGAAAAAATTAATAAGTTCAATAAACCTTTGGCTAGACTTATATAAACTAAAAGAGAGGAAGACCCAAATTAATAAAATGGAAAGGAAATAGAGGCAATTATTAGAACTTATTATCATCAACTATATGGTAACAAATTAGGCAATTTGGAAGAAATAGATGCATTCTTGGAAATTTATAAACTACCAAAACTGAAACAAGAAGAAATAGATAATCTGAACAGATTCATAACCAGCAAGGTAATTGAAACAGAAATCAAGCCTCCCCCAAAACCAAGAGCTCAGGGATGGATGGCTTCCCAGGGGAATTCTATCAAACATTTAAAGAAGAAATAATAACAATTCTACTGAAGTTGGTTCAAAAATTTGAAATGGAAGGAACACTTCCAAACTTGTTCTATGAGGCCAGCATTACTTTGCTCCATAAACCAGGCAAAAAGCCCACTGAAAAAGAGAAATACAGACCAATACTTCTGATTAACATGGCTGTCAACATACTCATCAAGATATTGGTCAATAGGATCTTACAGTATATTTAAAGAACTATTCACCACGACCAGGTGGGACTTATTACTGGGATGAAAGAATTGGTCAACATTCACAAATCAAACAATGTGATACATCACATTAATAAAAGTAAAGCAAGAACCATATAATCCTCTCAATTGATGCAGAAAAAGCATTTGACAACATCCACATCCTGTCTATAAAACTTTACACAGTGTAGAGATAGGAGGAACATACCTCAATAGCACAAACCCATATATGAAAATCCCACAGTGGATATCTTTCTCAATTGGGAAAAAGTGAGAGCTTTTCCCCTAAGGTCTGGGATATAACTGGAATGCCCACTCTCACTACTGTTGTTCACTGTAGTATTGGAAGTTCTAGATTCATCACCCAGACAACAAATGAAATAAAAATTCATTCAAATTGGTAAAGAAGAAGTCAAATTCTCACTCTTCTTACATGATTTAATATTTAATGTGGAAAACCCAAATACTTCACCTGAACATTGCTAGAACTCTGACAGCTATTCAGCTACATAATAGGATACAAAATCAATGCACAGAAATCAGTTTCATTTTTATACACTAGTTATGAGACTGAAGAAAAATAAATTAAGGAATCAATCCCATTTTCAATTGCATCAAAATCATAACATAAATAGGAATAAATTTAACCAAAGAGTTAAAGATCTGTACTCTAAAAACTACAGAAAAACTTATGAAAGAAATTGAGGTAGACATGAAGAGACAGAAAAACATTCCATCTTCATGGACTAGAGAAATGAATATTATGAAAATGACTGTGCTTCCCATGAGAATCTACACGTTCAACGCAACAACTATCAAAATATCATTTACATTTTTCAGAGAGCTGGAACAAGTAATCCTAAAATTTTAATGGAACATTTTGAAAAGATGCAATTCTCCAGAGTAATGTTGAAAGTGAAAACCAAAAGTGGAGACATCAAGATGTCTAACTTCAAGCTATATTACAAAGTTGTGATAAAAAAGACAGCATGGTACTGGCACAAAAACAGACACATAGTTCAGTGGAGCAGAATAGAGAACCCAGTAATTGACTCTCAAGTCTATGGCCAGCTAATCTATGACAAAATAGTAAATACTATCTAATGAAAACAGAACAGTCTCTTCAATAAGTGGTCCTGGAAAAACTAGACGGGTACATGCAGAAGAATGTTACTGGAATAATTTCTTACATCATGTGCAAAAATAAACTCAAATCTATGGATGAACTAAATGTGAGACAGGAATCCAGCAAAACCCTAATTGAGAATACAGGAAGGACCTCTTCAACGTCAGCTGCAGCAACTTCTTGCAGGACACAGCTCTAAAAACAAATGGAACAAAAGCTAAAATAAACTACTGGGACTTCATCAATATGAAAAACTAGTGCACAGCAAAGAAAACAGTTAACAGAACTAAAAGATAACCCACATGGGCAGCTGGGTGGCTCAGTTAGTTAAGCAACTGCATTTAGCTCAGATTATGATCATGGAATCAAATCCCACATTGGACTGTCAGCTCAGTGGGGAGCCTACTTCTCCCTCTGCCTGCTTCTCTCCATGTTTTTGCTCATTTGCTCTTTCTCTCTGACAAGTAAATAAATGAAATCTTTTAAAAAAAAAAAGGTAATCTACAGAATGTGAGATGATATTTGCAAATGACTTATCAGATAAAGGACTTGTATCCAAGATCTATAAAGAAGTTATCAAACTCAACACCCAATCAAGAAAGAACTCAGTCAAGAAACGGGCAGAAGGCATGAATAGAGATTTCTTCAAAGAAGACATAAAAGTAGCCACCAAACACCTGAAAAAATGCTCCACTTCACTCAGCATCAGAGTAATTGAAATCCAAATCACAATGAGATAGCACCTCACACCAGTTGGTATGGCTAAAATTAAGAAGACTTGAAACAACAAATGTTTGCATGGATGTGGAGAAAACATTACCTTCTTACACTGTTGGAGGAAATGCAAGCTTGTATAGCCACTCTAGAAAACAGTAGGGAGGTTCCTCAAGAAGTTAAAAACAGAGCTACCCTATGACCCAGCAATTGCATTACTGTGTATTTACAAGAATACAAATGTATTGAAACAAAGGGGCAGCTGTACCCTAATGTTAGTAGCAGCAATGTCCGTGCACCTGGCTGGTGCTGTCATTAAGTGTCTGCTTTTATCTCATGTCATGGTCCCAGAGTCCTGGGATTGAGCCCTACATTGGGTTCCCTGCTCAGCGGGAAGCCTGCTTCTCCCTCACCCACTCCCCTTACTTGTGTTCCCTCTCTTGTTGAGTCTCTCTCAAATAAATAAATACAATATAAATTTTTTTAGAAAGCAGCAATGTCCACAATAGTCAAACTGTGGTTGAAGCTGAGATGTCCTTCAGTGGATGAATGGATAAAGAATATTTGGTAATATATATACACAGTGAAATATTACCCAGTCATCAGAAAGGATCATACTTACCATTTACATCAACAAGAATGGGATTGTTGATTATTGTGCTAAATGAAATAAGTCAATTGGAAAAAGACAATTATATGGTTTTACTCATATGTGGAAAATAAGAAACAGTGTAGAGGATCATAAGGAAGGAAGTGAAAATTGATTGGGAAGAAATTAGAGAGGGAGACAGACCATGCAATACTTAACTCTAGGAAACAAACTGAAGGCTGCTGGAAGGGATGTGGGTCACAGAATTTGGTAACCAGGTGATGTGCATTGAGGACAGCACATGATATGAGAACTAGGTGTCATAAGCAACTGATTAATAATTGAAAACTATGCCTGAAACTAATGGAATACTATTTCTTGGCTAAATAAATTTAAATAAAAAATAAAAACAAAAAAAGTAAAATAAAAAAAGTAAAAATAAACTAGTAAAAAAAGTAAAATTAAAGGAAAATAAAGTAAAAAAGAAAGTAAAATAAAACTGGGCCATTGTTAATTTTTTCCCAAGTAAAAAGTCTAGTTAATTCAGTTACTGGAAGCCAAGAAAAATACAAGAATATTTGTTATTTCCTGAAATGAAATTCCATTGTTAAGCATCTTTTAAAACATTATTGCTTCAAAAGGAGTAATATAATTGTTTTCATTATTTAGTTTATTGAGTAAAAATTATTTCATAATGTGTGTATGTGTGTTTTGCAACCGAATGGAAAATTTGAAAGCAAGTCATCTATAAAATAAATCAAAGATAACTATCATATTTGTGATATTTTCAGAATTTCCGTTTTATTAAACTAACACATTCCATCGAATTATTAAGTCTGTTGGCCAATATAATTAAAATTGGGAAATACATTAATATCTACAGACACATAATTTCTGTAAATTTACTGGTTAAAATATATAAATACATTATTCATAAAACTTTAGAGACACAGTGATACTGGAACAAACTGAATAAATATATTTGATTCTTTAACCACCGAATTGACCTTTAACACACCTGTTAAATATTTAAAGAAATTAGTTGAACACCTTCCCAACCTTATCTTACATCTATTTTGGGCTAATAGTAACTTAACCTGTATTGTCCAAGTCTTAGTGGGCATTCCCAAGTGAATATAAAAGAAAAGAACAACCAACGAATAGAACCAAACATAACTAAGCAAAACAAATGCAATAGATTAAATCTCCAGGTAAAGAAGGCATAGAATCATTGTTGGTGCTGTCTTTCTTGGAGGTACCTAAAATATTATGTGTAGAGGTGAAAGATTAATATGTATACTTGTTTGGAAAATATTTACTCATAAAATGATTTTGTTCATATAAGTATGATTGAACGACTGTCAGCTAACCAAGTCTGTGAAAGTTTGTGGCCAAGGTTTGTGAAAGTGCAGAGATAATACAAGGTACTCCAGTAATATTATTTTCTTATTTTCAATCATGATACAAGAAGTGAGTCTCCTCAGCAAGTGCTTAAGATAATTTTATGTGTAATTTAATACTTGGTTTGTAATAAACAATAGGTACATCTCGTTAACCAGAGAACTCAATTTTATTTGAGTGAAGTAGGGTTAAGCAATGTAAATGATTTATATTAGAGTACATACCCTTAAAATTTAAAAAAAAATTGATTGGCTGCTTGAGCACTTGTTCATTTTTTAAGTTACTGAGTTTTGTTTTGTTATTGAAACTTAAAATGTTTATACAATTCTGAGAATTAGTCTGGATGTGAAAGACTGTGAAATGATTTTGAAACAAAGTAAAACTGATAATAAAAGCTACTACTGATATTATCTATGAACTAATGCTCTGGATTTATTATGAACACTACATGAGCCTACACCTAACTATAACGTATTCTGGAATATAATTGATAATGATTATGATACTCAGTGATAAAATCTATGAGAAATAATATGTTAAAATGGTACTCCAAATATAAGAATACTTTTTTTGGTGATACTTGAACCAAGAATTTATGGGAAAAAAATTTGGACAAACAATATTCATTAGAGAATGGAGTGTTCATTTTATGCACGGCCAATGATGCATCTTCTGGAAATGGGGAAGCAGCCTAGTCAAGAATGTTATAAAACATGGTGTTGAATTGAGATTAGAGAGTGTGCTTGTCATGATGAGCACTGGGTAATGTATGGAAGTTTTGAGTCACTATACTGTACACATGAGACTAATTTAACACTTTATGTAAACTATTCTGAAATTTTAAATTTACAATACTAAAATAAAAGCTTTGGTAACATGAATTATATTCTTCAGATGTGAAGATGTTTTCATTCAAGTGTGTGTTGTTGTCATATAGGTGTTGATCACATTGCATTAATTCCTTTGGTAGTATTTGTTGCAGTTGGATTTAAATTATTCTACACTTTAAATTAATAAGTTTAGGAAATAAATGACATAATCTATGTAATATAGATGACTTGAAATGGAGTTTGAGGTTGACCGAGTGACTACACTTTTTAAAATACCAGCAGAAATTGTAGAGTACAAAATAGACAGATAACATGTTTTGGGAGCTGCTTTACAAACATGCTTTCTGGATGGGAAATGAGATGAGCATCCTAATGGAATATGTTTTGGATATCCTCAAGTGATATCCAAAGTTAAAGAAAACTAACACTTAAGGGTCAAAATCCTCAATCAGTTTGTGGAGGACAATTATCTTTCCTTTTTCTTTACCTTTCTTTTTTTTTTCTTTTTCCATAAAAGAAAAATGCTTACATGGCCCCCATGGAATTTTTTTTTTACAATTTTATTTATTTATTTGACAAAGAGAGACCAAGCAAGAGAGAGAACACAAGCAGGGAGAGTGGGAGCGGGGGAAGCAAGCTCACCACTGAGCAGGGAGCCCAATGTGGGGCTAGATTCCCAGGACACTGGGATCATGATTTGAGCAAAAGGCAAAGTTTAAGAACTGAGACACCCAGGTTCCCCCAGAGCCCCTGCCATCTTAATGTTGCTTCTTTCTTGCTTTTTACCAAGCATACATTCACTCTTTTTAATTAAAGCGTAGACATTACTTGTCTAGATTTTATATAAAAATAGACATCAGAATAAAGGTGTTTCCTTTAAAAAAAAATTCTGTTATGCCAATCTCCTTTTCAAAAGACTTACTTCATTGCTGTTCATGCCAACCCCAAAAAATATGAAAAGATTTCCACTTTAAAAAATTATGAAAGTTGAAATTGACATTCAGAGTGTGTTTGGCAGCAAGCCATCACAAAAGCAACATGCATGCAGAGCAATGAATGTGACACCTACAAGGTACTTCCCTAAGAACTACATTAAAATTCTCAGCATCCACCCTACATGGCTTTGAACTGTGTGCATGAGCTTCTGTTTACATAATTTATTTTAAACTCCCATCAGCAAAATATGTTATAAGGTATCTGAAAAGCCCAGGAGTGGTTATTTTTTGAGTTCAGTAAAGTGAACAATTTTTCATAAAAAATAGTGATATTTGTTTCTTCAGTTCATGCACTTTCAGCATATGGAAGCTTTTAGTCAAGTGCTCTACTTTCAGAGATCAAGGAAAACCTGTATGTAGTAAAGGTTAAAAAAAAAAGGTCTAATGGCATGTGTAAATTTAGTTTTGGTAATCTATTTGGTTGTTTTAAACACAAACTAAGGGAAAATGATCCATTTGTGTTTGTAACAGCGGCATTTATTTATATTTTACTTTCATACACATGAGCACATTTCCAGTGAAAAAACAATAATATCTGAACTGAGTACCTTGCAGAGTTTTAGTGAAGAACATATGAAAAAAATTTAAAAATTTTATCATATGGATGTAGTGGATGAAAACTGAAGTGAAAATAAAACATTGTGATGACAATGATAAGTTGCTGAAAATTACAGCTACTCTTCAGTGATAATTTATAGCAAAATATTCAGTACATTTTTATTATGTCTTATCTCAAAGATGATTTGTAATATCCCACGTTTCTTTATATTTGTTCTACATACAATATACAGGCTCTAATAGTTAAATTTTTAGTGCAATTTCTTATTTCTTTTAAGTAGATGATATAGAATTACATATAGCTTTAAACCTACTTTCTCCAGTGCACAGGTAGAATAAACAAAAATAAACCCATTCTCACTGAAAAACATATTTTGAAAGACAATTCCTTGCTTATCTATTAATGCTATTTCACCAATGTGGAAATTTATGGAATTATATGGATTGGAATCACACACACATGCATCTACACAAATATACACTGTGTTCCAGATCTCCTTATACTCTAAAATTGTATAGTTCTTTTAAAAAGTGAACATACACATTGCTTGAAAATTAAATGCTATTATCAAAATTCCGAATTCACTAAAGTAATGAGAGCTATATACTCTTTGTCTGTTCAGTAGAATCCGTTGGAAAACAATAAATAGATGTGAAATCTCATGTAGAAATCCAGGAAAAAATATTGTGGATATTTATCCTTATCTAGAACACATAGGACCCTCTTCTGAATCATCTGATTCTGATTCTACAAAAACCATTTAAAATGCTGTAATTTTACATAACTTAGAGTTATGCACAATAATTTTATTAAAAATAATTATTATTGTAGACATGCACACTAATATATGATCAGCCAGTTTTTTGTTTTTTTTTCTTTCCAGAATTAAGATTCACTTTATGTAGTTAATGCATTCAAAGCCCTCCTGGAAAAGCTGACCCAGTAACTTGGTTTACTCATTTCTCAGGCTTCTAGGTCAATAAAGAAAGTCCTTGGGGAAGATAGAGAATTTTAGACTATTACTAAGATCTTGAGAAAGAATAATGAATTCAGATTTTGTGAAACCTGGTGGAAGGTGTTTTGTGCATTATGCTCTTAGAATTCTAATCTGAGATTTCTTATATCTCTCCCATGAAAGCCAAATTCAGGAGGCATCTTAGGTAAATCCAGATCTTTTCTGCACCTGTGTAAATGATCAGCCTTGTTGTGTGATCATGAATGATTTTTCCTTGTGAATACATTTGATCAAAAGTGTAGAACATATAGGGCATAAAAATTCATGCTTCAGTGGAAAATTCTGTATTATCTAGGTTGAGAGGACATTTTCCAACTCTATCACTATATCACTTCCGGATTTGAATAACTCACTCCATAAATCTATGATTTTGTTTATCTTTTTAATAATGAGAAATACTTTTAAAAAGAATATGTTAAAAAATTTATTAATCAGTAAAATGAGGTTTTTTCAATATTTAACATTATACTCTAAATATAAACATGGGGGAAAAGGTGTGCAAACACATTGATGCACATTGAATTCAAGAGACAGAAATATGTAATTCATATGGAACTTTGGCAGTATTTGAAAGATTTCACTCATTATTTAGAATATGGACAGCTACAATACAAATTACACAGGAGATAATGAGGGTGTACCTTTGCAAGCAAAATCTCCTAGGTTGGGCTCCTGGGTGGCTCAGTCGGTTAAGCTGCCCCAAAGGCTAGGGACCTAATAAATATGGATATTGGTAATATATGAGATCTAGAGTTCAGAATGACAATTCTCAAGGTTCAGCTGGGCTTGAAAAAGGCAAAGAAGATATTAGAGACACCCTCTTGGGAGAGATGAAAGCCGTTTCTGGAGAAATAAAAGAACTAAAATCTAACCAAGTTAAAATTTTTAAAAAAGGCTATTAATGAAGTGCAATAAAAAATGGAGACTCTCACTGCTAGGATAAATGAGGTAGAAGAAAGAATTAGTGATATAGAAGACCAAATGACAGAGAATAAAGAAGCTGAGCAAAAGAGGGACAAACAGCAAGTGGACCACAAAGGGAGAATTTGAGAGCTAAGTGACACCATAATATGAAACAACATTAGAATAATTGGGATTCAAGAAGAAGAAAGAGAGAGGGGAGCAGAAGGTATATTGGAGAGAATTATTGTAGAGAATTTTCCTAATATGGCAAAGAGAACAAGCATCAAAATCCAGGAGGTTCAGAGAACCCCCCTCAAAATCACTAAGAATAGGTCCACACCCCATCAACTAATCATAAAATTTACAAGTCTTAGTGACAAAGAGAAAATCCTGAAAGCAGCCTGGGAAAAAGAAGTCTGTAAAATACAATGGTAAAAATATTAGATTGGCAGCAGACTTATTCACAGAGACCTGGCAGGCCAGAAAGAGCTGCATGATATATTCAGAGTACTAAACGAGAAAAACATGCAGCCAAGAATACCATATCCAAATGGGCTATCATTGAAAATAGAAGGAGAGATTAAAAGCTTCCTGGACAAACAAAAACTGAAAGAATTTGCAAACACCTAACCAGCTCTACAAGAAATATTGAAAGGGGTCCTCTAAGCAAAGAGAAAGCCTAAAAGTAGTAGATCAGAAAGAAACAGAGACAATATACAGTAACAGTCACCTTACAGGCAATACAATGACACTAAATTCATATCTCTCCATAGTTACCCTGAATGTTAATGGACTAAATGCCCCAATCAAAAGGCACAGGGTATCAGAATTTAAAAAAAAAAATCTATGTGTTGCCTACAAGAAAATAACTTGAAACCCAAAGACCCCTCCAGATTTAAAGTGTGGTGGTGGAAAAGAATTTACCATGCTAATGGACATCAGAAGAAAGCAGAGGTGGCAATCCTTATATCAGATCAATTAGATTTTAAGCCAAAGACTATAATAAGAGATGAAGAAGGACACTATATCATACTCAAAGAATCTGTCCAACAAGAAGATCTAACAATTTTAAATATCTATGCCCCCAATGTGGGAGCAGCCAACTATATAAACCAATTAATAACAAAATCAAAGAAACACGTTAACAATAATACAATAATAGGGGACTTTAAGACTCCCCTCACTGGAATGAACAGATCATCCAAGCAAAATATCAACAAGGAAATAAAGGCCTTAAATGACACACTGGACCAGATGGACATCACAGATATATTCAGAATATTTCATCCCAAAGCAACAGAATACACGTTCTTCTCTAGTGCACATGAAACATTCTCCAAAATAGATCACATCCCCGGTCCTAAATCAGGTCTCAACTGGTCTAAAAAGATTGGGATCATTTCCTGCATATTTTCTGACCACAATGCTCTGAAGCTAGAACTCAATCACAAGAGGAAATTTGTAAAGAACACAAATACATGGAGAATAAACAGCATCCTTCTAAAGAATGAATGGGTCTACCAGGACATTAAAGAAGAATTGAAAAAAAAAAAAGTTATGGAAAGAAATTATAATGAGAACACAACAGTTAAAATCTGTGGGACACAACAAAGGCAGTCCTAAGAGGAAAATGTATATCGGTACAAGCCTTTCTCAAGAAACAAATAAGATCTCAGGTACACAACCTAACCCAACACCTAAAGGAGCTGGAGAAAGAACAAGAAAGAAACCTGAAACCCAGCAGGAGAAGAGAAATCATAAATATCAAAGCAGAAATCAATAAAATAGAAACAAACAAACAAACAAAAAACAAAAAACAAAAACAATAGAACAAATCAACGAAACTAGGAGCTGGTTCTTTGAAAGAATTAATAAGATTGATAAACCTCTGCCCAGACTTATCAAAAAGAGAGAGAGAGAGAGAGAAAGGACCCAAATAAATAAAATCATGAATGAAAGATAGATCACAACTAACACCAAAGAAATACAAACAATTACAAGAACATACTATGAGCAACTCTATGCCAACAAATTTGACAATCTGGAAGAAATGAATGCATTCCTAGAGACATATAAACTACTCCAACTGAACCAGGAATAATAGAAAGCCTGAACGACCCATAACCAGTAAGAAGATTGAAACAGTCATCAAAAATTTCCAAACAAAAGTCCAGGGCCAGACAGCTTCCTGGGGGAATTCTACCAAACATTTAAAGAAGAACTAATTCCTATTCTCCTGAAACTGTTCCAAAAAATAGAAATGGAAGGAAAAATTCCAAACTCATTTTATGAGGCCAGCATCACGTTGATCCCAAAACCAGACAAGGATCCCATCAAAAAAGAGAACTACAGACCAATACCCTTGATGAACACAGATGCGAAAATTCTCACCAAAATACTAGCCAATAGGATTCAACAGTACATTAAAGAAATCACTCACCAAGACTAAGTGGCATTTATTCCAGGGCTGCAAGGTTGGTTAAACATCCACAAATCAATCAATGTGATACAACACATTCATAAAAGAAAGAACAAGAACCATATGATACACTCAATAGATACTGAAAAAGCATTTGACAAAGTACAGCATCCCTTCCTGATCAAAACTCTTTAAAGTGTAGAGATAGAGGGCACATACCTCAATATCATCAAAGCCATTTATGAAAAACCCACCTCAAATATCATTCTCAATGGAGAAAAACTGAAAGCTTTTCCACTAAGGTCAGGAACACGGCAGGAATGTCCATTATCACCACTGCTATTTAACATAGTACTAGAAGTCCTAGCCTCAGAAATCAGAAAACAAAAGGAAATTAAAGACATACAAATTGGCAAAGAAGCAGTCAAACTATCACTCTTCGCAGATGATATGATACTATATGTGGAAAACCCAAAAGACTCCACTCCAAAACTGCTAGAACTTGTACGGGAATTCAGTAAAGTGTCAGGATATAAAACTAATGCACAGAAATCAGTTGCATTTCTCTACAACAAAAGCAAGATGGAAGAAAGAGAAATTAAGGAGTCAATCCCATTTACAATTGCATCCCAAACTATAAGATACCTAGGAATAAACCTAGCCAAAGAGGCAAAGAATCTATACTCAGAAAACTATAAAGTACTCATGAAAGAAATTGAGAAAGACACAAAGAAATGGAAAAATGTTCCATGCTCCTGGATTGGAAGAATAATATTGTGAAAATGTCTATGCTACCTAAAGCAATCTACACATTTATTGCAATCCTTATCAAAGTAACATCCATCTTTTTCAAAGAAATGGAACAAATAATTCTAAAATTTATATGGAGACAGAAAAGACCTCGAATAGCCAAAGGAATATTGAAAAAGAAAGCCAAAGTTGGTGGCATCACAATTCTGGACTTCAAGCTGTACTACAAAGCTGTCATCATCAAGCCAGCATGGTACTGGCACAAAAACAGACACATAGATCAATGGAATAGATAAAAAGACCATAAATAGAACATCAACTCTATGGTCAACTAATCTTCGACAAAGCAGGAAAGAATGTCCAATGGAAAAAAGACAGCCTCTTCAATGAATGGTGTTGGGAAAATTGGATAGCCACATGCAGAAGAATGAAATTGGACCATTTCCTTACACCACACACTAAAGTAGACTCCAAATGGATGAAGGACCTGAATGTGAGAAAGTAATCCATCAAATTCCTTGAGGAGAACACAGGCAGCAACCTCTTCGACCTCAGCAGCAGCAACATCTTCCTAGGAACATCTCCAAATGCAAGGGAAGCAAGGGCAAAAATGAACTATTAGGATTTTATCAAGATCAAAAGTTTTTGCACAGCAAAGGAAACAGTTAACAAAACCAAAAGACAACTGACAGAATGGGAGAAGATATTTGCAAATGACATATCAGATAAAGGGCTAGTGTCCGAAATCTATAAAGAATTTAGCAAACTCAACACCCACAGAACCAATAATCCAATCAAGAAATGGGCAGAAGACATGAACAGACATTTCTGCAAAGAGGACATCCAAATGGCCAACAGACACATGAAAAAGTGCTCCATATCACTCAGCATCAGGGAAATACAGATCAAAACCACATTGAGCTACCACCTCACACCAGTCAGAATGGCTAAAATTAACAAGTCAGGAAATGAGAGATGCTGTCGAGGATGTGGAGAAAGGGGAATCCTCCTACACTGTTGGTGGGAATGCAAGCTGGCACAACTACTCTGGAACACAACATGGAGGCTCCTCAAGCTGTTGAAAATATAACTACCCTATGACCCAGCAATAGCACTACTGAGTATTTACCCTAAAGATACAAACGTAGTGATCCGAAGGGGCACGTGCACCCGAATGTTTATAGCAGCAATGTCCACATTAGCCAAACTATGGAAAGAACCTAGATATCCATCAACAGATGAATGGATAAAGAAGAGGTGGTATGTATAGACAATGGAATACTATGCAGCCATCAAAAGAAATGAAATCTTGCCATGTGCGACGATGTGGATGGAACCAGAGGGTTCATGTTTAGTGAAATAAGTAGAGAGGAGAAAGACAACTATCATATAATCTCCCTGATATGAGGAAGTGGAGATGCAACATGGGGGATTAAGGGGGTAGGAGAAGAATAAATGGAACAATATAGGATTGGGAGGGAGACAAACCATAAGTGACTCAATCTCACAAAACAAACTGAGGGTTGCTGGGGAAAGGGGGGTTGGGAGAAGGGAGGTGGGATTATGGACATTGGGGAGGGTATGTGCTATGGTGAGTGCTGTGAAGTGTGTAAACCTGGCGATACACAGACCTGTACTACTGGGGATAAAAATATATGTTTATAAAAAATTAAAAATTAAAAACAAACCAAAACAAAAATAACACTAAAAAAAAAGAGATTAATTGGATTAAGCAAATAATACAGGGCTATATGTACAGGTGCCTTTCACATAATAAAACACTAAATAATGCTAAATAAAAAAAATTACAATGCCATCCAAAGCCATAATAACTTGAAACGAATCTTAAGAAGATTAATTTTAAGATTAATCTTAAGAATAATCTTGGAGGAGACAAGATGGCAGGGAAATAGGAGGCGCCCTTCCAACCTGTACCCTAAAGTGAGCTGATTAGCTTTCAAAGAACTCCAATCACCCACAAAATCAGCCTGAGATCAGAATTCTACATGTCTGGATCTCTAAAGGGGAAAAAGACACCAGTGGGCAGGTAAAGCAGAGTGGGAATGTCAGACTGATATCGGAAGATAAACAAAAGGGGGAGGGAGCCACCAGAGGCGACCCGTTGGAACGTAATATCCCAAAACGAGAGTGTCTGGCGCCTGGGGACCAGCATTAACTCGGAAGTCTGGTAGAAAGCACTAAAAAAGAACAAAGGATCACCAGGGGGAAATTGGGGGAATCGGGGTGTTAGGGTAAGGGCTTAAGTCCCCAGACACAGGACAACCACCCCAGGCGCAGAGCCAGAGAGAATGCAGCAGAGAAACCAGGTCTAGGTCCCTGAACCACCATCGAGCCTGAGAGTCTGTGGCGCCCAGCTCTCGTGAGGGGCTGGGAGCCTCAACAGCCAACAGAAGCACAGCCTTTTGCAGTCCCCATGTGAGTGCCCTGTCGTGCCATCAGAGTCTGAGTCATGCCCCGCGCCCTCCCCTGAGATAGGTGCACACAAACGCCAGCCAGGTGCTCTCAGACCTGAGAGACCAGGCACTCCAAGCTCAGGCCAGTGGGAAAATCTCAGTGTGATCATGGCTTGGAACTTCTCTGGCAGTCTGGAGCTGCCCAGACAGCCGCCGCTGACTTGGTTTTGGGTAAAAGCAAAAATCCTGAGTCCCCAGGGACCGCAACTGGGAACCTGCTCTGCCAGCGGCCAAGGGGGGATTTATTTGGGCTCTGCAGCCAGACTGAGACTTCTCTCTGAGAGGGAGGTCAGGGTGCAGTTTGCTTTCCTCTAAACCAATAAAAATCATCAAAAGTGGTCAAGGCAAGAGAGAAAAACAAAAGTGAACAAATATAAAAATCTCCAGAGAATGAAAGCCTGAAGAAAACAGTTTCCTTAGACCCCACTCCCTTGAGGGGAGAGGGAGGACTTAACTGAGAGAACATTATTGAATGAAAACCTATGTGGCAGGCGCCTCCCCCAGAAAACCAACCAGGAAAGGGGGAAAAAAAAAAAGACGACAAGAGAACAACCAACACTACATCATAGGAGAATTTTTATAATTAATTCTATCCCAATATTCTGACTCATTTTTGTTATATAGTTAATATTTTATTATTACATAGATGATTTTTAACCTATTTACCATCACAGTGAGATGTCCAGTACATCAAATTCCATAATAACCTTCTATCCTGAACTTTTTGATACATTCATCTGTGTTTTCCTTTTGCATTTCTATTCTTTAAATTTTAGTTTAGTTTAGTCTAGTTTATTCCTTTATAAAATTTTTATTTTCTAATATTCATATAGAGTTAAACTTCAAGGTAATCCCCTTTCCCCAATCACTGCAACCCCTATAGGAAAACCAATTCCTAATCCCACCTTATCTTAGGAAAGTTGAGTCCTTTAACAAAGGTATCAAGATACATCCAGGAAGAATGAAAACAACCTTCCTCACCCACACTGAGAATTTACAACCACTCTCCCATCTTTTTCTTCCACCAGTGTTTCTGTGTTTTTGTGTTTGTCCTGATAGTATATAAATCATACACTCGGGGTTCTTTTTGACGAGGTTCTTCCTTTATTTGCATATATATATATATGCAAATAATGTATATATGATTTTTTTCTCTTGTCATATAATTTTATCAGTCTTTTTGTTTGTCTGTGTCTGTTTGTATACTTCATAAATCTTACCTTGGGGCCCATTTGGGCTGAACCTTCTCTTTTAGCTCACTGTATTTCTCCCTCTCTCTCTCTCTTTTCTTTTCTTTTTCCTCTCATTTGGGTGGGGAACCCTGATTGCTCAGAAGCATTCCAGGGTTCAACTTGATTGCACTACAGTTGATACACCCAGCTACACCCATTCAGCCACCTCTCACCAAAATGACTAGGAGGAGGAATGCCCATCAGAAGAAAAATACAGAGGATGGACCTTCTGCAACAGAGCTAAAGCCTATCAACATAAACAATATGTCAGAAAGAGAATTCAGGCTAACAATTATCCAGGCAACAGCTGTTGGAGAAAGCCATGGGTGACCAAACAGAATTGATTAGGGCCTAACTGAAAACGACCAGAGATCATGATTTCAATATTAGGGAAGAGCTGAAAGCTACCAGGGATGAGCTTCACAATGCTCTCAATGATTTCCAATCTAATCTAAATTCTCTCAACGCTAGAGTAACTTAGTGATCTGGAGGACAAACATATAGAGAGAAAGGAACAGGAGGAAGCCTGGAACAAACAGCTTAGATGTCATAAAAAGAGAATCAGGGAAATAAATGATGCCGTGAAACATTCCAAGTCAGAATTATTGAAATCTCTGAAGGGGAGGAGAAAGAAAGAATTCTAGAAGATATAGTAGAAAAAGTTCTTCATGAACATTTTCCAAATCACGCAAATGAATCAGCGTTCATGTACTAGAGGCCGAAAGGTTTCACCCCAAGATTACAGATTCTCAAAGGTCCTCGAGACACCTAATAGTAAGAATAAAGAATTAAAATTGTACGCAGAACCTCTTTAAAGCAGCTAGGACAAAGAAGATCCTTACATACAGAGGAAAGCCCATCAGAATAACTTAAGACCTGTCCACAGAGACCTGGCAAGCCAGAAAGGGCTGGGAAGATATATTCAGGGCACTAAATGAGAAGAACATGCAGCCAAGAATACTTTATCCAGCAAGACTGACATTCAAAATGGATGGAGAGATAAAGAGTTCCAAGACCAGCAAGGCTTAAAAGACTATGCAACAACCCAGCCAGCACTGCAGGAAATATTAAGGGGGTGTTTATAAAAGAGGAAAAATACTAAGAATAGCATTGAGCAGAGATATAGAGACAATCTACAGAAAGAAAGACTTCAAAGGTAACATGATGTCAATAAAAACGTATCTCTCCATAATCACTCTCAATGTGAAGTGCCTAAATGCGCCCATAAAATGGCACAGGTTTGCAGATTGGATAAAACGACAAGACCCATCCACATGTTGTCTACAAGATACCCATTTTGAACCTAAAGTTACGCCCAGACTGAAAGTGAAGGAATGGAGAAGCACCTTCCATGCCAGTGGGCCTCAGAAGAAGGCTGGTGTAGCGACTCTCATATCAGATAAATCTCTTCCAGCTGAAATGCCAAGTGAATCCTGGGGCTCATTTTCTTTTGTTTGCTAGTTTTCCTTTTCACAGGGCTCACAAATGTGTGTTCCTTTTCAGTGTTTTCAAGAGTTAGATATTGATAGTTAGGTAGATAGAATTTTTTTTTCTTTTCCAATTCCCCATGGGTTTATGGTTGGTTTCTTTCCTTTAACGAGGTTTGTATTAGTTTTCTAGGAGTGCTATAACAACATACCACAAGCCTAGAGGCTGAAACTACAGCAGTGGACAGTGTTACAGTTCTAGAGGCTACAATGTTGTTAGGCCATCCTCCTTTTTTAGGTATTAAGGAAGGATCTGTTCCAGGCCCCTGGCTAAGCTTGTAGTATTGCCCTGTCTATGGACTTCTTCACATGGCCTTCTGTCTCAGTGCATATCTGTGTATCCCAAGTTGCCCTTCTGAGAAGGACACAAGTCCTCCTGAATTAGGGGCCCAGCCTACTCAAATATGACCTTATCCTAGCTACCTACATCTCCAGGGATCCTATTTCCAAATAAGGTCATGCTCGCAGGTGCTGGGGTTTAGAACTGGGATAGTTTATATGCATAGTTTATATGCATACACACACACGCACACACACACACACACATATGTTCCATATGTGTGTGTGTATGTGTATGAAATATATATATATATATATGTTCCTTTTTTAATTTTTTAAAATTTATTGTGTAATAATACATTTTTGTGAGGAATCTCAGTCTTCCTTCTTTCCTTACAAGGTTATTCACATGATTTTGGTGCTTACTGAACCATTCGACCACCTTGACCTCCTCCATCTCCATGAAAGTTTTTGTTACCTAATGTCACGTGCCATCGTTTTTAAAAACAGTTGGCATGTTTTTGGAGTTTACAGGTTTTTTGGCATTGTGTATCTGTATATAGGCTGATGAAGTTGACTTTCATCCTACTCTTTCCTTCTGAATTTGTTTCTTTTTGGGAAAGTAAATTCTCTAGTGTTTTAAAAGAGGGAACTATAAAATCTAAATGGTTCTTCTTTGTAAGTCTACATTCCTTTTACTCATGGGGTATGTACTTTAAGTGGCCAAAGATTTGGAGGCTGACAGCATTTATCAGCATTTCAAAGACATACAGAAAACAAATGTATCTTTAGAAAGGGATGTAAAAAGGGATGAAGCAAACCAATTGCAAGACAAGGGACAAAAATGGAAGGGCTCAGTCATCTCATGAAATGTCAATGGTTTCTATATTCTAATGAAAAGATTAAATGTGTTAGATTGTATCCATACCCACATAGACACATAATGATGTGCTGCTTCTGTGAGATACACAATCAGCTCACCAAGGCAGAAACAAAATTCGGGGCTATTGAACACCTAAAATTGAACAAGTATTCTACAAACCTAGAAGGGGACGTCCTAATGAGTATAAGAAGTGATGGAGGAAACGTGGAAGGGATAACAATGGGATAAATTGAGTGCAAACTGTAGAGAAAGATATTCTATGAGAATGTACAAAGTATTCGGATCAGGAAGTGACTGAATCAAAGTCATCGGATATAAGTTAAACATTAAGAAAAATTCATTGGAGTTCTGTGAAATATGAACAAAGGTTGAATCCTATTGAGGAGAGCACCAAACCGAGGACTTCATCTACCCAAAGACTTTATACAGTCTCTACACAAGTCTCCATCCAGAAAACCATCAAAGATGACTAAGGGGTATTTAGGATCTAAATCAATGGGATGTCCAATATGTTAATATGTTACCTATGTTCGTAGAACAGGTTCATAGAATGGATGACATAAAGTTTCAGTTGACCCCACCTTGATCATTCAATGCAATCCCAGTTTCCCATCTAGCAAGTGCCTGTGTTCGTGGAGAACCCAATTCTATTTCCACAGAAATGAAAAGGACTAGTTCTTCCACAGCAAATGGGAAGAATGAATTGAGAGCAAGAGTGAGGTAGAAAGAGAATGAGAGGAGAATCTGATGGGATTGGATGTATTACAAAAGGACTATTGAAATGACCAGAGGAAACAGAAAACCCCAAAAGGGCCGACTTTGACAAAGTGGTGATATACGACGTGAATATCCACATGGAACAGAAGATCCTAAAACGCTATTCAAGACTGAGGCAGCCTAAATACGAAAGACGACATCAGATTTTTGGAATATACAACAGGAAAACAGTTTTAGGATCTGGAGGAGGTGGAAGAGATTAGGGAGAGGTAAGCCTCTCCCTTACCAAGTTCCCCTGAAGTTCACTTCCAACCCACAAAGGAAGCCTCCTCATTGTTCCCATCTGTGTATAATGAGGTGGTATGAGCAAAATGCTATAGCACCAAAATCGGGAAGAACAAGAAGGTTTGGAAGTTGGACTCTACTCATTCAAAGTTTCAAAAAATAAAATCTTGCCCACCACATGACAGGACTAAAACTAGGAAAGGCTCTATTGAGCTAAGGAACTGTATACAAATCTAGACAGGATAACTAGAAATCAAGAAAGAAAGGTAGGTCCCTTTAAAACCATGAAAATACTGGAACAGAAATATCCCACGGAGAAAACCATCAGCCAATAGTCACATGAAAAGATTCCTAACTTCCTCAGTGATTACAAAAGAGCAAAAGAAAACAAAATGTGTTAGTGTTAACAACACACAGAAGGCAGCCCCAAAAAAGTGTTGCTTAATCAAACAGATTGAATAGTGAAAAACTGATTTAATCATGGACTGGGGCACCTGGGTGGCTCCATTTGGAAGCATCTGCTTTCTGCTGGACAGATGCTTTCCTTTGATGCCCTAGAGCCATAAGGGGCAGGGAGGGCCAGGTATGGAACAAAGGCAACCCGCACACTGCTACCTTCCAAAAGCTGATGTTTTCTCTTTGGGGAGGAAAGACCAGGACAAGGACCTGGCTCAGATTCAATTTTCCCTTCTTCCTTCCGTCCTGTACACTGCATCTGTCCCTGCCTTTGTAGATCTCCTCTCTGAAACGACCTTCTCTTGCCTCCTGCTCACACAATCACCTCTTAGTAAAGTTGTCCCCATTTTCGATATGAAGGAATATAAGCTCAAGGTGTGAGCAGCTCTCTGGTAATAGCCAACCCAGGGGCCTGATGTTTGTGGAACCCAGGACAGGGTGAGCAGGGTCTGAACAGATAAGCACAGGATGTTTTAAGTGCTAGGATTACACACAAGCAACCCATATCCCACTTACATTTAAGTTACCTGGACTCTACCAGCCTTCACACTGGCTCCCAAAAGCAGCACCCTCAAATTAGCTCATACATCATCCAGCTTATGGATTCAAGCCTCTCCTTTAACAAGTTCTCCTGAATTTCACTTCCAACCCACAAAGGAAGCCTCCTCATTGTTCCCATCTGGGTATAATGAGGTGGTATGAGCAAAATGCTATAACTGAGCTCAGCCCAGGAGCCACAGCTCTAGACTCTACCGCTCCAAAGTCAGTTGGAGTCCATTGGAGACACCAGGTCACTGGAGCCAGCCAGGAATCTCATCTTCCAACTCCATTCTGACCCCCAGTGTCCAATTTATCAGAATGTCAGCACTGACCCTTGGAAGTGGTTCCAAGACCCTGAAGTCTCCAAGGTGCACCTATTCCCACCTCTCTCACACTGTGCCTTACTCTGTGCAAACACCCATACACATAAAACTCCCAATGTGAATCCCACATGTCTCCCCAACTCCTGCAGTACTTCCTTGGTCATAATAGAGCCCAAGATCTTGGCATCTCATACCATTTTGCCTCCTGCCCTGACCCAAAACCTCCTGACCCAGAGACAGGGAATGGTCTCATGCCTCTGGCCTCACTCTAGCCTGCTTCCTTGGTCTTGTCATATTTGTTCTTCCAAGGACTGCCTCACATAGGAACCTGTCATGGAGAAACACCTATTGTTTTGGCCATGGTCTGAAGTCATAACATCAGGGGGAAACCTCAGATTTAGCAAAAATCTGCTGAATTTGTCTCCACCAATTGCCTTATGAAGAAATACCTATGTACAGACATACTGCTTCTCTATTCCTTCCAATCAGAACGGTACTGTCCTCAACTGCTCTGCTTCGGTTATACAGATCAGTATGTCCAAAACTGTTGATGGGAACAGGCAGGTTATGCTCAGAGGAAACTCTGTATATGCCCCCAACATATTCTTAGAGCCATGGAGACCCCAGAGTCAAGAGAATGTGATGACTCTATAAAGGACAGTACTGACTCTAAGACAGGCTGCTCATTATGCTCACGCAGGGGTTTTTTTTGTAAATTAGCTATACAGAAATAATAATTTTAAATGGTTTATTTACCTAATATTCAAATTCATAGCACACCACCACTCTGCTAGATGATCACACACTTCCCAACTCCCCTTCTGTTCCATAGTGGGTGGGTGCCCATACATTAACCCTTGGGCACTGCGTGTAAGGCAGAAACATCCAAGAAGACCCTCATTTGAATGAAGAAACTCTCCAACTCATGGAGCTGAGCCTGCCTCTCACTGCACTGCTTGGCTTCTTGCTTTAAGGTTTCCACCTGTCTTTTGAGGATGTAACACTACTCCTTCAACTGGAGGATCTCAGCCAAAGACTCCACAGTGTTCAGGGCCTTGATCTCCTCTATAACTTCCTCCCATCACCCCTCTTCATTTCCTGACATATTTTTTTTTTGGCTTTGAAATATAGAAACAAATTTTAATTAAGATCTTAAATACAATTCCTAAAATATCAACTTCTCCAGAAAACCATGGCTACACATTAATGCATTGCCTCTATCAAGTTAGAACGTGCATTAGACTCAAATACAAAAACCATGAAACAAATCACCATCCTTCAACAATCTGTGCAAAGATAGAATGCCTAAGGAACAACATAGATGGACTTGTAGAGGATGGCCTGTTTTACTTCAAGCACCATTTTAAAAAAGAGAAAGAGAGAGAGAGCACAAATGCATGGGTTTTCAAGTATAGACATTAAGTTGAACCTTTGCACTAGGAATCAGGGCATTTATCACGGAGCATTAACACATATTAGAAAATTGTGTAGTGTCAAAGGGATAGAACCACCAGCTTTCAAGAAATGTTGTCAACTAGGCAATAAAATGTTCTACTGAATGTTTCATCTTTGTCTAATTACTCTGTACACTGGTAGCAACTATGAAATGAGAAAAGGAGCTTGCACTCCTTTCATTTTCTGTTTAGAACAAAACAGAAAACAAACTGAAACATAAGCCATGTTATACATTAACAGTTTTAAAGAACATCAATTATACAAGAAAAAGACTAAGAACAAAAAGAGTGTTTACAGATACCAGACGTAACAGTGAGTGGTCAGTAGACCCTCACAGGGCTTTGCGGTGGTACTCAGCCGAAGCCACTTTGTAATCACTGGCAGTAACCAGAGATGCAACACTCTTTGCCAGAAATTTTAGGAAAACATGCAATAGCCCAACAATAATGCAAGGCTCTTCTCATCAAGGTGTGTATATGCCAACATAGCTCCGATTCTTACAAATAATCTCAGTAGGTGTGGGGCTCCATAAACCTGGGACATTGGTGCATCAGGGTGAGCCAAGAGGATTTCTGCATACTGGGGCCTTTCAAATTTGTAGAGCAGCTGAATGCCCAACATCACATTGAAATATTCTTTTATTCCTGCCACAAGTTCATTAATTGCGTATTCCTTGTTATCAACATTTTCCTGCGACTTTTTGCAATTTGCATGCTCTTCCAGAATGGCATCTACATTTTTCGTAGCAGCAAGTTGAAAGAGCTGCTTCTGCCTGGTAACTAAGTTCCAGTCCTCAACAAGCCATTGTTTTAATTCTTCAGGAATCTTCACTTTAACTTCCATTCTATTCTTAAAGGCCTCCTCACTTTCAACAGTGGGATCGGCCCGGGACCTTTTCTTCCGAGGTGGCTGGGGTGCTTCTCTGGTACTGCCACCATCTCCATTTCCAGGAGTCTTCTGCTTGTTCTTTCTTGTCTTCCTCACAGATCCTGAAGGGGGGTTCTCTGCAGATAGACCTCCCCCATCGGCCCTGGGAGATCCGGTTCCAGATTCTTCTGCTGTGGACCAGCAGTCTTCTTTCCTGAGGAAGCTCCTCTCATCTTACTTCTCTGCATATTGCTTCTCATTCTTTTCTTAAAGTTGTCTTTTTTTGCATATTTTTGTCCATTAGTTTGAGAACCCTGCTTTCTGGAACTCATTCAACCCTGTTTTTATTCCAAGCAATAATCCTCTCCCTTATTTCCCTTCCAAGAACTCCTAGTGTTTTCCCAGATGGAACCTCCTAGATTTCCTGGAATGGTCTGGAAGGATGAGGTTGGGGACACAACCTAGTTTCTGTAATCAGGGATGGTTCTGCAATCAGGATCAGATCTTCTGATCGTTACAATACAGCAAACTTAGTTTTTCTGATGATGGCCTGAAACGAGAATCCAGTTCTTTCCAGCAGCCTATGTGTGATCACTGCCATTCCTCCAACCATTATAGTCCTGACATATGTTTTAATAATAATAAAAAAAAAAAGTCTTCAAACGACTGTTCCATCTCCTAGGGCATGGTGTAGTTTTCTTCTGAGAAGAACTTCCCCCAAAATGAATAATACATAGATAGCAGGCCACAAGGACCTGACGCTGATGTGAATCCAAAGTAAGAAGGGACTCAAATGCTCACTTCTCTGCAGTGTTGAAAAGGACACAGTCATAGAGTTTTGGGACAAGTTGGTGTCCCAGCAGCTTCTTAGCCCAGTGTTATCCTAGGATGGAAGGCTCAGGGTTTGAAGTCTCCCAGGTCTCCATGGTTCCTTTGGACACATTGGTGCAATGCTCAGCAGGTTTGCATATCTCATAGTCTGATATCAACTGGCAAGCCCAGTGTTTGAGAGTCATGTACTCTTGGGAGAAGGAAGGATCTATGTCTAAGGTCAAATGGTGAACTCGCTTTCCACATGGCTTCTTGGCCCAAGGCACAGCTGCATTGTTGGTCTACAGTTTCAAGGGTACATGGTGAAACTGTTGTCCAGGTACGTCCTTGGCCTATCAGACAGCTCACTTACTGATCTCCATTCCAAGGGTACATGGTGATCCCACTGTCGCTGGGACCTAGAAGAGAGTTGATTTTTTGGTGTATGGGTCCAAGATTCCATGGTGAGCCTGTTTAACAAATGCCTGTTTGGCCTATCAGAAAGCTGAATTGTTGGTCTCCAGGTTCAAGGGAATATGGTAAGCCTGTTATCTACGTGTCTACTTGCTTGAGCACAGACCGGAGGTGATGATTTTGAAGTCCAAGGGAGCACAGTGAGCCTGTCTCAGGCTGATTAGACAGATCAGTTGTTGTTCTCCTGGCCCAAGGGCATATAGTAACCCCACTCTCAATTTGCCTGCTTGGCCTTGTGAAGAGCTGTGCTATTCTTATTGACTTTAAAGAACACATGGTAATCCTGCTATCCAGGTGCCTTCTTGGCCTAACAAAGTTCTGTGTTGCTGGCCTCCCCATCCAAGGGTATGTGCTGATCCCACTCTCAAGGTATCTTCTGGGACTATCCCAGAGTTCCTTTACTGGTTGACATAATCAAGGGCACATGGGAAGCCTACTCTCCCAGTGGACATTTGGCCTAATAAAGAGCTGAGATATTCGTGAGGTACGAGGGCACATGGTCAGCCTGTTCTTCAGGTGTTGGCGTCGCCCAGTCCAGAGCTCCTTTCTTTGGCTCAAGGTCCAAGGGCTCATTGTTAGTCCACTCTCAAGGTGATTCTTTATAGAAGCATAGAGCTGAGATTTTGTCTCGAGGTACAAGGGCACATGGTGAGCCTCCTGTCTCAGTGTCTGCGTGGCCCAGCTCAGATCTCTTTTTTTGGTCTCCAGGTCCAAGGCCACATCGTGAGCCTATTGTCCAGTTCTACTAGGTGGCCTAGTGGTCTTGAATTTATCGTGTCCAGGTCCATAACACACGCTGAGCCAGCTGTCAAGTAGCCCGACTTTCTTGTCACAGTTCTGCATTCTTGATCTCCAAGTCCAAGGGCACATGGTTATCACACTCTCAATGTGCCTTCTTAGTCCATCAGACAGCTTAGTTGTTGGCCTCCATGTCCACTGACACATGGTGAGCCCACTGCCATGGTGTCTGCTTGGCCAAGCAAAGAGCTGGGTTGTTGGTTGCCAGATCCAAGTGGACATCGTGAGCCTTAAGTCCAGTTGTCTGCTTGGTCTAGCTCAGAGCTCCTATTTTGGGCTCAATATCCAAGTGCCCATGGTGACTCCACTGTCAAGGTGACTGCTTAGCTTACCAGACAGCTCACTTTTTGGTCTCCAGGTCCATGGGAACATGGTGAGCCTCCTGTCGAAGTGTCTGCTTGGTATAGACCAGAACGCCTTTATTGGACTCAAGATTCAAGAGCACATGTTTAGCCTACTGTCAATGTGCCTGCCAACCCTATCAGACAGATCAGTTGTTGGTCACCAGGTCCAAGGACACATGGTGACCCTGCTGTCAGTTTGAGTCCTTGACCAAGCAAAGAGCTGAGTTGTCTGTCTCGAGGCCAAGTAGAGAGCTGAGTTTTTGGACTCCAGGTCCAAAGGGACATGGAAATGCTTCTGAATAGGTGAATCATTTTCCCGATACATAGCTGGGATGCAGGACTCATGGATTCTTGGTACTTGGAAAGCGTGTTCTTTGGGCTTACTTGTCTTGTGCTGCACTGGGCTGTCCAGCTTGAGGTATGTGGGCTCCTTGTCCACCCAGTGTCTGTGTGACTCATCTGCATAGAGTCAAATGGGATCTGAGGGCTCCCAGTTTTTTGGTTCCTGGTGGGTGTTCTGTTCTGAAAACTGAATTCCTGTTTGTTATGCTGTGTCTTTGTCTTTATCATCTGTGGGCTCTGGGTTGCCCAGGTGTCTGGGGAATTAGTTTGCTCACTGGTGATCTGGTTCATACAGTTCATGGTCTGAGGACTTGTATTCCAATGGATCACACTGCGCAAAGTGATGCGGTGATTCCTTATCCCAGTTCCAAATTGTTTTTATAAAATTCCCTCTATGCCAGGTGTCTGGATTCCAGACATTGTGCACATCTGGGCTGGCTGGATGCTGAGGGACTTCATGTGCCCTGTGCTGAGCCAACTTGGAGGACTCCAGAGTAGTAATGTGCTCAGTGTTTCCTCAGCATGTGGACTCATCTTTCCTGTACTGAGAGCAAATGTGACCCCAAATTGTGGGACCCAGATGGCTGAGAATCCATGGTACTCTTACTTCCAGTGTCCCACTCACATGTGCCAAGCCAGAATGTGTCCCAGAGGACCTGGGGCATCCTCATAGAGCAAAGCAGGTCGAGGAGTTCCTGTGTACATGTTCGAGGACTTCCAGGACCACACAGGGGCACAAATGCAGGTACTAACATGATCATCGTGTGTAGAGTATTGGAGAGAGACCCAGGGCAGGAAGAATGGTCTGGGGGCTTGCCATGGGCATGTGATAAGAACAGAGCCCAGAAGTCCAGGAAGTACTGGACTGAACCACCATCTCTTTCTTCATTGCATCTTGGGTCGTTGCTGAGCTTTTATAACAAACCTGGGACATCAAAATATCTTCTTCATGTAATGTCACCACCACTATAACCTGGCCCATCATCAGAGATTTCTCAGTTTGCCCTCATTCTGGTGACGAATCACTGGGCAGGTCAACTGGCCAATTACTGATGGCATTATCAGTGACACTCCTGCTATCATCACCTGGAAACCAAGTTTTAAAGGAAAACAGATAACTTCTCCTTCAAGATGATAAATTAATATTTCTTTTGTAATATATATATATGTATACACACACACACATATATAGACATGGGCAGGCTGCAAGTCTCAACCAATGTAATGCTAAATGTATCACCTAGAGAAACCATATTTCTTTCATTTCTTTTCAGTGTAACAGATTTCATTGTTTATGCACCACACCCAGTGCTCCATGCAATACATGCCCTCCATAAAACCCACCACCTGGCTCCCCCGACCTCCCACCCCCAACCCATTCAAAACCTTCAGATTGTTTTACATAGTCCATAGTCTCTCATGTTCAACTCCCCTTCCAATTTCCCTCAACTCCCTTTTCCTCTCCATCTATCCATGTCCTCCATGTTATTTGTTATGCTCCACAAATAAGTGAAACCATATGATAATTGGCTATATCTGCTTGGCTTATTTCACTTAGCATTATCTCTTCCAGTCCCATCCATGTTGATAAAAAGATGGGTATTCATCCTTTCTGATGAAGGCATAGAACTCCATAGTGTATATGGGCCACATCTTCCTTATCCATTCATCAGTGGAAGGGTGTCTTGGTTATTTCCACAGTTTGGCGACTGTGGCCATTGTTGCTATAAACATTGGGGTACAGGTGGCCCTTCTTTTCACTACATCTGTATCTTTGGGTAAATACCCAGGAGTGCAATGGCAGGGTCATAGGGAAGCTCTATTTTTAATTTCTTACAAAATCTCCACACTGTTTTCCAAAGTGGCTGCATCAACTTGCATTGTCACCGAGAGTGGAAGAGGGTTCCCCTCTCTCCACATCCTCTCCAACACATGTTGTTTCCTATCTTGCTAATTTTGGCCATTCTAACTGGTGTAAGTTGTTATCTCAATGTGGTTTTAACTTGAATCGCCCTGATGGCTAGTGATGATGAACATTTTTTCATGTGTCTGATAGCCATTTGTATGCCTTCATTGGAGAAGTGTCTGTTCATGTCTTCTGCCCATTTTTGGACATTGTTATCTGTTTTGAGTGTGTTGAGTTTGAGAAGTTCTTTGTAGATCCTGGATATCAACCTTTTGTCTATACTGTCATTTGTCAATATAGTCTCACATTCTCTGGGTTGCCTCTTGGTTTTCTTGACTGTTTCCTTTGCAATGCACAAGCTTTTGATCTTGATGAAATCCCAAAAGTTTATTTTCGCTTTTGTTCCCTTTGCCTTTGGAGACATATCTTGAAAGAAGCTGCTGTGGCTGATATAGAAGAGGTTACTACCTATGTTCTCCTCTGGGATTCTGATGGATTCCTGTCTCACGTTGAGGTCTTTTATCCATTTTGAGTTGATCTTTGTGTACGGTGTAAGAGAATGGTCGAGTTTCATTCTTCTACATATAGCTGCCCAGTTATCCCAGCACCATTTATTGAAGAGACTGTCTTTTTTCCACTGTATATTTTTTCCTGCTTTTTCGAAGATTATTTTACCATAGACTTGAGGATCCATATCTTGGCTCTCTCCTCTTTTCCACTGGTCTATGTGTCTGTTTTTATGCCAGTACAGTGCTGTCTTGGTGATCACAGCTTTGTAGTAAAGCTTGAAGTCAGGTAACGTGATGCCCCCAGTTTTGTTTTTCTTTCTCAACATTTAGTTAGCAATGCAGGGTCTCTTCTGATTCCATACACATTTTAGGATTATTTGCTCCAGCTGTTCGAAGAATACCAGAGGTATTTTGATCAGAATGGCATTAAAAGTATAGATTGCTCTAGGCATTATAGGCATTTTAACAATGTTTATTCTTCTGATCCAATAGCATGGAATGGTCTTCTGCTATTGGTTGAATGGTCTTTTTGTGTCTTCTTCAATTTCTTTCATGAGTGTTGTGTAGTTTCTCGAGTACAGATCTAGTAGCACTTTGGTTAGGTTTATTCCCAGGTATCTTATGGTTTTTGGTGGTAGAGTAAATGGAATTGATTTTCTAATTTCCCTTTCTGTATTTTCATTGTTAGTGTATTAGAAAGCCCCTGATTTCTGTACTTTGACTTTTTTTCCTACCGCATTACTGAATTGCTGTATGAGTTCTAATAGTTTGGGGGTGGAGTCTTTGGGGTTTTCCATATACAGCATCATGCAATCTGCAAAGAGAGAGAGTTGACACCTTCATTGCCAATTTGTATACCTTTTATTTCTCTTTGTTGTCTGGTTGCTGTTGCTAGGGTTTCTAATACTATTTTGAACAAGAGTGGTGAGAGAGGGGCGCCTGGGTGACTCAGCGGGTTAAGCTGCTGCCTTCGGCTCAGGTCATAAACTTGGAGTTCTGGAATCGAGCCCCTCATCGGGCTCTCTACGCGGCAGGGAGTCTGCTTCCTCTTCTCTCTCTGCCTGCCTCTCTGCCTGCTTGTGATCTCTCTCAATAAATCTCTCTCAAATAAATAAATAAAATCTTAAAAAAAAAAAAAAGAGTGGTGAGAGAGGGCATCCTTGTCATGTTCCTGAACTTAACGGGAAGGCTCTGAGCTTTTTCCCATTGAGGATGATATTTTCTTTGGGTCTTGCATAGATAGATTTTATGAAGGTCGGGAATGTTTCCTCTATCCCTATACATGAAAGCATTTTATCAGGAATAGATGCTGGATTTTTTCAAAAGGTGTTCTTTTTTTTTTCATCAATTGAGGAGACCATGTGGTTCTTCTCTCTTCTCTTATTGATTTGATCTATCACACTGATTGATTTGTAAATGTTGAACTATCCCTTACAAGGGATGTAAATTTTATGTCCCTTGTAACCCAGGGATGAATCCCACCTGGTCATGGTGGATAAACTTTTTTTTTAAGATTTTATTTATTTATTTGATAAATAGAGATCACAGGTAGGCAGAGAGGCAGGCAGAGAGAGAGAGAGGAGGAAGCATGCTCCCTGCTGAGCAGAGAGCCCGATGTGGGACTCTAACCCAGGACCCTGAGGTGGATAAACTTTTTAATGTGTTGTTGGATCCTGTTTGCTAGGATCTTACTGAGAATCTTAGCATCCATATTAATCAGTGATGTTGGTCTGAAATTCCCCTTTTTGGTGAGACCCTCGCCTATATTGGGGATCAGGGTAATGCTGGCTTCATAAAAAGAGTCTGGAGGTTTTCCTTCTGTTTCAGTTTTTTGAAACAGCTTCAGGATAATAGGTGTTCTTTCACCTTTGAAAGTTTGGTAGAATTTCCCAGGGAATCTGTCAGGTCCCGGGCTCTTGTTTTTTGGGAGGTTTTTGATCAATGCTTCTATCTCATTACTAGTTATCATCTGTTCAGGATGTCAATTTCTTCCTGGTTCAATTTTGGGAGTTTATAGTTTTCCAGGAATACATCCATTTCATCTACATTGCTAAACTTATTCGCATATAACTGTTGATAATAACTTCTGATGATTGTTTCTACTTCCTTGGTGTTTGTTATGATCTCTCCCTTTTCATTCATAATTTTATTAATATGTACTTTCTCTCTTTTCTTTTGGATTAATGTGGCCAATGATTTATCGATATTATTCATTTTTCAAAAATCCAGGTTCTAGTTTCATTGATACATTCTATGTATTTCTAGTTTCTACTTCATTCATCTCTGCTCTAATCTTGATTATTTCCCTTCTTGTGTGTGGAGTTGGTTTGATTTGTTGTTGATTCTCCAGTTCTTTAAGGTATGGACACAGATGGTGTATTCTGGATTTTTCAATTTTTTTGAGGGAGGCTTGGAGGGCTGTGTATTTCCCCTATGACTGCCTTTGCTGTATCCCATAGGTTTTGGACCGAAGTGTCTTCATTCTTATTGGTTTCCATGAATTGTTTCAGCTCTTCTTTGATCTCCTGGTTGATCCAAGAATTTTTAAGCAAGGTGGTCTTTAGATATCAGGAATTTGAGTTCTTTTCAAGCATTTCCTTGTGATTGAGCTCCAGTTTCAAAGCATTGTGATCTGAGAATGTGCAGGGAATAATCTCAGTCTTTTGGTATCAGTTGAGTCCTGATTTGTGACCCAGTATGTGGTCTATTCTGGAGAAGGTTTCATGTGCACTTGAGAAGAATGATTATTCTCTAGTTTTAGGGTGGAATGTTCTGTATATATCAATGAGGTCCATCTGGTCCAATGTGTCATTCAATGCTCTTGTGTCTTTACTGATTTTCAGCTTTGATGATCTGTCTATTTCTGAGAGAGGCATGTTAAGATCTCCTACTATTGATGTATTCATATCAATACAACTCTTTATCTTGATTAATAGTTTTCATATGTAATTGGGGTCTCCCATATTGGGGGCATAGATATTTACAATTGTTAGCTCATCTTGATAGATAGTCCCTTTAAGAATGATGTAGTGTCCTTCTGTATCTCTGATTACAGTCTTTACCTTAAAATCTAATTTATCTGGTATGAGAATTGCTACTCTGGCCTTCCTTTGAGACCCATTGCCATGAAAGATACTTCCCCATTCCTTCAGTTTCAGGCTGGGTGTATCCTTAGTTTCTAAATGGATCTCTTGTAGACAACATATGGATGGGTCCTGTCGTTTTATTCAATATGCAACCCTGTGTAATTTCCTGGGTGAATTTAGGCCATTCACATTGAGACTGATTATGGAGAGATACATTTTTATTGACATCGTGTTATCTTTGAAGAATTTCTTTCTGTAGGTTGTCTCTATATTTATGTTCAATGCTATTCTTGGGATTTTTACTCTCTTATAGAACCCCCATTAATATTTCCTGCAGTGTCAACTTGGTGGTTGCACAGTCTTTTAAGCCTTGTCGGTCTTGGAAACTCTTTATCTCTCCATCCAGTTTGAATGTCAGTCTTGCTGGATAAAGTATTCTTGGCTGCATGTTCTTCTCATTTTGTGCCCTGAATATATCTTGCCAGACCTTTCTGGCTTGCCAGGTCTCTGTGGATAGGTCTGACGTTATTCTGATGGGCTTTCCTCTGTATGTACGTAGCTTCTTTGTCCTAGTGGCTTTCAAAGGATTGTATCTACAATTACGATTTCTCAATTTTACTATCAGATGCCTTGATGTTTTCTTAGAATGTATAATCTTGGGGAGATACTGTTCTGCCTCTAGTGCACGAACGTTGTTTCTATTTGTGAGATTGGGAAAATTTTCATGGAGTGTTTGTTCCACTATATCTTCTAGAACTCTTTCTTTCTCCTCCCCTTCAGGGATTCCAATAATTCTGACGCTGGAACGTTTCATGGTGTCATTTATTTCCCTAATTCTGTTTTCATGGTTTCTAAGCTATTTGTTCCAGGCTGCCTCCTGGTTCTTTCTCTCTATCTGTTTTTCCTCCAGATCACTAATTCTATCTTCTGTCTCAGTTACCCTAGCTTTTATGTCATTTAGATTAGATTGGAACTCATTGAGAACATTGTGAACATCATCCCTGGTGGCTTCCAGCTCTGTTCTAATCAATTCCATTTTGTCATCCATGGCTTTCTCGAAACTAGGTATTGCTTGTAAAATTGTCAGTCTGAATTCCCTCACGACCTATTGTCTATGTCTATAGCCATTAGCTCTGTTGCAGATGGTCCAGCCTCTGAATTTTTCTTCTGTTGGGCGTTCCTCCTCCTGGTCATTTTGGTGAGAGAGGGCTGAACGGATGTAGCTGGATGTATCGAACATGGTGCAGTCAGCGTGCACCCTGGAGCGCTTCTGAGCAATCAAGAGTCCCCACACAAATTAAATAAAAAATGAGGAGAGAAAAAAGAAAAAGAAAAGAGAGAGGTTGAGAGATACAGGGAAAAAAAAGAAAGATAAAAGAGAAGGTCCCACCCAAATGGGCCCCAAGGTAACATTTATGAGGCAAACAAACATAAACAGACAAATAAAAAGACTGGCAAAAGTAGATGACAAGATTATATACATATGTATACATATATATGTATATATGTTTTAAAGCAAGACAAAAAAAAAAAGGCACCTCGTCAAAAGGAACCCCAAGTATATGATTTATATACTACCAGGACAAAAACAAATACACAGAAACACTGGCGGAAGTAAAAGTTGGGAGAGTGGTTATAAATTCTCAGTGTGGGGCAGGAAGTTTGTTTTGATTCTTATTGTATGTATCACGACCTCTTTGTAAAGGGATCCAACTTTCTTAAGATAAAGGCGGATTAAAAATTGGTTTAGCTATAGGGCTAGCATTGATTGGGGAAAGGGGACTACCTTGAATTTTAATGCCATATGAATATTAAAAAATAAAAATAAAAAAAGAATAAACTAAACTAAAATAAAATGAAACTTTAACAAATTTAAAAAATAGAAAAGTAAAAGAAAAATGTGGGTAAAAGTTCAGGTTAAAAGGTTTTCCTGGAATTTGATATATCTCATTGGAATTGTATATCTCACTGTGATGGTAGATAGCTTAAAAAATTATCTATAAAAGGGGGGACAAGATGGCGGGGGAGTAGGAGGAGGCACCTTTTCAGCCGGTACCCCAAAGGGTGCTGATTACCTACCAAAGAACTCCGATCACCCATGAAATCAGCCTGAGATCAGAATTATACACGTCTGGATCTCTACAGGGGCAGAAGACGCCAGTGGGCAGGTAAAGCAGAGTGGGAATGGCGGACTGATATCAGAAGATAAACAAAAGGGGGAGGGAGCCACAAGACGTGACCGGTTGGAAAGTAATACCCCAATATGAGCAAGAGTGCCCTGCGTCCGGGGACCAGCATTAACTTGGAGACTGGTTGAAAGCACTCCAAAAGAGCAAAGGATTGTGGGGGAAAATTGTGGGAATCGGGGTGGCTAGGGACAGGGGCTTAAGTGCCCAGTTCCAGGAGAGCCTCCCCTGCCCTGAGGCAGAGAGAGTGTGGCAGAGAAACCAGCTCTTGGTCCCTAAACTGCCAGAGCGCCCAAGAATGCGTGGGTTCTAGTTCCTGTGAGAGGATGGGAGCCACGCCGGTCGGCAGAATGTGCGAGCCCTACCACAAAGCTTGAGATACGTGCCCAGTCCCTCATGCTCCCCTGAGCTACAAAGGCCCAGCCGTTGCTCTTTGACCAGTGCCATTGTTTCAAAGCCTAAGCCGCGCGCCCCAACTCTCCCGTGACAGAGGTACGCAAAAGCCCAGCCTGGTGCTTACGGACCAGCGCCCCGTTCTCAGTGCCCAAGACGCGCGCCTGACCCATAGCCCCCTCTGAAAGAGGTGCGCACAAGCTGGGCACTCCCAGCCCGGGCCCCAGCAAACTCTCAGTGTGCGATTGCTGCTTGGAACCTCTCTGGCGGTCGGGAGCTCCCAGACAGCTGCCACTGCCTTGATTTTGGGTACAATCAAAAGATCCTGCGCCCCCAGGGTCTGCAACTTGGAACCTGCTCTGCCAGCATCCAAGGGGGAACTTATTTAGGCTCTGCACCCAGACTGAGGCTTCTCTCTGAGAGGGAGATCAGGCTGCAGTTTGTTTTCTTCTAAAACTACAACAACCATCAAAGGCGGTCAAGGGGAGAGAAAAAAAAAAAATGAACAAGCATAAAAACCGCCAGAGAACGAAAGCCAGAAAAAAACCAATTTCCTCAGAGCCCATGCCCTTGAGGGGGGCGGGAGGAGTTAATTAAGGAAATATCATTGACTGACAACCCACGTGACAGGCCCCTCCCCCAGAAAACAAACCAAGAAAGAAAAATTAAAAAAGGACTACAAGAGAACAACCACTACTTCATAGGAAAACTTGTATTGTTCACTCGTTCCCACGATTCCAGTTTTTTTTTTTTTTTACACATAGGTAACTTTTTAACCTATTTACCATCACAGCGAGTTGTACAGTACATCAAATTCCATAATACCTTTCTAACTTGAACTTTTTGATACATACACCTATGTTTTTCTTTTGCATTTTTTTTGAATTCCCTTTTTTAAAATTTAAGTTTAGTTTAGTCTAGTTTATTCCTTTTTATTTTTATCCTCTAATATTCATATAGAGTTAAACTTCAAAGTAACCCCTTTTCTCCAATCAATACTACCCCTATAGGTAAAACAATTTTTAATCCCCTTTATCGTAGGAAAGTTGAGTCCTTTAACAAAGATATCAAGATAGATCCAGAAAGAATCAAAACAACCTTCCTCGCACACACTGAGAATTTATAAGAACTCTCCCATTCCACCAGTGTTTCTGTGTTTTTTGTGTTTGTACTGAGAGCATATAAATTTTACACTGGGGGGTTCTTTTTGACGAGGTTCTTTATTTTTTCTTAAGATTTTATTTATTTATTTGACAGAGATTACATGTAGGCAGAGAGGCAGGCAGAGAGAGAGAGGAGGAAGCAGGCTCCCTGCTGAGCAGACAGCTTGATGTGGGGCTCGATCCCAGGACCCTGAGATCATGACCTGAGCCAAAGGCAGAGGCTTTAACACACTGAGCCACCCAGGCGCCCCGGTTCATTCTTTATTTGCATATATATATATTTTTTTTATCTTGTAATATACTTGTATCAGTCTTTTTATCTATTTTTGTTTGTCTACTTCATAAATCTTACCTTGGGGCACATCTGGGCTGAGCCTTCTTTTTATCTTCCCTTTATTTCCTGTCTCTCTCTCACCTTTCTCTTTTATTGTTCTTCTTTTCTTTGTTTTTTTTTTCTTTTTATTTTTCTTTTCTTTTGTCTCTCATTTGGGTAGGAAATCCTGATTGCTCGGAAGTGTTCCAGGGTGCACCTTGACTGCACCACAGTTGATACATCCAGCTATTATCTGCACAGTCATCTCCCACCAAAATGACTAGGAGGAGGAATGCCCAACAGAAGAAAAATACAGAGGATGGACCTTCTGCAACAGAGGTAACGGCTATCAACATAGACAATATATCGGAAAGAGAATTCAGGCTAACAATTATCCAGGCAATAGCTAGGATGGAGAAAGCCTTGGATGACCAAACAGAATTGATTAGTGCCAAACTGAAAGCAACCAGACAGGATGTTCACAATGTTAGGGCAGAGCTTAAAGCTACCAGGGAGGAGGTTCACAATGCTCTCAATGAGTTCCAATCTAATCTAAACTCTCTCGAAGCTAGGGTAACTGAGACAGAAAATAGAATTAGTGATCTGTAAGACAAACAGAGAGAAAGGATCAGGAGGAAGCCTGGATCAAAGAGCTTAGAAACCACAAAAACAGAATCAGGGAAATAAATGATGCCATGAAGCATTCCAACGTCAGAATTATTGGAATCCGTGAAGGGGAGGAGAAAGAAAGAGTTCTAGAAGATATAGTGGAACAAGTCCTTCATGAAAATTTTCCCAATCTCGTGAATGGGACCAGTGTTCATGTACTAGAGGCTGAACGGTCTCCACCCAAGATTATACATTCCAAAAAAAATCACAACACCTGATGGTCAAATTGAGGAATTATAATTGTAGGTATAATCTTTTGACTGCCAGGGCAAAGAGGCTCCTTTCTTACTGAGGTTAGCCTATCAGAATAACGTCAAACCTGTCCACAGAGACCTGGCACGCCAGAAGAGGCTGGCAAGATATATTCAGGGCACAAAATGAGAAGAACATGCAGCCAAGAATACTTTATCCAGCAAGACTGACATTCAAAATGGATGGAGAGATAAAGAGTTTTCAAGACCGGCAAGGCTTAAAAGACTATGCAACTACCAAGCCGACATTGCAGGAAATATTAAGGGGGGATCTATAAAAGAGTAAAAATCCCAAGAATAGCATTGAACATAAATATAGAGACAGTCTACAGAAAGGAAGACTTCAAAGGTAACTCAATGTCAGTAAAAACGTATCTATCAATAATCACTCTCAATGTGAATGGCCTAAAAGCACCCATAAAATGGCACAGGGTTGCAGATTGGATAAAACAACAGGACCCATCCATATGTTGTCTACAAGAGACCCATTTTGAACCTAAAGATACACGCAGACTGAATGTGAAAGGATGGAGAAGCATCTTTCATGACAATGGGCCTCAAAACAAGGCTGGGGTAGTGAATCTCATATCAGATAAATGAGACTTGAAATTAAAGACTATAGTCAGAGATACAGAAAGACACTACAAAATCTTTGAAGGGACTATCCACAAGATGATCTAACAATTGTAAATATCTATGCTCCCAATATGGGAGCAGCCAAACACTTAAGGAAACTGTTAATCAAGATAAAGAGTCATATTGATATGAATACACTAATCGTAGGAGATCTTAACATGCCTCTCTCAGAATTAGACAAATCATCAATGCAGAAAATCAATAAAGAAACAAGAGCATTGAATGACACATTGGACCAGATGGACTTCATAGATATATACAGAACATTCCACCATAACACAACAGAATACTCATTTTATTCAAGGCTATTAACACACAATTTCACTTTGTTAAATATAGTGCTAAACTTTCAACCAAAACGTTGTGTCTTTTTTTTTCCACTACCACATCCTCCATCTACTGAATGGATTCTCTCCCCAACTAGCACATATATACCATTGTCTATCTTTAGGATAAGTAAGGGTCATCTTTTGTCTTTATTCTATTCCTCGTATGCTTCTGAACTTGTTGAATTTTAATATAGTCACACCATAAGCATCACATATTGGATTCCCCTTTAAATAGTAAACAGTGCACAACCAGAGCATACCTTCAAAGCTATCAATAGACTTACTCTGATATATTATTTTTGTATTTTTGTAAATTAAAATAATTAAATTATAGAACAAGAGTTTCAGGTGGTAGGTGTTGTAAGTTTTACCCAAACTGACTTTTGTCAAACTCGTTTTTGTCATCATATATGTCAAGTAGTTCTCTCGGGTTTATATTTAGAATATCCTTGTATAATGGATATTTACACTGATATCTAGTATAAAAATCTTGCAATTTATTTTAGAAACATTAAGATATTGAAAATCAATCTATTTCTTTAATTCATTGAAGACATTTTTGGCTTGTTTCCAGTACTTTCTTACTGCTTAAAAAATGAATTTAAAGTAGTCTGATTTTCATTATTATATGGCACTTTCCCTTTGATGAATACAAAGACGATATTCTATATTAGCTATCTGAGAAGAATTTTTTTTTAATTTTATTTATTTGTAAGAGAGTGAGTGAGAGAGAGCACAAGCAGGGGAGCAGCAGGGTGAGGGAGAAGCAAACCCCCGGCGAAGCAGGGAATCTGTTGCAGAACTGAGTCCCAGGACCCTAAGATCATGACCTGAGCTAAAGGCTCAGGCGTTTAACTGACTAAGCCACCCAGGTGTCCCAATCTGAGAAGAGTTCTGTATGTTATTCCTATTAATATGCAGTTTAAAGTCTAGGTAATTAACTTAATATTTTAGTGGCTATTACATAGATAGCACTATGTTCCAGGCAGAGAGTAAGAAAGAAATATTAAATCAACCATATTCTATGCATTCTAAATGAAAATACTTAATCAATCATAATAAATACTTCTATTTATGGAATATCAACTTATAAGCGTTCCTCCATATGAACAACGCCAAATACCAGAATAAAGGGTCATCTAATACAAATAAAGGATAGAATTAAAGAATTCTGGTAAGCCATTTAATTTTGAAAAATGGTGTTATATTGTTGCTGAATTGTGGTTTTCAGTTACATAATATCTGATAAGTGTAGAAGTAACATGAGTGTTACGTGAGATGAGAAATGGTATATAATTAAGATATTTTTAAAAGTACAGATGAATACAAATTTGTAAACATAGCATTATGTAGAAATGAAAATAAATGATAGCTACACACTCTAAAGTGAATAAATCTTGGAAAGCTAATTGAGAAGTAAAACAAGGACAGTGCAAAAAGTATGGTACATTTTTATGAAGTTCAAACAAATTCTGTGAAACCATAGATGGACTTAAAGATACTATTATGTATCAAATATTGTAAAAATTAAGCAAGGAAATAGCAAACATAAAATGACCAAAGCATACACACTTGGGTAGATACAATAGGTGTGATCATGTTCTACTTCATAAAGAGATGAGTTAATAGATAAATAGAAGTAACTAGACTTTTTAGAAGTTAATAAAACTTTGCCTGTTATTTCTTAGTAATATAAAATATATGGTTTTCTAACAAAAACGTTTATCTTAAAAATATTTAAAAATAAATTTCAGGCTACTCATAAGGTTATATTCACTTTTCCACTGAAGGAAAAGCTGGTTGTTGTAGTTGTAGTTGTTTGTTTGTTTTAGTCTCCTCCTAGTTTTTATTATTATTATGTGGAATGAGGAATGTTAGATTGAAAAGTGAATTATTTTATAGACAAACATCAATACTTGATTCACCTCCTGGTACAGTAGATGGAGCTCCTGAAAATATGCCCTTTTGCCTTATGGAAGAGTGACAGTTATGCTTACTTCTGAAACATACTTGGTGGTGGCCCTAAATAGTGACACCATAGTAAACATTTTGAATATTTGCAATTAATTTTTATAGTCATAGGGCTCCAAAAGGCACTGCTGGTATCTTAGCAGGTATTTCAATAAAGCTAAAAGTTGCCTGACTGTTTAAAAATATTAACAAGGCACAAAACATGGCAGAAGTATTGTCCTCAGATATTATTTTTTTCCATATGCTCCTGATTCCAGACATGACAAGTTATTTTTTAAAATTTTTTTATAAAAGATTTTATGTATTTATTTGACAGAGATCACAAGTAGGCAGAGTCAGGCAGAGAGAGAGAGGAGGAAGCAGGCTCCCTGCTGAGCTGAGAGCCCGATGTGGGACTCATTCCAAGAATCCTGGGATCATGACCTGAGCCGAAGGCAGAGGCTTTAACCCACTGAGCCACCCAGGCGCCCCCATGACAAGTTATTTTTGATAGATATATATACAATGTATTTTCCAGTTATAAAAAAAATGGTTCTGATATTTTTAACCTTTTTTTAATTACATAATTTTTAAATTAAAATTTTATTTTTAATGTTTTACTTTTCTTTTCGTTTTTTAAAAATGATTTTATTTATTTATTTGACAGACAGAGATCACAAGTAGGCAGAGAGGCAGGCAGAGAGAGAGAGAGAGAGAGGGAAGCAGGCTCCCTGCGGAGCAGAGAGCCCGATGCGGGGCTCAATCCCAGGACCCTGAGATCATGACCCGAGCCGAAGGCAGCAGCCCAACCCACTGAGCCACCCAGGCGTCCCAATGTTTTACTTTTCAATATACTACTTAGAATATAAAACCTATTCCATTTTGTAAAAAGTTTAACCATTTAAAAAATGGTAATTTTCTCATTGTGTCTTCCCCTCACATTGCTTTATTTTGAATAAAAAATTTCACAATAAGGATAACTAATGCTTTCCTTCTGATGGTCCCTCTGTTGGTCATATTGTATATGAGCCATGACAATAAGTTTTACAAAATTTATTGATGTTTGTTGATATGTTTTATCATAACTATTTTTCCCTCCCTTATCTAGATTCCCCAGCTTTCAGACAGGTGGACACTTCAATAAACCATACCGAAGGGATGTATCAAGTACTTCTTAGACATTCTCTCAGATCCTTGAGGTCTCATTTTGCCTAGGGATTTGCAATAGCTTCTTCCAGAGGCACATCTGTGACAAAGGATGTCCATGGTCTATCTCCTGCTAAGCTCAAGAGGTCACTGGTTTCCAAGTTTATCTATACAATTAATGCATTCCAACAAGTTTTTTTTTAATATTAACAAACATTTTAAAGTTTATATGGAGAGGCAAAGACTCACAATAGTCAACATAGTGTTGAAGGAGAACAAAGACTGAGGACTGACTTCAAAGTTTACCATAACGATGGGGCACCGGGGTGGCTCAGTGGGTTAAGCCTCTGCCTTCGGCTCAGGTTATGATCCCAGGGGCCTGGGATCGAGTCCTGCATTGGGCTCTCTGCTCAGCAGGGAGCCTGCTTCTCCTCATCTCTCTCTCTGTCTGTCTCTCTGCCTATTTGTGATCTCTCTCTCTGTCAAATAAATAAATAAAATCTTAAAAAAGTTTACCATAATGATAATTGTAAGCAAGATATTGTAATACCACAGAAAGACTAGATTAAAGCAACAGAATATATATTATCAATTATATTTTATATTTAATATAAAAGCAAAAGCAATACAAGAGAGCAAAATACAATCTTTTAAACAAATGGTTCTGAAGTAATGGTGAAGCTAAATGTAAAAATATAAAATAAAATAAAATAAAATAAATCCAGGCAGATATCATACACTCTTCACAAAAAATTAACTCAGATTGGATTATAAACCTAAACATGAAACATGTAGAAGGTAATATAGAAGAAAATTTAAATGACCTTGGTTTTGGCAATAACTTTAGCTACAAAAGCACAAGCACTGAATTTAAAAATGTCTACTCTGTGAAACACAATTCCAGCAGAATGAAAAGGCAAAGCACAGACTATGAGAAAAAATTTGCAAAATACACATCTGGCAAAGGACTGTTAATCAAAAATACATAAAGACCCCTTAAAACTCAACAATGGGGGAAAAACCTGATTAAAAATGAGCCAAAGACCTTAGCAGATACCTCACAAAAGAAAATATTACAGATGGCAAATAAGCATATAAAAAGATGCTTCACATCATATGTCATCAGGAAAATGCAAATTAAAACAAAAAAGAGACACCAGTACATACCCAGAATTCAGAGCACTGACAACAGAACACGAAATGTTGGTGAGGATGTGGAGCAACAGGAATGTTCTTCCATGTCTATTGAGAATAAAGAATGGAAAACAACTTGGCAGTTTCTTACAAAACTAAACATATTCTTGCCAGATGATTCAGCAGTAGCAGTTCTTGGTATTTATCCAAAGAAGATGAAATCTACACCCACAAAGATGTCTATAGTAGTTTTATTCATAACTGACAAAAGCTTGGAAGCAACCAAGATATCCTTCCATAGGTGAAAGGTCAAATAAAGTGTAGTACATGCAAACAATGGAATATTATTTAATGCTAGAGAAATGAATTACCAAGCCATGAAAAGATATGGATATAAATATTTAATAAATATTTGATTTTGGCTTCTACCAGTCTATCAATAGTATTAGTATATTTTAACAGTGAATGCTCAGCATTCATGAATTTACCTAATAAAATATTTTGGGTTCAATATTTTAAATACTTCAACCTCTATGATTCTATTCCTAATAATTTTGAATTGGGGTAAATAAACCTTGATTTTTTATAACTTGTTTCTTATTGCAAAAGAGTTCAATGGAATTTTAGAAAATAAAAATTTACAAAAAAAATTTAGTTTACTGTTGCCAAATAATTTAAAACTTTATCTTATATTCAAATACATATATTTTTCTAAATTGATTTATATGCTACTAAAACCAAAAGCTTTTAGTTATACTACATTTCATATCATGAAATCAATGCCAGAAAGCCATCTGGCGATGACTTGTCTTAAATAGAGTTAATATGGGTGTTATTACAATGCAAGATGGAAACAAAGATAGTATAACAATTGAGTGTTACATAACTTTTCCGTTTTGATCAAGTTACTAATCTACAAAAGGCATTTATCGGTGACAGACTTGGGAATTTAACAAAATTTTTAAACTAGCATGTGCGACTCATTCCTAGAAAACAACACAATCAATAACACTTTATTTAGATTAAATCATGACTATTTCTCCATTTGAATAAAAAAGGTAGCAACCCCAATAAGTGTATTGAACATGAAAAGTTGAAATGCTATAATGCTCCTAAGGAATTATATGATCCAGTCATGTATTACAAAAAAAGTATATAAATTACCAAAGTGTTTGTATAATTGTAATGTACAACTGCCCATTATCATTCAATAGTGTAGGCTTGTACAAGAACTCTATAAAAGAACTCCACTTCTAAACCATGGAAAAAATGTTCCCTTTCCCCCTATATACAACTATTAAGCCATTCATTTAGCTTTTAAAATATTCACTTAATACAGGCTTTTTACTCATTTGAACAGGCAGCAGGGCTCTATTCTTATTGCTTACATCTGAAGGACAGACTTCTAGCGTAAGAGGTAAAACCCATAAAGGAGCCCAATAATAACACAAAATACAGTTTAGTGAGCCCTTACAATCTGCCAGCTACCTTTCTGAGAATACTTCAATTAATAAAACATATAAAATACCTGACCACAAAGAGCTTACATTCTTTTGAAATATAATAGAATAATGATTGGTGGTTGATGGTGATAAGTGTTACAAAGAAATACAAGAAAGGTAAAAGCCATTGGAGAATGCTGGGATGAAAGTTAATTTTATTTTGTGTTGGGTGGTTATATCTCATTTATAAGATGTTATTTGCACAAAGACCTTGGAAGTGAAGGAGAGTGTTATACAAATATTAAAGGAAAAGATTGCTCTAGGCAGAGCAAGTAAGTATATAGAATTTGTGTGAACAGCTTGTCTGTTACTTTTGAGGAAATGCAAGGAGGCCAATGAGGAGTTCATAGTGGTGGGGAGAGGAAGAACGAATTGATGTATGACCTTCTAGTACATTGAAACGCCTTCAGTTTTTATTTAATATGAAAGGGGAAGATACCAAAAGCCTTTCAACAGCAGAATAAAATCATCTGACTTGATTTTTAGGTTAAATTGCTGTACCAAAATAAATTTGCAGGGAGAAAGGAGTGCAGTATGTGTGGAAGTGGGGTTATCAATCAAGTCAATAATTCAGGTACATATGATGGTGTGTTTAGCATGCTGGGTGGTAATAGAAGTGGTGAGGTATGGTTTTCATTTTGTATATATTTTGATGGTGAATATTCTGATGAACAGGATGGGGTATGTGCAGGACAGACAATATCAACATTTATTTTACCTGCACAAACAGAAGGGTGGAGTCTTCATTCCCTGATATAGAGAGAACTCTGAGCTCAAATGTTCTTTCTCATTAAATGGCATAGTGATGATGAGGATTTAGTCAGACAGTGAAAGAGAGCAGTAAGCATAGTGTTAAGCGGTAAGACATTATAATACATTTGAACATCAAAAAACGTTGTGTTGGATCATCTGTTTATGTGAGTAAATAAATAAATAAAGCTTCCTGGGGTTCTGATAGAGGTAAAGAAGACTGCTATATGATCCAAAGGGGCACGTGCACCAAATGTTTATAGCAGTAATATCCACAATAGCCAAACTATGGAAAGAACCTAGATGTCCATCAACAAATGAATGGCATATATATATATATATATATATATATATATATATATATGATGGAATACTATGCAGCCATCAAAAGAAATGAAATCTTGCCATTTGCGTTGACATGGATGGAACTGGAGGGTATTATGCTTAGCAAAATAAGTCAACCAGAGAAAGACACTATCATATGATCTCCCTGATATGAGGAAATGGAGGTGCAATGTGGGGGGCTTGGGGGACAGGAAAAGAGTAAGTGAAACAAGATGGGATCAGGAGGGAGACAAACCATAAGAGACTCTTAATCTCACAAAACTAACTGAGAGTTGCTGGGGGAGTGGTGAGGGTAGGGAGAGGGTGATGGGTTTATGAACATTGGGGATGGTATGTGCTGTGGTGAGTGCTGTGAAGGGTGTAAACCTGGCGATACACAGACCTGTACTCCTGGGGCTAATAATACATTATATGTTAATTTAAAAAAGAAGAAGAAGAAGACTACTATAAATCAAATGCTGTGGTTTTCAGCAAAGAGTGTGTAATCAGGCATATTTTATTAAAGTAACCAAGTAAAATGATGGTCGAAAATTGGAATAACAGAAAACATAAAAATCAGAGATTTTAAAAAGAGATATGGGACAGTGTAGAGAATATAGTCAATGATATTATAATAGTGTTATATGGTGACAGATGGTGGCTATATTTGTAGTGATCATAGAATAATGTATGGAGCTATTGAAAACCTGAAACCAATGTAACACTGAATATCAACTATACTCAAATAAAAAAATAGTAAAAATAAAACATTTTAATTTAAAAAGATAAAAAGAGGGACAAGAATTTGAAAAGTGAATTTCAAAAAGAGTAAAGATGAGGCTAAGACATACTCTGAACCTTGAGGAAAACACCATTTTGAAAATTCTTCCCATTTTGAGAAAACTCAAATAAATCAATACCATAAAAGAACCCATTTTAACTGAGAGATGTAATGAATGCTCAAGAAATAATTTTATGACAGGATAATTCTTCCCTATGAAACAGCATACAGAAACCAGGGGAAACACCTGGAAGCAAAATAAACTATACTGAAAATAAGAAATAGGAAAAAGTTAAATGATGAAAGATAAGAAAATTAGACCTGTGACAGAGACCTAGTAAAGAGAATTTTTAGCTTGTGGTTTAATGTTTTTGAGGATAATCTAGAGTTCATAACTGCCTTGAGGCAGGCTGGTTGTAGGCAGTTTAGGCAGTCCCCTAAGACAGGCCTACTTTGGGCAGGTGGTGTTGGAGGAGGCCATTGAGCTGGACAAAGACAAATCCAACCATTTGACTAAAGTGTCTGTAAAGATGTTGAAGTCAGATGCAACAGAGAAAGACCTGTCAAACCTAATCTCAGAAATGGAGATGATGAAGATGATTGGACAGCACAAGGACACCACCAACCTGCTGGGTCCTGCACACAGGATGGTCCTTCATACACTCTCATGGAATATGCCTCCAAAGACAACATACAGGATTACCTGCAGGCCCAGAGGCCTCCTGACCTGGAGTACTGTTACAATATCAGCCACAATGCAGCAGAGCAACTCTCCTCCAAGGACCTGGTATCCTATGCCTACCAGGTAGCCTGATGCATGGAGTACCTTGCCTCTAAGAAGTGCATACACCAAGACCTGGCCACCAGGGAAGTGCTGGTGACAAAGGACAACATAATGAAGATCTCAGACTTCAGCCTTGCCAGAGATATCACCACATCAGGTACTATAAAAAGACAACCAACAGTGGACTGCCTGTAAAGTGGATGGTCCCTAAGGCCATGTTTGACCAGATCTACATCCACCAGAGTGACTTCTGGTCTTTTGGGGTGATCCTGTGCAAAATTTTCACTCTGGAAGCCTCCCATATCCTGGAGTGCCTGTGGAGGTGGTTTTCAAGCTGCTGAAGGAGTCATTTGATGGATAAGCCAATAAGTGCACCAGAGAGTTATACACAATAATGAGGGGTGGCTGGCATGTGTTACCTTCAAGCTGCTGGTAGAAGACCGGGATCATACTGTGGCCTTGACCTCCAACCAGGAGTACCCGGGTCTGTCCTTGGCCCTGGAACAATACTGTCTATGCTTTCCCAACACCCAAAGCTCCAGCTGCTCCTCAGAGAAGAATTCCACCTTCTCTCATGTGCCGTTGCCCAGGGAGGCCTATCTGCCCTGACACCCAGCCCAGCTTGCCAATGGTGGACTCAAATGACTAGTATCCCTATTACTCCTGTCCAGATTCCGTTATAAGCTGTAACCCTTACCCGCCACCCTCCCTGCAAGACTCACTGCCTTCTCCTTTGTCCCTTTCCTACTGGCAAGAGCCAGCTGCCTACCTGAGGCCTTCACCCCTTGAAGTTCACCTCTCTTCCCCTTCCTCTTCCTCCTCCTTACAACCTGCTCATGAAAGAAAGGAACAGAGAGGCAGGTACTTGCTCATGGCTACTTCCTTCCCTCCCATATGTTGGACCAAGGCCCCTCCCTGTCATCTGGTACTGCCTGGACGTCGAGGGAGTTGGAGATGAGGCATGCCAGTGAAAGCTGTCGGAGCTTTCCTGTTTTGGTTTTGTCTGCTTAGCATAACATGTAAGAATGAGTTCTGGTGGCAGGGACCTAGACCTTGGGGCTATAGCACTAGCGAGGGGAGGTCAACTGCTCTGGGCCTTGGCTAAGAGCAACCCCTGCTCCAGAGATATGGTGCCAAAGGCTTATTAATTTTGATAGTAATTTGCTTTGCTGACCAAATACCTGGTATCAAAAGATGGGAAGGCCAAGACTGGAAGCAGTGTTGTGACCATGGGGTCCAGCCCCAAACTATGAAGAAAGCACAAAGTGTATAAATCTGAGTAAGTATATATTTACACACTTTTTAAATAGGTTGTTATCAAAGATTTAATCAATGGGTAATATGCTCCTCGTGGCTGGGAAGCATCAGTTGCCACATATTAAAAACAAATGAAAGAGGTGTCTGGGTGGCTTCCTCCATAAGTGTCCCTTCTTTTCAGGTCATGATCCCAGGGTCCTGGGATGGAGCCACACATCAGGCTCTCTGCTCAGTGGGAAACCTGCTTCTCCCTTTCCCTCTGCCCTGCTTATAGTTACTCTTCCTGTCTCTCTGTCTGTCAAATAAATAAAATATTTTAAAAAAATCAAGAAAGAAACAAAATGTTTTTAAAAGGTCTTTTTTTAAAATTTCCTAGGGGTGCCTGGATGACTCAGTTGTTTAAGCAGATGTTTGCCTTTGGCTGAGGTCATGATTCCAGTGTACAGGGATCCAGCCCTGCATGGGACTACTTGCACCCCAAGGAGCTTGCTTCTTCCTTTCCCTTTGCACATGATTCCCCCTGCTTGTGTGCTTCTTCTTCTTCTTCTTCTCTCTCTCTCTCTTGCTGTCAATAAACAAAATAAAATCCTTTACTAAATAAATAAATAAATAAATAAATTTCTAAGCCTACTTTCAGTTTAGGTCTCTTAACAAAAATTGCTACTGCTTCATTTAAAAAAAAAAGATAATTTAGAAAGATGCTTCCAGAGTTAAAAAGCTGTTTTGTTTCTTTGTCAGGATTAAATATAGAAGTGCTTTAAAAAGTAAAAGATAAAATATGCTATATTAACACTAATCACACTATAACTTTGGTGGTTATATCAAGATAATGAAAAGTGATTTTAAAGCAAATTTCATTATCAGACATAAAGATCAAGTCAAAATTACAAAGAGTAAAAGGATGAATACACCAGGGCGTATAATAATTCTTGACTTTTAATACTTAATAACAGATTTGGGGATATATAGGGAAAAACTAAGAACAAAAATCGTAACTTCTACCTTAGAAGAGAAATGGAAAAAAATTTCAACACCCTTATTTTAATATTATATAGACAAATGGTCATCAAATTGTTAAGATATGTAAGACTTGAACAAAATTATCAACTAACTAGATATGCTTGATATTACAGAACACTCCCAACAACCGCAGACTACATATATCTTAAGCCATGATTTTCTTTGCAAAGGTCAACATTGATAATGTTCTAGTCATACCTCCGTGTACCAGGAAAGAAGTAGCATATTTCTTGAAAGACACAGCTTTCAAAGCTCCACTGAGAAACCGTAAAGATAGAGAAGGGATTTGCAAATTATATATCTGATAATGGACATCAACTCTGATTATTAAAAAATAAATAAAATAAAAAAACGTACTAATAACCAGAGTATCCAATTTTACATGTGAAGAAAATTATTGAAGAGTCATGTCACCAAAAGGATATGGATGGCTTATAAGCACATGACACATTTATAAACATTTAGACATTAAAGAAATACAAATTAAAATCATAATGAGACATGCTTACATATCTATTAGAATGGCTAAAATTAGAAAGGCTAATTGTACTTGGTCTGAGCTAGATTGGGAAGCAACAAAAAATCTAAAGTGTTGTTGGCATATATCATGAAACCACCACTTTGGAAAATAGTTTGAAAATTTTTTTTAAATGCAAAATATGTTGCAGTTACACAAATAGCCATTTTACTTCTAGGCATTTAACAAAGAGAAACAAACCCTATGTTCATACAAGGACTTGTATATGAATTTCATTGCAGCTTTATTTTTAAGAATTGAAGACAGTGGAAATGTTCATCAATGTCCATCAATAGAGCAAAGATAAATTATGATCTATTCATTAAAGAGATTACTATTCAACATCAAAATGAACTATTTACAATTGGAGATTCTCAAAGTAATGATGCTGAGAAAAGAAAAGCCAGGCAATGAATAGTATATACTGTGTGATTCCATGACTATAAAAAATCTAGAAAATACACAGTCAGCAAATATATTGGTGAGATTTTAGTGCCTTCTACTGTGCTCCCATAGCTTCCTACACTTGGATCTCCGAGCATTTGTTACACCATGTGAAAATATGAACTCTTTTTCTTTTTCTGTCTTACTAGAATAAGAATCCTTGAAATTTCATGGACATTTGAACTCTCAGTTATTAGCAGAAATTCTATCACACAGTAAGTTTCCAAATATAAAAGCCAGCGTTTTACAATGACGTCGAATCTTTTACATGATCTAGCCACTCATTTAACCTCTGTGACCTCTTTCCCTGCCACTCTTCAGTCACTCACAGTGGCCTGCTGGCTATTCCTCAGATATGTCAGGCATGATCCAACCTTATGGCCTTCAAGATAGCCAATTCCTTTGTCTGGAGTGACCTTAATGCTGATAGTTCTGGGCAAATTCATCACCTTTCCATACCTTTGTTCAATTGTCAGCTTCAGCTTCATTGTAACTACCCTGATCTTCCTATTAAAAATTTTAACTCCCCATCCCCTGCCTAGCAACCTTGATTTTTCTCACCCTGATCGAATTTTTCTTTTTCCCCAATGTACTCATCATTTTTGAATGCACTATGCAATTTTTAGTAAGCTTTATAGCTTTTAATTGTCTCACCCATTAAAATAAAAGTTCTACAAAGACAAGTATTTCATTTACCAGTGTAGTCTGAAGTAATATCTGCCATATAATAGGTTCAGTAGACAACTGGTAAATTTCAAAATAAATGAATGTTGAGAGTATACTGAATTTCATAAGTAATTTCAATATTTTTGTCCAAAAAATAAACTATGTAAAACATACTTTAAATTTACTTTCAAAATATTTTATAGCATATAATGGACAATATATATAAGCCTTAAAGAAACAATCATATAAATAACCATTTCAGACCTACTTAAAAACTGCATAATACCACACTCCTAGATCCTCTCTGAACGCTCTAAAATAACCCTTCAAAGGAAATACATTTTTAAAAATAACAAAATTTTTCGCAAATAATTTAATAAAATAAAAGTTTCATTCATCTATGTAGATCATAATAAATGTTTTTAATAAGCATGAAAGTATAACTCTGTAGTGTGCTAAAATGAAACCACCTGCTAAGCATGAGAGAACAAAAATAAACATCATTTTTCCAAATAAGAGGAATTTATTACCTTTGAATCAAAGCATGTGGATTTGTTCAAACTGGCAATAAAGGAATATGGAAACACAAACCATAGAAAGTCATATTTTAGATTTCTAAAAGACTTTGAAGTGAAGAGTATACATTTTTTAAATGCTACATAATGTTACATAATGACAAGATGACAGGTTGTGACAAATAGCATTTTAAAAGCTCTACTCATAATGGAACATAAGGAGTCATTGCCCTATAATTTTATATATGTCATTAATTTACTATATCTGGATACAACATATTACCAAACAGATGTTCATCAAAGACTAAATCATTTTTAATGGAACATAATAATTTGAACCTACATCTATTAATCATTTTTTTCGATCTAACATTTATAGTCTCGCCAAAGATTTTATCAGTTGTTGACAAAATTCAATAAAAAATAGTATAAAAAGTCGTGTTTGGAAAAGTAGTTTTTTTTCAAATTTGCATTTAAATGAAAATATTTGCTTATATTTTTAAAACTTTAAATGTAATTTTATATATAGCTGACCTATCAGATAATATAAAATTTTTGGAGAAAATATGACATATTTTTTTATCTTGGTTGAAGGTATTAATAAAGAGCAACTGTTTGTATTATTTGTATTGTGATATCTTAGTTAATAAACATAAATAACTGGTATAAAATATGTTTTTTTAAAAATTTTATTTATTTACTTGACAGAGATCACAGGAAGGCAGAGAGGTAGCCAGAGAGAGAGGAATGGAAGCAGGCTCCCTGCTGAGAAGAGAGCCCACTGTGGGACTCAATCCCAGGAACCTGGACTCATGACCTGAGCCAAAGGCAGGGATTTTAAACCCACTGAGCCACCCAGGGCCCTAAAATATGATTTTTATATATAGAATTATAGTTTTTGCCAAAATATGGAACTAGCTGGAACTGAATGCCTCCTTCAAAATCAGCTCTGGAGAAATTATGCAAGTGTAATGTGGAACTATTTCAGATATTAACCAAAAACAAAGAAATGATGATAAATTCCTTAAAGACTCAAATTTGCCCTTGACTGGTATGTTTCAAGATATATTCCTGGTTTGAAGACAGGTTTTAACAGGCCTGTCACTGTAGAAATCAGCTGGATGTTTAGAGGCTATCAGAACTGTACAAAAACCTTGAAGGGATAAAGACTTGAAAATTCTTTAGAGAGATTAGCTCCCTAAGGCATTATTCCTCCACACATTTTCCTCCAATCAATTGAGACTGATGGATGAGGGGCACCTGAGTGGCTCTCTCATCACGTGGGTGGTGGGTTAAGCCTCTGCCTTCATCTCAAGACATGGTCTCTGGGTCCTGGGATCCAGCCCCACATCCGGCTCTGCTCAAAAGGAAGCCTGCTTCCCTCCCTGATTGCCTACCTCTCTGCTTACTTGTGATCTCTCGCTCTCTCTCTTTCTCTCTCTCTGTGTCCAATAAATAAATAAAATCTTTAAAAAAGACTGATGGAAGATAAATTATGAAAACTGCTCCCTCCAAATGATGCTTCTTCATAAGGATTTAAGAATTTAAAATTGTAAGAATTTAAAATTGAAACTTGATCGTAGGATTTATTTATAGAATAACATCAAGTGAAGGCAGTTATTATTAGTTCTGAAGTATTTGTGATTCTGAATTCTTGGCCTCATTGGTAAATTTATTTTTAAATTCTCCCATGGAGTGGTGATTGGCCTTCAGTCTTTCATTGATGTACATCATTGCGTCAAATGAAATGTGTGTGCCCAGAACTATATATAATCTTTGTATTTCACTGGAGATGGCATTTCTGAGTTTTGTTCAATTGAATTTGGACAGATGTTTTAATAGTCACTTCTAGAGTTGGCCCTGGAGAATATCTTCCTTTTTTTCTCTTCCCGATTCTCTGAAAAACCCTGACTAATTCACATTATCACAGTGATATCACAATTCAAGTTTTTCCAAACACTATAGCTGCAAAATAGAAGGAAGCTACTCATAAGGTAATACTATTCTGAATGATTGAGAAAGAAAACATTATTATAATTAAGCTACCAGGTTTCAATGTATTTTATTGTTGCTTAGAAAATCCTAGCATACCCAGACTTTACAGAGATTTGATGATCCTAAGAGGAGCTGAACTCATGGACCAAAATAACTATACACATAAAAAGTACAATTACTTACCTAATAAAGATGATGTGGTTAACTTTATATGGCAATCCAAGTGTTATTGGAACAGGAATTAAAAAAATAGCTTAGGGGAGCCTAGGTGGCGCAGTGGATTAAGCCACTGCCTTCAGCTCAGGTCATGATCTCAGGGTCCTGGGATCGAGTCCCATGTCGGGCTCTCTGCTCAACAGGGAGCCTGCTTCCTTCTCTCTCTCTCTGCCTGCCTCTCCGCCTACTTGTGATCTCTGTCTCTCAAATAAATAAATAAAATCTTTTAAAAGAAAAGAAATTGATATTTAGGGAAAGTTGTTACTGAAAGAGGTCCTGTGTCAACCAAAAATGTGAAACCATGATCTGACTAAATTTTCCAGTTGTGATCATTGCTTTGTTTAGCTGTCTTATATTAAGACTGAATTTAGTAATTCAGTCTCAGATTTCAGTAAGTCTTTATTTTTTAAATTTTATTTATTTATTAGAGAGAGAGAGAGGGAGGGGCAGAGGGAGAGGAAGAACCAGACTCCTTGCTGAGCAGGCAGCTGATGCAGGACTGGATTCAAGTACCCTGGCATCATGACCTACGCTGAAGGAAGACACTTAACCAACTGAGCCACCCAGGCACTCTAGACTGTAAACTTCTTAAACGTAGAAAAGTTTATTCTTCTAGTAGTTCCACAGACATTTCTAACATCCATAAGAAAGCATGTACTGATGTAAAATGCCAGCAAATCAAATTATTTAAAAAAGAAAGAAAGAAATAAAAGATATATCTGGATAAAGAGAAAAACAGAAAATGTAATAATACATTGAATTATTAGAGCAAAGAGTGGAGGAAGAGTAAATAAATATGAAATAGAGATTTCCACTAAAAGAAAAAAATTGAATAAGGCAGGAGATTTAGAAAATTATTATGACAGACTTGAGAAAAAAATAAAATAGGAATTTTTAGAAAATAGCAATGAATGAAAAGGTAAATTGTTCCTACCTCTATAATATTAGCTGTTTGTTGTTGTTGTTGCTAATTTACCTATTTAAGCTAATAAACAAAGAAAGGTTTCATTTAGCCATAAGTTTTCTATATATATATATTTTTTTCCATTTAGGGATACGATATATATATATATATATATATATATATATATATATATATATATATTTGAATTGATAGAAAATGTGTCACAGAAAGTGTTTAAACTTTAAGATACAGATGCAACATGTAACGAACTACATTGTTTGAACGTCTGATTTGTAAATGCTGTTAGAGGAAACTTGGTGGAAATGTCCTTATGTGGTTGTGTTTCTGGAACTAAGTATATTTATTAATAAGGAATAGTTTAAAATTATGAAATGACCAGGAGTGGACAATTTTCCTAATCCTATCAGTTCTTTGCAGATCTTTTATTAGCCCCCTTCAGGAATATCAGCTTTATTTATCTAATTAAATTTTATATTAATGTGCTTTTGACTTTTGGCCTTTCTCTTCCTTCTGTTCTTTTTTTTTCCCCTAAATTACATGTTTCTGTTTAACAGCTACTATCAATTCTTTGATATGAATTCTCAACATCAATTTACTAACTCCAGAGATGAAGCAGCATCAATATTTAGAAGCGAAGAATACAAAGCCTTGGGCATCTGGATGGCTCAGTCAGTTAAGCATCTGTCTTTGACTCAGGTGGTGATCCTAGGGTCGTGGGATGGAACCCCAGGTTGAACTTTCTGCTCAGCTGGGAGCCTACTTCTCCCTCTCCTTCTGCCTGCAGCTCTCTTTGCTTGCGTTATCTCTCTCTTTGTCAACTAAATAAAATAAAATAAAATAATGTCAATAATACATTTATTTATTTATTAAAATGCAATTATTACACAATACATAATTTATTGCATAATTATAATAATGATTAAATAGTTTATTAAATATTTATATTAAATATATCAATTTAATTAAATAAATATTTTTTAGAATTTAAAATATTTCAAATTTAAATTTAAATATTAAATCATTAATTTAATAAAGAAATATCTAAACATAATTAAATAAAATAATTTATTTATTGAAATGAATGAAATAATGTTGTCATTATCTGAGCATGTATTTTTAAATAGTCTAAAAAAAAACCATCTAATAAAGTCTAAATACATTGGGTTCAGATATTTAGACACTAAACCCACAGACAGTTTCAAAACATTTGTTTTTATCTACTACTCAAAATACGATTGCAATGTATTTATTTATAACTTTGACATAGCAAGGAAACTTCGAGGAAAAGGAGACATTTGCTTTTAATATTTGAAACTTATTTTGTTGATTTAAAAAAAAAACCTTAACACATGAGCATTTCTTCTTAAATAACACTGTGAAGTTTCTGAGTCACATTCCATTAAAAGTGCTGATAAAATGGCCTCAGTTACTCATTTAAATTATCAGCTGAGGGACGCCTGGGTGGCTCAGTTGGTTAAGCAGCTGCCTTCGGCTCAGGTCATGATCCCAGCGTCTTGGGATCGAGTCCCACATCGGGCTCCTTGCTCAGCGGGGAGCCTGCTTCTCCCTCTGCCTCTGCCTGCCATTCTGTCTGCCTGTGCTCGCTCTCCCCCGCCCCCCGATAAATAAATAAAATCTTTCTTTAAAAAAAAAAATAAATAAATAATAAATTATCAGCTGAATGGGTAACAAATGAAGTAGAGAGCTTTTTAATTATTTATGAATGTATTGCTTGTGGATAGAGTGCCACATAGAGTTACCTCTCTTTTTGGCTTTGTTTTGTGAGCAGCAGTGGAATCTATGAATGAGATTAAACATAAGGACATTCACAAAAATTCTTAATGAACTTCTGGGGAAGGGCAATAAGTGCAAGGAAAAACTGCAGCAAGACTAATTACAAATTTCAAGGGGTCATCGCTTAATTATAGAAGCTTTTAAGTTCAAGTAATATATCTTTTTTATGAGCCTATCATATTGTATTAATTACCACAAACTGCAATCTTGAACACTTATCTTTTCACATATTTCTTATTCTTGGTACTTAAAATTACCCTTATGATTGATAAGTAAATGGATTTTACTGACAATGCATTTATTTACATAAATAAATAATGCTGTTTATACATATAAAAACAATTGAATATGTGTACGTGCTCAATGAATTTTTTTTTCAAATTAACATCTTAATTCTACCACATTGGTTACAAATAGATATAGACTTTATGGATTCATCAAATATTTTATTCTCAAATTTATATCTCCTTTGTGAAGTAAATGAAACTGTATATATTAAATATAATCCTATCACATGTAACAGTTACTAGTTCATCCCAGGACATACATAGGTCAGGTCCTACTCAAGGCATCACAGATAACTGGATTTAACTTTCTATCCTAGGAGTCTTCTGTATATTTCTGTGGCTTTTATACTACAATCAGGAGGAAGAATTCTTTTGCTAAAAGCTTCCAAATGACTATGTGAGTAGATTATTTGTAGATCAGTGATATAATATTATAGTTTAATATGTAAAGCATGATAAAATAAAATGCTATTGCCATATTTAATTTGTTCAGTAAAGCATTCATTTAGTTATCAAGCATTCATTTTCTTTTCTTAAAGATTTTATTTATTTATTTGACAGACAGAGATCACAAGTAGACAGAGAGGCAGGCAGAGAGAAAGGAAGGGAAGCAGGGTCCCTGCTGAGCAGAGAGCCTGATGTGGGGCTCTATCCCAGGACTCTGGGATCATGACCTGAGCAGAAGGCAGAGGCTTTAATGCACTGAGCCACCCAGGAGCCCCAAGCATTCATTTTCTTTATACAGAAGAGGTAGAACAATATTATATAGTACAAAATACAGTAAATAATCTATAAACCTTGATCATTTTGTTTTGGCAATTTTAGAACATAAAATTAGCTAAAGCTCAAGTGCAAGTTATATTTGTATCATAGGAGGAAAAGTTAATTAAAAGTTTGTTTATTACCATAGTTTAACACTTCAACAAAATGATAACGAGTCAAAAATTAATGAATATATGAAGTATACAATAAAAACAATAATCTTGAGTGTAAAGGGAAAGTATCTATAGGGTTTGTTCAGTTCCATGCTCATCAGATTAATAGGCTTTCTCATATTGCTTCCTTCACCACATTTATTTGTCTAATGGAGTTTTCCAGAGTTAAAGACAGTGATAGGTTCATGGCTGGAGAGAAGGTACAGAATCTAAGATAGTTCAGCAGTGCTTATTATTTAAGAGAAAGACAGCATGGGAGGTGAAGGGTGGAAGGAAAGGGATAAGAAGAGAGAAACTTAAAGCAACCTCCTTGCCCAGCACAGAGCCTATAGGGGCTTCATCTCATCGCCCTGAGATAACAACCTGAGCTGAAATCAAGAGTCAGATGCTTATCTAATTGAGTCACCCAAGTGCACCATTTTTTCCCCTGTATCTTTATTTTCATCTCTTTCTGTAACTGAGTTTCCCTTCAAAATCAGGACTTGCATACACAACCTAAATAATTATTTTGGGATTTGATCATGTGGAAGAGGAGAGAATGAGAAGAGCTAAGTGGTCCAGGAGAAACATATATGAGTTCAGACTGAGTGGATTATAATTGTGGACAACTGAGCATCAATCCTAATGCACAGAATACATCTCAGAATTATTTTCCTGAAACAAGAAAGAATCTGTTTAACCCACTGGCTTCTGCATCCTATCCACAGTGGTTAAAATTCATTCCAGAAGTAATTAATGTCCCTGACTTTACTATTACTGGGCATGAGAGAGGAGCTGAGTGGGCTTGGTCAGTGTCCCACCTAATGAAAGGCAGAGCAGATTCAGGCAAAAAATAAATTATTAGTTCTTTCCAAATTAGATTTAATGGGATTCTATTTTTCATTCATGAATTCATTTTACATTTTATATTTGATCCATTTTTCTAAGCTTTGGCCAATATTCACTGCATCTTTGAATAGCTTTTATCTATTATTGTAAATCATTTTTCTGCTACATGTGTTGAGTCATGGTTATCCATTTCTTCTTCCAAGTTTTTCAGATATGTGATATCAATTTCCAAATAAATTATTTAAAATGTTTATTTTTTATACTAAACTTCTATGAAAAACATTGATATATGTATTATGGCATATTGTTCCCCTTTCAACTTATTTTTTAAAATGTGAATGTGCCTTGGCAAATATATTTTGTTTCTTTTTATGTTTATGTAGATTCTTCATAATTTTCCCAAGGTCATTGGCTTATGGTTTCTATTTTTTTAATAATTTTCCTACTGCCAATTAATAGATTTTTTTCCATTACATTGTCTAAGTTGCTATTGCCATTATAAGTAAAAAGCATCTGGAAATCTATATCCCTGTCCAGTTTCCTCAAATCACTCATTATTTTCAGGATCTAGTTGGATTTTCTTACAGGTTCCATGTGGACAAACTTTTGAACTGGTGCTAATTATGATTTCTGTTTCTGGCTTCCTTCATTTACCAGCTTAGGGATCATTTTTAACAATTATGATGAAATGAGGCATCATATTCTTATTCTCAACTTCATTAATAATGATATTAGTGTAACATGTCCTACAAGACAATAATAGATACATGTAAAATAATTTCATTTACCAAAAAAGTGGTGGAAAATGTAAATAAAACACAGTGGCAACCAACTAGTCATTTCTAGTTGAGCTATTTTTTACCCCCTTTATCTCCCTCTCTCTTTAATTTCCTGTAGCACATTCCTACAAAGTATTTTAAGGTGTTTTATATGCACATACATAGAGATCATCATGGAGTCTAAATCTAATAATTCCTTGTCAGTTTTAAATATTTTAAGTATTGTTCATTCCTATGTCAGTTGTCTATTAACTTTTTCTCCACAAAGTACTTAATTGCAAGGAAATATTTAATTTTAATATAAATTAATTAATCACTTTAATAAATATTTTTACATTATGGATTAATCTTTGATGCTTATTTCTTAATTTTTTTAACTTTTAAAATTTTATTTATTGAAAAGAGAGACAGAGAGAGAGAACAAGCGCAAGCAGGGGAAGCTGCAGTGTTAGAGGGAAAAGAAGAAGCAGGTTCCCCACCAAGCAGGGAGTCAAGCTCAGTCTCAGGGCCTAGGGATCATGATCTGAGGTGAAGGCAGAGGCTTAGCTGACTGAGCCACTGAGTCTAATTGTTATCTTTGATATTTAAGGAAATACTTTATCATCTCTAATTGATCCCCCTATGTCACAAATACAGTTTTCTCTATGGTGCTATTAATTTTATTGTCTTAAAATTAGACTCTTTTTCTAGAAGCATTTTTAATCAGTCTCTTAGGTCTATAATTTAGTTTTTATACATTTCATTTAGTATTTTATTTTATCTTCATCATCTCTGAGTATTTCTGACCAGTACTCATTGGTCAAATCTTTCTTATTAATCTATTCCAAAAATTTGTTTGTTTCTATAATATTTCGTTATTACTGCTGTCGTTCTCAGGTTTTGCTTTTATATTCTTTTTGTTTTGTTTTGTTGTTTTATGCTTTGGTGTTTTTGTTGTATTGTTTTGTTTTTCTTTTGAATTAATACAATTAAAACTTTAGATTTCCTTCATACCTTTAATTAGTGTCACTTATTTTCACAAATGATATTACCATAGTACAGTAATTCTAAATATTTCTGAATTAGGTGTATTATTTCTTTTTAGGTATCAAGTTAACTTCCAGGTACATGGACTTAATATTTTGGTCATTATATTCTAGTTTTATTGCCTTATCATTGGAAAATATAGCCTGATACTTAACTCTAGGGAATGATGTGGGAGAGCTAGGTTCTTGTCTCTTGGAGTCAAAGAAGGAATCTCGTGGGCAATGGAGAGTAAGTGACAGAAGTTTATCAAGTGAATATATAGGAAAAGCTCTCACAACTAAGAGGGGTCCCCACACAGTTAACAATGAGTGCCTTCAGGGTTTATTTTTTATAAAAAGGTAACCAGGCAACTTTAATCCCTTTAACATCTCTATCAATAACTGCTGCAATGGCTTACCTCCTTTTTAGGGTCTGATTATTCTTTTTTGGTTACAGGTGTTTATCATAGAGACACCCACCCCACATGACCCACCCCATACACCTAGGGCAGGGTGGTCCTTCATCCCACACGCCTTGATCCGGGTGCTCTTCCCTGGGGTAGGGTGGTCCAATTTATCTCTTTACTCTGGTTTTCCCACACCACATTTTGGGGATTTCTGAGAGCCTGTTCATAAAGTTCCCTATGGATCTCATAGGGAGAGTTGATATTACCAAAGTACTGTAATTCTAAAAATTTCTGAATTAGCTGTATTATTTCTTTTTAGGTATGAAGTTAACTTCCAATTATATGAATTTAATATTTTGGTCATTGTTTTCTAATTTTATTGCCTTATTCTTGGATAATATAGCCTGATATTTAACTCTAGGAATTTATTGGCTTATACTTATGGCCTAAATAACGGCCTGTTTGTGTAAATGTTCAACTTATGCTTATATACTTACTGAAGACTATTGTTTTGGGGTCAGGATGGCTACATTTATTGATAGATCAAGACTATTAGATTCTCTAAATGTTGATGTCTCTTAATTTAATCTAATTAAATTATCAGTTAATGAAAGAAGTTAAATTTTTTATGTACTACTGCATCTAAACTTATCAAAGTCTTTTGCTATACTTAGACAAGTATGTCATCCTGTTTTTATACCAATTCTTACATATAAAAAAATCATACTATCTGAAATATTTATTATTATTATTATTATTATTATTATTATTTTTAAAGATTGTATTCATTGGGGTACCTGAGTGGCTCTGTCAGTTAAGTGTCTACCTATAGCTCAAGTCATAATACCCGGGTCCTGGGATAGAGCCCCGCAGGGGGTTCCCTGCTCAGTGGGGTGCTTCCCCGTCTCCCTCTGTTATTCCCCCTGCTGTGTGCATGCTTTCCTTTTCTCACTCTCTCTCAAATAAATAAGTAAAATTTAAAGATTATCTCTCTCAAATAAATAAGTCAAATTTTTTTTCTCAATAGGAGAGAGAAGCAGACTCTCCACTGAGCAGGGAGCCTGATGCAGGGCTCAATACCAGGACCCTGGGATCATCACCTGAGCTGAAGGCAGACACTGGAACCTACTAAGTCACCCAGGCATTCCAGTTGTTTATTTATTTATTTATTTTTATTATGAATATGATTTACCTCTCTTTTCTTCAAGCCTTTTTTCGATCTTTTCACTTTATTCATAAAACTGAATTATTTCAAGATGACTTGGTCATCCTCTTTTCCCCCACCCCATAGGTCATAGAGTACATTTTAACTGTTAAAATAACATTAGTATTTAAGTGCTGCCTACACAAATTAAGGCAAATTATCTGTGGTCTGTATTCGTGAAAATATTTTTTTTATTATGTCTTCCTATTCCAATGACATTTTATAAGGATCTAAATGTACATTTGTGATTATTTTTTTCAAGATAATAAAGCTATTACTTCATTATTTTTTATATCTGATGTTATTTAAAAAATTTCTGTCAGTCTGATTCTTGTTTCTTTATTAATGAATTATTTTTTTTCTCTCTAACACTTATGATTTTATTTTATTTTTGTCTTTGGTATGTATGCCCTAGTTTGGGATTCATAGAGTCAACTATAGTTATGAACATTTTCTTTCTTTCCTTGTTTGTAAGTTTTAAACCAGTGTCTTGACTATTTTATGCTTGAGAAATAGATGTACATTAATATTGAAATATATTTTCCTTTTTCTTCTTTCATTTAATAAAAGTCATTTATTTTATTTTATTTAAAAAATATTTATTTATTTATTTGGAGTAGAGAGAGAGGGTCATGAAGAGTGGCTGATTATATACTTTCAATTTGGGAGGAGGTTAGGGATAGCACAAGCCTCCAAGGTATTTTATAAACAAGGTTTCCAGGACCTTGAGGGGGCTAGCTATTGTTAGGGAAAGGTCATTTATTACTATTTAGTAAAAACTCAGGGAAGAGACTCTTCTGATGTGTATCATTGGGTATATGCTTGGGAGATGATTGCCAATGTATATCTTGAGGGCAGGGGTGGGGAGTAGAGATAAAGAAGTTTCCAAAGTAATTTTTACATGTGAAAGTAGATTTTTAGTATCAAGGGGGGTGGACTAAGAATGCTTTTTGCCCTGAGTGGATATGTCCACATGGAAGCACCTGAGTCCCCAGAGGAACTTCAAGGACTTGTCAACAGACTATGAGTAGTAAGGAAATCTAATTTTTTCTCTAGCTTTTGTTCCACACACATCACCTACATCTTACATCTCTTTTATATTGATAATTTTAATGCTTTGCTGGTATCCAGATGACTATATCCTTAAGTGACTTCTTATCTCTATTGAATCCATTACGTATTCTATCCATTGTATTCTTAATTCAACTAGATTACATATATTTAATCTATTAGTACTACTAGGTTCTTATTCTTGTTTTATTTCAAAATATTTCCTTATTTCCTTACATTATTTATTGGGTATATTTTAAATCTCTGATATACTCATTTATTATATATAAGCTGTCAACCTTATTCTTATTTTGAGGTAGCTATATCATTTTGTGTATTAGGACATCATACCAACAATGCCAAATAATTTTCAGACAACAGCAGGATCTCCAAGAATTCAACTAAATTCTGACACTATCTACCTGAACATAGCGTAAGATTTCATCAGTTAAGGGATCAGTCCTCCAAGACTATCTCCAACCCCACCTCAGATGCCAGTCTCACTGTAGGCCCCAGGTTATTACCTGTGCTTCTTACTGAGCAACTACAGGTTGGAGGTCCCAGTGGCCTACTTCTGACGTTCTTTTAATTTGCTACAGGGACTCACAAAACTCAGAAAAGTACTTACTTTATGTTTGCCAGCTTATTAAAAGATATAATAGAAGATTTAAATCAATAGATAGATAAAGAAGTGCACAGGGCAAGGTATGGAGAATGGGCACAGAGCTTCTACTACCTTCTGTATGACTGCCACTCTTCCTGCCTTTTCATACATTTAACAAACTAAAAGCTTTCTGAACCCAGTCCTTTCAGGTTTTCTGTGGAGGCTTCATGACAGAGTCATGACTGACTAAATCATTGTCATTTGCTGATCTAATCTCCAGCTCCTCTTTCCTCCCCAGATAATCCTGAATTGGGAGGAAGGGGAGGCATGTAGGGCAAAAGGTTATGAAGGCTTTCACAAGTGGTTGGTCCTTCAGGCAAACAGCCCTTGCCTTGAGTGAGGTCTGAAGGTCACTTCATTAACATAACAAAACACACCTCTCTCACCCTGATTTATCACAGGAAATTCCAAGAGTTTTAGGAGCTGTGAGTCAGTAGCCATGGTTGAAAACCAAATATTCAGATGAACAAAATATATTTCTTGTAAACCACTATATTACACTACATGCTTAAGGATTTAATTATGTGATCTTTTAAACTACTATTTTTCTAAGAGTATAAACTGTTCTGTCAGTAATCTGGATTGGGGAGTGATGTATTGCCAAATTTCTGTCCTTTTAGTCCAGGAAATCAAAGAGAAACAACAGGAGAGCCCCTTAGGGCAGGAAGTTCAAAGTAACAATGTTGAGTACCACTCCCTTTTCTTGATTTTTTTTTAAACAAGCAAATCATCTCTTCAGAGTTGCAGTTTAAAGCCAAGAACATGCGGAATTGGGAGAAAAAAAATAGTTAAATTTGGAGACTTGCAGAGGTAGAATCAGAGTAGTGAAAGCCATTACAGTAACTGAACTAACTGAGGTCAGTCTTTGGTGAATCACAGAAACAGGTGGAGTTGTCAAACAAAGGAATCTTTGTTTACAACATACAAGGAGATCACAGGGAATAAGTTCCAAAGCCTTGACTGTTTGAACAGGAGAGAGATTTTTATTTAGTATTTAAGATGAATACTCAGAAGGGAGAGTTTTATTATCCCGTGTATGGTTGGTCATAAGGTTGTGGATGCATGCACATCCACATATGTATTTGTGCAATATGTATTGCATGTTCACCTGAATGAAGCTTGTATTCCACCAAGGGCAGAAACTTCAACGTTAGAATAAAGCAGAGGTAACTGTTGGACAAGGGAAAGGGACTCTGCAGGCTTCACGAGCAGATATAAACTAGATGGGGTCTTGGGCTCATTTTCTGGGACAAGGAATGCAAGGCCTTGATTACATTTGAAATAGCACTAGGAGTTTTACCACTGATTTATTGTCTCAATAGCTTAGGCTATTTCCTGGTCTGGTGGTGACTGTTAGTTTTCCCATTGCCTAGTTCCCTCAAAATCCTTAACTAGTGAGGTTTTTGCATTTCTTTGTAAGAACCTCCCAGAAAGTTTTGGAAGAAGTGTGCTTGGTTGGGCAAGTCCGCAGGTGGGGTATAGATCATTGAAAATAGCTGGGGACAAAAAATGACTTTTCTGATGTCAGGAAAACTATATCTCATCTTTAATTTTCTGGGAAACTCTAACTCTTTCTGCTGATGTTACCAGCAGGCATCTGAGATGTTACTGATTGTTCTCGTGAACCTAAGGAAAAGGAAATGAAGAAAGCAAAAGACAAAACTTTAAAATCTATCCTGCAACTCATCAATTCACTGCAGCCACCTCTCTGTCGTTCCCTTTCTCTTTTTCTTTCTCTTTCTCTTTCACTTTCTCTCTCACATACGTACAACACACGCAAATCAACTAAAAACAATTTTTAATTTTCCCTATTCCATTTTAATATACTTGAGGCATGATCATTTTCTTAGTAAATACAAGAAAAAAAAATCTAGGATTCCATCATTCTGTGCGATTAAAGTACTGAGGAATTTACTTCCAATAGCACTTATAAAAACACATTTTTTAAGTAATATTATATAATCAGGTGCCTGCATTTTTCTTATTCTCCAACTAGTGTTATTTGGCAATTAATAATTTGTCAATCAATATTCCCCTATATCTGAATGTGTGGGCAGTGAGAGATGAGTTAGAGGCAAGGATGGTGAACACTCCCAACAACTGCAGAGTACATATATATTTAGCCATGATTTTCTTTGCAAAGGTCAACATTGATAATGTTCTAGTCATACCTCCGTGTACAAGGAAAGAAGTAGCATATTTCTTGAAAGGCACAGCAATCAAAGCTCCATTGAGAAACCGTAAAGATGGAGAAGTGATTTGCAAATTATATATCTGATAATGGACATCTACTCTGATTATTAAAAAATGAAGAAAAATAAAAAACCTTACTAATAACCAGAGTATCCAATTTTACATGTGAAGGAAATAATGGAAGAGACATGTCACCAAAAGTATATGGATGGCTTATAAGCACATGACAAATTTCTCAACATTTAGACATTAAAGAAATACAAATTAAAATCATAATGAGACATGCTTACATATCTATTAGAATGGCTAAAATTATAAAGGCTAATTGCACTTGGTCTGAGCTAGATTGAGAAGCAACAAAAAATCTAAACTGTTGTTGGCATATATCATGATACCACCACTTTGGAAAATAGTGTGAAAATTTTTTTAAATGCAAAATATGTTGCAGTTACACAAATAGCCATTTTACTTCTAGGCATTTAACCAAGAGAAACATGTTTCCCTATGTTCAAACAAGGACTTGTATATGAATTTCATAGCAGCTTTATTTTTAAGAATTGAAAACAGTGGAAATGTTCATCAATGTCCATCAATAGAGCAAAGACAAATTATGATCTATTCATTAAAGAGATTACTATTCAACATCAAAATGAACTATTTACAATTGGAGATTCTCAAAGTAATGATGCCGAGAAAAGAAAAGCCAGGCAATGAATAGTATATACTGTGTGATTCCATGACTATAAAAAATCTAGAAAATACAAATTTATATATAGTCACAGTCATCAAATATATTGGTGAGATTTTAGTGCCTTCTTCTGTGCTCCCATAGCTTCCTACACTTGGATCTCCGAGCATTTGTTACACCATGTGAAAATATGAACTCTTTTTCTTTTTCTGTCTTACTAGAATAAGAATCCTTGAAATTTCATGGACATTTGAACTCTCAGTTATTAGCAGAAATTCTATCACACAGTAAGTTTCCAAATATAAAAGCCAGCGTTTTACAATGACGTCGAATCTTTTACATGATCTAGCCACTCATTTAACCTCTGTGACCTCTTTCCCTGCCACTCTTCAGTCACTCACAGTGGCCTCCTGGCTATTCCTCAGATATGTCAGGCACGATCCAACCTTATGGCCTTCAAGATAGCCAATTCCTTTGTCTGGAGTGACCTTATTGCTGATGGTTCTGGGCAAATTCATCACCTTTCCATACCTTTGTTCAATTGTCAGCTTCATTGTAACTACCCTGATCTTCCTATTAAAAATTTTAACTCCCCAACCCCTGCCTAGCAACCTTGATTTTTCTCACCCTGATCAAATTTTTCTTTTTCCCCATTGTACTCATCAATTTTGAAAGCACTATGCAATTTTTATTAAGGTTTATAGCTTTTAATTGTCTCACCCATTAAAATAAAAGTTCTACAAAGCCAAGTATTTCATTTACAAGTGTAGTCTGAAGTAATATCTGCCATATAATACGTTCAATAGACTATTGGTAAATTTCAGAATAAATTAATGTTGAGAGTATACTGAATTTCATAAGTCATTTCAATAATTTTTTCCAAAAAATAAACTATGTAAAATATATCTTACATTTACTTTCAAAATATTTTATAGCATATAATGGACAATATATATAAGCCTTAAAGAAACAATCATATAAATAACCATTTCAGACCTACTTAAAAACTGCATAATACCACACTCCTAGATCCTCTCTGAACGCTCTAAAATAACACTTCAAAGGAAATACATTTTTAAAAATAACAGGTTTTTTGTCAAATAATTTAATAAAAGTTTCATTCATCTATATAGATCATAATAAATATTTTTAATAAGCATGAAATTATAACTCTGAAGTGTGCTAAAATGAACCACCTGCTAAGGGTGAGAGAACAAAATAAACATCATTTTTCCAAATAAGAGGAATTTATTATGTTTGAATCAAAGCATGTGGATTTGTTCAAACTGGCAATAAAGGAATATGGAGACACAAATCATAGAAAGTCATATTTTAGATTTCTAAAAGAAATCGAAGTGAAGACTATACATTCACTTCTAACTTATTTCTCCTACATATTCATGAATTTGAAAGAAAAAATAGGCCCTGTGTGTCTTAGGAGCTAATGGGATATATTTTGATATATCAGCAGGGAGTCTACTTGAGACTTTCTCCCTCTGCCCATCCCCCTGTTTGCTTTCTCTCTCTCTCTCAAATAAGTAAATCTTTAAAAAATAATTACAATGTAAAGAAATAAACAAAATTCAAGGCAAATCACTACATAGAGAAAATAACTATTGGTTTTTGGATGTTTACAAATAATTTCTTTGTAAATATATGTCTACAAACACATTCAAATTGCAGGTTCAATTTAGTACCCAGAATGTTCACTGTGCATTATATTCACCATGCACTATATTATCATGGGTTTAAGAATGGTCCATAAATTTAATTATAACTTATGGCTGGTTTCAGTCTATGATATACTATTATTTGGGAGTGTGCTCTTTCTCCCTGGCTTCATGTTCTTTGCAGGGGAAACTCTACTATGATAATTCTCACTTAATGCTCCTACATATTCATGAATTTGAGAGAAAAAAGAGGCCCTGTGTGTCTTAGCAACTAATGAGATATATTTTGATATTTACATGCTTACACATATTATGTGTTATAATCTTCTCTTTTACATGCTGTAAAAAGGTTAACCCCTTTTCTGCAGAGATCTGAAAATGTGACACAGTGACTGAGTAGATGAATTCATCTAATTCGAATTTCTTGCAGGTCTAAGACCTATTGATTTTCACTTGACTGCCTCCTTTTTCATCTGTCAATTGGTTACAAATTCTGGTACTGAAGAGAATACATTGGGGCTGGTGGCTCAGTGGGTTAAAGCCTCTGCCTTCAGTTCAGGTCATGATCTCAGGATCCTGGGATCGAGCTCCACATCGGGACATAATGTAACGACAGATAGTTTATATGGGAGCCCTTTGGGTATTCTGGTGGATGAATGTGTTTAAATTAGTTTTTCACGGACATTGGGAGTTAGAGATGAGAAGGGAGGTGGGGCAAATTGGAAGGGGAGCTAAACCTTGAGAGACTATGGACACTGAAAAACAATCTGAGGGTTTTGAAGGGGCGGGGGTTTGGGAGGTTGGGGTACCAGGTGGTGGGTATTATAGAGAGCACTGCGCATGGAGCACTGGGTGTGGTGCAAAAAGAATGAATACTGTTATGCTGAAAATAAATAAAAAATAAATTTAAAAATATTAGTTTTTCGTCAACTACAATAAAAAAAGAAAAGCGCTCCCATTTATAGCATACACTTTATGGTTCACAAAGCACGTGGCAATAAAAATCATGATGGGTTACCTTTACAATTCATAGAAAAGGAGGTACAGGGAAATTGAATGAAAGGGAATAACAAAGTAGGTTCATAAGTCAATCTTCCTTGTAAAAAAACTAACCTGAAAGTGCGTTTCTGCCACCTCTCTCCTGTGTGATATTATAAAGAATGACCATGATACATGAATTATAATTCGGGTTTTGAAAAGCATAATAGCTTTACGCCAACACTTGAGCTTTTATTGATTTATTTATTTATTGCTAACAAGATAGCTCGATTTGATATGCGGTTCCTGACAACCAACCTCAGAAATAATTCCATCTTCATGAGAAGTCAGAAAGAACCACAAACCAAACCTCAAAATAGATTCAAAGAGAAAATACACTTTAAAAAATTTACCTTCCTGGGGCACTGGAGTGGCTCAGTGAGTTAAAGCCTCTGCGTTTGGCTCAGGTCATGATCCTAGGGTCCTGGGATTGAGCCCCATGTCTGGCTCTCTGCTCAGTGGGGAGCCTGCTTCCACCTCTCTCTCTCTCTCTCTCTCTCTCTCTCTCTGCCTGCTCTCTGCCTACTTGTGATCTGTCTGTCAAATAAATAAATAAATAAAATCTTTAAAAAAAATTTCCCTTCCTATCAGAAGCAGAACAAACCACTAACAAATTCCCCAGAAAGCTTCATTTAAAAGGTTGTACTTTCTTCAGACACCCAGCAGGACCTTCTTCTCTGGGCCTGGTATTTCTTCAATGGCCTATTCCAGAAAATAAGACACTAAACTACTGAGCGCCATGGGCCTCAGAACCAGGAAAGAGATGATGAGGGGCAAAAGCATGCCTCTGGTCACCAAGAGGGTATGGAAATGTTTGCTGCTTTTCTGAATTTTTCAAAGCTGTGTTTTTAGCTGGAGGCCGCTCCTTTATGATAAATTGCTGATACCATATGGTAAAAGCTATTATATGATCTTTTACAAACCATTTCTTATCTTTGCATTCTCATGTGCCAAGACAGACACGGATTACTTAAAACCCTGAAGAGAGTGCTCTTGCATTTAAATTGCTGTAACCTTCCTGTAATAGATTTATGATTGATGATAGATTTAGTTAAAATATAACTATTTAAAATATTTACTCTCAGTAAACGATTTCAACCTATGCTCATTTAAGTAACTTGGTGCATAATCTCTTTTCTATTAAACCATAGTGCAAGGACCAATGCCGCGTTTCCCAGAGAACCCCAAGCTATTTTTCCAGAATGGCCATATGCGTATATATCAGGCCTCCTGTTTTCACTCCCTTTGTGGAGCACCTACCCTGGAGGTCATATAATAACCAATGACCAAAAAAACAAACAAAAAACCCAAACATCCAGGTCGAAGTGCCATCCCTGCCTGGAGACGAGGAGACTGCTCAGACAGATCCCAGGCAGGCATCATAGCCCAGGCCTGTGCTGGGGAAGCTGGTTCCTGGCTTTGGGCGCAATCTGGAAGCCAGCAAACTGACCCAAGAGTGCAGCTGGCTTTTAGGACTGATGACCTTTTCGCAGCCAGGCCGCGCGCGGACACCCGCTCAGGGAGCCAGGATAGGAGGCTGCCCAGCGCCAGTGCTGGAAACGCTGGCAGACCACAGGGGCTTCGCCCCGCACCCCAGCCCGGGCCTGGGCCTCAGGAGGGAGGGCGGCTGGGGCGGCACAGACAAGGGGCTTGGCTAATTGCCAAAGCGGGAAGTGAGCTCGCGGAGGACTCAGATGGCAGGGTGTCGGGGGCTTGTGCGGGGCGGCCAGGAGAAGGGACTTTACTAATTGCCTAGGCGGGAAGTTAGCTCGCCAAGAACGCAAGTCTGGGAGGAGGTGGAGGGGCTGGCGGAGGAGGGGTGTGCAGCGCCAGGGTGCTGTGCTGCGTCCCACCGGGACTGCAGTGCCCACCGTACTCGCTGCCTGTGCCCTCCCGTGCTCCAGCCTAGCCCCCGAGGCCCTGCTTTCATGTTCCAGCCTCCTGCTGCACCTCCCTGCCCCGTAGCTTCTCCGGAGGACCCTCTGCTCAAAGGTAAAGTGACACCGCGCCGCGCCCTCACCTGGAGCAGAAAACGCGGGCCAGAAGTGGGGGTGGGGTGGGTTGGGGCTCAGCCTCCCGCCAACCCCAGGGCACCAGGACCACCCCTGACGCCGTGCCGCACCCAGTCTGCAAGGGGTCGGGCCAGGGACAGTGCCGCAGGAGGTACCCCCCCCCCCCGCCAGTGGGCGGGCTAGCCCCCATCCTTCAGCACCCCTACGTGCATGTCAGAGCCTCCTGCCATTCCCAGGGCAACCAGAAGCCAGAGAGTGAGGCCTTGGGTGCATTCTAGTGACAGATTCAAGGCAATTCTTTGACTTTGGGACTTCAGAATTAACATAGTTTTTATTTGTGATTATTATTTTTGTGTGGGGGCCATAGCTTTTCTTTTGACATATGGTTGTTTTCACTCACGGTTCTGAAAAAGCCCCTAAATCCTAACCCTGTTGAGGACTCCTAAAGCTCTCAGAGCAGCAGTGCTGGGGGACAGTGTGGACAGATGGTTTGGTTTCTCCTCTGGCCTGATTCTGTGGCAGCCCCGCTCTGTCCTCTTCAGACTTCAGAGCAATATCTGAACAAGTGGAGAAGGGACCAGGGGGTGAGGAAGGTGGCCACAGAAGAGTGACTTCTCTGGAGGGTGGCTGAGCTAGCAAGTGAGCATGTTAGTCCAGCTCTGCCTGCAGTAGAGATGGAGCTGAACAGGGGCCAGGGAAGGGGAGGAGGTGCAGAGAGCGGGGACAAAGGGACCAAGGAGGAGATTCAGATGAAGGGAAGTAATGGGGAGGGAATAGAAGAAACTCTAGAAGACAGGCATGTAGAAAGGAAAAGGGATGAAGTGGGTATTGGGAAAGGGTACCACCAGGGAAGGAGAGAGGGGAAGGGAAGAGGGAGGAAGACAGGAAAGGGGAGAAGAGAGGAGTCAGCATGCCAGGGCTCCCCCTGCATCTGAAGAAGAGGTGGCTGGTCCAGCTGGTCAAACAGGGTGCTCACTCTTTGGTCCCAGTTTCTGCTCCCAGTGCTACTGGGCTTTGCAAGGAAGGCAGGCTGTCCCCTGGGACCTACTGGAGCCCACTGGAGCCCACAGGAGGGTGGGAGACGTAAGATGCCACCGGGTCCTGTCCTGAGCTGCTCCCAGCCACCAGCCTCACCACATGGTGCAAAAGGGACCCCAGAACAAAGGAAGGACACAGGCCCGCGTGTCTGCCCGTGGCCCTGGGCACTTAGCTCATCGCAGTGAACCACACCGCCTCCTCAACCCAGGCTTTCAAAGCCTCCTTCTTCGTTCCTGGCTTTCATGTCTATAGGAACATGAGCCAGATCTAACTCATCTTCAACAGACAATTCTGACTAACCCCGTGTCAGATGTTTATTAGTGGCTGTGATAGAGTAAGATAGCAATGCTCCAACAAACGGACTGTTTCCTCCCACTTGACCTCAACAGTCTTATACATTTTCTTAGCGAAAACATCTTGTCTCCTTCCATTAAGCTCATAACGTGGTCTAATAGTATACATGTGCCTTCGTTAGATGCGAAGTGATACAGAGGTCCTTTTTTTTTTTTTTTTAATTTTACAAGGTAAAGTCAGTGAACACATCCAACTTGACGAATACGTCTCTAAAATGTCAATCCAGGCAAAGCTTTTTCTGCCTAAAGTTTGGAGCCTACATGGTGACATTTTTAAAATGCTTTCAGTCCCTCAGTGAGGCTCTCAGAAGCTAGCCAGGGCTTACTAAGTGCCAGGCACTGTGTCAGGTATTGGAGCTAAAAGGAAGGAGAGCTTGGAGGCTGGCTGGGGACGGACATCCATGACACAACCACAGCTAGAAACGGAGGCCAGTGCTAGAAAAGAGAGAGCAGGCTGCATGGAGAGTGTGTACCATGGGGCTTGTGAGCTCACGAAGAAGTGGGAGTAACTGGAGTTGGGAGATGGGGGAGAGGAAGAGGGTCTTCCCATCAATGGGAATCACCTGTGCTTGGAGGCAGGCGCCAGGAGGGGTCTCCACAGGAAGAGGGAGGCAGTGTGGTTGAAGGGCAGAGAGATGGGGCAGAACAGTCATCAGTCAGTTGGAGGGGTATGAAGAGACTGATGGGAGGATTATGGGTGCCTTTGGAGGACTGAGAATTTGTTAGAAGATCAGTGCAGATTTCTATGGAGACAAATGCCAGGAACTGATAGGTCTTTGAAAGGTCACTCTGGCTGCCTTTTGGCAAAGGGGTTGGTAAAAGGCACTTGCAGGTGTGAACACACCAGGTGGGAGTTGAGTGCAGGAAATCAGGTGAGGGAGCATGGGAACTTGGTCCGGGGGTATATAAGGGAGAATAGCCTTTAAGGAGTTCCACAAATTGGCACCAGCTGTGGCTTCATTACAGAGCTGGAAGGGGGAGGTGGGTGTGTCCTGGAGGTTACAGAAATTACATGAGAAAGGGAAGTCTTTTTAGATCTTTTTTTCAACTAGAGGAACTCTCACCTTATTGATAGAATTCCAGAGTGGGAACCGATGGACATGAGGACATCTTTGAAATGTCTGAATATGTTCTTCCACATCTTTGCGAGTGACGAGGAGACCTTGACCTTAGGAGACCTCGGCCCTCTTTGTAGCCAAAAAGATTTCACCTACAGATTTGGGTTCTCCCTTTTAAAGTCAAGGAGACAGTCCTTCCAAAGAACACATCCTATCATTTTAGCCTCTCATCATACCTCACGTGCTGGGATCTCCGAGACCCTCTGTTCCAGGTTGTGAGTATCCTCTTGGGCCGGGCTGGTCTTGCCAAGAACACCACCACAGGAAATCTAGAGCCTGTAGTGCTATTAATCACATCATCTAAGACTGTATTTGCTGCCCTCATGGCCTCTTCCCACCATGACTCACTGAAGCTTTTTACACATTGTATCCATTAAGCTATAGTTCCCAAAGCTCATCTTCTCTAGTGCCATTAATTTTTAGGGGACCAGGCAAACCTTAAACTTGTCCCCCTTAATTGGATCCCTGTGCCCCCACAATCTCTTTGGATGCCTTTCACCATGATCCTTGAATGAGATCTGAGACCACTGCTGGTACCTAACACTTCTTGGCACCTTGCCTGTTAGGTTCTTGGAAGATGAGGTGGCTATGGAGGTGAGTGGGGATGGGAGTGGGAGGATTTCTCCCTTCACTTCCCTTTTTGTTTTTTCAAATAATGGGTTTTGAGGGGGAGGGAAAGGTTAACCAGACCATTTATTTTCCATCTCCCATCGATGAAATGTTTACCACTCCCCACTGGAAGAATTTAGATCTTTCGTTTGAATTTCCAGGAAAATCTCCCAAACCCAGACCACCACCATGTGGATTCAGCCATCTTCTGATTCACCTCCAGATTGTCTCCTCCTAACTGCTCAAGCCACAGGTGAAGGGCAAAATGTTCAATGCCCAAGCAATTAAGTGAGGAACACGTTTATCTAAGCAATTGCATGCAGCTCTGTATCTGCATACGGGGGGTCTCTCCCAGCAAAACAAGACAAAGCCCCAGCGATCTGGGGTATATATCATTCATTCATTCCTGTGTTCAACACTCATGGCGCATCCCCACCAATACAGTGGGAGAGCAAGGACTGGAGAAATCCTGGAAGCTGAAGTCTGAGGAGGATTTCAAATTCAAGTCATAGATGAAAGAAACATCTGGACTCCGTCCTCAGGTACATGCAGTATTCTGAACGGAGGCTAGAACCAGAGACCATTCTAATGAAAGGCCTCTACAGGTGGGCTCTCACAGGTGGGCTCTGACTCAGTTTCCTGTATATTCATTCACGAAATAGCTCTTCAGGTCAACATGCAGAAGAAAACCTTTTAATAAAACTGACAATGAGGAGAGGGAAGGGAAGCCAGAAGGCATGTGAATAGGGAGAGAGGAAGAGCCAGGGCAGAAAACCAAGAATCCCTCCCTGCCCTCCTTGATGCCAGGGAGGTCTGAGGGACTAGGTTCCACCTGGGATCCCAAGTCCAGAACAAAAGCAGCGGGGCCACAGCGGGGGAGGGAATGGGGTCCTCAGCACACTCGCGTGGGGGTGCCGAACGATGGGGGCTAGCGCGCCATTGGCGGGAGGAACCTCGCAAGGCGCTGTCCCCAGCCCCACCCCATGCGGAGCGGGTTCCGCGCAGCGTCCGGGGTGGTCCCGGTGCCCTGGGGTTCAGGGGAGGCTGGGCCTCGACACCCCCCCTCGCCCCCCAGGTCGCGTCCTGTGCTTTCTGCTCCAGGTGACAGCGCGGCGGGGTGTCACTTTACCTGTGCGCCTAGGGTGGTCTAGAGAAGCCTTGGGGTGGGGAGGGGCAGCAGGAGGGGGACAGCGCGGCCTCACTCGGGAGTGCATGGGTGGCGAGTCCGGCGGATCCTGCAGTCCCGACTGGGCTGGAGCACAGCACCGCGGCGCTGCGCGCCCCTCCTCTGCCAGCCCCTCCACCTCCTCCCAGACTCTCTGCCACATCCTCCGTGAGCTCACTTCCCGCTTTCGCAATTAGCAAAGCCCCTTCTGTCGGAAGCCCTCCACCCGCCCCCGCCCCCGCCCCCTCCCGCCTGAGTCCTCCGGGAGCTCACTTCCTGCTTTGGCAATTAGCAAAGCCCCTTCTCTGTGCCGCCCCCGCCCCCCTCCCTCCTGAGGCCCCGCACGGGCTGGGGCAAAGGGCGAAGCCCCCCGGGGGGGGGGGGGGGACTGCAAGCTTTGCCAGAGCCTGCGCTGGGCAGCCTCCTAGCCTGGCTCCCTGAGCAGGTGTCAGCGCGCGGCCTGGCTGCGAAAAGATCATCAGTCCTGTTAACACTGGCTGCACGTTCGGGTCAGTTTGCTGGCTTCATGATTGCTCCCAAAGCCAGGAACCAGCTTCCCCACCACAGGCCTGGGCTGAGATGCCTGCCCGGGATCTGTTTGAGCAGTCTACTCATCTCCAGGCAGGGATGGCACTTAGACCTGGATGTTTGGGGGTTTTGTTTGGTTTTTTTGTCATTGGTTATTACATGACCTCCAGGGTAGGTGCTCCACAAAGGGAGTGAAAACAGGACGCCTGATATATACGCATACGGCCATTCTAGGAAAATAGCTTGGGGTTCTCTCAGGAAGGCGGCATTGGTCCTTGCACTATGGTTTAATAGAAAAGGGATTATACACCAAGTTACTTAAATGAGCATAGGTTGAAATCGTTTACTGAGAGTAAATATTTTAAATAGTTATATTTTAACTAAATCTATCATCAATCATAAATCTATTACAGGAAGGTTACAGCAATTTAAATGCAAGAGCACTCTCTTCAGGGTTTTAAGTAATCCGTGTCTGTCTTGGCACATGAGAATGCAAAGATAGGAAATGGTTTGTAAAAGATCATATAATAGCTTTTACTATATGGTATCAGCAATTTATCATAAAGGAGCAGCCTCCAGCTAAAAACTCAGCTTTGAAAAATGCAGAAAAGCAGCAAACGTTTCCATACCCTTTGGTGACCAGAGGCATGCTTGGTGCCCCTCATCATCTCTTTGGTGGTTCTGAGGCCCATGGCACTCAGTAGTTTAGAATAACTATCTGTTATTCTCTGGAATAGGCCATTGAAAAAATACCAGGCCCAGATAGGAAGATCCTGCTGGGTGTCTGAAGAAAGTACAACCTTTTAGATGAAGCTTTCTGGAAAATTTGTTAGAGGTTTGGTCTGCTCTGAGAGGAAGGGAAATTTTTTTTAAAGATTTTATTTATTTATTTATTTGACAGATCACAAGTATGCATAGAGCAGGCAGAGAGAGAGAGAGAGAGAGGGAAGCAGGCTCCCCACTGAGCAGAGAGCCAGACATGGGGCTCAATCCCAGGACCCTAGGATCATGACCTGAGCCAAACGCAGAGGCTTTAACTCACTGAGCCACTCCAGGGCCCCAGGAAGGTAAATTTTTTAAAGTGTATTTTCTCTTTGAATCTAGTTTGAGGTTTGGTTTGTGGTTCTTTCTGACTTCTCATGAAGATGGAATTATTTCTGAGGTTGGTTGTCAGGAACCGCATATCAAATCGAGCTATCTTGTTAGCAATAAATAAATCAATCAATAAAAGCTCAAGTGTTGGCATAAAGCTATTATGCTTTTCAAAACCCGAATTATAATTCATGTATCATGGTCATTCTTTATCATATCACACAGGAGAGAGGTGGCAGAAACGCACTTTCAGGTTAATTTTTTTACAAGGAAGATTGACTTATGAACCTCCTTTGTTATTCCCTTTCATTCAATTTCCCTGTACCTCCTTTTCTATGAATTGTAACGGTAACCCATCATTATTTTTATTGTTGCCACGTGCTTTGTGAACCATAAAGTGTACGCTATAAATGGGAGCGCTTTTCTTTTTTTTTTTTTTGTAGTTTACGTAAAACTAATATTTTTTTAATTTATTTTTTATTTTCAGCATAACAGTATTCATTCTTTTTGCACCACACCCAGTGCTCCATGCAAGAAGTGCCCTCTATAATACCTACCACCTGGTAACCCAACCTCCCAACACCCCGCCCCTTCAAAACCCTCAGATTGTTTTTCAGAGTCCATAGTCTCTCATGGTTCAGCTCCCCTTCCAATTTCCCCCACCTCTCTTCTCGTCTCTAACTCCCCATGTCCGTGAAAAACTAATTTTAAAACATTCATCCACCAGAGTACCTAAAAGGCTAACATATAAACTATCTGTCATTACCTTATGTCCCGATGTTGAGCTTGATCCCAGGATCCTGAGATCATGACCTGAAATGAAGGCAGAGGCTTTAACCCACTGAGCCACCAGCCCCAATGTATTCTCTTCAGTACCAGAATTTGTAACCAATTGACAGATGAAAAAGGAGGCAGTCAAGTGAAAAACAATAGGTCTTAGACCTGCAAGAAATTCAAATTAGATGAATTCATCTACTCAGTCACTGTGTCACATTTTCAGATCTCTGCAGAAAAGGGGTTAACCTTTTTACAGTATGTAAAGGAGAAGACTATAACATATAATATGTGTAAGCATGTAAATATCAAAATATATCCCATTAGCTGCTAAGACACACAGGGCCTATTTTTTCTCTCACATTCATTAATATGTAGGAGAAATAAGTGAGAAGTGAATGTATAGTCTTCACTTCGATTTCTTTTAGAAATCTAAAATATGACTTTCTATGATTTGTGTCTCCATATTCCTTTATTGCCAGTTTGAACAAATCCACATGCTTTGATTCAAACGTAATAAATTCCTCTTATTTGGAAAAATGATGTTTATTTTGTTCTCTCACCCTTAGCAGGTGGTTCATTTTAGCACACTTCAGAGTTATAATTTCATGCTTATTAAAAATATTTATTATGATCTATATAGATGAATGATACTTTTATTAAATTATTTGACAAAAAACCTGTTATTTTTAAAAATGTATTTCCTTTGAAGGGTTATTTTAGAGCGTTCAGAGAGGATCTAGGAGTGTGGTATTATGCAGTTTTTAAGTAGGTCTGAAATGGTTATTTATATGATTGTTTCTTTAAGGCTTATATATATTGTCCATTATATGCTATAAAATATTTTGAAAGTAAATGTAAGATATATTTTACATAGTTTATTTTTTGGAAAAAATTATTGAAATGACTTATGAAATTCAGTATACTCTCAACATTAATTTATTCTGAAATTTACCAATAGTCTATTGAACGTATTATATGGCAGATATTACTTCAGACTACACTTGTAAATGAAATACTTGGCTTTGTAGAACTTTTATTTTAATGAGTGAGAAAATTAAAAGCTATAAACCTTAATAAAAATTGCATAGTGCTTTCAAAATTGATGAGTACAATGGGGAAAAAGAAAAATTCGATCAGGGTGAGAAAAATCAAGGTTGCTAGGCAGAGGTTGGGGAGTTAAAATTTTTAATAGGAAGATCAGGGTAGTTACAATGAAGCTGACAATTGAACAAAGGTATGGAAAGGTGATGAATTTGCCCAGAACCATCAGCAATAAGGTCACTCCAGACAAAGGAATTGGCTATCTTGAAGGCCATAAGGTTGGATCGTGCCTGGCATATCTGAGGAATAGCCAGGAGGCCACTGTGAGTGACTGAAGAGTAGCAGGGAAAGAGGTCACAGAGGTTAAATGAGTGGCTAGATCATGTAAAAGCTTCGAAGTCATTGTAAAACGCTGGCTTTTATATTTGGAAACTTACTGTGTGATAGAATTTCTGCTAATAACTGAGAGTTCAAATGTCCATAAAATTTCAAGGATTCTTATTCTAGTAAGACAGAAAAAGAAAAAGAGTTCATATTTTCACATGGTGTAACAAATGCTCGGAGATCCAAGTGTAGGAAGCTATGGGAGCACAGAAGAAGGCACTAAAATCTCACCAATATATTTGATGACTGTGACTATGTATAAATTTGTATTTTCTAGATTTTTTTATAGTCATGGAATCACACAGTATATACTATTCATTGCCTGGCTTTTCTTTTCTCGGCATCATTACTTTGAGAATCTCCAATTGTAAATAGTTCATTTTGATGTTGAATAGTAATCTCTTTAATGAATAGATCATAATTTGTCTTTGCTCTATTGATGGACATTGATGAACATTTCCACTGTTTTCAATTCTTAAAAATAAAGCTGCTATGAAATTCATATACAAGTCCTTGTATGAACATAGGGAAACATGTTTCTCTTGGTTAAATGCCTAGAAGTAAAATGGCTATTTGTGTAACTGCAACATATTTTGCATTTAAAAAAATTTTCAAACTATTTTCCAAAGTGGTGGTATCATGATATATGCCAACAACAGTTTAGATTTTTTGTTGCTTCTCAATCTAGCTCAGACCAAGTACAATTAGCCTTTATAATTTTAGCCATTCTAATAGATATGTAAGCATGTCTCATTATGATTTTAATTTGTATTTCTTTAATGTCTAAATGTTGAGAAATTTGTCATGTGCTTATAAGCCATCCATATACTTTTGGTGACATGACTCTTCCATTATTTCCTTCACATGTAAAATTGGATACTCTGTTTGGTTATTAGTAAGGTTTTTTATTTTTCTTCATTTTTTAATAATCAGAGTAGATTTCCATTATCAGATATATAATTTGCAAATACCTTCTCCAACTTTACGGTTTCTCAATGGAGCTTTGATTGCTGTGTCTTTCAAGAAATATGCTACTTCTTTCCTGGTACACGGAGTATGAATAGAACATTATCAATGTTGACCTTTGCATAGGAAATCATGGCTTAAGATATATGTAGTCTGCAGTTGTTGGGAGTGTTCACCATCCTTGCCTCTAACTCATCTCTCACTGCCCACACATTCAGATATAGGGGAATATTGATTGACAAAATATTAATTGCCAAATAACACTAGTTGGAGAATAAGAAAAATGCAGGCACCTGATTATATAATATTACTTAAATAAAATATGTTTTTATAAGTGCTATTGGAAGTAAATTCCTCAGTACTTTAATCACACAGAATGATGGATTCCTAGATTTTTTTTCTTGTATTTACTAAAAAAATGATCATGCCTCAAGTATATTAAAATGGAATAGGGAAAATTAAAAATTGTTTTAAGTTGATTTGTGTGTGTTGTACGTATGTGAGAGAGAAATTGAGAGAGAAAGAGAGAAAAAGAGAAAGGGAACGACAGAGAGGTGGCTGCAGTGAATTGATGAGTTGCAGGATAGATTTTAAAGTTTTGTCTTTTGCTTTCTTCATTTCCTTTTCCTTAGGTTCACGAGAACAATCAGTAACATCTCAGATGCCTGCTGGTAACATCAGCAGAAAGAGTTAGAGTTTCCCAGAAAATTAAAGATGAGATATAGTTTTCCTGACATCAGAAAAGTCATTTTTTGTCCCCAGCTATTTTCAATGATCTATACCCCACCTGCGGACTTGCCCAACCAAGCACACTTCTTCCAAAACTTTCTGGGAGGTTCTTACAAAGAAATGCAAAAACCTCACTAGTTAAGGATTTTGAGGGAACTAGGCAATGGGAAAACTAACAGTCACCACCAGACCAGGAAATAGCCTAAGCTATTGAGACAATAAATCAGTGGTAAAACTCCTAGTGCTATTTCAAATGTAATCAAGGCCTTGCATTCCTTGTCCCAGAAAATGAGCCCAAGACCCCATCTAGTTTATATCTGCTCGTGAAGCCTGCAGAGTCCCTTTCCCTTGTCCAACAGTTACCTCTGCTTTATTCTAACGTTGAAGTTTCTGCCCTTGGTGGAATACAAGCTTCATTCAGGTGACCATGCAAATAAATATTGCACAAATACATATGTGGATGTGCATGCATCCACAACCTTATGACCAACCATACACGGGATAATAAAACTCTCCCTTCTGAGTATTCATCTTAAATACTAAATAAAAATCTCTCTCCTGTTCAAACAGTCAAGGCTTTGGAACTTATTCCCTGTGATCTCCTTGTATGTTGTAAACAAAGATTCCTTTGTTTGACAACTCCACCTGTTTCTGTGATTCACCAAAGACTGACCTCAGTTAGTTCAGTTACTGTAATGGCTTTCACTACTCTGATTCTACCTCTGCAAGTCTCCAAATTTAACTATTTTTTTCTCCCAATTCTGCATGTTCTTGGCTTTAAACTGCAACTCTGAAGAGATGATTTGCTTGTTTAAAAAAAAAAATCAAGAAAATGGAGTGGTACTCAACATTGTTACATTGAACTTCCTGCCCTAAGGGGCTCTCCTGTTTTTTCTCTTTGACTTCCTGGACTAAACCTACAGAAATTTGGCAATATCACTCCCCAATCCAGATTACTGACAGAACAGTTTATACTCTTAGAAAAATAGTTGTTTAAAAGATCACATATTAAATCCTTAAGCATATATTGTAATATAATGGTTTATAAGAAATATATTTTGTTCATCTGAATATTTGGTTTTCAACCATGGCTACTGACTCACAGCTCCTAAAACTCTTGGAATTTCCTGTGATAAATCAGGGTGAGAGAGGTGTGTTTTGTTATGTTAATGAAGTGACCTTCAGACCTCACTCAAGGCAAGGGCTGTTTGCCTGAAGGTCCAACCACTTGGTGAAAGCCTTCATAACTTTTTGCCCAACATGCCTCCCCTTCCTCCCAATTCAGGATTATCTGGGGAGGGAAGTGGAGCTGGAGATTAGATCAGCAAATGACAATGATTTAGTCAGTCATGAGTCTGTCATGAAGCCTCCACAGAAAACCTGAAAGGACTGGGTTCAGAAAGCTTTTAGTTTATTAAATGTATGAAAAGGCAGGGAGAGTGGCAGTCATACAGAAGGTAATAGAAGCTCTGTGCCCATTCTCCATACCTTGCCCTGTGCACTTCTTTATCTATCTATTGATTTAAATCTACTATTATATCATTTAATAAGCTGGCAAACATAAGCTGAGTTTTGTGAGTCCCTGTAGCAAATTAAAAGAATGTGAGAAGTAGGTCACTGGGACCTCCAACCTGTAGTTGCTCAATCAGAAGCACAGGTAATAACCTGGGGCCTACAGTGAGACTGGCATCTGAGGTGGGGTTGGAGATAGTCTTGGAGGACTGATCCCTTAACTGATGAAATCTTACGCTATGTTCAGGTAGATAGTGTCAGAATTTAGTTGAATTCTTGGAGATCCTGCTGTTGTCTGAAAATTATTTGGCATTGTTGGTATGATGTCCTAATACACAAAATGATATAGCTACCTCAAAATAAGAATAAGGTTGACAGCTTATATATAATAAATGAGTATATCAGGGATTTAAAATATACCCAATAAATAATGTAAGGAAATAAGGAAATATTTTGAAATAAAACAAGAATAAGAACCTAGTGGTACTAATAGATTAAATATATGTAATCTAGTTGAATTAAGAATACAATGGATAGAATACGTAATGGATTCAATAGAGATAAGAAGTCACTTAAGGATATAGTCATCTGGATACCAGCAAAGCATTAAAATTATCAATATAAAAGAGATGTAAGATGTAGGTGATGTGTGTGGAACAAAAGCTAGAGAAAAAATTAGATTTCCTTACTACTCATAGCCTGTTGACAAGTCCTTGAAGTTCCTCTGGGGACTCAGGGGCTTCCATGTGGACACATCCACTCAGGGCATAAAGCATTCTTAGTCCACCCCCCCCCCCTCGATACTGAAAATCTACTTTCACATGTAAAAATTACTTTGGAATCTTCTTTATCTCTACTCCCCACCCCTGCCCTCAAGATATACATTGGCAATCATCTCCCAAGCATATACCCACTGATACACATCAGAAGAGTCTCTTCCCTGAGTTTTTACTAAATAGTAATAAATGACCTTTCCCTAACAATAGCTAGCCCCCTCAAAGTCCTGGAAACCTTGTTTATAAAATACCTTGGAGGCTTGTGCTATCCCTAAACTCCTCCCAAATTGAAAGTATATAATCAGCCATTCTTCATGACCCTCTCTCTCTACTCCAAATAAATAAATAAATATTTTTCAAATAAAATAAAATAAATGACTTTTTTTAAATGAAAGAAGAAAAAGGAAAGAAATATTTGAATATTAATGTTCATCTATTTCTCAAGCATAAAATAGTCAAGACACTGGATTAAAACTTACATACAAGAAAAGAAAGAAAATGTTCATAACTATAGTTGACTCTATGAATCCCAAACTAGGGCATACATACCAAAGACAAAAATAAAATAAAATCATAAGTGTTAGAGAGAAAAAATATAATTCATTAATAAAGAAACAAGAATCAGACTGACAGAAATTTTTTAAATAACATCAAATATAAAAAAGAATGAAGTAATAGCTTTATTATCTTGAAAAAAATAATCACAAATGTAAACATTTAGATCCTTATAAAATGTCATTGGAATAGGAAGGCATAATAAAAAAAATATTTTCAGGAATACAGACCACAGATAATTTGCCTTAATTTGTGTAGGCAGCACTTAAATACTAATGTTATTTTAACAGTTAAAATGTACTCTATGACCTATGGGGTGGGGGAAAAGAGGTTGACCAAGTCATCTTGAAATAATTCAGTTTTATGAAAAAAGTGAAAAGATGGAAAAAAAGACTTGAAGAAAAGAGAGATAAAACATATGCATAATAAAAAGAAATAAATAAATAAACAACTGGAGTGCCTGGGTGACTTAGTCGGTTCCAGTGTCTGCCTTCAACCTACGTGATGATCCTAGGGTCCTGGTATTGAGCCCTGCATCAGGCTCCCTGCTCAGTGGAGAGTCTGCTTCGCCCTCCCATTGAGAAAAAAAATTTGACTTATTTATTTGAGAGAGATAATCTTTAAATTTTACTTATTTATTTGAGAGAGAGTGAGAAAAGAAAAGCATGCACACATCAGGGGGAATAACAGAGGGAGAGGGAGAAGCACCCCACTGAGCAGGGAACCCCCTGCGGGGCTCTATCCCAGGACCCGGGTATTATAATTGGAGCTATAGGTAGACACTTAGCTGACTGAGTCACTCAGGTACCCCAATGAATACAATCTTTTAAAAATAATAATAATAATAATAAATAATATTTCAGATAGTATGATTTTTTTAAATGTAAGACTTGGTATAAAAACAGGATGACATACTTGTCTAATTATAGCAAAAGTCTTTGATAAGTTTAGATGCAGTAGTACATGAAAAATTTAACTTCTTTCATTAACTGATAATTTAATTAGATTAAATTAAGAGATATCAAAATTTAAAGAATCTAATAGTCCTGATCTATTAATAAATGTAGCCATCCTGACCCCAAAATAATAGTCTTCAGTAAGTATATAAGCAGAAGTTGAACATTTACACAAACAGGCCATTATTTAGGCCAGAAGTATATGCCAATAAATTCCTAGAGTTAAATATCAGGCTATATTTTCCAAGAATAAGGCAATAAAATTAGAAAACAATGACCAAAATATTAAATTCATATAATTGGAAGTTAACTTCATACCTAAAAAGAAATAATACAGCTAATTCAGAAATTTTTAGAATTACAGTACTTTGGTAATATCAACTCTCAAAATGAGTAACGGACAGGTGGGGCTAGGGAGGAAGAGATCCATAGGGAACTTTGTGAACAGGCTCTCAGAAAATCCCCAAAATGTGGTGTGGGAAAACCTGAGTAAAGAGATAAATTGGACCACCCTACCCCAGGGAAGAGCAACCTGATCTAGGCATGTGGGATGGAGGACCACCCTGCCCTAGGTGTATGGGGTGGGTCATGTGGGGTGGATGTCTGTATGATAAACACCTGTAACCAAAAAAGAATAATCAGACCCTAAAAAGGAGGTAAGCCATTGCAGCAGTTATTGATAGAGATGTTAAAAGGGTTAAAGTTGCCTGGATACCTTTTTATAAAAAATAAACCCTGAAGGCACTCATTGTTAACTGTGTGGGGACCCCTCTTAGTTGTGAGAGCTTTTTCTATATATTCACTTGGTAAACTTCTGTCACTTACTCACTCTCCATTGCCCACGAGATTCCTTCTTTGACTCCAAGAGACAAGAACCTAGCGCTCCCACATCATTCCCTAGAGTTAAGTATCAGGTTATATTTTCCAATGATAAGGCAATAAAACTAGAATATAATTAAAAAAATATTAAGTCCATGTAACTGGAAGTTAACTTGATACCTAAAAAGAAATAATACACCTAATTCAGAAATATTTAGAATTACTGTACTATGGTAATATCATTTGTGAAAATAAGTGACAATAATTAAAGGTATGAAGGAAATCTAAAGGTTTAATTGTATTAATTCAAAAGAAAAACAAAACAATACAACAAAAACACCAAAGCATAAAACAACAAAACAAAACAAAAGGAATATAAAGGCAAAACCTAAGAACAACAGCAGTAATAACAAAATAATATAGAAACAAACAAATTTTTGGAATAGATTAATAAGAAAAATTTGACCAATGAGTACTGGTCAGAAATACTCAGAGACGATGAAGATAAAATAAAATACTAAATGAAATGTATAAAAACTAAATTATAGACCTAAGAGACTGATTAAAAATGCTTCTATAAAAAGAGTCTAATTTTAAGACAATAAAATTAATAGCACCATAGAGAAAACTGTATTTGTGACATAGGGGATCAATTAGAGATGATAAAGTATTTCCTTAAATATCAAAGATAACAATTAGACTCAGTGGCTCAGTCAGCTAAGCCTCTGCCTTCACCTCAGATCATGATCCCAAGGCCCTGAGACTGAGCTTGACTCCCTGCTTGGTGGAGAACCTGCTTCTTCTTTTCCCTCTCCCTCTGCAGCTTCCCCTGCTTGCGTTTGTTCTCTCTCTCTGTCTCTCTTTCTCAATAAATAAAATTTTAAAAGTTAAAAAAATTAAGAAATAAGCATCAAAGATTAATCCATAAGGTAAAAATATTTATTAAAGAGATTAATTAATTTATATTAAAATTAAATATTTCCTTGCAATTAAGTTAAAGTTTCTTAAATAAATTGCAAGATTTTTATACTAGATATCAGTGTAAATATCCATTATACAAGGATATTCTAAATATAAACCCGAGAGAATTACTTGACATATATGATGACAAAAACGAGTTTGACAAAAGTCAGTTTGGGTAAAACTTACAACACCTACCACCTGAAACTCTTGTTCTATAATTTAATTATTTTAATTTACAAAAATACAAAAATAATATATCAGAGTAAGTCTATTGATAGCTTTGAAGGTATGCTCTGGTTGTGCACTGTTTACTATTTAAAGGGGAATCCAATATGTGATGCTTATGGTGTGACTATATTAAAATTCAACAAGTTCAGAAGCATACGAGGAATAGAATAAAGACAAAAGATGACCCTTACTTATCCTAAAGATAGACAATGGTATATATGTGCTAGTTGGGGAGAGAATCCAGTCAGTACATGGAGGATATGGTAGTGGAAAAAAAAAGACACAACATTTTGGTTGAAAGTTTTGCACTATATTTAACAAAGTGAAATTGTGTGTTAATAGCCTTGAATAAAATCCAAAAAATATTTTCAATTCATTGAAGAATATTTAGGAAAATCTTGAAAAACACAACTTGATAAGGATTCCAATAAAAGATTCATAAGAAATACAAGCTTCAGAATTTTTAGTATATTTTCCCTAAAAATCCATTTGATTTGAATTAAAAAGAATTCTATTTACCTGCCACTTAAATAAGAGGAAATTATTTGGTTTTGTAATAAGTCAATAAAATAAATTAACATATCTTTAGAAAACAGGTATGCACACTAATTTAAAAATAATAGTGCTTAAGCTGTTCAGCAAACATTTGTAAAATTCCTTGCCATCAGCTAGCTCTGGAGTTCTGCTAGGTGAGTAAGGCCATGTATGTTACTGCTCAGAGTACTGACGCAAAGCAATTGTCCCCTTCACATCCATTTTTTGCTGTTGATATGTCATGCTATGTTGTTTAGAGATCCATAGATGGCCCTACATGAAGGCCTTTTTTTGTGTGTATATGGGTGACTGTGATTTAACTTTCAAATAAGATGGCTCCTGATTTACAATGATTCCACTTATGATATATTTGGCAATGATGTGAAAGTGAAAGTGATTCAGTAGAAACTGTACTTTGAATTTTGAATTTGGGTCTTTATAAAAAGGGCCAGTGACATGTGGTATGGTGCCATCCTGTGATGCTGGGAAGCAGCAGTGAGCCACAGCTCCCAGTCAGCTAGAAGATTACAGGGGTGAACACCTGATATTCTTACAAGCATTCTATATATAACCATTCCTCTTTCTTTTAGTGTAATATTTAATAAATTTCACGTGATATTTGATATTTTGTTATAAAATAGGCTTTGCTTAAGATGATTTTGCCCAAATGCAGGCAAATGTAAGTGTTCTGAGTATGTTTAAATAAGCTTAAGGTAAGCTATGATATTTGATAGTTTAGGGGTATTAAATGCATTTTCAATTTTTTATGTGTTTCTCTGTACATAGCCCCCTTGTAAGCTGAGTAACATCTCTATATGTATCTGTAGCCTTGGTATGGCTTACATATTATTGGCATGAAACATCGAGAACAGTACGTGTGCCATATAATTGTCTACAACATCCAACAAGTTTCTTGAAAACTTGTGCCAAAGTGGTTATGTCTTTAAGGATTCTTATTTCAGAAGGGTTCTCTCAAACGTAAGATTTTTCAGAAGTTCAGTGAAAATCTGACCAAACTAAACATTTTTCCATTTTTCCTAGTGAGCAAAGATAGCTAAAATCTATCTGCCATTTTCAACACTGTACCCAACGATTGTAATTCTAATTTAAGAACAGATTATTTATATCAAAACCACATGTTGGCCTAATCTTATACAATATTCATCAATCTCACTCAGAGCCTTGGACACTTTTATTTGTTGAGTCTATATGGTACTACGGACATTCATCTTTTTTGACCTCATAGCTTCATGTATGTCTATACTTTTGAAAATACATGCATCATAGTTCCATTGTAAAATGTCTGGGTTATAAAATGTGCTGTGCTATCAAAATGGTAATAAAAGCATACAAATGACCTGATGTAATGAATTGGACCAGATTGCCAGATATCACATTTCATAACAGAAAGATTCAGTGGTAAGTTTTAAAATGGCCAGCTATACTTCGACTGAATTATAACTCATTTAACTTCTTTCTTTGTGTACAGTATTATACATTAGTCAGTATTATAGTAAATAAGTACTTTGGACAGATGTAAATATGCTGTAATAAAAAATGCTTTTCTTCTTTCTTTTAGTCCTTTTTACTTGTAAGACTGGCCACAAATACCATGCCTCCCCCAAAATAATTTGCAATCCAAATTTATCTCTAAATGAATTTATTGCACAAAAATATATATATATATATACACTTACAGTAGACATGTTCAAAAATGGTTACACAACAGCAGGGACCTAAATGTAAGCAGTATAGTTGTTTTGTTTTGTTTTGTTTTTTTCTTTAAAAAAAAGAGGTTATGTGAAATATTGGAATTTTATTTCCAGACCTTGTATTTCAAGACAGTTAACTACACTTACGGTGTCAACAGCCTCTTGTTGGCAGTGTGATTGTATTGGCTCCATGGAATAACAGCAAGAATTTACTATTGCTTCTTTCTTTTATGACACACACAGAAAAAAAAAATTGACACATTTGCTCAAGACCTACCAGAATCATTTTAACCTATCAAAATTGATGGGAGGCCTTCACTGCCAAAGTCACTGCTGGCTTTTCACAATTCATTGCAGACAATCTGCTACTCCCATTATGATAAAGGAGAGAAGAGTCATAATCAGGGAAGAAAGCTAGATTAATACTTGTAATTATCATTGAATTATTTAGCCTGCTATAGGATTATTATTATTAGTGTCATTTGATAATTTTCTCTCATTTTATTAAACACAACTGTGAGTAATTACCCTACCTAATATTTCTCTGTATTGGCTGACTAGCTAGCAAACATTCATGAAAATATCCATTAGCCACACATATAAAATGCTGCATTATGATGCTGTTGAATCAGAACATACCACTACCTGATCCTGTAGCTCTTTGAGGATTTGCAAATCAATTAATTCTATGTTTATTGTATTCTTCCCATACAATTTGAAAATTTATAATAGAGTCCATGAACATTATTAGTTTTACCATTTTAAACCAGCAATCACACTTTGATTTTTACAACAAAAGCAGAAATATAAACACACACATTTGGATCCGTTTTCTGTTAGTCTGTCTGGACTTCAAAATCCTATTCCTCAAGATAACGCACACCAAAGTTCTGGATTAAACAAGAAATTAGATGGCACCTGAACACTTGGTTTAATATTCTCCAAAGGACTATGCAACTTATTTCTTACATTATGACATTGTTTTACAAAGATCCACACTTTTATAATGTTAGTATTTTTAATAATAAATAAAGTCAATTAATCATGATTAAAAATCAAACATAAAAATTTCTACTTTTTGCTTTTCCCCCTCCATTTAGAACTTATTTAAAGCCTGATAATTCAAAGGTCCCTATGTTTATGAAAATCTGGACAGAAATAGCTCTAAGATCCCATTCAGACCTTGATATTAATCCAAGTCTTTTGGCTCCATTTATCCTGAGAGCAAAGAGTAGGACAAAGGATTTGAGTACTGTTAGTTTATCTGGGAGATTATCCAAGGTAGAAAAGAATGGGAAAGTGATATATTGAAGAAGCAACTTTGTCAAAGAGGTATATTGTTGATATAATTGTTGTGGCTAGAAAATGAAGGCTTACTTTTACTGAAAGGTCCTGAGAAACTTCTTTACGTTGTCCTCATGAAGACCTGAAAACTGACAATTTTACCTATGGTTCTTATTTCCACTTCACTGAGAGCTGTCCTCAGAGGACATTAACTCTCCTACACTTTTGGGTTGTGTTGGAGACATTCTAAAATGAGAGAGAGAACATGAGATGCTATCAGTGTTAAGTAACTGCATTTCCCATGGAACTATCCACCACAGGTTTGCTATAATCAGGTGTTGGGCCTTGATATCAGAGGGATTTGAGGCAGTATCATTTTAGGTTAATCATTATATCTGAAATTTCCAAAAACTTCAACTGATGAAACTTTGATTATAAGTCTATAAATATAACAATAAATCTACAGTATTCAAATTATTTTCAAAGAAATACACAAACAAAGCATCAATTGATTAATATTTAAATGTTACAAAATACTGAACTGAAAGGATTTGGTCATATAACAACGTGTAAGAAGTAGAACTTAGGTTTAGGTTAGACTCAGGATGCATTTGAGACTCAGTTAAGAAATTGAATGGAGGGACGCCTGGGTGGCTCAGTGGGTTAAGCCACTGTCTTCGGCTCAGGTCATGATCCCAGGGTCCTGGGACCTAGCCCCAAATCATGCTCTCTGCTCAGCAGGGAGACTGCTTCCTCCTCTCACTCTGCCTGCCTCTCTGCCTGCTTGTCATCTCTCTCTGTCAAATAAATAAATAAAATCTTTAAAAAAAGAAATTGAATGGATGTCTGACTATCTTATAGGTTTGCTAAAAATCAGTGACTTTGTGTTCACGTATGAATATGCAGGAATTTTTAACTTTCTCTAAGAAGTTATTAGATTTGATTATATAATGGCAGTAAAGGATGGGGAAAAGCAAAGTACGAACCCCATAAAGACAAAGACACTGAGTATGAGAAAAGAGTAATAGATAAGTAGAATCAATGCATTTGAGGAAAGTGGGAATTGAAATACACAATGATTGTTGATTTTTTTAGATGGAGAAAACAAAACTAGCTTGCAAGAAGGAAATAACAGAAGACATGTTGTGATGTGATACAGAATCCTGGAAAAGACAGTAATGTGGAATAAAGGAGTAGGGAGAGCATATCAGGTAATTTGGATAGGAAGCAGTTAGGAGATATTTGATTGATAAATTTTATGTGGCCCACTTAAATGCACAGATTTCTCTTCTTTAATTTATATGGAGAACAGGGTGTCCTTTCTCTTCCCTTTCAGAGCACCAGAGGTGTACTCTTTCACACTGAAAACCTGAAAAGCTCAGGACTCAGTTGCTTAAGCACAGCTGAGAGGACATATTTCAATTAAGATTTACATTTTGCTGTAGGTAGTAGACTGTCAAAAGTTGTTTAACCACATTTTTTCATTTAACAAGAGGACTACAGAGAGTGTTTTCTGGTGTTGGTTCAGAGTCTTAAGAAAGTTAAGTGAAGTATCTTAGAGGTTTTCATGGCTTTTTATTCACAGTTGCAAAAATTGCTGTTGGAGTTCTCACTCTTAAGCCCACATTTCTGGCAGAAAGATAGAGGTAAAAGAGAATGATATCTTGTACGACTGATACTTTGTCATATGGTTACAATGTAACTAGAAAAGAGACAATAAAATATTTGATGTTGTTTTAAGTTTCCTTGTTGTCAATCCCTCAGTGCTTTCTGATATTAAAGGAAAAAGTAGATGGATATTGACCTGGCAACTATCAACACCTGTCAGTCTCTCTTGGATAAACAATATCTCTATAATCACTTCTTCCCAGTAAAAAAATATATATATATATTAATAACCCACAGTGTGCCATCTCAAGTTACTGCACCAAGATAAAATTACAATGATTTTCAGTTGTTCCAAATGGACAGAATACCCTTCCTTATGATATCATGTCTTATAGATAATTGGCTTGCTACCAATATACCCAGATGTGACTGTGGAAGAGACAGGAAAAAAATAATAATATTTATTTATTCCTTGGGTTGACCCTGTTTACACAGATGCATTACTATTAGAAACTGTTGGTTTGGGACATTGGAATTAATTTACTTAATGGGTCTGTATGTAATTGGGTTGGAGGAAATTTTTAATTTCTACAAAAATTATTAGAAATCTATCTTAATCTCTTGTTAATTTTCACATGTTAACAAAGCCAACGTTTTTGTCTAGCAGACAAGATCTTAAATCCTAACAAAACTCAATTTTTTCCTTTTTTTTTGAGAGCCTCATGTTCTCTCATGCTGCTTTAAATACAACTCAAAAAAAAAAAAAAAAGGAGCTAAATGGGGCAGTAAGACCAGACTTTTTATTTTATTTTATTTATCTTATTTTTAATTAAAAAAGTAAAGATTGTATTTATTTATTTGAGAGAGAGAGAGAGAGCATGAGTGGGGCAGGGGGATGTAGCTGCAGAGAGAGACTGAGAAGTATACTCCCTAATGAGCAGGAAGCCCGATATGGGGCACGATCCCAGGATCCTGACTGAGATCATGACCAGAGACAAAGGCAGATACATGTGCAAAATACCTTTTTTTTCTGGGAAACAATACTTTACAGGAGGTGTTTGAAAAAGTACTGTGGAATCAACTTTAATCGGAGATACAAAAATTTAATTGACTTTTGTAAAGCTACAGGGATCCAAATGATGGGAATCCCAGCCCGTTTAGGTTGACGACCACAGAGTATTCTTCTCTGTAATATTTTATTTTCTTCCATGTCTACTAACTCCAGTCCAAGTTCACTGATCTCTTTTTAGATAGTGCAAAACATGGCAAAGAATACCAAACAAGTGCCCAATATTCTACATTTATTACATCATTTCTAACATATAGAAGTGTGTTATCAAGGCTGGTTCTGTGAACAAACCTAGTTATGCTAAAGTGTGTTTTGTTCTCCAAGAAATTAAATGCATGATTATCACACAATTATAAAATACTTGTGTCAAGAATTTTTATTCAAAAATTAATAAGAGAAGCAGATATTAAAACTAGTTCACATGGTTATTTGGGATATAAGCAGAGTTGTGCAGCAGAAGTGCTCTGGGCCCATAATTTGGGTTATAGAATTTAGGTTTTCTAATGAAAAATCACTAACTTGCATTATTGTTAACAAGAATCTTGTGCATTACCATCAGTTTTCTACATTATAACCTCTTGCTCTACAGTTTGTAAATAACTTTGTCAATAGCAAGCTAATAAACGGGGTGACTCCAATGGATTGAGATAATCTCCAGAGTTTCTGCTACATAATGCCCAGGACTCCATTGAAAGGACACCTAAGAATTTATTTTGCCCCAAAATTTGATCATATTTTTCACTGTCCTTACCTATTTTCCAAACCTAGTCCTTTTGCTTCACCTTTCAGTCTACGGACAACCCTGTATCTGACTGACTTGTTAATTCTGGGAATGTCTTGCAGATTAATTTGCTTGCCAGAGGTTTTTCCTCTAATTGTTGTCTATGAACCCTAATTAGTTAAGAAAACTTTTTTTTTAACATTTTCATTGCTATTTATTATTATTATTATTATTGCTAATAACTCTATTATAAATAATTCACAAGGGCATCTTTCGACAAAAGACAAAGAGCTGGCTACTAGTAGATAAAGTACATTTGACTCTGTCAGTGAAAGTGGTAAAGGGATTTGAGCAAATAAGGCAAAGCACTGGAATTATGTGTTAAAACTTTAAATATTATAGACACATTTACTTAATTTCTAATACTGTTGTTGCTTATAATTAAATAAGACGTTTTCCATGAACCACGCATTACAGCAAATATATTGTTTATACAGATTAAATTTTCATCAAAAGGGACGCCTGGGTGGCTCAGTTGGTTAAGCAGCTGCCTTTGGCTCAGGTCATGATCCCAGCGTCCTGGGATCGAGACCCGCATTGAGCTCCTTGCTTGGCCCTGAGCATGCTTCTCCCTCTGCCTCTGCCTGCCATTCTGTCTGCCTGTGCTTGCTCTCTCGCCCACTCTCTCTGATAAAGAAATAAAATCTTAAAATAAATAAATAAATTTTCATCAAAAAATAGTAAGTGTATTTTATTGTAGGATCATGATCAGCATTTTGCAGATGAGAAAAGTGAAATTTAGAAAAGTATGTCTCTTCAAATCCCTCATACAATATCTGGCCTAGATAGAAGGATATACTATCACAATTGAGGAAGATAATTGAGATTACTTAAAATGATAAACTTTACTGTATAGGGTTTTTAAAAAGTTTGCCACAGATTCAGATTCTTTTAAAATATATATCTATTTTGTGTAAAGAGAATGCACTGAGAAGTAAAAAGAAAGTGATATATCAGTGCTACCAACTAATGGCTAAAATATCATCGCCTTATTTATGAACAATGAAACAGTGTGCAATATTTAAATAAATTTAAATAAATTCCTATTTATTTTATATATTTATAAATTTAAATAAATTCCTATTTATTTATTATTAAAGAAATTCCTTTAACAAACAGTATGTTTTGAAGGTTGCTAGCAGGAAAGTGTTGTACTACATGGAAGTAATCAGAAAATGTGATCTAAAATTCTGCTTTCAAGGGCGCCTGGGTGGCTCAGTGGGTTAAAATTCTGCTTTCAAGGAGCTATAACAGTAAGTACTGAGCATTAGCTATTATATGCTATGGATGAATAACTGAAATCTACATTTGAAACTAATGGTACACTATATGTTAACTAATTGAATTTTTAAAAGTTAATTAAAAAAAAAACACTATTTCATAAAACAATATTCCCAACAGGCTCTTTTGCTTTAAAATACTCACTTTGTAATGAGAGTCATTACTTTTGTCTACCCAATTCTTACATCACTGTTTATCCCTTCCCTGCTTTATCCCTTCCCAGTATCAATAAAGGCTCACTTGGATTACCTAGAAGCCATGAGAAAGCTTGTAATAGATCTGACTGTTTTTCACCAGCAATTTGACCACCATGTGCACAGGGAAGTCTATTGATAAAGGCTTTATTTCAATAAGTTGCAAATACATTGATGATTTTTGAATTCTCTTTCTTGAGGTCTTGTTTCATGATAATAAATTTAGGGTGGCTTATTGGAATGGATGTTATTAACATATCTTCATAGTTATAAGTACATGGAATTGTAAAATAGATTAATGAATGTGTCATTACTGACAACTGTCCTCATTTTGAAATCAAATTACAGTGTACTAAGATGAGGAAGCAAAGCAGATTTGGGATTATAAGTGAACTAATTTAAAAAAGTCTTAGGGGTATGATCAGACTATTGGGTAATTCAGTAGAAAAATGTCAACTGATTGAGATTCTGTGTTCCCTGATTTCAGAGAGAAGTTAAGATAAATAAGTAACACGAGGAGACTAGGAAGCCAAACATAAGTGATAATTTTGTGCCAGGGTGTGTATACATCTGTTTATCTTCTTGATTTACCACTAAGGTTGCTCCTAGAGGAGAGTTTAAATATGTGTTGGAGCTAATCTCTGTGGATTACACAAGAAACCACATCCTACAGCTCTCCCTGAAACACCCCTTATGATTTCAATGTAATTTGGTTTTTGCATTTTTAGAAATAACAAAATACTTTGCAAACTCATCTACTTTATTACCACCACAAGTGAGTCAGCTGACTCCACATTTTAACACAGTGATAGTCACAGAGGAATGGAGGAATGAGTAGAGGTATCAATATATGTGCTTTTAAGAAGTATGACAGGGTAGGAGCTATTTCCAGGAACCAAAACATGGGTCAGCAGCTGTCCAGGAAAAGTGATGGAATAAATGACTCATTTCAGAGGAGTTCTACAACATATTAGTTCTATAATGTATCTTCAGCACCCAATTACCTGCTTTGATCTAAAGATAAGGATTTACAGTTAAGGTCCCATTGATGATTTGACTGGTAGGGCCTGAATCATTTTTACTATTGTTTTGACTATTACTTGAAACCTATAGTAGTACTTGGGATATGTGTTGTGTATTCTTGAACATGTGCTATTTTTAGATTAGATAATTTCTGTCTCAAACCCCTGTTAATTTGTTTGTTTTTGATTATTTGATAGTGGTTTCAGTAAATGGATATATCTGAAAAATTGCAAAGCCACTATTAAAATAAGTTATTATTATATATAGCATGGAATTGCACATTCCTCCTTTGAATCCGACAGAGCTTCACCATATCCTTAACAATTTGGGAAAAACATGCTATTATTTTTCTTTATAAAATTTCTCCTGTTAGGCTGTGATGGTTATCATCAGCAGTAACTCCTCTGAAGGCTTTGTCAAAAGAGTTGAAAAAATTGGAAAGGTGTGAATGAAGCTGTTTGCTGAATATAAAGAAAAGAACATTGAAGTACAATTCACACTCTTACTTCTCCTTCTATGCTTTCAGATGTTTGACATTTGAAAATTTTGCTTCTAGAAGAGATGCCCTATATAATTCTTACTTTAAGGAGAAAGTTGCTTTTATAATTTTTTTATTATTCTACCATTCAAGTGTTTCCATTTAAATTAAATACAATACCATTTTAAAAAAATCAAAAGTGCAGCCAGTATTCAATTCCTGGGCTAAATAATTTTAGAAAGCTTTGTGTTATTGAACCTACAGGGTTTTTCTGTAGTTTTAACTCTTTCTTTCTGTGATTTTTCCCATTAGTCATGTAAGTGACTGCAATATAACAGAAATTGAGGATAAAGAAGGACTGAATAGAACAATCCTTGGCCTCATGAAGTTGAGAATCTAGCAAGGGAGTCAAACAATTTAATCACTCAGAGACAATTTATTGAGTGCCTGGCCTAAGATGAGCATAACAAAACCCCAGCCCAGAGGAATCATTTTAATGGGAGAGATAGATAATAGGTAAGCCAACTTTAAAAAAAAAAATCGTACTGGTTTTTCTTTAATAGTGATGCATATTTGAACTAAATAAGCACATTTTAAAAAGAGCAGTGATTGAGAAGAGGTTTTGTAACTGAGTGGTCCGAAAGGGCCTCCCTGAAAAAGTCTGTTTTGAACAGATTTCTGAATAATATCAGCTAGGAAGCTGCGTAAAAATCTCAGGGATGGGTGATTTTTCCAGTCAAAAAACTGTAAAGGCTCCAAAGTCCCAATAGAGCTATAAGTTTCTCTAATAAAGTAACTTCTGACAAAGAATGAGAAGAAATAACTAACCCAGGTTTGAAAGAAAAGGGACAGACTTTCTATGGAATTCATATTTAATTAAAGCTCTAAAGGACAAAAATACAATAGAGCAAAATTCTGGTCACGCTGATATACCTAATGAAAGTTTATAAAAAAGGTATGGGTAGCAAAGAGTGTGTGGGAATGTTGGTAAGAACAGTGGGGAAGAGTCATCCCTGAACATGTTCTTAAATGAAGCAATTCTTGTGTTGTTTTAAAGGGTAAATTGGAGTTTGCCTAAGTGATTAGAGAAGGATGCCTCAGCTTATGGAAGTTAAAAGCCATAAAGATGTGATAAACTACTGAAGATATTTTCATGTATATTTGTTGTTGCTTCTAGTAATGGTGATCTAAAAACTCCTACCTAAGACAACTGAAAATCCACAGAAAATAGCTTTTAAAATTAAAAATATCAGAATGATTATAAAAATTAAGTGTGGGATTACTGGGCCAAAATATGAAATACAATGAGAGCCTAGAGATATATGCCCTGAAGCCATTTTAGCTATGAGAGCATTTGAAACTGCTAAAACACACTGAGCTGTGTTGTTAATAGACTCTTGATACTAGAGAAACAAAATTCAAAATCCAGCAGCAATCAAATTTGAGGGCTTTGGTACAACCGAAATTTAAGTTGAGATCCCCAAAGCACAAGGAGAAGCAAAATAGGACTATAGCGTACCTTGATTTCTGTGTAAACTGAGAAAGTCAATCACTGAATTTGGAGTATGATTGTCTTGTAGAGTCTCAGATATAAGAGAAAATCCTGCCAAGGAGGACCATACCATTATTATAGCTCTTAATTATCCCTACTCAATAAGAGTTTCAAATATAATGTCTTGAACATAGCAAAATGTAACAGAGCACAAAAAGAGAAACCATTAACAAGATTTGATAGACAAAATGGGATTAAGTATGATGTTAAAATGATCAATAAAAGGCAAGGGAAGCAAGGGGAAAAAATGAACTATTGGGACTTCATCAAGATCAAAAGCTTTAGCACAGCAAAGGAAACAGTTAACAAAATCAAAAGACAACTGACAGAATGGGAGAAGATATTTGCAAACGACATATCAGATAAAGGACTAGTGTCCAGAATCTATAAAGAACTTAGCAAACTCAGCACCCAGAGAACAAATAATCCAATCAAGAAATGGGCAGAGGACATGAGCAGACATTTCTGCAAAGAAGACATCCAGATGTCCAACAGACACATGAAAAAGTGCTCCATATCACTCAGCATCAGGGAAATACAAATCAAAACCACAATGAGATATCACCTCACACCAGTCAGAATGGCTAAAATCAACAATTCAGGAAATGACAGATGCTGGCGAGGATGCGGAGAAAGGGGAACCCTCCTACACTGTTGGTGGGAATGCAAGCTCGTGCAGCCACTCTGGAAAGCAGAATGGAGGTTCCTCAAAATGTTGAAAATAGAACTGCCCTATGACCCAGCAATTGCACTATTGGGTATTTACCCTAAAGATACAAACGTAGTGATCCAAAAAGGCACGTGCACCCGAATGTTTATAGCAGCAATGTCCAGAATAGCCAAACTATGGAAAGAACCTAGATGTCCATCAACAGATGAATGGATCAAGAAGATGTGGTATATATACACAATGGAATACTATGCAGCCATCAAAAGAAATGAAATCTTGCCTTTTGCAACAACATGGATGGAACTAGAGTGTATCATGCTTAGCGAAATAAGTCAAGCAGAGAAAAACAACTATCATATTATCTCCCTGATATGAGGAAGTGGTGATGCAACATGGGGGCTTAAGTGGGTAGGAGAAGAATCAATGAAAGAAGATGGGATTGGGAGGGAGACAAACCATAAGTGACTCTTAATCTCACAAAACAAACTAAGGGTTGCTGGGGGGGAGGGGGTTTGGGAGGAGGGGGTGGGATTATGGACATTGGGGAGGGTATGTGCTTGGGTGAGTGCTGTGAAGTGTGTAAACCTGGTGATTCACAGACCTGTACCCCTGGGGATAAAAATATTTGTTTATAAAAAATAAAAAATTAATAAAATAACTAAATAAATAAATAAATAATGATCAATAAAGATTGTAAAATGGCTTGATTACTCTGCTCAAAGAAATGAGAGGGGATGCAAATTGAACAAAAAACTGAAACTAAAAATGATATTGAGAAAGGTTTTATAAATGAACCAAATGGATACTCTAGAACTTTAAAGATATGACAGCTAATTTAAGATACCACAGGGGTGCCTGGGTGGCTCACTGAATTAAACCTCCAATTCTATTTCCTTTTTTTTTTAACACCTTAATTTTATTTTATTTCTTCCATTTTGGCTCAGGTCATGATGTCAGAGTTGTGAAATAGAGCCCAGAGTTGGGCTCTCTGCTGAGCCTGGAGCCTGCTTAAGATTCGTTTCCCTTCTTTTTCTATCCCTCCCTGCGCTCTCACTTGCTCGCTCTCTCTTGCTTGCAAATAAATAGATAGATAGATAGATAGATAGAAAATAGACAAAGCAAAATAAAAGCAGATTATGAAAATAAATATAAAGATTTTGAAATGAAAACAAGTTAAAAATAAAATAGAGAAGACCTACACAGCTAAAAATTCATTCAGAAAATCTATTAAAGAAGTCAGTATGACACAATGTTAAGATATCAAAAGATTTGAGCATGTACTTTACAAAAGGGTAATCCAAATGGCCACTCATATATAAAAAATATTTATCTTTATTATGAATCTGGAATTAAGTTAAATTAAATTAAAAATAAAATAAAACCTAAAATGGCATACTATTACACACTTACCATATTGGGCAACAATAAAATTGTCTTGCAAGAATGTGAAAGAATGAAAGTGCCCATAATAAAAACATTTGAGGTAAGTTGGACAATATTTAGAAAACTTAAAAATAAAAATAAAAATTTGGTCCATTCCTAGAAATACAACATGGAATTAAATGAATATTTTCTCCAGGATATGCAAACAGATGATTATAGCTATTTCATTCATAACGGCAGATCAGTAGTGGTCTGTTTGCACAATGTTACATTAAATAAGAGAGAATATTAACAAACTGGGAGGGGGGGCTAGGTTGTTATCATAAACAGATCTTCTATGGTGCTGATTATGTTCTATTTCTCAAAATCTTTAAGTGAAAAAGTTTTCAAATTTATATCTAGATAGATAGATGATAGACAGATATCCCAGAAGCTGCAATGCGAGGCTAAGACCAGGCTTTAAAGGGCTTTTCTATACTCTACTAAATACTTGAAACCATTCATTATATCATAGCTCAGTGTTCAAATCTCCATTTGTTTCCTCAGTTTCCTAATATTTATCTTAAGGTGACCTGATGCAGACTTTTGATCACCTTTGTCTAAATATTTCCATTTTAACAAAGTCCTTTTGAACACTGAGAGACTAAAACTTAGAAAAATACTCTGATTGTTATCTCACTAGAGTGGAAAATATATAGTTACCCATTAACTAATGATATCCATGTCTACATTAGATCCATGACATTTTTAATTCTTGGGAGCTTTTGGTTAAATGAATTTTTTAAGCTTCCTTTAAATGAAGCTTTAAGCCATCACCACATGAATAAAATTAAAGAACTAAATGAAAACAGGCCAAGTATTTACAGAGTAATAGAATGTGCAGTGGAAAGAGTACAATTCTGAAATCATAAAGCCTAAATTAGTGTGATGCATCTTTACCAGCCATGTAATCATAAACCAGTTATCTAAATGTGTTAGCCTCAGTTTTTTCACCCATGAAATGGTGATGATAATACTTATTATGCAGGGTTGTTGTGTGGATGTGATGAAGCATGGAGCATGAGAGTCTCATATTCCATGCTAAAATGATAGCCATTTTTATACTTATAATAATTCTAATAATAGTAATTAAATTGTTCAAAATGGTAATATTCATTTCTATTGAGGCATTGTATTGACTATTCATAGACACATTTACCAAAATAAATTTCATTTTACTTTACCCCCTCTGAGGATATATATTCCCTAATTCAATATGAATCTCATTATGAATAATAATTATCATAATAAATATGCTGATTTTTCTTCTATTTATTTTTAGGGAGGTATCCTTTACTATTGAACATAAAGAAACTTAAGCAAGTCTGTCTTATTCAAAATTTGCGTGCTGCTTTCTTATGAAACTAGATTATAGAGTTGTATGAAGTAAATTCATGCAGTTAAGTCATTTATGTTTGGAAACCTGGGTGGTCAGTTTAGTATTTCAAAAGAAGATTTTAAATTTAAACCTTAAAACTGAGCTCTTTCAGCCTTATTTATAGACCATCCTTCATGCTTCATTAGTACTCCTTCATTGTAAACTAAGTAATAGTTTTTGTCACAGTGTATATAACGAAAATGGATTTTATATTCTATTATTACAGAGTTAGTGGCACTTTCTACTTCCTTACTTCCTTTATTGAAAAATAGATTAATTCTAAAAAAAGTTTTTTCCAGCTTTATTAAAAAAAATCGACATATTATAATTTGTAAATTTAAGAAATGATTTCTTATAACATTGCAAACTTTTAACATTGTGTAAATTTTGTACAATTTGATAAATTGGTATACATCTTTATTGCAATATAATCTACATAAAAATGTTAATACATCTACTATCTCGTATAGTTGCCACTGTTTTTTATGCATGTATCATAAGGAATTTTAAGATCTACTCTCTTAGCAACTTTTATGTATATAGTATAGTAGAGATAAACTTCAGAGGTCTTGTGGGTTTTGTTCCAGACTGCCTCAATAAAGTGATTATCTCAATAAACTAAGTCAAATTATTATTATTATTTTTTGGTTTCCCAGTGCATATAAAAAATTATGTTTCCCAGTGCATATAAAAAATAAACACTATACTGTACTGTTCAAAAGCATTATGTTTTTAAAGAAAAACAATGTATATACCTTAAGTAAACTAGTTCTGAGTTTTCAGTGGGTCATAATTCCTGATCACGGATCACCATAACAAATACAATAATAATGAAAAAATTGAAATATTGCAAGAATTACCAACATGTGACAGAGAGACACAAAATGAACAAATGTTGTTAGAAAAATGGTGGCAGCAGACCTCTTTTATACAAGATTGCTATAAAATTGCTGTGCTTTTCAGAGTTAAACAACAACAACATAATGACTTTGCCCTGAGTTTTTTACGTTGAGCACTTTTTAATGCTCCTGTTGGTCATTTATATAACTTTTTTGAAAAAAAGTCTATTGATATCCTTTTGCTATTTTTTTAATTATATACTTTTTTCTATTTGTATCTGTTGGTTATTAACCTCTTTTCAGATATAAGATTTGTAAGTATTTTCTTACATTCTGTGGATTATGTTTTCATTCTCTCTCTCTTTTTTTTTTTTGACAATGCAAAAACTTTAGTTTGATGTAATACCATTTATTTATTTTTGTTTTTTTTGCTTGTGTTTTTGGTCTGGTATCCAAAAAACTTTTGGCAAGACCAATGTCAAGGAGAATTTTTCCTATGTTTTCCTTTAGGAAATTTAGTTTCATGCATCACCTTTAAGTCTTTAATCTATTTCAAGTTAAGGCTTATGAGTGATATAAGGTTCCAGTTTCATACTGTTTATGTGACTATTCAGTTTTAAATATCATTTATTGAACAGACTATCTTTACCCATTACATATGTTGGCCCCTGTCAAATATTAGGTGACTGTATGAAAGGATTTATTTCTGGACTTTCGATTCTGGTCTACTTGTTTATTGGTCTGTTTTTATGCCAGTATACTTTATTGTTTGGAGCATGAGGGCTTTGTAGTATAGTTTCAAATCAAGAAGTGTAATTTCTCTTCTTCATTCTTTCTCAGAACTGCTTTGATTATTTGTTGTCTTTTATGGTCTCATATAAATTTTAGGATTCTTTACTTACTTCTGTAAAAAAATAATATTGGATGTTTTTTAAGATTTTTAATTCATTTATTTGACAGAGAGTGATGACATGCAGGCAGAGAGGCAGGCAGAGAGAGAAGAGGAAGCAGGCTTCGTGCTGAGCAGAGAGCCTGATGCGGGGCTCGATCCCAGGACCCTGGGATCAGGACCTGAGCCAAAGGCAGCGGCTTAACCCACTGAGCCACCCAGGCATCCCTAACATTGGATTTTTGATAGGAATTGGATTTACAGATAGTTTTCGGTAGTATGGACATTTTAACAATGTTAATTCTTACCATTTATAAATATGAGCTATCTTTCCATTTGTGTCTCCTTCAATTTCTTTATCAATGTCATAGTTTATGGAGTACAGATCTTTCATCTTCTTATTTAAATCTATTACTAAGTATTTTTTTATTTTTGCTGATATTGCGAATTAGATTGTTTTCTTTATTTTTTCAGATAGTTCATCATTAGAGTGTTAAAATGCTCCTGTCTTGTGCTTACATTGGCAGCACATATACTAAAATTTGAATGATGCAGAGAAGATTAGCGTGATCACTGAACAAGGATGACATGAAAAACTGGGAAGCATTCCATATTAAAAAAAAATGAAACAAAACAAAATTCTTGTCTTTTATATATTGATCTTGTATTTGGCAGCTTTACTAAATTTGTTTATTCAAATTTTTTTGTGAAGTTTTTGGGTTTTTTAACAAGTAAGTTTATGTTATCCAAAAAAAGAAAATTTTACTTTTTTTTTTTTTTTTGGAGTCTCTTATTTCTTTGTGTTCCTTGTTTCTCTGGCTAGGACATCCAGTACTATGTCAAATGAGAGTAGTGAAAGTGGACACACTTGTCTTTTTTCTGATCTTTAAGGGGAAAACTTTCAAACGTTTTTGATTGAAAATGAGATTAGCTCTGGGCTTGCAATATGTGTTTTTTCTTTAATGGATTTTTTAAATTATTTTTTTAAATTTTTTATAAACATATAATGTGTTTTTATCCCTAGGGGTACAGGTCTGTGAATCACCAGGTTTACACATTTCACAGCACTCATCATCACTCACTATAGCACCTACCCTTCCCAATGTCCATACCCCCACCATCCTCTCCCAACACACCTCCCCCCCAGCAACCCTCAGTCTGTTTTGTGAGATTCAGTCTTTTATGGTTTGTCTCCCTCCCAATCCCATCTTCTTTTATTTTTCTTTTCGTATGCCTGAAACCGCCTATGTTGCATCTCCTCTTCATCATATCAGGGAGATCATATGATAGTTGTCTTTCTCAGATTGATTTATTTCGCCAAGCATAATACCCTCTAGTTCCATCCAAGTCATCACAAATAGCAGGATTTCATTTCTTTTGATGGCTGCATAGTATTCCATTGTACATATACACCACATCTTATTTATTGATTCATCTGTTGAAGGACATTTAGGTTCTTTCCATAGTTTAACTATTGTGGACATTGCTGCTATAAACATTTGGGTGCATGTGCCCCTTCAGAATGCCACGTTTGTATCTGTGGGTATATACCCAGTACTACAAGCACTGGGTCATAGGGTAGTTGTATTTTCAGCTTTTTGAGGCACCTCCACGCTGTTTTCCAGAGTGGTTGCACCAGCTTGCGTTCCCACTTACAGTGTAGGAGGGTTGCCCTTTCTCCACATCCTCGCCAGCATCTGTCATTGACTGACTTGTTCATTTTAGCCATATTGAACGGTGTGAAGTGGTATCTCATTCTGGTTTTGATTTGTATTTCCCTGATGCCGAGTGATGTTGAGCATTTCTTTCATGTGTCTGTTGGCCATTTGGATGTATTCTTTGCAAAAATGTCTGTTCATGTCCTCTGCCCATTTCTTCATTGGATTATTTGTTCTTAGGGTGTTGAGTTTGATAAGCTCTTAATAGAATTTGGATACTGCCCTTTATCTGGTATGTCATTTGCAAATACCATCTCCCAGATAACTTCTGACAGACATCTTTTGGCTTTGTTAACTGTTTCCTTTGCTGTGCAAAAGCTTTTTGATCTGATGAAATCCCAACAGTTTGTTCTTGCCCCTGTTTCCCTTACTTTGGCGATGTTCCCAGGAAAAAGTTGCTGCTGCTGAGGTCAAAGAGGTTTCTACCTGTTCTCTCCTCAAGGATTTTGATGGATTCCTTTCTCACATTATGCTTCTTCATCCATTTCCAGTCTATTTTCATGTATGGTGTAAGGAAATGGTCCAATTTCACTTCTCTGCATGTGGCTGTTCAATTTTCCCGACCCCAAGGCCAGCGGCTCCTTCTCTTCCCCGGGGGCGGCGTGCTGTGCCTTCCCCACACTTGCTCCTGGGGAGCACGGTGACAGACGTGTGCAACCACGCTTCTCTCTCAGGCAGAGGGGATGCTAGGGCAAAGAGTATTTCGCTCCATGCGGGTATCTTCCACGATGCTACAAAGACTAGCTCAGGCAAGCAGGAGCATCCCCAAACGCAACTCTGATTTCCCAACGAATGCTGTGCTTTCCCAGGGGAGATGCCCAGGCTAAGAGGCTTTCGCTGTATGCGGGGTTTCTCCCACCACGAGACTGGGCTCAGGCAAGCAGCAGCCCACAGAATATTTCTCAGCCCATGCTGTGTTTTCGCAGTGGCTTTGGCTTGGAGCGAACAGCATTTCACCGCTGCTTCCTCAGCAAGGCTTCAGTCGCGTAAGGGAAGAAGAGCTGCGGGAGAGCTGGTGCCTCTTGGGCCTTGCTTTCCCGGGCTCCATGTTCGCGTCCTGGGTTCACCCTGCCAGGCCGAACTAAGCAGACACAGCCACAACCCTGCAGTAGCGTGCGTAGCCTAGGATGGCACTCTATGCACACTACCATCTCCCGGTGTAGGCATCGCTTGGCCTTTTACTCTGGCGCTCAGGCGGACTCGCAGACTAGGCCAGTGCTTTCCCCACAGAAAAGGAGAAGTGACAGGATCCCTGCACACCGCCCGTGCACTGAATAGGGAGCTTTGGGGGACTTTCCCCACTCCTTCCCCTTAAACCCCTTGCCTCCACCAAGCTTCCACATCCTGGAGGAAGATGGCATCTGATGGCCAGTTCTTTCTGGGTGTTGTTTCTCGAGTTCAGCATAGGCGCCTGGTGGCAAGCCCATGTCTCCACCATGGACAGGTGACCAAGGAGCTGCTGTCTCCTTGGGCCCGAAGGCTTGGGACAGGCATTCTTTCTGCCCAGACTCCTTCCTCAAAGTGGAGCCCTTTCACTTGCCCTAATCTTGCCCTCGTCTCTCCTTAGCAGCCAGGCTTCCTTCGCTCTGCAGTGACAGACGTGTCCCTTTCCTTAAGGCTCTTTCCACAGGCGCCAACGTGATTCTCCATCAGGCAGAGGGGATGCACAGGCAAAGAGGATTTAGCTCCATGCGGGTTTATTACACCGTGCTGTGGAGGCTAGCTCCGGCAAGCAGCAGGCAGCATCCCACAGACCCCACTCTGATTTCCCAAAGAATGCTGTGCGTTCCCAGAGGTTTTCAGCTTGGCGCGAACCGCACTTCACTGCTGCTTCCTCAGCAAGGCTTTGGTCGTTCACTCTGTCGAGGCAGGGAAGAAGAGCCGCGGGAGAGCTGCTGCCTCTTGGGCCTTGCTTACCCGCCTCCAAGTTCGCGCCCTGGTTCACCTTGCTAATCCGAACTATCAGACACAGTCACAAGCCTGCAGCAGCTTCCGTGGCCTAGCATGGGACTTTATGCCTATTACCATCTCCTGGCGTAAGTAAGGCTTTGCCTTTTGCCCCGTGCTTAGGCAGACTCGGGGTCTAGCCAGTGCCTTCACCACAGGAGAGAGGAGGCGACAGGATCCATGCACAGGGCCCATGCACTGGAATGGGGAACTGTGGTGGACTGTCTCCACTCCTACCCCGGCACACCCCCTGCCACCCACAACGCTACCACATCTTGGTGGAAGACAGCATCTGACTGCCCGTTTCTCCATGGGGTTGTTTCTGAGAGTTCCGGGTATGGCACCTGGTGGCAAGCCCAAGCCTGACCTTGGGACAGGTGGCAAGGAGATGCTGTCCCCTTGTGAGCTGAGGCACAGGACAGGCCTGCTTTCTGCCCAGACTCCTTCCTCAGAGTGGAGCATGCGCCCCTGCCCTAGTCGTCCCCTCATGTCTCCTTAGCAGCCAGGCTTCCATCTCTCCGCACAGGGAGCGGGTGACACTTGTCTTGCCACTGGCCTGCTGTTCGTGCAACGGCAGGCTATCCTGCTTCCCGTGCGTTTCACGACCCCAAGAACAACGGCTCCTTCTCTTCCCCGGGGGCGGCGTACTGCGCCTTCACCTCACTTGCTCCTGGGGAGCTTGGTGACCGACGTGTGCAACCATGCTTCTCTCTCAGGCAGAGGGGATGCTAGGGCAAAGAGTATTTCGCTCCATGCGGGTATCTTCCACCGTGCTGCGGAGAATAGCTCAGGCAAGAGGCAGCAGCATCCACAAACCCAACTCTGATTTCCCAACAAAAAAGCTGTGCTATCCCACGGGAGATGCCCAGGCAAAGAGGCTTTCGCTGTATGCGGGTTTCTCCCACCGCGAGACTGGGCTCAGGCAAGCAGCAGCAACCCGGAGAACAATTCTCGGCGCATACTGTGCTTTCGCAGAGGCTTTGGCTTGGAGCAAAAAGCACTTCGCCTGCTTCTTCAACAAGGCTTCAGTCCCGTAGGGAACAAGAGCTGCAGGAGAGCTGGTGCCATTTGGGCCTTGCTTTCCCGGGCTCCAAGTTCGCGCCCGGGGTTCACCTTCCTAAGCCGAACTAAGCAGACACAGTCACCACCCTGCAGCAGCGTGCGTTGCCTAGCATGGCACTCTATGCCTATTACCATCTTCTGGCGTAAGTAAGGCTTTGCCTTTTGCTCCGTCTCTTAGGCAGACTCGGGGTCTAAGTTAGTGAATTCACCACAGGGGAGAGGAGGCGACAGGATCCTGCACATAGCCCGTGCACTGGGATGGGGTACTGTAGGGGACTGTCTCCACTCCTTCACGGCCCACCCCCTGCCACCCACAACGCTGCCACATCTTGGTGGAAGATGGCATCTGACTGCCCGTTTCTCCATGGGGTTGTTTCTGCGAGTTCTGGGTATGGCACCTGGTGGCAAGCCCAAGTCAACCCTTGGGACAGGTGGCCAAGGAGATGCTGTCCCCTTGGGACCAGAGGCACAGGACAGGTCTTCTTTCTGCCCAGACTCCTTCCTCAGAGGGGATCACGCGCCCCTGCCCAAGTCGAGCACTCAGGTCTCCTTAGCAGTCAGGCTTCCATCTCTCCGCACAAAGAGCGGGTGACACTTGTCTTGAAACTGGCCTGCTGTTCGTGCCACAGCAGGCTATCCTGCTTCCCGAGCGTTTCCTGACCCCGAAGACAACGGCTCCTTCTCTTCGCCGTGGGTGGCGTGCTGCGCCTTCCCCACACTTGCTCCTGGTGAGCGCGGTGACAGACGTGTGCAACCATGCTTTTCTCTCAGGCAGAGGGGATGCTAGGGCAAAGAGTATTTCGCTCCGTGCGGGTATCTTCCACCGTGCTGTGTAGACTAGCTCAGGCAAGCAGCAGCAGCATCCCCAAACCCAACTCTGATTTCCCAATGAATGCTGTGCTTTCACAGGGGCGATACCCAAGCAGACTCTTTGGCTCTATGCGGGGTTTCTCCCACCGCGAGACTGGGCTCAGGCAAGCAGCAGCAGCCTGCAGAACATTTCTCAGTGCATGCTGTGCTTTCGCAGAGGCTTTGGCTTGGAGCAAAAAGCACTTCGCCGCTGCTTCCTCCTCAAGGCTTCAGTCGCGTCAGGGAAGAAGAGCTGCGGGAGTGCTGGTGCCTCTTGGTCCTTGCTTTACCGGGCTCCATTTTCGCGTCCTGGCTCCACCCTGCCAGACCGAACTAAGCAGACACAGCCACAACCGTGCAGTAGTGTGCGTAGCCTAGGATGGCACTCTATGCACACTACCATCTTCTGGCGTAGGCATCCCTAGGCCTTTTACTCTGGCGCTCTGGCGGACTCGCCACTAGGCTAGTGCTTTCTCCACAGGAAAGGAGAGGTGACAGGATCCACTCACAATGCCCTTGCACTGAAGAGGGAGCTTTGGGGGCCTGTCCCCACTCCTTCCCCTTAAATCTCCTGCCTCCTCCAAGCTTCCACATCCTGGAGGAAGATGGCTTCTGATGGCCAGTTCTTTCTGGGAGTTGTTTCTCGAGTTCAGGGTAGACGCCTGATGGCAAGCCCACGTCTCCACCACGGACAGGTGACCAAGGAGCTGCTGTCTCCTTGGGTCCAAAGGCTCAGGACAGGCATGCTTTCCGCCCAGACTCCTTCCTCAGAGTGCAGCCCTGTCCCCTGCCCTAATCTTGCCCTCGTGTCTCCTTAGCAGCCAGGCTTCCGTCGCTCTGCAGTGACAGACGTGTCCCTTTCCTTAAGGCTCTTTCCACAGGCGCCACTGCGCTTCTCTCTCAGGCAGAGGGGATGCCCAGGCAAAGAGGATTTCGCTCCATGCGGGTTTATTACACCGTGCTGTGGAGGCTAGCTCCGGCAAGCAGCAGGCAGCATCCCACAGACCTGACTCTCATTTGCCAAAGAATGCTGTGCTTTCCTAGGGGGGATGCCCTGGCAAAGAGGCTTTCGCTCTATGCGGTTTTCTCCATTGTGCTGCGAATAGTAGGCTAAGGCAAACAAGAAAAACAGCCCACAGAACCGACTCTGATTTCCCAGGGACTGCTATGCTTTCGCAGAGGTTTTCAGCTTGGCGGGAACCGCACTTCGCTGCTGCTTCCTCAGCAAGGCTTTGGTCGTTCGCTCTGTCGCGGAAGGGAAGAAGAGCCACGGAAGAGCTGGTGCCTCTTGGGCCTTGCTTTCCCGGGCTCCATGTTCTTGCCGGGTTTTACCTTGCTAAGCCGAACTAAGCAGACTCAGTCACAACAATGCAGCAGCGTGCGTGGCCTAACATGGCACTCTATGCCTATTACCATCTCCTGGCATAGGTAAGGCTTTGCCTTTTGCTCCGGTGCTCAGGCACACTCAGGGTCTAGGCCAGTGCCTTCACCACAGGACAGAGGAGGCGACAGGATCCCTGCACACGGCCCGTGCAATGGGATGGGGAAATGTGGGGAACTGTCTCTACTCCTTCCCTGGCACACCCCTGCCACCGACAACGCTGCCACATCTTGGTGGAAGACGGCATCTAACTGCCCGTTTCTCCATGGGGTTGTCTCTGTGAGTTCCGGGTATAGCACCTGGTTTCAAGCCCAAGTCTGCCCTTGGGACAGGTGGCCAAAGAGATGCTGTCCCCTTGGGACCAGAGGCACAGGACAGGCCTTCTTTCTGCCCAGACTCCTTCCTCAGAGTGGAGCACGCGCCCCTGCCCTAGTCGTTCCCTCATGTCTCCTTAGCAGCCAGGCTTCCCTCTCTCCGCACAGGGAGCAGATGACACTTGTCTTGCCACCGGCCTGGTGTTCGTGCCACAGCAAGCTATCCTGCTTCCCGAGCGTTTCCCGACCCCAAGGCCAACTGCTCCTTCTCTTCCCAGTTGGCGGCGTGCTGCGCCTTCCACACACTAGCTCCTGGGGAGCGCGGTGACAGACATGTGCAACCAGGCTTCTCTCTCAGGCAGAGGGGATGCTAGGGCAGAGAGGATTTCGATCCATGCGGGTTTATTACACCGTGCTGTGGAGACTAGCTCTGTGAAGGAACAGGCAGCATCCTACAGACCGGACTCTGATTTCCCAAAGAATGCTGTGCTTTCCCAGAGGGGATGCCCGGGCAAAGAGGCTTTCGCTCTATGAGGGTTCCTCCCGCCGTGCTATGAATACTAGGCTAAGGCAAGCAGCAACAGCAGCCCACAGATCCGACTCTGATTTCCCAACAACTGCTATGCTTTCACAGAGGTTTTAGGCTTGGCGGTAACCGCACTTCGCTGCTGCTTCCTCAGCAAGGCTTTGGGTGTTCACTCTGTCGCGTCAGGGAAGAAGAGCTGCGGAAGAGCTGGTCCCTCTTGGGCCTTGCTTTCCCGGGTTCCATGTTGGCGCCCTGGGTTCACCCTGCCAGGCAAAACTAAGCAGACACAGTCACAACCCTGCAGCAGCGTGCGTGGCCTAGGATGGCACTCAATGCACACTACCATCTCCCGGTGGAGGCAACGCTTGGCCTTTGGCACTGGCCCTCAGGCGGACTCGCGGACAAGGCCAGTGCCTACCCCACAAAAGAGGAGAGGCGACAGGGTCCCTGAACACCGTCCGTTCACTGTAATGCAGAGCTTTGGGGGATTGTCCCCACTCCTTTCTCGGCAAACTCATGAAAGAAATTGAAGACACAAACAAATGGAAAAATGTTCCATGCTCCTGTATTGGAAGATCAAATATTGTAAAAATGTCTATGCTACCGAAAGCAATCTACATATTTAATGCAATCCCTATCAAAATCCCATCCATTTTTTCCAAAGAAATGGGACAAATAATCCTAAAATATATATGGAACCAGAAAATACCTCGAATAGCCAGAGGAATATTGAAAAAGAAAGCCAAAGTTGTTGGCATCACAATTCCAGACCTCAAGCTCTATTACAAAGTTGTCATCATCAAGATAGTAGGGAAATGTCCCCAAACAGACATAGATCAATGGAACAGAATAGAGAGCCCAGAAATACACCCTCAACTCTATGGTCAACTAATCGTCAACAAAGCAGGAAGGGATGTCCAATGGAAAAAAGACAGCCTCTTCAACAAATGGTGCTGGGAAAATTGAACAGCCACATGCAGAAAAATGAAATTGGACCATTTCCTTACACCATACATGAAAATAGACTGGAAATGGATGAAGAAGCATAATGTGAGAAAGGAATCCATCAAAATCCTTGAGGAGAGAACAGGTAGCAACCTCTTTGACCTCAGCAGCAGCAACTTCTTCCTAGGAACATCGTCAAAGGCAAGGGAAGCAAGGGCAAGAATGAACTATTGGGATTTCATCAGATCAAAAAGCTTTTGCACAGCAAAGGAAAGAGTTAACAAAGCCAAAAGATGACTTTCAGAAGTTATCTGGGGGAAGAGATTTGCATTTGCAAATAAAGGGCCAGTATCCAAAATCTATAAAGAGCTTATCAAACTCAACACCTTAAGAACAAATAATCCAATGAAGAAATGGGCAAAGGACATGAACAGACATTTCTGCAAAGAATACATCCAAATGGCCAATAGACACATAAAAAAATGCTCCACATCACTCGGCATCAGGGAAATACAAATCAAAACCAGAATGAGATACCACCTCACACCTTTCAGAATGGCTAAAATGAACAAGTCAGTCAATGACAGATGCTGGCGAGGATGTGGAGAAAGGGCAACCCTCCTACACTGTACGTGGCAATGCAAGCTGGTGCAACCACTCTGGAAAACAGCGTGGAGCTGCCTCAAAAAGCTGAAAATACAACTACCTTATGACCCAGTGCTTGTAGTACTGGGTATATACCCTACAGATACAAACGTGGCATTCTGAAGGGGCACATGCACCCAAATGTTTATAGCAGCAATGTCCACAATAGTTAAACCATGGAAAGAACCTAAATGTCCTTCAACAGATGAATCAATAAATAAGATGTGGTGTATATGTACAATGGAATACTATGCAGCCATCAAAAGAAATGAAATCCTGCTATTTGTGATGACGTGGATGGAACTAGAGGGTATTATGCTTGGCAAAATAAGTCAATCTGAGAAAGACAACTTTCATATGATCTCCCTGATATGATGAAGTGGAGATGCAACATAAGCGGTTTCGGGCATACGAAAAGAAAAATAAAAGATGGGATTGGGAGGGAGACAAACCATAAAAGACTGAATCTCACAAAACATACTGAGGGTTGCTGGGGGGAGGTGTGTTGGGAGAGGATGGTGGGGGTATGGACATTGGGGAGGGTAGGTGCTATGTGAGTGATGGTGAGTGCTGTGAAATGTGTAAACCTGGTGATTCACAGACCTGTACCCCTAGGGATAAAAACACATTATATGTTTATAAAAATTTTTAAAAAATAAGTTAAAAAATCCATTAAAGAAAAAACACATATTGCAAGCCCAGAGCTAATCTCATAATCAATCAAAAACGTTTGAAAGTTTTTCCCTTAAAGATCAGAAAAAAGACAAGTGTGTCCACTTTCACTACTCTCATTTGACATAGTACTGGATGTCCTAGCCAGAGAAACAAGGAACACAAAGAAATAAAAGACTCCAAAAAAAAAAAAAAGAAGAAGAAGTAAAATTTTATTTTTTTGGATAACATGAACTTACATGTTAAAAAACCCAAAAACTTCACAAAAAAATTTGAATAAACAAATTTAGTAAAGCTGCCAAATACAAGATCAATATATAAAAGACAAGAATTTTGTTTTGTTTCATTTTTTTTAATATGGAATGCTTCCCAGTTTTTCATGTCATCCTTGTTCAGTGATCACGCTAATCTTCTCTGCATCATTCCAATTTTAGTATATGTGCTGCCAAAGTAAGCACAAGACAGGAGCATTTTTACACTCTAATGATGAACTATCTGAAAAAATAAAGAAAACAATATAATTCACAACAGCATCAAAAATAATAAAATACTTAGGAATAGATTTAACTAAGAAGATGAAAGATCTGTACTCCATAAACTATGACATTGATAAAGAAATTGAAGGAGACACAAATGGAAAGATAGCTCATATTTATGAATGGTAAGAATTAACATTGTTAAAATGTCCATACTACCGAAAACCATCTGTAAATCCAATTCCTATCAAAAATCCAATGTTGGGGCGCCTGGGTGTCTCAGTGGGTTAAGCCGCTGCCTTCGGCTAAGGTCATGATTCCAGGGTCCTGGGATCGAGCCCCGCATCAGGCTCTCTGCTCAGCACGAAGCCTGCTTCCTCTTCTCTCTCTGCCTGCCTCTCTGCCTGCTTGTCATCTCTCTCTGTCAAATAAATAAATTAAAAATATTAAAAAAAACATCCAATATTATTTTTTTACAGAAGTAAGTAAAGAATCCTAAAATTTATATGAGACCATAAAAGACAACAAATAATCAAAGCAGTTCTGAGAAAGAATGAAGAAGAGAAATTACACTTCTTGATTTGAAACTATACTACAAAGCCCTCATGCTCCAAACAATAAAGTATACTGGCATAAAAACAGACCAATAAACAAGTAGAACCGAATTGAGAGTACAGAAATAAATCCTTTCATACAGTCACCTAATATTTGACAGGGGCCAACATATGTAAAGATAGTCTGTTCAATAAATGATATTTAAAACTGAATAGTCACATAAACAGTATGAAACTGGAACCTTATATCACTCATAAGCCTTAACTTGAAATAGATTAAAGACTTAAAGGTGATGCATGAAACTAAATTTCCTAAAGGAAAACATAGGAAAAATTCTCCTTGACATTGGTCTTGCCAAAAGTTTTTTGGATACTAGACCAAAAACACAAGCAAAAAAAGCAAAAATAAATAAATGGTATTACATCAAACTAAAGTTTCTACATTGCCAAAAAAAAAAAAGAGAGAGAGAGAATGAAAACACAATCCACAGAATGTAAGAAAATACTTACAAATCTTATATCTGATAAGAGGTTAATAACCAACAGATACAAATAGAAAAAAATATATAATTAAAAAAATAGCAAAAGGATCTCAATAGACTTTTTTTTTTTCAAAAACGTTATATAAATGACCAACAGGAGCATTAAAAAGTGCTCAACGTAAAAAACTCAGGGCAAAGTCATTATGATGTTGTTGTTGTTGTTTACCTCTGAAAAACATAGCAAGATATTAATACCTATTAGAATATATACTACAAAAATTTGAAACTAACAAATTTTGGTAAATATTGGGGAAAATGGGGAACTTATGCACTGTGATAGGGATATAAATTTGTATGGAAAAGAGTATGGAGATTATTCATTTTATTAAAAATAAAATTACCATATGATTCAGTAATCCCACTTCTAGGTATATATCTAAAGGAAACGAAGTCACTGTTCAAAGACATATATGCACTCTTATGTTTATTATAAAATTATTAACTCTAAGCAAGAGATGGAAATAACTTCAGTATCCATTAATGGATGAATTAATAAAATAAGTATGGTAAATATATACTATGGAATACTACTTAACCATGAAAAATTAAGAAATACTGCCATTTACAACAGCATGGATGGATCTTGAAGGTATTTTACTAAGTGAAATATTTCAAAGATTTTATATATTTTTTAAATTTATGTATTATGATATCCCTTACATACAGAATCTGAGGAAAAGGCAAACTAATTGAAACTTAGAGTTGAGATGACAAGGGGTGAACCTGGGGTGGAGTAAGGTGGTCAAAGGGTGCAAACTTGCAACTATAATATGAAAAAGTTCTGGGGATCTCATGTACAGCATGATGATCATAGTTAATAAAATATACATACTTTTTTATTGTGCTTCCCTTTATTAAACTTTGCATATATCATATTCTTACAAGTTGAAAGTTTATAGCAATCTTGTATAAAAGAGGTCTGCTGCCACCATTTTTCTAACAACATTTGTTCATTTTGTGTCTCTATGCCACATGTTGGTAATTCTTGCAATATTTCAAGTTTTTTCATTATTATTGTATTTGTTATGGTGATCTGTGATCAGGAATTATGACCCACTGAAAACTCAGAACTAGTTTACTTAAGGTATATACATTGTTTTTCTTTAAAAACATAATGCTTTTGAACAGTACAGTATAGTGTTTATTTTTTATATGCACTGGGAAACATAATTTTTTATATGCACTGGGAAACCAAAAAATAATAATAATAATTTGACTTAGTTTATTGAGATAATCACTTTATTGAGGCAGTCTGGAACAAAACCCACAAGACCTCTGAAGTTTATCTCTACTATACTATATACATAAAAGTTGCTAAGAGAGTAGATCTTAAAATTCCTTATGATACATGCATAAAAAACAGTGGCAACTATACGAGATAGTAGATGTATTAACATTTTTATGTAGATTATATTGCAATAAAGATGTATACCAATTTATCAAATTGTACAAAATTTACACAATGTTAAAAGTTTGCAATGTTATAAGAAATCATTTCTTAAATTTACAAATTATAATATGTCGATTTTTTTAATAAAGCTGGAAAAAACTTTTTTTAGAATTAATCTATTTTTCAATAAAGGAAGTAAGGAAGTAGAAAGTGCCACTAACTCTGTAATAATAGAATATAAAATCCATTTTCGTTATATACACTGTGACAAAAACTATTACTTAGTTTACAATGAAGGAGTACTAATGAAGCATGAAGGATGGTCTATAAATAAGGCTGAAAGAGCTCAGTTTTAAGGTTTAAATTTAAAATCTTCTTTTGAAATACTAAACTGACCACCCAGGTTTCCAAACATAAATGTCTTAACTGCATGAATTTACTTCATACAACTCTATAATCTAGTTTCATAAGAAAGCAGCACGCAAATTTTGAATAAGACAGACTTGCTTAAGTTTCTTTATGTTCAATAGTAAAGGATACCTCCCTAAAAATAAATAGAAGAAAAATCAGCATATTTATTATGATAATTATTATTCATAATGAGATTCATATTGAATTAGGGAATATATATCCTCAGAGGGGGTAAAGTAAAATGAAATTTATTTTGGTAAATGTGTCTATGAATAGTCAATACAATGCCTCAATAGAAATGAATATTACCATTTTGAACAATTTAATTACTATTATTAGAATTATTATAAGTATAAAAATGGCTATCATTTTAGCATGGAATATGAGACTCTCATGCTCCATGCTTCATCACATCCACACAACAACCCTGCATAATAAGTATTATCATCACCATTTCATGGGTGAAAAAACTGAGGCTAACACATTTAGATAACTGGTTTATGATTACATGGCTAGTAAAGATGCATCACACTAATTTAGGCTTTATGATTTCAGAATTGTACTCTTTCCACTGCACATTCTATTACTCTGTAAATACTTGGCCTGTTTTCATTTAGTTCTTTAATTTTATTCATGTGGTGATGGCTTAAAGCTTCATTTAAAGGAAGCTTAAAAAATTCATTTAACCAAAAGCTCCCAAGAATTAAAAATGTCATGGATCTAATGTAGACATGGATATCATTAGTTAATGGGTAACTATATATTTTCCACTCTAGTGAGATAACAATCAGAGTATTTTTCTAAGTTTTAGTCTCTCAGTGTTCAAAAGGACTTTGTTAAAATGGAAATATTTAGACAAAGGTGATCAAAAGTCTGGATCAGGTCACCTTAAGATAAATATTAGGAAACTGAGGAAACAAATGGAGATTTGAACACTGAGCTATGATATAATGAATGGTTTCAAGTATTTAGTAGAGTATAGAAAAGCCCTTTAAAGCCTGGTCTTAGCCTCGCATTGCAGCTTCTGGGATATCTGTCTATCATCTATCTATCTAGATATAAATTTGAAAACTTTTTCACTTAAAGATTTTGAGAAATAGAACATAATCAGCACCATAGAAGATCTGTTTATGATAACAACCTAGCCCCCCTCCCAGTTTGTTAATATTCTCTCTTATTTAATGTAACATTGTGCAAACAGACCACTACTGATCTGCCGTTATGAATGAAATAGCTATAATCATCTGTTTGCATATCCTGGAGAAAATATTCATTTAATTCCATGTTGTATTTCTAGGAATGGACCAAATTTTTATTTTTATTTTTAAGTTTTCTAAATATTGTCCAACTTACCTCAAATGTTTTTATTATGGGCACTTTCATTCTTTCACATTCTTGCAAGACAATTTTATTGTTGCCCAATATGGTAAGTGTGTAATAGTATGCCATTTTAGGTTTTATTTTATTTTTAATTTAATTTAACTTAATTCCAGATTCATAATAAAGATAAATATTTTTTATATATGAGTGGCCATTTGGATTACCCTTTTGTAAAGTACATGCTCAAATCTTTTGATATCTTAACATTGTGTCATACTGACTTCTTTAATAGATTTTCTGAATGAATTTTTAGCTGTGTAGGTCTTCTCTATTTTATTTTTAACTTGTTTTCATTTCAAAATCTTTATATTTATTTTCATAATCTGCTTTTATTTTGCTTCGTCTATTTTCTATCTATCTATCTATTTATTTGCAAGCAAGAGAGAGCGAGCAAGTGAGAGCGCAGGGAGGGATAGAAAAAGAAGGGAAACGAATCTTAAGCAGGCTCCAGGCTCAGCAGAGAGCCCAACTCTGGGCTCTATTTCACAACTCTGACATCATGACCTGAGCCAAAATGGAAGAAATAAAATAAAATTAAGGTGTTAAAAAAAAAAAGGAAATAGAATTGGAGGTTTAATTCAGTGAGCCACCCAGGCACCCCTGTGGTATCTTAAATTAGCTGTCATATCTTTAAAGTTCTAGAGTATCCATTTGGTTCATTTATAAAACCTTTCTCAATATCATTTTTAGTTTCAGTTTTTTGTTCAATTTGCATCCCCTCTCATTTCTTTGAGCAGAGTAATCAAGCCATTTTACAATCTTTATTGATCATTATTTATTTATTTATTTAGTTATTTTATTAATTTTTTATTTTTTATAAACAAATATTTTTATCCCCAGGGGTACAGGTCTGTGAATCACCAGGTTTACACACTTCACAGCACTCACCCAAGCACATACCCTCCCCAATGTCCATAATCCCACCCCCTCCTCCCAAACCCCCTCCCCCCCAGCAACCCTTAGTTTGTTTTGTGAGATTAAGAGTCACTTATGGTTTGTCTCCCTCCCAATCCCATCTTCTTTCATTGATTCTTCTCCTACCCACTTAAGCCCCCATGTTGCATCACCACTTCCTCATATCAGGGAGATAATATGATAGTTGTTTTTCTCTGCTTGACTTATTTCGCTAAGCATGATACACTCTAGTTCCATCCATGTTGTTGCAAAAGGCAAGATTTCATTTCTTTTGATGGCTGCATAGTATTCCATTGTGTATATATACCACATCTTCTTGATCCATTCATCTGTTGATGGACATCTAGGTTCTTTCCATAGTTTGGCTATTCTGGACATTGCTGCTATAAACATTCGGGTGCACGTGCCTTTTTGGATCACTACGTTTGTATCTTTAGGGTAAATACCCAATAGTGCAATTGCTGGGTCATAGGGCAGTTCTATTTTCAACATTTTGAGGAACCTCCATGCTGCTTTCCAGAGTGGCTGCACGAGCTTGCATTCCCACCAACAGTGTAGGAGGGTTCCCCTTTCTCCGCATCCTCGCCAGCATCTGTCATTTCCTGAATTGTTGATTTTAGCCATTCTGACTGGTGTGAGGTGATATCTCATTGTGGTTTTGATTTGTATTTCCCTGATGCTGAGTGATATGGAGCACTTTTTCATGTGTCTGTTGGACATCTGGATGTCTTCTTTGCAGAAATGTCTGCTCATGTCCTCTGCCCATTTCTTGATTGGATTATTTGTTCTCTGGGTGCTGAGTTTGCTAAGTTCTTTATAGATTCTGGACACTAGTCCTTTATCTGATATGTCGTTTGCAAATATCTTCTCCCATTCTGTCAGTTGTCTTTTGATTTTGTTAACTGTTTCCTTTGCTGTGCTAAAGCTTTTGATCTTGATGAAGTCCCAATAGTTCATTTTTTTCCCTTGCTTCCCTTGCCTTTTATTGATCATTTTAACATCATACTTAATCCCATTTTGTCTATCAAATCTTGTTAATGGTTTCTCTTTTTGTGCTCTGTTACATTTTGCTATGTTCAAGACATTATATTTGAAACTCTTATTGAGTAGGGATAATTAAGAGCTATAATAATGGTATGGTCCTCCTTGGCAGGATTTTCTCTTATATCTGAGACTCTACAAGACAATCATACTCCAAATTCAGTGATTGACTTTCTCAGTTTACACAGAAATCAAGGTACGCTATAGTCCTATTTTGCTTCTCCTTGTGCTTTGGGGATCTCAACTTAAATTTCGGTTGTACCAAAGCCCTCAAATTTGATTGCTGCTGGATTTTGAATTTTGTTTCTCTAGTATCAAGAGTCTATTAACAACACAGCTCAGTGTGTTTTAGCAGTTTCAAATGCTCTCATAGCTAAAATGGCTTCAGGGCATATATCTCTAGGCTCTCATTGTATTTCATATTTTGGCCCAGTAATCCCACACTTAATTTTTATAATCATTCTGATATTTTTAATTTTAAAAGCTATTTTCTGTGGATTTTCAGTTGTCTTAGGTAGGAGTTTTTAGATCACCATTACTAGAAGCAACAACAAATATACATGAAAATATCTTCAGTAGTTTATCACATCTTTATGGCTTTTAACTTCCATAAGCTGAGGCATCCTTCTCTAATCACTTAGGCAAACTCCAATTTACCCTTTAAAACAACACAAGAATTGCTTCATTTAAGAACATGTTCAGGGATGACTCTTCCCCACTGTTCTTACCAACATTCCCACACACTCTTTGCTACCCATACCTTTTTTATAAACTTTCATTAGGTATATCAGCGTGACCAGAATTTTGCTCTATTGTATTTTTGTCCTTTAGAGCTTTAATTAAATATGAATTCCATAGAAAGTCTGTCCCTTTTCTTTCAAACCTGGGTTAGTTATTTCTTCTCATTCTTTGTCAGAAGTTACTTTATTAGAGAAACTTATAGCTCTATTGGGACTTTGGAGCCTTTACAGTTTTTTGACTGGAAAAATCACCCATCCCTGAGATTTTTACGCAGCTTCCTAGCTGATATTATTCAGAAATCTGTTCAAAACAGACTTTTTCAGGGAGGCCCTTTCGGACCACTCAGTTACAAAACCTCTTCTCAATCACTGCTCTTTTTAAAATGTGCTTATTTAGTTCAAATATGCATCACTATTAAAGAAAAACCAGTACGATTTTTTTTTTTAAAGTTGGCTTACCTATTATCTATCTCTCCCATTAAAATGATTCCTCTGGGCTGGGGTTTTGTTATGCTCATCTTAGGCCAGGCACTCAATAAATTGTCTCTGAGTGATTAAATTGTTTGACTCCCTTGCTAGATTCTCAACTTCATGAGGCCAAGGATTGTTCTATTCAGTCCTTCTTTATCCTCAATTTCTGTTATATTGCAGTCACTTACATGACTAATGGGAAAAATCACAGAAAGAAAGAGTTAAAACTACAGAAAAACCCTGTAGGTTCAATAACACAAAGCTTTCTAAAATTATTTAGCCCAGGAATTGAATACTGGCTGCACTTTTGATTTTTTTAAAATGGTATTGTATTTAATTTAAATGGAAACACTTGAATGGTAGAATAATAAAAAAATTATAAAAGCAACTTTCTCCTTAAAGTAAGAATTATATAGGGCATCTCTTCTAGAAGCAAAATTTTCAAATGTCAAACATCTGAAAGCATAGAAGGAGAAGTAAGAGTGTAAATTGTACTTCAATGTTCTTTTCTTTATATTCAGCAAACAGCTTCATTCACACCTTTCCAATTTTTTCAACTCTTTTGACAAAGCCTTCAGAGGAGTTACTGCTGATGATAACCATCACAGCCTAACAGGAGAAATTTTATAAAGAAAAATAATAGCATGTTTTTCCCAAATTGTTAAGGATATGGTGAAGCTCTGTCGGATTCAAAGGAGGAATGTGCAATTCCATGCTATATATAATAATAACTTATTTTAATAGTGGCTTTGCAATTTTTCAGATATATCCATTTACTGAAACCACTATCAAATAATCAAAAACAAACAAATTAACAGGGGTTTGAGACAGAAATTATCTAATCTAAAAATAGCACATGTTCAAGAATACACAACACATATCCCAAGTACTACTATAGGTTTCAAGTAATAGTCAAAACAATAGTAAAAATGATTCAGGCCCTACCAGTCAAATCATCAATGGGACCTTAACTGTAAATCCTTATCTTTAGATCAAAGCAGGTAATTGGGTGCTGAAGATACATTATAGAACTAATATGTTGTAGAACTCCTCTGAAATGAGTCATTTATTCCATCACTTTTCCTGGACAGCTGCTGACCCATGTTTTGGTTCCTGGAAATAGCTCCTACCCTGTCATACTTCTTAAAAGCACATATATTGATACCTCTACTCATTCCTCCATTCCTCTGTGACTATCACTGTGTTAAAATGTGGAGTCAGCTGACTCACTTGTGGTGGTAATAAAGTAGATGAGTTTGCAAAGTATTTTGTTATTTCTAAAAATGCAAAAACCAAATTACATTGAAATCATAAGGGGTGTTTCAGGGAGAGCTGTAGGATGTGGTTTCTTGTGTAATCCACAGAGATTAGCTCCAACACATATTTAAACTCTCCTCTAGGAGCAACCTTAGTGGTAAATCAAGAAGATAAACAGATGTATACACACCCTGGCACAAAATTATCACTTATGTTTGGCTTCCTAGTCTCCTCGTGTTACTTATTTATCTTAACTTCTCTCTGAAATCAGGGAACACAGAATCTCAATCAGTTGACATTTTTCTACTGAATTACCCAATAGTCTGATCATACCCCTAAGACTTTTTTAAATTAGTTCACTTATAATCCCAAATCTGCTTTGCTTCCTCATCTTAGTACACTGTAATTTGATTTCAAAATGAGGACAGTTGTCAGTAATGACACATTCATTAATCTATTTTACAATTCCATGTACTTATAACTATGAAGATATGTTAATAACATCCATTCCAATAAGCCACCCTAAATTTATTATCATGAAACAAGACCTCAAGAAAGAGAATTCAAAAATCATCAATGTATTTGCAACTTATTGAAATAAAGCCTTTATCAATAGACTTCCCTGTGCACATGGTGGTCAAATTGCTGGTGAAAAACAGTCAGATCTATTACAAGCTTTCTCATGGCTTCTAGGTAATCCAAGTGAGCCTTTATTGATACTGGGAAGGGATAAAGCAGGGAAGGGATAAACAGTGATGTAAGAATTGGGTAGACAAAAGTAATGACTCTCATTACAAAGTGAGTATTTTAAAGCAAAAGAGCCTGTTGGGAATATTGTTTTATGAAATAGTGTTTTTTTTTTAATTAACTTTTAAAAATTCAATTAGTTAACATATAGTGTACCATTAGTTTCAAATGTAGATTTCAGTTATTCATCCATAGCATATAATAGCTAATGCTCAGTACTTACTGTTATAGCTCCTTGAAAGCAGAATTTTAACCCACTGAGCCACCCAGGCGCCCTTGAAAGCAGAATTTTAGATCACATTTTCTGATTACTTCCATGTAGTACAACACTTTCCTGCTAGCAACCTTCAAAACATACTGTTTGTTAAAGGAATTTCTTTAATAATAAATAAATAGGAATTTATTTAAATTTATAAATATATAAAATAAATAGGAATTTATTTAAATTTATTTAAATATTGCACACTGTTTCATTGTTCATAAATAAGGCGATGATATTTTAGCCATTAGTTGGTAGCACTGATATATCACTTTCTTTTTACTTCTCAGTGCATTCTCTTTACACAAAATAGATATATATTTTAAAAGAATCTGAATCTGTGGCAAACTTTTTAAAAACCCTATACAGTAAAGTTTATCATTTTAAGTAATCTCAATTATCTTCCTCAATTGTGATAGTATATCCTTCTATCTAGGCCAGATATTGTATGAGGGATTTGAAGAGACATACTTTTCTAAATTTCACTTTTCTCATCTGCAAAATGCTGATCATGATCCTACAATAAAATACACTTACTATTTTTTGATGAAAATTTATTTATTTATTTTAAGATTTTATTTCTTTATCAGAGAGAGTGGGCGAGAGAGCAAGCACAGGCAGACAGAATGGCAGGCAGAGGCAGAGGGAGAAGCATGCTCAGGGCCAAGCAAGGAGCTCAATGCGGGTCTCGATCCCAGGACGCTGGGATCATGACCTGAGCCAAAGGCAGCTGCTTAACCAACTGAGCCACCCAGGCGTCCCTTTTGATGAAAATTTAATCTGTATAAACAATATATTTGCTGTAATGCGTGGTTCATGGAAAACGTCTTATTTAATTATAAGCAACAACAGTATTAGAAATTAAGTAAATGTGTCTATAATATTTAAAGTTTTAACACATAATTCCAGTGCTTTGCCTTATTTGCTCAAATCCCTTTACCACTTTCACTGACAGAGTCAAATGTACTTTATCTACTAGTAGCCAGCTCTTTGTCTTTTGTCGAAAGATGCCCTTGTGAATTATTTATAATAGAGTTATTAGCAATAATAATAATAATAATAAATAGCAATGAAAATGTTAAAAAAAAAGTTTTCTTAACTAATTAGGGTTCATAGACAACAATTAGAGGAAAAACCTCTGGCAAGCAAATTAATCTGCAAGACATTCCCAGAATTAACAAGTCAGTCAGATACAGGGTTGTCCGTAGACTGAAAGGTGAAGCAAAAGGACTAGGTTTGGAAAATAGGTAAGGACAGTGAAAAATATGATCAAATTTTGGGGCAAAATAAATTCTTAGGTGTCCTTTCAATGGAGTCCTGGGCATTATGTAGCAGAAACTCTGGAGATTATCTCAATCCATTGGAGTCACCCCGTTTATTAGCTTGCTATTGACAAAGTTATTTACAAACTGTAGAGCAAGAGGTTATAATGTAGAAAACTGATGGTAATGCACAAGATTCTTGTTAACAATAATGCAAGTTAGTGATTTTTCATTAGAAAACCTAAATTCTATAACCCAAATTATGGGCCCAGAGCACTTCTGCTGCACAACTCTGCTTATATCCCAAATAACCATGTGAACTAGTTTTAATATCTGCTTCTTTTATTAATTTTTGAATAAAAATTCTTGACACAAGTATTTTATAATTGTGTGATAATCATGCATTTAATTTCTTGGAGAACAAAACACACTTTAGCATAACTAGGTTTGTTCACAGAACCAGCCTTGATAACACACTTCTCTATGTTAGAAATGATGTAATAAATGTAGAATATATTGGGCACTTGTTTGGTATTCTTTGCCATGTTTTGCACTATCTAAAAAGAGATCAGTGAACTTGCACTGCAGGTAGTATACATGGAAGAAAATAAGATATTACAGAGAAGAGTACTGTAGATCTACAACCTAAATGGGCTGGGATTCCCATCATTTGGATCCCTCTAGCTTTACAAAAGTCAATTAAATTTTTGTATCTCCGATTAAAGTTGATTCCCCAGTACTTTTTCAAACATCTCTTGTAAAGTATTGTTTCCCAGAAAAAAAGGGATTTTTCACATGTATCTGCCTTTGTCTCTGGTCATGATCTCAGTCAGGATCTTGGGATCAAGCCCCATATCGGGCTTCCTGCTTATTAGGGAGTATATTTCTCAGTCTCTCTCTGCAGCTACATCCCCATGCCCCACTCATGCTCTATCTCTCTCTCAAATAAATAAATACAATCTTTAATTTTTTAATTAAAAATAAGATAAATAAAATAAAATAAAAAGTCTGGTCTTACTGCACCATTCAGCTCCTTTTTTTTTTTTTTTGAATTGTATTTAAAGCAGCATGAGAGAACATGAGGCTCTCAAACTTAAAAAAAAAAAAAAGGAAAAAATTGAGTTTTGTTAGGATTTAAGATCTTGTCTGCTAGACAAAAATGTTGGCTTCGTTAACATGTGAAAATTAACAAAAGAGACTAAGATAGAATTCTAATAATTTTTGTAGAAATTAAAAATTTCCTCCAACCCAATTACATACAGACTCATTAAGTAAATTCATTCCATTGTCCCAAACAAACCTTTTCTAATAGTAATGCATCTGTGTAAACAGGGTCAACCCAAGGAATAAATAAATATTATTATTTTTTTCCTGTCTCTTCCACAGTCATATCTGGGTATATTGGTAGCAAGCCAATTAACTATCTTATAAGACATGATATCATAAGGAAGGGTATTCTGTCCATTTGGAACAACTGAAAATCATTGTAATTTTATCTTGGTGCAGTAACTTGAGATGGCACAGTGTGGGTTATGAATATATTTTATTTTTTTTTACTGGGAAGAAGAGATTATAGAGATATTGGTTCTCCAAGAGAGACTGACAGGTGTTGATAGTTGCCAGGTCAATATCCATCTACTTTTTCCTTTAATATCAGAAAGCACTGAGGGATTGACAACAAGGAAACTTAAAACAACATCAAATATGTTATTGTCTCTTTTCTAGTTACATTGTAACCATATGACAAAGTATCAGTCGTACAAGATATCATTCTCTTTCACCTCTATCTTTCTGCCAGAAATGTGGGCTTAATAGTGAGAACTCCAACAGCAATTTTTGCAACTGTGAATAAAAAGCCATGAAAACCTCTAAGATACTTCACTTGACTTTCTTAAGACTCTGAACCAACACCAGAAAACACTCTCTGTAGTATTCTTGTTAAGTGAAAAAATATGATTAAACCACTTTTGACAGTCTACCTACAGCAAAATGTAAATCTTAATTGAAATATGTCCTCTATGCTGTGCTTAAGCAACTGAGTCCTGAGCTTTTCAGGTTTTCAGTGTGAAAGAGTACACCTCTGGTGTTCTGAAAGGGAAGAGAAAGGACACCCTGTTCTCCATATAAATTAAAGAAGAGAAATCTGTGCATTTAAGTGGGCCATATAAAATTTATCAAGCAATTATCTCCTAACTGCTTCCTATCCAAATTACCTGATATGCTCTCCCTACTCCTTTATTCCACGTTACTGCCTTTTCCAGGATTCTGTCTCACATCACAACATGTCTTCTGTTATTTCCTTCTTGCAAGCTAGTTTTGTTTTCTTCATCTAAAAAAATCAACAATCATTGTGTATTTCAATTCCCATTTTCCTCAAATGCATTGATTCTTCTTATCTATTACTCTTTTCTCATACTCAGTGTCTTTGTCTTTATGGGGTTCGTACTTTGCTTTTCCCCATCCTTTACTGCCATTATATAATCAAATCTAATAACTTCTTAGAGAAAGTTAAAAATTCCTGCATATCCATACGTGAACACAAAGTCACTGATTTTTAGCAAAACTATAAGATAGTCAGACATCCATTCAATTTCTTTTTTTTAAGATTTTATTTATTTATTTGACAGAGAGAGATGACAAGCAGGCAGAGAGGCAGGCAGAGAGAGAGGAGGAAGCAGGCTCCCTGCTGAGCAGAGAGCCTGATTTGGGGCTCGGTCCCAGGACCCTGGGATCATGACCTGAGCCGAAGACAGTGGCTTAACCCACTGAGCCACCCAGGCGTCCCTCCATTCAATTTCTTAACTGAGTCTCAAATGCATCCTGAGTTCTAACCTAAGCCTAAGTTCTACTTCTTACACGTTGTTATATGACCAAATCCTTTCAGTGCAGTATTTTGTAACATTTAAATATTAATCAATTGATGCTTTGTTTGTGTATTTCTATGAAAATAATTTGAATACTGTAGATTTATTGTTATATTTATAGACTTATAATCAAAGTTTCATCAGTTGAAGTTTTTGGAAATTTCAGATATAATGATTAACCTAAAATGATACTGCCTCAAATCCCTCTGATATCAAGGCCCAACACCTGATTATAGCCAAACCTGTGGTGGAGAGTTCCATGGGAAATTGCAGTTACTTAACACTGATAGCATCTCATGTTCTCTCTCTCATTTTAGAATGTCTCCAACACAACCCAAAAGTGTAGGAGAGTTAATGTCCTCTGAGGACAGCTCTCAGTGAAGTGGAAATAAGAACCATAGGTAAAATTGTCAGTTTTCAGTTCTTCATGAGGATAACGTAAGGAAGTTTCTCAGGACCTTTCAGTAAAAGCAAGCCTTCATTTTCTATCCACAACAATTATAGCAACAATGTACCTCTTTGACAAAGTTGCTTCTTCACTGTATCACTTTCCCATTCTTTTCTACCTTGGATAATCTCCCAGATAAGCTAACAGTACTCAAATCCTTTGTCCTCTCTTTGCTTTCAGGATAAATGGAGCCAAAAGACTTAGATTAATATCAAGGTCTGAATGGGATCTTAGAGCTATTTCTGTCCAGATTTTCATAAACATAGGGACCTTTGAATTATCAAGCTATAAATAAGTTCTAAATGGAGGGGGACAAAAGCAAAAGGTAGAAATTTTTATGTTTGATTTTTAATCATGATTAATTGACTTTATTGATTATTAAAAATACTAACATTATAAAAGTGTGGATCTTTGTAAAACAATGTCATAATGGAAGAAATAATTGCATAGTCCTTTTGAGAATATTAAACCAAGTGTTCAGGTGCCATCTAATTTCTTGTTTAATCCAGAACTTTGGTGTGCATTATCTTGAGGAATAGGATTTTGAAGTCCAGACAGACTAACAGAAAACTGATCCAAATGTGTTTGTTTATATTTCTGTTTTTGTTGTAAAAATCAAAGTGTGATTGCTGGTTTAAAATTGTAAAACTAATAATGTTCATGGACTCTATTATAAATTTTCAAATTGTATGGGAAGAATCCAATAAACATAGAATTAATTGATTTGCAAATCCTCAAAGAGCTACAGGATCAGGTAGTGGTATGTTCTGATTCAACAGCCTCATAATGCAGTATTTTATATGTGTGGCTAATGGATATTTTCATGAATGTTTGCTAGCTAGACAGCCAATACAGAGAAATATTAGGTAGGGTAATTACTCACAGTTGTGTTTAATAAAATGAGAGAAAATTATCAAATGACACTAATAATAATAATCCTATAGCAGGCTAAATAATTCAATGATAATTACAAGTATTAATCTAGCTTTCTTCCCTGATTATGACTCTTCTCTCCTTTATCATAATGGTAGTAGCAGATTGTCTGCAATGAATTGTGAAAACCCAGCAGTGACTTTGGCAGTGAAGGCCTGCCATCAATTTTGATAAGTTAAAATGATTCTGGTTGGTCTTGAGCAAATGTGTCAATTTTTTTTTCTGTGTGTGTCATAAATGAAAGAAGCAATAGTAAATTCTTGCTGTTATTCCATGGAGCCAATAAAATCATACTGCCAACAAGAGGCTGTTGACACCGTAAGTATAGTTAACTGTCTTGAAATACTAGGCCTGGAAATAAAATTCCAATATTTCACATAACCTCTTTTTTTTTTAAAGAAAAACAAAACAAAACAAAACAACTATACTGCTTACATTTAGGACCCTGCTGTTGTGTAACTATTTTTGAACATATCTACTGTAAGTGTATATATATATATATTTTTTCTGTGCAATAAATTCATTTAGAGATAAATTTGGATTGCAAATTATTTGGGGGGAGGCATGGTATTTGTGGCTAGTCTTACAAGTAAAAAGACTAAAAGAAAGAAGAAAAACATTTTTTATTACAGCATATTTACATCTGTCCAAAGTACTTATTTACTAAAATACTGACTAATGTATAATACTGTACACGAAGAAAGAAGCTAAATGAGTTATAATTCAGTCGAAGTATAGCTGGCCATTTTAAAATGTACCACTGAATCCTTCTGGTATGAAATGTGATATCTGGCAATCTGGTCCAGTTCATTACATCAGGTCATTTGTATGTTCTTATTACCATTTTGATAGCACAGCACATTTTATAACCCAGACATTTTACAATGGAACTATGATGCATGTATTTTCAAAAGTATAGACATACATGAAGCTATGAGGTCAAAAAAGATGAATGTCTGTAGTACCATATAGACTCAACAAATAATAGTGTCCAAGGCTCTGAGTGAGATTGATGAATATTGTATAAGATTAGGCCAACATGTGGTTTTGATATAAATAATCTGTTCTTAAATTAGAATTACAATCATTGAGTACAGTGTTGAAAATGGAAGATAGATTTTAGCTCTTTGCTCACTAGGGAAAATGGAAAAATGTTTAGTTTGGTCAGATTTTCACTGAACTTCTGAAAAATCTTACGTTTGAGAGAACTCTTCTGAAATAAGAATCCTTAAAGACATAACCCCTTTGGCACAAGTTTTCAAGAAACTTGTTGGATGTTGTAGACAATTATATGGCACACGTACTGTTCTAGATGTTTCATGCCAATAATATGTAAGCCATACCAAGGCTACAGATACATATAGAGATGTTCCTCAGCTTACAAGGGGGCTATGTACAGAGAAACACATAAAAAATTGAAAATGCATTTAATACTCCTAAACTATCAAATATCATAGCTTACCTTAAGCTTATTTAAACATACTCAGAACACTTACATTTGCCTGCATTTGGGCAAAATCATCTTAAGCAAAGCCTATTTTATAACAAAGTATATAATATCACATGCAATTTATTAAATATTACACTAAAAAAAAGAAGAATGGTTATATATAGAATGCTTGTAAGAATATCAGGTGTTCACCCCTGTAATCTTCTAGCTGACTGGGAGCTGTGGCTCACTGCCGCTTCCCAGCATCACAAGATGGCACCATACCACATGTCACTGGCCCTTTTTATAAAGACCCAAATTCAAAATTCAAAGTACAGTTTCTACTGAATCACTTTCACATCATTGCCAAATATATCATAAGTGGAATCATTGTAAATCAGGAGCCATCTTATTTGAAAGATAAATCACAGTCACCCATATACACACAAAAAAAGGCCTTCATGTAGGGCCATCTATGGATCTCTAAACAACATAGCATGACATATCAACAGCAAAAAATGGATGTGAAGGGGACAATTGCTTTGCGTCAGTACTCTGAGCAGTAACATACATGGCCTTACTCACCTAGCAGAACTCCAGAGCTAGCTGATGGCAAGGAATTTTACAAATGTTTGCTGAACAGCTTAAGCACTATTATTTTTAAATTAGTGTGCATACCTGTTTTCTAAAGATATGTTAATTTATTTTATTGACTTATTACAAAACCAAATAATTTCCTCTTATTTAAGTGGCAGGTAAATAGAATTCTTTTTAATTCAAATCAAATGGATTTTTAGGGAAAATATACTAAAAATTCTGAAGCTTGTATTGCTTATGAATCTTTTATTGGAATCCTTATCAAGTTGTATTTTTCAAGTTTTTCCTAAATAATCTTCAGTGAATTGAAAATATTTTTTGGATTTTATTCAAGGCTATTAACACACAATTTCACTTTGTTAAATATAGTGCTAAACTTTCAACCAAAACGTTGTGTCTTTTTTTTTTCCACTACCACATCCTCCATCTACTGACTGGATTCTCACCCCAACTAGCACATATATACCATTATCTATCTTTAGGATAAGTAAGGGTCATCTTTTGTCTTTGTTCTATTCCTCGTATGCTTCTGAACTTGTTGAATTTTAATATAGTCACACCATAAGCATCACATATTGGATTCCCCTTTAAATAGTAAACAGTGCACAACCAGAGCATACCTTCAAAGCTATCAATAGACTTACTCTGATATATTATTTTTGTATTTTTGTAAATTAAAATAATTAAATTATAGAACAAGAGCTTCAGGTGGTAGGTGTTGTAAGTTTTACCCAAACTGACTTTTGTCAAACTCGTTTTTGTCATCATATATGTCAAGTAGTTCTCTCGGGTTTATATTTAGAATATCCTTGTATAATGGATATTTACACTGATATCTAGTATAAAAATCTTGCAATTTATTTTAGAAACATTAAGATATTGAAAATCAATCTATTTCTTTAATTCATTGAAGACATTTTTGGCTTGTTTCCAGTACTTTCTTACTGCTTAAAAAATGAATTTGAAGTAGTCTGAATTTCATTATTATATGGCACTTTCCCTTTGATGAATACAAAGACGATATTCTATATTAGGTATCTGAGAAGAATTTATTTTTTTAATTTTATTTATTTGTAAGAGAGAGAGTGAGAGAGAGCACAAGCAGGGGGGCAGCAGGGGGAGGGAGAAGCAAACTCCCGGCTCAGCAGGGAATCTGTTGCAGAACTGAGTCCCAGGACCCTAATATCATGACCTGAGCTAAAGGCTCAGGCGTTTAACTGACTGAGCCACCCAGGTGTCCCAATCTGAGAAGAGTTCTGTAAGTTATTCCTATTAATATGCAGTGTAAAGTCTAGGTAATTAACTTAATATTTTAGTGGCTATTACATAGATAGCACTGTGTTCCAGGCAGAGAGTAAGAAAGAAATATTAAATCAACCATATTCTATGCATTCTAAATGAAAATAATTAATGAATCATAATAAATCCTTCTATTTATGGAATATCAGCTTATAAGCTTTCCTCCATATGAACAATGCCAAATACCAGAATAAAGGGTCATCTAATACAAATAAAGGATAGAATTAAAGAATTCTGGTAAGCCATTTAATTTTGAAAAATGGTGTTATATTGTTGCTGAGTTGTGGTTTTCAGTTACATAATATCTGATAAGTGTAGAAGTAACATGAGTGTTACATGAGATGAGAAATGGTATATAATTAAGATATTTTTAAAAGTACAGATAAATACAAATTTGTAAAAATAGCATTATGGAGGAATAAAAAATGATAGCTACACACTCTAAAGTGAATAAATCTTGGAAGGCTAATAGAGAAGTAAAACAAGGACAGTGCAAAAAGTATGGTACATTTTTATGAAGTTCAAACAAATTCTGTGAAACCATAGATGGACTTAAAGATACTATTATGTATCAAATATTGTAAAAATTAAGCAAGGAAATAGCAAACATAAAATAACCAAAGCATACACACTTGGGTAGATACAATAGGTGTGATCATGTTCTACTTCATAAAGAGATGAGTTAATAGATAAATAGAAGTAACTAGACTTTTTAGAAGTTAATAAAACTTTGCCTGTTATTTCTTAGTAATATAAAATATATGGTTTTCTAACAAAAACGTTTATCTTAAAAATATTTAAAAATAAATTTCAGGCTACTCATAAGGTTATATTTACTTTTCCACTGAAGGAAAAGCTGGTTGTTGTAGTTGTAGTTGCTTGTTTGTTTTAGTCTCCTCCTAGTTTTTATTATTATAATGTGGAATAAGGAATGTTAGATTGGAAAGTGAATTATTTTATAGACAAACATCATTACTTGATTCACCTCCTGGTACAGCAGATGGAACTCCTGAAAATATGCCCTTTTGCCTTATGGAAGAGTAATAGTTATGCTTACTTCTGAAACATACTTGGTGGTGGCCCTAAATAGTGACACCATAGTAAACATTTTGAATATTTGCAATTAATTTTTATAGTCATAGGGCTCCAAAAGGCGCTGCTGGTATCTTAGCAGGTATTTCAATAAAGCTAAAAGTTGCCTCACTGTTTAAAAATATTAATAAGGCACAAAACATGGCAGAAGTATTGTCCTCAGATATTATTTTTTTACATATGCTCCTCATTCCAGACATGACAAGTTATTTTTTAAAATTTTTTTATAAAAGATTTTATTTATTTATTTGACAGAGATCACAAGTAGGCAGAGTCAGGCAGAGAGAGAGAGGAGGAAGCAGGCTCCCTGCTGAGTTGAGAGCCTGATGTGGGACTTGATCCAAGGATCCTGGGATCATGACCTAGGCAAAGGCAGAGGCTTTAACCCACTGAGCCACCCAGGCGCCCCCATGACAAGTTATTTTGATAGATATATATACAATGTATTTTCCAGTTATAAGAAAAATGGTTCTGCTATTTTTAACCTTTTTTTAATTACATAATTTTTTAATTAAAATTTTATTTTTTAATGTTTTACTTTTCTTTTCTTTTTTAAAGATTTTATTTATTTGACAGACAGAGATCACAAGTAGGCAGAGAGGCAGGCAGAGAGAGAGAGAGAGGGAAGCAGGCTCCCTGCAGAGCAGAGAGCACGATGCGGGGCTCAATCCCAGGACCCTGAGATCATGACCCGAGCTGAAGGCAGCAGCCCAACCCACTGAGCCACCCAGGTGCCTCAATGTTTTACTTTTCAATATAATACTTAGAATATAAAACCTATTCCATTTTGTAAGAAGTTTAACCATTTAAAAAATGGTAACTTTCTCATTGTGTCTTCCCCTCACATTGCTTTATTTTGAATAAAAAATTTCACAATAAACATAACTGATGCTTTCCTTCTGATGGTCCCTCTGTTGGTCATATTGTATATGAGCCATGACAATTAGTTTTACAAAATTTATTCATGTTTGTTGATATGTTTTATCATAACTAATTTTCCCTCCCTTATCTAGATTCCCCAGCTTTCAGACAGGTGGACCCATAAATAAACCATACCCAAGGGATGTATCAAGTACTTCTTAGACATTCTCTCAGATCCTTGAGGTCTCATTTTGCCTAGGGTTTTGCAATAGGTTCTGCCAGAGGCACCACTGTGACAACTGATGTCCATGGTCTATCTCCTGCTAAGCTCAAGAGGTCACTGGTTTCCAAGTTTATCTATACAATTAATGCAGTCCAGCAAGGTATTTTTTTTTAATATTAACAAACTTATTTTAAAGTTTATATGGAGAGGCAAAGACTCACAATAGTCAACATAGTGTTGAAGGAGAACAAAGACTGAGGACTGACTTCAAAGTTTACCATAACGATGGGGCACCTGGGTGGCTCAGTGGGTTAAGCCTCTGCCTTCGGCTCAGGTTATGATCCCAGGGGCCTGGGATCGAGTCCTGCATTGGGCTCTCTGCTCAGCAGGGAGCCTGCTTCTCCTCATCTCTCTCTCTGTCTGTCTCTCTGCCTCTTTGTGATCTCTCTCTCTGTCAAATAAATAAATAAAATCTTAAAAAAGTTTACCATAATGATAATTGTAAGCAAGATATTGTAATACCACAGAAAGACTAGATTAAAGCAACAGAATATATATTATCAATTATATTTTATATTAAATATAAAAGCAAAAGCAATACAAGAGAGCAAAATACAATCTTTTAAACAAATGGTTCTGAAGTAATGGTGAAGCTAAATGTAAAAATATAAAATAAAATAAAATAAAATAAAATAAATCCAGGCAGATATCATACACTCTTCACAAAAATTAACTCAGATTGGATTATAAACCTAAACATGAAACATGTAGAAGGTAATATAGAAGAAAATTTAAATGACCTTGGTTTTGGCAATAACTTTAGCTACAAAAGCACAAGCACTGAATTTAAAAATGTCTACTCTGTGAAACACAATTCCAGCAGAATGAAAAGGCAAAGCACAGACTATGAGAAAAAATTTGCAAAATACACATCTGGCAAAGGACTGTTAATCAAAAATACACAAAGACCCCTTAAAACTCAACAATGGGGGAAAAACCTGATTAAAAATGAGCCAAAGACCTTAGCAGATACCTCACAAAAGAAAATATTACAGATGGCAAATAAGCATATAAAAAGATGCTTCACATCATATGTCATCAGGAAAATGCAAATTAAAACAAAAAAGAGACACCAGTACATACCCAGAATCCAGAGCACTGACAACAGAACACGAAATGTTGGTGAGGATGTGGAGCAACAGGAATGTTCTTCCATGTCTATTGAGAATAAAGAATGGAAAACAACTTGGCAGTTTCTTACAAAACTAAACATATTCTTGCCAGATGATTCAGCAGTAGCAGTTCTTGGTATTTATCCAAAGAAGATGAAATCTACACCCACAAAGATGTCTATAGTAGTTTTATTCATAACTGACAAAAGCTTGGAAGCAACCAAGTGTCCTTCCATAGGTGAAAGGTCAAATAAAGTGTAGTACATGCAAACAATGGAATATTATTTAATGCTAGAGAAATGAATTACCAAGCCATGAAAAGATATGGATATAAATATTTAATAAATATTTGATTTTAGGCTTCTACCAGTCTATCAATAGTATTAGTATATTTTAACAGTGAATGCTCAGCATTCATGAATTTACCTAATAAAATATTTTGGGTTCAATATTTTAAATACTTCAACCTCTATGATTCTATTCCTAATAATTTTGAATTGGGGTAAATAAAACTTAATTTTTTGTAACTTGTTTCTTATTGTAAAAGAGCTCAATGAAATTTTAGAAAATAAAAATTTACAAAAAAAAAGTTTAGTTTACTATTGCCAAATAATTTAAAACTTTATCTTATATTTAAATACATATGCTTTTCTAAATTGATTCATATGCTACTAAAACCAAAAACTTTTAGTGATACTAGATTTCATATCATGCAATCAATGCCAGAAATCCATCTGGCAATGATTTGTCTTAAATAGAGTTAAGATGGGTGTTATTACAATGCAAGATGGAAACAAAGATAGTATAACATTTGGTGTTACATAACTTTTCCGTTTGGATCAAGTTACTAATCTACAAAAGGCTTTTATCAGTGACAGACTTGGGAATTTAACAAAACTTTTAAACTAGCATGTGCGACTCATTCCTAGAAAACAACACAATCAATAACACTTTATTTACATTAAATCATGACTATTTCTCCATTTGAATAAAAAAGGTAGCATCCCCAATAAGTTTATTGAACATGAAAAGTTGAAATGCTATAATGCTCCTAAGGAATTAAATGATCCAGTCATGAATTACAAAAAAAGGATATAAATTACCAAAGTGTTTGTATAATTGTAATGTACAACTGCCCATTATCGTTCAATAGTGTAGGCTTGTACAAGAACTCTATAAAAGAACTCCAATTCTAAACTGTGGAAAATATGTTCCCTTTCCCCCTATATACAACTATTAAGCCATTCATTTAGCTTTTAAAATATCCAATTAATACAGGCTTTTTACACATTTGAACAGGCAGCAGGGCTCTAATCTTAATGCTTACATCTGAAGGATAGACTTCTAGCGTAAGAGGTAAAGCCCATAAAGGAGCCCAATAATAACATCAAAATACAGTTTAGTGAGCCCTTACAATCTGCCAGCTACCTTTCTGAGAATACTTCAATTAATAAAACATATAAAATACCTGACCACAAAGAGCTTACATTCTTTTGAAATATAATAGTGAAATAAACCAATAATAGAGGGGCACCTCGGTGGCTCAGTCCATTGAGTGACTGGCTTTGGCTTGGGTCATGATCTCAGGGTCCTGGGATGTAACTCCCCAGCAGACTTTCTAGGCAGTGGGGTGTTTTCTTCTTCCTCTGTGCACCCTCCCAATTCTCTCTCTCTCTTTCTCAAATAAGAAAATAAACCAGTAATAGAATAATGATTGATGGTTGATGGTGATAAGTGTTACAAAGAAATACAAGAAAGGTAAAAGCCATTGGAGAATGCTGGGATGAAAGTTAATTTTATTTTGTATTGGGTGTTTATATCTCATTTATGAGATATTATTTGCACAATGACCCAGGAAGTGAAGGAGAGTGTTATACAAATATTAAAGGAAAAGTTTGCTCTAGGCAGAGCAAGTAAGTATATAGACTTTGTGTGAACAGCTTGTCTGTTACTTTTGAGGAAAAGCAAGGAGGCCAATGAGGAGTTCATAGTGGTGGGGAGAGGAAGAACGAATTGATGTATGACCTTCTAGTACATTGAAACGCCTTCAGTTTTTATTTAATATGAAAGGGGAAGATACCAAAAGACTTTCAACAGCAGAATAAAATCATCTGACTTGATTTTTAGGTTAAATTGCTGTACCAAAATAAATTTTCAGGGAGAAAGGAGTTCAGTATGTGTGGAAGTGGGGTTATCAATCAAGTCAATAATTCAGGAACATATGATGGTGTTTTTAGCATGCTGGGTGGTAATAGAAGTGGTGAGGTATGGTTTTCATTTTGTATATATTTTGATGGTGAATATTCTGGTGAACAGGATGGGGTATGTGCAGGACAGACAATATCAACACTTATTTTACCTGCACAAACAGAAGGGTGGAGTCTTCATTCCCTGATATGCAGAGAACTCTGAGTTCAAATGTTTTTTCTCATTAAATGGCATAGTGATGATGACGATTTAGTCAGACAGTGAAAGAGAGCAGTAAGCATAGTGTTAAGGGGTAAGACATTATAATACATTTGAACATCAAAAAACGTGTTGGATCATCTGTTTATGTGAGTAAATAAATAAATAAAGCTTCCTGGGGTTCTGATAGAGGTAAAGAAGACTGCTATATGATCCAAATGGGCACGTGCACCAAATGTTTATAGCAGTAATATCCACAATAGCCAAACTATGGAAAGAACCTAGATGTCCATCAACAAATGAATGGTATATATATATACGATGGAATACTATGCAGCCATCAAAAGAAATGAAATCTTGCCTTTTGCGTTGACATGGATGGAACTGGAGGGTATTATGCTTAGCAAAATAGTCAACCAGAGAAAGACACTATCATATGATCTCCCTGATATGAGGAAATGGAGGTGCAATGTGGGGGGTTTGGGGGTCAAGAAAAGAGTAAATGAAACAAGATGGGATTGGGAGGGAGACAAACCATAAGAGACTCTTAATCTCACAAAACAAACTGAGAATTACTGGGGGGGTGGGGAGAGTAGGGAGAGGGTGGTGGGGTTATGAACATTGGGGAGGGTATGTGCTGTGGTGAGTGCTGTGAAGTGTGTAAACCTGGTGATTCACAGACCTGTACCCCTGGGGCTAATAACACATTATATGTTAATAAAAAAAAAGAAAAAGAAGACTACTATAAATCAAATGCTATGGTTTTCAGCAAAGAGTGCTTAATCAGGCATATTTTATTAAAGTAACCAAGTAAAATGATGGTCGAAAATTGGAATAACAGAAAACAAAAATCAGAGATTTTAAAAAGAGATATGGGACAGTGTAGAGAATATAGTCAATGATATTATAATAGTGTTATATGGTGACAGATGGTGGCTATATTGTAGTGATCATAGAAAAATGTATGGAGATACTGAAAACCTGAAACCAATGTAACACTGAACATCAACTATACTCAAATTAAAAAATAGTAAAAATAAAACAATTTAATTTAAAAAGATAAAAAGAGGGACAAGAATTTGAAAAGTGAATTTCAAAAAGAGTAAAGATGAGGCTAAGACATACTCTGAACCTTGAGGAAAACACCATTTTGAAAATTCTTCCCATTTTGAAAAAATTCAAATAATCAATACCATAAAAGAACCCATTTTAACTGAGAGATGTAATGAATGCTCAAGAAATAATTTTATGACAGGATAATTCTTCCCTATGAAACAGCATACAGAAACCAGGGGAAACACCTGGAAGCAAAATAAACTATACTGAAAATAAGAATTAGGAAAAAGATAAATGATGAAAGATAAGAAAATTAGACCTGCGACAGAGACCTAGTGAAGAGAATTTTTAGCTTGTGGTTTAATGTTTTTGAGGATAATCTAGAGTTCATAACTGCCTTGAGGCAGGCTGGTTGTAGGCAGTTTAGGCAGACCCCTAAGACAGGCCTACTTTGGGCAGGTGGTGTTGGAGGAGGCCATTGGGATGGACAAAGACAAATACAACCATTTGAATAAAGTGTCTGTGAAGATGTTGAAGTCAGATGCAACAGAGAAAGACCTGTCAAACCTGATCTCAGAAATGGAGATGATGAAGATGATTGGACAGCACAAGGACACCATCAACCTGCTGGGTCCTGCACACAGGATGGTCCTTCGTACACTCTCATGGAATATGCCTCCAAGGACAACATACAGGAATACCTGAGGGCCCAGAGGCCTCCTGACCTGGAGTACTGTTACAATATCAGCCACAATGCAGCAGAGCAACTCTCCTCCAAGGACCTGGTATCCTGTGCCTACCAGGTAGCCTGAGGCATGGAGTACCTTGCCTCCAAGAAGTGCATACACCAAGACCTGGCCACCAGGGAAGTGCTGGTGACATAGGACAACATGATGAAGATCTCAGAATTCAGCCTTGCCAGAGATATCACCAAATCAGGTACTATAAAAAGACAACCAACAGTGGACTGCCTGTAAAGTGGATGGTCCCTAAGGCCATGTTTGACCAGATCTACATCCACCAGAGTGACTTCTGGTCTTTTGGGGTGATCCTGTGCAAAATTTTCACTCTGGAAGCCTCCCATATCCTGGAGTGCCTGTGGAGGTGGTTTTCAAGCTGCTGAAGGAGTCATTTGATGGATAAGCCAATAAGTGCACCAGAGAGTTATACACAATAATGAGGGGTGGCTGGCATGTGGTACCTTCAAGCTGCTGGTAGAAGACCTGGATCATACTGTGGCCTTGACCTCCAACCAGGAGTACCCGGGTCTGTCCTTGGCCCTGGAACAATACTGTCTATGCTTTCCCAACACCCAAAGCTCCACCTGCTCCTCAGTGAAGAAATCCACCTTCTCTCATGTGCCGTTGCCCAGGGAGGCCTATCTGCCCTGACACCCAGCCCAGCTTGCCAATGGTGGACTCAAATGACTAGTATCCCTATTACTCCTGTCCAGATTCCGTCATAAGCTGTAACCCTTACCCGCCACCCTCCCTGCAAGACTCACTGCCTTCTCCTTTGTCCCTTTCCTACTGGCAGGAGCCAGCTGCCTACCTGAGGCCTTCACCCCTTGAAGTTCACCTCTATTCCCCTTCCTCTTCCTCCTCCTTACAACCTGCTCATGAAAGAAAGGAACAGAGAGGAAGGTACTTGCTTGTGGCTACTCCCTTCCCTCCCATATGTTGGACCAAGGCCCCTCCCTGTCATCTGGTACTGCCTGGACGTCAAGGGAGTTGGAGATGAGGCATGCCAGTGAAAGCTGTCGGAGCTTCCCTGTTTTGGTTTTGTCTGCTTAGCATAACATGTAAGAATGAGTTCTGGTGGCAGGGACATAGTCCTTGGGGCTATAGCACTAGCGAGGGGAGGTCAACTGCTCTGGGCCTTGGCTAAGAACAACCCCTGCTCCAGAGATATGGTGCCAAGGGCTTATTAATTTTGATACTAATTTGCTTTGCTGACCAAATACCTGATATCAAAAGATGGGAAGGCAAAGACTGGAAGCAGTGTTGTGACCATGGGGTCCAGCCCCAAACTATGAAGAAAGCACAAAGTGTATAAATCTGAGTAAGTATATATTTACACACCTTTTTAAATAGGTTATTATCAAAGATTTAATCAATGGGTAATATGCTCCTCTTGGCTGGGAAGCATCAGTTGCCATATATTAAAAACAAGGAAAAGAGGTGTCTGGGTGGCTTCCTCCATAAGTGTCCATTCTTTTCAGGTCATGATCCCAGGGTCCTGGGATGGAGCCCCACATCAGGCTCTCTGCTCAGTGGGAAACCTGCTTCTCCTTTTCCCTCTGCCCTGCTTAGAGTTCCTCTTCCTTTCTCTCTGCCAAATAAATAAAATATTTTAAAAAAAAAACACAAGAAAGACACAAAAAGTTTTTCAAAGGTCTTTTTTTTTTTTTTCAATTTTCTAGGGGTGCCTGGATGACTCAGTTGTTTAAGCAGATGTTGCCTTTGGCTGAGGTCATGATTCCAGTGTACAGGGATCCAGTCCTGCATGGAACTACTTGCACCCCAAGGAGCTTGCTTCTTCCTCTCCCTTTGCACATGATTCCCCCTGCTTGTGTGCTTCTTCTTTCTCCTCTCTCTCTCTCTCTCTTGCTGTCAATAAACAAAATAAATCTTTTACTAAATAAATAAATAAATTTCTAAACCTACTTTCAGTTTAGGTCCCTTAACAAAAATTGCTACTGCTTCATTAAAAAAAAAAAAAGATAATTTAGAAAGATGCTTCCAGAGTTAAAAAGCTGTTTTGTTTCTTTGTCAGGATTAAATATAGAAGTGCTTTAAAAAGTAAAAGAAAAAATATGCTATATTAACACTAATCACACTATAAGTTTGGTGGTTATATCAAGATAATGAAAAGTGATTTTAAAGCAAATTTCATTATCAGACATAAAGATCAAGTCAAAATTACGAAGAGTAAAAGGATGAATACACCAGGGCGTATAATAATTCTTGACTTTTAATACTTAATAACAGATTTGGGGATATATAGGGAAAAACTAAGAACAAAAATCATAACTTCTACCTTAGAAGAGAAATGGAAAAAATTTCAACACCCTTATTTTAAGATTATATACACCAATGGTCTTCAAATTGTTAAGATATGTAAGACTTGAACAAAATTATCAACTAACTAGATATGCTTGATATTACAGAATACTCCCAACAACCGCAGGGTACGTATATCTTAAGCCATGATTTTCTTTGCAAAGGTCAACATTGATAATGTTCTAGTCATATCTCCGTGTCCCAGGAAAGAAGTAGCATATTTCTTGAAAGGCACAGCTATCACAGCTCCATTGAGAAACCGTAAAGATGGAGAAGGGATTTGCAAATTATATATCTGATAATGGACATCTACTCTGATTATTAAAAAATGAATAAAAATAAAAAACCTTACTAATAACCTTACTATTAACCTTTGGTTATTAGTAAAACCAAACAGAGTATCCAATTTTACATGTGAAGGAAATAATAAAAGAGACATGTCACCAAAAGTATATGGATGGCTTATAAGCACATGACAATTTTCTCAACATTTAGACATTAAAGAAATACAAATTAAAATCATAATGAGACATGCTTACATATCTATTAGAATGGCTAAAATTATAAAGGCTAATTGTACTTGCTCTGAGCTAGATTGAGAAGCACAAAAAATCTAAACTGTTGCTGGCATATATCATGATAACACCACTTTGGAAAATAGTTTGAAAATTTTTTTAAATGCAAAATATGTTGCAGTTACACAAATAGCCATTTTACTTCTAGGCATTTAACCAAGAGAAACAAACCCTATGTTCATACAAGGACTTGTATATGAATTTCATAGCAGCTTTATTTTTAAGAATTGAAAACAGTGGAAATGTTCATCAATGTCCATCAGTAGAGCAAAGACAAATTATGATCTATTCATTAAAGAGATTACTATTCAACATCAAAATGAACTATTTACAATTGGAGATTCTCAAAGTAATGATGCTGAGAAAAGAAAAACCAGGCAATGAATAGTATATACTGTGTGATTCCATGACTATAAAAAATCTAGAAAATACAAATTTATATATAGTCACAGTCATCAAATATATTGGTGAGATTTTAGTGCCTTCTTCTGTGCTCCCATAGCTTCCTACACTTGGATCTCCGAGCATTTGTTACACCATGTGAAAATATGAACTCTTTTTCTTTATTCTGTCTTACTAGAATAAGAATCCTTGAAATTTTATGCACATTTGAACTCTCAGTTATTAGCAGAAATTCTATCACACAGTAAGTTTCCAAATATAAAAGCCAGAGTTTTACAATGACTTCGAAGATTTTACATGATCTAGCCACTCATTTAACCTCTGTGACCTCTTTCCCTGCCACTCTTCAGTCACTCACAGTGGCCTCCTGGCTATTCCTCAGATATGCCAGGCACGAACCAACCTTATGGCCTTCAAGATAGCCAATTCCTTTGTCTGGAGTGACCTTATTGCTGATAGTTCTGGGCAAATTCATCACCTTTCCATACCTTTGTTCAATTGTCAGCTTCATTGTATCTACCCTGATCTTCCTATTAAAAATTTTAACTCCCCATCCCCTGCCTAGCAACCTTGATTTTTCTCACCCTGATCGAATTTTTCTTTTTCCCCATTGTACTCATCATTTTTGAATGCACTATGCAATTTTTATTTAGGTTTATAGCTTTTAATTGTCTCACCCATTAAAATAAAAGTTCTACAAAGCCAAGTATTTTATTTACCAGTGTAGTCTGAAGTAATATCTGCCATATAATACGTTCAATAGATAATTGGTAAATTTAAGAATAAATTAATGTTGAGAGTATACTGAATTTCATAAGTAATTTCAATATTTTTGTCCAAAAAATAAACTATGTAAAACATACTTTAAATTTCCTTTCAAAATATTTTATATTTTTATAAAATGGACAACATACATAAGCCTTAAAGAAACAATAATATAAATAACCATTTCAGACCTACTTAAAAACTGCATAATACCACACTCCTAGATCCTCTCTGAATGCTCTAAAATAACCCTTCAAAGGAAATACATTTTTAAAAATAACAGAATTTTTCGCAAATAATTTAATAAAATAAAAGTTTCATTCATCTATGTAGATCATAATAATTGTTTTTAATAAGCATGAAATTATAACTCTGAAGTGTGCTAAAATGAAACCACCTGCTAAGCGTGAGAGAACAAAAATAAACATCATTTTTCCAAATAAGAGGAATTTATTACCTTTGAATCAAAGCATGTGGATTTGTTCAAACTGGCAATAAAGGAATATGGAAACACAAACCATAGAAAGTCATATTTTAGATTTCTAAAATACTTTGAAGTGAAGAGTATACATTTTTTAAATGCTACATAATGCTACATAATGACAAGATGACAGGTTGTGACAAATAGCATTTTAAAAGCTCTACTCATAATGGAACAGAAGGTGTCATTGCCCTATAATTTTATATATGTCATTAATTTACTATATCTGGAATCAACATATTACCAAACAAATGTTCATCAAAGACTAAATCATTTTTAACGGAACATAATAATTTGAATCTACATCTACTAATCATTTTTGTCGATCTAACATTTATAGTCTCACTAAACATTTTATCAATTGTTGACAAAATTCAAAAAAAATAGGATTAAAAAGTCGTGTTTGGAAAAGTAGATTTTTTTCAAATTTGCATTTAAATGAAAATATTTGCTGATATTTTAAAAATTTTAAATGTAATTTTATATATATTTGACCTATCAGATGATATAAAATTTTTGGAGAAAATATGACATATTTTTTGATCTTGGTTGAAGGTATTAATAAAGAGCAACTCTTTCTATTATTTGTATTGTGATATCTTAGTTAATAAACATGAATAACTGGTATAAAATATGTTTTTTAAAAAATTTTATTTATTTACGTGACAGAGATCACAGGAAGGCAGAGAGGCAGCCAGAGAGAGAGGAATGGAAGCAGGCTCCCTGCTGAGAAGAGATCCCACTGTGGGACTCAATCCCAGGAACCTGCAATCATGACCTGAGCCGAAGGAAGAGATTTTAACCCACTGAGCCACCCAGGCGCCCTAAAATATGTTTTTTTTATATATAGAATTATAGTTCTTGCCAAAATTTGGATCTAGCTGGAACTGAATGCCTCCTTCAAAGTCAGATCTGGAGAAGTTATGCAAGTGTAATATGGAACTATTTCAGATATTAACCAAAAACAAAGAAATGATAAATTCCTTAAAGGCTCAAAGTTGCTCTTGACTGGTATGTTCTGAGCTCTATTCCTGGTTTGAAGACAGGTTTTAACAGGCCTGTCACTGTAGAAATCACCTGGATGTTGAGAGGCTATCAGAACTGTACAAAAACCTTGAAGAGGTAAAGACTTGAAAATTCTTTACAGAGATTAGCTCCCTAAGGCATTATTCCTCCACACATTTTCCTCCAATCAATTAAGACTGATGGATGAGGGGCACCTGAGTGGCTCTCTCATCAAGTGGATGGTGGGTTAAGTCTCTGTCTTCATCTCAAGACATGGTCTCTGGGTCCTGGGATCCAGCCCCACATCCGGTTCTGCTCAAAAGGAAGCCTGCTTCCCTCCCTGCTTGCCTGCCTCTCTGCTTACTTGTGATCTCTCTCTCTCTCTCTCTTTCTCTCTCTGTGTCCAATAAATAAATAAAATCTTTAAAAAAAGGCAGATGGTGATAAATTATGAAAACTGCTCCCTCCAAATGATGCTTCTTCATAAGGATTTAAGAAATTAAAATTGTAAGAATTTAAAATTGAAACTTGATCGTAGGATTTATCTTATAGAATAACATCAAGTGAAGGCAGTTATTATTAGTTCTGAAGTATTTGTGATTCTGAATTCTTGGCCTCATTGGTAAATTTATTTTTAAATTCTCCCATGGAGTGGTGATTGGCCTTCAGTCTTTCATTGATGTACATCATTGGGTCAAATGAGATGTGTGTGCCCAGAACTATATATAATCTTCTTTGTATTTCACTGGAGATGGCATTTCTGAGTTTTGTTCAATTGAATTTGGACAGATGTTTTAGTAGTCACTTCTAGAGTTGTCCCTGAAGAATATCTTACTTTTTTTCTCTTCCCGATTCTCTGAAAAACCCTGACTAATTCACATTATCACAGTGATATCACAATTCAAGTTTTTCCAAACACTATAGCTGCAAAATAGAAGGAAGCTACTCATAAGGTAATACTATTCTGAATGATTGAGAAAGAAAACATTATTATAATTAAGCTACCAGGTTTCAATGTATTTTATTGTTGCTTAGAAAATCCTAGCATACCCAGACTTTACAGAGATTTGATGATCCTAAGAGGAGCTGAACTCATGCACCAAAATAACTATACACATAAAAAGTACAATTACTTACCTAATAAAGATGATGTGGTTAACTTTATATGGCAATCCAAGTGTTATTGGAACAGGAATTAAAAAAATAGCTTAGGGGAGCCTAGGTGGCGTAGTGGATTAAGCCACTGCCTTCAGCTCAGGTCATGATCTCAGGGTCCTGGGATCAAGTCCTGCATCAGGCTCTCTGCTCAGCAGGGAGTCTGCTTCCCTCTCTCTCTCTTTCTCTCTGCCTGCCCTCCGTCTACTTGTGATCTCTCTCTGTCAAATAAATAAAGAAAGAAAATCTTAAAAAAAAAAAGAATTACTGTACTTTTAAAAAATAGCTTAAAAGGGGCGCCTGGGTGGCTCAGTGGGTTAAGCCGCTGAGTTCGGTTCAGGTCATGATCTCAGGGTCCTGGGATCAAGCCCCACATTGGGCTTTCTGCTCACCAGGTAGCCTGCTTCCCTTCCTCTCTCTCTGCCCGCCTCTCTGCCTTCTTGTGATCTCTCACTGTCAAATAAATGAATAAAATATTTTTAAAAATAGCTTAAAAGTATATGATAAAATAATGATATACATATACAAAGAAAAGAAAGATACTATACTGTGAATATGAATTAAGTGAAAATTGTTGAAATAAAGAATACAATAAATGGAGACTAAGATGAATATAGCTGTAAAATGAATAAATGAGTTGGGAAAAACAAACAAACAAACAAATTAATGACTTCTGCCCAAATGCAGCAGAAGAGAAAAAAAAATAAAGAAAATATTTAAATAAGTACTGAGATAAATTTTGGAGAATTAAAGAAAGATAAAAGATACCAGACTTAAAATGATGCCAAACATGAGAAATCAGAAACAAAACAAAACAAAAACCACACACACCAAAAACCACTCATATACATTATGGTGAGTTTTAAGAATATCAAAAACAGAGAAGAGCATAAATGATGCCCAAGAGAAGAACAGATCACCTAAAATGTAAAAGAATAATACTGACAGCAGAATTCTCAATAGTAATAGCATAGAAAGGAGACAGCTGAGTGTTTGTATAGATGGAAAAGATATTTGAAACTAGATATTATACATCAGCCAAATTATTGATTAAATTTGAGAGCACAGTAAAAATACAATGAAGCATATTAGGTCTTAGAACATTTATCACAGAGAGACACACATTTTAGAAAACTTCCTTGGAGGACAGCTCAATTTAGATTGAGAAAACAGAATTATGTACTCAAAGGCACCTTTTAAAGGAAGGATTGAATATAGTCTGCACTGCAAATATTCTTTAATCGTATGTTCTGAATTTCCTAAATTTAAGAAGTATTTGTTCAAATATTTATCTTTAAATAAACCCTAGGAGACTTTTTCTTGGATTCTGGAAAATCAGTCCATTTGGATACAAATCTTTTTGTCACTGATGGAAATTTTGATAGCCCTTAACTGTGGAATGCCTAATGTATTGTTACAGCAATTGTGATTTGCCAATACATGGGTGATGTGTGTGTGCTGTGTGTGTTTATTTTTATTTTTGATGGTTTTACTCTTCTATGAGATTTTTAAGTAGACATAATTTTAATAAATTGTGATTTGTTGAAATTTATCTGAGGTTATATATAATAAAATGAAATTTGTGTGAACTAAAGAAGTGCGTCTCCATTTTTTTGTTTTAAGAGTAGACTGGTCTTTAAAAATTGTCCAAAGAAGTACATTATAGTCATTATTAAATTTGATAATATACAATAAAGTATTTATGGTCCTATGGAACCATATCAAATTCTACTATTAATTCATATTAATAATTACCATAAGAGGAAAAAGGGATATTTTTCAAAAGGAAAATTAGTGTATTTTTCAGAATATGATATAGTGTTATTCACTGAACAGAGGGAACAAATGTCAAAGTTTAACACAGTTTACAGAATGTTTTAACATAAATTGAAATTTAAATCTGACCAAATTTCACAGTTTTAAGTAAAATGATAGCACTTTATATCCTTGAAAAGTGGTAAGTGACCCAAAACATTGCTTAGAAAAACAAATTTAACACTGCACTAGTCTGAGATGGTTAAGTTATGGTACAACTTGCCATTGTGTATCATCAAATGGTATATTTTTTTCTTTTGGTCTTGTCATTATATTTTATTTTAGCCATTCTGGTAAGTGTGTAGTGATATCTCAGTGTCATTTTAATTGCATTTTCTTGATGTCTAATTATGTCAAAATATATTATTTTGATGTTTAATGTTCTGAGCTTTCTCAGTTCAAGACCATGAAGCCACTTAGGAAAAATACAGTTGCAGATGCACTCATAGACCAACTCTTATTTAGAAATAAGAAGAAACATTACTACCCATTCCAACAAAAAATAGATTTGTTATGCAGTAGGGATTTTATAAATTACCTGACACAACTTACATAGGAAGATGAAATGGGACAGGCGGCTTCTTGCAGCTATATACAACATCATTTTAATTTCAATTTTCAGTATAATTTTTCCAAGGTATACACAGAATATACATTTAATGTAAATTGTGAACATTTTAAACACTGTATATGGAAATTAATCAATTTTAAGTTTATAACAATCAAAATTAACGGAAGTTTATTTTAAATTAGTTAGCTTTCTCTGCATTGCAAGACAGAATAATCAAGAATTGGTAAGAAAAAAATAATCTCTGTAAAATTACCGGGGGTGCATTATAAAGTGTTCGGTAACCGGTCAAACTCACAATTTGGATTCGATGGCAAGTGATTTTTAAAATCTGGAACTCATTGTCAATTTTTTTTTTCTTCATTTTGTCTTAATAAATTACTGTGTTCATTTGCATGGAAGTGAAGAAAAATGCATGACATTTCATCTCAACACTAACACTTTTAACTGGCAACTCTGAATGTCCTTTACAGCAGTGTAAAAAAGTAAAGATCAATGATGTTTCATGAAATATTTGTTATAATTCTCAAGGAGATAGGGAGTTTGTGCAAAAATGCAAATCACTTTGCGACTAAACACATTGCTTATTTCAGCTAATTTTAAGAAAATATGCTAAGACTCTCTCAAAAAAGGAAGCAATGATTTAGGTTTTCCTTCAAACTCCTTATCTAACCCTGAACCAACAGCACATAGTTCAAAGAGCAACTAATTTGAGCAGCTCCAATTTACACGTTTCCTAACAATGCCTAATTTAGTGGAATTTCTGTCCAATTATGTTAATTTGATGTCGTGAAAGACAAACATTCAAAAAGATCATCCTTAATTTATATAGATTGCCAAACTCTGCATTTTCTGAATGACGCCCAGGAACGTATTTTCAAAAACAAACAAACAATGCCAGAACCACTATTAGGTCATCTGTAGGCAGAAAGTGACTCAGAGCCTACATTACTCTCTCCCTGAAAGTATACTGTAGGCACTGAAACTACTACCCTGAGTCTGTGCTATCAAATTCCTTGAGTTAGAAAGTTTTAAAACCCGTCTGTGTGGGAGTATTTCATTTACAGATAGAGATTTGGTTGTTTATACATTTTCATACTTGATTTTTAGGGTGTAATAACTATGTTTTAAAATTCATGGTGGTTTTGAATACTGTTGGATAATTGTGCTAAAATGGTATATCCATTCCTCCTAGGAAACAGAAATTATAGAAAGGTAGTGCTTTTCAGATCTGACATCATTGAGCCATTGCAGTTTCAGTAAAAATGCAATAGGAAAACTGACATTCATGTTTATGATATTTTCTATAAATAAATTAAAATGTACTGGAGGCCTGATATAAAGTGGGATGCCTAAACTTCAGTAAGATCTTGTTTTCAATTCAAAATAAATTTTATTTTTTATTTTTTTTATAATGTCCCTCAATTTCAGATAAGCACCCCCCTAAGGTCCACTCCATTTTTTAAAAGATTTTATTTATTTTATTTGACAGATAGAGATCACAAGTAGGCAGAGAGGCAGGCAGAGAGAGAGGGAAGAGGAAGCAGGCTCCCTGCTAGGCAGAGAGCTTGATGTGGGGCTCGGTCCCAGGACCCTGGGATCATGACCTGAGCCAAAGGCAGAGGCTTTAACCCACTGAGCCACCCAGGCGCCCCCAAAATAAATTTTAAATTGAATTATGCACCTCTAAGTTCAGAGACAATAAACATCAACCAACACAATTAATAAGTTCTATTTCTTGAAATTTCGGGAACATTGATAGTCTCATCTCCTGGAAGAATAACAGCTAAAATTTTTGGTCATGGATTCTTGCTAAAATATCACTTTCCCAAAGAAAATTAATGTTATGAATTTTCATTGATTGTTATTGATCATGAAGAATATAACAACCACGATAAAAAGAGTAGGAAAAACATGATATCTCATCTGTAAGGGCATGTGGAAAGTAGGAAATGCTAATAAAAATAACTACCATTATTTCCTATGTTGATATAATATAACAGAACAAAAATATTTCATAACAATATTTTCTAGGCTCATTCTGATAACTCTTTTCTACATTCAAATTTAAAGGTTGAGACATGTGATATATATTACACAAAAAACATCCCAAGGAATTCGTTAAAAAAAAAAATCTTAATAAAGGACAAATCCAAAGGAATTTCTTTTCTAATTTAATTAACAAATTATAAATCGACTTACCTATTTCATCACAGTGTATCAGGCACCAATAATATTTTTTAATCGTCATACCTGATGCAATAGTTACCATCTTTCAGACATACTGATCACGAACAAGCAAAGAAACAAGAGCACCGTAGCTTAAGATCTACCTGCATAAATATAGTACTACTTCAGACAATCTCTTCGCCACAACATAGCAATGAATAGAAATCATACATGCTCTGTAATGGACATACAGATGAGATAGAAGGGGATGGGTGTTAATATATGCAGAATCTTTATTAATTACATTGTAAAACATAATATGGAAAAACAGAATACAATTTTAGAAATACCCAGGTCACCATCTTTTTTTTATTTTTATATGTGTAGATAAGGAGTTTAGTAAACAATCCACGACTATTCAACTTCTAATATTTTGAAAATTTTAGCAAAAGTAACAAACCTAGCAACTAGAAAATTGTATCTATCTGCAAAATACAGCTTTGCCAGCATGGTAGAGGAAAAGCAAAACAAAATAAGTAAGAAAAGTTTAACATTTCACAAGAGTTTTACTTTTATTTTTTTATTTAATATTTATTATTTTTCATTTATTATTTACTTCTATTTTCTACTTTATTTTAATGAAAATGTAATGACCATAACATAAGAGCAGAATTAAACCAACATGAGAAATTATTTTTTCATAAGTTATAATAAACTAGCTTGGTGATTAATTCAAAAATTATATTACAAACTTCAGGGTTCTTGCAATAAGTATCACTGCGTAAACAAACGAGTCAGGAGTCATAAACTAATGATGATTCTAAATGTTATTTAGAGAGACATTCTGTTCTTAATATATTTCAAATATTCTACACAAGGCAAAGTGGATCCAAGTAATCTGTAGGTAAAACAAGATTTTAGAGAGGTATATATTTCCAACAGCATTTATAAAATATTACCTTTATGTAAGGCATCATCCTGGACTTTGTGGAAAACACACAAAGGAGTAAGAAGTGGCCCTTCAAGAAACATATACAACATCAAGGTTGAACATGAAGCAGGATGTCTTCTCTAAGTAAAAAAACATTGTACCAACTGACTTTACAGAAACTTTATATTTATTGCTCTCGTTTTAGGTCATAGTGTCCTTCTGCATGCAGGCTGCTATAACGGACATGATATAGACTGAATAGCTTATAAAGAACAGGAATTTATTTCTCACAGTTCTAGAACTGAGAAGTTCAAGATTAAGGAATGGGCAGATCCACGGAGAGCCCACTTCCTCATAGATGGCTATCTTCTCACTGTAAACGTACATGATGAATGAATCAAGAGAACTCTCTGGGGTCTCCTTTAAAAGGACTGTAATCCCACTTAAACCTAATCACCTCCCATGGCCCCTATGTTTTAATACTATCACTTCCAGAGTTAGATTTCATAATATGATTTTGGGAGACATAAACTTTCACACCATAGTATATAGAAACAAAAAAAGACACAAAAACAACAAACAACAAAACTTATTTTAACTACCTATTATTTTCAACCCCATAAAATTTTAATTTGCTTCTATATAATATTAAATAAATCATTTGAGTAATTCACTTATATCCAATGCATCTGAGTGCAATTAAATTTGCTTACCCAACATATCCAGCAGCATATTTCTTCAGACTATCCCATTCCCCACCTTACAGGATTTACCGCAATTAGAAGACAGGGGATAGACGATAGATAGATAGATGTATACATAAATACACTTGTACATACACATATGCATATTTTTTCCTGTTAATGATACTCATGCAAATAAAATTTAAGCTCAAGGAAACCTGTCTTATGTGTTACTTAATATCCAGTTTTTAGTCAACATCCAAAAACAAATAATCCAATAAAAACATGGATAGAAGCCATCAAAAGAAATGAAATCTTGCCATTTGCAACAACATGGATGGAACTAGAGCGTATCATGCTTAGCGAAATAAGTCAAGCAGAGAAAGACAACTATCATATGATCTCCCTGATATGAGGAAGTGGTGATGCAACATGGAGGCTTAAGTGGGTAGAAGAATAAATGAAACAAGATGGGATTGGGAGGGAGACAAACCATAAGTGACTCTTAATCTCACAAAACAAACTGAGGGTTGCCGGGGGGAGGGGGTTGGGGAGAAGGGGGTGGGATTATGGACATTGGGGAGGGTATGTGATTTGGTGAGTGCTGTGAAGTGTGTAAACCTGGTGATTCACAGACCTGGGGATAAAAATATATGTATATAAAAAATATATGTTTATAAAAAATAAAAAAAAATAAAAAAAAAAAACCCAAAAAAAAAAAAAAAAAAAAAAAAAACATGGATAGAAGACATGAACATGTGTTTCCCCAAAGAACACATTCAAATGTTCAGTAGATACATGAAAAGATGTCCATCATCATGTATCATAAGGAAATTGCAAAGCAAAACTAGAAAGAGATACCACATCACACCTGTCAGAATGGCTAAAATCAACACCACAAGAAACAAAAGGTGTTGGAGAGGATGTGAAAAAGTAACACTTGTGGGGGCTGCCTGGGTGGCTCAGTGGGGTAAGCCTCTGCCTTCAGCTCAGGTCATGATCTCAGGGTCCTGGGATCAAGTCCCACATCGGGCTCTCTGCCAGGCATGGAGCCTGCTCCCTCCTCTCTCTCTCTACTTGTGATCTCTCTCTGTCAAATGTATAAAATCTTGAAAAAAAAAAAGAAAAAGTAACAATTGTGAACTGTTGCTGGTGATGCAAACTGATACAGCCATATTTGAAAACAGGATGGAATATCCATAAAATTTAAAAATAGAAGTCCTTTGTGATCCAACAATCCTGTTGGGGTGTATTTATCCAATGAATATAAGAAAACTTATTCAAAGGGATGCTAGCACCCCTATGTTTATAGCAGCATTATTTATAAAGTGAAGATATGGAAAGCACCCAAGTATCCATTAATTGATGAATAAATAAAGAATAAGTGATATGTATATACAATGGAATATTATTCTGCCATAAAAAAGACTGAAATCTTGCCATTTGCAATAACATGGATGGAACTAGACAGTATAATGCTAAAAGTGAAATAAGTCAGTCAGAGAAAGACAAATACCTTTACTCATATATGGAATAAAAGAAACAAAACAAACAAGCAAAGGGGAAAATAATAAGACATAGAAAGAGAAACAAAGCAAGAAACAGACATTTCATTACGGAGAACAAACTGATGGTTACTTGAGGGGATCTGAAAGGAGTGATGCATTAAATAAGTGATGGGGGTTAATTAGAGCACTTGTCATGATGAGCACTGAGTGCTATATGTTATATTGTACACAAGAAACTAATACAACCATATATGTTAACTAACTGGATTTCAAATGATCACTTTTTTAAAATCCCAGTTTTTAGCTCACATTCTGGATTACAAAAGGGATTTAGTCAGGAATTTGGAGATTAGTTAATGAACAAATAAGGGGTGAACAGGCTGTTGTTAGATAAAATTACTATCCTTTCTGGCATGATCTTATAGCTTTTATCTAGAATTATTTTTAGCACTTTAGACTCTTCCTATTTTATTTTGAGTCATTAAACAAAAATTTCCTCAAAGGACCTTAGACTCCATCCAATTTGAGCAACAGTGTGAGAGAGGAAATGGTGTCCAGGAGGAAAAAAAAAAAGATGAAACTACTTTTGTTTACTAGTGAATGCATAGTTCTTCCACAGAAGAAGCTCTAAATGGTCATGGCTCCAGCATTATATGTGTTCAGTCATATGTTCAGAAGTAGGTAACACTATCAAAAAATATAAAGCATCTGAGATTATTTTCCCTTATTTGAAAGCTGGTGTATGAGTCTGCCGTGGTTTCTTGGGTGTTGATAGAAGACGCAGACTCATGGTTCAGAAATAATATAGTTTATTATTCACAGCAATAGAGGTAGCCAGAATATTAACAGTATTTGTGTGTGTTTGTGTGTGTGTGTGTGTGTGTGTGTATGTGTGTGTGTGTGTAGGGGTGGGAGTTATATATCAGTTCTGAGCCTCAGTTCCCACAAGAAGAATCAAAACAGAGGCAGATAATATTTGCAAACACAACAGGTTAAGTTAAAAAAAAAGATACTATTTCTGTCTTCCAAGTCTATTCAATACAACCATCTTCAAAGGATGGTCTAGAACAAATAATAAATGCAGAAATGTAAGCAACCAATTGAAAAGTGTCTCCCAAGAAACACACTTTGAGAGTCTTCATTTGACAAAAATACTATAGGATATTACATGGATCAGGTGCATTGAATACTGGAAGGTTAAAATTACAAGGGACCAAATATTTTTAAGCAGTTCTGGCATCCAGTAGAGTTCAAATAGGTTTTATAAGATTGAGGAAAGAAGCCTTCAAAACCTGGGCCCAGGGGCGCCTGGGTAGCTCAGTGGGTTAAGCCTCTGCCTTCGGCTCAGGCCATGATCTCAGCGTCCTGGGATGGAGCTCTGCATCAGGCTCTCTGTTCAGCAGGGAGCCTGCTTCTCTCTCTCTCTCTGCCTCTCTGCCTACTTGTGGTCTCTGTCTGTCAAATAAATAAATAAAATATTAAAGAAAAAGAAAACAAAACAAAACAAAAAACCTGGGCCCAATTTTCCCAAAAGTATGATTCTGATTCTAGTCTCTATGATGTTATCCCTTGAAGACAGTGTCTCTAATTGAGTTGAATTAGTTTACTAAAGAGCATACCCCCACTTGTTGTAGGAGATGAACAATATGCAAGAGGCAAAATGCCACATGGAAGCCACCTGGTCTTCAGTGGAATATAGAATCAGTTCCTTTGGGATGAATTTGTTCGACATTTGACTTCCCACTTAAGGGAAAATAAGAGTGCCTTCTAATAGATTTTAAATAGGCAAGGACAACGGAAGCTTATACAAGATTATAAAATGGGAAATTTCATTTAGATAAGCAATAATTTCAAAGTCATCTTCTTAATATTACAGACTCTTCACATAATCATAATTTTATTTTGGTATTATATGGTCATTTCAAATATAGTAAATATAAAGAATTTACCTCTGTAATTATAGCGAGTCTGGTCGTAGTTTAATGGCAACAAAACTTCAATTTCGAAGTATGGTCTACCAATTATTAATACATTTGGAAATGGTGTGTCATCTTCACTCCACTTGTCTCACTAAAACAGTGAGCCAAAAAAAGTAGGTCCAAGCTATTTACTATGGTCAAAATGGGTTGCTTTTGCACTTGGTAAAGAAGCAGTCATATTTTGGAAGAAGAACTGAGGCTATTAATATTTTCAACTTATTTTCAGAAAAGGAAAGAAAGGATAATCTAAGCTAAAGCCAAAATCTTACACAAGGTGGCAGGAGAATGATCTTTTCCCAGATAAAGGGTTTTCCAACTTAGCCATGTTAGGAGGAAGAAGAGATGAGACATTGTAGACTTGACTAACGTTTGTACACTGTTCAAAAAGTTTTCAAAATAATGTTTATTATATTCCTTCTTTAAGTTGAGACAAAAAACAAACAAACAAACAAAAAACCACTAATGAGCATACTCTTAAAAGGAGGTAAACAAGAAACTAGCAAAGATTGAGTGTTGGGTATTGTCCCCCTCCTTTTTTTTAAAAAATTACATTATATTAGTTACCATACAATACATCATTAGTTTTTGAAGTAGTGTTCCATGATTCATTGTTTGTGTAAAACACCCAGTACCCCATGCAATATGTGCCCTCCTTAATACCCATCACCAGGCTCACCCATCCCCACATCCTTCTCATCTTTAAAACCCTCAGTTTGTTTCTTGGAGTCCATAGTTTTTCATGTTTCATTTCCCCCTCCAATCCCCCCACTTAATTTTTCCTTTCCTTCTCCTAATGTCCTCCATGCTATTCCTAAGGTTCCACAAATAAGTGAAACCATATGATGATTGACTTTCTCTGCTTGACTTATTTCACTTAACATAATCTCCTCCAGTCCCATCCATGTTGATGCAAAAGTTGGGTATTCATCCTTTCTGATGACTGAGTGATATTCCATTGCATCCATAGATCACATCTTCTTTATCCGTTTGTGTGTTGAAGGGGATCTTGGCTCTTTCAACAGAATGGCTATTGTGGACATTGCTGCTATGAACACTGGGGTGCATATGGCCCTTCTTTCCAGTAAAATAGAGCTAGCCTATGACCCAGCGATTGCACTACTGAGTATTGACCTCAAAGATACAGATGTAGTGAAAAGAATTAGGTATTGTTAAAGCACAAATGCAGGGGATAGAAGTTATGGTACAGAAGAGGGAAGGGCAACCATATGGCAGAGTACAATAAAGTAGCTCAGGAAGAAATTAGTCATATCCAGATATTGTAAGGCATGTGGGGTTGGCAGGGAGAGCATGAGAAATCATGAGAGAAGAGAGAGAAAATGGACCAGGCAGGAGAGATTTATAACATTTTAACATCTAAGGTAAGCATATGCAAAGCAGAATAGGGAAAGAAGTAAACGTTTTTATAAGACTCAATACATAAGGAATAACGTGGAGGACACTGGGAGATGGAGAGAAGTGTGCTGGGGGAAATTGGAGGGAGAGACAAACCATGAGAGACTGTGGATTCTGAGAAACAAACTGAGCGTTTTGAAGAGGAGGGTGGCTGGTGGTTGGGTGAGCCCAGTGGTGGGTATTAAGGAGGGAATTTATTAGATGAAGCACTGGGTTTGGTGCATAAACAATGAATTTTGGATCACTGAAAAGAAATTAAAAGAAAAAAAAAAAGACTGACTACAGACATGGACCTCAGTGTAACACAGATATGGAACTCACTGTAATACCAGCCACTTCCCACCGACACACACAGACTATGATAATAATAAATAATAATGCAATTAAGAAAATTGCCTGCCAAATAATTTTTCCTCTTTTTTATTTTTATGATTATTATTTTTATTTTATTTTTAAAGTTTTTATTTAAATTCCAGTTCATTAAAATAAGGTTAATATTAGTTTCAGGTGTACAATATAGTGATCAAAACTGCCATACAATGGCTTCAATAAAAAAATGAAAAAAAAATTTAAAAGATTTTATTTTTAAAAACCTCTACACCCAAGGTGGATTTCAAACGTACAACGCCAAGATCAAGAGTTCCATATTTTACTGACTGATCCAGCCAGGCACCCCAACAAATAAAAATTTTATAATATTGTTGAGTTTGTGGGAGTCTCATTTGCTCAGTCAGTTAAGTGTCTGCCTTTGGCTCAGATCATGATCTCAAGAGTCCTGGGATCGAGCCCCATATTGCTCATGCTCTCTCTCTCTCTCTCTCTCTCTGGCTTTTGCTCTTAAATAAATAAATAAAATATTTTTTTAAAAAATTGTTGCGTTTGTTTAACTAGTTTTAAACTAGTAGACAGAGATGAAGATAAAGTATGATGTCATGGCAGGGAAAAATACAACTTACACGTTTTAAAAATAAAATGTGCAATGCAAGTTACATCACTTCTTTTACACCACACTGGGACTTTCCCTACTGAGTTGTTGTAATGTAAGGACCTATTTTATATTTTTATATTTTAGCAAGAGGCTTTCATTGAGGTTAACCCTTAAACTGCCCTTGCTCACCTTCCCCCAGGGGATTCACTTAAAAACAAGTCCTGGAAATCAGCTCCAGGTAACAAAGCCCATATAAAAGGGTGGGTCAGGACAGGTGGAGACATCAATCAGTGGGAGGGTGGGGCGGTGTTTGCATATTGTCTCCCTAGATACTAAGGAGTATGCCCCACTCCTCTGCCCTTTGGGAACCATTTTGGCACCAATCCTAATCAAGGCGTAATAGGCTGGGTCAAATGTCTATACTAGGGTAAATTGAACCTGAATTGGTCACCTAGCCTCACTGTGGAGTTTCCTGTGTGTGTTAAAATCTCATTGGTCACCTGTGCGTGGCCAGACCTGACTGCATGGCCTTTGCCCTTAAAAGCTAGACTGTGAAACATCGAAGGGTTGCCTTCTCTCATAAGAGGTGTGGCCCCGAACGTTTGGTTAGATTCCTGATGCTTGGCATGAAATAAAGCTTTGCTTGACCTTCGCTTTACATCAGTCTTGCTCCTTTAATCATAGACCCATTATTGGGGCATAACAGTATTAATCTTATAGTTATAAGTCCACAATGCATCCATCATCCATTCTACCTCTTAACATTGCACTTTGGACAGACCCATGATCTATAACAAGACTTATTTTATAGTGCCTTGTAGGAGATTTTTGCTGCTGCCTAAATTGCCTACTTTCCTCTCACCATTACCACGGAAATTGGGTCCACTGAAACAAAGGGGTAGTGTAAGAAATTAACAACTTCCATAAATCTCTTTATATAATAAAGTATAAGATAGTGATACCTTTTTTTCTGCCACATAACCAATTCTTGCAAGAATAAGGTCATATCAGAGAATTTACAACACATGCTAGCATTATCCCACTGGACCCAGATCATTTGTATGTGTCTCTGTCTCTGAGAAATGTAGTTATTTACATGACTGAAACCTACAAATTGTTTGATATGACTACTAATATCTCCTACATTATTTTAAAGCCTGTTTAAGGCTTCTGAAATACATAGGTTTTGTAAACACTTATTAAGCATCTTGTATATATCAAACACTTTAAAAATCTCTGCTTAAAAAACAAAAAACAAAAAAACTCTACCTCAATGGAACTTTGAATCTGAAAAAGATACAGGCAATATACAAGGCAACAGATAGAATAATTACATTTTTGATTATATACTCTGAGGATGTCACTTTATATTGATATGAAAACGATGATAAGGATCTGGATTTCTTGTCAAAATTTTTTGCCTTAAAAAGAAATTAATATTTAGGGAAAGTTGTTATTGAAAGAGGTCCTGTGTCAACCAAAAATGTTTAACCATGATCTGACTAAATTTTCCAGTTGTGATCATTGCTTTGTTTAGCTGTCTTATATTAAGACTGAATTTAGTTATTCAGTCTCAGATTTTAGTAAGTCTTTTTTTTAAAGATTTTATTCATTTATTAGAGAGAGAGAGGGAGGGGCAGAGGGAGAGGAAGAACCAGACTCCTTGCTGAGCAGGCAGCTGATGCACGACTGGATCCTACTACCCTGGCGTCATGACCTAAGCTGAAGGAAGACACTTAACCAACTGAGCCACCCAGGCACTCTAGACTGTAAACTTCTTAAAGGTAAAAGAGTTTATTCTTCTAGTAGTTCCACAGACATTTCTAACATCCATAAGAAAGCATGTACTGATGTAAAATGCCAGCAAATCAAATTATTTAAAAAAGAAAGAAAAAAATAAAAGATATATCTGGATAAAGAGAAAAACAGAAAATGTAATAATACATTGAATTATTAGAGCAAAGAGTGGAGGAAGAGTAAATAAATATGAAATAGAGATTTCCACTAAAAGAAAAAAATTGAATAAGGTAGGAGATTTAGAAAATTATTATGACAGACTTGAGAAAAAAATAAAATAGGAATTTTTAGAAAATAGCAATGAATGAAAAGCTAAATTGTTCCTACCTCTATAATATTAGCTGTTTGTTGTTGTTGTTGCTAATTTACCTATTTAAGCTAATAAACAAAGAAAGGTTTCATTTAGGGATAAGGTTTCTATATATATATATTTTTTTCCATTTAGGGATAAGGTATATATATATATATATATATATATATATATATATATATATATTTTAATTGTTAGAAAATGTGTCACAGAAAGTGTTTAAACTTTAAGATACAGATGCAACATGTAACGAACTACATTGTTTGAACGTCTAATTTGTAAATGCTGTTAGAGGAAACTTGGTGGAAATGTCCTTATGTGGTTGTGTTTCTGGAACTAAGTATATTTATTAATAAGGAATAGTTTAAAATTATGAAATGACCAGGAGTGGACAATTTTCCTAATCCTATCAGTTCTTTGCAGCTCTTTTATTAGCCCCCTTCAGGAATATCAGCTTTATTTATCTAATTAAATTTTATATTAATGTGCTTTTGACTTTTGGCCTTTCTCTTCCTTCTGTTCTTTTTTTTCCCCTAAATTACATGTTTCTGTTTAACAGCTACTATCAATTCTTTGATATGAATTCTCAACATCAATTTACTAACTCCAGAGATGAAGCAGCATCAATATTTAGAAGCGAAGAATACAAAGCCTTGGGCATCTGGATGGCTCAGTCAGTTAAGCATCTGCCTTTGACTCAGGTGGTGATCCCAGGGTCATGGGATGGAACCCCAGGTAGAACTTTCTGCTCAGCTGGGAGCCTACTTCTCTCTCTGCCTCTGCCTGCAGTTCCCTTTGCTTGCGTTCTCCCTCTCTTTGTCAACTAAATAAAATAAAATAAAATAATGTCAATAATACATTTATTTATTAATTAAAATGCAATTATTACACAATACATAATGTATTGCATAATTATAATAATGATTAAATAATTTATTAAATATTTATATTAAATATATCAATTTAATTAAATAAATATTATTTAGAATTTAAAATATTTCAAATTTAGATTATTAAATATTAAATCATTAATTTAATAAATAAATATCTAAACATAATTAAATAAAATTATTTATTTATTTATTTATTTTTTAAGAATTTTATTTATTTATTTGAGAGAGAGTGGGTGACAGAGAGCAAGAACAGTAGGGAGGGGAGCAGCAGAGGCAGAGAGAGAAGCAGGCTCCCTGCCGAGCAAGGAGCCCCATGTGGGACTCGATCCCAGAACCCTGGGATCATGACCTGAGCCGAAGACAGCTGCTTAACCAACTGAGCCACCCACGCGTCCCAAATTAATTAATTTATTAAAATGAATAAAATAATGTTGTCATTATCTGAGCATGTATTTTTAAATAGTCTATAAAAAACCATCTAATAAAGTCTAAATACATTGAGTTCAGATATTTATACAAGTTAACCCAGACACTCAACCCACAGAAAGTTTCAAAACATTTGTTTTTATCTACTATTCAAAATACAATTGTAAAGTATTTATTTATAACTTTGACATAGCAAGGAAACTTGGAGGAAAAGGAGACATTTGCTTTTAATATATGAAACTTATTTTGTTGATTTAAAAAAAAAAAAAAACCTTAACACATGAGCATTTCTTCTTAAATAACACTGTGAAGTTTCTGAGTCGCATTCTATGAAAAGTGCTGATAAAATGGCCTCAGTTACTCATTTAAATTATCAGCTGAATGGGTAACAAATGAAGTAGAGAGCTTTTTAATTATTTATGAATGTATTGCTTGTGGATGGAGTGCCACATAGAGTTACCTCTCTTTTTGGCTTTGTATTGTGAGCATCAGTAGAATCTATGAATGAGATTAAACATAAGGACATTCACAGAAATTCTTTTTTTTTTAAAGATTTTATTTATTTATTTGACAGAGAGAAATCACAAGTAGATGGATAGGCAGGCAGAGAGAGACAGAGAGAGGGAAGCAGGCTCCCTGCCGAGCAGAGAGCCCGATGCCGGACTCGATTCCAGGACCCTGAGATCATGACCTGAGCCGAAGGCAGCGGCTTAACCCACTGAGCCACCCAGGCGCCCCATTCACAGAAATTCTTTATGAACTTCTGGGGAAGGGCAATAAGTGCAAGGAAAAACTGCAGCAAAACTAATTACAAATTTCAAGTGGTCATCGCTTAATTATAGAAGCTTTTAAGTTCAAGTAATATATCTTTTTTATGAGCCTATCATATTGTATTAATTACCACAAACTGCACTCTTGAACACTTATCTTTTCACATATTTCTTATTCATGGTACTTAAAATTACCCTTATGATTGATAAGTAAATGGATTTTACTGACAATGCATTTATTTACATAAATAAATAATGCTGTTTATACATATAAAAACAACTGAATATGTGTATGTGTTCAATGAAATTTTTTTTTCAAATTAACATCTTAATTCTACCACGTTGGTTACAAAGAGATATAGACTTTATAGATTCATTAAATATTTTATTCTCAAATTTATATCTCCTTTGTGAAGTAAATGAAACTGTATATATTAAATATAATCCTATCACATGTAACAGTTACTAGTGCATCGCAGGACATACATAGGTCAGGTCCTACTCAAGGCATCACGGATAACTGGATTTAACTTTCTATCCTAGGAGACTTCTGTATATTTCTGTGGCTTTTATACTACAATCAGGAGGAAGAATTCTTTTGCTAAAAGCTTCCAAATGACTATGTGAGTAGATTATTTGTAGACCAGTGATATAATATTATAGTTTAATATGTAAAGCATGATAAAATAAAATGCTATTGCCATATTTAATTTGTTCAGTAAAGCATTCATTTAGTTATCAAGCATTCATTTTCTTTTTTTAAAGATTTTATTTATTTATTTGACAGACAGAGATCACAAGTAGACAGAGAGGCAGGCAGAGAGAAAGGAAGGGAAGCAAGGTCCCTGCTGAGCAGAGAGCCTGATGTGGGGCTCTATCCCAGGACTCTGGGATCATGACCTGAGCAGAAGGCAGAGGCTTTAATGCACTGAGCCACCCAGGAGCTCCAAGCATTCATTTTCTTTATACAGAAGAGGTAGAACAATATTATATAGTAGAAAATACAGTAAATAATCTAGAAACCTTGATCATTTTGTTTTGGCAATTTTAGAACATAAAATTAGCTAAAGCTCAAGTGCAAGTTATATTTGTATCATAGGAGGAAAAGTTAATTAAAAGTTTGTTTATTACCATAGTTTAAAACTTCAACAAAATGATAACGAGTCAAAAATTAATGAATATATGAAGTATACAATAAAAACAATAATCTTGAGTGTAAAGGGAAAGTATCTATAGGGTTTGTTCAGTTCCATCTCATCAGATTAATAGGCTTTCTCATATTGCTTCCTTCACCACATTTATTTGTCTAATGAAGTTTTCCAGTGTTAAAGACAGTGATAGATTCATGGCTGGAGAGAAGGTACAGAATCTAAGATAGTTCAGCAGTGCTTATTATTTAAGAGAAAGACAGCATGGGAGGTGAGGGGTGGAAGTAAAGGGATAAGAAGAGAGAATCATAAGCAACCTCCTTGCCCAGCACAGAGCCTATAGGGGCTTCATCTCATCGCCCTGAGATAACAACCTGAGCTGAAATCAAGAGTCAGATGCTTATCTAATTGAGTCACCCAAGTGCACCATTTTTTCCCCTGTATCTTTATTTTCATCTCTTTCTGTAACTGAGTTTCCCTTCAAAATCAGGACTTGCATACACAACCTAAATAATTATTTTGTGATTTGATCACGTGGAAGAGGAGAGAATGAGAAGAGCTAAGTGGTCCAGGAGAAACATATATGAGTTCAGACTGAGTGGATTATGATTGTGGACAACTGAGCATCAATCCTAATGCACAGAATACATCTCAGAATTATTTTCCTGAAACAAGAAAGAATCTGTTTAACCCACTGGCTTCTGCATCCTATCCACAGTGGTTAAAATTCATCCCAGAAGTAATTAATGTCCCTGACTTTACTATTACTGGGCATGAGAGAGGAGCTGAGTGGGCTTGGTCAGTGTCCCACCTAATGAAAGGCAGAGCAGATTCAGGCAAAAAAAAAAATATTAGTTCTTTCCAAATTAGATTTAATGGGATTCTATTTTTCATTCATGAATTCATTTTACATTTTATATTTGATCCATTTTTCTAAGCTTTGGTCAATATTCACTGCATTTTTGAATAGCTTTTATCTATTATTGTAAATCATTTTTCTGCTACATGTGTTGAGTCATGGTTATCCATTTCTTCTTCCAAGTTTTTCAGATATGTGATATCAATTTCCAAATAAATTATTTAAAATGTTTATTTTGTATACTAAACTTCTATGAAAAACATTGATATATGTATTATGGCATATTGTTCCCCTTTCAACTTAATTTTTAAAATGTGAATGTGCCTTGGCAAATATATATTGTTTCTTTTTATGTTTATGTAGATTCTTCATAATTTTCCCAAGGTCATTGGCTTATGGTTTCTATTTTTTTAATAATTTTCCTACTTCCAATTAATAGATTTTTTTCCATTACATTGTCTAAGTTGCTATTGCCATTATAAGTAAAAAGCATCTGGAAATCTATATCCCTGTCAACTTTCCTCAAATCACTCATTATTTTCAGGATCTAGTTGGATTTTCTTACAGGTTCCAGGTGGACAAGCTTTTGAACTGGTGCTAATTATGATTTCTGTTTCTGGCTTCCAGCATTTACCAGCTTAGGGATCATTTTTAACAATTATGATGAAATGAGGCATCATATTCTTATTCTCAACTTCATTAATAATGATATTAGTGTAACATGTCCTACAAGACATTAATAGATACATGTAAAATAAATTCATTGACCAAAAAACTGGTGGAAAATGTAAATAAAACACAGTGGCAACCAACTAGTCATTTCAAGTTGAGCTATTTTTTTCCCCCTTTATCTCCCTGTCTCTTTAATTTCCTGTAGCACATTCCTACAAAGTATTTTAAGGTGTTTTATATGCACATACATAGAGATCATCATGGAGTCTAAATCTAATAATTCCTTTAAATTCCTAAAATTCCTTTAAATATTTTAAGTATTGTTCATTCCTATGTCAGTTGTCTATTAACTTTTTCTCCACACTGTACTTAATTGCAAGGAAATATTTAATTTTAATATAAATTAATTAATCACTTTAATAAGTATTTTTACCTTATGGATTAATCTTTGATGCTTATTTCTTAATTTTTTTAACTTTTAAAATTTTATTTATTGAGAGAGAGAGAGAGAGATAGAACAAACGCAAGCAGGGGAAGCTGCAGACTAAGAGGGAAAAGAAGAAGCAGGTTCCCCACCAAGCAGGGAGTCAAGCTCAGTCTCAGGGCCTTGGGATCATGATCTGAGGTGAAGGCAGAGGCTTAGCTGACTGAGCCACTGAGTCTAATTGTTATCTTTGATATTTAAGGAAATACTTTATCATCTCTAATTGATCCCCTATGTCACAAATACAGTTTTCTCTATGGTGCTATTAATTTTATTGTCTTAAAATTAGACTCTTTTTCTAGAAGCATTTTTAATCAGTCTCTTAGGTCTATAATTTAGTTTTTATACATTTCATTTAGTATTTTATTTTATCTTCATCATCTCTGAGTATTTCTGACCAGTACTCATTGGTCAAATCTTTCTTATTAATCTATTCCAAAAATTTGTTTGTTTCTATAATATTTTGTTATTACTGCTGTCGTTCCTAGGTTTTGCCTTTATATTCTTTTTGTTTTGTTTTGTTGTTTTATGCTTTGGTGTTTTTGTTGTATTGTTTTGTTTTTCTTTTGAATTAATACAATTAAACCTTTAGATTTCCTTCATACCTTTAATTATTGTCACTTATTTTCACAAATGATATTACCATAGTACAGTAATTCTAAATATTTCTGGATTAGCTGTATTATTTCTTTTTAGGTATCAAGTTAACTTCCAGGTACATGGACTTAATATTTTGGTCATTATATTCTAGTTTTATTGCCTTATCATTGGAAAATATAGCCTGATACTTAACTCTAGGGAATGATGTGGGAGAGCTAGGTTCTTGTCTCCTGGAGTCAAAGAAGGAATCTCGTGGGCAATGGAGAGTGAGTAAGTGACAGAAGTTTACCAAGTGAATATATAGAAAAAGCTCTCACAACTAAGAGGGATCCCCACACAGTTAACAATGAGTGCCTTCAGGGTTTATTTTTTACAAAAAGGTAACGAGGCAACTTTAATCCTTTTAACATCTCTATCAATAACTGCTGCAATGGCTTACCTCCTTTTTAGGGTCTGATTATTATTTTTTGGTTACAGGTGTTTATCATAGAGACACCCACCCCACATGACCCACCCCATACACCTAGGGCAGGGTGGTCCTCCATCCCACATGCCTAGATCAGGGTGCTCTTCCCTGGGGTAGGGTGGTCCAATATATCTCTTTACTCTGGTTTTCCCACACCACATTTTGGGGATTTTCTGAGAGCCTGTTCACAAAGTTCCCTATGGATCTCTTCCTCCCTAGCCCCACCTGTCCGTTACTCATTTTGAGAGTTGATATTACCAAAGTACTGTAATTCTAAAAATTTCTGAATTAGCTGTATTATTTCTTTTTAGGTATGAAGTTAACTTCCAATTATATGAATTTAATATTTTGGTCATTGTTTTCTAATTTTATTGCCTTATTCTTGGAAAATATAGCCTGATATTTAACTCTAGGAATTTATTGGCTTATAATTATGGCCTAAATAATGGCCTGTTTGTGTAAATGTTCAACTTATGCTTATATACTTACTGAAGACTATTGTTTTGGGGTCAGGATGGCTACATTTATTAATAGATCAGGACTATTAGATTCTCTAAATTTTGATGTCTCTTAATTTAATCTAATTAAATTATCAGTTAATGAAAGAAGTTAAATTTTTTATGTACTACTGCATCTAAACTTATCAAAGTCTTTTGCTATACTTAGACAAGTTTGTCATCCTGTTTTTATACCAAGTCTTACATTTAAAAACATCATACTATCTGAAATATTATTATTATTATTATTTTTTAAAGATTGTATTCATTGGGGTACCTGAGTGGCTCAGTCACTTAAGTGTCTACCTATAGCTCAGGTCATAATACCTGGGTCCTGGGATAGAGCCCCGCAGGGGGTTCCCTGCTCAGTGGGGTGCTTCTCCCTCTCCCTCTGTTATTCCCCCTGCTGTGTGCATGTTTTTCTTTTCTCACTCTCTCTCAAATAAATAAGTAAAATTTAAAGATTATATCTCTCAAATAAATAAGTCAAAATTTTTTTCTCAATGGGAGAGAGAAGCAGACTCTCCACTGAGCAGGGAGCCTGATGCAGGGCTCAATACCAGGAACCTGGGATCATAACCTGAGCTGAAGGCAGACACTGGAACCGACTAAGTCACCCAGGCACTCCAGTTGTTTATTTATTTATTTCTTTTTATTATGCATATGTTTTATCTCTCTTTTATTCAAGTCTTTTTTTTTCGATCTTTTTACTTTTTTCATTAAACTGAATTATTTCAAGATGACTTGGTCATCCTCTTTTCCCCCAACCCATAGGTCATAGAGTACATTTTAACTGTTAAAATAATATTAGTAATTAAGTGCTGCCTACACAAATTAAGGCAAATTATCTGTGGTCTGTATTCCTGAAAATATTTTTTTTTATTATGCCTTCCTATTCCAATGACAATTTAAAAGGATCCAAATGTTTACATTTGTGATTATTTTTTTTAAGATAATAAAGCTATTACTTCATTCTTTTTTATATCTGATGTTATTTAAAAAATTTCTGTCAGTCTGTTTCTTGTTTCTTTATTAATGAATTATTTTTTTCTCTCTAACACTTTTGATTTTTTTTTTGTCTTTGGTATGTATGCCCTAGTTTGGGATTCATAGAGTCAACTATATTTATGAATATTTTCTTTCTTTCCTTGTTTGTAAGTTTTAATCCAGTGTCTTGACTATTTTATGCTTGAGAAATAGATGTACATTAATATTCAAATATTTCTTTCCATTTTCTCCTTTCATTTAAAAAAAGTCATTTATTTTATTTTATTTAAAAAATATTTATTTATTTATTTGGAGTAGAGAGATAGGGTCACGAAGAGTGGCTGATTATATATTTTCAATTTGGGAGGAGGTTAGGGATAGCACAAGCCTCCAAGGTATTTTATAAACAAGGTTTCCAGGACCTTGAGGGGGCTAACTATTGTTAGGGAAAGGTCATTTATTACTATTTAGTAAAAACTCAGAGAAGTGACTCTTCTGATGTGTATCAGTGCTTGGGAGATGATTGCCAATGTATATCTTGATTGCCAATGTATATCTTAAGGGCAGGGGTGAGGAAGAGATAAAGAAGTTTCCAAAGTAATTTTTACATGTGAAAGTAGATTTTCAGTATCCGGAGGGGTGGACTAAGAATGCTTTTTGCCCTGAGTGGATGTGTCCACATGGAGGCAGCTGAGTCCCCAAAGGAACTTAAAGGACTTGTCAACAGGCTATGAGTAGTAAGGAAATCTAATTTTTTCTCTAGCTTTTGTTCCACACACATCACCTACATCTTACACCTCTTTTATATTGATAATTTTAATGCTTTGCTGGTATCCAGATGACTATATCCTTAAATGACTTCTTATCTCTATTGAATCCATTATGTATTCTAACCATTGTATTCTTAATTTGACTAGATTACATATATTTAATCTATTAGTGCCACTAGGTTCTTATTCTTGTTTTTATTTCAAAATCTTTCCTTATTTCCTTACATTATTTATTGGGTATATTTTAAATCGCTGATATACTCACTTATTATATATAAGCTGTCAACCTTATTCTTATTTTGAGGTAGCTATATCTTTTTGGGTTTTAGGACATCATACCAACAATGCCAAATAATTTTCAGACAACAGCAGGATCTCCAAGAATTCAACTAAATTCTGACACTATCTACCTGAACATAGCGTAAGATTTCATCATTTAAGGGATCAGTCCTCCAAGACTATCTCCAACCCCACCTCAGATGCCAGTCTCACTGTAGGCCCCAGGTTATTACCTGTGCTTCTGACTGAGCAACTACAGGTTGGAGGTCCCAGTGGCCTACTTCTTACATTCTTTTAATTTGCTACAGGGACTCACAAAACTCAGAAAAATTCTTACTTTATGTTTGCCAGCTTATTAAAAGATATAATAGAAGATTTAAATCAATAGATAGATAAAGAAGTGCACAGGGCAAGGTATGGAGAATGGGCACAGAGCTTCTATTACCTTCTGTACGACTGCCACTCTTCCTGCCTTTTCATACATTTAACAAACTAAAAGCTTTCTGAACCCAGTCCTTTCAGGTTTTCTGTGGAGGCTTCATGACAGAGTCATGGCTGACTAAATCATTGTCATTTGCTGATCTAATCTCCAGCTCCACTTCCCTCCCCAGATAATCCTGAATTGGGAGGAAGGGGAGGCATGTTGGGCAAAAAGTTATGAAGGCTTTCACCAAGTGGTTGGTCCTTCAGGCAAACAGCCCTTGCCTTGAGTGACGTCTGAAGGTCACTTCATTAACATAACAAAACACACCTCTCTCACCCTGATTTATCACAGGAAATTCCAAGAGTTTTAGGAGCTGTGAGTCAGTAGCCATGGTTGAAAACCAAATATTCAGATACCAAAATATATTTCTTGTAAACCACTATATTACACTACATGCTTAAGTATTTAATTATGTGATCTTTTAAACTACTATTTTTCTAAGAGTATAAATTGTTCTGTCAGTAATCTGGATTGGGGAGTGATGTATTGCCAAATTTCTGTCCTTTCAGTCCAGGAAGTCAAAGAGAAACAACAGGAGAGCCCCTTAGGGCAGGAAGTTCAAAGTAACAATATTGACTACTACTCCCTTTTCTTGATTTTTTTTTAAACAAGCAAATCATCTCTTCAGAGTTGCAGTTTAAAGCCAAGAACATGTGGAATTGGGAGAAAAAATAGTTAAATTTGGAGACTTGCAGAGGTAGAATAAGAGTAGTGAAAGCCATTACAGTAACTGAACTAACTGAGGTCAGTCTTTGGTGAATCACAGAAACAGGTGGAGTTGTCAAACAAAGGAATCTTTGTTTACAACATACAAGGAGATCACAGGGAATAAGTTCCAAAGCCTTGACTGTTTGAACAGGAGAGAGATTTTTATTTAGTATTTAAGATGAATACTCAGAAGGCAGAGTTTTATTATCCCGTGTATGGTTGGTCATAAGGTTGTGGATGCATGCACATCCACATATGTATTTGTGCAATATGTATTGCATGTTCACCTGAATGAAGCTTGTATTCCACCGAGGGCAGAAACTTCAACGTTAGAATAAAGCAGAGGTAACTGTTGGACAAGGGAAAGGGACTCTGCAGGCTTCACGAGCAGATATAAACTAGATGGGGTCTTGGGCTCATTTTCTGGGACAAGGAATGCAAGGCCTTGATTACTTTTGAAATAGCACTAGGAGTTTTACCACTGATTTATTGTCTCAATAGCTTAGGCTATTTCCTGGTCTGGTGGTGACTGTTAGTTTTCACATTGCCATGTTCCCTCAAAATCCTTAACTAGTGAGGTTTTTGCATTTCTTTGTAAGAACCTCCCAGGAAGTTTTGGAAGAAGTGTGCATGGGCAAGTCCGCAGGTGGGGTATAGATCATTGAAAATAGCTGGGGACAAAAAATGACTTTTCTGATGTCAGGAAAACTATATCTCATCTTTAATTTTCTGGGAAACTCTAACTCTTTCTGCTGATGTTACCAGCAGGCATCTGAGATGTTACTGATTGTTCTCTTGAACCTAAGGAAAAGGAAATATAGAAAGCAAAAGACAAAACTTTAAAATCTATCCTGCAACTCATCAATTCACTGCAGCCACCTCTCTGTCGTTCCCTTTCTCTTTTTCTCTCTTTCTCTTTCTCTCTCACTTTCTCTCTCACATACGCACAGCACACGCAAATCAACTTAAAACAATTTTTAATTTTCCCTATTCCATTTTAATATACTTGAGGCATGATCATTTTCAAGGAAATATAAGAAAAAGAATCTAGGATTCCATCATTCTGTGTGATTAAAGTATTGAGAAATTTACTTCCAATAGCACTTATAAAAACACATTTTATTTAAGTAATATTATATAATCAGGTGCCTGCATTTTTCTTATTCTCCAACTAGAGTTATTTGGCAATTAATAATTTGTCAATCAATATTCCCCTATATCTGTATGTGTGGGCAGTGAGAGATGAGTTAGAGGCAAGGATGGTGAACACTCCCAACAACTGCAGACTACATATATCTTAAGCCATGATGTTATTTGCAAAGGTCAACATTGATAATGTTCTAGTCATACTCCGTTTACCAGGAAAGAAGTAGCATATTTCTTGAAAGGCACAGCTATCAAAGCTCCATTGAGAAACCGTAAAGATGGAGAAGTGATTTGCTAATTATATATCTGATAATGGACATCTACTATGATTATTAAAAAATGAATAAAAATAAAAATCCTTACTAATAACCAAACAGAGTATCCAATTTTACATGTGAAGGAAATAATGGAAGAGACATGTCACCAAAAGTATATGGATGGCTTATAAGCACATGACAAATTTCTCAACATTTAGACATTAAAGAAATACAAATTAAAATCATAATGAGACATGCTTACATATCTATTAGAATGGCTAAAATTATAAAGGCTAATTGTACTTGGTTTGAGCTAGATTGAGAAGCAACAAAAAATATAAACTGTTGTTGGCATATATCATGATACCACCACTTTGGAAAATAGTTTGAAAATTTTTTTAAATGCAAAATATGTTGCAGTTACACAAATAGCCATTTTACTTCTAGGCATTTAACCAAGAGAAACATGTTTCCCTATGTTCATACAAGGACTTGTATATGAATTTCATAGCAGCTTTATTTTTAAGAATTGAAAACAGTGGAAATGTTCATCAATGTCCATCAATAGAGCAAAGACAAATTATGATCTATTCATTAAAGAGATTACTATTCAACATCAAAATGAACTATTTACAATTGGAGATTCTCAAAGTAATGATGCTGAGAAAAGAAAAACCAGGCAATGAATAGTATATACTGTGTGATTCCATGACTATAAAAAATCTAGAAAATACAAATTTATATATAGTCACAGTCATCAAATATATTGGTGAGATTTTAGTGCCTTCTTCTGTGCTCCCATAGCTTCCTACACTTGGATCTCCGAGCATTTGTTACACCATGTGAAAATATGAACTCTTTTTCTTTATTCTGTCTTACTAGAATAAGAATCCTTGAAATTTTATGGACATTTGAACTCTCAGTTATTAGCAGAAATTCTATCACACAGTAAGTTTCCAAATATAAAAGCCAGCGTTTTACAATGACTTCGAAGCTTTTACATGATCTAGCCACTCATTTAACCTCTGTGACCTCTTTCCCTGCTACTCTTCAGTCACTCACAGTGGCCTCCTGGCTATTCCTCAGATATGCCAGGCACGATCCAACCTTATGGCCTTCAAGATAGCCAATTCCTTTGTCTGGAGTGACCTTATTGCTGATAGTTCTGGGCAAATTCATCACCTTTCCATACCTTTGTTCAATTGTCAGCTTCATTGTATCTACCCTGATCTTCCTATTAAAAATTTTAACTCCCCATCCCCTGCCTAGCAAACTTGATTTTTCTCACCCTGATCGAATTTTTCTTTTTCCCCATTGTACTCATCATTTTTGAATGCACTATGCAATTTTTATTTAGGTTTATAGCTTTTAATTGTCTCACCCATTAAAATAAAAGTTCTACAAAGCCAAGTATTTTATTTACCAGTGTAGTCTGAAGTAATATCTGCCATATAATACGTTCAATAGATAATTGGTAAATTTAAGAATAAATTAATGTTGAGAGTATACTGAATTTCATAAGTCATTTCAATAACTTTTTCCAAAAATAAACTATGTAAAACATACCTTAAATTTACTTTCAAAATATTTTATAGCATATAATGGACAATATACATAAGCCTTAAAGAAACAATCATATAAATAACCATTTCAGACCTACTTAAAAACTGCATAATATCACACTCCTACATCCACTCTGAACGCTCTAAAATAACCCTTCAAAGGAAATACATTTTTAAAAATAACAGATTTTTTGTCAAATAATTTAATAAAATAAAAGTTTCATTCATCTATGTAGATCATATTAAATGTTTTTAATAAGCATGAAATTATAACTCTGAAGTGTGCTAAAATGAAACCACCTGCTAAGGGTGAGAGAACAAAATAAACATCATTTTTCCAAATAAGAGGAATTTATTACCTTTGAATCAAAGCATGTGGATTTGTTCAAACTGGCAATAAAGGAATATGGAGACACAAACCATAGAAAGTCATATTTTAGATTTCTAAAAGACTTCGAAGTGAAGAGTATACATTCACTTCTCACTTATTGCTCCTACATATTCATGAATTTGAGAGAAAAAATAGGCCCTGTGTGTCTTAGCAACTAATGGGATATATTTTGATATTTTCATGCTTACACATATTATGTGTTATATTCTTCTCTTTTACATGCTGTAAAAAGGTTAACCCCTTTTCTGCAGAGATCTGAAAATGTGAAACAGTGCCTGAGTAGCTGAATTCATCTAAATCGAATTTATTGCAGGTCTAAGACCTATTGTTTTTCACTTGACTGCCTACATTTTCATCTGTCAATTGGTTACAAATTCTGGTACTGAAGAGAATACATTGGGGCTGGTGGCTCAGTGGGTTAAAGCCTCTGCCTTCAGTTCAGGTCATGATCTCAGGATCCTGGGATCGAGCTCCACATTGGGACATAATGTAACGACAGATAGTTTATATGGGAGCCCTTTGGGTACTCTGGTGGATGGATGTTTTAAAATTAGTTTTTCACGGACATGGGGAGTTAGAGACAGGAAGAGAGGTGGGGGAAATTGTACGGGGAGCTGAACCATGAGAGACTATGGACTCTGAAAAACAATCTGAGGGTTTTGAAGGGGCGGGGGTTTGGGAGGTTGAGGTACCAGGTGGTAGTTATTATAGAGGGCACTGCTTGCATGGAGCACTGGGTGTGGTGCAAAAAGAATGAACACTGTTATGCTGAAAATAAATAAAATATAAATTTAAAAAATATTAGTTTTTCGTAAACTACAAAAAAAAATAAATAAAAGCGCTCCTATTTATAGTGTACACTTTATGGTTTACAAAGCACGTGGCAACAATAAAAATAATGATGGGTTGCCGTTACAATTCATAGAAAAGGAGTTACAGGGAAATTGAATGAAAGGGAATAACAAAGAAGGTACATAAGTCAATCTTCCTTGTAAAAAAATTAACCTGAAAGTGCGTTTCTGCCACCTCTCTCCTGTGTGATATGATAAAGAATGACCACGATACATGAATTATAGTTCGGAGTTCGGGGTTTGGAAAGCATAATAGCTTTATACCAACACTTGAGCTTTTATTTATTTATTTATTTATTGCTAACAAAATAGCTCGATTTGATATGCGGTTCCTGACAACCAACCTCAGAAATAATTCCATCTTCATGAGAAGTCAGAAAGAACCACGAACCAAACCTCAAAATATATTCAAAGCGAAAATACTCTTTAAATAATTTCCCTTCCTGGGGCACTGGAGTGGCTCAGTGCGTTAAAGCCTCTGCGTTTGGCTCAGGTCATGATCCTAGGGTCCTGGGATTGAGCCCCATGTCTGGCTCTCTGATCAGCGGGGAGCCTGCTTCCACCTCTCTCTCTGTCTCTCTGCCTACTTTTGATCTGTCTGTCAAATAAATAAATAAATAAATAAAATCTTAAAAAAATATATCCCTTCCTATCAGAAGCAGACCAAACCACTAACAAACTCCCAAGAAAGCTTCATCTAAAATGTTGTACTTTCTTCAGACACCCAGCAGGACCTTCCTCTCTGGGCCTGGTATTTCTTCAATGGCCTATTCCAGAGAATAAGACACTAAACTACAGAGTGCCATGGGCCTCAGAACCGCGAAAGAGATGATGACGGGCACAAAGCATGCCTCTGGTCACCAAGAGGGTATGGAAACGTTTGCTGCTTTTCTGCATTTTTCAAAGCTGAGTTTTTAGCTGGAGGCCGCTCCTTTATGATAAGTTGCTGATACCGTATAGTAAAAGCTATTATATGATCTTTTACAAACCATTTCCTATCTTTGCATTCTCATGTGCCAAGTCAGACACGGATTACTTAAAACCCTGAAGAGAGTGCTCTTGCATTTAAATTGCTGTAACCTTCCTGTAAAAGATTTATGATTGATGATAGATTTAGTTAAAATATATCTATTTAAAATATTTACTCTCCGAAAAAGATTTCAACCTATGCTCATTTAAGTAACTTGGTGCATAATCCCTTTTCTATTAAACCATAGTGCAAGGACTAATGCCGCATTTCCCAGAGAACCCCAAGCTATTTTTCTAGAATGGCCGTATGCGTATATATCAGGCTTCCTGTTTTCACTCCCTTTGTGGAGCACCTACCCTGGAGGTCATGTAATAACCAATGACCAAAAAACACCAAACAAAAAACCCAAACATCCAGGTCGAAGTGCCATCCCTGCCTGGAGATGAGTAGACTGCTTGGACAAATCTTGGGCAGGCATCTCAGCCCAGGCCTGTGCTGGGGAAGCTGGTTCCTGGCTTTGGGCGCAATCTGGAAGCCAGCAAAATGACCCAAGAGTGCAGCCGGTGTTTAGGACTGATGATCTTTTCACAGCCAGGCCATGCGCCGACACCCATTCAGGGAGCCTGGCTAGGAAGCTGCCCAGGGCAGGCGCTGGCAAGGCTCGCATCCCGCCTGGGCTATGCCGGGCACCCCAGCCCGGCCCGGGCCTCAGGAGGGAGGGGGCCGGGGGCGGCGCAGAGAAGGGGCTTTGATAATTTCCAAAGCGGGAAGTGAGCTTGCGGAGGACTCAGGAGGGAGGGGGGCTGGGGCGGGTCCGGGGCGACCCGGAGAAGGGGCTTTGCTAATTGCCAGAGGCGGGAAGTGAGCTCCCGGAGGAGAGTCTGGGAGGAGGTGCAGGGGCTGGCGGAGGAGGGGCGGGCAGCGCCAGGGTGCTGTGCTGCGGCCCAGTCCGGACTGCAGGACCCACAGGACTGGCTATCAGTGCGCTCCCGCCGCGCTGTCCAGTTCCCTCTGACTGCTGCCACTCCCCACCCCATGGCTTCTCTGGGGGACCCTCTGCTCACAAGTAAAGTGACACCTCGCCGCGCCCTCACCTGGAGCAGAAAACGCAGGCCACAAGGGGGGGGGGGGTTGTCAGGGCCCAGCCTCCCGCAAACCCCAGGGCACTGGGAACACCCCTGACGCCGCGCTGCACCCAGTCCGCAAGGGACACCGCCGCACGAGGTACCCCTCCCCCCCGCCAGCGGGCAGGGTAGCCCCCATTGTTCGGCACCCCCACGCGCATGTCAGAGCCTCCTGCCATTCCCAGGGCACCCAGAACCCAGAGAGTGAGGCCTTGGGTGCTTTCTAGTGACAGATTCAAGGCAATTCTTTGACTTTGGGACTTCAGAGTTAACATAGTTTTCATTTGTGATTATTAATTTTGTGTGGGGGCCATAGCTTTTCTTTTGACCTATGGTTGTTTTCACTCCCGGTTCTGAAGAAGCCCCTAAATCCTAACCCTTTTGAGGACTCCGAAAGCTCTCAGAGCAGCAGTGCTCGGGGACAGTGTGGACACATGGTTTGGTTTCTCCTCTGGCCTGATTCTGTGGCAGCCCCGCTCTGTCCTCCTCAGACTTCAGAGCAATATCTGAACAAGTGGAGAAGGGACCAGAGGGTCAGGAAGGTGGCCACCAAAGAGTGACTTCTCTGGAGGGTGGCTGAGCTAGCAAATGAGCATGTTAGTCCAGCTCTGCCTGCAATCGGGATGGAGCTGAATAGGGGCCAGGGAAGGGGAGGAGGAGCAGAGAGCTGGGACAAAGGGACCAAAGAGGAGATTCAGATGAAGGGAAGTAATGGGGAGGAAAGTGAAGAAACTCTAGAAGACAGGCATGTAGAAAGGAAAAGGGATGAAGTGGGCATTGGGAAAGGGCACCACCAGGGAAGGAGAAAGGGGAAGGGAAGAGGAAGGAAGACAGGAAAGTGGAAAGGGAGAAGGGAGGGGTCAGCATGCCAGGGCTCCCCCTGTAACTGAAGAAGAGGTGGCTTGTCCAGCTTGTCAAACAGGGTGCTCACTCTTTGGTCCCAGTTTCTGCTCCCAGTGCTACTGGGCTTTGCAAGGAAGGCAGGCTGTCCCCTGGGACCTACTGGAGCCCACTGGAGCCCACAGGAGGCTGGGAGAGGTACGATGCCACCGGGTCCTGTCCTGAGCTGCTCCCAGCGACCAGCCTCACCACATGGTGCAAGAGGGACCCCAGAACAAAGGAAGGACACAGGCCCGCGTGTCGGCCGGTGGCCCTGGGCACTTAGCTCATCGCAGTGAACCACAACGCCTCCTCAACCCAGGCTTTCAAAGCCTCCTTCTTCGTTCCTGGCTTTCATGTCTGTAGGAACATGAGCCAGATCTAACTCATCTCTGACAGACAATTCTGACTCACCCCGTTTCAGATTTTTATTAGTGGCTGTGATAGAGTAAGATATCAATGCTCCAACAAATGGACTATTTCCTCCCACTTGACCTCAACAGTCTTACACATTTTCTTAGCGAAAACATCTTGTCTCCTTCCATTAAGCTCATAACGTGGTCTAATAGTATACATGTGCCTTCGTTAGATGCGAAGCGATACAGAGGTCCTTTTCTTTTTTTTAATTTTACAAGGTAAAGTCAGTGAACACATCCAACTTCACGAATACGTCTCTAAAATGTCAATCCAGGCAAAGCTTTTTCTGCCTACAGTTTGGAGCCTACGTGGTGACATTTTTAAAATGTTTTCAGGCCCTCAGTGAGGCTCTTAGAAGCTGGCCAGGGCTTACTACGTGCCAGGCACTGTGTCAGGTGTTGGAGCTAAAGGGAAGGAGAGCTTGGAGGCTGGCTGGGGAGGGACATCCATGACACAACCACAGCTAGAAATGGAGGCCAGTGCTAGAAAAGAGAGAGCAGGCTGCATGGAGAGTGTGTACCATGGGGCTTGTGAGCTCACGAATAAGTGGGAGTAACTGGAGTGGGGAGATGGGGGAGAGGCAACAGGCAGCAGGAGAGGGACAGCACGGCCTCACGCGGGAGCGCACGGGCAGCGAGTCCGGTGGGTCCTGCAGTCCCGACTGGGCCGCAGCACAGCACCGTGGCGCTGCGTGCCCCTTCTCCGCCAGCCCCTCCACCTCCTCCCAGATTCTCCGCCACATCCTCCCTGAGCTGACTTCCCGCTTCGGCAATTAGCAAAGCCCCTTCTCTGCCCCGCCCCGCCCCCCTCCCTCCTGAGGCCCTGCCTGGGCTGGGGCGAGGGGCGAATCCTCAGGGGGCTGCAAGCGTTGCCAGCGCCGGCGCTGGGCAGCCTCCTAGCCTGGCTCCCTGAGCAGGTGTCTGTGCACGGCCTGGCTGCGAAAAGATCATCAGTCCTGTTAACCCTGGCTGTACTCTTGGGTCAGTTTGCTGGCTTCCTGATTTCGCCCAAAGCCAGGAACCAGCTTCCCCAGCACAGGCCTGGGCTGAGATGCCTGCTCAGGATCTGTTTGAGCAGTCTACTCATCTCCAGGCAGGGATGGCACTTCGACCTGGATGTTTGGGGTTTTTGTTTGGTGTTTTTTGGTCATTGGTTATTACATGACCTCCAGGGTAGGTGCTCCACAAAGGGAGTGAAAACAGGACGCCTGATATATACGCATAGGGCCATTCTAGAAAAATAGCTTGGAGTTCTCTGGGAAACTCAGCATTGGTCCTTGCACTATGGTTTAATAGAAAAGGGATTATGCACCAAGTTACTTAAATGAGCATAGGTTGAAATCGTTTACTGAGAGTAAATATTTTAAATAGATATCTTTTAACTAAATCTATCATCAATCATAAATCTTTTACAGAAAGGTTACAGCAATTTAAATGCAAGAGCACTCTCTTCAGGGATTTAAGTAATCCGTGTCTGACTTGGCACATGAGAATGCAAAGATAGGAAATGGTTTGTAAAAGATCATATAATAGCTTTTACTATACGGTATCAGCAATTTATCATAAAGGAGCGGCCTCCAGCTAAAAACTCAGCTTTGAAAAATTCAGAAACGCAGCAAACGTTTCCATACCCTCTTGGTGACCAGAGGCATGCTTTGTGCCCCTCATCATCCCTTTCGCAGTTCTGAGGCCCATGGCGCTCAGTAGTTTAGTGTCTTAATCTCTGGAGTAGGCCATTGAAGAAATACCAAGCCCAGAGATGAAGGTCCTGCTGGGTGTCTGAAGAAAGAACAACCTTTTAGATGAAGCTTTCTGGAAAATTTGTTAGTGGTTTGGTCTGCTCTGAAAGGAAGGGAAATATTTTTTTAAAGATTTTATTTATTTATTTATTTGACAGACAGAGATCACAAGTAGGCAGAGAGCAGGCAGAGAGAGGTGGAAGCAGGCTCCCCGCTGATCAGAGAGCCAGACATGGGGCTCAATCCCAGGACCCTAGGATCATGACCTGAGCCAAACGCAGAGGCTTTAACTCACTGAGCCACTCCAGTGCCCCAGGAAGGGAAATTTTTTTAAAGAGTATTTTCTCTTTGAATCTATTTTGAGGTTTGGTTTGTGGTTCTTTCTGACTTCTCATGAAGATGGAATTATTTCTGAGGTTGGTTGTCAGGAACCGCATATCAAATCGAGCTATCTTGTTAGCAATAAATAAATAAATAAAAGCTCAAGTGTTGGTACAAAGGTATTATGCTTTTCAAAACCCCGAAATATAATTCACGTATCGTGGTCATTCTTTATCACATCACATAGGAGAGAGGTGGCAGAAACGCACTTTCAGGTTAATTTTTTTACAAGGAAGATTGATTTATGAACCTACTTTGTTATTCCCTTTCATTCAATTTCCCTGTACCTCCTTTTCTATGAATTGTAACGGTAACCCATCATTATTTTTATTGTTGGCACGTGCTTTGTGAACCATAAAGTGTACGCTATAATTGGGAGTGCTTTTCTTTATTTTTGGCGTTTACAAAACTAATATTTTTTAAATTTATTTTTTATTTATTTTCAGCATAACCGTATTCATTCTTTTTGCACCACACCCAGTGCTCCATGCAAGCAGTGCCCTCTATAATACCCACCACCTGGTACCCCAACCTCCCAACCCCCCGCCCCTTCAAAACCCTCAGATTGTTTTTCAGAGTCCATAGTCTCTCTTGGTTCAGCTCCCCTACCAATTTCCCCTACCTCCCTTCTCCTCTCTAACTCGCCATGTCCATGAAAAACTAATTTAAAAACATTCATCCACCAGAGTACCCAAAGGGCTCTCATATAAACTATCTGTCGTTACATTATGTCATTCTGCTTTTGCTTCTACTGCTGTCCAAACAATGTTTTAAAACATTCTTTTAAAAGGGCCTTTTTAACAAGATTTTTACAAAAGATTTTATTTATTCATTTGTCAGAGAGATAGCACAAGCAGAGGGAGAGGCAGGCAGAGTCGGGAGCAGGCTCCTGGTAAGCAAGAAGCCTGATGGGGGACTCGATCCCAGGATGCTGGGATTATGACCTGAGCTGGAGGAAGACAATCAACCGACTGAGCCATCCATGAAATGTGCATTATTGACATTTCCTGATAGCACCTACACACTCATGAATCTCAGACTCATGATATATGGGCTAGTGGACTTGACAATCATGGAGTCAAGCATGCTGGATTTGACTCACGGGCCTGTCACTGTGAATTTGGGTGGCTTACTAAACTTGCTACATATAAACCCAAGCATGTAAGAATTTGCAGGATTGTGACAGTTCAGTGGTATAATGTATACATAAAAATACCTAAACCAGTGTCTCTCACAGTGTAGGTACAAATATACCAGCTCCCTTCCTGCCTTCATTCTGTCCTTGGAATTCCATCCCTTGGGAGAAGTTCCTACTGCCTTTGTTACAAGAAATGTACGATATTTACTATACTGTTGGTTCATAGCATGGATCAATACATTGAGTGATAGTATTAACATACTTCTTGAACTGCCCATTGCCCCCCAAGCACCAAATAAAATGTCATGCTCTGGGGAAACCAAAGTGAGAGGACCCCAACTTTTCGGAGTTATGGACAGGAGAGAGATGCAAATACTGTGTCAGTGTAGAACCAGGGTAACTAATGTTTAAACCAGGAAGAGAATGTGTGTGGGAGAAAGGCACTGATGATGTATGAAGCCATTTGGCTGGGTGGTGATTACCCTCAGACTGACAATTTGCCATGAAAGCTTCCAGGCAAATTTGAGATCTTTATTAGTGACAATATGGCTATAGCCTTAAGGGGAAGAAAAACACCGAAAACCAAAAACCAAAACACACATACACACAAACTGTTGGTCTTGTGTCTTTTCACAAATAATGACAGCTATCAGAAATTTTATCTTTAAATGGGGAAAACAGCAACTGAAAATGTATTTCATTTGATTCATCACAGAATATATTGTTTTTGTTCATTTCACACCATTTTTGTTAAGTTTTATTTAAATTAATGCAATCTGAGATAAAATGTTAATATTCCTGAGGGTATGGACATTGTATACAAATGAACCCAGCTAAGTGGGCTCCTGGACAGGGTCTGATCTATTTATAAAAGTAGCTGGAGCTAAGTGGTTTGTTCCAGAACAAGACAACACCTTCCCTCCGTTGCACTTGCCTTCTACAGCCTACGTGGGAGTTAATACGTTCACTTGTCTCCTTAAATTTTGTCCAGAGTGTGTTAAAGCAGTCATAGGGGACCTGGGTGGTTTTGGCGCCTGCCTTCTCATAACAATGCCCCAGCTTTCTCCTGGAGAATCAACGTTCCCGCTTTCAGTCCATGCAGTTAGGCGGCGGCAACTTCACCCTGGCTCCTGACTCTAGCAGTTGGCATGTCACCCACTAATGGCCTTTGAGAACATCACTGAGTGAGCCGTGAGTTTAGTCGATGCACGAGACCTTTGCTGGGTCGTTGAGGAGGTGGGTCTCTGAATAACTAGCCCGAGATCCAGTTGTGTGTGGTGGAACAAACGAGCAGAGTGATGTGTTGGCCAGAGTGCCCATCCTAGAGAGCCCTGAATGCCAGACAAAAGCATTTGAGACTATTTTTTTCAGGCAACAGGAAGCCAGGAAGCTAGTTTTGAAAAGCAGCACATGAAAGTTGGTGTTTTTGGAGGATTAGTCGGGCAGCTGTGTGTAGGATAGGGTGGAGGAAGGAGAGAACGCTATCCCTGAGTGTATTTAATCTTTATGATACACTGCAATTTTATGAAGTTGAATTTGCATCCTTGTCCAAACGTGAGGGAAACTCCTGTCCAAAACTGGAAATGTTTTTTGGTTGCCTTTTTTTTTAAGGTAAAATGTTGCGGGGCAGTCCTCACAAATGGGAGAGTCAAGTTTCTGCTACAAACAGCTGCTCAAAGTGCTGAGAAATGGTTGCTGGAGCAGTAGCCTTAAGGAGGCCTCCTGTGCTCTCACATACTGTGAGTCATTTTATTTATTTATTTTTTTAAAAGATTTTATTTATTTATTTGAGAGAGAGACAGTGAGATAGAGCATGAGCGAGGAGAAGGTCAGAGGTAGAAGCATACTCCCCGTGGAGCTGGGAGCCTGATGCGGGACTCGATCCCTGGACTCCGGGATCATGACCTGAGCTGAAGGCAGTCGTCCAACCAACTGAGACACCCAGGCGTCCCACTGTGAGTCATTTTAAAAGGTAATTTATAAAGGCCTCTTTGTTTCCATAATAGATGAAAGTCTGGTAAAAATTACACAGCTAAGACAATTTAGTGACTAAATTTTTTAGTCTTCTGCCCATTGCCATCAGGGCCTCACATACACACACATTCTGCCTTGTAGGCAAGCTCTGTCACAACAATTTGGATACAGATTGCAACTTGCTGGCAAGGTGAAATTCATGCTGTCTTTTCCCAGCTCAGGACTAACCTTGGCCTCACTGAGGGGTTTGGATGCAAAATTCTGTGTCCCTGAAGCATGTTTCCAGGGTTGACCTCAACAGAGGGTCTTTCTGGCTGGACATGAGCAGTTCTGTTTCTCCCCTCCTTCCTCAAATGCATTTTCATTTTAATCTATTTTGCAAGAACCATTCAACCTGTCTGTCTGTTTAAGAAAAATGTTTGTCAAGATCTTTAAAGTGATTACATTTTTTTCTCCTTTTCATTTGTTACAAAAAGGACCTTTTTTTTTTTTTGGAGTATGAAAAGGAGAAAGGATTCATGTGGAAGGGTAATTCCTGTGAGAGCTGATGAGACTAATCTTCCCTGAATACTCGTGACTCCTTATAACAAGGACTGAACCTGTTCTCTTTTCAAATGGATTTTTTTTAATAGCTCTATTCATTTTTTTTAAATAGCCAGTTGGATGTCAATTTAGATGCTTGTAACTTTCTTGATTCTCAAGCTTACAGGGAACTCCATTTATTCTTTGAAACATTACTTCTACATTGCATGTTAGAGAGAGAGAAAAAGAGAAACTCTACAACACCAAAGATTAAGTAAAAAGTAAAATAAGTTCACCTCCATTGTTCAGAGATTGAAAATAAAACTGAACAGTAGGTGGTCTGATTATGTATTTTCATTTTCAGGATCAACAACAGAATATGTTGATATGGGGTATTGTTACAACTACAGAAAATACAATAGCAACAGTGAAAAAAACTAGTAACTCTCCTTTGCTCTCTAGAAAGCATGCTAAGTCAGAGGACAGCTGCTGGGATAGATCTTACTTTAAGATTATTTCACTTGTTAAAGAAATTCTATGAAATTGGTGACATCTAATGCACTGAGTGCTGCACTGTTCATGCCATTTGAGAAATTGTGCAAAAAAACAGCAAGTGCATTTCACACTTGACTACCATTCAACTACTGCCAAACCATCAGTTGTGTGTTATTTCTATCTTCTAATGTGATAGATTTAATGCAGTGCTATTCCAGGTATTTCTGGAGCTCATGCCATATTCAGTGTATCACACTATTTTTCCCCTCCTTTTTTCTATTTCTCAGGAAGGATAAAAAGCACAACAAGTGGATTCAAAGAAGAGCTTTTTGAATGTCTCACCTTAAAACCTTGTTACTCCCACAGTGGATAACCTCCAATTTCACTTCACTGCCATGGTAGCAAAAACTGAGCCTTTTTATATTCTTCAAAGGAATTCTAACAGCCCTCTTTTTAACTTTGATTCTTTGTGTTTGTACTTAGTTTTAGAGTTAAGAAAAACAGACATCCTCTAATATTCGGCAGAAAGCCCATACTAAAGCTTATAAGTAAATCTGATAAGTTTAATGCTATATTTTGATAAATAATAGGGATGACAGTTTTTAGTAGCAATAGTTGGTCATTTTATACATGACTAAAAAGAACATATTCTCATGAGAATCCTTCATAAGATTTTTAGAAATTGAATATTGAGTGAATCAAATGAGAGAAAATTCCTCAAACTCACATTTTTATACAACCCCCTCCACTGCTTACACAAGCGAGCTACGATTAGGCCAGTGACTGGCTCTGTGCTGTTGCATCTGTTCCCTGACTGCTCTACCCCTCCTTCCTCCAGCAGTTTTATTTAGGGCTCAGTAGACATCACAATCTATATTCGTTCATTGTCACTATACAGAATAAGCTGTGTATAAAAATCCCTGAATACAATGACTACATGGCCGTTCTTTGCTTTGTTCCGGTCATCAATTCAGTTGAATAATTTAAGAACGAAAATAAATATTGTTTTAGATATGTGTTGTCCATTCTTTTATAAGCTTATGAGCTGAATAAACGTTTCTTCTTTTAAGCTTACACTTTCAAGTGTTCAGCATTATATCCATGATAACATTTTCTTTGAGCATACTATTTAAACTCACTGCCCCTTCATTTGTAAAATTAGTGGGAATATGTCCCTTCATTAGTGGGACTCTGTCCCTTCATTCCCCCAATTAGTGGGGGAATGTGTCTGACACTACCTGCACAGACTAGTTTGAGTTTGGTGAATGAGTATATTTAATGCCCTTGGTATATATCTTGCTATTTGGTAAGCAGTCAATAATTGAAAGCTACTACTCATACTTATTTCCACTCATTGTTTCTCTGGTTTATTCATCATTTTAAAGATTTTATTTATTTATTTGACAGACAGAGAAAGACAGCACAAGCAAGCAGAGTGGCAGGCAGAGGGAGAGAGAGAAGTAGGCTCCCTGCTGAGCAAGGAGCCTGATGTGGGGTTAGAACGCAGGACCCTGGGATTATGACCTGAGCCAAAGGCAGCCACTTAACTGACTGAGCCACCCAGGCGTCCCTTATTCATCATTTTAAAGTCCTGCAGTTTTCAATATAAAGGATGTTGCCTTCCTGCCAACCTCGCATTTTTAAAAAGTATGTATAATTTTTTGAAATACTTGTAATTTGAGAGGAAAAATCATGCACATTTTCACAGTGGTTGTTTGATAGCAGTGTTTACACAAGGCATTTGTTTCCTGCTAGTGGGAATAATATCTACTGCTATTCTCTTCTGCTACTATGTCACTTCCTTTGTAGAACTTATTCTTTAATGTTTTCTGGTATTTTTTTTCTTTGCTCACTGTTTGAGTTTATTCCACTTGAGTTACCCATACAGGCCACCTTATTTCTTCTGCTTATTTTAACTGAATTCCTTTGGCTATTCGATATCTTTTCTGGTTCCATATAAATTTTAGGATTATTTGTTCCATTTCTTTGAAGAAAATTGATGGTATTTTGATAGGAATTGCATTAAATGTGTAGATTGTCTTAGGTAGCATAGACATTTTCACAATATTTATTCTTCCCATCTAGGAGCATGGAACATTTTTCCATTTCTTTGTGTCTTCCTCAATTTCTTCATGAGTACGTTATAGTTTTCCGAGTATTGATTCTTAGCCTTTTTGGTTAGGATTATTCCTAGGTATCTTATCGATTTGGGTGCAACTGTAAATGGGATTGATTCCTTAATTTCTCTTTCTTCTGTCTTGTTGTTGGTGTAGAGAAATGCAACTGATTTCTGTGCATTGATTTTATAACCTGACACTTTACTAAATCCCTGTACAAGTTCTAGCAGTTTTGGAGTGGAGTCTTTTGGGTTTTCCACATATTGTATCATATCATCTGCAAAGAGCGATAGTTTGACTTCTTCTTTGCCGATTTGGATGCCTTTAATTTCCTTTTGTTGTCTGATTGCCGAGGCTAGGACTTCTAGTACTATGTTGAATAGCAGAGGTGATAACGGACATCCCTGCCATGTTCCTGAACGTATCTTTCAGTTTTTTTTCCATTGAGAATGATATTTGCAGTGGGTTTTTCATAAATGGCTTTGATGATATTGATGATATATTGATGATATGTGCCTTCTATCCCTGCACTTTGAAGAGTTTTGAGCAGGAAGGAATGCTGTACTTTGTCAAATGCTTTTTCAGCATCTATTAAAAATATCATATGGTTCTTGTCCTTTCCTTTATTAATGTGTTGTATGACATTGATTGATTTGCAGATGTTGTACAAACCTTGCAGCCCTGGAATAAATCCCACTTGGTCGTGGTGAATAATCCTTTTAATGTACTGCTGAATCCTATTGGCTAGGATTTTGGTGAGAATTTTTGCATCTGTGTTCATCAAGGATATTGGTCTGTAGTTCTCTTTTTTGATGGGATCCTTGTCTGGTTTTGGGATCAAGGTGATGCTGGCCTCATAAAATGAGTTTGGAAGTTTTTCTTCCATTTCTATTTTTTGGGAACAGTTTTAGGAGAATAGGAATTAGTTCTTTAAATGTTTGGTAGAATTCCCCCGGGAAGCCGTCTGGCCCTGGGCTTTTGTTTGTTTGGAGATTTTTGATGACTGTTTCAATCTCCTTACTGGTTATGGGTCTGTTCAGGCTTTCTAGTTCTTCCTGGTTCAGCTGTGGTAGTTTATGTCTCTAGGAATGCATCCATTTCTTCCAGATTGTCAAATTTATTGCCGTAGAGTTGCTCATAGTATGTTCTTATAATAGTTTGTATTTCTTTGGTGTTAGTTGTGATCTCTCCTCTTTCATTCATGATTTTATTTATTTGGGTCCTTTATCTTTTCTTTTTGATAAGTCTGGCCAGGGGTTTGTCAATCTTATTAATTCTTTCAAAGAACCAGCTCCTAGTTTTGTTGATTTGTTCTATTGTTTTTTTGGTTTTTATTTCATTGATTTCTGCTCTGATCTTTATGATTTCTCTTCTCCCGCTGGGCTTAGGGTTTCTTTCTTGTTCTTTCTCCAACTCCTTTAGGTGTAGGGTTAGGTTGTGTACCTGAGAACTTTCTTGTTTCTTGAGAAAGGCTTGAACTGCTATATATTTTCCTCTCAGGACTGCCTTTGTTATGTCCCACAGATTTTGAACCATTGTGTTTTCATTATCATTTGTTTCCATGAATTTTTTCAATTTTTCTTTAATTTCCTGGCTGACCCATTCATTCTTTAGAAAGATGCTGTTTACTCTCCATGTATTGGGTTCTTTCCAAATTTCCTCTTGTGATTGAGTTCTAGCTTCAGAGCAGTGTGGTCTGAAAATATGCAGGGAATGACCCCAATCTTTACATACCGGTTGAGGCCTGATTAAGGACCGAGGATATGATCTACTCTGGACAATGTTCCATGTGTACTAGAGAAGAATGTGTATTGTTGCTTTGGGGTGCAATGTTCTGAATATCTGTGATGTCCATCTGGTCCAGTGTGTCACTTAAGGCCTTTATTTCCTTATTGATCTTTTGCTTGGATAATCTGTCCATTTCAGTGAGGCGAGTGTTAAAGTCCCCTACTAATATTGTATTATTGTTGATGTGTTTCTTTGATTTTGTTATTAATTGGTTTATATAGTTGGCTGCTCCCACGTTAGGGGCATAGATATTTAAAATTGTTAGATCTTCTTGTTGGACAGATCCTTTGAGTATGATATAGTGTCCTTCCTCATCTCTTATTATAGTCTTTGGCTTAAAATCTAATTGATCTGATATAAGGATTGCCACTCCTGCTTTCTTCTGATGTCCATTAGCATGATAAATTCTTTTCCACACCCTCACTTTAAATCTGAAGGTGTCTTCAGGTTTAAAATGAGTTTCCTGTAGGTAAAATATAGATGAGTTTTTTTTTATCCATTCTGATACCCTGTGTCTTATATATATATATATATATATATATATATATATATATATATATATATATTCCATCCCTCTGAACAAATTTTTCTCTCAAAGTCCGGGGCAAGAAATCAATTGTTACATATGTATTCACTAAAAAAGCAGCTGGAAGATGCTGAGCACTGTGGCCCATGAGATCAAGGCACCAGGACACACTTGTGAGTGGTGAGCTCCCAAGGCTGGAGGAAAATTCTAGAATAAAGTGCTCATTAGAGAGCCATACCTTTTCTCCTGTTTTCTATCCTTTCTGCACTGCCCTCTTGTATCCACAGCATTGGAAATGCTTTTAGCAACACACCACACTGAATCACCACAAATTATGTGATTATCTTGGTGGAAAACCAAACACTGTATAAAAACTGTGTTTTTCTAGTTTATGCTTCTGGATGGAAAATAATTCAAAATAAGCTGATAGGAGTAGCCAAGAGAGATTTAAACTTCTGTTTGGAAAAGGGCTTCTATATAAGTGAGTAGAGGAACCTTTAAGAATTATTCACGTTTAGGGGCACATGGGTGGCTCAGCGGGTTAAGCCTCTGCCTTTAGCTCAGGTCATGATCAAAGGGTCCTGGGATCAAGCCCCACATCAGGGTCTCTGCTCAGCGGGGATACTGTTTCCCGCTCCCTCTTTCTGCCCGTCGCTGCCTACTTGTGATCTCTGTCAAATAAATAAATAAAGATTTTTTAAAAATTAATTATTCATGTTTACATATATGCACCAGAATGCTATGTCCCTTGTCAAATAGGCTTCAAATCAACAAAAATGATAATATTTTACTTAATAACTTTTTTAATTCCTCTGTTAACATTTTGGAATACATAATTTTAATGCACATCTGCAAATGTGTAATCACTTGATGTGAGACAAGAAATGCTTAAAAAGGCAACCAGGGGCACCGGGGTGGCTCAGTGGGTTAAGCCTCTGCCTTTGGCTCAGGTCATGATCCCAGCGTCCTGGGATCGAGCCCTGCATCAGTCTCTCTGCTCAGCCAGCCTGCTTCTCTCTCTCTCACTTTCTGCCTGCCTCTCTGCCTGCTTGTGATCTCTCTCTGTGTCATATAAATAAATACAATCTTTTAAAAAAGGCAACCAAAAAACATTTCCAGTTTTGGACAGGAGTTTCCCTCACGTTTGGACAAGGATGCAAATTCAACTTCATAAAATTGCAGTGTATCATAAAGATTAAATACACTCAGGGATAGCGTTCTCTCCTTCCTCCACCCTATCCTACACACAGCTGCCCGACTAATCCTCCAAAAACACCAACTTTCATGTGCTGCTTTTCAAAACTAGCTTCCTGGCTTCCTGTTGCCTGAAAAAAATAGTCTCAAATGCTTTTGTCTGGCATTCAGGGCTCTCTAGGATGGGCACTCTGGCCAACACATCACTCTGCTCGTTTGTTCCACCACACACAACTGGATCTCGGGCTAGTTATTCAGAGACCCACCTCCTCAACGACCCAGCAAAGGTCTCGTGCATCGACTAAACTCACGGCTCACTCAGTGATGTTCTCAAAGGCCATTAGTGGGTGACATGCCAACTGCTAGAGTCAGGAGCCAGGGTGAAGTTGCCGCCGCCTAACTGCATGGACTGAAAGCGGGAACGTTGATTCTCCAGGAGAAAGCTGGGGCATTGTTATGAGAAGGCAGGCGCCAAAACCACCCAGGTCCCCTATGACTGCTTTAACACACTCTGGACAAAATTTAAGGAGACAAGTGAACGTATTAACTCCCACGTAGGCTGTAGAAGGCAAGTGCAACGGAGGGAAGGCGTTGTCTTGTTCTGGAACAAACCACTTAGCTCCAGCTACTTTTATAAATAGATCAGACCCTGTCCAGGAGCCCACTTAGCTGGGTTCATTTGTATACAATGTCCATACCCTCAGGAATATTAACATTTTATCTCAGATTGCATTAATTTAAATAAAACTTAACAAAAATGGTGTGAAATGAACAAAAACAATATATTCTGTGATGAATCAAATGAAATACATTTTCAGTTGCTGTTTTCCCCATTTAAAGATAAAATTTCTGATAGCTGTCATTATTTGTGAAAAGACACAAGACCAACAGTTTGTGTGTATGTGTGTTTTGGTTTTTGGTTTTCGGTGTTTTTCTTCCCCTTAAGGCTATAGCCATATTGTCACTAATAAAGATCTCAAATTTGCCTGGAAGCTTTCATGGCAAATTGTCAGTCTGAGGGTAATCACCACCCAGCCAAATGGCTTCATACATCATCAGTGCCTTTCTCCCACACACATTCTCTTCCTGGTTTAAACATTAGTTACCCTGGTTCTACACTGACACAGTATTTGCATCTCTCTCCTGTCCATAACTCCGAAAAGTTGGGGTCCTCTCACTTTGGTTTCCCCAGAGCATGACATTTTATTTGGTGCTTGGGGGGCAATGGGCAGTTCAAGAAGTATGTTAATACTATCACTCAATGTATTGATCCATGCTATGAACCAACAGTATAGTAAATATCGTACATTTCTTGTAACAAAGGCAGTAGGAACTTCTCCCAAGGGATGGAATTCCAAGGACAGAATGAAGGCAGGAAGGGAGCTGGTATATTTGTACCTACACTGTGAGAGACACTGGTTTAGGTATTTTTATGTATACATTATACCACTGAACTGTCACAGTCCTGCAAATTCTTACATGCTTGGGTTTATATGTAGCAAGTTTAGTAAGCCACCCAAATTCACAGTGACAGGCCCGTGAGTCAAATCCAGCATGCTTGACTCCATGATTGTCAAGTCCACTAGCCCATATATCATGAGTCTGAGATTCATGAGTGTGTAGGTGCTATCAGGAAATGACAAAAATGCACATTTCAGGGACACATGGATGGCTCAGTCGGTTGATTGTCTAGCTCCAGCTCAGGTCATAATCCCAGCATCCTGGGATCGAATCCCCCATCAGGCTTCTTGCTTACCAGGCGCCTGCTCCTGACTCTGCCTGCCTCTCCCTCGGCTTGTGCTATCTCTCTGACAAATGAATAAATAAAATCTTTTGTAAAAATCTTGTTAAAAAGGCCCATTTTAAAGAATGTTTTAAAACATTGTTTGGACAGCAGTAGAAGGGAAAGCAGAATGACATGATGTAAGGACAGAGTTTACATGGGAGCCCTTTGGGTAGTCTGGTGGATGATAGTTTTAAATTAGATTTTAATGGACATGGGGAGTTAGGAAAATGGAGGTGGGGGAAATTGGAAGGGGAGCTGAACCAAGAGAGACTATGGACTCTGAAAAACAATCTGAGGGTTTTGAAGGGGTGGGGGGTTGGGAGGTTGGGGTACCAGGTGGTGGGTATTATAGAGGGCACTGCTTGCATGGAGCACTGGGTGTGGTGCAAAAAGAATGAATACTGTGATGCTGAAAATAAATAAAAAATAAATTAAAAAAATATTAGTTTTGCGTAAACTACAAAACAAAGAAAAGCACTCCCATTTATAGCGAACACATTATGGTTCACAAAGCATGTGGCAACAATAAAAATAATGATTGGTTACCATTACAATTCATAGAAAAGGAGGTACAGGGAAATTGAATGAAAGGGAATAACAAAGAAGGTTCATAAGTCAATCTTCCTTGTAAAAATATTAACCAGAAAGTGCATTTATGCCACCTCTCTCCTGTGTGATATGATAAAGAATGACCACGATACATGAATTATAGTTCAGGGTTTTGAAAAGCATAATAGCTTTATACCAACACTTGAGCTTTTATATTTATTTATTGCTAACAAGATAGCTCGATATGATATGCGGTTCCTGACAACCAAACTCAGAAATAATTCCATCTTCATGAGAAGTCAGAAAGAAACACAAACCAAACCTCAAAATAGATTCAAAGAGAAAATACTCTTTAAAAAATTTCCCTCCTGGGATACGGGAGTGGCTCAGTGAGTTAAAACCTCTGCGTTTGGCTCAGGTCATGATCCTAGGGTCCTGGGATTGAGCCCCATGTCTGGCACTCTGCTCAGCGGGGAGCCTGCTTCCACCTCTCTCTCTCTGCCTGCTCTAGTCTACTTGTGATCTCGGTCTGTCAAATAAATAAATAAATAATATCTTTAAAAAAATATTTCTCTTCCTCTCAGGGCAGACCAAACCTCTAACAAATTTTCCAGAAAGCTTCATCTAAAAGGTTGTACTTTCTTCAGACACCCAGCAGGGCCTTCTTCTCTGGGCCTGGTATTTCTTCAATGGCCTATTCCAGAGAATAAGACACTAAACTACTGAGCGCCATGGGCCTCAGAACCACGAAAGAGATGATGAGGGACACAAAGCATGCCTCTGGTCACCAAGAGGGTATGGAAACGTTTGCTGCTTTTCTGCATTTTTCAAAGCTGAATTTTTAGCTGGAGGCCGCTCCTTTATGATAAATTGCTGATACCGTATAGTAAAAGCTATTATGTGATCTTTTACAAACCATTTCCTATCTTTGCATTCTCATGTGCCAAGACAGACACGGATTATTTAAAACCCTGAAGAGAGTGCTCTTGCATTTAAATTGCTGTAACCTTCCTGTAATAGATTTATATTGATGATAGATTTAGTTAAAATATAACTATTAAAAATATTTACTCTCAGTAAACGATTTCAACCTATGCTCATTTATGTAACTTGGTGCATAATCCCTTTTCTATTAAACCATAGTGCAAGGACTAATGCCGCGATTCCAAGAGATCCCCAAGCTATTTTTCTAGAATGACCGTATGCGTATATATCAGGCTTCCTGTTTTCACTCCCTTTGTGGAGCACCTACCCTGGAGGTCATGTAATAACCAATAACCAAAAAAAAACAAACAAAAAATCCAAACATCCAGGTCGAAGTGCGATCCCTGCCAGGAGATGAGTAGACTGCTCAAACAGATCCTGGGCTGGCATCTCAGCCCAGGCCTGTGCTGGGGAAGCTGGTTCCTGGCTTTGGGCACAATCAGGAAGCCAGCAAACTGACCCAAGAGTGCAGCCAGGGTTAACAGGACTGATGATCTTTCCGCTCAGGGAGCCAGGCTAGGAGGCGGCCCAGTGCTGGCAGTGGCAATGCTTGCAGCACCCTGGGGCTTAGCCCAGAGCCTCAGCCCCGGCCGGGCCTCAGGAGGGAGGGGGGCGGGGGTGGCGCAGAGAAGGGGCTTTGCTAATTGCCAAAGCGGGAAGTGAGCTCACGGAGGATGTGGCTGAGAGTCTGGGAGGAGGTGGAAGGGCTGGCAGAGGAAGGGCGAGCAGCGCTGCGGTGCTGTGCTGTGGCCCAGTTGGGACTGCAGGACCCACCAGACTAGCCCCCCATGAGCTCCACCGTGAGACTGCACTGTCCAGCTCCTGCTGCCTGCTACCCCTCCCCGCCCCAACGCTTCTCTGGACAACCCTCTGCGCACAGGTAAAGTGACACCTCGCTGCGCCCTACCTGGAGCAGAAAGCCCAGGACGCGACCTGGGGGCGGGGAGGGCTGTTGTTGAGGCCCAGCCTCCCATGACCCCCAGGTCACCGGGACCACCCCAGACGCTGCCCCAAACCCAGGTCCGCATGGGGTCGGGCTGGGGACAGCACCTTGCGAGGTGCCCCCCACCAGCAGGCGTGCTAGCCCCCATCGTTCCACATCCCCATGCGAGTGTGCTGAGGACCCCCTTCCCTCCCCCGCTGTGGCCCCGCTGTTTTTGTTCTGGACTTGGGATCCCAGGTGGAACCTAGTCCCTCAGACCTCCCTGGCAGCAAAGAGGGCAGGGAGGGATTCTTGGTTTTCTGCCCTGGCTCTTCCTCTCTCCCCATTAACATGCCTTCTGGCTTCCCTTCCCTCTCCTCATTGTCAGTTTTATTAAATGGTTTTCTTCTGCATGTTGACCCGAAGAGCTATTTCATGAATGAATATACAGGAAACTGAGTCGGAGCCCACCTGTGAGAGCCCACCAGTAGAGGCCTTTCATTAGAATGGTCTCTGGTTCTAGCCTCCGTTCAGAATACTGCATGTACCTGAGGACCGAGTCCAGATGTTTCTTTCATCTCTGACTTGAATTTGAAATCCTCCTCAGACTTCAGCTTCCAGGATTTCTACAGTCCTTGCTCTCCCACTGTCTTGGTGGGGATGCGCCATGAGTGTTGAACACAGGAATGAATGAATGATATATACCCCAGATCGCTGGGGCTTTGTCTTGTTTTGCTGCGGTTGGAAAGGCTTGGGAGAGATCCCCTGTATGCAGATACAGAGCTGCATGCAATTGCTTAGATAAACGTGTTCCCCACTTAATTGCTTGGGCATTGAACATTTCGCCCTTCACCTGTGGCTTGAGCAGTTAGGAGGAGACAATCTGGAGGTGAATCAGAAGATGGCTGAATCCACATGGTGGTGGTCTGGGTTTGGGAGATTTTCCTGGAGATTCAAACGAAAGATCTAAATTCTTCCAGTGGGGAGTGGTAAACATTTCATCGATGGGAGATGGAAAATAAATGGCCTGGTTAACCTTTCCCTCCCCCTCAAAACCCATTATTTGAAAAAACAAAAAGGGAAGTGAAGGGAGAAATCCTCCCACTTCCATCCCCACTCACCTCCATAGCCACCTCCTCTTCCAAGAACCTAACAGGCAAGGTGCCAAGAAGTGTTAGGTACCAGCAGTGGTCTCAGATCTCATTCAAGGATCATGGTGAAAGGCATCCAAAGAGATTGTGGGGGCACAGGGATCCAATTAAGGGGGACAAGTTTAAGGTTTGCCTGGTCCCCTAAAAATTAATGGCACTAGAGAAGATGAGCTTTGGGAACTATAGCTTAATGGATACAATGTGTAAAAAGCTTCAGTGAGTCATGGTGGGAAGAGGCCATGAGGGCAGCAAATACAGTCTTAGATGATGTGATTAATAGCACTACAGGCTCTAGATTTCCTGTGGTGGTGTTCTTGGCAAGACCAGCCCGGCCCAAGTGGATACTCACAACCTGGAACAGAGGGTCTTGGAGATCCCAGCACGTGAGGTATGATGATAGGGTAAAATGATAGGAGGTGTCCTTTGGAAGTACTGTCTCCTTGACTTTAAAAGGGAGAACCCAAATCTGTAGGTGAAATCTTTTTGGCTACAAAGAGGGCCGAGGCCTCCTAAGGTCAAGGTCTCCTCGTCACTCGCAAAGATGTGGAAGAACATATTCAGACATTTCAAAGATGTCCTCATGTCCATCGGTTCCCACTCTGGAATTCTATCAATAAGGTGAGAGTTCCTCTAGTTGAAAAAAAGATCTAAAAAGACTTCCCTTTCTCATGTAATTTCTGTAACCTCCAGGACACACCCACCTCCCCCTTCCAGCTCTGTAGTGAAGCCACAGCCTGTGCCAATTTGTGGAACTCCTTAAAGGCTATTCTCCCTTATATACCCTGGACCAAGTTCTCATGCTCCCTCACCTGATTTCCTGCACTCACCTCCCACCTGTTGTGTTCACACCTGCAAGTGCCTTTTACCAACCCCTTTGCCAAAAGGCAGCCAAAGTGACCTTTCAAAGACCTATCAGTTCCTGGCATTTGTCTCCATAGAAATCTGCACTGATCTTCTAACAAATTCTCAGTCCTCCAAAGGCACCCATAATCCTCCCATCAGTCTCTTCATACCCCTCCAACTGACTGATTCCTGTTCTTCCCCATCTCTCTGCCCTTCAACCACACTGCCTCCCTCTTCCTGTGGAGACCCCTCCTGGCGCCTGCCTCCAAGCACAGGAGATTCCCATTGATGGGAAGACGCTCTTCCTCTTCCCCATCTCCCCACTCCAGTTACTCCCACTTATTCGTGAGCTCACAAGCCCCATGGTACACACTCTCCATGCAGCCTGCTCTCTCTTTTCTAGCACTGGCCTCCATTTCTAGCTGTGGTTGTGTCATGGATGTCCCTCCCCAGCCAGCCTCCAAGCTCTCCTTCCCTTTAGCTCCAACAACTGACACAGTGCCTGGCACGTAGTAAGCACTGGCTAGCTTCTAAGAGACTCACTGAGGGACTGAAAGCATTTTAAAAATGTCACCACGTAGGCTCCAAACTGTAGGCACAAAAAGCTTTGCCTGGATTGACATTTTAGACACGTATTCGTCAAGTTGGATGTGTTCACTGACTTTACCTTGTAAAATTAAAAAAAAAAAAAGGACCTCTGTATCGCTTCACATCTAACGAAGGCACATGTATACTATTAGACCACGTTATGAGCTTAATGAAAGGAGACAAGATGTTTTCGCTAAGAAAATGTGTAAGACTGTTGAGGTCAAGTGGGAGGAAATAGTCCATTTGTTGGAGCATTGATATCTTACTCTATCACAGCCACTAATAAAAATCTGAAACGGGGTGAGTCAGAATTGTCTGTCAGAGATGAGTTAGATCTGGCTCATGTTCCTACAGACATGAAAGCCAGGAACGAAGAAGGAGGCTTTGAAAGCCTGGGTTGAGGAGGCGTTGTGGTTCACTGCGATGAGCTAAGTGCCCAGGGCCACCGGCCGACACGCGGGCCTGTGTCCTTCCTTTGTTCTGGGGTCCCTCTTGCACCATGTGGTGAGGCTGGTCGCTGGGAGCAGCTCAGGACAGGACCCGGTGGCATCGTACCTCTCCCAGCCTCCTGTGGGCTCCAGTGGGCTCCAGTAGGTCCCAGGGGACAGCCTGCCTTCCTTGCAAAGCCCAGTAGCACTGGGAGCAGAAACTGGGACCAAAGAGTGAGCACCCTGTTTGACAAGCTGGACCAGCCACCTCTTCTTCAGTTACAGGGGGAGCCCTGGCATGCTGACCCCTCCCTTCTCCCTTTCCACTTTCCTGTCTTCCTTCCTCTTCCCTTCCCCTTTCTCCTTCCCTGGTGGTGCCCTTTCCCAATGCCCACTTCATCCCTTTTCCTTTCTACATGCCTGTCTTCTAGAGTTTCTTCACTTTCCTCCCCATTACTTCCCTTCATCTGAATCTCCTCTTTGGTCCCTTTGTCCCAGCTCTCTGCTCCTCCTCCCCTTCCCTGGCCCCTATTCAGCTCCATCCCGATTGCAGGCAGAGCTGGACTAACATGCTCATTTGCTAGCTCAGCCACCCTCCAGAGAAGTCACTCTTTGGTGGCCACCTTCCTGACCCTCTGGTCCCTTCTCCACTTGTTCAGATATTGCTCTGAAGTCTGAGGAGGACAGAGCGGGGCTGCCACAGAATCAGGCCAGAGGAGAAACCAAACCATGTGTCCACACTGTCCCCGAGCACTGCTGCTCTGAGAGCTTTCGGAGTCCTCAAAAGGGTTAGGATTTAGGGGCTTCTTCAGAACCGGGAGTGAAAACAACCATAGGTCAAAAGAAAAGCTATGGCCCCCACACAAAATTAATAATCACAAATGAAAACTATGTTAACTCTGAAGTCCCAAAGTCAAAGAATTGCCTTGAATCTGTCACTAGAAAGCACCCAAGGCCTCACTCTCTGGGTTCTGGGTGCCCTGGGAATGGCAGGAGGCTCTGAAACACGCGTGGGGGTGCCAAACAATGGGGGCTACCCCGCCCGCTGGCGGGTGGGTACCTTGTGTGGCTGTGTCCCTGGCCGACCCCTTGCGGACTGGGTGCAGCGCGGTGTCCAGGGTGGTCCCGGTTCCCTGGGGTTCACGGGAGGCTGGGCCCCGACACCCCCCCCCTTGTGGCCCGCGTTTTCTGCTCCAGGTTGGGCGCAGCGCGGTGTCACTTTACCTGTGAGCAGAGGGTCCTCCGGAGAAGCCATGGGGCGGTGAGGTGCAGCAGTCAGAGGGAACTTGACAGCTTGGCCTCCGGGGCTAGGCTGGAGCGCGGGAGCACACTGAGAGCCAGTCCTTTGGGTCCTGCAGTCCGGACTGGGCCGCAGCACAGCACCCTGGCGCTGCCCGCCCCTCCTCCGCCAGCCCCTCCACCTCCTCCCAGATTCTCCTCCGGGAGCTCACTTCCCGCCTCTCGCAATTAGAAAAGGCTCTTCTCTGGGTCGCCCCCGACCCGCCCCTGCCCCTCTCCCTCCTGAGTCCTCCGCGAGCTCACTTCCCGGTTTGGAAATTTGCAAAGCCCCTTCTCCGCGCCGCCCCCGCCCCCCTCCCTCCAGATGCAGGGGCCTGAGTTGGGGTGCAGGGCGAAGCCCAGTGGGGCTGCGAGCCTTGCCAGCGCCTGCACTGGGCAGCCTCCTAGCCGGGCTCCCTGAACGGGTGTCCGCGCGTGGCCTGGCTGCGAAAAGATCATGAGTCCTAAAGGCCAGCTGCACTCTTGAGTCAGTTTGCTGGCTTCCAGATTGCGCCCAAAGCCAGGAACCAGCTTCCCCAGCACAGGCCTGGGCTGAGATGCCTGCCCAGGATCTGTCTGAGCAGTCTCCTCATCTCCAGGCAGGGATGGCACTTCGACCTGGATGTTTGGGTTTTTTGTTTGGTGTTTTTTGGTCATTGGTTATTACATGACCTCCAGGGTAGGTGCTCCACAAAGGGAGTGAAAACAGGAAGCCTGATATATACGCATACGGCCATTCTAGAAAAATAGCTTGGGGTTCTCTGGGAAACGCGGCATTAGTCCTTGCACTATGGTTTAATAGAAAAGGGATTATGCACCAAGTTACTTAAATGAGCATAGGTTGAAATCTTTTACTGAGAGTAAATATTTTTAATAGTTATATTTTAACTAAATCTATCATCAATCATAAATCTATTACAGGATGGTTACAGCAATTTAAATGCAAGAGCACTCTCTTCAGGGATTTAAGTAATCCATGTCTGTCTTGGCACATGAGAATGCAAAGATAGGAAATGGTTTGTAAAAGATCATATAATAGCTTTTACTATACGGTATCAGCAATTTATCATAAAGGAGCGGCCTCCAGCTAAAAACTCAGCTTTGAAAAATGCAGAAAAGCAGCAAACGTTTCCATACCCTCTTGGTGACCAGAGGCATGCTTTGTGTCCCTCATCATCTCTTTCGTGGTTCTGAGGCCCATGGCGCTCAGTAGTTTAGTGTCTTATTCTCTGGAATAGGCCATTGAAGAAATACCAGGCCCAGAGAGGAAGATCCTGCTGGGTGTCTGAAGAAAGTACAACCTTTTAGATGAAGCTTTCTTGGGAGTTTGTTAGTGGTTTGGTCTGCTTCTGATAGGAAGGGATATATTTTTTTAGGATTTTATTTATTTATTTATTTATTTGACAGACAGATCACAAGTAGGCAGAGAGAGAGAGAGAGGTGGAAGCAGGCTCCCCACTGAGCAGAGAGCCAGACATGGGACTCAATCCCAGGACCCTAGGATTATGACCTGAGCCAAACGTAGAGGCTTTAACGCACTGAGCCACTCCAGTGCCCCAGGAAGGGAAATTTTTTAAAGAGTATTTTCGCTTTGAATCTATTTTGAGGTTTGGTTTGTGGTTCTTTCTGACTTCTCATGAAGATGGAATTATTTCTGAGGTTGGTTGTCAGGAACCGCATATCAAATCGAGCTATCTTGTTAGCAATAAATAAATAAATCAAAAAACGCTCAGGTGTTGGTATATTTCTGAGGTTGGTTGTCAGGAACCGCATATCAAATCGAGCTGTCTTGTTAGCAATAAATAAATAAATAAATAAAAGCTCAAGTGTTGGTATAAAGCTATTATGCTTTCCAAACCCCGAACTCCGAACTATAAATCATGTATTGTAGTCATTCTTTACCATATCACACAGGAGAGAGGTGGCAGAAACGCACTTTCAGGTTAATTTTTTTACAAGGAAGATTGACTTATGTACCTTCTTTGTAATTCCTTTTCATTCAATTTCCCTGTACCTCCTTTTCTATGAATTGTAACGATAACCCATCATTATTTTTATTGTTGCCACGTGCTTTGTAAACCATAAAGTGTACGCTATAAATGGGAGCGCTTTTCTTTTTTTTTTTGTAGTTTACGAAAAACTAATATTTTTTTAATTTATTTTTTATTTTCAGCATAACAGTGTTCATTCTTTTTGCACCACACCCAGTGCTCCATGCAAGCAGTGCCCTCTATAATACCCACCACCTGGTACCCCAACCTCCCAATATCCCGCCCCTTCAAACCTCTCAGATTGTTTTTCAGAGTCCATAGTCTCTCATGGTTCAGTTCCCCTTGCAATTTCCCCCACCTCTCTTCTCGTCTCTAACTCCCCATGTCCATGAAAAACCAATTTAAAAACATTCATCCACCAGAGTACCCAAAGGGCTACCATATAAACTATCTGTCATTACCTTATGTCCCGATGTGGAGCTTGATCCCAGGATCCTGAGATCATGACCTGAACTGAAGGCAGAGGCTTTAACCCACTGAGCCACCAGCCCCAATGTATTCTCTTCAGTACCAGAATTTGTAACCAATTCACAGATGAAAAAGGAGGCAGTCAAGTGAAAAGCAATAGGTCGTAGACCTGCAAGAAATTCGAATTAGATGAATTCAGCTACTCAGGCACTGTTTCACATTTTCAGATCTCTGCAGAAAAGGGGTTAACCTTTTTACAGCATGTAAAAGAGAAGAATATAACACATAATATGTGTAAGCATGAAAATATCAAAATATATCCCATTAGTTGCTAAGACACACAGGGCTCATTTTTTCTGTCAAATTCATGAATATGTAGGAGCAATAAGTGAGAAGTGAATATATACTCTTTACTTCGAAGTCATTTAGAAATCTAAAATATGACTTTCTATGGTTTGTGTCTCCATATTCCTTTATTGCCAGTTTGAACAAATCCACAAGCTGTGATTCAAAGGTAATAAATTCCTCTTATTTGGAAAAATGATGTTTATTTTGGTTCTCTCACGCTTAGCAGGTGGTTTCATATTAGCACACATCAGAATTATAATTTCATGCTTATTAAAAACATTTATTATGATCTACATAGATGAATGCAACTTTTATTTTATTAAATTATTTGACAAAAAATCTGTTATTTTTAAAAATGTATTTCCTTTGAAGGGTTATCTTAGAGCGTTCAGAGAGGATCTAGGAGTGTGGTATTATGCAGTTTTTAAGTAGGTCTGAAATGGTTATTTATATTATTGTTTCTTTAAGGCTTATGTATATTGTCCATTATATGCTATAAAATATTATGAAAATAAATTTAAGGTATGTTTTACATAGTTTATTTTTTGGACAAAAATATTGAAATTACTTATGAAATTCAGTATACTCTCAACATTAATTTATTCTTAAATTTACCAATTATCTATTGAACGTATTATATGGCAGATATTACTTCAGACTACACTGGTAAATAAAATACTTGGCTTTGTAGAACTTTTATTTTAATGGGTGAGACAATTAAAAGCTATAAACCTAAATAAAAATTGCATAGTGCATTCAAAAATGATGAGTACAATGGGGAAAAAGAAAAATTCGATCAGGGTGAGAAAAATCAAGGTTGCTAGGCAGGGGATGGGGAGTTAAAATTTTTAATAGGAAGATCAGGGTAGATACAATGAAGCTGACAATTGAACAAAGGTATGGAAAGGTGATGAATTTGCCCAGAACTATCAGCAATAAGGTCACTCCAGACAAAGGAATTGGCTATCTTGAAGGCCATAAGGTTGGTTCGTGCCTGGCATATTTGAGGAATAGCCAGGAGGCCACTGTGAGTGACTGAAGAGTGGCAGGGAAAGAGGTCACAGAGGTTAAATGAGTGGCTAGATCATGTAAAATCTTCGAAGTCATTGTAAAACTCTGGCTTTTATATTTGGAAACTTACTGTGTGATAGAATTTCTGCTAATAACTGAGAGTTCAAATGTCCATAAAATTTCAAGGATTCTTATTCTAGTAAGACAGAATAAAGAAAAAGAGTTCATATTTTCACATGGTGTAACAAATGCTCGGAGATCCAAGTGTAGGAAGCTATGGGAGCACAGAAGAAAGCACTAAAATCTCACCAATATATTTGATGACTGTGACTATATATAAATTTGTATTTTCTAGATTTTTTATAGTCATGGAATCACACAGTATATACTATTCATTGCCTGGTTTTTCTTTTCTCAGCATCATTACTTTGAGAATCTCCAATTGTAAATAGTTCATTTTGATGTTGAATAGTAATCTCTTTAATGAATAGATCATAATTTGTCTTTGCTCTACTGATGGACATTGATGAACATTTCCACTGTTTTCAATTCTTAAAAATAAAGCTGCTATGAAATTCATATACAAGTCCTTGTATGAACATAGGGTTTGTTTCTCTTGGTTAAATGCCTAGAAGTAAAATGGCTATTTGTGTAACTGCAACATATTTTGCATTTAAAAAAATTTTCAAACTATTTTCCAAAGTGGTGTTATCATGATATATGCCAACAACAGTTTAGATTTTTTGTGCTTCTCAATCTAGCTCAGAGCAAGTACAATTAGCCTTTATAATTTTAGCCATTCTAATAGATATGTAAGCATGTCTCATTAGGATTTTAATTTGTATTTCTTTAATGTCTAAATGTTGAGAAATTTGTCATGTGCTTATAAGCCATCCATATACTTTTGGAGACATGTCTCTTTTATTATTTCCTTCACATGTAAAATTGGATACTCTGTATGGTTTTACTAATAACCAAAGGTTAATAGTAAGGTTATTAGTAAGGTTTTTTATTTTTATTCATTTTTTAATAATCAGAGTAGATGTCCATTATCAGATATATAATTTGCAAATCCCTTCTCCATCTTTACGGTTTCTCAATGGAGCTGTGATAGCTGTGCCTTTCAAGAAATATGCTACTTCTTTCCTGGTACACGGAGGTATGACTAGAACATTATCAATGTTGACCTTTGCAAAGAAAATCATGGCTTAAGATATATGTAGTCTGCAGTTGTTGGGAGTGTTCACCATCCTTGCCTCTAACTCATCTCTCACTGCCCACACATTCAGATATAGGGGAATATTGATTGACAAATTATTAATTGCCAAATAATACTAGTTGGAGAATAAGAAAAATGCAGGCACCTGATTATATAATATTACTTAAATAAAATGTGTTTTTATAAGTGCTATTGGAAGTAAATTCCTCAAACTTTAATCACACAAAATGATGGAATCCTAGATTTTTTTTTCTTGTATTTACTAAGAAAATGATAATGCCTCAAGTATATTAAAATGGAATAGGGAAATTAAAAATTGTTTTAAGTTGATTTGCGTGTGTTGTGCGTATGTGAGAGAGATAGTGAGGGAGAAAGAGAAAGAGAGAAAAAGAGAAAGGGAAAGACAGAGAGGTGGCTGCAGTGAATTGATGAGTTGCAGGATAGATTTTAAAGTTTTGTCTTTTGCTTTCTACATTTCTTTTTCCTTAGGTTCAAGAGAACAATCAGTAACATCTCAGATGCCTGCTGGTAACATCAGCAGAAAGAGTTAGAGGTTCCCAGAAAATTAAAGATGAGATATAGTTTTCCTGACATAAGACAAGTCATTTTTTGTCCCCAGCTATTTTCAATGATCTATACCCCACCTGCGGACTTGCCCACGCACACTTCTTCCAAAACTTCCTGGGAGGTTCTTACAAAGAAATGCAAAAACCTCACTAGTTAAGGATTTTGAGGGAACAAGGCAATGGGAAAACTAACAGTCACCACCAGACCAGGAAATAGCCTAAGCTATTGAGACAATAAATCAGTGGTAAAACTCCTAGTGCTATTTCAAAAGTAATCAAGGCCTTGCATTCCTTGTCCCAGAAAATGAGCCCAAGACCCCATCTAGTTTATATCTGCTCTTGAAGCCTGCAGAGTCCCTTTCCCTGGTCCAACAGTTACCTCTGCTTTATTCTAACGTTGAAGTTTCTGCCCTTGGTGGAATACAAGCTTCATTCAGGTGAACATGCAATACATATTGCACAAATACATATGTGGATGCGCATGCATCCACAACCTTATGACACGGGATAATAAAATTCTCCCTTCTGAGTATTCATCTTAAATACTAAATAATAATCTCTCTCCTGTTCAAACAGTCAAGGCTTTGGAACTTATTCCCTGTGATCTCCTTGTATGTTGTAAACAAAGATTCTTTTGTTTGACAACTCCACCTGTTTCTGTGATTCACCAAAGACTGACCTCAGTTAGTTCAGTTACTGTAATGGCTTTCACTACTCTGATTCTACCTCTGCAAGTCTCCAAATTTAACTATTTTTTTCTCCCAATTCCGCATGTTCTTGGCTTTAAACTGCAACTCTGAAGAGATGATTTGCTTGTTTAAAAAAAAATCAAAAAAAGGGAGTAGTAGTCAACATTGGTACTTTGATCTTCCTGCCCTAAGGGGCTCTCCTGTTGTTTCTCTTTGACTTCCTGGACTAAAACGACAGAAATTTGGCAATACATCACTCCCCAATCCAGATTACTGACAGAACAGTTTATACTCTTAGAAAAATAGTAGTTTAAAAGATCACATAATTAAATACTTAAGCATGTAGTGTAATATAGTGGTTTACAAGAAATATATTTTGGTCATCTGAATATTTGGTTTTCAACCATGGCTACTGACTCACAGCTCCTAAAACTCTTGGAATTTCCTGTGATAAATCAGGGTGAGAGAGGTGTGTTTTGTTATGTTAATGAAGTGACCTTCAGACCTCACTCAAGGCAAGGGCTGTTTGCCTGAAGGACCAACCACTTGGTGAAAGCCTTTATAACTTTTTGCCCAACATGCCTCCCCTTTCTCCCAATTCAGGATTATCTGGGGAGGGAAGAGGAGCTGGAGATTAGATCAGCAAATGACAATGATTTAGTCAGCCATGACTCTGTCATGAAGCCTCCACAGAAAACCTGAAAGGACTGGGTTCAGAAAGCTTTTAGTTTATTAAATGTATGAAAAGGCAGGAAGAGTGGCAGTCGTACAGAAGGTAATAGAAGCTCTGTGCCCATTCTCCATACCTTGCCCTGTGCACTTCTTTATCTATCTATTGATTTAAATCTTCTATTATATCTTTTAATAAGCTGGCAAACATAAAGTAAGTATTTTTCTGAGTTTTGTGAGTCCCTGTAGCAAATTAAAAGAATATAAGAAGTAGGCCACTGGGACCTCCAACCTGTAGTTGCTCAGTCACAAGCACAGGTAATAACCTGGGGCCTATAGTGAGACTGGCATCTGAAGTTGGTTGGAGATAGTCTTGGAGGACTGATCCCTTAAATGATGAAATCTTACACTATGTTCAGGTAGATAGTGTCAGAATTTAGTTGAATTCGTGGAGATCCTGCTGTTGTCTGAAAATTATTTGGCATTGTTGGTATGATGTCCTAAAACCCAAAAAGATATAGCTACCTCAAAATAAGAATAAGGTTGACAGCTTATATATAATAAGTGAGTATATCAGCGATTTAAAATATACCCAATAAATAATGTAAGGAAATAAGGAAAGATTTTGAAATAAAAACAAGAATAAGAACCTAGTGGCACTAATAGATTAAATATATGTAAACTAGTTGAATTAAGAATACAATGGATAGAATACGTAATGGATTCAATAGAGATAAGAAGTCACTTAAGGATAAAGTCATCTGGATACCAGCAAAGCATTAAAATTATCAATATAAAAGAGGTGTAAGATGTAGGTGATGTGTGTGGAACAAAAGCTAGAGAAAAAATTAGATTTCCTTACTACTCATAGCCTGTTGACAAGTCCTTGAAGTTCCTCTGGGACTCAGCTGCTTCCATGTGGACACATCCACTCAGGGCAAAAAGCATTCTTAGTCCACCCACCCCCCCGATACTGAAAATCTACTTTCACATGTAAAAATTACTTTGGAAACTTCTTTATCTCTACTCCCCACCCCTGCCCTCAAGATATACATTGGCAATCAAGATATACATTGGCAATCATCTCCCAAGCATATACCCACTGATACACATCAGAAGAGTCTCTTCCCTGAGTTTTTACTAAATAGTAATAAATGACCTTTCTCTAACAATAGCTAGACCCCTCAAGGTCCTGGAAACCTTGTTTATAAAATACCTTGGAGGCTTGTGCTATCCCTAACCTCCTCCCAAATTGAAAATATATAATCAGCAACTCTTCATAACCCTCTCTCTCTACTCCAAATAAATAAATAAGTATTTTTAAATAAAATAAAATAAATGACTTTTTTTAAATGAAAGAAGAAAAAGGAAAGAAATATTTGAATATTAATGTACATCTATTTCTCAAGCATAAAATAGTCAAGACACTGGATTGAATCTTACAAACAAGGAAAGAAAGAAAATATTCATAAATATATTTGACTCTATGAATCCCAAACTAGGGCATACATACCAAAGACAAAAAAAAAAAAAAATCAAAAGTGTTAGAGAGAAAAAAATAATTCATTAATAACGAAAAATAAACAGACTGACAGAAATTTTTTAAATAACATCAGATATAAAAAAGAATGAAGTAATAGCTTTCTTATCTTGAAAAAAATAATCACAAATGTAAACATTTAGATCCTTATAAAATGTCATTGGAATAGGAAGGCATAATAAAAAAAAATATTTTCAGGAATACAGACCACAGATAATTTGCCTTAATTTGTGTAGGCAGCACTTAATTACTAATATTATTTTAACATTTAAAATGTACTCTATGACCCATGGGGTGGGGGAAAAGAGGATGACCAAGTCATCTTGAAATAATTTTTATGAAAAAAGTAAAAATATCGAAAAAAAAGAATAAAAGAGAGATAAAACATATGCATAATAAAAATAAATAAATAAATAAACAACTGGAGTGCCTGGGTGACTTAGTCGGTTCCAGTGTCTGCCTTCAGCTCAGGTCATGATCCCAGGTTCCTGGTATTGAGCCCTGCATCAGGCTCCCTGCTCAGTGGAGAGTCTGCTTCTCCCTCCCATTGAGAAAAAAAATTTGACTTATTTATTTGAGAGAGATAATCTTTAAATTTTACTTATTTATTTAGGAGAGAGTGAGAAAAGAAAAACATGCACACAGCAGGGGGAATAAAAGAGGGAGAGGGAGAAGCACCCCACTGAGCAGGGAACCCCCTGCGGGGCTCTATCCCAGGACCCGGGTATTATGACTTGAGCTATAGGTAGACACTTAAGTGACTGAGCCACTCAGGTACCCCAATGAATACAATCTTTAAAAATAATAATAATAATAATAATAATAATATTTCAGATAGTATGATTTTTTTAAATGTAAGACTTGGTATAAAAACAGGATGACAAACTTCTCTAAGTATAGCAAAAGACTTTGGTAAGTTTAGATGCAGTAGTACATAAAAAATTTAACTTCTTTCATTAGCTGATAATTTAATTAGATTAAATTAAGAGACATCAAAATTTAGAGAATCTAATAGTCCTGATCTATTAATAAATGTAGCCATCCTGACCCCAAAACAATAGTCTTCAGTAAGTATATAAGCATAAGTTGAACATTTACACAAACAGGCCGTTATTTAGGCCATAATTATAAGCCAATAAATTCCTAGAGTTAAATATCAGGCTATATTTTCCAAGAATAAGGCAATAAAATTAGAAAACAATGACCAAAATATTAAATTCATATAATTGGAAGTTAACTTCATACCTAAAAAGAAATAATACAGCTAATTCAGAAATTTTTAAATTACAGTACTTTGGTAATATCAACTCTCAAAATGAGTAACGGACAGGTGGGGCTAGGGAGGAAGACATCCATAGGGAACTTTGTAAATAGGCTCTCAGAAATCCCCAAAATGTGGTGTGGCAAAACCAGAGTAAAGAGATAAATTGGACCACCCTACCCCAGGGAAGAGCACCCTGATCTAGGCATGTGGGATGGAGGACCACCCTGCCCTAGGTGTATGGGGTGGGTCATGTGGGGTGGGTGTCTCTATGATAAACACCTGTAACCAAAAAAGAATAATCAGACCCTAAAAAGGAGGTAAGCCATTGCAGCAGTTATTGATAGAGATGTTAAAAGGATTAAAGTTGCCTCGTTACCTTTTTGTAAAAAATAAACCCTGAAGGCACTCATTGTTAACTGTGTGGGGACCCCTCTTAGTTGTGAGAGCTTTTTCTATATATTCACTTGGTAAACTTCTGTCACTTACTCACTCTCCATTGCCCACGAGATTCCTTCTTTGACTCCAAGAGACAAGAACCTAGCTCTCCCACATCATTCCCTAGAGTTAAGTATCAGGCTATATTTTCCAATGATAAGGCAATAAAACTAGAATATAATGACCAAAATATTAAGTCCATGTACCTGGAAGTTAACTTGATACCTAAAAAGAAATAATACAGCTAATTCAGAAATATTTAGAATTACTGTACTATGGTAATATCATTTGTGAAAATAAGTGACAATAATTAAAGTATGAAGAAAATCTAAAGGTTTAATTGTATTAATTCAAAAGAAAAACAAAACAATACAAAAAAAACACCAAAGCATAAAACAACAAAACAAAACAAAAAGAATATAAAAGCAAAACCTAAGAACGACAGCAGTAATAACAAAATATTATAGAAACAAACAAATTTTTGGAATAGATTAATAAGAAAGATTTGACCAATGAGTACTGGTCAGAAATACTCAGAGATGATGAAGATAAAATAAAATACTAAATGAAATGTATAAAAACTAAATTATAGACCTAAGAGACTGATTAAAAATGCTTCTAGAAAAAGAGTCTAATTTTAAGACAATAAAATTAATAGCACCATAGAGAAAACTGTATTTGTGACATAGGGGATCAATTAGAGATGATAAAGTATTTCCTTAAATATCACAGATAACAATTAGACTCAGTGGCTCAGTCAGCTAAGCCTCTGCCTTCACCTCAGATCATGATCCCAAGGCCCTGAGCCTGAGCTTGACTCCCTGCTTGGTGGGGAACCTGCTTCTTCTTTTCCCTCTCCCTCTGCAGCTTACCCTGCTTGCACTTGTTCTCTCTCTCTCTCAATAAATAAAATTTTAAAAGTTAAAAAAATTAAGAAATAAGCATCAAAGATTAATCCATAAGGTAAAAATATTTATTAAAGTGATTAATTAATTTTTATTAAAATTAAATATTTCCTTGCAATTAAGTACAGTGTGGAGATAAAGTTAATAGACAACTGACATAGGAATGAACAATACTTAAAATATTTAAAACTGACAAGGAATTATTAGATTTAGATTCCATGATGATCACTATGTATGTGCATGTAAAACACCTTAAAATCCTTTGTAGGAATGTGCTACAGGAAATTAAAGAGAAAGAGAGATAAAGGGGGTAAAAAATAGCTCAACTTGAAATGACTAGTTGGTTGCCCCTGTGTTTTATTTACATTTTCCACCACTTTTTTGTTCAATGAAATTATTTTACCTGTATCTATTATTGTCTTGTAGGACATGTTACACTAATATCATTATTAATGAAGTTGAGAATAAGAATATGATGCCTCATTTCATCATAATTGTTAAAAATGATCCCTAAGCTGGAAATGCAGGAAGCCAGAAACAGAAATCATAATTAGCACCAGTTCAAAAGCTTGTCCACCTGGAACCTGTAAGAAAATCCAACTAGATCATGAAAATAATGAGTGATTTGAGGAAACTGGACAGGGATATAGATTTCCAGATGCTTTTTTCTTATAATGGCAATAGCAACTTAGACAATGTAATGGAAAAAAAATCTATTAATTGGCAGTAGGAAAATTATTAAAATATAGAAACCATAAGCCAATGACCTTGGGAAAATTATGAAGAATCTACATAAACATAAAAAGAAACAATATATATTTGCCAAGGCACATTCACATTTTAAAAATTAAGTTGAAAGGGGAACAATATGCCATAATACATATATCAATGTTTTTCATAGAAGTTTAGTATAAAAAATAAACATTTTAAATAATTTATTTGGAAATTGATATCACATATCTGAAAAACTTGGAAGAAGAAATGGATAACCATGACTCAACACATGTAGCAGAAAAATGATTTACAATAATAGATAAAAGCTATTCAAAAATGCAGTGAATATTGGCCAAAGCTTAGAAAAATCGATAAAATATAAAATGTAAAATGAATTCATGAATGAAAAATAGAATCCCATTAAATCTAATTTGGAAAGAACTAATAATTTATTTTTTGCCTGAATCTGCTCTGCCTTTCATTAGGTGGGACACTGACCAAGCCCACTCAGCTCCTCTCTCATGCCCAGTAATAGTAAAGTCAGGGACATTAATTACTTCTGGGATGAATTTTAACCACTGTGGATAGGATGCAGAAGCCAGTGGGTTAAACAGATTCTTTCTTGTTTCAGGAAAATAATTCTGAGATGTATTCTGTGCATTAGGATTGATGCTCAGTTGTCCACAATCATAATCCACTCAGTCTGAACTCATATATGTTTCTCCTGGACCACTTAGCTCTTCTCATTCTCTCCTCTTCCACGTGATCAAATCACAAAATAATTATTTAGGTTGTGTATGCAAGTCCTGATTTTGAAGGGAAACTCAGTTACAGAAAGAGATGAAAATAACGATACAGGGGAACAAATGGTGCACTTGGGTGACTCAATTAGATAAGCATCTGACTCTTGATTTCAGCTCAGGTTGTTATCTCAGGGCGATGAGATGAAGCCCCTATAGGCTCTGTGCTGGGCAAGGAGGTTGCTTATGATTCTCTCTTCTTATCCCTTTCCTTCCACCCCTCACCCTCCATGCTGTCTTTCTCTTAAATAATAAGCACTGCTGAACTATCTTAGATTCTGTACCTTCTCTCCAGCCATGAACCTATCACTGTCTTTAACTCTGGAAAACTTCATTAGACAAATAAATGTGGTGAAGGAAGCAATATGAGAAAGCCTATTAATCTGATGAGCATGGACCTGAACAAACCCTATAGATACTTTCCCTTTACACTCAAGATTATTGTTTTTATTGTATACTTCATATATTCATTAATTTTTGACTCGTTATCATTTTGTTGAAGTGTTAAACTATGGTAATAAACAAACTTTTAATTAACTTTTCCTCCTATGATACAAATATAACTTGCACTTGAGCTTTAGCTAATTTTATGTTCTAAAATTGCCAAAACAAAATGATCAAGGTTTCTAGATTATTTACTGTATTTTCTACTATATAATATTGTTCTATCTCTTCTGTATAAAGAAAATGATTGCTTGGGGCTCCTGGGTGGCTCAGTGCATTAAAGCCTCTGCCTTCTGCTCAGGTCATGATCCCAGAGTCCTGGGATAGAGCCCCACATCAGGCTCTCTGCTCAGCAGGAACCCTGCTTCCCTTCCTTTCTCTCTGCCTGCCTCTCTGTCTACTTGTAATCTCTGTCTGTCAAATAAATAAATAAAATCTTTAATAAAAAAAGAAAATGAATGCTTGATAACTAAATGAATGCTTTACTGAACAAATTAAATATGGCAATAGCATTTTATTTTATCATGCTTTACATATTAAACTATAATATTATATCACTGGTCTACAAATAATCTACTCACATAGTCATTTGGAAGCTTTTAGCAAAAGAATTCTTCCTCCTGATTGTAGTATAAAAGCCACAGAAATATACAGAAGTCTCCTAGGATAGAAAGTTAAATCCAGTTATCCGTGATGCCTTGAGTAGGACCTGACCTATGTATGTCCTGCGATGCACTAGTAACTGTTACATGTGATAGGATTATATTTAATATATACAGTTTCATTTACTTCACAAAGGAGATATAAATTTGAGAATAAAATATTTGATGAATCTATAAAGTCTATATCTCTTTGTAACCAACGTGGTAGAATTAAGATGTTAATTTGAAAAAAAAATTTCATTGAACACATACACATATTCAGTTGTTTTTATATATATAAACAGCATTATTTATTTATGTAAATAAATGCATTGTCAGTAAAATCCATTTACTTATCAATCATAAGGGTAATTTTAAGTACCAAGAATAAGAAATATGTGAAAAGATAAGTGTTCAAGAGTGCAGTTTGTGGTAATTAATACAATATGATAGGCTCATAAAAAAGATATATTACTTGAACTTAAAAGCTTCTATAATTAAGCGATGACCACTTGTAATTTGTAATTAGTTTTGCTGCAGTTTTTCCTTGCACTTATTGCCCTTCCCCAGAAGTTCATTAAGAATTTTTGTGAATGTCCTTATGTTTAATCTCATTCATAGATTCCACTGCTGCTCACAAAACAAAGCCAAAAAGAGAGGTAACTCTATGTGGCACTCCATCCACAAGCATTACATTCATAAATAATTAAAATGCTCTCTACTTCATTTGTTACCCATTCAGCTGATAATTTAAATGAGTAACTGAGGCCATTTTATCAGCACTTTTAATAGAATGCGACTCAGAATATTCACAGTGTTATTTAAGAAGAAATGCTCATGTGTTAAGGTTTTTTTTTTAAATCAACAAAATAAGTTTCAAATATTAAAAGCAAATGTCTCCTTTTCCTCCAAGTTTCCTTGCTATGTCAAAGTTATAAATAAATACTTTACAATCGTATTTTGAATAGTAGATAAAAACAAATGTTTTGAAACTTTCTGTGGGTTGAGTGTCTGGGTTAACTTGTATAAATATCGGAACTCAATGTATTTAGACTTTATTAGATTTTTTTTTTTAGACTATTTAAAAATACATTATCAGATAATGACAACATTATTTTATTCATTTTAATAAATAAATTATTTTGGGATGCCTGGGTGGCTCAGTTGGTTAAGCAGCTGTCTTCGGCTCAGGTCATGATCGCAGGGTTCTGGGATCGAGTCCCACATGGGGCTCCATGCTCGGCAGGGAGCCTGCTTCTCACTCTGCCTCTGCTGCTCCCCCCCCTACTGTTCATGCTCTCTGTCACCCACTCTCTCTCAAATAAATAAATAAAATCCTTAAAGAATAAATAAATAAATAAATAAATAAATTATTTTATTTAATTATGTTTAGATATTTATTTATTAAATTAATGATTTAATATTTAATAATCTAAATTTGAAATATTTTAAATTCTAAAAAATATTTATTTAATTAAATTGATATATTTAATATAAATATTTAATAAATTATTTAATCATTATTATAATTATGCAATACATTATGTATTGTGTAATAATTGCTTTTTAATAAATAAATAAATGTATTATTGACATTATTTTATTTTATTTTATTTAGTTGACAAAGAGAGGGAGAACGCAAGCAAAGGGAACTGCAGGCAGAGGCAGAGGGAGAAGTAGGCTCCCAGCTGAGCAGAAAGTTCTACCTGGGGTTCCATCCCATGACCCTGGGATCACCACCTGAGTCAAAGGCAGATGCTTAACTGACTGAGCCATCCAGATGCCCAAGGCTTTGTATTCTTCGCTTCTAAATATTAATGCTGCTTCATCTCTGGAGTTAGTAAATTGATGTTGAGAATTCATATCAAAGAATTGATAGTAGCTGTTAAACAGAAACATGTAATTTAGGGGGAAAAAAAACAGAAGGAAGAGAAAGGCCAAAAGTCAAAAGCACATTAATATAAAATTTAATTAGATAAATAAAGCTGATATTCCTGAAAGGGACTAATAAAAGAGCTGCAAAGAGCTGATAGGATTAGGAAAATGGTCCACTCCTGGTCATTTCATAATTTTAAACTATTCCTTATTAATAAATATACTTAGTTCCAGAAACACAACCACATAAGGACATTTCAACCAAGTTTCCTCTAAAAGCATTTACAAATTACACGTTCAAACAATGTAGTTCGTTACATGTTGCATCTGTATCTTAAAGTTTAAACACTCTGTGACACATTTTCTAACAATTAAAATATATATATATATATATATATATATATATATATATATATCTTATCCCTAAATGGAAAAAAAAATATATATATATATATAGAAACCTTATCCCTAAATGAAACCTTTCTTTGTTTATTAGCTTAAATAGGTAAATTAGCAACAACAACAACAACAAACAGCTAATATTATAGAGGTAGAAACAATTTACCTTTTCATTCATTGCTATTTTCTAAAAATTCCTATTTTATTTTTTTCTCAAGTCTGTCATAATAATTTTCTAAATCTCCTGCCTTATTCAATTTTTTTCTTTTAGTGGAAATCTCTATTTCATATTTATTTTCTCTTCCTCCACTCTTTGCTCTAATAATTCAATGTATTATTAGATTTTCTGTTTTTCTCTTTATCCAGATATATCTTTTCTTTCTTTCTTTCTTTTTTAAATAATTTGATTTGCTGGCATTTTACATCAGTACATGCTTTCTTATGGATTTTAGAAATGTCTGTGGAACTACTAGAAGAATAAACTCTTTTACCTTTAAGAAGTTTACAGTCTAGAGTGCCTGGGTGGCTCAGTTGTTTAAGTGTCTTCCTTCAGCTTAGGTCATGACGCCAGGGTACTAGGATCCAGTCCTGCATTAGCTGCCTGCTCAGCAAGGAGTCTGGTTCTTCCTCTCCCTCTGCCCCTCCCTCTCTCTCTCTAATAAATAAATAAAATCTTTTAAAAAAAGACTTACTGAAATCTGAGACTGAATTACTAAATTCAGTCTTAATATAACACAGCTAAACAAAGCAATGATCACAACTGGAAAATTTAGTCAGATCATGGTTTAACATTTTTGGTTGACACAGGACCTCTTTCAATAACAACTTTCCTTAAATATCAATTTATTTTTAAGGCAAAAAATTTTGACAAGAAATCCAGATCCTTCTCATTATTTTCATATCAATGTGGCATCCTCGGAGTATATAATCAAATATGTAATTATTCTATCTGTTGCCTTGTATATTGCCTGTATCTTTTTCAGACTCAAAGTTCCATTGAGGTAGAGTTTTTTTGTTTTTTAAAGCAGAGATTTTTAAAGTGTTTGATATATACAAGATGCTTAATAAGTGTTTACAAAACCTATGTATTTCAGAAGCCTTAAACAGGCTTTAAAATAATGTAGGTGATATTAGTAGTCATATCAAACAATGTGTAGGTTTCAGTCATGTAAATAACTACATTTCTCAGAGACAGAGAAACATACAAATGATCTGGGTCCAGTAGGATAATGCTAGCATGTGTTGTAAATTCTCTTATATGACCTTATTCTTGCAAGAATTGGTAATGTGGCAGAAAAAAAGGTATCTCTATCTTATACTTTATTATTTAAAGAGATTTATGGAAGTTGTTAATTTCTTACACTACCCCTTTGTTTCAGTGGACCCAATTTCCGTGGTAATGGTGAGAGGAAAGTAGGCAATTTACGCAGCAGCAAAAATCTCCTACAAGGCATTATAAAATAAGGCTTGTTCTAGATCATGGGTCTGTCCAAAGGGGAATGTTAGGGGTAGGATGGATGATGGATGCATTGTGGACTTATAACTATAAGATTAATACTGTTATGCCCCAATAATGGGTCTATGATTAAAGGAGCAAGACTGATGTAAAGCGAAGGTCAAGCAAAGCTTTATTTCATGCCAAGCATCAGGAATCTAACCGAACGTTTGGGGCCACACCTCTTATGAGAGAAGGCAACCCTTCACAGTCTAGCTTTTAAGGGCAAAGGCCATGCAGTCAGGCCTGGCCACGCACAGGTGACCAATGAGATTTTAACACACACAGGAAACTCCACAGTGAGGCTAGGTGACCAATTGAGGTTCAATTTACCCTAGTATAGACATTTGACCCAGCCTATTACACCTTGATTAGGATTGGTGTCAAAAAGGTTCCCAAAGGGAGGAGGAGTGGGGCATACTCCTTAGTATCTAGGGAGACAATATGCAAACACCGCCCCACCCTCCCGCTGATTGATGTCTCCACCTGGCCTGACCCACCCTTGTATATGTGCTTTGTTACCTGGAGCTGATTTCCAGGACTTGTTTTTAAGTGAATCCCCTGGGGGAAGGTGAGCAAGGGCAGTTTAAGGGTTAACCTCAATGAAAGCCTCTTGCTAAAATATAAAAATATAAAATAGGTCCTTACATTACAACAACTCAGTAGGGAAAGTCCCAGTGTGGTGATAAAAGAAGTGATGTAACTTGCATTGCATATTTTATTTTTAAAACGTGTAAGTTGTATTTTTCCCTGCCATGACATCATACTTTATCTTCATCTCTGTCTACTAGTTTAAAACTAGTTAAACAAACTCAACAATTTTTTTAAAAAATATTTTATTTATTTATTTAAGAGCAAAAGCCAGAGAGAGAGAGAGAGAGAGAGAGAGAGAGAGCGCATGAGCAATATGGGGCTCGATCCCAGGACTCTTGAGATCATGATCTGAGCCAAAGGCAGACACTTAACTGACTGAGCAAATGAGACTCCCACAAACTCAACAATTTTATAAAATTTTTATTTGTTGGGGTGCCTGGCTGGATCAGTCAGTAAAATATGTAACTCTTGATCTTGGGGTTGCATGTTTGAAATTCACCTTGGGTGTAGAGGTTTTTAAAAATAAAATCTTTAAAAAATTTTTTTTTCATTTTTTTATTTAAGCCATTGTATGGCAGTGTTGATTGTACACCTGAAACTAATATCAACCTTATTTTAACGAACTTGAATTTAAATAAAACTTTAAAAATAAAATAAAAATAATAATCATAAAAATAAAAAAGAGGAAAAATTATTTGGCAGGCAATTTTCTTAATTGCATTATTATTTTTTATTATCATAGTCTGTGTGTGTCGGTGGGAAGTGGCTGGTATTACAGTGAGTTCCATATCTGTGTTACACTGAGGCCCATGTCTGTAGTCAGTCTTTTTTTTTCTATTAATTTATTTTCAGTGATCCAAAATTCATTGTTTATGCACCACACCCAGTGCTTCATGTAATAAATTCCCTCCTTAATACCCACCACTGGGCTCACCCAACCACCTGCCACCCTCCTCTTCAAAACCCTCAGTTTGTTTCTCAGAGTCCACAGTCTCTCATGGTTTGTCTCTCCCTCCGATTTCCCCCAGCACACTTCTCTCCATCTCCCAGTGTCCTCCACGTTATTCCTTATGTATTGAGTCTTATAAAAACTTTTACTTCTTTCCCTATTCTGCTTTGCATATGCTTACCTTAGATGTTAAAATGTTATAAACCTCTCCTGCCTGGTCCATTTTCTCTCTCTTCTCTCATGATTTCTCATGCTCTCCCTGCCAACCCCACATGCCTTACAATGACTAATTTCTTCCTGAGCTACTTTATTCTACTCTGCCATATGGTTGCCCTTCCCTCTTCTGTACCATAACTTCTATCCCCTGCATTTGTGCTTTAACAATACCTAATTCTTTTCACCACATCTGTATCTCTGAGGTCAATACTCAGTAGTGCAATCGCTGGGTCATAGGCTAGCTCTATTTTACTGGAAAGAAGGGCCATATGCACCCCAGTGTTCATAGCAGCAATGTCCACAATAGCCATTCTGTTGAAAGAGCCAAGATCCCCTTCAACAGACAAATGGATAAAGAAGATGTGATCTATGGATACAATGGAATATCACTCAGCCATCAGAAAGGATGAATACCCAACCTTTGCATCAACATGTATGGGACTGGAGGAGATTATGTTAAGTAAAATAAGTCAAGCAGAGAAAGTCAATCATCATATGGTTTCACTTATTTGTGGAACCTAAGGAATAGCATGGAGGACATTAAGAGAAGGAAAGGAAAAATGAAGTGGTGGGATTGGAGGGGGAAATGAAACATGAAAAACTATGGACTCCAAGAAACAAACTGAGGGTTTTAAAGATGAGAATGATGTGGGGATGGGTGAGCCTGGTGATGGGTATTAAGGAGGGCACATATTGCATGGGGCACTGGGTGTTTTACACAAACAATGAATCATGGAACACTACTTCAAAAACTAATGATGTATTGTATGGTAACTAACATAATGTAATTTTTAAAAAAAAAGGAGGGGGACAATACTCAACACTCAATCTTTGCTAGTTTCTTGTTTACCTCCTTTTAAGAGTAAGCTCTTAGTGGTTTTTTGTTTGTTTGTTTGTTTGTTAGTCTCAACTAAAAGAAGAAAAATAATACACATTATTTTGAAAACTTTTTGAACAGTGTACAAAAGTTAGTCAAGTCCACAATGTATCATCTCTTCTTCCTCCTAACATGGCTAAGTTGAAAAACCCTTTATCTGGCAAAAGATCATTCTCCTGCCACCTTGTGTAAGATTTTGGCTTTAGCTTAGATTATCCTTTCTTTCCTTTTATGAAAATAAGTTGAAAATATTAATAGCCTCAGTTTCTTTTTCCAAAATATGACTGCTTCTTTACCAAGTGCAAAGCAACCCATTTTGACCATAGTAAACAGCTTGGACCTACTTTTTTTGGCTCACTGTTTTAGTGAGACAAGTGGAGTGAAGATGACACACCATTTCCAAATGTATTAATAATTGGTAGACCATGCTTCAAAATTGAAGTTTTGTTGCCATTAAACTACGACCAGACTCGCTATAATTACAGAGGTAAATTCTTTATATTTACTATATTTGAAATGACCATATAATACCAAAATAAAATTATGATTATGTGAAGAGTCTGTAATATTAAGAAGATGACTTTGAAATTATTGCTTATCCAAATGAAATTTCCCATTTTATAATCTTGTATAAGCTTCCGTTGTCCTTGCCTATTTAAAATCTATTAGAAGGCACTCTTATTTTCCCTTAAGTGGGAAGTCAAATGTCGAACAAATACATCCCAAAGGAACTGATTCTATATTCCACTGAAGACCAGGTGGCTTCCATGTGGCATTTTGCCTCTTGCATATTGTTCATCTCCTACAACAAGTGGGGGTATGCTCTTTAGTAAACTAATTCAACTCAATTAGAGACATTGTCTTCGAGGGATAACATCATAAAGACTAGAATCAGAATCATACTTTTGGGAAAATTGGGCCCAGGTTTTTTGTTTTGTTTTGTTTTCTTTTTCTTTAATATTTTATTTATTTATTTGACAGACAGAGACCACAAGTAGGCAGAGAGGCAGAGAGAGAGGGGGAAGCAGGCTCCCTGCTGAACAGAGAGCCTGATGCAGAGCTCCATCCCAGGACGCTGAGATCATGGCCTGAGCCAAAGGCAGAGGCTTAACCCACTGAGCTACCCAGGCGCCCCTGGGCCCAGGTTTTGATGGCTTCTTTCCTCAATCTTATAAAACCTATTTGAACTCTACTGGATGCCAGAACTGCTTAAAAATATTTGGTACCTTGTAATTTTAACCTTCCAGTATTCAATGCACCTGATCCATGTAATATCCTATAGTATTTTTGTCAAATGAAGACTCTCAAAGTGTGTTTCTTGGGAGACACTTTTCAATTGGTTGCTTACATTTCTGCATTTATTATTTGTTCTAGACCATCCTTTGAAGATGGTTGTATTGAATAGACTTGGAAGACAGAAATAGTATCTTTTTTTTTAACTTAACCTGTTGTGTTTGCAAATATTATCTGCCTCTGTTTTGATTCTTCTTGTGGGAACTGAGGCTCAGAACTGATATATAACTCCCACCCGTACACACACACACACACACACACACACACAAACACACAAACACACACACACACAAATACTTTTAATATTCTGGCTACCTCTATTGCTGTGAATAATAAACTATATTATTTCTGAACCATGAGTCTGCGTCTTCTATCAACACCCAAGAAAACACGGCAGACTCATACAACAGCTTTCAAATAAGGGAAAATAATCTCAGATGCTTTATATTTTTTGATAGTTTTACCTACTTCTGAACATATGACTGAACACATATAAAGCTGGAGCCATGACCATTTAGAGCTTCTTCTGTGGAAGAACTATGCATTCACTTTTAAACAAAAGTAGTTTCATCTTTTTTTTTTTTTCCTCCTGGACACCATTTCCTCTCTCACACTGTTGCTCAAATTGGATGGAGTCTAAGGTCCTTTGAAGAAATTTTTGTTTAATGACTCAAAATAAAATAGGAAGAGTCTAAAGTGCTAAAAATAATTCTAGATAAAAGGTATAAGATCGTGCCTGAAAGGAGAGTATTTTTATCTAACAACTGCCTGTTCACCCCTTATTTGTTCATTAACTAATCTCCAAATTCCTGACTAAATCCCTTTTGTAAGCCAGAATGTGAGCTAAAAACTGGGATTTTAAAAAAGTTTTCACTTGAAATCCAGTTAGTTAACATATATGGTTGTAATAGTTTCATGTGTACAATATAACATATAGCACTCAGTGCTCATCATGACAAGTGCTCTAATTAACCCCCATCACTTATTTAATGCATCACTCCTTTCAGATCCCCTCAAGTAACCATCAGTTTGTTCTCCATAAGGAAATGTCTGTTTCTTGCTTTGTTTCTCTTTCTATGTCTTATTATTTTCCCCTTTGCTTGTTTGCTTTGTTTCTTTTATTCCATATATGAGTAAGGGTATTTGTCTTTCTCTGACTGACTTATTTCACTTTTAGCATTATACTGTCTAGTTCCATCCATGTTATTGCAAATGGCAAGATTTCAGTCTTTTTTTATGGCAGAATAATATTCCATTGTATATACATACCACTTATTCTTTATTTATTCATCAATTGATGGATGCTTGGGCTCTTTCCATATCTTAGCTTTATAAATAATGCTGCTATAAACATAGGGGTGCTAGCATCCCTTTGAATAAGTTTTCTTATATTCATTGGGTAAATACACACCAACAGGATTGTTGGATCACAAAGGACTTCTATTTTTAAATTTTATGAAAATTCCATCCTGTTTTCAAATATGGCTGTATCAGTTTGCATCACCACCAACAGCTCACAATTGTTACTTTTTCTTTTTTTTAAGATTTTATTCATTTGACAGAGAGAGATCACAAGTAGAGAGAGAGAGGAGGGAGCAGGCTCCATGCCTGGCAGAGAGCCCGATGTGGGACTTGATCCCAGGACCCTGAGATCATGACCTGAGCTGAAGGCAGAGGCTTACCCCACTGAGCCACCCAGGCAGCCCCCACAAGTGTTACTTTTTCACATCCTCTCCAACACCTTTTGTTTCTTGTAGTGTTGATTTTAGCCATTCTGACAGGTGTGAGGTGGTATCTCTTTCTAGGTTTGCTTTGCAATTTCCTGATGATACATGATGATGGACATCTTTTCATGTATCTACTGAACATTTGAATGTGTTCTTTGGGGAAACACTTGTTCATGTCTTCTATCCATGTTTTTATTGGATTATTTGTTTTTGGATGTTGACTAAAAACTGGATACTAAGTAACACACAAGACAGGTTTCCTTGAGCTCAAATTTTATTTGCATGAGTATCATTAACAGGAAAAAATATGCATACGTGTATGTACAAGTGTGTTTATGTATACATCTATCTATCTATCTATCGTCTATCCCCTGTCTTCTAATTGCGGTAAATCCTGTAAGGTGGGGAATGGGATAGTCTGAAGAAATATGCTGCTGGATATGTTGGGTAAGCAAAGTTAATTGCACTCAGATGCATTGGATATAAGTGAATCACTCAAATGAGTTATTTAATATTATATAGAAACAAATTAAAATTTTATGTAGTTGAAAATAATAGGTAGTTAAAATAAGTATTGTTGTTTGTTGTTTTTGTGTCTTTTTTTGTTTCTATATACTATGGTGTGAATGTTTATGTCTCCCAAAATCATATTATGAAATCTAACTCTGGAAGTGATAGTATTAAAACATAGGGGCCTTTGGGAGGTGATTAGGTCATAAGTGGGATTACAGTCCCTTTAAAGGAGACCCCAGAGACTTCTCTTGATTCATTCATCATGTACGTATACAGTGAAAAGATAGCCATCTATGAGGAAGTGGGCTCTCCCTGGATCTGCCCATTCCTTAATCTTGAACTTCTCAGTTCTAGAACTGTGAGAAATAAATTCCTGTTCTTTATAAGCTATTCAGTCTATATCATGTCCGTTATAGCAGCCTGCATGCAGAAGGACACTATGACCTAAAACGAGAGCAATAAATATAAAGTTTCAGTAAAGTCAGTTGGTACAATGTTTTTTTACTTAGAGAAGACATCCTGCTTCATGTTCAACCTTGATGTTGTATATGTTTCTTGAAGGGCCACTTCTTACTCCTTTGTGTGTTTTCCACAAAGTCCAGGATGATGCCTTACATAAAGGTAATATTTTATAAATACTGTTGGAAATATATACTTCTCTAAAATCTTATTTTGCCTACAGATTACTTGGACCACTTTGCCTTGTGTAGAATATTTGAAATATATCAAGAACAGAATGTCTCTCTAAATAACACTTAGAATCATCATTAGTTTATGACTCCTGACTCGTTTGTTTATGCAGTGATACTTACTGCAAGAACACTGAAGTTTGTAATATAATTTTTGAATTAATCACCAAGCTAGTTTATTATAATTTATGAAAAAATAATTTCTCATGTTGGTTTAATTCTGCTCTTATGTTATGGTCATGACATTTTCATTAAAATATAGTAGAAAATAGAAGTAAATAATAAATGAAAAATAAAAAATAATAAATAAAAAAATAAAAGTAAAACTCTTGTGAAATGTTAAACTTTTCTTACTTATTTTGTTTAGCTTTTACTCTACCATGCTGGCAAAGCTGCATTTTGCAGATAGATACAATTTTCTAGTTGCTAGGTTTGTTACTTTTGCTAAAATTTTCAAAATATTAGAAGTTGAATAGTCGTGAATTTTTTATTAAACTCCTCATCTACACATATAAAAATAAAACAAAGATGGTAACCTGGGTATTTCTAAAACTGTATTCTGTTTTTCAATATTATGTTTTACAATGTAATTAATAAAGATTCTACATATATTAACACCCATCCCCTTCTATCTCATCTGTATGTCCATTACAGAGCATGTATGATTTCTATTCATTGCTTTGTTGTGGTGAAGAGATTGTCTGAAGTAGTCCTATATTTATGCAGGTAGATCTTAAGCTACGGTGCTCTTGTTTCTTTGCTTGTTCGTGATCAGTATGTCTGAAAGATGGTAACTATTGCATCAGGTATGATGATTAAAAAATATTAATGGTGCCTGATACACTGTGATGAAATAGGTAAGTCGAATCATAATTTGTTAATTAAATTAGAAAAGAAATTCCTTTGGATTTTTCCTTTATTAAGAGTTTTTTTTTTTAACGAATTTCTTGGGATGTTTTTTGTGTAATATATATCACATTCCTCAACCTTTAAATTTGAATGTAGAAAAGAGTTATCAGAATGAGCCTAGAAAATATTGTTATGAAATATTTTTGTTCTGTTATATTATGTTAACTTAGGAAATAATGGTAGTTATTTTATTAGCATTTCCTACTTTCCACATGCCCTTACCGATGAGATATCATGTTTTTCCTACTCTTTTTATCATGGTTGTTATATTCTTCATGATCAATAACAATCAATGAAAATTCATAACATTAATTTTCTTTGGGAAAGTGATATTTAAGCAAGAATCCATGACCAAAAATTTTAGCTGCTGTTCTTCCAGGAGATGAGACTATCAATGTTCCCGAAATTTCAAGAAATAGAACTTATTAATTGTGTTGGTTGATGTTTAATGTCTCTGAACTTAGAGGTGCATAATTCAATTTAAAATTTATTTTGGGGGCGCCTGGGTGGCTCAGTGGCTAAAGCCTCTGCCTTTGGCTCAGGTCATGATCCCAGGGTCCTGGGATCGAGCCCCGCATCGGGCTCTCTGCCTAGCAGGGAGCCTGCTTTCTCTTCCGTCTCTCTCTGCCTGCCTCTCTGCCTACTTGTGATCTCTATCTGTCAAATAAAATAAATAAAATCTTTTAAAAAATGGAGTGGACCTTAGGGGGGTGCTTATCTGAAATTGAGGGACATTATAAAAAAAATAAAAAATAAAATTTATTTTGAATTGAAAACAAGATCTTACTGAAGGTTAGGCATCCCACTTTATATCAGGCCTCCAGTACATTCTAATTTATTTATAGAAAATATCATAAACAGGAATGTCACTTTTCCTATTGCATTTATACTGAAACTGCAATGACTCAAAGATGTCAGATCTGAAAAGCACTACCTTTCTATAATTTCTGTTTCCTAGGAGGAATGGATATACCATTTTAGCACAATTATCCAACAGTATTCAAAACCACCATGAATTTTAAAACATAGTTATTACACCCTAAAAATCAAGTATGAAAATGTATAAACAACCAAATCTCTATCTGTAAATGAAATACTCCCACACAGACGGGTTTTAAAACTTTCTAACTCAAGGAATTTGATAGCACAGACTCAGGGTAGTAGTTTCGGTGCCTACAGTATACTTTCAGGGAGAGAGTAATGTAGGCTCTGAGTCACTTTCTGCCTACAGATGACCTAATAGTGGTTCTGGCATTGTTTGTTTGTTTTTGAAAATACGTTCCTGGGCGTCATTCAGAAAATGCAGAGTTTGGCAATCTATATAAATTAAGGATGATCTTTTTGAATGTTTGTCTTTCACGACATCAAATTAACATAATTGGACAGAAATTCCACTAAATTAGGCATTGTTAGGAAACGTGTAAATTGGAGCTGCTCAAATTAGTTGCTCTTTGAATTATGTGCTGTTGGTTCAGGGTTAGATAAGGAGTTTGAAGGAAAACCTAAATCATTGCTTCCTTTTTTGAGAGAGTCTTAGCATATTTTCTTAAAATTAGCTGAAATAAGCAATGTGTTTAGTCGCAAAGTGATTTGCATTTTTGCACAAACTCCCTATCTCCTTGAGAATTATACCAAATATTTCATGAAACATCATTGATTTTTACTTTGTTACACTGCTGTAAAGGACATTCAGAGTTGCCAGTTAAAAGTGTTAGTGTTGAGATGAAATGTCATGCATTTTTCTTCACTTCCACGCAAATGAACACAGTAATTTATTAAGACAAAATGAAGAAAAAAAATTGACAATGAGTTCCAGATTTTAAAAATCACTTGCCATCCAATCCAAATTGTGATTTTGATCGGTTACCGAACACTTTATAATGCACCCCTGGTAATTTTACAGAGATTATTTTTTTCTTACCAATTCTTGATTATTCTGTCTTGCAATGCAGAGAAAGCTAACTAATTTAAAATAAACTTCCGTTAATTTTGATTGTTATAAACTTAAAATTGATTAATTTCCATATACAGAGTTTAAAATGTTCACAATTTACATTAAATATATATTCTGTGTATGCCTTGGAAAAATTATACTGAAAATTGAAATTAAAATGATGTTGTATATAGCTGCAAGAAGCCGCCTGTCCCATTTCATCTTACTATGTAAGTTGTGTCAGGTAATTTATAAAATCCCTACTGCATAACAAATCTATTTTTTGTTGGAATGGGTAGTAATGTTTCTTCTTATTTCTAAATAAGAGTTGGTCTATGAGTGCATCTGCAACTGTATTTTTCCTAAGTGGCTTCATGGTCTTGAACTGGGAAAGCTCAGAACATTAAACATCAAAATTATATATTTTGACATAATTAGACATCAAGGAAATGCAATTAAAATGACACTGAGATATCACTACACACTTACCAGAATGGCTAAAATAAAATATAATGACGAGACCAAAAGAAAAAAATATACCATTTGATGATACACAATGGCAAGTTGTACCATAACTTAACCATCTCAGAATAGTGTAGTGTTAAATTTGTTTTTCTAAGCAATGTTTTGGGTCACTTACCACTTTTCAAGGATATAAAGTGCTATCATTTTACTTAAAACTGTGAAATTTGGTCAGATTTAAATTTCAATTTATGTTAAAACATTCTGTAAACTGTGTTAAACTTTGACATTTGTTCCCTCTGTTCAGTGAATAACACTATATCATATTCTGAAAAATACGCTAATTTTCCTTTTGAAAAATATCCCTATTTCCTCTTATGGTAATTATTAATATGAATTAATAGTAGAATTTGATATGGTTCCATAGGACCATAAATAATTTATTGTATATTATCAAATTTAATAATGAATATAATGTACTTCTTTGGACAACTTTTAAAGACCAGTCTCCTCTTAAAAAAAAAAAAAATGGAGACGCACTTCTTTAGTTCACACAAATTTCATTTTATTATATATAACCTCAGATAAATTTCAACAAATCATAATTTATTAAAATTATGTCTACTTAAAAATCTCATAGAAGAGTCAAACCATCAAAAATAAAAATAAACACACACAACACACACACATCACCCATGTATTGACAAATCACAATTGCTGTAACAATACATTAGGCATTCCACAGTTAAGGGCTATCAAAATTTCCATCAGTGACAAAAAGATTTGTATCCAAATGGACTGATTTTCCAGAATCCAAGAAAAAGTCTCCTAGGGTTTATTTAAAGATAAATATTTGAACAAATACTTCTTAAATTTAGGAAATTCAGAACATACGATTAAAGAATATTTGCAGTGCAGACTATATTCAATCCTTCCTTCAAAATGTGCCTTTGAGTACATAATTCTGTTTTCTCTATCTAAATTGAGCTGTCCTCCAAGGAAGTTTTCTAAAATGTGTGTCTCTCTGTGATAAATGTTCTAAGACCTAACATGCTTCATTGTATTTTTACTGTACTCTCAAATTTAATCAATAATTTGGCTTGATGTATAATATCAAGTTTCAAATATCTTTTCCATTTATACAAACACCCAGCTGTCTCCTTTCTATGTTATTACTATTGAGAATCCTGCTGTCAGTATTATTCTTTTACATTTTAGGTGATCTGTTCTTCTCTTGGGCATCATTTATGCTCTTCTCTGTTTTTGATATTCTTAAAACTCACCATAATGTATATGAATGGTTTTTGGTGTGTGTGGTTTTTGTTTTGTTTTGTTTCTGATTTCTCATGTTTGGCATCATTTTAAGTCTGGTATCTTTTATCTTTCTTTAATTCTCCAAAATTTATCTCAGTACTTATTTAAACATTTTCTTTATTTTTTTTTGTCTTCTGCTGCATTTGGGCAGAAGTCATTAATTTGTTTGTTTGTTTGTTTTTCCCAACTCATTTATTCATTTACAGCTATATTCATCTTAGTCTCCATTTATTGTATTCTTTATTTCAACAATTTTCACTTAATTTATATTCACAGTATAGTATCGTTCTTTTCTTTGTATATGTATATCATTATTTTATCATATACTTTTAAGCTATTTTTTAAAATATTTTATTTATTTATTTGACAGTGAGAGATCACAAGTAGGCAGAGAGGCGGGCAGAGAGAGGGGAAGGGAAGCAGGCTACCTGGTGAGCAGAAAGCCCGATGTGGGGCTTGATCCCAGGACCCTGAGATCATGACCTGAACCAAAGGCAGCGGCTTAACCCAATGAGCCACCCAGGCGCCCCTTTTAAGCTATTTTTTAAAAGTACAGTCATTCTTTTTTTTTTTTAAGATTTTCTTTCTTTATTTATTTGACAGAGAGAGATCACAAGTAGACGGAGGGCAGGCAGAGAGAGAGAGAGAGAGGGAAGCAGACTCCCTGCTGAGCAGAGAGCCTGATGCAGGACTTGATCCCAGGACCCTGAGATCATGACCTGAGCTGAAGGCAGTGGCTTAATCCACTGCGCCACCTAGGCGCCCCTAAGCTATTTTTTTAATTCCTGTTCCAATAACACTTGGATTGCCATATAAAGTTAACCACATCATCTTTTTTAGGTAAGTAATTGTACTTTTTATATGCATAGTTATTTTGGTCCATGAGTTCAGCTCCTCTTAGGATCATCAAATCTCTGTAATGTCTGGGTATGCCAGGATTTTCTAAGCAACAATAAAATACATTGAAACCTGGTATCTTAATTATAATAATGTTTTCTTTCTCAATCATTCAGAATAGTATTACCTTCTGAGTAGCTTCCTTCTATTTTGCAGCTATAGTGTTTGGAAAAACTTGAATTGTGATATCACTGTGATAATGTGAATTAGTCAGGGTTTTTCAGAGAATCGGGAAGAGAAAAAAAGGAAGATATTCTCCAGGGACAACTCTAGAAGTGACTACTAAAACATCTGTCCAAATTCAATTGAACAAAACTCAGAAATGCCATCTCCAGTGAAATACAAAGAAGATTATATATAGTTCTGGGTACACACATCTCGTTTGACCCAATGATGTACATCAATGAAAGACTGAAGGTCAATCACCACTCCATGGGAGAATTTAAAAATAAATTTACTAATGAGGCCAAGAATTCAGAATCACAAATACTTCAGAACTAATAATAACTGCCTTCACTTGATGTTATTCTATAAGATAAATCCTACGATCAAGTTTCAATTTTAAATTCTTACAATTTTAAATTCTTAAATCCTTATGAAGAAGCATCATTGGAGGGAGAAGTTTTAATAATTTATCATCCATCAGCCTTTTTTTAAAGATTTCATTTATTTATTGGACACAGAGAGAGAGAAAGAGAGAGAGAGAGAGATCACAAGTAAGCAGAGTGGCAGGCAAGCAGGGAGGGAAGCAGGCTTCCTTTTGAGCAGAGCCGGATGTGGGGCTGGATCCCAGGACCCAGAGACCATGACTTGAGATGAAGGCAGAGGCTTAACCCACCACCCACGTGATGATAGAGCCACTCAGGTGCCCCTCATCCATCAGACTTAATAAATTACTGTGTGCATTTGCGTGGAAGTGAAGAAAAATGCATGACATTTCATCTCAACACTAACACTTTTAACTGGCAACTCTGAATGTCCTTTACAGCAGTGTAAAAAAGTAAAGATCAATGATGTTTCATGAAATATTTGTTATAATTCTCAAGGAGATAGGGAGTTTGTGCAAAAATGCAAATCACTTTGCGACTAAACACATTGCTTATTTCAGCTAATTTTAAGAAAATATGCTAAGACTCTCTCAAAAAAGAAAGCAATGATTTAGGTTTTCCTTCAAACTCCTTATCTAATCCTGAACCAACAGCCACTAATTTGAGCAGCTCCAATTTACACGTTTCCTAACAATGCTTAATTTCGTGGAATTTCTGTCCAATTATGTTAATTTGATGTAGTGAAAGACAAACATTCAAAAAGATCATCCTTAATTTATATAGATTGCCAAACTCTGCATTTTCTGAATGACGCCCAGGAACGTATTTTCAAAAACAAACAAACAATGCCAGAACCACTATTAGGTCATCTGTAGGCAGAAAGTGACTCAGAGCCTACATTACTCTCTCCCTGAAAGTATACTGTAGGCACTGAAACTACTACCCTGAGTCTGTGCTATCAAATTCCTTGAGTTAGAAAGTTTTAAAACCCGTCTGTGTGGGAGTATTTCATTTACAGATAGAGATTTGGTTGTTTATACATTTTCATACTTGATTTTTAGGGTGTAATAACTATGTTTTAAAATTCATGGTGGTTTTGAATACTGTTGGATAATTGTGCTAAAATGGTATATCCATTCCTCCTAGGAAACAGAAATTATAGAAAGGTAGTGCTTTTCAGATCTGACATCTTTGAGTCATTGCAGTTTCAGTATAAATGCAATAGGAAAAGTGACATTCCTGTTTATGATATTTTCTATAAATAAATTAGAATGTACTGGAGGCCTGATATAAAGTGGGATGCCTAACCTTCAGTAAGATCTTGTTTTCAATTCAAAATAAATTTTATTTTTTATTTTTTTTATAATGTCCCTCAATTTCAGATAAGCACCCCCCTAAGGTCCACTCCATTTTTTAAAAGATTTTATTTATTTTATTTGACAGATAGAGATCACAAGTAGGCAGAGAGGCAGGCAGAGAGAGACGGAAGAGAAAGCAGGCTCCCTGCTAGGCAGAGAGCCCGATGCGGGGCTCGATCCCAGGACCCTGGGATCATGACCTGAGCCAAAGGCAGAGGCTTTAGCCACTGAGCCACCCAGGCGCCCCCAAAATAAATTTTAAATTGAATTATGCACCTCTAAGTTCAGAGACATTAAACATCAACCAACACAATTAATAAGTTCTATTTCTTGAAATTTCGGGAACATTGATAGTCTCATCTCCTGGAAGAACAGCAGCTAAAATTTTTGGTCATGGATTCTTGCTTAAATATCACTTTCCCAAAGAAAATTAATGTTATGAATTTTCATTGATTGTTATTGATCATGAAGAATATAACAACCATGATAAAAAGAGTAGGAAAAACATGATATCTCATCGGTAAGGGCATGTGGAAAGTAGGAAATGCTAATAAAATAACTACCATTATTTCCTAAGTTAACATAATATAACAGAACAAAAATATTTCATAACAATATTTTCTAGGCTCATTCTGATAACTCTTTTCTACATTCAAATTTAAAGGTTGAGGAATGTGATATATATTACACAAAAAACATCCCAAGAAATTCGTTAAAAAAAAAAACTCTTAATAAAGGAAAAATCCAAAGGAATTTCTTTTCTAATTTAATTAACAAATTATGATTCGACTTACCTATTTCATCACAGTGTATCAGGCACCATTAATATTTTTTAATCATCATACCTGATGCAATAGTTACCATCTTTCAGACATACTGATCACGAACAAGCAAAGAAACAAGAGCACCGTAGCTTAAGATCTACCTGCATAAATATAGGACTACTTCAGACAATCTCTTCACCACAACAAAGCAATGAATAGAAATCATACATGCTCTGTAATGGACATACAGATGAGATAGAAGGGGATGGGTGTTAATATATTCAGAATCTTTATTAATTACATTGTAAAACATAATATGGAAAAACAGAATAAAGTTTTAGAAATACCCAGGTCACCATCATTTTTTTATTTTTATATGTGTAGATAAGGAATTAATAAACAATCCACGACTATTCAACTTCTAATATTTTGAAAATTTTAGCAAAAGTAACAAACCTAGCAACTAGAAAATTGTATCTATCTGCAAAATACAGCTTTGCCAGCATGGTAGAGGAAAAGCAAAACAAAATAAGTAAGAAAAGTTTAACATTTCACAAGAGTTTTACTTTTATTTTTTTATTTATTATTTTTTATTTTTCATTTATTATTTACTTCTATTTTCTACTTTATTATAATGAAAATGTCATGACCATAACATAAGAGCAGAATTAAACCAACATGAGAAATTATTTTTTCATAAGTTATAATAAACTAGCTTGGTGATTAATTCAAAAATTATATTACAAACTTCAGTGCTCTTGCAGTAAGTATCACTGCATAAACAAACGAGTCAGGAGTCATAAACTAATGATGATTCTAAGTGTTATTTAGAGAGGCATTCTGTTATTGATATATTTCAAATATTCTACACAAGGCAAAGTGGTCCAAGTAATCTGTAGGCAAAATAAGATTTTAGAGAAGTATATATTTCCAACAGTATTTATAAAATATTACCTTTATGTAAGGCATCATCCTGGACTTTGTGGAAAACACACAAAGGAGTAAGAAGTGGCCCTTCAAGAAACATATACAACATCAAGGTTGAACATGAAGCAGGATGTCTTCTCTAAGTAAAAAAACATTGTACCAACTGACTTTACTGAAACTTTATATTTATTGCTCTCGTTTTAGGTCATAGTGTCCTTCTGCATGCAGGCTGCTATAACGGACATGATATAGACTGAATAGCTTATAAAGAACAGGAATTTATTTCTCACAGTTCTAGAACTGAGAAGTTCAAGATTAAGGAATGGGCAGATCCAGGGAGAGCCCACTTCCTCATAGATGGCTATCTTTTCACTGTATACGTACATGATGAATGAATCAAGAGAAGTCTCTGGGGTCTCCTTTAAAGGGACTGTAATCCCACTTATGACCTAATCACCTCCCAAAGGCCCCTATGTTTTAATACTATCACTTCCAGAGTTAGATTTCATAATATGATTTTGGGAGACATAAACATTCACACCATAGTATATAGAAACAAAAAAAGACACAAAAACAACAAACAACAATACTTATTTTAACTACCTATTATTTTCAACTACATAAAATTTTAATTTGTTTCTATATAATATTAAATAACTCATTTGAGTGATTCACTTATATCCAATGCATCTGAGTGCAATTAACTTTGCTTACCCAACATATCCAGCAGCATATTTCTTCAGACTATCCCATTCCCCACCTTACAGGATTTACCGCAATTAGAAGACAGGGGATAGACGATAGATAGATAGATAGATGTATACATAAACACACTTGTACATACACGTATGCATATTTTTTCCTGTTAATGATACTCATGCAAATAAAATTTAAGCTCAAGGAAACCTGTCTTGTGTGTTACTTAGTATCCAGTTTTTAGTCAACATCCAAAAACAAATAATCCAATAAAAACATGGATAGAAGACATGAACAAGTGTTTCCCCAAAGAACACATTCAAATGTTCAGTAGATACATGAAAAGATGTCCATCATCATGTATCATCAGGAAATTGCAAAGCAAACCTAGAAAGAGATACCACCTCACACCTGTCAGAATGGCTAAAATCAACACTACAAGAAACAAAAGGTGTTGGAGAGGATGTGAAAAAGTAACACTTGTGGAGGCTGCCTGGGTGGCTCAGTGGGGTAAGCCTCTGCCTTCAGCTCAGGTCATGATCTCAGGGTCCTGGGATCAAGTCCCACATCGGGCTCTCTGCCAGGCATGGAGCCTGCTCCCTCCTCTCTCTCTCTACTTGTGATCTCTCTCTGTCAAATGAATAAAATCTTAAAAAAAAGAAAAAGTAACAATTGTGAGCTGTTGGTGGTGATGCAAACTGATACAGCCATATTTGAAAACAGGATGGAATTTTCATAAAATTTAAAAATAGAAGTCCTTTGTGATCCAACAATCCTGTTGGTGTGTATTTACCCAATGAATATAAGAAAACTTATTCAAAGGGATGCTAGCACCCCTATGTTTATAGCAGCATTATTTATAAAGCTAAGATATGGAAAGAGCCCAAGCATCCATCAATTGATGAATAAATAAAGAATAAGTGGTATGTATATACAATGGAATATTATTCTGCCATAAAAAAAGACTGAAATCTTGCCATTTGCAATAACATGGATGGAACTAGACAGTATAATGCTAAAAGTGATATAAGTCAGTCAGAGAAAGACAAATACCCTTACTCATATATGGAATAAAAGAAACAAAGCAAACAAGCAAAGGGGGAAAATAATAAGACATAGAAAGAGAAACAAAGCAAGAAACAGACATTTCCTTATGGAGAACAAACTGATGGTTACTTGAGGGGATCTGAAAGGAGTGATGCATTAAATAAGTGATGGGGGTTAATTAGAGCACTTGTCATGATGAGCACTGAGTGCTATATGTTATATTATACACATGAAACTATTACAACCATATATGTTAACTAACTGGATTTCAAACGAAAACTTTTTTAAAATCCCAGTTTTTAGCTCACATTCTGGCTTACAAAAGGGATTTAGTCAGGAATTTGGAGATTAGTTAATGAACAAATAAGGGGTGAACAGGCTGTTGTTAGATAAAATTACTATCCTTTCTGGCACGATCTTATAGCTTTGGTCTAGAATTATTTTTAGCACTTTAGACTCTTCCTATTTTATTTTGAGTCATTACACAAAAATTTCCTCAAAGGACCTTAGACTCCATCCTATTTGAGCAACAGTGTGAGAGAGGAAATGGTGTCCAGGAGGAAAAAAAAAAAAAGATGAAACTACTTTTGTTTAAAAGTGAATGCATAGTTCTTCCACAGAAGAAGCTCTAAATGGTCATGGCTCCAGCTTTATATGTGTTCAGTCATATGTTCAGAAGTAGGTAACACTATCAAAAAATATAAAGCATCTGAGATTATTTTCCCTGATTTGAAAGCTGGTGTATGAGTCTGCCGTGTTTTCTTGGGTGTTGATAGAAGACGCAGACTCATGGTTCAGAAATAATATAGTTTATTATTCACAGCAATAGAGGTAGCCAGAATATTAACAGTATTTGTGTGTGTGTGTGTGTGTAGGGGTGGGAGTTATATATCAGTTCTGAGCCTCAGTTCCCACAAGAAGAATCAAAACAGAGGCAGATAATATTTGCAAACACAACAGGTTAAGTTAAAAAAAAAGATACTATTTCTGTCTTCCAAGTCTATTCAATACAACCATCTTCAAAGGATGGTCTAGAACAAATAATAAATGCAGAAATGTAAGCAACCAATTGAAAAGTGTCTCCCAAGAAACACACTTTGAGAGTCTTCATTTGACAAAAATACTATAGGATATTACATGGATCAGGTGCATTGAATACTGGAAGGTTAAAATTACAAGGGACCAAATATTTTTAAGCAGTTCTGGCATCCAGTAGAGTTCAAATAGGTTTTATAAGATTGAGGAAAGAAGCCATCAAAACCTGGGCCCAGGGGCGCCTGGGTAGCTCAGTGAGTTAAGCCTCTGCCTTCGGCTCAGGCCATGATCTAGGGTCCTGGGATTGAGCTCTGCATCAGGCTCTCTGTTCAGCAGGGAGCCTGCTTCCCCCTCTCTCTCTGCCTCTCTGCCTACTTGTGGTCTCTGTCTGTCAAATAAATAAATAAAATCTTAAAACAAAACAAAACAAAACAAAAAACGTGGGCCCAATTTTCCCAAAAGTATGATTCTGATTCTAGTCTTTATGATGTTATCCCTCGAAGACAATGTCTCTAATTGAGTTGAATTAGTTTACTAAAGAGCATACCCCCACTTGTTGTAGGAGATGAACAATATGCAAGAGGCAAAATGCCACATGGAAGCCACCTGGTCTTCAGTGGAATATAGAATCAGTTCCTTTGGGATGAATTTGTTCGACATTTGACTTCCCACTTAAGGGAAAATAAGAGTGCCTTCTAATAGATTTTAAATAGGCAAGGACAACGAAAGCTTATACAAGATTATAAAATGGGAAATTTCATTTAGATAAGCAATAATTTCAAAGTCATCTTCTTAATATTACAGACTCTTCACATAATCATAATTTTATTTTGGTATTATATGGTCATTTCAAATATAGTAAATATAAAGAATTTACCTCTGTAATTATAGCGAGTCTGCTCATAGTTTAATAGCAACAAAACTTCAATTTAGTAGTATGGTCTACCAATTATTAATACATTTGGAAATGGTGTGTCATCTTCACTCCACTTGTCTCACTAAAACAGTGAGCCAAAAAAAGTAGGTCCAAGCTGTTTACTATAGTCAAAATGGGTTGCTTTTGCACTTGGTAAAGAAGCAGTCATATTTTGGAAGAAGAAACTGAGGCTATTAATATTTTCAACTTATTTTCATAAAAGGAAAGAAAGGATAATCTAAGCTAAAGCCAAAATCTTACACAAGGTGGCAGGAGAATGATCTTTTGCCAGATAAAGTGTTTTTAAATTTAGCCATGTTAGGAGGAAGAAGAGATGAGACATTGTGGACATGACTAACGTTTGTACACTGTTCAAAAAGTTTTCAAAATAATGTTTATTATTTTTCTTCTTTTAGTTGAGACAAAAAACAAACAAACAAACAAACAAAAATCCACTAATGAGCTTACTCTTAAAAGGAGGTAAAAAAGAAACTAGCAAAGACTGAGTGTTAGGTATTGTCCCTTTCCTTTTTTTTTAAATTATGTTATGTTAGTTTCCATACAATACATCATTAGTTTTTGAAGTAGTGTTCCATGATTCATTGTTTGTGTAAAGCACCCAGTGCCCCATGCAATATGTGCCCTCCTTAATACCCATCACCAGGCTCACCCATCCCCACATCCTTCTCATCTTTAAAACCCTCAGTTTGTTTCTTGGAGTCCATAGTTTTTCATATTTCATTTCCCCCTCCAATCCCCCCACTTCATTTTTCCTTTCCTTCTCCTAATATCCTCCATGATATTCCTTAGATTCCACAAATAAGTGAAACCATATGATGGTTGACTTTCTCTGCTTGACTTATTTCACTTAACATAATCTCCTCCAGTCCCATCCATGTTGATGCAAATTTGGGTATTCATCCTTGGCTGAGTGATATTCCATTGTATCCATAGATCACATCTTCTTTATCCGTTTGTCTGTTGAAGGGGATCTTGGCTCTTTCAACAGAATGGCAATTGTGGACATTGCTGCTATGAACACTGGGGTGCATATGGCCCTTCTTTCCAGTAAAATAGAGCTAGCCTATGACCCAGTGATTGCACTACTGAGTATTGACCTCAAAGATACAGATGTGGTGAAAGAATTAGGTATTGTTAAAGCACGAATGAAGGGCAACCATATGGCAGAGTAGAATAAAGTAGCTCTGGAAGAAATTAGTCATATCCAGATATTGTAAGGCATGTGGGGTTGGCAGGGAGAGCATGAGAAATCATGAGAGAAGAGAGAGAAAATGGACCAGGCAGGAGAGGTTTATAACATTTTAACATCTAAGGTAAACATATGCAAAGCAGAATAGGGAAAGAAATAAAAGTTTTTATAAGACTCAATACATAAGAAATAACGTGGAGGACACTGGGAGATGGAGAGAAGTGTGCTGGGGGAAATCGGAGGGAGAGACAAACCATGAGAGACTGTGGACTCTGAGAAACAAACTGAGGGTTTTGAAGAGGAGGGTGGCAGGTGGTTGGGTGAGCCCAGTGGTGGGTATTAAGGAGGGAATTTAATACATGAAGCACTGGGTGTGGTGCATAAACAATGAATTTTGTATCACTGAAAATAAATTAAAAGAAAAAAAAAAGACTGACTACAGACATGGACCTCAGTGTAACACAGATATGGAACTCACTGTAATACCAGCCACTTCCCACCAACACAAACAGACTATGATAATAAAAAATAATAATGCAATTAAGAAAATTGCCTGCCAAATAATTTTTCCTCTTTTTTATTTTTATGATTATTATTTTTATTTTATTTTTAAAGTTTTTATTTAAATTCCAGTTCGTTAAAATAAGGTTAATATTAGTTTCAGGTGTACAATATAGTGATCAACACTGCCATACAATGGCTTAAATAAAAAAATGAAAAAAAAATTTTTAAAGATTTTATTTTTAAAAACCTCTACACCCAATGTGGATTTCAAACGTACAACCCCAAGATCAAGAGTTACATATTTTACTGACTGATCCAGCCAGGCACCCCAACAAATAAAAATTTTATAAAATTGTTGAGTTTGTGGGAGTCTCATTTGCTCAGTCAGTTAAGTGTCTGCCTTTGGCTCAGATCATGATCTCAAGAGTCCTGGGATTGAGCCCCATATTGCTCATGCTCTCTCTCTCTCACTCTCTCTCTCTCACTCTGGATTTTGCTCTTAAATAAATAAATAAAATATTTTTTAAAAAAATTTTTGAATTTGCTTAACTAGTTTTAAACTAGTAGACAGAGATGAAGCTAAAGTATGATGTCATGGCAGGGAAAAATACAACTTACACGTTTTAAAAATAAAATGTGCAATGCAAGTTACATCACTTCTTTTATCACCACACCGGGACTTTCCCTATTGAGTTGTTGTAATGTAAGGACCTATTTTATATTTTTATATTTTAGCAAGAGGCTTTCATTGAGGTTAACCCTTAAACTGCCCTTGCTCACCTTCCCCCAGGGGATTCACTTAAAAACAAGTCCTGGAAATCAGCTCCAGGTAACAAAGCCCATATACAAGGGTGGGTCAGGCCAGGTCGTGACATCAATCAGCTGGAGGGGGGGCGTGTTTGCATATTGTCTCCCTAGATACTAAGGAGTATGCTCCACTCCTCTGCCCTTTGGAAACCATTTTGGCACCAATCCTAATCAAGGCGTAATAGGCTGGGTCAAATGTCTATACTAGGGTAAATTGAACCTCAATTGGTCACCTAGCCTCACTGTGGAGTTTCCTGTGTGTGTTAAAATCTCATTGGTCACCTGTGCGTGGCCAGGCCTGACTGCATGGCCTTTGCCCTTAAAAGCTAGACTGTGAAGGGTTGCCTTCTCTCATAAGAGGTGTGGCCCCAAACGTTCGGTTAGATTCCTGATGCTTGGCATGAAATAAAGCTTTGCTTGACCTTCGCTTTACATCAGTCTTGCTCCTTTAATCATAGACCCATTATTGGGGCATAACAGTATTAATCTTATAGTTATAAGTCCACAATGCATCCATCATCCATCCTACCCCTTAACATTGCACTTTGGACAGACCCATGATCTAGAACAAGCCTTATTTTATAGTGCCTTGTAGGAGATTTTTGCTGCTGCCTAAATTGCCTACTTTCCTCTCACCATTACCACAGAAATTGGGTCCACTGAAACAAAGGAGTAGTGTAAGAAATTAACAACTTCCATAAATCTCTTTATATAATTAAGTATAAGATAGTGATACCTTTTTTTCCTGCCACATAACCAATTCTTGCATGAATAAGGTCATATAAGAGAATTTACAACACATGCTAGCATTTTCCTACTGGACCCAGATCGATTGTATGTTTCTCTGTCTCTGAGAAATGTAGTTATTTACATGACTGAAACCTACACATTGTTTGATATGACTACTAATATCACCTACATTATTTTAAAGCCTGTTTAAGGCTTCTGAAATACATAGGTTTTGTAAACACTTATTAAGCATCTTGTATATATCAAACACTTTAAAAATCTCTGCTTTAAAAACAAAAAACAAAAAAACTCTACCTCAATGGAACTTTGAGTCTGAAAAAGATACAGGCAATATACAAGGCAACAGATAGAATAATTACATATTTGATTATATACTCCGAGGATGTCACATTAAATTGATATGAAAATGATGAGAAGGATCTGGATTTCCTGTCAAAATTTTTTGCCTTAAAAAGAAATTGATATTTAGGGAAAGTTGATACTGAAAGAGGTCCTGTGTCAACCAAAAATGTGAAACCATGATCTGACTAAATTTTCCAGTTGTGATCATTGCTTTGTTTAGCTGTCTTATATTAAGACTGAATTTAGTAATTCAGTCTCAGATTTCAGTAAGTCTTTTTTTAAAAGATTTTATTTATTTATTAGAGAGAGAGAGGGAGGGGCAGAGGGAGAGGAAGAACCAGACTCCTTGCTGAAGAGGCAGCTGATGCAGGACTGGATCCTAGTACCCTGGCGTCATGACCTAAGCTGAAGGAAGACACTTAAACAACTGAGCCACCCAGGCACTCTAGACTGTAAACTTCTTAAAGGTAAAAGAGTTTATTCTTCTAGTAGTTCCACAGACATTTCTAACATCCATAAGAAAGCATGTACTGATGTAAAATGCCAGCAAATCAAATTATTTAAAAAAGAAAGAAAAAAATAAAAGATATATCTGGATAAAGAGAAAAACAGAAAATGTAATAATACATTGAATTATTAGAGCAAAGAGTGGAGGAAGAGTAAATAAATATGAAATAGAGATTTCCACTAAAAGAAAAAAATTGAATAAGGCAGGAGATTTAGAAAATTATTATGACAGACTTGAAAAAAAATAAAATAGGAATTTTTAGAAAATAGCAATGAATGAAAAGGTAAATTGTTCCTACCTCTATAATATTAGCTGTTTGTTGTTGTTGTTGTTGCTAATTTACCTATTTAAGCTAATAAACAAAGAAAGGTTTCATTTAGCCATAAGGTTTCTATATATCTATATATATATATTTTTCCATTTAGGGATACGATATCTATCTATCTATCTATAGATAGATAGATAGATATTTTAATTGTTAGAAAATGTGTCACAGAAAGTGTTTAAACTTTAAGATACAGATGCAACATGTAACGAACTACATTGTTTGAACATCTAATTTGTAAATGCTGTTAGAGTAAACTTGGTGGAAATGTCCTTATGTGGTTGTGTTTCTGGAACTAAGTATATTTACTTATAAGGAATAGTTTAAAATTATGAAATGACCATGAGTGGACAATTTTCCTAATCCTATCAGTTCTTTGCAGATCTTTTATTAGCCCCCTTCAGGAATATCAGCTTTATTTATCTAATTAAATTTTATATTAATGTGCTTTTGACTTTTGGCCTTTCTCTTCCTTCTGTTCTTTTTTTTCCCCTAAATTACATGTTTCTGTTTAACAGCTACTATCAATTCTTTGATATGAATTCTCAACATCAATTTACTAACTCCAGAGATGAAGCAGCATCAATATTTAGAAGCCAAGAATACAAAGCCTTGGGCATCTGGATGGCTCAGTCAGTTAAGCATCTGCCTTCGACTCAGGTTGGTGATCCCAGGGTCGTGGGATGGAACCCCAGGTTGAACTTTCTGCTCAGCTGGGAGCCTACTTCTCCCTCTCCCTCTGCCTGCAGCTCCCTTTGCTTGCGTTCTCCCTCTCTTTGTCAACTAAATAAAATAATGTCAATAATACTTTTATTTATTTATTAAAATGCAATTATCACACAATATATAATGTATTGCATAATTATAATAATGATTAAATAATTTATTAAATATTTATATTAAATATATCAATTTAATTAAATAAATATTTTTTAGAATTTAAAATATTTCAAATTTAGATTATTAAATATTAAATCGTTAATTTAATAAATAAATATCTAAACATAATTAAATAAAGTAATTTATTTATTAACATGAATAAAATAATGTTGTCATTATCTGAGCATGTATTTTTAAATAGTCTGAAACAAACCATCTAATAAAGTCTAAACACATTGAGTTCAGATATATATACAAGTTAACCCAGACACTCAATCCACAGACAGTTTCAAAACATTTGTTTTTATCTACTACTCAAAATACGATTGTAATGTATTTATTTATAACTTTGACATAGCAAGGAAACTTGGAGGAAAAGGAGACATTTGCTTTTAATATTTGAAACTTATTTTGTTGATTAAAAAAAAAAAAACCTTAACAAATGAGCATTTCTTCTTAAATAACACTGTGAAGTTTCTGAGTCGCATTCTATTAAAAGTGCTGATAAAATGGCCTCAGTTACACATTTAAATTATCAGCTGAATGGGTAACAAATGAAGTAGAGAGCATTTTAATTATTTATGAATGTATTGCTTGTGGATGGAGTGCCACTTAGAGTTACCTCTCTTTTTGGCTTTGTTTTGTGAGCAGCAGTGGAATCTATGAATGAGATTAAACATGAGGACATTCACAGAAATTCTTTTTTTTTTTTTTAGATTATTTATTTATTTATTTGACAGAGAGAGATCACAAGCAGACGGAGAAGCAGGCAAAGAGAGGGATAGAGGGAAGCAGGCTCCCCCCTGAGCAGAGAGCCCCATGCGGGACTCGATTCCAGGACCCTGAGATCATGACCTGAGTCGAAGGCAGCGGCTTAATCCACTGAGCCACCCAGGCGCCCCATTCATAGAAATTCTTAATGAACTTCTGGGGAAGGGCAATAAGTGCAAGGAAAAACTGCAGCAAGACTAATTACAAATTTCAAGTGGTCATCACTTAATTTTAGAAGCTTTTAAGTTCAAGTAATATATCTTTTTTATGAGCCTATCATATTGTATTAATTACCACAAACTGCACTCTTGAACACTCTCTTTTCACATATTTCTTATTCTTGGTACTTAAAATTATCCTTAAGATTGATAAGTAAATGAATTTTACTGACAATGCATTTATTTACATAAATAAATAATGCTGTTTATATATATAAAAACAACTGAATATGTGTATGTGTTCAATGAAATTTTTTTTTCAAATTAACATCTTAATTCTACCACATTGGTTACAAATAGATATAGACTTTATAGATTCATCAAATATTTTATTCTCAAATTTGTATCTCCTTTGTGAAGTAAATGAAACTGTATATAATAAATATAATCCTATCACATGTAACAGTTACTAGTGCATCCCAGGACATACATAGGTCAGGTCCTACTCAAGGCATCACGGATAACTGGATTTAATTTTCTATCCTAGGAGTCTTCTGTATATTTCTGTGGCTTTTTTACTACAATCAGGAGGAAGAATTCTTTTGCTAAAAGCTTCCAAATGACAATGTGAGTAGATTATTTGTAGACTAGTGATATAATATTATAGTTTAATATGTAAAGCATGATAAAATAAAATGCTATTGCCATATTTAATTTGTTCAGTAAAGCATTCATTTAGTTATCAAGCATTCATTTTCTTTTTTTAAAGATTTTATTTATTTATTTGACAGACAGAGATTACAAGTAGACAGAGAGGCAGGCAGAGAGAAAGGAAGGGAAGCAGGGTCCCTGCTGAGCAGAGAGCCTGATGTGGGGCTCTATCCCAGGACTCTGGGATCATGACCTGAGCAGAAGGCAGAGGCTTTAATGCACTGAGCCACCCAGGAGCCCCAAGCAATCATTTTCTTTATACAGAAGAGATAGAACAATATTATATAGTAGAAAATACAGTAAATAATCTATAAACCTTGATCATTTTGTTTTGGCAATTTTAGAACATAAAATTAGCTAAAGCTCAAGTGCAAGTTATATTTGTATCATAGGAGGAAAAGTTAATTAAAAGTTTGTTTATTACCATAGTTTAACACTTCAACAAAATGATAACGAGTCAAAAATTAATGAATATATGAAGTATACAATAAAAACAATAATCTTGAGTGTATGTGACTCACTGTAGGTATTGATAGGCTAGAAATCAAAGGGAAAGTGTCTATAGGGTTTGTTGAAATCAAAGGGAAAGTGTCTATAGGGTTTGTTCAGTTCCATGATCATCAGATTAATAGGCTTTCTCAAATTGTTTCCTTCACCACATTAATTTGTCTAATGAAGTTTTCAAGAGTTAAAGACAGTGATAGATTCATGGCTAGAGAGAAGGTACAGAATCTAAGATAGTTCAGCCGTGCTTATTATTTAAGAGAAAGACAGCATGGGAGGTGAGGGGAGGAAGGAAAGGTATAAGAAGAGAGAATCTTAATCAACCTCCTTGCCCAGCACAGAGCCTATAGGGGCATCATCTCATCGCCCTGAGATAACAACCTGAGCTGAAATCAAGAGTCAGATGCTTATCTAATTGAGTCACCCAAGTGCACCATTTTTTTCCCTGTATCTTTATTTTCATCTCTTTCTGTAACTGAGTTTCCCTTCAAAATCAGGACTTGCATACACAACCTAAATAATTATTTTGGGATTTGATCATGTGGAAGAGGAGAGAATGAGAAGAGCTAAGTGGTCCAGGAGAAACATATATGAGTTCAGACTGAGTGGATTATGATTGTGGACAACTGAGCATCAATCCTAATGCACAGAATACATCTCAGAATTATTTTCCTGAAACAAGAAAGAATCTGTTTAACCCACTGGCATCTGCATCCTATCCACAGTGGTTAAAATTCATCCCAGAAGTAATTAATGTCCCTGACTTTACTATTACTGGGCATGAGAGAGGAGCTGAGTGGGCTTGGTCAGTGTCCCACCTAATGAAAGGCAGAGCAGATTCAGGCAAAAAAAAATTATTAGTTCTTTCCAAATTAGATTTAATGTGATTCTATTTTTCATTCATGAATTCATTTTACATTTTATATTTGATCCATTTTTCTAAGCTTTGGCCAATATTCATTGCATTTTTGAATAGCTTTTATCTATTATTGTAAATCATTTTTCTGCTACATGTGTTGAGTCATGGTTATCCATTTCTTCTTCCAAGTTTTTCAGATATGTGATATCAATTTCCAAATAAATTATTTAAAATGTTTATTTTGTATACTAAACTTCTATGAAAAACATTGATATATGTATTATGGCATATTGTTCCCCTTTCAACTTATTTTTTTAAATGTGAATGTTCCTTGGCAAATATATATTGTTTCTTTTTATGTTTATGTAGATTCTTCATAATTTTCCCAAGTTCATTGGCTTATGGTTTCAATTTTTTTAATAATTTTCCTACTGCCAATTAATAGATTTTTTTCCATTATATTGTCTAAGTTGCTATTGCCATTATAAGTAAAAAGCATCTGGAAATCTATATCCCTGTCCAGTTTCCTCAAATCACTCATTATTTTCAGGATCTAGTTGGATTTTCTTACAGGTTCCAGGTGGACAAGCTTTTGAACTGGTGCTAATTATTATTTGTCTATGGCTTCCTACATTTACCAGCGTAGGGATCATTTTTAACAATTATGATGAAATGAGGCATCATATTCTTATTCTCAACTTCATTAATAATGATATTAGTGTAACATGTCCTACAAGACAATAATAGATACATGTAAAATAATTTCATTGACCAAAAAAGTGGAGGAAAATGTAAATAAAACACAGTGGCAACCAACTAGTCATTTCAAGTTGAGCTATTTCTTTTCCCCCTTTATCTCCCTGTCTCTTTAATTTCCTGTAGCACATTCCTACAAAGTATTTTAAGGTGTTTTATATGCACATACATAGAGATCATCATGGAGTCTAAATCTAATAATTCCTTGTCAGTTTTAAATATTTTAAGTATTGTTCATTCCTATGTCAGTTGTCTATTAACTTTTTCTCCACACTGTACTTAATTGCAAGGAAATATTTAATTTTAATATAAATTAATTAATCACTTTAATAAATATTTTTACCTTATGGATTAATCTTTGATGCTTATTTCTTAATTTTTTTAACTTTTAAAATTTTATTTATTGAGAGAGAGAGAGAGAACAAGTGCAAGCAGGGGAAGCTGCAGAGAGAGAGGGAAAAGAAGAAGCAGGTTCCCCACCAAGCAGGGAGTCAAGCTCAGTCTCAAGGCCTTGGGATCATGATCTGAGGTGAAGGCAGAGGCTTAGCTGACTGAGCCACTGAGTCTAATTGTTATCTGTGATATTTAAGGAAATACTTTATCATCTCTGATTGATCCCCCTATGTCACAAATATAGTTTTCTTTATGGTGCTATTAATTTTTATTGTCTTAAAATTAGACTCTTTTTCTAGAATCATTTTTAATCAATCTCTTAGGTCTATAATTTAGTTTTTATACATTTCATTTAGTATTTCATTTTATCTTCATCGTCTCTGAGTATTTCTGACCAGTATTCATTGGTCAAATCTTTCTTATTAATCTATTCCAAAAATTTGTTTGTTTCTATAATATTTTGTTATTACTGCTGTCGTTCTTAGGTTTTGCCTTTATATTCTTTTTGTTTTGTTTTGTTGTTTTATGCTTTGGTGTTTTTGTTGTATTGTTTTGTTTTTCTTTTGAATTAATACAATTAAACCTTTAGATTTCCTTCATACCTTTAATTATTGTCACTTATTTTCAGAAATGATATTACCATAGTACAGTAATTCTAAATATTTCTGAATTAGCTGTATTATTTCTTTTTAGGTATCAAGTTAACTTCCAGGTACATGGACTTAATATTTTGGTCATTATATTCTAGTTTTATTGCCTTATCATTGGAAAATATAGCCTGATACTTAACTCTAGGGAATGATGTGGGAGAGCTAGGTTCTTGTCTCTTGGAGTCAAAGAAGGAATCTCGTGGGCAATGGAGAGTGAGTAAGTGACAGAAGTTTACCAAGTGAATATATAGAAAAAGCTCTCACAACTAAGAGGGGTCCCCACACAGTTAACAATGAGTGCCTTCAGGGTTTATTTTTTATAAAAAGGTAACCAGGCAACTTTAATCCTTTTAACATCTCTATCAATAACTGCTGCAATGGCTTACCTCCTTTTTAGGGTCTGATTATTCTTTTTTGGTTACAGGTGTTTATCATAGAGACACCCACCCCACATGACCCACCCCATACACCTAGGGCAGGGTGGTCCTCCATCCCACATGCCTAGATCAGGGTGCTCTTCCCTGGGGTAGGGTGGTCCAATTTATCTCTTTACTCTGGTTTTCCCACACCACATTTTGGGGATTTACTGAGAGCCTGTTCACAAAGTTCCCTATGGATCTCTTCCTCCCTAGCCCCACCTGTCCGTTACTCATTTTGAGAGTTGATATTACCAAAGTACTATAATTCTAAAAATTTCTGAATTAGCTGTATTATTTCTTTTTAGGTATGAAGTTAACTTCCAATTATATGAATTTAATATTTTGGTCATTGTTTTCTAATTTTATTGCCTTATTCTTGGAAAATATAGCCTGATATTTAACTCTAGGAATTTATTGGCTTATAATTATGGCCTAAATAACGGCCTGTTTGTGTAAATGTTCAACTTATGCTTATATACTTACTGAAGACTATTGTTTTGGAGTCAGGATGGCTACATTTATTAATAGATCAGGACTATTAGATTCTCTAAATTTTGATGTCTCTTAATTTAATCTAATTAAATTATCAGTTAATGAAAGAAGTTAAATTTTTATGTACTACTGCATCTAAACTTATCAAAGTCTTTTGCTATACTTAGGCAAGTATGTCATCCTGTTTTTATACCAAGTCTTATATTTAAAAAAATCATACTATCTGAAATATTATTTTTTATTATTATTATTATTTTTTTTAAAGATTGTATTCATTGGGGTACCTGAGTGGCTCAGTCAGTTAAGTGTCTACCTATAGCTCAGGTCATAATACCCGGGTCCTGGTATAGAGCCCCGCAGGGGGTTCCCTGCTCAGTTGGGTGCCTCTCCCTCTCTCTCTGTTATTCCCCCTGCTGTGTGAATGTTTTTCTTTTCTCACTCTCTCCTAAATAAATAAGTAAAATTTAAAGATTATCTCTCTCAAATAAATAAGTCAAATTTTTTTTCTCAATGGGAGGGAGAAGCAGACTTTCCACTGAGCAGGGAGCCTGATGCAGGGCTCAATACCAGGAACCTGGGATCATGACCTGAGCTGAAGGCAGACACTTGAACCGACTAAGTCACCCAGGCACTCCAGCTGTTTATTTATTTATTTTTTTTTATGCATATGTTTTATCTCTCTTTTCTTCAAGTCTTTTTTTTCGATCTTTTTACTTTTTTCAAAAAAATGAATTATTTCAAGATGACTTGGTCATCCTCTTTTCCCCCACCCCATAGGTCATAGAGTACATTTTAACTGTTAAAATAATATTAGTATTTAAGTGCTGCCTACACAAATTAAGGCAAATTATCTGTGGTCTGTATTCCTGAAAATATTTTTTTTATTATGCCTTCCTATTCCAATGACATTTTATAAGGATCTAAATGTTTACATTTGTGATTATTTTTTTCAAGATAATAAAGCTATTACTTCATTCTTTTTTATATCTGATGTTATTTAAAAAACTTCTGTCAGTATGATTCTTGTTTCTTTATTAATGAATTATTTTTTTCTCTCTAACACTTTTGATTTTTTTTTTGTCTTTGGTATGTATGCCCTAGTTTGGGATTCATAAAGTCAAATATAGTTATGAATATTTTCTTTCTTTTCTTGTTTATAAGTTTTAATCCAGTGTCTTGACTATATATGCTTGAGAAATAGATGTACATTAATATTCAAATATTTTTTCCTTTTTCTTCTTTCATTTAAAAAAGTCATTTATTTTATTTTATTTAAAAAATATTTATTTATTTATTTGGAGTAGAGAGAGAGGGTCATGAAGAGTGGCTGATTATATATTTTCAATTTGGGAGGAGGTTAGGGATAGCACAAGCCTCCAAGGTATTTTATAAACAAGGTTTCCAGGACCTTGCGGGGGCTAGCTATTGTTAGGGAAATGTCATTTATTACTATTTAGTAAAAGTTCAGGGAAGAGACTCTTCTGATGTGTATCAGTGGGTATATGCTTGGGAGATGATTGCCAATGTATATCTTGATTTCCAATGTATATCTGGAGGGCAGGGGTGGGGAGTAGAGATAAAGAAGTTTCCAAAGTAATTTTTACATGTGAAAGTATATTTTCAGTATCCGGGGGGTGGGGTGGACTAAGAATGCTTTTTGCCCTGAGTGGATGTGTCCACATGGAAGCAGCTGAGTCCCCAGACGAACTTCAAGGACTTGTCAACAGGCTATGAGTAGTAAGTAAATCTAATTTTTTCTCTAGCTTTTGTTCCACACACATCACCTACATCTTACACCTCTTTTATATTAATAATTTTAATGCTTTGCTGGTATCCAGATGACTATATCCTTAAGTGACTTCTTATCTCTATTGAATCCATTATGTATTCTATCCATTGTATTCTTAATTCGACTAGATTACATATATTTAATCTATTAGTACCACTAGGTTCTTATTCTTGTTTTTATTTCAAAATCTTTCCTTATTTCCTTACATTATTTATTGGGTATATTTTAAATCGCTGATATACTCACTTATTATATATAAGCTGTCAACCTTATTCTTATTTTGAGGTAGCTATATCTTTTTGGGTTTTAGGACATCATACCAACAATGCCAAATAATTTTCAGACAACAGCAGGATCTCCATGAATTGAACTAAATTCTGACACTATCTACCTGAACATAGTGTAAGATTTCATCAGTTAAGGGATCAGTCCACCAAGACTATCTCCAACCCCACCTCAGATGCCAGTCTCACTGTAGACCCCAGGTTATTACCTGTGCTTGTGACTGAGCAACTACAGGTTGGAGGTCCCAGTGGCCTACTTCTTACATTCTTTTAATTTGCTACAGGGACTCACAAAACTCAGAAAAATACTTACTTTATGTTTGCCAGCTTATTAAAAGATATAATAGAAGATTTAAATCAATAGATAGATAAAGAAGTGCACAGGGCAAGGTATGGAGAATGGGCACAGAGCTTCTATTACCTTCTGTACGACTGCCACTCTTCCTGCCTTTTCATACATTTAACAAACTAAAAGCTTTCTGAACCCAGTCCTTTCAGGTTTTCTGTGGAGGCTTCATGACAGAGTCATGACTGACTAAATCATTGTCATTTGCTGATCTAATCTCCAGCTCCTCTTCCCTCCCCAGATAATCCTGAATTGGGAGGAAGGGGAGGCATGTTGGGCAAAAAGTTATGAAGGCTTTCACCAAGTGGTTGGTCCTTCAGGCAAACAGCCCTTGCCTTGAGTGAGGTCTGAAGGTCACTTCATTAACATAACAAAACACACCTCTCTCACCCTGATTTATCACAGGAAATTCCAAGAGTTTTAGGAGCTGTGAGTCAGTAGCCATGGTTGAAAACCAAATATTCAGATGACCAAAATATATTTCTTGTAAACCACTATATTACACTACATGCTTAAGTATTTAATTATGTGATCTTTTATACTACTATTTTTCTAAGAGTATAAACTGTTCTGTCAGTAATCTGGATTGGGGAGTGATGTATTGCCAAATTTCTGTCGTTTTAGTCCAGGAAGTCAAAGAGAAACAACAGGAGAGCCCCTTAGGGCAGGAAGTTCAAAGTAACAATTTTGAGTACCACTCCCTTTTCTTGATTTTTTTTTAAACAAGCAAATCATCTCTTCAGAGTTGCAGTTTAAAGCCAAGAACATGCGGAATTGGGAGAAAAAAATAGTTAAATTTGGAGACTTGCAGAGGTAGAATCAGAGTAGTGAAAGCCATTACAGTAACTGAACTAACTGAGGTCAGTCTTTGGTGAATCACAGAAACAGGTGGAGTTTTCAAACAAAGGAATCTTTGTTTACAACATACAAGGAGATCACAGGGAATAAGTTCCAAAGCCTTGACTGTTTGAACAGGAGAGAGATTTTTATTTAGTATTTAAGATGAATACTCAGAAGGGAGAGTTTTATTATCCCGTGTATGGTTGGTCATAAGGTTGTGGATGCATGCACATCCACATATGTATTTGTGCAATATTTATTTGCATGTTCACCTGAATGAAGCTTGTATTCCACCAAGGGCAAAAACTTCAACGTTAGAATAAAGCAGAGGTAACTGTTGGACAAGGGAAAGGGACTCTGCAGGCTTCAAGAGCAGATATAAACTAGATGGGGTCTTGGGCTCATTTTCTGGGACAAGGAATGCAAGGCCTTGATTACTTTTGAAATAGCACTAGGAGTTTTACCACTGATTTATTGTCTCAATAGCATAGGCTATTTCCTGGTCTGGTGGTGACTGTTAGTTTTCCCATTGCCATGTTCCCTCAAAATCCTTAACTAGTGAGGTTTTTGCATTTCTTTGTAAGAACCTCCCAGGAAGTTTTGGAAGAAGTGTGCTTGGGCAAGTACACAGGTGGGGTATAGATCATTGAAAATAGCTGGGGACAAAAAATGACTTGTCTTATGTCAGGAAAACTATATCTCATCTTTAATTTTCTGGGAACCTCTAACTCTTTCTGCTGATGTTACCAGCAGGCATCTGAGATGTTACTGATTGTTCTCTTGAACCTGAGGAAAAGGAAATGTAGAAAGCAAAACACAAAACTTTGAAATCTATCCTGTAACTCATCAATTCACTGCAGCCACCTCTCTGTCTTTCCCTTTCTCTTTTTCTCTCTTTCTCTTTCTCTCACTTTCTCTCTCACATACGCACAATGCACGCAAATCAACTTAAAACAATTTTTAATTTTCCCTATTCCATTTTAATATACTTGAGGCATGATCATTTTCTTAGTAAATACAAGAAAAAAAATCTAGGATTCCATCATTCTGTGTGATTAAAGTATTAAGGAATTTACTTCCAATAGCACTTATAAAAACACATTTTATTTAAGTAATATTATATAATCAGGTGCCTGCATTTTTCTTATTCTCCAACTAGTGTTATTTGGCAATTAATATTTTGTCAATCAATATTCCCCTATATCTGAAAGTGTGGGCAGTGAGAGATAAGTTAGAGGCAAGGATGGTGAACACTCCCAACAACTGCAGAATACATATATGTTAAGCCATGATTTTCTTTGCAAAGGTCAACATTGATAATGTTCTAGTCATACCTCCGTGTAACAGGAAAGAAGTAGCATATTTCTTGAAAGGCACAGCTATCACAGCTCCATTGAGAAACCGTAAAGATGGAGAAGGGATTTGCAAATTATATATCTGATAATGGACATCTACTCTGATTATTAAAAAATGAATAAAAATAAAAAACCTTACTAATAACCTTACTATTAACCTTTGGTTATTAGTAAAACCATACAGAGTATCCAATTTTACATGTGAAGGAAATAATAAAAGAGACATGTCTCCAAAAGTATATGGATGGCTTATAAGCACATGACAAATTTCTCAACATTTAGACATTAAAGAAATACAAATTAAAATCCTAATGAGACATGCTTACATATCTATTAGAATGGCTAAAATTATAAAGGCTAATTGTACTTGCTCTGAGCTAGATTGAGAAGCACAAAAAATCTAAACTGTTGTTGGCATATATCATGATAACACCACTTTGGAAAATAGTTTGAAAATTTTTTTAAATTCAAAATATGTTGCAGTTACACAAATAGCCATTTTACTTCTAGGCATTTCACCAAGAGAAACATGTTTCCCTATGCTCATACAAGGACTTGTATATGAATTTCATAGCAGCTTTATTTTTAAGAATTGAAAACAGTGGAAATGTTCATCAATGTCCATCAGTAGAGCAAAGACAAATTATGATCTATTCATTAAAGAGATTACTATTCAACATCAAAATGAACTATTTACAATTGGAGATTCTCAAAGTAATGATGCTGAGATAAGAAAAGCCAGGCAATGAATAGTATATACTGTGTGATTCCATGACTATAAAAAATCTAGAAAATACAAATTTATATATAGTCACAGTCAGCAAATATATTGGTGAGATTTTAGTGCCTTCTTCTGTGCTCCCATAGCTTCCTACACTTGGATCTCCGAGCATTTGTTACACCATGTGAAAGTATGAACTCTTTTTCTTTATTCTGTCTTACTAGAATAAGAATCCTTGAAATTTTATGGACATTTGAACTCTCAGTTATTAGCAGAAATTCTATCACACAGTAAGTTTCCAAATATAAAAGCCAGAGTTTTACAATGACTTCGAAGATTTTACATGATCTAGCCACTCATTTAACCTCTGTGACCTCGTTCCCTGCTACTTTTCAGTCACTCACAGTGGCCTCCTTGCTATTCCTCAGATATTCCAGGCATGATCCAACCTTATGGCCTTCAAGATAGCCAATTCCTTTGTCTGGAGTGACCTTATTGCTGATAGTTCTGGGCAAATTCATCACCTTTCAATTGTCAGCTTCATTGTAACTACCCTGATATTCCTATTAAAAATTTTAACTCCCCATCCCCTGCCTAGCAACCTTGGTTTTTCTCACCCTGATCGAATTTTTCTTTTTCCCCATTGTACTCATCATTTTTGAATGCACTATGCAATTTTTATTAAGGTTTATAGCTTTTAATTGTCTCACCCATTAAAATAAAAGTTCTACAAAGCCAAGTATTTCATTTACAAGTTTAGTCTGAAGTAATATCTGCCATATAATACGTTCAATAGACAATTGGTAAATTTCAGAATAAATTAATGTTTAGAGTATACTGAATTTCATAAGTCATTTCAATAATTTTTTCCAAAAAATAAACTATGTAAAACATACCTTAAATTTACTTTCTCAATATTTTATAGCATATAATGGACAATATATATAAGCCTTAAAGAAACAATCATATAAATAACCATTTCAGACCTACTTAAAAACTGCATAATACCACACACCTAGATACTCTATGAACGCTCTAAAATAACCCTTCAAAGGAAATACATTTTTAAAAATAACAGATTTTTTTCAAATAATTTAATAAAAGTTTCATTCATCTATATAGATCATAATAAATGTTTTTAATAAGCATGAAATTATAACTCTGAAGTGTGCTAAAATGAAACAACCTGCTAAGGGTGAGAGAACAAAAATAAACATCATTTTTCCAAATAAGAGGAATTTATACGTTTGAATCAAAGCATGTGGATTTGTTCAAACTGGCAATAAAGGAATATGGAGACACAAACCATAGAAAGTTATATTTTAGATTTCTAAAAGACATCGAAGTGAAGAGTATACCTTCACTTCTCACTTATTGCTCCTACATATTCATGAATTTGAGAGAAAAAATAGGCCCTGTGTGTCTTAGCAACTAATGGGATATATTTTGATATTTACATGCTTACACATATTATGTGTTATAGTCTTCTCTGTTACATGCTGTAAAAAGGTTAACCCCTTTTCTGCAGAGATCTGAAAATGTGAAACAGTGCCTGAGTAGCTGAATTCATCTTATTTGAATTTCTTGCAGGTCTAAGACCTATTGTTTTTCACTTGACTGCCTCCTTTTTCATCTGTCAATTGGTTACAAATTCTGGTACTGCAGAGAATGCATTGGGGCTGGTGGATCAGTGGGTTAAAGCCTCTGCCTTCAGTTCAGATCATGATCACAGGATCCTGGGATCGAGCTCCATATCGGGACATAATGTAACGACAGATAGTTTATATGGGAGCCCTTTGGGTACTCTGGTGGATGAATGTTTTTAAATTAGTTTTTCATGGACATGGGGAGGTAGAGAGGAGAAGGGAGGTGGGGGAAATTGAAAAGGGAGCTGAACCATGAGAGATTATGGACTCTGAAAAACAATCTGAGGGTTTTGAAGGGGTGGGGGGTTGGGAGGTTGGGGTACCAGGTGGTGGGTATTATAGAGGGCACTGCTTGCATGGAGCACTGGGTGTGGTGCAAAAAGAATGAATACTGTTATGCTGAAAATAAATAAAAAATAAATTAAAAAATATTAGTTTTTCGTAAACTCAAAAAAAAAGAAAAGCGCTCCAATTTAAAGTGTACACTTTATGGTTCACAAAGCACGTGCCAACAATAAAAATAATGATGGGTTACCGTTACAATTCATAGAAAAGGAGGTACAGGGAAATTGAATGAAAGGGAATAACAAAGTAGCTTCATAAGTCAATCTTCCTTGTAAAAAAATTAACCTGAAAATGCGTTTCTGCCACCTCTCTCCTGTGTGATATGATAAAGAACGACCACGATACAGGAATTATAGTTCGGGGTTTTGAAAAGCATAATAGCTTTATGCCAACACTTGAGCTTTTATTGATTTATTTATTTATTGCTAACAAGATAGCTCGATTTGATACGTGGTTCCTGACAACCAACCTCAGAAATAATTCCATCTTCATGAGAAGTTAGAAAGAACCACAAACCAAACCTCAAAATAGATTCAAAGTGAAAATACTCTTTAAAAAATTTCCCTTCCTGGGGCACTGGAGTGGCTCAGTGAGTTAAAGCCTCTACGTTTGGCTCAGGTCATGATCCTAGGGTCCTGGGATTGAGCCCCATGTCCGGCTCTCTGCTCAGTGGGGAGCCTGCTTTCACCTCTCTCTCTCTCTCTCTCTCTCTGCCTGCTCTCTGCCTACTTGTGATATGTCTGTCAAATAAATAAATAAATAAAATCTTTAAAAAAAATTTCCCTTCCTATCAGAAGCAGACCAAACCACTAACAAATTCCCCCAGAAAGCTTCATCTAAAAGGTTGTACTTTCTTCAGACACCCAGCAGGACCTTCTTCTCTGGGCCTGGTATTTCTTCAATGGCCTATTGCAGAGAATAAGACACTAAACTGCTGAGCGCCATGGGCCTCAGAACCACTAAAGAGAAGATGAGGGGCACAAAGCATGCCTCTGGTCACCAAGTGGGTATGGAAACGTTTGCTGCTTTTCTGCATTTTTCAAAGCTGAGTTTTTAGCTGGAGGCCGCTCCTTTATGATAAATTGCTGATACCATATAGTAAAAGCTATTATATGATCTTTTACAAACCATTTCCTATCTTTGCATTCTCATGTGCCAAGACAGACACGGATTATTTAAAATCCTGAAGACAGTGGTATTGCATTTAAACTGCCTGTAACCTTCGTGTAATAGAATTATGATTGATGATAGATTTAGTTAAAATATAACTATTAAAAATATTTACTCTCAGTAAACGATTTCAACCTATGCTCATTTAAGTAACTTGGTGCATAATCCCTTTTCTATTAAACCATAGTGCAAGGACCAATGCCGCGTTTCCCAGAGAACCCCAAGCTATTTTTCTAGAATGGCCGTATGCGTATATATCAGGCGTACTGTTGTCACTCCCTTTGTGGAGCACCTACCCTGGAGGTCATGTAATAACCAATGACCAAAAAAAAATCAAAAAACCCAAACATCCAGGTCGAAGTGCCATCCCTGCCTGGAGACGAGGAGACTGCTCAATCAGATCCTGGGCAGGCATCTCAGCCAAGGCCTGTGCTGGGGAAGCTGGTTCCTGGCTTTGGGTGCAATCGGGAAGCCAGCAAACTGACCCGAGAGTGCAGCCAGTGTTAACAGGACTGATGATCTTTCCGCTCAGGGAGCCAGGCTAGGAGGCGGCCCAGCGCTGGCGCTGGCAACCCTTGCAGCCCCCTGGGGCTTAGCACTGAGCCTCAGCCCTGGCCAGGCCTCAGGAGGGAGCTGGGCGGGAGCGGCGCAGAGAAGGGGCTTTGCTAATTGCCAAAGCGGGAAGTGAGCTGGCAGAGGACTCAGGAGGGAGGGGGGTCAGGGGCGGGTCAAGGACGGCCAGGAGAAGGTGCTTTGCTAATTGCCAAAGCGGGATGTGAGCTCATGGAGGATGTGGCTGAGAGTCTGGGAGGAGGTGGAAGGGCTGGCGGAGGAGGGGCGAGCAGCCCTGCGGTGCTGTGCTGCAGCCCAGTTGGGACAGCAGGACCCACCAGACTCGCTCCCCGTGCGCTCCCCCGTGAGGCCACACTGTCCCGCTCCTGTTGCCTGCTGCCCCTCCCCGCCCCAACGCTTCTCTGGACAACCTTCTGTGCACAGGTAAAGTGACACCTCACTGCGCCCTACCTGGAGCAGAAAGCGCAGGACGCGACCTGGGGGCGGGGAGGGCTGTTGTTGAGGCCCAGCCTCCCATGACCCCCAGGGTCACCGGGACCACCCCGGACGCTGCCCCAAACCCGGGTCCGCATGGGGTCGGGCTGGGGACAGCGCCTTGCGAGGTGCCCCCCGCCAGCAGGCGTGCTAGCCCCCATCGTTCCACATCCCCATGCGAGTGTGCTGAGGACCCCCTTCCCTCCCCCGCCGTGGCACCGCTGCTTTTGTTCTGGACTTGGGATCCCAGGTGGAAACTAGTCCCTCAGACCTCCCTGGCAGCAAGGAGGGCAGGGAGGGATTCTTGGTTTTCTGCCCTGGCTCATCCTCTCTCCCCATTAACATGCCTTCTGGCTTCCCTTCCCTCTCCTCATTGTCAGTTTTATTAAATGGTTTTCTTCTGCATCTTGACCCGAAGAGCTATTTCATGAATGAATATACAGGAAACTGAGTCGGAGCCCACCTGTGAGAGCCCACCTGTAGAGGCCTTTCATTAGAATGGTCTCTGGTTCTAGCCTCCGTTCAGAATACTGCATGTACCTGAGGACCGAGTTCAGATGTTTCTTTCATCTCTGACTTGAATTTGAAATCCTCCTCAGACTTCAGCTTCCAGGATTTCTCCAGTCCTTGCTCTCCCACTGTCTTGGTGGGGATGCGCCATCAGTGTTGAACACAGGAATGAATGAATGATATATACCCCAGATCGCTGGGGCTTTGTCTTGTTTTGCTGCGGTTGGAAAGGCTTGGGAGAGATCCCCTGTATGCAGATACAGAGCTGCATGCAATTGCTTAGATAAACGTGTTCCTCACTTAATTGCTTGGGCATTGAACATTTTGCCCTTCACCTGTGGCTTGAGCAGTTAGGAGGAGACAATCTGGAGGTGAATCAGAAGATGGCTGAATCCACATGGTGGTGGTCTGGGTTTGGGAGATTTTCCTGGAGATTCAAACGAAAGATCTAAATTCTTCCAGTGGGGAGTGGTAAACATTTCATCGATGGGAGATGGAAAATAAATGGTCTGCTTAACCTTTCCCTCCCCCTCAAAACCCATTATTTGAAAAAACAAAAAGGGAAGTGAAGGGAGAAATCCTCCCACTTCCATCCCCACTCACCTCCATAGCCATCTCCTCTTCCAAGAACCTAACAGGCAAGGTGCCAAGAAGTGTTATGTACCAGCAGTGGTCTCAGATCTCATTCAAGGATCATGGTGAAAGGCATCCAAAGAGATTGTGGGGGCACAGGGATCCAAATAAGGGGGACAAGTTTAAGGTTTGCCTGGTCCCCTAAAAATTAATGGCACTAGAGAAGATGAGCTTTGGGAACTATAGATTAATGGATACAATGTGTAAAAAGCTTCAGTGAGTCATGGTGGGAAGAGGCCATGAGGGCAGCAAATAAGTCTTAGATGATGTAATTAATAGCACTACAGGCTCTAGATTTCCTGTGGTGGTGTTCTTGGCAAGACCAGCCCGGCCCAAGTGGATACTCACAACCTGGAACAGAGGGTCTTGGAGATCCCAGCACATGAGGTATGATGAGAGGGTAAAATGATAGGAGGTGTCCTTTGGAAGGACTGTCTCCTTGACTTTAAAAGGGAGAACCCAAATCTGTAGGTGAAATCTTTTTGGCTACAAAGAGTGCGAGGCCTCCTAAGGTCAAGGTCTCCTCGTCACTCGCAAAGATGTGGAAGAACATATTCAGACATTTCAAAGATGTCCTCATGTATATCGGTTCCCATTCTGGAATTCTATCAATAAGGTGAGAGTTCCTCTAGTTGAAAAAAAGATCTAAAAAGACTTCCCTTTCTCATGTAATTTCTGTAACCTCCAGGACACACCCACTTCCCCCTTCCAGCTCTGTAATGAAGCCACAGCTGGTGCCAATTTGTGGAACTCCTTAAAGGTTATTCTCCCAGGACCATGTTCCCATGCTCCCTCACCTGATTTCCTGCACTCACCTCCCACCTGGTGTGTTCACACCTGCAAGTGCCTTTTACCAACCCCTTTGCCAAAAGGCAGCCAGAGTGACCTTTCAAAGTCCTATCAGTTCCTGGCATTTGTCTCCATAGAAATCTGCACTGATCTTCTAACAAATTCTCAGTCCTCCAAAGGCACCCATAATCCTCCCATCAGTCTCTTCATACCCCTCCAACTGACTGATGCCTGTTCTGCCCCATCTCTCTACCCTTAAACCACACTGCCTCCCTCTTCCTGTGGAGACCCCTCCTGGCGCCTGCCTCCAAGCACAGGTGATTCCCATTGATGGGAAGACCCTCTTCCTCTCCCCCATCTCCCCACTCCAGTTACTCCCACTTATTCGTGAGCTCACAAGCCCCATGGTACACACTCTCCATGCAGCCTGCTCTCTCTTTTCTAGCACTGGCCTCCGTTTCTAGCTGTGGTTGTGTCATGGATGTCCCTCCCCAGCCAGCCTCCAAGCTCTCCTTCCCTTTAGCTCCAACACCTGACACAGTGCCTGGCATGTAGTAAGCCCTGGCTAGCTTCTAAGAGCCTCACTGAGGGTCTGAAAGCATTTTTAAAATGTCACCACGTAGGCTCCAAACTGCAGGCTGAAAAAGCTTTGCCTGGATTGACATTTTAGACACGTATTCGTCAAGTTGGATGTGTTCACTGACTTTACCTTGTAAAATTAAAAAAAACGGACCTCTGTATGGCTTCGCATCTAACGAAGGCACATGTATACTATTAGACCACGTTATGAGCTTAATGGAAGGAGACAAGATGTTTTCGCTAAGAAAATGTATAAGACTGTTGAGGTCAAGTGGGAGGAAACAGTCCATTTGTTGGAGCATTGCTATCTTACTCTATCACAGCCACTAATAAAAATCTGACACGGGGTGAGTCAGAATTGTCTGTCGGAGATGAGTTAGATCTGGCTCATGTTCCTACAGACATGAAAGCCAGGAACAAAGAAGGAGGCTTTCAAAGCCTGGTTTGAGGAGGCGGTGTGGTTCACTGCGATGAGCTAAGTTCCCAGGGCCTCCGGCAGATACGCAGGCCTGTGTCCTTCCTTTGTTCTGGGGTCCCTCTTGCAACATGTGAGGCTGGTGGCTGGGAGCAGCTCAGGACAGGACCCGGTGGCATCGTACCTCTCCCAGCCTCCTGTGGGCTCCAGTGGGCTCCAGTAGGTTCCAGGGGACAGCCTGCCTTCCTTGCAAAGCCCAGTAGCACTGGGAGCAGAAACTGGGACCAAAGAGTGAGCACCCTGTTTGACAAGCTGGACCAGCCACCTCTTCTTCAAATGCAGGGGGAGCCCTGGCATGCTGACTCCTCCCTTCTCCCTTTCCCCTTTCCTGTCTTCCTTCCTCTTCCCTTCCCCTCTCTCCTTCCCTGGTGGTGCCCTTTCCCAATGCCCACTTCATCCCTTTTCCTTTCTACATGCCTGTATTCTAGAGTTTCTTCTCTTTCCTCCCCATTACTTCCCTTCATCTGAATCTCCTCTTTGGTCCCTTTGTCCCAGCTCTCTGCTCCTCCTCCCCTTCCCTGCCCCCTGTTCAGCTCCATCCCGACTGCAGGCAGAGCTGGACTAACATGCTCACATTCTAGCTCAGCCACCCTCCGGAGAAATCACTCTTCGTTGGCCACCTTCCTGACCCCCTTGTCCCTTCTCCACTTGTTCAGATATTGCTCTGAAGTCTGAGGAGGACAGAGCGGGGCTGCCACAGAATCAGGCCAGAGGAGAAACCAAACCATGTGTCCACACTGTCCCCGAGCACTGCTGCTCTGAGAGCTTTCGGAGTCCTCAACAGGGTTAGGATTTATTGGCTTCTTCAGAACCGGGAATGAAAGCAACCATAGATCAAAAGAAAAGCTATGGCCCCCACACAAAAATAATAATCACAAATGAAAACTATGTTAACTCTGAAGTCCCAAAGTCGAAGAATTGCCTTGAATCTGTCACTAGAAAGCACCCAAGGCCTCACTCTCTGGGTTCTGGGTGCCCTGGGAATGGCAGGAGGCTCTGACATGTGAGTGGTGGTGCCTAACGATGGGGGCTAGCCCGCCTGCTGGCCTGGGGTGGGCGGCAGGGGGGGGTGTTACTTCGTGGGGCGCTGTCCCTGGCCCGACCCCTTGCGGACTGGGTGTGGCGCGGCAGCGTCAGTGGTGGTCCCGGTGCCCTGGGGTTCGTGGGAGGCTGTGCCCCGACACCACCCCCCCCCGCTCGTGGCCCGCGTTTTCTGCTCCAGGAGCGCGGCAGCGCATGGGTGGCGAGTCCGGTGGGTCCTGCAGTCCCGACTGGGCCACAGCTCAGCATCGTGGCACTGTGTGCCCCTCCTCCGCCAGCCCCTCCACCTCCTCCCAGACTCTCTGGGGCCTCCTACTCAGCAAGCTCACTTCCTACCTAGGCAATTAGCAAAGCCCTTTCTCCGGGCCGCCCCCGCCCGCCCCGCCCCCCTCCCACCTGAGTCCTCCACGAGCTCACTTCCCGCTTTGGAAATTAGCAAAGCCCCTTCTCTGCGCCGCCCCCGCCCCCTCCCTCCTGAGGCCCGGGCCCAGGATGGGGTGCAGGGTGAATCCCCAGCAGGCTGCGAGCTTTGCCAGAGCCGGCGCTGGGCAGCCTCCTTGCCTGGCACCCTGAGCAGGTGTCCGCATGCGGCCTGGCTGCATAAAGATCATCAGTCCTAAATGCCAGCTGCACTCTTGGGTCAGTTTGTCGGCTTCCTGATTGTGCCCAAAGCCAGGAACCAGCTTCCCCAGCACAGGCCTGGGCCCAGATGCCTGCCCGGGATCTGTCTGAGCAGTCTCCTTGTCTCCAGGCAGGGATGGCACTTCGACCAGGATGTTTGGGTTTTTTGTATGTTTTTTTGGTTTTTGGTTATTACATGACCTCCAGAGTAGGTGCTCCACAAAGTGAGTGACAACAGGACTCCTGATATATACGCATATGGCCATTCTAGAAAAATAGTTTGGGGTTCTCTGGGAAACCCGGCATTGGTCCTTGCACTATGGTTTAATAGAAAAGGGATTATGCACCAAGTTACTTAAATGAGCATAGGTTGAAATTGTTTACTGAGAGTAAATATTTTTAATAGTTAATTTTAACTAAATCTATCATCAATCATAAATCTATTACACGAATGTTACAGGCAATTTAAATGCAATACCACTGTCTTCAGGGTTTTAAATAATCCGTGTCTGTCTTGGCACATGAGCATGCAAAGATTGGAAATGGTTTGTAAAAGATCATATAATAGCTTTTACTATTTCTATTTATTTGACAGACAGAGATCACAAGTAGGCAGAGAGGCAGGCAGAGAGAAAGATGGGGAAGCAGGCTCCCCGCCAAGCAGAGAGCCTGATGAAGGGCTCCATCCCAGGACCCTGAGATCATGACCTGAGCCCAACGCACAGGCTTAACACACGGAGCCACCCAGGCGCCCCCAGATGAAATACATTTCTGACTTAGAAACTTCAGATAGAATTTTTTTGTCCATGATGACAACTGAAGAAAATGTGTCATCCCTAAACCTAACCTTAACCCCTAACAACGCTGAAACCTAAGCTGATCTTAAATCCCAAACTAGAACCCTGAATCCCAAACCTGAAATGGAACCCAAAGCCTGTACCTGAGCCCTGGATCCAAGCCCTGAACCAGACCTCCAAGTCATGAACCCTGAACCCAAATCTCAGCATGAAGCCAAACCCCAAATTTGACCTTGAACTTTATCCCATAAGCCCTGAGTCTTAAAGCCTAAATCATAAACTTAAAGCCCTAAACTATAACTCTGTTCCCTTGTCCTTCACTCTAAGTCCTCACCCTAACACTAAACCCAAAGCCTGATCTAGAACTCTGACTAAAACCTGAACCTGAACCGAAATTCAAATCCTTCACCACACTTTGCTTATGCACTTGCCATTGATGGATATTTGCAGTTTCTACCTTTTGATTCTTGTGAACATTGTTTGGGTTGGGGGCTAGGGTTAGGGTCTTGGATTAGGGTAGGGTCCAGGCTTGAGACCAAGTTGAGGTCAGAGTGTGAGTCTGCATCAGGGCCATGTTCAGTGCCACTGTTTGGGTCAAGGACTTTTGTAATTCCACATTGTTTCCAATTCATTGTTCCTTAGCTATTTGAGGGGAAGTTGGGGAGTATTGGGCTCCATGCAGCTTGAATTTCCGGAATGAAATGGCATCAGCTGGACCCCGGGAGGGAGCTGGACCTTCCACTGAAGGGTGAATTCCCACAGTCCTGCACTGCCTTCCACCGCCTGCAGAGGGCGCCAGAACCCAGCTCCCGCCCTGAGCCCAGGCTGCGCAGCCACAGCTGGGACCAGAGCCCCGCCTCTTCAGGACCCACTGTGGAGACTTCTGGAGAATGTGGGGCGCCTCCCACCCTGACAGGACAAGCTGAGGAGGGTGTGACTCTGCATCCACACAGACCGGACCCGTTGTGGAGGACGCGCCCACACTGGCAACAGTCCAACCTCCTAAGGACCAGACGCTGGAGGAGGTGAGGAGAAGCCGCCTGAGTGGACTGTCAAGGGGTTTGTGGTCTCAGGACCCCACAGAGGAAGGGCGCCCTGTGTAGACACTGGGGCTTCCGTCGTTTTGTGTGAGGAGACGTGGCCTCCTGCTGTGCTGTGCGCGGGGCTGTGGGGTCCCCCCTTTCTGGGCTCGGGTGCTCCTCGGTCCTCGTCTGTGTTTGTGTGCTCGCGGATTCTGTTCCTGGGGCTCCTCAGATGGTCTGCAATCAGGGAGCGTCCGCCTGCTTTGATGCTTGTGCTCCCCCCACCTCAGCCCTGCGGGGTCCTTCCCATGTCCACACCCACTCCAGGCTTGCGCTGAGTCCGGAAATTCAGGAGCCAGAGTGAGGACTCTGTAGACGGTTTTGGGGAGAGTAGGTATTTTCCCAGTGTGGGTTCTTCCCTGAGCACAGTGCCTCCCCATCTCCGTGTGTCCCCCTCCCTGTCTGTCGTCATTGTTGCAGGGCTGTCAGAGGACAGGTCTGTCACCTTCTTGGTTCAGGGGCCTCCCGGGTATCTTGCTGTCTTGGATGCAGGTGTAAATGAGATCGTTCTCCGTAGTCTCTTTCTGATGGTTCCTTCTGAGCACGTAGGAGTGCCACTAATTTGTGCATATTGATTTTGTTCCTTGCAAGTTCTTGAATTTATTAGTTCGATTTGCTTTAAACTCAATCTGCCAGTTATTTGACCAGCAGCATGGGTTTACTTGGGAAGAGAAGAGAATGGCTGTCTGGGCTGAGCAAGCTAAGGTCCCATCACAGGCAAGTGCGAGAAACAAAGGAGAGGAACATTATTTCATGGAGGAGGAAGAAGTTGGGAAGGGTGCTTGAAGGAAAGTCCCCTGGAGAAAGGCAGGGTGATGGAGAATTCTCACCAGCTGAGCTGCAAAACTCCTACAAAAAGTCAGGAGATGAACCTCCAGCTTCCCCTGTTGGGCCTGTAATTGGTGAGTCTCTCCTGTGGGGGATTGCAATGTAGGGTCTGTAATGGGCACTGAGCACCAGGCGCCCCCTTCCAGCCTCCCCTACTGGCATCCCCAGTCCACTTTACTGGGGCTTCCCTTCCTGCGTTTGCACAGTTCTAACCAGCTTGTGGTGGAACGTTGTGGAAAACTGAAATTCCAAATCCACTGCTTCCACTGCACCTGAGATACAGGGCCCATGATTTAATCCTCCCACGAGTCTCTTGCTAACATGTGTCCTCTACATGTTGGGTGACCTGTTTCTGGGAGGGTTTGGCCTCCATCCCAAAGTCTGATGTTCTCTCTGCTTCCGTGTCGTCGTGCTAACATGGATGTTTGGAAGAGTCATTTCCTCTGCGGTGACTTCAAAGTGCAGTCAGCTTGTTATAGCAGCACAAATACGTGCTGTCCCCACACTCAGATTCCCCAGCCGTCATTTCTGTACCACCTTTGCCACTTCACACGGGATGCTTCAGTGTGTTTGATCCCACACCAGGACAATGACCTGCAGAACCACCACATAACCTGAAATGAGGAGATCATTACAGAACCCATCCAAGAGTTAGTGTTAGGGACCAGGGACATGGCAGGACTGACCTGAAGACCCCATGGAGAGCTGTCTGGGTGGCTGAGTTGACAGTGTAGGTGAGGGTGAGTGTCTGGCTCTGCCTTTGTGTCCAGGAGTCATCTCTGTGTGGGTGTGTCCTCAGCTGGGCATGCAGATTTCTGCTCCTCTGAATCCTTTCCGGAGTTCCAAATGGCACAGTTTCCTTCTGGGCGGCAGGCTGAGTCCTCTGGGATTGCCCAGGTGTCCCCAAATTGTAGGGCACCTACTGCAAGGCCTTTGGGGTCAGAATCCTGAGAACCAAACCAAAGGTTATGGTTAGGGCCCGCCACATGGCAGGCCCGATCTGCCAGCACTCTGTCCATCTTTCTGGGGGAGGGGGCAGTCGAGGGATTTGTTCAGGGTGAGTGTCAAGCTCCAGGTTTGCATCCAGGGGCCTGCTGAATATGGGGGTATCCAGAGGTAGGAATGCAGATTTCAGTTCCTCTGAATCCTTTCTGGAGTTCCAAATGGCATGGTTCCTTTCAGGGTGGCAGGGTGAGTCCTACGGTGTTCCTCACTGTCCCCAATCTCTGAGGCTTTGGAGCCAGGCCGTCGGGGACAGAACTCTCAGGACAGAAACTAGGCTTAAGAGTTTGTACCTATGGGCATGGCTGCACTGATCTGAAAGCACTGTGGTGAGGATCACAGGGGTCTGAGTTGAGAGCATGGTTCAGGATCAGTATCAAGGTCTGTGTTTGTGTCCAGGGGACCGCTGAATGTGGGGGTGGTCTCAGATGTCCAAGACGACTTCCCCTACTCTGAATCCTTTCCAGCATTCCAAATAGCCTGGTTTCCTTCTGGGTGGCAAGCTTAAATCTCTGGGATTTCTCAGGTCTTGCCCTTGCCCTTGCCCTTGCAAGGGCAAGATACTTTTTACAGTAAAAGAATTCACCAGATGAGCTGAACAGCAGAAAAGACACAGCTCAGGAGTAAATCAGTGAACAGGAATATCATGCCAAAAACTTCTTTGAGAACACATTACAGAGCAAGGGAAGATAGGAGAGAAAGCTGAGATATAAAGGACAAACCCTCCAACTTTCCAAAATCATTCCCTACTTGTGTATTTCCATTGCTGTCAGCTCCTTCCCAGTCAAAAATAAGTCACCTGAGCCAGCCTTTTTTCTTCCTGAGTTTGGGGCACTGCAAAGCCCACCAGAGGGGCCAAGGGCACCCCTGTACCTGCTGAGCTGAGCCCATTTGTACCCCAACAGTGAGAAGGTACCAGCCTGGCCCTCTGGTGCTCCATGGTCTGTGGCAGTCCTTCCTTCTGGACCCTGCTTTGCTGCTCTTCCTTCCCTAACCCTGGTCTCAAACTAGGGATTGCTCCTGGAGGAGGAACTCAGGGAGATGAGGCTCAGGAGGGCCTCCCTGCCTGGAATCTCCGTGTGAGGAGTGCACAGCCAACAGATTTTGCCCAGGGACTTGCAAAATGCAGAGAGGCAGATTTCTTTTCTCTCTTTCTCTCTCTCTCTAGCCTCATACCAACCAGGAGTTCTTAGAACTTTCTTCAATGACTTCTAGGTGTAGCTTGGCCACTATTTCCACATAAAGGCCACTTGAGCATGATCAAACACACGTATAAGCAATTACATTTAAAAAAAAAAAAACAATAAGCCAATGCACACAGACCTTTGACAGCAGCACAGGATGCTCAAGGGACCAGAGTCCCTACCTTGGGCAATAGTGGTAGAGGCCGGGTTCTGCCACACAGGTCCCTAGACCTTTGGCAGTTTCCACGATTGCAAATCCAGACATGCAGAATCCTGAGGGACAACATACTAACTGCAAAAGAGCAAAAATTCATCAGGATTCAGAGAGTGGAAATCCATTTGTACTGGAAAAGAAAGAAGTAGGCTTGCTGTGAATCCAGCAGGGAGGACAGGTATAGATAAAAGCTGGTGTATGGGTCACGGAAACTATTGTTTCTCAAGGGTCATGCTGTCTCTGTAAAATGCTATGAGGACTGTCTCTTGGGGGAACTCCTGCTTTCCTACCAGTGAAACCCCCAGATTCTGCTTTGCTAGTCCCACGGATTCCTGGGGATACCCAGTTGATAAGCTACGCTGTCCTCATGACAACACTTGCTAATGGACTGAATGTTTGTGTCTTGTCCCAATTCAGATGTTGAAGCCCTGACCCTCAAGGAGTGCCATCAGGAGGTATGGGCTTTGAGAGGTGATGAGGTCATGAGATTGGAACACTTGTGAATGAGATAAAAGCACTTCTGAGAAAAGACCCGAGAGATTGTTCTGCCAGCTGTCCTCCATGCAAGGCTACAACAGAAATATGGGCATCTATAGATAATGAAGCAGTCTCTTGCAAGATATCAGATCTCCCAGGATCTTGCTTTTGGACTTCTCAGTCTCTAGAACTGCAAGAAATAGTACATGCTTTGCTATTTCAGCCCCCCAGTCTGTCATCATTTGTTGCAGCAACTTGAACTGAATAAGGCAGAGCCCAAGTCCTGGTTAATCCCTGCTTCTACTCATTTCCCCTCAGAAAGAGCTTCTAATCCAGAACTGACCTCTGCTTTCCAAACACGTGCTTCAGACTCCCTCTGTGAGAGCCCAGACTTTGTAAAAGACTCCTCCCTCATGGCAACCAGCATTCTGTGACTCCTGAGGAATGTCCTCCCTGACTGTATTGAGTCAATCAATCTGATTTTGATTCTGGAGTCCCAGGATCAAGGACTGAATCAGGCTCCCAGCTTCATGGGGAGTCCACTTCTCCCTCTGACCTTCTGCCCTCTCATGCTCTCTCTCTCACTCTCTCTCTCTCTCAAATAAATAAATAAAAATCTTTTAAAAATCTGATTTTAACAGACCATAAGCTTGTTTTTGATGGTCTTTGGAAGATTGGGCATTAGCCCTTCGGAGAAAGTTCTGAATGGCTGCTTCATGAAGGGGTGAACTGTGTCCCCAAAGTCTCTTTCTGCTGCATTCTAATCACAGATGCTGAGACAAATCCTCCCATGTGCTGGTTTTTCAAAGCACTTAATGCTTTGGCTTTGAAGTTCCTCACTTGACAGTTCTGCTTTAATCAGTTTGTGACAAAACAGCCAATTGGTGGTGGATGCAAAGTGCACTGATAAAGTTAATATCAGGGAACAATTTTTTAAGTGTCAAGCATGTGCATGTGTGTTCACACACATATCCATGTGCTAAGCATTATGGTAAATGTCTGACAAGAACTAAAACATCAAAAAGTCAGGATACCCCATTAGCTGATATTTTTATTATTTCTACATCCTAAACTATGAAAAACAGGGTCAGAGAATAAGAAGTGGCAAAAAGAATCAAGATTTGAGGCAGTTCGATTTCACAGCCAGCCTTGATCAATAGGCATGTACACCTGTGTATAATTTCAGCTCTGTATAACCTTGCCATAACCTTGGATAAGCCATTCATCTCTCAAGTTCGGGTTCTTGGTCCAAAGAGGGAAGGGGCACAGGTTGAGTACCTCCAGTGGGACTTCCTGACAGGCTTGTTCATCCAAGCATTCCTGTTTCGGTTTGAGTAATTGAATCCAGATTTTGTTTTACCGAAGGCCAAGCTTGTCCAGTGTGTCCATGCCACCAGCCAACATCATTTGTCCATGCCATGTAACAACTGAGCAACATTCATAGGAATGGGGGGAGGAAAAGATGTCCACAGGTGTTGACAGATGTTCTGCATGGAGGGATAGGAGCTGGGGCCATCACCTGCTGTTTCTGTGGCCTTCTCTGTCGAGTTAAAATAAATGGCAATTATTTGCAACGACAGGGATGAAAGTAGAGGGTATTATGCCAAGTGAAATAAGTCAGTCAGAGAAAGACAATTATCATATGATCTCACTCATATGTGGAGTTTAAGAAACAAAACAGAATCATAGGGGAGTAAAGGAAAAAAATAAAACAAGATGAAGTCAAAGAGGGAGACAAACCAGAAGAGACTTTAAAAAAAAGATTTTTATTTACTTATTTGACAAACAGAGATCACAAGTAGGCAGAGAGGCAGGAAGAGAGAGAGGAGGATGCAGACTCTCCAGGGAGCAGAGAGCCTGATGTGGGGCTCGATCCCAGGACCCTGAGATCATAACCTGAGTTGAAGGCAGAGGCATTAACCCACTGAGCCAGCCAGGTAACACTCAGAAGAGACTCTTAATCACAGTAAACAAACTGAGGGTTCTTGGAGGGGAGGGGGATGGGTGGATGGGGTAACTGGGTGATGGACATTAAGGAAGGCATGTGATACAGTGAGCACTGGGTGTTATAAAAGACTGATGAATCACTAACCTGTATGTCTGAAACTAGTATTATATGATAATTAATTGTATTTAGATTAAAATTTTTTTAAAAAATAATTTTAAAATAAAATAAGGAACAATCAAATAATGATCAGAGTTATCCAGCAGGGAGTATCAAGATCTAGATGTCAGTTAAATTTAAGGGGCTTGCCGAAGTTTAGGAGAGTCACGCTAGGTCATTTTCCTGTGTGGGGATAACTTCAGGGGCAGTTCCAAAGACAAAGATTATTAATATTTCTCCTTCCCCCATTCCTCCTAGAGCCAAAGATGTTTCCTCCACTTTCCCACTGGCCCGGTATGTTGCTTTCTCTCTACCAATCAAAAAATCAGTGAGTAACTATAACTTCACCTTTTCCAATATCCCCCTCCCCTTGACCTTTTGTCTTTAATGGCCATAGGCAACAGGGAAAAAGACATTTTTTAAAAACTTACAGAAATCTATTATGCTCTACTATCTTGGCCCGCATAGGCCACTACAAAGGGATTCTGTGAACCGTGTACTCAGATGAATGGTCATTATCTTCAAAAAGGCAGGGGCAGTGATAGACACAGGAACCAAAAAAGCAAGAGTTAATGGACCATCAGAATAATGGAGTACCAACACTTTTTTGTCCTTGGCTTGAATCCTCAAGGTCCAGTGTCTCAACAGAATTTTCATTTTGGTCTCATCTGACTCACTTGTCCACCCCTGGGCCAGTTGGCAGTTATACTGAGAACTGGAAATTTTCCTTAGAAGAGAGAAAGAGTATTTGTCCGGTAAACCAAGGAAATGTCCATTATAGGAAGGTAGGCCATTTGTCATGGTACTCCATTAGCACCCTCCTGACTGTTAAAGAAAAAAAAAAATTTGTGACACCCATTAAAGACAGTAAGGAAGATTTTATTCATGGGATGCTACTACAATGGGATTTTATTTTATAGTATGGGAGAGAAATCTGGCTCAGCTCAGACAAATGGAGATTTACAGCTAAAGAGCATGGTGGGGGTCACTGAATGTAAAATTAAGATGGAACATCAAGGGTAAGGATGAAGGGATTCTGGCTAAACCATCTGGACAGTAATATTGTTGAAGGAAGGCTAGGGTCATAAACTATTGAGATCAGGGGATAAGGAATTTTTTTAAAAAAGACTTATTAATACATTTTAGAGAGAGGGAGCAGGGGTAGGGGTAGAGGGAGAGGGAAAGAGAATTTTAATCAGACTCTTCACTGAGCATAGAGCCTGAGGTGAGGCTTAATCTCAGGACCGTGAGATCATGACCAGAGCAGAAACCAAGAGTCAAACATTCAACCAGCTGCACCAACCAGGTGCCCTGGGAATAAGGGATTTGATCAGATATTAAGCGTTATAGATACTGAAGCACCTAGGTGGCTTAGTTGGTTAAATCTCTGGCTTTGGCTTAGGTCATGATCTGATCCCAGGATCAAGCCTGGCATTGGGCTTGCTGCTCAGTGGGGAGTCTGGTTCTCTCTCTCCCTCTTCTATTCCCCCTGCTCAGGCTCTCTCTCTGTCAAAATAAATAAATCTTAAAAAAAAAGAGAGTGGTAAGATACCAGGGGTGAGAGATAAGGAATTTGATCAGATATCAAGAGTAGGATAGGAGATTGCTGAAAAATTGACTAAGCAGATTTCTTGCTAAAACTGGGCTAAGTGGGCGGAGCCTGAGGTCAAGGCTGGACAGAAAGAACTCAGAGGAACTTGACTCCAGTCTGGTCAAGGAGAAAATCTTCATCATCCATGACCATTGTATTTTCTGCAGTCACACATTTTACTAATTCTTTTATCAGACATTCAGTGAACGAGAAACATGAACACAGCAGCAATAATATAACAAATGTAAGCGCTCTAGCAGAGACAAAGGCAGTATAGAATATGCATGACCCCATGACTGAATTACTACCACTGCTTGACTGTTGAGATTAAGATGTAGTACAGAGGATCAGAGGGAAGGGAGGGAAAACTGAATGGGAGTCATCAGAAAGGGAGACAAACCATGAGGCACCTTTAACTATAGGAAACAAACTGAGAGTTGCTGCGGGGGAGGAGGGGAGTGGGAGACATGGAGTAACTGGGTGATAGGCATTAAGGAGAACACGTGATGTGATGAGCACCAAGGGTTATCCACAACTGATGAGTTACTAAATTCTCTGAAACCAATGATGTACAATCTAACGGCTAATTGAATTTAAATATCTAATAAAGACACTTAAAAAAAAAGATGTAGCAATATCCTTTGAGTGGAAGAATGTGCGGACTTTCCACACCAGTGCTGTCCAAGTCCCATGGCTAGTAGCCACATGTGGCTAGTGACCACTTAAAAGATGGCCAGTTCAAATGGAGAAATGCTGTAAAAGCAGAAGTCCGTGGTGGAGACATGAGCTAGCCACCAGGCACCTATCCTAAACTCGAAAAAAAACTCTCAGAAAAAACTGGCCATCAGATGCTCTCTTCCTCCAGGATGTGGAAGCTTGGAGGAGGCACGAGGTTTAAGGGGAAGGAGTGGGGACTGTCTCCCAACGCTCACTGTTCAATGCACGCGCATTGTGAGTGGATCCTTTCACCTCTCCTTTCCTGTGGGGAAAGCACTGGCCTAGTCCGCAAGTCCGCCTGAGCACCAGAGTAAAAGGCTAAGCAATGCCCAAACCAGGAGATGGTAGTGTGCATAGAGTGTCATGCTTGGCTACGCACGCTACTGCATGGTTGTGGCTGTGTCTGCTTAGTTCGGCCTGGCAGGGTGAACCCAGGGCGTGAACTTGGAGCCCGGGAAAGCAAGGCCCAAGAGGCATCAGCTCTCCCGCTGCTCTTCTTTCCTGATGCGACTGAAGCCTTGCTGAGGAAGCAGCGGCGAAGTGCTGTTCGCTCCAAGCCAAAGCCTCTGCGAAAGCACAGCATTCCTGAGAAATGTTCTGCGGGCTGCTGCGGATTGCCTGAGGCCAGTCTCACGGTGGGAGAAACCCTGCATACAGCGAAAGCCTCTTTGCCTGGGCATCTCCCCTGGGAAAGCACAGCATTCGTTGGGAAATCAGAGTTGGGTTTCGGGATGCCGCTGCGGGTTGCCTGAGCTAGTCTCCGCAGCACGATGGAAGATACCCGCATGGAGCGAAATATTCTTTGCCCTAGCATCACCTCTACCTGAGAGAGAAGCATGGTTGCACACGTCTGTCACCGCGCTCCCCAGGAGCAAGTGTGGGGAAGGCACAGCACGCCACCGCCGGGGAAGCGAAGGACCCGTTGGCCTTGGGGTCGCGAAACGCTCGGGAAGCAGGATAGCCTGCCGTGGCACGAACAGCAGGCTGGTGTCAAGACAAGTGTCACCCGCTCCCTGTGCGGACAAATGGAAGCCTGGATGCGAGAGGGGACGACTAGGGCAGGGGCGCGTGCTCCACTCAGAGGAAGGAGTCTGGGCAGAAGGCAGGCAGAAGGAGAGAGCATCTACTTGGCCACCTGTCCAAAGGACAGCCTTGGGCTTGCCACCAGGTGCCGTACCCGGAATTCGCATAAACAACCCCATGGAGAAACGGGCAGTCAGATGCCGTCTTCCACCAAGATGTGGCAGCGTTGTCGGTGGCAGGGGGTGTGCCAGGGAAGGAATGGAGACAGTCACCCACAGTACCCCATCCTAGTGCACGGGCCGTGTGCAGGGATTCTGTTGCCTCCTCTCTCCTGTGGTGAAGGCAATGGCCTAGGCCCAGAGTCTGCCTGAGCGCCGGAGCAAAAGGCAAACCTTACCTATGCCAGGAGATGGTAATAGGCATAGAGTGCCATGCTAGGCCAAGCACACTGCTGCAGGGTTGTGACTGAGTCTGCTTAGTTCGGCTTAGCAAGGTGAACCCCGAGCACGAACTTGAAGCCCAGGAAAGCAAGGCCCAAGAGGCACCAGCTCTATCGCTGCTCTTCTTCCCTGACGCGACTGAAGCCTTGCTGAGGAAGCAGCGGCGAAGTGCTGGTCTCTCCAAAGCAAAGCCTCTGCGAAAGCACAGCATTCCTGAGAAATGTTCTGCGGGCTGCTGCGGCTTGCGTGAGGCCAGTCTCACGGTGGGAGAAACCCCGCATACAGCGAAAGCCTCTTTGCTTGGGCATCTCCCCTGGGAAAGCAGAGCATTCGTTGGGAAATCAGAGTTGGGTTTGGGGATCCGCAGCATGGTGGAAGATACCCAAATGGAGCGAAATACTCTTTGCCCTAGCATCCCCTCTGCCTGAGAGAGAAGCATGGTTGCACACGTCTGTCACCGCGCTCCCCAGGAGCAAGTGTGGGGATGGCACAGCACGCCGCCCCTGGGGAAGTAAAGGAGCCATTGGCCTTGGGGTCAGAAACGCTCGGGAAGCAGGATAGCCTGCCAAGGCACTAACAGCAGGCCGGTGGCAAGACAAGTGTCACCAGCTCCCTGTGCGGAGAGATGGAAGACTTGGCTCCTAAGGAGACATGAGGGGACGACTAGGGCAGAAGCTCGTGCTCCACTCTGAGGAAGGAGTCTGGGCAGAAAGCAGGCCTGTGCTGTGCCTCTGGTCACAAGCGGACAGCATCTCCTTGCCACCTGTCCCAAGGGCAGACTTGGGCTTGACACCAGGTGCCATACCCGGAACTCGCAGAAACAACCCCATGGAGAAATGGGCTGTCAGGTGCCGTCTTCCACCAAGATGTGGCAATGTGGCAGGGAGTGTGACGGGAAAGGAGTGAAGACACTCCCCTACAGTTCCCCATCCCAGTGCACGGGCCGTGTACAGGGATCCTGTCGCCTCCTCTCTCCTGTGGTGAAGGGACTGGTCTAGGCCCAGAGTCTGCCTGAGCGCCTGAGCAAAAGGCAAAGCCTTACCTACGCCAACAGATGATAATAGGCATAGAGTGCCATGCTAGGCCACGCACGCTGCTTCAGGGTGGTGACTGTGTCTGCTTAGTTCGGCTTAGCAAGATGAACCCCGGGCGCGAACTTGGAGCCCGGGAAAGCAATGCCCAAGAGGAACCAGCTCTCCTCCTGCCGCGACAGAGCAAACGACCAAAGCCTTGCTGAGAAAGCAGAAGCGAAGTGCTGTTCACGCCAAGCTGAAAACCTCTGCGAAAGCATAGCAGTCGTTGGGAAATCAGAGTCGGTTCTGTGGGCTGCTTTTGTTGCTTCCCTTAGCCTAGTATTCGCGGCACAATGGAGAAACCCGCATAGAGCGAAAGCCTCTCTGCCGGGGCATTCCCTCCAAAAATGCACAGCATTCTTTGGGAAATCAGAATCTGGTCTGTGGGATGATGCCTGCCTCTTGATGGAGCTAGTCTCCACAGCACGATGTAATAAACTCCATGGAGCGAAATCCTCTTTACCTGGGCATCCCCTCTGACTGAGAGAGAAGCGCGGTGGCGCCTGTGGAAAGAGCCATAAGGAAAGGGACACGTCTGTCACTGCAGCGCAACGGAAGCCTGGCTGCTAAGGAGACACGAGGGCAAGATTAGGGCTGGGGAAAGGGCTCCACTCTGAGGATGGAGTCTGGGCAGAAAGCATGCCTGTCCTGAGCCTTTGGGCCCAAGGAGACAGCAGCTCCTTAGCCACCTGTCCGAGGTGGAGACATGGGCTTGCCATGAAGTCGAGAAACAACTCCCAGAAAGAACTGGCCATCAGATGCCGTCTTCCTCAAGGATGTGGAAGCTTGGAGGAGGTATGGTGTTTAAGGGGAAGGAGTGGGGACTGTCCCCCAAAGTTCCCTATTCAGTGCACGAGCAGTGTGCAGGGATCCTGTCACCTCTCCTTTCCTGTGGGGAAAGCACTGGCCTAGTCCGCAAGTCCGCCTGAGCGCCAGAGTAAAAGACTAAGCGATGCCCAAACCGGGAGATGGTAGTGTGCATAGAGTGCCATCCTTGGCTACGCACGCTACTGCACGGTTGTGGCTGTGTCTGCTTAGTTCGGCCTGGCAGGGTGAACCCCAGGCGTGAACTTGGAGCCCGGGAAAGCAAGGCCCAAGAGGCACCAGCTCTCCCGCAGTTCTTCTTTCCTGATGCGACTGAAGCCTTGCTGAGGAAGCAGCGGCGAAGTGCTGTTCGCTCCAAGCCAAAGCCTCTGCAAAAGCACAGCATGCGCTGTGAAATGTTCTGCTGGCTGCTGCTGCTTGCCTGAGCCAAGTCAGGCGGTGGGAGAAACCCCGCATACAGCGAAAGCTTCTTTGCCTGGGCGTCTCCACTGGGAAAGCACAGTATTTGTCGGGAATTCAGAGTTGGGTTTTGGGATACTGCTGCTGCTTGCCTGAGCTAGTCTCCGCAGCAGGGTGGAAGAAACACGCATAGAACGAAATACAGCATCCCCTCTGCCTGAGAGACAAGCATGGTTGCACACGACTGTCACCGGGCTCCGCAGGAGCAAGTGTGGGGAAGGCGCAGTTCACCGCTTCCGGGGAAGAGAAGGAGCCGTTGGCCTTGGGGTCGGGAAATGCTCGGGAAGCAGGATAGCCTGCCGTGGCACGAACAGCAGGTCGGTGGCAAGTCAAGTGTCACCCGCTCCCTGTGCAGAGAGATGGAGGCATGGATGCGAAGGAGACATGAGGGGACGACTAGGGAGGGGCGTGTGTTCCACTCTGAGGAAGGAGTCTGGGCAGAAGGCAGGCAGAAGGGGACAGCATCTCCTTGGCCACCAGTCCCAAGGGAAGCCTTGGACTTGCCACCAGGTGCCGTACTCGAAACTCGCAGAATCAACCCCCTGAAGAAACGGGCAGTCAGATGCCGTCTTCCACCAAGATGTGGCAGCGTTGTCGGTGGCAAGGAGTGTGCCAGGGAAGGAGTGGAGACAGTCCCCCACAGTAGCCCATCCCAGTGCACGGGCCGTGTGCAGGGGTCCTGTCGACTCCTCTCTCCCGTGGTGAACCACTGGCCTAGGCCCAGAGTCTGCCTGAGTGCCACAGCAAAAGGAAAAGCCTTACCTATGCCAGGAGATGGGAATAGGCATAGAGTGCCATGCTAGGCCAAGCACACTGCTGCAGGGTTGTGAATGAGTCTGCTTAGTTCAGCTTAGCTAGTTGAACCCCGGGCGTGAACTTGAAGCCCAGGAAAGCAAAGGCCAAGAGGCACCTGCTCTACCGCAGCTCTTCTTCCCTGATGCGACTGAAGCTTTGCTGAGGATGCAGCGGCGAAGTGCTGTTCGGTCCAAAGCAAAGCCTCTGCGATAGCACAGCATTCGCTGAGAAATGTTTGGCGGGCTGCTGAGGCTTGCCTGAGGCCAGTCTCGTGGTCGGGGAACCCCCTAATACTGCGAAAGCCTCTTTGCCTGGGCATCTCCCCTGGGAAAGCACAGCATTCGTTGGGAAATCAGAGTTGGGTATGGGGATGCTGCTGCAGCTTACCGGAGCTAGTCTCCGCAGCATGGTGGAAGATACCCGAATGGAGCGAAATACTCTTTGCCCTAGCATCCCCTCTGCCTGAGAGAGAAGCATGGTTGCACACGTCTGTCACTGCACTCCCCAGGAGCAAGTGTGGGGAAGGCACAGCACACCACCCCCGGGGAAGAGAAGGAGCCGTTGGCCTTGGGGTCGCGAAACGCTCGGGAAGCAGGATAGCCTGCCGTGGCACGAACAGCAGGCTGGTGTCAAGACAAGTGTCACCCGCTCCCTGTGCCGACAAATGGAAGCCTGAATGCGAGAGGGGACGACTAGGGCAGGGGCGCGTGCTCCACTCTGTGGAAGGAGTCTGGGCAGAAGGCAGGCAGAAGGGGACAGCATCTCCTTGGCCACCTTTCCCAAGGACAGCCTTGGGCTTGCCACCAGGTGTCGTACCAGGAATTCGCAGAAACAACCCCATGGAGAAACGGGCAGTCAGATGCCCTCTTCCACCAAGATGTGGCAGAGTTGTCGGTGGCAGGGGGTGTGCCAGGGAAGGAATGGAGACAGACACCCACAGTACCCCATCCTAGTGCACGGGCCGTGTGCAGGGATTCTGTCGCCTCCTCTCTCCTGTGGTGAAGGCATTGGCCTAGGCCCAGAGTCTGCCTGAGCGCCGGAGCAAAAGGCAAAGCCTTACCTATGCCAGGAGATGGAAATAGGCATAGAGTGCCATGCTAGCCCAAGCACACTGCTGCAGGGTTGTGAATGAGTCTGCTTAGTTCGGCTAAGCTAGGGGTACCCTGGGCGCGAACTTGAAGCCCAGGAAAGCAAGGGCCAAGCGGCACCAGCTCTACCGGAGCTCTTCTTCCCTGATGCGACTGAAGCTTTGCTGAGGATGCAGCGGCGAAGTGCTGTTCGCTCCAAAGCAAAGCCTCTGCGATGGCACAGCATTCGCTGAGAAATGTTTGGCGGGCTGCTGAGGCTTGCCTGAGGCCAGTCTCGCGGTACGGGAAACCCCGCATACAGCGAAAGCCTATTTGCCTGGGCATCTCCCCTGGGAAAGCACAGCTTTCGTTGGGAAATCAGAGTTGGGTATGGGGATGCTGCTGCAGCTTACCGTAGCTAGTCTCCGCAGCATGGTGGAAGATACCCGAATGGAGCGAAATACTCTTTGCCCTAGCATCCCCTCTGCCTGAGAGAGAAGCATGGTTGCACACGTCAGTCACCGCGCTCCCAGGAGCAAGTGTGGGGATGGCACAGCTAGCCGCCCCTGGGAAGTGAAGGAGCCATTGACCTTGGGGTCAGAAACGCTCGGGAAGCAGGATAGCCTGCCAAGGCACTAACAGCAGGCCGGTTGCAAGACAAGTGTCACCAGCTCCCTGTGCGGAGAGATGGAAAACTTGGCTCCTAAGGAGACATGAGGGGACGACTAGGGCAGAGGCGCGTGCTCCACTCTGAGGAAGGAGTCTGGGCAGAAAGCAGGCCTGTGCTGTGCCTCTGGTCACATGGGGACAGCATCTCCTTGCCACCTGTCCCATAGGCAGACTTGGGCTTGACACCAGGTGCATAACCGGAACTCGCAGAAACAACCCAATGGAGAAATGGGCTGTCAGATGCCGTCTTCCACCAAGATGTGGCAGGGAGTGTGACGGGAAAGGAGTGAAGACACTCCCCTACAGTTCCCCATCCCAGTGCACGGGCCGTGTGCAGGGATCCTGTCGCCTCCTCTCTCCTGTGGTGAAGGCACTGGTCTAGGCCCAGAGTCTGCCTGAGCGCCTGAGCAAAAGGAAAAGCCTTACCTACGCCAACAGATGGTAATAGGCATAGAGTGCCATGCTAGGCCACGCACGCTGCTTCAGGGTGGTAACTGTGTCTGCTTAGTTCGGCTTAGCAAGATGAACCCCGGGCGCGAACTTGGAGCCGGGGAGAGCAAGACCCAAGAGGAATCAGCTCTCCCCCTGCCGCTACAGAGCGAACGACCAAAGCCTTGCTGAGAAAGCAGTAGCGAAGTGCTGTTCACGCCAAGCTGAAAACCTCTGCGAAAGCATAGCAGTCGTTGGGAAATCAGAGTTGGTTCTGTGGGCTGCATTTGTTGCTTGCCTTGGCCTAGTATTCGCAGCACAATGGAGAAACCCGCATAGAGCGAAAGCCTCTTTGCCTGGGCATTCCCTCCAAAAATGCACAGCATATTTTGGGAAATCAGATTCTGGTCTGTGGGATGATGCCTGCTGCTTGACGGAGCTAGTCTCCACAGCACGATGTAATAAACTCCATGGAGCGAAATCCTCTTTTCCTGGGCATCCCCCCTGCCTGAGAGAGAAGCGCGGTGGCGCCTGTGGAAAAAGCCTTAAGAAAAGGGACACGTCTGTCACTGCAGAGCGACGGAAGCCTGGCTGCTAAGACACGAGGGCAAGATTAGGGCAGGGGAAAGGGCTCCACTCTGAGGATGGAGTCTGGGCAGAAAGCATGCATGTCCTGAGCCTTTGGGCCCAAGGAGACAGGAGCACCTTGGCCACCTGTCCGTGGTGGAGACATGGGCTTGCCACCAGGCGCCTATCCTGAACTCGAGAAACAACTCCCAGAAAGAACTGGCCATCAGATGCCGTCTTCCTCCAGGATGTGGAAGCTTGGACGAGGCACGGGGTTGTAGGAGCAGGAGTAGGGACAGTCTGCCCAAAGCTCCCTTTTCAGTGCACGGGCGCTTTGCAGGGATCCTGTCACCTCTCCTTTCCTGTGGGGAAAGCACTGGCCTAGTCCGCGAGTCCGCCTGAGCGCCAGAGTAAAAGGCCAAGCGATGCCTACACAGGGAGATGGTAGTGTGCATAGAGTGCCATCCTTGGCTACGCACGCTACTGCACGGTTGTGGCTGTGTCTGCTTAGTTCGGCCTGGCAGGGTGAACCCCAGGCGTGAACTTGGAGCCCGGGAAAGCAGGGCCCAAGAGGCACCAGCTCTCCCGCAGTTCTTCTTTCCTGATGCGACTGAAGCCTTGCTGAGGAAGCAGCGGCGAAGTGCTGTTCGCTCCAAGCCAAAGCCTCTGCAAAAGCACAGCATGCGCTGCGAAATGTTCTGATGGCTGCTGCTGCTTGCCTGAGCCAAGTCAGGCGGTGGGAGAAACCCCGCATACAGCGAAAGCTTCTTTGCCTGGGCGTCTCCACTGGGAAAGCACAGTATTCGTCGGGAATTCAGAGTTGGGTTTTGGGATACTGCTGCTGCTTGCCTGAGCTAGTCTCCGCAGCAGGGTGGAAGAAACACGCATAGAACGAAATACAGCATCCCCTCTGCCTGAGAGACAAGCATGGTTGCACACGACTGTCACCGGGCTCCGCAGGAGCAAGTGTGGGGAAGGCGCAGTTCACCGCTTCCGGGGAAGAGAAGGAGCCGTTGGCCTTGGGGTCGGGAAATGCTCGGGAAGCAGGATAGCCTGCCGTGGCACGAACAGCAGGTCGGTGGCAAGTCAAGTGTCACCCGCTCCCTGTGCAGAGAGATGGAGGCATGGATGCGAAGGAGACATGAGGGGACGACTAGGGAGGGGCGTGTGTTCCACTCTGAGGAAGGAGTCTGGGCAGAAGGCAGGCAGAAGGGGACAGCATCTCCTTGGCCACCAGTCCCAAGGGAAGCCTTGGACTTGCCACCAGGTGCCGTACTCGAAACTCGCAGAATCAACCCCCTGAAGAAACGGGCAGTCAGATGCTGTCTTCCAGCAAGATGTGGCAGCGTTGTCGGTGGCAACGAGTGTGCCAGGGAAGGAGTGGAGACAGTCCCCCACAGTAGCCCATCCCAGTGCACGGGCCGTGTGCAGGGGTCCTGTCGACTCCTCTCTCCCGTGGTGAACCACTGGCCTAGGCCCAGAGTCTGCCTGAGTGCCACAGCAAAAGGAAAAGCCTTACCTATGCCAGGAGATGGGAATAGGCATAGAGTGCCATGCTAGGCCAAGCACACTGCTGCAGGGTTGTGAATGAGTCTGCTTAGTTCAGCTTAGCTAGTTGAACCCCGGGCGTGAACTTGAAGCCCAGGAAAGCAAAGGCCAAGAGGCACCTGCTCTACCGCAGCTCTTCTTCCCTGATGCGACTGAAGCTTTGCTGAGGATGCAGCGGCGAAGTGCTGTTCGGTCCAAAGCAAAGCCTCTGCGATAGCACAGCATTCGCTGAGAAATGTTTGGCGGGCTGCTGAGGCTTGCCTGAGGCCAGTCTCGTGGTCGGGGAACCCCCTAATACTGCGAAAGCCTCTTTGCCTGGGCATCTCCCCTGGGAAAGCACAGCATTCATTGGGAAATCAGAGTTGGGTATGGGGATGCTGCTGCAGCTTACCGGAGCTAGTCTCCGCAGCATGGTGGAAGATACCCGAATGGAGCGAAATACTCTTTGCCCTAGCATCCCCTCTGCCTGAGAGAGAAGCATGGTTGCACACGTCTGTCACTGCACTCCCCAGGAGCAAGTGTGGGGAAGGCACAGCACACCACCCCCGGGGAAGAGAAGGAGCCGTTGGCCTTGGGGTCGCGAAACGCTCGGGAAGCAGGATAGCCTGCCGTGGCACGAACAGCAGGCTGGTGTCAAGACAAGTGTCACCCGCTCCCTGTGCCGACAAATGGAAGCCTGAATGCGAGAGGGGACGACTAGGGCAGGGGCGCGTGCTCCACTCTGTGGAAGGAGTCTGGGCAGAAGGCAGGCAGAAGGGGACAGCATCTCCTTGGCCACCTTTCCCAAGGACAGCCTTGGGCTTGCCACCAGGTGTCGTACCAGGAATTCGCAGAAACAACCCCATGGAGAAACGGGCAGTCAGATGCCCTCTTCCACCAAGATGTGGCAGAGTTGTCGGTGGCAGGGGGTGTGCCAGGGAAGGAATGGAGACAGACACCCACAGTACCCCATCCTAGTGCACGGGCCGTGTGCAGGGATTCTGTCGCCTCCTCTCTCCTGTGGTGAAGGCATTGGCCTAGGCCCAGAGTCTGCCTGAGCGCCGGAGCAAAAGGCAAAGCCTTACCTATGCCAGGAGATGGAAATAGGCATAGAGTGCCATGCTAGCCCAAGCACACTGCTGCAGGGTTGTGAATGAGTCTGCTTAGTTCGGCTAAGCTAGGGGTACCCTGGGCGCGAACTTGAAGCCCAGGAAAGCAAGGGCCAAGCGGCACCAGCTCTACCGGAGCTCTTCTTCCCTGATGCGACTGAAGCTTTGCTGAGGATGCAGCGGCGAAGTGCTGTTCGCTCCAAAGCAAAGCCTCTGCGATGGCACAGCATTCGCTGAGAAATGTTTGGCGGGCTGCTGAGGCTTGCCTGAGGCCAGTCTCGCGGTACGGGAAACCCCGCATACAGCGAAAGCCTATTTGCCTGGGCATCTCCCCTGGGAAAGCACAGCTTTCGTTGGGAAATCAGAGTTGGGTATGGGGATGCTGCTGCAGCTTACCGTAGCTAGTCTCCGCAGCATGGTGGAAGATACCCGAATGGAGCGAAATACTCTTTGCCCTAGCATCCCCTCTGCCTGAGAGAGAAGCATGGTTGCACACGTCTGTCACTGCACTCCCCAGGAGCAAGTGTGGGGATGGCACAGCTCGCCGCCCCTGGGAAGTGAAGGAGCCATTGGCCTTGGGGTCGCGAAACGCTCGGGAAGCAGGATAGCCTGCCTTGGCACGAACAGCAGGCTGGTGTCAAGACAAGTGTCACCCGCTCCCTGTGCCGACAAATGGAAGCCTGAATGCGAGAGGGGACGACTAGGGCAGGGGCGCGTGCTCCACTCTGTGGAAGGAGTCTGGGCAGAAGGCAGGCAGAAGGGGACAGCATCTCCTTGGCCACCTTTCCCAAGGACAGCCTTGGGCTTGCCACCAGGTGTCGTACCAGGAATTCGCAGAAACAACCCCATGGAGAAACGGGCAGTCAGATGCCCTCTTCCACCAAGATGTGGCAGAGTTGTCAGTGGCAGGGGGTGTGCCAGGGAAGGAATGGAGACAGACACCCACAGTACCCCATCCTAGTGCACGGGCCGTGTGCAGGGATTCTGTCGCCTCCTCTCTCCTGTGGTGAAGGCATTGGCCTAGGCCCAGAGTCTGCCTGAGCGCCGGAGCAAAAGGCAAAGCCTTACCTATGCCAGGAGATGGAAATAGGCATAGAGTGCCATGCTAGCCCAAGCACACTGCTGCAGGGTTGTGAATGAGTCTGCTTAGTTCGGCTAAGCTAGGGGTACCCTGGGCGCGAACTTGAAGCCCAGGAAAGCAAGGGCCAAGCGGCACCAGCTCTACCGGAGCTCTTCTTCCCTGATGCGACTGAGGCTTTGCTGAGGATGCAGCGGCGAAGTGCTGTTCGCTCCAAAGCAAAGCCTCTGCGATGGCACAGCATTCGCTGAGAAATGTTTGGCGGGATGCTGAGGCTTGCCTGAGGCCAGTCTCGCGGTACGGGAAACCCCGCATACAGCGAAAGCCTATTTGCCTGGGCATCTCCCCTGGGAAAGCACAGCTTTCGTTGGGAAATCAGAGTTGGGTATGGGGATGCTGCTGCAGCTTACCGGAGCTAGTCTCCGCAGCATGGTGGAAGATACCCGAATGGAGCGAAATACTCTTTGCCCTAGCATCCCCTCTGCCTGAGAGAGAAGCATGGTTGCACACGTCAGTCACCGCGCTCCCAGGAGCAAGTGTGGGGATGGCACAGCTCGCCGCCCCGGGGAAGTGAAGGAGCCATTGACCTTGGGGTCAGAAACGCTCGGGAAGCAGGATAGCCTGCCAAGGCACTAACAGCAGGCCGGTTGCAAGACAAGTGTCACCAGCTCCCTGTGCGGAGAGATGGAAGACTTGGCTCCTAAGGAGACATGAGGGGACGACTAGGGCAGAGGCGCGTGCTCCACTCTGAGGAAGGAGTCTGGGCAGAAAGCAGGCCTGTGCTGTGCCTCTGGTCACATGGGGACAGCATCTCCTTGCCACCTGTCCCATAGGCAGACTTGGGCTTGACACCAGGTGCATAACCGGAACTCGCAGAAACAACCCAATGGAGAAATGGGCTGTCAGATGCCGTCTTCCACCAAGATGTGGCAGGGAGTGTGACGGGAAAGGAGTGAAGACACTCCCCTACAGTTCCCCATCCCAGTGCACGGGCCGTGTGCAGGGATCCTGTCGCCTCCTCTCTCCTGTGGTGAAGGCACTGGTCTAGGCCCAGAGTCTGCCTGAGCGCCTGAGCAAAAGGAAAAGCCTTACCTACGCCAACAGATGGTAATAGGCATAGAGTGCCATGCTAGGCCACGCACGCTGCTTCAGGGTGGTAACTGTGTCTGCTTAGTTCGGCTTAGCAAGATGAACCCCGGGCGCGAACTTGGAGCCGGGGAGAGCAAGACCCAAGAGGAATCAGCTCTCCCCCTGCCGCTACAGAGCGAACGACCAAAGCCTTGCTGAGAAAGCAGTAGCGAAGTGCTGTTCGCGCCAAGCTGAAAACCTCTGCGAAAGCATAGCAGTCGTTGGGAAATCAGAATTGGTTCTGTGGGCTGCATTTGTTGCTTGCCTTGGCCTAGTATTCGCAGCACAATGGAGAAACCCGCATAGAGCGAAAGCCTCTTTGCCTGGGCATTCCCTCCAAAAATGCACAGCATACTTTGGGAAATCAGATTCTGGTCTGTGGGATGATGCCTGCTGTTTGACGGAGCTAGTCTCCACAGCACGATGTAATAAACTCCATGGAGCGAAATCCTCTTTTCCTGGGCATCCCCCCTGCCTGAGAGAGAAGCGCGGTGGCGCCTGTGGAAAAAGCCTTAAGAAAAGGGACACGTCTGTCACTGCAGAGCGACGGAAGCCTGGCTGCTAAGACACGAGGGCAAGATTAGGGCAGGGGAAAGGGCTCCACTCTGAGGATGGAGTCTGGGCAGAAAGCATGCATGTCCTGAGCCTTTGGGCCCAAGGAGACAGGAGCACCTTGGCCACCTGTCCGTGGTGGAGACATGGGCTTGCCACCAGGCGCCTATCCTGAACTCGAGAAACAACTCCCAGAAAGAACTGGCCATCAGATGCCGTCTTCCTCCAGGATGTGGAAGCTTGGACGAGGCACGGGGTTGTAGGAGCAGGAGTGGGGACAGTCTGCCCAAAGCTCCCTTTTCAGTGCACGGGCGCTTTGCAGGGATCCTGTCACCTCTCCTTTCCTGTGGGGAAAGCACTGGCCTAGTCCGCGAGTCCGCCTGAGCGCCAGAGTAAAAGGCCAAGCGATGCCTACACCGGGAGATGGTAGTGTGCATAGAGTGCCATCCTTGGCTACACACGCTACTGCACGGTTGTGGCTGTGTCTGCTTAGTTCGGCCTGGCAGGGTGAACCCCAGGCGTGAACTTGGAGCCCGGGAAAGCAAGGCCCAAGAGGCACCAGCTCTCCCGCAGTTCTTCTTTCCTGATGCGACTGAAGCCTTGCTGAGGAAGCAGCGGCGAAGTGCTGTTCGCTCCAAGCCAAAGCCTCTGCAAAAGCACAGCATGCGCTGCGAAATGTTCTGCTGGCTGCTGCTGCTTGCCTGAGCCAAGTCAGGCGGTGGGAGAAACCCCGCATACAGCGAAAGCTTCTTTGCCTGGGCGTCTCCACTGGGAAAGCACAGTATTCGTCGGGAATTCAGAGTTGGGTTTTGGGATACTGCTGCTGCTTGCCTGAGCTAGTCTCCGCAGCAGGGTGGAAGAAACACGCATAGAACGAAATACAGCATCCCCTCTGCCTGAGAGACAAGCATGGTTGCACACGACTGTCACCGGGCTCCGCAGGAGCAAGTGTGGGGAACGCGCAGTTCACCGCTTCCGGGGAAGAGAAGGAGCCGTTGGCCTTGGGGTCGGGAAATGCTCGGGAAGCAGGATAGCCTGCCGTGGCACGAACAGCAGGTCGGTGGCAAGTCAAGTGTCACCCGCTCCCTGTGCAGAGAGATGGAGGCATGGATGCGAAGGAGACATGAGGGGACGACTAGGGAGGGCCGTGTGCTCCACTCTGAGGAAGGAGTCTGGGCAGAAGGCAGGCAGAAGGGGACAGCATCTCCTTGGCCACTAGTCCCAAGGGAAGCCTTGGACTTGCCACCAGGTGCCGTACTCGAAACTCGCAGAATCAACCCCCTGAAGAAACGGGCAGTCAGATGCCGTCTTCCACCAAGATGTGGCAGCGTTGTCGGTGGCAAGGAGTGTGCCAGGGAAGGAGTGGAGACAGTCCCCCACAGTAGCCCATCCCAGTGCACGGGCCGTGTGCAGGGGTCCTGTCGACTCCTCTCTCCCGTGGTGAACCACTGGCCTAGGCCCAGAGTCTGCCTGAGTGCCACAGCAAAAGGAAAAGCCTTACCTATGCCAGGAGATGGGAATAGGCATAGAGTGCCATGCTAGGCCAAGCACACTGCTGCAGGGTTGTGAATGAGTCTGCTTAGTTCAGCTTAGCTAGTTGAACCCCGGGCGTGAACTTGAAGCCCAGGAAAGCAAAGGCCAAGAGGCACCTGCTCTACCGCAGCTCTTCTTCCCTGATGCGACTGAAGCTTTGCTGAGGATGCAGCGGCGAAGTGCTGTTCGGTCCAAAGCAAAGCCTCTGCGATAGCACAGCATTCGCTGAGAAATGTTTGGCGGGCTGCTGAGGCTTGCCTGAGGCCAGTCTCGTGGTCGGGGAACCCCCTAATACTGCGAAAGCCTCTTTGCCTGGGCATCTCCCCTGGGAAAGCACAGCATTCGTTGGGAAATCAGAGTTGGGTATGGGGATGCTGCTGCAGCTTACCGGAGCTAGTCTCCGCAGCATGGTGGAAGATACCCGAATGGAGCGAAATACTCTTTGCCCTAGCATCCCCTCTGCCTGAGAGAGAAGCATGGTTGCACACGTCTGTCACTGCACTCCCCAGGAGCAAGTGTGGGGAAGGCACAGCACACCACCCCCGGGGAAGAGAAGGAGCCGTTGGCCTTGGGGTCGCGAAACGCTCGGGAAGCAGGATAGCCTGCCGTGGCACGAACAGCAGGCTGGTGTCAAGACAAGTGTCACCCGCTCCCTGTGCCGACAAATGGAAGCCTGAATGCGAGAGGGGACGACTAGGGCAGGGGCGCGTGCTCCACTCTGTGGAAGGAGTCTGGGCAGAAGGCAGGCAGAAGGGGACAGCATCTCCTTGGCCACCTTTCCCAAGGACAGCCTTGGGCTTGCCACCAGGTGTCGTACCAGGAATTCGCAGAAACAACCCCATGGAGAAACGGGCAGTCAGATGCCCTCTTCCACCAAGATGTGGCAGAGTTGTCGGTGGCAGGGGGTGTGCCAGGGAAGGAATGGAGACAGACACCCACAGTACCCCATCCTAGTGCACGGGCCGTGTGCAGGGATTCTGTCGCCTCCTCTCTCCTGTGGTGAAGGCATTGGCCTAGGCCCAGAGTCTGCCTGAGCGCCGGAGCAAAAGGCAAAGCCTTACCTATGCCAGGAGATGGAAATAGGCATAGAGTGCCATGCTAGCCCAAGCACACTGCTGCAGGGTTGTGAATGAGTCTGCTTAGTTCGGCTAAGCTAGGGGTACCCTGGGCGCGAACTTGAAGCCCAGGAAAGCAAGGGCCAAGCGGCACCAGCTCTACCGGAGCTCTTCTTCCCTGATGCGACTGAAGCTTTGCTGAGGATGCAGCGGCGAAGTGCTGTTCGCTCCAAAGCAAAGCCTCTGCGATGGCACAGCATTCGCTGAGAAATGTTTGGCGGGCTGCTGAGGCTTGCCTGAGGCCAGTCTCGCGGTACGGGAAACCCCGCATACAGCGAAAGCCTATTTGCCTGGGCATCTCCCCTGGGAAAGCACAGCTTTCGTTGGGAAATCAGAGTTGGGTATGGGGATGCTGCTGCAGCTTACCGGAGCTAGTCTCCGCAGCATGGTGGAAGATACCCGAATGGAGCGAAATACTCTTTGCCCTAGCATCCCCTCTGCCTGAGAGAGAAGCATGGTTGCACACGTCAGTCACCGCGCTCCCAGGAGCAAGTTGGGGATGGCACAGCTCGCCGCCCCTGGGAAGTGAAGGAGCCATTGGCCTTGGGGTCGCGAAACGCTCAGGAAGCAGGATAGCCTGCCGTGGCACTAACAGCAGGCCGGTTGCAAGACAAGTGTCACCAGCTCCCTGTGCGGAGAGATGGAAGACTTGGCTCCTAAGGAGACATGAGGGGACGACTAGGGCAGAGGCGCGTGCTCCACTCTGAGGAAGGAGTCTGGGCAGAAAGCAGGCCTGTGCTGTGCCTCTGGTCACATGGGGACAGCATCTCCTTGCCACCTGTCCCATAGGCAGACTTGGGCTTGACACCAGGTGCATAACCGGAACTCGCAGAAACAACCCAATGGAGAAATGGGCTGTCAGATGCCGTCTTCCACCAAGATGTGGCAGGGAGTGTGACGGGAAAGGAGTGAAGACACTCCCCTACAGTTCCCCATCCCAGTGCACGGGCCGTGTGCAGGGATCCTGTCGCCTCCTCTCTCCTGTGGTGAAGGCACTGGTCTAGGCCCAGAGTCTGCCTGAGCGCCTGAGCAAAAGGAAAAGCCTTACCTACGCCAACAGATGGTAATAGGCATAGAGTGCCATGCTAGGCCACGCACGCTGCTTCAGGGTGGTAACTGTGTCTGCTTAGTTCGGCTTAGCAAGATGTACCCCGGGCGTGAACTTGGAGCCGGGGAGAGCAAGACCCAAGAGGAATCAGCTCTCCCCCTGCCGCTACAGAGCGAACGACCAAAGCCTTGCTGAGAAAGCAGTAGCGAAGTGCTGTTCACGCCAAGCTGAAAACCTCTGCGAAAGCATAGCAGTCGTTGGGAAATCAGAGTTGGTTCTGTGGGCTGCATTTGTTGCTTGCCTTGGCCTAGTATTCGCAGCACAATGGAGAAACCCGCATAGAGCGAAAGCCTCTTTGCCTGGGCATTCCCTCCAAAAATGCACAGCATATTTTGGGAAATCAGATTCTGGTCTGTGGGATGATGCCTGCTGCTTGACGGAGCTAGTCTCCACAGCACGATGTAATAAACTCCATGGAGCGAAATCCTCTTTTCCTGGGCATCCCCCCTGCCTGAGAGAGAAGCGCGGTGGCGCCTGTGGAAAAAGCCTTAAGAAAAGGGACACGTCTGTCACTGCAGAGCGACGGAAGCCTGGCTGCTAAGACACGAGGGCAAGATTAGGGCAGGGGAAAGGGCTCCACTCTGAGGATGGAGTCTGGGCAGAAAGCATGCATGTCCTGAGCCTTTGGGCCCAAGGAGACAGGAGCACCTTGGCCACCTGTCCGTGGTGGAGACATGGGCTTGCCACCAGGCGCCTATCCTGAACTCGAGAAACAACTCCCAGAAAGAACTGGCCATCAGATGCTGTCTTCCTCCAGGATGTGGAAGCTTGGACGAGGCACGGGGTTGTAGGAGCAGGAGTGGGGACAGTCTGCCCAAAGCTCCCTTTTCAGTGCACGGGCGCTTTGCAGGGATCCTGTCACCTCTCCTTTCCTGTGGGGAAAGCACTGGCCTAGTCCGCGAGTCCGCCTGAGCGCCAGAGTAAAAGGCCAAGCGATGCCTACACCGGGAGATGGTAGTGTGCATAGAGTGCCATCCTAGGCTACGCACGCTACTGCACGGTTGTGGCTGTGTCTGTTTAGTTCGGCCTGGCAGGGTGATCCCTGGGCGTGAACTTGGAGCCCGGGAAAGCAGGGCCCAAGAGGCACCAGCTCTCCCGCAGCTCTTCTTTCCTGATGCGACTGAAGCCTTGCTGAGGAAGCAGCGGCGAAGTACTGTTCGCTCCAAGCCAAAGCCTCTGCGAAAGCACAGCATGCGCTGCGAAATGTTCTGCTGGCTGCTACTGCTTGCCTGAGCCAAGTCAGGCGGTGGGAGAAACCCCGCATACAGTGAAAGCCTCTTTGCCTGGGCGTCTCCACTGGGAAAGCACAGTATTCGTCGGGAATTCAGAGTTGGGTTTTGGAATACTGCTGCTGCTTGCCTGAGCTAGTCTCCGCAGCACGGTGGAAGAAACCCGCATGGAACGAAATACAGCATCCCCTCTGCCTGAGAGAGATGCATGGTTGCACACGACTGTCACCGGGCTCCCCAGGAGCAAGTGTGGGGAAGGCACAGTTCACCGTTTCCGGAGAAGAGAAGGAGCCATTGGCCTTGGGGTCGGGAAACGCTCGGGAAGCAGGATAGCCTGCCGTGGCACGAACAGCAGGTTGGTGGCAAGACAAGTGTCACCCGCTCCCTGTGCGGAGAGATGGAAGCCTGTATGTGAAGGAGACATGAGGGGACGACTAGGGGAGGGGCGTGTGTTCCACTCTGAGGAAGGAGTCTGGGCAGAAGGCATTCAGAAGGGGACAGCATCTCCTTGGCCACCAGTCCCAAGGGAAGCCTTGGACTTGCCACCAGGTGCCGTACTCGAAACTCGCAGAATCAACCCCATGAAGAAACGGGCAGTCAGATGCCGTCTTCCACCAAGATGTGGCAGCGTTGTCGGTGGCAAGGAGTGTGCCAGGGAAGGAGTGGAGACAGTCCCGACAGTAGCCCATCCCAGTGCACGGGCCGTGTGCAGGGGTCCTGTCGCCTCCCCTCTCCCGAGGTGAACCACTGGCCTAGGCCCAGAGTCTGCCTGAGCGCCGGAGCAAAAGGAAAAGCCTTACCTACGCCAGGAAATGGTAATAGGCATAGAGTGCCATGCTAGGCCCCGCACGCTGCTGCAGGGTGGTGACTGTGTCTGCTTAGTTCGGCTTACCAAGGTGAAACCTGTGCGCGAAGTTGGAGCCCAGGAAAGCAAGGCCCAAGAGGCACCAGCTCTCACGCGGCTGTTCCTCCCTTCTGCGACAGAGCGATCGTAAAGGCCTTGCTAAGAAAGCTGTAGCGAAGTGCAGTTCGCGCCAAGCTGAAAACCTCTTGGAAAGCATAGCAGTCGCTGGGAAATCAGAGTGGGTTCTGTGGGCTGCTTTTGTTGCTTGCCTTAGCCTAGTATTATCAGCACGATGGGAGAATCCCGCATAGAGCGAAAGCCTATTTGCCGGGGCATTCCCTCTGGGAAAGCACAGCATTGTTTGGGAAATCAGAGTCGGCTCTGTGGGATGCTGCCTGCTGCTTACCCAAGCTAGTCTCCACAGCACGGTGTAAAAACCCGCATGGGGTGAAATCCTCTTTGCCTGGACATGCCCTCTGCCCGAGAGAGAAGCGCGGTGGCGCCTGTGGAAAGAGCCTTAAGAAAGGGCCACGTCTGTCACTGCAGAGCGACGGAAGCCTGGCTCTAAGGAGACACGAGGGCAATATTAGGGCAGGGGAAAGGGCTCCACTCTGAGGAAGGAGTGTGGGCAGAAAGCATGCCTGTCCTGAGCCTTTGAGTCCAAGGAGACAGCGCTCCTTGGCCACCTGTCCGTGGTGGAGACATGGGATTGCCACCAGGCGCCTACCCTGAACTCTAGAAACAACTCCCAGAAAGAACTGGCCATCAGATGCCGTCTTCCTCCAGGATGTGGAAGCTTGGAGGAGGCACGGGGTTGAAGGAGAAGGAGTGGGGACAGTCCGCCCAAAGCTCCCTATTCAGTGCACGGGCGCTTTGCAGGGATTCTGTCACCTCTCCTTTCCTGTGGGGAAAGCACTGGCCTAGTCCACGAGTCCGCCTGAGCACCAGAGTAAAAGGCCAAGCGATGCCTACACCGGGAGATGATAGTGTGCATAGAGTGCCATCCTAGGCTACGCACGCTACAGCACCGTTGTGGCTGTGTCTGCTTAGTTCGGCCTGGCAGGGTGAACCCAGGACGCGAACATGGAGCCCGTGATAGCAAGGCCCAAGAGGCACCAGCTGTCCCGCAGCTCTTCTTCCCCGACGCGACTGAAGCCTTGCTGAGGAAGCAGCGGTGAAGTTTTGTTCGCTCCACGCCAAAGCCTCTGCGAAAGCACAGCATTCCTGAGAAATATTCTGCGGGCTACTCCGGCCTGCCTGAGGCCAGTCTCACGGTGGGAGAAACCCCGCATATAGCGAAAGCCTCTTGGCCTGGGCATCTCCACTGGGAAAGCACAGCATTCGTTGGGAAACCAGAGTTGGGTTTGGGGATGCTGCTGGAGCTTACCGGAGCTAGTCTCCACAGCATGGTGGAAGATACCCGAATGGAGCGACATACTCTTTGCCCTAGCATCCCCTCTGCCTGAGAGAGAAGCATGGTTGCACACGTCTGTTTTCGCGCTCCCCAGGACGAAGGGTGGGAATGGCTCAGCACGCCGCCCCTGGGGAAGTAAAGGAGCCATTGGCCTTGGGGTCAGAAACGCTCGGGAAGCAGGATAGCCTGCCAAGGCACTAACAGCAGGCCGGTTGCAAGACAAGTGTCACCAGCTCCCTGTGCGGAGAGATGGAAACCTTGGCTGCTAAGGAGACATGAGGGGACGACTAGGGCAGAGGCGCGTGCTCCACTCTGAGGAAGGAGTCTGGGCAGAAAGCAGGCCTGTGCTGTGCCTCTGGTCACAAGGGGACAGCATCTCCTTGCCACCTGTCCCAAGGGCAGACTTGGGCTTGACACCAGGTGCCATACCCGGAACTCGCAGAAACAACCCCATGGAGAAATGGGCTGTCAGATGCTGTCTTCCACCAAGATGTAGCAATGTGGCAGGGTGTGTGACGGGAAAGGAGTGAAGACACTCCCCTACAGTTCCCCATCCCAGTGCACGGGCCGTGTGCAGGGATCCTGTCGCCTCCTCTCTCCTGTGGTGAAGGGACTGTTCTAGGTCCAGAGTCTGCCTGAGCGCCTGAGCAAAAGGAAAAGCCTTACCTACGCCAACAGATGATAATAGGCATAGAGTGCCATGCTAGGCCACGCACGCTGCTTCAGGGTGGTAACTGTGTCTGCTTAGTTCGGCTTAGCAAGATGAACCCCGGGCGTGAACTTGGAGCCCGGGAAAGCAAGGCCCAAAAGGAACCAGCTCTCCTCCTGCCGCGAAAGAGCGAACGACCAAAGCCTTTCTGAGAAAGCAGTAGCGAAGTGCTGTTCGCGCCAAGCTGAAAACCTCTGCGAAAGCATAGCAGTCGTTGGGACATCAGAGTTGGTTCTGTGGGCTGCTTTCGTTGCTTGCCTTAGCCTAGTATTCGCAGCACAATGGAGAAACCCGCATAGAGCGAAAGCCTCCTTACCAGGGCATTCCCTCCAAAAATGCACAGCATTCTTTGGGAAATCAGAATCTGGTCTGTGGGATGATGCCTGCTGCTTGATGGAGGTAGTCTCCACAGCACGGTATAATAAACTCCATGGAGCGAAATCCTCTTTACCTGGGCATCCCCTCTGCCTGAGGGAGAAGTGCGGTGGCGCCTGTGGAAAGAGACTTAAGGAAAGGGACACGTCTGTCACTGCAGAGCAACGGAAGCCTGGGTCTAAGGAGACACGAGGGCAAGATTAGGGCAGGGGAAAGGGCTCCACTCTGAGGATGGAGTCTGGGCAGAAAGCATGCCTGTCCTGAGCCTTTGGGCCCAAGGAGACAGCAGCTCCTTGGCCACCTGTCCGTGGTGGAGACATGGGCTTGCCACCAGGCGCCTACCCTGAAGTCGAGAAACAACTCCCAGAAAGAACTGGCCATCAGATGCCGTCTTCCTCAAGGATGTGGAAGCTTGGAGGAGGTATGGTGTTTAAGGGGAAGGAGTGGGGACTGTCCCCCAACGCTCCCTATTCAGTGCACGAGCGTTGTGCAGGGATCCTGTCACCTCTCCTTTCCTGTGGGGAAAGCACTGGCCTAGTCCGCAAGTCCGCCTGAGCGCCAGAGTAAAAGACTAAGCGATGCCCAAACCGGGAGATGGTAGTGTGCATAGAGTGCCATCCTTGGCTACGCACGCTACTGCACGGTTGTGGCTGTGTCTGCTTAGTTCGGCCTGGCAGGGTGAACCCCAGGCGTGAACTTGGAGCCCGGGAAAGCAAGGCTCAAGAGGCACCAGCTCTCCCGCAGTTCTTCTTTCCTGATGCGACTGAAGCCTTGCTGAGGAAGCAGCGGCGAAGTGCTGTTCGCTCCAAGCCAAAGCCTCTGCAAAAGCACAGCATGCGCTGCGAAATGTTTTGCTGGCTGCTGCTGCTTGCCTGAGCCAAGACAGGTGGTGGGAGAAACCCCGCATACAGCGAAAGCTTCTTTGCCTGGGCGTCTCCACTGGGAAAGCACAGTATTCGTCGGGAATTCAGAGTTGGGTTTTGGGATACTGCTGCTGCTTGCCTGAGCTAGTCTCCGCAGCAGGGTGGAAGAAACACGCATAGAACGAAATACAGCATCCCCTCTGCCTGAGAGACAAGCATGGTTGCACACGACTGTCACCGGGCTCCGCAGGAGCAAGTGTGGGGAAGGCGCAGTTCACCGCTTCAGGGGAAGAGAAGGAGCCGTTGGCCTTGGGGTCGGGAAATGCTCGGGAAGCAGGATAGCCTGCCGTGGCACGAACAGCAGGTCGGTGGCAAGTCAAGTGTCACCCGCTCCCTGTGCAGAGAGATGGAGGCATGGATGCGAAGGAGACATGAGGGGACGACTAGGGAGGGCCGTGTGCTCCACTCTGAGGAAGGAGTCTGGGCAGAAGGCAGGCAGAAGGGGACAGCATCTCCTTGGCCACTAGTCCCAAGGGAAGCCTTGGACTTGCCACCAGGTGCCGTACTCGAAACTCGCAGAATCAACCCCCTGAAGAAACGGGCAGTCAGATGCCGTCTTCCACCAAGATGTGGCAGCGTTGTCGGTGGCAAGGAGTGTGCCAGGGAAGGAGTGGAGACAGTCCCCCACAGTAGCCCATCCCAGTGCACGGGCCGTGTGCAGGGGTCCTGTCGACTCCTCTCTCCCGTGGTGAACCACTGGCCTAGGCCCAGAGTCTGCCTGAGTGCCACAGCAAAAGGAAAAGCCTTACCTATGCCAGGAGATGGGAATAGGCATAGAGTGCCATGCTAGGCCAAGCACACTGCTGCAGGGTTGTGAATGAGTCTGCTTAGTTCAGCTTAGCTAGTTGAACCCCGGGTGTGAACTTGAAGCCCAGGAAAGCAAAGACCAAGAGGCACCTGCTCTACCGCAGCTCTTCTTCCCTGATGCGACTGAAGCCTTGCTGAGGATGCAGCGGCGAAATGCTGTTCGGTCCAAAGCAAAGCCTCTGCGATAGCACAGCATTCGCTGAGAAATGTTTGGCGGGCTGCTTAGGCTTGCCTGAGGCCAGTCTCGTGGTCGGGGAACCCCCTAATACTGCGAAAGCCTATTTGCCTGGGCATCTCCCCTGGGAAAGCACAGCATTCGTTGGGAAACCAGAGTTGGGTTTGGGGATGCTGCTGGAGCTTACCGGAGCTAGTCTCCACAGCATGGTGGAAGATACCCGAATGGAGCGACATACTCTTTGCCCTAGCATCCCCTCTGCCTGAGAGAGAAGCATGGTTGCACACGTCTGTTTTCGCGCTCCCCAGGACGAAGGGTGGGAATGGCTCAGCACGCCGCCCCTGGGGAAGTAAAGGAGCCATTGGCCTTGGGGTCAGAAACGCTCGGGAAGCAGGATAGCCTGCCAAGGCACTAACAGCAGGCCGGTTGCAAGACAAGTGTCACCAGCTCCCTGTGCGGAGAGATGGAAACCTTGGCTGCTAAGGAGACATGAGGGGACGACTAGGGCAGAGGCGCGTGCTCCACTCTGAGGAAGGAGTCTGGGCAGAAAGCAGGCCTGTGCTGTGCCTCTGGTCACAAGGGGACAGCATCTCCTTGCCACCTGTCCCAAGGGCAGACTTGGGCTTGACACCAGGTGCCATACCCGGAACTCGCAGAAACAACCCCATGGAGAAATGGGCTGTCAGATGCTGTCTTCCACCAAGATGTAGCAATGTGGCAGGGTGTGTGACGGGAAAGGAGTGAAGACACTCCCCTACAGTTCCCCATCCCAGTGCACGGGCCGTGTGCAGGGATCCTGTCGCCTCCTCTCTCCTGTGGTGAAGGGACTGTTCTAGGTCCAGAGTCTGCCTGAGCGCCTGAGCAAAAGGAAAAGCCTTACCTACGCCAACAGATGATAATAGGCATAGAGTGCCATGCTAGGCCACGCACGCTGCTTCAGGGTGGTAACTGTGTCTGCTTAGTTCGGCTTAGCAAGATGAACCCCGGGCGTGAACTTGGAGCCCGGGAAAGCAAGGCCCAAAAGGAACCAGCTCTCCTCCTGCCGCGAAAGAGCGAACGACCAAAGCCTTTCTGAGAAAGCAGTAGCGAAGTGCTGTTCGCGCCAAGCTGAAAACCTCTGCGAAAGCATAGCAGTCGTTGGGACATCAGAGTTGGTTCTGTGGGCTGCTTTCGTTGCTTGCCTTAGCCTAGTATTCGCAGCACAATGGAGAAACCCGCATAGAGCGAAAGCCTCCTTACCAGGGCATTCCCTCCAAAAATGCACAGCATTCTTTGGGAAATCAGAATCTGGTCTGTGGGATGATGCCTGCTGCTTGATGGAGGTAGTCTCCACAGCACGGTATAATAAACTCCATGGAGCGAAATCCTCTTTACCTGGGCATCCCCTCTGCCTGAGGGAGAAGTGCGGTGGCGCCTGTGGAAAGAGACTTAAGGAAAGGGACACGTCTGTCACTGCAGAGCAACGGAAGCCTGGGTCTAAGGAGACACGAGGGCAAGATTAGGGCAGGGGAAAGGGCTCCACTCTGAGGATGGAGTCTGGGCAGAAAGCATGCCTGTCCTGAGCCTTTGGGCCCAAGGAGACAGCAGCTCCTTGGCCACCTGTCCGTGGTGGAGACATGGGCTTGCCACCAGGCGCCTACCCTGAAGTCGAGAAACAACTCCCAGAAAGAACTGGCCATCAGATGCCGTCTTCCTCAAGGATGTGGAAGCTTGGAGGAGGTATGGTGTTTAAGGGGAAGGAGTGGGGACTGTCCCCCAACGCTCCCTATTCAGTGCACGAGCGTTGTGCAGGGATCCTGTCACCTCTCCTTTCCTGTGGGGAAAGCACTGGCCTAGTCCGCAAGTCCGCCTGAGCGCCAGAGTAAAAGACTAAGCGATGCCCAAACCGGGAGATGGTAGTGTGCATAGAGTGCCATCCTTGGCTACGCACGCTACTGCACGGTTGTGGCTGTGTCTGCTTAGTTCGGCCTGGCAGGGTGAACCCCAGGCGTGAACTTGGAGCCCGGGAAAGCAAGGCTCAAGAGGCACCAGCTCTCCCGCAGTTCTTCTTTCCTGATGCGACTGAAGCCTTGCTGAGGAAGCAGCGGCGAAGTGCTGTTCGCTCCAAGCCAAAGCCTCTGCAAAAGCACAGCATGCGCTGCGAAATGTTTTGCTGGCTGCTGCTGCTTGCCTGAGCCAAGACAGGTGGTGGGAGAAACCCCGCATACAGCGAAAGCTTCTTTGCCTGGGCGTCTCCACTGGGAAAGCACAGTATTCGTCGGGAATTCAGAGTTGGGTTTTGGGATACTGCTGCTGCTTGCCTGAGCTAGTCTCCGCAGCAGGGTGGAAGAAACACGCATAGAACGAAATACAGCATCCCCTCTGCCTGAGAGACAAGCATGGTTGCACACGACTGTCACCGGGCTCCGCAGGAGCAAGTGTGGGGAAGGCGCAGTTCACCGCTTCAGGGGAAGAGAAGGAGCCGTTGGCCTTGGGGTCGGGAAATGCTCGGGAAGCAGGATAGCCTGCCGTGGCACGAACAGCAGGTCGGTGGCAAGTCAAGTGTCACCCGCTCCCTGTGCAGAGAGATGGAGGCATGGATGCGAAGGAGACATGAGGGGACGACTAGGGAGGGCCGTGTGCTCCACTCTGAGGAAGGAGTCTGGGCAGAAGGCAGGCAGAAGGGGACAGCATCTCCTTGGCCACTAGTCCCAAGGGAAGCCTTGGACTTGCCACCAGGTGCCGTACTCGAAACTCGCAGAATCAACCCCCTGAAGAAACGGGCAGTCAGATGCCGTCTTCCACCAAGATGTGGCAGCGTTGTCGGTGGCAAGGAGTGTGCCAGGGAAGGAGTGGAGACAGTCCCCCACAGTAGCCCATCCCAGTGCACGGGCCGTGTGCAGGGGTCCTGTCGACTCCTCTCTCCCGTGGTGAACCACTGGCCTAGGCCCAGAGTCTGCCTGAGTGCCACAGCAAAAGGAAAAGCCTTACCTATGCCAGGAGATGGGAATAGGCATAGAGTGCCATGCTAGGCCAAGCACACTGCTGCAGGGTTGTGAATGAGTCTGCTTAGTTCAGCTTAGCTAGTTGAACCCCGGGTGTGAACTTGAAGCCCAGGAAAGCAAAGACCAAGAGGCACCTGCTCTACCGCAGCTCTTCTTCCCTGATGCGACTGAAGCCTTGCTGAGGATGCAGCGGCGAAATGCTGTTCGGTCCAAAGCAAAGCCTCTGCGATAGCACAGCATTCGCTGAGAAATGTTTGGCGGGCTGCTTAGGCTTGCCTGAGGCCAGTCTCGTGGTCGGGGAACCCCCTAATACTGCGAAAGCCTATTTGCCTGGGCATCTCCCCTGGGAAAGCACAGCATTCGTTGGGAAACCAGAGTTGGGTTTGGGGATGCTGCTGGAGCTTACCGGAGCTAGTCTCCACAGCATGGTGGAAGATACCCGAATGGAGCGACATACTCTTTGCCCTAGCATCCCCTCTGCCTGAGAGAGAAGCATGGTTGCACACGTCTGTTTTCGCGCTCCCCAGGACGAAGGGTGGGAATGGCTCAGCACGCCGCCCCTGGGGAAGTAAAGGAGCCATTGGCCTTGGGGTCAGAAACGCTCGGGAAGCAGGATAGCCTGCCAAGGCACTAACAGCAGGCCGGTTGCAAGACAAGTGTCACCAGCTCCCTGTGCGGAGAGATGGAAACCTTGGCTGCTAAGGAGACATGAGGGGACGACTAGGGCAGAGGCGCGTGCTCCACTCTGAGGAAGGAGTCTGGGCAGAAAGCAGGCCTGTGCTGTGCCTCTGGTCACAAGGGGACAGCATCTCCTTGCCACCTGTCCCAAGGGCAGACTTGGGCTTGACACCAGGTGCCATACCCGGAACTCGCAGAAACAACCCCATGGAGAAATGGGCTGTCAGATGCTGTCTTCCACCAAGATGTAGCAATGTGGCAGGGTGTGTGACGGGAAAGGAGTGAAGACACTCCCCTACAGTTCCCCATCCCAGTGCACGGGCCGTGTGCAGGGATCCTGTCGCCTCCTCTCTCCTGTGGTGAAGGGACTGTTCTAGGTCCAGAGTCTGCCTGAGCGCCTGAGCAAAAGGAAAAGCCTTACCTACGCCAACAGATGATAATAGGCATAGAGTGCCATGCTAGGCCACGCACGCTGCTTCAGGGTGGTAACTGTGTCTGCTTAGTTCGGCTTAGCAAGATGAACCCCGGGCGTGAACTTGGAGCCCGGGAAAGCAAGGCCCAAAAGGAACCAGCTCTCCTCCTGCCGCGAAAGAGCGAACGACCAAAGCCTTTCTGAGAAAGCAGTAGCGAAGTGCTGTTCGCGCCAAGCTGAAAACCTCTGCGAAAGCATAGCAGTCGTTGGGACATCAGAGTTGGTTCTGTGGGCTGCTTTCGTTGCTTGCCTTAGCCTAGTATTCGCAGCACAATGGAGAAACCCGCATAGAGCGAAAGCCTCCTTACCAGGGCATTCCCTCCAAAAATGCACAGCATTCTTTGGGAAATCAGAATCTGGTCTGTGGGATGATGCCTGCTGCTTGATGGAGGTAGTCTCCACAGCACGGTATAATAAACTCCATGGAGCGAAATCCTCTTTACCTGGGCATCCCCTCTGCCTGAGGGAGAAGTGCGGTGGCGCCTGTGGAAAGAGACTTAAGGAAAGGGACACGTCTGTCACTGCAGAGCAACGGAAGCCTGGGTCTAAGGAGACACGAGGGCAAGATTAGGGCAGGGGAAAGGGCTCCACTCTGAGGATGGAGTCTGGGCAGAAAGCATGCCTGTCCTGAGCCTTTGGGCCCAAGGAGACAGCAGCTCCTTGGCCACCTGTCCGTGGTGGAGACATGGGCTTGCCACCAGGCGCCTACCCTGAAGTCGAGAAACAACTCCCAGAAAGAACTGGCCATCAGATGCCGTCTTCCTCAAGGATGTGGAAGCTTGGAGGAGGTATGGTGTTTAAGGGGAAGGAGTGGGGACTGTCCCCCAACGCTCCCTATTCAGTGCACGAGCGTTGTGCAGGGATCCTGTCACCTCTCCTTTCCTGTGGGGAAAGCACTGGCCTAGTCCGCAAGTCCGCCTGAGCGCCAGAGTAAAAGACTAAGCGATGCCCAAACCGGGAGATGGTAGTGTGCATAGAGTGCCATCCTTGGCTACGCACGCTACTGCACGGTTGTGGCTGTGTCTGCTTAGTTCGGCCTGGCAGGGTGAACCCCAGGCGTGAACTTGGAGCCCGGGAAAGCAAGGCTCAAGAGGCACCAGCTCTCCCGCAGTTCTTCTTTCCTGATGCGACTGAAGCCTTGCTGAGGAAGCAGCGGCGAAGTGCTGTTCGCTCCAAGCCAAAGCCTCTGCAAAAGCACAGCATGCGCTGCGAAATGTTTTGCTGGCTGCTGCTGCTTGCCTGAGCCAAGACAGGTGGTGGGAGAAACCCCGCATACAGCGAAAGCTTCTTTGCCTGGGCGTCTCCACTGGGAAAGCACAGTATTCGTCGGGAATTCAGAGTTGGGTTTTGGGATACTGCTGCTGCTTGCCTGAGCTAGTCTCCGCAGCAGGGTGGAAGAAACACGCATAGAACGAAATACAGCATCCCCTCTGCCTGAGAGACAAGCATGGTTGCACACGACTGTCACCGGGCTCCGCAGGAGCAAGTGTGGGGAAGGCGCAGTTCACCGCTTCAGGGGAAGAGAAGGAGCCGTTGGCCTTGGGGTCGGGAAATGCTCGGGAAGCAGGATAGCCTGCCGTGGCACGAACAGCAGGTCGGTGGCAAGTCAAGTGTCACCCGCTCCCTGTGCAGAGAGATGGAGGCATGGATGCGAAGGAGACATGAGGGGACGACTAGGGAGGGCCGTGTGCTCCACTCTGAGGAAGGAGTCTGGGCAGAAGGCAGGCAGAAGGGGACAGCATCTCCTTGGCCACTAGTCCCAAGGGAAGCCTTGGACTTGCCACCAGGTGCCGTACTCGAAACTCGCAGAATCAACCCCCTGAAGAAACGGGCAGTCAGATGCCGTCTTCCACCAAGATGTGGCAGCGTTGTCGGTGGCAAGGAGTGTGCCAGGGAAGGAGTGGAGACAGTCCCCCACAGTAGCCCATCCCAGTGCACGGGCCGTGTGCAGGGGTCCTGTCGACTCCTCTCTCCCGTGGTGAACCACTGGCCTAGGCCCAGAGTCTGCCTGAGTGCCACAGCAAAAGGAAAAGCCTTACCTATGCCAGGAGATGGGAATAGGCATAGAGTGCCATGCTAGGCCAAGCACACTGCTGCAGGGTTGTGAATGAGTCTGCTTAGTTCAGCTTAGCTAGTTGAACCCCGGGTGTGAACTTGAAGCCCAGGAAAGCAAAGACCAAGAGGCACCTGCTCTACCGCAGCTCTTCTTCCCTGATGCGACTGAAGCCTTGCTGAGGATGCAGCGGCGAAATGCTGTTCGGTCCAAAGCAAAGCCTCTGCGATAGCACAGCATTCGCTGAGAAATGTTTGGCGGGCTGCTTAGGCTTGCCTGAGGCCAGTCTCGTGGTCGGGGAACCCCCTAATACTGCGAAAGCCTATTTGCCTGGGCATCTCCCCTGGGAAAGCACAGCGTTCGTTGGGAAATCAGAGTTGGGTTTGGGGATGCTGCTGCAGCGTACCGGAGCTAGTCTCCGCAGCATGGTGGAAGATACCCGAATGGAGCGAAATACTCTTTGCCCTAGCATCCCCTCTGCCTGAGAGAGAAGCATGGTTGCACACGTCAGTCACCGCGCTCCCGGGAGCAAGTATGAGGATGGCACAGCTCGCCGCCCCTGGGAAGTGAAGGAGCCATTGGCCTTGGGGTCAGAAACGCTCGGGTAGCAGGATAGCCTGCCAAGGCAAAAACAGCAGGCCGGTGGCAAGAGAAGTGTCACCAGCTCCCTGTGTGGAGAGATGGAAGCCTTGGCTGCTAAGAGACATGAGGGGACGACTAGGGCAGAGGCGCGTGCTCCACTCTGAGGAAGGCGTCTGGGCAGAAAGCAGGCCTATGATGTGCCTCTGGTCACAAGGGGACAGCATTTCCTTGCCACCTGTCCCATAGGCAGACTTGGGCTTGACACCAGGTGCCTAACCGGAACTCGCAGAAACCACCCCATGGAGAAATGGGCTGTCAGATGCCGTCTTCCACCAAGATGTGGCAGGGTGTGTGACGGGAAAAGAATGAAGACACACCCCTACAGTTCCCCATCCCAGTGCACGGGCCATGTGCAGAGATCCTGTCGCATCCTCTCTCCTGTGGTGAAGGCACTGGTCTAGGCCCAGAGTCTGCCTGAGCGCCTGAGCAAAAGGAAAAGCCTTACGTATGCCAACAGATGGTAATAGGCATAGAGTGCCATGCTAGGCCACGCACGCTGCTTCAGAGTGGTAACTGTGTCTGCTTAGTTCGGCTTAGCAAGATGAACCCTGGGCGTGAACTTGGAGCCGGGGAGAGCAAGGCCCAAGAGGAACCAGCTCTCCCCCTGCCGCTACAGAACGAACGACCAAAGCCTTGCTGAGAAAGCAGTAGCGAAGTGCTGTTCGCGCCAAGCTGAAAACCTCTGCGAAAGCATAGCAGTCGTTGGGAAATCAGAGTCGGTTCTGTGGGCTGCTTTTGTTGCTTGCCTTGGCCTAGTATTCGCAGCACAATGGAGAAACCCGCATAGAGCGAAAGCCTCTTTGCCGGGGCATTCCCTCCAAAAATGCACAGCATACTTTGGGAAATCAGAATCTGGTCTGTGGGATGATGCCTGTTGCTTGACGGAGCTAGTCTCCACAGCACGGTGTAATAAACCCGCATGGGGCGAAATCCTCTTTGCCTGGACATGCTCTCACCCCGAGAGAGAAGCGCGGTGGCGCCTGTGGAAAGAGCCTTAAGAAAGGGCCACGTCTGTCACTGCAGAGCGACGGAAGCCTGGCTCTAAGGAGACACAAGGGCAAGATTAGAGCAGGGGAAAGGGCTCCACTCTGAGGAAGGAGTCTGGGCAGAAAGCATGCCTGTCCTGAGCCTTTGAGTCCAAGGAGACAGGAGCTCCTTGGCCACCTGTCCGTGGTGGAGACATGGGATTGCCACCAGGCGCCTACCCTGAACTCTAGAAACAACTCCCAGAAAGAACTGGCCATCAGATGCCGTCTTCCTCAGGATGTGGAAGCTTGGAGGAGGCACGGGGTTGAAGGAGAAGGAGTGAGGACAGTCCGCCCAAAGCTCCCTATTTAGTGCCCGGGCGCTTTGCGGGGATCCTGTCACCTCTCCTTTCCTGTGGGGAAAGCACTGGCCTAGTCCGCGAGTCCGCCTGAGCGCCAGAGTAAAAGGCCAAGCGATGCCTACACCGGGAGATGATAGTGTGCATAGAGTGCCATCCTAGGCTACGCACGCTACAGCACCGTTGTGGCTGTGTCTGCTTAGTTCGGCCTGGCAGGGTGAACTCAGGACGCGAACATGGAGCCCGTGATAGCAAGGCCCAAGAGGCACCAGCTGTCCCACAGCTCTTCTTCCCCGACGCGACTGAAGCCTTGCTGAGGAAGCAGCGGTGAAGTGCTGTTCGCTCCACGCCAAAGCATCTGCGAAAGCACAGCATTCCTGAGAAATATTCTGCGGGCTACTCCGGCCTGCCTGAGGCCAGTCTCACGGTGGGAGAAACCCCGCCTATAGCGAAAGCCTCTTGGCCTGGGCATCTCCACTGGGAAAGCACAGCATTCGTTGGGAAATCAGAGTTGGGTTTGGGATGCTGCTGGAGCTTACCGGAGCTAGTCTCCACAGCATGGTGGAAGATACCCGAATGGAGCGACATACTCTTTGCCCTAGCATCCCCTCTTCCTGAGAGAGAAGCATGGTTGCACACGTCTGTTTTCGCGCTCCCCAGGACGAAGGGTGGGGATGGCACAGCACGCCGCCCCAGGGGAAGTAAAGTAGCCATTGGCCTTGGGGTCAGAAACGCTCGGGTAGCAGGATAGCCTGCCAAGGCAATAACAGCAGGCCGGTTGCAAGACAAGTGTCACCAGCTCCCTGTGCGCAGAGATGGAAACCTTGGCTGCTAAGGAGACATGAGGGGACGACTAGGTCAGAGGCGCGTGCTCCACTCTGAGGAAGGAGTCTGGCCAGAAAGCAGGCCTGTGCTGTGCCTCTGGTCACAAGGGGACAGCATCTCCTTGGCCACCTGTTCCAAGGGCAGTCATGGGCTAGCTCCCTGGCTCCACCGCCAGAACTCGCAGAAACAGCTCCCTCGAGAAACGCGCAGTCAGATGCCATCTTCCTCCAAGATGTGACAGCGTTTTTCGTGGCAGGGGGTGTGCCTGGAAAAGAGGAGAGACCTTCCACGAATGCTATCCATTCCTGTAACGGGGAGTGTTAAGGGATCCTGTCGCTTCATCTCTCCTGTGAGGATGGCACTGACGTAGTCCGCGAGTCTGCCTGAGCACCGGAGCAAAAGGCAAAGCCTTACCTACGCCATGAGATAGTAATAGGCATAGAGTGCCATGCTAGGCCACGCACGCTGCTGCAGGGTTGTGACTGTGTCTGCTTAGTTCGGCTTATCAAGGAGAACCCAATGCGTGCACTTGGAGCCCGGGAAAGCAAGGCCCAAGAGGCACCAGCTCTCCCGCGGCTCTTCTTCCCTGACGCGAAAGAGCGAACGCCCAATGCCTTGCGGTGGAAGCAGCAGCGAAGTGCGGTTCGAGCCAAGCTGAAAACCTCTGCGAAAGCAAAGCAATCGCTGGGACAACAGAGTCGGTTCTGTGGGCTGCTTTTGTTGCTTGCCATAGCCTAGTATTCGCAGCCCGATGGGAGAAACCCACATAGAGCGAAATCCTCTTTGCACGGGCATCCCTTCTGGGAAATCACAGCATTCTTTGGGAAAACACAGTCGGGTCTGTGTGATGCTGTCTGCTGCTTGCCGGAGCTAGTCTCCACCGCACGGTGTAATAAACCAGCATGGGGAGAAATCCTCTTTGCCTGGGCATCCCCTCTGCCTGAGAGAGAAGCGCGGTGGCACCTGTGGAAAGAGCCTTAAGGAAAGGGACACGTCTGTCACTGCAGAGCGACGGACTCCTGGCTGCTAAGGGGACACGAGGGCAAGATTAGGGCACGGCAAGTTCTCCACTGTGAGGAAGGAGTCTGGGCAGAAGGCAGGCCTGTCCGGTCCCTCTGGTCCCAAGGGGACAGCATCTCCTTGGCCACCTTTCCCAAGGGCAGACTTGGGCTAGCTCCCTGGCTCCACCCCCAGAACTCGCAGAAACAGCTTCCTCGAAAAGGCGCAGTCAGATGCCATCTTCCTCCAAGATGTGACAGCGTTTTCTGTGGCAGGGGCTGTGCCTGGAAAAGTGGAGCGACAATCTCCAAAAGCCCCACATTCCAGTAACGGGGAGTGTTCAGGGATCCTGTCGCCTCTCCTCTCCTGTGAGGAAGGCACTGACTTAGGCCGCGAGTCCGCCTGAGCACCGGAGCAAAAGGCAAAGCCTTACCTACGCCAGGAGATGGTAATAGGCATAGAGTGCCATGCTAGACCACGTACGCTGCTGCAGGCTTGTGACTGTGTCTGCTTAGTTCGCCTTAGCAAGCAGAACGCAGAGCGTGCACTTGGAGCCCGGGAGAGCAAGGCCCAAGAGGCACCAGCTCTCCCGCGGCTCTTCTTCCCTGACGCGAAAGAGCGAACGACCAAACCCTTGCGGTGGAAGCAGCAGCGAAGTGCGGTTCGCGCCAAGCTGAAAACCTCTGCGAAAGCAAAGCAATCGCTGGGACATCAGAGTCGGTTCTGTGGGCTGCTTTTGTTGCTTGCCATAGCCTAGTATTCGCAGCCCGATGGGAGAAACCCACATAGAGCGAAATCCTCTTTGCACGGGCATCCCTTCTGGGAAATCACAGCATTCTTTGGGAAAACACAGTCGGGTCTGTGTGATGCTGTCTGCTGCTTGCCGGAGCTAGTCTCCACCGCACGGTGTAATAAACCAGCATGGGGAGAAATCCTCTTTGCCTGGGCATCCCCTCTGCCTGAGAGAGAAGCGCGGTGGCACCTGTGGAAAGAGCCTTAAGGAAAGGGACACGTCTGTCACTGCAGAGCGACGGACTCCTGGCTGCTAAGGGGACGCGAGGGCAAGATTAGGGCACGGCAAGTTCTCCACTCTGAGGAAGGAGTCTGGGCAGAAGGCAGGCCTGTCCGGTCCCTCTGGTCCCAAGGGGACAGCATCTCCTTGGCCACCTTTCCCAAGGGCAGACTTGGGCTAGCTCCCTGGCTCCACCCCCAGAACTCGCAGAAACAGCTTCCTCGAAAAGGCGCAGTCAGATGCCATCTTCCTCCAAGATGTGACAACGTTTTCTGTGGCAGGGGCTGTGCCTGGAAAAGTGGAGCGACAATCTCCAAAAGCCCCACATTCCAGTAACGGGGAGTGTTCAGGGATCCTGTCGCCTCTCCTCTCCTGTGAGGAAGGCACTGACTTAGGCCGCGAGTCCGCCTGAGCACCGGAGCAAAAGGCAAAGCCTTACCTACGCCAGGAGATGGTAATAGGCATAGAGTGCCATGCTAGACCACGTACGCTGCTGCAGGCTTGTGACTGTGTCTGCTTAGTTCGCCTTAGCAAGGAGAACGCAGAGCGTGCACTTGGAGCCCGGGAGAGCAAGGCCCAAGAGGCACCAGCTCTCCCGCGGCTCTTCTTCCCTGACGCGAAAGAGCGAACGACCAAACCCTTGCGGTGGAAGCAGCAGCGAAGTGCTGTTCGCGCCAAGCTGAAAAACTGCAAAAGCAAAGCAGTCGCTGGGACATCAGTGTCGGTTCTGTGGGCTGCTTTTTTTGCTTGCCTTAGCCTAGTATTCGCAGCCCGATGGGAGAAACCCACATAGAGCGAAAGCTTCTTTGCCGGGGCATCCCTTCTGGGAAAGCACAGCATTCTTTGGGAAATCAGAGTCGGGTCTATGGGATCCTGCCTGCTGCTTGCCGGAGTTAGTCTCCACAGCACGGTGTAATAAACCCGCATGGAGCGAAATCCTCTTTGCCTGGGCATCTCCTCTTCCTGAGAGAGAAGAGCGGTGGCGCCTGTGGAAAGAGCCTTAAGGAAAGGGACACGTCTGTCACTGCAGAGCGACGGACTCCTGGCTGCTAAGGAGAAACGAGCGCAAGATTAGGGCAGGGCAAGGTCTCCACTCTGAGGAAGGAGTCTGGGCAGAAAGCATGCCTGTCCCGAACCTTTGGGCCCAAGGAGACAGCAGCTCCTTGGCCACCTGTCCGTGGTGGAGACATGGGCCTGCCACCAGGCGCCTACCCTGAACTCGAGAAAAAACTGCCAAAAAGAACTGGCCATCAGATGCCGTTTTCCTCCAGGATGTGGAAGCTTGGAGGAGGCACGGGGTTGAAGGAGAAGGAGTGGGGACAGTCCGCCCAAAGCTCCCTATTCAGTGCACGGGCGCTTTGTAGGGATCCTGTCACCCCTCCTTTCCTGTGGGGAAAGCACTGGCCTAGTCTGCGAGTCCGCCTGAGCGCCCGAGTAAAAGGCCAAGCGATGCCTACACCGGATGATGGTAGTGTGCATAGAGTGCCATCCTAGGCTATGCACGCTACTGCACGGTTGTGGCTGTGTCTGCTTACTTCGGCCTGGCAGTGTGAACCCAGGACACGAACATGAAGCCCGGGAAACCAAGGCCCTAGAGGCACCAGCTCTCCCGCAGCTCTTCTTCCCCGACGCGACTGAAGCCTTGACGAGGAAGCAGCGGCGAAGTGCTGTTCGCTCCACGCCAAAGACTCTGCGAAAGCTCAGCATTCGCTGAGAAATGTTTGGCGGGCTGCTGCTGCTTGCCTGAGCCCAGTCTCGCGGTGGGAGAAACCCGCATACAGCGAAAACCTCTTTGCCTGGGCAGCTCCCCTGGGAAAGCACAGCATTCTTTGGGAAATCAGTGTCGGGTCTGTGGGATGCTGCCTGCTGCTTGCCGGAGTTAGTCTCCACCGCACGGTGTAATAAACCCGCATGGAGCGAAATCCTCTTTGCCTGGGCATCCCCTCTTCCAGAGAGAGAAGAGCGGTGGCGCCTGTGGAAAGAGCCTTAAGGAAAGGGACACGTCTGTCACTGCAGAGCGACGGACTCCTGGCTGCTAAGGAGAAACGAGCGCAAGATTAGGGCAGGACAAGGTCTCCACTCTGAGGAAGGAGTCTGGGCAGAAAGCATGCCTGTCCCGAACCTTTGGGCCCAAGGAGACAGCAGCTCCTTGGCCACCTGTCCGTGGTGGAGACATGGGCCTGCCACCAGGCGCCTACCCTGAACTCGAGAAAAAACTCCCCAAAAGAACTGGCCATCAGATGCCGTCTTCCTCCAGGATGTGGAAGCTTGGAGGAGGCACGGGGTTGAAGGAGAAGGAGTGGGGACAGTCCGCCCAAAGCTCCGTATTCAGTGCACGGGCGCTTTGTAGGGATCCTGTCACCTCTCCTTTCCTATGGGGAAAGCACTGGCCTACTACGCGAGTCTGCCTGAGCGCCAGAGTAAAAGGCCAAGCGATGCCTACACCGGGAGATGGTAGTGTGCATAGAGTGCCATCCTAGGCTTCGCACGGTACTGCACGGTTGTGGCTGTGTCTGCTTAGTTCGGCCTGGCAGGGTGAACCCAGGACACGAACATGGAGCCCGGGAAAGCAAGGCCCTAGAGGCACCAGCTCTCCCGCGGCTCTTCTTCCCTGACGCGAAAGAGCGAACGCCCAATGCCTTGCGGTGGAAGCAGCAGCGAAGTGCGGTTCGAGCCAAGCTGAAAACCTCTGCGAAAGCAAAGCAATCGCTGGGACATCAGAGTCGGTTCTGTGGGCTGCTTTTGTTGCTTGCCATAGCCTAGTATTCGCAGCCCGATGGGAGAAACCCACATAGAGCGAAATCCTCTTTGCACGGGCATCCCTTCTGGGAAATCACAGCATTCTTTGGGAAAACACAGTCGGGTCTGTGTGATGCTGTCTGCTGCTTGCCGGAGCTAGTCTCCACCGCACGGTGTAATAAACCAGCATGGGGAGAAATCCTCTTTGCCTGGGCATCCCCTCTGCCTGAGAGAGAAGCGCGGTGGCACCTGTGGAAAGAGCCTTAAGGAAAGGGACACGTCTGTCACTGCAGAGCGACGGACTCCTGGCTGCTAAGGGGACGCGAGGGCAAGATTAGGGCACGGCAAGTTCTCCACTCTGAGGAAGGAGTCTGGGCAGAAGGCAGGCCTGTCCGGTCCCTCTGGTCCCAAGGGGACAGCATCTCCTTGGCCACCTTTCCCAAGGGCAGACTTGGGCTAGCTCCCAGGCTCCACCCCCAGAACTCGCAGAAACAGCTTCCTCGAAAAGGCGCAGTCAGATGCCATCTTCCTCCAAGATGTGACCGCGTTTTCTGTGGCAGGGGCTGTGCCTGGAAAAGTGGAGCGACAATCTCCAAAAGCCCCACATTCCAGTAACGGGGAGTGTTCAGGGATCCTGTCGCCTCTCCTCTCCTGTGAGGAAGGCACTGACTTAGGCCGCGAGTCCGCCTGAGCACCGGAGCAAAAGGCAAAGCCTTACCTACGCCAGGAGATGGTAATAGGCATAGAGTGCCATGCTAGACCACGTACGCTGCTGCAGGCTTGTGACTGTGTCTGCTTAGTTCGCCTTAGCAAGGAGAACGCAGAGCGTGCACTTGGAGCCCGGGAGAGCAAGGCCCAAGAGGCACCAGCTCTCCCGCGGCTCTTCTTCCCTGACGCGAAAGAGCGAACGACCAAACCCTTGCGGTGGAAGCAGCAGCGAAGTGCTGTTCGCGCCAAGCTGAAAAACTGCAAAAGCAAAGCAGTCGCTGGGACATCAGTGTCGGTTCTGTGGGCTGCTTTTTTTGCTTGCCTTAGCCTAGTATTCGCAGCCCGATGGGAGAAACCCACATAGAGCGAAAGCCTCTTTGCCGGGGCATCCCTTCTGGGAAAGCACAGCATTCTTTGGGAAATCAGAGTCGGGTCTATGGGATCCTGCCTGCTGCTTGCCGGAGTTAGTCTCCACAGCACGGTGTAATAAACCCGCATGGAGCGAAATCCTCTTTGCCTGGGCATCTCCTCTTCCTGAGAGAGAAGAGCGGTGGCGCCTGTGGAAAGAGCCTTAAGGAAAGGGACACGTCTGTCACTGCAGAGCGATGGACTCCTGGCTGCTAAGGAGAAACGAGCGCAAGATTAGGGCAGGGCAAGGTCTCCACTCTGAGGAAGGAGTCTGGGCAGAAAGCATGCCTGTCCCGAACCTTTGGGCCCAAGGAGACAGCAGCTCCTTGGCCACCTGTCCGTGGTGGAGACATGGGCCTGCCACCAGGCGCCTACCCTGAACTCGAGAAAAAACTGCCAAAAAGAACTGGCCATCAGATGCCGTTTTCCTCCAGGATGTGGAAGCTTGGAGGAGGCACGGGGTTGAAGGAGAAGGAGTGGGGACAGTCCGCCCAAAGCTCCCTATTCAGTGCACGGGCGCTTTGTAGGGATCCTGTCACCCCTCCTTTCCTGTGGGGAAAGCACTGGCCTAGTCTGCGAGTCCGCCTGAGCGCCCGAGTAAAAGGCCAAGCGATGCCTACACCGGATGATGGTAGTGTGCATAGAGTGCCATCCTAGGCTATGCACGCTACTGCACGGTTGTGGCTGTGTCTGCTTACTTCGGCCTGGCAGTGTGAACCCAGGACACGAACATGAAGCCCGGGAAACCAAGGCCCTAGAGGCACCAGCTCTCCCGCAGCTCTTCTTCCCCGACGCGACTGAAGCCTTGACGAGGAAGCAGCGGCGAAGTGCTGTTCGCTCCACGCCAAAGACTCTGCGAAAGCTCAGCATTCGCTGAGAAATGTTTGGCGGGCTGCTGCTGCTTGCCTGAGCCCAGTCTCGCGGTGGGAGAAACCCGCATACAGCGAAAACCTCTTTGCCTGGGCAGCTCCCCTGGGAAAGCACAGCATTCTTTGGGAAATCAGTGTCGGGTCTGTGGGATGCTGCCTGCTGCTTGCCGGAGTTAGTCTCCACCGCACGGTGTAATAAACCCGCATGGAGCGAAATCCTCTTTGCCTGGGCATCCCCTCTTCCAGAGAGAGAAGAGCGGTGGCGCCTGTGGAAAGAGCCTTAAGGAAAGGGACACGTCTGTCACTGCAGAGCGACGGACTCCTGGCTGCTAAGGAGAAACGAGCGCAAGATTAGGGCAGGACAAGGTCTCCACTCTGAGGAAGGAGTCTGGGCAGAAAGCATGCCTGTCCCGAACCTTTGGGCCCAAGGAGACAGCAGCTCCTTGGCCACCTGTCCGTGGTGGAGACATGGGCCTGCCACCAGGCGCCTACCCTGAACTCGAGAAAAAACTCCCCAAAAGAACTGGCCATCAGATGCCGTCTTCCTCCAGGATGTGGAAGCTTGGAGGAGGCACGGGGTTGAAGGAGGAGTGGGGACAGTCCGCCCAAAGCTCCGTATTCAGTGCACGGGCGCTTTGTAGGGATCCTGTCACCTCTCCTTTCCTATGGGGAAAGCACTGGCCTACTCCGCGAGTCTGCCTGAGCGCCAGAGTAAAAGGCCAAGCGATGCCTACACCGGGAGATGGTAGTGTGCATAGAGTGCCATCCTAGGCTTCGCACGGTACTGCACGGTTGTGGCTGTGTCTGCTTAGTTCGGCCTGGCAGGGTGAACCCAGGACACGAACATGGAGCCCGGGAAAGCAAGGCCCTAGAGGCACCAGCTCTCCCGCGGCTCTTCTTCCCTGACGCGAAAGAGCGAACGCCCAATGCCTTGCGGTGGAAGCAGCAGCGAAGTGCGGTTCGAGCCAAGCTGAAAACCTCTGCGAAAGCAAAGCAATCGCTGGGACATCAGAGTCGGTTCTGTGGGCTGCTTTTGTTGCTTGCCATAGCCTAGTATTCGCAGCCCGATGGGAGAAACCCACATAGAGCGAAATCCTCTTTGCACGGGCATCCCTTCTGGGAAATCACAGCATTCTTTGGGAAAACACAGTCGGGTCTGTGTGATGCTGTCTGCTGCTTGCCGGAGCTAGTCTCCACCGCACGGTGTAATAAACCAGCATGGGGAGAAATCCTCTTTGCCTGGGCATCCCCTCTGCCTGAGAGAGAAGCGCGGTGGCACCTGTGGAAAGAGCCTTAAGGAAAGGGACACGTCTGTCACTGCAGAGCGACGGACTCCTGGCTGCTAAGGGGACGCGAGGGCAAGATTAGGGCACGGCAAGTTCTCCACTCTGAGGAAGGAGTCTGGGCAGAAGGCAGGCCTGTCCGGTCCCTCTGGTCCCAAGGGGACAGCATCTCCTTGGCCACCTTTCCCAAGGGCAGACTTGGGCTAGCTCCCTGGCTCCACCCCCAGAACTCGCAGAAACAGCTTCCTCGAAAAGGCGCAGTCAGATGCCATCTTCCTCCAAGATGTGACCGCGTTTTCTGTGGCAGGGGCTGTGCCTGGAAAAGTGGAGCGACAATCTCCAAAAGCCCCACATTCCAGTAACGGGGAGTGTTCAGGGATCCTGTCGCCTCTCCTCTCCTGTGAGGAAGGCACTGACTTAGGCCGCGAGTCCGCCTGAGCACCGGAGCAAAAGGCAAAGCCTTACCTACGCCAGGAGATGGTAATAGGCATAGAGTGCCATGCTAGACCACGTACGCTGCTGCAGGCTTGTGACTGTGTCTGCTTAGTTCGCCTTAGCAAGGAGAACGCAGAGCGTGCACTTGGAGCCCGGGAGAGCAAGGCCCAAGAGGCACCAGCTCTCCCGCGGCTCTTCTTCCCTGACGCGAAAGAGCGAACGACCAAACCCTTGCGGTGGAAGCAGCAGCGAAGTGCTGTTCGCGCCAAGCTGAAAAACTGCAAAAGCAAAGCAGTCGCTGGGACATCAGTGTCGGTTCTGTGGGCTGCTTTTTTTGCTTGCCTTAGCCTAGTATTCGCAGCCCGATGGGAGAAACCCACATAGAGCGAAAGCCTCTTTGCCGGGGCATCCCTTCTGGGAAAGCACAGCATTCTTTGGGAAATCAGAGTCGGGTCTATGGGATCCTGCCTGCTGCTTGCCGGAGTTAGTCTCCACAGCACGGTGTAATAAACCCGCATGGAGCGAAATCCTCTTTGCCTGGGCATCTCCTCTTCCTGAGAGAGAAGAGCGGTGGCGCCTGTGGAAAGAGCCTTAAGGAAAGGGACACGTCTGTCACTGCAGAGCGACGGACTCCTGGCTGCTAAGGAGAAACGAGCGCAAGATTAGGGCAGGGCAAGGTCTCCACTCTGAGGAAGGAGTCTGGGCAGAAAGCATGCCTGTCCCGAACCTTTGGGCCCAAGGAGACAGCAGCTCCTTGGCCACCTGTCCGTGGTGGAGACATGGGCCTGCCACCAGGCGCCTACCCTGAACTCGAGAAAAAACTGCCAAAAAGAACTGGCCATCAGATGCCGTTTTCCTCCAGGATGTGGAAGCTTGGAGGAGGCACGGGGTTGAAGGAGAAGGAGTGGGGACAGTCCGCCCAAAGCTCCCTATTCAGTGCACGGGCGCTTTGTAGGGATCCTGTCACCCCTCCTTTCCTGTGGGGAAAGCACTGGCCTAGTCTGCGAGTCCGCCTGAGCGCCCGAGTAAAAGGCCAAGCGATGCCTACACCGGATGATGGTAGTGTGCATAGAGTGCCATCCTAGGCTATGCACGCTACTGCACGGTTGTGGCTGTGTCTGCTTACTTCGGCCTGGCAGTGTGAACCCAGGACACGAACATGAAGCCCGGGAAACCAAGGCCCTAGAGGCACCAGCTCTCCCGCAGCTCTTCTTCCCCGACGCGACTGAAGCCTTGACGAGGAAGCAGCGGCGAAGTGCTGTTCGCTCCACGCCAAAGACTCTGCGAAAGCTCAGCATTCGCTGAGAAATGTTTGGCGGGCTGCTGCTGCTTGCCTGAGCCCAGTCTCGCGGTGGGAGAAACCCGCATACAGCGAAAACCTCTTTGCCTGGGCAGCTCCCCTGGGAAAGCACAGCATTCTTTGGGAAATCAGTGTCGGGTCTGTGGGATGCTGCCTGCTGCTTGCCGGAGTTAGTCTCCACCGCACGGTGTAATAAACCCGCATGGAGCGAAATCCTCTTTGCCTGGGCATCCCCTCTTCCAGAGAGAGAAGAGCGGTGGCGCCTGTGGAAAGAGCCTTAAGGAAAGGGACACGTCTGTCACTGCAGAGCGACGGACTCCTGGCTGCTAAGGAGAAACGAGCGCAAGATTAGGGCAGGACAAGGTCTCCACTCTGAGGAAGGAGTCTGGGCAGAAAGCATGCCTGTCCCGAACCTTTGGGCCCAAGGAGACAGCAGCTCCTTGGCCACCTGTCCGTGGTGGAGACATGGGCCTGCCATCAGGCGCCTACCCTGAACTCGAGAAAAAACTCCCCAAAAGAACTGGCCATCAGATGCCGTCTTCCTCCAGGATGTGGAAGCTTGGAGGAGGCACGGGGTTGAAGGAGAAGGAGTGGGGACAGTCCGCCCAAAGCTCCGTATTCAGTGCACGGGCGCTTTGTAGGGATCCTGTCACCTCTCCTTTCCTATGGGGAAAGCACTGGCCTACTACGCGAGTCTGCCTGAGCGCCAGAGTAAAAGGCCAAGCGATGCCTACACCGGGAGATGGTAGTGTGCATAGAGTGCCATCCTAGGCTTCGCACGGTACTGCACGGTTGTGGCTGTGTCTGCTTAGTTCGGCCTGGCAGGGTGAACCCAGGACACGAACATGGAGCCCGGGAAAGCAAGGCCCTAGAGGCACCAGCTCTCCCGCGGCTCTTCTTCCCTGACGCGAAAGAGCGAACGCCCAATGCCTTGCGGTGGAAGCAGCAGCGAAGTGCGGTTCGCGCCAAGCTGAAAACCTCTGCGAAAGCAAAGCAATCGCTGGGACATCAGAGTCGGTTCTGTGGGCTGCTTTTGTTGCTTGCCATAGCCTAGTATTCGCAGCCCGATGGGAGAAACCCACATAGAGCGAAATCCTCTTTGCACGGGCATCCCTTCTGGGAAATCACAGCATTCTTTGGGAAAACACAGTCGGGTCTGTGTGATGCTGTCTGCTGCTTGCCGGAGCTAGTCTCCACCGCACGGTGTAATAAACCAGCATGGGGAGAAATCCTCTTTCCCTGGGCATCCCCTCTGCCTGAGAGAGAAGCGCGGTGGCACCTGTGGAAAGAGCCTTAAGGAAAGGGACACGTCTGTCACTGCAGAGCGACGGACTCCTGGCTGCTATGGAGACACGAGGGCAAGATTAGGGCAGGGGCAAGGGCTCCACTCTGAGTAATGAGTCTGGGCAGAAAGCATGCCTTTCCTGAGCCTTTGGGCCCAAGGAGACAGCAGCTCCTTGGCCACCTGTCCGTGGTGGAGACATGGGCTTGCCACCAGGCGCCTACCCTGAACTCGAGAAACAACTCGCAGAAAGAACTGGCCATCAGATGCCGTCTTAATCCAGGATATGGAAGCTTGGAGGAGGCACGGGTTTGAAGGCGAAGGAGTGGGGACAGTCCACCCAACGCTCCCTATTCAGTGCATGGGCAGTGTGCGGGGATCCTGTCACCTCTCCATTCCTGTGGGGAAAGCACTGGCCTAGTCCGCGAGTCCGCCTGAGCGCCAGAGTAAAAGGCCAAGCGATGCCTACACCGGGAGATGGTAGTTTGCATAGAGTGCCATCCTAGGATACGCACGCTACTGCACGGTTGTGGTTGTGTCTGCTTAGTTCGGACTGGCAGGGTGAACCCAGGACGCGAACATGGAGCCCGGGAAAGCAATGCCCAAGAGGCACCAGCTCTCCCGCAGCTCATCTTCCCCGACGCGACTGATGCCTTGCTGAGGATGCAGCGGCGAAGTGCTGTTCGCTCCAAACCAAAGCCTCTGCGAAAGCACAGCAATCGCTGAGAAATGTTTGGCGGGCTGCTGCTGCTTGCCTGAGCCCAGTCTCGCGGTGGGAGATACCCGCATACAGCGAAAACCTCTTTGCCTGGGCATCTCGCCTGGGAAAGCACAGCATTCGTTGGGAAATCTGAGTTGGGTTAGGGGATGCTGCTGCTGCTTGCCTGAGCGTGTCTCCACAGCACGGTGGAAGATACCCGCATGGAGCGAAATACTCATTGCCCTAGCATCCCCTCTGCCTGAGAGAGAAGCATGGTTGCACACATCTGTTCACCGCATTCCCCAGGAGCAAGTGTGGGGAAGGCGCAGCACGCCGCCCCCGTGGAAGAGAAGGCGCCGTTGGCCTTGGGGTCGGGAAACGCTCAGGAAGCAGGATAGCCTGCCGTGGCACGAACACCAGGCCAGTGGCAAGACAAGTGTCACCCGTTCGATGTGCGGAGAGATGGAAGCCTGGCTGCTAATGAGACATGAGGGAACGACTAGGGCAGGGGCGCGTGCTCCACTCTGAGGAAGGAGTCTGGGCAGAAGGCAGGCCTGTCCTGTGCCTCTGGTCCCAAGGGGACAGCATCTCCTTGGCCACCTGTCCCAAGGGCAGACTTGGGCTAGCTCCCTGGCTCCACCCCCAGAACTCGCAGAATCAGCTCCCTTGAAAACGCGCAGTTAGGTGCCATCTTCCTCCAAGATGAGACAGCGTTTTCCGTGGCAGGGGGTGTGCCTGGAAAAGAGGAGGGACCTTCCACGAATGCTCCCCATTCCCTTAACGGGGAGTGTTCAGGGATCCTGTCGCCTCATCTCTCCTGTGAGGAAGGCACTGACCTAGTCCGCGAGTCTGCCTGAGCACCGGAGCAAAAGGCAAAGCCTTACCTACGCCAGGAGATGGTAATAGGCATAGAGTGCCATGCTAGGCCACGCACGCTGCTGCAGGGTTGTGACTGTGTCTGCTTAGTTCAGCTTAGCAAGGAGAACCCAGGGCGTGCACTGGAGCGCGGGAAAGCAAGGCCCAAGAGGCACCAGCTCTCCCGCGGCTCTTCTTCCCTGCCGCGACAGAGCGAACGACCAAACCCTTGCGGTGGAAGCAGCAGCGAAGTGCGTTTCGCGCCAAGCTGAAAACCTCTGCGAAAGCAAAGCAATCGCTGGGACATCAGAGTCGGTTCTGTGGGCTGCTTTTGTTGCTTGCCATAGCCTAGTATTCGCAGCCCGATGGGAGAAACCCACATAGAGCGAAATCCTCTTTGCACGGGCATCCCTTCTGGGAAATCACAGCATTCTTTGGGAAAACACAGTCGGGTCTGTGTGATGCTGTCTGCTGCTTGCCGGAGCTAGTCTCCACCGCACGGTGTAATAAACCACCATGGGGAGAAATCCTCTTTGCCTGGGCATCCCCTCTGCCTGAGAGAGAAGCGCGGTGGCACCTGTGGAAAGAGCCTTAAGGAAAGGGACACGTCTGTCACTGCAGAGCGACGGACTCCTGGCTGCTAAGGGGACGCGAGGGCAAGATTAGGGCACGGCAAGTTCTCCACTCTGAGGAAGGAGTCTGGGCAGAAGGCAGGCCTGTCCGGTCCCTCTGGTCCCAAGGGGACAGCATCTCCTTGGCCACCTTTCCCAAGGGCAGACTTGGGCTAGCTCCCTGGCTCCACCCCCAGAACTCGCAGAAACAGCTTCCTCGAAAAGGCGCAGTCAGATGCCATCTTCCTCCAAGATGTGACCGCGTTTTCTGTGGCAGGGGCTGTGCCTGGAAAAGTGGAGCGACAATCTCCAAAAGCCCCACATTCCAGTAACGGGGAGTGTTCAGGGATCCTGTCGCCTCTCCTCTCCTGTGAGGAAGGCACTGACTTAGGGCGCGAGTCCGCCTGAGCACCGGAGCAAAAGGCAAAGCCTTACCTACGCCAGGAGATGGTAATAGGCATAGAGTGCCATGCTAGACCACGTACGCTGCTGCAGGCTTGTGACTGTGTCTGCTTAGTTCGGCTTATCAAGGAGAACCCAATGCGTGCACTTGGAGCCCGGGAAAGCAAGGCCCAAGAGGCACCAGCTCTCCCGCGGCTCTTCTTCCCTGACGCGAAAGAGCGAACGCCCAATGCCTTGCGGTGGAAGCAGCAGCGAAGTGCGGTTCGAGCCAAGCTGAAAACCTCTGCGAAAGCAAAGCAATCGCTGGGACAACAGAGTCGGTTCTGTGGGCTGCTTTTGTTGCTTGCCATAGCCTAGTATTCGCAGCCCGATGGGAGAAACCCACATAGAGCGAAATCCTCTTTGCACGGGCATCCCTTCTGGGAAATCACAGCATTCTTTGGGAAAACACAGTCGGGTCTGTGTGATGCTGTCTGCTGCTTGCCGGAGCTAGTCTCCACCGCACGGTGTAATAAACCAGCATGGGGAGAAATCCTCTTTGCCTGGGCATCCCCTCTGCCTGAGAGAGAAGCGCGGTGGCACCTGTGGAAAGAGCCTTAAGGAAAGGGACACGTCTGTCACTGCAGAGCGACGGACTCCTGGCTGCTAAGGGGACACGAGGGCAAGATTAGGGCACGGCAAGTTCTCCACTGTGAGGAAGGAGTCTGGGCAGAAGGCAGGCCTGTCCGGTCCCTCTGGTCCCAAGGGGACAGCATCTCCTTGGCCACCTTTCCCAAGGGCAGACTTGGGCTAGCTCCCTGGCTCCACCCCCAGAACTCGCAGAAACAGCTTCCTCGAAAAGGCGCAGTCAGATGCCATCTTCCTCCAAGATGTGACAGCGTTTTCTGTGGCAGGGGCTGTGCCTGGAAAAGTGGAGCGACAATCTCCAAAAGCCCCACATTCCAGTAACGGGGAGTGTTCAGGGATCCTGTCGCCTCTCCTCTCCTGTGAGGAAGGCACTGACTTAGGCCGCGAGTCCGCCTGAGCACCGGAGCAAAAGGCAAAGCCTTACCTACGCCAGGAGATGGTAATAGGCATAGAGTGCCATGCTAGACCACGTACGCTGCTGCAGGCTTGTGACTGTGTCTGCTTAGTTCGCCTTAGCAAGGAGAACGCAGAGCGTGCACTTGGAGCCCGGGAGAGCAAGGCCCAAGAGGCACCAGCTCTCCCGCGGCTCTTCTTCCCTGACGCGAAAGAGCGAACGACCAAACCCTTGCGGTGGAAGCAGCAGCGAAGTGCGGTTCGCGCCAAGCTGAAAACCTCTGCGAAAGCAAAGCAATCGCTGGGACATCAGAGTCGGTTCTGTGGGCTGCTTTTGTTGCTTGCCATAGCCTAGTATTCGCAGCCCGATGGGAGAAACCCACATAGAGCGAAATCCTCTTTGCACGGGCATCCCTTCTGGGAAATCACAGCATTCTTTGGGAAAACACAGTCGGGTCTGTGTGATGCTGTCTGCTGCTTGCCGGAGCTAGTCTCCACCGCACGGTGTAATAAACCAGCATGGGGAGAAATCCTCTTTGCCTGGGCATCCCCTCTGCCTGAGAGAGAAGCGCGGTGGCACCTGTGGAAAGAGCCTTAAGGAAAGGGACACGTCTGTCACTGCAGAGCGACGGACTCCTGGCTGCTAAGGGGACGCGAGGGCAAGATTAGGGCACGGCAAGTTCTCCACTCTGAGGAAGGAGTCTGGGCAGAAGGCAGGCCTGTCCGGTCCCTCTGGTCCCAAGGGGACAGCATCTCCTTGGCCACCTTTCCCAAGGGCAGACTTGGGCTAGCTCCCTGGCTCCACCCCCAGAACTCGCAGAAACAGCTTCCTCGAAAAGGCGCAGTCAGATGCCATCTTCCTCCAAGATGTGACAACGTTTTCTGTGGCAGGGGCTGTGCCTGGAAAAGTGGAGCGACAATCTCCAAAAGCCCCACATTCCAGTAACGGGGAGTGTTCAGGGATCCTGTCGCCTCTCCTCTCCTGTGAGGAAGGCACTGACTTAGGCCGCGAGTCCGCCTGAGCACCGGAGCAAAAGGCAAAGCCTTACCTACGCCAGGAGATGGTAATAGGCATAGAGTGCCATGCTAGACCACGTACGCTGCTGCAGGCTTGTGACTGTGTCTGCTTAGTTCGCCTTAGCAAGGAGAACGCAGAGCGTGCACTTGGAGCCCGGGAGAGCAAGGCCCAAGAGGCACCAGCTCTCCCGCGGCTCTTCTTCCCTGACGCGAAAGAGCGAACGACCAAACCCTTGCGGTGGAAGCAGCAGCGAAGTGCTGTTCGCGCCAAGCTGAAAAACTGCAAAAGCAAAGCAGTCGCTGGGACATCAGTGTCGGTTCTGTGGGCTGCTTTTTTTGCTTGCCTTAGCCTAGTATTCGCAGCCCGATGGGAGAAACCCACATAGAGCGAAAGCTTCTTTGCCGGGGCATCCCTTCTGGGAAAGCACAGCATTCTTTGGGAAATCAGAGTCGGGTCTATGGGATCCTGCCTGCTGCTTGCCGGAGTTAGTCTCCACAGCACGGTGTAATAAACCCGCATGGAGCGAAATCCTCTTTGCCTGGGCATCTCCTCTTCCTGAGAGAGAAGAGCGGTGGCGCCTGTGGAAAGAGCCTTAAGGAAAGGGACACGTCTGTCACTGCAGAGCGACGGACTCCTGGCTGCTAAGGAGAAACGAGCGCAAGATTAGGGCAGGGCAAGGTCTCCACTCTGAGGAAGGAGTCTGGGCAGAAAGCATGCCTGTCCCGAACCTTTGGGCCCAAGGAGACAGCAGCTCCTTGGCCACCTGTCCGTGGTGGAGACATGGGCCTGCCACCAGGCGCCTACCCTGAACTCGAGAAAAAACTGCCAAAAAGAACTGGCCATCAGATGCCGTTTTCCTCCAGGATGTGGAAGCTTGGAGGAGGCACGGGGTTGAAGGAGAAGGAGTGGGGACAGTCCGCCCAAAGCTCCCTATTCAGTGCACGGGCGCTTTGTAGGGATCCTGTCACCCCTCCTTTCCTGTGGGGAAAGCACTGGCCTAGTCTGCGAGTCCGCCTGAGCGCCCGAGTAAAAGGCCAAGCGATGCCTACACCGGATGATGGTAGTGTGCATAGAGTGCCATCCTAGGCTATGCACGCTACTGCACGGTTGTGGCTGTGTCTGCTTACTTCGGCCTGGCAGTGTGAACCCAGGACACGAACATGAAGCCCGGGAAACCAAGGCCCTAGAGGCACCAGCTCTCCCGCAGCTCTTCTTCCCCGACGCGACTGAAGCCTTGACGAGGAAGCAGCGGCGAAGTGCTGTTCGCTCCACGCCAAAGACTCTGCGAAAGCTCAGCATTCGCTGAGAAATGTTTGGCGGGCTGCTGCTGCTTGCCTGAGCCCAGTCTCGCGGTGGGAGAAACCCGCATACAGCGAAAACCTCTTTGCCTGGGCAGCTCCCCTGGGAAAGCACAGCATTCTTTGGGAAATCAGTGTCGGGTCTGTGGGATGCTGCCTGCTGCTTGCCGGAGTTAGTCTCCACCGCACGGTGTAATAAACCCGCATGGAGCGAAATCCTCTTTGCCTGGGCATCCCCTCTTCCAGAGAGAGAAGAGCGGTGGCGCCTGTGGAAAGAGCCTTAAGGAAAGGGACACGTCTGTCACTGCAGAGCGACGGACTCCTGGCTGCTAAGGAGAAACGAGCGCAAGATTAGGGCAGGACAAGGTCTCCACTCTGAGGAAGGAGTCTGGGCAGAAAGCATGCCTGTCCCGAACCTTTGGGCCCAAGGAGACAGCAGCTCCTTGGCCACCTGTCCGTGGTGGAGACATGGGCCTGCCACCAGGCGCCTACCCTGAACTCGAGAAAAAACTCCCCAAAAGAACTGGCCATCAGATGCCGTCTTCCTCCAGGATGTGGAAGCTTGGAGGAGGCACGGGGTTGAAGGAGAAGGAGTGGGGACAGTCCGCCCAAAGCTCCGTATTCAGTGCACGGGCGCTTTGTAGGGATCCTGTCACCTCTCCTTTCCTATGGGGAAAGCACTGGCCTACTCCGCGAGTCTGCCTGAGCGCCAGAGTAAAAGGCCAAGCGATGCCTACACCGGGAGATGGTAGTGTGCATAGAGTGCCATCCTAGGCTTCGCACGGTACTGCACGGTTGTGGCTGTGTCTGCTTAGTTCGGCCTGGCAGGGTGAACCCAGGACACGAACATGGAGCCCGGGAAAGCAAGGCCCTAGAGGCACCATCTCTCCCGCGGCTCTTCTTCCCTGACGCGAAAGAGCGAACGCCCAATGCCTTGCGGTGGAAGCAGCAGCGAAGTGCGGTTCGAGCCAAGCTGAAAACCTCTGCGAAAGCAAAGCAATCGCTGGGACATCAGAGTCGGTTCTGTGGGCTGCTTTTGTTGCTTGCCATAGCCTAGTATTCGCAGCCCGATGGGAGAAACCCACATAGAGCGAAATCCTCTTTGCACGGGCATCCCTTCTGGGAAATCACAGCATTCTTTGGGAAAACACAGTCGGGTCTGTGTGATGCTGTCTGCTGCTTGCCGGAGCTAGTCTCCACCGCACGGTGTAATAAACCAGCATGGGGAGAAATCCTCTTTGCCTGGGCATCCCCTCTGCCTGAGAGAGAAGCGCGGTGGCACCTGTGGAAAGAGCCTTAAGGAAAGGGACACGTCTGTCACTGCAGAGCGACGGACTCCTGGCTGCTAAGGGGACGCGAGGGCAAGATTAGGGCACGGCAAGTTCTCCACTCTGAGGAAGGAGTCTGGGCAGAAGGCAGGCCTGTCCGGTCCCTCTGGTCCCAAGGGGACAGCATCTCCTTGGCCACCTTTCCCAAGGGCAGACTTGGGCTAGCTCCCAGGCTCCACCCCCAGAACTCGCAGAAACAGCTTCCTCGAAAAGGCGCAGTCAGATGCCATCTTCCTCCAAGATGTGACAACGTTTTCTGTGGCAGGGGCTGTGCCTGGAAAAGTGGAGCGACAATCTCCAAAAGCCCCACATTCCAGTAACGGGGAGTGTTCAGGGATCCTGTCGCCTCTCCTCTCCTGTGAGGAAGGCACTGACTTAGGCCGCGAGTCCGCCTGAGCACCGGAGCAAAAGGCAAAGCCTTACCTACGCCAGGAGATGGTAATAGGCATAGAGTGCCATGCTAGACCACGTACGCTGCTGCAGGCTTGTGACTGTGTCTGCTTAGTTCGCCTTAGCAAGGAGAACGCAGAGCGTGCACTTGGAGCCCGGGAGAGCAAGGCCCAAGAGGCACCAGCTCTCCCGCGGCTCTTCTTCCCTGACGCGAAAGAGCGAACGACCAAACCCTTGCGGTGGAAGCAGCAGCGAAGTGCTGTTCGCGCCAAGCTGAAAAACTGCAAAAGCAAAGCAGTCGCTGGGACATCAGTGTCGGTTCTGTGGGCTGCTTTTTTTGCTTGCCTTAGCCTAGTATTCGCAGCCCGATGGGAGAAACCCACATAGAGCGAAAGCCTCTTTGCCGGGGCATCCCTTCTGGGAAAGCACAGCATTCTTTGGGAAATCAGAGTCGGGTCTATGGGATCCTGCCTGCTGCTTGCCGGAGTTAGTCTCCACAGCACGGTGTAATAAACCCGCATGGAGCGAAATCCTCTTTGCCTGGGCATCTCCTCTTCCTGAGAGAGAAGAGCGGTGGCGCCTGTGGAAAGAGCCTTAAGGAAAGGGACACGTCTGTCACTGCAGAGCGACGGACTCCTGGCTGCTAAGGAGAAACGAGCGCAAGATTAGGGCAGGGCAAGGTCTCCACTCTGAGGAAGGAGTCTGGGCAGAAAGCATGCCTGTCCCGAACCTTTGGGCCCAAGGAGACAGCAGCTCCTTGGCCACCTGTCCGTGGTGGAGACATGGGCCTGCCACCAGGCGCCTACCCTGAACTCGAGAAAAAACTGCCAAAAAGAACTGGCCATCAGATGCCGTTTTCCTCCAGGATGTGGAAGCTTGGAGGAGGCACGGGGTTGAAGGAGAAGGAGTGGGGACAGTCCGCCCAAAGCTCCCTATTCAGTGCACGGGCGCTTTGTAGGGATCCTGTCACCCCTCCTTTCCTGTGGGGAAAGCACTGGCCTAGTCTGCGAGTCCGCCTGAGCGCCCGAGTAAAAGGCCAAGCGATGCCTACACCGGATGATGGTAGTGTGCATAGAGTGCCATCCTAGGCTATGCACGCTACTGCACGGTTGTGGCTGTGTCTGCTTACTTCGGCCTGGCAGTGTGAACCCAGGACACGAACATGAAGCCCGGGAAACCAAGGCCCTAGAGGCACCAGCTCTCACGCAGCTCTTCTTCCCCGACGCGACTGAAGCCTTGACGAGGAAGCAGCGGCGAAGTGCTGTTCGCTCCACGCCAAAGACTCTGCGAAAGCTCAGCATTCGCTGAGAAATGTTTGGCGGGCTGCTGCTGCTTGCCTGAGCCCAGTCTCGCGGTGGGAGAAACCCGCATACAGCGAAAACCTCTTTGCCTGGGCAGCTCCCCTGGGAAAGCACAGCATTCTTTGGGAAATCAGTGTCGGGTCTGTGGGATGCTGCCTGCTGCTTGCCGGAGTTAGTCTCCACCGCACGGTGTAATAAACCCGCATGGAGCGAAATCCTCTTTGCCTGGGCATCCCCTCTTCCAGAGAGAGAAGAGCGGTGGCGCCTGTGGAAAGAGCCTTAAGGAAAGGGACACGTCTGTCACTGCAGAGCGACGGACTCCTGGCTGCTAAGGAGAAACGAGCGCAAGATTAGGGCAGGACAAGGTCTCCACTCTGAGGAAGGAGTCTGGGCAGAAAGCATGCCTGTCCCGAACCTTTGGGCCCAAGGAGACAGCAGCTCCTTGGCCACCTGTCCGTGGTGGAGACATGGGCCTGCCACCAGGCGCCTACCCTGAACTCGAGAAAAAACTCCCCAAAAGAACTGGCCATCAGATGCCGTCTTCCTCCAGGATGTGGAAGCTTGGAGGAGGCACGGGGTTGAAGGAGGAGTGGGGACAGTCCGCCCAAAGCTCCGTATTCAGTGCACGGGCGCTTTGTAGGGATCCTGTCACCTCTCCTTTCCTATGGGGAAAGCACTGGCCTACTCCGCGAGTCTGCCTGAGCGCCAGAGTAAAAGGCCAAGCGATGCCTACACCGGGAGATGGTAGTGTGCATAGAGTGCCATCCTAGGCTTCGCACGGTACTGCACGGTTGTGGCTGTGTCTGCTTAGTTCGGCCTGGCAGGGTGAACCCAGGACACGAACATGGAGCCCGGGAAAGCAAGGCCCTAGAGGCACCATCTCTCCCGCGGCTCTTCTTCCCTGACGCGAAAGAGCGAACGCCCAATGCCTTGCGGTGGAAGCAGCAGCGAAGTGCGGTTCGAGCCAAGCTGAAAACCTCTGCGAAAGCAAAGCAATCGCTGGGACATCAGAGTCGGTTCTGTGGGCTGCTTTTGTTGCTTGCCATAGCCTAGTATTCGCAGCCCGATGGGAGAAACCCACATAGAGCGAAATCCTCTTTGCACGGGCATCCCTTCTGGGAAATCACAGCATTCTTTGGGAAAACACAGTCGGGTCTGTGTGATGCTGTCTGCTGCTTGCCGGAGCTAGTCTCCACCGCACGGTGTAATAAACCAGCATGGGGAGAAATCCTCTTTGCCTGGGCATCCCCTCTGCCTGAGAGAGAAGCGCGGTGGCACCTGTGGAAAGAGCCTTAAGGAAAGGGACACGTCTGTCACTGCAGAGCGACGGACTCCTGGCTGCTAAGGGGACGCGAGGGCAAGATTAGGGCACGGCAAGTTCTCCACTCTGAGGAAGGAGTCTGGGCAGAAGGCAGGCCTGTCCGGTCCCTCTGGTCCCAAGGGGACAGCATCTCCTTGGCCACCTTTCCCAAGGGCAGACTTGGGCTAGCTCCCTGGCTCCACCCCCAGAACTCGCAGAAACAGCTTCCTCGAAAAGGCGCAGTCAGATGCCATCTTCCTCCAAGATGTGACCGCGTTTTCTGTGGCAGGGGCTGTGCCTGGAAAAGTGGAGCGACAATCTCCAAAAGCCCCACATTCCAGTAACGGGGAGTGTTCAGGGATCCTGTCGCCTCTCCTCTCCTGTGAGGAAGGCACTGACTTAGGCCGCGAGTCCGCCTGAGCACCGGAGCAAAAGGCAAAGCCTTACCTACGCCAGGAGATGGTAATAGGCATAGAGTGCCATGCTAGACCACGTACGCTGCTGCAGGCTTGTGACTGTGTCTGCTTAGTTCGCCTTAGCAAGGAGAACGCAGAGCGTGCACTTGGAGCCCGGGAGAGCAAGGCCCAAGAGGCACCAGCTCTCCCGCGGCTCTTCTTCCCTGACGCGAAAGAGCGAACGACCAAACCCTTGCGGTGGAAGCAGCAGCGAAGTGCTGTTCGCGCCAAGCTGAAAAACTGCAAAAGCAAAGCAGTCGCTGGGACATCAGTGTCGGTTCTGTGGGCTGCTTTTTTTGCTTGCCTTAGCCTAGTATTCGCAGCCCGATGGGAGAAACCCACATAGAGCGAAAGCCTCTTTGCCGGGGCATCCCTTCTGGGAAAGCACAGCATTCTTTGGGAAATCAGAGTCGGGTCTATGGGATCCTGCCTGCTGCTTGCCGGAGTTAGTCTCCACAGCACGGTGTAATAAACCCGCATGGAGCGAAATCCTCTTTGCCTGGGCATCTCCTCTTCCTGAGAGAGAAGAGCGGTGGCGCCTGTGGAAAGAGCCTTAAGGAAAGGGACACGTCTGTCACTGCAGAGCGACGGACTCCTGGCTGCTAAGGAGAAACGAGCGCAAGATTAGGGCAGGACAAGGTCTCCACTCTGAGGAAGGAGTCTGGGCAGAAAGCATGCCTGTCCCGAACCTTTGGGCCCAAGGAGACAGCAGCTCCTTGGCCACCTGTCCGTGGTGGAGACATGGGCCTGCCACCAGGCGCCTACCCTGAACTCGAGAAAAAACTGCCAAAAAGAACTGGCCATCAGATGCCGTTTTCCTCCAGGATGTGGAAGCTTGGAGGAGGCACGGGGTTGAAGGAGAAGGAGTGGGGACAGTCCGCCCAAAGCTCCCTATTCAGTGCACGGGCGCTTTGTAGGGATCCTGTCACCTCTCCTTTCCTGTGGGGAAAGCACTGGCCTAGTCTGCGAGTCCGCCTGAGCGCCCGAGTAAAAGGCCAAGCGATGCCTACACCGGATGATGGTAGTGTGCATAGAGTGCCATCCTAGGCTATGCACGCTACTGCACGGTTGTGGCTGTGTCTGCTTACTTCGGCCTGGCAGTGTGAACCCAGGACACGAACATGAAGCCCGGGAAACCAAGGCCCTAGAGGCACCAGCTCTCCCGCAGCTCTTCTTCCCCGACGCGACTGAAGCCTTGACGAGGAAGCAGCGGCGAAGTGCTGTTCGCTCCACGCCAAAGACTCTGCGAAAGCTCAGCATTCGCTGAGAAATGTTTGGCGGGCTGCTGCTGCTTGCCTGAGCCCAGTCTCGCGGTGGGAGAAACCCGCATACAGCGAAAACCTCTTTGCCTGGGCAGCTCCCCTGGGAAAGCACAGCATTCTTTGGGAAATCAGTGTCGGGTCTGTGGGATGCTGCCTGCTGCTTGCCGGAGTTAGTCTCCACCGCACGGTGTAATAAACCCGCATGGAGCGAAATCCTCTTTGCCTGGGCATCCCCTCTTCCAGAGAGAGAAGAGCGGTGGCGCCTGTGGAAAGAGCCTTAAGGAAAGGGACACGTCTGTCACTGCAGAGCGACGGACTCCTGGCTGCTAAGGAGAAACGAGCGCAAGATTAGGGCAGGACAAGGTCTCCACTCTGAGGAAGGAGTCTGGGCAGAAAGCATGCCTGTCCCGAACCTTTGGGCCCAAGGAGACAGCAGCTCCTTGGCCACCTGTCCGTGGTGGAGACATGGGCCTGCCATCAGGCGCCTACCCTGAACTCGAGAAAAAACTCCCCAAAAGAACTGGCCATCAGATGCCGTCTTCCTCCAGGATGTGGAAGCTTGGAGGAGGCACGGGGTTGAAGGAGAAGGAGTGGGGACAGTCCGCCCAAAGCTCCGTATTCAGTGCACGGGCGCTTTGTAGGGATCCTGTCACCTCTCCTTTCCTATGGGGAAAGCACTGGCCTACTACGCGAGTCTGCCTGAGCGCCAGAGTAAAAGGCCAAGCGATGCCTACACCGGGAGATGGTAGTGTGCATAGAGTGCCATCCTAGGCTTCGCACGGTACTGCACGGTTGTGGCTGTGTCTGCTTAGTTCGGCCTGGCAGGGTGAACCCAGGACACGAACATGGAGCCCGGGAAAGCAAGGCCCTAGAGGCACCAGCTCTCCCGCGGCTCTTCTTCCCTGACGCGAAAGAGCGAACGCCCAATGCCTTGCGGTGGAAGCAGCAGCGAAGTGCGGTTCGCGCCAAGCTGAAAACCTCTGCGAAAGCAAAGCAATCGCTGGGACATCAGAGTCGGTTCTGTGGGCTGCTTTTGTTGCTTGCCATAGCCTAGTATTCGCAGCCCGATGGGAGAAACCCACATAGAGCGAAATCCTCTTTGCACGGGCATCCCTTCTGGGAAATCACAGCATTATTTGGGAAAACACAGTCGGGTCTGTGTGATGCTGTCTGCTGCTTGCCGGAGCTAGTCTCCACCGCACGGTGTAATAAACCAGCATGGGGAGAAATCCTCTTTCCCTGGGCATCCCCTCTGCCTGAGAGAGAAGCGCGGTGGCACCTGTGGAAAGAGCCTTAAGGAAAGGGACACGTCTGTCACTGCAGAGCGACGGACTCCTGGCTGCTATGGAGACACGAGGGCAAGATTAGGGCAGGGGCAAGGGCTCCACTCTGAGTAATGAGTCTGGGCAGAAAGCATGCCTTTCCTGAGCCTTTGGGCCCAAGGAGACAGCAGCTCCTTGGCCACCTGTCCGTGGTGGAGACATGGGCTTGCCACCAGGCGCCTACCCTGAACTCGAGAAACAACTCGCAGAAAGAACTGGCCATCAGATGCCGTCTTAATCCAGGATATGGAAGCTTGGAGGAGGCACGGGTTTGAAGGCGAAGGAGTGGGGACAGTCCACCCAACGCTCCCTATTCAGTGCATGGGCAGTGTGCGGGGATCCTGTCACCTCTCCATTCCTGTGGGGAAAGCACTGGCCTAGTCCGCGAGTCCGCCTGAGCGCCAGAGTAAAAGGCCAAGCGATGCCTACACCGGGAGATGGTAGTTTGCATAGAGTGCCATCCTAGGATACGCACGCTACTGCACGGTTGTGGTTGTGTCTGCTTAGTTCGGACTGGCAGGGTGAACCCAGGACGCGAACATGGAGCCCGGGAAAGCAATGCCCAAGAGGCACCAGCTCTCCCGCAGCTCATCTTCCCCGACGCGACTGATGCCTTGCTGAGGATGCAGCGGCGAAGTGCTGTTCGCTCCAAACCAAAGCCTCTGCGAAAGCACAGCAATCGCTGAGAAATGTTTGGCGGGCTGCTGCTGCTTGCCTGAGCCCAGTCTCGCGGTGGGAGATACCCGCATACAGCGAAAACCTCTTTGCCTGGGCATCTCGCCTGGGAAAGCACAGCATTCGTTGGGAAATCTGAGTTGGGTTAGGGGATGCTGCTGCTGCTTGCCTGAGCGTGTCTCCACAGCACGGTGGAAGATACCCGCATGGAGCGAAATACTCATTGCCCTAGCATCCCCTCTGCCTGAGAGAGAAGCATCGTTGCACACATCTGTTCACCGCATTCCCCAGGAGCAAGTGTGGGGAAGGCGCAGCACGCCGCCCCCGTGGAAGAGAAGGCGCCGTTGGCCTTGGGGTCGGGAAACGCTCAGGAAGCAGGATAGCCTGCCGTGGCACGAACACCAGGCCAGTGGCAAGACAAGTGTCACCCGTTCGATGTGCGGAGAGATGGAAGCCTGGCTGCTAATGAGACATGAGGGAACGACTAGGGCAGGGGCGCGTGCTCCACTCTGAGGAAGGAGTCTGGGCAGAAGGCAGGCCTGTCCTGTGCCTCTGGTCCCAAGGGGACAGCATCTCCTTGGCCACCTGTCCCAAGGGCAGACTTGGGCTAGCTCCCTGGCTCCACCCCCAGAACTCGCAGAATCAGCTCCCTTGAAAACGCGCAGTTAGGTGCCATCTTCCTCCAAGATGAGACAGCGTTTTCCGTGGCAGGGGGTGTGCCTGGAAAAGAGGAGGGACCTTCCACGAATGCTCCCCATTCCCTTAACGGGGAGTGTTCAGGGATCCTGTCGCCTCATCTCTCCTGTGAGGAAGGCACTGACCTAGTCCGCGAGTCTGCCTGAGCACCGGAGCAAAAGGCAAAGCCTTACCTACGCCAGGAGATGGTAATAGGCATAGAGTGCCATGCTAGGCCACGCACGCTGCTGCAGGGTTGTGACTGTGTCTGCTTAGTTCAGCTTAGCAAGGAGAACCCAGGGCGTGCACTGGAGCGCGGGAAAGCAAGGCCCAAGAGGCACCAGCTCTCCCGCGGCTCTTCTTCCCTGCCGCGACAGAGCGAACGACCAAACCCTTGCGGTGGAAGCAGCAGCGAAGTGCGTTTCGCGCCAAGCTGAAAACCTCTGCGAAAGCAAAGCAATCGCTGGGACATCAGAGTCGGTTCTGTGGGCTGCTTTTGTTGCTTGCCATAGCCTAGTATTCGCAGCCCGATGGGAGAAACCCACATAGAGCGAAATCCTCTTTGCACGGGCATCCCTTCTGGGAAATCACAGCATTCTTTGGGAAAACACAGTCGGGTCTGTGTGATGCTGTCTGCTGCTTGCCGGAGCTAGTCTCCACCGCACGGTGTAATAAACCAGCATGGGGAGAAATCCTCTTTGCCTGGGCATCCCCTCTGCCTGAGAGAGAAGCGCGGTGGCACCTGTGGAAAGAGCCTTAAGGAAAGGGACACGTCTGTCACTGCAGAGCGACGGACTCCTGGCTGCTAAGGGGACGCGAGGGCAAGATTAGGGCACGGCAAGTTCTCCACTCTGAGGAAGGAGTCTGGGCAGAAGGCAGGCCTGTCCGGTCCCTCTGGTCCCAAGGGGACAGCATCTCCTTGGCCACCTTTCCCAAGGGCAGACTTGGGCTAGCTCCCTGGCTCCACCCCCAGAACTCGCAGAAACAGCTTCCTCGAAAAGGCGCAGTCAGATGCCATCTTCCTCCAAGATGTGACAGCGTTTTCTGTGGCAGGGGCTGTGCCTGGAAAAGTGGAGCGACAATCTCCAAAAGCCCCACATTCCAGTAACGGGGAGTGTTCAGGGATCCTGTCGCCTCTCCTCTCCTGTGAGGAAGGCACTGACTTAGGCCGCGAGTCCGCCTGAGCACCGGAGCAAAAGGCAAAGCCTTACCTACGCCAGGAGATGGTAATAGGCATAGAGTGCCATGCTAGACCACGTACGCTGCTGCAGGCTTGTGACTGTGTCTGCTTAGTTCGCCTTAGCAAGGAGAACGCAGAGCGTGCACTTGGAGCCCGGGAGAGCAAGGCCCAAGAGGCACCAGCTCTCCCGCGGCTCTTCTTCCCTGACGCGAAAGAGCGAACGACCAAACCCTTGCGGTGGAAGCAGCAGCGAAGTGCTGTTCGCGCCAAGCTGAAAAACTGCAAAAGCAAAGCAGTCGCTGGGACATCAGTGTCGGTTCTGTGGGCTGCTTTTTTTGCTTGCCTTAGCCTAGTATTCGCAGCCCGATGGGAGAAACCCACATAGAGCGAAAGCCTCTTTGCCGGGGCATCCCTTCTGGGAAAGCACAGCATTCTTTGGGAAATCAGAGTCGGGTCTATGGGATCCTGCCTGCTGCTTGCCGGAGTTAGTCTCCACAGCACGGTGTAATAAACCCGCATGGAGCGAAATCCTCTTTGCCTGGGCATCTCCTCTTCCTGAGAGAGAAGAGCGGTGGCGCCTGTGGAAAGAGCCTTAAGGAAAGGGACACGTCTGTCACTGCAGAGCGACGGACTCCTGGCTGCTAAGGAGAAACGAGCGCAAGATTAGGGCAGGGCAAGGTCTCCACTCTGAGGAAGGAGTCTGGGCAGAAAGCATGCCTGTCCCGAACCTTTGGGCCCAAGGAGACAGCAGCTCCTTGGCCACCTGTCCGTGGTGGAGACATGGGCCTGCCACCAGGCGCCTACCCTGAACTCGAGAAAAAACTGCCAAAAAGAACTGGCCATCAGATGCCGTTTTCCTCCAGGATGTGGAAGCTTGGAGGAGGCACGGGGTTGAAGGAGAAGGAGTGGGGACAGTCCGCCCAAAGCTCCCTATTCAGTGCACGGGCGCTTTGTAGGGATCCTGTCACCCCTCCTTTCCTGTGGGGAAAGCACTGGCCTAGTCTGCGAGTCCGCCTGAGCGCCCGAGTAAAAGGCCAAGCGATGCCTACACCGGATGATGGTAGTGTGCATAGAGTGCCATCCTAGGCTATGCACGCTACTGCACGGTTGTGGCTGTGTCTGCTTACTTCGGCCTGGCAGTGTGAACCCAGGACACGAACATGAAGCCCGGGAAACCAAGGCCCTAGAGGCACCAGCTCTCCCGCAGCTCTTCTTCCCCGACGCGACTGAAGCCTTGACGAGGAAGCAGCGGCGAAGTGCTGTTCGCTCCACGCCAAAGACTCTGCGAAAGCTCAGCATTCGCTGAGAAATGTTTGGCGGGCTGCTGCTGCTTGCCTGAGCCCAGTCTCGCGGTGGGAGAAACCCGCATACAGCGAAAACCTCTTTGCCTGGGCAGCTCCCCTGGGAAAGCACAGCATTCTTTGGGAAATCAGTGTCGGGTCTGTGGGATGCTGCCTGCTGCTTGCCGGAGTTAGTCTCCACCGCACGGTGTAATAAACCCGCATGGAGCGAAATCCTCTTTGCCTGGGCATCCCCTCTTCCAGAGAGAGAAGAGCGGTGGCGCCTGTGGAAAGAGCCTTAAGGAAAGGGACACGTCTGTCACTGCAGAGCGACGGACTCCTGGCTGCTAAGGAGAAACGAGCGCAAGATTAGGGCAGGACAAGGTCTCCACTCTGAGGAAGGAGTCTGGGCAGAAAGCATGCCTGTCCCGAACCTTTGGGCCCAAGGAGACAGCAGCTCCTTGGCCACCTGTCCGTGGTGGAGACATGGGCCTGCCATCAGGCGCCTACCCTGAACTCGAGAAAAAACTCCCCAAAAGAACTGGCCATCAGATGCCGTCTTCCTCCAGGATGTGGAAGCTTGGAGGAGGCACGGGGTTGAAGGAGAAGGAGTGGGGACAGTCCGCCCAAAGCTCCGTATTCAGTGCACGGGCGCTTTGTAGGGATCCTGTCACCTCTCCTTTCCTATGGGGAAAGCACTGGCCTACTACGCGAGTCTGCCTGAGCGCCAGAGTAAAAGGCCAAGCGATGCCTACACCGGGAGATGGTAGTGTGCATAGAGTGCCATCCTAGGCTTCGCACGGTACTGCACGGTTGTGGCTGTGTCTGCTTAGTTCGGCCTGGCAGGGTGAACCCAGGACACGAACATGGAGCCCGGGAAAGCAAGGCCCTAGAGGCACCAGCTCTCCCGCGGCTCTTCTTCCCTGACGCGAAAGAGCGAACGCCCAATGCCTTGCGGTGGAAGCAGCAGCGAAGTGCGGTTCGCGCCAAGCTGAAAACCTCTGCGAAAGCAAAGCAATCGCTGGGACATCAGAGTCGGTTCTGTGGGCTGCTTTTGTTGCTTGCCATAGCCTAGTATTCGCAGCCCGATGGGAGAAACCCACATAGAGCGAAATCCTCTTTGCACGGGCATCCCTTCTGGGAAATCACAGCATTCTTTGGGAAAACACAGTCGGGTCTGTGTGATGCTGTCTGCTGCTTGCCGGAGCTAGTCTCCACCGCACGGTGTAATAAACCAGCATGGGGAGAAATCCTCTTTCCCTGGGCATCCCCTCTGCCTGAGAGAGAAGCGTGGTGGCACCTGTGGAAAGAGCCTTAAGGAAAGGGACACGTCTGTCACTGCAGAGCGACGGACTCCTGGCTGCTATGGAGACACGAGGGCAAGATTAGGGCAGGGGCAAGGGCTCCACTCTGAGTAATGAGTCTGGGCAGAAAGCATGCCTTTCCTGAGCCTTTGGGCCCAAGGAGACAGCAGCTCCTTGGCCACCTGTCCGTGGTGGAGACATGGGCTTGCCACCAGGCGCCTACCCTGAACTCGAGAAACAACTCGCAGAAAGAACTGGCCATCAGATGCCGTCTTAATCCAGGATATGGAAGCTTGGAGGAGGCACGGGTTTGAAGGCGAAGGAGTGGGGACAGTCCACCCAACGCTCCCTATTCAGTGCATGGGCAGTGTGCGGGGATCCTGTCACCTCTCCATTCCTGTGGGGAAAGCACTGGCCTAGTCCGCGAGTCCGCCTGAGCGCCAGAGTAAAAGGCCAAGCGATGCCTACACCGGGAGATGGTAGTTTGCATAGAGTGCCATCCTAGGATACGCACGCTACTGCACGGTTGTGGTTGTGTCTGCTTAGTTCGGACTGGCAGGGTGAACCCAGGACGCGAACATGGAGCCCGGGAAAGCAATGCCCAAGAGGCACCAGCTCTCCCGCAGCTCATCTTCCCCGACGCGACTGATGCCTTGCTGAGGATGCAGCGGCGAAGTGCTGTTCGCTCCAAACCAAAGCCTCTGCGAAAGCACAGCAATCGCTGAGAAATGTTTGGCGGGCTGCTGCTGCTTGCCTGAGCCCAGTCTCGCGGTGGGAGATACCCGCATACAGCGAAAACCTCTTTGCCTGGGCATCTCGCCTGGGAAAGCACAGCATTCGTTGGGAAATCTGAGTTGGGTTAGGGGATGCTGCTGCTGCTTGCCTGAGCGTGTCTCCACAGCACGGTGGAAGATACCCGCATGGAGCGAAATACTCATTGCCCTAGCATCCACTCTGCCTGAGAGAGAAGCATGGTTGCACACATCTGTTCACCGCATTCCCCAGGAGCAAGTGTGGGGAAGGCGCAGCACGCCGCCCCCGTGGAAGAGAAGGCGCCGTTGGCCTTGGGGTCGGGAAACGCTCAGGAAGCAGGATAGCCTGCCGTGGCACGAACACCAGGCCAGTGGCAAGACAAGTGTCACCCGTTCGATGTGCGGAGAGATGGAAGCCTGGCTGCTAATGAGACATGAGGGAACGACTAGGGCAGGGGCGCGTGCTCCACTCTGAGGAAGGAGTCTGGGCAGAAGGCAGGCCTGTCCTGTGCCTCTGGTCCCAAGGGGACAGCATCTCCTTGGCCACCTGTCCCAAGGGCAGACTTGGGCTAGCTCCCTGGCTCCACCCCCAGAACTCGCAGAATCAGCTCCCTTGAAAACGCGCAGTTAGGTGCCATCTTCCTCCAAGATGAGACAGCGTTTTCCGTGGCAGGGGGTGTGCCTGGAAAAGAGGAGGGACCTTCCACGAATGCTCCCCATTCCCTTAACGGGGAGTGTTCAGGGATCCTGTCGCCTCATCTCTCCTGTGAGGAAGGCACTGACCTAGTCCGCGAGTCTGCCTGAGCACCGGAGCAAAAGGCAAAGCCTTACCTACGCCAGGAGATGGTAATAGGCATAGAGTGCCATGCTAGGCCACGCACGCTGCTGCAGGGTTGTGACTGTGTCTGCTTAGTTCGGCTTAGCAAGGAGAACCCAGGGCGTGCACTGGAGCGCGGGAAAGCAAGGCCCAAGAGGCACCAACTCTCCCGCGGCTCTTCTTCCCTGCCGCGACAGAGCGAACGACCAATGCCTTGCGGTGGAAGCAGCACTGAAGTGCGGTTCGCGCCAAGCTGAAAACCTCTGCGAAAGCAAAGCAGTCGCTGGGACATCAGAGTCGGTTCTTTGGGCTGCTTTTGTTGCTTGCCTTAGCCTAGTATTCGCAGCCCGATGGGAGAAACCCACATAGAGCGAAATCCTCTTTGCCCGGGCATCCCTTCTGGGAAAGCACAGCATTCTTTGGGAAATCAGAGTCGGGTCTGTGTGATGCTGTCTGCTGCTTGCCGGAGCTAGTCTCCACCGCACGGTGTAATAAACCAGCATGGGGCGAAATCCTCTTTGCCTGGGCATCCCCTCTGCCTCAGAGAGAAGTGCGGTGGCACCTGTGGGAAGAGCATTAAGGAAAGGGACACGTCTGTCACTGCAGAGCGACGGACTCCTGGCTGCTAAGGGGACACGAGGGCAAGATTAGGGCACGGCAAGTTCTCCACTCTGAGGAAGGAGTCTGGGCAGAAGGCAGGCCTGTCCTGTGCCTCTGGTCCCAAGGGGACAGCATCTCCTTGGCCACCTATCCCAAGGGCAGACTTGGGCTAGCTCCCTGGCTCCACCCCCAGAACTCGCAGAAACAGCTACCTCGAAAAGGCGCAGTCAGATGCCATCTTCCTCCAAGATGTCACAGCGTTTTCTGTGGCACGGGGTGTGCCTGGAAAAGTGGAGCGACAATCCCCAAAAGCCCCCCATTCCAGTAACGGGGAGTGTTCAGGGATCCTGTCGCCTCTCCTCCCTGTGAGGAAGGCACTGACCTAGTCCGCGGGTCCGCCTGAGCACCGGAGCAAAAGGCAAAGCCTTACCTACGCCAGGAGATGGTAATAGGCATAGAGTGCCATGCTAGGCCACGCACGCTGCTGCAGGGTTGTGACTGTGTCTGCTTAGTTCGTCTTAGCAAGGAGAACCCAGGGCGTGCACTGGAGCGCGGGAAAGCAAGGCCCAAGAGGCACCAGCTCTCCCGCGGCTCTTCATCCCTGACGCGAAAGAGCGAACGACCAAAGCCTTGTGGTGGAGGCAGCAGCGAAGTGCGGTTCGCGCCAAGCTGAAAACCTCTGCGAAAGCAAAGCAGTCGCTGGGACATCAGTGTCGGTTCTGTGGGCTGCTTTTGTTGCTTGCCTTAGCCTAGTATTCGCAGCCCGATGGGAGAAACACACATAGAGCGAAAGACTCTTTGCCGCGGCGTCCCTACTGGGAAAGCACAGCATTCTTTGGGAAATCAGAGTCGGGTCTGTGAGATGCTGCCTGCTGCTTGCCGGAGTTAGTCTCCACCGCACGGTGTAATAAACCCGCATGGGGCGAAATCCTCTTTGCCTGGGCATCCCCTTGCCTGAGAGAGAAGAGCGGTGGCACCTGTGGAAAGAGCCTTAAGGAAAGGGACATGTCTGTCACTACAGAGCGACGGACTCCTGGCTGCTAAGGATAAACGAGGTCAAGATTAGGGCAGGGCAAGGTGGCCACTCTGAGGAAGGAGTCGGGGCAGAAGGCAGGCCTGTCCTGTGCGTCTGGTCCCAAGGGGACAGCATCTACTTGGCCACCTGTCCCAAGGGCAGACTTGGGCTAGCTCCCTGGCTCCACCCCAAGAACTCGCAGAATCAGCTCCCTTGAAAACGCGCAGTTAGGTGCCATCTTCCTCCAAGATGAGACAGCGTTTTCCATGGCAGGGGGTGTGCCTGGAAAAGAGGAGGGACCTTCCACGAATGCTCCCCATTTCCTTAACGGGGAGTGTTCAGGGATCCTGTCGCCTCATCTCTCCTGTGAGGAAGGCACTGACCTAGTCCGCGAGTCTGCCTGAGCACCGGAGCAAAAGGCAAAGCCTTACCTACGCCAGGAGATGGTAATAGGCATAGAGTGCCATGCTAGGCTACGTACGCTGCTGCAGGGTTGTGACTGTGTCTGCTTAGTTCGTCTTAGCAAGGAGAACCCAGGGCGTGCACTTGGAGCCCGGGAAAGAAAGGCCCAAGAGGCACCAGCTCTCCCGCAGCTCTTCTTCCCTGACGCGAAAGAGCGAACGACCAAAGCCTTGCGGTAGAAGCAGCAGCGAAGTGCGGTTCGCGCCAAGCTGAAAACCTCTGCGAAAGCAAAGCAGTCGCTGGGACATCAGTGTCGGTTCTGTGGGCTGCTTTTGTTGCTTGCCTTAGCCTAGTATTCGCAGCCCGATGGGAGAAACCCACATAGAGCGAAAGCCTCTTTGCCCAGGCATCCCTTCTGGGAAAGCACAGCATTCTTTGGGAAATCAGAGTCGGGTCTGTGTGATGCTGTCTGCTGCTTGCCGGAGCTAGTCTCCACTGCACGGTGTAATAAACCAGCATAGGGAGAGATCCTCTTTGCCTGGGTATCCCCTCTTCCTGAGAGAGAAGAGCGGTGGCGCCTGTGGAAAAAGCCTTAAAGAAAGGGACACGTCTGTCACTGCAGAGCGACGGACTCCTGGCTGCTATGGAGACACGAGCGCAAGATTAGGGCAGGGGCAAGGGCTCCACTCTGAGTAATGAGTCTGGGCAGAAAGCATGCCTTTCCCGAGCCTTTGGGCCCAAGGAGACAGCAGCTCCTTGGCCACCTGTCCGTGGTGGAGACATGGGCTTGCCACCAGGCGCCTACCCTGAACTCGAGAAACAACTCCCAGAAAGACCTGGCCATCAGATGCCGTCTTCCTCCAGGATATGGAAGCTTGGAGGAGGCACGGGTTTGAAGGCGAAGGAGTGGGGACAGTCCACCCAACGCTCCCTATTCAGTGCACGGGCAGTGTGCGGGGATCCTGTCACCTCTCCATTCCTGTGGCGAAAGCACTGGCCTAGTCCGCGAGACCGCCTGAGCGCCAGAGTAAAAGGCCAAGCGATGCCTACACCGGGAGATGGTAGTTTGCATAGAGTGCCATCCTAGGATACGCACGCTACTGCACGGTTGTGGCTGTGTCTGCTTAGTTCGTCCTGGCAGGGTAAACCCAGGACGTGAACATGGATCCCGGGAAAGCAATGCCCAAGAGGCACCACCTCTCCCGCAGCTCTTCTTCCCTGACGCGACTGAAGCCTTGCTGAGGATGCAGGGGCGAAGTGCTGTTCCCTACAAGCCAAAGCCTCGGCGAAAGCACAGCATTCGCTGAGAAATATTTGGCGGGGTGCTGCTGCTTGCCTGAGCCCAGTCTCGCGGTGGGACAAACCCGCATACAGCGAAAACCTCTTTGCCTGGGCATCTCCCCTGGGAAAGCACAGCATTCGTTGGGAAATCTGAGTTGGGTTTGGGGATGCTGCTGCTGCTGCTTGCCTGAACTCGTCTCCACAGCACGGTGGAAGATACCCGCATGGAGCGAAATACTCTTTGCACTAGTATCGCCTCTGCCTGAGAGAGAAGCATGGTTGCACACGTCTGTTCACCGCGTTCCCCAGGAGCAAGTGTGGGGAAGGCGCAGCACGCCACCCCCGGGGAAGAGAAGGCGCCGTTGGCCTTGGGGTCGGGAAACGCTCAGGAAGCAGGATAGCCTGCCGTGGCACGAACACCAGGCCAGTGGCAAGACAAGTGTCACCCGCTCCATGTGCGGAGAGATGGAAGCCTGGCTGCTAAGGAGACATGAGGGAACGACTAGGGCAGGGGCGCGTGCTCCACTCTGAGGGATGAGTCTGGGCAGAAGGCAGGCCTGTCCTGTGCCTCTGGTCCAAGGTGACAGCATCTCCTTGGCCAACTGTCCCAAGGGCAGTCTTGGGCTAGCTCCCTGGCTCCACCCCCAGAACTCGCAGAAACAGCTCCCTCGAGAATCGCGCAGTCAGATGCCATCTTCCTCCAAGATGTGACCGCTTTTTCCGTGGCAGGGGGTGTGCCTGGAAAAGAGGAGCGACAATCCCCAAAAGCCCCCCATTCCAGTAACGGGGAGTGTTCATGGATCCTGTCGCCTCTCCTCTCCTGTGAGGAAGGCACTGACTTAGTCCGCGAGTCCGCCTGAGCACCAGCGCAAAAGGCAAAGCCTTACCTACGCCAGGAGATCGTAATAGGCATAGAGTGCCATGCTAGGCCACGCACGCTGCTGCAGGGTTGTGACTGTGTCTGCTTAGTTCGGCTTAGCAAGGAGAACCCCGGGGGTGCACTTGGAGCCCGGGAAAGCAAGGCCCAAGAGGCACCAGCTCTCCCGCGGCTCTTCATCCCTGACGCGAAAGAGCGAACGACCAAAGCCTTGTGGTGGAGGCAGCAGCGAAGTGCGGTTCGAGCCAAGCTGAAAACCTCTGCTAAAGCAAAGCAGTCGCTGGGACATCAGTGTCGGTTCTGTGGGCTGCTTTTTTTGCTTGCCTTAGCCTAGTATTCGCAGCCCGATGGGAGAACCCCACATAGAGCGAAAGCCTCTTTGCCCGGGCGTCCGTTCTGGGAAAGCACAGCATTCTTTGGGAAATCAGAGTCGGGTCTGTGGGATGCTGCCTGCTGCTTGCCGGAGTTAGTCTCCACCGCACGGTGTAATAAACCCGCATGGGGCGAAATCCTCTTTGCCTGGGCATCCCCTCTGCCTCAGAGAGAAGTGCGGTGGCACCTGTGGGAAGAGCATTAAGGAAAGGGACACGTCTGTCACTGCAGAGCGACGGACTCCTGGCTGCTAAGGGGACACGAGGGCAAGATTAGGGCACGGCAAGTTCTCCACTCTGAGGAAGGAGTCTGGGCAGAAGGCAGGCCTGTCCTGTGCCTCTGGTCCCAAGGGGACAGCATCTCCTTGGCCACCTATCCCAAGGGCAGACTTGGGCTAGCTCCCTGGCTCCACCCCCAGAACTCGCAGAAACAGCTACCTCGAAAAGGCGCAGTCAGATGCCATCTTCCTCCAAGATGTCACAGCGTTTTCTGTGGCAGGGGGTGTGCCTGGAAAAGTGGAGCGACAATCCCCAAAAGCCCCCCATTCCAGTAACGGGGAGTGTTCAGGGATCCTGTCGCCTCCCCTCCCTGTGAGGAAGGCACTGACCTAGTCCGCGGGTCCGCCTGAGCACCGGAGCAAAAGGCAAAGCCTTACCTACGCCAGAAGATGGTAATAGGCATAGAGTGCCATGCTAGGCTACGTACGCTGCTGCAGGGTTGTGACTGTGTCTGCTTAGTTCGTCTTAGCAAGGAGAACCCAGGGCGTGCACTTGGAGCCCGGGAAAGAAAGGCCCAAGAGGCACCAGCTCTCCCGCAGCTCTTCTTCCCTGACGCGAAAGAGCAAACGACCAAAGCCTTGCGGTAGAAGCAGCAGCGAAGTGCGGTTCGCGCCAAGCTGAAAACCTCTGCGAAAGCAAAGCAGTCGCTGGGACATCAGTGTCGGTTCTGTGGGCTGCTTTTGTTGCTTGCCTTAGCCTAGTATTCGCAGCCCGATGGGAGAAACCCACATAGAGCGAAAGCCTCTTTGCCCGGGCATCCCTTCTGGGAAAGCACAGCATTCTTTGGGAAATCAGAGTCGGGTCTGTGTGATGCTGTCTGCTGCTTGCCGGAGCTAGTCTCCACTGCACGGTGTAATAAACCAGCATGGGGAGAGATCCTCTTTGCCTGGGTATCCCCTCTTCCTGAGAGAGAAGAACGGTGGCGCCTGTGGAAAAAGCCTTAAAGAAAGGGACACGTCTGTCACTGCAGAGCGACGGACTCCTGGCTGCTATGGAGACACGAGCGCAAGATTAGGGCAGGGGCAAGGGCTCCACTCTGAGTAATGAGTCTGGAGAGAAAGCATGCCTTTCCCGAGCCTTTGGGCCCAAGGAGACAGCAGCTCCTTGGCCACCTGTCCGTGGTGGAGACATGGGCTTGCCACCAGGCGCCTACCCTGAACTCGAGAAACAACTCCCAGAAAGACCTGGCCATCAGATGCCGTCTTCCTCCAGGATATGGAAGCTTGGAGGAGGCACGGGTTTGAAGGCGAAGGAGTGGGGACAGTCCACCCAACGCTCCCTATTCAGTGCATGGGCAGTGTGCGGGGATCCTGTCACCTCTCCATTCCTGTGGCGAAAGCACTGGCCTAGTCCGCGAGACCGCCTGAGCGCCAGAGTAAAAGGCCAAGCGATGCCTACACCGGGAGATGGTAGTTTGCATAGAGTGCCATCCTAGGATACGCACGCTACTGCACGGTTGTGGCTGTGTCTGCTTAGTTCGTCCTGGCAGGGTAAACCCAGGACGTGAACATGGATCCCGGGAAAGCAATGCCCAAGAGGCACCACCTCTCCCGCAGCTCTTCTTCCCTGACGCGACTGAAGCCTTGCTGAGGATGCAGGGGCGAAGTGCTGTTCCCTACAAGCCAAAGCCTCGGCGAAAGCACAGCATTCGCTGAGAAATATTTGGCGGGCTGCTGCTGTTTGCATGAGCCCAGTCTCGCGGTGGGAGATACCCGCATACAGCGAAAACCTCTTTGCCTGGGCATCTCCCCTGGGAAAGCACAGCATTCGTTGGGAAATCTGAGTTGGGTTTGGGGATGCTGCTGCTGCTGCTTGCCTGAACTCGTCTCCACAGCACGGTGGAAGATACCCGCATGGAGCGAAATACTCTTTGCACTAGTATCGCCTCTGCCTGAGAGAGAAGCATGGTTGCACACGTCTGTTCACCGCGTTCCCCAGGAGCAAGTGTGGGGAAGGCGCAGCACGCCGCCCCCGGGGAAGAGAAGGCGCCGTTGGCCTTGGGGTCGGGAAACGCTCAGGAAGCGGGATAGCCTGCCGTGGCACGAAAACCAGGCCAGTGGCAAGACAAGTGTCACCCGCTCCATGTGCGGAGAGATGGAAGCCTGGCTGCTAAGGAGACATGAGGGAACGACTAGGGCAGGGGCGCGTGCTCCACTCTGAGGGAGGAGTCTGGGCAGAAGGCAGGCCTGTCCTGTGCCTCTGGTCCAAGGTGACAGCATCTCCTTGGCCACCTGTCCCAAGGGCAGTCTTGGGCTAGCTCCCTGGCTCCACCCCCAGAACTCGCAGAAACAGCTCCCTCGAGAATCGCGCAGTCAGATGCCATCTTCCTCCAAGATGTGACCGCGTTTACCGTGGCTGGGGGTGTGCCTGGAAAAGAGGAGCGACAATCCCCAAAAGCCCCCCATTCCAGTAACGGGGAGTGTTCATGGATCCTGTCGCCTCTCCTCTCCTGTGAGGAAGGCACTGACCTAGTCCGCGAGTCCGCCTGAGCACCAGCGCAAAAGGCAAAGCCTTACCTACGCCAGGAGATCGTAATAGGCATAGAGTGCCATGCTAGGCCACGCACGCTGCTGCAGGGTTGTGACTGTGTCTGCTTAGTTCGGCTTAGCAAGGAGAACCCCGGGGGTGCACTTGGAGCCCGGGAAAGCAAGGCCCAAGAGGCACCAGCTCTCCCGCGGCTCTTCATCCCTGACGCGAAAGAGCGAACGACCAAAGCCTTGTGGTGGAGGCAGCAGCGAAGTGCGGTTCGAGCCAAGCTGAAAACCTCTGCTAAAGCAAAGCAGTCGCTGGGACATCAGTGTCGGTTCTGTGGGCTGCTTTTTTTGCTTGCCTTAGCCTAGTATTCGCAGCCCGATGGGAGAACCCCACATAGAGCGAAAGCCTCTTTGCCCGGGCGTCCGTTCTGGGAAAGCACAGCATTCTTTGGGAAATCAGAGTCGGGTCTGTGGGATGCTGCCTGCTGCTTGCCGGAGTTAGTCTCCACCGCACGGTGTAATAAACCCGCATGGGGCGAAATCCTCTTTGCCTGGGCATCCCCTCTGCCTCAGAGAGAAGTGCGGTGGCACCTGTGGGAAGAGCATTAAGGAAAGGGACACGTCTGTCACTGCAGAGCGACGGACTCCTGGCTGCTAAGGGGACACGAGGGCAAGATTAGGGCACGGCAAGTTCTCCACTCTGAGGAAGGAGTCTGGGCAGAAGGCAGGCCTGTCCTGTGCCTCTGGTCCCAAGGGGACAGCATCTCCTTGGCCACCTGTCCCAAGGGCAGACTTGGGCTAGCTCCCTGGCTCCACCCCCAGAACTCGCAGAAACAGCTTCCACGAAAAGGGGCAGTCAGATACCATCTTCCTCCAAGATGTGACAGCGTTTTCTGTGGCAGGGGGTGTGCCTGGAAAAGTGGAGCGACAATCCCCAAAAGCCCCCCATTCCAGTAATGGGGAGTGTTCAGGGATCCTGTCGCCTCTCCTCTCCTGTGAGGAAGGCACTGAACTAGTCCGCGAGTCCGCCTGAGCACCGGAGCAAAAGGCAAAGCCTTACCTACGCCAGGAGATGGTAATAGGCATAGAGTGCCATGCTAGGCCACGCACGCTGCTGCAGGGTTGTGACTGTGTCTGCTTAGTTCGGCTTAGCAAGGAGAACCCAGAGCGTGCACTTGGAGCCCGGGAAAGCAAGGCCCAAGAGGCACCAGCTCTCCCGCGGCTCTTCATCCCTGACGCGAAAGAGCGAACGACCAAAGCCTTGTGGTGGAGGCAGCAGCGAAGTGCGGTTCGCGCCAAGCTGAAAACCTCTGCGAAAGCAAAGCAGTCGCTGGGACATCAGTGTCGGTTCTGTGGGCTGCTTTTGTTGCTTGCCTTAGCCTAGTATTCGCAGCCCGATGGGAGAAACCCACATAGAGCGAAAGACTCTTTGCCGCGGCGTCCCTACTGGGAAAGCACAGCATTCTTTGGGAAATCAGAGTCGGGTCTGTGGGATTTTGCCTGCTGCTTGCCGGAGTTAGTCTCCACCGCACGGTGTAATAAACCCGCATGGGGCGAAATCCTCTTTGCCTGGGCATCCCCTCTGCCTCAGAGAGAAGTGCGGTGGCACCTGTGGGAAGAGCATTAAGGAAAGGGACACGTCTGTCACTGCAGAGCGACGGACTCCTGGCTGCTAAGGGGACACGAGGGCAAGATTAGGGAACGGCAAGTTCTCCACTCTGAGGAAGGAGTCTGGGCAGAAGGCAGGCCTGTCCTGTGCCTCTGGTCCCAAGGGGACAGCATCTCCTTGGCCACCTGTCCCAAGGGCAGACTTGGGCTAGCTCCCTGGCTCCACCCCCAGAACTCGCAGAAACAGCTTCCACGAAAAGGGGCAGTCAGATACCATCTTCCTCCAAGATGTGACAGCGTTTTCTGTGGCAGGGGCTGTGCCTGGAAAAGTGGAGCGACAATCCCCAAAAGCCCCCCATTCCAGTAATGGGGAGTGTTCAGGGATCCTGTCGCCTCTCCTCTCCTGTGAGGAAGGCACTGAACTAGTCCGCGAGTCCGCCTGAGCACCGGAGCAAAAGGCAAAGCCTTACCTACGCCAGGAGATGGTAATAGGCATAGAGTGCCATGCTAGGCCACGCACGCTGCTGCAGGGTTGTGACTGTGTCTGCTTAGTTCGGCTTAGCAAGGAGAACCCAGAGCGTGCACTTGGAGCCCGGGAAAGCAAGGCCCAAGAGGCACCAGCTCTCCCGCGGCTCTTCATCCCTGACGCGAAAGAGCGAACGACCAAAGCCTTGTGGTGGAGGCAGCAGCGAAGTGCGGTTCGCGCCAAGCTGAAAACCTCTGCGAAAGCAAAGCAGTCGCTGGGACATCAGTGTCGGTTCTGTGGGCTGCTTTTGTTGCTTGCCTTAGCCTAGTATTCGCAGCCCGATGGGAGAAACCCACATAGAGCGAAAGACTCTTTGCCGCGGCGTCCCTACTGGGAAAGCACAGCATTCTTTGGGAAATCAGAGTCGGGTCTGTGGGATTTTGCCTGCTGCTTGCCGGAGTTAGTCTCCACCGCACGGTGTAATAAACCCGCATGGGGCGAAATCCTCTTTGCCTGGGCATCCCCTCTGCCTCAGAGAGAAGTGCGGTGGCACCTGTGGAAAGAACATTAAGGAAAGGGACACGTCTGTCACTGCAGAGCGACGGACTACTGGCTGCTAAGGGGACACGAGGGATAGATTAGGGCACGGCAAGTTCTCCACTCTGAGGAAGGAGTCTGGGCAGAAGGCAGGCCTGTCCTGTGCCTCTGGTCCCACGGGGACAGCATCTCCTTGGCCACCTGTCCCAAGGGCAGTCTTGGGCTAGCTCCCTGGCTCCACCCCCAGAACTCGCTTGGAAGCTTGGAGGAGGCACAGGGTTGAAGGAGAAGGAGTGGGGACAGTCCGCCTAAAGCTCCCTATTCAGTGCACGGGCGCTTTGCAGGGATTCTGTCACCTCTCCTTTCCTGTGGGGAAAGCACTGGCCTAGTACACGAGTCCGCCTGAGCGCCAGAGTAAAAGGCCAAGCGATGTCTACACCGGATGATGGTAGTGTGCATAGAGTGCCATCCTAGGCTACGCACGCTACTGCACGGTTGTGGCTGTGTCTGCTTAGTTCGGCCTGGCAGGGTGAACCCAGGACACGAACATGGAGCCCGGGTAAGCAAGGCCCTAGAGGCACCAGCTCTCCCGCGGCTCTTCTTCCCTGACGCGAAAGAGCGAACGCCCAATGCCTTGCGGTGGAAGCAGCAGCGAAGTGCGGTTCGCGCCAAGCTGAAAACCTCTGCGAAAGCAAAGCAATCGCTGGGACATCAGAGTCGGTTCTCTGGGCTGCTTTTGTTGCTTGCCTTAGCCTAGTATTCGCAGCACGATGGGAGAAACCCGCATAGAGGGAAAGCCTCTTTGCCGGGGCATCGCCGCTGGCAAAGCACAGCATTCTTTGGGAAATCAGAGTCGGGTCTGTGGGTTGTTGCGTGCTGCTTGCCGGAGCTCGTCTCCACCACACGGTGTAATAAACCCGCATGGAGCGAAATCCTCTTGGCCTGGGTATCCCCTCTGCCTGAGAGAGAAGCGCAGTGGCGCCTGTGGAAAGATTTTTAAGGAAAGGGACATGTCTGTCACTGCAGAGCGACGGAAGCCTGGCTGCTAAAGAGACCAGAGGGCACGATTAGGGCAGGGGAAAGGCCTCCACTCTGAGGAAGGAGTCTGGGCAGAAAGCATGCCTGTCCCAAGCCTTTGGGCCCAAGGAGACAGCAGCCTCTTGGCCACCTGTCCGTGGTGGAGACATGGGCCTGCCACCAGGCGCCTACCCTGAACTCGAGAAAAAACTCCCTAAAAGAACTGGCCATCAGATGCCGTCTTCCTCCAGGATGTGGAAGCTTGGAGGAGGCACGGGGTTGAAGGAGAAGGAGTGGGGACAGTCCGCCCAAAGCTCCCTATTCAGTGCACGGGCGGTGTGCAGGGATCCTGTCACCTCTCCTTTCCTGTGGGGAAAGCACTGGCTAGTACGCGAGTCCGCCTGAGCGCCAGAGTAAAAGGCCAAGCGATGCCTACACCGGGAGTTGGTAGTGTGCATAGAATGCCATCCTAGGCTACCCACGCTACTGCACGGTTGTGGCTGTGTCTGCTTAGTTCGGCCTGGCAGGGTGAACCAAGGACACGAACATGGAGTCCGGGAAAGCAAGGCCCTAGAGGCACCAGCTCTCCCGCAGCTCTTCTTCCCCGACGCGACTGAAGCCTTGACGAGGAAGCAGCGGCGAAGTTCTGTTCGCTCCACGCCAAAGACTCTGCGAAAGCTCAGCATTCGCTGAGAAATGTTTGCCGGGCTGCTGCTGCTTGCCTGAGCCCAGTGTGGCGGTGGGAGAAACCCGCATACAGTGAAAACCTCTTTGCCTGGGCATCTCCCCTGGGAAAGCACAGCATTCCTTGGGAAATCAGTGTCGAGTCTGTGGGATGCTGCCTGCTGCTTGCCGGAGTTAGTCTCCACCGCACCGTGTAATAACGCCGCATGGAGCGAAATCCTCTTTGCCTGGGCATCCGCTCTGCCTCAGAGAGAAGCGCGGTGGCACCTGTGGAAAGAGCATTAAGGAAAGGGACACGTCTGTCACTGCAGAGCGTCGGAATCCTGGCTGCTATGGAGACACGAGGGCAAGATTAGGGTAGGGGCAAGGGCTCCACTCTGAGGAATGAGTCTGGGCAGAAAGCATGCCTTTCCCGAGCCTTTGGGCCCAAGGAGACAGCAGCTCCTTGGCCACCTGTCCGGGGTGGAGACATGGGCTTGCCACCAGGCGCCTACCCTGAACTCGAGAAACAACACCCAGAAAGACCTGGCCATCAGATGCCGTCTTCCTCCAGGATGTGGAAGCTTGGAGGAGGCACGGGGTGGAAGGGGAAGGAGTGGGGACAGTCCCCCAAAGCTCACTATTCAGTGCACGGGCGGTGTGCAGAGATCCTGTCACCTCTCCTTTCCTGTGGGGAAAGCACTGGCCTAGTCCGCGAGTCCGCCTGGCGCCAGAGTAAAAGGCCAAGCGATGCCTACACCGGGAGATGGTAGTGTGCATAGAGTGCCATCCTAGGCTACGCACGCTACTGCACGGTTGTGGCTGTGTCTGCTTAGTTCGGCCTGGCAGGGTGAACCCAGGACGCGAACTTGGAGCCCGGGAAATCAATGCCCAAGAGGCACGAGCTCTCCCGCAGCTCTTCTTGCCGACGCGACTGAAGCCTTGCTGAGGATGCAGCGGCGAAGTGCTGTTCCCTCCAAGCCAAATCCTCTGCGAAAGCACAGCATTCGCTGAGAAATGTTTGGCGGGCTGCTGCTGCTTGCCTGAGCCCAGTCTCGCGGTGGGACAAACCCGCATACAGCGAAAACCTCTTTACCTGGGCATCTCCCCTGGGAAAGCACAGCATTCGTTGGGAAATCTGAGTTGGGTTTGGGGATGCTGCTGCTTCTTGCCTGAGCTCGTCTCCACAGCACGGTGGAAGATACCCGCATGGAGCGAAATACTCTTTGCCCTAGCATCCCCTCTGCCTGAGAGAGAAGCATGGTTGCACACGTCTGTTCACCGCGTTCCCCAGGAGCAAGTGTGGGTAAGGTGCAGCACGCCGCCCCCGGGGAAGAGAAGGCGCCGTTGGCCTTGGGGTCGGGAAACACTCAGGAAGCAGGATAGCCTGCCGTGGCACGAACACCTGGCCAGTGGAAATACAAGTATCACCCGCTCCATGTGCGGAGAGATGGAAGCCTGGCTGCTAAGGATACACGAGGGCAAGATTAGGGCAGGGCAAGGTGGCCACTCTGAGGAAGGAGTCTGGGCAGAAGGCAGGCCTGTCCTGTGCCTCTGGTCCCAAGGGGACAGCATCTCCTTGGCCACCTGTCCCAAGGGCAGACTTGGGCTAGCTCCCTGGCTCCACCCCCAGAACTCGCAGAATCAGCTCCCTTGAAAACGCGCAGTCAGGTGCCATCTTCCTCCAAGATGAGACAGCGTTTTCCGTGGCAGGGTGTGTGCCTGGAAAAGAGGAGGGACCTTCCACGAATGCTCCCCATTCCTCTAACGGGGAGTGTTCAGGGATCCTGTTGCCTCATCTCTCCTGTGAGGAAGGCACTGACTTAGTCCGCGAGTCTGCCTAAGCACCGGAGCAAAAGGCAAAGCCTTACCTACGCCAGGAGATATTAATAGGCATAGAGTGCCATGCAGGGCCACGCACGCTGCTGCAGGGTTGTGACTGTGTCTGCTTAGTTCGGGTTAGCAAGGAGAACCCAAAGCGTGCACTTGGAGCCCGGGAAAGCAAGGCCCAAATGGCACCAGCTCTCCCGCGGCTCTTCTTCCCTGCCGCGACAGAGCGAAAGACCAAAGCCTTGCAGTGGAAGCAGCAGCGAAGTGCGGTTCGCGCCAAGCTGAAAACCTCTGCGAAAGCAAAGCAGTCGCTGGACATCAGAGTCGGTTCTGTGGGCTGCTTTTGTTGCTTGCCTTAGCCTAGTATTCGCAGCACGATGGGAGAAATCCACATAGAGCGAAAGCCTCTTTGCCCGGGCATCCCTTCTGGGAAAGCACAGCATTCTTTGGGAAATCAGAGTCGGGTCTGTGGGATGCTGCCTGCTGCTTGCCGGAGGTAGTCTCCACCGCACGGTGTAATAAACCCGCATGGGGCGAAATCCTCTTTGCCTGGGCATCTCCTCTTCCTGAGAGAGAAGAGCGGTGGCACCTGTGGAAAGAGCCTTAAGGAAAGGGACACGTCTGTCACTGCAGAGCGACGGACTCCTGGCTGCTAAGGAGAAACGAGTGCAAGATTAGGGCAGGGCAAGGTGGCCACTCTGAGGAAGGAGTCTGGGCAGAAAGCATGCCTTTCCCGAGCCTTTGGGCCCAAGGAGACAGTAGCTCCTTGGCCACCTGTCCGTGGTGGAGACATGGGCCTGCCACAAGGCGCCTACCCTGAACTTGAGAAAAAACTCCCAAAAAGAACTGGCCACCAGATGCCGTCTTCCTCCAGGATGTGGAAGCTTGGAGGAGGCACGGGGTTGAAGGAGAAGGAGTGGGGACAGTCCGCCCAAAGCTCCCTATTCAGTGCACGGGTGGTGTGCAGGGATCCTGTCACCTCTCCTTTCCTGTGGGGAAAGCACTGGCCTAGTCCGCCATTCCGCCTGAGCGCCAGAGTAAAAGGCCAAGCGATGCCTACACCGGGAGATGGTAGTGTGCATAGAATGCCATCCTAGGCTACCCACGCTACTGCACGGTTGTGGCTGTGTCTGCTTAGTTCGGCCTGGCAGGGTGAACCCAGGACACGAACATGGAGCCCGGGAAAGCAAGGCCCTAGAGGCACCAGCTCTCCCGCAGCTCTTCTTCCCCGACGCGACTGAAGCCTTGACGAGGAAGCAGCGACGAAGTTCTGTTCGCTCCACGCCAAAGACTCTGCGAAAGCTCAGCATTTGCTGAGAAATGTTTGGCGGGCTGCTGCTGCTTGCCTGAGCCCAGTCTGGCGGTGGGAGAAACCCGCATACAGTGAAAACATCTTTTCCTGGGCATCTCCCCTGGGAAAGCACAGCATTCTTTGGGAAATCAGTGTCGAGTCTGTGGGATGCTGCCTGCTGCTTGCCGGAGTTAGTCTCCACCGCACGGTGTAATAAACCCGCATGGAGCGAAATCCTCTTTGCCTGGGCATCCCCTCTGCCTGAGAGAGAAGCGCGGTGGCACCTGTGGAAAGATCAATAAGGAAAGGGACACGTCTGTCACTGCAGAGCGTCGGAATCCTGGCTGCTATGGAGACACGAGGGCAAGATTAGGGTAGGGGCAAGGGCTCCACTCTGAGGAATGAGTCTGGGCAGAAAGCATGCCTTTCCCGAGCCTTTGGGCCCAAGGAGACAGCAGCTCCTTGGCCACCTGTCCGGGGTGGAGACATGGGCTTGCCACCAGGCGCCTACCCTGAACTCGAGAAACAACACCCAGAAAGAACTGGCCATCAGATGCCGTCTTCCTCCAGGATGTGGAAGCTTGGAGGAGGCACGGGGTTGAAGGGGAAGGAGTGGGGACAATCCCCCAAAGCTCACTATTCAGTGCACGGGCGGTGTGCAGAGATCCTGTCACCTCTCCTTTCCTGTGGGGAAAGCCCTGGCCTAGTCCGTGAGTCCGCCTGGTGCTAGAGTAAAAGGCCAAGCGATGCCTACACCGGGAGATGGTAGTGTGCATAGAGTGCCATCCTAGGCTACGCACGCTACTGCACGGTTGTGGCTGTGTCTGCTTAGTTCGGCCTGGCTGGGTGAACCCAGGACGCGAACTTGGAGCCCGGGAAAGCAATGCCCAAGAGGCACCAGCTCTCCCGCAGCTCTTCTTCCCCGACACGACTGAAGCCTTGCTGAGGATGCAGCGGCGAAGTGCTGTTCCCTCCAAGCCAAATCCTCTGCGAAAGCACAGCATTCGCTGAGAAATGTTTGGCGGGCTGCTGCTGCTTGCCTGAGCCCAGTCTCGCGGTGGGACAAACCCGCATACAGCGAAAACCTCTTTGCCTGGGCATCTCCCCTGGGAAAGCACAGCATTCGTTGGGAAATCTGAGTTGGGTTTGGGGATGCTGCTGCAGCTTGCCTGAGCTCGTCTCCACAGCACGGTGGAAGATACCCGCATGGAGCGAAATACTCTTTGCCCTAGCATCCCCTCTGCCTGAGAGAGAAGCATGGTTGCACACGTCTGTTCACCGCGTTCCCCAGGAGCAAGTGTGGGGAAGGCGCAGCACGCCGCCCCCGGGGAAGAGAAGGTGCCGTTGGCCTTGGGGTCGGGAAACGCTCAAGAAGCAGGATAGCCTGCCGTGGCACGAACACCAGGCCAGTGGCAAGACAAGTGTCACCCGCTCCATGTGCGGAGAGATGGAAGCCTGGCTGCTAAGGATACACGAGGGCAAGATTAGGGCCGGGCAAGGTGGCCACTCTGAGGAAGGAGTCTGGGCAGAAGGCAGGCCTGTCCTGTGCCTCTGGTCCCAAGGGGACAGCATCTCCTTGGCCACCTGTCCCAAGGGCAGACTTGGGCTAGCTCCCTGGCTCCACCCCCAGAACTCGCAGAATCAGCTCCCTTGAAAACGCGCAGTTAGGTGCCATCTTCCTCCAAGATGAGACAGCGTTTTCCGTGGCAGGGGGTGTGCCTGGAAAAGAGGAGGGACCTTCCACGAATGCTCCCCATTCCCTTAACGGGGAGTGTTCAGGGATCCTGTCGCCTCATCTCTCCTGTGAGGAAGGCACTGACCTAGTCCGCGAGTCTGCCTGAGCACCGGAGCAAAAGGCAAAGCCTTACCTACGCCAGGAGATAGTAATAGGCATAGAGTGCCATGCTAGGCCACGCACGCTGCTGCAGGGTTGTGACTGTGTCTGCTTAGTTCGGCTTAGCAAGGAGAACCCCGGGGGTGCACTTGGAGCCCGGGAAAGCAAGGCCCAAGAGACACCAGCTCTCCCGCGGCTCTTCTTCCCTGACGCGAAAGAGCGAACGACCAATGCCTTGCGGTGGAAGCAGCAGCGAATTGCGGTTCGCGCCAAGCTGAAAACCTCTGCGAAAGCAAAGCAGTCGCTGGGACATCAGAGTCGGTTCTGTGGGCTGCTTTTGTTGCTTGCCTTAGCCTAGTATTCGCAGCCGGATTGGAGAAACCCACATAGAGCGAAAGCCTCTTTGCCCGGGCATCCCTTCTGGGAAAGCACAGCATTCTTTGGGAAATCAGAGTCGGGTCTGTGGGATGCTGCCTGCTGCTTGCCGGAGTTAGTCTCCACCGCACGGTGTAATAAACCCGCATGGGGCGAAATCCTCTTTGCCTGGGCATCCCCTCTGCCTCAGAGAGAAGTGCGGTGGCACCTGTGGAAAGAACATTAAGGAAAGGGACACGTCTGTCACTGCAGAGCGACGGACTACTGGCTGCTAAGGGGACACGAGGGATAGATTAGGGCACGGCAAGTTCTCCACTCTGAGGAAGGAGTCTGGGCAGAAGGCAGGCCTGTCCTGTGCCTCTGGTCCCACGGGGACAGCATCTCCTTGGCCACCTGTCCCAAGGGCAGTCTTGGGCTAGCTCCCTGGCTCCACCCCCAGAACTCGCTTGGAAGCTTGGAGGAGGCACGGGGTTGAAGGAGAAGGAGTGGGGACAGTCCGCCTAAAGCTCCCTATTCAGTGCACGGGCGCTTTGCAGGGATTCTGTCACCTCTCCTTTCCTGTGGGGAAAGCACTGGCCTAGTCCACGAGTCCGCCTGAGCGCCAGAGTAAAAGGCCAAGCGATGCCTACACCGGATGATGGTAGTGTGCATAGAGTGCCATCCTAGGCTACGCACGCTACTGCACGGTTGTGGCTGTGTCTGCTTAGTTCGGCCTGGCAGGGTGAACCCAGGACACGAACATGGAGCCCGGGAAAGCAAGGCCCTAGAGGCACCAGCTCTCCCGCAGCTCTTCTTCCCCGACGCGACTGAAGCCTTGACGAGGAAGCCGCGGCGAAGTGCTGTTCGCTCCACGCCAAAGACTCTGCGAAAGCTCAGCATGCGCTGAGAAATGCTCTGCGGGCTGCTGCTGCTTGCCTGAGCCAAGTCAGGCGGTGGGAGAAACCCAGCATACAGCGAAAGCCTCTTTGCCTGGGCGTCTCCCCTGGGAAAGCACAGTATTCGTTGGGAAATCAGAGTTAGGTGTTGGGATGCTGCTTCTGTTTGCCTGAGCTAGTCTCCGCAGCACGGTGGAAGATTCCCTCATGGAACGAAATACTCTATGCCCTTGCATCCCCTCTGCCTGAGAGAGAAGCATGGTTGCACACGTCTGTCACCGCGCTCCCCAGGAAAAGTGTGGGGAAGATGCAACACGCCGCCCCGGGGAAGAGAAGGAGTCCTTGGCCCTGGGGTCAGGAAACGCTCAGGAACCAGGATAGCCTGCCGTGGCACGAACAGCAGGTCGGAGGCAAGACAAGTGTCACCTGCTCCCTGTGCCTAGAGATGGAAGCCTGGATGGGAAGGAGACATGAGGAGACGACTAGGGCAGGGGCGTGTGCTCCACTCTGAGGATGGAATCTGGGCAGAAAGCAGGCAGAAGGGGACAGAATCTCTTTGGCCACACGTCGCAAGGGAAGCCTGGGCATTGCCACCAGGTGCCGTACTCGGAACTCGCAGAAACAACCCCATGGAGAAACGGGCAGTCAGATGCTGTCTTCCACCAAGATGTGGCCCCGTTGTCGGTGGAAGGGGGTGTGCCAGGGAAGGAGTGGAGACCGTCCCCCACAGTACCCCATCCCAGTGCACGGGCAGTGTGCAGGGATCCTGTCGCCTCCTCTCTCCTGTGGTGAAGGCACTGGCCTAGGCCCAGAGTCTGCCGGAGCGCCGGAGCAAAAGGAAAAGCCTTACGTACAACAGGAGATGGTAATAGGCATAGAGTGCCATGCTAGGCCATGCAGGCTGCTGCAGGGTGGTGTCTGTGTCTGCTTAGTTCGGCTTAGCAAGGTGAACCCCGGGCGCGAACTTGGAGCTCGGGAACTCAAAGCCCAAGATGAAACAGCTCTCCCGCGGCTCTTCTTCCCTGCCGCGAAGAACGAACGATCAAAGCCTTACTGAGAAAGCAGTAGCGAAGTGCGGGTCACGCCAAGCTGAAAACCTCTGAGAAAGCATAGCAGTTGCTGGGAAATCGAGTCGGTTCTGTGGGCTGCTTTCGTTGCTAGCCTTAGCTTAGTATTCACAGCACGATGGGAGAAACCCGCATAGAGGGAAAGCCTCTTTGCTGGGGCATCCCCTCTGGGAAAGCACAGCATTCTTTGGGAAATCAGAGTCGCGTCTGTGGGATGCTGCCTGCTGCTTGCCGGAGCTAGTCTCCACAGCACGATGTAATAAACCCGCATGCAGCGAAATGCTCTTTGCCTGGGCATCCCCTCTGTCGGACAGAAGCGCGCTGGCGACTGTGTAAAGAGCCTTAAGGAAAGGGACACGTCTGTCACTGCAGAGCGACGGAAGCCTGGCTGCTAAGGAGACACGAGGACAAGAATAGGGCAGTGGAAAGGGCTCCACTCGGAGGAAGGAGTCTGGGCAGAAAGCATACCTGTCCTGAGCCTTTGGGTCTAAGGAGAAAGCGATCCTTGGCAACCTGTCCGTGGTAGAGACATGGGTTTACCACCAGGTGCCTACGCTGAACTCGAGAAACAACACCCAGAAAGAACTGTCCCTCAGATGCCATCTTCCTCCAGAATGTGGAAGCTTGGAGGAGTCAAGGGGTTTAGGGAAAGGAGTGGGGACAGTCCTCCGAAACCTCCCTATTCAGTGCACGGGCGGTGTGCAGGGATCCTGTCACCTCTCCTTTCCTGTGGGGAAAGCACTGGCCTAGTCCGTGAATCTGCCTGAGCGCCAGAGTAAAAGGCCAAGCGATGCCTACACCGGGTGATAGTAGAGTGCCTAGAGTGCAATACTTGGCTACGCACGCTACTGCAGGGTTGTGGCTATGTCTGCTTAGTTCGGCCTGGCAGGGTGAACCCAGGACGCTAACATGGAGCCCAGGAAAGCAAGGCCCAAGAGGCACCAGCTCTCCAGCAGCTCTTCTTGCCTGACGCGACTGAAGCCTTGCTGAGGAAGCAGCGGCGAAGTGCTGTTCACTCCAAGCCAAAGCCTCTGCGAAAGCACAGCATGCGCTGAGAAATGTTCTGCGGGCTGCTGATGCTTGCCTGAGGCCAGTCTCACGGTGGGAGCAACCCCGCATACAGCGAAAGCCTCTTTGCCTGGGCATCTCCCCCTGGGAAAGTGTAGCATTCGTTGGGAAATCAGGGTTGGGTTTGGGGATGCTGTTGCTGCTTGCCTGAGCTAGTCTCCGCAGCACGGTGGAAGATAACCGCATGGAGCGAAATACTCTTTGCCCTAGCATCCCCTCTGCCTGAGAGAGAAGCATGGTTGCACACGTCTGTCACCGCCCTCCCCAAGAGCAAGTGTGGGAAGACGCAGCACGCCGGCCCCGGGGAAGAGAAGGAGCCTTTGGCCTTGGGGTCGGGAAACGCTCGGGAAGCAGGATAGCCTGCCGTGGCACGAACAGCAGGCCGGTGGCAAGAAAAGTGTCACCCGCTCCCTGTGCGGAGAGATGGTAGCCTGGCTGCTAAGGAGACATGAGGGGACGACTAGGGCAGGGGCGCATGCTCCACTCTGAGGAAGGAGTCTGGGCAGAAAGCAGGCCTGTCCTGTGCCTCAGCTCACAAGGGGACATCTCCTTGCCATCTGTCCCAAGGTCAGGCTTGGGCTTGCCACCAGGTGCCAAACACGGAATTCGCAGAAGCAACCCCATGGAGAAACGGGCAGTCAGATGCGGTCTTCCACCAAGATGTGTCAGGGAGTGTGCCGGGGAAAGAGTGGAGACACTCCCCTACAGTTCCCCATCCCAGTTCACGAGCCGTGTGCAGGGATCCTGTCGCCTACTCTCTCCTGAAGTGAAGGCACTGGCCTAGGCCCAGAGTCTGCCTGAGAAAAGGCAAAGCCTTACCTATGCCAGGAGATGGTAATAGGCATAGAGTGCCATGCTAGGACACGCACGCTGCTTCAGGGTTGTGACTGTGTCTGCTTAGTTTGGCTTAACAAGATGAAACCCAGGCGCGAACTGGGAGCAGGCAAAGCAAGGCCCAAGAGGAACCAGCTCTCCCCCTCCCGCGACAGAGCGAACGACCAAAGCCTTGCTGAGGAAGCAGCAGCGACGTACGCTTCGCGCCAAGGTGAAAACTTCTGTGAAAGCATAGCAGTCGCTGGGAAATCAGAGTCGGTTCTGTGGGCTGCATTTGTTGCTTGCCTTAGCCTAGTATTCGCAGCACGATGGGAGAAACCCGCATAGAGGGAAAGCCTCTTTGCCGGGGCATCGCCGCTGGCAAAGCACAGCATTCTTTGGGAAATCAGAGTTCGTTTGGGAACGCTGCTGCTGCTTGCCTAAGATAGTCTCCGCAGCACGGTGGAATATACCCGCATGGAGCGAAATTCTCTTTGCCCTAGAATCCCCTCTGCCTGAGAGAGAAGCATGGTTGCACACGTCTGTCACCACGCTCCCCAGGAGCAAGTGTGGAGTAGGCGCAGCACGCCGCCCCCAGGGAAGAGAAGGAGCCGTTGGCTTTGGGGTCGGGAATCGCTCGGTAAGCAGGATAGCCTGCCGTGGCGCGAACAGCAGGCCGGTGGCAAGACAAGTGTCACCCGCTCCCTGTACGGAGAGATGGAAGCTTGGTGCAAAGGAGACGAGGGGATAAGAAGGGCAGGGGCGCGTGCTCCACGCTAAGGAAGGAGTCTGGGCAGAGGCAGGCAGAAGGAGACAGCATCTCCTTGACCACCTGTCCCAAGGACAGCCTTGTGCTTGCCACCAGGTGCCGTACTCGGAACTCACAGAAACAACCCAATGGAGAAAGGGGCAGTCAGATGCTGTCTTCCACCAAAATGTGGCAGCATTGTCGGTGGCAGGGGTGTGCCAGGGAAGGAGTGGAGACAGTCCCCCACAGTACCCCATCCCAGTGCACGGACCGTGTACAGGGATCCTGTGGCCTCCTCTCTCCTGTGGTGAAGACACTGGCCTAGGCCCAGAGTCTGCCTGAGCGCGGGAGCAAAAGGAAAAGCCTTACCTACACCAGGAGATGGTAAAAGGCATAGAGTGCCATGCTAGGCCACGCAGGCTGCTGCAGGGTGGTGACTGTGTCTGCTTAGTTAGGCTTAGCAAGGTGAACCTCGGACTTGAACTTGGAGCCCGGGAACGCAAGGCCCAAGAGGCACCAGCTCTCCCGCGGCTGTACCACTCTGCCGCGACAGAGCGAAAGAAAAGGCCTTGCTGAGAAAGCAGTAGCGAAGTGCGGTTCGCGCCAAGCTGAAAACCTCTGCGACAGCATAGCTGTCGCTGGGAAATCACAGTCGGTTCTGTGGGCTGCTTTCGTTGCTTGCCTTAGCCTAGTATTCGCAGCACGATGGGAGAAGCCCGCATAGAGCGAAAGCCTCTTTGCCGGGGCATCCCCTATGGGAAAGTACAGCATTCTTTGTGAAATCAGAGTCGGGTCTGTGGGATGCTGCCTGCTGCTTGCCGGAGCTAGTCTCCACCGCACGGTGTAATAAACCCGCGTGGAGCGAAATCCTCTTGGCCTGAGCATCCCCTCTGCCTGAGAGAGAAGCGCAGTGGCGCCTGTGGAAAGATTATTAAGGAAAGGGACATGTCTGTCACTGCAGAGCGACGGAAGCCTGGCTGCTAAAGAGACCAGAGGGCACGATTAGGGCAGGGGAAAGGGCTCCACTCTGAGGAAGGAGTCTGGGCAGAAAGCATGCCTGTCCCGAGACTTTGGGCCCAAGGAGATCTCAGCAGCTCCTTGGTCACCTGTCCTTGGTGGAGACATGGGCTTGCCACCAGGCGCCTACCCTGAACTCAAGAAACAACTCCCAGAAGGAACTCGCCATCAGATGCCATCTTCCTCCAGGATGTGGAAGCTTGGAGGAAGCAGAGGGTTTAAGGGGAAGGAGTGGGGACAGTCCCCCAAAGCTAACTATTCAGTGCACGGGCGGTGTGCAGGGATCCTGTCACCTCTCCTTTCCTGTGGGGAAAGCACTGGCCTAGTCCGCGAGTCCGCCTGAGCGCCAGAGTAAAAGGCCAAGCGATGCCTACACCGGGACTTGGTAGTGTGCATAGAGTGCCATCCTTAGCTACGCAAGCTACTGCACGGTTGTGGCTGTGTCTGCTTAGTTCAGCCTGGCAGCGTAAACCCAGGACGCGAACATGGAGCCCGGGAAAGCAGGGCCCAATTGGCACCAGCTCTCCCGCAGCTCCTCTTCCCTGACGCAACTGAAGCCTTGCTGAGGAAGCAGCGGCGAAGTGCTGTTCGCTCCAAGCCAAAGACTCTGCGGAAGCACAGCATGCGCTGAGAAATGCTCTGCGGGCTGCTGCTGCTTGCCTGAGCCAAGTCAGGCGGTGGGAGAAACCCCGCATACAGCGAAAGCCTCTTTGCCTGGGCGTCTCCCCTGGGAAAGCACAGTATTCGTTGGGAAATCAGAGTTAGGTGTTGGGATGCTGCTTCTGTTTGCCTGAGCTAGTCTCCGCAGCACTGTGGAAGATTCCCGCATGGAACGAAGTACTCTTTGCCCTAGCATCCCCTCTGCCTGAGAGAGAAGCATGGTTGCACACGTCTGTCACCGCGCTCCCCAGGAACAAGTGTGGGGAAGATGCAACACGCCGCCCCGGGGAAGAGAAGGAGTCCTTGGCCCTGGGGTCAGGAAACGCTCAGGAATTAGGATAGCCTGCCGTGGCACGAACAGCAGGTCGGAGGCAATACAAGTGTCACCCGCTCCCTGTGCCTAGAGATGGAAGCCTGGATGGGAAGGAGACATGAGGGGACGACTAGGGCAGGGGCGTGTGCTCCACTCTGAGGATGGAATCTGGGCAGAAAGCAGGCAGAAGGGGACAGAATCTCTTTGGCCACATGTCGCAAGGGAAGCCTGGGCATTGCCACCAGGTGCCGTACTCGGAACTCGCAGAAACAACCCCATGGAGAAACGGGCAGTCAGATGCTGTCTTCCACCAAGATGTGGCAGCGTTGTCGGTGGAAGGGGGTGTGCCAGGGAAGGAGTGGAGACCGTCCCCCACAGTACCCCATCCCAGTGCACGGGCAGTGTGCAGGGATCCTGTCGCCTCCTCTCTCCTGTGGTGAAGGCACTGGCCTAGGCCCAGAGTCTGCCGGAGCGCCGGAGCAAAAGGAAAAGCCTTACGTACGCCAGGAGATGGTAATAGGCATAGAGTGCCATGCTAGGCCATGCAGGCTGCTGCAGGGTGTTGTCCGTGTCTGCTTAGTTCGGCTTAGCAAGGTGAACCCCGGGCGCGAACTTGGAGCTCGGGAACTCAAAGCCCAAGATGAAACAGCTCTCCCGCGGCTCTTCTTCCCTGCCGCGAAGAACGAACGACCAAAGCCTTCCTGAGAAAGCAGTAGCGAAGTGCGGGTCGCGCCAAGCTGAAAAATTCTGAGAAAGCGTAGCAGTTGCTGGGAAATCGAGTCGGTTCTGTGGGCTGCTTTCGTTGCTTGCCTTAGCTTAGTATTCGCAGCACGATGGGAGAAACCCGCATAGAGGGAAAGCCTCTTTGCTGGGGCATCCCCTCTGGGAAAGCACAGCATTCTTTGGGAAATCAGAGTCGGGTCTGTGGGATGCTGCCTGCTGCTTGCCGGAGCTAGTCTCCACAGCACGATGTAATAAACCCGCATGCAGCGAAATGCTCTTTGCCTGGGCATCCCCTTTGTCGGAGAGAAGCGCGCTGGCGCCTGTGGAAAGAGCCTTAAGGAAAGGGACACGTCTGTCACTGCAGAGCGACGGAAGCCTGGCTGCTAAGGAGACACGAGGACAAGATTAGGGCAGTGGAAAGGGCTCCACTCGGAGGAAGGAGTCTGGGCAGAAAGCATGCCTGTCCTGAGCCTTTGGGTCTAAGGAGAAAGCGATCCTTGGCCACCTGTCCGTGGTGGAGACATGGGTTTACCACCAGGTGCCTACGCTGAACTCGAGAAACAACGCCCAGAAAGAACTGGCCCTCGGATGCCATCTTCCTCCAGAATGTGGAAGCTTGGAGGAGTCAAGGGGTTTAGGGAAAGGAGTGGGGACAGTCCCCCGAAAGCTCCCTATTCAGTGCACGGGCGGTGTGCAGGGATCCTGTCACCTCTCCTTTCCTGTGGGGGAAAGCACTGGCCTAGTCCGTGAATCTGCCTGAGCGCCAGAGTAAAAGGCCAAGCGATGCCTACACCGGGAGATAGTAGTGTGCCTAGAGTGCAATCCTTGGCTACGCACGCTACTGCAGGGTTGTGGCTATGTCTGCTTAGTTCGGCCTGGCAGGGTGAACCCAGGACGCTAACATGGAGCCCAGGAAAGCAAGGCCCAAGAGGCACCAGCTCTCCAGCAGCTCTTCTTGCCTGACGCGACTGAAGCCTTGCTGAGGAAGCAGCGGCGAAGTGCTGTTCACTCCAAGCCAAAGCCTCTGCGAAAGCACAGCATGCGCTGAGAAATGTTCTGCGGGCTGCTGATGCTTGCCTGAGGCCAGTCTCACGGTGGGAGCAACCCCGCATACAGCGAAAGCCTCTTTGCCTGGGCATCTCCCCCTGGGAAAGTGTAGCATTCGTTGGGAAATCAGAGTTGGGTTTGGGGATGCTGTTGCTGCTTGCCTGAGCTAGTCTCCGCAGCACGGTGGAAGATAACCGCATGGAGCGAAATACTCTTTGCCCTAGCATCCCCTCTGCCTGAGAGAGAAGCATGGTTGCATACGTCTGTCACCGCGCTCCCCAGGAGCAAGTGTGGGAAGACGCAGCACGCCGGCCCCGGGGAAGAGAAGGAGCCTTTGGCCTTGGGGTCGGGAAACGCTCGGGAAGCAGGATAGCCTGCCGTGGCACGAACAGCAGGCCGGTGGCAAGACAAGTGTCACCGGCTCCCTGTGCGGAGAGATGGTAGCCTGGCTGCTAAGGAGACATGAGGGGACGACTAGGGCAGGGGCGCATGCTCCACTCTGAGGAAGGAGTCTGGGCAGAAAGCAGGCCTGTCCTGTGCCTCATCTCACAAGGGGACAGCATCTCCTTGCCACCTGTCCCAAGGTCAGGCTTGGGCTTGCCACCAGGTGCCAAACACGGAATTCGCAGAAACAACCCCATGGAGAAACGGGCAGTCAGATGCCGTCTTCCACCAAGATGTGGCAGGGAGTGTGCCGGGGAAAGAGTGGAGACACTCCCCTACAGTTCCCCATCCCAGTTCACGGGCCGTGTGCAGGGATCCTGTCGCCTCCTCTCTCCTGAGGTGAAGGCACTGGCCTAGGCCCAGAGTCTGACTGAGAAAAGGCAAAGCCTTACCTATGCCAGGAGATGGTAATAGGCATAGAGTGCCATGCTAGGACACGCACGCTGCTTCAGGGTTGTGACTGTGTCTGCTTAGTTTGGCTTAACAAGATGAACCCCAGGCGCGAACTTGGAGCAGGCAAAGCAAGGCCCAAGAGGAACCAGCTCTCCCCCTCCCGCGACAGAGCGAACGACCAAAGCCTTGCTGAGGAAGCAGCAGCGACGTACGGTTCGCGCCAAGCTGAAAACCTCTGTGAAAGCATAGCAGTCGCTGGGAAATCAGAGTCGGTTCTGTGGGCTGCTTTTGTTGCTTGCCTTAGCCTAGTATTCGCAGCACGATGGGAGAAACCCGCATAGAGGGAAAGCCTCTTTGCCGGGGCATCGCCGCTGGCAAAGCACAGCATTCTTTGGGAAATCAGAGTCGGGGAAGAGAAGGAGCCGTTGGCCTTGGGGTCGGGAAACGCGAAAAGCCTCTTTGCCTGGGCTTCTCCCCTAGGAAAGCACAGCATTCGTTGGGAAATCAGAGTTCGTTTGGGAACGCTGCTGCTGCTTGCCTAAGATAGTCTCCGCAGCACGGTGGAATATACCCGCAAGGAGCGAAATTCTCTTTGCCCTAGAATCCCCTCTGCCTGAGAGAGAAGCATGGTTGCACACGTCTGTCACCACGCTCCCCAGGAGCAAGTGTGGGGTAGGCGCAGCACGCCGCCCCCAGGGAAGAGAAGGAGCCGTTGGCTTTGGGGTCGGGAATCGCTCGGTAAGCAGGATAGCCTGCCGTGGCGCGAACAGCAGGCCGGTGGCAAGACAAGTGTCACCCGCTCCCTGTACGGAGAGATGGAAGCTTGGTGCAAAGGAGACGAGGGGATAAGAAGGGCAGGGGCGCGTGCTCCACTCTAAGGAAGGAGTCTGGGCAGAGGCAGGCAGAAGGAGACAGCATCTCCTTGACCACCTGTCCCAAGGACAGCCTTGTGCTTGCCACCAGGTGCCGTACTCGGAACTCACAGAAACAACCCAATGGAGAAAGGGGCAGTCAGATGCTGTCTTCCACCAAAATGTGGCAGCATTGTCGGTGGCAGGGGTGTGCCAGGGAAGGAGTGGAGACAGTCCCCCACAGTACCCCATCCCAGTGCACGGACCGTGTACAGGGATCCTGTGGCCTCCTCTCTCCTGTGGTGAAGACACTGGCCTAGGCCCAGAGTCTGCCTGAGCGCGGGAGCAAAAGGAAAAGCCTTACCTACACCAGGAGATGGTAAAAGGCATAGAGTGCCATGCTAGGCCACGCAGGCTGCTGCAGGGTGGTGACTGTGTCTGCTTAGTTAGGCTTAGCAAGGTGAACCTCGGACTTCAACTTGGAGCCCGGGAACGCAAGGCCCAAGAGGCACCAGCTCTCCCGCGGCTGTACCACTCTGCCGCGACAGAGCGAAAGAAAAGGCCTTGCTGAGAAAGCAGTAGCGAAGTGCGGTTCGCGCCAAGCTGAAAACCTCTGCGACAGCATAGCTGTCGCTGGGAAATCACAGTCGGTTCTGTGGGCTGCTTTCGTTGCTTGCCTTAGCCTAGTATTCGCAGCACGATGGGAGAAGCCCGCATAGAGCGAAAGCCTCTTTGCCGGGGCATCCCCTATGGGAAAGTACAGCATTCTTTGGGAAATCAGAGTCGGGTCTGTGGGATGCTGCCTGCTGCTTGCCGGAGCTAGTCTCCACCGCACGGTGTAATAAACCCGCATGGAGCGAAATCCTCTTGGCCTGAGCATCCCCTCTGCCTGAGAGAGAAGCGCAGTGGCGCCTGTGGAAAGATTATTAAGGAAAGGGACATGTCTGTCACTGCAGAGCGACGGAAGCCTGGCTGCTAAAGAGACCAGAGGGCACGATTAGGGCAGGGGAAAGGGCTCCACTCTGAGGAAGGAGTCTGGGCAGAAAGCATGCCTGTCCCGAGACTTTGGGCCCAAGGAGATCTCAGCAGCTCCTTGGTCACCTGTCCTTGGTGGAGACATGGGCTTGCCACCAGGCGCCTACCCTGAACTCAAGAAACAACTCCCAGAAGGAACTCGCCATCAGATGCCATCTTCCTCCAGGATGTGGAAGCTTGGAGGAAGCAGAGGGTTTAAGGGGAAGGAGTGGGGACAGTCCCCCAAAGCTAACTATTCAGTGCACGGGCGGTGTGCAGGGATCCTGTCACCTCTCCTTTCCTGTGGGGAAAGCACTGGCCTAGTCCGCGAGTCCGCCTGAGCGCCAGAGTAAAAGGCCAAGCGATGCCTACACCGGGACTTGGTAGTGTGCATAGAGTGCCATCCTTAGCTACGCAAGCTACTGCACGGTTGTGGCTGTGTCTGCTTAGTTCAGCCTGGCAGCGTAAACCCAGGACGCGAACATGGAGCCCGGGAAAGCAGGGCCCAATTGGCACCAGCTCTCCCGCAGCTCCTCTTCCCTGACGCAACTGAAGCCTTGCTGAGGAAGCAGCGGCGAAGTGCTGTTCGCTCCAAGCCAAAGACTCTGCGGAAGCACAGCATGCGCTGAGAAATGCTCTGCGGGCTGCTGCTGCTTGCCTGAGCCAAGTCAGGCGGTGGGAGAAACCCCGCATACAGCGAAAGCCTCTTTGCCTGGGCGTCTCCCCTGGGAAAGCACAGTATTCGTTGGGAAATCAGAGTTAGGTGTTGGGATGCTGCTTCTGTTTGCCTGAGCTAGTCTCCGCAGCACTGTGGAAGATTCCCGCATGGAACGAAGTACTCTTTGCCCTAGCATCCCCTCTGCCTGAGAGAGAAGCATGGTTGCACACGTCTGTCACCGCGCTCCCCAGGAACAAGTGTGGGGAAGATGCAACACGCCGCCCCGGGGAAGAGAAGGAGTCCTTGGCCCTGGGGTCAGGAAACGCTCAGGAATTAGGATAGCCTGCCGTGGCACGAACAGCAGGTCGGAGGCAATACAAGTGTCACCCGCTCCCTGTGCCTAGAGATGGAAGCCTGGATGGGAAGGAGACATGAGGGGACGACTAGGGCAGGGGCGTGTGCTCCACTCTGAGGATGGAATCTGGGCAGAAAGCAGGCAGAAGGGGACAGAATCTCTTTGGCCACATGTCGCAAGGGAAGCCTGGGCATTGCCACCAGGTGCCGTACTCGGAACTCGCAGAAACAACCCCATGGAGAAACGGGCAGTCAGATGCTGTCTTCCACCAAGATGTGGCAGCGTTGTCGGTGGAAGGGGGTGTGCCAGGGAAGGAGTGGAGACCGTCCCCCACAGTACCCCATCCCAGTGCACGGGCAGTGTGCAGGGATCCTGTCGCCTCCTCTCTCCTGTGGTGAAGGCACTGGCCTAGGCCCAGAGTCTGCCGGAGCGCCGGAGCAAAAGGAAAAGCCTTACGTACGCCAGGAGATGGTAATAGGCATAGAGTGCCATGCTAGGCCATGCAGGCTGCTGCAGGGTGTTGTCCGTGTCTGCTTAGTTCGGCTTAGCAAGGTGAACCCCGGGCGCGAACTTGGAGCTCGGGAACTCAAAGCCCAAGATGAAACAGCTCTCCCGCGGCTCTTCTTCCCTGCCGCGAAGAACGAACGACCAAAGCCTTCCTGAGAAAGCAGTAGCGAAGTGCGGGTCGCGCCAAGCTGAAAAATTCTGAGAAAGCGTAGCAGTTGCTGGGAAATCGAGTCGGTTCTGTGGGCTGCTTTCGTTGCTTGCCTTAGCTTAGTATTCGCAGCACGATGGGAGAAACCCGCATAGAGGGAAAGCCTCTTTGCTGGGGCATCCCCTCTGGGAAAGCACAGCATTCTTTGGGAAATCAGAGTCGGGTCTGTGGGATGCTGCCTGCTGCTTGCCGGAGCTAGTCTCCACAGCACGATGTAATAAACCCGCATGCAGCGAAATGCTCTTTGCCTGGGCATCCCCTTTGTCGGAGAGAAGCGCGCTGGCGCCTGTGGAAAGAGCCTTAAGGAAAGGGACACGTCTGTCACTGCAGAGCGACGGAAGCCTGGCTGCTAAGGAGACACGAGGACAAGATTAGGGCAGTGGAAAGGGCTCCACTCGGAGGAAGGAGTCTGGGCAGAAAGCATGCCTGTCCTGAGCCTTTGGGTCTAAGGAGAAAGCGATCCTTGGCCACCTGTCCGTGGTGGAGACATGGGTTTACCACCAGGTGCCTACGCTGAACTCGAGAAACAACGCCCAGAAAGAACTGGCCCTCGGATGCCATCTTCCTCCAGAATGTGGAAGCTTGGAGGAGTCAAGGGGTTTAGGGAAAGGAGTGGGGACAGTCCCCCGAAAGCTCCCTATTCAGTGCACGGGCGGTGTGCAGGGATCCTGTCACCTCTCCTTTCCTGTGGGGAAAGCACTGGCCTAGTCCGTGAATCTGCCTGAGCGCCAGAGTAAAAGGCCAAGCGATGCCTACACCGGGAGATAGTAGTGTGCCTAGAGTGCAATCCTTGGCTACGCACGCTACTGCAGGGTTGTGGCTATGTCTGCTTAGTTCGGCCTGGCAGGGTGAACCCAGGACGCTAACATGGAGCCCAGGAAAGCAAGGCCCAAGAGGCACCAGCTCTCCAGCAGCTCTTCTTGCCTGACGCGACTGAAGCCTTGCTGAGGAAGCAGCGGCGAAGTGCTGTTCACTCCAAGCCAAAGCCTCTGCGAAAGCACAGCATGCGCTGAGAAATGTTCTGCGGGCTGCTGATGCTTGCCTGAGGCCAGTCTCACGGTGGGAGCAACCCCGCATACAGCGAAAGCCTCTTTGCCTGGGCATCTCCCCCTGGGAAAGTGTAGCATTCGTTGGGAAATCAGAGTTGGGTTTGGGGATGCTGTTGCTGCTTGCCTGAGCTAGTCTCCGCAGCACGGTGGAAGATAACCGCATGGAGCGAAATACTCTTTGCCCTAGCATCCCCTCTGCCTGAGAGAGAAGCATGGTTGCATACGTCTGTCACCGCGCTCCCCAGGAGCAAGTGTGGGAAGACGCAGCACGCCGGCCCCGGGGAAGAGAAGGAGCCTTTGGCCTTGGGGTCGGGAAACGCTCGGGAAGCAGGATAGCCTGCCGTGGCACGAACAGCAGGCCGGTGGCAAGACAAGTGTCACCCGCTCCCTGTGCGGAGAGATGGTAGCCTGGCTGCTAAGGAGACATGAGGGGACGACTAGGGCAGGGGCGCATGCTCCACTCTGAGGAAGGAGTCTGGGCAGAAAGCAGGCCTGTCCTGTGCCTCAGCTCACAAGGGGACAGCATCTCCTTGCCACCTGTCCCAAGGTCAGGCTTGGGCTTGCCACCAGGTGCCAAACACGGAATTCGCAGAAACAACCCCATGGAGAAACGGGCAGTCAGATGCCGTCTTCCACCAAGATGTGGCAGGGAGTGTGCCGGGGAAAGAGTGGAGACACTCCCCTACAGTTCCCCATCCCAGTTCACGGGCCGTGTGCAGGGATCCTGTCGCCTCCTCTCTCCTGAGGTGAAGGCACTGGCCTAGGCCCAGAGTCTGACTGAGAAAAGGCAAAGCCTTACCTATGCCAGGAGATGGTAATAGGCATAGAGTGCCATGCTAGGACACGCACGCTGCTTCAGGGTTGTGACTGTGTCTGCTTAGTTTGGCTTAACAAGATGAACCCCAGGCGCGAACTTGGAGCAGGCAAAGCAAGGCCCAAGAGGAACCAGCTCTCCCCCTCCCGCGACAGAGCGAACGACCAAAGCCTTGCTGAGGAAGCAGCAGCGACGTACGGTTCGCGCCAAGCTGAAAACCTCTGTGAAAGCATAGCAGTTGCTGGGAAATCAGAGTCGGTTCTGTGGGCTGCTTTTGTTGCTTGCCTTAGCCTAGTATTCGCAGCACGATGGGAGAAACCCGCATAGAGGGAAAGCCTCTTTGCCGGGGCATCGCCGCTGGCAAAGCACAGCATTCTTTGGGAAATCAGAGTCGGGGAAGAGAAGGAGCCGTTGGCCTTGGGATCGGGAAACGCGAAAAGCCTCTTTGCCTGGGCTTCTCCCCTAGGAAAGCACAGCATTCGTTGGGAAATCAGAGTTCGTTTGGGAACGCTGCTGCTGCTTGCCTAAGATAGTCTCCGCAGCACGGTGGAATATACCCGCAAGGAGCGAAATTCTCTTTGCCCTAGAATCCCCTCTGCCTGAGAGAGAAGCATGGTTGCACACGTCTGTCACCACGCTCCCCAGGAGCAAGTGTGGGGTAGGCGCAGCACGCCGCCCCCAGGGAAGAGAAGGAGCCGTTGGCTTTGGGGTCGGGAATCGCTCGGTAAGCAGGATAGCCTGCCGTGGCGCGAACAGCAGGCCGGTGGCAAGACAAGTGTCACCCGCTCCCTGTACGGAGAGATGGAAGCTTGGTGCAAAGGAGACGAGGGGATAAGAAGGGCAGGGGCGCGTGCTCCACGCTAAGGAAGGAGTCTGGGCAGAGGCAGGCAGAAGGAGACAGCATCTCCTTGACCACCTGTCCCAAGGACAGCCTTGTGCTTGCCACCAGGTGCCGTACTCGGAACTCACAGAAACAACCCAATGGAGAAAGGGGCAGTCAGATGCTGTCTTCCACCAAAATGTGGCAGCATTGTCGGTGGCAGGGGTGTGCCAGGGAAGGAGTGGAGACAGTCCCCCACAGTACCCCATCCCAGTGCACGGACCGTGTACAGGGATCCTGTGGCCTCCTCTCTCCTGTGGTGAAGACACTGGCCTAGGCCCAGAGTCTGCCTGAGCGCGGGAGCAAAAGGAAAAGCCTTACCTACACCAGGAGATGGTAAAAGGCATAGAGTGCCATGCTAGGCCACGCAGGCTGCTGCAGGGTGGTGACTGTGTCCTCTTAGTTAGGCTTAGCAAGGTGAACCTCGGACTTGAACTTGGAGCCCGGGAACGCAAGGCCCAAGAGGCACCAGCTCTCCCGCGGCTGTACCACTCTGCCGCGACAGAGCGAAAGAAAAGGCCTTGCTGAGAAAGCAGTAGCGAAGTGCGGTTCGCGCCAAGCTGAAAACCTCTGCGACAGCATAGCTGTCGCTGGGAAATCACAGTCGGTTCTGTGGGCTGCTTTCGTTGCTTGCCTTAGCCTAGTATTCGCAGCACGATGGGAGAAGCCCGCATAGAGCGAAAGCCTCTTTGCCGGGGCATCCCCTATGGGAAAGTACAGCATTCTTTGGGAAATCAGAGTCGGGTCTGTGGGATGCTGCCTGCTGCTTGCCGGAGCTAGTCTCCACCGCACGGTGTAATAAACCCGCATGGAGCGAAATCCTCTTGGCCTGAGCATCCCCTCTGCCTGAGAGAGAAGCGCAGTGGCGCCTGTGGAAAGATTATTAAGGAAAGGGACATGTCTGTCACTGCAGAGCGACGGAAGCCTGGCTGCTAAAGAGACCAGAGGGCACGATTAGGGCAGGGGAAAGGGCTCCACTCTGAGGAAGGAGTCTGGGCAGAAAGCATGCCTGTCCCGAGACTTTGGGCCCAAGGAGATCTCAGCAGCTCCTTGGTCACCTGTCCTTGGTGGAGACATGGGCTTGCCACCAGGCGCCTACCCTGAACTCAAGAAACAACTCCCAGAAGGAACTCGCCATCAGATGCCATCTTCCTCCAGGATGTGGAAGCTTGGAGGAAGCAGAGGGTTTAAGGGGAAGGAGTGGGGACAGTCCCCCAAAGCTAACTATTCAGTGCACGGGCGGTGTGCAGGGATCCTGTCACCTCTCCTTTCCTGTGGGGAAAGCACTGGCCTAGTCCGCGAGTCCGCCTGAGCGCCAGAGTAAAAGGCCAAGCGATGCCTACACCGGGACTTGGTAGTGTGCATAGAGTGCCATCCTTAGCTACGCAAGCTACTGCACGGTTGTGGCTGTGTCTGCTTAGTTCAGCCTGGCAGCGTAAACCCAGGACGCGAACATGGAGCCCGGGAAAGCAGGGCCCAATTGGCACCAGCTCTCCCGCAGCTCCTCTTCCCTGACGCAACTGAAGCCTTGCTGAGGAAGCAGCGGCGAAGTGCTGTTCGCTCCAAGCCAAAGACTCTGCGGAAGCACAGCATGCGCTGAGAAATGCTCTGCGGGCTGCTGCTGCTTGCCTGAGCCAAGTCAGGCGGTGGGAGAAACCCCGCATACAGCGAAAGCCTCTTTGCCTGGGCGTCTCCCCTGGGAAAGCACAGTATTCGTTGGGAAATCAGAGTTAGGTGTTGGGATGCTGCTTCTGTTTGCCTGAGCTAGTCTCCGCAGCACTGTGGAAGATTCCCGCATGGAACGAAGTACTCTTTGCCCTAGCATCCCCTCTGCCTGAGAGAGAAGCATGGTTGCACACGTCTGTCACCGCGCTCCCCAGGAACAAGTGTGGGGAAGATGCAACACGCCGCCCCGGGGAAGAGAAGGAGTCCTTGGCCCTGGGGTCAGGAAACGCTCAGGAATTAGGATAGCCTGCCGTGGCACGAACAGCAGGTCGGAGGCAATACAAGTGTCACCCGCTCCCTGTGCCTAGAGATGGAAGCCTGGATGGGAAGGAGACATGAGGGGACGACTAGGGCAGGGGCGTGTGCTCCACTCTGAGGATGGAATCTGGGCAGAAAGCAGGCAGAAGGGGACAGAATCTCTTTGGCCACATGTCGCAAGGGAAGCCTGGGCATTGCCACCAGGTGCCGTACTCGGAACTCGCAGAAACAACCCCATGGAGAAACGGGCAGTCAGATGCTGTCTTCCACCAAGATGTGGCAGCGTTGTCGGTGGAAGGGGGTGTGCCAGGGAAGGAGTGGAGACCGTCCCCCACAGTACCCCATCCCAGTGCACGGGCAGTGTGCAGGGATCCTGTCGCCTCCTCTCTCCTGTGGTGAAGGCACTGGCCTAGGCCCAGAGTCTGCCGGAGCGCCGGAGCAAAAGGAAAAGCCTTACGTACGCCAGGAGATGGTAATAGGCATAGAGTGCCATGCTAGGCCATGCAGGCTGCTGCAGGGTGTTGTCCGTGTCTGCTTAGTTCGGCTTAGCAAGGTGAACCCCGGGCGCGAACTTGGAGCTCGGGAACTCAAAGCCCAAGATGAAACAGCTCTCCCGCGGCTCTTCTTCCCTGCCGCGAAGAACGAACGACCAAAGCCTTCCTGAGAAAGCAGTAGCGAAGTGCGGGTCGCGCCAAGCTGAAAAATTCTGAGAAAGCGTAGCAGTTGCTGGGAAATCGAGTCGGTTCTGTGGGCTGCTTTCGTTGCTTGCCTTAGCTTAGTATTCGCAGCACGATGGGAGAAACCCGCATAGAGGGAAAGCCTCTTTGCTGGGGCATCCCCTCTGGGAAAGCACAGCATTCTTTGGGAAATCAGAGTCGGGTCTGTGGGATGCTGCCTGCTGCTTGCCGGAGCTAGTCTCCACAGCACGATGTAATAAACCCGCATGCAGCGAAATGCTCTTTGCCTGGGCATCCCCTTTGTCGGAGAGAAGCGCGCTGGCGCCTGTGGAAAGAGCCTTAAGGAAAGGGACACGTCTGTCACTGCAGAGCGACGGAAGCCTGGCTGCTAAGGAGACACGAGGACAAGATTAGGGCAGTGGAAAGGGCTCCACTCGGAGGAAGGAGTCTGGGCAGAAAGCATGCCTGTCCTGAGCCTTTGGGTCTAAGGAGAAAGCGATCCTTGGCCACCTGTCCGTGGTGGAGACATGGGTTTACCACCAGGTGCCTACGCTGAACTCGAGAAACAACGCCCAGAAAGAACTGGCCCTCGGATGCCATCTTCCTCCAGAATGTGGAAGCTTGGAGGAGTCAAGGGGTTTAGGGAAAGGAGTGGGGACAGTCCCCCGAAAGCTCCCTATTCAGTGCACGGGCGGTGTGCAGGGATCCTGTCACCTCTCCTTTCCTGTGGGGGAAAGCACTGGCCTAGTCCGTGAATCTGCCTGAGCGCCAGAGTAAAAGGCCAAGCGATGCCTACACCGGGAGATAGTAGTGTGCCTAGAGTGCAATCCTTGGCTACGCACGCTACTGCAGGGTTGTGGCTATGTCTGCTTAGTTCGGCCTGGCAGGGTGAACCCAGGACGCTAACATGGAGCCCAGGAAAGCAAGGCCCAAGAGGCACCAGCTCTCCAGCAGCTCTTCTTGCCTGACGCGACTGAAGCCTTGCTGAGGAAGCAGCGGCGAAGTGCTGTTCACTCCAAGCCAAAGCCTCTGCGAAAGCACAGCATGCGCTGAGAAATGTTCTGCGGGCTGCTGATGCTTGCCTGAGGCCAGTCTCACGGTGGGAGCAACCCCGCATACAGCGAAAGCCTCTTTGCCTGGGCATCTCCCCCTGGGAAAGTGTAGCATTCGTTGGGAAATCAGAGTTGGGTTTGGGGATGCTGTTGCTGCTTGCCTGAGCTAGTCTCCGCAGCACGGTGGAAGATAACCGCATGGAGCGAAATACTCTTTGCCCTAGCATCCCCTCTGCCTGAGAGAGAAGCATGGTTGCATACGTCTGTCACCGCGCTCCCCAGGAGCAAGTGTGGGAAGACGCAGCACGCCGGCCCCGGGGAAGAGAAGGAGCCTTTGGCCTTGGGGTCGGGAAACGCTCGGGAAGCAGGATAGCCTGCCGTGGCACGAACAGCAGGCCGGTGGCAAGACAAGTGTCACCGGCTCCCTGTGCGGAGAGATGGTAGCCTGGCTGCTAAGGAGACATGAGGGGACGACTAGGGCAGGGGCGCATGCTCCACTCTGAGGAAGGAGTCTGGGCAGAAAGCAGGCCTGTCCTGTGCCTCAGCTCACAAGGGGACAGCATCTCCTTGCCACCTGTCCCAAGGTCAGGCTTGGGCTTGCCACCAGGTGCCAAACACGGAATTCGCAGAAACAACCCCATGGAGAAACGGGCAGTCAGATGCCGTCTTCCACCAAGATGTGGCAGGGAGTGTGCCGGGGAAAGAGTGGAGACACTCCCCTACAGTTCCCCATCCCAGTTCACGGGCCGTGTGCAGGGATCCTGTCGCCTCCTCTCTCCTGAGGTGAAGGCACTGGCCTAGGCCCAGAGTCTGACTGAGAAAAGGCAAAGCCTTACCTATGCCAGGAGATGGTAATAGGCATAGAGTGCCATGCTAGGACACGCACGCTGCTTCAGGGTTGTGACTGTGTCTGCTTAGTTTGGCTTAACAAGATGAACCCCAGGCGCGAACTTGGAGCAGGCAAAGCAAGGCCCAAGAGGAACCAGCTCTCCCCCTCCCGCGACAGAGCGAACGACCAAAGCCTTGCTGAGGAAGCAGCAGCGACGTACGGTTCGCGCCAAGCTGAAAACCTCTGTGAAAGCATAGCAGTTGCTGGGAAATCAGAGTCGGTTCTGTGGGCTGCTTTTGTTGCTTGCCTTAGCCTAGTATTCGCAGCACGATGGGAGAAACCCGCATAGAGGGAAAGCCTCTTTGCCGGGGCATCGCCGCTGGCAAAGCACAGCATTCTTTGGGAAATCAGAGTCGGGGAAGAGAAGGAGCCGTTGGCCTTGGGGTCGGGAAACGCGAAAAGCCTCTTTGCCTGGGCTTCTCCCCTAGGAAAGCACAGCATTCGTTGGGAAATCAGAGTTCGTTTGGGAACGCTGCTGCTGCTTGCCTAAGATAGTCTCCGCAGCACGGTGGAATATACCCGCAAGGAGCGAAATTCTCTTTGCCCTAGAATCCCCTCTGCCTGAGAGAGAAGCATGGTTGCACACGTCTGTCACCACGCTCCCCAGGAGCAAGTGTGGGGTAGGCGCAGCACGCCGCCCCCAGGGAAGAGAAGGAGCCGTTGGCTTTGGGGTCGGGAATCGCTCGGTAAGCAGGATAGCCTGCCGTGGCGCGAACAGCAGGCCGGTGGCAAGACAAGTGTCACCCGCTCCCTGTACGGAGAGATGGAAGCTTGGTGCAAAGGAGACGAGGGGATAAGAAGGGCAGGGGCGCGTGCTCCACGCTAAGGAAGGAGTCTGGGCAGAGGCAGGCAGAAGGAGACAGCATCTCCTTGACCACCTGTCCCAAGGACAGCCTTGTGCTTGCCACCAGGTGCCGTACTCGGAACTCACAGAAACAACCCAATGGAGAAAGGGGCAGTCAGATGCTGTCTTCCACCAAAATGTGGCAGCATTGTCGGTGGCAGGGGTGTGCCAGGGAAGGAGTGGAGACAGTCCCCCACAGTACCCCATCCCAGTGCACGGACCGTGTACAGGGATCCTGTGGCCTCCTCTCTCCTGTGGTGAAGACACTGGCCTAGGCCCAGAGTCTGCCTGAGCGCGGGAGCAAAAGGAAAAGCCTTACCTACACCAGGAGATGGTAAAAGGCATAGAGTGCCATGCTAGGCCACGCAGGCTGCTGCAGGGTGGTGACTGTGTCTGCTTAGTTAGGCTTAGCAAGGTGAACCTCGGACTTGAACTTGGAGCCCGGGAACGCAAGGCCCAAGAGGCACCAGCTCTCCCGCGGCTGTACCACTCTGCCGCGACAGAGCGAAAGAAAAGGCCTTGCTGAGAAAGCAGTAGCGAAGTGCGGTTCGCGCCAAGCTGAAAACCTCTGCGACAGCATAGCTGTCGCTGGGAAATCACAGTCGGTTCTGTGGGCTGCTTTCGTTGCTTGCCTTAGCCTAGTATTCGCAGCACGATGGGAGAAGCCCGCATAGAGCGAAAGCCTCTTTGCCGGGGCATCCCCTATGGGAAAGTACAGCATTCTTTGGGAAATCAGAGTCGGGTCTGTGGGATGCTGCCTGCTGCTTGCCGGAGCTAGTCTCCACCGCACGGTGTAATAAACCCGCATGGAGCGAAATCCTCTTGGCCTGAGCATCCCCTCTGCCTGAGAGAGAAGCGCAGTGGCGCCTGTGGAAAGATTATTAAGGAAAGGGACATGTCTGTCACTGCAGAGCGACGGAAGCCTGGCTGCTAAAGAGACCAGAGGGCACGATTAGGGCAGGGGAAAGGGCTCCACTCTGAGGAAGGAGTCTGGGCAGAAAGCATGCCTGTCCCGAGACTTTGGGCCCAAGGAGATCTCAGCAGCTCCTTGGTCACCTGTCCTTGGTGGAGACATGGGCTTGCCACCAGGCGCCTACCCTGAACTCAAGAAACAACTCCCAGAAGGAACTCGCCATCAGATGCCATCTTCCTCCAGGATGTGGAAGCTTGGAGGAAGCAGAGGGTTTAAGGGGAAGGAGTGGGGACAGTCCCCCAAAGCTAACTATTCAGTGCACGGGCGGTGTGCAGGGATCCTGTCACCTCTCCTTTCCTGTGGGGAAAGCACTGGCCTAGTCCGCGAGTCCGCCTGAGCGCCAGAGTAAAAGGCCAAGCGATGCCTACACCGGGACTTGGTAGTGTGCATAGAGTGCCATCCTTAGCTACGCAAGCTACTGCACGGTTGTGGCTGTGTCTGCTTAGTTCAGCCTGGCAGCGTAAACCCAGGACGCGAACATGGAGCCCGGGAAAGCAGGGCCCAATTGGCACCAGCTCTCCCGCAGCTCCTCTTCCCTGACGCAACTGAAGCCTTGCTGAGGAAGCAGCGGCGAAGTGCTGTTCGCTCCAAGCCAAAGACTCTGCGGAAGCACAGCATGCGCTGAGAAATGCTCTGCGGGCTGCTGCTGCTTGCCTGAGCCAAGTCAGGCGGTGGGAGAAACCCCGCATACAGCGAAAGCCTCTTTGCCTGGGCGTCTCCCCTGGGAAAGCACAGTATTCGTTGGGAAATCAGAGTTAGGTGTTGGGATGCTGCTTCTGTTTGCCTGAGCTAGTCTCCGCAGCACTGTGGAAGATTCCCGCATGGAACGAAGTACTCTTTGCCCTAGCATCCCCTCTGCCTGAGAGAGAAGCATGGTTGCACACGTCTGTCACCGCGCTCCCCAGGAACAAGTGTGGGGAAGATGCAACACGCCGCCCCGGGGAAGAGAAGGAGTCCTTGGCCCTGGGGTCAGGAAACGCTCAGGAATTAGGATAGCCTGCCGTGGCACGAACAGCAGGTCGGAGGCAATACAAGTGTCACCCGCTCCCTGTGCCTAGAGATGGAAGCCTGGATGGGAAGGAGACATGAGGGGACGACTAGGGCAGGGGCGTGTGCTCCACTCTGAGGATGGAATCTGGGCAGAAAGCAGGCAGAAGGGGACAGAATCTCTTTGGCCACATGTCGCAAGGGAAGCCTGGGCATTGCCACCAGGTGCCGTACTCGGAACTCGCAGAAACAACCCCATGGAGAAACGGGCAGTCAGATGCTGTCTTCCACCAAGATGTGGCAGCGTTGTCGGTGGAAGGGGGTGTGCCAGGGAAGGAGTGGAGACCGTCCCCCACAGTACCCCATCCCAGTGCACGGGCAGTGTGCAGGGATCCTGTCGCCTCCTCTCTCCTGTGGTGAAGGCACTGGCCTAGGCCCAGAGTCTGCCGGAGCGCCGGAGCAAAAGGAAAAGCCTTACGTACGCCAGGAGATGGTAATAGGCATAGAGTGCCATGCTAGGCCATGCAGGCTGCTGCAGGGTGTTGTCCGTGTCTGCTTAGTTCGGCTTAGCAAGGTGAACCCCGGGCGCGAACTTGGAGCTCGGGAACTCAAAGCCCAAGATGAAACAGCTCTCCCGCGGCTCTTCTTCCCTGCCGCGAAGAACGAACGACCAAAGCCTTCCTGAGAAAGCAGTAGCGAAGTGCGGGTCGCGCCAAGCTGAAAAATTCTGAGAAAGCGTAGCAGTTGCTGGGAAATCGAGTCGGTTCTGTGGGCTGCTTTCGTTGCTTGCCTTAGCTTAGTATTCGCAGCACGATGGGAGAAACCCGCATAGAGGGAAAGCCTCTTTGCTGGGGCATCCCCTCTGGGAAAGCACAGCATTCTTTGGGAAATCAGAGTCGGGTCTGTGGGATGCTGCCTGCTGCTTGCCGGAGCTAGTCTCCACAGCACGATGTAATAAACCCGCATGCAGCGAAATGCTCTTTGCCTGGGCATCCCCTTTGTCGGAGAGAAGCGCGCTGGCGCCTGTGGAAAGAGCCTTAAGGAAAGGGACACGTCTGTCACTGCAGAGCGACGGAAGCCTGGCTGCTAAGGAGACACGAGGACAAGATTAGGGCAGTGGAAAGGGCTCCACTCGGAGGAAGGAGTCTGGGCAGAAAGCATGCCTGTCCTGAGCCTTTGGGTCTAAGGAGAAAGCGATCCTTGGCCACCTGTCCGTGGTGGAGACATGGGTTTACCACCAGGTGCCTACGCTGAACTCGAGAAACAACGCCCAGAAAGAACTGGCCCTCGGATGCCATCTTCCTCCAGAATGTGGAAGCTTGGAGGAGTCAAGGGGTTTAGGGAAAGGAGTGGGGACAGTCCCCCGAAAGCTCCCTATTCAGTGCACGGGCGGTGTGCAGGGATCCTGTCACCTCTCCTTTCCTGTGGGGAAAGCACTGGCCTAGTCCGTGAATCTGCCTGAGCGCCAGAGTAAAAGGCCAAGCGATGCCTACACCGGGAGATAGTAGTGTGCCTAGAGTGCAATCCTTGGCTACGCACGCTACTGCAGGGTTGTGGCTATGTCTGCTTAGTTCGGCCTGGCAGGGTGAACCCAGGACGCTAACATGGAGCCCAGGAAAGCAAGGCCCAAGAGGCACCAGCTCTCCAGCAGCTCTTCTTGCCTGACGCGACTGAAGCCTTGCTGAGGAAGCAGCGGCGAAGTGCTGTTCACTCCAAGCCAAAGCCTCTGCGAAAGCACAGCATGCGCTGAGAAATGTTCTGCGGGCTGCTGATGCTTGCCTGAGGCCAGTCTCACGGTGGGAGCAACCCCGCATACAGCGAAAGCCTCTTTGCCTGGGCATCTCCCCCTGGGAAAGTGTAGCATTCGTTGGGAAATCAGAGTTGGGTTTGGGGATGCTGTTGCTGCTTGCCTGAGCTAGTCTCCGCAGCACGGTGGAAGATAACCGCATGGAGCGAAATACTCTTTGCCCTAGCATCCCCTCTGCCTGAGAGAGAAGCATGGTTGCATACGTCTGTCACCGCGCTCCCCAGGAGCAAGTGTGGGAAGACGCAGCACGCCGGCCCCGGGGAAGAGAAGGAGCCTTTGGCCTTGGGGTCGGGAAACGCTCGGGAAGCAGGATAGCCTGCCGTGGCACGAACAGCAGGCCGGTGGCAAGACAAGTGTCACCGGCTCCCTGTGCGGAGAGATGGTAGCCTGGCTGCTAAGGAGACATGAGGGGACGACTAGGGCAGGGGCGCATGCTCCACTCTGAGGAAGGAGTCTGGGCAGAAAGCAGGCCTGTCCTGTGCCTCAGCTCACAAGGGGACAGCATCTCCTTGCCACCTGTCCCAAGGTCAGGCTTGGGCTTGCCACCAGGTGCCAAACACGGAATTCGCAGAAACAACCCCATGGAGAAACGGGCAGTCAGATGCCGTCTTCCACCAAGATGTGGCAGGGAGTGTGCCGGGGAAAGAGTGGAGACACTCCCCTACAGTTCCCCATCCCAGTTCACGGGCCGTGTGCAGGGATCCTGTCGCCTCCTCTCTCCTGAGGTGAAGGCACTGGCCTAGGCCCAGAGTCTGACTGAGAAAAGGCAAAGCCTTACCTATGCCAGGAGATGGTAATAGGCATAGAGTGCCATGCTAGGACACGCACGCTGCTTCAGGGTTGTGACTGTGTCTGCTTAGTTTGGCTTAACAAGATGAACCCCAGGCGCGAACTTGGAGCAGGCAAAGCAAGGCCCAAGAGGAACCAGCTCTCCCCCTCCCGCGACAGAGCGAACGACCAAAGCCTTGCTGAGGAAGCAGCAGCGACGTACGGTTCGCGCCAAGCTGAAAACCTCTGTGAAAGCATAGCAGTTGCTGGGAAATCAGAGTCGGTTCTGTGGGCTGCTTTTGTTGCTTGCCTTAGCCTAGTATTCGCAGCACGATGGGAGAAACCCGCATAGAGGGAAAGCCTCTTTGCCGGGGCATCGCCGCTGGCAAAGCACAGCATTCTTTGGGAAATCAGAGTCGGGGAAGAGAAGGAGCCGTTGGCCTTGGGGTCGGGAAACGCGAAAAGCCTCTTTGCCTGGGCTTCTCCCCTAGGAAAGCACAGCATTCGTTGGGAAATCAGAGTTCGTTTGGGAACGCTGCTGCTGCTTGCCTAAGATAGTCTCCGCAGCACGGTGGAATATACCCGCAAGGAGCGAAATTCTCTTTGCCCTAGAATCCCCTCTGCCTGAGAGAGAAGCATGGTTGCACACGTCTGTCACCACGCTCCCCAGGAGCAAGTGTGGGGTAGGCGCAGCACGCCGCCCCCAGGGAAGAGAAGGAGCCGTTGGCTTTGGGGTCGGGAATCGCTCGGTAAGCAGGATAGCCTGCCGTGGCGCGAACAGCAGGCCGGTGGCAAGACAAGTGTCACCCGCTCCCTGTACGGAGAGATGGAAGCTTGGTGCAAAGGAGACGAGGGGATAAGAAGGGCAGGGGCGCGTGCTCCACGCTAAGGAAGGAGTCTGGGCAGAGGCAGGCAGAAGGAGACAGCATCTCCTTGACCACCTGTCCCAAGGACAGCCTTGTGCTTGCCACCAGGTGCCGTACTCGGAACTCACAGAAACAACCCAATGGAGAAAGGGGCAGTCAGATGCTGTCTTCCACCAAAATGTGGCAGCATTGTCGGTGGCAGGGGTGTGCCAGGGAAGGAGTGGAGACAGTCCCCCACAGTACCCCATCCCAGTGCACGGACCGTGTACAGGGATCCTGTGGCCTCCTCTCTCCTGTGGTGAAGACACTGGCCTAGGCCCAGAGTCTGCCTGAGCGCGGGAGCAAAAGGAAAAGCCTTACCTACACCAGGAGATGGTAAAAGGCATAGAGTGCCATGCTAGGCCACGCAGGCTGCTGCAGGGTGGTGACTGTGTCTGCTTAGTTAGGCTTAGCAAGGTGAACCTCGGACTTGAACTTGGAGCCCGGGAACGCAAGGCCCAAGAGGCACCAGCTCTCCCGCGGCTGTACCACTCTGCCGCGACAGAGCGAAAGAAAAGGCCTTGCTGAGAAAGCAGTAGCGAAGTGCGGTTCGCGCCAAGCTGAAAACCTCTGCGACAGCATAGCTGTCGCTGGGAAATCACAGTCGGTTCTGTGGGCTGCTTTCGTTGCTTGCCTTAGCCTAGTATTCGCAGCACGATGGGAGAAGCCCGCATAGAGCGAAAGCCTCTTTGCCGGGGCATCCCCTATGGGAAAGTACAGCATTCTTTGGGAAATCAGAGTCGGGTCTGTGGGATGCTGCCTGCTGCTTGCCGGAGCTAGTCTCCACCGCACGGTGTAATAAACCCGCATGGAGCGAAATCCTCTTGGCCTGAGCATCCCCTCTGCCTGAGAGAGAAGCGCAGTGGCGCCTGTGGAAAGATTATTAAGGAAAGGGACATGTCTGTCACTGCAGAGCGACGGAAGCCTGGCTGCTAAAGAGACCAGAGGGCACGATTAGGGCAGGGGAAAGGGCTCCACTCTGAGGAAGGAGTCTGGGCAGAAAGCATGCCTGTCCCGAGACTTTGGGCCCAAGGAGATCTCAGCAGCTCCTTGGTCACCTGTCCTTGGTGGAGACATGGGCTTGCCACCAGGCGCCTACCCTGAACTCAAGAAACAACTCCCAGAAGGAACTCGCCATCAGATGCCATCTTCCTCCAGGATGTGGAAGCTTGGAGGAAGCAGAGGGTTTAAGGGGAAGGAGTGGGGACAGTCCCCCAAAGCTAACTATTCAGTGCACGGGCGGTGTGCAGGGATCCTGTCACCTCTCCTTTCCTGTGGGGAAAGCACTGGCCTAGTCCGCGAGTCCGCCTGAGCGCCAGAGTAAAAGGCCAAGCGATGCCTACACCGGGACTTGGTAGTGTGCATAGAGTGCCATCCTTAGCTACGCAAGCTACTGCACGGTTGTGGCTGTGTCTGCTTAGTTCAGCCTGGCAGCGTAAACCCAGGACGCGAACATGGAGCCCGGGAAAGCAGGGCCCAATTGGCACCAGCTCTCCCGCAGCTCCTCTTCCCTGACGCAACTGAAGCCTTGCTGAGGAAGCAGCGGCGAAGTGCTGTTCGCTCCAAGCCAAAGACTCTGCGGAAGCACAGCATGCGCTGAGAAATGCTCTGCGGGCTGCTGCTGCTTGCCTGAGCCAAGTCAGGCGGTGGGAGAAACCCCGCATACAGCGAAAGCCTCTTTGCCTGGGCGTCTCCCCTGGGAAAGCACAGTATTCGTTGGGAAATCAGAGTTAGGTGTTGGGATGCTGCTTCTGTTTGCCTGAGCTAGTCTCCGCAGCACTGTGGAAGATTCCCGCATGGAACGAAGTACTCTTTGCCCTAGCATCCCCTCTGCCTGAGAGAGAAGCATGGTTGCACACGTCTGTCACCGCGCTCCCCAGGAACAAGTGTGGGGAAGATGCAACACGCCGCCCCGGGGAAGAGAAGGAGTCCTTGGCCCTGGGGTCAGGAAACGCTCAGGAATTAGGATAGCCTGCCGTGGCACGAACAGCAGGTCGGAGGCAATACAAGTGTCACCCGCTCCCTGTGCCTAGAGATGGAAGCCTGGATGGGAAGGAGACATGAGGGGACGACTAGGGCAGGGGCGTGTGCTCCACTCTGAGGATGGAATCTGGGCAGAAAGCAGGCAGAAGGGGACAGAATCTCTTTGGCCACATGTCGCAAGGGAAGCCTGGGCATTGCCACCAGGTGCCGTACTCGGAACTCGCAGAAACAACCCCATGGAGAAACGGGCAGTCAGATGCTGTCTTCCACCAAGATGTGGCAGCGTTGTCGGTGGAAGGGGGTGTGCCAGGGAAGGAGTGGAGACCGTCCCCCACAGTACCCCATCCCAGTGCACGGGCAGTGTGCAGGGATCCTGTCGCCTCCTCTCTCCTGTGGTGAAGGCACTGGCCTAGGCCCAGAGTCTGCCGGAGCGCCGGAGCAAAAGGAAAAGCCTTACGTACGCCAGGAGATGGTAATAGGCATAGAGTGCCATGCTAGGCCATGCAGGCTGCTGCAGGGTGTTGTCCGTGTCTGCTTAGTTCGGCTTAGCAAGGTGAACCCCGGGCGCGAACTTGGAGCTCGGGAACTCAAAGCCCAAGATGAAACAGCTCTCCCGCGGCTCTTCTTCCCTGCCGCGAAGAACGAACGACCAAAGCCTTCCTGAGAAAGCAGTAGCGAAGTGCGGGTCGCGCCAAGCTGAAAAATTCTGAGAAAGCGTAGCAGTTGCTGGGAAATCGAGTCGGTTCTGTGGGCTGCTTTCGTTGCTTGCCTTAGCTTAGTATTCGCAGCACGATGGGAGAAACCCGCATAGAGGGAAAGCCTCTTTGCTGGGGCATCCCCTCTGGGAAAGCACAGCATTCTTTGGGAAATCAGAGTCGGGTCTGTGGGATGCTGCCTGCTGCTTGCCGGAGCTAGTCTCCACAGCACGATGTAATAAACCCGCATGCAGCGAAATGCTCTTTGCCTGGGCATCCCCTTTGTCGGAGAGAAGCGCGCTGGCGCCTGTGGAAAGAGCCTTAAGGAAAGGGACACGTCTGTCACTGCAGAGCGACGGAAGCCTGGCTGCTAAGGAGACACGAGGACAAGATTAGGGCAGTGGAAAGGGCTCCACTCGGAGGAAGGAGTCTGGGCAGAAAGCATGCCTGTCCTGAGCCTTTGGGTCTAAGGAGAAAGCGATCCTTGGCCACCTGTCCGTGGTGGAGACATGGGTTTACCACCAGGTGCCTACGCTGAACTCGAGAAACAACGCCCAGAAAGAACTGGCCCTCGGATGCCATCTTCCTCCAGAATGTGGAAGCTTGGAGGAGTCAAGGGGTTTAGGGAAAGGAGTGGGGACAGTCCCCCGAAAGCTCCCTATTCAGTGCACGGGCGGTGTGCAGGGATCCTGTCACCTCTCCTTTCCTGTGGGGGAAAGCACTGGCCTAGTCCGTGAATCTGCCTGAGCGCCAGAGTAAAAGGCCAAGCGATGCCTACACCGGGAGATAGTAGTGTGCCTAGAGTGCAATCCTTGGCTACGCACGCTACTGCAGGGTTGTGGCTATGTCTGCTTAGTTCGGCCTGGCAGGGTGAACCCAGGACGCTAACATGGAGCCCAGGAAAGCAAGGCCCAAGAGGCACCAGCTCTCCAGCAGCTCTTCTTGCCTGACGCGACTGAAGCCTTGCTGAGGAAGCAGCGGCGAAGTGCTGTTCACTCCAAGCCAAAGCCTCTGCGAAAGCACAGCATGCGCTGAGAAATGTTCTGCGGGCTGCTGATGCTTGCCTGAGGCCAGTCTCACGGTGGGAGCAACCCCGCATACAGCGAAAGCCTCTTTGCCTGGGCATCTCCCCCTGGGAAAGTGTAGCATTCGTTGGGAAATCAGAGTTGGGTTTGGGGATGCTGTTGCTGCTTGCCTGAGCTAGTCTCCGCAGCACGGTGGAAGATAACCGCATGGAGCGAAATACTCTTTGCCCTAGCATCCCCTCTGCCTGAGAGAGAAGCATGGTTGCATACGTCTGTCACCGCGCTCCCCAGGAGCAAGTGTGGGAAGACGCAGCACGCCGGCCCCGGGGAAGAGAAGGAGCCTTTGGCCTTGGGGTCGGGAAACGCTCGGGAAGCAGGATAGCCTGCCGTGGCACGAACAGCAGGCCGGTGGCAAGACAAGTGTCACCGGCTCCCTGTGCGGAGAGATGGTAGCCTGGCTGCTAAGGAGACATGAGGGGACGACTAGGGCAGGGGCGCATGCTCCACTCTGAGGAAGGAGTCTGGGCAGAAAGCAGGCCTGTCCTGTGCCTCAGCTCACAAGGGGACAGCATCTCCTTGCCACCTGTCCCAAGGTCAGGCTTGGGCTTGCCACCAGGTGCCAAACACGGAATTCGCAGAAACAACCCCATGGAGAAACGGGCAGTCAGATGCCGTCTTCCACCAAGATGTGGCAGGGAGTGTGCCGGGGAAAGAGTGGAGACACTCCCCTACAGTTCCCCATCCCAGTTCACGGGCCGTGTGCAGGGATCCTGTCGCCTCCTCTCTCCTGAGGTGAAGGCACTGGCCTAGGCCCAGAGTCTGACTGAGAAAAGGCAAAGCCTTACCTATGCCAGGAGATGGTAATAGGCATAGAGTGCCATGCTAGGACACGCACGCTGCTTCAGGGTTGTGACTGTGTCTGCTTAGTTTGGCTTAACAAGATGAACCCCAGGCGCGAACTTGGAGCAGGCAAAGCAAGGCCCAAGAGGAACCAGCTCTCCCCCTCCCGCGACAGAGCGAACGACCAAAGCCTTGCTGAGGAAGCAGCAGCGACGTACGGTTCGCGCCAAGCTGAAAACCTCTGTGAAAGCATAGCAGTTGCTGGGAAATCAGAGTCGGTTCTGTGGGCTGCTTTTGTTGCTTGCCTTAGCCTAGTATTCGCAGCACGATGGGAGAAACCCGCATAGAGGGAAAGCCTCTTTGCCGGGGCATCGCCGCTGGCAAAGCACAGCATTCTTTGGGAAATCAGAGTCGGGGAAGAGAAGGAGCCGTTGGCCTTGGGATCGGGAAACGCGAAAAGCCTCTTTGCCTGGGCTTCTCCCCTAGGAAAGCACAGCATTCGTTGGGAAATCAGAGTTCGTTTGGGAACGCTGCTGCTGCTTGCCTAAGATAGTCTCCGCAGCACGGTGGAATATACCCGCAAGGAGCGAAATTCTCTTTGCCCTAGAATCCCCTCTGCCTGAGAGAGAAGCATGGTTGCACACGTCTGTCACCACGCTCCCCAGGAGCAAGTGTGGGGTAGGCGCAGCACGCCGCCCCCAGGGAAGAGAAGGAGCCGTTGGCTTTGGGGTCGGGAATCGCTCGGTAAGCAGGATAGCCTGCCGTGGCGCGAACAGCAGGCCGGTGGCAAGACAAGTGTCACCCGCTCCCTGTACGGAGAGATGGAAGCTTGGTGCAAAGGAGACGAGGGGATAAGAAGGGCAGGGGCGCGTGCTCCACGCTAAGGAAGGAGTCTGGGCAGAGGCAGGCAGAAGGAGACAGCATCTCCTTGACCACCTGTCCCAAGGACAGCCTTGTGCTTGCCACCAGGTGCCGTACTCGGAACTCACAGAAACAACCCAATGGAGAAAGGGGCAGTCAGATGCTGTCTTCCACCAAAATGTGGCAGCATTGTCGGTGGCAGGGGTGTGCCAGGGAAGGAGTGGAGACAGTCCCCCACAGTACCCCATCCCAGTGCACGGACCGTGTACAGGGATCCTGTGGCCTCCTCTCTCCTGTGGTGAAGACACTGGCCTAGGCCCAGAGTCTGCCTGAGCGCGGGAGCAAAAGGAAAAGCCTTACCTACACCAGGAGATGGTAAAAGGCATAGAGTGCCATGCTAGGCCACGCAGGCTGCTGCAGGGTGGTGACTGTGTCTGCTTAGTTAGGCTTAGCAAGGTGAACCTCGGACTTGAACTTGGAGCCCGGGAACGCAAGGCCCAAGAGGCACCAGCTCTCCCGCGGCTGTACCACTCTGCCGCGACAGAGCGAAAGAAAAGGCCTTGCTGAGAAAGCAGTAGCGAAGTGCGGTTCGCGCCAAGCTGAAAACCTCTGCGACAGCATAGCTGTCGCTGGGAAATCACAGTCGGTTCTGTGGGCTGCTTTCGTTGCTTGCCTTAGCCTAGTATTCGCAGCACGATGGGAGAAGCCCGCATAGAGCGAAAGCCTCTTTGCCGGGGCATCCCCTATGGGAAAGTACAGCATTCTTTGGGAAATCAGAGTCGGGTCTGTGGGATGCTGCCTGCTGCTTGCCGGAGCTAGTCTCCACCGCACGGTGTAATAAACCCGCATGGAGCGAAATCCTCTTGGCCTGAGCATCCCCTCTGCCTGAGAGAGAAGCGCAGTGGCGCCTGTGGAAAGATTATTAAGGAAAGGGACATGTCTGTCACTGCAGAGCGACGGAAGCCTGGCTGCTAAAGAGACCAGAGGGCACGATTAGGGCAGGGGAAAGGGCTCCACTCTGAGGAAGGAGTCTGGGCAGAAAGCATGCCTGTCCCGAGACTTTGGGCCCAAGGAGATCTCAGCAGCTCCTTGGTCACCTGTCCTTGGTGGAGACATGGGCTTGCCACCAGGCGCCTACCCTGAACTCAAGAAACAACTCCCAGAAGGAACTCGCCATCAGATGCCATCTTCCTCCAGGATGTGGAAGCTTGGAGGAAGCAGAGGGTTTAAGGGGAAGGAGTGGGGACAGTCCCCCAAAGCTAACTATTCAGTGCACGGGCGGTGTGCAGGGATCCTGTCACCTCTCCTTTCCTGTGGGGAAAGCACTGGCCTAGTCCGCGAGTCCGCCTGAGCGCCAGAGTAAAAGGCCAAGCGATGCCTACACCGGGACTTGGTAGTGTGCATAGAGTGCCATCCTTAGCTACGCAAGCTACTGCACGGTTGTGGCTGTGTCTGCTTAGTTCAGCCTGGCAGCGTAAACCCAGGACGCGAACATGGAGCCCGGGAAAGCAGGGCCCAATTGGCACCAGCTCTCCCGCAGCTCCTCTTCCCTGACGCAACTGAAGCCTTGCTGAGGAAGCAGCGGCGAAGTGCTGTTCGCTCCAAGCCAAAGACTCTGCGGAAGCACAGCATGCGCTGAGAAATGCTCTGCGGGCTGCTGCTGCTTGCCTGAGCCAAGTCAGGCGGTGGGAGAAACCCCGCATACAGCGAAAGCCTCTTTGCCTGGGCGTCTCCCCTGGGAAAGCACAGTATTCGTTGGGAAATCAGAGTTAGGTGTTGGGATGCTGCTTCTGTTTGCCTGAGCTAGTCTCCGCAGCACTGTGGAAGATTCCCGCATGGAACGAAGTACTCTTTGCCCTAGCATCCCCTCTGCCTGAGAGAGAAGCATGGTTGCACACGTCTGTCACCGCGCTCCCCAGGAACAAGTGTGGGGAAGATGCAACACGCCGCCCCGGGGAAGAGAAGGAGTCCTTGGCCCTGGGGTCAGGAAACGCTCAGGAATTAGGATAGCCTGCCGTGGCACGAACAGCAGGTCGGAGGCAATACAAGTGTCACCCGCTCCCTGTGCCTAGAGATGGAAGCCTGGATGGGAAGGAGACATGAGGGGACGACTAGGGCAGGGGCGTGTGCTCCACTCTGAGGATGGAATCTGGGCAGAAAGCAGGCAGAAGGGGACAGAATCTCTTTGGCCACATGTCGCAAGGGAAGCCTGGGCATTGCCACCAGGTGCCGTACTCGGAACTCGCAGAAACAACCCCATGGAGAAACGGGCAGTCAGATGCTGTCTTCCACCAAGATGTGGCAGCGTTGTCGGTGGAAGGGGGTGTGCCAGGGAAGGAGTGGAGACCGTCCCCCACAGTACCCCATCCCAGTGCACGGGCAGTGTGCAGGGATCCTGTCGCCTCCTCTCTCCTGTGGTGAAGGCACTGGCCTAGGCCCAGAGTCTGCCGGAGCGCCGGAGCAAAAGGAAAAGCCTTACGTACGCCAGGAGATGGTAATAGGCATAGAGTGCCATGCTAGGCCATGCAGGCTGCTGCAGGGTGTTGTCCGTGTCTGCTTAGTTCGGCTTAGCAAGGTGAACCCCGGGCGCGAACTTGGAGCTCGGGAACTCAAAGCCCAAGATGAAACAGCTCTCCCGCGGCTCTTCTTCCCTGCCGCGAAGAACGAACGACCAAAGCCTTCCTGAGAAAGCAGTAGCGAAGTGCGGGTCGCGCCAAGCTGAAAAATTCTGAGAAAGCGTAGCAGTTGCTGGGAAATCGAGTCGGTTCTGTGGGCTGCTTTCGTTGCTTGCCTTAGCTTAGTATTCGCAGCACGATGGGAGAAACCCGCATAGAGGGAAAGCCTCTTTGCTGGGGCATCCCCTCTGGGAAAGCACAGCATTCTTTGGGAAATCAGAGTCGGGTCTGTGGGATGCTGCCTGCTGCTTGCCGGAGCTAGTCTCCACAGCACGATGTAATAAACCCGCATGCAGCGAAATGCTCTTTGCCTGGGCATCCCCTTTGTCGGAGAGAAGCGCGCTGGCGCCTGTGGAAAGAGCCTTAAGGAAAGGGACACGTCTGTCACTGCAGAGCGACGGAAGCCTGGCTGCTAAGGAGACACGAGGACAAGATTAGGGCAGTGGAAAGGGCTCCACTCGGAGGAAGGAGTCTGGGCAGAAAGCATGCCTGTCCTGAGCCTTTGGGTCTAAGGAGAAAGCGATCCTTGGCCACCTGTCCGTGGTGGAGACATGGGTTTACCACCAGGTGCCTACGCTGAACTCGAGAAACAACGCCCAGAAAGAACTGGCCCTCGGATGCCATCTTCCTCCAGAATGTGGAAGCTTGGAGGAGTCAAGGGGTTTAGGGAAAGGAGTGGGGACAGTCCCCCGAAAGCTCCCTATTCAGTGCACGGGCGGTGTGCAGGGATCCTGTCACCTCTCCTTTCCTGTGGGGGAAAGCACTGGCCTAGTCCGTGAATCTGCCTGAGCGCCAGAGTAAAAGGCCAAGCGATGCCTACACCGGGAGATAGTAGTGTGCCTAGAGTGCAATCCTTGGCTACGCACGCTACTGCAGGGTTGTGGCTATGTCTGCTTAGTTCGGCCTGGCAGGGTGAACCCAGGACGCTAACATGGAGCCCAGGAAAGCAAGGCCCAAGAGGCACCAGCTCTCCAGCAGCTCTTCTTGCCTGACGCGACTGAAGCCTTGCTGAGGAAGCAGCGGCGAAGTGCTGTTCACTCCAAGCCAAAGCCTCTGCGAAAGCACAGCATGCGCTGAGAAATGTTCTGCGGGCTGCTGATGCTTGCCTGAGGCCAGTCTCACGGTGGGAGCAACCCCGCATACAGCGAAAGCCTCTTTGCCTGGGCATCTCCCCCTGGGAAAGTGTAGCATTCGTTGGGAAATCAGAGTTGGGTTTGGGGATGCTGTTGCTGCTTGCCTGAGCTAGTCTCCGCAGCACGGTGGAAGATAACCGCATGGAGCGAAATACTCTTTGCCCTAGCATCCCCTCTGCCTGAGAGAGAAGCATGGTTGCATACGTCTGTCACCGCGCTCCCCAGGAGCAAGTGTGGGAAGACGCAGCACGCCGGCCCCGGGGAAGAGAAGGAGCCTTTGGCCTTGGGGTCGGGAAACGCTCGGGAAGCAGGATAGCCTGCCGTGGCACGAACAGCAGGCCGGTGGCAAGACAAGTGTCACCCGCTCCCTGTGCGGAGAGATGGTAGCCTGGCTGCTAAGGAGACATGAGGGGACGACTAGGGCAGGGGCGCATGCTCCACTCTGAGGAAGGAGTCTGGGCAGAAAGCAGGCCTGTCCTGTGCCTCATCTCACAAGGGGACAGCATCTCCTTGCCACCTGTCCCAAGGTCAGGCTTGGGCTTGCCACCAGGTGCCAAACACGGAATTCGCAGAAACAACCCCATGGAGAAACGGGCAGTCAGATGCCGTCTTCCACCAAGATGTGGCAGGGAGTGTGCCGGGGAAAGAGTGGAGACACTCCCCTACAGTTCCCCATCCCAGTTCACGGGCCGTGTGCAGGGATCCTGTCGCCTCCTCTCTCCTGAGGTGAAGGCACTGGCCTAGGCCCAGAGTCTGACTGAGAAAAGGCAAAGCCTTACCTATGCCAGGAGATGGTAATAGGCATAGAGTGCCATGCTAGGACACGCACGCTGCTTCAGGGTTGTGACTGTGTCTGCTTAGTTTGGCTTAACAAGATGAACCCCAGGCGCGAACTTGGAGCAGGCAAAGCAAGGCCCAAGAGGAACCAGCTCTCCCCCTCCCGCGACAGAGCGAACGACCAAAGCCTTGCTGAGGAAGCAGCAGCGACGTACGGTTCGCGCCAAGCTGAAAACCTCTGTGAAAGCATAGCAGTCGCTGGGAAATCAGAGTCGGTTCTGTGTGCTGCTTTTGTTGCTTGCCTTAGCCTAGTATTCGCAGCACGATGGGAGAAACCCGCATAGAGGGAAAGCCTCTTTGCCGGGGCATCGCCGCTGGCAAAGCACAGCATTCTTTGGGAAATCAGAGTCGGGGAAGAGAAGGAGCCGTTGGCCTTGGGGTCGGGAAACGCGAAAAGCCTCTTTGCCTGGGCTTCTCCCCTAGGAAAGCACAGCATTCGTTGGGAAATCAGAGTTCGTTTGGGAACGCTGCTGCTGCTTGCCTAAGATAGTCTCCGCAGCACGGTGGAATATACCCGCAAGGAGCGAAATTCTCTTTGCCCTAGAATCCCCTCTGCCTGAGAGAGAAGCATGGTTGCACACGTCTGTCACCACGCTCCCCAGGAGCAAGTGTGGGGTAGGCGCAGCACGCCGCCCCCAGGGAAGAGAAGGAGCCGTTGGCTTTGGGGTCGGGAATCGCTCGGTAAGCAGGATAGCCTGCCGTGGCGCGAACAGCAGGCCGGTGGCAAGACAAGTGTCACCCGCTCCCTGTACGGAGAGATGGAAGCTTGGTGCAAAGGAGACGAGGGGATAAGAAGGGCAGGGGCGCGTGCTCCACTCTAAGGAAGGAGTCTGGGCAGAGGCAGGCAGAAGGAGACAGCATCTCCTTGACCACCTGTCCCAAGGACAGCCTTGTGCTTGCCACCAGGTGCCGTACTCGGAACTCACAGAAACAACCCAATGGAGAAAGGGGCAGTCAGATGCTGTCTTCCACCAAAATGTGGCAGCATTGTCGGTGGCAGGGGTGTGCCAGGGAAGGAGTGGAGACAGTCCCCCACAGTACCCCATCCCAGTGCACGGACCGTGTACAGGGATCCTGTGGCCTCCTCTCTCCTGTGGTGAAGACACTGGCCTAGGCCCAGAGTCTGCCTGAGCGCGGGAGCAAAAGGAAAAGCCTTACCTACACCAGGAGATGGTAAAAGGCATAGAGTGCCATGCTAGGCCACGCAGGCTGCTGCAGGGTGGTGACTGTGTCTGCTTAGTTAGGCTTAGCAAGGTGAACCTCGGACTTGAACTTGGAGCCCGGGAACGCAAGGCCCAAGAGGCACCAGCTCTCCCGCGGCTGTACCACTCTGCCGCGACAGAGCGAAAGAAAAGGCCTTGCTGAGAAAGCAGTAGCGAAGTGCGGTTCGCGCCAAGCTGAAAACCTCTGCGACAGCATAGCTGTCGCTGGGAAATCACAGTCGGTTCTGTGGGCTGCTTTCGTTGCTTGCCTTAGCCTAGTATTCGCAGCACGATGGGAGAAGCCCGCATAGAGCGAAAGCCTCTTTGCCGGGGCATCCCCTATGGGAAAGTACAGCATTCTTTGGGAAATCAGAGTCGGGTCTGTGGGATGCTGCCTGCTGCTTGCCGGAGCTAGTCTCCACCGCACGGTGTAATAAACCCGCATGGAGCGAAATCCTCTTGGCCTGAGCATCCCCTCTGCCTGAGAGAGAAGCGCAGTGGCGCCTGTGGAAAGATTATTAAGGAAAGGGACATGTCTGTCACTGCAGAGCGACGGAAGCCTGGCTGCTAAAGAGACCAGAGGGCACGATTAGGGCAGGGGAAAGGGCTCCACTCTGAGGAAGGAGTCTGGGCAGAAAGCATGCCTGTCCCGAGACTTTGGGCCCAAGGAGATCTCAGCAGCTCCTTGGTCACCTGTCCTTGGTGGAGACATGGGCTTGCCACCAGGCGCCTACCCTGAACTCAAGAAACAACTCCCAGAAGGAACTCGCCATCAGATGCCATCTTCCTCCAGGATGTGGAAGCTTGGAGGAAGCAGAGGGTTTAAGGGGAAGGAGTGGGGACAGTCCCCCAAAGCTAACTATTCAGTGCACGGGCGGTGTGCAGGGATCCTGTCACCTCTCCTTTCCTGTGGGGAAAGCACTGGCCTAGTCCGCGAGTCCGCCTGAGCGCCAGAGTAAAAGGCCAAGCGATGCCTACACCGGGACTTGGTAGTGTGCATAGAGTGCCATCCTTAGCTACGCAAGCTACTGCACGGTTGTGGCTGTGTCTGCTTAGTTCAGCCTGGCAGCGTAAACCCAGGACGCGAACATGGAGCCCGGGAAAGCAGGGCCCAATTGGCACCAGCTCTCCCGCAGCTCCTCTTCCCTGACGCAACTGAAGCCTTGCTGAGGAAGCAGCGGCGAAGTGCTGTTCGCTCCAAGCCAAAGACTCTGCGGAAGCACAGCATGCACTGAGAAATGCTCTGCGGGCTGCTGCTGCTTGCCTGAGCCAAGTCAGGCGGTGGGAGAAACCCCGCATACAGCGAAAGCCTCTTTGCCTGGGCGTCTCCCCTGGGAAAGCACAGTATTCGTTGGGAAATCAGAGTTAGGTGTTGGGATGCTGCTTCTGTTTGCCTGAGCTAGTCTCTGCAGCACTGTGGAAGATTCCCGCATGGAACGAAGTACTCTTTGCCCTAGCATCCCCTCTGCCTGAGAGAGAAGCATGGTTGCACACGTCTGTCACCGCGCTCCCCAGGAACAAGTGTGGGGAAGATGCAACACGCCGCCCCGGGGAAGAGAAGGAGTCCTTGGCCCTGGGGTCAGGAAACGCTCAGGAATTAGGATAGCCTGCCGTGGCACGAACAGCAGGTCGGAGGCAATACAAGTGTCACCCGCTCCCTGTGCCTAGAGATGGAAGCCTGGATGGGAAGGAGACATGAGGGGACGACTAGGGCAGGGGCGTGTGCTCCACTCTGAGGATGGAATCTGGGCAGAAAGCAGGCAGAAGGGGACAGAATCTCTTTGGCCACATGTCGCAAGGGAAGCCTGGGCATTGCCACCAGGTGCCGTACTCGGAACTCGCAGAAACAACCCCATGGAGAAACGGGCAGTCAGATGCTGTCTTCCACCAAGATGTGGCAGCGTTGTCGGTGGAAGGGGGTGTGCCAGGGAAGGAGTGGAGACCGTCCCCCACAGTACCCCATCCCAGTGCACGGGCAGTGTGCAGGGATCCTGTCGCCTCCTCTCTCCTGTGGTGAAGGCACTGGCCTAGGCCCAGAGTCTGCCGGAGCGCCGGAGCAAAAGGAAAAGCCTTACGTACGCCAGGAGATGGTAATAGGCATAGAGTGCCATGCTAGGCCATGCAGGCTGCTGCAGGGTGTTGTCCGTGTCTGCTTAGTTCGGCTTAGCAAGGTGAACCCCGGGCGCGAACTTGGAGCTCGGGAACTCAAAGCCCAAGATGAAACAGCTCTCCCGCGGCTCTTCTTCCCTGCCGCGAAGAACGAACGACCAAAGCCTTCCTGAGAAAGCAGTAGCGAAGTGCGGGTCGCGCCAAGCTGAAAAATTCTGAGAAAGCGTAGCAGTTGCTGGGAAATCGAGTCGGTTCTGTGGGCTGCTTTCGTTGCTTGCCTTAGCTTAGTATTCGCAGCACGATGGGAGAAACCCGCATAGAGGGAAAGCCTCTTTGCTGGGGCATCCCCTCTGGGAAAGCACAGCATTCTTTGGGAAATCAGAGTCGGGTCTGTGGGATGCTGCCTGCTGCTTGCCGGAGCTAGTCTCCACAGCACGATGTAATAAACCCGCATGCAGCGAAATGCTCTTTGCCTGGGCATCCCCTTTGTCGGAGAGAAGCGCGCTGGCGCCTGTGGAAAGAGCCTTAAGGAAAGGGACACGTCTGTCACTGCAGAGCGACGGAAGCCTGGCTGCTAAGGAGACACGAGGACAAGATTAGGGCAGTGGAAAGGGCTCCACTCGGAGGAAGGAGTCTGGGCAGAAAGCATGCCTGTCCTGAGCCTTTGGGTCTAAGGAGAAAGCGATCCTTGGCCACCTGTCCGTGGTGGAGACATGGGTTTACCACCAGGTGCCTACGCTGAACTCGAGAAACAACGCCCAGAAAGAACTGGCCCTCGGATGCCATCTTCCTCCAGAATGTGGAAGCTTGGAGGAGTCAAGGGGTTTAGGGAAAGGAGTGGGGACAGTCCCCCGAAAGCTCCCTATTCAGTGCACGGGCGGTGTGCAGGGATCCTGTCACCTCTCCTTTCCTGTGGGGGAAAGCACTGGCCTAGTCCGTGAATCTGCCTGAGCGCCAGAGTAAAAGGCCAAGCGATGCCTACACCGGGAGATAGTAGTGTGCCTAGAGTGCAATCCTTGGCTACGCACGCTACTGCAGGGTTGTGGCTATGTCTGCTTAGTTCGGCCTGGCAGGGTGAACCCAGGACGCTAACATGGAGCCCAGGAAAGCAAGGCCCAAGAGGCACCAGCTCTCCAGCAGCTCTTCTTGCCTGACGCGACTGAAGCCTTGCTGAGGAAGCAGCGGCGAAGTGCTGTTCACTCCAAGCCAAAGCCTCTGCGAAAGCACAGCATGCGCTGAGAAATGTTCTGCGGGCTGCTGATGCTTGCCTGAGGCCAGTCTCACGGTGGGAGCAACCCCGCATACAGCGAAAGCCTCTTTGCCTGGGCATCTCCCCCTGGGAAAGTGTAGCATTCGTTGGGAAATCAGAGTTGGGTTTGGGGATGCTGTTGCTGCTTGCCTGAGCTAGTCTCCGCAGCACGGTGGAAGATAACCGCATGGAGCGAAATACTCTTTGCCCTAGCATCCCCTCTGCCTGAGAGAGAAGCATGGTTGCATACGTCTGTCACCGCGCTCCCCAGGAGCAAGTGTGGGAAGACGCAGCACGCCGGCCCCGGGGAAGAGAAGGAGCCTTTGGCCTTGGGGTCGGGAAACGCTCGGGAAGCAGGATAGCCTGCCGTGGCACGAACAGCAGGCCGGTGGCAAGACAAGTGTCACCGGCTCCCTGTGCGGAGAGATGGTAGCCTGGCTGCTAAGGAGACATGAGGGGACGACTAGGGCAGGGGCGCATGCTCCACTCTGAGGAAGGAGTCTGGGCAGAAAGCAGGCCTGTCCTGTGCCTCATCTCACAAGGGGACAGCATCTCCTTGCCACCTGTCCCAAGGTCAGGCTTGGGCTTGCCACCAGGTGCCAAACACGGAATTCGCAGAAACAACCCCATGGAGAAACGGGCAGTCAGATGCCGTCTTCCACCAAGATGTGGCAGGGAGTGTGCCGGGGAAAGAGTGGAGACACTCCCCTACAGTTCCCCATCCCAGTTCACGGGCCGTGTGCAGGGATCCTGTCGCCTCCTCTCTCCTGAGGTGAAGGCACTGGCCTAGGCCCAGAGTCTGACTGAGAAAAGGCAAAGCCTTACCTATGCCAGGAGATGGTAATAGGCATAGAGTGCCATGCTAGGACACGCACGCTGCTTCAGGGTTGTGACTGTGTCTGCTTAGTTTGGCTTAACAAGATGAACCCCAGGCGCGAACTTGGAGCAGGCAAAGCAAGGCCCAAGAGGAACCAGCTCTCCCCCTCCCGCGACAGAGCGAACGACCAAAGCCTTGCTGAGGAAGCAGCAGCGACGTACGGTTCGCGCCAAGCTGAAAACCTCTGTGAAAGCATAGCAGTCGCTGGGAAATCAGAGTCGGTTCTGTGGGCTGCTTTTGTTGCTTGCCTTAGCCTAGTATTCGCAGCACGATGGGAGAAACCCGCATAGAGGGAAAGCCTCTTTGCCGGGGCATCGCCGCTGGCAAAGCACAGCATTCTTTGGGAAATCAGAGTCGGGGAAGAGAAGGAGCCGTTGGCCTTGGGGTCGGGAAACGCGAAAAGCCTCTTTGCCTGGGCTTCTCCCCTAGGAAAGCACAGCATTCGTTGGGAAATCAGAGTTCGTTTGGGAACGCTGCTGCTGCTTGCCTAAGATAGTCTCCGCAGCACGGTGGAATATACCCGCAAGGAGCGAAATTCTCTTTGCCCTAGAATCCCCTCTGCCTGAGAGAGAAGCATGGTTGCACACGTCTGTCACCACGCTCCCCAGGAGCAAGTGTGGGGTAGGCGCAGCACGCCGCCCCCAGGGAAGAGAAGGAGCCGTTGGCTTTGGGGTCGGGAATCGCTCGGTAAGCAGGATAGCCTGCCGTGGCGCGAACAGCAGGCCGGTGGCAAGACAAGTGTCACCCGCTCCCTGTACGGAGAGATGGAAGCTTGGTGCAAAGGAGACGAGGGGATAAGAAGGGCAGGGGCGCGTGCTCCACGCTAAGGAAGGAGTCTGGGCAGAGGCAGGCAGAAGGAGACAGCATCTCCTTGACCACCTGTCCCAAGGACAGCCTTGTGCTTGCCACCAGGTGCCGTACTCGGAACTCACAGAAACAACCCAATGGAGAAAGGGGCAGTCAGATGCTGTCTTCCACCAAAATGTGGCAGCATTGTCGGTGGCAGGGGTGTGCCAGGGAAGGAGTGGAGACAGTCCCCCACAGTACCCCATCCCAGTGCACGGACCGTGTACAGGGATCCTGTGGCCTCCTCTCTCCTGTGGTGAAGACACTGGCCTAGGCCCAGAGTCTGCCTGAGCGCGGGAGCAAAAGGAAAAGCCTTACCTACACCAGGAGATGGTAAAAGGCATAGAGTGCCATGCTAGGCCACGCAGGCTGCTGCAGGGTGGTGACTGTGTCTGCTTAGTTAGGCTTAGCAAGGTGAACCTCGGACTTGAACTTGGAGCCCGGGAACGCAAGGCCCAAGAGGCACCAGCTCTCCCGCGGCTGTACCACTCTGCCGCGACAGAGCGAAAGAAAAGGCCTTGCTGAGAAAGCAGTAGCGAAGTGCGGTTCGCGCCAAGCTGAAAACCTCTGCGACAGCATAGCTGTCGCTGGGAAATCACAGTCGGTTCTGTGGGCTGCTTTCGTTGCTTGCCTTAGCCTAGTATTCGCAGCACGATGGGAGAAGCCCGCATAGAGCGAAAGCCTCTTTGCCGGGGCATCCCCTATGGGAAAGTACAGCATTCTTTGGGAAATCAGAGTCGGGTCTGTGGGATGCTGCCTGCTGCTTGCCGGAGCTAGTCTCCACCGCACGGTGTAATAAACCCGCATGGAGCGAAATCCTCTTGGCCTGAGCATCCCCTCTGCCTGAGAGAGAAGCGCAGTGGCGCCTGTGGAAAGATTATTAAGGAAAGGGACATGTCTGTCACTGCAGAGCGACGGAAGCCTGGCTGCTAAAGAGACCAGAGGGCACGATTAGGGCAGGGGAAAGGGCTCCACTCTGAGGAAGGAGTCTGGGCAGAAAGCATGCCTGTCCCGAGACTTTGGGCCCAAGGAGATCTCAGCAGCTCCTTGGTCACCTGTCCTTGGTGGAGACATGGGCTTGCCACCAGGCGCCTACCCTGAACTCAAGAAACAACTCCCAGAAGGAACTCGCCATCAGATGCCATCTTCCTCCAGGATGTGGAAGCTTGGAGGAAGCAGAGGGTTTAAGGGGAAGGAGTGGGGACAGTCCCCCAAAGCTAACTATTCAGTGCACGGGCGGTGTGCAGGGATCCTGTCACCTCTCCTTTCCTGTGGGGAAAGCACTGGCCTAGTCCGCGAGTCCGCCTGAGCGCCAGAGTAAAAGGCCAAGCGATGCCTACACCGGGACTTGGTAGTGTGCATAGAGTGCCATCCTTAGCTACGCAAGCTACTGCACGGTTGTGGCTGTGTCTGCTTAGTTCAGCCTGGCAGCGTAAACCCAGGACGCGAACATGGAGCCCGGGAAAGCAGGGCCCAATTGGCACCAGCTCTCCCGCAGCTCCTCTTCCCTGACGCAACTGAAGCCTTGCTGAGGAAGCAGCGGCGAAGTGCTGTTCGCTCCAAGCCAAAGACTCTGCGGAAGCAGAGCATGCGCTGAGAAATGCTCTGCGGGCTGCTGCTGCTTGCCTGAGCCAAGTCAGGCGGTGGGAGAAACCCCGCATACAGCGAAAGCCTCTTTGCCTGGGCGTCTCCCCTGGGAAAGCACAGTATTCGTTGGGAAATCAGAGTTAGGTGTTGGGATGCTGCTTCTGTTTGCCTGAGCTAGTCTCCGCAGCACTGTGGAAGATTCCCGCATGGAACGAAGTACTCTTTGCCCTAGCATCCCCTCTGCCTGAGAGAGAAGCATGGTTGCACACGTCTGTCACCGCGCTCCCCAGGAACAAGTGTGGGGAAGATGCAACACGCCGCCCCGGGGAAGAGAAGGAGTCCTTGGCCCTGGGGTCAGGAAACGCTCAGGAATTAGGATAGCCTGCCGTGGCACGAACAGCAGGTCGGAGGCAATACAAGTGTCACCCGCTCCCTGTGCCTAGAGATGGAAGCCTGGATGGGAAGGAGACATGAGGGGACGACTAGGGCAGGGGCGTGTGCTCCACTCTGAGGATGGAATCTGGGCAGAAAGCAGGCAGAAGGGGACAGAATCTCTTTGGCCACATGTCGCAAGGGAAGCCTGGGCATTGCCACCAGGTGCCGTACTCGGAACTCGCAGAAACAACCCCATGGAGAAACGGGCAGTCAGATGCTGTCTTCCACCAAGATGTGGCAGCGTTGTCGGTGGAAGGGGGTGTGCCAGGGAAGGAGTGGAGACCGTCCCCCACAGTACCCCATCCCAGTGCACGGGCAGTGTGCAGGGATCCTGTCGCCTCCTCTCTCCTGTGGTGAAGGCACTGGCCTAGGCCCAGAGTCTGCCGGAGCGCCGGAGCAAAAGGAAAAGCCTTACGTACGCCAGGAGATGGTAATAGGCATAGAGTGCCATGCTAGGCCATGCAGGCTGCTGCAGGGTGTTGTCCGTGTCTGCTTAGTTCGGCTTAGCAAGGTGAACCCCGGGCGCGAACTTGGAGCTCGGGAACTCAAAGCCCAAGATGAAACAGCTCTCCCGCGGCTCTTCTTCCCTGCCGCGAAGAACGAACGACCAAAGCCTTCCTGAGAAAGCAGTAGCGAAGTGCGGGTCGCGCCAAGCTGAAAAATTCTGAGAAAGCGTAGCAGTTGCTGGGAAATCGAGTCGGTTCTGTGGGCTGCTTTCGTTGCTTGCCTTAGCTTAGTATTCGCAGCACGATGGGAGAAACCCGCATAGAGGGAAAGCCTCTTTGCTGGGGCATCCCCTCTGGGAAAGCACAGCATTCTTTGGGAAATCAGAGTCGGGTCTGTGGGATGCTGCCTGCTGCTTGCCGGAGCTAGTCTCCACAGCACGATGTAATAAACCCGCATGCAGCGAAATGCTCTTTGCCTGGGCATCCCCTTTGTCGGAGAGAAGCGCGCTGGCGCCTGTGGAAAGAGCCTTAAGGAAAGGGACACGTCTGTCACTGCAGAGCGACGGAAGCCTGGCTGCTAAGGAGACACGAGGACAAGATTAGGGCAGTGGAAAGGGCTCCACTCGGAGGAAGGAGTCTGGGCAGAAAGCATGCCTGTCCTGAGCCTTTGGGTCTAAGGAGAAAGCGATCCTTGGCCACCTGTCCGTGGTGGAGACATGGGTTTACCACCAGGTGCCTACGCTGAACTCGAGAAACAACGCCCAGAAAGAACTGGCCCTCGGATGCCATCTTCCTCCAGAATGTGGAAGCTTGGAGGAGTCAAGGGGTTTAGGGAAAGGAGTGGGGACAGTCCCCCGAAAGCTCCCTATTCAGTGCACGGGCGGTGTGCAGGGATCCTGTCACCTCTCCTTTCCTGTGGGGGAAAGCACTGGCCTAGTCCGTGAATCTGCCTGAGCGCCAGAGTAAAAGGCCAAGCGATGCCTACACCGGGAGATAGTAGTGTGCCTAGAGTGCAATCCTTGGCTACGCACGCTACTGCAGGGTTGTGGCTATGTCTGCTTAGTTCGGCCTGGCAGGGTGAACCCAGGACGCTAACATGGAGCCCAGGAAAGCAAGGCCCAAGAGGCACCAGCTCTCCAGCAGCTCTTCTTGCCTGACGCGACTGAAGCCTTGCTGAGGAAGCAGCGGCGAAGTGCTGTTCACTCCAAGCCAAAGCCTCTGCGAAAGCACAGCATGCGCTGAGAAATGTTCTGCGGGCTGCTGATGCTTGCCTGAGGCCAGTCTCACGGTGGGAGCAACCCCGCATACAGCGAAAGCCTCTTTGCCTGGGCATCTCCCCCTGGGAAAGTGTAGCATTCGTTGGGAAATCAGAGTTGGGTTTGGGGATGCTGTTGCTGCTTGCCTGAGCTAGTCTCCGCAGCACGGTGGAAGATAACCGCATGGAGCGAAATACTCTTTGCCCTAGCATCCCCTCTGCCTGAGAGAGAAGCATGGTTGCATACGTCTGTCACCGCGCTCCCCAGGAGCAAGTGTGGGAAGACGCAGCACGCCGGCCCCGGGGAAGAGAAGGAGCCTTTGGCCTTGGGGTCGGGAAACGCTCGGGAAGCAGGATAGCCTGCCGTGGCACGAACAGCAGGCCGGTGGCAAGACAAGTGTCACCGGCTCCCTGTGCGGAGAGATGGTAGCCTGGCTGCTAAGGAGACATGAGGGGACGACTAGGGCAGGGGCGCATGCTCCACTCTGAGGAAGGAGTCTGGGCAGAAAGCAGGCCTGTCCTGTGCCTCAGCTCACAAGGGGACAGCATCTCCTTGCCACCTGTCCCAAGGTCAGGCTTGGGCTTGCCACCAGGTGCCAAACACGGAATTCGCAGAAACAACCCCATGGAGAAACGGGCAGTCAGATGCCGTCTTCCACCAAGATGTGGCAGGGAGTGTGCCGGGGAAAGAGTGGAGACACTCCCCTACAGTTCCCCATCCCAGTTCACGGGCCGTGTGCAGGGATCCTGTCGCCTCCTCTCTCCTGAGGTGAAGGCACTGGCCTAGGCCCAGAGTCTGACTGAGAAAAGGCAAAGCCTTACCTATGCCAGGAGATGGTAATAGGCATAGAGTGCCATGCTAGGACACGCACGCTGCTTCAGGGTTGTGACTGTGTCTGCTTAGTTTGGCTTAACAAGATGAACCCCAGGCGCGAACTTGGAGCAGGCAAAGCAAGGCCCAAGAGGAACCAGCTCTCCCCCTCCCGCGACAGAGCGAACGACCAAAGCCTTGCTGAGGAAGCAGCAGCGACGTACGGTTCGCGCCAAGCTGAAAACCTCTGTGAAAGCATAGCAGTCGCTGGGAAATCAGAGTCGGTTCTGTGTGCTGCTTTTGTTGCTTGCCTTAGCCTAGTATTCGCAGCACGATGGGAGAAACCCGCATAGAGGGAAAGCCTCTTTGCCGGGGCATCGCCGCTGGCAAAGCACAGCATTCTTTGGGAAATCAGAGTCGGGGAAGAGAAGGAGCCGTTGGCCTTGGGGTCGGGAAACGCGAAAAGCCTCTTTGCCTGGGCTTCTCCCCTAGGAAAGCACAGCATTCGTTGGGAAATCAGAGTTCGTTTGGGAACGCTGCTGCTGCTTGCCTAAGATAGTCTCCGCAGCACGGTGGAATATACCCGCAAGGAGCGAAATTCTCTTTGCCCTAGAATCCCCTCTGCCTGAGAGAGAAGCATGGTTGCACACGTCTGTCACCACGCTCCCCAGGAGCAAGTGTGGGGTAGGCGCAGCACGCCGCCCCCAGGGAAGAGAAGGAGCCGTTGGCTTTGGGGTCGGGAATCGCTCGGTAAGCAGGATAGCCTGCCGTGGCGCGAACAGCAGGCCGGTGGCAAGACAAGTGTCACCCGCTCCCTGTACGGAGAGATGGAAGCTTGGTGCAAAGGAGACGAGGGGATAAGAAGGGCAGGGGCGCGTGCTCCACTCTAAGGAAGGAGTCTGGGCAGAGGCAGGCAGAAGGAGACAGCATCTCCTTGACCACCTGTCCCAAGGACAGCCTTGTGCTTGCCACCAGGTGCCGTACTCGGAACTCACAGAAACAACCCAATGGAGAAAGGGGCAGTCAGATGCTGTCTTCCACCAAAATGTGGCAGCATTGTCGGTGGCAGGGGTGTGCCAGGGAAGGAGTGGAGACAGTCCCCCACAGTACCCCATCCCAGTGCACGGACCGTGTACAGGGATCCTGTGGCCTCCTCTCTCCTGTGGTGAAGACACTGGCCTAGGCCCAGAGTCTGCCTGAGCGCGGGAGCAAAAGGAAAAGCCTTACCTACACCAGGAGATGGTAAAAGGCATAGAGTGCCATGCTAGGCCACGCAGGCTGCTGCAGGGTGGTGACTGTGTCTGCTTAGTTAGGCTTAGCAAGGTGAACCTCGGACTTGAACTTGGAGCCCGGGAACGCAAGGCCCAAGAGGCACCAGCTCTCCCGCGGCTGTACCACTCTGCCGCGACAGAGCGAAAGAAAAGGCCTTGCTGAGAAAGCAGTAGCGAAGTGCGGTTCGCGCCAAGCTGAAAACCTCTGCGACAGCATAGCTGTCGCTGGGAAATCACAGTCGGTTCTGTGGGCTGCTTTCGTTGCTTGCCTTAGCCTAGTATTCGCAGCACGATGGGAGAAGCCCGCATAGAGCGAAAGCCTCTTTGCCGGGGCATCCCCTATGGGAAAGTACAGCATTCTTTGGGAAATCAGAGTCGGGTCTGTGGGATGCTGCCTGCTGCTTGCCGGAGCTAGTCTCCACCGCACGGTGTAATAAACCCGCATGGAGCGAAATCCTCTTGGCCTGAGCATCCCCTCTGCCTGAGAGAGAAGCGCAGTGGCGCCTGTGGAAAGATTATTAAGGAAAGGGACATGTCTGTCACTGCAGAGCGACGGAAGCCTGGCTGCTAAAGAGACCAGAGGGCACGATTAGGGCAGGGGAAAGGGCTCCACTCTGAGGAAGGAGTCTGGGCAGAAAGCATGCCTGTCCCGAGACTTTGGGCCCAAGGAGATCTCAGCAGCTCCTTGGTCACCTGTCCTTGGTGGAGACATGGGCTTGCCACCAGGCGCCTACCCTGAACTCAAGAAACAACTCCCAGAAGGAACTCGCCATCAGATGCCATCTTCCTCCAGGATGTGGAAGCTTGGAGGAAGCAGAGGGTTTAAGGGGAAGGAGTGGGGACAGTCCCCCAAAGCTAACTATTCAGTGCACGGGCGGTGTGCAGGGATCCTGTCACCTCTCCTTTCCTGTGGGGAAAGCACTGGCCTAGTCCGCGAGTCCGCCTGAGCGCCAGAGTAAAAGGCCAAGCGATGCCTACACCGGGACTTGGTAGTGTGCATAGAGTGCCATCCTTAGCTACGCAAGCTACTGCACGGTTGTGGCTGTGTCTGCTTAGTTCAGCCTGGCAGCGTAAACCCAGGACGCGAACATGGAGCCCGGGAAAGCAGGGCCCAATTGGCACCAGCTCTCCCGCAGCTCCTCTTCCCTGACGCAACTGAAGCCTTGCTGAGGAAGCAGCGGCGAAGTGCTGTTCGCTCCAAGCCAAAGACTCTGCGGAAGCACAGCATGCGCTGAGAAATGCTCTGCGGGCTGCTGCTGCTTGCCTGAGCCAAGTCAGGCGGTGGGAGAAACCCCGCATACAGCGAAAGCCTCTTTGCCTGGGCGTCTCCCCTGGGAAAGCACAGTATTCGTTGGGAAATCAGAGTTAGGTGTTGGGATGCTGCTTCTGTTTGCCTGAGCTAGTCTCCGCAGCACTGTGGAAGATTCCCGCATGGAACGAAGTACTCTTTGCCCTAGCATCCCCTCTGCCTGAGAGAGAAGCATGGTTGCACACGTCTGTCACCGCGCTCCCCAGGAACAAGTGTGGGGAAGATGCAACACGCCGCCCCGGGGAAGAGAAGGAGTCCTTGGCCCTGGGGTCAGGAAACGCTCAGGAATTAGGATAGCCTGCCGTGGCACGAACAGCAGGTCGGAGGCAATACAAGTGTCACCCGCTCCCTGTGCCTAGAGATGGAAGCCTGGATGGGAAGGAGACATGAGGGGACGACTAGGGCAGGGGCGTGTGCTCCACTCTGAGGATGGAATCTGGGCAGAAAGCAGGCAGAAGGGGACAGAATCTCTTTGGCCACATGTCGCAAGGGAAGCCTGGGCATTGCCACCAGGTGCCGTACTCGGAACTCGCAGAAACAACCCCATGGAGAAACGGGCAGTCAGATGCTGTCTTCCACCAAGATGTGGCAGCGTTGTCGGTGGAAGGGGGTGTGCCAGGGAAGGAGTGGAGACCGTCCCCCACAGTACCCCATCCCAGTGCACGGGCAGTGTGCAGGGATCCTGTCGCCTCCTCTCTCCTGTGGTGAAGGCACTGGCCTAGGCCCAGAGTCTGCCGGAGCGCCGGAGCAAAAGGAAAAGCCTTACGTACGCCAGGAGATGGTAATAGGCATAGAGTGCCATGCTAGGCCATGCAGGCTGCTGCAGGGTGTTGTCCGTGTCTGCTTAGTTCGGCTTAGCAAGGTGAACCCCGGGCGCGAACTTGGAGCTCGGGAACTCAAAGCCCAAGATGAAACAGCTCTCCCGCGGCTCTTCTTCCCTGCCGCGAAGAACGAACGACCAAAGCCTTCCTGAGAAAGCAGTAGCGAAGTGCGGGTCGCGCCAAGCTGAAAAATTCTGAGAAAGCGTAGCAGTTGCTGGGAAATCGAGTCGGTTCTGTGGGCTGCTTTCGTTGCTTGCCTTAGCTTAGTATTCGCAGCACGATGGGAGAAACCCGCATAGAGGGAAAGCCTCTTTGCTGGGGCATCCCCTCTGGGAAAGCACAGCATTCTTTGGGAAATCAGAGTCGGGTCTGTGGGATGCTGCCTGCTGCTTGCCGGAGCTAGTCTCCACAGCACGATGTAATAAACCCGCATGCAGCGAAATGCTCTTTGCCTGGGCATCCCCTTTGTCGGAGAGAAGCGCGCTGGCGCCTGTGGAAAGAGCCTTAAGGAAAGGGACACGTCTGTCACTGCAGAGCGACGGAAGCCTGGCTGCTAAGGAGACACGAGGACAAGATTAGGGCAGTGGAAAGGGCTCCACTCGGAGGAAGGAGTCTGGGCAGAAAGCATGCCTGTCCTGAGCCTTTGGGTCTAAGGAGAAAGCGATCCTTGGCCACCTGTCCGTGGTGGAGACATGGGTTTACCACCAGGTGCCTACGCTGAACTCGAGAAACAACGCCCAGAAAGAACTGGCCCTCGGATGCCATCTTCCTCCAGAATGTGGAAGCTTGGAGGAGTCAAGGGGTTTAGGGAAAGGAGTGGGGACAGTCCCCCGAAAGCTCCCTATTCAGTGCACGGGCGGTGTGCAGGGATCCTGTCACCTCTCCTTTCCTGTGGGGGAAAGCACTGGCCTAGTCCGTGAATCTGCCTGAGCGCCAGAGTAAAAGGCCAAGCGATGCCTACACCGGGAGATAGTAGTGTGCCTAGAGTGCAATCCTTGGCTACGCACGCTACTGCAGGGTTGTGGCTATGTCTGCTTAGTTCGGCCTGGCAGGGTGAACCCAGGACGCTAACATGGAGCCCAGGAAAGCAAGGCCCAAGAGGCACCAGCTCTCCAGCAGCTCTTCTTGCCTGACGCGACTGAAGCCTTGCTGAGGAAGCAGCGGCGAAGTGCTGTTCACTCCAAGCCAAAGCCTCTGCGAAAGCACAGCATGCGCTGAGAAATGTTCTGCGGGCTGCTGATGCTTGCCTGAGGCCAGTCTCACGGTGGGAGCAACCCCGCATACAGCGAAAGCCTCTTTGCCTGGGCATCTCCCCCTGGGAAAGTGTAGCATTCGTTGGGAAATCAGAGTTGGGTTTGGGGATGCTGTTGCTGCTTGCCTGAGCTAGTCTCCGCAGCACGGTGGAAGATAACCGCATGGAGCGAAATACTCTTTGCCCTAGCATCCCCTCTGCCTGAGAGAGAAGCATGGTTGCATACGTCTGTCACCGCGCTCCCCAGGAGCAAGTGTGGGAAGACGCAGCACGCCGGCCCCGGGGAAGAGAAGGAGCCTTTGGCCTTGGGGTCGGGAAACGCTCGGGAAGCAGGATAGCCTGCCGTGGCACGAACAGCAGGCCGGTGGCAAGACAAGTGTCACCGGCTCCCTGTGCGGAGAGATGGTAGCCTGGCTGCTAAGGAGACATGAGGGGACGACTAGGGCAGGGGCGCATGCTCCACTCTGAGGAAGGAGTCTGGGCAGAAAGCAGGCCTGTCCTGTGCCTCAGCTCACAAGGGGACAGCATCTCCTTGCCACCTGTCCCAAGGTCAGGCTTGGGCTTGCCACCAGGTGCCAAACACGGAATTCGCAGAAACAACCCCATGGAGAAACGGGCAGTCAGATGCCGTCTTCCACCAAGATGTGGCAGGGAGTGTGCCGGGGAAAGAGTGGAGACACTCCCCTACAGTTCCCCATCCCAGTTCACGGGCCGTGTGCAGGGATCCTGTCGCCTCCTCTCTCCTGAGGTGAAGGCACTGGCCTAGGCCCAGAGTCTGACTGAGAAAAGGCAAAGCCTTACCTATGCCAGGAGATGGTAATAGGCATAGAGTGCCATGCTAGGACACGCACGCTGCTTCAGGGTTGTGACTGTGTCTGCTTAGTTTGGCTTAACAAGATGAACCCCAGGCGCGAACTTGGAGCAGGCAAAGCAAGGCCCAAGAGGAACCAGCTCTCCCCCTCCCGCGACAGAGCGAACGACCAAAGCCTTGCTGAGGAAGCAGCAGCGACGTACGGTTCGCGCCAAGCTGAAAACCTCTGTGAAAGCATAGCAGTTGCTGGGAAATCAGAGTCGGTTCTGTGGGCTGCTTTTGTTGCTTGCCTTAGCCTAGTATTCGCAGCACGATGGGAGAAACCCGCATAGAGGGAAAGCCTCTTTGCCGGGGCATCGCCGCTGGCAAAGCACAGCATTCTTTGGGAAATCAGAGTCGGGGAAGAGAAGGAGCCGTTGGCCTTGGGGTCGGGAAACGCGAAAAGCCTCTTTGCCTGGGCTTCTCCCCTAGGAAAGCACAGCATTCGTTGGGAAATCAGAGTTCGTTTGGGAACGCTGCTGCTGCTTGCCTAAGATAGTCTCCGCAGCACGGTGGAATATACCCGCAAGGAGCGAAATTCTCTTTGCCCTAGAATCCCCTCTGCCTGAGAGAGAAGCATGGTTGCACACGTCTGTCACCACGCTCCCCAGGAGCAAGTGTGGGGTAGGCGCAGCACGCCGCCCCCAGGGAAGAGAAGGAGCCGTTGGCTTTGGGGTCGGGAATCGCTCGGTAAGCAGGATAGCCTGCCGTGGCGCGAACAGCAGGCCGGTGGCAAGACAAGTGTCACCCGCTCCCTGTACGGAGAGATGGAAGCTTGGTGCAAAGGAGACGAGGGGATAAGAAGGGCAGGGGCGCGTGCTCCACGCTAAGGAAGGAGTCTGGGCAGAGGCAGGCAGAAGGAGACAGCATCTCCTTGACCACCTGTCCCAAGGACAGCCTTGTGCTTGCCACCAGGTGCCGTACTCGGAACTCACAGAAACAACCCAATGGAGAAAGGGGCAGTCAGATGCTGTCTTCCACCAAAATGTGGCAGCATTGTCGGTGGCAGGGGTGTGCCAGGGAAGGAGTGGAGACAGTCCCCCACAGTACCCCATCCCAGTGCACGGACCGTGTACAGGGATCCTGTGGCCTCCTCTCTCCTGTGGTGAAGACACTGGCCTAGGCCCAGAGTCTGCCTGAGCGCGGGAGCAAAAGGAAAAGCCTTACCTACACCAGGAGATGGTAAAAGGCATAGAGTGCCATGCTAGGCCACGCAGGCTGCTGCAGGGTGGTGACTGTGTCTGCTTAGTTAGGCTTAGCAAGGTGAACCTCGGACTTGAACTTGGAGCCCGGGAACGCAAGGCCCAAGAGGCACCAGCTCTCCCGCGGCTGTACCACTCTGCCGCGACAGAGCGAAAGAAAAGGCCTTGCTGAGAAAGCAGTAGCGAAGTGCGGTTCGCGCCAAGCTGAAAACCTCTGCGACAGCATAGCTGTCGCTGGGAAATCACAGTCGGTTCTGTGGGCTGCTTTCGTTGCTTGCCTTAGCCTAGTATTCGCAGCACGATGGGAGAAGCCCGCATAGAGCGAAAGCCTCTTTGCCGGGGCATCCCCTATGGGAAAGTACAGCATTCTTTGGGAAATCAGAGTCGGGTCTGTGGGATGCTGCCTGCTGCTTGCCGGAGCTAGTCTCCACCGCACGGTGTAATAAACCCGCATGGAGCGAAATCCTCTTGGCCTGAGCATCCCCTCTGCCTGAGAGAGAAGCGCAGTGGCGCCTGTGGAAAGATTATTAAGGAAAGGGACATGTCTGTCACTGCAGAGCGACGGAAGCCTGGCTGCTAAAGAGACCAGAGGGCACGATTAGGGCAGGGGAAAGGGCTCCACTCTGAGGAAGGAGTCTGGGCAGAAAGCATGCCTGTCCCGAGACTTTGGGCCCAAGGAGATCTCAGCAGCTCCTTGGTCACCTGTCCTTGGTGGAGACATGGGCTTGCCACCAGGCGCCTACCCTGAACTCAAGAAACAACTCCCAGAAGGAACTCGCCATCAGATGCCATCTTCCTCCAGGATGTGGAAGCTTGGAGGAAGCAGAGGGTTTAAGGGGAAGGAGTGGGGACAGTCCCCCAAAGCTAACTATTCAGTGCACGGGCGGTGTGCAGGGATCCTGTCACCTCTCCTTTCCTGTGGGGAAAGCACTGGCCTAGTCCGCGAGTCCGCCTGAGCGCCAGAGTAAAAGGCCAAGCGATGCCTACACCGGGACTTGGTAGTGTGCATAGAGTGCCATCCTTAGCTACGCAAGCTACTGCACGGTTGTGGCTGTGTCTGCTTAGTTCAGCCTGGCAGCGTAAACCCAGGACGCGAACATGGAGCCCGGGAAAGCAGGGCCCAATTGGCACCAGCTCTCCCGCAGCTCCTCTTCCCTGACGCAACTGAAGCCTTGCTGAGGAAGCAGCGGCGAAGTGCTGTTCGCTCCAAGCCAAAGACTCTGCGGAAGCACAGCATGCGCTGAGAAATGCTCTGCGGGCTGCTGCTGCTTGCCTGAGCCAAGTCAGGCGGTGGGAGAAACCCCGCATACAGCGAAAGCCTCTTTGCCTGGGCGTCTCCCCTGGGAAAGCACAGTATTCGTTGGGAAATCAGAGTTAGGTGTTGGGATGCTGCTTCTGTTTGCCTGAGCTAGTCTCCGCAGCACTGTGGAAGATTCCCGCATGGAACGAAGTACTCTTTGCCCTAGCATCCCCTCTGCCTGAGAGAGAAGCATGGTTGCACACGTCTGTCACCGCGCTCCCCAGGAACAAGTGTGGGGAAGATGCAACACGCCGCCCCGGGGAAGAGAAGGAGTCCTTGGCCCTGGGGTCAGGAAACGCTCAGGAATTAGGATAGCCTGCCGTGGCACGAACAGCAGGTCGGAGGCAATACAAGTGTCACCCGCTCCCTGTGCCTAGAGATGGAAGCCTGGATGGGAAGGAGACATGAGGGGACGACTAGGGCAGGGGCGTGTGCTCCACTCTGAGGATGGAATCTGGGCAGAAAGCAGGCAGAAGGGGACAGAATCTCTTTGGCCACATGTCGCAAGGGAAGCCTGGGCATTGCCACCAGGTGCCGTACTCGGAACTCGCAGAAACAACCCCATGGAGAAACGGGCAGTCAGATGCTGTCTTCCACCAAGATGTGGCAGCGTTGTCGGTGGAAGGGGGTGTGCCAGGGAAGGAGTGGAGACCGTCCCCCACAGTACCCCATCCCAGTGCACGGGCAGTGTGCAGGGATCCTGTCGCCTCCTCTCTCCTGTGGTGAAGGCACTGGCCTAGGCCCAGAGTCTGCCGGAGCGCCGGAGCAAAAGGAAAAGCCTTACGTACGCCAGGAGATGGTAATAGGCATAGAGTGCCATGCTAGGCCATGCAGGCTGCTGCAGGGTGTTGTCCGTGTCTGCTTAGTTCGGCTTAGCAAGGTGAACCCCGGGCGCGAACTTGGAGCTCGGGAACTCAAAGCCCAAGATGAAACAGCTCTCCCGCGGCTCTTCTTCCCTGCCGCGAAGAACGAACGACCAAAGCCTTCCTGAGAAAGCAGTAGCGAAGTGCGGGTCGCGCCAAGCTGAAAAATTCTGAGAAAGCGTAGCAGTTGCTGGGAAATCGAGTCGGTTCTGTGGGCTGCTTTCGTTGCTTGCCTTAGCTTAGTATTCGCAGCACGATGGGAGAAACCCGCATAGAGGGAAAGCCTCTTTGCTGGGGCATCCCCTCTGGGAAAGCACAGCATTCTTTGGGAAATCAGAGTCGGGTCTGTGGGATGCTGCCTGCTGCTTGCCGGAGCTAGTCTCCACAGCACGATGTAATAAACCCGCATGCAGCGAAATGCTCTTTGCCTGGGCATCCCCTTTGTCGGAGAGAAGCGCGCTGGCGCCTGTGGAAAGAGCCTTAAGGAAAGGGACACGTCTGTCACTGCAGAGCGACGGAAGCCTGGCTGCTAAGGAGACACGAGGACAAGATTAGGGCAGTGGAAAGGGCTCCACTCGGAGGAAGGAGTCTGGGCAGAAAGCATGCCTGTCCTGAGCCTTTGGGTCTAAGGAGAAAGCGATCCTTGGCCACCTGTCCGTGGTGGAGACATGGGTTTACCACCAGGTGCCTACGCTGAACTCGAGAAACAACGCCCAGAAAGAACTGGCCCTCGGATGCCATCTTCCTCCAGAATGTGGAAGCTTGGAGGAGTCAAGGGGTTTAGGGAAAGGAGTGGGGACAGTCCCCCGAAAGCTCCCTATTCAGTGCACGGGCGGTGTGCAGGGATCCTGTCACCTCTCCTTTCCTGTGGGGGAAAGCACTGGCCTAGTCCGTGAATCTGCCTGAGCGCCAGAGTAAAAGGCCAAGCGATGCCTACACCGGGAGATAGTAGTGTGCCTAGAGTGCAATCCTTGGCTACGCACGCTACTGCAGGGTTGTGGCTATGTCTGCTTAGTTCGGCCTGGCAGGGTGAACCCAGGACGCTAACATGGAGCCCAGGAAAGCAAGGCCCAAGAGGCACCAGCTCTCCAGCAGCTCTTCTTGCCTGACGCGACTGAAGCCTTGCTGAGGAAGCAGCGGCGAAGTGCTGTTCACTCCAAGCCAAAGCCTCTGCGAAAGCACAGCATGCGCTGAGAAATGTTCTGCGGGCTGCTGATGCTTGCCTGAGGCCAGTCTCACGGTGGGAGCAACCCCGCATACAGCGAAAGCCTCTTTGCCTGGGCATCTCCCCCTGGGAAAGTGTAGCATTCGTTGGGAAATCAGAGTTGGGTTTGGGGATGCTGTTGCTGCTTGCCTGAGCTAGTCTCCGCAGCACGGTGGAAGATAACCGCATGGAGCGAAATACTCTTTGCCCTAGCATCCCCTCTGCCTGAGAGAGAAGCATGGTTGCATACGTCTGTCACCGCGCTCCCCAGGAGCAAGTGTGGGAAGACGCAGCACGCCGGCCCCGGGGAAGAGAAGGAGCCTTTGGCCTTGGGGTCGGGAAACGCTCGGGAAGCAGGATAGCCTGCCGTGGCACGAACAGCAGGCCGGTGGCAAGACAAGTGTCACCCGCTCCCTGTGCGGAGAGATGGTAGCCTGGCTGCTAAGGAGACATGAGGGGACGACTAGGGCAGGGGCGCATGCTCCACTCTGAGGAAGGAGTCTGGGCAGAAAGCAGGCCTGTCCTGTGCCTCATCTCACAAGGGGACAGCATCTCCTTGCCACCTGTCCCAAGGTCAGGCTTGGGCTTGCCACCAGGTGCCAAACACGGAATTCGCAGAAACAACCCCATGGAGAAACGGGCAGTCAGATGCCGTCTTCCACCAAGATGTGGCAGGGAGTGTGCCGGGGAAAGAGTGGAGACACTCCCCTACAGTTCCCCATCCCAGTTCACGGGCCGTGTGCAGGGATCCTGTCGCCTCCTCTCTCCTGAGGTGAAGGCACTGGCCTAGGCCCAGAGTCTGACTGAGAAAAGGCAAAGCCTTACCTATGCCAGGAGATGGTAATAGGCATAGAGTGCCATGCTAGGACACGCACGCTGCTTCAGGGTTGTGACTGTGTCTGCTTAGTTTGGCTTAACAAGATGAACCCCAGGCGCGAACTTGGAGCAGGCAAAGCAAGGCCCAAGAGGAACCAGCTCTCCCCCTCCCGCGACAGAGCGAACGACCAAAGCCTTGCTGAGGAAGCAGCAGCGACGTACGGTTCGCGCCAAGCTGAAAACCTCTGTGAAAGCATAGCAGTTGCTGGGAAATCAGAGTCGGTTCTGTGGGCTGCTTTTGTTGCTTGCCTTAGCCTAGTATTCGCAGCACGATGGGAGAAACCCGCATAGAGGGAAAGCCTCTTTGCCGGGGCATCGCCGCTGGCAAAGCACAGCATTCTTTGGGAAATCAGAGTCGGGGAAGAGAAGGAGCCGTTGGCCTTGGGGTCGGGAAACGCGAAAAGCCTCTTTGCCTGGGCTTCTCCCCTAGGAAAGCACAGCATTCGTTGGGAAATCAGAGTTCGTTTGGGAACGCTGCTGCTGCTTGCCTAAGATAGTCTCCGCAGCACGGTGGAATATACCCGCAAGGAGCGAAATTCTCTTTGCCCTAGAATCCCCTCTGCCTGAGAGAGAAGCATGGTTGCACACGTCTGTCACCACGCTCCCCAGGAGCAAGTGTGGGGTAGGCGCAGCACGCCGCCCCCAGGGAAGAGAAGGAGCCGTTGGCTTTGGGGTCGGGAATCGCTCGGTAAGCAGGATAGCCTGCCGTGGCGCGAACAGCAGGCCGGTGGCAAGACAAGTGTCACCCGCTCCCTGTACGGAGAGATGGAAGCTTGGTGCAAAGGAGACGAGGGGATAAGAAGGGCAGGGGCGCGTGCTCCACTCTAAGGAAGGAGTCTGGGCAGAGGCAGGCAGAAGGAGACAGCATCTCCTTGACCACCTGTCCCAAGGACAGCCTTGTGCTTGCCACCAGGTGCCGTACTCGGAACTCACAGAAACAACCCAATGGAGAAAGGGGCAGTCAGATGCTGTCTTCCACCAAAATGTGGCAGCATTGTCGGTGGCAGGGGTGTGCCAGGGAAGGAGTGGAGACAGTCCCCCACAGTACCCCATCCCAGTGCACGGACCGTGTACAGGGATCCTGTGGCCTCCTCTCTCCTGTGGTGAAGACACTGGCCTAGGCCCAGAGTCTGCCTGAGCGCGGGAGCAAAAGGAAAAGCCTTACCTACACCAGGAGATGGTAAAAGGCATAGAGTGCCATGCTAGGCCACGCAGGCTGCTGCAGGGTGGTGACTGTGTCTGCTTAGTTAGGCTTAGCAAGGTGAACCTCGGACTTCAACTTGGAGCCCGGGAACGCAAGGCCCAAGAGGCACCAGCTCTCCCGCGGCTGTACCACTCTGCCGCGACAGAGCGAAAGAAAAGGCCTTGCTGAGAAAGCAGTAGCGAAGTGCGGTTCGCGCCAAGCTGAAAACCTCTGCGACAGCATAGCTGTCGCTGGGAAATCACAGTCGGTTCTGTGGGCTGCTTTCGTTGCTTGCCTTAGCCTAGTATTCGCAGCACGATGGGAGAAGCCCGCATAGAGCGAAAGCCTCTTTGCCGGGGCATCCCCTATGGGAAAGTACAGCATTCTTTGGGAAATCAGAGTCGGGTCTGTGGGATGCTGCCTGCTGCTTGCCGGAGCTAGTCTCCACCGCACGGTGTAATAAACCCGCATGGAGCGAAATCCTCTTGGCCTGAGCATCCCCTCTGCCTGAGAGAGAAGCGCAGTGGCGCCTGTGGAAAGATTATTAAGGAAAGGGACATGTCTGTCACTGCAGAGCGACGGAAGCCTGGCTGCTAAAGAGACCAGAGGGCACGATTAGGGCAGGGGAAAGGGCTCCACTCTGAGGAAGGAGTCTGGGCAGAAAGCATGCCTGTCCCGAGACTTTGGGCCCAAGGAGATCTCAGCAGCTCCTTGGTCACCTGTCCTTGGTGGAGACATGGGCTTGCCACCAGGCGCCTACCCTGAACTCAAGAAACAACTCCCAGAAGGAACTCGCCATCAGATGCCATCTTCCTCCAGGATGTGGAAGCTTGGAGGAAGCAGAGGGTTTAAGGGGAAGGAGTGGGGACAGTCCCCCAAAGCTAACTATTCAGTGCACGGGCGGTGTGCAGGGATCCTGTCACCTCTCCTTTCCTGTGGGGAAAGCACTGGCCTAGTCCGCGAGTCCGCCTGAGCGCCAGAGTAAAAGGCCAAGCGATGCCTACACCGGGACTTGGTAGTGTGCATAGAGTGCCATCCTTAGCTACGCAAGCTACTGCACGGTTGTGGCTGTGTCTGCTTAGTTCAGCCTGGCAGCGTAAACCCAGGACGCGAACATGGAGCCCGGGAAAGCAGGGCCCAATTGGCACCAGCTCTCCCGCAGCTCCTCTTCCCTGACGCAACTGAAGCCTTGCTGAGGAAGCAGCGGCGAAGTGCTGTTCGCTCCAAGCCAAAGACTCTGCGGAAGCACAGCATGCGCTGAGAAATGCTCTGCGGGCTGCTGCTGCTTGCCTGAGCCAAGTCAGGCGGTGGGAGAAACCCCGCATACAGCGAAAGCCTCTTTGCCTGGGCGTCTCCCCTGGGAAAGCACAGTATTCGTTGGGAAATCAGAGTTAGGTGTTGGGATGCTGCTTCTGTTTGCCTGAGCTAGTCTCCGCAGCACTGTGGAAGATTCCCGCATGGAACGAAGTACTCTTTGCCCTAGCATCCCCTCTGCCTGAGAGAGAAGCATGGTTGCACACGTCTGTCACCGCGCTCCCCAGGAACAAGTGTGGGGAAGATGCAACACGCCGCCCCGGGGAAGAGAAGGAGTCCTTGGCCCTGGGGTCAGGAAACGCTCAGGAATTAGGATAGCCTGCCGTGGCACGAACAGCAGGTCGGAGGCAATACAAGTGTCACCCGCTCCCTGTGCCTAGAGATGGAAGCCTGGATGGGAAGGAGACATGAGGGGACGACTAGGGCAGGGGCGTGTGCTCCACTCTGAGGATGGAATCTGGGCAGAAAGCAGGCAGAAGGGGACAGAATCTCTTTGGCCACATGTCGCAAGGGAAGCCTGGGCATTGCCACCAGGTGCCGTACTCGGAACTCGCAGAAACAACCCCATGGAGAAACGGGCAGTCAGATGCTGTCTTCCACCAAGATGTGGCAGCGTTGTCGGTGGAAGGGGGTGTGCCAGGGAAGGAGTGGAGACCGTCCCCCACAGTACCCCATCCCAGTGCACGGGCAGTGTGCAGGGATCCTGTCGCCTCCTCTCTCCTGTGGTGAAGGCACTGGCCTAGGCCCAGAGTCTGCCGGAGCGCCGGAGCAAAAGGAAAAGCCTTACGTACGCCAGGAGATGGTAATAGGCATAGAGTGCCATGCTAGGCCATGCAGGCTGCTGCAGGGTGTTGTCCGTGTCTGCTTAGTTCGGCTTAGCAAGGTGAACCCCGGGCGCGAACTTGGAGCTCGGGAACTCAAAGCCCAAGATGAAACAGCTCTCCCGCGGCTCTTCTTCCCTGCCGCGAAGAACGAACGACCAAAGCCTTCCTGAGAAAGCAGTAGCGAAGTGCGGGTCGCGCCAAGCTGAAAAATTCTGAGAAAGCGTAGCAGTTGCTGGGAAATCGAGTCGGTTCTGTGGGCTGCTTTCGTTGCTTGCCTTAGCTTAGTATTCGCAGCACGATGGGAGAAACCCGCATAGAGGGAAAGCCTCTTTGCTGGGGCATCCCCTCTGGGAAAGCACAGCATTCTTTGGGAAATCAGAGTCGGGTCTGTGGGATGCTGCCTGCTGCTTGCCGGAGCTAGTCTCCACAGCACGATGTAATAAACCCGCATGCAGCGAAATGCTCTTTGCCTGGGCATCCCCTTTGTCGGAGAGAAGCGCGCTGGCGCCTGTGGAAAGAGCCTTAAGGAAAGGGACACGTCTGTCACTGCAGAGCGACGGAAGCCTGGCTGCTAAGGAGACACGAGGACAAGATTAGGGCAGTGGAAAGGGCTCCACTCGGAGGAAGGAGTCTGGGCAGAAAGCATGCCTGTCCTGAGCCTTTGGGTCTAAGGAGAAAGCGATCCTTGGCCACCTGTCCGTGGTGGAGACATGGGTTTACCACCAGGTGCCTACGCTGAACTCGAGAAACAACGCCCAGAAAGAACTGGCCCTCGGATGCCATCTTCCTCCAGAATGTGGAAGCTTGGAGGAGTCAAGGGGTTTAGGGAAAGGAGTGGGGACAGTCCCCCGAAAGCTCCCTATTCAGTGCACGGGCGGTGTGCAGGGATCCTGTCACCTCTCCTTTCCTGTGGGGGAAAGCACTGGCCTAGTCCGTGAATCTGCCTGAGCGCCAGAGTAAAAGGCCAAGCGATGCCTACACCGGGAGATAGTAGTGTGCCTAGAGTGCAATCCTTGGCTACGCACGCTACTGCAGGGTTGTGGCTATGTCTGCTTAGTTCGGCCTGGCAGGGTGAACCCAGGACGCTAACATGGAGCCCAGGAAAGCAAGGCCCAAGAGGCACCAGCTCTCCAGCAGCTCTTCTTGCCTGACGCGACTGAAGCCTTGCTGAGGAAGCAGCGGCGAAGTGCTGTTCACTCCAAGCCAAAGCCTCTGCGAAAGCACAGCATGCGCTGAGAAATGTTCTGCGGGCTGCTGATGCTTGCCTGAGGCCAGTCTCACGGTGGGAGCAACCCCGCATACAGCGAAAGCCTCTTTGCCTGGGCATCTCCCCCTGGGAAAGTGTAGCATTCGTTGGGAAATCAGAGTTGGGTTTGGGGATGCTGTTGCTGCTTGCCTGAGCTAGTCTCCGCAGCACGGTGGAAGATAACCGCATGGAGCGAAATACTCTTTGCCCTAGCATCCCCTCTGCCTGAGAGAGAAGCATGGTTGCATACGTCTGTCACCGCGCTCCCCAGGAGCAAGTGTGGGAAGACGCAGCACGCCGGCCCCGGGGAAGAGAAGGAGCCTTTGGCCTTGGGGTCGGGAAACGCTCGGGAAGCAGGATAGCCTGCCGTGGCACGAACAGCAGGCCGGTGGCAAGACAAGTGTCACCGGCTCCCTGTGCGGAGAGATGGTAGCCTGGCTGCTAAGGAGACATGAGGGGACGACTAGGGCAGGGGCGCATGCTCCACTCTGAGGAAGGAGTCTGGGCAGAAAGCAGGCCTGTCCTGTGCCTCAGCTCACAAGGGGACAGCATCTCCTTGCCACCTGTCCCAAGGTCAGGCTTGGGCTTGCCACCAGGTGCCAAACACGGAATTCGCAGAAACAACCCCATGGAGAAACGGGCAGTCAGATGCCGTCTTCCACCAAGATGTGGCAGGGAGTGTGCCGGGGAAAGAGTGGAGACACTCCCCTACAGTTCCCCATCCCAGTTCACGGGCCGTGTGCAGGGATCCTGTCGCCTCCTCTCTCCTGAGGTGAAGGCACTGGCCTAGGCCCAGAGTCTGACTGAGAAAAGGCAAAGCCTTACCTATGCCAGGAGATGGTAATAGGCATAGAGTGCCATGCTAGGACACGCACGCTGCTTCAGGGTTGTGACTGTGTCTGCTTAGTTTGGCTTAACAAGATGAACCCCAGGCGCGAACTTGGAGCAGGCAAAGCAAGGCCCAAGAGGAACCAGCTCTCCCCCTCCCGCGACAGAGCGAACGACCAAAGCCTTGCTGAGGAAGCAGCAGCGACGTACGGTTCGCGCCAAGCTGAAAACCTCTGTGAAAGCATAGCAGTTGCTGGGAAATCAGAGTCGGTTCTGTGGGCTGCTTTTGTTGCTTGCCTTAGCCTAGTATTCGCAGCACGATGGGAGAAACCCGCATAGAGGGAAAGCCTCTTTGCCGGGGCATCGCCGCTGGCAAAGCACAGCATTCTTTGGGAAATCAGAGTCGGGGAAGAGAAGGAGCCGTTGGCCTTGGGGTCGGGAAACGCGAAAAGCCTCTTTGCCTGGGCTTCTCCCCTAGGAAAGCACAGCATTCGTTGGGAAATCAGAGTTCGTTTGGGAACGCTGCTGCTGCTTGCCTAAGATAGTCTCCGCAGCACGGTGGAATATACCCGCAAGGAGCGAAATTCTCTTTGCCCTAGAATCCCCTCTGCCTGAGAGAGAAGCATGGTTGCACACGTCTGTCACCACGCTCCCCAGGAGCAAGTGTGGGGTAGGCGCAGCACGCCGCCCCCAGGGAAGAGAAGGAGCCGTTGGCTTTGGGGTCGGGAATCGCTCGGTAAGCAGGATAGCCTGCCGTGGCGCGAACAGCAGGCCGGTGGCAAGACAAGTGTCACCCGCTCCCTGTACGGAGAGATGGAAGCTTGGTGCAAAGGAGACGAGGGGATAAGAAGGGCAGGGGCGCGTGCTCCACGCTAAGGAAGGAGTCTGGGCAGAGGCAGGCAGAAGGAGACAGCATCTCCTTGACCACCTGTCCCAAGGACAGCCTTGTGCTTGCCACCAGGTGCCGTACTCGGAACTCACAGAAACAACCCAATGGAGAAAGGGGCAGTCAGATGCTGTCTTCCACCAAAATGTGGCAGCATTGTCGGTGGCAGGGGTGTGCCAGGGAAGGAGTGGAGACAGTCCCCCACAGTACCCCATCCCAGTGCACGGACCGTGTACAGGGATCCTGTGGCCTCCTCTCTCCTGTGGTGAAGACACTGGCCTAGGCCCAGAGTCTGCCTGAGCGCGGGAGCAAAAGGAAAAGCCTTACCTACACCAGGAGATGGTAAAAGGCATAGAGTGCCATGCTAGGCCACGCAGGCTGCTGCAGGGTGGTGACTGTGTCTGCTTAGTTAGGCTTAGCAAGGTGAACCTCGGACTTCAACTTGGAGCCCGGGAACGCAAGGCCCAAGAGGCACCAGCTCTCCCGCGGCTGTACCACTCTGCCGCGACAGAGCGAAAGAAAAGGCCTTGCTGAGAAAGCAGTAGCGAAGTGCGGTTCGCGCCAAGCTGAAAACCTCTGCGACAGCATAGCTGTCGCTGGGAAATCACAGTCGGTTCTGTGGGCTGCTTTCGTTGCTTGCCTTAGCCTAGTATTCGCAGCACGATGGGAGAAGCCCGCATAGAGCGAAAGCCTCTTTGCCGGGGCATCCCCTATGGGAAAGTACAGCATTCTTTGGGAAATCAGAGTCGGGTCTGTGGGATGCTGCCTGCTGCTTGCCGGAGCTAGTCTCCACCGCACGGTGTAATAAACCCGCATGGAGCGAAATCCTCTTGGCCTGAGCATCCCCTCTGCCTGAGAGAGAAGCGCAGTGGCGCCTGTGGAAAGATTATTAAGGAAAGGGACATGTCTGTCACTGCAGAGCGACGGAAGCCTGGCTGCTAAAGAGACCAGAGGGCACGATTAGGGCAGGGGAAAGGGCTCCACTCTGAGGAAGGAGTCTGGGCAGAAAGCATGCCTGTCCCGAGACTTTGGGCCCAAGGAGATCTCAGCAGCTCCTTGGTCACCTGTCCTTGGTGGAGACATGGGCTTGCCACCAGGCGCCTACCCTGAACTCAAGAAACAACTCCCAGAAGGAACTCGCCATCAGATGCCATCTTCCTCCAGGATGTGGAAGCTTGGAGGAAGCAGAGGGTTTAAGGGGAAGGAGTGGGGACAGTCCCCCAAAGCTAACTATTCAGTGCACGGGCGGTGTGCAGGGATCCTGTCACCTCTCCTTTCCTGTGGGGAAAGCACTGGCCTAGTCCGCGAGTCCGCCTGAGCGCCAGAGTAAAAGGCCAAGCGATGCCTACACCGGGACTTGGTAGTGTGCATAGAGTGCCATCCTTAGCTACGCAAGCTACTGCACGGTTGTGGCTGTGTCTGCTTAGTTCAGCCTGGCAGCGTAAACCCAGGACGCGAACATGGAGCCCGGGAAAGCAGGGCCCAATTGGCACCAGCTCTCCCGCAGCTCCTCTTCCCTGACGCAACTGAAGCCTTGCTGAGGAAGCAGCGGCGAAGTGCTGTTCGCTCCAAGCCAAAGACTCTGCGGAAGCACAGCATGCGCTGAGAAATGCTCTGCGGGCTGCTGCTGCTTGCCTGAGCCAAGTCAGGCGGTGGGAGAAACCCCGCATACAGCGAAAGCCTCTTTGCCTGGGCGTCTCCCCTGGGAAAGCACAGTATTCGTTGGGAAATCAGAGTTAGGTGTTGGGATGCTGCTTCTGTTTGCCTGAGCTAGTCTCCGCAGCACTGTGGAAGATTCCCGCATGGAACGAAGTACTCTTTGCCCTAGCATCCCCTCTGCCTGAGAGAGAAGCATGGTTGCACACGTCTGTCACCGCGCTCCCCAGGAACAAGTGTGGGGAAGATGCAACACGCCGCCCCGGGGAAGAGAAGGAGTCCTTGGCCCTGGGGTCAGGAAACGCTCAGGAATTAGGATAGCCTGCCGTGGCACGAACAGCAGGTCGGAGGCAATACAAGTGTCACCCGCTCCCTGTGCCTAGAGATGGAAGCCTGGATGGGAAGGAGACATGAGGGGACGACTAGGGCAGGGGCGTGTGCTCCACTCTGAGGATGGAATCTGGGCAGAAAGCAGGCAGAAGGGGACAGAATCTCTTTGGCCACATGTCGCAAGGGAAGCCTGGGCATTGCCACCAGGTGCCGTACTCGGAACTCGCAGAAACAACCCCATGGAGAAACGGGCAGTCAGATGCTGTCTTCCACCAAGATGTGGCAGCGTTGTCGGTGGAAGGGGGTGTGCCAGGGAAGGAGTGGAGACCGTCCCCCACAGTACCCCATCCCAGTGCACGGGCAGTGTGCAGGGATCCTGTCGCCTCCTCTCTCCTGTGGTGAAGGCACTGGCCTAGGCCCAGAGTCTGCCGGAGCGCCGGAGCAAAAGGAAAAGCCTTACGTACGCCAGGAGATGGTAATAGGCATAGAGTGCCATGCTAGGCCATGCAGGCTGCTGCAGGGTGTTGTCCGTGTCTGCTTAGTTCGGCTTAGCAAGGTGAACCCCGGGCGCGAACTTGGAGCTCGGGAACTCAAAGCCCAAGATGAAACAGCTCTCCCGCGGCTCTTCTTCCCTGCCGCGAAGAACGAACGACCAAAGCCTTCCTGAGAAAGCAGTAGCGAAGTGCGGGTCGCGCCAAGCTGAAAAATTCTGAGAAAGCGTAGCAGTTGCTGGGAAATCGAGTCGGTTCTGTGGGCTGCTTTCGTTGCTTGCCTTAGCTTAGTATTCGCAGCACGATGGGAGAAACCCGCATAGAGGGAAAGCCTCTTTGCTGGGGCATCCCCTCTGGGAAAGCACAGCATTCTTTGGGAAATCAGAGTCGGGTCTGTGGGATGCTGCCTGCTGCTTGCCGGAGCTAGTCTCCACAGCACGATGTAATAAACCCGCATGCAGCGAAATGCTCTTTGCCTGGGCATCCCCTTTGTCGGAGAGAAGCGCGCTGGCGCCTGTGGAAAGAGCCTTAAGGAAAGGGACACGTCTGTCACTGCAGAGCGACGGAAGCCTGGCTGCTAAGGAGACACGAGGACAAGATTAGGGCAGTGGAAAGGGCTCCACTCGGAGGAAGGAGTCTGGGCAGAAAGCATGCCTGTCCTGAGCCTTTGGGTCTAAGGAGAAAGCGATCCTTGGCCACCTGTCCGTGGTGGAGACATGGGTTTACCACCAGGTGCCTACGCTGAACTCGAGAAACAACGCCCAGAAAGAACTGGCCCTCGGATGCCATCTTCCTCCAGAATGTGGAAGCTTGGAGGAGTCAAGGGGTTTAGGGAAAGGAGTGGGGACAGTCCCCCGAAAGCTCCCTATTCAGTGCACGGGCGGTGTGCAGGGATCCTGTCACCTCTCCTTTCCTGTGGGGGAAAGCACTGGCCTAGTCCGTGAATCTGCCTGAGCGCCAGAGTAAAAGGCCAAGCGATGCCTACACCGGGAGATAGTAGTGTGCCTAGAGTGCAATCCTTGGCTACGCACGCTACTGCAGGGTTGTGGCTATGTCTGCTTAGTTCGGCCTGGCAGGGTGAACCCAGGACGCTAACATGGAGCCCAGGAAAGCAAGGCCCAAGAGGCACCAGCTCTCCAGCAGCTCTTCTTGCCTGACGCGACTGAAGCCTTGCTGAGGAAGCAGCGGCGAAGTGCTGTTCACTCCAAGCCAAAGCCTCTGCGAAAGCACAGCATGCGCTGAGAAATGTTCTGCGGGCTGCTGATGCTTGCCTGAGGCCAGTCTCACGGTGGGAGCAACCCCGCATACAGCGAAAGCCTCTTTGCCTGGGCATCTCCCCCTGGGAAAGTGTAGCATTCGTTGGGAAATCAGAGTTGGGTTTGGGGATGCTGTTGCTGCTTGCCTGAGCTAGTCTCCGCAGCACGGTGGAAGATAACCGCATGGAGCGAAATACTCTTTGCCCTAGCATCCCCTCTGCCTGAGAGAGAAGCATGGTTGCATACGTCTGTCACCGCGCTCCCCAGGAGCAAGTGTGGGAAGACGCAGCACGCCGGCCCCGGGGAAGAGAAGGAGCCTTTGGCCTTGGGGTCGGGAAACGCTCGGGAAGCAGGATAGCCTGCCGTGGCACGAACAGCAGGCCGGTGGCAAGACAAGTGTCACCGGCTCCCTGTGCGGAGAGATGGTAGCCTGGCTGCTAAGGAGACATGAGGGGACGACTAGGGCAGGGGCGCATGCTCCACTCTGAGGAAGGAGTCTGGGCAGAAAGCAGGCCTGTCCTGTGCCTCAGCTCACAAGGGGACAGCATCTCCTTGCC